>NC_066858.1:5079796-7579796 GCF_025177605.1 Cucumis melo
AAATCGTCCAAGGTGATCCTTAAAAGAGTTAATTTGATTTAGTCCAAACTAAATTATTTAGTGTCCAAAAATTGAGTCTTGCTGGGTAAGCCAAAACAAATAATCAATTTACCAAAAATTAGGTGGAAAAGGAACCGGAGCAAACTGGCGGCTCAAGGGCAGGCGGATCGGCTCGCTAGAGAAGCAGGAACTGGCTTGGCTTGAAGACTGGGGTCGGCTCGGCTAGACGCGGACGCGTCTCGGCTTGGGCGCAGGTGCTGTGCGCGTGCGGACGCGGGTTGCGGGTCGCGGGGCGGAGGCTCAGCTGGGTTGGGTTTACGCGTGAACGGGGCGCGAGGCAATCTGGCTAACACTGCGGCTTCGATGACTGGCTTTAGCAGTGCTCGGCGACGAATCGTAGATGAGTTTTGGCTAGCGAGACGCGGCGCGGAGAGAAGCGAAGACGACGGCTTGCTGACGAGTTTCGGCTGGCGAGACGCGGCGGCTTCCGAAGTTCTCGACTCAACGCGGTGGCGCGAAACGGGCGATAGGGTTCGGCTTGCTTGTCACGGCGGCTTCGCAACTCTCGACTCGACGCGGCTAGCTTTCGATCGATCTGGCTGAACACCGACGGCGAAGCGGCTGAGCTGATGGACGAGGCTTGAGCGGATCGGGTACGCGACAGCGGCGAAGCTGAACGCGGCGGCTAGGGTTTCTTCCTTTTCCTTTTTCTCCTTTTCTCTTTTCTTTTTTTTTTGATTTTCCAAAACACGGGTCCCAAGGCTCCTTTATAAAAGAAAAAAAAAACCCTTTTTCTTTTCCTTTAATTAATCAAACTAACTTTTTCTCTCTCCAAGTAAATCCCCCAATATTCTCAATTTGGTCCTTACATCTCTCCCTTAATCAACCAATCATTTAATTAACAACCAAGACTTCACCATTTTATTTCCAATTAAAACAATTAAAAACCAACCAAAATAAAAACTCCAAACTTTAATTAATCACAAATCAAAAGACAAAGTTCCTCAAAATTTACATTTTCCATAACCACACTTAACATTAATAATAAAAGAAATTAAATTTTTCGGGGCGTTACAAATATGTTCGTTCACTTATCTCAATCAATTATCAAATGTTTGGGATGCAAACTCATTAACATTCTTAAATCAAAACAATAAGTATATTATTGGTCAACAATAGGATGGGCCAACAAGAATTAATAAACCATGAATCTCTTCTCAAAAACGTGAGAGTTTCAATTTCAAATTTCTCTAGTGAGAGTTTGATGATTAACCTCTTGAGAACAAGAGACTCCTTGACAATTTATTACATGAAAGAATCTTCTAGTTCTTCAATAGATGTCAATGTATATTTCCAATCACACATTAATTTCATTATTGACCCAAAATGACTCTCATGTCAAATAAAATTATGTTTGGATCAATGAACTTCAGGTCCGTTGTTGCATATATATCAATGACACGAATGTGTGTGTAATATAATTGAGAAGTAAAAGTAGGCAAATTTTCTATGCACTACCCACAGAAGATTATATATAATATATGCATATCATATATTATTCTTATAGTCAATCTCTCTAGATATGATATCGATTACAACATATACCTTTTCAGTTTACTAAACTTCTCTTTGATAGATTTACAAAGATAGTAAGGTATATAAAGACTATCAAATCTTGAAGATGTATTGTTTAGTTTTAAGTATAATATGCATAGATGTACTATATGCAACACATAAATATCAAGAGATTATTCTTATTCTCTCCAAGAGATTAAAAGGAAATATAAATATTTCATCCATATATAAATGGGCAAAAAGAATAATCATCTCTTCAAGAGATTGTAAGTAATCTGTGATATCCGAATAATATCATATTTATAAGGTTAAAATAAAACTATGATTTCTTCGAGAGATACAAATAATTTATCAAAGTTTGCTTTCATACATCGTTCTCCTTTTCATCGTTAAGGATTTTAATTTTTCAAATAGACTCTTAATGTACGACAAGTACAAGATTATTGTATCTTTTCCAAACATATTTGGAAAATAAAATTCTCATATGGTTCTAATCAAATAAACTCTTATTCTCTATTAACATAATTTCGATCTTACTAAATATTGTAACATTCACTTCAGGGAATGCTATTAAATTATTTGATCAAAATTTACCATTTTTTTTATAGAAACATATGCTCAATATATAATGTTTCAAACTTTCTCTATCAAATTGTTATTGTAAGAGCAAAGATGTTTTGATATGTGCAACTACTGGTGCACGACAAAAACAATGAGCACTAATTGATTTATGCAACTTCAGGTGCATTAAATCAACATTAAGTTAGTAATTAGCTATTATACATAGCTTTCATAAACTGTCATAAGAGAATTTAATCAAATATATATAATCACTGCATATAAAATTTTTAAGACTCATAAAATTCACATGAGAATAATTTAAATATTTAACAATCAAATAAGTTTCAAAGACAACATTGAGAATTTATTCTCATATTTGAAAAACAACATTAACATTATATAATCTTAACGTGTATATATATAGAAGATAAATATTACCACAATATTTGTCAAATAAAAAGAAATCCAATTAGGAAAATAAATATTCTAATTTAAACTTTCATATAAATTAATTAGAAAAACATCTCAATCAAATATTTCAAATATAAGAATTATATTTAAATATAAGGCATGATTTACCACCTTAATCTAAATTACATTAGAACATTTATAAGATAAATCTAAAATGATATAACATATTTGACAAATCTATAAGTTTTAACCAAAAAATTAAAGTCAAAAATACTTGATTATTCAATATTTTTTCTATTTTTGGATCACTCAAAACAAGGCTATTTAAGTTTCTCAAACATAAATTTTATCTCTCAACAAATATGAAAATTATTTATGGTATAAAATAGTAACCACACACATATATATACATTTAAGTTTGAATATATACTTATTCAACACATATGTCATGATATACATATCTCATGCACCCAAAATTTAATATCACAAAATTTAACCATGAAATGTCATACATAACTTGAAACCAAATTAAGGATAGTTTTTCATTAAATCTATGCAATCGTAATTTTTTTTTTCTATTTAGTCATTCTACAAAAGTATAAGGATAAAGTACATGTAAATTTTGTCGAACATATGAAAATATGAATAAAGTTTTTCGATTAGATCAAATCAAATTATAAAACTAATAACAAATGTATCTTAGCAAACAATTTCACATTTAACATTTATTGCATACTTAGTAATCAAGAAATATGAATGATGGTGATGAGAAGATCAATGATGAATACACCAAATACATATATATTTATATATATATATATATATATATATATATATATATATATGTAACAACCCAACTTTCCGGACTAAGCTGAGGTCACTACTCAGTACTAAGACTCGACCACACAACATAAAAATTTATAACAGACCGGTTACGATTTTTTAAAACGTTAGAAATATTACAAAAAAACAATATCGGGCCCTATTTTAAATCACAGTCACAAAAGTTTCAAATAAAAACTCAGGTCATCAACTCAAAATCACAAAGGTAAATATTCTAACAAAATACATCAGCAGAAGCAATAAGAAAATCAGACGCGTCCATATGGCCTTCACGCATCCTTCCTGCCCCTCGTCGGTCTGCCCCTCGCTGTGCCCTTACCTGAAAAGTTTAAGAAGAGAAAAGGGTGAGTATAAACATACCCAGTAAGGGACCCACTACTGGGCCCGTTAGGGAACAACAGTTAACTTCCTATTCAGGGGTACCCTACATAACAGTCTAGTGGTTCCATAGAACGCACATATCAGTCTCGTGATCCCGAAGGATACACCTATCAGTCTCGTGCTCCCGAAGGATGCACATATCAGTCTAGTGCTCTCGAAGGATGCACATATCAGTCTAGTGCTCCCGAAGGATGCATCTATCAGTCTAGTACTCCCGAAGGATGCACATATCAGTCTAGTGCTCCCGAAGGTTGCACATATCCGTAAGGTACACTACCCCATAGATGAAGCTAACCGTTACCCCTCAGTCCATACTAAACCGTCTACAACAGTCATACCCCAACAACACTCATAGTACAGTTTCGCCATAGGCTTCGCTAGCTGGGTAGTATAGGTTTAAACAACTACATCCTCAGTTGCTATATGCGTTTCCAATTCACACATCATTGTGATAATCCCTAGATCCAGTCAACTAATCAATCAAAATCGGACTCACCGTCCTTCCCCGACCAAACTCCATAATCCATGTCCAGACAAAAGACTACCACGTACCTAACCGTAAAACTTTAAGGTTCATCGACATACAATTCCAATCCACAACGTAGCCCATTAACATAACTACACTATACCGAACATCCGACATCGGGGTCTATCCGTAATCAACTCCTTACACCCGATGGCACACAAGCTACAACTAGCGGTCGCGATACCTTTACATCAGACAAGAGCATAACAACGATACTTAAAAGTCAAACACACATACATTTATTCAGTACAGTTACTAACTTGTAATCCTCTGTGGATTACTATGTTTCCAGCCTCGATCCGAGGTCCAGTAGTAGGAAAACCCTTACCTGAAATTCGGTTATGCCCCTCGATCGAGTCCACGCTCAACGGATCCACCTAAACGAAAACACGAAGGTTTTAATCGATGATACTAGTAGAAGTCCTTTTAAATGGTCCTAAGCAACATCCGTTGACTTACCCAAGGAAAGGACAGCTATCTCCAAACAAGCCTGCCGCGGAACCCGAGAACTTAAACGTCAACTCCTTAATACCTTTAAGGGAGAAAAGGTGGGACCAAATCTTATTCCAATATTCAAATTCGAATCGGACGTAGCAACATTAGGAAGTTCATCAAAATAATCCTTACCGAAGACTCACCGTGACCCGAAGTGGAGGGAGGAAAATATGGCTTAGGTGGCTCGGCTCGCCTTGGCTCACCTTCGGCTCGGCCTTGGCTCACGGCTCGGCTCGGTTCAACTCGGCTTGCGGCTCAGCTCGCAGCTCGGCTCAAGTCAGCTTACAGCTCGGCTCGGCTCGGCTTGTGGCTCGCGACTCAGCTCGGTCTTCGGCTTGACTCGGCTTGCGGCTCGGCTCGCGGCTCGGCTCAAGTCAGCTTACGGTTCGGCTCGGCTTGTGGCTCGTGGCTCGGCTCGGATCTGCTTGTGGCTCGCGGCTCGGCTGGAAGCGGGTCTCGGGTCGGGTCAGCTTGGAACCGGGGCTACCATGAACATCGGTCTTCGGCGTTCGACGACGGAAATGCTTCGCGGCTTGGAGGAGTCCGATGACGGACTCTGCTTCAACGCGGCGGACGGCCAATGGAGGGGATGCACGACGGTGATTGCGAACGGACGGTGGCGGCGTTGGCGTTTGCTGGGTACGAAGTGGAGATTTGGAAGGGCTGACGGCGAAACCGAACGAAAACTAAGGTGGAGGTGAGGCGTCGAACGGCAAGGCAAAGAACTGGCGGAGTTCAGACGACGGTCGAGCTTCCACTGCCGCGGAAAAAAATGAGGCAACGTGCGGCGGTTGCGGCTTTCGTGAAGACGAGGGAGGAGAAGACGAAGTCGGGGGGGGGGGGGGGGAACGCGCGTTAGAGCTTTTTAAAAAAAATTATTTTATATATATATATATATTAAATTAAATAATAATAATAATAATATTTAATAATAATAATAATAATAATAATATAATTAATAATAATATTAATTAATAATAAGGTAATAATAATAATAATAATATTAAATAATAGTAATAATAACAATAATAAATTATAATAATAATAATAATAAATAATAATAATAATATAATTAATATCATATTATTATTATAGCAATTTACAAAACATTAAATTCAAAAAAATTTCGTATCCCCACAAAAGATAAAATTTACCTCGAAAATTCGGGGCGTTACAATATATATATATATATATATATCATAAAAATCAAAATACTCACCATATTTGGACGAAATTCTAAATACCTCAAAAACTATGAAAATAATTCTAGCCGGTCTTTAACAAGAGTCAAAATCAATTGCTACAAAACCTTCAAATTAGTAGAGACTCGTGCTGGTAACGTGTTGTGAAATAAAGAACCAAAAACTAGATAAGAACACAAAAGAAGAATAGAGAAGAGAAGACAATTGAACTCAATTGTGGTGTGTATACAAATGATCTCTACAACCTCTATTTATAGGGTTGTGAGAATAATGGTTACAAAATCAAACATAAATAGGGGACAAGAAAGTTATAGATATTGATGGGGAGGTTATTGGATGAATTTGTAACCTAAGGAGGTTATGGACATCTAATAATATTTGACTTTAATATTAAATATTCATAATAAATTTTTGTTTTATGATGGAATTTCATTTAAGTTGGATTATATTTTTATGAAGGCTGGGTTAGAATTTATTGGAGGAACTGAGAGCTTTGATTTTTTCTCAATTACGGTTGAATTGGAATTCAACCTCAGATTTGGGTAAGTTGAATTAAATTGATTTTTTGGATCATTAAACAATTGTTAAGTTATTGAATTTAGTATATTTTCTCCTTACTGTTTAGGATTTATTATTGGAAAGCTTGACTGTTGCTGTTAGGAATAATTTGGTTAAGCTAATCTCCAGGTGAGAGATTCTCCTACTGGACCCTCATAATGAGGTTAAGAGTTTGCATGTGATTTTCTTATTATGCATTAATGTAGCTAAATGCATAATGTATTGATGACATATGATGACGACTAATAGTTATGACTAAGTTATGTTGATGATGATGACTGTTGATGTTAATTTTAATGCATGAAATATTAATTTAATGATTTAGAACATTATGATTAATACTCATGCCATGTTTATGATGTTATGATGTGCTACATGCTATGGATAGTGTGTTCTGTTAACTTTATCTATTTGAGTCGTACCTACATGGGTGTCCCTAAGGATCACTACATTTTTATGATTGTGTCGTCCGACAGGATCATCAGTCTCATGAGATGTTATGTATATGAGTGGTCCAACGGGATCACTTACATCTCGATTGTCTTAAGTGTTTTTTCGAGTTCACCAAAGACTAGTTTTGTCCAAATTGTACCTTTGGGTTCATCGAAGACCAGAGATGTTCCTACAGGATCATTAGATTGCGTGTGTTTGGGAATGCACCAGTTTAGAGGTACTTCTTTACAAGACTCTAACGGGAAGTTAACAGACACCTAGTGGAACTAGTCGTAGGTCCCTTACGGAGTATATGTTTATACTCACTATTTCTATGTTTAATCTTTCAGACAGAGGTAAGGGTAAAGGAAAGCCGACAAATGACAAGAAGTGACTGTAATGTGCCATAGGAAAACGTTTTGCTTCCGCTTTTACTTTGCAGTTATGATTTCAGTATTCTTTGGTATTCTTTGACTATTTTTCTTCAAAAAAAGATAACGTCCGAATTAGGAGTTTATTTTAGATTTATTTCTACATTATTTATTAATTTATGATTTTAATGCATATTTGAGATTTTCTGTAAAAGATAATTTTATTTTTCATTTTCTTTAGAGAGTTTTTATTTCCCTTTAAGTAGTAATGATCTCAGCTTAGTATAAAGAGTTGGGTTGTTACATAAACTCTTATGATACTAGTGTACTCGGATTGGTTTACACTGTCACCATTGTTTTTGAACCATTTAGCACTTGAGTCATAGGGTGTACAAGTTGGTTTGCTGTCCAGCTATTTGTACTTCTTTAAGATATTTTCTGTGTAATGGGATTGTTCTAAGTAAATTTCATTTTTCAGTTCTAGTAATCTTGATTTCTAGTATTACATTAGCTTCTCCTAAGTCTTTCATGTCAATATTTGCACTCAACATTGATTTTACATCATTTTTGACGTACAAGTTTGATCCAAAGATTAACATGTCATCTACGTACATATGATAGTACATAACCTATCTTTAGTCTTATAGTAGATACATTTGTCACTCTCATTTACTTTGAATCCTTTGAACATGATTAAGTTGTCAAACTTTCTCATGCCATTGCTTAGGAGCTTGTTTTAGGCCATAGAGGAATTTATCTATTTTACAAACTTTAAATTCTTGATCGTGAACTATGAAACGTTCAGGTTGTTCCATATAAATCTCTTCTTCTAAATCACAATTTAGGAAGACAATTTTATTAACCATATGATGTACTAAGAGATTGTTCAGGACAACTATAGAAACCAACACTCTAATTGTGGTGATTCTAGTGACTGAGGAGAAGGTGTTGAAGAAATCTATGTTTTCCCTCTATCTAAAACCTTTTACTACTAGTCTAGCTTTATACTTATGTACTGATCCATCAGGTTTGAGTTTCTTCCTCAAAACCCATTTACAACATATTGCTTTACATCCGGGAGTAAGTCAACTAGGTGCCAAGTCCTATTTGATTCAAGAGAGTCAATTTCATCATTGATAGCTTATTGCCATAAGTTGGCATCTACTAAGGATAAGGCTTCTATTAGATCTTTTGGATCTTCTACGTTATACATTCCGAAGTCTTTTCCAAAGTCTTTTACGGTTCTAGCTCTCTTACTTCTTCTAGGTTTGGAATCTACTTCCTTATCTTGGGTTTGGATCCTAATTGAAGGTAGACTACTTGAACTTAAGCCTCAACTAGTTTGACTATTTAAGCCCCTACTATTTCTAGATTTAAAAAGAAATCTATCCTCGAAAAAATCTACCTCGTTTAATTATATGATTACCTTGTTCTCTAAGTCATAGAACCTATAGGCTTCACTCTTTTCAACGTATCCTATGAAGAGGCATTCATAGCTCTACTAGCTAGTTTTCTTCTTTTTGGATCAGGTATTCTAATATAGGCTAGACATCCCTATATTCTAACATAATACAGATTTGGTATTTTATTCTTAAGGATTTCGTATGGTTAGGTTTTACTGTTTGATTAGGGAATCCTATTAAGGACATAGTTAACTATTTTAATTATTTCACTAGACCAAGATGGTGCTGCTCTTGATTCAAGTAAGATGGCAACTATTAACTCAGTTAGAGTTCTCTTCTTCCTTTCAGCTTTTTCATTCACTTTAGAAGAATAATTAGGTGTAATTGTTTCGTGTATTATTCCTTTTGAGTTATAAAACTCATTGAAAGCAATTGAATCATATTCAGTTCCTCTATCACTACGAAATCTCTTAATTCTTTTGTTAAACTTATTCTTTATTTTAGTTAGAAACACTTTGAACATGTTAAAGGCATCACTTTTATTCTTAAGTAGCTAGGCAAATAAAAGTGTAGTTGGAACAGTCCTCTATAAAGGTTATAATATACGTTTTACGGTTCCTAGTTAACGTGCCATCAAATTCACATAAATCAGAATGAATTAATTCTAAAGGCTTTGTTACCCTAGTTACAGATTTATGCGAAGTCTTTATTATCTTAGCTTGACTACAACATGCACATTTCTCAAATTCAGACAAAGATAACTTAGAAATAATATTCAACCTACTCATATTGGTAATTAGTCTTTTATTAGCATGACAGAGTCTAGCATGCCAAACATTAAAAGTAGACAACATGTAAGCAGAAGATAATTTCTTATTCATTTCCAAATTCAATTTAAACATGTCATCGGTAGCTTAACCCTTTTCCATAAATACATTGTTTGATTCTATGGTTTATGTGAAGCCATCCTTGTTGTGAATATATCAAGAGATCAAATTCTTTTGAATTTTAAGAGTATGCAGAACTTCCTTCAGCACAAGCGCCATGCCAGATGTGAATTTCAGTTCTACTTTTCCATCACTGGCGACCTTAGATGTCAATGATCTCTTAGAAGGATTTTCCTATCCTTATTCTCATTATATTTTCTAAATAAGCTAAGGTCGTGATAGACGTGACGTGATGCACCAGTGTCTAGCCACCAACCTTTAGACCTGCGAATCACATTTACTTTTGTGATCATAGCTCCTAAATCTTCCTCTACCAGGTTTTTCTGCACAGCAGAACGATTTTTGTTTCTATAATTTCTAGCTATATGCCCAGTTTTATTACAGTTATAGAAAACTACTAGTATCGTACTTCTAGACTGGGTTTCTGTGAGTTGTTCTGTTTGTTGGATCTATGTTTCTTGTTGTTTCCTTTCGGCTTCAGATCTAATTTCAGAACTTGCAGTAGACTTCTTTCTGGGAATCACATTCACCTTTTCTTATTGGTCTTGTTTACTTGTCTCCTCCTCTATCCTTAAACTCGTGATGGAACTTTTCAACAAGAACTCCTTGGTTTTGTGCCTTGTAATATTTTTTAAATCTTTCAACAGAAGAGGCAATTTGTCAATAATAACCGCAACTTGAAATTGACTGTCAAGCGGCATACCTTCACTGGTAATTTCATGTGCTATCTTTTGAATTTCATGTGATTGAGCCTCTACGGATCTATCATCAGTCAGTTGATATCGCACGTATTGACTTACCACATACTTCTTTGATCCCACTTCCTCACTGTCATATTTTTTTCTATAATGCATCCTAAACTTCTTTTGCAGTAGACATGGTACTGTAATAATCATTCAACTCATCAGTCAGACCATTAAGAATCAAATTCTTACGAATGAAGTCTGTCTCTGTTCATGCAGTAAGATTGTTGATTTGTTCCTCCATTGGGTTAGTTTTAGGAACCTCTGGTTTTTAAGTGGTACATGTGGCAACAACTTTCTTCAAAGTGAGGAAGAACAACATCTTTTGCTTTCATCTCGTAAAGTGTGCTCCTTCAAAGTGAAAAGGACGGTTAAGGTCAGAGGACGTCAAATCGCCTTGGAATTTTTCGACTATCACATCAGAACGAGAACGTCTTAAAATTGTTGTTGCACTTCGTCAAGAAAGAGTAGTAATTTGAGAAGCCTTAACGCCTAGACAAAATGCCTAGACTGAATGCGTGCTGTCTTGTCTTGTATCTCGAGTAATGTACTGGTATCTTGCCTAATTAAGTTGCCGACTGATCACCTCGTCAAATGATCTCACCTACTGATCTTCTCGCCAACTGAACTTGCCTACTAGTCAAAACGCTTAGTTAAAAGAATGCAATCTGCAAAAACAAAACTTGTTAGAAAATGACTGGGTCACGAATCTTGTTCTCTTTAAGACATTTCGTGGCTTTGCTCCTTTGTGCAAAACAATTTTGATAGCCTCATCGTCCGTAGGATAAAATAGTCTCGTTCTTCAATTAGTTTTGCACTGAAACTAATCGGAATTCACAATACTCAAAATAGACACTCTATTTTTCTTGGAAATCTCCCAGAAAGAAAGCTTGATAAAAAGTCTTTCTTCTTTTTCTCATCTATCAAAATGAAGAATGAAAGGAGTTTATATAAAGTGAGGAAAGAGAGATGTTGGAAATTAATTTCCAATTAATTTGGGAAATTAATTTTTGAAATGTTTGTAATTAAGGGAGAGGTTATGTTGGAAATTCAATATAAAACGGTAATAAAATGTTTTAGTTTTTAATTATTCGATAAAGATCATGTTATTTATTATATCTCGCATAGCTGGCTTTACATGTAGTCATGTTCAGTAGTATAACATAATTTACAAAATTTGATAACTCCATCACTCAAAACTATCAATCGCATAGCTTGATCCTTATCGCATATCGCGTAGGGTTATCGCATAAAGAATTTTTCTTTCAACAAAACTCTTGTCATATTAGTGGATATTCTTTCGCAAAAGCTTCCAAAATGTAGGGGCGTTTACACGAAGACTCTTATCATGTTAGTGTCTTTTATCTCTCTTACTTTTGGTTGTTACGTTTATTTTTTGATATTGTCGGTATCTTTATATCTATTTGGTAAATCACCTTCTTTTTCAATTTATTTCTAGTTATAAAAAGTAAGAAAAAGAATAGCTAGGTATGTGAAAACTATTAAAAATTGTGGGAAAGGCATCCAAGTCTAGATTGATGTGCCTCTTGTACATGTTTCCCTATGTATGACATAATTAGTTTTGGATTCTGAGTTAAATCAGCTTTCTGGGGTGCTTGCTTAGCCTCAGACATCGTGCATCTTCACCTTTGTTCTTTTCTTGATCACTCTTTGTAAATTTGTTTCTCACTGTGTTCCTTTTTCTTGTACCTTTGGTATAGACTCATGCTTGACTTCAGCACTCTGTTTGTGAATTGGTAAAATCATTCATAACTGCTAATTATGTTAATCCTTTGTTCATGCAAATGCTTGTCTAATTCATTTACATCTCAAGGAGCTCCTAATGACATGCTTATATGCTATCATACAATAATCTTTTTAGGATCACGTTTAAGAATATGTTTAGGAGGGTTTTCAGGACTTACCAAACCAAACGAGACAAGTGATCTTGTCATGCTGATCTCTGACCCATTGCTTCCTTTTTTCTTTTTTTTATTGGTCCTTCTATTGGGCCTTATGGGTTGGATTATTTTCCAACTAGCTATATCCTTCTTTCAATTTTTAATGCCTTATTGAGCTTCTTAGACAATTTTGCCCAGGTCCAATAACATTACCCACATCAACTTGTACTGAGAAGTTCTTTCTGGTTAGCTCATGTGAAGCCAAGTTTATTGGGAGGATTGGAGTTCTTACACTCGAGAGTACAAGACAATCTATTTTTGTTTTCTTATAAGACAAAGAAAGATAGGGACAACCATGGAGAAATTATCGCACTTAGAGAAAGTCTAAGTTATATGTAGATATGTTGTGCATGAATCACTCTAGAAGCTGTTCAACAAAAATAGGTACTTTATATTAGTAAAGTGTCTTTCCTTTCCACCTACTCCACTTGATTGATATTGCACTAAACTTTGTTACTAATTTGTGTATTTCAACGATCTATGTTATTATTACTTGGTATGCATGTTTGTCATGCATCTTGGTTAACAATATTGGGTATGATTTGAATCATTATGTTTAAAATGGTTATCAAACAAGGCAGATCTATTTGAAATAAAACTAAGAGTTTTAAGATCAATCATTAGACGCATGTTTTAACTTAAGTTTAGAAAACTAATAGACCTAAAATTTAAAAAATTTAAGCAACTAATCAATCTCAAAATTAAAGAGACTTATTTAAATAAAAAAGATAAAATTGTATCTACCCATCAATTATACACAAAACATTCTTAGTAGTTTAGTAAACCAATTAGTTTTTTTATTGTAGTCTAAAAATTAAACTTACCATATCCCTTCTATTTCTAATTTTCTTATTTTGTTATCTACTTTTACGAATGCTTTCGAAACTAGGTCATTTCAAAAATTAAGAATTTGTTTTTCAATTTTACAATTTGGCTAATAATTTAACTCTTATACTTAATATACAAGTTGTTTAAAAAATTTACAAATTATACCAACATTTTAAATTCTAATAATGATAAATATATATTGCCATGCAAACATTGATAGATCACTTCTTAGTATCAATGTCTATTCTATCAATGTCTATCATTAATAGAATATGAAACTTTGTTATATTCGTAAATATTTTGGTTCTATCCCACCGTATCCGAACATATCTATAATTTAATATTTTCACAATTATCCCCGAGAGAACACATACAAAATTGGTGTGTCTCATTCAATAAGCAAACTGTCTTTTCGTTGTCAATACCCCAAAAATAGGGCTTAAAGAAAAATAAAATAATATTTTCATCACACAATAAACATTTCTTGATTTTAATATTTATTTTATGAGTTCCTAAATATTTCGAAAGTATCAATCAATTACTTATTTCCATCACAACCTCTATCACTTTGAAACTTTGACATGTTGATTAATATCCACATTCACACCCTTTGGATCGACCAACATTCCCCACCACATAACCAAAATTTAAAAATTAGAAGTATATGATATCAATTGTCTATTATTACATATATTAATGGTCTTTTTAAGAGATTAATTTTATGGATTCAAACACATGTTTTAAAACCCAAATTGCAAATTTGATAAAAGAAGTGGAAATAGGGTGAGGTTGAAGGATTTTTTTTCAATAAAAAAAATAAAAGTCAAAGACACAAATAGTCTTTGACAGTCCAATCACTAAAAAAAAAAAAAGTAAAAATTCAATTTTAATATATTTTGTTATATTTGAAAATAATCCTATTTTAAAACTATCGCATCAGTTTCAGTTAAATATTCAACCAATTTCGTTAATTCGAAAAATTAAAATCGAGCATTATTGAATCTACTTACTGAGGACGTAATTATTGAATTATGTATCTCAAAATCTAACTTGACACAAACTACAAATCTAATTTATATCTAAAGATTTTAAATGAATATAGTTAATTTTTCATTAATAACTTTTTAATTGAGAAAATCAACTAGTAATACAATTTAAGGACATGGAAGTTATATTTGCATCAACCAAAAGACAAATCCAGTTAAAAAAAATTATTCCACAACAATATATTCACACTAATTTGAAATTTGTTTGAATGTGATAGGTCTGAATCGTTCATCGAATTCATCGCTGAAATGAATTTTTAACACAAATTTAAAAATTATAACTTTTTATATAACATGTAAGGGTGAAAATTACTTAAAAGCATATATTAGAGGAAATTGCATCAAATCACACAAAAGTTCAGAAAAACAAGTCCATAACTCTTTTTTCTTTTGTATAATGCGAATATGTCAAATATGAGAAATAATTAGTGATATCAAATGGCTGTCAAACACTTATAAAAAGTTATTTCTTTTTAAATTTGTTATTTTTTTGTAATTTAAAAAAATACAATGATATGAGTTTTATTAATATTAAATAGAAAATGAAAATGAAAATGGGAAATATTGAACACGAGGAATTTGGAATTCAATTATATGGTGGTAGGGCCTTTCCATGATGGTTATATATATTAAATAATATACTTCCAAATTCCAACGTCTTTTAGCAAAATGGCGTGAAACACGACATTTCCAAAACCTAAAAATTATTGACCTCTCAAAATATTAATAAAATATATTTATACATTATTGACCTAAATAAATACGAAAAATTAGACTCTACAACTTTTACATTGATATAGTACTATGTAAAAGGATAAATACTACGAATTGTAAAAATCACCCATTGCAAATTGAATCTTTAAACCTTTCATTTCCAAAATTTGAACCCATCAACTTTTAAAAGTTATGAAATTGGACTCTCAGGCTTAATTATAATAATTATAAGACTAAATTATGAAAAAAAAAATCTCTCAACTTTGTAGTTTGTGTGTCAAAAATATCTCTAAATTTCGTAAAGTTTAAAAAATGTCTTTAAATTTTTTAACTTTAGAAAATGGTTCAAAATATTCTTACCATTAGTTTTGGATGAAAACCGTTAAATTTTTATTTTTAAAAATAAATAATAGCCTTGAACTATTGAAAAATTTCATAAATACCTTTAAACTTTCAAAATGTTAAAATATACTCTCATTAATTCAATTTTTACACCTAAACTTCTTAGAATTAAAAATAAAAATAAAAACTTTATGTTAAAACGAGAATTTAAATTTACGTCGATATTTCTTTTGATATGTTCACATTTCCATGGGTTTGACAATGATAGAAAGGGTGAATCAAAGAGAAATCCATGAACCACAAGAAATAAACATCAAAATGACACTAACATAAATATAATAATAGGCACGTCTACCTACTTGAAAATAAAAAAATATTTATTTACTAACTTAAATTTATTTTTTTAACTTTTTGTTTTCATAGTTTCTCAAAAATATCCATCAAATTCTAAAATTCTATAAAATTAAGACAACAACGATATTTTAAAACCTAGGTTCAAACATAAAATCCCTCGAAAGCTTACAAATTTCCAAAATAAAAATTTATCCTAAAAATATACTAAAACAATAACTACTCAAATAAAAAAAAAATCTCATACAGATAAATCTACCAGACTATCACTATGTGTTGATACTCGCATACATTTTTTTTATCTGGTAATTAACTGTATTTTAATTACAACTCTAACTATTTAGGTTAGTTGCATAGTCAAATAAATTTAAAACTATGGTTTCAACTTAAAAAGATGTATGTTGATGCGACTACAACATAAGCTTTACCTTTTTTTACTAGAAGTTAAAGAGGTTTATAAAATGGGGCTATCAAATGTCAAGATCGAATCATATTCATTAATTTTAATCCATGAATTAAAATCAAACCGTTTGGAGAACTCTATGATTGGGGTGATATTGGAAGAAATTCAAGATTGGATACTGATTATCTATTTCAACTTAATTCAAGCTCGTTCAATAATTTTACATTGTTGATTTTATGTTGTTGATTGAATATTTTATAGGTGTTTAGCAATTCAAATGTAGAAGGTGCTGATTACATTATTTTGGAGCTTATTCGGCAAGTTAGAGTCAAATTAAACTACGTTAACAAAGGCAACACAAAGAAAAAATATGAAGTATGGGCATGATGAGGCTTGGACGAGACAAATTTCGTTGTCCAAATTTGTACAAAATAATAAACTGAATTACACACTAAGTACTAGTCTTAGTGTAGCAAGTATGGGTTGATCATAGGGAACACACTAATTCTCAAACAAAATAATTTTCAACCCGAGGTAACCGATGGAGTGGTCTTAAGTGGAATTGACAAGAGAATAAATTGCAGGAATTTACCCTTATGTAATCTTTACTGGTATGCGACTATCAACACATAGTGATAGTCTAGTAGATTTATCTGTATGAGATTTTTTTTCTTTGAGTAGTTATTGTTTTAGTATATTTTTAGGATAATTTCCTTCGATTTTGCTTAACAATCTACCTTACATTGTTTTTGTATGCCTCCCACTGTCTGCCGCCGCAGACGATAATTTCCTTCGATTTGGAAATCCCTCATTTGCTCTTCATTTTGCTAAGTTTTCTATGTTTTGACGTTTGGGTTATTTGATGTTTTGATTTGTGCTTCAAGTTGTGGTTGTGATATATTTTGGTTGTGATAAATTTTGGAGTTATGCAAGGCTCGGGTTTTTTTCTTAATTTTGGTTGAGATCAATTGTGATTTAAGTTGCATAATGTATATGAAATATTGGGGTTGAGATTAATCATTGCTTGATTTTGAATGAATGTTGCATAAATTGCTAATTTGCATAATTTAGTAGCCTAATGTGTGAAAGTAGTTGCATGCGTAATATAGTTGGATGATATACGAAAGTAGTTGCAATAATTTTGATTGAGATTATGATACTCTTGAAAACAGTTGCTAACTTCTCTTTATCATTTTTTTCTTAATTGTTCTTAATTTTTGTTGAGATTAATTGTTGATTGATTATATTTTTGTTATTCTTAAATTGATTAAAGTTGTTATGACTTAACTTAAGTACTATGTCAGCCCCAAAAATGCATCGCAAGGTAGACCATGAGTTTCGTTATTGGATATATCCCCTCACATGAGATCTTTGCTGGGTGACACTTTAGATTAGTTCCATGTGTTGGGTGACACTTCATGTGAGTTATATAAGATATGTGAGTTAGTACTAATACTCTTTTTCTTAAATGGCTGCTTTTCATCCACTCATTGGACACGCGAGCACTTTTAAAGCATTGAGTTGGAGAAATATGTCAACAAATATGGAAATATTTCAATCTCCATCACACTAGGGGTGGAGAAGAAAAATTTCTCCACATGTTTTTCAATTCGGCAGAACTACTGGTGTGGCGGTCAGAGATTGTTTTCCAATCTAGTATTGTACGGATTTAGAGGTTCGATAGGAATTTATCGAGATGGCTAAGGTCGATTTATTGATAAGTTTATGAGTTTTTAGTCTTTTGCACTTAACCACTCATATCTAGAACTTAAGAAACCTAATCCATTATTCTTTATTTTTGTAGTGGTATTTCGTGCTTGATTTCTCATATCCAGCACTTAATAAATTTATCGAACGACAAATATCAACCTTGTTCAAAGAATACAGAGTGAATTTGCACAAACATTTTATGAAATATGGTGACCTTAAGCGAGCGGTACGTGCCAAATCGAATACCAGATTGAAAAATTGTCTGGAAGATTGGAATATTAATTTTGTTCTATTGTTTTCTAAGTGAAGGATTTTAGGTGATTTACTTCCTTTAATACGTCACTTTTTTTATAAGTAATTTACTTAATATGTTGTTTTTGTTGTTTGAACGTAGGAACAATAAAAAATTACAAGCATAATGGAGAAAAACAATCATTCATCATAGTAGTGGGTCAAAGTCGTTTCTGCAAAGATAATCTAAACTCAGTGGACAATGAGGTGAACTGATGGGACATTTGGACCTATTCAAAGAAACGCACTCCAATAAGAGTGGCCAGTTCGTGAATTAGGTAGTTGAGGATGCACATGTAAGTAATGTGGTTTACTTTCTAGTTATTTTGAGTGCATAACTTAACTATTTCTTTGCGGATTCAAATGGTAGAATTTTTATCAACATCCACTCTAGATGGTTTTAAACCACCATCAGAAGATGAAATAAGTCAAGGAGGAGGAGTAGTTCATCGAGTTCTACGTCCCAAGAAATGGACAATAGGGAGGTGAGGGAACTAAGAGCCAACTTTGAAATGTTGGAATCAAAGATCAAAGAACTTGAAAAAGGGTAAAGACATATGGCGAAGGAACATGTTAGAGAAATAAAAGAAAACAGAATAATGTCAAAGATGCATGCCAAATAAATGAAAGAAATGAAAACAAAAATAACTGAAGAAATGGCATGAGCATAAAGAGGACCATAGACTTTAGGTGTATATTCTTCAAATTATTTATTGCCTAATACTTTACTAAATAGTTATAATAGCTTGATTTCAAAATATTAGCTTTTAAGGATTTTGGTTCTAGCTATCCTATAGTTATGGGTAGCCTTTAGTTGGGTAAATAATTTTGCTTAATATGATGTCTCTGTTCTTTATTTGTTGCTTCTGTTTAAGGGGTGAACCTGGCTTAATTACTAGGATATTGAGGGGTGGATTTGGGGGTAGGTTATCTTTCTTGATTAGTTGTGTTGAGTGGTGGGTTGAGGAATGACTTGTATGAGTAATATGTTTATTTGAGCGATGGGTTGTTTAATTGATTGATATGAGTCTATTTATGAGTGTTGAGGGTTTTGTTTGAGGAGTGAGTCTGCTTTTTTACTAGTTGTGTTGATGGGGTGGGTTGGGGTTTTTTGCTTCACTTTTGTTGAAGGGTGTTTCTTAACTTTTTACGTAGGGGTGAATGATTAATTTATTTAACTTTAACTTATTTTGGAAAGTTAATCAATATGGTAATGGGATTTTTTTGGTTATTTAAAGTTTGTAATAATGTGATCGTAGGTAATGAGTTGTTTGAAGATGGGTTTTAGAGAGATGACATCTTTTTTTTTTTTTTTTGTATTTATCAATTCAAAAGCAAATTGTAAAATATTTTGTAAATCTTTTTATAATTTTTCTGATGAAATACATTTCTAATTTTGTAGACATCGAATTTTGTGTTTCAAATTAGTTATTTAATATATAATGTTTTGCTTGACAATATACTATTGAATTTTAGATCACAAAAGTTAAAAAGAAACGACTCTAGTGACAACTAACAAAATGAGAATCAAAATAATGATGTAAAAAAAAATAGAAGAATTCCCAACGACTTCATCGGGAGTTTAGGCTCTCTCGATGGTGAGCTCCATCGATAGATGGACCACAACTCTCAACTGGTGTAGGTAAATGCATCGGAAGTTAGGGTTAACTCCTGATGGGCTACATACGTCGTTGGGAGTTCTGATCTTCCGACATCATATCTGGCCTGTTGGGAGTTGGATGAATTCCCAATGCATTATAATCATATGACGTAGGGAATTCCACTCTTGACATGGTTTTTCTTACCATTTTTTTGAAGACTAGAAAGACCTAAAAAATTCCTCTTTTGACACATTTTTGTACATTTCTTGACTTTGGCTGTCGAAAGAGAGTTAGGTTTTTGTAGTGCGAGTCAAAGAATTTAGTGCAAGCTATAGACATGCATTCATATGTGCCAGACAACGTATAACAATAAATCAATAACGTTCAAAATTGAACCAAAGAGTACAATAAAATAAGTTTAAGTTCTCATAAAATTCTAAAGGATAAAGGAAGAATCAGAACTGGCATCCTCTACCCCAACCTTAAGAGGTGAGCTACCATCCTGTAAAATAGATGCACTGAAACATGAAGGATTTGTAATAGAATCATCACACAAAACAAAGGCGTTTGAGATTTTCCTCCCTATTATTTAAGTTCAAGAGACCCTTTGTAACGCCCTGAATTTTCGAGGTAAAATTTTTATCATTTTATGTAATCTTTCGGAAATTTAAAATTTTGTAAAATGATAAAATAATAATATAATATTAATTATATTATTATTATTAGGTATTATTATCATTATAATTTAATATTAATACTCTTATTATTATTTAATATTAGTATTAATATTATTATTTAATATTATTATAATTATTTAATATTAATATTTTATTATAAATTATTATTATTTCTATTTAATATATATATATAATAATATTTTTTTTTAATTTTTCAACCCTAAGGAATCGCGCGCCCCCCCCCTCATTCCCTTCGTCTTCTTCCTTGCGCCGCCGCAACCCGTTCTTTTTCTTTTCTTTTCAGCGCCGCCTCCCACCATCTCTCTTCCACGCACACGCTTTCGCCTCTGTCCCCATCTCCTCCGTCGCGTTCTGTCTCCATTTTCGTCTCCATCGTCGACAACTTCGTCAACTTCATCGTTTTCGTCCGCCGCGGCTCTCTACCATTTCGGATCTCCTCTCGGTTTCACGCACTCAGATGTCGTCGTGCGTCCTTCGTCCGACCGTACCTGCCGTCAATCAGTCGCCCTCCGCCGCGTTGAATCAGAGCCAGTCGTCGGACTCCACCAAGCCGCGACGCATCTCCGTCGTCGAACACCCGAAGGTTGTCGTTCGTGGTTGCCCGATTTCAAGTCGTCCCGACCCGAGAACCCGCTTCCAGTCTGACCCGTGTTTCAAGCTGCGAGCCGCGAGTCGAGCCGAGCCTCAAGCCAAGTTGAGCCGAGCCGCAAGCCGAGTTGAGCCGAGCCGCGAGCCGAGTTGAGCCGAGCCGCGAGTCGAGCTGTGAGCCGAGGCCGAGCCGAGCCGAGCTGAGGGTAAGCCAAGCCGAGCTGTGAGCCGAGGCCAAGCCGAGCCGAGCCGAGGGTGAGCCGAGCCGAGCTGTGGGCCAAGGCCAAGCCGAGCCGAGCCGAGGGTGATCCAAGCCGAGCCGAGCCGAGCCGAACACCTCTAAGCCAAGCCGAGCTCCCTGTTCACCGAGCCACCTAAGCCTTCCTTCCTCCACTTCGAGTCACGGTGAGTCTTCGGTAAGGATTATTTTGATGAATTTCCTAATGATGCTACATCCGATTCGAATTTGAATATTGGAATAAGATTTGGTCCTACCTTTCATCCCTTGAAGGTATTAAGGAGTTGACGTTTAAGTTCTCGGGTTCCGTTGCAGGCTTGTTTGGAGATAGCTTTCCTTTCCTTGGGTAAGTCAACGGATGTTGTTTAGGACCATTTAAAATGACTCCTACGAGTATCATCGATTAAAACCTTCGTGTTTTCGTTTAGGTGGATCCGTTGAGCGTGGACTCGATCGAGAGGCATAACCGAGTATCAGGTAAGGGTTTTCTTACTACTGGACCTCGGATCGAGGCCGGAAACGTAGTAACCCACAGGGGATTACACGTTAGTAACTGTACCAAATAAATGTATGTGTGTTGACTTTTAAGTATTGTTGCTATACCCTTGTCTGATGTAAAGGTAACGCGACCGCTAGTTGTAGCTTGTGTGTTATCGGGTGTAAGGAGTTGTTTACGGATAGACCCCGATGCTGGATGTTCGGTATAGTGTGGTTATGTTAATGGGCTACGTTGTAGATTGGAATTGTATGTTGATGGACCTTAAAGTTTTACGGTTAGGTACGTGGTAGCCTTCGGTCAGGACATCGATCATGGAGTTTTGTCGGGGAAGGACGGTGAGTCCGATTTTGATTGATTAGTTGACTGGGTCTAGGGGTTATCACAATGGTGTGCGAAGTGGAAATGCGTATAGCAACTGAGGATGTAGTTGTTTAAAACCTATACTTTCTGACTGGCAAAGCCTATGGCAGAATTGTAATATGAACGTTGTTGGGGTATGACTGTTGTAGACGGTTTAGTATGAACTGAGGGGTAACGGTTAGCTTCATCTATGGGGTAGTGTACCTTACGGATATGTGCATCCTTCGGGAGCACTAGACTGATATATGCATCCTTCGGAAGCACTAGACTGATATGTGCATCCTTCGGGAGCACTAGACTGATATGTGCATCTATCGAGAGCACTAGACTGATATGTGCATCCCTCGGGATCACTAGACTGATAGGTGTATCCTTCGGGATCACGAGACTGATATGTGCGTTCTACGGGACCACTAGACTGTTATGTAGGGTACCCCTGAATAGGAAGTTAATTGTTGTTTCCTAACGGGCCCAGTAGTGGGTCCCTTACTGGGTATATTTATACTCACCCTTTTCTCTTCTTTAATTTTTTCAGGTAAGGGTACAGCGAGGGGCAAACCGACGAGAGGTAGGAAGGATGCGTGAAGGCCATATGGACGCGTCTGGTTTTCTTTATGCTTCTGTTGATGTATTTTGTGAGAATATTTGGTTTTGTGATTTCGAGTTGATGACCTGAGTATTTTATTTGAAACTTTTGTGACTGTGATTTAAAATAGGGCCCGAAACTGTTTTTGTAATGTTTCTAACGTTTTTAATGAATCGTAACCGGTCCGTTATGAATTTTGTGTTTTGTGGTCGAGTCTTAGCACTGAGTAGTGACCTTAGCTTAGTCCGAAAAGTTGGGTCGTTACACCCTTTGTCCACGTTAATGACAGTTTCACTGTCTTAAAGAAGGGTCTCTCTAAAAGAATAGTCAAATCAGAGGGAGGGGAAGAAGCATTTGCATTAACTACATAGAATTCAGTAGGAAACATCTTATTGCTATCCACCCTAAACCATGATGTCCTTAACCAAATGTAAGGGTATAACTAAGGAGAGATCAACTAACTGCACTAATATATATTATCAGGGTGCATGATATGTGGCTGGAACTCATTATAGACAAAAGTAGGCATGATATTAATAGTAAATCCTAAATCTAGCATAACATGCTTAAATTTCCTAGACCTTATAGAACAAGGAATAGAAAGCATATAACTAGTATTGTCTTTAAAATATTAATAAACTGTTTTGCATCATCGTCACTATTGTTGTAATTATGTAAAGATGCAACATTGAATGATCATATGCATTGGTGGTTATGTGATACAAGTATTCTGAATCCAATCCAAGTGAAAACTAGACTACGTCCTGGTATGTACATGGTGGAACACAAGGAAAATCTTGTTATTGAAATGTGAATCAATGTTATTCTCTTGCTAAGTACTCAATTTTGAAAATAATGTTGATGTTGATGAAGAATGAAACTGCGCTATTTTGCTCAATGTAAGATGTGGTAGGTGGATTTAAGGTGATCACCTAGATACTTTATCTCATTGTTCACAAATATGCGATGGAACAAGGATTTCTTCAACCTAGAATGCTTCTAAACACAACTTATGTGTTCAAATACTAATTAACATAAGCATTTTTGTTTTGGACGCTTCATGCCCCAAATTATCTATTTCTAGATGCAAATGTTGTATGTAATGCTAGGTTTGTTCTTATTTTTATGTTGGTGCTCATCTTTAATTGATTGAGTTTCTTTTGTCACTTACTCTTTCAAGCATTTAACTACCATTACCTAATTTAATTTTTCGACGTGTTAGGTGTGGCTTCATCACACAAGTTAAATAAAATAACTATGTCCTACTCATTTCTAAAGATTGCATCTACCCTTTTTGTCCCGTAACGAGTTTAGCTACTCATGTAACTAAAAACGATGAAATACATAGATTGATAGAAAAATGGATTGTTTATATTGATGAAAGAAGTCATTATACTCTCCATTGTCTAATACAAGCAATATGAACAACAATGTATAAATGTAAGCAATATAGAGAAAACGACAACTACCATATTCTTGGTTTACGAAGTAATCTTGGATTGATAAAGTTATGGACTTGGATGAAGAAGGAAATTTTGATGTCTGAAAGATTTGGGCAACATTTTTATCTAATTTTCACTTCTTCTCCATTGTTTCTTCTTTGGATGTATTTATAGTCTTCCGACACTTGGCACCCACTTCGCACCTTTCATATTTTTTACACGCTTATTTCTAGACTATATGGGTTTCTCTGTGTATCAAAAGTCATGCAACGCCACAGGGTTCAATGCTTCGAAATATATGGCGCTTAACAAGGTGCTCTGAACAAATTTTAGCTTATTGTCAAGTGTTAAACTTGTCAACAATCTTCACTGCATTTATTCAGAACATACGTTGGTTATCCCCTTGCTTTAGCATTGAACTGCATGTTCGTTGTTTTAACACAATCCTGTAAAGAAGAATACCTTGAAGTCGTAATATCCAAGAATCAAACACATTGTAAATATGTAAATTCATTGTATGCAAATTACAGAATGTCTAATTGTTTTTTTACGCATTTCCTAATCATTTTTTACTATTTCTTTATCTTGAATAGAGAAGCTTTGTAACTTTATTTTTATAAGTTATTAGCCACCTCCAATAGGCTCCAATTAAGAAGTGATCATCACTATTAGAGTCATTAGTACCTAACTCGCAATTAAAATAAATATTATTATAGAGCTAAAAACATACATAAATAATAAGTAAAATAATAATAAACTTTACCATCTATTATTTATTTTCATTGCCTATCCAAAAGGTCATTATAATCGGTTCGAATATGGTTGGAATGATCATCATTGATTTCCTCAAACACATTTATAGAAACACTGTTAGAACTGCTACAATTTAAACTTATATCACATAACGCCTTTCCGTTAATAGGATCTTCGTACTCTCAACTATTGGGAGGATTCAACACAACATATCATTCATAATCTCACTTGGATCTTCAATAAAAATACTTGTGTGTTTGCATGAGATGCAAGGATAAATGAATTTGCCTTAGGTCCAATACAATTAAGATTAACAAATCTAAACCCAAACTCATTTTCCCTAACACTTCTAACATTGTCAACCCAATTACATTTAAATATTACAATCTTAAAGTTAATATAATTCAACTCCTAAATCTCTTGGATCACATCGTAAAACAACATGCATAATTTGTTGCTATTGGATGTTTATCCTTTGTACTAGATATCTACATCGTATTCACTATTAAACCTATACCACTATTTTGCACATTAATTTCGAATACCATCATGATGCTCTGTATTATTGTGAAAATCATTAATAACATAATTAAAGTAAGTTATCACACTAGGCGAATGACCATATGATATTCATCTCAATGCATCAAATATTATGTTATGCTGTTTGGTAACTCATATTTTGTAGTACCAAAAAATCATAGTCATGTAAAAAAACATTAGCAAAGTTGTTTTAAAAAAGTAATAAAGACAAATAATTGAATATTGTTAGATGCACATTTGGTCACATATCCAATAAATAAAACTTTGACTGTGCATATCTTAATTATAGCTATTTTAGATTTTTTGCCTTTGATGAATACATTTTTTTTTCAGATGATCTATATGTTTTTCCTAAAAAAGAATTGTAACAACTCACGATTGTTGGAGATATCCAATTAGAAATAACATGATAAATAAATAAAAACATTATTTTAAGTCGACATACTCTATGTAAAATTGAACATCATTTGTGCATTCTCTAACACATACAAATGAGCATGCATTAGCATTGTTCTTTTTTAGGCCTCGTGTGAGAAGCTGCAGATGAGGGTCATCCATTGATCTCATTTCTTAGCCTTCCTAAGTCCAATCGATATGTTATCTTGACAAAATGTTGGACCAAATTCTATAGCTTCCTTAACAATATAATATATCCCCCTCCCCCCAATAATACTTAATAGAACCCTCAGATTAATTTCAATAATTCGAACATATCCCTTAAGAATTTGTAGCATTAAGGATATATACATCGAAGATACATAGAGACACAAATGAACTACTCTGACTAGATGTACGGTTAAATGAATCATTATGGTGAAAAATGATAGAAGAAAATATTTTTCAAACAGACACAATATTACTGTAATCTCCTATTTCAAGACACATAGTTGTGTGGCATATGCACCTTAATACAATGTGAATCTACTTTGATATTTGAATGTGTCTACCAATCTTTTGATAACTAAGTTTTAATATATTTATATATATAGTTTCGTAAGAGTTCTTAGTGTGAATCCTTTCGTTATCATAATTATTTGCTCATTTTCCATTCATGAAATTTCTTTTTCTTTGAAAGGAAAAGACAAATAAAATCTATTTAAAAGTATTCAAGATATCATTAATTAATGGAAAGTAATAAATAAAAATAACAACAAACTTTTTTAAATGGTTAGCTTCCCATACCCTTCCTATATAAATAAGAATATGGGAAGAACAATTCTCTCATATCCAAAAAGTAAATTAAAAAAGAAACAAAGGATGGCTTTCATACACAATAATGCCTTCCTTAGTTTAGTGTTTCTTCTTCTTTTTCTTGTAGGCCGTTCACAAGCTGATGCACCATCTCCACACCATATTGATATAGTAAAAAGAAGTAGCTTTTCTAAAGATTTCATTTTTGGCTCAGCATCCTCTGCTTATCAGGTGAGATATATCACATACTTCATTACTACATTAACCTTTTTCAAAAGCTATCTTAATGATTTTTATGTTAATAGCTTCTTGCATTTAGGTTTCTAAGTGTTTAAGCAAAATTTCTAGTTTCGATAATTACAAAGAAACAGGTTTCTAAGAAAATGTGTTCCAGAGAAAAAGCCATCATCGGTGAAATACAATTTGAGAATATAATTTTTCTTTTTCAATTTTTGTAAAAAAAATATTGGAGTGTGTTGAACCACCATGCTCCTCACATTTTAACCACATAAATAAAAATTTTGAAAAAGATATTTTTTAAAATATGAAACTGTCAATGACACCATAGATTTATTAGGCTATTTTTTAAAATATGAAACTGTCAATGACACCATAGATTTATTGGGCGTAGCTTAGGATGTACAAAAGATAGGTAGAGAATTCCAAGTGTACCTACATTTTTTTCTTTACATGACGGAAATATCCTTATACTAACCTTCTCGAATATCTAATTTTAACTGCTTCAGTTAGATGACCACCATCGATGGTCAGCTATTATCATTATCAACGTTGATCTTTATAATGTTTGTTAATATATGGTTATTTTTTATATTAATTTCACATTAGTAAAAGTATTTTGAGAGTAAAGCAAAGAAAATAAAATTATTATGCAAACATATGTTTTGAGAAAGTGTAACCCAACTGTATGAGGTTTTTTTTCTTTTATTATATAAAATTAGTATAAACCATTTTCGTGTATAAAATAAAATGCTTTTTCTTTTCAAACTTAATCTACCAAATGGGGCCCTCAATTATTATTGGTGAACATATCCATTCCTTTAAGATATGTAGACGATAATTTTTTTTTTTTTTTTTTTTTTTTTTTTTTTATATCGGAAGAAACCATGAATAACTGCTACACTTTTTGGTTCTTTTTATTAGAGATTTGAACTCGAGACTATAGATGTTACTTGAGTGAGCTAACTAACACCATTTTTTTTGTTTATTAAAATGTAAAACATTTCTTACAAGGATTGCTTCTAATATTTTATCATTATTATTTTAATTTTTATTCATACATGTTTGTCAAAATCTTTATGATTAGGAATTTGATTGTTACACTGAAATAATTAGATCTTCCCGTTGATGAACAAATTATTATAATTAGAAATAAAAGTTTAAATTTTAAACTTTTTTAACAACTAAAAAAATGATTTATTGAAGTGTTTCTTTTTTTATTTTTTAATCATTATATTTGTGACATTACTTTTGTTTTCTAATATATACTTTTATTAATGTCAGTTTGAAGGTGCTGCTCAGGAAGATGGAAAAGGACCAAGCATTTGGGATACCTATACCCACCAACACCCAGGTCTCTTTCTTTCGTTTATTCTTCTTTTTCTTTTTCTTCTTTTATGTTAAAAGAGCCTAAAATTTTAAAGTATTTTTTTAAAGAAGACCCTAATAATTCATCATTATTGATATCCATTTATTCTATTTTATATATATAATTATTGATTTTTATATATAAAAAAAAAATAAATTTGATTTTACAAAGTTTATGTCAACTAAGCCACGTTGATTTTCCCTTTTACAGCATTGGTAGGTGTTATTATCCTTTGTTGTTTTCTTTACTTAACTTTTGTGGGCTGAAATTTGTCCTAAAGAAAAAGCAACAAAAAAGAAAAAGAAAAAAAAGATTACTTGGATAGTTATTCTTCTTACTTATTATGTTAGGTAGAATTATTAAAACAGAGGTTAAATTCCGATTTTAATCTCTATATATTGGAATGTGCTCTATTTCAGTTTTTGTTTTTTCAAATATCCAACTTTAATTCTATTTAAAATCAAGCTTAAATTTTTTTCCCACAAAGATAAAGCTTACTGAAATTTATTTAATCATATTAATTTTTCTTGAAAGGAATGTGAATATATTTTTAAATTTTACAATAAAAATTCTTATAAATATCCTGAAGTCTTTTTTTAAAGAAATGATGAACTAATTTGAAGAGTGATTAAAGTTGAAGTAGAGGACCTAACAATGATATTTTAAACTAAAATTTAATATAGATTTAGAAGTATTATTATTCCTAAGAAACTTTTTTATTGAGTTTTCATTGTAGATAAATATGAGTTGATAGAAATCTTTTATCTTAAAAAATGCTAACTTATTATTAGCTTTTGGATGGAGGTCGTTAAATTTTTTTTTTTTAAATTATTCCTAAACTATTAAAAAGTTTCATAAAAATCCTTAAATTTTTTAAAAAAATTAAAGACTCTTATTTATCCAATATTTAACCAAATTTCTAAGCACATAAAATAAAAATAAAATATGTAAAGTTTAAATATAAACTTACATGAAATATCACAAAATTTCAAAGTAAAAGTATCCTCTTAAAACATATTAGAATAACAGTTAGCCGAATAAAAATACAACATACAACTTCGTTAAAACATTTTAATTTTAAAACTCTTTAGTATATTTATTATTCTCTATATTTTTATCCGAGTTAATATAATTTATTAAAGCATGTAGATTATTTATTTATTTCTACTCAAGAGAGTGGAGAAAAAATATAGAGAAATGAGACGGTATTAACCGTTTGTTTGAAACAAGGGAACTTTTTTTAATCAAAATCGAAGAGTAAGTAGTTTTTAAACTAATTTGTATTTAACTAAACTTTTTTTAAATATATTGTTTTAGTATGATTTTTGAAGAAATTTTAGGGGCATTTTCAAATATAGTGTAATGATCCATAATATTTATAAAATACAGCAAATTTTAAAATCTTATAACGATAGACATCGATAGATTTCTATCAATGTCTATTAGTGCATTTTAATGGGTATTGATAAACTTCTATTAGTGTCTATTGTTGTTACAATCGGATAATTTACTATATTTTGTACTTATTTTTAGCATTTTTGTAATTTTTAGAAATTATTTTTTTTTATAGACTTTTATCAAATTTTGTAGAAATTTAAGTTTTAACTTAGAATTTTGCATTTTATTTTGGTTGGTGAGAAATTTAATGTAAAATTTGGATCAATAAAAGCATTTTTCAATATTTTTAAGTTTAAGAATATTTACGAAACTTTTCAATATTTTAGAGACTTTTTTCCCAACAAAATATTACCGTTTTTCTTCTAAAACTAACCTTAGGAGTACATTTAAATTATTCTTTTTTATATTTTAAGATCATTTTTAAATTTTTGAAAAATAAAAATTTTAAGATCATTCTTCAAACTATTAATAAGTTAGATATTATGAAACCCTTTAAAAATTTTATTATCAAAGTATAAAGGATGGTAGAGGAAAAAGTTTGTGCTATTTGTATAAATAATGTCTAAACATCTAAACAAATAAATAATTAATATTTTTAGAATTAATAATTAAGTATACGTATATCAATATTTTTAAAAAATTGTAAACATAAAAAAATCTATCACTGATAGATTTTATTCTTCCCTCAATGTATAGACTTCAATTAGCTAGCCATATGGTCTATACCGGATAGATTGAAAAAGCTAGATCTAAATTTTACATATTTTGTGAACTCTTTTATATTTGTTATATTTGAAAGTACTTTGACCCTTTATTACTATATTCACAATTTTAAGAAAAATGAAAAACTTACTTTACAGTTTGTAATATTGCAGAAAAAATTTATGATCACAGTAATGGAGACATAGCTATTGATCAATACCATCGCTATAAGGTATGTAAACTAGATAAATGTGTTTAGGTTTTATTTTATTAATCATTATTGAATTCTTTTTTATTAAAAATTTATTTTAAATAACGAAATTATTAAAAATATTTACAATTATAGCCAAACATTATAATTTATCACATCAAAACTATTATTTGTACTTATCATAATACATACAAACATAGTAGTCTATATATCATGGTTTAATGCAATTCACCGTGGTAGACTCTAATATTATAATATTATGCTATAATTTATAAAAATATTTGTTCATTTTTTATATTTTATAATACTCTGTCTTTTGTTACTTGTATTTATAAAAAAATCATGCTAAAAGAGAAATTGCATCAAATGAAAAAAAAAAATTAAAAAAAAAAGCAGCTCATAACACATCTTTTTTGCATATTGCAAATATAATAAATATGACAATTAATTAGATATATCAAACAATAATAAGACGACTATCAAAAGACTATTTGTTTTTAAATTTAATATTTTCGAGATTTAGAAAATGCAGTTACATAAATTCTATTATTATAATTTTTTCTTACTATTTTTGTAAATAGGCTGATTGATGGTTTCTTTTTGATGCAGGAAGATATAGCCATTTTGAAGAAGATGGGTTTTAATGCCTACCGATTCTCAATGGCTTGGTCTAGAATTTTGCCAAGTAAGGGAAAAGGGTTGACTTATTTGTTTAAATTTAGTATACTTATTATTATTATTATTATTATTATTATTATTATTATTATTATTATTATTATTATTATTATTATTATTATTATTATTTAAAATAATTAATTAAATAGCCTTTAATTTTCTCCCATGTTTCCCATAATTATTTCCACGTTGCTAATGTGTGTCTTTGTTTTATTTAAAATTTTATAATTAATTTAATTTAATTTAATTTTTTACAAAATAAACTTTTAAATACAACCCCATAAATAAAAGAAAATTTGGAAATGGAATTTTTTTCTTTAAATTAAAAAAAAAGAAAGAAGAATATTACTCAATTTAAGGATCATTAATATATTCAACATGTGTTGTTTATTTTACGATATAGTTTAATTTTTATTATTTCAGAGGGAAAACTTAGTGGAGGAGTGAACAAGAAAGGAATTGAATATTACAACAAACTCATCAATGAACTACTTGCAAATGGTGGGTATTCTATCTTATTAGTTATTATAGTATCTCCTTAATTAAATTTTATTTATATTATATTCACACTCTTAATTTGGTAGGCATCCAACCGTATGTTACCCTTTTTCATTGGGACACTCCTCAAGCGTTAGAAGATGAGTACGGAGGCTTTAGGGGACCTCAAATTGTGTACGTATCAAAATTTCATATTCCTAGCTATCCAACAATTAAATATTAAAATCCAATAGTTCATAATGAAGTAAATTGTTTAAAACTTTTCAAGATAACCTCATCTTCGAATCTAAATGTGTGAAACATTAGTTGTTTGAAAAACAAAATTGATATTTGTTTTAAAAATATATTTATAGGAATGATTTTCGAGACTATGTTGATCTTTGCTTCAAAGAATTTGGAGATAGAGTGAAACATTGGATCACCCTCAATGAGCCATGGAGCTTTAGTATGGGAGGCTATGCCCAAGGAGCCAATGCTCCCGGTAGATGTTCGTCTTGGCAACCATATAATTGTTCTGGTGGAGACTCTGGCACTGAACCATACATCGTTGGTCATTATCAACTTCTCGCTCATGCCGCTGCTGTCAAAGTTTACAAAACAAAATACCAGGTTCTCTAACCCTAAAATTACGTGACTATTAGACATCCTCGTAAAGTTCAAAATAGGTTTTAAATTATATATTTACAGTAAATCATTTGATGTGTGCTTCCAAAACTAAGCTTCCTACATGTTGATTATTGAGATGTAAGAAATTGAAATGAACTATGCTTTGAAGAAACCATTTCAACATTGAATTTCAATAAATATAAATCGTTAATTAGTTATGATTAATCATTTTAGAACTTTTTTTTTATATTGTTGATGGGATTTTGTAGGCACATCAGAAGGGTTTGATTGGTATAACATTAGTGACAGTTTGGTATGCTCCATATTCAAATAGTGAGGAAGATAAAAGGGCTGCAATTAGAGCTCTTGATTTCATTCTTGGCTGGTAAGCAAAATTTCTAATATTATTCTTTTTGTTTTTGTTTTAGAAAATTCTAATGTTGAAACTATAAAGAAAAACATTGGTTCTTGAACAAGACCTTAAAAAGAATTTGGTGATGATTTTATATTTTGTTTTTGTAATTTATGTTTGTTTCTTCTCGATATAAAATTTTATATGATTTTTCATTCCCTGAAGTAACACTTGAACTTCTAGCAGAATTTCTTAAAACAAAATTATATGTTTCTTTTTAGAAAGTTTAAGATAAAAAATGAAATTAAACATGTTTATGGAAACTACTTTTTTTCTTTAGGTTTATAATTTTGGTTTGTTTTCTATAGAAAGAGAGTAACAAGAAAAGAGAGAGAGAGAGACAGAAATTTATGGTATAAAACTAATATTTGTAAACTTAATTATCAAAACAAAAAATCTGAAAACCAAACGAACCATAGTCTTTTTGTTTTTGTTTTTCAAATTCTAATTTGAGTTCATGTGTTTGAAATGATTTTGAAGTTATTAAAAACCACAAATATGTGTCTTTAATCACTCGAAACAAATTTAATATTTAATTTTATGTTTTTTAATTGTATTTTTCATGATATCAAAATTTATTATGAATTATTAAAACTATTTTTCTAACTAATTTTGAAATTATAAACAAAAGTGATTTTGGCCGTTTCATAATCTGTCTTAAACATACACTAAGCTTTGCATCACTACGTACACCTATGAGTTTAGTTATTTTCTTATTAACTTTCTACCAATATTTTAAAAAACAAATTTATGTTTTGAACACGTTTTTAGTTTCTAGTTAAACTTTCCTTGAAAATAACGATGTAGACCCTTGAACTTTGACTTGTAACAATTTAGTCCTTTTATTAGTCATTGAATTGTTAATGAAGTAGGAATGATGAGGGTGTTAAGGGAGTGTCTATCTAGTGGAGATGTCTGGATGCACATACTGACCCATCGTATCTTTTTTTTAAAAAAACTAGTCCTTGAATTTTAGTAGATAACAACAAAGTATCTATAAACTTTCATATTTATAACAATCTAATTTTTAATATTAAAAAAATCATCAAAACTTGATGTCTATTTTTATTATTTTACAATATATAGACTTTTATACTTTATAAAATTTCACACATTTCTTTTAAACTAAGATGTAAATCAGAATTTTGACAATAAAACATTAAGATTAGTTTTAAATATAACAAGATGAACCAAAATATTTACAACATATAATAAAATATCACTGTTTATTTATGATGAACTGCTATATCTGTATCATGGTAGACACGACGTGTTTACCATAAAGTTTTTCTATATTTTTAAATGTTTTATTATTTAAAATAATTAGGGTATAATCTAACTCTTCCGATGTAATATTATAGGTACATGCATCCAATTACATATGGAGATTATCCACCTGTCATGAGGGGATTGGTAAAAGAGAGATTACCAAAATTTTCACCAGAAGAAAGTGCTTCCCTTAAAGGATCAATTGATTTTCTTGGATTAAATTACTACACAGCTAATTATGCTAAAGACAATCCCAATGCACCTGGCCCTCAACCAAGTTACTTAACAGATTATAGAGCTGATCTTTCAAGTATGTGTTTTAGTTAATTGCTCAGATTCCTACTTCATCATATTCAAGTCATTTTTTCTCTTCAAATTTGTTGTTTTGATCTTTCAAGTACTACTTTGATTAAACATTTTGAAATGTTCTTTTTCATATCGTAGCTGATCGCAATGGAGTTTCAATTGGTCCTAAGGTAATTTTATGTGAAGATTTCTTCATCCATTGATTTGTACTATATATATCTCTTCATTTTAACCATTTGCATTGACTATAAGTTTTATATATATGCAGTTTAGTGAAATATCTTGGCTTGCTGTTTATCCAGAAGGGTTGAAAAGTTTATTAGTCTATACAAAGACGAAATACAAAGATCCAGTCATCTATATCACAGAGAATGGTATGTATAGAATACATAAGTTTAGAAAACAAATAAATTGAGTAATACTTAAATACGACGAAAGTTGCATCCATCTCTACGCATCTATTCCAATCACAAACGATAAAAGATTAAAAAAAATTGTTACGTGATTGTTTGTGAGTGGATGCTCGAAGATGGATGCAACTTGTGATATACCTAAGTACTTTTAGAAAAAAAACATTCACATAATTAGTTAATCCTATTCTAAATTGTTTGAAATATATGTAGGATATCTCGAAATTGAAGGACCCCCATTCGAGGAAATGATCATGGACAAGGCTAGAGCCAAATACCATCACGACCATCTTCATATGGTTCATGAAGCAATCAACAAGTAAGTATAAAAAAAATATCAAGAAATTAAATGTCTCCCTTCGACATGCTTTTAATAAAAATAAATTTCACCTTCAAACCAACCAACAAATAGATAAATAACTTATGTATCTAATTAAAATTATGAGATTTTTTCCATTTTGGATCCTTAACATGCCCTAATGAATTTTTATTTTTAAAAAATTTGTTTTAATTCATAAAACTATTTAAAAATATTTATAAATATAGCAAAAATATTAGTGTATCAATGATAGACTATGATTGACTATTATTTATGCAATTGATAGACATATAGTAATCTATCTTAGTCTATTGTTGATAAACAATAAAATCTTGGCTATATATATTTATAAATATTTTATTAAATTCATTTTTCTAATTTGAAAGCAATCTTTATTTATTTGCGGTCTGCTCACATGAGTTATGCAATCTTTATTATCATACTAGATACACATAAAGTTGTATCTCAGAATTAAATGATAATGTGTAGCTTTAGCTACCTCCTATAATTATTGAGAAGTCAACGTATTTTATTTTTCAATGTAAGATTCTCGTCGCAAATTATTTGAAGCTAAGTTTTAGATATTCTCATGACATATATTATATTTTCGAAAACTTTTATTATAGGGATGGCGTAAAGGTGAAGGGATATTTTGCATGGTCTGCTTTCGATAATTTTGAATGGGCAAGTGGATATGCGGTTCGGTTTGGTTTATACTACATTGATTACAAAAACAATTTGAAGAGAATTCCAAAGCTCTCAGCCAGATGGTTTGAAAATTTCCTCAAAACTTGAAGATGACTCATCTAACAATTGATGGTTTCGAAAATTTCCTCAAAACTTGAAGATGACTCATCTAATAATCGAATAATGATGCCATCTTGTTCTCTATTTTCATGTGTGTTAGTTGATTATATGTACCAAAAACTGGAGTTCTATATTTTCTTATGCATCTTCATCTTCATGCTCAATAAATAAGAAGGCTATATATTTTCATGAATATATAGTCATTTTAACAGTTCTTTTATTATTCAATTAATTCATTATTATTATTAATACAAGCAAACAACCAAAACAATTATAAAGATGAAGATGCCAATTTGCCTACACTAGAATATATAGCCAACCATAACTGAGATTGGGACTGATCATTTCGTTGTTGAACGAGATCTATCTGCAACCATATATATTCAGATCAAATTGCGTGCGGTACTTTTTTCTAGCAACACGATCCCATTTTAATGTTTATAGATACTTTGTTAGAGCTACATACTGTTAGTTGAGTTTCTGCTTGAGATAGTTGAATTGCTCAGGCTGGTAGTGTAAAGACCCAACTTCTTATACTAAGTCGAGGTCATTACTAATTAAAGATAAATAAATTTTCTTAAATTAAAAATAGAAAATAAAACAAAACATCAAATTACTCATTAAAGTCATAAATGTATGTATAAGTAAATTTAAATAAAATTCTAACTCGGCCCTATCTAGTTTTAAAAGGAGAAAAATAAAAAGAAACTACCTAGGTACTGAAATCTGAACAAATAACATAAGGCAGAAGCAAAAGTGTTCCCTATGGCTCGCCACAGTCACTTCTTGTCATTCGTCAGCTTCCTTCTACCCTTACGTCTACCTTTACCTATAAAATTAAACAAGAAAGAGTGAGTATGAAAATACACTCAGTAAGGGACCCGCTACTAGTCCTGTTAGGTGCTTGTTAACTTTCTATTAGAGTCCAATAAAATGGTACCCCTAAACTAGCATGTTCCCGAACACGTGCGATCTGAGATCTCGTAGGAACATCTTTGGTCTTCAGTGAACCCAAAGGAACACCTAGGACAAACTGGTCTTTAGTATACCCGGGGGAAATACTAAGACAATTGGGCTGTGAGTGACCCTGTCGAATCACTCATAATCATGTCTATGTCTTACTAGATTGGTGATCCCCTCGGACTACACAATCATAAAAAGGTGGTGATCTCGAGAGACACCTATGTGGGTACGACTCTAATAGATAAAGATAACAATGCACCCTATCCATAGCATGAACATATCATCACATCATTATAAACATGACACATGTATCAATTATAGCATTCGTATTCAAATATTATCATAACATATCTCAATCGGATCTATCAGTCATCATAATCGTTGAATAATCCTGACCACCAATCACCATACACATGATCATATTATGCATAACAGCTACATCAAAGCATAATAGAAGAATTTCATGCAAGCTCTCACTTCAATACGAAGGTCTAGTAGGAGAATCTCTTACCTGGAGATCAATTAAAATCGAAATTATCCTAACCATCACAGACAAGCTTTCCAACAGTAAATCCTATTCAACAAGGAAACCCAATAACTAAAGTAAATAAATTACTTAACAGTCGCTTAAGGATCAAATTCCAATATATTTCAACTTACCCAAAGTTGAGGATGAATCCAAATTTATCCTCGGTTTAGGAAAATTCTATATTACAACTCCCAATTGATCCATTATGAAAAATAATTCAATTAAATCCATAATTAAATTATTTAGGATCCAAAATTGATCTTTATTCGGAACCAACCAAAACCCAATCAAAACTTACCAAAAACAAAAGGTGAAATGGTCAAAATAGGCTAGGTGGCTCATGGTTGGAGGAGGAAATGGCTCGAGCAGGGGTAGCTCGAGTGAGGATCGGCTCGGTGGTTGGGGAAATGGCTTGAACACGCATGCACGGTTGGAACGAGATGTGGTTGGGAGATGGCTTGGTGCGACTTGGTTGGAGTGCGGCTCGGGTATGGCTTACAGGGACGTGGCTGAGGACTGCACGCGGCTGGTGTTTACTACTTTAGACGACTCGGGCAAAGGTGTGGCTCGAGTTTGCCACGATCTTCGACGCAACTAGATAGAACTCTAATGACAGACGGAGACGACTCGTTGACGGTGCTGTTGCACGGTGGATGATGACGTTGAGCAGACGGTTGGCTGAGATGGAAGCGATGCGACAAATGACGGTGTCTCGCAGTGGCTGTTGAACGGTGACGACCCACGAGTCAAACGCGAAGAACTGAAAAACAGGTTGCAGCGGCAGCGACGGAAAGGATGGCTAGGGTTCCTTGGTTATGTGATTAGGGTTTAGTGAGATAGATAATGAATTGTGATTTTTCCAAGGTCTATTTAATGAGATAATAACATAAAAATTGTTATCCTTTTATTTTTTCTTTCTTTACTTCCTTCTTCAAATAAAACAAATATCCTACCCTCTCTCTTCATTTAAACCCATCAATCCCTCTGAAATTCCAATATTATTTCTCTTTCCAATCAAATCACTTCATCTTCCTAAAAAAAAACCTTAAATAATTACATTACCTTTATAATATAATTATTTTATCTTTAAATTTCAATTAATTATATCATCATATATAATTAATCAAATTTGTCCCAAATACAAAATCTCTTAAAACAAACAACCTTAATCAAAATCCAACTTTAAACAATTAGATATTTTCCAACATATCTAATAAATTCCAATTTTCATAAATCAAATAATTCAACCATTAGATCAATTAACAACCAAATTAACTCAAACATTAGTCAAAATTAAACTTAACATAATTAAAATAAATTACCTTAATTTGGGGCGTTACAAGTAGGTTCATTTTCTTATGGCTACCATTTTGGACCAACTGGAAGGATAAATAAGGAGCTTTCTTGAGACACAAGAAGAAATTTGCAAATAGTAAGATAACATAGCAGAGGGAACGACGCCCATGTTGTAATTTGTTATTTGAAATGGTAGATACAACACATAAAGGCATTGTGGCTTGAGACTCACTATGGACAACTTAAAGTGGCAGACACGGATCAATATGAGTGAGGTAGTAAAACCTTCCAAGTAGTTATGGGCTTTAATTGCTATTGATTCAATATGCAACTTCTCGATCCAACTCTTAAGAACTCAAATGTTGCAACATATTACTAGAAAAAGGTCCTAAGATGACAGCTAAACGCTGTCATAGTTAAGTTTTGTGACAATTATTTGCAGTAATTGTTCCAACAGTCACGAAAAGTATATTATGACAATTTGAAAAAACTGTCACGATAGGTGTTTTTTATGATAGAAAATAAATGTCACAAACCTCTTATTGACGACAGATAATAACTGTCATTATTTATATGCTATGAAAGATAATAAATGTCATTATCTATATTTTATGACAATGATTCACTGTTGTCGTTTCACCTACTATGACTTTAATTGAATGTCAAGAATACCTTTTCCATGACAGTTTTTTTTTAATTCAAATGTCATAATTTTTTTCAGTCCCTGTTTTTCTTCGCTATTTTTTTTCAATCCCTGTTTTTCTTACTACCCTGCCATTACACAGATCAATTCAAGCACAAAGTACTATACAACACACACATATGGAAGCAAACCATGAGCACTTTAATATATATACGTTAACATACACTTTGTAATATTTGTACAATTGTTAGTAAAGGGTTTGTACAATGATAGAATGAACATACATGTTTTGGTACCAATAAGCTATTTAAATAAGTACATTTGAACAAAAATTTTGTTACCAAACCTACAAAAAGGCCTATAAATCAATTAATTGCCGCAAATATGGCTTCACTGCTCCAATGGATTCTTGCAAAACCTAGTAAGAAAACAAAATAAAATTTTAGAGTATGACTTTACACATTAAGATAAGAATTTAAGAAAAGTTTACATTCAGTTCATTTAACTGCAGCACATTCACATACACAACACATTCACTTCAATGGAAACTTAAAAATGGATCACATTATACCCACCTCAATGGAAACATTAAATAGAAATAGAAATGATTGTCGAGTACAGAGTAATTAGGGTAAACATGGTCAGAATTATAACATGTAGAAGTCACTATTTAGAATCAACAACATTAAAAAAAATGGTGATGATGATAATGATGATGATAATGATGATGATAAATAAGAAGAGAAAAAGATTAACCAATTACAAGAAATTACCAAGAATAGATTGCGAGAGTTGAATTGGTTTTTGTCTAAGTAGTAGCACTTTTGGTTTACAAACACGCCACTGCAAATTCAAAGCATCGAAGAAATAGAATAAATCATCAACAACAAAACTGAAAAACAATTAGTAGAAAAATTATCAAGAAAATGAATTAAGTATATCATACCTTCCAATGGCTCTAATCAAACGCATGATAAATAGAGTAGCAAACAGCGTAAGTATAAGCTTGTCAAGTTTCTATTCCAGAGTACTTCTTTTTGGAGGAAACATTCATAGCATTCATCATAACCTGCATATTTATTCATTCCAAACAGAGTTCACAAAAACATGCATCATCATTCAAACTTAAAATGTTGCAATTTACATATTGCCTCATAAAAAACATTACATTATTACTTACTAACAATTGTTTTTTCTTTTCAACACCCTCACTCATTCCCCGCTTAAATGGGGAATCTCTACCCCATTAGAAGTTGTTCTCCACGAGAAAAATAGAAATTTCTGACTCAGTCTAAACCTAATCGAGAAGAAAATGAAATCAAACCAATGTACAAATATAAAAATTTAGATAAGTTGTAAAAGCCCTCTCTTATAATAAAAAACGCTTATACTCACAATAAAAGTTGATTTGGGCTGAGTGGTAATGTTTGCTTCCGAATGATAACATTGCTTGTGAAAGTGTAGAGTGAATTGTTTGGTTGCTCGCATTGTACTTCACCTGCATTTTGGAGGGGTAAAGGATAACTAATATTTTTCATGAATAATAATAATAATAAATAAAATAATAAACACACACGCAGAGAAAACTAATGAAAATAAATCATACATGGAACCATAGATTATTTTCGTAATCAATGACAATCTTTCTAAGGAAGTATAAGAAGGCAAAGACTCAAAATGACTAAGCAAATTTGAACTAAATTTTGAATAGTCAATGTTCTCAAGAGATTCGTTCATACCTTGGGATAGCACTGAATATATAAGGGGATATTTTGCACTTTCATAATGATCTATATTTTGTCATCATAAGTTCTTACAAATTGTTATTCACATCATCAAACATCTATGCTTTTTCAGCTACCACATCCTTGATGCCAACTTCTATAAACTGGTATTACCATACATTGCATTTATTATGTCATAATGTTCACATTTAATTAACTTCTAAGTCATAAGGTAACCAAAAAATGCTTAATCATTTCCTGACATAAATTGCTACAAAACCCACAAGATGATAAAAATGAATAAAGTATGTGAACCTTTAAATTCAGATGCCTTATCTGGAATAGGGTAATCCCAAGTCTTCTCCAAAGCCTTCCTAATCTTCAAATTTGTCTCGCCATCAAGGTTAGCAATCTACGAGGAAAAAAAATCAAACATTTGAACTTCCTTGAGGGCTTGATAAAATCTTTAGAAAAATAAAAGTAAAGATTTTATTCTTAGCTTTCTCACTTACCAATACAAAGCTTACATATGATGGACAACTGTCGTCTTTTTATCTCTCTTGCTTTGGGACTCTTGAAAAGTAATGGTAAAAATAAGGTTTCTCATTCCAACATTTCTTTATTCATGCAGAGGCTAGGTTTTCATTTCTCCCTTCTATTCTTTTCTTTCATTCATAAAATGGGCGAGCTTCAAGTTCTCAACAATAGAGTAAAGAAATTTGAAAGAGTAGAAAAGAAAATGGATCAATACAGAAATTTAGAGTGGTTCAACAAAGGTACCTACATCCACTTTGAAGGCTATCAATTCTTTTCTTTTGAAGGATTACAAGATATGAAGAATACAGATAAGTGCTCAAACGTTTCCTTTTATAAAGTGGTTAAACCAACTTCGAGTTTGTTAGAAACTGATTTATAACTAATTTAATTTATAACTTAAACTGATTTTGAACAAATTCAGCAAGGAAGTTGAGTTCAAAGATAATATTTCAAACAAGTTCTCTCTCTTGAACGAAGAACTTTCTTGATAGCCTTCTTTTTAGGTATTTATTCCTTAACATGTAAATCTACTACTTTGAGTAGATTTAGGTAGTGACTAAATTTAGCGTTAGGTAAAGCCTTAGTTAAAAAATTTGCTGCATTGTCTTATGTGTTAAATTTTTGTATGCTTACTGCTCCTTTTTCAATAATATCACGAACAAAGAACAGTTTAACATCTATATGTTTTGTCCTATCATGGTATTGCTGGTTTTTTGTTAGATGAATTGTACTTTGATTGTCACATAGGAGTTCTATGGTGTCTTGATCATAACCTAGTTCACAGATCAAACCTTTTAGCCATATAGCCTCTTTTACTGCTTCTGAAACTGCTATGAATTCTACCTCGGTAGTTCATAGAGCTACCACTGATTGTAGATTAGACTTTCAACTAATTAAGTTGCCTCCCAAAGTTAAGAAAAAACAAGTTAATTAAAGATCTCCTTTTATCACAATCTCCTGCAAAATCTGCATCAACATAGCCCTTTAGAAGAATTTTAGGTTCATTAGGAGCTGCGTATAGCAAGCCTCTATTCAATGTTCCCACTAGGTATCGAAATACCCACTTAGTAGTTTCCCAATGGTTTCTCCCAGGATTTCCCATGTATCTACTGAATAAGCTTGAGTTATATGCTAAATCAGGTCTAGTACAAACCATTAGGTACATCAAGCTTCCAGTTGCATTAGAGTAAGGAACATTAGACATAGCTTGTCTTTCAGTTGATTCTTTAGAAGATTCCTTAGCAGATAATTTGAATTGTTGGCCCATAGAAGTAGAAACTTCGTTAGCATTAGCCATATTGAACTTGGCTAGGACTTTCTTAGTATACTGTTTTTGTGATAGAAACAATTCCCTTCTGCTTCTTTGCCTTGTGATTTCCATTCCTAAGATCCTTTTAGCTGACCCTAGGTCTTTCATTTCAAACTCATTCTTCAATTGTTCTTTTATCTCATTTAGCTTAGTAAGATTTTTACCAGCCAACAACATATCATCCACATATAACAGCAAATAGATTAGGCTTCCATCAGTTAGCTTCTTATAGTAGACACAGGGATCATATAGACTTCTCATAAAGCCTATTTTGTTGATGAAATCGTCAAACCTTTTATACCAACACCTTGGTGACTGCTTCAATCTGTATAAGGATTTCTTTAGTTTGCAAACTAGGTCTGTTTTTTTTTTTTTTTAGCTTCAAAGCCTTTAGGTTGTTCCATATATAAGTCTTCTTCTAGGCTTCCATGTAAAAAAGCTGTAGTGACATCCATCTATTCTAACTCAAGGTCTTCACAGGCAACAATAGTTAGAAGAACTCTGATTGAAGTGTGCTTTACTACTGGAGAAAAAATTTATGTATAATCAACTCCCTATTTCTTTTTAAAGCCCTTGGCAACTAGTCTCGCTTTAAATTTCATCTTATTATTCTCTTCTAAAAATTTCTTCTTGTAGACCCATTTGCAGGGGATAATTCATTTGTTAAGAGGTCTATCGATCAACTCCCATTTTTGTTCTTATGTAGAGAATTAATCTCATTTTTCATTGAAGCAAGCCATTCATCTTTTTCATCACTATTGAATGCTTCTTCAAAGTTGCTAGGCTCTTCATTATCATATTCTAGGGAGTGATTAGATATGAAATCAGCGCTTGCATATCTTGATGGGGGTCTAGGTGTTCTTCTTGCCCTATCTCTTGTTAGGAGAATCTTCAAGGTTTTTAACTTATCTATCTGTTCTGTTTTATGAGGTGCTGGGTGCATCTGATGATTGTGGTTGATTATCAATGATTAAAGAATCTTTATGACATGGATAAATTTTAACATAGGAACTAGGAGTATGATTCTGCACTTATATTTGCTTGTTTGTTTCAGAGTTCATGTAGAACTCATCTTCTTTGAAAGTCACATCTTTACTAATCAGGCTTCTGTTTGAAATAAAATTCCAGCACTTAAGCCCTTTCACTCCTTCAAGATACCCTATGAAAATACATTTTATAGCTCTAGGCTCCACCTTACTTTGCTTAGTTTGTACATAGACTGTGCATCCGAACGTCTTTAAGTTTGATAAGTCAGGAGGTGATCCCTTCCACATTTCTTCAGTGGTCTTCATGTTGATAGAAATAGTAGGACTTCTATTAGTGGGGTATGTTGTTGTGGCTAAGGCTTCAGCCCAAAAATCTTCAGGAAGTTTGGCTTCTGATAGCATACATCTAACCCTATCAATCAATGTTCTATTCATCCTTTCTGCAACTCCATTCTGTTGTGGAGTATACGCCACTGTCCTGTGTCTAGTAATTCCACACTCATCACAAAGAGAGTTAAAATTGTTGCCTAGAAATTCTAGACCATTATCAGTTCTAAAGTATTTCACCTTCCTTTTAGTTTGAGTTTCAACTCTAGTCTTCCAAGTTTTAAAACATTTAAAGGTTTGATCTTTAGATTTAAGTAAATAAGTCCATACCTTTCTAGAGTAATCATCTATTAAGGATAGGAAGTACCTGAAGTTTCCTCAAGATGCTACTTTAGATGGTCCCCAAAGATCTCCATGGACATAGTCAAGAATAGCCTTGGTGGTATGTTCTCCTTTGATGAACCTCATTCTTTTGGACTTTCCATACGCGCAATGCTCACAGAAATTCAGTCTTTTTATTCCCCTTGATTGAATTAGGCCTTGCTTTATGAGTTCATTCAAATCTTTCTCTCTAATGTGTGAAAGTCTTCTTTGCCATAGTTCCAATTCTAAATTCTTTTCTGTTTCTGAAAATAGAACATATTTAGGTTGAATAACTCTTTTTAACACATAGAGGCCATCTAGTTTCTTTTCATTTAGGATAATTCTGCCTTCTTTTTTTATCTTCAAGGTTTCTTCTTGTCTGATAAATGTACATCCCTAGTCATCAAGCATCCCTAAAGAAATTAGGTTTCTTTTGAGTTTTGGAACATGTCTAACATCTCTCAAAAGAACCTCTTTGTTTTCTGTGAGCCTTAATAGTATTGAGTCTCTTCCAATGATTTCACATTCATTGTTATTGCCCATGTAAACTGAGTCTCCTTCCTCTAATTTGTAATCTACAAACCAGCTTTTCTTGGAAGTAATATGGTAGGTACAACTTGAGTTTAAAACCCAGTCTCCCTCCTCAGTTTCAACTTCCATGGCCTTTTTATTTGCAGCAGCAAGTACCTCAGTATATTCATAAGGCTCTTCTCTAGCATGCCCTTGATATCTTCCATGTTCCTTAAGCCCTTTTGAATCATTTCTTCTGTGATCTTTATGCCTGTTTAATTCATCTCTTCCATATGGTTTAAATTTTCTGCTATCATCCATCTCTTCTATAGTGTCTTCTTCTCTCTGGGTAATTCTTCTTGAAATGTCCTTCTTTGTGACAGATAAAACATTTCAAGATGGGTCTATCTCTGTAACTTTTATGGTTTTTATTAAAATGATTCTTCTTGAATTGATTCTTCCCCTTAGAGAAAAGAGACTCAGCACCTCAAGCATTCTTTTCTTCTAATTGAAGCTCTAACTCTTTGCTCTTTAGGGCAGTAATAACAACATCTACTAAAACTGATTCCCTTCCATATTTCAAAGTTGATTTCACTTCTTTGTAAGTATCATGTAAGGAATTTATGAAGATGGCAGCCTCGCTTTCAGCCCTAAGTTTTTCTCCCAATTGATTGAATTCATTTGTCAGTTTCTTGAATTCATCCAAGTTCTCATTAAGTGTCTTGGACTGATTCATTTTAAAAGAGAAAAGTTTCTCCCTCATATAGAGTTTGCTTGGTAAGTCCTTTTTGTCATAAAGAGCCGTTAATTTCTCACATATTTCATATGTTGTATTTTCATTGATCACTTGCCTTAGCACATTATCTGTAATGTTGAGAATTAGAATTTCATAAGTTGTCTCCTCCATGCTCTGCTTATCTACTTCATTCATTGTTGCTGGTAAGTTCTTTGGATCTTGAATATCTTTTAATGCATTTTGAGAACTCAAAATTGCTTGAATTCTTTTTGCCCATAGAGTAAAATCTCCTCCTCCATTAAACCTTTCTATTTCAAACTTTGTTGTAACCATTGTAGAATCTAGGCTCTGATACCAATGATAAAATCTTTACAAAATTAAAAGTAAAGATTTTATTTTTAGCTTTCTCACTTACCAATACAAAGCTTACATATGATGGACAGCTGTCATCTTTTTATCTCTCTTGCTTTGGGACTCTTGAAAGGTAATGGTAAAGAAAAAGGTTTCTCATTCTAACATTTCTTTATTCATGCAGAGGCTAGGTTTTCATTTCTTCCTTCTATTCTTTCTTTCTTTCATGAAATGGGTGAGCTTCAAGTTCTCAACAATGGAGTAAAGAAATTTGAATGAGTAGAAAAGAAAATGGATCAACACAGAAATTTAGAGTGATTCGGCAAAGGTACCTACATCCACTTTGAAAGCTATCAATTCATTTCTTTTGAGGAATTACAAGATATGAAGAATATAGATAAATACTCAAACTTTTCCTTTTATAAAGTGGTTAAACCTATTAAGAGTTTGTTAGAAACTGATTTATAACTAATTTTGTTTCTAACTTGAACTGATTTTGAACAAATTCAGCGACAAAGTTAAGTTCAAAGATAATATTTCTAACAGGGCTAAATTCATCACCATTCTAAGACCATCACTTATTTAAAACTAAATTTCAATTGAGATGGAAAAGAAAACCTCAATGTAGCAGACACCATCTAGATTTGTACTAGCAAGGAAAAGAAGATCAACAAGAAAAAATCCATCTTGTCAAACCTGCATCCATGACAAGGGAAGTAAGTTAAAGGTCACACAATGGAAAGACCCAATATATAGAGAACTCAAATACATTATCTCCCTTTCTCAACTACCGGCCTCTAGGTTGTTTCCTTTGTACAACCTCCTTTGGATATTCTTAAGGTGTTTTTCCTAGATTGGTTTTCCGTTCATGAAGGGTGAAAATCAAGTTTTATTGAGATTGAAAAATAAATAGATAAGACATTGCAAAAGTATATATAAAATCATATCCCAACAAAAGAAGCTAAATAGACCTAAACTAACTATACAAAAATGAGACTTCATTTAATAGAACAAAGCCTAATGAATGTTTCTAAGAAATCCTTTTGTAGTGATCTTTCTATTCAAGTGTTGATCAAAGTTTTTTTTAAACAAGGTTTCATCAAAATCTGTAGGGTGAAAAAATGTCATTGCCCTACATTTACTCAACCTAGCATAACTCTTATTGTACTCGAAGAAGAATGCAAAGATATTCAAAAACAAATAACTGTCATGTATTTATAAAATCCGAAAACACTATTTTTTCCCGCGAAATTGGAAAACACCGTTTTTTTCCCACCAAAAACACGCTTTTTAACATTTTATGACTTTTTTTCTTCCCTCCTTTCAATTTGGGATGGAATCATCTGTCATAATAGGTCATTTCTTGTAGTGCATCAAGAGATTTCGTAAATATGTCCGCTAGCTGGTAAGAGATTCGAATATGTTCTAAGAATCAATATTGCCCTCAACAAGAACTTGATTAAAATGAGTGCAATAAAGGGTAATTTATCTTTTTCTTGCCAACTTAAAACATTATGATGACAAGATTGCGAATACAAAAAGAGAAATGACACTAGAATATAATGTCATGGAGCCAATAGCATAGACAAACTTGTGAATCATCTTTAGCTTCCTAGGAAATTTTTGAACTAATTTGCTAATAGTTTTGGCCTTTGGGATTCTTGTCAAAAGGTGCTTGTAATCAACATAGATGAGACCAAAACACATGGTATATCCATTTGACCATTCAAAATTGTCCAATATTCAGCTAACGGATATATTTACGTAAAGGATTATCCTTACACCAGCCCTACACAATAATCATATACAAACTAAAACTTTGTATGGAATTCTTTTATACATCTAGTTATTCATAAAGTTTATTGAGATTGTTAGTTATTTGGTGGGCCCATCCTTAAATTCTCGTAAAGGATTTGTTCAAATTTTTATTCTCAAGAAGATTGTCATTTTGAAGCAAATATTCCATTAAAAGAATATATTTTATATTAAAGATATTCTTCTAATCATTTATATAATTAGAAAATTATTTAAGGAAAGATTTCGTATATCTTGTAATTCCTTTATTCAAGAAATGAGGGAGGATCCTCAAAGTATATTTATTCATCCTTATTTGAATTCTTGGTGTGCGAAGAAAAACAAAAAGATTGTGTGACGGCACAGGACTTTGTTCTGAATGATATGTTATGTTTCATGAGGAGTGGTTATTTCAACCTTAACATGAAGATTGATAACTTCACTGTGAAGAAGGAGAATAATATTCCTTAATCTGAAGAGTTATGAGATACTCGATTAAGGGGAAAATCTTCGTCAATTATTCCTTAATCTAGTGCTTGATGAGAAAATTGGTTAAGGGAGAGATTTTTCATCTTTAGTGATTCTGAATTATATCAGTGATAGTTTATTTTATGTAATATTGTTCACTTACAATGGAGTATAAAATTGACTATGTAAACTCTATACTTGATATCATAAGGATGTCTTTATAATTTATATGACAAAGTAATAAAATCTCTTATCATGGGTCAAGGACCCCTTGACGTAGATGTTGTGTAATCGAATAGGGTTAACAATGTCTTGTGTTCCTTCTGTTGCATAATTAAGGGTTCACCTTATACAACCGTTGTTGATGCTCTCCTGTTTTATCAGAGATGTTGACGATAGTAAATAACTCTACCCTCATCCTTGATTAGTTTATAAACTTCAAAAATATAAAAATCAAGATATCTGGTAACGTAAAACATTAGTTATATTGAATAAGATAATTTAATGTGTATATATACACACATCAAATTTCTTTTACTACCATTTTCTGTGATGTAGATAAATGGAATTGTATAATGATCCTTCATGTGTTTCATTAGATCTTTCGATCCTTTTGGATAAGCTGAAAGACAAGATGAAACATTCACCTATAAGCTTAATATTAATAGATCATTAATAAATTAGTTAGAATTCAAAAAAAAGTAAAACCGAACAAAAAAATGTTTTATGAAAAAGGAAAGTATGCACATTGATTACCTTTGGACCAATTGAGACCTTGTTATAGTCCACTAGAATCCAAAAACAAATTCCACAAAGTCAAATTAGAGTGTGTTAATGATGAAAAAAACGCTTTCTTCTCTCTCCGCTCTTCTATCACCGAAATATGAAAGGTTTCAACCTCAGCTCTTCTGCATTCCGATTACTGCTAGAATATGCTTATTGGCAAAAAAAATATGACAGCTTCTATTAATTATTGTTTAACCTCCAGCGTTGGGCTCATTCATTACTACTACCCCCATGCAAAATGGCTATTAAAAAGGTACGCTTTCTCACTTCACTTCACTACCTTCTGTCTCCTACTATAATTTCCTTTCTAAATATGGCATACTTCTGGCGTCTTCCAAGATCCTACAAAGTGGAATGTAAGGAATATGTCCTCTCTTTGGACAAATATTCAAAGCTTTTGCAGTTTTAGCTAACAGAAATGGGAGCCCACAAATCCTTTTCCATCATGGTTAGTATAAAAGCTTTGGATTGGCTTACAAGCACTTTTAAGACCTTGATAGCAACTTCATCCACAAATCGTTTCTTTCTAAAGAAAAGGTTTGAGGACCACTGCCTTTGGATGAGAAAGTTAAAAAATAAATATGGCAATATGTTAGAAGTTTTGAAGGTAGACTACAAGAGCCGAAAATTGTGCGTTCTGATTCTTGAAGGGGATGAAAAATGTGGATGAGTTTCGTTCCTCTCGAAGATAACTCTAAAAGTTGAAGTTGTTCAAAGACGAAGACCATGTATAGAGAGTTCAAGTAAGGTTAGGCCATTACACTCCTCTTCTAATTCAGAATCTCCTAAAAGGACTTATATCAAGGTTCTTTCTGAGGGAAGCCTAAGCGATTCAAGTATGTCATTAGGAAACAACTTTTGTTTAGAGAATAATCTGTCTATAGACGGATAACTCAATGGTGATCATACATAGATTTTTTCATGATGACTGGTCCAAGATAGAAAATGGAAGAGGAGTTTGTTATCCAATCGTTCCATTCGAAGAAAGCCTTGGTCCATTTCAACAATAAGGATTCTGCGAAACTACTGTGCATAAATAAGGGGTGGACTACTGTTTTTTTTTTTAGCAAGAAGCAAAAAGTAACTATGCGAACACCATCCAAGATAGCTGTGTATAGTGACCCATATATTAGATATTAGAATTGTTACAAAGAGTGGGGCTAGAGGGCAGCCCAGAGAAAAACAAGGTGGACAAAGCTTGTTTGTAGAAAGCTTGAAGGTTGATGATGATTTACAACGGAGTGTACTCCGTAAAATACTTGCTTCTGCAAGACCACAACCCAATTAAAGTACAACCATTTTTCCAAATGTTAATTGTGGAGTTTTGAATACCCCTAAAAATTCTACTGTTCCTTTCTTTCCAAATAGACCAAAGGATTGCAGCTGCTCCACTTAATTTAATGACTTTATCATCTGAAGTGAGCTTTAGGGAGCAAAGGGAGGACCCCATGGAATCAAAATCATTTCTATCTGCTACTACACCGATGAGAGAGTTGAGCTTTTGCCATAGATGAGTAGCAAATTTGCAATTCAAGAAAAGATGTTCGATGTCCTCACCTTTTTTCATACACAAGGTGCAGATGCTTAGGTTGAGGCAAGAGTTGCGAAGTTTTTTCTGGAAGATGTCCATGGTATTGATTTTCTTGTGGAGCAAAGACCAGAGGAAAAATTTAATGTTCATCGGTAGTGTGAATTTCCACAAGGAGGAGAGAACCTGATGGAAGCCGATCAGTTGCTAATTCTGAGTTGTGTCATTGGCTAAGGTATGTTTGATAGATGCTATTGAGAATGAGTTGTCCTTGTTTAATATCCTGATTGACTTTCTTTTACCCTTGTCTTTGTTTGGCTCGTCGAAAATGGAATTTAAACTATTCCATATATTTGTTTCCCAATCATTTAGGGGTCTTTTATGATTTGGGATCCGTGATTTGTTTTCCTCATCCCATCTTTCCTTTATGGTCGCTTGTTTATTGGTGGCTAGTGTGAACAATCTAGGATAGTCTTTATGAAGGGGACCCCTATTAGTCCAATTAGCAAACCAAAAAGAAATGTTTTCGCCATTATTATCTCCCGTTTGACCTTGCTTTCGAACCAAACAACGCTCTTCGTGATAGAGATCCAAGGCTCATTACTGCTGCTATATTTGCTAATTGTTGGAATTTCTCGTAAGGAAGAAGATTGGTATTTAGCTGAGATGACTTTCCTCCAAAGAGTTCGATTTGAAAGCGCCACAACCATTTGCACAGTAAAGCAAAGTTGGTGTCTTTGACAGAGGTGATGCCCAGACCTCCTTTGTCTTTTGGTCTTGTTATATCATTCCAATTGACCAGGTGTGTTGAATTCGATTCTTTGTTGTTTCTCCAAAGTAAATTTCACTAATTCTTTTCGATATCCTTATAAACAGAAACAGGTGCTTTGAAAATCGATAGTTGGTAGGTTAGAATGTTTGAAAGAGAAGCTTTAATGAGAGTAAGTTTTCCACCTTTGGATATATGTTGATATTTCCAACTATTTAGCTTTTTGTGTATTTTCCTCGAGGTAGAATCCCTAAAGCTTTTAGTTTGGGGTTTACCCCTAAGAGGGACTCCCAAGTAATTGGTCGGAAAATAGGAGTAGGGGATATCCCAAGTGGTTGAGAAGTCGTTAACTCTTTCCTTTGAGACATTGATGGGGGTAAAAGATGACTTTATGTGGTTAATGTTGAGCCCTAAAGCTCTTTCAAACAAAGAAAGAGCCATTTGTAGGTTCCGAATTGAGTTATCATCGTCTTCGATGAAAATGAGAATGTCGTCCGTAAAAAGGATGTGGTTGGTGAAGGATTGGCCATTTATCACGACCCCGTTGATAGCCTTTTGGTCTTAAAGAAAGATAATTAAACTGCTCAGGTAGTCCATGGCCAGAATGAAGATGAAAGGGGAAAATGGATCTCCTTGCCTGATACCTCTGTTCGGGTTAATCCTGCCATATGGCTTTCTATTGATGAGCATCGAGTATTGGACACTTCTTATACTTGCTTTGATCCACTTTCTCAATTTTCCTGGGAAGTTTTTTATGATTAACATAAAGTCAATGAAATCTCAATTGATTGTGTCAAAAGCTTTTTCAATATCTAACTTGAGAACAAACCCTTTGGTTTTTCTAACTTTTCAATAATCTACAATCTCATTTGCCATTAGGATGGCATCGATGATTTGCCTTCCTTTGACAAAGGCGAGTTGATTTTCAGCTATTGTTTCTGGGAGGGTGACCTTTATTCTTTCAGCCAACATTTTGGCAATGATTTTATAAAGAGATGTGGTTAGACTGATAGGCCTGAAGTTTGTTGGCTTATTACACCTTTGTTTTTTGGCTATAAGGGTAATGAAAGTGTTATTCATAGCCTTGTTGATGATACCTTTCAAATGGAAGTCCCTGCATACTTTGAAGATATCGGCCTTAAGCAGGTGCCAGAACTTTTTGTAAGTAAGAATGAAATTTTTTTACAATTACTTAAAATCTATCATAGGCTAGTTTTTGAATAAACATTTTTTAAAAACATTGATTAAATTTACTTTTTTTTAATCAAATTTCGGACTCCCAAAGATATCAATCCCTCACCTTAAGAATCTAGAAAGAAATGTCTAGATTCTATCGTAGGATTTTTTTAGCGAAATCTATGTGAATTATTAAGAAAAAAAAGTTAATTAGGAAACGTTATGAAATATAGATTTAATTTTGAAATTAAAAAAAAAACAAAAAAAATAGTTTTAAAGTAAAAATTTCTAAATGGTTTAAAAAAAATTTAAGAAAAAAAATCAAAATTACTTGTGATTTAAGCTAAAATATCTTCAAAACTTTGGAAAATTTTAAATAGATGTCAAATAAGAAATAATGCACAATAAAACAAGCAAAATCAAATATGTAACACAACAAATTAAGCAAATTACATAAGATTTTTACGAAAAGGTATTGAGGATCGATCTCGGACTCCCAAAGAAACGATCCCCTCACCTCAAGAATTTAGCATATATGAATCATAAATAAGATCAAAATTTAAGAATGTAGGAGTTAGATGAGATAATAAAAAGTATTTGTGTAACGACCCAACTCCTTATACTAAGCCGAAGTCATTACTATTTAAAAAGGGTATATAAGTTTGTAAAGTTTTAAAAATAGGATAAGACAAAAACTTCAAATTTTCAAATAAAAAAAATAAACAAAGAAAATGTGAAATAAGTATAAAATAAAGTCCTAACTCGAGCTCTATCTACTTTTAAAGAAATTAATTAACCAATAGAGAAAGAACTGAAAATGTAATACTAAAATCCAAATTTTGACATAAGCTGAAGCAAACGTATCCCTATGGTCTGCCACGATCACTTCTGGTCACTCGAAAAGCTTGCCCTTGTTCTTACCTCTGCCGTTGCCTGAAAAATGAAAATGGAAAGAGTGAGCATAAAAATACTCAGTAAGGGACCCACTACTAGTCTCACTAGATGCCTGTTAACTTCCTATTAGAGTGCTAAAAGTGGTACCCCTGAACTGCCACGTCCCCGGACACGTGCAATCTAGGCCCCCGTAGGAACAAGCTGGTCCTTGGTGATTCCCAAGGGAATACCTAGGACGATCGGACTGTGAGTGATCCTGTTGGATCACTCACGTCATGTCTATGTCAATGTCAATGTCAGACTGGTAATCCCGATAAACTACGCAGTCATAAGTGTGAGTGTAACGACCCAACTTTTCGGACTAAGCTGAGGTCACTACTCAGTACTAAGACTCGACCACACAACACAATATTCATAACGGACCGGTTACGATTTCTTAAAACGTTAGAGATATTATAAAAAAACAGTTTTGGGCCCTATTTTAAATCACAGTCACAAAAGTTTCATATAAAAACTCAGGCCATCAACTCAAAATCACAAAACCAAATATTCTAACAAAATAAATCAGCGGAAGCAATAAGAAAACCAGATGCGTCCATATGGCCTTCACGCATCCTTCCTGCCTCTCGTCGGTCTGCCCCTCGCTGTGCCCTTACCTGAAAAGTTTAAGAAGAGAAAAGGGTGAGTATAAACATACCCAGTAAGGGACCCACTACTGGGCCCGTTAGGGAACAACAGTTAGCTTCCTAATCAGGGGTACCTTACATAACAGTCTAGTGGTTCCGTAGAACGCACATATCAGTCTCGTGATCCCGAAGGATACACCTATCAGTCTAGTGATCCCGAAGGATGCACATATCAGTCTAGTGCTCCCGAAGGATGCACGTATCAGTCTAGTGCTCCCGAAGGATGCACATATCAGTCTAGTGCCCCCGCAGGATGCATATATCCGTAAGGTACACTACCCCATAGATGAAGCTAACCGTTACCCCTCAGTCCATACTAAACCGTCTACCACAGTCGTACCCCATCAACCCTCATATTACAATTTCGCCATAGGCCTCGCCAGTCAGATAATATAGATTTAGACAACTACATCCTCGGTAGTTATATGCGTCTCCGCTTCATACACCATTGTGATATCCCTAGATCCAGTCAACTACTCAATCAAAACCGGACTCACCGCCCTTCCACGACCAGACTCCATGACCAAAATCCAGACAAATGACTACCACGTACCTAACCGTAAAATTTTAAGGTCCATCGACATACCATTCCAATCCACAACGTAGCTCATAACATAACTACAGTATACCGAACATCAGACATCGGTGCCTATCCGTACACAATTCCTTCTACCCGATGGCACACAAGCTACAACTAACGGTCGCGTTACCTTTACATCAGACAAGAGCATAGCAACGATACTTAAAAATCAAACTCACATGCATTTATTAAGTACAGTTACTAACGTGTAATCCCCTGTGGATTACTACGTTTCCAGCCTCGATCCGAGGTCCAGTAGTAGGAAAACCCTTACCTGAAACTAGGTTATGCCCCTCGATCGAGTCCACGCTCAACGGGTCCACCTAAACGAAAACACAAGGGTTTTTAAACGATGATACTAGTAGAAGTCATTTTAAATGGCCCCTAGCAACAACCGTTGACTTACCCGAGGAAAGGAAAACTATCTCCAAATAAGCCTGCCGCGGAACCCGAGAACTTAAACGTCAACTCCTTAATACTTTCAAGGGATGAAAGGTAGGACCAAATCTTATTCCAATATTCAAATTCGAATCAGACGTAGCAACACTAGGAAATTCATCAAAATAATCCTTACCGTAGACTCACCGTGACCCGAAGTGGAGGAAGGAAGGCTTAGGTGGCTCGGTGAACAGGGAGCTCGGCTTGGCTTGGAGGTGTTCGGCTCAACTCGGCTCGGCTTGGCTTGGCCTCGGCTCACAGCTCGGCTCGGCTCGGCTTGGCCTCGGCTCACGGCTCGGCTTGGCTCGGCTTAGCTCACCCTCGTCTCGGCTCGGCTCGGCTTGTGGCTCGGCTCGCGGCTCGGCTCGGCTTGGCCTCGGCTCACGGCTTGGCTTGTGGCTCGGCTCAACTCGGCTCGCGGCTCGGCTCAACTCGGCTCGCGGCTCGGCTTGAAACACGGGTCGGACTGGAAGCGGGTTCTCGGGTCGGGTCGACTTGAAATCGGGCAACCACGAATGACAACCTTCGGGCGTTCGACGACGGAGACGCGTCGCGGCTTGGCGGAGTCCGACGACTGGCTCTCCTTCAACGCGGCGGAGGGCGACGGATTGATGGCGGACACGGTCGGACGAAGGACGCACGGCGGCGTCCGAGTGCTTGAAACCGAGAGGAGACCCAAAATGGTAGGGAGCCGCGGCGGACGAAAACGATGAAGTTGAAGAAGTTGCCGACGCTGGAGACGGAAATGGAGACGAAACGCGACGGAGGAGATGGGGACGGAGGCGACGGCGTGTGTGAGGAAGAGAGATGGTGGGAGGCGGCGCTGAAAGGAAAAGAAAAGAAAATGGGTTGCGGCGGCGCAAGGAAGAAGAAAACGAAAATGGATGAAGGGGGGTGCCGCGCGCGCCTTAGGGTTTTTTTTTAAAAAAATATTATTATATATATATATATATATATATATATATTAACTTATAATAATTATAAATAATAATAATAATAATAATAATAATAATAAAAATAATAATAAAAGCTAATATTAATATTAAATTATATATAAAGATTAAAATAAATAATAATAATAATAATAATATAATTAATATTATATTATTATTATATAAATTTACAAATATTAATTTAGGAATTTCAGAAATTACTCCAAAATTTAAAATTTCCGAAAAATTTACGCAAAACGATAAAAGTTTACCTCGAAAATTCGAGGCGTTACAGTGAGCGACCCCGTCGGGTCTCTCCATCATGTCTGTGTCATAATAGTGGTGATCCCGAAGGACACCCATGTGGGTACGACTCTAATAAGAAGCTAACACACACCCTACCCATAGCATGTACACAACATCGCGTCATTCACATCATAACTTATCATACATGTCATAATTACGTCAATTCATGCCATATATAACATAACAAACCATAGCGTACCAACCCTAACATATCATATCAGTCATGCTCAACTAAAACCATGTCGTTAGGACGAAGACGGTAGCATCGACATACTATTCACGCTAACCATAGAATAATTCAGCAAGCACAATGTCAATATCAATCTCTCTTTCAACAACCTTGAGTTAGGTACTTAACTACCATTCATACGTAACCATAAATTCAAACATGCGATCTACTTAATATAAATCGAAGGGCTAGTAGGAGAATCTCTTACCTGGAGGTTACTCAACAAGTCCTAACAGTGATAACACGCTCTCCAAGCGGCAAAAGTCCTAAATGGTTAGAAACCCACAATTTAATAATTTAACCCTAAAAGAAATTTAGACCAAAAACTCATTTGAAGTGACTTACCCAAGATCAAGGCCGGACTCGAGTTGGACTTAGTTGGACAAATCCCCAGCTCGGCTTCCAATCAACTAAGTCAATTTAATCCAAACCAACTTAGTTATGGTCAAAATAACCTTAGTTGGATAGATTAAAACCAAAATCAACCTACCGAGGCTTACTGAAAATGTGGGTCAAAACAGGGCAAAAAAAGAGCTTGGCGGCTCAACTGGCTCGGCTGAAAAGGAGAGAACTGACTGACGGCTCGGCTGGGACGTTTGTGCAGCTTGCGGAAGAAGGTGCGCGGCTCGACAGGGCGTGCGCGGCTCACGCGGCGTGCGGCTAGGCTACAGTACAGGCGCGGCCTGCGTGTGGCTCGAGGTGAAAGGGGGTGCGGCTCGGTTCGTGATGGAGAGGCACGAGTCGGGTCGACTTCACATGGTAGTGTACTCGTGGACGCGCGGGTCACGTTTTCGGGTTTGGGCGAGGGCGGAGACGGAGCGCGGCTGCTCAGCGACAGCTTCCAAGCGGGGAGGAGACGCGGTTCGGGTTTTCAGTCTACAGAGGTCGGGCGACTGGAGGTGCGGTCGACGAAGCATTTTGCTCGGCTGCACGATTGGCTGTGTGGGTCAGGTTTTCGATCTGCAGGGAGCGATCGGCTGGCGACGCGAAGACGGAGCGGCAGAGGCGCGGCGGTCGACGGTGGCGACAGCCTAGGGTTTTTCAAGAAGGGATTTTTTTTCTTTTTCTTTTTCTTTCTCAAAGAATGTGATGATGGCTTGCACGGGTCCCAAAGGTCCTTTTTAAAGGGAAAATAATAATAATAATAATAAGCTTGATATTATTCTCCTTTTCTCTTTCCCTAATTTAACCAATTAAATCACTTGATCTTTTTCTTATTTAAGCCCAATAATCTCCATCAAAATAACATCACCCAATCACCTTAATCTTTTCCCAAATAAATATCACCCTTAGATATTTTCTTGATGTCTGAAAAATCAAATGTTCATAAATCATTTAATTCAAAACATCCCAAAATTAAAATGATTACACTTAAGAAGATAATTTAAATTCCAAATTGTTGGGGCGTTACAATTTGTTTATCAAAACAAAATGTGATAAGAATTTTAATTTAAAAGCAAAAGAAACAAGTGTCATAGGTTAAAATTAAAAAGAGATGATAATAACAATAAATAAAAAAAATACAATCCTCTTACTTATGCCTATTTCTTTCTCTCTATCTTTTGTAGACAAAAGAAAAATGTTGAAGGTTTAAAAAATAAAAAGGACAATGACAAGTGAAAAAAGGCAAGTAATAAGAGAAAATAATAAGATCTTCCCTATACACTTTTTTTCTACATTAAAAAAAGAGAAGAGAAATAAAGATTGAGTAGTAGGGAGTAAATCCCTACCAAATGCAACCTCCAATTAGGTCTGCCTTCATCAGATTAGGTTGCTTAGAAAAAAAAAAGCAAAAAAAAAAAGTAATAAAATGAATAAATGAAAACCCACATTTTTCATAGAGATTCTCTCCAAAGAATTTTTTTCCTTCCCCTTTCCAAATGACTAAAGGTCACTATTTATAGACCCACTACAATAAATTCATTATTTAGTGACAAAGTTTTAGTTGCACAAGTAATTTTTGCAAGTAAAAGATTGTTTATAACAACGAAGAAAAAAGGTGTCACAAAATATTACTATTAGCAACATGTTCTTAATCCATCACATTTGACTCTATCAAGGTCATATCCTTTACATTTTTAGAACCACTTAAAAGGATATCATTATGCGGCTACTAGTTGTCTCTTATACGGGCATCTATTTTGCGGTTCTACAATATCTCAAGAAATAGCAAGATTGAGAGAATTCTTCTTCGTAAATACTATCATCATGGTTGTTTTGATGTTTCTTCCTGCACCTATAATCATACTTATTTCCCTTGGTTATTACATCATGTCTAAAGACCTTTCTCTTACTGAGTGATGAACGACTTCTTTAGTTGGCTGTGGTTTTTATTTCACACTTATAGGTTACCGAGCTTCCGTACCTTACTTCTCTATGAGTTTACTGAACCTTGTAACCTCTCTTTTCCCTTGATTCTTAAAATTAGATTCCTATTTGATTTAGGTTCTGCCCTTGCTTAATTACTTCATTTTCTTCCAGGTCCTGATGATTGATATCTGTTTACCATTGTGAAGTTCGTATTTTCTTATCATTGTTAATTGTTTGGTTTGAATTAGATATGGGAACGCAGTTGTGGTGGAGAACACAAAGAAGGGCTAGCGAGATCTTATATTCCACAAGATCACAGTAGTTTTTGGCTTTGGATCGGAATATGATTGGGTACTTACTGTCTTACAATGGAGTCCAATCCTTTGGCTTCTGAAGAAGCTTCTCATTTGCATATCATCTTAATGAATGATAATGATTTGAAATGGTTCAATTTACATTGTCAGATGATGTAGTTCTCGTAGTCCGTATTGTCTTCCATCCATATTTAAGAATCAAAATTCATTGTTGGATTCTGAGCTTTTGACATATAATGAGATACAATTGTCACCTTTTTTTTTATCACATTTTGTCTTGTCCTCTATAACTCATCAACCACATGTTAGTCTCATCCACTTTCTTTTGGCTAAAGAACTACATTCTTCTCTCGTTCATAGTTTTAGTTGATATATGATTAATACTACAAGCATTTATTTTTCCTGTGATGGTTGTTGAAGCTTCCTGTGGAGACCCAAGTCTACTAAGAAGAGTTCTTAGGCCTCACATGATAAGTTTATATAGTTGAAGACTATAAAGTAGGAATTAGTTTTTCTTTTTTAATTCATTAGTAGCAGTTCACGTGTGAAACCCCTCACCTCTTTGATGGAGGATGTTGGGTATATTGTTAAAATCTATTTTTTTATATGTACATTTTTGTTGGTGAAGTGATTTTGTAACAATATTTGTTCGTTCTTATTTTACACCTTACTTGAAGATGGTCTATTTTTATAGGTTTTACAATTGTATCTTTGATTTCTTAGGACATTGTAACGTCCACCCTCATAAAAAAAAAAAGGTAATTGTAAGTTTAATTATCTTAGTTTGATTTAATTATGTTGGAATCTTCTTGGATGTTATTTGAGATATTGGTGAAAGTTGTTTTGTGGAAATTAGGATTAATTAAATATTTGGTGGAAGAATATTTAATTAATTTGATGATTTGGAATTTTGGTTTTTGTTAAAGATTTGTTATGGATTTAACTAAATTGATGAATTTAGGGAATTATGGTTAATTATATAAATGTGTATATATATAATTAATTGAATTGGGGAATGATTAAGAATAATTATATTGTTATAAAATAAAGAACAAAGAAGCTAAATAAGAACAATGAAACAACCAAAGAGAAGAATAGAGAAGAGATGAAGAAGAGAACAATTAAACTCAATTGTGGCATGTCGACACCACACACCTCTATTTATAGGACATGTCATGATATAGGTTACATTATGGAATTCAACGGGATAAATGTTATAACATGGAATGAAAAGAGAGTTAGATGAAAATTGGTAACCTATATATATCTATAATTATATTTACAATACTCCACCTTAGATATCCATATTATATAAAAATAAATGTCTCGTTAAAACCTTACTAGGAAAAAATCCGATGGAAAAAAAATCTCAGTGAAGGAAAAAAAGTACATCATTTTTATACATTAATAACTGCCTCATTAAAAACATTGCTAGAAAAACCCAATGGGAAAAACAATAGTCAAGGAAAAAAGAGTGCAGTATTTCTATTCCTCAAGGGCAATATTTCTACTCCCTTATGAATACATCACTTGAGTTTCCTGAGTCTTCACATTCCAATGTTGTGCACGAACTTTTCAAAAGTTGATATGGGTAATGCCTTTGTGAATAAGTTTGTCAAGTTGTCTTTTGAAGAAATTTGTTGAACATTAATATCACTATTTTCTTCAAAGTTATGTGTATAGAAGAGTTTTGGTGAGATATGCTTTCTTCTATCTTCTTTTATATATACCCTCCTTTGATTTGTACTATACATGCGGTATTATCTTCAAATAATATTGTTGGTAAATTTTTACTGAAGGACAAACTACATGTTTCTCGAATATGATGAGTCATTGATCTCAACCATACACATTCTCTACTAGCTCCATTAATTGGAAGAATTTCTGCATGATTCGATGAAATGGCCGTAATGATTTGCTTTACAAATTGCTAAGATATAGCAGTTCCTCCACATGTAAACAGATAACCTGTTTAAGATCTTGCTTTGTGTGAGTAAGATAAATATCCAGCATCTGCATAAACAACTAGATCAAAGTTTGATTTGTTTGAATAAAACAAATCCATATCAATTGTCCCTCAAACATAACAAACCACCTGCTTAACTCCATTCCAATGTCTTTTTTTTAGTAAATTTACTGAAAATGCTATAGTTGGTCGTGTTATTAGCAAGATACATCAGTGCACCTATTGCACTAAGGTATAGTACTTCAAGACCAAGTAATTACTCTTTCATTATCTTCTCGAGGTTGAAAGATATTCATCTTCAAATCTAGTGATCGAACTACCATTGGAATGTTCAATGGGTGTGTGCTTTGTCCATGTAGAATCTTTTTAAAATCTTTTCTGTATATGTCGATTGATGAATAAAAATTCCATCAGCTAAATGCTCGATTTACAAACCAAGGTAGAATTTTGTTTTGCCAAGATCTTTCATCTCAAATTCTTTTTTAATATATTCTATTGTCTTCGAAAGCTCTTCAGGAGTTTCAATTATATTTAAATCATCAACATATACAACTATGATCGCAAATCTTGACTGTGATTTCTTAATAAAAACACATGGACAAATTAGATTATTTTGATAACTTTCTTTCAATAAATATTCACTTAAGCAATTGTATCACATTCATCCTAATTGTTTCAATCCATATAATGGTCTTTGTAATTTGATTAAATATAATTCTTTAGAATTTAAATATACGATTCAAGTAACTTAAATCCTTCAGGGATTTTCATATAGATTTCATTTTCCAAATATCCATACAGGTATGTTATAGGTACATCCATAAGATGCATTTCAAGATTTTTACGTATAGTCAGAATAATTAAATATCTTAATGTAATAGCATCCACCATAGCAGAATATGTTTCCTCATAATCAATGCTCGATCTTTGAGAAAACCCTTGTGCAACAAGTCGTGCTGTATATCTAGTGACCGCATTATTTTCATTTCATTTATGCACACATACCCATTTAAATCCCACAGATTTTACACCTTTAAATGTATTAACTACAGGTCCAAAAACTTCACATTTCGTAAGTGAGTTTAATTATGCTTAGATGACTTCTTTCCACTTGGGTCATTCCTTTCTATTACGACATTCATCAACATATTTAGGTTTATAATCCTCTTTTTCATGAATGATATTATGTGCAATATTATACGAAAAAATGTTGTCCACAACTACATCAGTTCTAAAAAAAGTTATGAGATAATTGATAAAGTCCTTTAGTTAATTCCAAAGTAAATAACGAGAAGAATAGCTTAGTATACTACATAAGTAAATAACACAAAGTGCTTTGGTAACCCAATTTGGCGAATACCACCTACATCTAGGGAGCTTCATAGCTCAGATAAGAAATATTATTAAGATTCAAAATTGTCAATATAAATCAATACAATAAGGAACATTCTTATTATATATATGACTATCTTTAAGTAAAATATAACTTAAAGCATTTAGGCTCCCCTAAATTTATGAATGAATCTTCTTAAAGATAAACTCAGGCTCCCCCTGAATTCATTAACCCCCCTGAATTCATTAACCGCAATTCGGAGACTTCCAGAAGCATATATCAACAAGAGCCATGAAATTGACAATAGTCAAATTTGAGGCCATTCCTGAAGTCAAAACATACATCACTAGTAGCTTCAAAACATAGGGCACATCACCGAGAAAAATATACTGCTCTTTTGACCCAAAACAGAATAAGCACATCTACTAAAAACTCTTTAATCCATCAAAAACAAAACTCCACAGTCAACCAAGACAAAATAGGCTGCTCTTTTAACCCAAAAACAGAATAAGCACATTTACCACAAACCCCTTAATCCATCAAAAATAAAATTTGCATAAAACTCTACAATCAACATTAATAATAATCATATAAGCTTCAAAAAAAGAACAAAAACAACAAACTTCAGTTTCTCATTCAAATGGCTCATAAAAAAGAACTTTTGTACAAAATTCTTCTTCCCATTTGAACATAAAAGAATGTCTACTCTTGAGTCCGATCAGTTTCTCTGAAAGCATGTGCTAAAGGAAACCAGTTTGTAATGCTAATCTTATGGAGTATGACATATTTGATACCAAGGCATATAATAGAAATCTCATTCACCGACCAAACTGACAATGTTTCTTGAGATAAGACAAAAGTCAATTCATCATTAGATAGATGCAAAAATTGAGAGCTTGCCACCACAGTCATTCATAGAAATCCATAATACTCAAACACGAGTGATGTTTATCTGATACATTCACTTCATCAGCAATGCGTCTAATCTTCTTTAGATAAATGACATGAATGATTATTATTAGACAGCCAGTGTTAACAGTTATCCATCTGTCTGGTGCCACTTATTAGAACATTTTAATTAATATCAGCCATAATTCATTCTTCTTTGCTAAAATTAACAGTATAGCCTTGATCACATAGTTGACTAACACTAATCAGATTAGCCTTAAGCCCTGCAACACACCTAACATCTTTCAGACAAGGAAAATCTTGTTTTACAATATTTCTTTTTGCTAAAATTTTTCCTTTTACACCATCCCCAAATGTAACATGTCCGGATGAACATTTTGTTAACTTAGAGAAGAAAGATTGATTTCCTGTCATATGTCTAGTACACCTACTATCAAAATACCATGCATTTGTTGAGGACTCAATCATTGTAAAAGCAATGCTACACTATTTCCATTTTGACTGAAGGAGATTTATGCTTCTGTGGACGATAATTAATCTTTCGATGATGAAGTTTGTCTCTCTGTAATGAATAATAGAAAGGTCTAATATGACCTTTCTTGCCATAGTAATGGCAATCCCCAAGTAGTTACTTTTGATGAAGAGCTAACAGTTTTAGTTTCAACTGGCTGATCAGGATTTACTCCTACAGTAGCAAGAACAAATTCTATACCATTAGTTTTGACTAATTCTTTTATCAGATGAGTTAAAACCAAGACCACATCTGTTTGAACTAGACTGTCCTAACTTCAGTATTTGATCTAGATTTTTTGATCCTGAATTTAACATTTTTACTAACTTCATAGTCTGATCATATTCTTTTTGAATCTCCTTTAATCTTTGTTTTAAAGAAGATATAACCGATAACAACCTTTGATTTTTCTTCCAAAAGATCTTGTATTTTTTCTTTCTACATTACTCTAGCTTCTGAATCTTCTTTCCATTGGCATTGTAACTGATTATAAAATAGAATACTTTTATCTATTATTGAATTCTCATCACAAGATCCATAATGATCTTTAGATAAAATACTAATAAAGGCTTTAGTACATTCACCTTCTTCATCACTTTCGTCTGTATCATCATCAGATAATGTAGCACTAAAACTTTTTGTCTGTCTTCTCAGAAAATTAGGGCATTCAACTTGATAATGACCATACCCTTCACATTCTCTGCACTTCAAAGACCTGTCTATTTTGACTATAATTTTAACAATATCCTTCCAATAAGCATCAATTGTGCTATCTAAAACTAGAGTACGAGTTGTTGATCCACCTTCCCTGATCGATCCATTGAAGACTCAATGAATCAGTGTCAACTCGCTCTGATACCAATTGAAAAAAGTAATGAGATAATTGATAAAGTCTTTAGTTAATTTCAAAGTAAATAACGAGAGGAGTAGCTAAGTATACTACGGAAGTAAATAACACAGAGAGCTTTGGTAACCCAGTTCAGCGAATACCACCTACGTCTAGGGAGTTTCATAGCTTAGAGAAGAAATATTATTAAGATTCAGAGATGTCAATATAAATCAATACAATAAAGAACATTCTTCTTATGTATATGACTATCGTTAAGTACAATATAACTTAAAGGATTCAAACTCCCCCTAAATTTATGGATGAATCTTCTTGAAGATAACTCAGCCTCCCCCTGAATTCATTGACTGCAATTCAACTATTTCAGTCTTCTTTCATATTTCTTATCAAGTCGTACACAGTAAGATCACCAGTAGATCTTCAGTAATTTGTCATCATAAAGAAGGTAATTGATGTACCTTCAAAACCTTTCTTCCGAAAGAATGCTTTCAAACTGAATGTTCAGTAATGCGCACCATAAACCAAGCATAGAGTTTCAATATATAACCACTCTATCAAATCTTTGAGATCTTCTTTAAAAGATATAGATAAAAGATTCGTATTTATGAGGAAGATCTTTTATCTTTTAAAACTAATATTTTTTTAACCTTTTTTTTAAATAATCCTTAAATAATAAAAAGAATCTCATTAATTCTTTTTGAAAAAAATCTGAACAAGTTCTATTCCATCTTTTTTCTATCATGGTATAATTTATCGAGATCTCATTGTTATCTTCATATACTTGAGTCTCTTCAACATTTTTATCATTAGTCGTGTCCAAGACTTTTTCTTCAATGTTTCTATTGTCAATTAAGTCATTTTGACTATTGATCACTTTTCTTATTCGAGGATTTTTATCCTTTGAACCTATTGATCTACCACGCTTTTGGCGCAATGCTAATTCATTAATTGTATGAACATATGATTTGGTCACTTTCTTAGTATCTTTAAATGCATCTTGCATTTGGTTTACAACACTTTGTAAATCAATTTACTTTTGAACTTCTAGTTCACATTGTTTTGTACGAGGGTCTAAATGAGACAATAATGATACATTCTCGACAACTTCATTTTTCAATTTCTTAATTTCTCCCTCTAATGTTGAAAAAGTTGTCTCATTAAAATGACAATCAGCAAATCGTGTAGTAAAGACATCTACCATCAGAGGTTCAGGATATCTGATAATTGATGGGGATTCAAATCCAACATATATTCGTAACCTTCTTTGAGATCACATTTTAGTACGTTGTGCTGAGGAAATTGGAACATATACTGCACAACCAACAATTCTCAAATGAGAAATATTTGGCTCTTGGTCGTAAGCTAATTCTACCAGGGAGTACTTATGATAAGATGTCGGTCTAATACGTATAGGTGACGCTGCATGCAGAATGGCATTACCCTATACAGATAACGGAAGTTTTGCTCTCATAAGTAATGATCTGGTAATTAATTATAAATGTTCGATAAATGATTCTGCCAAACCATTTTGTGTATGAACATGAGCTACAGGATGTTCAATATTTATCCCAATTGACAAGCAATAATTATTAAATGATTGAGATGTAAACTCACCAGCATTATTGAGTCGAATGTTTTTTTATTGTATAATCAGCAAATTGTGCTCTTAGTTTGATTATTTGAGCAAGTAATCTTGCAAATGCAAGGTTTTGACTGGATAATAAACACACATGTGACTATTTATTTGATGCGTCAATTAAAACCATGAAGTATCTAAATGGTCTACTTTGTGGATTAATGGGTTCACATATGTCACCATGAATTCGTTCAAAAAGTGTAGGTGTCTTAACTTCCACTTTGGCTAGTGATGACCTAATAATCAATTTTCTTTGAGAGCAAGCAACACATGATAATTCATCGGATTGAAGAATTTTCTGATTCGTTAGTGGATGCCCATGAGAATTTTCAATAATTCTTCTCCTCATTATTGACCCAGGATGACTGAATCGATCATGCCAAACAGTAAACATATTTAAATTCATGAACTTCGGGTTCATGGTTGCATATGTTTCAATTACTCGTATATGAGTATAATATAATCCAGAAGAAAAAGTAGGCAGTGTTTCCAATATCTGCTTCCTATGTGAACTAATAAATGTAATATAAAGATATTTTATATTATTTTTATTGTTAGTTTCAACATGATACTGACGTATATCTTTGAAGCTCTATAAGTTCCTTTTTGACTTACTAGAGAACAAAACATTACTAATTGTGAATTTTGTTTCTCTAGGCAAAATAAGGTTTGCTTTACCAAAACCTTTAACCAAGTTTGTAGAACTTGATATTTTATTGACATTTGCTTCAAGCATTGTCAATGTAGAATTTGTTTTTTACTTTTAAGTATTGTGTGCATAGTTGCACTATCTGTCAAACATATGTCTTCATTATTCAGCTTTGAGTCAGCCAAAATATGATAAATGTCCATAACTCTTCATTAAAAAAAACAATTACAATAAGTCTCTCGGTAAAAAAAAAGTAATCTTGAAATGTAAATGGTGTAAATGAACTGGTAAATGTTGAATAGATAAAACACTAAAACATAATGCAAATATTAGCTTTGGACATTATAATAATTAAAATAAGTATTTGCTACTCCTTCATTAACATCAGTTTTCTCTTCAGGATAAACTCAAAGAAGTCAGCAACATCCAAATATGTCATGTTGGAAGGGTTAAATACATCATCTTGATAGATAAAATTTACTTCCACATTCTTCTCTTTTCCTTTAGTGAGATAGAGGTAATGTAAGTGCTTGGATATACGACAAATACGAGTTCAATGACATTCATACCACAATGGAAGCATTGATTTTTCACCAGTTTTAAATTTCTTATTTTGTGGAATCTTCTCTCTATGATCATCATTTGTGGTTTTTTTGAAACCTGAATGATTATTACCATAGAAAGTATAATTACTTCTTCCTTTACCATGGTCACGACCTCGACCTCGACCATTATGTTGTTCCAGTTGAATATCTTTCAGCGAATGGTGTTGCTTCAGTTGGTCGAGATTCATGGTTTTTCATTAAAAACTCATTATTTTGTGCAGCCACAATAAGACATGATATGACTTCAGAATACTTTTTTTTACCTCTTTCTTGATATTGCTGCTGTAGGAGCATATTCGAGACATGAAATGTTGAAAATGTTTTCTTTAACATATCTTCATCAGTAACTTTTTCTCCGCATAACAATAATTTTGAACAAACTTTAAATAATGCGAAATTATAATCACTTACTGAATTAAGATCTTGCAACCTTAAGTGCATCCAATCATATCGAGCTTTAGGAAGAATCCGACTATTTTTATGATCATACCTTTCTTTTAAACTTTTACCGTAAGATATTCAATCTTTAGTCCCTCGTGAAGATCATGATGTCGAAGGAAAATCATGGCTTTTTCCTTTTCTTGACTTAAGTCGTGTTTCCTTCTTTAATCGTTTCTCTAAGATTCATGGCATCCAAATGAATATCAACATCAAGCACCCATGATAAAATAATTATCATTATTGATATCAAGAGCTAGAAATTCTAATTTGGTAAGACTTGACATGGTAGAACTATAACAAATAAATTTACTTATATTAGAAATTTAATAAACATGTCAAACATGCATTCTAAGACAACTTAGATAAATATCATACTATGCACATGATACAAAAATGTAACGACCCAACTCCTTATACTAAGTCGAAGCCATTACTAATTTTAAAAGACAAATAAAATTTATAAAGTTTGGATAAAATGAAACAAAACCTCAAAATTTTTTTATTTAAAAGCCTAATCAAAATTGATTTGAGATATGTATAAAAATAAAATCCTAACTCGGGCCCTATCTAATTTTAAAGAAATAAATTAACAACTAAGGAATAAACTAAAATGTAAACATTTAAGGTCTGAACTCGAATATAAAGCGGAAGCAAGAGATCCCTATGGCTCGCCACGGTCACTTCTGGTCGCTCGCCAGCTTGCCCTTGCCATTTCCTCTACCCATGTCTGAAAAATGAAACGGAAAGAGTCAGTATAAAATACTCAGTAAGGGATCCACTACTAGTCCCGCTAGGTACCTGTTAACTTCCTATTAGAGTACTGAAAATGGTACCCAAGAACTGGCACGTTCCCGTACACATGCAACATGTGATCCCGTAGGAACAAAATCTGGTCTTCGGTGATCCTAAGGAACACCCTAGGATAAACTGGTCTGTAGCGTACCCGGAGGAAACACTAAGACGATCGGGCTGCGAGCGATCCCGTCGAATCACTCGAATCATGTTTATATCAATGCCAGACTGGCGGTCCGTTGGACTAGGCAGTCCTAAATAGGTGGTGATCCCGAAGGACACCCATGCATGTACGACTCTAATAGGATAAGCTAACATGCACCCAACCATAGCATACACGTAACATAGCATCATCACGTCATCATGTCACATCATATCATCATGTCAAATCATATCATCATGTCATATCATATTCTCATTAATTGTCATGTCGTTATGCAGTCTAGTCATCAATGTGTGTAACTAAGAATGTATGCGATCTCTTAATTCTACTCGTAGGTCTAGTAGTAGAATCTCTTACCTAGAGATTTGCTCAACGAGTTCTAACCGCAAAGTCAGGCTTTCCCAGCAGCGAAGTCCTACTGGTTAGAAACACCAATTTTCATAACTTAATCACCAATCGACCAACGACTCCAGACATTCATTTGAAGTAACTTACCTTAGGTCGAGGTTGCGACGCTTGAGCCCTTAACTGGAGAAATCCCACGCTCCAAAATCAATTGGTCCTAGATGTTCCTTAAGAGAAATAATTTAATGTTCCTTAAGAGAAATAATTTAATTTTAACCTCAAAATTAAATTATTTGAGATCCAACAAATTTTAAATTTTTAGTTCGGTATTCCAAAACCCAATCAAACTTACCAAACTAGGTGAAAAGGACCGAAGTAGGCTGGCGGCTCAAAGACAGGCGAAGCGGCTAGGCGGCTCGACTAGAAAGCAAAAGGCGGCTCGAACAGGCAGCTCGCGCGCGTACAGGGCGACTCGACTACGGCGTGGACTGCGGCTCGCGCGTGTGCAGGGCGACTCGACTACGGCGCGGACAGGCGGCTCGCGCGCATGTAGGGCAACTCGGCTACAGCGCGGACGGGTGCGGGCACAGCTCGGGTCGCAGAGAAGAAACGCGGGTCAGGCTGGTTTCGGGTCAAAGGCGCGAGCGGCTTGGGTTTGGCTGTCTGGGTTGAAGACGCGCTTCCAGCTGACGTTCGACCATTGCGGCGGTTAGTTGATCGTCGGCGACTACTCCTCGATGAGACGATGCGGCGTGGCTCCACGTGAACGGCTTAGAGACGTGGCTTCGATCCACGCGTGACGACTGGTGCGGGAACGAACCGGGTGAAACTCTATGGTGGACGGCGGCTGCGGGTCACCGGCTACTCCTCGACGGGACGACCCGACGCACAACGAACTGCTAAAGACGGAGGCGATGGCTGCGGTGGTTCGCAAGGGGAGGCGACGATGGCGCTAGGGTTAGGGTTAGGGTTTCGTCCTCCTCCTTTTTTTCGTTTTGTGAAGAAGATGACCCACTTCCTAAGAGGCCTATTTAACCAATAATAATAATACAATTATTATTATTTTCCTCCTTTTCCTATTCCTTTAAAAATTCCAAAACAATCAAATCTTCTCTCTCTTCATTTAAACTCACCAAATCTCCCTTTTTAAATTTCAAAATCAATCAATCATTTTTATCTACAAACAATATCTCTACCAATTTTTATTATCCAAACAAAATAATTATATTCCTCAAAACTTAATTAATTACACAACAAAAAATTTCATTAATCAAGTTTTCTCAAATACATCCAATTAACACAACTCCCAAGCACCACCATTAGGTAATGTCTAACAAAATCACATAATCACAAATCAAATAATATTAAACATAAAAATTTGGGGCGTTACAAAAAATCAATGGGACCAAGATATAATAATTCAAAACATGCATGTTAATGCACAATGATTAAAGTTACAAATAAAAATTACATATATACATATCATGGAAAATTAACAACAACAAACACAAAAAATGTTAATTTTACAACATCCTTATACATATAACATGTTAAAACACACTACTATAGAAACTGACTCTCTTGATGGTTTTAAACTGTCAAGAATGATTATTCTTGACGATTTTAAAACAGTCATTGAATCCAGTGTCAAGAAAGGCAATTTTCTTGACAGTTGTAAAAAACGTCAAGAATTGTGAACGTTGACAGTTTATAGTCGTCAAGTATTCAATTTTTCATGACAATTTAGAACCGTCAAGAGTATAAGTTTTAATGACAGTTTAAAATCGTCAAGAATGTGAATATGAATGACAAAAACCGTCAACGATACGAATATTCATGACATTTTAAAACCGTCAAGAGTGCATTTTTTCATGACATTTATTAACTTTCAAGAAAGTGATTGTTTATGACATTTTCTACTCGCCAAGAGTATTCTTTTTCATGACATTCGGGAAGCGTCAAGAGTATGCTTTTTAATGACATTTTGGAACCGTCAAGAATTTCGTTGTTTATGACATTTGCGAACCATCAAGAAATTTATTGTTCAATGACATTTCAGAACTGTCAAGCAATTTTCTATTTTTTTAATTGTAATTTATTTATATTATTGTTCCTGTATTATGCTTCCATTGGTCCAAGAATTCAACTACATATAAACGACAAATATTCATCAAATGGAAACTCAACATCATCTATTCATATCATTTCCAAAACTTTGCATCATATTCATATATCATTTACAAATCTAATATATATATAAACAATTTCAACAGATTTCCAAGAATTGAACTAAACATCATCTAATTTACTAACCTAGCCCAAAAGTATATCATCCCCAATACATAAAGTTTCATAATGACAACCCCCTACATATGAACAATTCACCTAAACGCTAAACCTCAACAAAATCTCAAAAGTATATCAATCAACCCCCTCCCCCTCCTCCTCTATATGAACATTTCAAAAAATCAGCCACAGAAAATAAAAATTCCTATTTTAGAGATGACAAATAAGTCCTAGATCATATGTACGAACCCAAAAACTTAGCCAACTCAACCCACACCTCATCTAATTCGACCTGTAAGTATGATTTTTGTGTATCAATCTGTAGACATGCAAAATAAATGAATTAGTGTTCATGAAAATTATTATACCCACAAAAGAAATAGTTTGATATATAACATACCGAATCCGAGATGACAATGCTTCTCCTATTTACAATTTCTCTCATATACTTCATGACATAGTATCCACACGCAGTGCTCCCGATTTGTAATGGACACTATGAAAACAACAAATTAGAATAACAAACTAATCTTAATTGCTAGTAATCTACAAAATACAATGAATTTAAATATTTATACTTGCCTTTACTGTTCGCCATAAAGTTTGTTTCCTGCTTTTATTAATGTTCTTTTACATGTGAAATATCGTTATTGCTCTGTTTTGCCAAGACAAGATTGCACATATCTTAGAATATTGTACATGCATTAGAATTAATAGCACTACATGATATTAAAGATTAAACTTACGTGTCGGTTACATATCTTGTAGTTGCTTTGGATGTCGTCCTTAGCGAGTCAAGGTAAAACACTGTATCCTCATACACATTTATGGAAAGCAGTGCCCAATGACCCCTAATTATACAAAAATGTAAGTACCATTTTATTGTCAATGCAACCGATACCCTAACTGAACTTACCCTAAATGGCAAAGCCTTATAACAAACAAACACCCCCCCCAAATGACAAAACCTTATAAGAAACAAACAACCCCCCCCCCCCACCACCACGCAAGCAAATAGGAGCATTACACAAGATATCAAACCGAAGAAGAAGGAAATAATTTTAAATAGATATCCCAAAAATCTAATCCCTTATGATATGGTTTAAAACAAATTCTATAAGGTTTCTTCGGCAACAAAGAAAGAACAAACTACAAAAATGGGAGTTTCCTCCTTAAACATCTAAACATCTTACCATTTTCTCCTTAAGATTGGCATACCCTTTCCTTGAGATTCTATGATTGTATTTGTTCTTCGATCGTCTATCTTGTTGTAATTGTCTTTTTTCCTATATCCAAATGTATTTGTTAATAAGAAAGTAGCAAATATTCTTCTGAATGATTTTCATGTATAAAAGTTATTCATACCTGAAAGGTCTCAGATAACCTTGACCTTACAAACTCTTCCTAGTGATTTTGCTCAATGATGGAATACTTTTCAGGTGGAACTTGAAGCAGTTGTGCTTCATCTTTATGCGGTATGATGTATTTCGTTGTTAGCCAGTTCTTAAACTGACGAAATGAAATACCTACAGTTTGAAGAATATTTTTCCTAGATCTTGGATCAATGATGAATGCAGCCTAAATAATTAAAAGTACTTAATCAAGTGTCCATACAGCAAGAACATTATCAATATAATAAGCACATTAAAGTTATATATACCTCAACTATAGTAAATATCTTATCTTTTAGTTCTGTAGGCACACTTTTCCAAGACGTATATGTGATAGGGACATGATAATGGGTTGCAGACCTTATGAAAGACTTTAACTTGGCTCCATTCTCACTAATAGGTGCTCCATCTTCATTGTATCTCACCACCTTCTTGTCTCCCAAAATTCTAATGCGAGTTATATCAAACATAATAGTAGGTCCTCGTCGTCGCTTCAACTCTTTTGGGATTTCAGTATCAATCTCTTCAACTGTTGCATTCAACTCACCGACACCAAGTTCTTCATTAAGATCGTCCATATTATATTATGCAAAGGCTGTCAATCAAAATGAAGAAACAATTAGCATGATATACAAATGTTAAACAATAAATAATAAAATGAGATAAATGAACATAATAAACTTATGGTCTCGTTGTTTGAAATTGTGAAAACACACTATTATAATATTATGTAGGTATCCATGTGCCTTCACAATCTGATCTTACGTACGTTGAGATATTGTCATCCAAGTCATTGTTTAAATCGACATCTAGCATATCATTGGGTATTCCTTCACACCGGAGTATTGTATCACCAAGTTCGTCGTTATTATATCTATCTTCAAAGTCTCTTTGTCGTGGAGTGAGTACAACTGATCATCTAACATCCCTTGGTCCTTAACATAAAACACTTGCTTTGCTTGGCTTGCTAGTATAAATGAGTATGACTTGTGTCCTACTCTATTTAAATCAACTAAAATATAACCAAGGCATCGATCCCAACACCACCACTATTCTGAACCCAATCGCATTTAAACACCGAAACATTAAACTATTATAATTGAGTTCCCATATCTCTTGTATCACCCCATAGAATGACATGTCTCCAATGACGGACTTTTTATCTTTACAACTAGACACTTGCATTGTTTTTGCAACTAAGCTAACTCCACTGTTTTGTACACTTCGATCCTTCTCACAAGATTTTGTGTGATAGCGACATCTGTTTATTGCATAACCACTATATGTAATAACAAAAGGATGAGGGCCATGAGCAATCCACCTTAAGTTATCTGAAACTCCACTATTTCCAACTTCAAGCTCAGTTGTTACCTACCACAAGAATTCTTATTTCAAGTTAAACACATAACATGTATAACTACATTACAAGCTTCAACACTATACCTCTTCTTGTAGCCAATGTATAAAAGTTTTATTATGTTCCTCTTGAAGCCATTTCTGATTTTTAGACTTATTCTGATATTGTAGTTGCAAAGCCTTCATATGTTTTCTTTGTAGTCATCATTAAAACATTGTAATATAGTTAGATTAATTATATAAAAGTCAATGAAATAATGAAGAAAACAATGAATAAACTTACTCCATATATGGTTGAATATCAATTGTATTTTCTAAGACATATCGATGAGCTTGACGTAGAAGTTCTTGTTCAGGTCTGAATGGAACTCCCATGGACAACGGCCTACCAATGTTTGAAGTGTCTAAATGGTCTTGTGACTTGCGAGTCCCAAGCCCAACGTGATCTACTCCATATAATAAATCAAAACAAAATTCAATAGCTTCTTCTATTAAATGACTTTCAGCAATACAACCTTCTGGACGATATCTATTCCTCACAGAGTTTTTGATGACTTTCATGAATCTTTCAAAGGGATACATCCATCGAAGATATATAGGACCACAAAGTTTGACTTCCCTAACTTTGTGTATTGTGAGATGAATCATGATTGTGAAGAATGAAGGAGAAAAATACTTTTCAAATAAACACAATGTTACCACAATATCTTCTTCCAACTTGTCTAATTGTTGCACATCTAACACCTTGTTGCATACAGAATTGAAAAAGATGCACAACCTAGTTATAGCATAAGGAACATGTTTCGATAGCACCGATCTTATCGCAATGGGAAACAACTGTTGTAGGAGCACATGACAATCATGAGATTTTAAACTATTAAGTTTTAAATCTGTCATTGACACAAGGTTTCTAATATTGGAAGAGCAACCTTCGAAAACCTTTATTCTTGACAAATTCTTCAAAATACATCGTTTTTCTTCCTTTGTAAGAGTATAACACGCAGGAGGAATGAATATTTTCTTCTCACTACTAATAGGGGCAAGCTCCAGTCGAAGTTTTAGATAAACTAAATCACGTCTAGCATTCAACTCATCCATACTTTTACCAAGAATATCAAGAAGCGTACCTAAGATATTCATGCAAACATTTTTTTCGATATGCATCACATTTAAACAATGTCTAACATGAAGATCTTTCCAGTATGGCAACTCAAAAAAGGAAGATAATCTATTCCAATAAATCTATTTACTTCTGTTCATCGATAGGTTCTTATGGATCTTCTTTCCTTTAGAAAATTCAAGATCTTTCAATTTTAAGTACACATCCTCCCCAGAAAGTGGTTCTGGAATTATACCAAGTTCTTTTTTACCGTTGAATGACTTTTTTTATCATCGGTACGAATGATCGCGTGCTAGAAATCTTCGATGTTCTAGGTATGCTATTTTCTTGCTATGTCGTAACCTTGTAGAATTTGTATTATCTCCACAAATTAGGCATGCCTTATACCGTTTAACACAACATCCACTGAGGTTACCATATGCAGGAAAATCATTAATTTTCCATAACAAAATCGACCTTAATTTGAATACTTCTTCTCGATAAGCATCATAACATTCAACACCATTTTCCCATAAAAGTTTTAAGTCTTCAATTAGTGGTGCTAAGTATGTGGCTATATCATCCCCCGGTTGTTTTGGTCCTAAAATTACCATTGATAGCATCATGTACTTTCTTTTCATACACAACCATGGTGGAAGATTATAAATAACCATCACTATCAGCCAACAACTGTATTTAGAACTCATGTCACCATGAGGATTTACTCCATCGGTTGACAATGCTAAACGAAGATTTCTAGGTTCAGAACCAAAGTCTTGTCATTTAAAGTCTACTAACTTCCATGCTCGAGAGTCAGCTGGATGTCGTAACTTCTCATCCTCAATTCTTTCACTAGCATGCCAAGTCAGGTTTTCAGCACATTCAATACTTCTAAATAGTCTTTTGAATCGTGGAATGGGTGGGAAGTACCATATCACTTTTGAGGGAATTTTCTCTCTCTTTATTTCTACTCTTAACATTTCTCCACCTCAATTGACCACATTCAGGACATTTAGTTGCATTAGCAAATTCTTTCCTATAGAGACAACAATTATTAGGACATGCATGAATCTTTTCATATTCCATTCCTAATGCACCTAGTGTTTTCTTTGCTTCGTACAATGAATTTGGGAGTTCATTGGTAGTTGACAGAATTTCCTTCAAAGTTTTAAGTAATTCTGAAAAACTGGTATCACTCCATCCATATCTAACTTTTAAATTATACAATTTAACTTGGTGTACTTTTTGCATCCTTCGTACAATGGTTTTTCAGCATCAATAAGCAACTTCTCAAATCCATTAGGGTCTTTTGAATACTCCTCGTGAGCAACTTCAATCATTTCTTTTACACTTCCAACATCATTCTCTTTACATGTATGTGTCACACTTTCATGATTCTCTATAGAAAGATGAGTTAGGAAGTTCTTCACCATGCCAAAACCAAATTTTATAACTTTCATCAATACCATTAACATATAGATGATCTCTAACACCCTTTCTACTATGCTTTTCACAATTCCCACATTTCAAACAAAGACAACGAATGTAAGAGGTACTTGTATTCGAAATCCAAATCTGATGAAATTTTCCACACCCAACTCATATTCTTTGGATAATATCCATAATTGTAAATCTATTGACAAATAAAGTAAATTAAATTAGTTTTAAAAGTCTTGTTGAGATAATTAAAAGAGAAAAGAAATATGAAGATTGAACATTCGCTTAATAAGACTAAATTTCCACCCAACTAATCAAATAAAGAACTTAAAACTATTTATAAATAAGATTACAGTGTCTTTAGGGGCCACCTCATACTTTGCTCTACTCCTATGTCCCTAAACTATCGTGTCAATTTATAAATTCTGTTCTCTAACTATTACTTTGTAATTTGTTTTTCCTATGTAAATAATCTATATACATAATTGTGGTAACAAAAATTTATTCATTTAACAAAAATTGTTTCAAAAGAACATCCATAGAAAGCACAAGAGATTATTACCAAACGCAACGGTTAAGCACTAGTATATATTCTTTCCCTAAATTAGACTTCAATTGTTGATGGAAAAATTTCTTGGCCATGCCCCATCCACAACATTTGAAAAATTAAACAACACATCAAAGTATCAATCTCAATAGGAAGTGACAGATGAGCCTTTAAGGGCAGAAGAACAAAGGGCAAGGTTAATTAGTGTTTTCATTATCAAATAAATGAAAAGCTTACATATGAGTTGTGATGCTTCGATTCACAGCTCAAGGACCCATCTTTCTCAAATTTTAATATATATGTAAATATTGTTACTGACAAATTTCATTATAAGATTAACCTTAGAATTTGTTGAAAGTACAAAACTAGAATTAGATAATTAAAAAATACAAGACTACATCAAATAAAATACAAAGTACAATATTCAATTTTAACTTTTGTATTTCAAACTCTCTAATTTTAAATTCAAGAATCTCAATAATCTTACAAATATTTAGTTCTCAATTCGATCTTAAATAATCAATCCTAAACAATCAACAAGAAGTTTCAATGATAAATTACCAGAATCCGACGATGTTCGGGAGGTAGCTACAACATTCGCAAGCGTTCAGCGGCGTTCTAATGGCAACACGTTCGTCGGCTTTCTAAAGGTAACAGATTCGACGGCGTTTGGCGGTGTTCGATGGCGTTCTTCGGCGTTTTTCAGTGTTCTTTGACGTTCTTCGACATTCCTCGGCGGTTGGATGGGTGAGTTGCGTTCTACGACGATCGGATGGGAGTGTGGCGGCTACGATCGTCATGGGTTGTGAGAAGGAAAATTGGGGGTTTAGGGTTTTTTTAAAAAGGAAATTAGGATTTTATTTAAAAAGTAAAAAGAAATTAGGTTTTTTAAAAAAAGAAATTAAGTTTTTATTTTTCCCCTTATTTAGTAATTCTTGACGTTTTTTAAACGTCAAGGAAAACTATCTTACTTGACGTTTTAAAAAACGTCAAGAATGTCGACTTTATAAAAATTCTTGACGTTTTAAAAACGTCAAGAATTTAATAGATAATAATTTACGATTTTAAGGAAAAGTGCATATTACTTGACGGTTTAAAATCGTCAAAAAGCTGAAAATTGACTATCCTTCACCTTTTCATAAAAATTCTTGATGGTTTTTTTTTATATCTCCCCTTTCTTGACGTTTTTTTTTCAAAAACCATCAAGAAATTAAAAATACAACTGTCAAGAAAGACTCTTTTTCTAGTAGTGAAAACATGTTTAGGTAAATTGATAAAATAAAATTTCGATCGTAAAAACAATTACAAAACTTATACTAATAGAAAGTAGACATTTAACTTATAGACACAAATCATAAAGAACCCATAAGCTATACATAGATCTTAAAATAATTGAAATAAGAACTAAACATGAACAATCACATAAATCATAAAGAAATTATGATGAAGCAAATCATAATCTTTTTATGAACTAACAATATTTTTAATAAACAATAATCTTGTAAACATACTACATGTAAAATTACAACATGCAATAGGTATAAAAGATTTTACATTCTTAAACTATGCGTAATGTATACATGCAATATTTCATGCAATGCGTCCAAATACAGAAAAAAAAAACAAAAACAAAAACAAATAAAAAACTTAACTAATAATATAGCCTACCTTTTGCGAATGACAAAATTGTAGAGACACATGTTGATAACATGTTATAAAATAAAGAACAAAGAAGCTAAATAAGAACAATGAAACAACCAAAGAGAAGAATAGACAAAAGATGAAGAAGAGAACAATTGAACTCTATTGTGGTGTGCCTTACAAAGACACCACACACCTCTATTTATAGGACATATCATGGTATAGGATACATTATGAAATTTAATGGGATGAATGTTATAACATGGAATGAAAGAAGAGTTATATAAAAATTGATAACCTATATATAGGTTATGGATATCTATAATTATATTTACAAAATATATATATATATATATATATATATATATATATTGATTTTAGGAAGAAGATGAAAAAGAAAAAAAGATGATTTGAAATGAAAATGAAATGATTTGAATAATAATAATAATAATAATAATAATTAATTATTATTATTATTATTATTATTATTATTATTATTATTATTATTATTATTATTATTATTATTATTATTATTATTATTATTATTATTATTATTATTATTATTATTATTATTATTATTATTATTATTATTATTATTATTATTATTATTATTATTATTATTATTATTATTATTATTATTATTATTAATATTATTATTATTATTATTAATAATAATAAATAGGATGCCTTGAAGTTCTTGCCCTTCATCTTCTTCCTCATTCATCATCCCCTTCCTTTCAAAACCTTAGTCACTGCCACACTTTCCGTCGCCCATCTTTGACCGTGTCCGTCTTTCCAACACCGCAGTCTGCCAATATCACTCATATCTTTCCATTCATGCTCGATGTGGTTTGAAGCTGCAAGCCACCACTCGTCGAAGACCGTTACAAGTCGAGTAGGTTTCTTCCTCCACCGTTAGCGAGCTGTCTTGCTCCACCTACGTTCCTCCGCCTTCATCTCCGATTGAAGCTAAGACGTCTGTCAGCCTCTCCGTCTATCATGCAACCTATGTTCATCTTTGTTTCTTTCTGTCTCAATTGAAGTCTAGCCACCCTCTAATACGCCAGTCGATTCTTTAGTTCTTGAGTCGTGCATCCTTCATCCTCTTTCAACCATGAGTCGAGCTAGATTTGTTTCCCTTCCCTTCAAGCCAAGCCATTAATTAGCTTTCTGCCTTTCTTGCAACCAGTTTAGCCTTATAGTCAACTTGGTGAGATTCATTTGGGTTTTGGATATACCCAGTAATTTTTTATTCTAAATAAGATTCTTTGATTTAATTTGGAATTGTTACGTGAAGGTTCGGTTGACTAAATTTAATTGAAAGTTTTGTGACGTAGGATTTTCCCATTCAGGGTTGAATTGGAATTTAACCTCACCTTTGGGGTAAGTTAATTTGAGATGATTTTTAGGGTCATTAGCCAACAATTAAATTATTGAAATGATTTATTTTTCTCCCTTGTTGTTTAAGATTGGATTTTTGGAGAATTGGTTCATTGGAAACTTTAACCGTCACCTAATTGTTAGCTAATCTCTAAAGTAATAGATTTTACTACTAGACCTTCGAAAATAGAATTAAGAGCTTGCATATACTTTTCATTATGCATTGATGTAGCTAAGATGTATAATGTGTTGATGTTGATGTTGATGACTGATGTTGATGATTGATATTGTTGACTGATATGGATAATTAAAATGTGATGATGCATGTTATATTAATCATATGATAAGGACTTAATGATTGATATTCATGCCATGTTATGATGTTTATGATATCCTACATGCTATGGACTATGATGTTCTGTTAACTTTGGCTATTAGGGTTGTACCTATATGGGTGTCCCTCGAGGTCACTACCTTTCTCAGATTTATGACTGTGTAAGTTCGACAAAAACACCAGTCTGTCATGCCATATTTTCTGAGTTATCTGACGAGGTCACTTACAACTTGATCTCTTAGGTTTTCCTTCGGGTTCACCAACAGACTAGATGTGTTCCTATGAGATCACTAGATTGCGTGTGTTCGGAAGCATAATAGTTTTAGGTACCTCCTTCCCCCCTAAAGAAAAGTTAACAGACACCTAACGAAACTAGTTATGAGTCTCTTATTGAGTATATGTTTATAGTCACTCTTTCTATGTTTAATTTTTCAGATAGAGGTAGAGGTAAAGGTAGAGGAAAGTTTGCAAATGACAAAAAGTGACCGCAACTTGCCATATGGGACTTTTTGCTACTTTCGCCTTCCATGTTTTTAGTATTTGAATTTATTAAACTCATTTATTATTTCTATGTTACTTATCTTTAAAAGTTAGATAGGGCCCAAACTAGTTTTTTATCCTCTAGCTTTTATTTTTATATATTTTTAATTATGTTTTATAAATGAATACTTGAAATTTTCATTTAAAATTTAGTGTTCTCTTCCATTTTTAATGTTAAAGTCCATTTATTTTAGTAGTAATGACCTCAGCTGAGTATAAAGAGTTGGGTCGTTACAGATGTTCTATGTAGGTTCTCTTGTATGAGCATCACTTATTCTTCCTTTTTCTTCAATAGAGGTCGAAACTCAATTATTATATTTGACATATTATAACAGGCTTATATACTAAATTAGATATTTTTTTTATTTAATAAAATATTTTACTAGCACTTTCAATAACGTTGCAAAAGTATTGGTTATCTAAACTAAAAAACTGTAGGAATCTATAGTGGTGCTAACTATTGACTTCCATACGTCGCAAAAGATGTTTGTAATGATCACAAATTAACCTTTAGCATCAACATTATTTTCCACTGAAACATCACCTTTAGTTGCGAGTGCATTATGTCACTATAAAAAATATATGTGACAAAACACATGTTACTAAAATGTAATGACCCAACTTTTCGGACTAAACTGAAGTCATTACTTTAACATAAAAGATACTTCATGTAAATATAAAAGTTCGTAAAATCTGTTTAAAATCAAATAGACATAAAAAATAAGAAGGACTTATTCGGGCCCCATTTCAAACAAAATAAAAGTTCACAAACATTGTTTATAAAGTCACAAAAACAAACAGTAGTTCAAAGCATGAAACTCATTTGAATCATCAAAACTTAAAAAAAAAACAGTAAAACATTGTGAGAAAGCATTTGAAAAGGTGTTCCCATATGGCGATCACGAGTCCTTCTTGCCCTTCATCGGCCTACCTTTCGTATTACCTTTGCTTGAAAAAGTTAAACATGAAAGGGTGAGTATAAAATATATCCTGTAAGAGACTCACTACTGGTCCCGTTAGGGATAAAAACGGTTAGCTTCCTATTAAGATGTACCCTACAACATAACAGTCTTATAATCCCATGATCCCGTAGGATACACGTATCAATCTAGTGATCCCGTAGGATGCATATATATCAGTCTTATGATCTCGTGATCCAGTAGGATACACGTATCTGTTCTAGTGATCCCGTAGGATGCACATATCAGTCTACTGATCCCGAAGATGCACAACATGTGGTGCTCCTGTAGGACACCGTGCCTGCAAGGTACACTATCCCAAAGATAATGCTAATAGTTTCCTCTCAGTCCATTCTAAGCAGTCTAATACAGTCACATAAAAGCACAATCAAAACTAACAACTCCTTCTCTACACATAACAAGCCAAAATAAACACCCTACAGCATATCACAATTTAGTCAACAGTAAAATCCATCAATATATTTTAAACTATGCATAACAGTGAAACCATTTCAACTCAGTCAATAGTGTAAATCATCAATACTTTCTAAACTACGAATAACAATCAAACTATCTCAGTTAATACATTCCAACTTCAATATAAGTCCAGTAGTAGAAATCATTTACCTCGAGGGTAGCTAAAAGTTTACCCTTTAATTGACAGTAAAAAATTTCCCAATTAAATAGTTTCTAAACAATAAAAGATATTTCAGTAATTTTAATCAATATAGTTGACAATTTCCTACTATTCGAGAATTCTATCAAATTACTTACCCAAAATACCAAAATAGCTCAATTTGGCTCAACTTGGCTCAAAAGAGAGATAGTGGCTCGACTAGGAAAAGGAATCAACTTATGCAGCCTGAGTAATAAAGGAAATCAGCTCAAATGGCTCAGCAAGTAGTAGATCTATGCGTGCGGCTTGGGACTGAAGCTGACAGCTCGGGTTTGGGTCAAGTTAAGAGGGAAAACTGGCTTGAGAAGCAAAATGGCTCGGTCTATGTTTTTTGGTGCGGACTAAGATGAAAATGGAGAGTCGCCGTGACGGAGAACGACTGCACGTTGGATCGAGTTTTGGAGAGGAGAATAGGGCACAACGAGCAACTATAGTGGAAACTCATCAATAGTGAGGCAGATCTCGGTTGAATGGAGACGTTTTGGTTGGGGTGGATCGCGAAAGAAGATGTCATCGCGATGGTGAGCATGCAGCGGACGACTAACGAATAGCGGAGATGAACTTGTAGGTTAGTGGATGGTGAAAGAATGACTGCAAGTGATTGACATAGACAGTCGACGATAAGGAAAATTTGGGCGGCAACTAAGTCATTCAAATCGTGAAGGAGGAAGATGAAGGGTGGGCACACAAATCGAGTTTCCCTTTTTAACAATAGTAATAATAATAATAATAATAATAATAATAATAAATAATAATAATAATAATAAGGGGTCTTTTCAAGAATATAAAAAAGCGGCAAACTATTTACACTCTATAGAACAATTTCAAAAATAAAAAAAGCCCAGAGGCCCACAGTTTTTTAAAATACCAAAAATGCCCCGTCAACCACGCCGTTAATAACGCGAGTGTAATATATTTGCGTCGTCTAGATTTGGTTATTATTTGATACGAGATCGTTTAGATATGGCTACAATTTATATGCGATCGTTTAGATATGGTTCAATATATACGCGATCATTTAGATATGGTTCAATATATACGCGATCGTTTAGATATGGCTATAACTTATACGCGATCGTTTAGATGTAGCTATAATTTATACTGCGACCATTTAGACATGGCTACAACGCGATCCTTTAGATATGGCTATAATTTATCTTTTCAATTCCATCATTTCATTTTGTTACACGATCGTTTAGATTTGGGGACTCAAATCTAAATGATTTTAAAAAAAAAAAAATTGGTACACGATTTTTTTAATTCGTTTGGTACACAATCATTTAGATTTATTTACACAATCATTTACTTTTTTTACACGATGGTTTACATTTGGCTACTCCAATTCAAATGATTTTTTTTCAAGATTTTTATACACGATCTTTTATTTTTTTTACACGATCGTTTACATTTGGCTACTCCAATCTAAATAATTTTTTTTAAGATTCTTTATACACAATCATTTATTTTGTTTTACAAGATTGTTTAGATTTGGCTACTCTTAAATAAATAATTTTTTTCAAGATTCTTTATACACAATCTTTTAGATTTTGTTATTTTGTTGTACACAGTTGTTTAAATTTGGTTACCCAAATGTAAACACATAAAAAAAGAAGAAGAAGAAGAAGAAAGACAATGGAAAGAAATCGACGCAAAAAAAGAAGAGGAAAAGTAGAAAGATGATGGAAAGAAATCGAAGCGAAAAAAACGAAGAGGAAAAGAAGAAAAACGATGGAAAGATTAAACAACATAAATAAAAAATTGAAAAATAAGAAAGATGATGGAAAGAAATCGTAGAAAAGAAAAATAGAAAAGAAGAAAGACGAAATCGCAAGGGAAGACGGGAAGACCCAATAACTATAGGAAGACGAATCGGGAGGAAAAAAAGAAAGATAAGGGCAAACTTGGAATATTTAAAAAATGGCTAACTTTATGGGCTTTGTTACACGAGCCGTAAATAGTTTACAGTTTTGTTACATTTATGTAAGTTTCCCTGATAATAATAACAATAATAATATATTATATTATAATATATTATATTATATTATATTATATTATATTATATTATATTATATTATATTATATTATATTATATTATATTATATTATATTATATTATATTATATTATATTATATTATATTATATTATATTATATTATATTATATTATATTATATTATATTATATTATATTATATTATATTATATTATATTATATTATATTATATTATATTATATTATTATTATTATTATTATTATTATTATTATTATTATTATTATTATTATTATTATTATTATCATTTTCCTTTTCTTTTCCCATTTTAATAAAATATCTCTTTTCCTCACCAAAAATCCAACAATATTAACAGCCAAAATTTAAAACTTAAACAAAATACAATTTAGGTTCGAGAAATACCTCAAAATTTTGAGGTGTTACATTCTTCCCTTCTTAAGGAACTTTTGCCCTCTAAAATTCTAATCCTCGAACAACTTTTTGTAACGAGCTCTCATGTCATCTTCTCTCTCCCACTTAGCCTCTTCAACTTGGTGATTTGATCACAAAACCTTTACTAATGCAATTCCTCTGTTACGAAGCAACCTTACCTCTCTAGCTAGAATCTCAACTGGTTACTCATCATAGGTCAAATTCTTATCGATTTCCATTGGCTCGTAATCCACCACATGAGATAGATCTGCCACATACTTTCTCAATATCGAAACATGGAACACATCATGAACAACAGAAAGTGAATATGCCAATGTCAAACAGTATGCCACAAGGCCAATTCGCTCTAAAATCACAAACGGTCAAACAAGATGAGGACTCAACTTTTCCTTCTTTTCAAATCGCAGAACACCGTTCATAGGTGCTACTTTCAAGAATACTTTCTCCCACATCAAACTCTAGATCTTTCCATCTCACATCAGCATAACTTTTTTATCTACTCTGTGTTGCTTGCATACGTGCTCTAATCTTCTGTAGATTGAACTAACTCAGAACCCATCAATCTCTGCTCACCAACTTCACCCCAGCAAACAAGTGATTTAAAACATTTACCATATAGGTCCTCAAACAATGTCATGCCAGTGGTAGCCTGAAAACTGTTATTATATGCAAACTCCTTCAAATGCACATGAGAATTCCGACTACCTGGAAACTTTAATGCACAAGCTCGTACCATATCCTTCAAAATTTTGTTCAAACGCTTAGTTTGACCATAAGTATACGGATGAAAAGCTATATTGAAATATAACCTTGTGCCCATAGCAGCCTAAAGTTCTTTCCATAACTTAAAAGTGAATGAGTGTCGCTGTCAGAAACAATCGATACTGACATTCCATGCAGCCTCACTATCTCAGTCAAATATAACTATGCCTATTTACTAGCAATATAAGTGGATTTTCCTAGGATGAAACGTGCTGACTTCGTAAGCCTGTCGACAACAACCCAAATCATTGTATAACCCTTCAAGGTTCTAGGCAATCCTATAATGAAGTTCATTGACACATTTTCTACTTCCACTTTGGCACTCTCAAAGGTTGCAACAAACCTACCGGCTTCTGTCTCATGCTTTCACATGCTGGCACACAAAACATGTACCGACAAAATATGTCACTTCTCCCTTCATTTTTTGCCACCAAAAAACTCGTTTCAAATCATTATACATTTTTGTACTGCATAGATCCTTGGAAAAAAGGGAACTATGAGCTTCAATCAACAATTCTGTCTTAACTGCACTGCTGCTGGCACAAATAAACGCCTCTAAAAAAAAGCCCATCATCAAGGATATGGAGAACTTATCAGCTTACCCTCTTTCTGCTAGGTGACGCTTCTCAACCAAATAAGGGTCATTATGGTGAGCAACAATAACTTTCTGTCTTAAAGCGGTTGCACTGAGCTAACTATGAGGTGACTGCCCATACTGATACTACAATCTCAACTCTCTCAAGGTTTCGGTGCAATGGTGTCTATTGAGTAATAAGTGTTGCTGAATATGATAACTTCCTACTAAGAGCATCAGATACCACATTCGCCTTACCTAGATGATACAATATCTTACTGTCATAATCCTTTACTAACTCAAGCCACCTTCAATGTCTCATGTTTAACTACTTCTGAGTAAAGAACTATTTAAAGCTCATATGGTTAGTGAATATCTATATCTTCTTACCATACAAATAATGCCTTCATATCTTTAGTGCAAAAACTACTGCTGCCAACTCTAAAACATGTGTATGGTAGTTCTGCTTATGACTCTTCAACTGACGAGAAGCATAAACAACTACTTTACCTTGTTGCATCAGAACACAACCTAAATCTTTCTTAGAAGCATCACTATATGTAACGCCCCAAAGTAAGTAATTTTAAGTTTAAGTATTCTATGTTTGGGCGATGCAAAGAACGACGCACGGCTCCTCTTCCATAAGGATGCGGCTACTCCGGTGACCTATGTGGTTCGGGCGAATGCGAACGGACAACAGCCGATGCGGTCGAAACGGCTGACTTGCGCTGGCTTCGAATAACCGTTGATGGAGCGCGAAAAGTGACAACAAAGGAGATCGAACGGAGATAGAGACACAGCAGCTGTGACAGAAAGGACGCGACGACGGCGGATTGATGAAAGAAAAATTTTAGGGTTTGTTTGAAGAAGATGATGAATGGTGATGGTCCTTAGGCTTTATTAATAATAATAAACTATTATTATTTTTCTTTTTTTTTTCTTTTCCTTATTTTTCAAATTTAAACCAACCAAACCTTCTCTCACTTCATTTAAAATCCATCAAATCTCCCTTTTAAATCAAATATTCTCCCTCTCCAATCAATTCACTTTTATCTTTCCAAAAAAATATATATATATTTCTCCATACAAAAATATATCATCATTCCAACTTCAAAATCAATTAATTATATTATCATTTATATAATTAACCAAATTTCTTCAGAATAACAATTCAAATAATTCAACCAGCTAACTAAATAACACCCAAAATTACAAATTCTCAAAATTAAACTTAGAATACTTAAACTTAAAATTACTTACTTTGGGGCACTACAATCTTCTCTCCTTTGAGAAACTTTCGTCCTCGAAAGTTCTAATCCTCGCACAGCTTAGGGTACTGGGCTCTCATGTCATCTTCCCTCTCCCATATGGCCTCTGCAACTCCATGGTTTCGTGAAAGAACTTTGACCAGTGCAATCCCTCTATTACGGAGCATCTTGACCTCTCTTGCCAAAATCTCAATGGGTTACTCTTCATAGGTCAAGTTTTCACTAATTTGCAATGGCTCAAAGTCGAGTACATGTGTCGGGTCGGCGACATACTTCCTCAGCATAGAGAAATAGAATACATCATGAACTACAGAAAATGCTGGAGGCAACGCTAAACAATAAGCTACGAGGCCAATCCGCTCAAGTATCTCAAATGGTCCTACAAAACGTGGACTTAGCTTCTCCTTTTTCTCGAATCTCAGAACACCCTTCATAGGTGCTACCTTCAGAAAAACCATGTCTCCCACATCAAACTCGAGATCCTTACGTTGTTCATCAGCATAACTCTTATGTCTGCTCTGTGCGGTCAACATATGAGCTCTAATCTTTTGTAGGCTGCATTGGTGGTCTAAACTAACTCAGGGCCTAACATTCTCTACTTACCAACTTCACCCCAACATACAGGAGATCTATAACACCTACCATACAGACCCTCAAACGGTATCATGCCAATGGTAGTCTAGTAACTGTTATTATAGGTGAACTCCATCAAATGCAAATGAGAGTCACAACTCCCTGAAAACTCTAAGACACAAGCTCGCAGCATATCTTCCAAAATTCGGTTCAACCTCTCTATTTGACCATCAGTCTGAGGATGAAAGGCTGTACTGAAATCTAACCTCGTGCCCAATGCGAGCTAAAGTCCTTTCCAGAACTTTAATGTGAAACAAGCATCTCTGTTAGAAACGATAGATACAGGCACTCTATGTAGTCTCACTATCTCGGTCACATATAATTGTCCCCACTTACGGGCAGTGTAAGTGGATTTCCATCGAATAAAGTGAGTAACTTCGTGAGTCTATCAACAACAACCCAAATTACCGTATAGCCCTTCAGAGTCCTAGGTAGTCCTGTAATGAAGTCCATCGACACACTCTCCCATTTTCACCCTGGCACACTCAAGGGTTGCAACAAACTTGTTAGCCTCTGTCTTAGTGCCTTCACCTGCTGGCATACTAAGTACCTACTAATGAAGTCTGTCACTTCTCTTCATATTTCGCCACCAAAAGACTCGCTTCAAGTCCTGGTACATCTTCGTACTACCAGGATGCATAGAGAATGGGGAGCTATGGGCCTCAGTCAAAAGCTCTGTCTTAACAGCACTATCCGTTGGGACGCATAAACATCTCTCATACATAAGTCCACCATCAAAGGATATGAAGAACAAATTTTATCATGAGGCGTTTACATGAGGAGTTTACATCCATTACCTACCCCTACTAAATAAATCCTAGATTGTCTAAGTAGACAATTGTATGAGGAGTTTACATCCATTACCTCAAATGGAACGTTGAAAGTGGAAGGTCCAATGTTCAATGAGATATTTATATCCTTGATTAATTCTCTACAAGCACTATCAAAGGCTCTAACAACCATAGTACTTGGTCTTAGGTATAATGGATCTATGGGGAGTTTCATCAAAGTGGATATTGACATTATATTTGAGATGATCCATTATCCACCCTTGCCACATGGAATATATGCAAAACAATCTTTCATATATGGAAATCATATTTTGAAGTAGTGGCTCCAATATTCTTGACAATGTCGTTGACATGTTGTCTAACGTGTTCCTCAAATTTTGCCGTTAATAAAATCAACTAACCAATGCATTAAAAGAATCTATAAAAAAAAATTAATCATTTGCTCCCTGTTCATATGGAGTTTCACTTGTTGGGCCGATCTTCAAGAAATTTTCAAATCATAAAAGAGAGTGAGTTTATTGTAAATTACCTCAAGCCATAAAAGAGGGGGTGTTTGGCACACAGGTCCGGAGTCAAATGTTTGGAAATTAAATGCCTATGGGCTTATTTGATGAAGTTCTGATGCCTAGGGATTACAGATGCATGTGTTTGGGGTCTAGGATTTGAAAGTCTAGATTTCTGATGCTTGTGTTTGAGGTGTTGGTTTTTAATTCATAGGTTTAGTTAATCCGTTTATTTATTTATTTATTTATTTTTGTATTGTACCTTCTAAATTTCTCATGTATCAAAATTTTAATTTATTTTTTCATATTTTATACCTCTAATTCAATTTCTTGACTTTATTGATTTTCATGACAATAATGTAAAAATGTTAAATTTTAACATTCAATAGCGATAATTTTGATTACAGTTGCATTAAAATGAATATGGTCTTATTAGGAATATTACGAACCATTCACAAAATATAAGAAGTCATGTAATCGGGTGGGTGTATGAAAGTTCCAGACTCCAATTAAACGACATTAAAAAAGTTAAAAGGGTCTAATAGATTTCAAAATAAGCATCACCAAAAGGGTCATGCAAAAGCGAAAGTCAAATAGAGTTACATTTAGCCATAGTTATAGTTGTCTTCCTATGATATACATGCAATGTACTTTAAACCACTTTTATCAAAAGATTTTAACTAAAAATGAGTCTTTTTTTAAAAAAATAACTTTTTCTTAAGTCAATCCAAATAAGTTCTAAGTTTTCTAGTTAAATTGACTGACAAAAAAAAAATTAAACATGTTATTAAACTAAAAAAATTAAACATGTTATTAAACTAAAAATATATATCACATATAATGGTATGTGTGATATATATTTACGATTTCTACTATATTATCAATATATTAATATATGATTTATACTTAAGATCAAAATAGATAGGTCATCAATTTTTACCCGAGAAAGATATAACAAACTAAATAAAATCTCCTAAAAGGAAGGAAATATTGGTTTTAAACAAAAAAAAAAAAAGAGATAATTAAAAAAGATGCTCAAATAGTAGTAATTGTTAAAAAAAACTCCAGAAGAAAAGAAGATAGAAGAACGGGAAAATGAGTATTTTAATAAATATTATTGTGATTAAATCAAAGGCATATTTGGAATGACTAAAAAAAATTATTATTAGTTCTTCGACGGAGTTGTCATAAATAACACCCAGTGGTCACCCGACATGGTCACCAGGGTGGTGTTCAGAGTTAGCTGACGAATTTTCTAGATTGAATTAGAAGAAAAAAAGGTAATTCATGGGCTTAAATAGTGTTTACTATTTAAACCAATAGAAAAGACTATAGGAAGCCTTGGTGAAGACGGTCGTTGATCAATGGTGAATTAAAAATGGTCAACGATCGCTAATGTTTAAGAAAATTGGTTGGTCGTCGACTATCTAACTATCAGTCACTAAAGGTCATGGCTATTGATAATTAACCATCAATACAACCATTTGTTAATAGGCACGACATCAATAATTAATGATAACGATTGGTCGCCTCGATCAAGATGTTCACTCGACAATAATAACGTCCAAAGTTATAAGTCGCCAACGATCAAGATGAATGATTGGTCATCGATGTCAAGATGATCCATTTGCAACAATCAAGATAATCTAAAACCGATGATTAAGACGATCGATCATCGTGATCATCGATCAATCATGATCAGTCATTATAGTTGTTCGTGAAGTTTGCTAACATTTGTTTCCAACAGTCATCAACGATCATTGATAAGAGGTTGAAGTGAAATTTTTTTGAAAACATATGACATTCAATAATTTTAAAAAAAAATCATATCTCAAACCCATGGGTTTGGTTTCTTAATCCGAGGAACGTTGTTCTAAGTGTCCAAACATGGGTTTGACTTCAAATGTTGAAGCCCTCTAATTCCAAAGTCATGGGACAAACACCTCTGTGTAGGTTTAGAATAAAATGTTTGGTAATTGAATGCTTGTGGGCTTGTCTGATAGGGTTCTAATCCCTAGATATCACGGATTCCAGTGTTTGGGGTGTAGGATTTGAAAATCCAAATTTCTGATACTTGTGTTTGGGGTGCTGGTTTTGAATTTCTGAGTTTAGCTAATCTGTTTAGTTTTTATTTTCTTTTGAATTGTATATCCTAATAAATTTATCATGTATCAATTTTTTAATTGATTTTGTTCTTTCTATTTTGTATCTCTAATTCAGTTTCTTGACTTTATTGATTTTCCTAGCAATAATAAAAAGGGGATTTTTAAAAATATAAAAAAGCGGAAAAATATTTACACTCTACAGAATAATTCCAAAAACGAAAAAAGCCCAGAGGCCCACCGTGTACCCAAAATGCCCCCGTTAACCACGTCGTTAATAATGCGCACGTAATATATTTGCGATCGTTTAGATTTGGTTATTGTTTAATACGCGATCGTTTAGATATGGCTACAATTTATACGCGATTGTTTAGATATGGTTCAATATATACGCGATCGTTTAGATATGGTTCAATATATACACGATCGTTTAGATATGGTTCAACATATATACGATCATTTAGATATGGCTACAACGCGATCATTTAGATATGACTATAATCTATACGCGATCGTTTAGATATGGCTACAATTTATACGCGATTGTTTAGATATGACTACAATTTATACGAACGACTACAATTTATCTTTTCAATTCCATCGTTTAATTTTGTTACACGATCGTTTAGATTTGGGACCCAAATCTAAATGATTTTTAAAAAAAATTGGGTACACGATTTTTTAATTCTTTTGGTACATGATCATGTAGATTTCTTTACACGATCTTTTAGATTTATTTACACGATCGTTTACTTTTTTTACACAATCGTTTACTTTTTTTACACAATCGTTTACATTTGGCTACTTCAATCCAAATGATTTTTTTTTCAAGATTTTTTATACACGATCTTTTTTTTTTTTTACACAATCGTTTACTTTTTCAAACGATCGTTTACATTTGGCTACTCCAATCTAAATTATCTTTTTTCAAGATTCTTTATACACAATCTTTTATTTTCTTTACACGATCGTTTACATTTGGCTACTCCAATCTAAATGATTTTTTTTCAAGATTGTTTATACACGATCTTTTAGATTTTGCTATTTTGTTGTACACAGTCGTTTAGATTTGGTTACTCAAATATAAACGCATAAAAAAATGATAGAAATAAATCGCAGCGAAAAAAAGAAGAGGAAAAGTTAGAAAGATAATGGAAAGAAATCGAAGCGAAAAAAACGAAGAGGAAAAGAACAAAAACGATGAAAAGTTAAACAACATAAATAAAGAATTGAAAAATAAGAAAGATGATGGAAAGAAATCGTAGAAAAGAAAAAGAGAAAAAAGGAAAGACGAAATCGCAGGGGAACACGGGAAAAACGAAATAATAGGAGGAAGACGAATCGCGTGGAAGAAAAGAAAGATGAAAGGGCAAACCTGAAATATTAAAGAATTGCTAACTTTTTGGGCTTTGTTTAATGGGTCGTAAATAATTTACAGTTTAGGTACATTTATGTAAGTTTCCCTAATAAAAACTAAGAACTTTTAATATTCAATAACAATAATTTTGATTATAGTTGCATTAACATGAACTGTCTAGTTAGAAATATTACAAACCATTCGCAAAATATAATAAGTCATGTAATTGTTATTACTGCCCAAGAAACTAGTCCAAAGTCATTCTACCCAAGTCAAAGAAATGGTAATGCATGTAATTTTCAACAGCTAAATAATAATATTTGTTTGATTATACAAACAAATAAATAAGTTGTCATTAAAAAAACAACTAAACAACAAGAGGCAAATTTTAAGGGAGGCATGGCTGCCAATAACAATTAAAAAATCATTAAAGACAGAAAAATTATTAAAAAAAAAAAAGGGGGTCAAGAGACGCATTCAGGAGAGAGAAAAAAAACACCATGGGATGTGTGTTTTTTCCTAATTTTCTGCAAAATTAAAAAAAAAAAAAAAAAAAAAAAAAAAAAAAAAAAAAGGTGGAATAGATCTCTGGAGACAGATTCCAATACATCCAAAATTTCTACCTCGTTTACGACTTGATCCTCACCCATTTTACCCAATTCTTTTTTAAAATCACCCTAATTTTTCAAATCTCCCATAATAATGGTTAAGAATTTTATTTTTCAAAAAGTTCAAAATTTTGTAATAATATAAAATCTTATAATAATTGTTTTTTAAATCTTTTATGAATGGAAAAATAAAAATAATTAATGAGTATATCTATTATTTAAAAAAATCAATTTATATTATACAATTTCTTTTAATATCATATATTTGATTTATTTTTATCATTTTAGTAAAAACAAGTAAATTTATTTTGGACAAAATCTTTTAATATCACATTTTTACTATTTTAGAAAAAAAATCAATAAAATCACATAATATCTCATTTGATTTTATACTTATTTAATTTTCCTAATTTGTGGTAGTCTATAAATAGGTATCTTTGTCATTTGGAAGGGGAGAAAAAAATTGAGTTAAAGAGAATCTCTACGAGAGGAGAGGAAAAAAGGTTGTTTTAAGAGATTCTCTACAAGAAAAAAAATCTTTGAAGAAACTTATTTCTTTGCAAAAGGTGAATTTTACTTTTTCCTAATTCTAGACAACCCAATTAGACGATGAAGGAAAACTTAGTTAGAGGTTGTGGCAAGTATTTACTCCTAAGGATCAGCACCTCATACAACAAATAATTTTCTTCGGGATTTGAATTCTTTTATTTTTCTTGTTCTTCTTTTTTTTTTAAGGTAGAGAGAAAGAAAAAAAATGTATAAGAAAATTTTATTATTTTCTTTTGCCACTTTTCTTTTATATCATTATTCTTTTTTTGTTTTCTACAAAAAACTTTTTTCTTCTCCCTCAAAAATAGAGAAAAAGAAATAGACATAAGGAAAATGTTTGTTTTATTTAACACGATTATCATTATCCTTTTTTTTAATCTCAATTCTTAACCCTTATTTTCTTGTATAGAATATAGAGAGAAAGAACAAAAGATCAAGAAAATTTTATCGTTATCATTATTATTATTATACTTATTATTATTAATATTGGTATCATTATTACTGTTTTTTTTAACTTTGTTATTGTTATTGTAACACTTATTATCGGTAAATTTTCATAAATATAAAAAACTACTAAAATATTTATGGTTCGTGTAACAAAGTCCATAAAGTTTGTCACTTTTTAAATATTCTAGATTTGTCCTTCCATCTTTCTTCGCCCATCTGCTGTGATTTTTTTCTATTTCTTACTTTCCTCTTATTTTTTACACTGCAATTTCTTTTCCTTTTTTTTATGTTGTTTAGAATTGGGTAAACAAATCTGAAAGATCGTGTATAAAGAATATTGAAAAAATTGAAGTAGCCAAATCTAAACGATAAGTAAAAAAAATAAATGATCGTCTATAAATAAATTACAAAAATTTGTTTTATCAAATCTAAACGATCGTGTACCAAAAGAATCTTGAAAATTTTCATTTAATGTATCAGATTTAAAAAAAATAGTTTAGATTTGAGATAGCAAAATCTAAACCAAATGTAAAGATTGTGTAACCAAATTAAATGATCGTATAACCAAATTAAAAAAATAGATTTGAAAATAAATCGTTTAGATTTGGCTATCTAATTTCTTAGGGTGAGAAATTTTTCTCAATAAAGTCTAATTAATAGAATGTATTCCACATATTTTATGGAATCACTGCTTCAAATATTGGAGTGGTGAGCAATGAAATAAGACATTAAATTAGATCATCGTTTTCTAAACGGGTATTACAGGTTGTTAACACTTTCCCCGTACACAAATGACTCCCAAACTCAACTCTTGTTTTTTTCGCTGACAATTTTTTTATTTCAATTAAATTTATTTACTTTATTTCGTTGTCCAATCACACCACAAAAAGAGATTGGTGGCAACTCTCTTTTTGTTTTAAAATTACCTTTTTTTAGGACGTTGGTCACTCCGTCTCTAGTACGTGGCGACATTACCAATATATTTATATTTGATTTATACTTGAGATCACAATAGATAGATTATCAATTTTCACCTAAGAAAAATATAAAAAAATCTCCTAAAATGATGGAAAGAATAATTTTAAACGAATAAAAGAAAATTGATAATTAAAAAAATGATCTAATTATGATTATTATTAAAAAAATTCCAGAAGAAAACAAAATAAAAGAATGAAAAATGTGTATTTTAAAAAAAATATTATTGTGATTAAATCAAATACTATTTGGAATGACTCAAAAAAAATTTCAAAAAATTATTTTTGTTAATTTTTCAAGGTTTGCAGTACTTATCGGAGTTGGTGGCCGGAAGTTTGCTATCGGAGTTATCATAAATGACACCCAATGGTCGACCGACAATGGCACCAGGGTGATGTTTGGAGTTGACCGACGAATTTTCTAGATTGAGTTAGTAAAAAAAAAAGGTAATCATGGGCTTGAACTGTAACGCACCAAAAATTTTAAGGTATTTTTTTTCTCCAACCTTATTTGTAATTTGTTTAAGTTTCTAATAGTTTAGTGTTAATTGTGTTGGAGTTTGATGAAAAATGGAAAGAATTATTGGATTGTATAAAAAGGGAAAAGAAAAGGAAACTATTCATATAAATAATAATAATATGATATAATAATGGAATATATGAGTTTTAATGTAATATAGTCTAAAATTCATGTTTTGGATCGAACATTTTGGATCTAATTTGTAATATAAATTTATTAATTCCATTCATGCAATTTTCAATTTAACCCTTTTTTCTACCATTTTTACGCTTCAAGATTCCACGTATGTTTTACACCTAGCCTCAGTTTTTTGCACATCCCAACTTTTCTATAGATCTCAGTAATCAGATTACATTTTAGGTTTCCAAACACTCTACTAAAGCAACCTACATAAGATAATCATATTTTTTTAAAAAAGAAGGAACTAAAGAAAAAGTTGATCCAATCTTATATAAAACAATGTTAAACAAACTTACACGTTTTACATAATTCAACAATAAATTACACATATATTTTTTTAATCAACCGGTACAGAGTTTAAATCTCCATAATCCAACATTTATTGTAATTAATAAAAAAAAAATCCCATTTGTCAATACACATGTATTCATTAATGGCTCAAAATTTAAAATAGTGGATAGGGGACAAATTCCTAGATTTGTTTGAAACTTTTAGTTACACGTGAAAATTCTTGAGAAAATCATTTAATTTTACATATAACCTTATCTTTTTCCGTTTTTCTTCTCTTGGTTCTGTTCTTGTCTCTCAAAGTCTACATAGGAATTGCAACAAATTGCAAGAAAGAAATCTAAACCTAAATGATTAACAAACATGGGAACTAAATAATAGTTCTTTTTATCATTTAGAAAACACATTCATACAACTGGCTTAGAAAGTATTATCTATACAACTGGCATGGCTTAGCCAATAATTATGCATACAAGTGGCTTTTAAACCTCTTAGGTAGCCACATTTTAAGCCATTTAATTAAAATATTACATTAGATAAGTGTGCTTTAACTAAATAGATTGTTATTACATTACATTGGAAAAACCAAAAGTTCTCGTAATGTTCATAAAATAGTTAGGATACATCTTTATGTTTATCTTATATCGCATCATAGCTCATGAAACCAAAATGACAATTCGACCCAAAAAATTTGAGATCTAATCTAAGAATATATCTTTGAGCCTATAAAAAGATACTATCGTGTAAGAATATGTTGAGAAACCCACATTGAACAATCAAGGGACACCCCAATGGAGTTTATAATATAGATAGATAACTTCTCTCATCGTCATTTTGTTTTGAGATCAAGGTCCTTGTTATCTAATGTATATGCATTCTTTTTCTTGAGGCAGACCTTCCATGATCTCTACCATCGTTGTAATCAAACTAAATAACTCACAATATAAATTTTAGGACAAAATTCTATTTTTTTTTTTTCCTTTGTTAGAGTGTTTATATTATTTTTAAACTTGTTTTCACCTATTAATAGTTTAAGTTTTTCAATCGGTTAGTAATTGAACATATATAGGGTATCAAGTTAAGACATGTTGTATTCAAAACGCCAACTTGCAATGTATTTCCTTCCTTGTTAAAATTGATCTTTCTTAGTGTGAATATGCTACATACTTCATGTTCGCAAGTGAAGAATAGTACTGTTTAAACATTCATTAAATTTTAATATCATATTTGATAAGTAGGAAATTTTATCTCAAAATAAATTAGTAACAAAATACAACTCATGTTATAAGAATCCTGACATTTCATAGATCTCAAACAATAATTAAGATCCATAAAAAGAAAAAGAAAAAGAAAACAATAAGATTACTCCAACGCCTAAAACTTTATATTATACACGTTTTGGTGTTCAAATTTATACTTCGAGTGTGGTGTGGGGTTCTATTAAATTAGAAAGATCGACATGTTTTTTCTTCTCGAAGTTCGTTCAACTTGTGGTTGCAAGCAATAAACTATAGTCATTTGGTTAACGTCCAGAAAGATATATATTTAAAATTGTTTTTTATTTGTACTTAAAATGCAAGTTGGGTTTCGAATTAGAAAGGAAATAGTAATATTATAATTCTAAACAAAGAAAAAAGGAAAATTATATCTTGGAACTTACAAAGGCGTGGTTGCATTTGAAACTTTAATACTGTAAAAAGTATTAAATGTCAATATTTTTATAAGATTAATAAGCGAAAATATATTTACCTTGTATATATCAATTTGGAAAATGAAAAAAAAAAAAAAGTTTAGGTGTCCACAATGGAAAATATAAAAAATGTCCTGTCAACCGCCGTCAATAATGGGCGTGATATATTTGGTATACGATTGTATACATTTGGCTATTGTTTGGTAAACAATCGTTTAAATTTGGTTATTTAGATTTGGATAGTTAAATCTAAACAATTTATTTTTTCAATTCTATCGTTTAATTTAGCTACATGATCGTTTAGCTTTTGTCATTTAGACTTGGCTACTTCAAATCAAAACGGTTTTTTTCTTTTCAAAATTTGGTACACGATCGTTTAGACTTGGCTAAATGAATTTTTTCAAAAAAATTTTGGTAGACGATTGTTTAGATTTGTTTGCATGATCATTTATTTTTTCAAGATTCTTTGGTACACAACCGTGTACATAATCGTTTAGATTTGTCTCTTTCAATCTAAACGATTTTTTCAAGATTCTTTATACACATATACATATACATGATCTTTTAAAAAATGATTAAATTCATGAACTTTGTTATACTGAGTGTAAATATTTTAGTAGTTTGTTATATATATTTATGAAAATTTTTCTATTTTTTACGAATCCAACATTTAATTTTAAGGTTTATAGATATGTTAGTCGAACTAATTTTAATATTAGCAATCTATTTATTTGCAGTTGAAGTGTAAAATTATGTTTTCTTTATTCAATGGAATGCAAACCAAACTTTTCATATTTTATTACTAATGTTCGGTTGGTAACTATTTCGTCCATTGTTTTTGTTTTTTAAAATTAAATTATTTTTTCATGTCTGACAATAATTTCACTACAATAATTTTTACTTTACTATGAAAAAAATGTCAGCCAAAGTATAAAAACATCACCCTAAGTTATGCCGACGCATTTTTTGCGTCGACAAGAATGTTGCCATATCTGTGTCGGGAGAAGTTAATGTCGACAAAATTGAATTTCGTCAGCATAAGTACCTTTTTTCCTACGTATATTGTTGCATTGGTATACAAGTTATTCCAACCGACGTAAAAGTTTGCTCGACAAAACTCAATTTCGTCGACATACAAGTTCTGCCAACGCAGTGCAATGTCGTCAGCATAATGCATTTTTTAATTTTTATCGATGAAAAATGTTGTGTTGACATATAAGTAGTCCCAATGAAAATACATTTTTTGTCCACATAACAATTCTTAACTCCAAAATGGTAAAAAACGTATGTTTACCAACATCGTTTTTGTTGGCACATAAGTAGTTTAATTTACAGTTTTATGTATGAATTGTAATTGCTAAATAAACATTTTTTTTCAATAATACTTAATTATGCACGATCAATAATTAATCCACAATTAAATCAACAGATCGATGAGCAAATATAACAAAAATAAGCTTCTATATTAAAAATAAAAATAATATTCAATTCAACAATGTAACAGAAGTAATATATATACATTTGAGGATTGCCAAGAAACAAATCTCATATACATCATTCCCTAAGCCAAAATTTGTCATTATAAATTTTCCCAAGTCTCCTATACAAAAAACAAAGTTCATTCACCTAACCAAAATATACCCTAACCCAAAATAAATGAGATGTGTAACACCAAAATTAATAGTCATCTCAAAATCTTCTCCCAATTTCAAAAAAAAAAATCGATGTTTGAGATTACACGTATAACCTGAAATAGGAAACAAAATACAAGTGACAACATGACTAAGTATCAAAGTAGTAACAAAAACGACAAAGTAGCAACAAAAAACGACAAAGTTGCAAGAAAAAATGACAAATTTGCATCTTAATTTCTTATATATTATAATTCTTGAATTCTTATTCAAAACGACATTCTCACAAACCTACACGAGTCATTTTAGCATGTTTTGTTCTCACTCACATACCCAAACCACATTTTACTGAGAGAGTTTCCTCTCTGATACCATCTGTAATGAACCAAGCCAACGATTAGGATCAAGGTTTGAAATGTCGGGGGATTTGGACCAAGATTCGGAATTCGAATCCATGACATTTTCTTGCATTCCCTATGACCCGGCAACATCATTCTTACTTTTCTTAAAAGCTTATTAGAGTGAAATTTGTCCCCACAAACAACATAAATCCAGAAAAATTTCTAGGAGGTCACCAAACTTAGAATTGTTTCAAGCTAAGCATGCTTAACGTTGGAATTCCTATGATCAAACCATATCTTTCTTAAGCTTACTTTCATGTCCTCAAGATCCCACTCATTTAGATGGAATTCCTATGATCATTCATGTTCTCTTTTAAATTCAGGGCATTACACATAAACAATGTCAACTTTTTGAAAGTTGCCTTTTCTTTTAGTTTTTAAATTTTTGTATGATTTTCTAAACCATTGGTTGAATATAGATACATAGAAAAAAAAAGTAGGAGGTAGAAATAGTGTCTATATGCTTAATTTTAAAAATAAAAAAAAAACGGTTACCAAACGAGACCATAATTATATATTCTTTTATTGAAAGGATAAAATAGTAATTAAAAGGTTTTAAATATTTGAGTTTTGTTATATTTATTAATAAGTTAAGTTAATTTGCTCTATGGTAAAACTGAATAAAGAAACCATATTGTAAGGGGTTTTTATGCATCGTTTGTATTTAAAAGTGTTTCATTTCAAGTAATATTCATCAAATTTATTACTTTTTTTTTTTTAAAAAAAAAGAGACATTTATTTGGGTTCTCGCTTCTAGTAATGATGAAAAAGCATAAAGATTCGATAAATTATGTTTTGTTTCACGATTTTAAATTGATAATTCACGTGATGCATTTCTCTCGAGGTTGGATACTCAAGTAGGGTAAATGTAAATTTTGTTTAATTCGTAATTTTTCTTTTATCATGCTTATATATTATAAAATAATTTAAGTTAATTGATACCATTACAATTGCTCCTATAATTTATGAATATGAAAAATTTTAAATAAATCTATTTGCATCAATATATCACGATGAATCAAGATATTTACAAAAATATAACAAATTTTTAGATTTTATAAATGATAGACATCGATGGATTTTTAGTAGTGAAATGCATTTAATAAACTTTGATAGACTTTTTAGTATCAATGAAATAAATATTTTACAATATTTTGTAAATATATTCAACAATTTTGCCTATTTCAATAATTTTTCATAATAATTATGTATTAATGTTGTTCTCATTAAAAAATGTTGTTTTTATCTACATGATTTAATTAAAGAATTGTTTCTTTTCATTATGTTTTAAGAATTTTATTGTTTAAAATAATTTTTTATCTTAATAATTTTTCTTCAAATTATAAACCATTTCATGTTATTTTTGTTTCTCCTTTTTCAATTTGTTAAAAGAGGTTTCCAATATTTTGAAGATATTGTGAGCACATAAAAAAAGTCAAGATTCTCTATTCTTTTACCATTTCATTCTTTTCCCGAAGACATAATGAAAGGATTATTATTTATCATTGGTTTTTCATAAATATATACACAATAAGTATTTTAAAAGAAATTTAAGGGCTGTTTTCAAATTAGACCACTTGCATCAACGAATGTTTAAGTAAAAAACAATAGAATATATAACACAATCTAAAATAATTGTATATATATATATATATATCAAAAAGTAGTAAAATACTACAAAAGTCACGTGCAGATTTTGAGCGCTTCTAACCGAAGATGCTTTTAATTTGAGAAAGGGTTGTTTCGCACACTTCTCTCCAATTTTTACATGTTGAGAGCTATCATTGATAGGTACTATAAGTGATAATTAATTTTCTATTTGCCACCATTGCAAGTGCTTTTTTTAAATTTTTTCAAATTGAAAGCTATCGTTGATAACAATTGATCGATGTCATCAACGATAGCTTTCAATTTGAGAAATGTGCTATCAATTGCAATCAATTGCTATCATATTAATAGTAATTATCAACGATAACTTTTATTAACAATAGTCACTAAAGGACAAACTTGACATTTTCAAAATCTTTATCAGTTGATTGGTCAACATTTGTGCAACGGCCCAACTCCTTATACTGAGTCGAAATCATTACTAAATATAGAACAAGTGGTTTAGGACAAAATTTAGTAAAAACGCATAGGTTTTAGAAATTTATTTATGAAAATCCAACAAAGTAACATACAAAAAAAAATGATGTTTCGTTCTAAAGTCCTACTCGGGCCCTATCTAAAAAAAATGGTAAATAGTGAAGAATACTCAAACTCAGGTACTAAAGTCAAAAACAAGAATAGGCGGAAGCAGAAATCCCTATGGCTCGCCACGGTCACTTCTGGTCGCTCGCCAGCTTACCTTTGCCCTTACCTCGTCCTCTACCTGAAAACATGACATGAAAAGAGTGAGTACAAAATACTCAGTAAGGGACCCACTACTAGTCCCACTAGGTGCCTGTTAGCTTCCTGTCAGAGTCCTGTAACTGGTACCCAATCTCTGGCACGTTCCCGAACACGTGCAACATGCGCTCCCGTAGGAACGTAACTCTGGTCTTCGGTGCCCCGAGGGACACCTAGGACAATCGGGATGTGAGGACCCCGTCGAGTCACTCGAGTCATATCTATATCCATGCTAGACTGGTGTCCCGTCGGACCGCACAGTCCTAAATAAGTGGTGATCCCGAAGGACACCCATGCAGGTACGACTCTAACAGGTTAAGCTAACAGGTACCTTAATCGCAGTATACATACACATGGCGTCATCATATAACATAACAGATAAATCGTCATTACACTCTCCATCTCGACACCCGTCGTACAGCCATAACAGTTCTCGTCATCACAACATCATGCTATAATATAACCATATCATCAATCGCATCATACTATCATTAATTTCATGCATCGTACAGTCTAGTCCTCAACATGCACAATTGAAGGTATACGTGACCTCATAATTCTAAACATGGAGCTAGTAGTAGAAATCTCTTACCTGGAGATTTACTTGGCGAGTTCTAACCGCGAGGCAAGTGTGCTTTCCAAGAAACGAGGTCCTAACCTAGGTCGAGGTTGCAATGCTTGAGCCCCTACTGAAGAAATCCAACGCTCCAAGTCAATCGTCCAAGGTGGCCTTAAAAGAGTTAATTTAATTTAGTCCAAGTTAAATTATTTAGTGTCCAAAAATTGAGTCTTGCTGGGTAAGCCAAAACACATAATCAATTTACCAAAAATTGAGTGGAAAAGAGCAAACTAGGCTTGGCGGCTCGGCTGGAAAAAGAACAGGGACCAGCTCGGCTTGGCGCAGGCGCGGCTCGGCTCGGCTCAGCGCAGAAACTGTGCGCGTGCAGCTCGGCTTGCGACAGAAGGGAGGCGCGGCTCAGCTTGCGGTGTAGGCGGCGCGGCTTGCACGCGGAGAGAGCTGGGCGCACGCGGGCTCGGTTTGCGACTCGGGGCGGCGCGCGGGCACGGAGCGGTATGTGGATGCGGGTTCGGTTTGCGACTCGGGGCGGCGCGCGGGCACGTAACGGTGTGCGGACGCGGGTTCGGCTTCGGGTTCGGGCGACGACCGAAGCGCGGGTTCGGGTTTCCGACGGATGGAGACGTGCGGCTGACGATCGACGGTCGCTGCTGCTCGACGACGCGGCGGACGACGTTTCACGTGGCGGCTACGAACGGAACGGCTGCGGATCGGCTGCGGATCACGAAGGGGACGCGGGTGGTTCGGCTTCTACTGCGGCTGGCTCCCGAACGCTTGTGCTTGAAACTGGCGGCGAAGGCGGCGGCGCGGGTCGGCGGCTAGGGTTTCGGCGGCTAGGGTTTCAAGAAAAACTTTAGTTGCTCCTCTCTTTTTTTTCGTTTTTCTTATGTACGGGTCCCAAAGCTGCTTTATATAAGAAAATATTTTTTTTTCTATTTCCTTTAATTAATTCGAAAACTAACCACCTTCTCTATCTCCAAATCTCATGAAATTTTCCTTATTAACCCCAACTAGGTCCCCACATTTCTCCCTTAACCAACCAACTTTAATTTAACAATAACTTCACCAATTATTTCCAAATAAAATACTTATTATCTAAACAAAATAAAGATTCCAAACCTTATTTAATCGCAAATTTCAAAATGATAAGGTTCTTCCAATAAATTTGAATTTTCCATAACCACACTTAAATATTAATGACAAATGAACAAAAAAATCGAATTTGTTGGGACGTTACAATTTGTTATTTTTACAAATATTTTTTCCTTCGGCTATAATTGAGTTTATTTTCTAAATTGTGTTATTGACTCTAGTTTCCCTTTGAAGTATAGGAAAATGAACAAAATGGTTATAAAATATAGCAAAATTTTAAAATCTATTAATGATAGGTATATAGAGACGTTGATAGACTTTTATAAATTTCTATTAATGAATTGATAGATACAAATAGTAGTTTATTGCAAATAGATCGTGATATTTTGATATATTTGTAAACATTTTAATCCATATTTTGCTATATCGAAAACAAATAAAATATAATAATAGTAATAAATATAAATAAATTATGGCAAATGAAAAACTATGTTATTATTGAACAGAGCATTAATGAACGAAAAGATTATGCAACGGTTCTATATTTCTCTTCAAAACACTTCACATTTTTAACAAAACTCAAGAAAGAAACCTCCTGAACATTCTCCCTTTCTTATCACTCTCTCTATATGATGCCATCATTTAACAACAGAATATAGAAGTCAGTCACTATCAAACAAGAACCAAAAAACATCATCATTGCTCTCCCAACTACATAAAATTAAGAGAAAAAATGAAGAAAGAAATTATGACTATAGTGTGTGGATGCATATAAGTATTTAAGCTAATTGTCAAAAGAGAATATTATATAAAAAATAATGAAAATGAGAAAACGAAATATTGGTAGTTAAAATTGTTAATTTTGACACTTATAATTTGAAAGTTAGAATTTAATTCATTTATGATTTATCAAATCATAAGTTATAAAATCATAGAAACTGCTCTAACTTTTAAGCTAAAATAAGCATAGTTGAGGTTTTATATAATTAAGCTACCTGTCTCTCACTCTTTTCAAAACTTGACATTTTAATATTGAAAAAAAAAACTGTCCATTTGGGTCTTATGATCTCTATATAAAGACAATTAGGAAGAGGAAGTTTGTCACAATCAAACCAAAGTCAAGAAGAATGATGGGTTTCAGACATACCTTCTTCCTTGGCTTGGTTTTTCTGATTAGCCTTATAGTTTCAGAGGCTTCTCATCAACCTAGCTCTCCCATTCCCATTGTAAGGAGAAGCAACTTCCCTAAAAACTTTGTTTTTGGTTCTTCATCTTCTGCTTATCAGGTAATTTTTTTACACAATTTTCATTGCTCCAATTCTCCAAATAATTCATAACAAAACATAACAAGGGATTCAATGCTTTCATCATAGTATGAAGGTGCAGTTGCTACTGATGGAAGAAAACCAAGTATTTGGGATACCTACACTCACAAACACCCTGGTTCGTTCTCTCTCTCTCTCGATATACAAAAAGAAAAAAAAATTCTAACTTAAGAGAATGGGAGGAAGTCATGTTTGTTTTTTATTACATTGTAGAGAGAATTGCTGATGGCAAGAATGGAGATATAGCTGTTGATGAATACCATCGCTACAAGGTTTGTACATGCGATGCTCTATAAACAAACTAAGAAATCATATAAGGGTGATACAGAAAAATTTACTTCAATAACTTTAATTATTCTCCAAAATTATTTTTAGTTTAATAACGCAAAAACTGATTAACGATTCCTCATGTGTACAATATAATACAGGAGGATGTTGCCATTATGAAGCGTATAGGTTTTGGTGCTTACAGATTCTCAATTTCATGGTCTAGAATCATACCAAGTAAGGATTTAGTATCACTCGTGGAGTCTTGCTAACTTTTTTAAACAACTTTGTATTTATGAAGTTATATAAAACTGGTGTATAGATTGACACTTTTTCTCTCACATAAATGTAGCTCTCGAACGCCCATTAAATATCTATGTTCTAAGTCTTTTTATGATTTTAACGTTAGAATATATTTTATTTATTAAGATTTGACTTTTCTACTACCATTGCATATTTCTTTTTAATTTAGATCCAAAACTTAATAGATCTGTTTTTTCTTTAATATTTTTCTCACATTTAGGGTTTTGTTGATCATTAAATATCTTAAGTTTTTAATATTTTAAATATACTACTCCCAGCCGGAAAGCTTAAAGATGGTGTGAATAAAAAAGGAATTGACTACTACAATAGACTCATCAATGAACTCCTTTCAAAAGGTCAGTTTATTGTCTTAGATATTAAATATTGAATCATTCTGTTTAGTTTCAATCCAAATATTTACAATTGTAAATTTGTAGGTATCCAATCCTATGTTACAATTTTCCATTGGGATGTTCCTCAAGCTTTAGAAGATGCATATCAAGGCTTCTTGAGTCCTAAAATTATGTAAGTAACCTCGAAAGATATATATTGCCACAATATTAATTCATCATTGGAATAATACAAAACCGTTAACATTGTAATATATATAAACTACTGAAATGATGTGGAAATTCATCACAGAAATGATTATGGAGACTTTGCTGAACTTTGCTTCAAGGAGTTTGGAGATAGAGTGAAACATTGGATCACCTTTAATGAACAATATGTCTTCATCATAAATGGCTATGGGGTAGGAGCTTTTGCACCAGGCAGATGCTCTTCATGGCAACCATTTAATTGTACGGGTGGAAATTCCGGAACTGAACCATACATTGTTGGTCACCACCAAATTCTTTCGCATGCTGTTGCTGTTAAAATTTATAAATCTAAGTATCAGGTACTTCTTCCCTCTTTACTATACCTAAACATATATACTTCACACCATTATCTTTGAAACTCGACTAACAAAAATGAAACTACAACATTTCAAAATATTTTTAAAATAAACTTTAAAGTATATAAAAGTTATTTTGAGTAGTTATTATATCAAATGCTTCAATATTTGTAAGATGACTAAATTTTAAAAAGTTAAACCAAACATATATGACTACTTGACATATTTTAAACCCATTTTGTGATAGGCACGCCAAAAAGGTGAAATTGGGGTGACATTGTTTTCCAATTGGTTTGTCCCATATTCAAATAGTGAAGCAGACAGAAATGCTACGGTTCGAGCTCTTGATTTTCAACTCGGTTGGTGAGTAATTAAATTACTATAAACCTCTCCCCTCTCCCAAACAACATTATTTGGATCTCCAAACTATCTGTATCTGACCAAATAGTATAAATGTTTATGTGTTTAGGTTCTTGGATCCAGTAGTGCATGGAGACTATCCAGCCAACATGAAAGCTCTTGTGAAAGACAGATTGCCTAAATTCACAAAAGAACAGATTAAATTGATCAATGGGTCCTATGATTTTATTGGAATCAATTACTATACTTCTAATTATGCACAAAACAATCCCAACGTTGATCCTTCTAAACCAAGCCTCTTGACTGATTTACGTGCCAATTCTTCAAGTATGAACTTAATTAAATGCTATCTTTTATTTTCAAATTAATCCCAATGTTCTTACAAATACAACATTTAATTAAGTCTCTCTTATTTGACTTTGTGAAATGTGTTTTTTCAATTGTAGCTGATCGTAACGGAGTCTCGATTGGTCCAAAGGTAATCAACATTAATTCTTTCATACCTACACTTTTGTTCAGTATTACTTTCTAAATTCGAGATTTCTTTTAGAGAAATTATTTCAAATCAAAAAACATCTTAGAATATTTATAAATATAGCAAAACATTACAATTTATTTGTGATAGATCATGATAGTTCAAGATAGGCTACTATCTGTGTAGTTGGATTACATCAAACCCGTTATCTGACGCTACGAATAAACCTAATATGAGGGTTTACAAAGTTCTTCAGTTTTTCGTAACTGATCAGCACATGTAATTATTTATGAGTTATTTACAATTTTGATCATAGAGTTTAGAAAAGTGCAATATATATACATATTCTCTAACTCAGTTAGTGGGATTGTTTTGTATTATGAAATATTCCCGTTAATAATAATGTTTTCTCTATACTCTATGAACATAGCTAACTCACTATTAGTGAACTATGCATATTTATATGCCGATCTTTATACATAATTTGTATTGTTTATTATTGATTTGTAACATGTATATACCATAACATAGATCAATAGTAGTCTACTGCGTTCGAACGTAAATAGACTATGATATTTTATAAATATTTTGGTTCATTTTATTATATTGAAAGATAATCTTTTTTTTTTTTTTTGTTTGCAAGTTTTATATGTGTTTCAAATAATTTGTTAATGATCTATTATTAACATCAATCTTGCAGGTGAATGCTTCATCTTGGCTTGCAGTTTATCCTGAAGGACTGAAAGATCTAATGATACATATAAAGAATCATTATAAGAATCCAAATCTCTACATCACAGAAAATGGTATTAATAGATTTTTTCTTTTCCATTATTAAATATTATGGATTTTATTAGTTCATAATATATATTATTTTACATTATAGGATATCTCGACTTTGATATTCCCCAAGTTTCCAAACTAATCAAGGATGAGGGAAGAGTTAAATACTATCGTCAACATCTCTCCAAGCTTTCCGAATCCATCAAGTGAGTAACTATATTATTTTTTTTAAATCGTTACTTTTATTAATTAACATTTCATCCAAAATTTGACTTTCTCATCACATATTTTTAAATGATACTTCAAAATAGCTATTCTCAATTGGTATCTTAGGGAAGAGAAATAGAAAAATGTACAACTATTTATGGAAATAACAATGTATAAATTTAAATTTGTATCAACTGACTTATCAATATGAAAGAAGATTTCTACCTGTTTCTTACTCATAGTATCAATGGAAAACTTCTTTTAGTTCCTATCATTAATAGAAATTTTATTAACATCTATTTAGACTATAAAAAAAATAGAAAATTTCGTTCAAACTTGTAAATAGTATGGTTGCATGTATATTTGCTACTAAATTATTTGTGTTGATATTATTTGTAGGGCTGGTGTGAGGGTAAAAGGATTCTTTGCATGGTCATTATTGGACAATTTTGAATGGTCAAGTGGATATACCATGCGTTTTGGTCTGGTGTACGTTGACTTTAAACATCGTTTGATGAGATTCCCAAAACTATCTGCGAAATGGTTCCATGACTTCCTTCTAAGCTAAGGATGATTCACAAGTGCCCTTCCTATGCTACTATTTGCACCATGACCACTACAATCTAGCTACAAAGTCACTTTGTTTTTGTAATTGCCATCTTGGTCATCTTAATAAGATATGTTAACCTTATTATTGCACTCTATTATTGGTTCAAACTATGTGTTTTGGATGATTGAATTATAGCATTTGTACTCTCGTTTATTTTACTTTTTTTCCTATGCTGAACACTTTTGGAGCTAGCAAATAGAATTCACACTCTTACTATTTCCTGAGGTAATGACCCTCTTAGATACAACTAAAGCCGTAACCAAATAACAAACTTTTAAATTAGTACGTGGGATATATCAAATCCAAAAAGTTAACAAAATGTAGTTAGTGAAAACTAACTTATAATATTATATCTAATATGGGTCCTCCCTCAAGATGGACTATGGAGATTAGAAATACCCATCTTGAACATAAAATTTTTCGTCCGCGAGACAGGGAGCACTTTGGTGAACATATCGGCAAGTTTGGGATGGGGATCGAACAAGTAAAATAACTTTAAGAAGGTTTTGAACGATCATGTCCCAACAATATGACAGTTGACTATCACAGTACACTAAAGCAGGGGTTGTAAAGGGAATGAGTAAGTGGGCAAGGAGTTGAATGAGTTTGACTATCACTAGTGACAATGACAAGGGCACGATATTTGACCTCAGTTGAACAACGTGACACTGTGACTTTCTTCTTAATTAGCAGCCAAGAAATATGAAAAACCTGGCTACGGATTTAGCCTTGAATCAATGAAGGCCTTTAACTTGAAAGATGTGATAGGGGTGAACTAAAGCTGGCTAGACTTTCCTTTTAAATACAGTAAGAGGTGATAAAACAATATCAAGGTGAGTTGAATGAGGTTGGGCTACAAACTGACTCATTTATGATTTATGAACAACAAGAGGAAATGTCAGGCCACGAGATCTGTATCAGATAGAGAGAAGTCGACCAATGAGGCGGCAATAAGTAAAAGTATCCCCCTAGTTCTTCGGTTATTTGTCTCAAAAAGCCAGCTCGTGAGTTGCAACAAATTCCATATATTAAATATGTCAGCTTGAGGACAAATTCCAAAGTTCAGTTTGTTTTGGCATTGGATCTATTCTATATTAAATAGTAAACCTACATTATTTATTAAAATATAGCATTTTTAAAAACTTATCAGTAAAATAAGGCAGTTTTAAAACTTATTAGAAATCTACTGCTATTTGGGGAGAGAGAAAGTGTGATATGGAATGCGGTCGAGATTTTTTCTCTGTTTTTTCTTTTCATTTATTTCATTTTTTATTTTTTACTTTTTATCTTATTTTTTAATTTAATTTTATTTTCATTTAAGATACAAATATTATATTAAAAATTTAAATAAAAAATAAAAAATATAAATCATTAGATACACAAGATTTAAATAAAAAACGAAAAGAAAAAACCATGAGTAAAAATATGATTCATAGCAATATTTCAACATCATACATTATATATATTCATAATATACTTGAAGTTTTAATTTTTATAGATATATATATTGAAACTAATATGAAACTAAACGAACGCGAAAGATATGGTTTTTTTATTAGTTTTTTATACCTAAGAGGATTGGTGTACAATTTTAGGGTTTTTTATGTAATTTTTTTTATATTTGATTTGATAAGTATTAGTTTTTTAAATTAAAAAGATTGGTTTTGTTATTTGATTTTTCTAAGGTGAACAGTCAAATGATACAACATATGGTAGGATGTTTAGCATAAAGAGTCATGCATCATATAAAGTAACAGTATTTGTTTTAATGTAATATGTTATGTTTCACATTATTTTGGAGCCATACGAAACTATCATTGATAGTTTGTCCAAACATATGAAGAAAATGTAAGAACGATCAAGACATATGATAGACTAAGAGTCTTCTCATATGTTTACACGTTGTAATGATATAAAAAAAATTAATTTACAACTTTCAACTATTTTTCAATTATAAATAATTACTAAAAATACAATTGTAGATTTTTATAAGAAATGAATTTTAATATACTATCTAGTATTTACTTTTATGCATCTTGTCCATCCACACAAAACTCTCGATTAACATTTTAATTAGAAAATTAGCTTGGTAAAACAAATATCTATATATTTAGTAATACTCTACTCCACGTAATATGAAATTCAAGATATTTTGCGATAATATACATTATTGGAAGATTAACTACTTGGATTTAGTTGTGATTTAAAAAAAATTTATTTTTGTTTTTATTATTTTTTTAACTTGTTAAACAATATTTTTATTTGCATAATTGACACATAGTCAAAACCTATTTATATTTACAAATACAGCTTACAATTCATAACACATAAGTGTATCTAAGACTAAAAAAAAATAAATTGTTGATACGACCTATGGTAAAAAACAAATTTCCATATCAAGGGTATTATTTCAATAAATAGTTTTAAAAGAACGTTAATTTGACAAATAATATTTTAAAATGCTATATTAATATAATTTTTCCTTTTAAAAGCATTTAAAACACTCCATAGAATCAGGATAACCATAAAATGAATGACAAATTTTTTAATTATTAAAAGAATATAAATGAAGGTACTTTTTTTTTAAAAAAAATGCATAGAAGTATTAAATTTTAGATTTTTCCTTTCTATTGTTTTCAGCTAAAAAGAAAATAAAATAAACATTGAATTAAGAAGGAAAAAAGATAATTAGTTGGTGTGGAAATAAGTATTAATCTTTTGTTAAGAGGTAGTTAGAAAATTTTAATAATAATAACTTTTTATTAAATTAAAAAAGTTGTTTTGGTGGAGTATTCTACGCGACCAAAGGGAGAGAAAATCAAATTAAAAAAACGGGGAGAGGAAATCAAAACAACGATATTTTCTAAATAGAAAACTGTGGTATATTTTATGGGAAATCAGTAAGACAAAAAAAAAAAAAAAAGCAATAGGACGAGTTTTGAAAACTCGACCTAATAAAAATAAAAATTCTCCGCCTGCTTTTACATGCAAACCTGCCATGGCCTTGTCGTCCTGCCATTCTGTCATTGTTCTGCCAGCCACACACTTATTAAGTTTCAACAAAACTTACACTTATTTTTGTAGGCTGATGAAAATATAAAGATGGTAGGTTTTTCAGCTAAAAATAAGTTTCAACTCATTCCTCCTCCATTAATGGCAAGCTTGGGAGGCTTCTTTTAAATCTTCTTCCTTCATACTACGGCAGCACCTAAAACACATCTTCCTTTAGTTTCTCTTCCTTTTAAGCCTTCTTCCTTCACCGGCTTCTTCCTTCATGGCAGTACTCTCGTAAAATCTCAATCTCCCTATTTTTTTTTCTTTGTTCGATTTATATTTCCACATCTTTACCTAAATATCTTAAAATATTAATATATATTTTTTCTTTTCTTTTGTTTAATCTATATTTTCAATATTTTTACGTAAATATCTTAAAATATTTTTCATTAAAAATTTCTTTTTTTTCGTTTTTCATTTTCCATAAAACTTTTAAAATAAAAATCTTGAACTCACCTATATCTTCGCTGTAACACCCCAATGATCTCATGTCGTTCATTTTTTAAATTCAATTATTTATTTTTATTTTATTCATCTATTTGTTTATAATTAAATAATGAAACTTATGTCATCAAGATGTGAATTTTTCCCCTTTTAAAATATTAAGCAAATTTCAACTTTAATTATACTTGGTAATTAAAGATTTAATTGGTATTTGGAAGTTGAGGGAAAGGAGGAATTTGGGGGAAATATTGGTAAATTAGAGAGAGAAGAGTGAAATTGGAATTTATTAAAGAAGAGAAAAAGAGGGGAATTTATTTTATAAAAGGAAAAGAAAAGGAAAAGAAAAAGGAAAAAAGAAAAAAGAGAAAGAAGAAGAAGAAGCCGAGAAACCCTAGCCACGCCGCCGCCGCCGAGTCGACGCACATCGTCCCAGCCGCGTCGGAGATCAGGTCAAGTCGAGCCGTCGCACGCCAGCCGTCGCCCGAAGCCGCGTTACACCCGTGCCTGCGCCGCGCCGCATCGATCCGAGGGAGAGCAGCTGAAGCCGCGTCGCCGAGCCGCCCAGTCCCATCGTGCGCAACCGCCAACCACTGCGTGAAGCCGCGCACTGCCAAGTCACCGACCCGCAGCAGTCGACGGCGTCAGCCGCGCGCCTCCAGCCGTGAAGCAGAACCCGCGTTTCGGCTGATCTGCGCCCGCCCGTCGGCCCGAGTCCAAAACCGACCCGCGCCGCCCGTCGAACCCGAACTCCGCGCGCGCGCCTACTCCAAGCCGAGCCGCGCCTCCCTGCTGACGTGAGCCGAGCCGCTCGCGCAAGCCCCTTTCGCCAGGACTGAGCCGAGCCGATTCTGTCCTTCTTCCAGCCGAGCCGCCAAGACAATTTTGGCTCCTTCCACCTAGTTTTTGGTAAATTTCCAAATTCCCTAGCCTGCCCAGTAATTAAATGAGTTAATTTGGAAATTTAATTAATTTAATTACTTTCCTCAAGAAGCAACTTGGACCAAATAGCTGCTGCAGCTTAGGACTTCCTCAGTAGGAACTCATCTAGCAACATCTCGAGGTAAGAGATTTCTACTACTAGACCCATGAACAAATTGTAAGATTTCGCATACTGTGAGATATGCATACTGATGATTGACCGTATGGTGTATTGAACTGTTGACTGTATGACGATGTTATGATATTAATGCTCAGTAGTATGTGGCCGTATGTTGTGTTGAACTGCTGACTGTAGGAGGACGTTGTGATACGAATGCTCGGTAGCATATGACCGAAATGTTTGGAATTGTTCTGACGATGTAGAGACTGTTGAGGAAGGGAAGGGAGCTAGTGTTCACTATTTCGTCATAGTTGTATGATGATGAGATGTATATGTATGTTAAGACTAGGGTCCCTGTTAGCAACCCAGTAGAGTCGTACCTGCATGGGTGTCCTTCGGGATCACCACCTATTGAGGACTGTGTGGTCCGACGGGACGCCAGTCTAGCATGATATAGACATGACTCGAGTGACTCGACGGGGTCCTCGCATCCCGACTGTCCTAGGTGTCCCCGGGCACCGAAGACCAGAGTTTCGTTCCTACGGGAGCGCATGTTGCACGTGTTCGGGAACGTGCCAGAGATTGGGTACCAGTTTTCAGGACTCGATAGGGAAGCCAACAGGCACCTAGTGGGACTAGTAGTGGGTCCCTTACTGAGTATTTTTATACTCATTCTCTTCATTTTATGTTTTCAGGTAGAGGACGAGGTAAGGGCAAAGGCAAGCTGGCGAGCGACGCGAAGTGACCGTGGCGAGCCATAGGGGTTTTCCTGCTTCCGCACATGTTTTACTTTACAGTTAAATTCATGTTTCGGCTTTCTGCATATTTACTTTGGTTATTTTTGTAGATAGGGCCCGCTTAGGGATTTTAAACTTAACTCGTATTTCTACATGTTACCTTAACTATCTTTCATAAATACATTTGCTAGATTTCTTTGCATTTATTTACACCAGATTTTATGACTTAAACACTGATCCTAGATTCAGTAACCACTTCGATTCAGCATAAAGAGTCGGGTCGTTACAGTTGGTATCAGAGCGCAGTGTTTTAGGTCCTGTAGACTGACTTATGATGTGAGTCATTTTGTTTTGATTTTTACCTCACCCTATGGCTATACGGTCCTTCGTCATTCGCCAGGTATGCCTAAAGCTTTACAAATATTAAGATTATAATGTTGCCTGATTAGATTAGACTTAGAGTGAGAATATTGAGCTCTAGTGGTGAAAAATTTGTTGGTGAATTTAGGAAGAATGCCGCCACGTAGAGGTGCACGCCGAGGGGGTGGCAGGGGAGGCAGAGGAGCCGGTCGTGGCCAACCGGCGGAGCAACCTGCCGCGCCGCCAGTCAACCCCGACGTACCAGTCAACCCTAATGCACCGGTCACTCAGGCGGATCTCGCCGCAATGGAGCAGCGTTACCAGGCCATGCTGCAAGCTGCTCTAGCGCCGTTCCTCGCTGCTCAGCAGAACCAGGCCGCCCCTGTTCAGGACCAGCCTGTAGTCCCTCCAGCCCCTGTTCAGGACCAGCCCGTCATCCCTCCAGCCCCGGTGGAAGCTCAGCCGGTGCCAGTACAACTGTCAGCTGAGGCCAAGCACTTGAGGGATTTTAGGAAGTACAACCCGAAGACTTTCGACGGATCCTTGGACAACCCCTTTAGAGCCCAGCTGTGGTTGACATCCATAGAGACGATCTTCAGGTACATGAAGTGCCCAGAAGACCAGAAGGTGCAGTGTGCAGCTTTCTGTTTGGAGGATAGGGGGACTGCCTGGTGGGAGACTGCTGAGAGGGCGCTGGGAGGAGATGCCAGCAAGATCACATGGGAGCAATTCAGGGAGAGCTTTTATGCTAAGTTCTTCTCTGCCAACGTGAAGCACGCCAAGCTCCAAGAATTCCTAAACTTGGAGCAAGGCAAACTGAGCGTGGAACAGTATGATGCCGAGTTCGACCTGCTGTCCCGTTTTGCCCCTGATGTGGTAAGGGATGAGGCCGCCAGGACTGAGAGATTTGTTAATGGCCTCAGGTTAGACCTCCAGGGTTTTGTACGAGCTCTTCGACCAACCACTCATGCGGATGCTCTACGCATAGCACTGGATCTGAGCCTGCATGAGAGAGCTGGTCAATCTAAGGTTGTCGGCACAGGGTCAGCCTCGGGACAGAAGAGGAAGGCGGAGGCGCAGCCCGACGTAATACCACAGCGGACTCCGAGGTCAGGAGGTGTCTTCCAGAGACACCGTCGGGAGCTGGCAGCAGCTGGGAGAACTTTGAGAGAGCTACCCACTTGTACTACCTGTGGGAAGGTCCATGGAGGACAATGTTTAGCTGGGAGTGGAGTCTGCTTCAGGTGCAGGCAGCCGGGGCACACTGCTGATGCGTGTCCTCGGAAACCCTTAGAGACGACGCCACGTCAGTCTTCTGCTCCCCAGCAGGGGAGAGTCTTTGCCACGAACCGGCAGGAGGCCGAGCGAGCTAGTACGGTGGTGACAGGTACGCTCCCAATCTTGGGGCATTATGCTTTGGTACTATTTGACTCGGGGTCATCGCATTCATTTATATCCTCTATTTTTGTCAAGCATGCGGGTTTAGAAGTAGAACCGTTGGGTAGTGCCTTGTCTGTCTCTACTCCTTCTGGAGAGGCCCTTTTGTCTAAGGAAAAAATAAGGGCATGTTGGGTAGAAATAGCAAACCATACCTTGGATGTAACCTTACTGGTGCTAGATATGCAAGATTTCGATGTAATTTTAGGCATGGATTGGTTGTCCACTAACCATGCAACCATAGACTGTTTCAATAAGGAAGTAGTCTTTAACCCTCCTTCAGGGGATAAGTTTAAATTTAGAGGAGCAGGCATGGTAGGTATACCCAAGGTCATCTCAGCAATGAAGGCGAGTAAGCTACTTAGCCAGGGTACTTGGGGTATCTTGGCAAGCGTAGTAGATGTGGCAGAACCAGAAATTTTCCTATCTTCCGAACCAGTAGTAAGGGAGTACCCTGACGTTTTCCCCGACGAACTCCCAGGACTTCCGCCTCCTAGGGAGGTAGACTTCGCCATCGAGTTAGAGCCCGGCACCGCCCCTATCTCTAGAGCTCCTTACAGAATGGCCCCAGCCGAATTAAAGGAGTTGAAGGTCCAGTTACAGGAGCTGTTGGACAAGGGCTTTATCCGGCCCAGTGTATCACCGTGGGGAGCCCCAGTGTTGTTCGTGAAGAAGAAGGATGGGTCGATGCGCCTTTGCATTGACTACCGAGAGTTGAACAAGGTGACAGTTAAAAACCGCTACCCCTTACCCAGGATTGAGGACTTGTTTGACCCGTTACAGGGGGCCACCGTCTTTTCCAAGATCGACCTGCGATCAGGCTATCACCAGTTGAGGATTAAGGACGGTGATATTCCCAAGACGGCCTTTCGTTCGAGGTACGGACACTACGAATTCATAGTGATGTCCTTTGGTTTAACTAATGCCCCTGCAGTGTTCATGGACCTGATGAACAGGGTGTTTAAGGACTTTCTAGACCAATTCGTCATAGTCTTCATTGACGATATCTTGATCTATTCCAAGACTGAGGCCGAACACGAAGAGCACTTGCACCAAGTCTTGGAGACCCTTCGAGCTCATAAGCTATACGCCAAGTTCTCCAAGTGTGAGTTCTGGTTAAAGAAGGTGACATTTTTAGGGCACGTGGTTTCCAGTGAGGGAGTCTCGGTGGACCCAGCTAAGGTCGAAGCGGTGACCAACTGGCCTCGACCGTCTACAGTCAGTGAGATTCGCAGTTTTCTGGGTCTGGCAGGATACTACAGGAGGTTTGTAGAAGACTTCTCAAGCATAGCCAGCCCATTGACCCAGTTGACCAGGAAGGGAACCCCTTTTGTCTGGAGCCCAGCATGTGAGAGTAGTTTCCAAGAGCTTAAGCAGAAGCTAGTGACGGCACCAGTCCTGACAGTGCCTGATGGGTCGGGAAGTTTTGTGATCTATAGTGATGCCTCTAAGAAAGGACTGGGATGTGTCCTGATGCAGCAAGGTAAGGTAGTGGCGTATGCCTCACGCCAGTTGAAGAATCATGAGCAGAACTACCCTACCCACGACTTGGAGTTGGCAGCTGTAGTCTTTGCACTGAAGATATGGAGGCACTATCTGTACGGTGAGAAGATTCAGATTTACACCGACCACAAGAGCCTGAAGTATTTCTTCACTCAGAAGGAGTTGAACATGAGGCAGAGGAGGTGGCTCGAGTTGGTGAAAGACTACGACTGCGAGATCCTGTACCATCCAGGTAAAGCAAATGTAGTGGCTGACGCGCTGAGTAGGAAGGTTGCACATTCAGCAGCGCTAATCACGAAGCAGACCCCCTTACTCAGGGATTTGGAGAGAGCCGAGATTGCAGTCTCAGTAGGTGAGGTTGCCGCACAGTTGGCTCAGTTGGCAGTTCAGCCAACCTTGAGGCAAAAGATCATTGCTGCTCAGCTGAGTGATCCTTACTTGGCAGAGAAACGCCGTATGGTAGAGACGGAGCAAGGTGAAGAGTTCTCTATATCCTCTGATGATGGCCTTATGTTTGAGGGGCGCCTGTGTGTGCCGGAAGACAGCGCAGTTAAGACAGAGCTTTTGACTGAGGCTCACAGTTCCCCGTTTACCATGCACCCTGGGAGTACGAAGATGTACCAGGACTTAAGGAGTGTCTATTGGTGGAGGGGCATGAAGAGGGATGTAGCAGAGTTCGTCAGTAGGTGCTTGGTGTGCCAGCAGGTGAAGGCACCTAGGCAGCATCCAGCAGGGTTGTTGCAACCCTTGAGTGTGCCAGGGTGGAAGTGGGAGAGTGTGTCGATGGACTTTATCACGGGACTGCCCAAGACCTTGAAGGGCTACACGGTGATCTGGGTTGTGGTCGACAGACTCACGAAGACAGCCCACTTCGTGCCAGGGAAATCCACGTACACTGCCAGCAAGTGGGGGCAGTTATACATGACGGAAATAGTAAGACTGCACGGAGTACCAGTATCCATCGTTTCAGACAGGGATGCCCGTTTCACTTCGAAATTTTGGCAAGGGCTCCAACTTGCATTAGGTACGAGGCTGGACTTCAGCACGGCATTCCACCCTCAGACTGATGGTCAGACAGAGAGACTGAACCAGATTTTGGAGGATATGCTGCGGGCCTGTGTGCTAGAGTTTTCAGGAAGTTGGGACTCCCACCTGCATCTAATGGAGTTCGCCTATAATAACAGTTACCAGGCTACCATTGGTATGGCTCCGTTTGAGGGTCTGTATGGCAAGTGCTGTAGATCCCCTGTCTGCTGGGGCGAGGTTGGAGAGCAGAGGATGCTAGGCCCCGAGTTAGTGCAGACTACCAATGCAGCCATACAGAAGATCCGAGCTCGTATGCTGACCGCACAGAGCAGACAGAAGAGTTACGCTGATGTACGACGTAAGGACCTCGAGTTTGAAGTGGGAGATATGGTCTTTTTGAAGGTAGCACCGATGAAGGGCGTTCTGAGGTTCGAGAAGAAGGGGAAGTTGAGTCCACGTTTCGTGGGGCCATTTGAGATACTGGAACGGGTTGGCCCTGTGGCTTATCGTTTGGCCTTGCCCCCATCCCTCTCAGCAGTGCATGACGTATTCCATGTCTCCATGTTGAGGAGGTATGTCGCAGACCCGACGCACATCGTGGACTTCGAGCCCCTACAGGTCAGTGAGAACTTGAGCTATGAGGAGCAGCCTGTCGAGATCTTGGCAAGAGAGATCAAGAAGCTTCGTAGTCGAGATATTCCACTAGTCAAAGTCCTTTGGCAGAACCATGGAGTTGAAGAGGCCACGTGGGAGAGAGAAGAGGACATGAAGACCCAGTACCCAGAGCTGTTCGAGGAGTAGAGCTTTCGAGGACGAAAGCTTTCTAAGGGGGGAAGTATGTAACACCCCAATGATCTCATGTCGTTCATTTTTTAAATTCAATTATTTATTTTTATTTTATTCATCTATTTGTTTATAATTAAATAATGAAACTTATGTCATCAAGATGTGAATTTTTCCCCTTTTAAAATATTAAGCAAATTTCAACTTTAATTATACTTGGTAATTAAAGATTTAATTGGTATTTGGAAGTTGAGGGAAAGGAGGAATTTGGGGGAAATATTGGTAAATTAGAGAGAGAAGAGTGAAATTGGAATTTATTAAAGAAGAGAAAAAGAGGGGAATTTATTTTATAAAAGGAAAAGAAAAGGAAAAGAAAAAGGAAAAAAGAAAAAAGAGAAAGAAGAAGAAGAAGCCGAGAAACCCTAGCCACGCCGCCGCCGCCGAGTCGACGCACATCGTCCCAGCCGCGTCGGAGATCAGGTCAAGTCGAGCCGTCGCACGCCAGCCGTCGCCCGAAGCCGCGTTACACCCGTGCCTGCGCCGCGCCGCATCGATCCGAGGGAGAGCAGCTGAAGCCGCGTCGCCGAGCCGCCCAGTCCCATCGTGCGCAACCGCCAACCACTGCGTGAAGCCGCGCACTGCCAAGTCACCGACCCGCAGCAGTCGACGGCGTCAGCCGCGCGCCTCCAGCCGTGAAGCAGAACCCGCGTTTCGGCTGATCTGCGCCCGCCCGTCGGCCCGAGTCCAAAACCGACCCGCGCCGCCCGTCGAACCCGAACTCCGCGCGCGCGCCTACTCCAAGCCGAGCCGCGCCTCCCTGCTGACGTGAGCCGAGCCGCTCGCGCAAGCCCCTTTCGCCAGGACTGAGCCGAGCCGATTCTGTCCTTCTTCCAGCCGAGCCGCCAAGACAATTTTGGCTCCTTCCACCTAGTTTTTGGTAAATTTCCAAATTCCCTAGCCTGCCCAGTAATTAAATGAGTTAATTTGGAAATTTAATTAATTTAATTACTTTCCTCAAGAAGCAACTTGGACCAAATAGCTGCTGCAGCTTAGGACTTCCTCAGTAGGAACTCATCTAGCAACATCTCGAGGTAAGAGATTTCTACTACTAGACCCATGAACAAATTGTAAGATTTCGCATACTGTGAGATATGCATACTGATGATTGACCGTATGGTGTATTGAACTGTTGACTGTATGACGATGTTATGATATTAATGCTCAGTAGTATGTGGCCGTATGTTGTGTTGAACTGCTGACTGTAGGAGGACGTTGTGATACGAATGCTCGGTAGCATATGACCGAAATGTTTGGAATTGTTCTGACGATGTAGAGACTGTTGAGGAAGGGAAGGGAGCTAGTGTTCACTATTTCGTCATAGTTGTATGATGATGAGATGTATATGTATGTTAAGACTAGGGTCCCTGTTAGCAACCCAGTAGAGTCGTACCTGCATGGGTGTCCTTCGGGATCACCACCTATTGAGGACTGTGTGGTCCGACGGGACGCCAGTCTAGCATGATATAGACATGACTCGAGTGACTCGACGGGGTCCTCGCATCCCGACTGTCCTAGGTGTCCCCGGGCACCGAAGACCAGAGTTTCGTTCCTACGGGAGCGCATGTTGCACGTGTTCGGGAACGTGCCAGAGATTGGGTACCAGTTTTCAGGACTCGATAGGGAAGCCAACAGGCACCTAGTGGGACTAGTAGTGGGTCCCTTACTGAGTATTTTTATACTCATTCTCTTCATTTTATGTTTTCAGGTAGAGGACGAGGTAAGGGCAAAGGCAAGCTGGCGAGCGACGCGAAGTGACCGTGGCGAGCCATAGGGGTTTTCCTGCTTCCGCACATGTTTTACTTTACAGTTAAATTCATGTTTCGGCTTTCTGCATATTTACTTTGGTTATTTTTGTAGATAGGGCCCGCTTAGGGATTTTAAACTTAACTCGTATTTCTACATGTTACCTTAACTATCTTTCATAAATACATTTGCTAGATTTCTTTGCATTTATTTACACCAGATTTTATGACTTAAACACTGATCCTAGATTCAGTAACCACTTCGATTCAGCATAAAGAGTCGGGTCGTTACATTCGCATTATATTATTTATTTTTGTTAAATTTATTTTTTAAATTATTTACATAAATTTTAACTAGATTTTCGTTTTATCTTTACAGGTCAGAGCCATGGTGATTGGTTGCATCTTTGCCAAGTATTACTCGGTGTGACCCCACCTGCTGAACAAATTAGGGGTTCGAGGTTGAGTTTAACATGGCTGGGAGTAGAGTTTCATGGATTGGCTGACGATGCCGACGATGAAACTATCACAAGATATGCACGAGCATATATTTTACTGTTGATGGGTGGGAGTATATTCACAGATAAATCAACTCGTTATATGCACCTAATGTTCCTACCATTCTTATCTAATCTGCACCACACGGCGCGATATTCGTGGGGTGGAGCCTGTTTAGCATGGTTGCATAGACAATTATGCAAGGCATCCAAATAAAGTATTCATGAAATTGTTGGACCACTAATATTGTTACAAATATAGGCTTGGAAACGATTCTCAATAGTTGCTTCACAACTCCTGCATGTTAATGCTCATCAATCATACGGTCGAGCTTATGGTTCAAGGTATTCTATTTCAATTTAATTTAGATTAACAATAACTTTTTATACATAATACATTTAAAATCTAAAATATTAGTTGAACAATACAGATGGAGAGATCAATTTTGTGTGACCAAGTTGGCTACACATGTAGTCTCTCAGTATAGATACATGTTTGATCTTCTTCAACCTGATCAGGTACATCTTACTAAACTTGAATTTTAATTTCCATATTATTTGTTTCATACAATATGTTGTGTTTCAGATTATCTAGGAGCCATACAAAGCTGTCATAGATAGTTTGCCACATTTCTGTACGAATGGTCACGACATATGGCGGACGATTAGTCCTCTTACATGTTTCTACATTGGTGAGTGACATCATCCTGACAGAACACTTAGACAGTTTGGTATTCAACAAGATGTTCCACGTGGCTGTAATACTGAACCACTATTGCACGACATTGACCTGAGGACTGTTGATTGGTCAGATAGAATTGCTCATTTAGTGATGCAATGGCTAAATCGCAGAAGGTTTACAGCTACAGGACCTCCAATTGGGCAATTTGATATGGATGTAACTCAAGAATACATTCATTGGTACAAAAACATTACCAGGCTTTATATCACCCAACCGGGAGCTGTTGTGGGTCATCTGGTACACATTTAAATATTATATAATTATTTTTAGTGCAAATTTATTTGCAATGATTTCTAATTCATTTTAATATTTCACAAAGATTAAGCAATAGTAGACTTCGAGATGTTGCAGATATCCACAACAAGTCCTAAATATATGCAACGGTAACGAGTAGTACATCGATACTATATGTACGATGTACCTATTGTACCTGCTCTAGTTCAAAGGAGACGTGCTCTAGTGCAAGAGCTTGATGAATTGGAAGAAGTTGACCAACACGTGGAAGAAGTGCCTCTTGTCACACAAACACAGAGCGAAAATTGTGGAACACATTGATTTTTTTTTCATTAAATGAAAATTGTTAGATTATTGTATTAGACATTCTACTTTATATTTAATTATTATCCAATCACAAGCAATTACTAAAAATTTACGGTCTTCAATTAATACAAAACGAATGAAATATTCATATATTAAAAAAATCATGAAAACATAAATTTTCAAATTAGAAAATTGAAAGAAATTTCATCAATTTAAAAATACAAAGAACACAGTTTTAACAAGTTTTAATGACAATAAAATTGAATTTCATAAAAAAAATATTTTTTTTGGAAGAAAGAAAAATAAATTAATATTAAATTTAAATTGAATAAATTTAATCAATAATAAAATTTAAATTGAATAAATTTAATAAAAATAAATTTTAAATTGAATAAAGATAAAATATTATAATTATAATTTTCCAAATTTATTAGAATTGATTTTTTTAAAAAAAATGAAATGTAATAAATTTTAAGGGGAAAAAAAAGAAAAATTCATATGAAAAATAAATAAATAAATAAAAAGGGATCGGCGAGTCTTCATGAAAAGAGAAAGTAAAAAGATAAAAAATAACAGTATTTTATTAAATCATTTGGAAAGAGTTTTATTTTTTAAAATAGTTTTAAAAACTACCTTATTAATACAATTATTCCTTATCCAACCACTAACAATTCCATATTTAATTGTCACCGTCTAAAGTCTCAATAAATATTTTGGGGTAAATTATAGGGTGTATCTCTTAATTTTGAATTTTGCGTCAAAAATTAAAATTTCAAAAAGTTTTAAAATAATACCATTCAACATTTATTTATGGATACCTTTTTAGTTGGTTTTAATGTAATGATTCAATTCTCTATACTAAACTGAGGTCATTACTAAAAAAGTAAAAAACAAAAGACACTTTCTAAAAAGAGGAAAACTAACATTTTTATAAAATTAACATCAAATAAAAGTTCGAAAGACGTAAAATTTGATAATTCAATAAAATACTATGTAAAAATATGACCCGCGGGTTCTACGTAAAATTTGAAAATTCAATAAAATAATATGAAAACATGACCCACCGATTCTAACAATTCTTTAAATATATAAAATAAACTTAAATAAAATAATATACAAATTTAATTTAAAACACCGACAATAAAATACTAAAAAATTGTTACATAGGCGCGAAATCATAACTGAGTCATCATATGGCATGTCATGGTTTTTTCCTGTCGCTTGCCAACTTTCTAGATCCTTTCCCTTTGTCTAAAATATAAAACATAGAAAAGAACGAGTATATAAAACACACCCAGTAAGGGACCCACTACTAGTAGTCTCGGTCTTTGTTAACTTCCTATTAGAATCCCGTGAGGGGGTACCCAAAACTATCATGTGTCAAATAGAAAACATGCAATCTAGTGATATCGAAGGAGTACATCTGGTGATCCTGAAAGAACACTCTCATCTGTCGGTGAACCTGAAGGAACATCTATGATATCGAGATGTGGTGATCGTGTTGGAACACTCATAAACATAACATGATAGACTGGTGGTCGACACACAAACTTATAAATTTGTAAAAGGTGATCATCCCAAGTAACACCCATGTAGGTACAACTTTAATTGCCAAAGTTAACATAACACCACAATCCATAGCATGTAGCAACATCATAAACATGACATGAATATCAATAATAATGTCCTTAATCATGTGATTAATATATCCTGCATCATCATCAACATAATATCAATCATCATCATCAACATAATATCAGTCATCATCTACTACATCGCATTATGCATTTTAGCTACCATCAATACATAACCGTAAATACATGCAAGCTCTTAAATTCATGTTCGAAGGTTTCGTAGTAGAATCTCTCACCTGAGATTAGCTAAAAAAAATATTATTTTTTGCTGGTAGTCAAGTGCCAAAATAAAGCAGATTCTAAACACTAAGGGAAAAATTCTAATATTCTTAATTAATAAAATTTACTAATGGCTAGTATCTATAAGTTCTCAATTTAACTTATAAAAAATTTAAGGTTGAAACCAATTTAACCTTAAAAAATTCAAAGATTAAATCATAAAAAATTAGCCACTTGAACTTTTAATTTAACTTAATGGATGAAGGAAAAACTCTAAATTAAATTTATTTTCAAACCAATAATTAACATTTGATGGGTATATCCAAAACTCACAAATTAAAATAATTAATAATTTATAACAATTATGCCCAATTAGTAATCCAACCTTCAATTGGGGATCTAATAAAAGAACCATAACCTTGGCTTATGCTAAGTTCCTCAAATGAAACCACAACTCCACCTATTCATAACCAAAATTAAATTAATATTTTTTGTCAACAAATTATATATTTAATTACTTTAGATTACCAAACTTACCCAAATGGAGATTGAAAAAAAAATTCTTTGAATCTTGATAGGAAAATTTATCACTTAAATTTTGGACCTTTCAAAGGCATCAACACCAAAATCAATTTCAATAATAAACTTAATTTGGAGTATCAATTAATCTTTAATGAAGATTAAAAACCCGATCTTAAACACTCACCTAACTTACTAATCTTAACTAAAACTGGTATAGGTGGTGGTGGTATAGGCAGTGGGCAGGGTTATTTTAGTGAAGAAGACGAAAAACCTTTTGTTTTCACTCTAAGTGTAATGATCCAACTTTCAATACTAAATTGAAGTCATTACTCTACTACTAAGACACTTTATCAAAACATAAAAATTCATAAAACCTATTTAAAATCAGTAACATCCAAAAAATAGGAAAAACTGTCTTTGGGCCCTATTTTAAACAATTTAACAATTTCAAACGTTCACAACATCATCTATGAAATAATCAAAAACAAAAACAAAACAAATGGATGTCCTAAACATGACTCATTTTCAATCCTCAAAACAAAAATAAGTAAAAAACATTAAGCGGAAGCATTTAAAAGAAAGACGTCCCCATATGGCATTCACGAATCCTTCTTGCCCCTCGCTTGTCTACCTCTCGCATTACCTTTGCCTGGAAAAGATAAACATAAAAGGGTGAGTATAAGATATATCCAGTTCGTCTCGTTAGAGGTAAAAACGATTAGCTTCCTATTAAGGGGTACCCTGTAATATAACAATTTAGTCATCCCATAGGATACACACATCTAGTCTAGTGATCCCGTAGGATGCACACATTAGTCTAGTAATCCCGTCAGATATACTTATCAGTCTAGTGATCTCGTAGGATGCACACATCAGTCTAGTGATCCTATAGGATACACATCTTAGTCTAGTGATCCCGAAGGATGCATAACATGCGGTGATCCCATTGAACACCGTGCTGCAAGCTAACAGTTACCATTTGGTCCATTCTAAACAGTCTATGATAGTCACATCAAAACATATTTCAAACCAACAATTTAGTCTCTACATATAACAAGTCAAACAGTATAAATTCAATCAACAGTATCATCCTTCAATATATATCTAGGCTACACATCACAGTCACACCATCTAAATTAAGTCAAAAGTGTAAACTAGCAATATTTTCTTTTTACACATAAAAGTTAAACTAGTGCAATCAATATATTCTAACTTTCGTATCTAGTCAATACATTCCAATTCCGAATTGAGTCCAGTAGTAGAAGTGTAACGCCCCAGTAGATTAGAGTTCCATTGTTCACCTCAAGAGTATTTCATTTTTTTTTTTTAAGTGGTTATGAAATGAGATTTATTTTGACTTACACTTAATTAAGGTTAAAATTTTCCTTGGTTGGGTATTTAATTGTTGAGGTTTAAGGGTGAAATAAATTAATTAATTGTGAAGCAACAAATTAATTAATGCCTTGGAAAGGGTCAATGGTGGCCTTAATGAAGAGAGAGAGAGGAGAGTTGCCATTGGACTAAAGTAGAAAAGAAATTAATAATAAAAGAAGAAAAGAAAGTAAATTGGTGTGGATTTTATTTTATTTTTTATTATTCTTTTATTCTTTTAAAAAGGGGGCATTGGGAGGCGTGAAACTCATCACCTTCCCAAGAAAACCCTAGCCCCACTTTGCTCCCACCATAGCCGCCGCACGCCGCCGCACGCCGCCGCACGCCACCGCACGCCACCGCCGCCAGCTGCAAAATAACCCTCGGAGCCGGCCGTAGTAGAGCCGAACCACCATCCCAGCCGCGCCGCGTCTGCAAGCCGAATCCGGAGCCGCTCCTCAACCGCGCAGCCGAGCGCCGTATCTGCAGCCAGCCACGCCGCGCCGCGTAGATCCGACGCAGCGCAGCCAGAACTCGTCGAGACAGCCGAAGCCAACCAGCCGCGCCGCTCCGATCGAGCCGAAGGGAGCCGCTTCGATCCGCGCACAGCCGTCTCCCGCAGCCGCCACTCGAAGCCGATCCGCCGCGCGTGCCTCCAGCCGTCGAAGCCGAACCCACGTTTCGGCCGACGCCCGAACCCGAAACCAATCCGCGCCCGCTCGCCCGAAACCGACCCGCGCCCGCTCGCCCGAAACCGAACCCGCTCCACGCTCGCGCACGCCCGCTCCGAGTCGTAAGCTGAGCCCGCGCGCGCCCATCCCACGCCACGAGCCGCGCCGGTCTGCACCACAAGCCGCGCCGCGCCGCCTGCACTGCAAGCCGAGCCGCGCCTCCTTGCTGACGCGAGCCGAGCCGCACGCGCAAGATCCTTGCGCCAAGCCGAGCCGAGCCGACCTCTGTCTCCTTCCAGCCGAGCCGCCAAGCCTAATTTGGCTCCTTCCACCTAATTTTTGGTAATTAAATCAATTATTTTGGCATTATCCAGTAAGATTCAATATTTTGGGCACTAGATAATTTAATTTGGAATTAAATTAGATCATTTTTCCTTAAGGGACGTCTTGGACCAAGTAACTGCTGCAGCGGGGGATTTCTTCAGTAGGGGCTTGAGCACTGCAATCTCCTTCTAGGGTAAGTCATTTCGAATGAGTCTTGAACCGTTAATCGTTGGCGACCTAATTACGAATTTTGGCATATTAAACAGTTAGAACCTCGTCGCTTGGAAAGCGTACTGCCTCGCGGTTAGGACTCTACAAGTAAATCTCCAGGTAAGAGATTCTACTACTAGCTCCATGCTTAGAAATATGAGATGATGTATACTCCAATTTTGCATGTTGAGGATTGGACGGAACGATGCCTGAAATCAATGTTAGTATGATGTAAATGACGGTATGGTTACACTATAGCCTGTTATGTGTGGCGAGAGCTGTTATAGCTATACGACGAATTTCGAGACGGAGAGGGCAGAGATGATTTATATGATATGTTATAAGCTGATGCCATGTGTATGTATACTGCCATTAGGGTACCGGTTAGCTTGATCTGTTAGAGTCGTACCTGCATGGGTGTCCTTCGGGATCACCACCTATTGAGGACTGTGTGGTCCGACGGGACGCCAGTCTAGCATGGATATAGATATGACTCGAGTGACTCGACGGGGTCCTCGCATCCCGACTGCCCTAGGTGTCCCCCGGGGCACCGAAGACCAGAGTTACGTTCCTACGGGAGCGCATGATTGCACGTGTTCGGGAACGTGCCAGAGATTGGGTACCAGTTATCAGGACTCTAACAGGAAGTTAACAGGCACCTAGTGGGACTAGTAGTGGGTCCCTTACTGAGTATTTTTATACTCACTCTCTTCGTTTTATGTTTTCAGGTAGAGGACGGGGAAAGGGCAAGGGCAAGCTGGCGAGCGACCCGAAGTGAGACCGTGGAGGGCCATAGGGACTACCGCTTCCGCTTATTCTTATTTCAGATTTTCGCATTTGAATTTGAGTACTTTTCATCACTTACCATCTTTTATGTAGATAGGGCCCGAGTAGGATTTCAGAACGCTTTTACATTTTTGCATGACTACCTTGTTTAAATTTTATAAATAAAATTTCTTAAACCGTATGCGTTTTGAAATTTTTTGTGACTTAAACCACTTGTTCTATATTTGGTAATGACTTCGATTCAGTATAAGGAGTTGGGTCGTTACAGTTGGTATCAGAGCACAGTGTTTTAGGTTCTGTAGACTGACCTACGATGTAAGTCATTTTTTTTTGTTTTGGTTTTACTTCACCCTATGGCTATACGGTCCTTCGGCACTCGCCAGGTATGTCTAAAGCCTTGCTAATGTTAAGATTACAATTTTGCCTGAATAGTCTAAGACCTAGATATAGGGTGTTAAGTTCTTGTGGTGAAAAGTTTGTTGGTGAATTTTAGGGAGAATGCCGCCACGTAGGGGTGCACGCCGAGGAGGTGGTAGGGGAGGCAGAGGAGCCGGTCGTGGCCAGCCGGAGGCGCCACCTGTTGCACCGGCAGTCGACCCAAACGCACCGGTCACCCAGGCGGATCTCGCCGCGATGGAGCAGCGTTATCAGGACATGCTGCAAGCTGCTTTGGCGCCTTTCCTTGCCGCCCAGCAGAACCAGGCCGCCCCTGCTCAGGCCCAGGCCGCCCCTGTTCAGGCTCAGGCCGTCGCTCCTCCAGCCCCTGAGGAAGCTCAACCAGTACCAGTTCAACTGTCGGCCGAGGCGAAACACTTACGGGATTTCAGGAAGTATAATCCCAAGACCTTTGACGGATCCATGGACAACCCCACAAAGGCCCAAATGTGGTTGACGTCCATAGAGACTATTTTCCGGTACATGAAGTGCCCAGAAGACCAGAAGGTGCAGTGTGCAGTCTTCTTCTTGGAGGACAGGGGCACCGCCTGGTGGGAGACCGCTGAGAGAATGCTAGGGGGCGATGTCAGCAAAATAACTTGGGAGCAGTTCAAGGAGAACTTCTATGCTAAGTTCTTCTCCGCCAATGTGAAGCACGCCAAGCTGCAAGAGTTCCTAAACTTGGAGCAAGGCGACATGACGGTGGAGCAGTACGACGCCGAGTTCGATATGCTGTCCCGCTTTGCTCCCGATATGGTAAGGGATGAGGCTGCCAGGACGGAGAAATTCGTTAGAGGACTCAGGCTAGACCTTCAGGGCATTGTCAGAGCCCTCCGCCCAGCCACGCATGCTGATGCACTACGTATAGCACTGGATTTGAGCCTGCCTGAGAGAGCCGATCCGTCTAAGGCTGCCGGCAGAGGGTCAGCCTTGGGACAGAAGAGAAAGGTTGAGACGCAGCCTGACGTAGCACCGCAGCGAACACTGAGGTCAGGAGGTGTCTTCCAGAGACACCGACGGGAGCTTGCAGCAGCCGAGAGGACTCTGAGAGAGCTACCCGCTTGTACTACCTGCGGGAGAGTCCACGGAGGTCGTTGCTTAGCTGGAAGTGGAGTCTGCTTCAGATGTAGACAGCCGGGGCACACTGCTGATGTGTGTCCTCGGAAACCCTTTGAGACGACACTGCCCCAGCCTTCTGCGTCCCAGCAGGGGAGAGTTTTCGCCACCACCCGGCAGGAGGCCGAGCGAGCTGGCACAGTGGTGACAGGTACGCTCCCAATTTTGGGGCATTATGCTTTTGTGCTATTCGACTCTGGGTCATCCCACTCGTTTATATCCTCCGTTTTCGTTCAGCATGTGGGTTTGGAGGTAGAGCCTTTGGGTAGTGTTTTGTCGGTTTCTACTCCATCTGGGGAGGTTCTGTTGTCCAAAGAACAAATAAAGGCATGTCGGGTAGAGATAGCGAATCGTATGTTAGACGTGACCTTGCTAGTGTTAGACATGCAGGATTTTGATGTGATACTAGGCATGGATTGGCTGTCAGCCAACCATGCAAATATAGACTGTTTTGGCAAGGAAGTTGTCTTTAACCCACCCTCCGAGGCTAGCTTCAAATTCAGGGGGGCAGGCATGGTATGTATACCCAAGGTCATCTCAGCCATGAAGGCTAGTAAACTACTCAGCCAGGGAACTTGGGGCATCTTGGCAAGCGTAGTGGATGTGAGAGAGCCAGAAGTTTCCCTATCTTCCGAACCAGTGGTAAGGGAGTACCCCGACATTTTCCCAGACGAACTTCCAGGACTTCCGCCTCCCAGAGAAGTAGACTTCGCCATCGAGTTAGAGCCGGGCACTGCCCCTATCTCGAGGGCCCCTTACAGAATGGCCCCAGCCGAGCTAAAGGAGTTGAAGGTCCAGTTACAGGAGTTGCTGGACAAAGGCTTCATCCGGCCCAGTGTGTCGCCTTGGGGAGCCCCAGTATTGTTCGTGAAGAAGAAGGATGGGTCGATGCGCCTTTGTATTGACTACCGAGAGCTGAACAAGGTGACAGTCAAAAACCGCTACCCCTTGCCCAGGATTGACGACCTGTTCGATCAGTTGCAGGGAGCCACTGTCTTTTCCAAGATCGACCTGCGATCAGGCTATCACCAGTTGAGGATTAGGGACGGTGACATTCCCAAGACGGCCTTTCGATCGAGGTACGGACATTACGAATTCGTTGTGATGTCTTTCGGCTTGACTAACGCTCCTGCAGTATTCATGGATTTGATGAACAGGGTGTTTAAGGACTTTCTAGACTCGTTCGTCATAGTCTTCATTGACGACATCCTCATTTACTCAAAAACTGAGGCGGAGCACGAGAAGCACTTACACCAGGTTTTGGAGACCCTTCGAGCCAACAAGTTGTATGCCAAATTCTCCAAGTGTGAATTCTGGTTAAGGAAGGTGACGTTTCTTGGCCACGTGGTTTCCAGTGAGGGAGTTTCAGTAGATCCCGCAAAGATTGAAGCGGTGACCAACTGGACTCGACCGTCCACGGTTAGTGAAATTCGAAGTTTTCTGGGCTTGGCAGGTTACTATAGGAGGTTCGTGGAAGACTTCTCACGTATAGCCAGCCCGTTGACCCAGTTGACCAGAAAGGGAACCCCTTTTGTCTGGAGCCCAGCATGCGAGAGGAGCTTTCAGGAGCTCAAACAGAAGCTAGTGACTGCACCGGTCCTGACAGTGCCCGATGGTTCGGGAAACTTTGTAATCTATAGTGACGCCTCCAAGAAGGGACTGGGCTGTGTCCTGATGCAGCAAGGTAAGGTAGTTGCTTATGCCTCCCGCCAGTTGAAGATCCATGAGCAGAACTACCCTACCCATGACTTGGAGTTGGCAGCTGTAGTCTTTGCACTGAAGATATGGAGGCACTATCTGTACGGTGAGAAGATTCAGATTTACACCGACCATAAGAGCCTGAAGTACTTCTTCACTCAGAAGGAGTTGAACATGAGGCAGAGGAGGTGGCTCGAGTTGGTGAAAGACTACGACTGCGAGATCCTATACCACCCAGGCAAAGCAAATGTAGTGGCTGACGCGCTGAGTAGGAAAGTGGCACATTCAGCAGCGCTAATCACCAAGCAGACCCCCTTACTCAGAGATTTTGAGAGAGCCGAGATTGCAGTCTCAGTAGGTGAGGTTACCGCACAGTTGGCTCAGTTGACAGTTCAGCCAACCTTGAGGCAAAAGATCATTGCTGCTCAGCTGAATGATCCTTACTTGGCAGAGAAGCGTCGCGTGGTAGAGACAGAGGAAGGTGAAGACTTCTCCATATCCTCTGACGGTGGCCTTATGTTTGAGGGACGCCTGTGTGTGCCGGAAGACAGCGCAGTTAAGACGGAGCTTTTGACTGAGGCCCACAGTTCCCCGTTTACCATGCACCCTGGGAGTACGAAGATGTACCAGGACTTAAGGAGTGTCTATTGGTGGAGGGGCATGAAGAGGGATGTGGCAGACTTTGTCAGTAGATGCTTGGTGTGCCAGCAGGTGAAGGCACCTAGGCAGCATCCAGCAGGGTTGTTGCAACCCTTGAGTGTGCCAGAGTGGAAGTGGGAGAGTGTGTCGATGGATTTTATTACGGGACTACCCAAGACCCTAAGGGGCTACACGGTGATCTGGGTTGTGGTCGACAGACTCACGAAGTCGGCCCATTTCGTGCCAGGGAAATCCACTTACACTGCCAGTAAGTGGGGGCAGCTATATATGACAGAGATTGTGAGACTACATGGAGTACCCGTATCCATCATTTCAGACAGAGACGCCCGTTTCACATCGAAGTTCTGGAAAGGACTTCAACTTGCACTAGGTACGAGGTTGGACTTCAGCACGGCATTCCACCCTCAGACTGACGGTCAGACAGAGAGGCTGAACCAGATTTTGGAAGACATGCTGCGAGCCTGCGTACTAGAGTTTTCAGGAAGTTGGGACTCCCTTCTGCATCTGATGGAGTTTGCCTACAACAACAGCTACCAGGCTACCATCGGTATGGCACCGTTCGAGGCTCTGTATGGCAAGTGCTGTAGATCCCCTGTCTGCTGGGGCGAGGTTGGAGAGCAAAGGATGCTAGGCCCCGAGTTAGTGCAGACGACCAACGCAGCCATACAGAAGATCCGAGCTCGTATGCTGACAGCCCAGAGCAGACAGAAGAGTTACGCTGATGTACGACGTAAGGACCTCGAGTTTGAAGTGGGAGATATGGTCTTTCTGAAGGTTGCACCCATGAAGGGTGTTCTGAGGTTCGCGAAGAAGGGGAAGCTGAGTCCACGCTTCGTAGGGCCGTTCGGGATATTGGAGCGGATTGGCCCCGTGGCTTACCGCTTGGCGCTACCCCCATCTTTTGCTGCAGTGCACGACGTATTCCATATCTCCATGCTGAGGAAATATGTCGCAGACCCAACACATGTGGTGGACTTCGAACCACTGCAGATTAGCGAGAACTTGAGCTACGAGGAGCAGCCTGTCGAGGTCTTGGCAAGGGAGGTCAAGAAGCTTCGCAGTCGAGAAATTCCATTGGTCAAAATCCTTTGGCAGAACCATGGAGTGGAAGAGGCCACGTGGGAGAAAGAAGAGGATATGAGAGCCCAGTACCCCGAGCTGTTCGAGGATTAGAACTTTCGAGGACGAAAGTTTTTTTTTAGGAGGGAAGGTTGTAACGCCCCAGTAGATTAGAGTTCCATTGTTCACCTCAAGAGTATTTCATTTTTTTTTTAAGTGGTTATGAAATGAGATTTATTTTGACTTACACTTAATTAAGGTTAAAATTTTCCTTGGTTGGGTATTTAATTGTTGAGGTTTAAGGGTGAAATAAATTAATTAATTGTGAAGCAACAAATTAATTAATGCCTTGGAAAGGGTCAATGGTGGCCTTAATGAAGAGAGAGAGAGGAGAGTTGCCATTGGACTAAAGTAGAAAAGAAATTAATAATAAAAGAAGAAAAGAAAGTAAATTGGTGTGGATTTTATTTTATTTTTTATTATTCTTTTATTCTTTTAAAAAGGGGGCATTGGGAGGCGTGAAACTCATCACCTTCCCAAGAAAACCCTAGCCCCACTTTGCTCCCACCATAGCCGCCGCACGCCGCCGCACGCCGCCGCACGCCACCGCACGCCACCGCCGCCAGCTGCAAAATAACCCTCGGAGCCGGCCGTAGTAGAGCCGAACCACCATCCCAGCCGCGCCGCGTCTGCAAGCCGAATCCGGAGCCGCTCCTCATCCGCGCAGCCGAGCGCCGTATCTGCAGCCAGCCACGCCGCGCCGCGTAGATCCGACGCAGCGCAGCCGGAACTCGTCGAGACAGCCGAAGCCAACCAGCCGCGCCGCTCCGATCGAGCCGAAGGGAGCCGCTTCGATCCGCGCACAGCCGTCTCCCGCAGCCGCCACTCGAAGCCGATCCGCCGCGCGTGCCTCCAGCCGTCGAAGCCGAACCCACGTTTCGGCCGACGCCCGAACCCGAAACCGATCCGCGCCCGCTCGCCCGAAACCGACCCGCGCCCGCTCGCCCGAAACCGAACCCGCTCCACGCTCGCGCACGCCCGCTCCGAGTCGTAAGCTGAGCCCGCGCGCGCCCATCCCACGCCACGAGCCGCGCCGGTCTGCACCACAAGCCGCGCCGCGCCGCCTGCACTGCAAGCCGAGCCGCGCCTCCTTGCTGACGCGAGCCGAGCCGCACGCGCAAGATCCTTGCGCCAAGCCGAGCCGAGCCGACCTCTGTCTCCTTCCAGCCGAGCCGCCAAGCCTAATTTGGCTCCTTCCACCTAATTTTTGGTAATTAAATCAATTATTTTGGCATTATCCAGTAAGATTCAATATTTTGGGCACTAGATAATTTAATTTGGAATTAAATTAGATCATTTTTCCTTAAGAGACGTCTTGGACCAAGTAACTGCTGCAGCGGGGGATTTCTTCAGTAGGGGCTTGAGCACTGCAATCTCCTTCTAGGGTAAGTCATTTCGAATGAGTCTTGAACCGTTAATCGTTGGCGACCTAATTACGAATTTTGGCATATTAAACAGTTAGGACCTCGTCGCTTGGAAAGCGTACTGCCTCGCGGTTAGGACTCTACAAGTAAATCTCCAGGTAAGAGATTCTACTACTAGCTCCATGCTTAGAAATATGAGATGATGTATACTCCAATTTTGCATGTTGAGGATTGGACGGAACGATGCCTGAAATCAATGTTAGTATGATGTAAATGACGGTATGGTTACACTATAGCCTGTTATGTGTGGCGAGAGCTGTTATAGCTATACGACGAATTTCGAGACGGAGAGGGCAGAGATGATTTATATGATATGTTATAAGCTGATGCCATGTGTATGTATACTGCCATTAGGGTACCTGTTAGCTTGATCTGTTAGAGTCGTACCTGCATGGGTGTCCTTCGGGATCACCACCTATTGAGGACTGTGTGGTCCGACGGGACGCCAGTCTAGCATGGATATAGATATGACTCGAGTGACTCGACGGGGTCCTCGCATCCCGACTGCTCTAGGTGTCCCCCGGGGCACCGAAGACCAGAGTTACGTTCCTACGGGAGCGCATGATTGCACGTGTTCGGGAACGTGCCAGAGATTGGGTACCAGTTATCAGGACTCTAACAGGAAGTTAACAGGCACCTAGTGGGACTAGTAGTGGGTCCCTTACTGAGTATTTTTATACTCACTCTCTTCGTTTTATGTTTTCAGGTAGAGGACGGGGCAAGGGCAAGGGCAAGCTGGCGAGCGACCCGAAGTGAGACCGTGGAGGGCCATAGGGACTACCGCTTCCGCTTATTCTTATTTCAGATTTTCGCATTTGAATTTGAGTACTTTTCATCACTTACCATCTTTTATGTAGATAGGGCCCGAGTAGGATTTCAGAACGCTTTTACATTTTTGCATGACTACCTTGTTTAAATTTTATAAATAAAATTTCTTAAACCATATGCGTTTTGAAATTTTTTGTGACTTAAACCACTTGTTCTATATTTGGTAATGACTTCGATTCAGTATAAGGAGTTGGGTCGTTACAAGAAGTCTCTTATCTTATGCTTAGCTAAGATCTTTGATTAAATTGAATTCCAATGAATCAACCTAAACATAAACATAAAGGGATTTAAACAGAAAATCAAATACTTTCATAATTGAAACCCACATTAAATTTACTCCAATGCGACGTCGACAAACTTACCCAAGTAATTGGAGGATCGAGCTGCAATTAAACCTGCTGTAGAATCCAATAACTCGAGCTCCAACACCTTCAAGGATCTAATGATAATCCCAAATTCATTAATCCAAACAATAGCACCTAAAATAGCCATAAACACAACTACAAGTTCAAACTTGGATTCTTACCATAAAAAGACTCAAGAACAACCCACTAGGGGCTCGACTTGGAAGAAAACAACTTACACGACTTGGGTAGAAGAGAAACGGCTCAGGTATAAGAGAAACGGCTCGAGTAAAAGATGGAAGGCTGGCACGCGCGTGGCTCACGGCTATAAGACGCAGGAGACAAGCTCGGAGCTTCGACTTGGGTTGACGAAAAGGACTGACGCGACAGACGCGGGTTCCGTAGGCAATGGCGGGTCTGGACGCACGGACGATCAAGCGAAATCATTTAGATTGGAGTAGCCAAATGTAAATGATCGTGTAAAAAAATAAATGATCGTGTAGACAAATCTAAATGATCGTGTACCAAAAGAATTTTAAAAAAATCGTTTAGCCAAATCTAAACGATCATGTATGAAAGAATCTTGAAAAAATAAACGATCGTGTAAACAAATCTAAACGATCGTTTACCAAAATAATTAAAAAATCATTTATCCAAATCTAAACAATCATGTACTAAAAGAATCTTGAAAAAATTCGTTCAGCCAAATCTAAACGACCGTGTACCAAATTTTGAAAAAAGATCGTTTAGATTTGGCTACCCAAATCTAAACGATCATGTAACCAAATTTAATCGATTTTGTAACTAAATTAAATGAATGTGTAACTAAATTAAACGATAGAATTATGAAAAAATAAATCTTCAAACAATAGCCAAATCTAGACTACTACAAAAACAGACTCTCTTGACAGTTTTAAACTATTAAGAATCATTATTCTTGACTGTTTTAAAATCGTCATTGAAGCTAGTGTGAAGACTGTCAAAGTTCTTGACGTTTGGTAAAACTATCAAGAATAGTAAATGTTGACAATTTTAAATCGTCAAGTATATAAATTTTCATAAACGATTTTGTAACTAAATTAAATGAATGTGTAACTAAATTAAATGATAGAATTATGAAAAAATAAATCTTCAAACAATAGCCAAATCTACACTTCTACAAAAACAGACTCTCTTGACAGTTTTAAACTATCAAGAATCATTATTCTTGACGGTTTTAAAACCGTCATTGAAGCTAGTGTGAAGACTGTCAAAGTTCTTAACGTTTGGTAAAACCATCAAGAATAGTAAATGTTCATGACATTTTAGAACCGTCAAGAATATGAGTATCCATGACAAAAATCGTTAAGAATATGAATATTTATGAAATTTCATAATCGTCAAGAGTATGAGTTTTCATGACATTTAAAAACCGTCAAGAAAATGGTTGTTTATGACATTGAAAAACCGTCAAGAATGCACTTGTTTAAGACATTTTAAAACCGTCAAGCATTTTTTGAATTTTTTTTGAAAATTGTAATTCAATTATATTTTTGTTCCTGTATTATGCTCCCATTGGTCTTGCAACAATTGTTCCATAAATACATATAAACGACAATATTCATCAAATATAGTTTCAAATCTCAAACATATATAAATAAAACCTTTCACCATATCATTTCCAAAACTTTATATACATGAATATTGCAGATCATTTACAAGCCCAAAATAAATAATTCCATCAGATTACCAAGAATTCAACTCAACATCCTCTAATGAACTAACTTAGCCCACTAATAAACAATATGGTAGTGTTCTTAATTGTACCCATCAACTCCACCCACCTCAATATGAACAATTCAAAAAATTCATCTATATTGTCTATATACCTCCAAAATGTTTCAATTTATGCTCCTACCTATTATCTGGATATACCAAGAAAGATGTACGGTCTAATGAGGCTACTACGAAATATTTTACTCATGGGTGGGGCAAGTTCTTCTATTCTGGTTCATGGTTTCTCTTGGCTATATGGTTCATTCGGGGGAGAGATCGAGCTTCAAGAAATAGTAAATGGTCTTCTCAATACACAAATGTATAACTCCTCAGGAATTTCAATTGCGCTTATAAAGTTTTAGAATGACAACCACAAAAAAAAAAAATTTCCTACTTCAGAATCACAAATAAGTCGCAATCATATGTACGAACTCAGAAAGTCAGCTAACTCAACCTGCATCTCGTCTAACTCGGTCTGTGTGTATGGTGTTCTTAACGTGGAGAAAACCATAGAAATGGTGGTAAAGATGAAGAAAGGAGAAAATCGTGGAGAAGGGAAATGACGATGAAAATGGAGAAGGAGAAAATCAGACCAATTTCCTTTTTAAAACAAGGACAATATTGAAATATATTTAAAAAAATTTAAAATTTACTATATTTACAAATTATTTAATAAATTGACGTATACTTAATATTTTATAACAAAGTAGTTATACTTTATAAAATCTCAATTAAAAAAAAAAGAGTTAGGGGGCTAAAACAGCCAAATCAATAATTAAAATTGAATAAAATACAAAACTTATATCCAAAATAGGATTTTAACTCGTAAAAGTTACCTCGTTGAGCGTGCAAGAAATTAAAACAACTAAAGTTCTCTCTTCTTCTCCGTCGTGAAGCCCAGCGCCGCCTCCAGCTTCGCGTCTTCAGTCCGCTAACCGCCCAGACCAAGGCGCCGCCGACCAGATCTGTACCGCTAGCTGTCGTTCACAAAATCCTCCGATTACAATTCCAGCTTCTGGTATTCTTTTCTAACTCCATTTCTTCTTCCTCATTTCTTCGATTTTTTCCCGATCTTGGTTCCTAGCTTCACCCCTCTTACCTGATCTTCACCCACAATCCTGGAGTTTCAGCTACGATTACACCTACAATCTTGGAGTTTCAGCTACGATTACTCCTATTTATTAACCTAAAATACATGGTTCGATTTCAGAGCTGTAAATTTTCGATCTCACGATTTTTAGTTTCGTTTCCTAGTTTATTTTAGTTCTTTGTTTCTGTCCATCTCTCTATGAATTGGAGCTTCTACCCATCTGGGATCACTTTACCCTGCCTCTGGTCTTGCTTAATTTGATTGCGATTTTCAGTTCAAACTCTTCATTTTGTAATTCCAATATTTTTCTTGTTTTGTTAATATAATTGTTTATAATTTATTTTTGTAGCTACATCTCATAAATGGCTGGCAAAGCTCAAATTCCTACCAAGAATTCAGCGCTTATTTCTATGATTGCTGATGAGGTACGCCCAATATATATCCCTATTGCAACAGCTTCTTCTGGGTACCTTAAACTATTAAATTGAATTGAGGTTGAATAGGAGTTCATATTAAGCATTCATCCTTTGATCTTATTATGTGGTTTTGCATTTTGGTATTTGGTTTGATTTGTATAGATAAATCATCCACGTATGTGATCTTATTTTTATGCTATATGTGTTTTAAGTACCCTGTAAACCTGTGTAAGTAAGGTTGTTGTCAAAGCGAATCTGCTTGTCAATTTCGTTCTCATAAGTAGTTAGTCTTCGAAGATGATCCCTTTATTTTTAGTTTTTCTTTGAATCTCAACTTTGCTCAATAAACATTCATTACACATTTAGTTCCTCCAGTGATTTTAGGTTCATTCTCTTCATTTTGGCATAATTGAGCATCTGGATAATGATAATGATAGGGTCCAACCCCTTTTGTTGTGTTGTGCATTATGAACTATGCATGGATGTCAGTTTAGTTGTATGTTTAAACTAAATTACCTTCATAATAGGATACGGTTGTTGGATTTCTTCTTGCTGGAGTTGGTAATGTTGACCTGCGAAGAAAAACTAATTACCTTATAGTGGACTCGAGTAAGTATCCCTTTGATCCAAATTGCATGTCACTATGGATTTCTGTTTCACTTGTAATTCTAATATCCTATAATCTATTTCATTAAGCTCACACAACGACTGTTTGTCTAAATCCAGCAGAACTCCCCATTGTTGAAAATCGTTGTTACTTAAGAATTAAGATGGTCTGTTTTGAGGTTTTCATAAAAAATTGTCCAATGATACAGATGATATTCTGAATCAGCTTTCAAAAATGTCTCTATTTTTAATAAGGAAGAGTTTGATTAATGACATGAATTTACAAAAGAGGAGCAAAGCCCCCAATCTAAGGAGTTACATAAAGTCTCTTAATTTGGAAAGAAGAAAATTTTAGCTATTAGTGGTGAAAGAGTGGAAAACGTTTACACGATGAAACAACCAAAATCTGATGAAGTTCATCTGTAGGAGTATTTTCTGCCTTTTGTATGGGTGCCTCCCAAGTGTAAGAGAGAGAGTAAGAGTAGGGTCATTTGGAAGATCAGTGCACCATCTGAAAATCCAAAATAAACATGTGGCCTCTCATTCAAGCCATGTTGAGTACTCTCCCTACATATTACCTCTCCCTCTTCAAACTACCGAGTAAAGTGAGATCACTTGATTGAAAAGCTTTATAGAGACTTTTTTGTGAAGGGGTAAGCAGAAGGGTCTGATCTACACTACCATTGTTGGCTCGGATAAAATTACCACTCCTTTCATCCATGGTGGTTTCAACTGGAACCTAGCTTGTATTATACAAAATCCCCAATGATAGTTTGGCATAAAACATATGATATCCTTGTCTTGATTCATAGAGGGGCCCAATAAAGAATCTGCAGTAGTAAATCGATCTTCTAGTAAGGATAGCAGTTTTTTTATATTATTCTTGCTAATGAAGTGTATTTAAAATATTTTCATAGACTATTGTGCTCATGTCTTGGAGACAATGTTTGGTGAGACAGTGTTTGGTTTGATGCCACATCGTCAATTGCTCAATAGTTGCTACTAATGATCCTAATGTTATTATTGAACCATAAATATCGATATTTGATAGGAATCTGTTTGTTTTAACTTTACTCAGCTGTTTTGTGTGATTACATCTTTTTTTTTTTTTTTTTGACACAAATGTTTGAACTTTTAATGTCTCAGAGACGACTGTTAAACAAATTGAAGACGCTTTCAAAGAGTTCACTACAAGGGAGGATATTGCAATAGTGATGATTAGTCAATATGTAAGTCTTTTTCTGAAATCCCATTCTGTCAAATGCAAGTGTCATATGACTTGTTTTATTAATTATTCTTAATTCTTAATTCTTGTTTTTTTTTTTTTTTTGAGTTTTAGGTTGCAAACATGATCAGGTTTCTGGTAGATAGCTATAACAAGCCAATTCCTGCAATATTGGAGATTCCTTCCAAGGATCATCCATACGATCCTGCTCATGATTCTGTTCTTTCCCGAGTAAAGAACCTGTTTTCTACCGAATCAGTGGCATCTGGGAGGTATTAAAATGATATTGTAACTTTTGTCCCAACTCTTTATGAAGTCATCCACCTTTATTCAAACATGCTGCATTTTGCGTTCTCCGCTTTATGCCTTGAATTTTATTTTGCAATGCTTCTATTCATATCGATCAATCGAATAAAACTCGGAAAATACATGGCGTCAGAGGAGCTCGTGGTGTCCAAGCACCTTAGAATGCCATTTTTTTTTTTATTGTACCTTAATTCCTATATTTGAAACAGCAACTTGTCTACGTATATCTTGTTCTCTTGGTGCATGTATGCCAAAAACCAAACACTGTTGTAATTACTCTTCTATTTGAGGCTACTTTTGGAGATTGAAGAAGTACTTGTTCTTATTGCCTTCTTGAATCTTTTGTTAGCTTTCAATTTACTTAGTGGAAATGCTTGTCAGATTCTGGAATTTGTGTTTACTTTGCTGGAACTCCTTTGACACCCACAAATTGAACAAACAAAATCATGTATAACGGATGCTTATTGAATAATCTATAAATTTAAATTTAACTTTCAAATTTGTGCATAAAGTACTATCTTTTTTTCTGGTTTCAATTCAATTTGAAATTTGGGGTCTTTTCAAAAATATAAAAAAGGATAAAATATTTACACCCTATAAAACAATTTTAAAAACGGAAAAAGTTCAGAGGTCTATCGTGTAAAGTATAAAAAATATTCCGTCAACAATACGCGTCTAATATATTTGCGATCGTTTAGATTTGGTTATTGTTTGATATGCGATCGTTTAGATATGGCTACAATTTATACACGATCGTTTAGATATGACTACAATTTATATGCGATCGTTTAGATATGACTACAATTTATACGCGATCGTTTAGATATGACTACAATTTATACGCGATCGTTTAGATATGATTACAATTTATACGGGATCGTTTAGATATGACTACAATTTATACACGATCGTTTAGATATGATTTTTTTCTCAAAATTTTGTAAAAGATTTTTAAATTTTTTTTTATACGCGATCGTTTACATTTCGCTAGTTCAATCCAAATGATTTTTTTTTAAGATCTTTTCTACACGATCTTTTATTTTTTTTTACACAATTTTTATTTTTAGTGATTTTCTTTCAAGATTCTTTATACAATTTGATTACTCCAATCTAAATGGTTTTTTTTCAAGATTCTTTATACACGATCTTTTAGAATTTGCTATTTTTTGTACACGACGTAAAAAAAAAAATAAAGAAGAAAGACGATCGAAAGAAATCACATTGAAAAAAAAAGAGGAAAAGTAGAAAGACGATGGAAAAACGAAAAAGAAAAGAGGAAAAGAAGAAAAACAATGGAAAGATTAAATGACGTGAATAAAAAATTGAAAAATAAGAAAGATTATGGAAATAAATTGCAAAAAAAAAAAAAAAAGAGGAAACAAGAAAGATGAAATCGCACGAGGAATAGGATGAAAAAAATGAGAGGAGAAAGATGAATCGGGAGGAAGAAAAGAAAGATACAAGGGCAAACCTGGAATATTTAAAAAATGACTAATTTTATGAGTTTTGTTATACGGTTAGTAAATAGTTTGGTGTTTTGTTACATTTACGAGAGTTTCCAAATTTTTAAAAATAAATTTAGTCTACATTTTAAGTTTACCCAATTTTCACTTCTTTCACGACATTAGAAACATCAAACCTTTAATCACATACAATAGAGGGAAAAAAAAGAAAAGAAAGAAAGAAGGAAGACAATTCCTGTATTTGCAATACACCATCCGCAATCAAGATGTTTTTGTACATAATGCATGTCCAAAATCTACTATTTTTTTTACCCTTAACGAATAGGAGGAAAGATAAGAGAATAAGGAGATACAACAGATTCCTTCACCGAGTCATTCGTAGCTTCGTTGTCCTTCCTCGTCAACGTCGCTGCATGCCACCGGTCACATCTCCTCACTGCCGCCGACCGTTGCAAGCCACCACCCAAGCTGCTACCTCCTTGCAAGCCACGCGTGCGAGCCATCTTTACTGTTAGTCGTCTTGCTGAGTCTATCTCCTCAGATCTAAGCTGCACACAAACTCCAAGTTGTCATCCAAGCCGCAAGCAAGTTGTCACCCCTTCGCGAGCCGCCTAGTTGCTTTCTCTAGTCACCCGAGCCGTTTTCCTTAAGGCGAGCTGCTAGCCTAGTTTTAGTCATTTTTCACTTATTTTCGTAAGTTTTAGTGGATTTTGGATAATACCCATGAGATATTAATTTTGGACATTAAATAATTTAATTTTGGATTAAATTGTATTATTTTTCATGAATGACTGGTTAGATCAAATTAGGAGTTTGTGCTATAGAATTTTTTTCCTAAACTAAGGATAAATTGGATTTAACCTCAACTTTGGGTAAGTTGAATTAAATTGATTTTGGGTCTTTAAAACAACCATTAAATTTATTATCTTAGTTATTTCCCCTTACTGTTTAGGACTTGTCTGTTTGGGGAAAGCTTGGTTGTTGCTGTTAGACATATTTATCTATTTGCTAATCTCGAGGTAAGAGACTCTCCTATTAGACATCTAAAATGTTAAGAGTTTAAGAGTTTGCATGTGATTTCCTTATCATGCATTGATGTAGCTAAAATGTATAATGTATTGATTGCATATGTTGATGACTGATAGTTATGACTGAGTTATATTGATGATGATGACTGATTATGTTAATGTTGATGCATGAAATATTAATCTCATGATTAAGAAATTATGATTAATATTCATGTCATGTTTATGATGTTATGATGTGCTACATGCTATGAATAGGGTGTTCTGTTAACTTTATATATTAGAGTTGTACCCACATAGGTATTCTTTGGGATCACCACCTTTTTATAACTGTGTGGTCCAACGGGATCACTTACAGCCCGATTGTCTTAAGTGTTCCTTCGGGTTCATTGAAGACCAGTTTGTCTTAGATGTTTTTTCGAGTTCACGAAGACTAGCTTTGTCCTAAGTGTTCCTTTGGGTTCACCAAAGAAAAGAGATGTGCCTACGGGATCATTAAATTGTGTGTGTTTGGAAATACGCCAGTTTAGGGGTATTTATTTACAGAACTCTAATGGAAAGTTAACAGACACCTAACGAGACTAATAGTAGGTCCTTTACTAAGTATATGTTTATACTCACTCTTTCTATGTTTAATTTTTCAGGTAAAGGTAGAGGTAGAAGAAAGTTGGCGAATGAAGTGACCATGACTTGCCACAAGGAAACCACTACAAGAATTTTGGGCTCTGCCGACATTTATTTTTGGTGACGAAAAAAAAATGTGGGCAAAGATATGAAGAGCTGACGAAATTTCATTGCGTGGGCACATCTTCATTTGTGCCGACGAAAATATACACGTGGGTAAAATGTTGTAATTGCGTGGGCACATCACCGTTTTTACCGACGAAAATATATATGTGGGCAAAAAGTTATGTGGTTGAAAAGAAAATTTTATTGTTGGATTTCTGCCGACGTTTATTTTAGTTTATCGTCACGTATCGAGTGTTGGCAAAAATTTTAAACATTTGCCCACGTAATTTACGTAGCCAAAACCCCACATTTTTATATATATTTATGGCGACGCAGGATTTATACATGTGGCGACTTAAAAAACGTGGGCAAAAGTTAAAAAAAAAAACTAATTTCACACATTCTTTTAACTTTTCATTTTCCCTCTCTTTCCTTTCTCCCACGCGTATTTCTCCCCCTTTTTCGATTTCACCTTGGCCGCTGAAACCCACCTCCATTTTTCCTTGCCCGAAACCCACCTTGGCCGCCGATTTCACCTTGGCTGCCGAAACGGCACACTATATTTTCGGCGAACGACATTTATTTCTGGCGACATTTTTCATCTGCAACGGCACATCTTCATCTGCAACGAAACCCCCCTTTTTCGATTTCAACGGAATGAGACCTTTTCTGATTTCTTCTTTACCGCCGACCGAAACCCAGCCCCATCCCTCCCTTCGGCTTTCTTCTTTGCCCGAAACCCCCATTCTCTTCAATTTTTAGCTTTGCCCGAAATCCCCCTCCCTTCAGTTGGCCGAACCCCCTCCCTCCAATTTTCTTGTTATCCCGAACACCCCATCACCATTTTTCTTGTTCGCAGTAAACCCCCTGCCGATTTTCCCTCTCTGTTTTCCTTCTTGCTCGAACGCACCAGAAGTAATTCGATTTTTGCCCATGTTCTGCAATCAGGTGCTCTTACTTTGTTAGCTTAGCTTACTGTTCTGTCCCAAAGATTTTTGCCCACTTAGTTGCTGTTTTCTTAGTTTACTATGCTGCCGTTACTTGTTCTGCCGCCTCAAACTTGTGCATATGGCTAGACAATTTTTTTGAGACGATACTGAAATTTTGATAAGCCTTATTTTTTACCTATTGTTTCATTTTATTTGCTATTACTATTAGTATGAATTGTGAGAAATCTTAGTATACTTATATTTTTTTTATTGATTGACCACATCTTGATAAAAATAATGTGAATCAACTATGATTTATGTCAATTTTTTAGATAGAAAACAAAAGAATAAAGCATAAGTAGTAGGTACACTCATTTGCTTGCAACTTTCACAAATTATATAAAACGTCCTTTTGAGTTTTGAATGTTTCAGTTTGTGGGGATTAATGAGATATCTCTTGGTAATAGTAAGGCTATCAACAAGGGCATAGTGATAATTAGCTACAAGTGCTTTTGTTATAAATAAGATTACATTGAACCGTTTGACAAGGTTATAAATAAGATAATTAGCTATAAGTGCTTTCGTTATAAACAACTTACAAATAATGATAATTAGCTAAAGTGTCAACATTGATCATTTTTAGAGATTCTATGTATGGTTTTGAGTTAGAAAGATAAACTTAGACATTTTGGGTGTTTTTTTAGGTCGGTTTGACATTGAATTATACCTTATCCACTTAAGCTAATATTTTGTGGTAATTCTTACAGGGTTAACTTTTTGTTCATTCTATTTGAAGATGAATAGGGATTGGATTAAACTAAAAAATAGATTTTCAAGTGATTATATTCATGGGGTTGCTCAATTTATGGAAGTGGCTAAGTGTCATGTAAACGATGTGGGGAAAACTAGGTGCCCATGTAAGTATTGTCAAAATTCAATGACACAAACATTGGACGGAGTAGAGCGTCATTTATTTATGTACGAAATATCCTCTGTATATAATAAATGGGTTTATCATGGAGAAGCAACGAACTTAGCTCGATTTGAACGGGGTGCTACTTCATCATAAGGTGATACATTAAGTAGAGAGGCTAATGTTGGCGACGAGGACGATGATATTTTAGATCTTTTAAATGATTTGCAAGGATCAATGATAGCAAGGGAAGAAGATTTTGATGATGGGGATGGTTTTGATGATGAATTTCCAGAAGATGTCGATGAAATGGATACTAGTAACATTTTTGAGGAGTTGATGAAGGAAGCACGCAACCCGTTGTATCATGGATGTACCAAATTTTCATCGTTGAATTTTTTGGTGAAGTTAATGCATATCATGTAACGCCCCAAAAATTTAGATAATTTTGGAGTCAGTTATCTTAATTTTGTTTATCTAGATTTAATTTATTGGGCGTTATTTTGAATCCATTTAATGAGAATTATTTGATTTAAGTGGGAATTAAAATTAATTAAATATTTATTGGATGAATATTTAATTAATTAGAGGTTTTGACACGTGGTGTTTGTTGAGTTTTTATTAAATGGTAGGTTAAGAGGATTAAGTAAAGTTGTGGATTTTAGTGTTGTTGAAGTTGAATTTAATTAAATAATTATGGACGTTATTTAATTAAACCGTAGGGTGGAAAGTTTGTTGGAGATTTGATAATTATATGTATACGTGGAAATATATATATAATTATTATGTTAAAGGAAAAGATAATTATATTTGTTGAAATATAATTATTTAAGGAAAAGATAGTTGTATTTTGGAGAAAGGATATTTATTAAAGGAGAAAAAGTAAAATAATTATATTTTGGAAAAATATAATTATTTGTAAAAGGATAATTAATTACTTTGGAGAAGATAAATAATAATTAATTATTGTGGAAGATAATTAATTATTTTGGAGAAAGATAAATAATAATTAATTATTGTAGAAGATAATTAATTATTTTGGAGGAAGATAAATAATAATTAATTATTGTGGGAAATAATTAATTATTCTGTAGAAAGATAAATCTTGATTATGGAGTGGAGTTGCTATGGTTGGGTTAAGATAATTCATGTTGAAAGTTATATACATATAATTATTATGTTAAAGGAAAAGATATTTATATTTGTTAAAATATAACTATTTAAGGAAAAGGTAATTGTATTTTGGAGAAAAGATATTTGGTAAGGGAGAAAAAGTAAAATAATTATATTTTGGGAAAGTATAATTATTTGTAAAAGGATAATTATTTTGGAGAAAGATAAATAATAATTAATTATTGTGGAAGATAATTAATTATTTTTGGAGAAGATAAATAATAATTAATTATTGTGGAAGATAATTAATTATTTTGGAAGAAAGGTAAATAATAATTAATTATTGTGGATGATAATTAATTATTCTGTAGAAAGATAAATATTGTTTATGGAGTGAAGTTGTTATGGTTGAGTTAAGATAATTCATTTTGGAAGTTATAAGTGATTTATTAGAAAAGATTTGATTGATTAAATTAATTGAGGACTTAAGTTAATTTGAGATTTTGGAGGGAAAAGTTAGTTTTGGTGGAATTGTAATTAATTGAGTATATATATATGGATATATATATTTAATTAATAATTTGGAAAAGTGTAGTTAATTATATTATGGAATATAATTATATTTATTTGGAAAAAGAAAATAATCCATGAAGGGAGAGATGGTTGATTTTGATTGGACGAAAAAGATATATATTTATAAGAGAGAATAATGGTTTAAATAAATATATATTTATTGTAGATTTTGGTGAGAGAAAAATAATAATAATAAAGAAGTATTATTATTATTATTAATGGTTATAAATGCCTAAGATTAAGGCATTTATTTAGGAAAGATAATGAGAATAAAGATATATGTATATTTTTTTTTTGGTATTATATATATATATATATATATCCTAAAAGGAAAAGGAAAAGGAAAAGGAAAAGGAAATAATAATAATAATAATTATTGTTATTATTTGGGTCTATAAATAGCATTGGAATGCTTAAGATGTAAATAAAGGAAAAAGAAAAAGGTTCTTTATCTTCTTCTCTAAGATAACCCTCTGCTGTCGCCGCCTCAGTTGAAGTTAAGATTGGTCTCTTTGGAAGCTTGAGGATTTAAAGTGATGAATTTTTCATCAAGGATAAGAGGATTTTCCAACCTCCATCTGAGTAACCTTGGTAAGCCAATAAAATTAAATTAATATTTTATTAATTTAATTTTGGATCTAATTGGGTTTTCTGTAAAAGGTTCAATTGGCTAAACTTTTTAAGATCTAAATCTTGGATTTTTCCCAATCAAGGTTGAATTGGTTTCAACCCCAATTTTTAGAAAGTTAATTAATTTGGGAGGATTTTTGGATGTTAGCCAATTGCTAATTTCATTAATTAAGATACTAAGTTTTCCTTTTATGATTAGGATCAAGTTAATTGGAGAATTTTACTGTCAACTAGGGAGTACCTTTGTTTGGCTAAAATCTCCAGGTAAGAGATTCTCCTACTAGACCTTCGAACTGAATTCAAGAGACCGCATGTAATTATGATTATGCATTGATGGTAGCTAAAATGCATAATTTGATGATAATGATTATACTGAGATTATGATGATAGTTGATGTTGATGATGATGACTGAGATTATTATGTTGATGATTGATGATGATGACCGATGTTATGACCGGTAGTATGCTGTTGATGACTGTTGATGATTCTTAATGCATGATATATTAATCACATGATTAAGGACGTTAAGATTAATACTCATGCCATGTTATGATGTTATGTTATGCTACATGCTATGGATAGGGTGTTCTGTTAACTTTGTCTATTAGAGTCGTACCTGCATGGGTGTCCTTCGAGATCACCACCTATTTAGGACTGTGTGGTCCGACGGGACGCCAGTCTAGCATGTATATGGATATGATTCGAGTGATTCGACGGGGTCCTCGCATCCCGATTGTCTTAGTGTTACCCCCGGGTTCACTACAGACCAGCATGTCCTAGGTGCTCCCTCGGGACACCGAAGACCAGATTTTCGTTCCTACGGGAGCGCATGTTGCACGTGTTCGGGAACGTGCCAGAGATTGGGTACCATTTTCAGGACTCTAATGGGAAGTTAACAGACACCTAGCAGGACTAGTAGTAGGTCCCTTACTGAGTATATGTTTATACTCACTCTTTCTATGTTTAACATTTCAGGCGAAGGTAAAGGTAGAGGAAAGCTGGCGAGCGACAAAGAAGGATCCGTGACATGCCATATGGGGACTCAGTTTTGCTTCCGCGTTTATGTTTCAGTATTTTAATATTCCGTTTTTAATGAAAATTTATTCTTCCCTCGTTTCAAAAAGTGTCTCTTGTCATTATTTCCCTTTTAGTAACGACCTCAGCTTAGTATAAAGAGTTGGGTCGTTACAGTTGGTATCAGAGCGTCAGCTTTTAGGTTCTGTAGACTAACTTACGATGTGAGTCTCTGATTTTGTCTCTATATATGGCTATTACGGTCCTTCGTCACTCGCCAGGTATGTATTTTATGATACATGATTATGAATATGCACGTGACCTTGCCTGTATTAAACTAGAACTGCATGAATGTTATGATTTAATGGTGATGGCTTTGGTGGTAAAGTTTTAAGAAAAATGTTGGCACGTAAAGATGCTCAAAGGGGTGATTGAGTAGGCAAAAGAGTTGGACGTGTTCAGCGTGATGAACTGCTTTATGACTGGATATCTAAGACATTAGTTATGTTGGTGGTTTTAAAGGAAACTAAAGGCATGGTTAAGTTCAAGTATATCAAACACATTTGATGGTGTTTAGAATTGAGTTGCTGGAGAAGGAACAAAGCAAACTTTAGTGCATAGTTATTTTGATGAGACTTCAAGAAACTGTTTTGAGTTTACCATGAAGGATAAGTTATAGCTAGTTTAAAGTACAAGTGATGAAATAACGAACTTCTTTAGAATAAACTAGCTAAGTTGATGTCATTAAAGAAAGCCAATAGTTGGACAAGAGTTTGAACTGTATCAAACAAGAAAAAGAGAAATTAGTGAGTTCTAAAGATTGCTAAATGGTGGAGAATGCCTTATTAAGGGTGGAAGTCCGAAGTTGGAAAATAGAACGTAGTTTTTGAAGAGTTATGAATTAAGTTTTACTTGGATAAGTGTAAAGAGAAGAAAAGTATTTGAGAAAAGTAATATTTTGTCAAGTAAGGTAGAGCATTGCGCAACATGAGTGTTGCACTTAAGAAAATTTTATGGCAGAGTTACCAAGTTGAGAAGGCTACTTAGGAACAAGAGTATGACAAGGGAGCTCGATACTCGAAATTGTTCAAGGACTAAAACTTTCGAGGACGAAAGTTTCTTAGCGAGGGAAGATTGTAACACCCAATAAATTTAAGGAACTTATTATGGGTATTACATTAAGTGGACTTCAAAGTTAAGGAATATATTCGGTTGTTTTGTGTTGGATTAATTAAATATATATACATGGGTGTGTATATTTAATTAAAGATTTTGGAATTCGGTAGAATTTGTTATTAATTAAGACGTGAGAGCCAAGTATCCCAAGTTGTTCAAAGATTAGAACTTTCGAGGACGAAAGTTGTTAAAGGAGGGAAGATTGTAACGCCCCAAAAATTTAGATAATTTTGGAGTCAGTTATCTTAATTTTGTTTATCTAGATTTAATTTATTGGGCGTTATTTTGAATCCATTTAATGAGAATTATTTGATTTAAGTGGGAATTAAAATTAATTAAATATTTATTGGATGAATATTTAATTAATTAGAGGTTTTGACACGTGGTGTTTGTTGAGTTTTTATTAAATGGTAGGTTAAGAGGATTAAGTAAAGTTGTGGATTTTAGTGTTGTTGAAGTTGAATTTAATTAAATAATTATGGACGTTATTTAATTAAACCGTAGGGTGGAAAGTTTGTTGGAGATTTGATAATTATATGTATACGTGGAAATATATATATAATTATTATGTTAAAGGAAAAGATAATTATATTTGTTGAAATATAATTATTTAAGGAAAAGATAGTTGTATTTTGGAGAAAGGATATTTATTAAAGGAGAAAAAGTAAAATAATTATATTTTGGAAAAATATAATCATTTGTAAAAGGATAATTAATTACTTTGGAGAAGATAAATAATAATTAATTATTGTGGAAGATAATTAATTATTTTGGAGAAAGATAAATAATAATTAATTATTGTAGAAGATAATTAATTATTTTGGAGGAAGATAAATAATAATTAATTATTGTGGGAAATAATTAATTATTCTGTAGAAAGATAAATCTTGATTATGGAGTGGAGTTGCTATGGTTGGGTTAAGATAATTCATGTTGAAAGTTATATACATATAATTATTATGTTAAAGGAAAAGATATTTATATTTGTTAAAATATAACTATTTAAGGAAAAGGTAATTGTATTTTGGAGAAAAGATATTTGGTAAGGGAGAAAAAGTAAAATAATTATATTTTGGGAAAGTATAATTATTTGTAAAAGGATAATTATTTTGGAGAAAGATAAATAATAATTAATTATTGTGGAAGATAATTAATTATTTTTGGAGAAGATAAATAATAATTAATTATTGTGGAAGATAATTAATTATTTTGGAAGAAAGGTAAATAATAATTAATTATTGTGGATGATAATTAATTATTCTGTAGAAAGATAAATATTGTTTATGGAGTGAAGTTGTTATGGTTGAGTTAAGATAATTCATTTTGGAAGTTATAAGTGATTTATTAGAAAAGATTTGATTGATTAAATTAATTGAGGACTTAAGTTAATTTGAGATTTTGGAGGGAAAAGTTAGTTTTGGTGGAATTGTAATTAATTGAGTATATATATATGGATATATATATTTAATTAATAATTTGGAAAAGTGTAGTTAATTATATTATGGAATATAATTATATTTATTTGGAAAAAGAAAATAATCCATGAAGGGAGAGATGGTTGATTTTGATTGGACGAAAAAGATATATATTTATAAGAGAGAATAATGGTTTAAATAAATATATATTTATTGTAGATTTTGGTGAGAGAAAAATAATAATAATAAAGAAGTATTATTATTATTATTAATGGTTATAAATGCCTAAGATTAAGGCATTTATTTAGGAAAGATAATGAGAATAAAGATATATGTATATTTTTTTTTTGGTATTATATATATATATATATATATCCTAAAAGGAAAAGGAAAAGGAAAAGGAAAAGGAAATAATAATAATAATAATTATTGTTATTATTTGGGTCTATAAATAGCATTGGAATGCTTAAGATGTAAATAAAGGAAAAAGAAAAAGGTTCTTTATCTTCTTCTCTAAGATAACCCTCTGCTGTCGCCGCCTCAGTTGAAGTTAAGATTGGTCTCTTTGGAAGCTTGAGGATTTAAAGTGATGAATTTTTCATCAAGGATAAGAGGATTTTCCAACCTCCATCTGAGTAACCTTGGTAAGCCAATAAAATTAAATTAATATTTTATTAATTTAATTTTGGATCTAATTGGGTTTTCTGTAAAAGGTTCAATTGGCTAAACTTTTTAAGATCTAAATCTTGGATTTTTCCCAATCAAGGTTGAATTGGTTTCAACCCCAATTTTTAGAAAGTTAATTAATTTGGGAGGATTTTTGGATGTTAGCCAATTGCTAATTTCATTAATTAAGATACTAAGTTTTCCTTTTATGATTAGGATCAAGTTAATTGGAGAATTTTACTGTCAACTAGGGAGTACCTTTGTTTGGCTAAAATCTCCAGGTAAGAGATTCTCCTACTAGACCTTCGAACTGAATTCAAGAGACCGCATGTAATTATGATTATGCATTGATGGTAGCTAAAATGCATAATTTGATGATAATGATTATACTGAGATTATGATGATAGTTGATGTTGATGATGATGACTGAGATTATTATGTTGATGATTGATGATGATGACCGATGTTATGACCGGTAGTATGCTGTTGATGACTGTTGATGATTCTTAATGCATGATATATTAATCACATGATTAAGGACGTTAAGATTAATACTCATGCCATGTTATGATGTTATGTTATGCTACATGCTATGGATAGGGTGTTCTGTTAACTTTGTCTATTAGAGTCGTACCTGCATGGGTGTCCTTCGGGATCACCACCTATTTAGGACTGTGTGGTCCGACGGGACGCCAGTCTAGCATGTATATGGATATGATTCGAGTGATTCGACGGGGTCCTCGCATCCCGATTGTCTTAGTGTTACCCCCGGGTTCACTACAGACCAGCATGTCCTAGGTGCTCCCTCGGGACACCGAAGACCAGATTTTCGTTCCTACGGGAGCGCATGTTGCACGTGTTCGGGAACGTGCCAGAGATTGGGTACCATTTTCAGGACTCTAATGGGAAGTTAACAGACACCTAGCAGGACTAGTAGTAGGTCCCTTACTGAGTATATGTTTATACTCACTCTTTCTATGTTTAACATTTCAGGCGAAGGTAAAGGTAGAGGAAAGCTGGTGAGCGACAAAGAAGGATCCGTGACATGCCATATGGGGACTCAGTTTTGCTTCCGCGTTTATGTTTCAGTATTTTAATATTCCGTTTTTAATGAAAATTTATTCTTCCCTCGTTTCAAAAAGTGTCTCTTGTCATTATTTCCCTTTTAGTAACGACCTCAGCTTAGTATAAAGAGTTGGGTCGTTACATATCAAAGTTTTGAATAATTGGAGCAACAAATCGTTTGATATGCTACTAGAATTGTTGAAAGATGCATTTCCAGTCGGTACATATATACCTAAATCATTTTACGAAGCGAAGAGAAAATTATGTGACTTAGGGTTAGGATATGATTCCATCCACGCTTGTAAATATGACTGTGTACTATTTCGAAAAGAATTTGCTAATTGTCAAAGTTGTCCAGTATGTGGTGAATCTCGATATAAAACAAATAGTGGAAAAGGAAAGAAGATTCCAAATAAGGTTTTCCGTCACTTTCCATTAATTCCAAGGTTGAAACGATTGTTTTTATCAAAACATATTGCTTCTGAGATGAGATGGCATAAAGATAAACGAGTTGACACAGAGGATGTTTTACGACATCCAGCTGATGCTGCAGGATGGAAGCACTTTGATAAAGAATTTCCTCAATTTGCTTCAGAGCCAAGAAATGTTCGTTTAGGCTTAGCTTCAGACGGTTTTAATCCATTTGGGAATATGAGTACTGCATATAGCATGTGGCCAGTAGTGCTTATACCATACAATTTGCCCCCTTGGAAGTGTATGAAGGAATCCAATTTTTTCATGTATTTGCTTGTACTTGGACCTAAATCTCCTGGAAAAGAGCTTGATGTATATTTGCAGCCCTTAATTGATGAGTTGAAAGAGTTGTGGAATAATGGTGTGCGGACCTTTGACTGTACAGACGAGGAGTACTTTCGATTACATACATGTTTGTTGTGGACCATCAATGATTTTCCTGCATATGGTGACTTGTCGGGATGGAGTACGAAAGAATATCAAGCATGCCCTACTTGTAAAGAAGATACGTCATCGTTTGGGATAAAAGGAAAAATATCTTTTATGGGACACCGACGTTATCTTTCTTCTGATCATATTTGACGTCGAAGTCGACAACATGACGATAAATTCGAACGCAGACCTCCACCAGTTGTAATGAATGGAGATGAGATCTTACAACAAGTAAACTCCATCAACTTTCTAGTGTTAAGTAAGCATCCATCCAAGACGAATAAGAAAAGAAAGCGTACTATTAATTAGAATAAGAAAAGTATATTCTTTGAACTTTCGTATTGGTCTAAACTTCTTTTGAGGCATAAGTTGGATGTTATGCATATTGAAAAAAATGTTTGTGACAACTTGCTTGGCACTTTATTAAATATTGATGGTAAAACAAAGGACACAATCAATGTCCGTTTAGATCTAGAGGACTTGAATATACGAAAGGAATTACGTTTGCAAAGACAAGGAAATAAGTTGATAAAGCCACATCCTACGTATACATTAACTGGAAGCGAAAGAATAGACTTTTGTAAGTTCTTGAAATCAGTTAAATTTCCTGATGAATTTGTCTCAAACATATCACGATGTGTAAGTGTCAATGATGGAAAATTATGGGGACTTAAGACTCATGACTCTCACATTTTACTCCAACGACTTATTCCTATTGCTGTATGAGCATACTTACATAAGGATGTGTGTACAACTGTAGTTGAGTTATGTAATTTTTTCCGTGATCTGTGTGCGAAGACAATACGTGTCAGCGACCTGAATCGTCTGGAAGCCGATATTGTGCTCATTCTCTGCAAACTTGAAAGAATTTTTCCACCTGCATTTTTTGACATAATGATACATCTTGCAGTTCATTTACCGGCTGAGACAAAGATTGTTGGTCCAGTAAGCTATAGTTGGATGTATCCTATAGAGAGAAGCTTGCGTACATTAAAACAATATGTACGGAACAAAGCTCGTCCTGAGGGTTCCATAGCAGAGGCATTCATTATGAATGAATGTTTGACCTTCTGCTCGATGTATCTAATAGGAATAGAGACAAGATTCAATAGGAATCCACGAAATGATGACTCAATGAATAGACAACTTGGTTGTGGGGACTTTGATGTGTTTAAACAGAATGTGCGACCAATGGGGGGGTCAGTTGTGAGGACGCTATCTGAAGATGAGAAGAGAATGTGTCATTGGTATGTTCTGAACAATTGTTGTCAAATAGAATCGTATCGCAGGTAAATTTTGTCAATTCATATATTGTATATGACTAAGTCAAAATTCATATATTGTATATGACTAAGTCAAAATTCTTTTTAATGTTTGATATGATTACTAAGTAGAGAACATTTGAGCTTGATAAACACAAGAGGAGAGGATGTATTAGATTTATTTCGAAGGCATCAATTAGAATTTCCTAATTGGTTTAGAACTCATGTAAGTGTTGTTTTTAGTTTCAAAGTATATTTTTTTACTATTGAGCTATTAGTAGTTATTCTAACCTACATAACATTATGTAGATGTATTCATTACGTGAAAGAGGTGAAGCATCTGATGATCTTTACTCCATCGCATTAGGGCCTATTAATGAAGTTCGCACTTACAGTGGTTGCTTTGTAAATGGATTACGTTTTCATTCAATAGAGCGTGATAATCGTTGGACTACTCAAAATACTGGAATCATGGCATATGGAGAAACCAAAGTCGATGAAACGAATTATTATGGTGTATTGCAAGAGGTTTTGGACTTAGAATATCTTAAGTGTAGACGTGTATGTCTTTTTAAATGTAATTGGTTTGACACAGATGTCAAGAAAAATAAATTTCATTGTGATTTAGGGTTTAAAATAATCAATACTTCTCATTTTTGGTACACTGATGACCCATACATATTAGCTACTCAAGCTGTGCAAGTTTTCTACATTGACGATCCAAAATTACGCAGTATTTGGAAAATTGTGCAAATTGTCCAAAATAAACAAGTATGGGATATCCCAGAATCTGAAGAAGTAGAAGATGATAAATTTGAGTTGTTAGAAGCATGTAGTTCAATTGGGGTTGATGAATCCATACATGATATCCCGTTTTGTAGAGGCGACGTTGAGCCTACTGTTGTTGATCATAAAGAGACAGAAAATCAAGATCAGTCCCGAATTGACGATGACTTTATAAATGATGAAACTGAACAACTACAATCTTCTGATTCAGATGGTAATGAAAAGAGGATATATATTATATTCTTATGACATAATTATTTTAACATCTAACAACTAATTGTTTATTTTGTAGCGTAATGGTACGTCCAGATCAAACACGATTGACATTGACTGAAGTTGAGCAAACAAACACTCCATCAGTTGATCCTTCCACTCCATCAGGTATTAATATGATATGTAAGTTCATTACTTATACGTTACTTAAATTATCTAATTTTTTTTTTTTACTTTTAGGATCTCAATTAGGAACTAAAAAGCGAGGAAGGGGTGTGAGAGGGTACGGTCGAAACATAGAACTAGATAAGTTTGTAGAAAAACATGGGAAGATCAAGATAGAGATTAATGAAGAGGAAGGAAAACCAGTAACTACTTTTGCCCCTAAAATTGCGTTAGGTATTGGTACTGCACTTCGAAACACTATTCCATTAAGTTGTGAGAACTGGAAGGCGGTACCTATGGGCGTAAGGGAGCTTGTGATTGATCGGTTGGAGGTACGTTTATGATTCTTTTATGCATTCATATACTATTTTACATGTAAAAGCGATCCATTTATATATATATATATATATATATATATTATTAAATATGCAGACACATTTTGAATTTGATCCCACTAACATGGTTGTGAGAAAATACTTGGAAGAAAAGATGCAGAATATTTTTAGAGAATTTAGAGCAGATTTGCACAAATATTACTGTCAATTTGATGATTCGGTTGAAGCCCGCGCCAATCCACCAAATAGGATAACATATGAGGATTGGAACATGATGTGTGATAGATGGGAAACAGATGCATGGAAGGTATGTTTTTCTTAGTTCAAAAAATTGTTTTACATGTATATTATGTTGTTCTTATCACTACTTTAATTAGAAAAAATGAGAGACAAACAAAAGAAGTCGCTCTGCTGTCAAGTTCAACCATGTCACTGGGGCTAAGTCATTTCTCCAAGTTCGATATGAATTCGTAAGATGAATTGTAATTATCTTTTGTTTTATTGTATGAGTATTGTAATCTTAATTGCATTCTTTTTGTACAACCTTTTTTCTTTTTGTACAAAAAGAAAAAAGGTTGTGATGTTGATGAGATAGAAGTATTCCATGAAACACACTTTCGCGAAAAAGAAGGATGGATCAATGATAAGGCAAAAGATGCATACGTAAGTTTGTTTTATCATGACTAAGTAAATTCATGTGTTGTTAAATATATTTAATCTAACTATATCTTTCATATAGTTGGAAATGCAACGAATCATTACAGAGTCAACTGAAGCTGGTGTTCAGACGATTTCTACTGCGAAGGCATGCGAATTTGTATTAGGGAGTCGCTCAATGCAAACTGTCAACCCAAGAAGTGGTGAATCGTTAAGAAGTAATGTGTCATCTACACGTGAGAAAGAGAAGAACGAGATGACATACCTTAAAGAAGCTAATGAAAAGTTAACCCATGAACTTGCAAAATGGGAACAAAGGTGGGCTAACATAAAGAAAAAGTTGGATCTACGAGAGGAAGAGGAAGGGGAAGAGGAAGAGGATGCACCTTGAAATACTTAGGTATTTTCCTAAACTAAAAAATAAAAACTTTTATTGTTAAAGCATGTCTCAATATTATGTGTGGCTATCCTGCAGTTACGGTAGCCAATAATGCATACCTTTCACATTTATTTTTGTACTTGAGTTGAAATATTTTGTGGCTATCCTGCAGTTACAGTAGCCAATCATGCATATAAGACATTTAACACCTATTTAGCACACTTTTTAACACACTTTTTAGTTACACTTTAGTTTCAAAGTTGCACTTAGGCATGTAAGTGTCGTTTTAAGATTTAAAATATCACCTAGACACTTTTTGAGGACTTTTTAGGTAGATTTTGGGTTTGAAAATCACACTTAGGCCATATAAGTGGTTTTGAGGACTTTTTAGGTAGATTTTGTTGTAACACTTAAAGTTGGACTTGGGCATGTAAGTGTTGTTTTAAGACTTGGGCACATGAGCATATAAGGAATTAGACATAATACACCTATTTAGCACACCTTTTAGTTAGACTTTAACTTCAAAGTTGGACTTGGGCATATAAGCGTTGTTTTAAGACTTGGGCACTTGGGCATATAAGAAGTTAGTGATAATACACCTATTTAGCACACTTTTTAGTTAGACTTTAGTTTCAAAGTTGGACTTGGGCATACAAGTGTTGTTTTAAGAATTGGGCACTTGGGCATATAAGGAGTTAGAGATAATACATCTATTTAACATACTTTTTAATTAAACTTTAGTTTCAAAGTTGAACTTGGGCATATAAGCCTTGTTTTAAGACTTGGGCACTTGGGCATATAAGGAGTAAGAGATAATACACCTATTTAGCTATATAAGGAGTAAGGAATTTTTCTATCTTAAATACATGTCTTTTTTTTTTTTACTTGTTTCATACTTGATTCATTTGAAACAAGTAGTTATTTGTTTCCTTATTCATTTTAATGTATCTTTTTCAGGTTTATGTAGTTCGAAGAAGTAAAGAAGATACTATTTTTTTGAAGACTTGACTGAGTTACGTTAACCATTTTTTTGTGTATCTAATATATTTTTTTTGTTCATTTTGGTATGCCAAAATGAAATTTAATATAGCTTAGGTTTATATATTTCGTTATTGCAATTAAAGAATTATGGTTTGTCATATTTTGACAAAGTATTGATGTTTGAAAATATTTGCATATTTGAATTTTTTGTTGAAATGTTTGATATATTTTGTTATAACCAAGAAATTCATTATATATTTGAAAATTAATTTAGAAGCATACAATATTAATGATAAATATGAAAAATTAAATTTAGAAGCATACAATATCAATAATACATACAATATTAATTGATATGACACATATCTGGCGACAAATTTAGCTTGTGGAGAAAATTTCTTTTCGACGACAAAAATCTTTTCGTTGGCAGAAACAGCTTTTGCCCACGAAACAAACGTGGCTGGAAGGTTTATTTTTGCCGACGACATGATGATTGTGGGTAAAAATATCTTTTTGCCGACGTTTTCTTCGTGGACAGAAAATTTATCTTTGCCGACATCATGATGATCGTGGGTAAAAATAGCTTTCTAGCGACGTTTTTACCGTGGCCAGAAAGACTATTTTTGCCGACGTCATGATTATCGTGGGCAAATATACCTTTCTGCTGACGTGTTTTTCATGGCGAGAAATTTCTTTTCTAGCCACGATATTAGTTTGCGTCGGCATTTCTACCGACGAAACGAAAAAAACGTAGCCAAAGGAAAAGACAACGGTGTTTCGGCCACGTACCATGCCCACGTAGAAAAAACGTCGGCAGAAGCTTTGCCCACGTTTTTCGTAAGAACTGCCCACGTTTTTTTGCGTCGAAAAAGCCCAAAATTCTTGTAGTGAACGTTTTTGCTTCCGCTTTTACTTTACATTTATGATTTCAGTATTTTTGTATTCTTTGGTTGTTTCTCTTTTAAAACTAGATAGGCCCGAGCTAGGATTTTATTTTAGAGATTTATTTCTACATATTTTGATTTATTTATAATTATAACGAGCATTTGAGGGGTTTTCAATAAAAGATAGTTTTATTTTTCATTCTGTTTAGAGAGTTTTTATTTTCCTTTAAGTAGTAATGACCTCAGCTTGATATAAAGAGTTGGATCCTTACAAAATGACTCGAGTTAGAGATCACAATGTTACTAAAATTTGTGCAACGTATATGAAAGATAGAAGACAACTTTTTTATTATATAAGTTGTCCTCGAGACTTACTTGTATTATATAACATAAACTTTGATATAATAACTTTTTCGATGTTTAATGTATGTCATGTCTTTTTTATTTGTATTACATTGCTACAAAAAAAAGAAAAAAAAAAACAAGAAATGGTTATCAACCAAGTTTTTGTTTTCTGAAACTGCATCAATCACAAAGTGCCTCTACAAGTCTCTGCCTCCATTAGTTCATACACTTTTTATTTCTCAATTTGTCATTAACTTTGAGATTGAAAGTGTAGTAGCCATGTTTGGTATAAAAGTTGTGAGGCACTTTGTGATTGATGCCTCTTTTAGGTGGAATTTCACTTTTGGGTGAAGAAATCTAGAGTTTGATACAATATGAGATTTTATGATTTACAAATCAAATTAACAATAAGAGTGAGTAAGAAGATAATTTTTTTTTTCTCTTTCAAAATGAATTCTCCCCATATTTTATGATAAAAAACCCAACTTAGAAGATTAATCAAAATTATCACTGACTAACCCAAATTTTATAACAAAATACACTTTGGCGAACGAACTAAGAATATTGGAGTGTTCACATCATACAGATGTGAAAACTCATTTTTTATTTCGGAAAGTTTATTAAATCTATACATGCAGATCACATCTCATTATTCAACAATTAACTCGAACTTGTTTTTCAGAGAGAAAAAAACAAATTTGGGGGATATCTCTGCTTTTTTTCTCCTTTTTTATTCAATCCCATGTGGGAAAACTATTATATATATATATATATATATATATATATATATATATATATATATATATATATATATATATATATATATATATATATATCTTCTATGAAGGTGCGTTCTTTGGAGTTTTGTCTCACAATCCATGATTATGATCAATCAAAGATAAATCACAGAAGCAGTGGACCTACCTTGAGGGCAAGTGGAAACCTAAAAATTATTGTGAATTTTATAATATACGATGAGTTCCGTTGCAATATTGTCATAAGTGTTTGTATAGATTTGACAAAATAAATTCTAAAATTAGGCTTATACCTCATATTTATTACTTTTATAAAAATGATAAAAGAAAAACAAGCTTAGCTGATAAAATGTGAAAAATGTATGTAATACACTTGATACACACCTATATACACTTGATACCCTGCAGATATACATTTGATACGTTTGATACCTTGGATACACACTCAATACACTTTATTTACTGTTTTTGTACTTCGGTCTTCAATGCAAAAAATCGTCCACGGTTGGCAAATAGTGGTAAAAGAAACGAGGTAGCAATTGAATGGATTGTTAAAAGGAACAGAGACTACATAACATAAACTGAATTAGTGAAAGGCTGAGTCGCGGAACACGCTCTCTTTAAGACGTTTTGCGGTTCTGCTCAGAATCATGCAAACATAATTATGTCTCATCGTCCCTAGGATAAAACAACCCTTTTTCGTCAATTAGTTTTGCACAGAAACTAATTGGAACCAAAACACTAAAAAAGGAACACAGCTAGGGGGAAACTTTGTAAGAAATGAGAAGAATGTTTGTTGTGTGTTTTGAGAGTAAGAGTGAGGGATCTATTTATAGCGTGGGCGGATTACCAACGGTCACAAATTAATTGACATCAAATGGTTAAAAAAATTAATTTTGTAAATAGTCAAGCAACCATGCCTGACCAACCGACGGGTGGTGGTGGTGGTGCGCGCGGGTGGAGATGTAGGCATATTCTCATTTGCCTATCTCCTCCCTCCTTCCAAAACTTAAGTGCCCTAGGGGCCCAAACCCATTGCCCAATCAATTGGTATATGAAGGAGCCTCTACATTCTAATTTTAACAACGTGGGAATGCTTTGGAGAGAGAAATAATATATTTTACTGTTTTATAAATTTTTCATCCAATATTTACTAATTAAAAGGTGATATATCTACAAAATGAGAAAACGTGGCATTATATGTTATTTATCTCTTTTGGGCATATTATTTTATTAGGCCCATTAGGTTAAAAGATAATGCCCTAATTAAACACCATGATGGGTGGTGCCTATAAATAGAACCTTAGAGATTGGTCCTTTCACTTCCTCATTAACTATTTTATTCTTCCCATCAAGAAACCTAAATTAAGTCCTAAGGGAAGGCAAGTGAGAGAAACAGGCAAGTGAGAGAAACACAATTCCTCAAGAAGATTATTATGGATCAAGGTATGTTGGTCTTCAACTAATTCAATTTGTAAAATTATTTAATTCAAAGATCTTGGCAATTATTGTTATATACAATGTTAAGATTTTATTGTATAATCATGAAACTAAAGTTTACATGGACACACCATAAATATCCTATTTATATAAATTGTTATCCATTCACAACAATTTTCTTTGTTACGCCCTATAATCTATATGAGGATTAAGTTGGAGAATATCAATAAATAAATGAATAATATTTTTCTCTCATATTCCATATATTTAATAGAAACATTGGATAGTAACGTTTTGATTGAGATTATATGTTCAAATTATTGTAGTATTTGTTGAAGTTTGGTGGGTTTTGTTATTCAAATCATGTAATGTAATGCCCTAAGTTTAGGAGATGAGAACATGAATAAATCGTTATCACATGAGAATGAGAAGCCGAATCATGAGGACATGAAAGTAAGGTTAAAAAAGACTTAAAAGAATTAAAAGTTTTGTCCAACAAGGTGCACCTTTTTTTTAGTGGCACAACCATAGGAATTCCAAAGTTAAGCATGATTAGCTCGGAGCAATTCTAGTTATGTTGTGCATGTGAATGAGGATAAAACATGTTGAAATGTCTCGTGTTGGTTTGTCAAAACGACTTTCACTCTAATAAACCTTTAAGACAAGTAAGAAGGATGTTGCTAGGTCGTAGAGGAGGTAAGGAAATGTCGAGGATACGAATTTCAAATCTTGGTCCAAATCATGAGTTTGAATATTATATGTACTAACCAAAAACATAACCCAAATTTCCCTTCAACTATTTTAGTTTTTGAATGTTATAAACTAGGTGTGTTAATTGGTCCTTAAGGGCCTGTTTGGTAACATTTTTTGTTCCCTGTTTCCTGTTTCTTGTTCCTTATTTCCTATTTCCTGTTTTTTCTTTTTTCAGAACAAGAAACAGGAACGTGTTTGATAACTATTTTTGTTTCTTGTTTCTTTTAAAAAAACAACAGAAACAGAAAATGTGTTTGGTAAATTGTTTCTTGTTTCCTGTTTTTATTATTTCTTATAGATGTTGTCGACTCACATCTAATTTTTATTTTATTAATTTTATTTATTTGGTAACTCTGTTTGGTAACTGCTCTTGTTAAAAATTTATTTTTATTTTATTAATTTTCTTTTATTCACATGTAAATCAATTAAACATTAAATAAAATTAATGTCCTGCATTAAACATAAAAATGAAAATTATCAAAAGTGCTTTATATCATTTAATACAAAGAAGTCCTACTGTACAAATAAAAAGAATAACATAAACATAAAATTGTATCTATCCTTCAAATGTTGCCCAAATTTGATTCACAATATCATCTCTCACTCGGGCCATTTCTCGTAGATGTTGTCGACTCACATCTAATTCAACTATATCATTCTGCAAATTGACTGACAAATTATGTGTTTCTTCAATGATCATTAATTCATTGGTAAAGTCATTAAAAAGATCATCTTGACGATCATTTAACCTAATATAATTGTGAATTGTGCAACATGCTATCGATATATATTTTTGTATCTTGATCGGGTAACGAGACATTTGCTTAAGAATAGGAAATCGAGCCTTTAGCACACCAAAACAACGTTCAATGACATTTCACAGTGAAGAATATCGATAATTAAACAATTCTTCTCTATCTCGAGGGCGATGTCTCCTTTCTCTAAAATCTCGTAAATGATATCTTAGACCTCGAAATGGTGCTAAAAATTCTGACATATTTGAATATCCTGAATCGGCAAGATAGTATTGATCTGCATATAATAAAACAAATAAAAAATTATCATAAAGCCAAATATGGAACTAAAGTTCTGAAAAGCACATAATTATTTATCTCTCTTAGGGATAGGAAATTTATTCTCGAGATTCTTGATATATTCTAGAAGTGTGCGAGAATCATTGGCTGATCCTTCCCAACCAGACATGACATACGTGAATAACATATCAAATGAACAAACACACATTATATTCCATGTCGTATTAGTTTTTCTTCCACGAAATTGTATTTGTTCATTTTGGGGAATACTTGCAGCAACAGGAGTGCCATCAATAGCACCAATACAATCCTAAAGGATAATAAAAAACACAAATATATTTCAAAACATTATATTTTTGAAAATAAATCAAAACATTAACGCATTACCTTAAAGAAAGGGTAATATTTTGAATTTGATACGATCTCCAGGGCGAATAATTTCTCTACCAAGCTTGCAAACTTTCCTCAAAACAAGGTTAAAAGCTAAAGAAATAGTATGACCCGAATGTTGAAATCTTTCTACTGCTATACAATTGCTTTCATTATGTGATATGATTAATAAGTATATAGAAACTTTTTCTTGAATGGTAAGATATCTAGATGATTTTAGATTCGTCTTTGATTTTAAATCTTCACAGAACCTTATGAATGTAAGTCTTTTCATCCTAAATCAATGAAAAGATCTACTATCGTTTCCATTTAACAATTCAATCACATAATCATGTCCTTTCAGTGCAGAGGTTCTACATGGTTATTTTGAAGATTGTATTCTGTGCAAGCTCATGTAGAATAAAGTAAAAAGGATGAAGATACCATTGTCATCATCGTCAGAATCAAAATGGCCATCAGAATGATTATCTTGAATCAAGTTCATATCAATTCACTAGTATATCCCTAAATCAAACACAAAGAAGGTACAAATCCATCTCATGCAGTACATAAAACGTAGTCATGTTAAATATATTTGATACATGATTGTTTAATTTGGTTACATTTAAATGTGATTACACGATCCAAATCTAAACAATTTTTTTTCAAAATATGGTACACGATTGTTTAGATTTGGCTCAAAATTTGGTACACGATTGTTTAGATTTATTTTTTTTAATTCTTTGGTACACGATCGTTTAGATTTGTTTACATGATAATTTATTTTTTTTACACGATCGTTTACATTTGGTTACTCCAATCTAAATAATACATGATGAACCAAAGAACAGTTTGAAAAAAAGAAGAAGAAGAAGAAGAAGAAAAGAAACAGACGAAGATGGAAGAAAAGAAATTTTATGTAACTTTCCCAAAACATAATGTCAAACGTACAAAATCCATGTTCAAGTCTAATATTAAAAAGTAGATGACATAATCCTAAAACAATCCCTAAGTGACATCTAAAGACTATTTATGAAATCTCTCTTCCTTGAGTCGGACATGCGCAAAAATAGTTTTCTCCAACCAAGATCTCCGTGCAAGGATTTCATTATTTTGGAATAAGTCTCTCCATCAACATCCTCCATTGTATTTAAAATGTCTAAACATTCCATCAACTCTTCATGGAGATCATCTTTTTTGCTTGATGTTTGTCTCTCATCAACTTCACTAGATGTACAACCAAAAAATCTTTTCTCAAGGATGTCATTCTTTCTCTTTGCATTCTCCGCATATACATCTAAGAATGATGAAAAGAAACTGCCAAATTCGTCTCTATTTCTTCGAACTCGTTTTTTGATTTTTCCTTTATCATTCTCTTCAACACCAACATTTGTGTTGCTTGCAACATCATTTTCATTTTTATCTTCAAAATCTGAAATAAGTCTTGTTGACGGGCAAACATTTACACCTATTGCAGTAGTATCTCCAAAAATCCTTACGAGCTTTTCATAATGTGGGCGACCACTTTTTCTAAATTTCTTAGCTCTCTTATTCACCTATAGAAAATGAAAACTTTTTAACTCTCTTATTCGCCTATAGATGATTAAAAATGGAAAAAAAATGCAACTATTATACCTTAAAAAGCTCGTTCCATTGCTCCGTTTCAAGATTGATGGTATCTAATAATGGATCCCAACCATTTCCTATCATATCACTCAATATCTTTTTGAAGTATTTGTAAATTTGTCTTAATTTGTTGAACTTATCTTTCAATTGATCATGAGAATAATTATATCTTGTTCTAGCATTTAGTTGGCTTCTCATATAATTCCAACTAGTCTTTGTAAATGTTGTAGTTGGTCAATTGCCTTTTGCAACCTCTTCATCCATTAAGTCTACAAACAAAAGTTACGTTCACTCTTATTTGACCATGGTCCCTCAACTTTTAATCCATCAATCTCAACAACATCATTGACACAAAGTTGTTCAGTTGATTTTTGTGACATCTAGAATGTAATAGTAATTATGGTTGAGGGCCATAAAAAAACAAAGAAACACAACAGCAACAAAAAAAAAAAAAAGAATAGATCTGAAAAAAAAACCATCAGGAGAAAGAGGGATTGAGAGCCTTTTAAAACCATGGATTTCTCAATTTTCCTTAACATAGAACACAAAAAGGGGAAACAATCTTGCAGGAGAAAGAGGGATTGAGAGCCATAAAAAAAAGCATAAAGAAACACAACAAATGCCTCTAGCCATTCTCAACAAAAAAAAAAAAAAAAAAAGAAAAGAAAAAAAAAAGATCTGAAAGAAAAATCCATTAGTAAAATCAGCAAGAGAAAGAGGGATTGAGAGTCATACCTTTAGTTGGAGAACGAAGAAGAAACAGAGGACGAAGAGAGTTGGAGAACAAACGGAGAATAAAGAGAGAAGAAGAATCGTCGAAGAAGAAAGCCCGAGAACGAAGAGGAGAATAGGAACGAAACGAGGAGAAACTCTTTTTTATAGTTCTCACAAATTTCTTATTAAACAAGAAACGTTTCCTAATTATTTTGGGAACAAGAAACAAGAACGTTACCAAATACGTCTGTTTCTTAAAAAAATTAGAAACAGAAACGAAAAACGAAAACGTTACCAAACTGACCCTAAATTATCAAATTCTACTGTTTAGTTCTTAGTTTTCCTTTCGACTTCGTCTTTAAGCGGTTAAGAATATACACATTTAATTTGTAAGTTAATTTCACCCTAAAATTGAAAAAATAAAAATCCAAAAGTATCTTTTTTAGACTTTAAATTTATAAAGAAAAATATTTAAAAACTCAAGTAGTTGTCTTATTAATTTAAATAATTTTATAACATTTTAGAGATTAGAAAAACAATTATATAATTGAGCATGTCCAATAATTATTAAAAATTGAATACTTTAAACCTATTCTTAAAAATTTGATTACTAAAAGATACACTTCAAAAACTCGACAAACTACAGCCACCAATTCTAAAGAATTTGAGAGAATCAACAAGATATAGCGCCTTGAAAATCCAAGGATTAAATTGACTTTCTTCCCTTGCTTGCTTCAGAGTTAATTGTTCCCCTTGACATTCCTTAGATCTTAAATGCAAGTAGGATAATTTAAATATGAATTGTTTATTTTTTCGAATTCAACCATTGTTCTTTGGGACAATTTAATTAGCTTTTCTAAATAATTTTGTTTAGGTGCAAAGCAATGATTTAAGTTTGGTTATAAGTATTGAATGAACAAATATTTTGAATAGCAAATCTCCATCACAACCCCAGCTAAGCTTTCTCACGTTGATTCATACCCTTATCTTTAGTTTTAATTTTATGCAATTTAGTTCCATAATTTACAAACAATTACAAATCCCCTCGTGGATTATCCTTGATTTTAAACCATTTAATTGAGAAATTCACGTGCTTCTAAACATTTTCCTGCATCACCTGTGAATTACTAGAAGGTCACTCAATATAAAATTGTTCCAAGCAATGCACGCTTAATTTTGCGGTTCCTATGATTGAGTCATAAAAAAGGAAGGTGCTTCTTGTTGGATATACTTAGTAACTTTTAATTCTTTTAAGTCTTTTTTAATTACCTTACTTTCATGTCTTCAGGATCCTTCTCATACAGAAGTAATATCGGTTCATTTGTGTTCCCCTCCTAAACGATTAAAATTATTTGACCGAAGCATTGATACAACACCTAGAATGTTCTATCTAATCCCTCTTAATTTGGAACCGTTCTATGATTTTATGTTTCTATTTGGCTATTTTATAAGTTTCAAGCAATTCAAGGGTAGAATTTGATGTTGATGCCATTTCAGAGCTAAAATAAGTGAAAAGGAAGTCAATAGGCATCAACCGGGGGTGAAGTGTAACGCCCCAACAGATTGGTTTTTCATTTTATCGTCTTTAAGAGTAATTATGAAAATTTTGAATTTATTTAAGGAATTTGATTATTTTGACCTTGTAATTAATTAAGGTTTAGAGTTATTTATTTTGATTGGATATTAAATTTTCATTTGGAAATAAATTGGTGAAGTTAGGTGTTAGGATTAAGGTTGGTTGGTTAAGGGAGAGATGTGAGGATTTAATTGAGGAAAAGAAAGAAAGAATTAATTTAAAAGGAAAAAAAAAGAATAGGGATTTGTTGAGATTTGGAGGAGGAGAGAGAAGGTGGAGTTATTAGGTGTTTAAATGAACCTTAGGACCGTGTGCCAAAAGTAAATTTTTGGGAAAAGAAAAAGGAGAGAGAAACTTAGAGAAATTTTGGAAGAAATTGTTTGGAAACCCTAGCCGCCGCCGATCTCAGCTTCGTCGCGTCGCCGCCCTCGCCGCCGGATTCCAACCGTTTGTTCCCTGCAAGTCGAAAACTCGAGCCGTGCAGTCGATCGGGCAGCCGAGCGAAACGCTCCATCGATCGCGCCTTAAGTCGCCCGAACTTCGCCGCTCCGTCTCCGCGTCTCCTCCCCATCCGGAAGCATCGCCTAGCGGCCGCGCTCTGTCTTTGCCTTCGCCCGAACCCAAAGACGCGACCCGCGCTCCGTCTCTGCCACCGCCTGAACCCGAAGACGTGACCCGCGCGTCCGCAAGTCCACCTTCGCCCGAAGCCGACCCGAGCCGCACCCCTTTCGCGTCGAGCCACACGCGGGTGCGCTTGCTCTGGAGCCTAGCCGCACGCCGCGCGAGTCGCGCACGCCTTGTCGAGCCGCGTGCCTCCTGCCGTGAGCCACGTCCGTGCCTGGGCTGTGTCCGAGCCGATCCCAGCCTTCAAGTCGAGCCAGTTCCTGCTTCTCTAGCCGAGCCGACCTGCCTGTCCTTGAGCCGCCAGTCTGCCCCGGTCCCTTTACACCTATTTTGGTAAGCCAAATGGGTTTCTTTGCATACCCAACCGAGACTTGAATTTCAACCTAAATAATTTAATTTGGACTAAATTAAATTATTTCTTTTAACACCTTGGACCAATTGACTTGGAGCGTTGGATTTCTTCAGCAAGGGCACGAGTGCTGCAACCTCGACCTAGGGTAAGTCATCTCAACTGCACTTTGGGTCTTGGGTCGTTTGGTGACTTAATTATGAATTTTGGTGTTATTAAATATTTAGGATCTCGCTGCTTGGAAAGCACATTTTCTGGCTGTTAGGACTCGTCGAGCAAATCTCCAGGTAAGAGATTTCTCCTACTAGCTCTATGATTAGAACCATGAGACCGTATACACCTCCAGTTATGCATGTTTAAGGACTAGACTGTATAACATATGTAAATTAATGAGAGCATGATGTGACTGATGATGTGGTTATATAATGGCAGGGTAATGTGATGACATGACTTGTTATGACTGTATGTTGGATATTGTGATGAGATGTGAGATGATGATTAGACTGATATGATTACATGATGATGTTATGTATATGTATGCTATGGTTAGGGTACTTGTTAGCTTAGCCTATTAGAGTCGTACCTGCATGGGTGTCCTTCGGGATCACCACCTATTTAGGACTGCGTGGTCCGACGGGACGCACATGGGTATAGATATGATTCGAGTGATTCGACGGGATCCTCGTAGCTCGATTGTCTTAGTGCTTCCCCCCGGTTCACTATATACCAGTATGTCCTAGGTGCTCCCCCGGGACACCGAAGACCAGATTTTCATTCCTACGGGAGCGCATGTTGCACGTGTTCGGGAACGTGCCAGAGATTGGGTACCAATTTCAGGACTCTAATAGGGAGCTAAGAGGCATCTAGTAGGACTAGTAGGGGGTCCCTTACTGAGTATTTTATACTCACTCTCTCCATGTCATGTTTTTCAGGTAGGGGCCGAGGTAGGGGCAAAGACAAGCTGGCAAGCAACCAGAAGTGACCGTGACTAGCCATAGGAATTTCTGCTTCCGCTTACACCCCGTTTTAGACATTCAGTACTTGAGTTTTATTTTTCTTCCTTATTTACTATTTCATTTCTTTAAAAGTAGATAGGGCCCGAGTAGGATTTTAAATTTTTATTTATATTTTGCACATTACCCTGATTTGATTTTATAAATAAAATTCTGAAGTTTTATTTGTTTTCACTAAACTTTATGACTTAAATAATGTTATTTACATTTAGTAATGATTTCGGCTCAGTATAAGGAGTCGGGTCGTTACATGAAGCATGAAGAAAATAAGCCTCCCAACACCGTGACACGTCCTACAACCTTAATGCAATTGATGTAAATTTGGGTTTTGTATCCTTCTCATCCATTCGATAAATGTCAATTAGTTACTTAGAACAAATTTATTGGCCTTTTCAATTGATTTGGTTAGGTGAAACCAACCGTTGAATCTAGTAATGAAAAGCGCACATGAAGGAATCTTTTGTAAGGAGAATAATTCCCTTTAACCTAACTTAGACACTTTTTAACATTAATACTGAATTCCTTAAATTTACCTTATGCACTTTACACAAATTTCAATTCAAAATAATTCAAATCTATCGTCAATTACCTCAGGTTGGAAACCATTTGTTTGAAAAATTCACATGTTAGATCCCTATGTTCAATGCAAACTTGCTACAAAAGCTAATTCTTAACGGTGTGCATTCGGTTAATGCATTTGATCCTGATTTGGACGAAGAAATTAATTCGCTTGATGACCATCCATCAAAATGATATATTATCCTAAATTTCACAATGTACTCTTAATTATTTCTCCATCTGTCGTTAGATTTGAGATCAAAAGTACTTAATACCGATTATAATTATAAAAGTCGTGATGCAGTTTCATCGTTCTTGTTGATGATCAGAGGTCCCAACCCATATTACTTAACATTTTATCTATTTATTATTATTATTATTATTATTATTATCTCTCCATCTGGCTCAACTTTACAAATCTAATTCGTTGTCTATATATATATCAATGAAGTGGGAATAATGATGATGCTACGGAGTTTTCTATTTAGTAGGATGTTTCGTTGAACCTACTAACCCAATCATATCTTTTTTTAAAAGATTTACAAATGTGAAAAATCCTTTTTAATTATCTCAAAAGGTATTAAATTCTGACCTCATCAGCTAACAATATATATAATCAAATCCAAAGTGTTCTCTGAAAGAGAACAAAAAAACAAAAAAAAAAAAAAAAAAACAAATTAAGGTTTGATAAATGTGTTTTTTCCTCTATCTTTTGGTCATAGTCACGTGGGAAAACTATTTAAGTGGTCAATTATTAATTGACTACTTTAAAATATAGAAAAAAAACCAACTAAATATTTCTACCAAAATATCCTAATAGACATATATAATAATCTATCTTAATCTATCGTATCTTACTACATTTTGTCATATTTGTGAATATTTTCAAAAAGTTTGTTATTTAAAATAATTTTTCACTATTAAAAAGTCTTCTATAAATTTGAAAAAGTAAGTTTTAACATTTAGATTACTTTTAAAAATTAACAAACAACAAGCTCAGTTCATAAAATGTCAAAATAATTAACACAATTGATATACTTGATACGTCTAATATATTTAATAGATTGGATATATATATATATATATTCGATACACTTTTTAAGAGTTTGAGAACCAACCATTTAAGATAGGTCAAAAATTTAATAATTAAATTGATTTTGTCCGTTGCTTCCATCTCTAAATTTACATATACTTTAATATTTCCATGACACATGACATATGTGTGTATATATAATTCATATTTTAATATTTTATAACACATGACACACACACACACACACACATATATATATGTATGTTAAAATAATAATTAAGGAAAGAAACCCATCCAGTAGCTTGCAGCTTGGCCTCATTATAAAAGGCGAATCCACTAGAAGAAATATAGGCTTTAATGTCGGTTGGGAAAAATGAAAAAAGAACATTAATGTCGGTTTTGAAAAGGCGGATCTTTAATGTCGGTTTTCCACCGACATTAAAGACTAAGCTTTAATGTCGGTTTTAAAACGACATTAAAGGTCCGCCATTTTGAGAACCGACATTAAAGGTCCATTTAAATTTTAATATTTTTATTTTGTGAAAAAATAGACACTTTAATGTCGGTTTTCCACCGACATTAAAGGTCCATTTAATTTTTTTTAATAATTTTTTTGTGAAAATAACATTCTCTCTCTTACTTTACCTTTTCGACCGTCTGCTATTTCCAAATCTATTCGACCCTCGTCTTCTCCGAACGATTCTCCTTCATTTCTTCTCCGAATCTCCTTCATTTCTTCTCCGATCGACGCCACAATTTTAATCGACGCCGCCATTTTATCGCCGCCACCATTTCTATCGCCGCCACCATTTCTATCACCGCCACCATTCCGATCGATTGTTGTTCTGTTCGCCCACCCTTGGAATCAAATTCGGTCGCATTTCTCTCCTTCTAAAGAAACTCGTCCGGTCGTCCGCGTTCACAGCAATCGTGTTCACAGCAACCGCGTTCACAGCAACCAGGTTTTTTGAAACTCATCCGCTCGTCCGCGTTCACATCAACCAGCAACCAGGTTCGCCCACCCTTGGAATCAAATTTGTCCGCGTTCACAAAATACATCCTCTCACAGTAAAATTTCCATCTTCTTTCATTTGGGGTTTTTAGCATGTTTTTTGATTTCGATTTAGATTATGGATTCTTAGACAAGGGAAAGTTGTCAAGGCATTGGAAGATTTGTGTTGCGGCCTTTATTGGCGTCGACGAATCTTGAAAAGCATAAATTAATTACAACAATGCTATAAATAAGGATGAAATGGCTGGAGTTGCGTTTAGTATAAGCTTCTTGTATTTGGTAGATGAGGTGTAGTGACAGGTAGGCAACCAGGTTAGAGATGTTGTGCTATGTTAAAATGTTGGTCAAACTGAAAGTTCTTACTTTCTACTGGGTTCATAGAAAGGAATCAAAAAACTATTCTCTTTAGAATTAGCTTAACTTGGGCAGGAAAATGAATGGAGAAAATAAAGCTATATCATTGCTGTAGTTGCAAGAAGTTCTTATAATATCGGCAATAAAGTAGGAATGTAGAGACTTTTAGATTTGAGAGACTATATGCAGCTGTGTAATAGTGGAGGTGATCTTTAAAAATCAGTGTAATTGATCTTGTTTTCTAATTTTCTAATTTTTGTATGGTTTAGGTGAGGATATATTCTAATTTTCTAGACCATATGCAACTTTTTTCTAATTTTCTAGACCATATGCAACTGTTTTCTAATCTTGTAACGCCCCGAAGATCGAGGTAAAATTTTTGTATTTTATGTGAATTTTTCGGGAATTTAGGATTTTTTTTAAGCGATAAAAATAATAATATAATATTTATTTATATTATTATCATTAGGTAATTTATCATTTTATTTTAATATTAATAATTTTATTTATTATTTCTTATTTATTTAAAATACAAATATTTTTATTTAATAATTAATTATTTAATAGTAATATTTTAATATAAACTTTAATTAATTTCATTTAATATATTATTATTATATTAATATTTTATTATTAATAATTATTATCATTATTTAATTTATATATATATATATATATTTAAAAAAAAAAAAAAAGAAGAGAAAGAAGGAACCCTAAGCGCGCCGCACACACCCCCCTGATTCTCTTCTTCTCCTTCCTTTCCCGACAGCCCATCTCTTCCTCTTCATTCTCTTCTTCTTCCGCGCCGCCATCCACCATCTCGTCTCCGTGCACGCCGTCGCCTCCATCCCCGTCAAACCGTCGCGCACATCTTCATCTCCGTCTCTGTCCATGTCGTCGAAGCTTTCCAACTTCGACGTTCAACCGCCGCGACCCCCTCTACTCTGTTTTCCTCTCGGGCTCACGACGTCGGCCACCAGCGTGCGCCCCACCTTCCGCCGACGCCCAGCCGCTCTCCATCGCGTTGAAGCGAAGCTTTTCGGTCGTCGAACGCCTCCCAGCTGCCGTTCGTCACGGTCGTCGGACGCCGGAGAGCCGTCGTTCGTGTTGCCCGTTTCGCGCTGCAAAGACCCGACCCGGTTCCAAGCTGACCCGACCCGAAACCGCTTCCAGCCGAGCCGAGAGAGCCGCGTGAGCCAAGCCGAGCGAGCCGAGTGAGCCGAGCCGAGCGAGCCGAGCCGCGAGCCGAGTGAGCCGAGCCACGAGCCGAGTGAGCCGAGCCGAGCCGAGCCGAGCCGAGAACCAAGCCGAGCCGAGCCGAGCCGAGCCGAGCCGAGCCGAGCCGAGCCGAGCCGAGCCGAGCCGAGCCGAGTCCAAACCGAGCCGAGCCGAGCCACCTAAGCCTTCCTTCCTCCACTTCGGTTCACGGTGAGTTTTCGGTAAGGATTGTTTTGATAAATTCCCTAATGTTACCTCGTCCGATTCGAGTTTGAATGTTGGATTAAGATATGGCCCTACTTTTCTCCCTTGAAGGTAGTAAGGAATTGACGCTTAAGTTCTCGGGTCCCGCGGCAGGCTTGTTTGGAGGTAGTCCTCCTTTCCTTGGGTAAGTCAACGGGTGTCGTTTCGGACCTTTTAAAGCGACTTCTACTAGAGTCATCAACTAAAACCCTTGTGTTATCGTTCAGGTTGATCCGTTGAGCGTGGATTCGATCGAGGGGCATAACCGAGTATCAGGTAAGGGTTTTCCTACTACTGGACCCCGAGTCCAGGCTGAAAACGTAGCAATCCACAGGGGATTGCACGTTAGTGGCTGTACTGAATAACTGCATGCGTGTTGACTGTTAAGTACTGATATTATATTTTGTCTGATGTAAATATACTGTGACTGCTAATTGTGGATTGAGATTTTATATTGATGGGCCTTAAAGTTACGGTTCAGTATGTAGTAAAACACTGGTCTGGATGTGGTTCATGGAGTTTGGACGGGGAAGAACAGTGAGTCCGGTTTTTGGTTGGTTAGTCGGTTGGATCTAGGGTTTTCCCTATTGGTGTGCGAATCGGTAATGCATATAGCAACTGAGGGTGTAGATGTTTAAACCTATACTATTTGACTGACAAAGCCTATGGCGGGACTGTGATATGAATGCCGTTGGGATGTGACTGATGTAGACAGTTTAGTTTGGAATGAGGGGTAACGGTTAGCTTCATCTATGGGGTAGTGTGCCTTACGGATATGTGCGCCCTTCGGGAGCACTAGACTGATATGTGCATCCTTCGGGAGCACTAGACTGATATGTGCGTCCTTCGGGAGCACTAGACTGATATGTGCATCCTTCGGAAGCACTAGACTGATATGTGCATCCTTCGGGAGCACTAGACTGATATGTGCATCCTTCGGGAGCACTAGACTGTTATGTAGGGTACCCCCGAATAGGAAGTTAACTGTTGTCCCCTAACGGGCCCAGTAGTGGGTCCCTTACTGGGTATGTTTATACTCACCCTTTTTCTTCTTTAACTTTTCAGGTAGGGGTACAGCGAGGGGCAGACCGACGAGAGGCAGGAAGGATGCGTGAAGGCCATATGGACGCGTCTGGTTTTCTTATCGCTTCCGCTATGTATTTTGTCAGAATATTTTGACTTGTGATTTTGAACTGGTGACTTGATATTTTATTTTGTGACTTTTTGATTATTTAAAATAGGGCCCGAAACTGTCTTTTGTAAGATTTTTAATGTTTTAATGAATCGTAACTGGTCCGTTTTAAATTTTATGTTGAATGGTCGAGTTTTGGTGTTTGGTAGTGACCTCAGCTTAGTCCGGAAAGTTGGGTCTTTACAAATCTTCTCTTGTTTCCATCTCACCTTTCCGCTTGGATGATTTAGGTGAGGATATAGTTTGCATCGGTGTCATTCTTCATGATTCTCACGGTACTGCTGAGGTTAAGAGTGTTACTGGCAATAAGATCTTGCGCATTCTTAAAGCTCATGGTATTGCACTTGTTCTTCTTGTTCATCAATTCGAAATTTTAATGTATTAGTTTTAGGTTTTAGCTATTACCAGGATAGATATGGATGATTGAGTATATGTTAATGTATTAGTTTTTTAGGTTTTAGTTGTTGTGGTAATTGAATGTGTGTTTTTTTATTACTATCAAAAGGGCTTGCTCTGGAGATTCCTGAGGATCTTTACCATTTGATTAAGAAGGCTGTCTCGATTAGAAAGCATTTGGAAAGGAATAGGAAGGACAAAGACTCCAAGTTCAGGTTGATTCTTGTCGATTCTTGATATCTAATATTTATTTTTTTTATGGTATCAAACACGTTGGCTACATAAATTTGAATCTTTTATTTAATAGGGTATCACACAAGAGGTTACGAATTTTGTGGGTGAATTTAAGTTTTTGAATTTAAAAGTTTAGAAGTTTATAAATTTAAGTAAAGGATGAAGTGATGGGAAAGAGAGTTGAGGAGGGAAAGACATAGCATAGTAATTATAGTTGTATTGTTGTTTCCCTACCTTTGAATATTGATTTCTGGGCTTTTCTTTACATTTCAAGTCGTGAGAGAGAATGTTATATGTTATATTAAATTTGTTTTCATCATCAACTTCTGCTTTTTGACGATTTAAGATAAATTTAATTTAATTAGTGTTTCAACATGCATATATCTACTATATTATATTACAGCTTACAACTTATAATGGTTTAATTGATCATATTAACAATCATTTTGAGTGAATTGGATGAATTATTCATACATCAATGCGACGCTTGAAATTAGATTTTCAGTGGGCTGTTGTTGTAGCAGTATGTACTTTGAGAGAAAAAAAATGCATATCTAAGAACTATTAGTAGTGATATAAATTCTTCTTTTCAAATGTAGTGATACGATGTTGTTGAGTTAATGCGATATACTACTTATACACCAACATTATATTTTAAATTATTGGTGTTGGGTATTTGTTAGCATATTTTGGTGATGTATTTTCTGTTTAAAGTACAGTATTATACCCATGCAACCATTACATCTCATTAAAAGAAAAACCACTTTTAAATCTCAAAATTTTAATTCTTAATTTTATGATATATTTGAAATTGTTTCTTCTTCCTCCAACAAAACATTGAAAAAGAAAAGTCTCAAATTTCCTTTTTCAAAACATTTTAAAGTCTTCCGCTGTAACCCAGAAAAAGGCATAGAGGATGATGTATATTTATTTATTATGAATTATCTTTAAGGTGGTAAATCCACTCACATGCACTTCAGTGGTCTTTTTTTTTTTTTAAAAAAAAGAAAAGTATTCTCAATAAATTTGTTTTTATATCTTGAAATTTTTAATGATCTTAATCGCATTATGTCGGTAAACTTCAGCTTTAACTTTATGGTACCAACTCGAACAATGACTTCGTCTTTTGATAGCTTCAACTATACATAGTAATTCATTGGATAGAATTCATTGGTTTTGTGTATAATATAGAGGCTTTTGGTTTGGGTTATATAGAACTTGTTAGTTTTTGGAATATGGATTCAGTTTAAGTTTACTTAATTTCGTTGTTTTGTTGATTTTTTTTAGATTAAACTGCATCTTATATAATATGGAGAAGTCGTGGATGCAAAAGAATAGAACGTTATCTGAGTATGCTTATGAGGTTGAGATGTTTATTAAAAATGGGTTGAAGCATTCAAAGACGTCGAATGTCATGGCTTGTCCTTGTTTAAAGTGTGTGAATGCAAAAAATTTAGATGTGAATACAATTAGAGATCACTTGTTTTTTAACGGCATCGATCAGAGTTATCAAGAATGGATTTTTCATGGTGAATCACTACCAATAAAGAGAAACAATGAAAGTGTCTTTAGTAGTGTAAAAGAAGAAATTGACGAGGATGATGTTGATAACACAATTGGAATGTTTGAGGCTGCACATAATTATTTTAATGACAAGTCAGAAAATTTTGAGGAAGTAGTAGATGATGCCAAGAAACCATTATATCCTAATTGTACGAATTTTACCAAAATATCTACGTTGATAAAGTTATATAATTTGAAAGCTAAATTTCGATGGAGTGATAAGAGTTTCACTGAGTTATTACAATTACAATATTTTAGGTGTTGGATGATCGTATTTGCTGTAGTACTATATGGAAGTGAGGAAAAGTGTGATTGTATTTTAGTGTTGGATCTTATGCATTGTAGGTGTTTACTATTGGTTTGCCATGGATGGTAGGATGTGTTGTTTGATATGTGTGATTATATATAAGTGTATATATTGGAGGATTTGGAGTAGTTGGACTTATAGTGTTGAATATAGTTGTGTTTATTGATATGTGATTATATGTAAGTGTTGGATGATGTGTATTTGTTGTAGTTCTATATGGAAGTGTATGCTGGAATTTTAGGTATTATTGTGTGCATTGCAGGCGAATTAGGTATTATTGTGTGCATTGCAGGTGAATTAGGTATTATTGTGTGCATTGCTGGAATTTTAGGTATTATTGTGTGCATTGAGTAGTAGGCATTATAGCTAGTGTGCAAGCCATTTTTTTATTTTTTACAATATACGATGACGAACATTTCCGGACGTAATTCGAATCAAATAATATCGGTTTTGCCGTCATAAAAACTATTATAAATACGACATGAAATGAATCTTTAAAAATGACATTAAATGTGTCTTTAATGTCGGTTTAAAAAACGACATTAAATGTGTCTTTAATGTCGGTGGGAAAACGACATTAAATGTGTCTTTAATGTCGGTGGAAAAACGACATTAAAAATGTGCAATAAGCGACATTAAAGACATCTTTAATGTCGGTTATAAACCGACATTAAAGATGAACCGACATTAAAGACCTTCAATAACACCTTCAAAGATGTCGGTTTAAAACCGACATAGAAGGTCTTTAATGTCGGTTTATAACCGACATTAAAGCCCAACCGACATTAAAGACCTTTAATAACGCTTACAAAGATGTCGGTCGCCAAGTGACATTAAAGGCCTTTAATGTCGGTTTTAAACCGACATTAAAGGCCAAATTTCTTGTAGTGATCAGAAAGTTGAAGTATCTCACCAATCGAACTTATAAAGCCAAGAAGGATAATAAGGGCTTTTTAAATTTCTTTTTTCCAAATTCCTTTTCTTTGACGTATTTTTCCTTATCCTTTTATACTACTTTCAATTTCAATGGCTGAAGAGGCTCCAGACTCCTCTTTTATTCCCCGTATAATTAGGAGAAGCACCTTCCCTCCCGGCTTTGTTTTTGGTTGTGCATCATCTGCTTATCAAGTAACCATAAAAACAAACTTTTCCTTCTTTTCACTTTTATTCTTTCATTTTCTAAATTAATAATATCTAACATATGTATATGTATGTATGTACATATGTGTATATATATATATATATATATATATTTATTGTATTTAACAGTATGAAGGTGCTGCTTTTGAGTATGGGAGAACACCAAGTATTTGGGATACATTTACTCATCTACACCCTGGTTCTTGATCTTTCTTCCTCTCTTTCTCTAGCTCTTTCCATACGAAAAATAAGAACAAATAATTGAGAAAGTAAGTTATGTTTGTTTTTGTGGAACTCCAGATAGGATTGATGATGGCAGTAATGCAGATGTAACTGTTGATCAATACCATCGATACCTGGTTTGTGAGATCTATATAGTTGCAGTACATAAAATTTAAAAATTGGCAGACCACAACTTTTTTAACCTTAATTACTACTTGATTTATCTGTTAAAAATGTACATTATTATATTGATTATGTATTCTTCGTGTACAAAACAGGAAGATGTTGACATTATCAAGAAATTAGGTTTCGATGCATACCGATTCTCAATTTCATGGTCTAGAGTCTTGCCAAGTAAGGATTTAAATATCACTTACACACATATATATAAAACTTATCTTCAGATTTTGTATACTTAATTTTTTTTTTTTTTTTTAAAAAAAGGAATTTGGATTCACGAAGAAAACCATGGGTTGGATTGGCAGCTGACACTTTAGGGCAACTTTAGTATTTTCTTTAAATACAGGAGATTTGCTAAAAAAAAAATGCAAAAACAAGTTTAAGTACATGATAGTAACAAAAACAAAATCCAACCCACATATGTAAATTGTAAAATGTCACAAAGCCCAACCCACAATTACTGATATACATTTGATATACTTAATACACATTTGATACATCTAATATCCATATATTTGATATACATTTGACACTTCTTTCTAACCTTTAAACTTTAATACAATTGATACACCATAATTTTTGTTATATTTACAAAATTTTAAACTAATGTATTATATTCGTAAAATTTAAGATGTAGAGTATTTTAAAATGTGAGAATTTTATCGTATTTATAAAATTCTAAAACAATATAGTATATTTAGAACATTGTGTTATCAAAAGGGTAGTGATTGCAATCTTCCTTAAAAATAACCCTAATCCTCACTTTTACCGCATCGGACCTAATGGGCCAAAGAATGCAAAATTGTCATTTCTTTCTTTTTTTTTTTTAACCTTAAATTAGTTAATTTCAATTTTTCATACTTTATTTTGAGATGAATTTAATTAATTTAGATTAAAAGTATTTTGAATTAAACTAACCATTTGAATAAAATTGATTAAAGTTGTATTTTTTTGGGTACTTTGTCAAATAACACGACATTTATGCTTTTTTTATGTCAAATTTATATACATCTTAAAAAATAATAATCAATAACATATCTTCGACAAATTCATATCTTTATTTCTTAAAAATGGCGTATTACAAAATATTGTCGTATAAAAATTGGATATCAATGTCTGTGTTTATGTTTCATATCTTATAGAATTTGAAAATTATAATACTATTTGTCTAAATTAAACAAAATGCATCTAGTTAAAGCATATATGGTTGATTGATAATGTTAGAAATTCCATGTTTTTTTTAAAGCTTCTACTCAATTTTATGACTTTTGTTAATTAATATGCTATTTTTTATAATATACATGTGTACTATGAAATTCGATAAACAAAAACAACTTGTCTAAAGCTACTTTTTAGTTTTTAAACAAACCACTAATAGAATGTAAATAGCAAAAGAAGAAAGTTAGAGGTAAATGACAACAGACTTGATTTTTTTATAAAAAAGTTACAAAGAGAGAACTTAGTAACTTTATTATATTTTTATAAAACTAAGCGTTTTGAATTCACTTATATAATTTTAGTTATCTTCTATGCCTTTAGATAATCTTAATTTGTAGTACTTAGATTTTGCATACATATCCATACATATACATATATATAGTTTAACTAATGATGACTTATGTATTAATTACGTTTTGAAAATATCCATAGAGGGAAAGCTTTCTGGTGGTGTTAATCAAGAAGGAATTGATTATTACAATAGACTCATCAACGATCTCCTCTCAAAAGGTTAGTGTATTATATATCTTAATACTTCATTGACTCATTAAAAGGGTTTGGTCTAATCGATTATTTTAACCAAATTATTTGGCTTAATTAAATAACTTCCTAATTTTAATGATCAATATTTGGAATTGTAATTAATTGGTAGGTATCGAACCATATGTAACAATTTTCCATTGGGATGTTCCTCAAGCTTTAGAAGATGAATATCTAGGCTTCTTGTCCGAACGAATTATGTGAGTATAGCCTTTCTTTTTTCTTTTTAAATAAATATAATAATTATAGACATATATATTATAGTATTAATTACTGTTTTTATATAACAAAATACTTCCCCTATAGTATTGTTAAAAAGAAAAATAATTCCTCTTGTTCCTTTGTTTCTCTCTCCTTTTAATTAAGTTAATAATATGGTTGACTTTTAAACATCTTTGATGATAAGTCCTTAGTTGAGATACATACTCATATTGGCATATAATAATCATAATAATTAAATGAATAATTGTATATATTGACAATAATTAATGAGCTGCAGAAAAACTTTTTTAGTTGTTAATTAAAGATTAATGAATAAACTAAGCTTAAATGGCTGTATTTGTATCCTAACCTGTAACGCCCAACAATTTGGTTTCCCTTTGTTGTTTTGACCATTAATATTAATATTAAGTGTGGTTAATATTATTATTATTATTATTAAACTAAGGTTTTTTTTTATATATTAATTTTTGAAGTTAGGGGTGAAATAATCAATTAATGGCTTAACAAATAAATTAATTGCCTTGGAAAGGGTCAAGGGTGGTTTAATTGAGGAGAGAGAAAAGAGGGTTTAGGGATTTCTTTTATTATTTTAATTCTTTTAAAAAGGGGCATTGGGAAATGTGAGACTCATCATCTCCCCAAAGAAGAAAAAAAAACCCTAGCCGCCACCACTCTCCGCCGCCGCCGCACGCCGCCGCACGCCACCGCACGCCACCGTCGCCAGCTGCAAAATAACCCTCGGAGCCGGCCGTAGTAGAGCCGAACCACCATCCCAGCCGCGCCGCGTCTGCAAGCCGAATCCGGAGCCGCTCCTCATCCGCGCAGCCGAGCGCCGTATCTGCAGCCAGCCACGCCGCGCCGCGTAGATCCGACGCAGCGCAGCCGGAACTCGCCGAGACAGCCGAAGCCAACCAGCCGCGCGCCTGCAAGTCGAAACCGAGCCGCCGCCGAGCTTCCAGCCGCGTCGGAAAAATCGAGCAAGCCGATCTGTGCAGCCGAAGCTCGCCGCGCCGCGTCGATCTGAGAAGTTCAGCCAGCCGCGCCGCTCCGATCGAGCCGAAGGAAGCCGCTTCGATCCGCGCACAGCCGTCTCCCGCAGCCGCCACTCGAAGCCGATCCGCCGCGCGTGCCTCTAGCCGACGAACGAACCCGGAGCCGCTCCACGCCCGCGCGCCCGAAGCCGAAACCGAAGCCGCGCCGCGTCCAGCCCTCTCCGCGTGTGAGCCGCGTCCGCGTGGGAAGCCGCGCCGCGCGTTTCCGCGAAGCCGAGCCGCATCCCCTCCCTGTTGCAAGCCGAGCCGCACGCGTAGCCTCCTGTACCGAGCCGAGCCGCGCCTGCGCCAAGCCGAGCCGGTCCCTGTCTTCTTCCAGCCGAGCCGCCAAGACCAAATTGGCTCCATCCACCTAGATTTTGGTAATTTAATTAATTATTGTGGCATTTTCCAGTAAGACTCCATGCTTCGGACGTCAATTAAATTAAATTGGGACTAAAATTTAGTTATTTTCCTTAAGGGACGTCTTGGACCAAGTAATTGCTGCAGCGCGGGAATTCTTCAGCAGGGGGGCTCGAGCACTGCAACCTCTCTAGGGTAAGTTATTTCAAATGAGTCTTGAACCGATAGTCGTTGGCGACCTAATTACGAATTTTGGCATATTAAACAGTTAGGACTTCGTCGCTTGGAAAGCGTACTGCCTCGCGGTTAGGACTCGACAAGTAGATCTCCAGGTAAGAGATTCTACTACTAGCTTCATGTTTAGAAGTATGAGACTATGTATGCCCGACTTTTCATGTTAAGGATTAGACAGTACGTTGCCTGAGATAAATGTTAGTATGATGCAAATGACGATATAGTTATACTATAGCCTGTTATGTGTGGCAAGAGCTGTCATGGCTACGACGAATGTCGGGACGGAAAGTGTAGAGATGATTTATGTGACATGTTATATGTGGATGCCATGTGTATGTATACTGCAATTAGGGTACCTGTTAGCTTAGTCTGTTAGAGTCGTACCTGCATGGGTGTCCTTCGGGATCACCACCTATTGAGGACTGTGTGGTCCGACGGGACACCAGTCTAGCATGGATATAGATATGACTCGAGTGACTCGACGGGGTCCTCGCATCCCGACTGTCCTAGGTGTCCCCCGGGGCACCGAAGACCAGAGTTACGTTCCTACGGGAGCGCATGATTGCACGTGTTCGGGAACGTGCCAGAGATTGGGTACCAGTTATCAGGACTCTAACAGGAAGTTAACAGGCACCTAGTGGGACTAGTAGTGGGTCCCTTACTGAGTATTTTTATACTCACTCTCTCCATTTTATGTTTTCAGGTAGAGGACGAGGCAAGGGCAAGGGCAAGCTGGCGAGCGACCCGAAGTGAGACCGTGAAGGGCCATAGGGACTACCGCTTCCGCTTATTCTTATTTCAGATTTTCGCATTTGAATTTGAGTACTTTTCATCACTTACCATCTTTTATGTAGATAGGGCCCGAGTAGGACTTCAGAACGCTTTTACATTTTTGCATGACAACCTTGTTTAAATTTTATAAATGAAATTTCTTAAACCGTATGCGTTTTAAAATTTTTATGACTTAAACCACTTGTTCTATATTTGGTAATGACTTCGATTCAGTATAAGGAGTTGGGTCGTTACAGTTGGTATCAGAGCACAGTGTTTTAGGTTCTGTAGACTGACCTACGATGTAAGTCATTTTTTGTTTTGGTTTACTTCACCCTATGGCTATACGGTCCTTCGGCACTCGCCAGGTATGTCTAAAGCCTTGCTAATGTTAAGATTACAATTTTGCCTGAATAGTCTAAGACCTAGAAATAAGGTGTTAAGTTCTTGTGGTGAAAAGTTTGTTGGTGAATTTTAGGGAGAATGTCGCCACGTAGGGGTGCACGCCGAGGAGGTGGTAGGGGAGGCAGAGGAGCCGGTCGTGGCCAGCCGGAGGCGCCACCTGTTGCACCGGCAGTCGACCCAAACGCACCGGTCACCCAGGCGGACCTCGCCGCGATGGAGCAGCGTTATCAGGACATGCTGCAAGCTGCTTTGGCACCTTTCCTTGCCGCCCAGCAGGCCCAGGCCGCCCCTGTTCAGGCCCAGGCCGCCCCCGCTCAGACCCAGGCCGCCCCTGTTCAGGCCCAGGCCGTCGCTCCTCCAGCCCCTGAGGAAGCTCAACCAGTACCAGTTCAACTGTCGGCCGAGGCGAAACACTTACGGGATTTCAGGAAGTATAATCCTAAGACCTTTGACGGATCCATGGACAACCCCACAAAGGCCCAAATGTGGTTGACGTCCATAGAGACTATTTTCCGGTACATGAAGTGCCCAGAAGACCAGAAGGTGCAGTGCGCAGTCTTCTTCTTGGAGGACAGGGGTACCGCCTGGTGGGAGACCGCTGAGAGAATGCTGGGGGGCGATGTCAGCAAAATAACCTGGGAACAGTTCAAGGAGAACTTCTATGCTAAGTTCTTCTCTGCCAATGTGAAGCACGCCAAGCTGCAAGAGTTCCTAAACTTGGAGCAAGGCGACATGACGGTGGAGCAGTACGACGCCGAGTTCGATATGCTGTCCCGCTTTGCTCCCGACATGGTAAGGGATGAGGCGGCCAGGACGGAGAAATTCGTTAGAGGACTCAGGCTAGACCTTCAGGGCATTGTCAGAGCCCTCCGTCCAGCCACGCATGCTGATGCACTACGTATAGCACTGGATTTGAGCCTGCCTGAGAGAGCCGATTCGTCTAAGGCTGCCGGCAGAGGGTCAGCCTTGGGACAGAAGAGGAAGGTTGAGACGCAGCCTGACGTAGCACCGCAGCGAACACTGAGGTCAGGAGGTGTCTTCCAGAGACACCGACGGGAGCTTGCAGCAGCCGGGAGGACTCTGAGAGTGCTACCCGCTTGTACTACCTGCGGGAGAGTCCACGGAGGTCGTTGCTTAGCTGGAAGTGGAGTCTGCTTCAGATGTAGACAGCCGGGGCACACTGCTGATGTGTGTCCTCGGAAACCCTTTGAGACGACACCGCCCCAGCCTTCTGCGTCCCAGCAGGGGAGAGTTTTCGCCACCACCCGGCAGGAGGCCGAGCGAGCTGGCACAGTGGTGACAGGTACGCTCCCAATTTTGGGGCATTATGCTTTTGTGCTATTTGACTCTGGGTCATCCCACTCGTTTATATCCTCCGTTTTCGTTCAGCATGTGGGTTTGGAGGTAGAGCCTTTGGGTAGTGTTTTGTCGGTTTCTACTCCATCGGGGGAGGTCCTATTGTCCAAAGAACAAATAAAGGCATGTCGGGTAGAGATAGCGAATCGTATGTTAGACGTGACCTTACTAGTGTTAGACATGCAGGACTTTGACGTGATACTAGGCATGGATTGGCTGTCAGCCAACCATGCAAATATAGACTGTTTTGGCAAGGAAGTTGTCTTTAACCCTCCCTCCGAGGCTAGCTTCAAGTTCAGGGGGGCAGGCATGGTATGTATACCCAAGGTCATCTCAGCCATGAAGGCTAGTAAACTACTCAGCCAGGGAACTTGGGGCATCTTGGCAAGCGTAGTGGATGTGAGAGAGCCAGAAGTTTCCCTATCTTCCGAACCAGTGGTAAGGGAGTACCCCGACGTTTTCCCAGACGAACTTCCAGGACTTCCGCCTCCCAGAGAAGTAGATTTCGCCATCGAGTTAGAGCCGGGCACTGCCCCTATCTCGAGGGCCCCTTACAGAATGGCTCCAGCCGAGCTAAAGGAGTTGAAGGTCCAGTTACAGGAGTTGCTGGACAAAGGCTTCATCCGGCCCAGTGTGTCGCCTTGGGGAGCCCCAGTATTGTTCGTGAAGAAGAAGGATGGGTCGATGCGCCTTTGTATTGACTACCGAGAGCTGAACAAGGTGACAGTCAAAAACCGCTACCCCTTGCCCAGGATTGACGACCTGTTCGATCAGTTGCAGGGAGCCACTGTCTTTTCCAAGATCGACCTGCGATCAGGCTATCACCAGTTGAGGATTAGGGACGGTGACATTCCCAAGACGGCCTTTCGATCGAGGTACGGACATTACGAATTCGTTGTGATGTCTTTCGGCTTGACTAACGCTCCCGCAGTATTCATGGATTTGATGAACAGGGTGTTTATGGACTTTCTAGACTCGTTCGTCATAGTCTTCATTGACGACATCCTCATTTACTCAAAAACTGAGGCGGAGCACGAGAAGCACTTACACCAGGTTTTGGAGACCCTTCGAGCCAACAAGTTGTATGCCAAATTCTCCAAGTGTGAATTATGGTTAAGGAAGGTGACGTTCCTTGGCCATGTGGTTTCCAGTGAGGGAGTTTCAGTAGACCTCGCAAAGATTGAAGCGGTGACCAACTGGACTCGACCGTCCACGGTTAGTGAAATTCGAAGTTTTCTGGGCTTGGCAGGTTACTACAGGAGGTTCGTGGGAGACTTCTCACGTATAGCCAGCCCGTTGACCCAGTTGACCAGAAAGGGAACCCCTTTTGTCTGGAGCCCAGCCTGCGAGAGGAGCTTTCAGGAGCTCAAACAGAAGCTAGTGACTGCACCGGTCCTGACAGTGCCCGATGGTTCGGGAAACTTTGTAATCTATAGCGACGCCTCCAAGAAGGGACTGGGCTGTGTCCTGATGCAGCAAGGTAAGGTAGTTGCTTATGCCTCCCGCCAGTTGAAGATCCATGAGCAGAACTACCCTACCCATGACTTGGAGTTGGCAGCTGTAGTCTTTGCACTGAAGATATGGAGGCACTATCTGTACGGCAAGAAGATTCAGATTTACACCGACCATAAGAGCCTGAAGTACTTCTTCACTCAGAAGGAGTTGAACATGAGGCAGAGGAGGTGGCTCGAGTTGGTGAAAGACTACGACTGCGAGATCCTATACCACCCAGGCAAAGCAAATGTAGTGGCTGACGCGCTGAGTAGGAAAGTGGCACATTCAGCAGCGCTAATCACCAAGCAGACCCCCTTACTCAGGGATTTTGAGAGAGCCGAGATTGCAGTCTCAGTAGGTGAGGTTACCGCACAGTTGGCTCAGTTGGCAGTTCAGCCAACCTTGAGGCAAAAGATCATTGCTGCTCAGCTGAATGACCCTTACTTGGCAGAGAAGCGTCGTGTGGTAGAGACAGAACAAGGTGAAGACTTCTCCATATCCTCTGACGATGGCCTTATGTTTGAGGGACGCCTGTGTGTGCCGGAAGACAGCGCAGTTAAGACGGAGCTTTTGACTGAGGCTCACAGTTCCCCGTTTACCATGCATCCTGGGAGTACGAAGATGTACCAGGACTTAAGGAGTGTCTATTGGTGGAGGGGCATGAAGAGGGATGTGGCAGAATTTGTCAGTAGATGCTTGGTGTGCCAGCAGGTGAAGGCACCTAGGCAGCATCCAGCAGGGTTGTTGCAACCCTTGAGTGTGCCAGGGTGGAAGTGGGAGAGTGTGTCGATGGATTTTATTACGGGACTGCCCAAGACCCTAAGGGGCTACACGGTGATCTGGGTTGTGGTCGACAGACTCACGAAGTTGGCCCATTTCGTGCCAGGGAAATCCACTTACACTGCCAGTAAGTGGGGGCAGCTATATATGACAGAGATTGTGAGACTACATGGAGTACCCGTATCCATCATTTCAGACAGAGACGCCCGTTTCACATCGAAGTTCTGGAAAGGACTTCAACTCGCATTAGGTACGAGGTTGGACTTCAGCACGGCATTCCACCCTCAGACTGATGGTCAGACAGAGAGATTGAACCAGATTTTGGAAGACATGCTGCGAGCCTGCGTGCTAGAGTTTTCAGGAAGTTGGGACTCCCATCTGCATCTGATGGAGTTCGCCTATAACAATAGCTACCAGGCCACTATCGGTATGGCACCGTTCGAGGCTCTGTATGGCAAGTGCTGTAGATCCCCTGTCTGCTGGGGCGAGGTTGGAGAGCAGAGGATGCTAGGCCCCGAGTTAGTGCAGACGACCAACGCAGCCATACAGAAGATCCGAGCTCGTATGCTGACAGCCCAGAGCAGACAGAAGAGTTACGCTGATGTACGACGTAAGGACCTCGAGTTTGAAGTGGGAGATATGGTCTTTCTGAAGGTTGCACCCATGAAGGGTGTTCTGAGGTTCGCGAAGAAGGGGAAGCTGAGTCCACGCTTCGTAGGGCCGTTCGAGATATTGGAGCGAATTGGCCCCGTGGCTTACCGCTTGGCGCTACCCCCATCTTTTGCTGCAGTGCACGACGTATTCCATATCTCCATGCTGAGGAAATATGTCGTAGACCCAACACATGTGGTGGACTTCGAGCCACTGCAGATTAGCGAGAACTTGAGCTACGAGGAGCAGCCTGTCGAGGTCCTGGCAAGGGAGGTCAAGAAGCTTCGCAGTCGAGAAATTCCACTGGTCAAAATCCTTTGGCAGAACCATGGAGTGGAAGAGGCTACGTGGGAAAAAGAAGAGGACATGAGAGCCCAGCACCCCGAGCTGTTCGAGAATTAGAACTTTCGAGGACGAAAGTTTTTGTAGGAGGGAAGATTGTAACGCCCAACAATTTTGTTTCCCTTTGTTGTTTTGACCATTAATATTAATATTAAGTGTGGTTAATATTATTATTATTATTATTAAACTAAGGTTTTTTTTTATATATTAATTTTTGAAGTTAGGGGGTGAAATAATCAATTAATGGCTTAACAAATAAATTAATTGCCTTGGAAAGGGTCAAGGGTGGTTTAATTGAGGAGAGAGAAAAGAGGGTTTAGGGATTTCTTTTATTATTTTAATTCTTTTAAAAAGGGGCATTGGGAAATGTGAGACTCATCATCTCCCCAAAGAAGAAAAAAAAAACCCTAGCCGCCGCCACTCTCCGCCGCCGCCGCACGCCGCCGCACGCCACCGCACGCCACCGCCGCCAGCTGCAAAATAACCCTCGGAGCCGGCCGTAGTAGAGCCGAACCACCATCCCAGCCGCGCCGCGTCTGCAAGCCGAATCCGGAGCCGCTCCTCATCCGCGCAGCCGAGCGCCGTATCTGCAGCCAGCCACGCCGCGCCGCGTAGATCCGACGCAGCGCAGCCGGAACTCGCCGAGACAGCCGAAGCCAACCAGCCGCGCGCCTGCAAGTCGAAACCGAGCCGCCGCCGAGCTTCCAGCCGCGTCGGAAAAATCGAGCAAGCCGATCTGTGCAGCCGAAGCTCGCCGCGCCGCGTCGATCTGAGAAGTTCAGCCAGCCGCGCCGCTCCGATCGAGCCGAAGGAAGCCGCTTCGATCCGCGCACAGCCGTCTCCCGCAGCCGCCACTCGAAGCCGATCCGCCGCGCGTGCCTCTAGCCGACGAACGAACCCGGAGCCGCTCCACGCCCGCGCGCCCGAAGCCGAAACCGAAGCCGCGCCGCGTCCAGCCCTCTCCGCGTGTGAGCCGCGTCCGCGTGGGAAGCCGCGCCGCGCGTTTCCGCGAAGCCGAGCCGCATCCCCTCCCTGTTGCAAGCCGAGCCGCACGCGTAGCCTCCTGTACCGAGCCGAGCCGCGCCTGCGCCAAGCCGAGCCGGTCCCTGTCTTCTTCCAGCCGAGCCGCCAAGACCAAATTGGCTCCATCCACCTAGATTTTGGTAATTTAATTAATTATTGTGGCATTTTCCAGTAAGACTCCATGCTTCGGACGTCAATTAAATTAAATTGGGACTAAAATTTAGTTATTTTCCTTAAGGGACGTCTTGGACCAAGTAATTGCTGCAGCGCGGGAATTCTTCAGCAGGGGGGCTCGAGCACTGCAACCTCTCTAGGGTAAGTTATTTCAAATGAGTCTTGAACCGATAGTCGTTGGCGACCTAATTACGAATTTTGGCATATTAAACAGTTAGGACTTCGTCGCTTGGAAAGCGTACTGCCTCGCGGTTAGGACTCGACAAGTAGATCTCCAGGTAAGAGATTCTACTACTAGCTTCATGTTTAGAAGTATGAGACTATGTATGCCCGACTTTTCATGTTAAGGATTACACAGTACGTTGCCTGAGATAAATGTTAGTATGATGCAAATGACGATATAGTTATACTATAGCCTGTTATGTGTGGCAAGAGCTGTCATGGCTACGACGAATGTCGGGACGGAAAGTGTAGAGATGATTTATGTGACATGTTATATGTGGATGCCATGTGTATGTATACTGCAATTAGGGTACCTGTTAGCTTAGTCTGTTAGAGTCGTACCTGCATGGGTGTCCTTCGGGATCACCACCTATTGAGGACTGTGTGGTCCGACGGGACACCAGTCTAGCATGGATATAGATATGACTCGAGTGACTCGACGGGGTCCTCGCATCCCGACTGTCCTAGGTGTCCCCCGGGGCACCGAAGACCAGAGTTACGTTCCTACGGGAGCGCATGATTGCACGTGTTCGGGAACGTGCCAGAGATTGGGTACCAGTTATCAGGACTCTAACAGGAAGTTAACAGGCACCTAGTGGGACTAGTAGTGGGTCCCTTACTGAGTATTTTTATACTCACTCTCTCCATTTTATGTTTTCAGGTAGAGGACGAGGCAAGGGCAAGGGCAAGCTGGCGAGCGACCCGAAGTGAGACCGTGAAGGGCCATAGGGACTACCGCTTCCGCTTATTCTTATTTCAGATTTTCGCATTTGAATTTGAGTACTTTTCATCACTTACCATCTTTTATGTAGATAGGGCCCGAGTAGGACTTCAGAACGCTTTTACATTTTTGCATGACTACCTTGTTTGAATTTTATAAATGAAATTTCTTAAACCGTATGCGTTTTAAAATTTTTATGACTTAAACCACTTGTTCTATATTTGGTAATGACTTCGATTCAGTATAAGGAGTTGGGTCGTTACAGTTGGTATCAGAGCACAGTGTTTTAGGTTCTGTAGACTGACCTACGATGTAAGTCATTTTTTGTTTTGGTTTACTTCACCCTATGGCTATACGGTCCTTCGGCACTCGCCAGGTATGTCTAAAGCCTTGCTAATGTTAAGATTACAATTTTGCCTGAATAGTCTAAGACCTAGAAATAAGGTGTTAAGTTCTTGTGGTGAAAAGTTTGTTGGTGAATTTTAGGGAGAATGTCGCCACGTAGGGGTGCACGCCGAGGAGGTGGTAGGGGAGGCAGAGGAGCCGGTCGTGGCCAGCCGGAGGCGCCACCTGTTGCACCGGCAGTCGACCCAAACGCACCGGTCACCCAGGCGGACCTCGCCGCGATGGAGCAGCGTTATCAGGACATGCTGCAAGCTGCTTTGGCACCTTTCCTTGCCGCCCAGCAGGCCCAGGCCGCCCCTGTTCAGGCCCAGGCCGCCCCCGCTCAGACCCAGGCCGCCCCTGTTCAGGCCCAGGCCGTCGCTCCTCCAGCCCCTGAGGAAGCTCAACCAGTACCAGTTCAGAACGCTTTTACATTTTTGCATGACAACCTTGTTTAAATTTTATAAATGAAATTTCTTAAACCGTATGCGTTTTAAAATTTTTATGACTTAAACCACTTGTTCTATATTTGGTAATGACTTCGATTCAGTATAAGGAGTTGGGTCGTTACATAACCATTTATTATATTTAAATAGAAGTTTAATAAGGGTGGTCAATATATAATAAAGTTTTTAGTCCTCTTATTTAACCTAATAATACTATCAGATTCGTTTCCAAACCATTTTTGTTTTGAACCCAACTTTCTCCTCTGTCAAATATGTTCAAAGTAAATATCCCAAAGCTTGCTTTCTTCTATTTCTATTTTAAAAGTTTTGGCTAAATCACTAGATGAGAGTCTACCAAAAACTTAAAATAGAACAAAGAAACATGTACTTCAAGGAAAGGAAATAACGCGTGGATATTATTATTGATTTCAGAAATGATTATCGAGATTTTGCTGAGCTTTGCTTCAAAAAGTTCGGAGATAGAGTGAAACATTGGATCACTTTTAACGAGCAATATATCTTTGCCTCATATGGCTATGCAACTGGACTATTTGCACCCGGCAGAGGCTCTTCTTCAGAATATTATGATTATCTTTGTGAAGATTCTAAGAATAGACCACATGTTGGTCTTGTACCACGTAGAGGCTCGTTCTGGAAACTGTTAGATTGTGAACTTAAGGGAAATCCTGGAACTGAACCGTATATTGTTGGTCACAACCAAATTCTCGCACATGCTCTAACGGTTAAACTTTACAAGTCTAAATATGTACTACTTCCCTAAATTTGATTTTGGTTAATTCCATTAGTTAAAAGCTCAAAATTTTATAATTTATTGATGCTGAAGTAGATTAAAATTTTCACATTTTTTTTACCATTTTCTCATATGGTATTTGTAGGAGTATCAAAATGGTCAAATTGGGGTGACATTGAATACGGATTGGTACGTCCCATATTCAAGCAGTGAGGACGACAAAAAAGCTACATCTCGAGCTCTTGATTTTTCTCTTGGTTGGTAAGTAAAACAATTAATATATTAAACAATTAGTATATAATTTTTTGAATAGCACACGATTTGTTTTAAATAATAAAACTATTAAAAATATTTATCAATATTGTTGGTGAGTATCTACACCATACTTATTGCGTGGTTTATCAAAAAAATAGAAAATAAAAGGTTAATATATTTTATAAATAAGTTGAGAATGTTAGAATTTTCAAATTACCCTACTTTGTTTAAACATTATATTAATTTGTAGGTTTTTGCATCCTTTGGTGTATGGAGATTATCCAGCCAGCATGAGAGAACTTGTGAAGGAGAGATTGCCCAAATTCACAGAAGATGAAGTTACATTGGTGAAAGGGTCATATGATTTTCTTGGAATAAATTACTATACAGCTAATTATGCAAAAAATAATCCCAATGTTGATCCTAACAAACCAAGCCAAGTCACTGATCCCCATGCCGATGTTTCAAGTAATGCATTCATTATATTTTACTATTACATCAAAATGATCATCTAATGTTATATATCTTTTATTTTTACATTTCTTTTTCTCATATATACACATCTAAATTTCTCTCTATTTTGACTTTACCCATTTGTGTGTTTCTGAATTGTAGCTGATCGAGATGGAGTTTCAATTGGCCCAAAGGTAATCAATGTTATTTGAATTATATTAATTTTAAACAATATTCCTTTTTTTATCAAATTAATGGTTTGTTAAATTGTTTAGGTGAGTGATGAATCTTGGCTTGCAGTTTATCCAAAAGGATTGAGAGATCTTATGGTACATATAAAGATTCATTACGAAGATCCAATCATTTACATCACAGAAAACGGTACACAATTAGTTTTACTATACATATATACATATGCTTGATGTTTATATATTCTTATTGATTAATATACTTTTTAAATACAGGATATCTTGACTATGATAGTTCCAACGTCGAGAAACAACTTATGGACTTGGGTAGAGTTAAATACCACCAAGAACATCTCATTAAACTTCATGAATCAATGGAGTAAGTAAATAGACAAAATATCACAATTTATTTTGCAAAAGACCGTGATAGACAAATAAACACAATTAATTGTATTGATGATAAACTATAATACTTTACTATATTTATTAGTATTCTAGTTCATTATGCTATATATGGAAACAAAGCAAACTATATATTTACTATGCTGTTGACTAATAATATATTATCTCGTAGGGCTGGAGTAAAGGTTAAAGGATATTTCGCATGGACATTATTGGACGATTTTGAATGGTCAAGAGGATATACTATGCGCTTTGGAATAACATACGTTGATTTCAAAAACAAAACTTTGGAACGAATCCCAAAACTATCATCAAAGTGGTTCACCCATTTCCTAAGCAGTTGAAGACGATTCACAGCCCCATCAAAGCTACTTGGCAAGGCATTATCATAATAAAGCCCCTTAAAGCTATTTGCTAAGGCATTATAATAAAGCCCATTAAAGCTATTTCCTAAGGCATTATATTGATCTAATGTTGTTTTTGTTTTTGACATTGCAATCTTGTTATTTTAATGTTTTGGGTCAATAAAATAAATTACCTAGAGCTATTGTGTTGTTTGGATTGAGAATATATATGCTACTTTCATTTACCCTATCACTTTATTTCCCTCTTTCTATTATTATTATTAGACTCGTTGTATAAGTGAAATTTAAACAAAAAATAGTAGAATATATATAAAATATAATCTAAGGACAAAATAATTGAATATATAGCATAAAAATTGGTAAAAGACTAAAAACTTCCACGTCTATTGCATTATATTTTCAAATTATTTTTTCTAATTGTGTTATTTGTTGTCGTCGTCGTGGTCATCTTCAATTTCCTCTTTCTTTGATGATTTTAGTTGAGGGAGACTAGTTGAATGACTTAACTTTTTATGAGATCTTTAACCTAAATTATTATTTCGTGTATTGAAATTTTAAACAAAAATTATTTGTCCATTTGGCTATATCTAACCACTTTTTAACTTAAGCTTAGGCCCCCTACCCAAGTAAAAATAGGATCTTAAAATCCAAAACTACACAAATTTTAGATACATTTTATTAAAAAAATAAATAAATATAAGCCCGACGTGGAAATAAAGTTTTCAAATACATTAATAAATAAACAAAAACATGGACAAAAAGGGTAAAACATAAAACATGGATGAACCGTCTAAAAACATGAATGAACCGTCTAAAAACATGGAAATAAGGGTAGCAAAAGCATTGGTTTAGAACCAATGGCACAATCATGGATCCTTGTTGTCACTTGCCGACTTGTCTTTACTTGTAACGACCAAACTTTTTATATTAAACTGAAGTCATTACTATTAAAAATAAATAGAGGTTTCTTAAAAAAAAAATTGAAGATAATACTAAACTTTTATTGAAAACCTCAAATACTCATTTTTAAGTCATAAATAAAAGTATATATAAATAGAATCTAGCAAATGAAATCCTAGTTTAGGCTCTATCTAATTTTAAAGAAAAATAATCATAGAAACATAACTCATGAGTTTGATAAATGTAATAATACAAAAATACTAAAAACCAAAACTATAAAGCAAAAGCAGAAGCATAAAAAAGTTTCTATATGGCAAGTGGCGGTCACTTCTTATCATTCGCCAACTTCTCTCTACTTCTACCTCTGTTTGAAAAATTAAACATAGAAAGAGTGAGTATAAACATATACTCAGTAAGGGACCTACTACTAGTCTCACTAGATGTTTATTAACTTTCCATTAGGGTCCTATAAAGAAGTACCTCTAAATTGGCGCGCTCCCGAATACATGCTATCTAATGATCCCATAGAAACATATCTGACCTTCGGTGAACCCAAAGGAATACCTAGGATAAAATTAGTATTTGGTGAACCTGGAGGAACACCTAAGACAAACTAGTCTTCAGTAAACTTGAAGGAACACTTAAGACAATCGGCTGTAAGTGACCCCATCGAACCATTGATATACATATATAACAAATCATGACAGATTGGTGGTCCCATCGAACCACCATTACAAGAGACGGGGGGACTCCCGACGCAAACACTACAACAAATTAGGCTTTCAGTAACATTTTTTAATAACATATATTATAAAATGTTATAAAAAAAAGATAAGAAAAGCGGGGGAGAGAAAAAAAAGAGTAAAGAAATTAAAAAGATAATCGAAGTGCTATTAAAAAGAAGAAAAAAAGAAAAGCGGGAAAGATTTGGGCGAAAAAATTAATTTGGAGCCCAAACACCTAAAAGAGTAATCGATCTCCCGTTGGCTCTCTTCTCTCCATCGTCTTCTCCGTCGTCTTCTCCATCGTCTTCTCTCCATCGTCTTCTCCATCGTCTTCTCTATCGTCTTCTCTCCATCTATCGTCTTCTCTTCTCTTCTCGACAACTCAAATCTCCTACTTCGTCTTCTTTGTTCTCTTCAGTCCATCACCTTCGTTTCCAAGCTCCATCTATTTCTGTAAGTCCCCCTGCCTATCACGAAATAATAAACATAAGTTTGAGACGAAGGGCTCTTTCGGATTATCAATCCATCTTCATCTGGTATGCTCGACCATCTTTTTGTTGCCCTAATTTGTCTATTCTTTGACTAGTTTATCTTTTTTTCTGTTGGTGGTTGTTTGATGTTTGTGGTTGTTTGGTGTTTGTGTTGAATATAATGTAGGTTATTTTGTCTTTAGTTGTTTGATGTTTATGGAAAATCTTTCAGTTGATGTTTGAGTATTGGCAAGGATATTTGTGAAAAAAAATTAAGTTGATGTTGATTATTCTCAAGACTTCTGTCTGTACAATTTATTTTTTCTTGAACCCTTATGGAAATTGGGTATGTATATGTATATATAGATGACTGATTTACGAAGAATGAGGCATTAAAACTATCTCCCTTTTTCCCTTGTGTCGATCTTCTCATCTCCCTCACCTCATCGTTCGCTCACTGTCTATCTTCCTCACGACAGTCCTTTCATTGCAGTTCATCAATTTCCAGTGGTAGTGAATCTTCACTCTTCCCTTGTTGTCTTTCTCTGTTTTCTTTTTCTTTTTCTTTCTTTTGTAGATCTCATTTCTGAATTTTTAAACTCTCTCAGAGCCTTTCAATGGGTTTTTTATGATTTACATGTTTGTCTCTTTACTGGGTATTTGTTAAATGGAGAGTCTCTACCTTGAGCTGTATTCTTTTAACTAGTATTCCTTACTTCCATTGGTAGCTACTCTGCAAGTTTTTGCACTATGGTAAGTTATTTTAAAAAAATTGGAGTTAGGTTGAAGAAGTTTGATATTTGATCTTTGATATTTACATCAATTCCTTACTTCCATTCCTTAACTAGTCAATAAAATATTTGATATTTGCATAATGGATGAAGCTGGACACAACACTCTTCCAGTATGTAGAATTTAGTAGAACGTTTGTTGCAAATTTTATTTTAGCATATGATTATACAATGGTCGTTGATTATCAAATCTTTTTAAGTTTACTTTTTACATTGTTGGCGATGGTAGCACCGATATATTATTTTTTTACGTTTAGAGGTGAAGCAAATGGATGCATAACAATTTCTTTGCAAAAACTTTTGAATTAGTTTTGGACTTCTTCAACCACTTCTTAGCTATGACTAGTCATTTTTTGCAAGTGGTGGGTTAAGACTTTGTTTAGATAAATCAATTAAGATATTGCATATTAGTTAACAAACAATGGAAAATTTCTAACTTGTAAAAGGTTGATGGTTGGAGGTGAGGATTAATTCAAAAGATTGCTTAAGATTATGGTGGATTTTGGACTAATTTAGACTTTCCAATGTATTTTTTTTCTTTTTTTTTTTGCCAAGGATGATTAGTGTAACTTGTTGATAGGTTACTTAGTTAAACTTCTCATTTGTTTTAGCCAAGTTGCGTATATAAACGTACACAATATTAAAATTTCATTTTGTATATATACAAGTAAAAGAGAAATATTATAGTTTCTAAAAAAGAAAACATTGTATACATGCAAGTAAAAGATAAATATTATAGTTTCTAAAAATACATTGTTAACATAACCCGAGATGACTAGTCAATTTCATCAATTTTCTGTCAGTTGCCATGGCTATGGTGTAGGTAGATTAGATATACCAAAGAGCAATAAAAATGATTTGATAGAGATGGAAAAAAACAAACAAACAAACAGGGAAAAAAAAACTTACCAATTATATGTTGAATAAGAAGAGAGTTGTCAGCTACCAGTAGAATAACTATTTAATAGAGTAGGCTATTTCATTAAAATTACATTATAGAATAACCGTTGGATGTAGATTTTTGAAACTGTATATGTGTGTGTTCTGATATTTGTTGTATTTTAGTTTGGGATACATTATGTTTAATCTCTCTTTTATGTCTTCCAATTGCATTGTCTGATTTTGGACTTGAAATGATGTACTCAATGTTTTATGTTAACAATATTTGGGACAAAATGGGAAGACATGTTTTGTTAGGTAAGCTTAGTCTCATATTTCATTTTTCAACGTTATGGTGATGTCGAATATCTGTAACTGTAACGCCCCAGCAAATTAGAGTTTCACCTCTAGAGTTTTTTCTTTCTTTTCTTTTCTTCAAATTGTTATGGATTTGATTATTGTGGACCTTATGCTTAATGTAAGGGTAAAGTTTTCCTTGGTTATTTTCTTAATTATTGAAGTTAGGGGGAAATAATTTAATTAATGATGATTAGCAAATTAATTATTTGCCTTGGAAAGGGTCAAGGGTGGTTTAATTGAAGAGAGAGAAAAGAGGGTAATTGAAGAGAGAGAAAAGAGGGTTTATTAAATTCTTTTATTATTTTAAATTCTTTTAAAAAGGAGGCATTGGGAGACGTGAGACTCCTCATCTCCCCAAAGAAGAAAAACCCTAGCCGCCGCCACTCCCCACGCCGCCGCCGCCGCCGCCAGCTTCAAGCACAAGCGCCGGAGCCGGCCGCAGTAGAAGCCGAACCACCCTCCTAGCCGCGCCGGAAATCCGTCCAAGCCGATCCGCGCACGCCGGGCATCCATCGCAAAGCCGAACCCGCAGCCGCCACCCGAAGCCGATCCACCGCGCGTCTGCAAGCCGAACCCGTAGCCGCCAGCCGAAGCCGGAACTCGCCGCACCGCTTCGATCTAAAGAGGACAGCCGACGCCGCGCCGCTTCGATCAAGCCGAAAGGAGCCGCTTAGATCTGACGCAGCCGGAACGTCCATCAGCCAGCCGTCGCGCCGTCGCGCCGACTGAAGCCCAGCAGCCAACGCCGAGCCTGCCTCCAGCCGTCGAACCCGAACCCGGAGCCGCTCCACATCCGCGCGCCCGAACCTGGAGCCGAATCCGCGTGTGAGCCGCGTCCGCGCGTGAAGCCGCGCCGCGCGCTTCTGCGTAGCCGAGCCGCGTCTCCCTCCTGTTGCAAGCCGAGCCGCACGCGTAAATCCCTGTACCGAGCCGAGCCGCGCCTGCGCCAAGCCGAGCCGGTCCCTGTCCTCTTCCAGCCGAGCCGCCAAGACTAATTTGGCTCCATCCACCTAAATTTTGGTAATTTAATTAATTATTGTGGCATTTCCCAGTAAGACTCCATGTTTCGGACGTTAATTAAATTAATTTGGGACTAAATTAAGTTATTTTCCTTAAGGGACGTCTTGGACCAAGTAATCGCGGCAGCGCGGGATTTCTTCAGTAGGGGCTTGAGCACTGCAACCTCTCTCTAGGGTAAGTCATTTCAAATGAGTCTTGAACCGTTAGTCGTTGGTGACCTAATTACGAATCTTGGCATATTACACAGTTAGGACCTCGTCGCTTGGAAAGCGTACTGCCTCGCGGCTAGAACTCGTCAAGTAAATCTCCAGGTAAGAGATTCTACTACTAGCTCCATGCTTAGAAATATGAGACTATGTATACTCCAATTTTGCATGTTGAGGATTAGACGGTACGATGCCTGAAATCAATGTTAGTATGATGTAAATGACGATATGGTTATACTATAGCCTGTTATGTGTGGCGAGAGCTGTTATAGCTATACGACAAATGTCGAGACGGAGAGGGTAGAGATGATCTATGTGATATGTTATATGCTGATGCCATGTGTATGTATACTGCAATTAGGGTACCTGTTAGCTTAATCTGTTAGAGTCGTACCTGCATGGGTGTCCTTCGGGATCACCACCTATTGAGGACTGTGTGGTCCGACGGGACACCAGTCTAGCATGGATATAGATATGACTCGAGTGACTCGACGGGGTCCTCGCATCCCAACTGTCCTAGGTGTCCCCCGGGGCTCCGAAGACCAGAGATACGTTCCTACGGGAGCGCATGTTGCACGTGTTCGGGAACGTACCAGAGATTGGGTACCAGTTACAGGACTCTGACAGGAAGTTAACAGGCACCTAGTGGGACTAGTAGTGGGTCCCTTACTGAGTATTTTATACTCACTCTCTTCATTTCATGTTTTCAGGTAGAGGACGAGGCAAGGGCAAGGGCAAGCTGGCGAGCGACCCGAAGTGACCGTGGAGGGCCATAGGGACTACTGCTTCCGCTTATCCTTATTTTAGACTTTCGTAATTGAGTTTGAGTACTTTTCATTACTTATCATCTTTTTATGTAGACAGGGCCCGAGTAGGACTTTAGAATGCATCACCTTTTTTTGCATAACTACCTTGTTTGAATTTTCATAAATAAAATTTCTTAAACGTTACGCGTTTTTAATAAATTTTATGACTTAAACCACTTGTTCTATATTTAGTAATGACTTCGATTCAGTATAAGGAGTTGGGTCGTTACAGTTGGTATCAGAGCACAGTGTTTTAGGTTCTGTAGACTGACCTACGATGTAAGTCATTTTTGTTTTGGTTTTACTTCACCCTATGGCTATACGGTCCTTCGGCACTCGCCAGGTATGTCTAAAGCCTTGCTAATGTTAAGATTACGATTTTGCCTGAATAGTCTAGACCTAGAGATAGGGTGTTAAGTTCTTGTGGTGAAAAGTTTGTTGGTGAATTTTAGGGAGAATGAGTGAAATATTCCTCGACCACCAGCTCGTTATATTCAAGGAAGGAATCCGAATTTAGGTTCTTTCGGAGGAGACCAAGAAAAGAGAAGAAAGAGGGAGATTCTTCATCAAATCAACGGATCCAGCGATTCGATTCGCTGAATGAATTGAGTCGAGTATCAGGCTGGATGAATGAGAAGGGAGCCGCCACGTAGAGGTGCACGCCGAGGAGGTGGTAGGGGAGGCAGAGGAGCCGGTCGTGGCCAGCCGGAGGCGCCCCCTGCTGCACCGGCAGTCGACCCAAACGCACCGGTCACCCAGGCGGATCTCGCCGCGATGGAGCAGCGTTATCAGGACATGCTGCAAGCTGCTTTGGCGCCTTTCCTTGCCGCCCAGCAGAACCAGGCCGCCCCTGTTCAGGCCCAGGCCGTCGCTCCTCCAGCCCCTGAGGAAGCTCCACCAGTACCAGTTCAACTGTCGGCCGAGGCGAAACACTTACGGGACTTTAGGAAGTATAATCCTAAGACCTTTGACGGATCCATGGACAACCCCACAAAGGCCCAAATGTGGTTAACGTCCATAGAGACTATTTTTCGGTACATGAAGTGCCCAGAAGACCAGAAGGTGCAGTGTGCAGTCTTCTTCTTGGAGGACAGGGGCACCGCCTGGTGGGAGACCGCTGAGAGAATGCTGGGGGGCGATGTCAGCAAGATAACTTGGGAGCAGTTCAAGGAGAACTTCTATGCTAAGTTCTTCTCTGCCAATGTGAAGCACGCCAAGCTGCAAGAGTTCCTAAACTTGGAGCAAGGCGACATGACGGTGGAGCAGTACGACGCCGAGTTCGATATGCTGTCCCGCTTTGCTCCCGATATGGTAAGGGATGAGGCTGCCAGGACGGAGAAATTCGTTAGAGGACTCAGGCTAGACCTTCAGGGCATTGTCAGAGCTCTCCGGCCAGCCACGCATGCTGATGCACTACGTATAGCACTGGATTTGAGCCTACCTGAGAGAGCCGATTCGTCTAAGGCTGCCGGCAGAGGGTCAGCCTTGGGGCAGAAGAAAAAGGTGGAGACGCAGCCTGACGTAGTACCGCAGCGAACACTGAGGTCAGGAGGTGTCTTTCAGAGACACCGACGGGAGCTTGCAGCAGCCGGGAGGACTCTGAGAGAGCTACCCACTTGTACTACCTGTGGGAGAGTCCACGGAGGTCGTTGCTTGGCTGGAAGTGGAGTCTGCTTCAGATGTAGACAGCCGGGGCACACTGCTGATGTGTGTCCTCGGAAACCCTTTGAGACGACACCGCCCCAGCCTTCTGCGTCCCAACAGGGGAGAGTTTTCGCCACTACCCGGCAGGAGGCCGAGCGAGCTGGCACAGTGGTGTCAGGTACGCTCCCAATTTTGGGGCATTATGCTTTTGTGCTATTTGACTCTCGGTCATCCCACTCGTTTATATCCTCCGTTTTCGTTCAGCATGTGGGTTTGGAGGTAGAACCCTTGGGTAGTGTTTTGTCGGTTTCTACTCCATCTGGGGAGGTTCTGTTGTCCAAAGAACAAATAAAGGCATGTCGGGTAGAGATAGCGAATCGTATGTTAGACGTGACCTTGCTAGTGTTAGACATGCAGGATTTTGATGTGATACTAAGCATGGATTGGCTGTCAGCCAACCATGCAAATATAGACTGTTTTGGCAAGGAAGTTGTCTTTAACCCTCCCTCCGGGGCTAGTTTCAAATTCAGGGGGGCAGGCATGGTATGTATACCCAAGGTCATCTCAGCCATGAAGGCTAGTAAACTACTCAGCCAGGGTACTTGGGGCATCTTGGCAAGCGTAGTGGATATTAGAGAGCCAGAAGTTTCCCTATCTTCCGAACCAGTGGTAAGGGAGTATCCCGACGTTTTCCCAGACGAACTCCCAGGACTTCCGCCTCCCAGAGAGGTAGACTTCGCCATCGAGTTAGAGCCGGGCACTGCCCCTATCTCGAGGGCCCCTTACAGAATGGCTCCAGCCGAGCTAAAGGAGTTGAAGGTCCAGTTACAGGAGTTGCTGGACAAAGGCTTCATCCGGCCCAGTGTGTCGCCTTGGAGAGCCCCAGTATTGTTCGTGAAGAAGAAGGATGGGTCGATGCGCCTTTGTATTGACTACCGAGAGCTAAACAAGGTGACGGTCAAAAACCGCTACCCCTTGCCCAGGATTGATGACCTGTTCGATCAGTTGCAGGGAGCCACCGTCTTTTCCAAGATCGACCTGCGATCAGGCTATCACCAGTTGAGGATTAGGGACGGTGACATTCCCAAGACGGCCTTTCGTTCGAGGTACGGACATTACGAGTTCGTGGTGATGTCTTTCGGCTTGACTAACGCTCCCGCAGTGTTCATGGATTTGATGAACAGGGTGTTTAAGGACTTTCTAGACTCGTTCGTCATAGTCTTCATTGATGACATCCTGATTTACTCAAAAACTGAGGCTGAGCACGAGGAGCACTTGCACCAGGTTTTGGAGACTCTTCGAGCCAACAAGCTGTATGCCAAGTTCTCCAAGTGTGAATTCTGGTTAAGGAAGGTGACGTTTCTTGGCCACGTGGTTTCCAGTGAGGGAGTTTCAGTGGATCCCGCAAAGATTGAAGCGGTGACCAATTGGCCTCGACCGTCCACGGTTAGTGAAATTCGAAGTTTTCTGGGCTTGGCAGGTTACTACAGGAGGTTCGTGGAAGACTTCTCACGTATAGCCAGCCCGTTGACCCAGTTGACCAGGAAGGGAACCCCTTTTGTATGGAGCCCAGCATGCGAGCTAGCTTTCAGGAGCTTAAACAGAAGCTAGTGACTGCACCAGTCCTGACAGTGCCCGATGGTTCGGGAAACCTTGTGATCTATAGTGATGCCTCCAAGAAGGGACTGGGCTGTGTCCTGATGCAGCAAGGTAAGGTAGTTGCTTATGCCTCTCGCCAGTTGAAGATTCATGAGCAGAACTACCCTACCCACGACTTGGAGTTGGCAGCTGTGGTCTTTGCACTGAAGATATGGAGGCACTATCTGTACGGTGAGAAGATTCAGATTTACACCGACCATAAGAGCCTGAAGTACTTCTTCACTCAGAAGGAGTTGAACATGAGGCAGAGGAGGTGGCTCGAGTTGGTGAAAGACTACGACTGCGAGATCCTATACCACCCAGGTAAAGCAAATGTAGTGGCTGACGCGCTGAGTAGGAAGGTTGCACATTCAGCAGCGCTAATCACAAAGCAGACCCCCTTACTCAGAGATTTTGAGAGAGCCGAGATTGCAGTCTCAGTGGGTGAGGTTACCGCACAGTTGGCTCAGTTGTCAGTTCAGCCAACCTTGAGGCAAAAGATCATCGTTGCTCAGTGGAATGATCCTTACTTGGCCGAGAAGCGTCGTATGGTGGAGACAGGGCAAGGCGAAGACAGAGACGCTCGCTTCACATCGAAGTTCTGGAAAGGACTTCAACTTGCTTTAGGTACGAGGTTGGACTTCAGCACAGCATTCCACCCTCAGACCGATGGTCAGACAGAGAGATTGAACCAGATTTTGGAAGACATGCTGCGAGCCTGCGTCCTAGAGTTTTCAGGAAGTTGGGACTCCCATTTGCATCTGATGGAGTTTGCCTATAACAACAGCTACCAGGCTACTATCGGTATGGCACCGTTCGAGGCTCTGTATGGCAAGTGCTGTAGATCCCCTGTCTGCTGGGGCGAGGTTGGAGAGCAGAGGATGCTAGGCCCCGAGTTAGTGCAGACTACCAACGCAGCCATATAGAAGATCCGAGCTCGTATGCTGAAAGCACAGAGTAGACAGAAGAGTTATGCTGATGTACGACGTAAGGACCTCGAGTTTGAAGTGGGAGATATGGTCTTTCTGAAGGTAGCACCCATGAAGGGTGTTCTGAGGTTCGCGAAGAAGGGGAAGCTGAGTCCACGCTTCGTAGGGCCGTTCGAGATACTGGAGCGGATTGGCCCCGTGGCTTATCGCTTGGCGCTACCCCCATCTTTTGCGGCAGTGCATGACGTATTCCATATCTCCATGCTGAGGAAATATGTCGCAGACCCAACACATGTGGTGGACTTCGAGCCACTACAGATTAGCGAGAACTTGAGCTACGAGGAGCAGCCTGTCGAGGTCCTGGCGAGGGAGATCAAGAAGCTTCGCAGTCGAGAAATTCCACTGGTCAAAATCCTTTGGCAGAACCATGGAGTGGAAGAGGCCACGTGGGAGAAAGAAGAGGACATGAGAGCTCAGTACCTCGAGCTGTTCGAGGATTAGAACTTTCGAGGACGAAAGTTTCCTAAGGAGGGAAGGTTGTAACGCCCCAGCAAATTAGAGTTTCACCTCTAGAGTTTTTTCTTTCTTTTCTTTTCTTCAAATTGTTATGGATTTGATTATTGTGGACCTTATGCTTAATGTAAGGGTAAAGTTTTCCTTGGTTATTTTCTTAATTATTGAAGTTAGGGGGAAATAATTTAATTAATGATGATTAGCAAATTAATTATTTGCCTTGGAAAGGGTCAAGGGTGGTTTAATTGAAGAGAGAGAAAAGAGGGTAATTGAAGAGACAGAAAAGAGGGTTTATTAAATTCTTTTATTATTTTAAATTCTTTTAAAAAGGAGGCATTGGGAGACGTGAGACTCCTCATCTCCCCAAAGAAGAAAAACCCTAGCCGCCGCCACTCTCCACGCCGCCGCCGCCGCCGCCAGCTTCAAGCACAAGCGCCGGAGCCGGCCGCAGTAGAAGCCGAACCACCCTCCTAGCCGCGCCGGAAATCCGTCCAAGCCGATCCGCGCACGCCGGGCATCCATCGCAAAGCCGAACCCGCAGCCGCCACCCGAAGCCGATCCACCGCGCGTCTGCAAGCCGAACCCGTAGCCGCCAGCCGAAGCCGGAACTCGCCGCACCGCTTCGATCTAAAGAGGACAGCCGACGCCGCGCCGCTTCGATCAAGCCGAAAGGAGCCGCTTAGATCTGACGCAGCCGGAACGTCCATCAGCCAGCCGTCGCGCCGTCGCGCCGACTGAAGCCCAGCAGCCAACGCCGAGCCTGCCTCCAGCCGTCGAACCCGAACCCGGAGCCGCTCCACATCCGCGCGCCCGAACCTGGAGCCGAATCCGCGTGTGAGCCGCGTCCGCGCGTGAAGCCGCGCCGCGCGCTTCTGCGTAGCCGAGCCGCGTCTCCCTCCTGTTGCAAGCCGAGCCGCACGCGTAAATCCCTGTACCGAGCCGAGCCGCGCCTGCGGCAAGCCGAGCCGGTCCCTGTCCTCTTCCAGCCGAGCCGCCAAGACTAATTTGGCTCCATCCACCTAAATTTTGGTAATTTAATTAATTATTGTGGCATTTCCCAGTAAGACTCCATGTTTCGGACGTTAATTAAATTAATTTGGGACTAAATTAAGTTATTTTCCTTAAGGGACGTCTTGGACCAAGTAATCGCGGCAGCGCGGGATTTCTTCAGTAGGGGCTTGAGCACTGCAACCTCTCTCTAGGGTAAGTCATTTCAAATGAGTCTTGAACCGTTAGTCGTTGGTGACCTAATTACGAATCTTGGCATATTACACAGTTAGGACCTCGTCGCTTGGAAAGCGTACTGCCTCGCGGCTAGAACTCGTCAAGTAAATCTCCAGGTAAGAGATTCTACTACTAGCTCCATGCTTAGAAATATGAGACTATGTATACTCCAATTTTGCATGTTGAGGATTAGACGGTACGATGCCTGAAATCAATGTTAGTATGATGTAAATGACGATATGGTTATACTATAGCCTGTTATGTGTGGCGAGAGCTGTTATAGCTATACGACAAATGTCGAGACGGAGAGGGTAGAGATGATCTATGTGATATGTTATATGCTGATGCCATGTGTATGTATACTGCAATTAGGGTACCTGTTAGCTTAATCTGTTAGAGTCGTACCTGCATGGGTGTCCTTCGGGATCACCACCTATTGAGGACTGTGTGGTCCGACGGGACACCAGTCTAGCATGGATATAGATATGACTCGAGTGACTCGACGGGGTCCTCGCATCCCGACTGTCCTAGGTGTCCCCTGGGGCTCCAAAGACCAGAGATACGTTCCTACGGGAGCGCATGTTGCACGTGTTCGGGAACGTACCAGAGATTGGGTACCAGTTACAGGACTCTGACAGGAAGTTAACAGGCACCTAGTGGGACTAGTAGTGGGTCCCTTACTGAGTATTTTATACTCACTCTCTTCATTTCATGTTTTCAGGTAGAGGACGAGGCAAGGGCAAGGGCAAGCTGGCGAGCGACCCGAAGTGACCGTGGAGGGCCATAGGGACTACTGCTTCCGCTTATCCTTATTTTAGACTTTCGTAATTGAGTTTGAGTACTTTTCATTACTTATCATCTTTTTATGTAGACAGGGCCCGAGTAGGACATTAGAATGCATCACCTTTTTTTGCATAACTACCTTGTTTGAATTTTCATAAATAAAATTTCTTAAACGTTACGCGTTTTTAATAAATTTTATGACTTAAACCACTTGTTCTATATTTAGTAATGACTTCGATTCAGTATAAGGAGTTGGGTCGTTACAGTAACCCATCCTATGGGCCAATATCAATGCTTCTATTTTTCCTTTTCTCACTTATTTTAAATCTCTAAATCTAGTTTTATAAAAAAGTCGAGACTTCAATTGAGGGTAACGATGACCTAAAATGATATGATTGTACTTTGAGTTTTAATTTTTGTTTAACATTGTAGTGAATTTCTACTTTAAAAGTAGTTTTGAAATGTTTATACATGGTTAAAAGTTAAAAGTAATGTTGCAAGTTTGAAAGAATATGAGTACATCATATGAAAGAAGGAGGGAAAAGTTAGATAATTATCTTTTGTAATTTAGTTGACAAAGTATTTTCAAAACAGTGGGATAACGATAATCAATCACTTTTGTTGTTTGGTGCAAACGAAGTCCCACATTGACTAGGAAGAAGAGAGTGGTCATAAATATATAAACGAGAACAATCGTCTTCACTTGTATGAGGTTTTCTGAGTGGTTCCAAAAGCAAAGTCACAAGTGTTTATGTTTAAACTGGATATATCATACAATTGAAATGTGGAGGCTTCGTTGCATTTATCATTTATTATTATGTTAACTAAGCTCCGCCTTCCCCCCGCGACCTAAAGTTAAGTAAATTAGAAGGCAAAGATCCAACCTTAACCAATTCATCTAAACTTATGATGACAGCAAACCTTTCTGTGATGATTATATCCATGAAGTATGCTACTGCCTATCATTTTTCACCTTTTAGATTTTCTCTATTAAAAGGTTACAAGTGGTATGTAACTTTCTTATTAGAAAATCCTAGTTATGCAGCTGACATTGATTATGGTGACCTTAGCTGTAACGACCCAACTCCTTATACTGAATCGAAGTCATTACCAAATATAGAACAAGTGGTTTAAGTCATAAAAATTTTTAAAACGCATACGGTTTAAGAAATTTCATTTATAAAATTCAAACAAGGTAGTCATGCAAAAATGTAAAAGCGTTCTGAAGTCCTACTCGGGCCCTATCTACATAAAAGATGGTAAGTGATGAAAAGTACTCAAATTCAAATGCGAAAATCTGAAATAAGAATAAGCGGAAGCGGTAGTCCCTATGGCCCTTCACGGTCTCACTTCGGGTCGCTCGCCAGCTTGCCCTTGCCCTTGCCTCGTCCTCTACCTGAATACATGAAATGAAGAGAGTGAGTATAAAATACTCAATAAGGGACCCACTACTAGTCCCACTAGGTGCCTGTTAGCTTCCTGTTAGAGTCCTGATAACTGGTACCCAATCTCTGGCACGTTCCCGAACACGTGCAATCATGCGCTCCCGTAGGAACGTAACTCTGGTCTTCGGTGCCCCGGGGGACACCTAGGACAGTCGGGATGCGAGGACCCCGTCGAGTCACTCGAGTCACATCTATATCCATGCTAGACTGGTGTCCCGTCGGACCACACAGTCCTCAATAGGTGGTGATCCCGAAGGACACCCATGCAGGTACGACTCTAACAGATTTAGCTAACAGGTACCCTAATTGCAGTATACATACACATGGCATCAGCATATAACATGTCACATAAATCATCTTTACACTCTCCGTCCCGACATTCGTCGTAACCATAACAGCTCTTGCCACACATAATAGATTATAGCATAACTATATCGTCATTTACATCATACTAACGTTTATCTCAGACAACGTACAGTCTAATCCTTAACATGAAAAATCGGGGCATACATGGTCTCATACTTCTAAACATGAAGCTAGTAGTAGAATCTCTTACCTGGAGATTTACTTGTAGAGTCCTAACCGCGAGGCAGTACGCTTCCCAAGCGACGAGGTCTTAACTGTTTAATATGCCAAAATTCGTAATTAGGTCGCCAACGATTAACGGTTCAAGACTCATTCGAAATGACTTACCCTAGAAGGAGATTGCAGTGCTCAAACCCCTACTGAAGAAATCCCCCGCTGCAGCAGTTACTTGGTCCAAGACGTCCCTTAAGGAAAAAATGATCTAATTTAATTCCAAATTAAATTATCTAGTGCCCAAAATATTGAATCTTACTGGATAATGCCAAAATAATTGATTAAATTACCAAAATCTAGGTGGATGGAGCCAATTTGGTCTTGGCGGCTCGGCTGGAAGAAGACAGGGACCGGCTCGGCTTGGCGCAGGCGCGGCTCGGCTCGGTACAGGAGGCTACGCGTGCGGCTCGGCTTGCAACAGGGAGGAGATGCGGCTCGGCTTCGCGGAAACGCGCGGCGCGGCTTCCCACGCGGACGCGGCTCACACGCGGAGAGGGCTGGACGCGGCGCGGCGAGCTTCGGCTGCACAGATCGGCTTGCTCGATTTTTCCGACGCGGCTGGAAGCTCGGCGGCGGCTCGGTTTCGACTTGCAGGCGCGCGGCTGGTTGGCTTCGGCTGTCTCGGCGAGTTCCGGCTGCGCTGCGTCGGATCTACGCGGCGCGGCGTGGCTGGCTGCAGATACGGCGCTCGGCTGCGCGGATGAGGAGCGGCTCCGGATTCGGCTTGCAGACGCGGCGCGGCTGGGATGGTGGTTCGGCTCTACTACGGCCGGCTCCGAGGGTTATTTTGCAGCTGGCGGCGGTGGCGTGCGGTGGCGTGCGGTGGCGTGCGGCGGCGTGCGGCGGCGGCGGAGAGTGGCGGCGGCTAGGGTTTTTTTTTTTCTTCTTTGGGGAGATGATGAGTCTCACATTTCCCAATGCCTCTTTTTTAAAAGAATTAAAATAATAAAAGAAATCCCTAAACCCTCTTTTCTCTCTCCTCAATTAAACCACCCTTGACCCTTTCCAAGGCAATTAATTTATTTGTTAAGCCATTAATTGATTATTTCACCCCCTAACTTCAAAAATTAATATATAAAAAAAAACCTTAGTTTAATAATAATAATAATAATATTAACCACACTTAATATTAATATTAATGGTCAAAACAACAAAGGAAAACCAAATTGTTGGGCGTTACAATCTTCCCTCCTACAAAAACTTTCGTCCTCGAAAGTTCTAATTCTCGAACAGCTCGGGGTGCTGGGCTCTCATGTCCTCTTCTTTTTCCCACGTAGCCTCTTCCACTCCATGGTTCTGCCAAAGGATTTTGACCAGTGGAATTTCTCGACTGCGAAGCTTCTTGACCTCCCTTGCCAGGACCTCGACAGGCTGCTCCTCGTAGCTCAAGTTCTCGCTAATCTGCAGTGGCTCGAAGTCCACCACATGTGTTGGGTCTGCGACATATTTCCTCAGCATGGAGATATGGAATACGTCGTGCACTGCAGCAAAAGATGGGGGTAGCGCCAAGCGGTAAGCCACGGGGCCAATCCGCTCCAATATCTCGAACGGCCCTACGAAGCGTGGACTCAGCTTCCCCTTCTTCGCGAACCTCAGAACACCCTTCATGGGTGCAACCTTCAGAAAGACCATATCTCCCACTTCAAACTCGAGGTCCTTACGTCGTACATCAGCGTAACTCTTCTGTCTACTCTGGGCTGTCAGCATACGAGCTCGGATCTTCTGTATGGCTGCGTTGGTCGTCTGCACTAACTCGGGGCCTAGCATCCTCTGCTCTCCAACCTCGCCCCAGCAGACAGGGGATCTACAGCACTTGCCATACAGAGCCTCGAACGGTGCCATACCGATGGTAGCCTGGTAGCTGTTGTTGTAGGCAAACTCCATCAGATGCAGATGGGAGTCCCAACTTCCTGAAAACTCTAGTACGCAGGCTCGCAGCATGTCTTCCAAAATCTGGTTCAATCTCTCTGTCAGACCATCAGTCTGAGGGTGGAATGCCGTGCTGAAGTCCAACCTCGTACCTAATGCGAGTTGAAGTCCTTTCCAGAACTTCGATGTGAAACGGGCGTCTCTGTCTGAAATGATGGATACGGGTACTCCATGTAGTCTCACAATCTCTGTCATATATAGCTGCCCCCACTTACTGGCAGTGTAAGTGGATTTCCCTGGCACGAAATGGGCCGACTTCGTGAGTCTGTCGACCACAACCCAGATCACCGTGTAGCCCCTTAGGGTCTTGGGCAGTCTCGTAATAAAATCCATCGACACACTCTCCCACTTCCACCCTGGCACATTCAAGGGTTGCAACAACCCTGCTGGATGCTGCCTAGGTGCCTTCACCTGCTGGCACACCAAGCATCTACTGACAAATTCTGCCACATCCCTCTTCATGCCCCTCCACCAATAGACACTCCTTAAGTCCTGGTACATCTTCGTACTCCCAGGATGCATGGTAAACGGGGAACTGTGAGCCTCAGTCAAAAGCTCCGTCTTAACTGCGCTGTCTTCCGGCACACACAGGCGTCCCTCAAACATAAGGCCATCGTCAGAGGATATGGAGAAGTCTTCACCTTGCTCTGTCTCTACCACACGACGCTTCTCTGCCAAGTAGGGGTCATTCAGCTGAGCAGCAATGATCTTTTGCCTCAAGGTTGGCTGAACTGCCAACTGAGCCAACTGTGCGGTAACCTCACCTACTGAGACTGCAATCTCGGCTCTCTCAAAATCCCTGAGTAAGGGGGTCTGCTTGGTGATTAGCGCTGCTGAATGTGCCACTTTCCTACTCAGCGCGTCAGCCACTACATTCGCTTTGCCTGGGTGGTATAGGATCTCGCAGTCGTAGTCTTTCACCAACTCGAGCCACCTCCTCTGCCTCATGTTCAACTCCTTCTGAGTGAAGAAGTACTTCAGGCTCTTATGGTCGGTGTAAATCTGAATCTTCTCGCCGTACAGATAGTGCCTCCATATCTTCAGTGCAAAGACTACAGCTGCCAACTCCAAGTCATGGGTAGGGTAGTTCTGCTCATGGATCTTCAACTGGCGGGAGGCATAAGCAACTACCTTACCTTGCTGCATCAGGACACAGCCCAGTCCCTTCTTGGAGGCGTCACTATAGATTACAAAGTTTCCCGAACCATCGGGCACTGTCAGGACCGGTGCAGTCACTAGCTTCTGTTTGAGCTCCTGAAAGCTCCTCTCGCAGGCTGGGCTCCAGACAAAAGGGGTTCCCTTTCTGGTCAACTGGGTCAACGGGCTGGCTATACGTGAGAAGTCTTCCACGAACCTCCTGTAGTAACCTGCCAAGCCCAGAAAACTTCGAATTTCACTAACCATGGACGGTCGAGTCCAGTTGGTCACCGCTTCAATCTTTGCGGGATCTACTGAAACTCCCTCACTGGAAACCACGTGGCCAAGAAACGTCACCTTCCTTAACCAGAATTCACACTTGGAGAATTTGGCATACAACTTGTTGGCTCGAAGGGTCTCCAAAACCTGGTGTAAGTGCTTCTCGTGCTCCGCCTCAGTTTTTGAGTAAATGAGGATGTCGTCAATGAAGACTATGACGAACGAGTCTAGAAAGTCCTTAAACACCCTGTTCATCAAATCCATGAATACTGCAGGAGCGTTAGTCAAGCCGAAAGACATCACAACGAATTCGTAATGTCCGTACCTTGATCGAAAGGCCGTCTTGGGAATGTCACCGTCCCTAATCCTCAACTGGTGATAGCCTGATCGCAGGTCGATCTTGGAAAAGACAGTGGCTCCCTGCAACTGATCGAACAGGTCGTCAATCCTGGGCAAGGGGTAGCGGTTTTTGACCGTCACCTTGTTCAGCTCTTGGTAGTCAATACAAAGGCGCATCGACCCATCCTTCTTCTTCACGAACAATACTGGGGCTCCCCAAGGCGACACGCTGGGCCGGATGAAGCCTTTGTCCAGCAACTCCTGTAACTGGACCTTCAACTCCTTTAGCTCGGCTGGAGCCATTCTGTAAGGGGCCCTCGAGATAGGGGCAGTGCCCGGCTCTAACTCGATGGCGAAGTCTACTTCTCTGGGAGGCGGAAGTCCTGGGAATTCGTCTGGGAAAACGTCGGGGTACTCTCTCACCACTGGTTCAGACGATAGGGAAACTTCTGGCTCTCTCACATCCACTACGCTTGCCAAGATGCCCCAAGTTCCCTGGCTGAGTAGTTTACTAGCCTTCATGGTTGAGATGACCTTGGGTATACATACCATGCCTGCCCCCCTGAACTTGAAGCTAGCCTCGGAGGGAGGGTTAAAGACAACTTCCTTGCCAAAACAGTCTATATTTGCATGGTTGGCTGACAGCCAATCCATGCCTAGTATCACGTCAAAGTCCTGCATGTCTAACACTAGTAAGGTCACGTCTAACATACGATTCGCTATCTCTACCCGACATGCCTTTATTTGTTCTTTGGACAACAGGACCTCCCCCGATGGAGTAGAAACCGACAAAACACTACCCAAAGGCTCTACCTCCAAACCCACATGCTGAACGAAAACGGAGGATATAAACGAGTGGGATGACCCAGAGTCAAATAGCACAAAAGCATAATGCCCCAAAATTGGGAGCGTACCTGTCACCACTGTGCCAGCTCGCTCGGCCTCCTGCAGGGTGGTGGCGAAAACTCTCCCCTGCTGGGACGCAGAAGGCTGGGGCGGTGTCGTCTCAAAGGGTTTCCGAGGACACACATCAGCAGTGTGCCCCGGCTGTCTACATCTGAAGCAGACTCCACTTCCAGCTAAGCAACGACCTCCGTGGACTCTCCCGCAGGTAGTACAAGCGGGTAGCACTCTCAGAGTCCTCCCGGCTGCTGCAAGCTCCCGTCGGTGTCTCTGGAAGACACCTCCTGACCTCAGTGTTCGCTGCGGTGCTACGTCAGGCTGCGTCTCAACCTTCCTCTTCTGTCCCAAGGCTGACCCTCTGCCGGCAGCCTTAGACGAATCGGCTCTCTCAGGCAGGCTCAAATCCAGTGCTATACGTAGTGCATCAGCATGCGTGGCTGGACGGAGGGCTCTGACAATGCCCTGAAGGTCTAGCCTGAGTCCTCTAACGAATTTCTCCGTCCTGGCCGCCTCATCCCTTACCATGTCGGGAGCAAAGCGGGACAGCATATCGAACTCGGCGTCGTACTGCTCCACCTTCATGTCGCCTTGCTCCAAGTTTAGGAACTCTTGCAGCTTGGCGTGCTTCACATTGGCAGAGAATAACTTAGCATAGAAGTTCTCCTTGAACTGTTCCCAGGTTATTTTGCTGACATCGCCCCCCAGCATTCTCTCAGCGGTCTCCCACCAGGCGGTACCCCTGTCCTCCAAGAAGAAGACTGCACACTGCACCTTCTGGTCTTCTGGGCACTTCATGTACCGGAAAATAGTCTCTATGGACGTCAACCACATTTGGGCCTTTGTGGGGTTGTCCATAGATCCGTCAAAGGTCTTAGGATTATACTTCCTGAAATCCCGTAAGTGTTTCGCCTCGGCCGACAGTTGAACTGGTACTGGTTGAGCTTCCTCAGGGGCTGGAGGAGCGACGGCCTGGGCCTGAACAGGGGCGGCCTGGGCCTGAGCGGGGGCGGCCTGGGCCTGAACAGGGGCGGTCTGGTTTTGCTGGGCGGCAAGGAAAGGCGCCAAAGCAGCTTGCAGCATGTCCTGATAACGCTGCTCCATCGCGGCGAGGTCCGCCTGGGTGACCGGTGCGTTTGGGTCGACTGCCGGTGCAACAGATGGCGCCTCCGGCTGGCCACGACCGGCTCCTCTGCCTCCCCTACCACCTCCTCGGCGTGTACCCCTACGTGGCGGCATTCTCCCTAAAATTCACCAACAAACTTTTCACCACAAGAACTTAACACCTTATTTCTAGGTCTTAGACTATTCAGGAAAAATTGTAATCTTAACATTAGCAAGGCTTTAGACATACCTGGAGAGTGCCGAAGGACCGTATAGCCATAGGGTGAAGTAAACCAAAACAAAAAATGACTTACATCGTAGGTCAGTCTACAGAACCTAAAACACTGTGCTCTGATACCAACTGTAACGACCCAACTCCTTATACTGAATCGAAGTCATTACCAAATATAGAACAAGTGGTTTAAGTCATAAAAATTTTTAAAACGCATACGGTTTAAGAAATTTCATTTATAAAATTCAAACAAGGTAGTCATGCAAAAATGTAAAAGCGTTCTGAAGTCCTACTCGGGCCCTATCTACATAAAAGATGGTAAGCGATGAAAAGTACTCAAATTCAAATGCGAAAATCTGAAATAAGAATAAGCGGAAGCGGTAGTCCCTATGGCCCTTCACGGTCTCACTTCGGGTCGCTCGCCAGCTTGCCCTTGCCCCTGCCTCGTCCTCTACCTGAATACATGAAATGAAGAGAGTGAGTATAAAATACTCAGTAAGGGACCCACTACTAGTCCCACTAGGTGCCTGTTAGCTTCCTGTTAGAGTCCTGATAACTGGTACCCAATCTTTGGCACGTTCCCGAACACGTGCAATCATGCGCTCCCGTAGGAACGTAACTCTGGTCTTCGGTGCCCCGGGGGACACCTAGGACAGTCGGGATGCGAGGACCCCGTCGAGTCACTCGAGTCACATCTATATCCATGCTAGACTGGTGTCCCGTCGGACCACACAGTCCTCAATAGGTGGTGATCCCGAAAACACCCATGCAGGTACGACTCTAACAGATTTAGCTAACAGGTACCTTAATTGCAGTATACATACACATGGCATCAGCATATAACATGTCACATAAATCATCTTTACACTCTCCGTCCCGACATTCGTCGTAACCATAACAGCTCTTGCCACACATAATAGATTATAGCATAACTATATCGTCATTTACATCATACTAACGTTTATCTCAGACAACGTACAGTCTAATCCTTAACATGAAAAATCGGGGCATACATGGTCTCATACTTCTAAACATGAAGCTAGTAGTAGAATCTCTTACCTGGAGATTTACTTGTAGAGTCCTAACCGCGAGGCAGTACGCTTCCCAAGCGACGAGGTCTTAACTGTTTAATATGCCAAAATTCGTAATTAGGTCGCCAACGATTAACGGTTCAAGACTCATTCGAAATGACTTACCCTAGAAGGAGATTGCAGTGCTCAAACCCCTACTGAAGAAATCCCCCGCTGCAGCAGTTACTTGGTCCAAGACGTCCCTTAAGGAAAAAATGATCTAATTTAATTCCAAATTAAATTATCTAGTGCCCAAAATATTGAATCTTACTGGATAATGCCAAAATAATTGATTAAATTACCAAAATCTAGGTGGATGGAGCCAATTTGGTCTTGGCGGCTCGGCTGGAAGAAGACAGGGACCGGCTCGGCTTGGCGCAGGCGCGGCTCGGCTCGGTACAGGAGGCTACGCGTGCGGCTCGGCTTGCAACAGGGAGGAGATGCGGCTCGGCTTCGCGGAAACGCGCGGCGCGGCTTCCCACGCGGACGCGGCTCACACGCGGAGAGGGCTGGACGCGGCGCGGCGAGCTTCGGCTGCACAGATCGGCTTGCTCGATTTTTCCGACGCGGCTGGAAGCTCGGCGGCGGCTCGGTTTCGACTTGCAGGCGCGCGGCTCGTTGGCTTCGGCTGTCTCGGCGAGTTCCGGCTGCGCTGCGTCGGATCTACGCGGCGCGGCGTGGCTGGCTGCAGATACGGCGCTCGGCTGCGCGGATGAGGAGCGGCTCCGGATTCGGCTTGCAGACGCGGCGCGGCTGGGATGGTGGTTCGGCTCTACTACGGCCGGCTCCGAGGGTTATTTTGCAGCTGGCGGCGGTGGCGTGCGGTGGCGTGCGGTGGCGTGCGGCGGCGTGCGGCGGCGGCGGAGAGTGGCGGCGGCTAGGGTTTTTTTTTTCTTCTTTGGGGAGATGATGAGTCTCACATTTCCCAATGCCTCTTTTTTAAAAGAATTAAAATAATAAAAGAAATCCCTAAACCCTCTTTTCTCTCTCCTCAATTAAACCACCCTTGACCCTTTCCAAGGCAATTAATTTATTTGTTAAGCCATTAATTGATTATTTCACCCCCTAACTTCAAAAATTAATATATAAAAAAAAAACCTTAGTTTAATAATAATAATAATAATATTAACCACACTTAATATTAATATTAATGGTCAAAACAACAAAGGAAAACCAAATTGTTGGGCGTTACATTAGCATGATTCTTAGTTCTCGTATACCCCGCTATATTGGTTTTGCATATTGTTATCATTCATATGATTGATTGTTTCAGTGACATGTTTTAGTACTAACATGCAATTTGCAAATTTTAGTCATTGCAAATTTTAGCTTCAATTTCACCTTGGGTAGAGTTGGTTCTCAATTACATTTCACATAATTATTGTAGCAATAATTTGAAGATATAATGTTTCAAAAAGATTGGGTTCATTTGAACAGGTAAGGGAATGTCAATTTTTTAAGTAACTAAAATAGATTAATATATTTAGTTATATTAATTGCAAAGTTGGATCTTTTTAATAGAGCAACCAATGAATATCTGAGGGGAGCATGGAACTTTTTGAAACAAGTAGAGAACATGTTGGGTGGAATAGACAAAATTTCGTGTCCATGCAAGACATGTAGGAACATGAATCATCAAACCTTTGATGTTGTATATGAACATTTGGTTATAAAAGGAATGGATCCTACTTAATAGGTTTTGGTACCATCATGGTGAAGAAGTGCTAGTAGAGTGTATGTTTGATGGTTAACCCTTTTGTAGCACTTCTTTCATGAGCGACGAAAAGGTTGATGAATCATTCGTAAACGATGATGTTAATGAAAAGGTCGTAGATGCAAACACTTCCTTGTATCCTCATTGTACAAAATATACAAGAATGTCAGCTATCGTATCTTTATATAAGATAAAGGCTACTAACGATTGGGCCGATAAAAGTTTCACAAGCCTTTTAGAGCTGTTGCACGATATGCTACCCCCTAACAACGTTATCCCAAAATCTACTTACGAAGTAAAAAAGTTCTTAAAAGTATTTGATCTAGGATATGAAAAGATTCATGCTTGTGAAAATGATTGTTGCTTGTTTACGAAAAAGAATAAAGATTTAGAGACATGCCCAATTTGTGGGCATTCTCGATGGAAGGTGGATAAACACACGAAAAGAATGAAACGGGGTGTTCCAACAAAAGTGTTAAGATACTTTCCGTTGATTCCAAGATTGAAACGAATGTTTCAAATGCATGATGTAGCTGAATTAATAACATGGCATATGAACCATAAAAATAGTGATGGGAAGATGCGTCATCCAGTTGATTTTGTTTCATGGTACTCAATTGATGCAAAGTGGCCCGACTTTTCGAATGATCCACGAAACTTGAGATTCGGTCTTGCAACCGATGGTTTCAACCCATTCTCTAATCTTAGTTGTCGGTAAAGTTGTTGGCCAGTCATGCTTGTGACATACAACCTTCCTCCTTAGTTATGTATGTCGAAAGAAAATATAATGCTAACTTTACTGATTCTTGGTCCTAAACAGCCTGGCAATGACATTGACATTTTTTTGCAACCATTAATTGATGACTTGAAATTGTTATGGGATGGAGTTGAAGTTTACGATGTGGTTAGCAAATCAAACTTCAATTTGAGAGCTGTGCTTATATGGACAATCAATGACTTTCCTGCTTATGGAAATCTTGCTGGGTGTACAATGAAGGGTAAGACGACTTGTCCAATTTGTGGGAAGCACACACATTCTCTGTGGTTGTACCACAGTAAGAAATTAGTCTATATGGGTCATAGACGCTTTTTGCCTCCATCTCATCCGTATAGAAGAAAGAAGTCAAGGTTTGATGGCAAAGTTGAAAACCGACAAGTTCCTAGTATTGCAAATGGGAATGCAATTGATACCCAACTTAAAGATTTTCAAAATTTCTTTGGAAAATTTGATAAGAAAAAACGAAAGAGACAAAAAAAGTTTAAAGGAATATGGAAAAAACGATCCATCTTTTTTGACTTACCATATTGGAAGGTACGTACATTTTGTCACTAATGTCGTTTAATTGACTAGTCTTCCATTGTACATTAGGTAATGCACTGACGTGTTTTACGCTAATGTAGGAACTTGTATTACGCCACAACTTAGACGTCATGCATATTGAGAAAAATGTATGTGAGAGATTGTTTATTGAGTAGTTGCTGGCCATTGAGTAGTTGCTGTTCATTGAGTAGTAGATTGTTTCCTTTAAGTAATTTGCTTGTTGTGACTGTCTTATGCCCCTCCACCCACCCCCCATCTACTATGACTTTTGCATAGTTAATGTGATTTTTGGTTAGGCGCGTATTGAAGAAAATCGTATGGCTTTTTTGAGTAGTGTTGCTGCTGCCATTTTTTATGTTTTAACTCTTGTGAGCTTGCTGGTCATTGAGTAGTTGCTGTTCATTGAGTAGTAGATTCTTTCGCTTAAGTAATTTGCTTGTTGTGACTGTCTTTTGCCCCTCCACCCACCCCCCATCTACCATGACTTTTTCATACTTAATGTGATTTTTGGTTAGGCGCGTATTGAGGAAAATCGTATGGCTTCTTTGAGTAGTGTTGCTGCTGCCATTTTTTATGTTTAAATCTCTTGTTAGCTTGCTGGCCATTGAGTAGTTATTGTTCATTGAGTAGTAGATTGTTTCCTTTAAGTAATTTGCTTGTTGTGATTGTCTTATGCCCCTCCACCCACCCCCCATCTACCATGACTTTTGCATAGTTAATGTGATTTTTGGTTAGGCGCGTATTCTGTGTGGCTTCTTTGAGTAGTGTTGCTGCTTCCATTTTTTATGTTTAAACTCTTGTTAGCTTGCTGGCCATTGAGTAGTTGCTGTCCATTGAGTAGTAGATTGTTTCCTTTAAGTAAATGACTTGTTGTGAATGTCTTATGCCCCTCCACCCACCCCACATCCACCATGACTTTTGCATACTTAATGTGATTTTTGGTTAGGAGCGTATTGAACAAAATCGTGTGGCTTCTTCAAGTAGTATAATTGATGATGCAATTAGTAGAGTTCTTGGGCCCGATCAAGGCTATGTAAAAGGACTAGGATTTTGTGTGACTCTATCGAAGGTGTCTACATCAATTCAGAATGATAAAACCATTACATCTCTTGAAAACAAATGTGACAACCTTACTTCAGATGTAGATGAGTTGAAAAGTGTGGTAGCTTCCTTATTAAAGGACAAGGTAAATTTGTCTTAACACTCTTAAAACTTCTTAAATTTTGTTTGTAGCACATTTTGACATTGTTGTTTATATAGGAAAAAACAAGTGATGACAATTCTAATCATCTTGTTAAAAGAGTACCATCATTGGCACATATTCGTACTCATACTCCTACTCCAATCATAAATTCTCCACCGGTAAATCTAATCATCTTTGCTATTTTAAATTATTATTTTTTGAGAATTTTATAACCATAATATTGTTGAAAAAGAGTGTTACTACCAACACTCCCTATAAGTGCTTGCTACTAGGTTGGATTGGTTCAGGAGAAGTCATTGCTGAAGGTAGATGGTCTTTCAATGATCCATCTGTTCTTGTCCACCATGTACCTCTTGGCCCCAATGCAGTTCGTGTGTGGGTTGATACGGTGAAAATACCAAATTCCTTCTTATGGAGGTCTACCTCCGACATTATTGTTATTGATGATGCTCTGGGCACTATTGTAGCATGGCCAATGGATAAAGTCAAACTATGTAAGAAATTTTATTTACTTTGTGAATTAGGTATTTATTAAGTTCTTCAACTAATAATTTATTGTTAGAATTAGATAATGATATTTCTTTTTATTTTTTTTGTTAGGTGATTGATGTGTGAAGAAAACAGTGGAGCAACACATATATGATGTTATGAAGTTAGTGTTGATGTTAATTTAACAATTGCTACAATTTGAACATCTTTTTTTATCCTCTCAAAATTTTGGGACTTTAGAACTTAGTGTTGATGTTATGAAGTCATTTTAATTGAATTAACAATTTACTTGTTCTAATAGTTAAGGACTTTGAAACTTAGTGTTGATGATTTTGTATGTTATAAATTTGAATATTTTCGTTATAATAATGATTGTATATTTTGATGATTGTAAATTAGACCATAGTATGTTATATTACGACGACAACCTTCATAATAAAACGGAACAAAAAATTGTTTATAGCATTTTTCCAAACAGCTATTGAATGATTTTGACAACGCTTTTCAAATGTAACAAAAAACGCTACACAAAATCTTTTATAGCATTTTTGAAATGTTATTAAAAACGCTAGTAAAACCTTTTTATAGCGCTTTTCTAACGCAAATCAAAACGCTATACAACGTATTTTATAGCATTTTTCCAATGTTATTGAAAACGCTATTGAAAGTTTATAGCCATTTTTCGACGCAATAAAAACTGTTATAAAAACGTTTCGATAGCGTTTTTCCTCACGTTATAAAAAGCATTTAGAGCATAATATTTGTGCTATCGTTAGCGACATATTATAGCTATTTGCATAGCATTGAGAAAACGCTATGAAAAGTCATGGACTTTCAATAACATCGGCTACGACAGCATTTCGAGAACGCTATCGAAAATCATCTATAGAGTTTTGTTGATGCTATTGTTGCTCATTTTCTTGTAGTGAAAGAAACATCGGAAGAAGCAAAAAAACATCAGAAAAAGATATCCCGACGTCATTTACGGCATCGAGATACACGTCGAAAGAAATGTATCGGGAGAAGGATTCCCGACGCATGACCAACAAGGCGTCGGGAATAACTCTCCTGATGCACATTTTGTTGACGCATCTCACCGCATCGGTAATAACTCTCCCAACGTCCCTTATGCCAATGCATGTCATGGCGTCGGGAATTATTTGTCCCGACGTTCCTTATCCGACATTGGACATGCGTCAGGAAAAAAATCTCCGACGTGTCGTGTACATCCTATTCCTGACGTTATGTTGCGTTGGGAATTTTTTTATATGTATTTTTTTAAAATATGTAATTTTAATTTCTTCACTAAAATATTTTGCTTAAACAAGTTCTCTATTTTTGTGAAATAATGACATTCATTTTGGATTAAATTAAAGCAAATTAAAAATCAATTAATAAATTACGAAATACAAACACTAATTCAAAAAAAAAAAAAGATTTAATATTCATAATACGTGTAGCCACCTAATTTTGTCCGACATTATTTAAAATCAATTATTCGTTAGATTAATTTTTGCCATAATTTGGTTTATTTTTAATTTTGTGATTAACTACCTTTTTCTAAAAAAAAATGTTATTTAACTACTTTTTAAGTTTTGCAGGTAGTTAGGTTAAAGTAACTAAACCATTTAGTTAGGTTAACTAAGATGGGTGGATAAATACCAAATATGGTAACTTTTTTTAATTTGATTTTGGTTATTAAAAGCTCAATACCATTTTGATATGAATGCTAAAGTGGGTATTATTTTCAAATTAAAAAAAAAACTAACCATTTTGAATTTTTAGCTATTTGAAGAAGCATTTTTTTGCTATAAATAATCCCTTCTTCTTCATCCATGGTGAACACAACATAAAGAAAAGGCCACACAAAAAAGAACCCTAGAAATTTTTATAATCTTCATATCCTCTCTTCTTCATCTAAATCTCTAATTTCCATACCCCCTACTTCTTTTGACCTTCACACCTTCTTAAAAAAAAAAAAAAAAAAAAAGATATACAACATCCATTTTATCTTCTCTTCTAGCAACCCCTAAATCTTTATCTTTCTCTCTACAATGCCAAGAATCTAACACACAAAAAACTTTAACTTAGTTGGAGGCGTATGGTAGGGTTTTGGTCCCAATGATCCACACCTCAACAACAAATGAGTTTAGTGTGTTGAGATTTCAACTTTTCTTTTTTTTCTTTTTCCTCCTCCTCTTCTTATTATTTTGTTTATTATTTTCCTTCAAAGTTCTTTATTTTTCATTATTCTTACTATTTTAATTATTTTATTTATCTTTCTTCAATCTTCCATAGAAAAAGAGAAAGAAAAAGAAAGATTAAATGATTAAATATTTGCTTATTATTAAATCTTGTGAGCTTCTCTTTTATAGTTTTTTTATTACATATTTCTTCATACTTTGTTGTTATCTATTTTTTATTTTCTATTATGTTTTTTCTTTATTAATTTATTCCTAAGCTTTATTTTCTATATATTGTTTTTTTTACATTTTTTATATATAATTAGCATTTTTATTTATTTAATTCCTTTTTTCTTTTTATCGCATTTATTATTGCTTTATTAGTATTTTTTATATTGATTATCGCTTCTTTAATATTTTTCTCATCTTGATTATTGCTTCTTTAATATGTTCTTGTCATTTATATGTCATTTAATATTTTTTTTCTTCTCTTTTGTGGTCAATATTATATGTTATTGCTAATAATTTTTAAGTTTGTTAACATTTTAAATTATTTTTTCTTTTAAAAAATCCGACGATGGAATATAGAAAATTTGGGAGTCCAACTTCTTAGAATTTTTGAGGTAAGGAAATCAATTCTTTGGAAGTCTGAGATCGATCTCCAATATGTTTTTATTAAAATCTCAATACATTATTTTATGTTTGCATAATTTATTATGATGCTTCTTTACTCTTGTTTCTACTTATCTAATTGTTCTATTACGCCTCTTTTTGTTTTCTATTTAAAATTTTCAACTCTTTCTAATTAAAATTTTCTATGTTTTAAAATCCTTCTAATTTAAAATTCTCCAAGTTTTAAAATCTTTCACAAAACACTTTTTTTAAATCGTTTAGATATTTTTCTTTTAACATTATAATTTTTTATGTTTTTCAAACATTCAAAACTTAATCTATGATTTCATAAGGTTTCTTAATCAATCTTTTCTAATAACTTACACCGTTTTTCTTAAATAAAATCCTACGACGAAATTTTGAAAATTTGAGAGTCTAATTTTCTAGAATTCTTGAGGTGAGGGATCACGTATTTGGCAATCCAAGATTTGATCCCAAGAAAAATGATTTTAATTAATGTTTTTATAAAAAATCTCTTTCTTAGAAGGCTATTCCTACGACGAATTTTGAGAAATTGTACTAATTGTTCACTTTCTTGAGGTAAGAAGATTTTCTTCAACATAGTCTAATTGATGAAATATTTTTCCCTTATTTTAGGAGATCATTAATTCAAATATTGGAGCAATGAGGGGTAAAATAAGACATTAGTTTTTTAAGAAATTAAAGAATATTTTCAATTCAAGATTTGGAATTTGGCCACCATTTTTGTGGGTGTTAAGGGATGTTAACACCTTCCCCTTACACATTTAACTTCCGAACTGAATTCTAGTTTTGGAGACCATTTTTTTTTATTTTATTTAAAAATTTGTTTACTCTATTTTGGTGTCCAATCCCACAGTAAAAAGATGATTGGTGGCGACTCCTAATTTGTCTTAAAACTAACCCATTTTGAAGACATCGGCCTCTCCGCGTCGTCTTGGACATGTGGCAACAATACAAAGAAGTTTAAAAAACATAATAGCGTTCATAATAAAAAAAACCTAGTATTCATAATACAAAAAAGCGCAAACAAAGTCATACGTCTCCTAACAAGACTCATACACGCCATTCTACATCGCTGGTCCTACAATGATACAAAAGTAGCTAAGTTTAGTACATATATCTATAGCATCACTGTATACTATCATTACAAAAACTTAAGAAGAATGGGAACATATATACATGCCACAAAGGTAAGGATCATATGGTGGTCCTTGCTGTGCCCGAGTCATGTCCTGTATCAGCTTCCGCATTTGTTCCATTTCTGAAGCTAACACTTGGTAATTTCTATCTTGTACTTCAATCCGTTCCAACGCTTGATCAAGTTTAACTCGTATTTGAATCTCTCTTTTTGTGGCCGGCTGTAAACATGACGTCATGAAACTGCTTGCACTCGTCGTCTTGCGGGCCTTCGACTTGGGTCTCCAACCAAGGCCTTTTGAGTAGCCTGGTTGTCTACTCAATACCTGATCGAATATCTAATCCCAAAGAGTAGCTGACTACCCTCTAGGGTAGGCTGAGACTTGAGTTCCAGCATTTGATTCTGCAACAAATTTAAAAACTAAGTTAGGTAACGCAAAAATATATATTGAAAGAGGATAATTAATAAGGGCGTAAGTGTTGGTTCGATAACTTACATGTGTATCCTCTACGGCCTGCGACACGAACGTCCCAGCTCGAACGTGTGTTTCCCGAAACAACTCCATACGATCGATCGACTCTCCTTTTTTCTTAGCAAGCTCGTGCTGTCGTTGTAGAAACGACTTTAACCCGCTGCTATGATGTAAGGTTGCTTCTGTCTAGCAACCTTGTTCGTCTGTGATTGCTCCTGCATGAAAAGAATTATAATATTTATTTCTTATACATATTAAAAGTTGAAATCATAATTATGCATGACAAATACCTAGAATGCATGGCTCATGTAGTGATCGTAGAGAAAGTGCCAATCCTCATGATGTCCAACCAATACGTTTGGTGGGTTGGCACGAGCCTCCTCGGGGTCAGTATACTTTTTGAAGTGTCTGTGATAGTCGGCCGGAACTTTTTAAAGGTGGTGAGCATCTGATACTCAACAAACTTATTCATTACTTGATCATTGAAATCAAGCACAAAAAACCGCTACACATTACAAAAACAACACATTAGATTGGTTAACTTAGATATGTTTCAAATGAAATCATAAATGTGTAGTGGACTTAGTTATCTAGAGGTCGCCCTTGACGACCTTAATGTATTCTCTGCCAACGTCCGCCCACTTAAGGCAGCGGACGAAAAATTTCTTTCGCATACACACGCCTATTATCTGGCTGAAGTGAACAACGTGGGGGGAAATAGGCTTCTCCACTTCAGGGGCGATCGTTATCAGAATATGTTAATTGACTGCAACGTGCGCTCTAATTCTAAGAGTTGAGACTGCGTACGTCTGCTAGGAGTCGGAGTCATAGGTGGTTGAGAAGACGACCCTAATCAATAAAGTATAATAACATATAATTTTAGAGAAAAAAGCATAAAATAATCCTAAGTTAAAATGAAGAAAATTCTTAGACTCACCCGTATTGTTGCCCACAGATGATGACCCTCCTGCAAGGTTATCTAAATCATCTTCAAACTTGAGGAACATAATGTCCATCTCCAAAAAATTATTACGTTGGTATGACGATGACATAATGCCTGTGGACATAGAAAATAAACATTCAATAAGCAAATACGAACACATAGCTACAGTCAAATATATAAACTACATAAATATGTGGGTACGTGGTTTGTCACTATAATTCATCGTCGTTGCTTGCATGTGACAAGTGTTCATCCACATCGCCGATGAAGTCATCAGTGACATGATGTCAACCAGTCTTTCAACGATTGTGGGATCAATGTCAATTCTGCACATAGTGTAATCCTCGATGTGGTTATCCACTCGATGGCTTACAACGATTTCTAGTACATTAATGTGCTTGTTCTCAACATCCTCCACTTGTGGCACGTCCAGTATACGCTTATTTTGGAAGACTTGCACAACTTTCCAATTGCTACCATTTCTTGGATCATCTACGTAAAAAAGTTGATGTTCTTGAGTCGCAAAAATTACAAGTTCCTCCATGTACCAAAAACGGGACGTGTTGAGAGAGTTTTCCCCTAATTCAACGTGTGTTCTTTGACTTTTGTTTACATCGATGTCATACTACCAACACTTAAATAGCTATACATTTCCTCTTAAAGGATATTGTACGTGCAACACTTCGTCTAACACACCGTAGAAATTATTGTTGCCACTTCCACTTTCATTGCTTTCACCAATGAGCATTACTCCATTGTTTCGAGTAGTAGGTCAGAAATCAAGTTCAGACGTGTGAAATCTCAGACCACCCACAATGCATCCATTGTAGAACCGAACGTCAGATGATGGTCCTGAATACCAATGGGTAGCAGTCGATGTAATAAAACATGACAATTGTGCGTTTTGAGTCCTGATACTTTCCCTTCTCTTTCATGTGCACATCTCGATATATTGGAAACAAATCCATTGAAAAACTTAACTGATTTTAGGAATTTGCAAATCTCAACTCGTTTATTGCTAGTCAGCGTATAGCTCGCGTATGGCTTCACCAATCGGTTACCAACATCTACAAGGTGTAAATCCTTTCTTATCTTTAGATCTTGTAGGTTCAACCGAGCATTCGTGGTATCCTTTGTTTTTCCTTCGATGTTCAACAACGTACCAACCAAATTGTCATAAACATTCTTCTCAATGCGCCTTCCGTCAAGTTTGAGACGTAACGATAGTCTCAACCAGTAAGGAAGTTCGAAAAAAATACTTTTCTTCATCTAATTAAGAGCTCTCTTTCTTTTCTTATCCTATATTGAAGGATGTTTACTCATAACTGAAAATTTCAACTGATCTAGTTGTTCTAATATTTCATGCTCATTCATCACCACGGGAGGAGCCCTACGCTCTACCTTTCCATCATGTAGTCTACTTTTACGCCACACGTGGTTCTCTAGAAGATAGCGTCTATGTCCCATGAAAGATATTCTACCTCGTATCCCGAAGGGTGATCTATCACTCATGCAAATAGGACATGCCTGATACCCCTTTGTACTCAACCGTGATAGGTCACCATACACCAAAAAGTCATTAATCGTCCATAACAAGGCTGCGTATAGCTAAAAGGACTGATATGTAAGAGAGTCATATGCACATACCCTAAAAGTACATAACTCTTTCAATTCCTCAATCAATGGTTGGAGATACACATCAATTTCCCTACCAGAAGATCTAGAACCGGGTATGAGTAGTGACATGAAAAAATTTGTCTCTTTCATGCATTTTCATGGTGGCAAATTGTAAGGAAGTAAAACAACATGCCACAAACTGTACGAGGTACTCATTTGACCAAATGGGTTAAACCCATCTGAAGCCAAGCCTAAATGCACATTCCTATGTCATCTCATGTTAGCAGACCCTTCTTGCGATATAAATAAGCGCTATAATCTCGGCACCAAAGAAAAGTGGCACAATACCTTGCAAAGTTTTTTCCTTCTATTATGGTTAACCTTGTACCTAGCCTCGCCACATGTAGGACAATATTGCAAATCAACAAACTCTTTCCAATATAGTACACAGCCATACTTGCACGCTTGAATAGTCTCATATCCCAAGCCCAAGTAATAAAGTTTTCGTTTTGCTTCATAAAATGAATTAGGGATACTAGTACTACACATTGGAAACGATGCTCTTAAGAGTTCTAACAACATGTCGAACGACTTGTTACTCCAACCATTTAAAACCTTCACATGCATCAATTTAACCAAAAAATTCAACGACGAAAATTCAGAATAATCGGGGTACAACTCATTACGTGCTTCATTTAATAAGTTCTGAAATATATTTATTCTATCTTCATCTATATTTACCCCAACATTCATCGGCATTTCATCTTCCAAACAACGTTCCTCTATTTCCTCTTCCTATTCAATCGGGGCTTGTGAATCATTTAGCATACCAAACATATGATCTTCTTCATAAATTTCCTACTACTAGTTCCTTCATAAAAAGGATTACTACTAGTTCCTTTATTAAAGTTTTCTGTACCTCTAAAGTTTAATGACTATCCATGATACACTCATTCCATGTAGTAGGGGATATTCCAATAGTCAGTAGGTATCGTTTCATACCTCTAATGAGCTCCAATTTAAATTCAAACATCTCTTGCATGGACATCTTAATCGTCTGTAGGCATCAACATGAAACTTGACAAATTCTAAAAATTGGGTCACTCCCTGCCTATACTCAAGGGAGAACTTATTTCTAAGTTTCATCCAACCCTTGTCCATCGTTTAAGTCCCTAAAAGATAAATAGATTTTATTATAAACATATCTCTCTCCCTCTCTCCCTCTCTCACATCCATAACTTACTCCCTTGAATTTTCACTATTTTCAGTAATATACAATCTCTTAAATTTTTCACTAAAACTAATTTCAAACTACAGAGATTACCATAACAGCAGAATAGCCAACACAACCTATTTTTCTTTGTATTAATGGTACCAATAATGTTATGAATTTGGTTATGGCCTATAGTAACTTGTATTATTTTTGTTAGTAGGAGTTGCTAAAATTTTGTATTTCTTGTATTCATCCATATGAATTTCTTGTTTTCTTTCATATATTATAATTCAAGTTGATAACCATAACTCAATAAATTCTCTTAGGACTTATACTTATGGATAGATCATGGATGCCAAAGAGTAGGTTATCCAAAGATTATGAATTGTGTGTAGAAAACTTCATTAATTTTGGATTTTCTAATAAGAAAGCTGCCTCTATTCGTTGTCCTTATTTGAAATCTGGAAATTATGAAAAACAAAGTCGTACTACTATTAGAGATCACTTATATATCAATGGAATGGATAAAAGTTATAAAATTTGGTTTTGGCTTGGTGAACAACTACCTAAGTCATCCTCATACGAGGAATCTTCTAAGTTTGACACCCATATGTATGAAAAGAAAAATGTTGGAAGTATAAATGAAATGATTGAAGTTGCTCATGAGGAGTATTCAAAAGATCCAAATGAATTTGAGAAATTGCTTAATGATGTCGAAAAACCACTATATGAAGGATGCAAAAAATTCACCAAGTTGTCCACATTAGTGAAGTTGTATAATTTAAAAGTTAGGTATGGATGGAGTGATATTAGCTTTTCAGAACTACTAAAAACTTTAAAGGAAATTTTGCCTACTACCAATGAGATCCCAACATCCATGTATGAAGCAAAGAAAACTTTAGGTGCACTAGGAATGAATTATGAAAAGATTCATGCATGCCCTAATGATTGTTGTTTGTATTGAAAAGAATATGTTAATGCAACTAAATGTCCTGAATTTGGTGAATCAAGGTGGAAGTATGCTAATAATACAAATGGAGGGAAAAAAACAGATTCCTAAAAAGGTTGTATGGTATTTTCCACCGATTCCACGTTTCAAAAGATTGTTTCGAAGTATTGACAATGCTAAAAATTTGATTTGGCATGCTAATAAACAAGTAGATGAAAAATTACGACATCCTACTAACTCTCCAGCTTGGAAATTAGTAGATTTGAAGTGGCCAGACTTTGGTTCTGAACCTAGGAATATTCGTTTAGCATTGTCAGTGAATGAAATCAACCCACACGGTGAAATGAGTTCAAAATATAGTTGTTGGCTCGTAGTGATAGTTATTTACAATCTTCCACCATGGTTGTGCATGAAAAGAAAGTTCATGATGTTATCAATATTGATATCGGGTCTAAGACAACCAGGAGATGACATTGTTACATACTTAGCACCACTCATTGAGGATTTAAAACTCTTATGGGAAAGTGTTGTTGAATGTTATTATGCTAATCTATAAGAAATATTCAATTTAAGGGCTGTTTTGTTATGAACAATAAATGATTTTCCTGCATATGGAAATCTTAGTGGATTTAGTGTGAAAGGGTATAAGGCATGCCAATTTGTGGAGATAATACATCCACTATAAGACTAAAATATGGGAAGAAAATGGAATACCTTGGGCATCGAAAATTTCTAGCACACAACCATCCATACCGGCGTCAAAAGAAGTCATTTGATGATGAAAAGAAGCTTAAAACAATTTCAGAACCTTTGTCTTGAGAGGCTATATATTCAAGAATAAAAGACCTTGAATTTCCAAAAGGAAAGAAGAAGACAAAAAAATAACCTATGAAAGGAAGTGCAAGGAGTTGTTGGGACAGAGTGTCTTCATTTTTTGAGCTACCATATTGGAAAGATCTTCATGTTAGACATTGTCTAGATGTGATGCACATTGAAAAAAATATTTGTATGAATATATTGGGTACGCTTCTTGATATTCCTCGAAAAAGGAAGGATGACTTGAATGTTAGACGTGATTTAGTCCATTTGAAAATTCGACCAGAGCTTGCACCTATCAATGGTGAAAAAAAAAATTCATTCCACCTACTTGTTATACTCTTACAAAGGAAGAAAAACGTTGTATTCTGAAGACATTGTCAGAAGTAAAGGTACCATAAGGTTATTCTTCCAATGTTAAAAACCTTGTGTCGAGGACTGATTTAAAACTTAATGGTTTAAAATCTCATGACTATTACGTTCTCTTACAATAATTGTTTCCTATTGCAATAAGATCTGTGCTCCTAAAACATGTTCGGTATGCCATCATTCTATTGAGTATATTTTTCGATCTAATATGTAATAAAGTCGTTGATGTGCAACAATTGGAAAAGTTGGAAGAAGATATTGTGGTGACTATGTGTTTGCTAGAAAAATACTTTCCCCCATCTTTTTTACCATTATGATGCATCTCATTGTACACATTGTAAGAGAAGTCAAACTTTGTGGGCCTGTATATCTTAGATGGATGTATCCCTTCGAAAGATACATGAAAGTTCTAAAAAACTATGTGAGAAATAGACATCGTCCAGAGGGTTGTATTGCAGAAAGTTATATAGTAGAAGAAGCTATTGAGTTTTGTTCAGACTTCTTATTTCGGTTGATCCTGTTGGGCTAGACATTGATAGATTTGATGCATCTTTAGACAATTCAAGCCTTGGTAGACCATTGTCTACAGGAGTTTCCTTCAAACCTTCAAACTTAACTATAAATTACAATGTTTCAATGTTGAAGTAAACACGTGGATGTATTGCAATTGAAATACCTAAATAAGGTTCTTCATCAAAAATGGATTCAAGAAGAACATAATCGAACTTTCATATCTTGGTTAAGAGAAAAGGTAAAATTTTAAACTTATTGATATTTTTTTATGATGGACTTTGTAATTACGTTTAGGTACTTGTCATGGTAGGTTGCATATGAGATTGGGATGAGAAATGTTGAAATTTCAGATAGCTTGGGATGGATTACTCATGGCCCTCATCCTTTTGTCATTAAGTATAACAGTTATACCATTAATGGAGGTTGATATCATACGGAGTTTTATGATAAGAATCAAACTGTTCAAAATAGTGGAGTTAGTTTAATGGCCAAAACAATGCAAGTTTCTAGTTCGAAAGATAAAAATCCTATCATTAGGTTGAAAACAGTAGTGGTATGAAGATCGATGACCTTGGTTTTGTCTTAGTTTATTTAAAAAAAAAATAGGTCATAATTTCGATTAATTTATAATGGCAACCCAAGTAAGACAAGATTTTTACGTTGAAGATCCAAGTGATGCTAGATGGTCAATTGTGCTTACTCCACCACAAAGAGATTGTGAAGATCAATCAAATGACAATGAACTTGGAGATATCATGTTACACTGTCAAGGAGTACCTAGTGATAAGCCAAATATTGATGGAGGTAATGATTTGGATGAGAATATCTCAACATATGTACAATTAGATTGTGAAGGCACATGAATTCCTAAATAAACATTGTGGGTGAGTTTCTACTTATTATGTACATATATGCTACGTTTGATTTTGTATATGCCTAGTATGCCTAATATAATCTACATTCTAAAATTATTTTTTAATATTTCTTTGACAGGATATTCTCCTTAACATGGAGTCAACGATAGTAAGAGACGGTGAAGACAAAGAGGTTGGTGGAGCTGAGATTCATGGATTAGAAAAACCTAAACAACAAAGAAAGCGGGGACCAAAGATTATGTTTGATGTGACACGTGTTCGAAGCGAAGGTGAAAAAAAATTGGTTGAATACAACGAAGATGGCGTACCCATTGGAGAAAATGAGGCGAAGCTCAACTCTTTTATCGGGTCGTGTGTACACTATCACATCCCCATTATTTATGCAACATGGAAAGATATGCCTGCAGAATTGAAGTAAAAGATATATATCATAGTTGAGGTAAATTTGCTTATAGTTTTTGTACAAGTTTATTTAAATTGACAATATGACAGTAACTGACCTTCAAAGCTGCATTTATAATCAACAGTAGGTCGAAGAAGAGCATTCTTAAAACTGCAGGGACAACATTCCATCAATTTAAGCATTGGTTGAGGAAGAGGTATATCTTGCTTTTCAAGAATGAACTTGAACTCTTGAAACGACCACCGAACATGTATTGTTATATTGATCAAAAATAGTGGGAAGAATTTGTTAGATTTAGACCATGTCCACATTTTGAGGTATCAATGAATTTATTTATATTTTAGGTATTAAATATTTGTTAAGAAACTTTATTAAAATCCAATACAATGTTGTATTGTGTAGGACAAAAGAAAAATTCAACAAGAGAGACGAAAGAAGAATAAGTATAACCATAGACTTTGAAGAAAAGGTTATGCTAATCTTCGAGAGGAATTGGTAAGAAGTAGTTTATGTTGAATTAGTCTTAAAATTAAAGCTTCTTAATCAATGTTGAAATGTAGAAAAATATACCTTCAGAAGAAAGTGAGCTTGACCGAGCTAGCATGTGGAAGAAGGCTCGTGTAGATAAGAAGGGACAATACTACAATGAAGATGTCCAAGAAGTTGTCAATCGTATAGTAAGACACATTACAATTTTGCATTCTTTAATTTTTGAAGTTTTATGAAATTAAATTATATTTTTTTTTGCATTTTTAGGATGAGATATCAAAAACTTGTGCTGATAAAGAACCGTCTCCAAACGATTATTTGACACAAGTTTTGGGTACACAAGAGAGTAGTGGACGTGGACGTGGAGTTGGCGGATTTGTCACCCCAACTGCTTATTTTCATACAGCAAAATGCTCAAAGAAACGAAGTGAATAAATTGAGAAGCTTAGTAAAGAGAATGAAAAACTTCGTTTGCAAGTTCAAGAATTAGAGAATATTCACATTTCAACATAATCTACATTAACATCTGCACATGGATCTTGCTCTACACCAAGATTAAAATACGATATTCAATGTAAAAGAAATCTAGAAAAGGAGAAAATGAATGTCACAACAAAGGTGGTTAAAGAGGAAGTGAATGTGGATGTGATTATTTTAAATGATCAACAAGAGGATGCTATGGAGGTAATTAGTTACGTTTTAGCACAATTTGATGCATGAGTTTTTATAAGTCTTATAAAGTTTATTAATGTTGGATTTATGACTTTCTTAGGTTCGTAATGAAAAAGAAATTGTATGTGACTCCAATATCAAGATGCCACTACCTTTGAAGACAATACTCAGATTTGCTGAAAAGGTAATGGACAAAGATTCAGGGATTCGTTACCAACTACCATTCTCGTTGTTTGGTATCGGTAGGAAGATATGTGTTCTTCGAGAAGATATTATTGATTTTTGTAACATGCGAGAAGTCAAGACTTTAACATTGGTTGCATACATGGCGTAAGTACTTATTCATCCACTCTAATCTTTTTATATAAATACTCGTTTATTCATTTTTCTATCTTTCTTAATTTTTGCATTTACAAGATGAACTTTCAAATTACATCTTCGTTGACCCGTCCCTTATATATGTTGAACACAACACACAATAAGTTAGAGCTCGCAATCTTTGCAATAGATTAATGGCTTCAAAATCAAACCAATTTGTTTTGGCTGCATTTAATCCAGGGTAGGTAATACTATACTAATCAATTCATTAAAATAAGGTATAGGTGATTTAGCTTTTTGAATTGAACCTCTTCTTTATATTCATCATTTGGGAAAACTTGTAGAATATATGTTATGAGTTATATGAAGGCAATCCTACGACGACGACGGCGGCGGGGGGGGGGGGGGGGGGTGGGGTTTATGAAATTAAGTTATATGAAAACCATCTACTTGTATTCTTTCTATGTAGTGGTCATTGGACACTTCTGGCTATTAATGCATACGATGAGACAGTCTATTATCTTGACTCACTTCAAACAATATCAAGAGTAGATATTAGATATGTCACTGACAATATGCACTATATTGGATAGTATGTGATTGGTTTCTTGACAATATGCACTATATTGGACACTATGTGATTGTTTCTTAACAATATGCTTATATTGAATACTATGTGGTTGTTTCTTGGCAATACGCATTATATTGGATATTATGTGATTGGTTTCTTGACAATATGAACTATATTGGATACTATATGATTGTTTCTTGGCAAAATGCTTATATTGAATACTATGTGGTTGTTTCTTGACAATATGCACTATATTGAATACTATGTGATTGTTTCTTGGAAAAATGCTTATATTGAATACTATGTGATTATTTCTTGTCAATATGCACTATATTGAATACTATGTGGTTGTTTCTTGATAATATGCAGTATATTGAATACTGTGTGGTTTTTTCTTGGTAAAATGCATTATATTGCGTACTATGTATTTACAGTGTCCTTTACAAATTGGAGTACTTGAATGTGGGTACTATGTGATGAGATACATGAGAGATATAATCACCAATGGGAGCATAGTAGTCACAGATTCAGTATGTTGTGTTTAAATGATTGTTTGAATTATTGGTTATAATTCAAGTAATCAAAGTATTAACTTCAATATTTTGGATTTCATATTAGATTGATATAAGGACCTCATACAGTCAACTTAAGTTGGATGAAGTACGAATGGAGCTTGCTGAATTTTTGGGTGGCCACATGTGATTATGGTGGTAGCTAAGTTCTTTTGTGTTAGATAGACAAATTTTGTTGATACTGGATATAGGGGAACTAGTTTCATTATTATTTTGTTGATACTGAATATAGGTAAACTAGTTTTGTTGATAGTGGATATAGGTGAACTAGTTTTGATATGGTACATCTTTAGGCTACAAATATATTTTGTTTATATCGACATTGATGGAAAGTTTAAACTATTGTTAGAAGTTTGGACTGCATATATATATATATATGTTGTAATTAAGTATGTAATCACCTACTTATATACGTGGTTCATTGATATATATGCAATTTCTTTGATGAAAAGTTTGAGTTAATTTTAATTGTTCAATTAATATGTATTTTAATGTTGTTGAACTTCAAAACAGGTGCATAATAAAATATATAGGTATTTAAAAATATATATAATTTTTTATTTGAAAAAAAAACTTGACATGCAAAACGTGTCAAGAGTAAACAAATTCTTGACATGTAAAAAATGTCAACAAACATTATATACTTGATACCTATAAACTGTCAAGTATAATTTCACTTGACACGTAAAAACTGTAAAAAATAAAACCCCCTATTTTTGACATTGGATTAGTTGACCCATAAAAATTGTCAAGTATAATCATATACTTGCTGTTTTTTATCTATCAAGTATAATTATACTTGACACTTAAAAATTGTGTAACGCCCCGAAAATTTAAGGTAAAATTTTTTCTCGTTTTATGTAAAATGCAAGTTGATATAATAATAATATAATATTAATTATATTATTATTATTAATGTTTATTGGTTATAATATTAATATTATAAATATTATTATAAATTAATAATATAGAAATATTGTTATTTCTAAAACAATAAAATAAATTATTATTTATTTAATATTAATATTTTTAATATATTATTATTATTACTTTATTATTATTATTATTATTATTATTTATATTTAATATATATTATTATTATTTAATTTAAATTATTAATATTATATAATTATTAAGAATTATATATATATATATATAATAAATTTTTTTATTTCAAAACCCTAACCGCGCGCCGCCTACCCCCCCCCCCCCCCCCCGATTTTTTTTTCTTCTTCCTCTCCCTTCCTCGCCCGACGCCGCGCCTCACCGTTTTCTCTTCCATCTCCGTCTCCGCCACCATCTCTCTTCCTCTCCGTCACCGTCTCCTGTTCCGCCTCCAGCGTCGTCGTCTCCGTCTCTGAAAACGAACAGCCGCCGCGGCCTCCATCCATTTCCGTTCCGCCCCCAACCGCCGGCAGCCGTCATCTCTTCCTCTTCCTCCGTTTCTGTCACCGTCGACGGCTTCACTTCAATCGGTGTTCCCGACGCAGCACTGAACGCCGAGGAGAGCCACCCACGTCCGCCGTCGACGTCTCTCACTCGAGCGTTGTCGGGCGGAGCAAAGAAAAAGGGAAGAAAACCCGACCCGAGCCACGGATCCGATTCGAGCAACCCGACCCGAGCCACGGATCCGATTCGAGTTTGAATGTTGGATTAAGATGTGGCCCTACTTTTCTCCCTTGAAGGTAGTACAGAGTTGACGCTTAAGTTCTCGGGTTCCGCGGCAGGCCTGGATGGAGATAGTTTCCTTTCCTTGAGTAAGTCAACGGATAACCTTTTAAAACAACTGCTACTAAAGTCACCAACTAAAACTTTCGTGTTTCGTTAGGTAGATCTGTCGAGCGTGGATTTCGATCGAGGGGCATAACCGAGTTTCAGGTAAGGGTTCTTCCTACTACTGGACCCCGAGTCCAGGCTGAAACCGTAGTAATCCACAGGAGATTCCACGTTTGTGACTGTACTGAATATCTGAATGCGTGTTGACTGTTAAGTACTAATACTATATTTTGTCTGACGAAAATATACTGTGACTGCTATTTGTGGATTGAGAATTTATGTTGATGGACCCTAAACTTACGGTTCAGTATGTAGTAAAACACTGGTCTGGATGTGGTTCATGAATTTGGACGGGGATGGATCGTGAGTCCGGTTTTGGTTGGTTAGTCGATTGGACCTAGGGTTTTCCCTATTGGTGTGCGAATCGGTAATGCATATAGCAACTGAGGGTGTAGATGTTTAAACTTATACTATCTGACTGATAAAGCCTATGGCGGGACTGTGATATGAATGCCGTGGGATGTGATTGATGTAGACAGTTTAGTTTGGACTGAGGGGTAACGGTTAGCTTCATCTATGGGGTAGTGTGCCTTACGGATATGTGCATCCTTCGGGAGCACTAGACTGATATGTGCATCCTTCGGGAGCACAAGACTGATATGTGCATCCTTCGGGGCACTAGACTGATATGTGCATCCTTCGGGAGCACTAGACTGATATGTGCATCCTTCGGGAGCACTAGACTGATATGTGCATCCTTCGGGAGTACTAGACTGATATGTGCATCCTTCGGGAGCACTAGACTGATATGTGCATCCTTCGGGAGCACTAGACTGATATGTGCGTTCTACGGAACCACTAGACTGTTATGTAGGGTACCCCCGAATAGGAAGTTAACTGTTGTTCCCTAACGGGCCCAGTAGTGGGTCCCTTACTGGGTATGTTTATACTCACCCTTTCCCTTCTTTAACTTTTCAGGTAGGGGTACAGCGAGGGGCAGACCGACGAGAGGCAGGAAGGATGCGTGAAGGCCATATGGACGCGTCTGGTTTTCTTTTCGCTTCCGCTATGTATTTTGTCAGAATATTTTGACTGTGATTTTGGACTGGTGACTTGACATTTTATTTTGTGATTTTTTTGAATTATTTAAAATAGGGCCCGAAACTGTCTTTTGTAAGGTTTATAATGTTTTAATGAATCGTATCTGGTCTGTTTTAAATTTTATGTTGAATGGTCGAGTTTTGGTATTTGGTAGTGACCTCAGCTTAGTCCGGAAAGTTGGGTCGTTACAAATTGTCAAGTAAACCTCCCGTATTCTTAACACTAGATTACTTGACATATTGAAAAGCGTCAAGTAAACTAATACTTGACAGGTAAAAAGCGTCAAGTAAACCTAGTTTTGTAGTAGTGCTTGTGAGTCTAAGCATAAAAATTAGATTATTCATATTACTCGGGTCCTAAAGTTGAATGCTGAGGTGAAGAAGGGACATTCTTCTAGCTTGGAGGTCGTTAAATGTTTTTTTTTTTACATTTGGAACGTAAATGGGCTAGGGAATCTTATGAAGTATTCAAAGTTAATGAACTCGTGTTGATATAACGAATCTAATTCTCAAATATCATCAATAGTTGAAATTAAAATGTATGGGGTTAAAAGATTTACTAAGATTGGCTTAAGTGTATGCTTAAGATGCTAAGAGTTAAGCTTGAAGTTAAGGGTCCAAAAGTGGATTTTTAGCCTAAACTAAAGCATGTGGTGAATGATACAAATTTATTAAGAAAAGAAAATATCTCGACCCATAGAATCATAAATAGTTTGAGTTGTCACCATGAAATGTTTTAGAGATAATTGTGGTATATTAATGTGCGAAGATAACAGAATGTCATTAATCGTTGTTTCTGGCTAAATTGAATTGGTGAAAGCGTATAACCTCGGGGGATAGAGATACTGATTGCAAGTGGCTCATTTTCAAGCTTTCTTTATACATATACACGTTATCTCTTGATATTTCTTGGAAACAATCATGACTTGAATTCAGTTTATGTTTTATGACCATGTTTTCGTTTATGTTTAAACAATGTGTTTACGCTTCACGATTTGATGAATGTTTATGACTTGAATTTTATAAAAATGGGTTTTAACTTCCTGTATTCATTTACACTTAAATGATGCGTATGTTCATCATGATTTTAAGAATGTGCATGGCTTGAACTCTATAAAATCGTATTTTAAGTTTTTATTATACTTTGTTTTGAAATATGGTTAACCGATGCATATGGTAAACAAGAAGGTGATTTTCCTAAGCTACATGAATGTGTTTCTCTAGCGCTACCTATGGTTATCATGGGGTTCTAGGGCTGAAAGAGGTCGTGATCAGAGATCTGGAAACCTGAGCCTAAGTGAGGATGTGGATGGAGGATTGTGATATGGTTTCAAGCCTAGCTTAACTCGTGGTGGGGGGCTCTATGTGCACATAGGAGTGGTACGTTGTTACTGTGGTAGGTGCTAAGTATACGTGAGCTCTTTTTGGCCACATGTATCCTTGTGGAGTGAATCACATGAAAGCTATTCCCGGGCCGTATACTTAGTATGCTATCATGGTTGGATTGGATTAGATGGATGTTATTACTTTTGTAGGTGCTAAGTATGCGTGAGCTCCATTTGGCCGTGTGTTTTCCTAGTGGATATGGAGCACGTGTGAGCTATTCCCAGGCCATACACTTAGTATGCTATCATGGTTGGATTGGATTGGTTGAAGGTTGTTGTCGTGGCGGGTACTAAAGATGCGTGAGCTAGTTTTGGTCGCATGATTCTTTGTCATGTGCGAGCTGTCTTTGGTCGTATTTTTAGACGCCATGCCATGGTTGGATTGACTACAGGTTTGGTGGTGGACTAATGGCTTTGAGTAAATGATATTTTTGACTAAATTTTTCATTACAAATGCATATTTACAGATTTTCTACTTAAGCATGTTTTACGAGCTTTACTTCTAAGAAACTTACCACTCATTGAGTATTCGACTTACGTTTCTAATGTTTTCTCCCCCCTTCAGGTAGCGAACAAGGGCTAAGCATTGGTTGAACTCTCATCATCGATTGTAGATCTCAATTATTATATAGTTATCTTTTGTAATGCATCGTGGAGTGATTAGATGTAGCGCGAGTGAGACTAAGAACTTGTGATTGTAGAGATCCCTCTTGAGATTAAAACTTTTTTTTGTACGACATAACTAGTTTGAATATGATTTTCTGAGTGAAACTCTGAAACTGTTTGGATAAGTGTGTGGTGAGACACACTTGATGTGTTGTGGAGTTTTGAAGTTATATATACATATATAGAAGTGCGAAAATCTCACCCTATTACAGGTTTGGCTAACCCGTATTTTAGGGGAGGTATTGTCGAAATTTTTATAGAACTTTTTAAAAGCATTTTTATCAAACTTACGTTTGAAGAGGATTGTTTAAAGGAATAGTTTCATACCACGATTTAGGTGAGAAGGGAAAACTTTGAACGGGGTGTGATAATGCTTATCTATAGCATGTAACATATCATAACATCATAAATATGACATGAATATTAATCTTAATGTCCTTAATCATGTGATTAATATAGCATGCATCATCATCAACGTAAATCAATCATCAAAATAATATCAGTCATCATCATCAATCATCAATATCAATACATTATGCATCTTAGCTACATCAATGCATAATGGAAAATTACATGTAAGCTCTTCACTTCAGTTCGAAGGTCTAGTAGTAGAATCTCTTACCTAGAGATTTTAGCCAAACAAAACACTCCTTAGCTGACAGTAAAAATTCTCCAATTAATTTGATCATAATCATGAAAGAAAATTTTAGTTTCTTAATTAATAAAATTAGCTTGGCTATCATTCAAAAATTCTCCCAAATTAATTAAGTTCCAAAAACTTGGGGTTGAAACCAATTCAAACTTGATTGGAAAAATTCAATATTAAATCTTAAAAAATTAGTCAATTGAACCTTTAAAGAAACAACAGTTAGATCCAAAATTAAATTAATTTCTTTAGCTTACCAAGGTTACTGAAATTGAGGTTGAAAAATTCTATTATCCTTGATGAAAAAATTCATGACTTCAAATCTTCAAGTTTTGCCAAAGGGACCAATGATAACTAAAATCGGTAAAGTGACAGCAGCAGAGGGTTACCTTAAACAAGAAAATGAGGAGCCTTTTTCTTTTTTCTTTTTTTCCAACTTAAACATTTCAATGCTATTTATAAACTCAAATAATAACAATAAAATTTATTGTTATTATTATTTCCTTTTCCTTTTAGGATATATATATTTATTTATATCCAGTATCTTTTTTAATAAATTCTTTAAATGCACAAAATTGTAGGCATTTATAACCATTAATAATAATAATAATAATACTTCTTTTATCATTATTATTATTCTCTCTCCAAAATATAAATGTATATATATTTATTTAGAAGAGAGAATATTTATTTAAATCGTTATTCTCTCTTCTAGATAAATATATCATTTCTTTCGTCCAATCAAATCAATCATCTCTCTTCTCATGAATTATCTTTTTTTCTTTTCAAACAAATATAATTATATTCTGTCATATAATTAAGTTTACTTTTCCATATTAATTATTTATACAAAACCAAATAATTAATATCATATTCCACCCAAAAAATCTAAATTATTAATTAAATATATATATATATATATATATACACTCAATTAAATCCAATTCCATCAATACCAACTTTTCCCTCTAGAATCTGAAATTAACTTAAATCCCAAGTTCTTTTAATCAATCAAATCTTTTCCGATAAATCACTCATAAGTTTCAACATAAATTATCTTAACCCAACAGTTAAATTTTAGTTCAAATCTTTAATATAACACCCAAATAATTTAATATAATTAATAAAAACTCTTTAAAGATTTGGGATATGTTACATTCATTTGCCCAATAATTATATTTCAATATATAATTATTAATTTTTCTTTTAAATAAATCTAATTTCTTCTCTTTCCTTATTTACCCAATCATATCAACTTCTTTTCAAAATCAATATTTATCTTTCTCCAAAATAATTAATTATATTTCACAATAATTAATTATTATTTATCTTTTTCCAAAATAATTATCTTTTTACAAATAGTTATATTTTTCCAAAATATAATTATTTTCCTTTTTCTCCCTTAATAAATATCTTTTCTCTAAAATACAAATTATCTTTTTCTTAAATAATTATATTTCAACAAATATAATTATCTTTTCCTTTCCCATAATAATTATATATATATATTTCCATATATACATATAATTATCAAATCTCTTAACAAACTTTTCACTCTATAATTTAATTAAATAACATACATACTTATTTAATTTAATTCAATTTCAACAACGCTAAAACTCTCCACCTTTACTCAAACCTTATAACATACAATTTAATCAAAATCTTGACAAGCACCACAAGCCAAAACCTCTAGTTAATTAAATATTCATCCAACAAATATTTAATTAATTTCAATTTCCCTGGAAATCAAATAATCTCATTAAATGAATTCAAAATAATGCCTAATAAATTAAACCTAATTAAACAAAACTAAGACAATTAACTCCAAAATTATCTAAATTTTGGGGGCGTTACATATATACTTATATTTTCTCTGGATTTTGGATTCAATAATGGAAATTTTTCATAAATATAACAAGAATATATGCCTACATCTCCTAATTGAACAATGCAAAACTAAGGATTCTAGTTTGATATCTACTCCTACTGAACTAATGAGTCTAACAAACAAATTATGATGTTTAAGCAGCACTAAAACATTAACCACATGATATATAGCAAAACAGTTATTCCCTTCACATTGACATTTTTTCACAATTACTTTTATGGTTCAACTTCAGCCAACATTAGTGTGTGCCACCAACCACACAAACAATATTTTGTGGTAAACATTTGTCGATGGATACCTTGGAAAATAACTGGCCATCATCTTTGAGAACAACAATCAGTAAAGGACGAGATTAGAATAAGAAATAACACATATGAGGTAAATAGAAATGTATTGGGATCGTTCAACCCACATTCATTTTAACAGACTGAATAGTAAAACCATACATGTATCATACTTGTTATCATAACCCCACTTGTTACTACGATGCTATGGCAACCTCCGCAAGCAATTCAATGGAAGAGCAAGGGTTATTTATGTTTGAAGCAACCTTGTATTTCCTTTGATACAACTCGTAATAATTTTCAACTTCCCCCTTTGTACATTCCTAACAATACTTCAAATTCGAATTCAATACTAAAACCTACAACTAATTCAAAATCTAAATACTAAAACTAATTTGAAATCTAAAACCTATAACCTAAAAGTAATTTGAAATCTAAATACTAAAACTAATAAACTAAACCACTTACCAAAATCAAGAGCGACGACGATGACGAGTGGTGAATAGGGACGACGATGATTATTACAAGTTGTGTGGAAGGGGATATGGGATGGTGATTTCTCTCCTTGGTCTCTTTAAACTCTTTTGGCCTTACCCTTTTCAGTTTTGTCAATTATAGAATTGGAAGTAGGTTTTTATAACGGAATTTCAATGAAGAATAAAGACGTCGGGAGACATCCCCTATTTCCAACATAATAAGTAAGACGTCGGTAATAAGGTCAACCTCTCTTGCTGTTTCTTGCATGGCGTCGAGGGGAGTTGAAAAATTATTTTATTGTATACTTTTATCCGACACAATCAACATAGACATCGGGAATGACCACACTTTTTCTGACGCCTTGCATAGAGACGTAGGGAAAAATGCAAGAATTAAATATTAATTTATCTTCTTCCAACGTCTTGAACCACGACGTCGGGATTACTCGTCTCCATCGATGTATATTTTGAGGTATTGAGAATGGGCCTTTGTTCTGATAGTGCCTTCATCGATGCTTTTTTCTGCGTCGGGAAAGCCCCGATTTCTTGTAGTGAGTGGATTGTATTCATAGTGTTATCAGGACAAGACATCCAATTTTATTAATATATTATAGACCGCCTACAACAAATTTTGTCTTTCTTGGGGCACACGAATTTTAATTTCCGTCTTGATGATCATAACAAAAGATCATCAAGAAAAATAACACTTTATTTATATGTTATATATCAACTACAACCCGTTAAAGTTTTATTAAATAACTATCTTCGAATTTTAGTTTATTGATTTGAGTTATGCAAGCTAAAGGTCAAATAATTAACACTTTATTTATGTAAAAAAAAAAAGATTGTTTACTATGTACAAACCATGAGTTTATGACATAAACTCCAACATAAACAACCAGAACGTAGGTCCTACCATGCACCTCAAACTAAGGTAAAGTTTTTCTTGTATGTTGGATTCTTGATACTATATAGAGTTTTCCTTTTCTTCTTTTTTTTTTTTTTGGAGAAAGGTAAAGATTTAGGGGGTTGATAGGGAGAGAAGATAAAATGGAGGTGGTAGATCTCTTGGTTTTTTTTTTTTTTTTTTGTGTTTTCTTTAAGAAGGTGAAAGCTAAGAGAATGGGAGACTATGGAGGCTAGAGGTTTGGATGAAGAAGAGAGGATGCGGAGGTTGGAAAATTGTCTAGGTTTTTTTTTGTGTCTTTTTTTTTTTTTTTTTTTGTGTTGTGCCTCATAAATGAAGAAGAAATGATTATTTATTGCCAAATTTTTTTTTTCAAAGGGCTAAAAATTCAAAAATGACTATTTTCTTTCTTTGAAAAAAATACTAGCTAGCATTGACATTCATCTTAAAAAAAGCATGGAGCTTTTAACAATCGCAATCCATTTGAAAAATTTAGGATATTTAGTAATTCTCCACTTACCTTAATCTAACTAATTGATTTATTTACTCTAACCAAACTACCCACACAATTTTAGGAGTAGTTAAATAACATTTTTTTTTTTATAAAAATTAGTTAATGACAACGTTAGAAAATAGTTAAATTAAGATAAATATTAATCTAAGAATTGAATTAATTTTAAATAACATGGGAAAAAAATTAGGTGGGTACAGTTAAATTTCAATTCCCCCTTGCTTGGTTAACTCCATAATTTCGGACATAACCACACTTCAGTCTGTTCCTATTTCGAATATATCTATTAATCCTAGGTGTTGAATAATTCGTTGTTCACATAATTCAAAATTCTTAATTCTTTGTTCACACACACTTCCTTTTCTTATTATTATTAATTATTATTTTGTTGAATATTAACTTCTACTAACTCTTATTATCAAAAGTAATTCCGGATGTCAATCGTCTCGTTCACATTAACCAAATTAAATTCCTTTTGAGACTTATAACTTGTAATAATTAAATTTCAATTCTCCCTTATACTTGGTTGACTCCACAATTGACCAACCCTTTCTCCAATCTTAACTTATCTTAATCACAACCCCACATTAGTTCTTATTTCGAATATATCTATGAATTATCCTAGATTTTCAATAAACTTGATCTCTCAAGTCTCCAAGGTCAAACTAACCTATTAGCTTTCTAATAGTACCAACTAAAAAAAGAGGAGTTTACATTTAATTATTATTACTACTTCTACCGCTACTATCTATTATTACTCTTACTTTTGGTACTACTATTATTACTACTGCTGTTCATTATTATTTATCTACTACTATTGCTACTATTATTACTATTATTTTTGTGCAATTTAATTTTCTTGCCACCAACCATTTCAACAGCCTCTTCCAATAAGTTGAGTTGTGAGAAAGTAAGTTAATTGAGAAACTTTATGCTTTTTTGAGTTCGGCTCCTGTCACTACTAAAATAATCTGGTTAAAATTATTTGGTCCACAATTGGATGTAAAATTCTACTAAACACCAACATTATTTGAATAAAGAAAGTAGAAGGCTAAGGAGATCAGAGGTTTCAAACGCAAAATAGTTTGTCTGATGATTTCAAAAGCAAGACATAGGAGTACCCCTTTGAGCTGCAAGCACTATACCAAATTGCCTTTTCATATACTAAAGTGGAATAACCTACGTGCCCCTTAACCCTACGAGTCTGTGCCTCCATTAGCGCCTATACTTTTCATTTCTTCATTTGTTATTAAATTTGAGATTGAAAGTAGTACCTATGTTTAGTTTAAATTTTGTGAGGCACTTTGCAGTTGATGAGATCCTCAACCAATCTATGTACTCAAGACACGATGCCTCTTTTAGGTGAACACTTCACTTTTCGGTAAATATAAGTTCATATGTCTATCATATGTAGTTTGATACAATATTAAATAAATATGAGATTTTATCTTCAAAACAATTAACAATAACAATAAGTAACATGTCAACTTTATATAGGGATAAATTTTTTCCTTTCTCAAAAATTAATTCTGTCCATATTATTTTTTTTGGCAAAAACCCAACTTTGAAGATTAATCAAAATCAGGATTGACTAACCTAAATTTTACAATAAATACACTTTATTGGTCAACGAATTAAGAATACTAGAGTATTCACATCATATGATGTGAACCCTCATTTTTTTATGTTTATAATCTATACCTACAGTTCACATCTCATTATTCAACAATTAAGTCGAACTTGTTTTTTAGAGAGAAAAAGACAAATTTGGGGTTGATAGCTCTGTTCTTTTCTCCTTTTTTATTCAATCCCATGTGGAAAACTATTATATATAGTTAACCTATCCTAGAGTCATTTTAATATTGAATTTCCCAAATTTGCTTTTATGCATTTTATACAATTTCAATTCAAAATAATTCAAGTTCACCCTCGGGAAGAAACCATTTGTTTGAGAAATTCATGTGCTTTCTAGGTTCAAACCAAACTTACTGCAAAAACTAATTCTTCATGGTGGGTGATTTGGTTAAATCATTGGATCCATATTTGAGGGAAGAAATTAATCCGCTTGATCAACCATCCATCGACATGATATATTAGTTAACCTCAGTTTTAGAATTTACTCCACTTAATTATTTCTCCATTTGTCATTAGATTTGAGATTAAAAGTAATTAATACCGATTATTATTAATATAAAAGTTGTGATGCAATTTCATCGATGTTGAGGATGAGAGGTCCCAGCCTACATTACTTAATATTTTATTTATATTATCCCTCCATCTGCTCAACTAATAAGATTAATCAAAATTATCATTAATATAACCTAAATTTTATAATAATACAAATTTAACTTTACAAATGTGAAGACTCCTTCTTTATCTTTGAAAGTATTAAATTTTTTACCTGCAGTCAACATCTCATAAGCTAAAAATATATCCGATCAAATCCAACGTGTTTTCTGAAAGGGAAAAAGCCAAATTAATGTTTGGTAGATGTGTTTTCTTTTTGCTTTCTTTAGGTCAATGTCATGTGGGAAACTATTAAATATTATCAACCGGTCCATTATTAATTCACCATCCCAATATTTATATCCCAAAATATTTTAATAGATATATATATATAATTGTCTTTTTTTATCTATCGTGTATTATAATATTTTAATATATTTGTAGATATTTTTTAAAATTTTGTTAACTAAAATAAATTTTCCTTTTAATTTAATTTTGTTAACTAAAATAATTTTTCATTATTAAATCAAAAGGTCTTCTTGTAAATTTGATAAAATAAGTTTTAAAAATTAGACTACTTTCGTAAAAATAATAAAAAACAATCTCATCTCATGAAATGTTAACATACCCAAACACTTAATATACACATGATACACTTGATACATTTGATAGCTTGGATACGCTTGAATACATTTGGATACATTTCTTAAGAATTTGAGAACCAACTATCTAAGATAAATCGAAAATCTAAGAATTAATAACTGATTTTCTCCATCGCTTCCATCTATAAACTTACATATACTTTAATATATATTCCATGACACACAATATGTGTGTATATATATATATATATTTCTTATTTTACTGAGTTTATTTGGTTGGCTTAATTTTTTAAAGGCAAAATTGGAGATTAATTTCCTATATGGTTAATATCCATTAATGTATACATGGATAATATTTATTAATGAAGGATTGTAGTTGACAGTTAATAAAGATATTCGGTTAGTTGTAGTTGTTAACTATATCTTCTGTCAAAGTTGGTTAATATATATTAATAAATTGATGGAGTTGAATTTTGTTTTTTACAGCGTATGATCTAAAAATATAAGCTTGTGGCATGTGATATTGTTTGTGGTTGAAGACATAAGTGGCGGCAAACATGCAAAAAGAAATTGTGTAGAGAAAGTCTTTTACAAAGTACTCAGTTTGAGAGGTGTCTAGTGTTGAACACTTTCTTTGTGGTATTGTGAGTCACTAGTTTGAGAAGATTTGTGCAAGTTAAGGAGAGCCTAACGTTGAAGATTCTTCTGAGGAGTCTTGTACAAAGGGAGCCTACACATTGAGACGCAAGGGTGAAGCATATAATTCCTTGTTCACACATCAAGTGATTTAGGGGGAGCCTAAACATTTATATTGTAAGTCATATAATTCAAGATAGTTGATTGTTAATAAATTATGTACTAGTGATACTCGTCAATCTTTACAAATTATCTTTTCAATCGGACTAAAAACTTCCTAGATATAAATGTCGTAACATCGAACTAAGTTTTCAAAATTTGATATGTTTGTTGTGCTTTATATGTTTCCGTAGTTGTTCGATTCTGCTAGTAACTCACAATACATCAAAGGATACAACTATAGGTAAGTGTGTTTTCTCATTATATGTTAAAATAATTATTAAAAGAAAAGAAAATGAAGCCCATGGATCCCGTGGCTTGCAGCTTGGCCTCATTATAAAAGGGCAATTAGAAAGTTGAAGTATATCACGCCAATCAAAGTAAAGCCAAGAAGGATAATAAGGGCATTTTTTAATTTCTTGGTTCTAATTTCTTTGGCATATTTTTCCCTTATCCTTTTATACTACTTTCAATGGCTGAAGAGGCTCCAGACTCCTCTTTCATTCCCAGTATAATTAGGAGAAGCACCTTTCCTCCAGGCTTTGTTTTTGGTTCTGCATCATCTGCTTATCAAGTACCATAAAAACACACTTCCTTCTTTTCACTTTTCTTCTTTCATTTTCTAAATTAATAATATCTAACATATGCATATGTATGTATGTACGTCGTATGTGTATACATATATACATTGTATTTTAACAGTATGAGGGTGCTGCTTTTGAATATGGGAGAACACCAAGTATTTGGGATACATTTACTCATGAACACCCTGGTTCTTTCTTTCTTCCTCTCTCTCTTTTAATACGGAAAATAAGAATAAATTAAATAAATGACGAAGTAAGTTACTTTTTTTTTTTTTTGTGGAACTCCAGAGAGAATTGATGATGGCAGTAATGCAGATGTAACTGTTGATCAATACCATCGATACCCGGTTTGTGAGATTTATGTAGTTGCAGTACATAAAATTAAAAGATTGGCATACCACAAATTTTTTAACCCTAACTACTTGATTTATCCATTGAAAATGTACATTGTTATATTGATTAATTATTCTTCGTGTACAATACAGGAAGATGTTAACCTTATCAAGAAAATAGGTTTTGATGCATTTCGATTCTCAATTTCATGGTCCAGAGTCTTGCCAAGTAAGGATTTAAGTATCACTTAACATATATGTGAAAAAGTTACCTTAGATTTTGTGTATTTAATTTTTCTTTTAAAAATAAAATTTGAATTTATGAAGAAAACCTTTGGTTGGATTGGCAGCTGACACTTTTATGATAGAAAGAAAGCATTAACTAAGGGCAACTTTGGTATTTGATTTCAAAAGTAACCCTAATGCTCACTTTTCCCACATCGGACCTAAAAGGGCCACACAATTCAAAATTGTCACATTTCTTATTTTCTTTGTTTTTTTTCCTTTAAATCTTAAATTAGATAATTTCAAAATTTCATAGTTTATTTTGGGTTGAATTTAATTTAGCTTAAAAGTATGTTAATTTGTAGTACTTACGCTTCGATTTTGTATATGCATATATATAATTTAATTGAGGATAACTTACGTATATGTTAATTTATGTTTTGTCAACGTTTTGAAAATACATAGCGGGAAAGCTTTGTGGTGGTGTGAATCAAGAAGGAATTGACTATTACAATAGACTCATCAATGATCTCATTTCAAAAGGTCGGTGTATTATATATCTTAATACTTCATTGACTCATTAAAAGGGATTGGTCTAATTGATTATTTTAGCCAAATTATTTGGCTTAATTAAATAACTTAGTAATTTTAATGATCAATATTTGGAATTGTAATTAATTTGTAGGCATCCAACCATATGTAACAATTTTCCATTGGGATGTTCCTCAAGCTTTAGAAGATGAATATCTAGGCTTCTTGTCCGAACAAATTATGTGAGTATAGCCTTTCTTTTTCCTTTTTACATAAATATAATAATTATAGACATATATATTATAGTATTAATTACTGTTTTTACATAACAAAATACTTCCCCTATAGTATTGTTAAAAAGAAAAATAATTCTTCTTTTTTTCCTTTGTTTCTCTCTCCTTTTAATTAAGTTAATAATATGGTTGACTTTTAAACATCTTTGATGATAAGTCCTTAGTTGAGATCCATACTCATATTGGCATATAATAACCACAATAATTAAATGAATAATTATATATATTGACAATAATGATCTGCGGAAAAAACTAAAATTTTTTAGTTGTTAATTAAAGTATTTAATAAATTAAGCTTAAATAGCTATATTTGTATCCTAACCATTATTATATTTAAATAGAAGTTTAATAAGGATGGTCAATATATAATAAAGTTTTTAGCTTATTTAACCTAATATTGTTATTGATTTAGAGATGATTATCGAGACTTTGCTGAGCTTTGCTTCAAAGAGTTTGGAGATAGAGTGAAACACTGGATCACTTTTAACGAGCAAAATATCTTTGCATCATATGGCTATGCAACTGGGATATTTGCACCCGGCAGAGGCTCTTCTTCGAAACATTTTGATTATCTGTGTGGAGATTCTGAGCATAAACCACATATTGGTCTTGTACCACGTAGAGGCTTCTTTTGGAAATTGTTAGACTGTGAACTCGAGGGAAATCCTGGAATTGAACCGTATATTGTTGGTCACAACCAAATTCTCGCACATGCTGCTACGGTCAAACTTTACAAGTCTAAATATGTAATATTTTCCCCTCGTATTATCTAAATTTGATTTTTTGTTAATTCCATTAGTTAAAAGCTCAAAATTTTATAATTTATTGATTTCGATCAAGTAAATTAAAAAATTTTCCAAATTTATCGACCATTTTCTCATATGGTATTTGTAGGAATATCAAAATGGTCAAATTGGAGTGACATTGAATACGGATTGGTATGTCCCAAATTCAAATCATGACGAAGATGTTAAAGCTGCATCTCGGGCTCTTGATTTTTCTCTTGGGTGGTAAGTAAAATAATTAATATATAACCTTTTACATAGGAGGAGAATTTTTTTTAAAATTACCAATATAGTAAAATTTAACTATGTGTTCGTGATAGACTCAAATAGGCATCTATGAATATCTACATAGAGATTGATCGCATGGTTTATCAGAGATAGAAAATAAAATTTTGTTATATTTTATAATAATTAGTCGGAAATCTTACCATTATAGAAATACCTTATTATGTTATTGAAACTATTTAAATGTTATATTCGTAGGTTTTTGCATCCTTTGGTGTATGGAGATTATCCAGCCAGCATGAGAGAACTTGTGAAGGAGAGATTGCCCAAATTCACAGAAGATGAAGTTACATTGGTGAAAGGGTCATATGATTTTCTTGGAATAAATTACTATACAGCTAATTATGCAAAAAATAATCCCAATGTTGATCCTAACAAACCAAGCCAAGTCACTGATGCACATGCTGATGTTTCAAGTAATGCATTCATTATATTTTAATATTACATCAAAATGATCATCTAATGTTATATATCTTTTATTTTTACATTTCTTTTTCTCATATATACACATCTAAATTTCTCTCTATTTTGACTTTGCCTATTTGTGTGTTTCTGAATTGTAGCTGATCGAGATGGAGTTTCTATTGGTCCAAAGGTAATCAAATGTTTGAATATATATATATATATATATATATATATATATATATATATATATATATATATATATATATTAAATTTGTTTAAATATTTAATTTTATGCAATTATTCCTGTTTTTATCAAATGATTTGTTTATTTTATTTGTAGGTTCGTAAAGATTCTTGGCTTGCAGTTTATCCAGAAGGACTGAAAGATCTTATGATACATATAAAGCATCATTATAAAGATCCAACCATCTACATAACAGAAAATGGTACTACAATTAATTTTACTATATATGTATACATGCACATGCTTGATGTTTATTATAGTCTTATTAATTAGTGTATTTTTCAAATACAGGATATCTTGACTATGATGATCTCGACGTTGAGAAATTACTTAGAGACGAGGGTAGAGTTAAATACTACCAACAACATCTCATCAAACTTCATGAATCAATGAAGTGAGTAACTAAATAAAATATCATAATTTATATACGAAAGATTGTAATAGACTATATTATATTTGTCTACTATCTATATTATGATGGACAGAGAAACGTAAATCATAGAGGAAATAAACAATGATACTTTACTGTATTTGTTAATATTTTAATTCATATAAACCATCTAAACTATATTTGCTATGCCTTTGACTAATTAGTGATGTATTTTGGAATATACTTGTAGGGCTGGAGTAAAGGTAAAGGGATATTTTGCATGGACATTACTGGATGATTTTGAATGGTCAAGAGGATATACTCTGCGGTTTGGAATAAACTACATTGATTTCAAAAACGGAACTTTGGATCGAATCCCAAAACTCTCGTCAAAGTGGTTCTCCCATTTCCTACGCAGTTGAAGATGATTCACAACCCCATCAAAACCTATCTGCTAAGGCATTATAATAAAGCCTCCTTAAAAGCTATTTCCTAAATGCCATTATAATAAATCCTTAAAGCTATTTCCTAAGGCATTATTATATTTTAATGTTGTTTTGTTTTTTATATTGCAATCTTGTTATTTTAATGTTTTGGGTCAATAGAACAAATTACCTAAGCTATTGTGTTGTTTGGATTGAGAATATATATGCTGCTTTCGTTTACCCATTGGCCTAATTATCTTTTTACTATTGTTATTGTTAGTCTAGTTGTATAAATGACATTTAAATAAAAAATAATAAAATATACTATAACGATCCAACTTTTCTGACTAAACTGAGGTCGTTACTTTAATATAAAGACACTTCATCTAAACATAAAAATTCATAAAACTTGTTTAAAATCAAGTAGTATACATAAAAGAATAAGAAGAAAAAACTGTATTCCAACACTATTTCAAACAAATTAAAAGTTCACAAACATCATCTATAAAGTCACCAAGAAACAAAAATGTGTTCTGAACATGATATTCATTTCAATCCTCAAAACTAAGAAAAAAACAATAAAAACATTATGCGAAAGCATTTGAAAAGGTGTTCCCATATGGCGATCATGAGTCCTTCTCGTCCCTCGCTGGTCTACTGCTCTATTACCTTAGCTAAAAAATGGCCTTACCAACAAACCTCACCTATGATACTCAAATCCTATAACACAATCCAATAAGATTGTAAAATCACATAACGAGTTTGAATTAAGCAAAAATGAATATCGTATTTCTGATGCTATCATCACCCACAACTTAATCATTTGATTGTCCCGAGCAAGGAAGAAGAAAACTGGTGTAAACAACTAAATGGTCTTTTTTTTTTTATGAATGAATTATATCCCTCAATATATGGAAAGATTTTATATGTGGAGGAAACTTTAATACAAAGTTAGTTATTCAGTAACTAATTGATCAATTTAACAAACTAAAACGATATAACAAGCAATATAATAACTCTAGTTAAGAACATCTAACTAAGCAGTTTGTGTTACATCATAATCCACCCCTAGCTTTAGGCTCAACCTCAAGTCGTGTCAGCAAGTTGAAATCCATCAGGCATGGTACTTCTTCATGTCTGCGACATTGAAAACAGGACTGGTGTTGATTTGTTCTAGTAGCTCTAACTTGTAGGCATTAGGTTCGTATTTAGCTAGGATTATACAAAGACGAATCTTCCTATCCTTTAGTTTGCCATAGGTTCCAGCTGGGAACCTTTTCTTCCTTAAATGAGCCATTAGTAGGTCATCAACTTGAAAATTGACTTGTCTTCTATTTTTAAACTTCTCTTCTTTGTAATATGTTATATTTTATAATTAGATGGTCTAGAACTTCTTTGTGGAGTTTCTAAATGCGCTCAACCATAACTTTTGCTTCATCTTGATGTTCTACTCCAGTAAAGAGATCAATTAAATAAAAAGTAAGCCTGGAGCAATAGTATAGACAATTTTGAAAGGAAAACTTTCGGTTGTTCTATGCTTTATGATATGGAAGGCAAATTCTCGAAGGATCGATTAGTAACCTTTGTTTGGCCATCTATTTAGGGAGGTGCAGTGGTGCTGAATTTTACGATAGTATCAAACTTCTTCTAAATAATTTTTCAAAAAGAGCTTAGGAATTTGATATCCTTATCAGATATAATTGTCTTAGAATCTCGTGAAGCAGTACCACCTACCTTAAAAAGGGGGTATCAACATAAACTTCAATTGTTTTCTTACAAGCTAGAAAGTGATTCATTTTATTGAATATGTCAATAACTACCATTACTGCATCACAGCCTCTATGTGTCTTGGGTAGGCCTACAATAAAATCTATTGATAGGTCTTCCCAAGTGTTCTTAGGAATTGGCAAAAGTAAATATAGACCTACATTTGTTAAGGTTCCTATAGTCCTTTGACAAATTGCATACCTTTTTACAAAATTATTGGCATCCCTTCTTGCTTGTGCTAAAAGAACCTTTGACTAATGATGTGGAAGGTCTTGTCTTGACCAAAATAACCAGTCAATCCTCCAGCGTAGCCTTCTTTGATCAAGGCTTCTCTTCGGGTTTTATGAGGGATATAAAGTTGGTCGCCTTTCAAAAGGAAACCTTCAATGATGTGGAAGTCCTCTTCACGAATATGATTAGAGTAGTTGCTCCATATTTTTTCAAAATCTTCAAAATTTTATTACAAATTTAGCAGATGGTTGAATGCTAGTATCTCGACCGAGAGGATGGTCAATAAGGTCCCTTTCCCGTCTTGATGTTTGATAGTGAAATCAAAACGTTGGATGTTGAATATCCGACAAACATGCATTCTGTTTATAATATTTTATGCTTGTAAGTACTTCAAGGAAAAATGATATGTGAGAAGGATGAACTCCTTGGACAAAAGTAGTGCTCCCATTAATGGATATCCAACAATATTATTTCAAAGCACTGACAATAATATATAACTCTTGTTCCTATGTGGTCCATAATCGTCAAGAATAGCTTAATTTCTCATTAAAGAATTCCACTACATGTCCTTGAGATAAAACTACTCAGATCTAGCTCTATAAGTATCTATGACTACTTCAAAAGGGTAATTGAATTCTAGTAGTTTTAGAATCGATTGACTGCTAAGCTTCATTTTAATCATTTCAAAGCTTCTCTGCTGACTCTTTCTCCATGAAAATCCTAACTTCTTTAGGCAATTAGTTATTGGGGTTGTGATAGAGCTGAAAATTTTTAGAAATTCCTCTAGAATGAATATACCAATCCATAAAGGCTTGGACTTCCTTTGTTGAATTGGGAATTGACCAATTTGCCATAGCTTCCAGCTTTGCTTCATCCATTCTTATTTGATTATTGCTAATGATGAAGCCTAGAAATGAAATTCTTCCTGTGCAGAAAGTGCACTTCTTTATATTGATATACAACTCATTCTTCTTCAGGGCTTCAAAGACTAGTTTTAGGTGTTGGAAATGATATTCTTCATTTCTGCTATACACCAAAACATCATTAAAATAGACAACAATAAACTTATTTAAAAAAGAGTGGAGCACTTGATGTACTAGACACATGAAAGTACTCGAAGCATTGGAAAGGCCAAAAGGGATCACAAGCCATTCAAATTATTATCCTTCATTTGTCTTAAAGGCACTCTTTCATTCATCCCCCCACTTTATTCGAATTTGATGGCAGCTACTTTTCAAGCCTACTTTTGAGTAGATGAGAGCTCCTCTAAATTGGTCTAGTAAGCAACTTATTTATCGGATAAGAAAACGATATTTTATGGTTATTTTGTTGATGACTCTGTTATCAACACACATCCTCCAATTGCCATCATTCTTTGGTGTTAATAAGGTTGGAACTGCACAAGGACTAATGTTCAATTGTATATGTCCTTTCTTGAAGAGTTCTTCTATATATTGATGCAAAATTGCATACTCCTTTGGGCTTACTCTATAGTGAGAAAGATTAGGAAGGGAAGAGCCTATAACTAAGTCAATATTGTGTTGTATGTCTCGTGGGGAAGGAAGTTTAGTTGGCTCTTCCTTGATGCTTGGAAATTGCTCCAATAATTTTTTGATTTTTGAAGGAACATGGTCAGAGCATTTGTTGGAGGGATGACCTGCAACAACAAGACCTAAAATATTAGTTCCCTTCTTTTTAACAAATGTTTTGCCACTTACGGTGATCAAAATGTTGTTATTGGTCAGCTTTAGTTGATGCCTTCTTCATTCTTCTTACTAAGTGACAATAGGATTATCTTTTTATTCATCTATTGGAACTCATAAGTGTTTTCCTTTCCTTTATGAATTTCTTATACATTATATTGTCATGGTTTCCGAATAGGATGTGGTAGACATCCATATCAAGGACATCATAAACAATCTGGTGCTCATAGCTTCCTTAAATGGACAAAGGAACTGAACGTAGTTCAGTTAGCTATGTATCCCCCCTCCCTTTTTTGTAATCAACCTTATCTTGTATGGATTGGGATGAGGTTGTACCTTAAGGTTAAGAGCAGAAACTAGCTTCTTGGACACAAATTTTTTGTTTCCGCCACTATTAATGATCATATTACAAACCTTGTTCAGTATAGTGCATCTAGTTTTGAAAAGGTTATGTCTTTGCTGGTGGGATTTGCCTCCTTTTGAAGCAATCGAAATCCTCTAAAGTACATAAGAAAGTCTTTCCCTTTCATCTAGTTCAAGGGCTTATTCTTTTTGATCAAAATCCTTTTCTTGTTAATTATTGGAATCTCCAACATCATCTAGAATTGCTACGGTTCTTTTAGAACATGAATTAGAAAGATGACCTGTTTGACCACAACAGAAGCACTTACTCACATTTGGTCGTTGGTAGAGATTCTCAGCTTGCTTTTGTTTTTTGTTTCATTTTTACTTTCTTCCCATTTGGATCAAGGGTCCTTTCCTTTTCTTGATCTTTAGTAGCTTCAAGATGAGAAGAGTTATTGTTAATGGTTGTGGACTTCCTGCTATGAAAGCCATCCTATGGGGCTCACCAATAGGTTTCTTTGGACTTATTTCAATAAGATCTTTAATAGATTCTGCATAGATAATAACATCATATAGAGTTAAAAAAAGGCTAAAGTTTAAACTTCTCCTTGATGTCAAACCTTAGTCCTCTAACAAACCTGGTAATCAAATGTTGTGCACTACATTAGGTTTGTTCTAGCTTCCAATCGGTGGAATTCCTCACTATATTTAGCCATGGATCAACTCCTTTGTGACAACCTTGGTATTGATTGTAAAGGGTTTGTTTATAATTCGAGGGAAGGAATATAGTCTTCATCAACTTCTTTATTTTTTCCCATGACATAGTAAGCCTCTTGTCATTTCTTCTTCTATTGACTTCAATTTGCTCCCCACCATGCTGAAGCTCTAGCTTTCAATTTTAAAGCTACTAAGTGCACTTTCTCCTTCTTAGGTGCATTCACAAACTTGAAAAAAATTCTCAGTATTTTTAAGCCAATCTAAAGGTCAATATTCATCTTATCGTTATCACTAGGCAAATTGATCTTCATTTTATACTCGACTGGTTATCTCATAATTTACCTGGTTGGTTCTCTTCTTCTATCATCATAAAGTGAACAAAATCTTCTTTCTTGATGTTCATCATCCATAGAACTTCAATCTTGTGGATATTGAAAGCAAATCTTGAAATCTTAGGGGACGTTCTTGATAAACTCGATTCAGTCTCCTATCTTTTTTAGCTTCAAATCTCCTTTCTTGATATATTAGTCCTGATTTTGATGTCCAGCTCCTCAAATGCCACATTATCCCCCATTGTTAAATAAATTCAGGTCATTCTTCACGCATTACTTGAGAGGGAGGCATTGCTTCAAGTCTTTGAAGAACTTATCGAAGGGTTGCTTCAATTTTCTCCACCAAAGCCTCCACGGGCAGCAAGAGACACGAGGTAATTCTTGGAAAAAGGACATGATTTAAATATGCCTCTTGGTTTTGAGCAGGATGCTTAGTCAATGTCATTTGGTTAGCACGCCGGACAACCATAAGTTCCGAGAGCTTATGGTGCTTTGGTACCAATTTGGTTTAAACAACCAAAAGTTTTTTTTTTTTTTTGTATGAATGAATTTTATCCTTCAATGTGAGCCATTTTTATTTATAGAGAAAACTTTAATACAAAGTTAGTTATTAAGTAACTAACTGATTAGTTTAACAAACTAAAACAGTGTAACAAGAAACATAACATCTTTAGTTAAGAACATCTAACTAAGCAGTTTGTGTTACTTACATAAAAAACACACAGTCACACATAGGTAGTTTGCTAGAATTCTTACATGATTTTCTCATGCCTTTATAGTCACAAGAAAGAAACACATAATTCATATTAGAATCAGAAACAAGCAATTAATTGATGTAACATATTAGAATTCTTACCTCAAATCTATTCATGTATAAACGAGTCTAAGACCCTTCTAAGTAAGCCGCCCAACAAAACATAGAATAGATTTAAAGAACCCTCAATTCATTTTTTCCCTACTTTGACAAAAATAAGATTAAAATGCAGCTCTCTAATGCAAAGTGGTAATAACAAGTACTTTTGCACACCTACTTCAAGTACAATTCCCTTTTCAATTTTTTTTTTTTTGCTTATCTCGGAATCTTGCCCTCATTACAATTTGAATAAGATTTTTGACAAGACCCATTTAAAGTCCAAGTCATGCTTGATTTAAGCTAAAACAAAGTTGGTTTATTTTTACACATATATATATTTTTTATTTTTTATGAAAGGTGGGGAAATCAGTTGGTTTAGTCTTAACACATGGATCCGATAATGTTACTCTAAGCATGCAAGACCTAGGATAGTTAAGCTAAAGACTTAATAGGGGTCTCCTACTTGTTCTCCTCCTCAACTACAACCTCCTTAGGATGAACTTTAACTAAGTTTTTCTTAACTTTTTTGGTTGGTCTCATCTTTCCAGGTGATGGTGGAGGACTTTTCTTTTCTTCATTTTTCTTGGATGCCACATTACCCACTAAACAACTTAGAAATGAAATAGGAGTAACTTTAAAGAAAATAAATCCTATAAGAGGGTTGAACTGTATCCTAGGCCTCTAGGGTTCATTAAGAGGGTTCACAGGCTTAGCAGCAGGTATAGGGGTCTTGTCAGAGCATAAGGTATTAGAAATGGCACAAACGTTTTGCACGTATGACATCAATGAGGAAGGAAGTTTTCTCTACTTGGTGTCAAGTCTACCTGTTGAATTGGCGAACTAGGTTACCTTTGTAGCCAAACTCCACAGGAAGAGGGTAGTCTCCAAATTTTGCTTCAGCTGCAAAATAGTGTTCCAAAGGCCTTTTGCTTCGTCCTTTAAGGGTTTTCTATATAATTATCATATCCTTGTCCTCCCTGAATATTTCCTTTGCTTCCTTCACAATTTTGATTTTGCAACCTAACACCTTGTTGGTTTCCAATATAGTTCACCTCAGCTACAAACTCATAAGATTGTCATCCTCGTGGAATGAATACTTGTTTCTTAAGAATAGTTCGTTTAGCAAGTTCAAATCCAAGCTCACTTACCTCTTTTGAAGATGTGGTGGACAGATGGACTAGATATCTCATTTCAAACTGTTGTTATTAGCAGCCATAATGGAAATTAAAGTTTTGGCCTCTGTTGGAGTCTTATTCACCAAGGCTCCTTTCGCAGCTGCATCGATAGTACTTTTATCATTGAAGACTAACTCCTTATAGAAGTACTGAATCAAAAGAGCCTTAGAAATCTGGTGATGAGGAAAACTGTTGTACATGCACTTAAATCGCTCATAGTATTCGTGTAGTGTCTCGATATTTGCTTGTGAGATGTCATGAATCTTCTTTCTGACCTGGGTGGCGCGAGAAGTATGGAAAAAAATTTCTCAAAAAAAGTTCTCTATTTAGGCCCAGGTGGTCACAGGTCCTACAAGGCGTATATATAGCCAATCCTTGGTAATCATCCTTCAAATATAAAGGAAAGACTCTGAGATTCAATTGGTCCTCAGTCACTCCATGTGGTCTTATGTTGTTTCACACTACATAGAACTCCTTGATGAAATTGAGTGGATCCTCATCTACAGAGCCATAGAAAATAGGCAGTATGTGAATTAACATAGTTTTAAGTTCAAAATTACAATCGTATTAGGATAGGTAATGCAGAGGGACTATTGGGTAAAGTTAGGTGCAACTAGACCCCTCAAGGTCTGTTGTGTGGCACAATGTCTGCCATGCTCTCAACTTCTTACTTTGGAAGTTCTTTCTCTAAAGTGCTTTTAGACAAATATCCTCTTGAAAAGCTCTTTACTCTTTTACCTCTCTTCTTCTTCGCCTTTCCTCCCTACCAAGATCTGCAAAACACAACACCGAATTTCGATCCTAGGAGCATGGATTCATACAAATCAAGAGAAGAATAAAAAAATAATTAAATGTAGAAAACTCTTTTCCAAGAGAAATCTAGGCGCTCCCAAGCAATGGCGTCAATTTATGATATATCGATTAATACTTCCTATACTACTAAATAGTGCAAGATGCAAGATCATGGTGATCTGCAGTAAAGCACAAAAATTAGTTTCTCAAAGTTAATTATTCAGTTAAAGTGATAGATAAGGGGTTTAGTGTGGTTTGAGATTCAATTGAATAAAGTCTAAGAAACATAAAGATATATATTAATATGGATTGATATTCAAGTGAATAAAATCAAATAAAACCTTCTTCAGGTCATATTGATGTGTATATATGTTGAAAAAGCTTACATATATATAAGGACAAATTTAGATGTACATATCCCAAACTTTGAATCTTATATCTTTTTTTAAAAAAAAATTACTTTGAATCTTATAGTCTCCAATTATATGTATATATATTCTCTACTAATTAATATATTTTCGACATGATAAAAAATTTAAGACCCTATCAGATACAAAATTATTTTTTTCGTCAAATATAATAGGAATTTTTAAAAAATATAACAAACCAACAAAATATTTACATTGTATAGAACAATTTTGAAAATGGAAAAAGTTCATAAACCTTCAATGGCAAGTACCAAAAACGCCCCAGTCAACATGCAATTACTCAGCTACACTTGCACGTGTAATTTTTCTTCTAAACGATCATGAATACCCCCAGCGTGTAGGAAATGATACATCGTCGTGTAGGTAGTATCAACACGATCGTGTAGTTCTTTTTAACGATGAAAAAATGCTTCAAATCTAAATGATCATGTTGACCATGCTAAACGATCATGTAATGCTCCAAAATTTCGAGGAATTTTTCTTAACATTATTATCTTATGTTATTAAAATTTTAATTTTGTTGGAAGTTATGTTGTTTGAGTTTGGCGAGAAAGAGAAAAGAAAAAGGAAAAGAAAAGCAAAAATATATTTATTAATAATAATATAATATAATTTTTAAATTATTATTATTGTTGTTGTTATTATTATTATTATTAATTTAAAAAGGAACCTAGTTTCACATGCCATTCACTATTCCCCTTTCTTCTTCTTCTTCATCGTGAACCTAGAGTCGTCGCCTTCCCTCTCTTCTCTTCTCTTCTATTAGCTCTGATGACCACCATCTCCATCGTTCTCCTCGTCGAGCGTTGTTCGTTGCGTCCCCACAAAATCCAACTGCCCACCATCATGTTTCTTTTGTTTGCGTTGAGGTTCTTCGTAGTCGTCCGCTGATCTTTCCGTCGTGAGTTTTTGGCCATATCTGAAGTCGAGTTTCAGTCAACATCTCTTTCGTCGTCGTCCAATCAAACCAAGTCGTGTTTTCTTTTCGTCAGTCGTTTGTCTCACCTAACCGTGTGCATCGAGTCGCCTTTCAAGCTAAGCTGTCAGTTAACACTTTCCTTTTTCTTGCTGCTGCTTCTACCTCATTGTGAGATTTGTGGTAAGGATGAGACTGTGGGTTTGTGGCTGTTTTCATTGGTATTTTAAGTGTAATTGTCAGATTAAATTGTTGGATTAAAATGTTGGGTTAATTGGTTGAATTACTGTTAAATCCTTGAAGGTGTTAGAGCTTGAGTTCTTGGATTATACGAAAAGTTTGGTTAGAATTTGACTTCTCCACTGCCTGGGTAAGTTTGTGGATGACGCATTGGAGTGTTTTGAATGTGGGTTTTGGTTTGTGATAGTGTTTGATTTTCTTATCGATATGTTTAGGTTTTAGTTTATTGGACTTTAATCTGATAAAAGATCTTAGCTAAGCGTAAGGTAAGAGATTTCTACTACTGGACTCATATTGAAGTTGGAATGTATTGACTGATACGAAAGTTGGAATATATTGATTGAGCTTGTTCGACTATTATGTGTAGTTAGAAAGTAGTGATGATTTACACTATTAATTGAATTTAGATGGTTTCACTATTATGTGTAGCCTAGATATATTAATGGACTGTACTGTTGACTGAAATTAGATGGTCTGACTATTATATGTAGCTTAGATATATTGATCGACTGTACTATTGACTAAACTTGGATGGTTTGACTGGTTATGCATAGAGATTGAATTGTTAGTTTTAAATGTGTTTTGATGTGACTGTCATGGAACTGTTTAGAATGGATTGAGGGGTAGTGTACCTTGTAGGCATGGTGTTCTACAGGATCACCACTTTTTGTGCATCTTTTGGGATCAGTAGACTAATATGTGTATCCTTCGGGATCACTAGAATGATATGTGTATCCTACGAGATCACTAGACTAATATGTGCATCCTTGGGAATCACTAGACTGATGTGTGGATCTTAGGAGATCACTAGACTAATGTGTGCATCTTATGAGATCACTAGACTAATATGTTGCAGGGTATCCCCTAATAGGAAGCTAACCATTCTCACCCCTAACGAGACTAGTAGTGGGCCTCTTACTGGGTATATTTTATACTCACTCTTTTATGTTTAACTTTTTCAGGTAAAGGTAATGCGAGAGGTAGACCTGCTGTGAAGGGCAAGAGGGACTCGTGATCGCCATGTGGAAGCGTTTTTCTTTTAAATGCTTTCTCTTAATGTTTTTACTATTTTTAGTTTTAAGGATCGAAAATGAGTCATATTTAGGACATCTATTTGTTTTTGTTTTCGATGAATTTATAAACAATGCCGTGGACTTTTAAATTTCTTTGAAATAGGCTCGAAGGTAGCTTTTTTTATTTTTTAATGTTTACTTGATTTTAGATAGGTTTTTATTAATTTTTATGTTTAGATGAAGTGTCTTAGTATTAAAGGAATGAACTCTGCTTAGTTTGAAAAGTTGAGTCATTACAGATCGTGTTGACTATGGTAAGTGATCGTTTACATCATATCAAAGTTATATTTAAATGATCTTGATATTTTGGAAGAGGAGCTAGCTTGAAGAAAGAAAGAGAAGATAAAGAAAGAAAGAAAAAAATGATGAACAAAAATAGAAGAAAAAAATCTGGAAGAGAAAATGAATAAATCGCAAAAAAGAAGAAAAAAAAAGTGACGAATTGTCTGCAATATCAAGAGAAAATCTAGAATTTATGAAATCATTTTACCAGCTTCATGGACTTTTTGTTTTTGTTATACGAACCACAAATATTTGAGTGTTTTATTACATTAACGGATATTAACCAATATAGTAATTAATTTTAAATTTTTTAATATGATTATAATTCCACAGCATTTCACAAAATTAAAAAAATAAAAAAATTATTAATAAGAGATACTACAACGCTAATTATGTGACAAAATTTAAATATCTTATATTCTTAAATTGTCATAATTGAGGTCAATTTTCCTTATTATTCGTTGTAATCTAGATAAAGATTATTCTAGATAAGGAGTAAGCAAAGAATATCAATAGTATATACAAGTGAATAATATTTCTCTCATATTCTATATTGAATAGAAACATTAAGATAGTGACTTTTGATTGAAATATATATATGTTTACTTCTTTTTTCTTTTTGGAAAAAAAAATTTATATTTAACATAGTGTTATATTTGGTGGGTTTTATATTTCAAATTACTCACTTACTAAAACACACAACCCAATATCCATTCAACTCTTTTAGTTTTTGAATTTTATAAATAGGTATGCTAACTTGTTCTTCAATTTTTTGAGTTGTACATTTTTTATTGTGGGTGGCATAATCTGAGACTTAATTTTTTTAAGAATAGATGTATTTAATGTATAAGGTAGTTTAAACGTATACATTAGAAAAACTTATTTCTTATAAATAAAATGGTGTTATTGTTTTCCTATTCGAGCTATCTCCAACTTGCTGTAACTTCTTTTTTATATAAATAAAATGGTGTTATGGTTGTGTCAAAAGTCAATCATAACATAAAAGTATCTTTTTGAAAAAACATATACATAAGAAAAAACATATACATAAAAGCAACTAACGTTCAAAATGTATCTTTCTTGTTCTCTCATTTATAAAAATAAACCACTAAAAATCATAGTTAAAATCTAACCATTAAACTTATTCTTAAAAATTTAAACATTAAAAAAACATACATTTTACGGATGCATTTATTCCTAAGTATTTGAGGACCAACATGATTCATCGAAAGCCCAAAAACTAAATTGTCTTTCTCCCCTTGCTTCCATCTCTAAACTTACATATTTCAATATTGAAAAATGCATGACATATACATGCATATATATTACATATTTTAATATTTCAAAACATATGATGTGTAACATCATGTGATACATGATGTGTTTTGGAATATTAAAATATGTAACATATATATAAAACAAGAAAAGAAAGAAATTTAAAGTGTGGGAATCTTTGAGATGCAACTTAGGTGGAGATACTCTTTTTTGTTTTTATACTACTTTCAATGGCTGCAGATTCCTCATCCCTTAGCTTGTGCATCTTGAGCTCACTATATAAAGGCAATTAGAAAATTGAAGTATCTCAGGATCAAACTAAAGCCAAGAAGGATATAATAATAAGGGCTTCCTTAATTTCTTGGTTCTAAGTTCATTGCCTTATTTTTACTTATTCTCACATACTACTTCCAATGGATCCTACTATCATGTCCCATATAAAGAGAAGCAACTTCCCTAAAAACTTTGTTGTTGGTTGTGCATCATCTGCTTATCAAGTATCGTAAAAAACACACTGCCCTTCTTTTCATTTTCTTTGATTCTCTAAATTAATAATATTAATGTATGTATATGTATCAGTATGAAGGTGCTGCTTTTAAGTATGGGAGAGGACCAAGTATATGGGATACGTATACTCATCAACACCCAGGTTCTTTCTTCTCTCTCTTTCAATACGAAAAATAATTATATTAATACTTATTTCTTTTTCGAAATGAAGAAGTATAGACATGTTTGTTTTTGTGAAACTACAGAGAGAATTGATGATGGTAGTAATGCAGATGTAGCAGTTGATCAATATCATCGGTATCGGGTTTGTGAGACTTATCTACTTGCACATAAAATTTAAAAAGAAAATGGTTATCAATTTTTAGATGACCATAGTTTATTTTTTACCTTAGCTACTTTGATATTCCATAGGTAATGTTCATGATTATATCGATTAATTATTCATCATGTATAATACAGGAAGATGTTGCCATTATGAAGGGTATAGGTTTTGATGCCTACAGGTTCTCAATTTCCTGGCCCAGAGTCTTGCCAAGTAAGGATTTGAATTATCACTTGTTATATGTCAAATTAAACAAAATTCATATGATGGTTAATTAAAGCATGGTGCCAAGAATGTTTCAACTTAGTTGAGATATGCCAATTGATCTATCGACCCTAATAGAAAAAATAAACTTAAAAGTTCCATATCTTTTTTATTAGTTTTCCCTCTAAGTTAATTAGGATTTTTTTGCTTCCATGTACTATTTTGTACTTACGTGTGTGTTTGTTTGTATAAATATAGATATATAATTTAAATGATGATTAACTTGATGAATAAATATAGATATATTATTTAAATTGATGATGCTTATACATTGATTTACGTTTTTTTAACATTTTGAAAATAAATAGCGGGAAAACTAAGTGGTGGTGTGAATCAAGAAGGAATTGACTACTACAATAGATTCATTGATGAGCTCATATCAAAAGGTCGGTGTATTATATATCTTAATACTTCATTGACTCATTCAAACACTTTGATTTAATTAATTGCTAAACAAATTATTTGGCTTAGTTACTCAAAATTTGAATCAACAATATTGGGAATTGTAATTTTGTAGGCATCAAACCATATGTGACACTTTTCCACTGGGATGTTCCTCAGGCTTTAGAATATACATATCAAGGCTTCTTGGGTCAACAAATTATGTGAGTAGCCTTTTCTTTCTTTCTTTTAAATGGTCATATTCCTTCACAATGACAATACCAAACAAAACATTATAGTATTAATTACTATTTTTCTATAACAAAATACTTCCCCTAGTATTATTAAAAGAAAATATCATTTTTATATTTGTCGAGTGTTATTAAAAGAAAAATATACAAAATATATAGCAAAATTATTGATATAACAAAATTTTAGATTATATCCATGTCAATATCATCGAAGCTGCAAGACATAGATAGAAGTCGTCTATCAATGTTTGTCATTAATAGAATATAAAATTTTAATATACTTTTGTAAATATTTTCTGACATTTTACTATTTTACAATATTATAATTTCTCTTATACGTTCGAGATAATTGAACTTTTAAACGTTTTCGGGTGAAGCTTTTAGTAGAGATACATATGAATATTGGCATAATAATGATAATAAATAACTGTTCTTCACAATAGAATAAATAGATAATAAAAACATATACTTCATGGAAAATAAATAATTAATTTGAATATTGATTATTTCAGAGATGATTTTCGAGATTTTGCTGAACTTTGCTTCAAAGAGTTTGGAGATAGAGTGAAACATTGGATCACTTTTAACGAGCAATATATCTTTGCCGCATATGGGTATGCAACTGGACTATTTGCACCAGGCAGAGGATCTTCGCAACAGGCTGATTGTGTTGATGGAGATACTGGAACTAAGAAACCAAACCATATTGGTCTTTTACCACGTAGAGGCTGTTTTTTGAAATCGTTACGTTATCTCGGTGGAGATCCTGGAACTGAACCATATATTGTTGGTCATCACCAAATTCTCGCACATGCTAAGGCGGTTAAACTTTACAAGTCTAAATATGTACTACTCTCCCTCATATTACCTAAATTTTGATTTTAATTAATTCTATTAGTTAAAAGCTATAAATTTCATATTGTTCAAGTTAAAAGTAAACTAAAAATTTTCACACATTTTTCGACCATTTACTCATTTTGGATTTTGTAGAAACATCAAAATGGTCAAATTGGGGTGACATTGAATACAGATTGGTATGTCCCATATTCAAATAGTGAGGAAGACAGAAAGGCTACATCTCGAGCTCTTGATTTTTCTCTTGGTTGGTAAGTAAAACAATTAATCTATGTTGCTTGAACATAAATAGTTTTAAATGTTAAAACTTTTTAAAATATTTATAAATTTAGTACTTCATTTTATAGTGATCTATCGTAAATAGAAAATAAAAATTTGGTATATTTTATAATAAAGTTGGAAATCTTAAAATTTTAGAATTACCTTATCATGTTGAAACTATTTAAATGTTATATTTGTAGGTTTTTGCATCCTTTGGTGTATGGAGATTATCCAGCCAGCATGAGAGATCTTGTGAAGAAGAGATTGCCTAAATTCAAAGATGATGAAATTGTTTTGGTGAAAGGGTCATATGATTTTCTTGGAATAAATTACTATACAGCTAATTATGCAAAAAATAATCCCAATGTTGATCCTAACAAACCAAGCCAAGTCACTGATGCACATGCTGATGTTTCAAGTAATGCATTCATTAATTACGTCAAAATGATCATCTAATGTTATATATCTTTCATTTTTACTTTTTTTTTTTTGTGTTTCTGAATCGTAGCTGATCGAGATGGAGTTTCAATTGGTCCAAAGGTAATCAAATGTGTGAATTATATTACTTTTGTTTGGTTTAGGTTTTTGAAATTTAAATGAATTGTATGTCAAAGTTATTTTGAAAAAATATCAATTTAAACCTCAACATGATAGTCATATTAAATTAACTCTTAAACTTTCATAAGTGTATTAATCTAAACCTTTCGATTATATAAGTGTGTTAGAAGAACAAGAAATTTCAAAAGAGAAGTATAATATTTGTATTTTATTTAGATGCATGTATGAATGTTAAAGGTTTAAATTGATATATTTATAGTTTAGAGTTTAAATTAATATTTGTCCTCTATTTTTCTTATATGAAATAATTAATTAATTTTGTAGGTGAGGAAAGATTCTTGGCTTGCAGTTTATCCTCAAGGATTGAAAGATCTTATGATACATATAAAGAAATATTACAGAGACCCACCCATCTACATAACAGAAAATGGTATTTAAACTATTCTACTATAAATGTATATAAACATGCTTGATGTTTATAATTATCTTATTTGATTAATTAATTGATATTTTAAATACAGGATATCTTGACTATGATTGTCCCAACGTTGAAAAATTAATCAAGGATGAGGGCCGAGTTAAATATCATCAACAGCATCTCATTAAACTCCACGAATCAATCAAGTGAGTAACTAAATAAATAAAAAAACTTGTAAATGGTAAAATTGTTGAAAATATTTAAAAATATATATATATAAAATCACAATCTATCTACAAAAGCCCACAATAGACTATTATTTGTGTATAGATATTGGGTTTATCGGATAGAGTAATATTTTGGTATATTTAAAAATATCTATTAGTTAATGATATATACTGTGAAATATATTTGTAGGGCTGAAGTAAATATAAAAGGATATTTTGCATGGACATTATTGGACGATTTTGAATGGTCAAGAGGATATACCATGCGATTTGGTATAACCTACATCGATTTCAAACACAAAACTTTGGAACGAATCCCAAAACATTCAGCAAGGTGGTTCAACCATTTCCTACATACTTGAAGATGGTTCACAACCAACCCCTCAAAGATATTTGCTAAGGCAATTATAATAAAGCTCCCTCAAAGCTAGTTGCTAAGGCATTATATATAATAATTAGGCATTGTAATAAAGCTTCTTAAAGCTATTTGCTAATAAGGCATTATAATAAAAGACCCTCAAAGCTATTTTCTAAGGCATTATAGTGTAATGTTGCTTTGTATTTGATATTGCACACTTGTTATTTTAATGTTTTGGGTCAATATACAACTTTAATTTACCATTTCACCTTTTAATTGTTATTATTATTAGTGTTAGTGAAATAAATGACATTTAAGCTAATAAAGAATAGAATATACAACATAAAGATAAAATAATAGTATATATAACACAAGGATGGGTAAAAACTAAAAACTTCACGTCTAACACACAAATTGATAATTTTTTTCGGTTGTTATGACTAATAGTTGTTATCATTTGTTATGACTAATTAATAGTTGGTATCAATGAATGTCTAAGTGTGTCTTCTAAATTCAAAATCAACTACAAAATATCTAAGAAGTGTTATACTAAAAAGTGTTTCAGTAACACTTTAACTCTTAAAACAATTAGTTAAAATTATCTAAATATGACTTAAAACTCAAGCCTACAAAATAAATACAGGATAACCACAACATATTACAATTCAAGCATACAATAATAAGTACGAAATATACGCGTGCATTATTTACTACCATAGTTGCATGATAGCCATACCATACAACTCAAGCATACAATAAATATGAAGTATATATATGATTGGCTAAAAGATATCTACACACAATATCGATGCAAGCTTGAACAATTGAGTTTTTTAAGTTCAAAATCTGTAAGTGCCACTTAAAAACAAACTTAAAAAGTATCAAATATGTGTGTCAAAGTGCCACTTTAACTCTTAAAACAACTCATAAATGTCTAAGCTAGTGTGACTTTCAAATTCAAAACCAACCTAGAAAGTAACGAATGTAATTGCCACTTTAGCTATCAAAACAACTTAAAAGGCTTAACTGTGACTTAGAACCTCGATACCAACCTAAAACGTTTTCTAAAAGTGTGAAAGTATCAATATAACTCTAAAACAAGTTAAAATGTGTCTGAGTAACACTCTAAATCCCAAAAAAAAAAGGTTAAAACTATCTAAATGTGACCTTCTAACTAAAAACCAACTAAATCACATAAAAATTGTCTTAACCCTCAAAACAACTTTTAAAATGTCTAAGTATGCCTTCCAAACACAAAACCAAACACAAAATCTCTATAAACTGTCTAAGTCACACTTTCATGTTAAAAACAAGTCAAAAAGTGCCTTGAATGTGGCTTTCAAACTAAAAACGAATGAAAAATCACCTAAAAGGTGTCTCAACTCTCAAAACAACTTAAGAATGTTTAAGTGTATCTTTCAAACTCTAAACCAACTACAAAATCTCTTAAAAGTGTCTAAGTGACACTTTCACTCTCAAAAGAAGTTAAAACTACTTAAGTATGACTTCAATAGTCAACAAACATACTAACGTTTTCTTGTTAAGTTCTGAGGTTGCTGAGTTAGACAGTTTAGTTTGTTGGTGAGTGTTGTCAAAGTGTGTCAGTGCTTACTAGCCCTAACACCCTCTTTTGGGGCGAGGGAGCTTTGAGAGGGGTGTGACATTAAGGCTCGGTATCGTGATGCTCCATGGCGCTGGCCACAACCCTAAAAGGTAGAGAGCTCAGTATTGTGCAATTAGTATGACCACATAGTTGCAGAATAGCCACACCATACTAAATATTGTGCTTACAATGTCGATGGAACGGTTCTCATTCCCAATGCCTTTATGCATCGGGAGATATTTTTAATTTCTTTCCAATTACTTTGTTCGATTTTTTTTAATCGAGAGACACTTTTTTTAGTTTCGATTCAATTTAAATTCAATAAAGTTCTCAAACACAACAAACAAAAAATTAATAGAATCATTAAAACACCAACTTGTGATTTATATAATTAGAAAATAAATCCAACTCTTCGAACAATTACATAAAAAGGTAAAAAATACATAATTTTTCATCTTCCCGAATGCCTTCTTCGAACAAGTCCACAGCTACAATGACATAAAAGTAATTTTATGTATCACCGATAACAAATTAAACAACTTAAAACTTCAAAAATACGCACCGCAAGTTCAAGGTCCTCTGTGTGCCCTAGTCATTTCCTTAATCATCTTCTTCATTTCTTCCATATGTCGGGCATGCATCTCTGACGTTCTTCATTGTTATTCAATCAATCATTTAGCTTCTGTAAGCTCATTTTTTTGTTTTTCAATCTTGGATTCTGACCACTCAAGGCTAGATCTTAGTTCGCTAACCTTTCTAGAGTGCATTTGTTACGAATATGAAGTCAAAAACTGCTACCACTCTTCTGGGACTTGGGCTTAGAGCCCCAACCAAAACCTTTTGAGTAGCCCGATCGTCTACCCAAAGCAGTTTCGCATATCTCATCCCCGGAGAGTGGTCAAAAACTTTCTAGGGTGGGTGCAGACTTGAGTTCCAGCATTTGATTCTGCACATAAAGTGTTAAGTTATAAACTCACAAATTAAAGTAGAAAATAAAAGATTATAAACTATAAACTTACATGGGCATCCACGGCTGCTTGTGAAATGAATTAACCATCCTATTGGCTTGTGCTTCTTTAAACAGCTCCATACATCCTATTGACTGGCCTCGTTCTTTAATTATTTCATGTTGTCATTGTCGGAACGACTAATTGGACTCACTACTATGGTTGTAAGGTTGTTTCGCTCTAGCAGCCTTGTTGGTCCTTGATTACTCCTGCATGCAAGCAATAAAAATAATACATGCAAACAACAAAAATGAAGTAACATGAATGAACATTAGAAAGTGTAAATCACCTGAAATTGTCGACTCAAGTAGTAATTGCAAAGGAAGTGCCAATCTTTCAAACAATTCACAAATCTGTACGATGGGTTGACACTGCTTGTTTAGGATCATTGTACTCTTTGAAAGTGGTGAGCATTTGATGCTCAACAAATTGATTAAGTGCTTGATATGTGAAATCAAGCATGAACCATTGCTACCAAGGGAAGAACATTCGGTTTAGGTTTCTGTATATGTAGGTTTAACATACATGTAAAGTAATTAATAAACTTACCTGTAGACCGCCCTTGACAACCTCGATGTACTCTAGACGAACATCAACCCACTTAATACAGTAAACAGGAAATGTATCTCGCGTTAATACACTGATGGTGTTGCTGAACCCAGCGAGATTGGCTTCTTTCGCTCCTAGGGCAATGGACATTGGAGATCTTCCCATTCTTCTAGACGTATCTCTGTAACCTCATATTTAGAGAGTGCTGACATCTCCTAGGAGTAGAAGTGGGTTAAGAGTCATTTAAGAAAATAGAACACTATAAAAACAGAACTGGCTTTTCTAGTTGAATTAATATTGAATCTATAAATGTCGATTAGTTGCTTATGAAAATTCAATTGGCTTTTCCAATTGAATTAAGTGTAATCAATGTATAAATGTCCGCCCTGCCCTGAACTGCCACTCCACGTGACTAAATAGGAACGTGCGCCTAGACATCCTTTGCATATCTCTATGCGAGATGACGTGTCCATCGCTTAGTGAGTGAAACAACTCCTTTCACTTGCCTCTTCGAAAAGTTCTTTAGTTGAACCTTGGAGACCTTCACAACACTTTGCAGCGGAAAAAAACTCTTAAACTTAGCTCAGTCGCCTAGAACTTAATCTTTAGTTCTAAATAACTTTTAACATCTAGGCAATAAGCACAAAAGATAATGCAGCGAAATAAATAAACTTCTTCTCTTTATTAACTTAACACTTTACATAAAGTTCATAATTTACAAGCACATTCCTCTTTTACAAGTATGAAAATAAAACCAAGTTCTGCACGTCTTTCTTTTTCCACCATGGTGCTTCTCTTTGTGCCAAGATGTTTGGGAGTAAAAGACTCCTCTTCTTTCTTTGTCGTTTCAGTTGCTTTTTTGAGGCAGGGTACCTAGAAGTGTAAAGTTCTTCTTCCTTTCTTCACGTCGATCGCCTAGAACCCTAACGTAGAAGACAACCTTCAGGATTTCTTTCCTTACCTCAATTCTTCAACTCTTTTGCTCTTTGGGCTTTGCCTCACCAACCTAAGTGTGCACTCACCTTCCCACTGAACTGAGTTTTGGGTGTTAAGGAGTGATGCGCTTACTAACCAGCACCTTAAATGCGAGGTAGGATGACACGACTCTCACGCCACATAAGTTTACATAACAACCCCATCCTCGCTCCTTTACTTAGCTTTTACGCCTGACATCCAACTTTTACTTGGCTTCCACGCCTGACAACTTGGGGAGGAAAAACTTAAAATGTAAATCAAACTAGCGATAAGTTTACGAAATACCTTTTGGGGAATACACAACTTCAGATATAACAACAACAAGGTCAGTTCACAAAACATAAGGTTCCCATCGCATCAAACCACAATCAATCAAACCACAATCGCAACAAGCATGATAAGTTCCACGCACTTAAGTCATCATGCAAGCCAAGATCATCATTGGGAACTAGGATTCTCCCCTCGCCTAGACTTAGGATTCACATTCAACCAGTGTCACATGAGTTACCTAGGATTTCAACAAACGTCTCGTCACAATCTTTTCTCAGACCTGGGATTCACATTCAATCAGCGTCTCATACAATATTCCTTGCCTAGATCTAGGATTTACATTCAACCAACATCCAGCGTCAATAACACATCACAGCTCACCCCAACCTAAGATTCTCCCCTTGCTTGGACCTGTGATTCACATTCTGTAACGACCCAACTCCTTATACTGAATCGAAGTCATTACTAAATATAGAACAAGTGGTTTAAGTCATAAAATTTATTAAAATCGCGTAACGTTTAAGAAATTTTATTTATGAAAATTTAAACAAGGTAGTTATGCAAAAAGGTGTAATGCGTTCTAAAGTCCTACTCGGGCCCTATCTACATAAAAAGATGATAAGTAATGAAAAGTACTCAAACTCAAATACGAAAGTCTAAAATAAGGATAAGCGGAAGCAGTAGCCCCTATGGCCCTCCACGGTCACTTCGGGTCGCTCGCCAGCTTGCCCTTGCCCTTGCCTCGTCCTCTACCTGAAAACATGAAATGAAGAGAGTGAGTATAAAATACTCAGTAAGGGACCCACTACTAGTCCCACTAGGTGCCTGTTAACTTCCTGTCAGTGTCCTGTAACTGGTACCCAATCTCTGGCACGTTCCCGAACACGTGCAACATGCGCTCCCGTAGGAACGTAACTCTGGTCTTCGGTGCCCCGGGGGACACCTAGGACAGTCGGGATGCGAGGACCCCGTCGAGTCACTCGAGTCATATCTATATCCATGCTAGACTGGTGTCCCGTCGGACCACACAGTCCTCAATAGGTGGTGATCCCGAAGGACACCCATGCAGGTACGACTCTAACAGATTAAGCTAACAGGTACCCTAATTGCAGTATACATACACATGGCATCAGCATATAACATATCACGTAAATCTTCTCTACACTCTCCGTCTCGACATTCGTCGTATAGCCATAACAGCTCTCGCCACACATAACAGGCTATAGCATAACCATATCGTCATTTACATCATACTAACATTGATTTCAGGCATCGTACCGTCTAATCCTCAACATGCAAAATTGGAGTATACATAGTCTCATAATTCTAAGCATGGAGCTAGTAGTAGAATCTCTTACCTGGAGATTTACTTGTCGAGTCCTAACCGCGAGGCAGTACGCTTTCCAAGCGACGAGGTCCTAACCTAGAAGGAGGTTGCAGTGCTCGAGCCCCTACTGAAGAAATCCCGCGCTGCCGCAATTACTTGGTCCAAGACGTCCCTTAAGGAAAATAACTTAATTTAGTCCCAAATTAATTTAATTAACGTCCGAAGCATGGAGTCTTACTGGGAAATGCCACAATAATTAATTAAATTACCAAAATTTAGGTGGATGGAGCCAAATTAGTCTTGGCGGCTCGGCTGGAAGAGGACAGGGACCGGCTCGGCTTGGCGCAGGCGCGGCTCGGCTCGGTACAGGGATTTACGCGTGCGGCTCGGCTTGCAACAGGAGGGAGACGCGGCTCGGCTACGCAGAAGCGCGCGGCGCGGCTTCACGCGAGGACGCGGCTCACAAGCGGATTCGGCTCCGGGTTCGGGCGCGCGGATGTGGAGCGGCTCCGGGTTCGGGTTCGACGGCTGGAGGCACGCTCGGCGTTGGCTGCTGGGCTTCAGTCGGCGCGACGGCGCGACGGCTGGCTGATGGACGTTCCGGCTGCGTCAGATCTAAGCGGCTCCTTTCGGCTTGGTCGAAGCGGCGCGGCATCGGCTGTCCCCCTTAGATCGAAGCGGCACGGCGAGTTCCGGCTTCGGTTGGCGGCTGCGGATTCGGCTTGCAGACGCGCGGTGGATCGGCTTCGGGTGGCGGCTGCGGATTCGGCTTTGCGATGGATGCCCGGCGTGCGCGGATCGGCTTGGACGGATTTCCGGCGCGGCTGGGAGGGTGGTTCGGCTTCTACTGCGGCCGGCTCCGACGCTTGTGCTTGAAGCTGGCGGCGGCGGCGTGGAGAGTGGCGGCGGCTTGGGTTTTTCTTCTTTGGGGAGATGAGGAGTCTCACGTCTCCCAATGCCTCCTTTTTAAAAGAATTTAAAATAATAAAAGAATTTAATAAACCCTCTTTTCTCTCTCTTCAATTACCCTCTTTTCTCTCTCTTCAATTAAACCACCCTTGACCCTTTCCAAGGCAAATAATTAATTTGCTAATCATCATTAATTAAATTATTTCCCCCTAACTTCAATAATTAAAAAAATAACCAAGGAAAACTTTACCCTTACATTAAGCATAAGGTCCACAATAATCAAATCCATAACAATTTGAAGAAAAGAAAAGAGAAAAAAAAAACTCTAGAGGTGAAACTCTAATTTGCTGGAGCGTTACACATTCAGCTAGCATCATGCGAGTTACTTAGGATTTTCACCAATATCTTACGATACGCTCATTTTTCTCACATCATACAATCATTACAATCAGCAAACAGAATGATTAGCTACTCAGCTTCCTTTCAAAAATCACAGCAGTAACAATATCATGTAATAACATCCACGAAGGAATACTTTCAAACAATCATCAATAGAATACATTTTTTACTTATCAAGATCACAGGCACAACATTAACTATTCATGGAAATCATTCATAAAACATTTCTACCATTGATGAAAGATTCACAAATGTTTTACATATGAAAGTTACTCTAAACAATCATTTGTTACAAAGAACTTTGACAAAGATACTTGTTTTATTTGAGAACAATCACTCACAAAAATACTTAGCCTCAACTTCTTCCTTCTCTACTCTCGGATTTCTGTTCTCATCTAGTAATTCCCTTGACCAGTCATTCAACAATTAGAGCTTTCTCTTGTAATCTATCAGAGTGTTAAACATTTCTGAAAACTCCTTTTTCCTTCAGTCTTGGGCCCTATTTATAGTGTCCTTTCACATCCAAAGGTCACTTTCACGCTTTACACGTGTCACTTTATCAATTTACCGAACCATGTAGCCAACCCAAACTCGATATGTAGGCCAAAGATCTGTAACGATTAGACATTCCCTTGGGACACCAACCTTATGTCTCCATGAAAATTCAAACTTTTAAGTGCCTGACTCTCTCTATCATCTCAGGAAGCAACAGACATTTAACTTTCCATAGCGAGTTGTCTAGTCATTTCAACAGAACACCTACTTATTCGCCATACTTTCGTAGGTGTAGGTACTTCTTCTCGCATTACCAAGCTAAAAGCCTAGTTCTTAGCAACCAACACATGCTTCTTCCTCGTCAGTTGTTCTTATCGCATTGCTTACCTTACACAAAAGAATTTAGACCCAAAAATTCATCTTTGCTTCACCTTTTCTCTTCTTGCATCCTTCCTCGCAAGATGTCCCATGCTTATACTTATCCAAAATGACTTCCCAGCAAGACTTCTTTTCAATAAAGCTCTCTTTTTTCAGATCAAGGCCTCACAACAAATTTGGTAATGATAAAGTATACTCATAAAATGCATAGAATAGGCAAAATCCACCAAACCCAAGTTAGACCCTTTTGACATTAAATCTTTACAATTTCTCTTTGTTTCATGCAATTTGTTTTCTTGCAATTAAATTTAGCTTAAAACCCCTATTTTGATTACATGGTTGGAAATTAGATCGTTTGAGGAATTAGTGTGCTACTTGAGTTCAACAAAAACTTCTCACTAAGACTAGTGCTTGGTGTGTGACTTGGTAATTTATTTGGCATGGATTTGGGCAAAAAAATTCGTCTGCCATATTAGCATTGTTGTCGGTGAGCGGCTAGATTTCTTTTGCAAAAGAGTTTTCTACCTATTTATTGTTCTTTATTATTCTCTTTCTTTATATGATCTGATCCTCCCAAGATCAGAATTCGGTGTTATATTTTCTAGATAGGTTGGGAGGAGAGGCAAAGAAGGAGAGTAGTTAGAGAGAAAAGAGCTTCTCATGAGGATATTTGTGTTGAAGGCACGTTTGAGGAAGAATTTTTAGAGCAGGTAGTTGAGAGCATGACGGATCATGTGCCAGAGCATGCCTTATAGCAGCATGAGACCGCAAGGAGTGTATGAGGCCAACACAATAAAGGCCTAATGAAAAAGAATATGCATGAGGCCTTGACCCGAAGAAGGGAGGTTCGGATGAGGAAAAGTATAGAACATCCCGTGGGAAAGTATGAAAAAGGGAGGAAAACAATGCGAAAATAAGTGCTCAAGTCTAACTTTCATTGCGAGAAGGTAAGCGACACGATGAGAATAAGTCGGCAAGGAAAAAACGTGCAATGAACACTAAAAGTTAGGCATTTAACATAGTAATATGGAAAAGAAGTGTCTATGCCTAAGCAAGGAGGCAAGGAAATGTCTTGTCAAGATGACTTGACCACTCACTGGGAGGAAATAAAAGTCCAATCGCCTGAGAAGATATGAGGGTCAGCCGATTTAAGAGTTTAGATTCCTAAAGAGATAAAGTGTGTGTCTCGAAGGGAAAGTCTCATTGCTGCTGATGGATAACTCACGTGTCACACCCCATCCCAACACCTTTTTACTAAGATCGGGATGTGATGTGATGTCAACCAAAACTATCCACCTCTGGAATAGTCTCAGCTGACCCTTAACATGAAAACATTAAAACATTTGCCAATGGAAGTCTCTTAACCTTGAAAATACTTTTAAGCCGTAGTGTAGCCCATTTGAAATGCCTTTTGTAAATATCAAGTAAAGTGTATAAAATATAGAGATATAAACTTAAACATAAATACAAATATACTTTTAACAAATTTATTCCTTTCATGATTTAAAACTGAATTGGCCTGATAGCGGTATGTTCAACTCACGGAGGTTCACAATCTGTACCTAGAAAGAGGGAAAGCATTTTGAAAGGGTAAGTCAAAAGACTTAGTGAGCAACGATTTTATAAAACATGTTTTCATAAATCGTTTAACGTGAAACTAAAGCTTAAAATACATTTATCAGTAAACAGTCATTTCATAACATGTTACTTGATCATTTTCATAGCTTTTGAAAGACAATGTTCCATAGCCACAGGCAGTATTAAACCTCTTTGTCCAAATATGGAACAGTCGATAGAAAACAATTTTTGTTGTAATCCTCCTCCTTTAAGGCATAAAAATATACCCTTACCGATGGCTTATAAACTATAGGTTCATCAACCCTACGATCAATATAGAGTTAACCACATGTATACAATAGATCACATGGAATATTCGGGAGGAGAACACATTTGAAACCATGGAAACATTTCCTTTGCTTTCATAACATGTCATTAAAACATTCAGTATAGCATAACTTTGAGAAATTGGTTCAATAAACATTTACCATAAAGCATTTCTTGATCAATAATTTGGAAATAAATTGAATAGCTTGAAATCATGGTTAAATAATAGATTTTTAAAACTATGTGTTACAAACTATACTTGAACAGTCCTTGGTCGAGAATTTCCTTTATAGCCTCCTTAATTTGCAAAATCCATATTTAGTCCTTAATTAATCCCTTAATCATGAAAATATCCAAAACTTCCATTAAAATTTCTAAAAATATCAAAACAACTTAAAACAACAAAAAAATGATCTATCGGGGCTCACTAACATGGTAGATCGACTTTGGTGCGGGCGCATGGGCTAGTAGCCTGGTGTAAGAGTACACACCAGTGCCATCGCGTGCCCTTGGACGTGTTATTTTGGGCACCCAGCTTGCCTGCTAACCTTTTTTCACAAGGTCATGCGTGCAGCCTAAGTGCATGCCATGATCTTGTCGTATGCCTTACAACATGCCCATCTGCCCACATATATAGGTCACTCGGCCATTACCCAGAACACTATTTTTCGTCCAGAAACATAACTTCATTCGAATGCTTATAACTTTAAATCAATAACTCTTTTGGAACAACTTTCTTCTACAAAATTACTCTAACTTTCTTAATTTCATAACCAAATTTCAACAGATGTGCTCTGTAACTCTCTTAAAGTATACTTTATTCAGATTCTCTTCTAAAATGACCTTCTCGCCTTTTCTTGGTCAAAGCGCCTAACTTCTCTCCTGCAACTTTCATAGCAGCTATCATTTGTAAACTAGATTCAATTACTGAACTTTAGAAAGCATTTAGAGAGAAATTGCACGAGTGAGTTATGAGAAATCCTTATGTGAAGTTGCCTATTTATAGGAAGCCTTGCATGAAAATTATTTGATAATTAAACCTTGCTTAATCCACCCTTAATTTTCCTTAAGATACTTCATACTTCCATTCTAGCTTCACCTTGGCTGCAAACATGCATATAATTAGCTTAAGACACTTGGATTAACTTTAAACTGACTACCATAAGCTTGCCACACAGCTTGCCAAAATGCCTAGATAACCTTTATGGTCCTTCTCGCATAGCCTTGGCCGCTTAACCAAAACGCCCAAGTCATCTCATCTTGCCTACTAACCTCTTAGTCCATCATCTCGCATAGTACAAGATTAACCCTTGCTAACTTCTCATTTCCTTCTCACCTAGCCATGTCGTTGCTAATCTCACAAGATTTTCTCGCCTAACACATGGCTATCAAGACCAACCTTGGCTTTGCTAACCTTACAAGATTTTCTCACCTAGCCATGTCTTTGCTAACCTCACAAGGTTCATCTTGCCTAGCATGTCCAAATTGCCAAGCCATTCTAAAACGCCTAGACATGTCCTTGGAGTTTATTTTTCATGATTTTGGCCGCTCAACAAATGTCCTAAACGCATAGCTTAGAGGTTCTCAACCTTCTTTTAGCCACCTATTGAATGTCATTTAAAGGTTTTTCATGTGCTTTTAACCACCAACTTAACCACTAAACTTCTTGCATTGTCTCTTTTGATACCGAACCAACATTTTCACAACTATTCCTTCTGTCATAAAACCTTAAAGTTTTAACACTTAAGCAAAATTTTCTTCTTTTTTCAATAACCATGACACACTTTTTATGACACTCTTATCCTTAACTTCATTTAACAGCTAAAACTTCCAACCACTCCAAATAACTTAAGTTTTCTAATGGTCTTAGAAAAATTTAGGGTTTCACACCATGTGTCGAGTTTGGGTTGGCAAGTCGGTAATGAGACACGTGCAAAGGGTTAAAATGACCTGGGAGGTCACTATAGAAATGGGCCAAAGATCTCAAAGGAAAAATTAATTTTTTAAAAGTATTAAACTTTCTAATGAAAGTGACAAGGAAAATTTGAAGAGTTGAATGGTAGATGAGGAAATTGCTAGGAGAGAAGAGGAATCCAACGACAAGAAAGGAAGATATTGAGGAATAAGATTCCAATATATATGAGATTATATATTTGCAAATAATATATGAGTTAGGGAAAAAAGATTCCCTAATATATTTGCAAATAATGGTGTTCCTTATTGTATGATTCTGGTGACTATTGAAATACTATGTAAGGAAAGTAAGTAAGTGTGCTAACTCGTCTGTGTGTTGTTTATAGTAGTCGTTGTAAAAGGAAAACGCAATCTACCGCTAGACACTGGTGGAAATCCTAGGTAACTCGTGTGGTGCTAGTTGGGAATGAATCTCAGGTCCAAGCGAGAGGAAAATCCCAAGTCTAGGTAAGTCACGATGAGACACTAGTCAAATGAAAAAGGATAGATATGTCAAGACACTGGTAGAAATCCCAAGTAACTTACACGATGCTGGTGAAATGTGGATTCCAGGTCCAGGCGATGAGAGAATCACAGGCCTCAATAATGAGTTGGAATGTGTGGAAATTAAGTCCACTTATGAAGATGGTTGCGATGATTCATATGAACGTTTAATGCCTTAAATATATGGTAATCGATTGTACTTAGGATGAGGTTGTTGTGGTTTCGAATGTCTGGAATTTTGTTGTGCTTATAGAAATTGTGGTTACGGTTGATGCGATGAAAATTATTTGCTCACGATCTAATCTTGCTTAAGTTTGTTATCTGATTATTATTGTTTTCCCTAGAAAGGTATTTCTCAATCCATCAGTCACTAAATCTATTTGACTCATGTTTCAAAGTTTTCCCTCCCCAGGGTACCAGGCATTGAAACCAAGCAAAAGATGGAGTTTATGCATTGTAGCTTCGCTAAGGAGGGAAGATAGAATTATTCGGTAGCCTTACATGGTGCGTTAGTCATGAAAATTTCTATTACGCCTAAGGATGGTCTGGCTCGAAGGAAGGTAAGAGTGATACCTAGGTTAGTAGGGCCTAACCTAGTGAACCTGAGAGCAAATGAGTCAAAGAACCAAGCTAGGGGAGTTAAGGCTTCACACCTCTAAGTACCTCGTCTTAAGAAGCAGCATTAGGTGATGGATGAGAAAAGGTGTATCTTTGAGGAGCAGCTGATGACGCAAGGATGGGAAAGGACAATATTTCGAAATGATACTGAGTAATAATGCAAAAAGAGTTCCACAAAGTCCCTCCCACAATAGCGCAAAGGATTGCACTTTGGTGGCGAAGAAGGGAACAAGGTGCAGTGCTACACGATGAGGCGAGTAAATCAGACAAGAAATTCAAAAAGTTGAGTTAGGGAAAAAAGAGTCGTAAGAATATGTTTTAAGTCTTTTTGTAAAGAAATTTGTAAGTTGTAATTGAACCTTGTAAAAGTGTTAAGTTAATAGAAAGTTTTGTATTGATTCCATCGTATTATCCCACGTTTGTCGCGTAATGGTATACAAGTGAAAGCGAACAAATTGTTAAGACAAAGTTAATGAAATTTAAGTTGATATTTTTTTGGTGATGTGTTAAGAAAGCTTGGCGTTTAAAGCCTTATGTTGAGGATGAAAAAAGATGTCCCGCTTACTGGGCATTCAGCGTTTATTACGTGGTGTGGTAAGCGTGGAAGGTCCAGGCGGCACGCCTCTACAGGGTTGTAATAAGCGTCTTTTGGGACAGGGCGAGACAGGTGGTATCAAAACATAAGTTTCTGGGGAAGCTAAAGTTAACCATTGATTGGGCATGAAAGTAAGTTGTAGAATGCTATAGTAGGAAAAGTTGAGCTAATTTCAAGCTATTCTTGTAGGAAGCAGTTGATATCATGCTCGGGACAAAGAGAGAATGGAACAGGCGTTGCTTAGACGAGTTATACAAACATTAAAGGAATTGTGAATCCAGCTAATACGGAGAATTGGCTAAGCTTGGTTGAAATGTTTTACATGGTCACCTATTGCTCAAAAGATAGGAAAGTGAGGTTTTATAACGTTCTTGTTGCAAGGTAATGGTGAGGATTGGTGGGTCCTGTGGGCGTCAAGATAAGGAGGAATGACTTTTGTTAAGGATTTAGGAAAGCATTTCGGGAGGAGTTTTGTCCTCATTTGTGTAAATGAAAAAAGAAACTCCTGAGTCTGGAACAAGGCAATGTGACTATCAAAAGGAATTCGCTAAGCATGCAAGGTTTGCAATAGTCTTCGTAATGGACGAAGAAGATCAGTGTACGTGTTTTGAAAAGGGGATTAAGGACAACAATTTGGACTCAGATAATGGCGAGTGCAAATTGGTTAGCTTTCCTAAGTTGGTCAAGATAGCTATGCTAGATGATAAGTGTTTGACCGAAGAAGAATGAAGGAGTTTGAAGTGAAAGAAGAAAAATTTGAAGGCGAGTTAGGAAGAGGAAGAAGGGAGTGCCAAACCGGTAAGTAAATGGGCAAAGTCTTACCTTAGCCAAGAAAGACCCCAGTTGGTGAGAGAGCAACACCAAACGGGACTGGCATCCCACCCCATTCAATAATCCACATGGGAAAGTCCCATGCTAGGCAAAGGAAAAAGAGTTGTGAGAAATATAAGTTTAGAGGCATGATAATGGGTTGACCCTTAACCCCCATGTCACGAATTACTAATCAGCCCATAATAGGTAGAAATGCTCACTCCTCAAGACACGATGCAAGGAAGAGAAATGGAAGCTAGATGCTAAACAAGAAAGAAACCAAGTATTTTAATGGATGACGCTTTTGTTTTGTTTTGTTTTGTTTTGTTTTGAAGAGATAAATGCTCACTCCTCACGCTTTTAGTAAAATAAATGTTTTGTTTTGAATGTGTTCCTTTAAAGTAAAAGATGTATAACATGTGAAGACACCGCGTGGGTGTCTAGTGCAAGAAAAAGTGAGTCAAGGAAAGTTTTCTAGATGATAAAAATTGAGTGAATCTCGTGGTAGAGTAACACAAGATACTAGCAAGAGTAAACCCCAGTAGTCTTCATGGAGGACACAAATCATATTTCGGGGTGGAAAAGATAAAGGAACTAATATGTGATTCTTATGAATTTGTGAAAAGAGGCATTGTGAGTTTAAGTTGTGGGAATGAACGGTGAATTATGTGATGGTATGGTGTTTTCCAAACGGGTGTTGAGAGCCCATTGGCTGAGGTTGTGAATGGTTTCTCTTACAAATCACCTAAAAAATTCAGAAGTTCCTTAATTGCTATTTTGGAGAAACCATCGCTTATACATTTTTCCTTGTGCTTTCCTAATTCCCTAATCGCATGCAAATTATAGTGAATAGGACTTATTGAGCCTTAGAATGGTGTAATTGGATAGAGAAAGGGAGCCTAGTAGCCATGAATGAAGATAGCCCCCACGCTCTATGCCACATAATGCCTCATCCTTGTTGTATGATCTGTGATGAGATGTTCCATTCATGTTGTGTGATCTTGAATGAATTGCCCTATTCATGTTGTGTGATCTTGAATAGAATACCTCATACTTATTGTGTGATCTGGTATGAGATGTCTCATGCTTGCTGCATGATCTGGTGTTAGATGGCCTTTGCTTGCTGTATGATATGACATTGGAAGACGCATTATGCATAGTGAAATTGGTTGAACTTGTCAATTCTGTTGAGACTACTCCACATGGCTACAACTTGGCAAAAGAGTGTGGTAAATTTTTTAGCTAAGAAAACATATGAAGACGATGGAGCTTGTATGATGATCCTACAAGTTGAGTGAGTGACAAATAAGATTCCAGTGTGATTTCTAAGATTTTTCTTTTATGCTTAAATCTTTATTTGCTTATATATGGGTTACAAATAAATGTTTGTGGACGATTCCTCCCATTTCAGATAAGTATCTCTGTAACTATTATTGTTTTTTAGTAGTTATCGTGAGGGGTGTATCTATGAATCCCTGACAAGGGAGGAACTAGTTACGAATGTCTTCCATAAATAATTAGTATATGTGAATCTTTCGTCAATGGAAAAAATGTTTGTGAATCTCTTCCATAATAAGGTAGTGACGTGTTGAAAACGTAATACACGAGGAGTATGTTCTGTTTACTAGAATATTCTAATGTTATTCCTTATTGTATGATTATGGTGACTATTGAAATAGTATGTAAGGAAAGTAAGTCAGTGCACTAACCTGTTTGCATAGTGTTTATAGTAGTTGTTGTTAAATGAAAATGTGATCTATCGCTAGACACTGGTGGAAATCCTAGATAACTCGCATGGTGCTAGTTGGGTATGAATCCTAAGTCCAGGCGAGAGGAGAATCCCAAGTTTAGGTAATTCACGATGAGACACTGGTCAAATGAAAAAGGATGGATATGTTGAGGCACTAAAGGAAATTCTAAGTAACTTGCACGCACAACTTTTATTGAATTAGGATTTCAAGTCCAGTCGAGGGGAGAGTCTCAGGCCTTAATAATGAGTTGGAACGCATAGAAATTAAGTGGAAATGGTTGCGGTGGTTGATATGAACGCAGAATGGCTTGAATATGTGGAAATCAATTGTACTTAGGATGAGGTTGTTATGGTTTCAATGTGTGGAATTTCGTCGTGCTTATAGAAATAGTCGTTTGTAAAACTCTCTTGGCACTGTTGATTCTCCTTGAAGGATCTGTAAGCACCTAGGCTTAGATGAAGAAGCTTTTTTTGAATAAGTTTTTCCCTACTTCTTTTGCTGCCAAGATTAAGAACAAGACTTATGGTACCACTCAAGCCAACGGCGAGACACTCCACGAGTACTGGAAGTGTTTCAAGCACGTTTGCAATAGTTTCCCATATCAACATATTTTTTTAGATGTCCTTGAGTTAGTACTTCTATGAGGGGTTAGTCTTTAATGATGAAAGTAAAATTGATGCAGCTACGAGAGAAGCCTTGGTGAATATGACTCCTTTAGAGACTAGGACATTAATTGCCACCATGGTTGCTAATGTCCAACAATTCGGTATGAGAGATCAAGTCCTCCTATGCACCACATCTTCACATGTAAATAAACATAGATTTGAATGTAATGAACTAACTACTCTTATGAAGCAGGTATTCATTACACGTGGACAGCAACCTCAGGCATCAATAGCTGAAGTAAGTTGCGTTGGATACTAGTAGAGCAGTAGGCCATACAATCAAAATCGTTGGGGAGGCTAAGGAAACGATTAAGGAGGACAAGGATATGGTAATTCTAGCAGACCCTAGGAAGATCAAGTGAAGAGCCTTTCTAACATTATTTTGAAGCTAAAGCAGAATCAAAAGACTACCCTCTCCCGCATGTAGAGTCTTATTACACTGATGACCAAGTTGGCTAATATAATGGGTAGACTTTACACCAAATGTGGGAAGCTCTCTTCCCCACTAGTGTTGGACGTACGAAATGTTTGTACTATTTGCACTGTATGCCCTAGTGAGACTTCTATCCACCTATTGCTGAGCATATGGTTGAGATTGACCAAGAGTCCTCTATTGCTGAGCCTTGGAGACCTAGGATATGGTTCGAGCCTCCTAAAGGACCCGTTTTCAGTGAAGTGTCTCTTGGTCCTTTTCCAAGCAAGTTAGTTGGTTGTGTGGCATCCAAGGAAGAAGAAGAGAAGGAGAGTCCTCCTTAATCACTAGGTAAGAAAAGCAAAAAAAAAAAAAGGTAAGAAAGTTTAGGATGAAGTGCCTCCCAAGGAGGTTGTAACTAAGGATAAGATCAAGCAGAAGACCCCCATTACAGATAATCTTCCTGTAAAGCATGATGATTCAGGTATGTTTATTATTCCTTGTTAGGGTCTAGGAAATTTGAGTGTGTTATGCTAGATCTAGGATCTTCTATCAATTTCATGCCTACTCTTGTTTACCATCAATTTCAATCACATATCCTGCACCATGCTGTCATTTTAGTGTAATTAGTTGATATCTCCTAGTTAGGCATCTAGGTTTGGTTTAGGACGTGCCACTTAGGGTTGGTAGCATGTTGTTTCTTGTGGATTTCTATGTGGTAAATGTTAATACTTCCTCCCCTCCCTCTGAGTTATCTATTTTTACAGGGAGAACTTTTTTAAAGGCAACGAAAGCTATAATTGATATGTGTAAAGAGTCCTTTGGAATTAAATAGGGAGGGAAATCTCAAATGTTTATGATGTTTAATGATAATTCTTCTACTAATCATGCGAGCTTTAGCTCATCTATTTTAGAGTATAGTAGGCCACCTTTTTAAGTTGAGGGTGCAAGGATGTTAGTCAGGATGTTTATAGCTTTCATAGGTTAGGTTAATTTAATATTAGTTGTAATTTTAAATTATTATGTTATCTTAGGGTAGATTTTATTTTTAAAAAATTGGAAAAGTGAAAAAGAAAAAGTTTAGTTTAATTTTTGTTTGTTTTCTTTAAAAGATATAGCTCAACACCTTGACGTCCAAAGGCAGAACTATCTTATCTGCGAGCCTTCCCTCGTTTCCCTTTCTCTCCTTCATTTTTTCTCCCAAACCCTCCAAACTCTCCCCAATGTTTTTCCACTTTTCCCAAAAAGATTTCTTGTTTTCATCAAACTCGCTCTACACATTCACCCCTTCCTCCTTTTATGCTAATTTTTTGTGGGTTTTTCTCCACATTTTTAGCAACTCTTAGGATTGGTTTTCTATATTTTGAAGCATCTTCGAATCCAAGGTAATTTCTTGGTCAATTTTGCTTGTCTATGAGTTTTTTATGATGATTTTTTTTATCTCTTGTGCATGTTTGAATGTTAAATGTTGAATAACTTTGAGTATTGTGTTATGTTGGGATTTTTTTGTGTGCAAGTTGGGGGTGATTATTTTAGATCTTTATTGGGGTGTGCTTAGTGAGAATTAGTGATCCTTTTAGTTTCCTAGATTTATCTGAATTTATTTTAAATCCTTGTGGATCTAAAGAATAATAGAGGAACGGATAAGGCATCGAGTAATGGTCGAGCTCGAGAGCCATCTTTTGATTGTTGTAGTTTATAACCATTAGATGCACCCAGCACCTCTGAAAATAAAACAAATAGACAACCTGAAAACCTAAATGATTATCTCCTAACAAGAGATAGAGAAAGAAGAATAACTAGACCCCCATCTAGATATGCAACGGTTGATTGCATTTCTAATCTCCCTAGAAGATGATAATAAGGGACCTAGCAGTTTTGAAGAAGCATTAAATAGTGATGAAAAGGAGAATGGCTTGCAGCAATGAAAAGCGAGATTAATTCTTTACATAAGAATGAAACATGAGAGTTGACTAATAGACCTCTTAACAAATGAGTTATCCCCTATAAATAGGTCTACAAGAAGAAATTCTTAGGTGAAAAGAATAAGAAGGTGAAAGTCAAAGTCAGATTAGTTATCAAGATATTAATAGAAAGATGGAGTTGACTATACATAAAATTTTTTCCAGTAGTAAAGCACACTCCAATCAGAATTCTCCTAATTGTTATTGCTTGTGAAGACCTTGAGTTGAAATAGATTGATGTCACTACAGCTTTTCTACATAAAGGCCTATAAGAAGAATTATGTATGGAACAACCTAAAGGTTTTGAAGCTAAGGAAAAGACAGATCTAGTTTGCAAAGTAAAGAAATCCTTATATGGATTGAAGTAGTCACAAATGTGTTGGTATAAGAGGTTTGATGATTTCATCAACAAAATAGGCTTTATAAGAAGTTTATATGACCCTTGTGTCTACAATAAGAAGCTCACTAATGGAAGTCTAGTCTATCTGTTATTATATGTTCATGACACGTTGTTTGCTTGTAAAGATTTTACTAAGTTAAATGAGGAAAAAGAAAAACTGAAGAATGAGTTTATAATGAAGAACCTAGGGTTAGCCAGAAGATCCTAGGAATGGAAATCACAAGGCAAAGAAGAAAAAAGGAGTTGTTTCTATCATTGAAACAAAATACTCAGAAAGTTCTAGCTAAGTTCAATATGGTTAAGGTATAGTGTCTACTCCTATGAGCCAACAATTCCAATTATCTACAAAAGACTCATAAAGGACCTACTAAAAGACAAGTAATGTCTAATGTTCCTTACTCTAATGCAACTCGAAGCTTGATGTATCTAAAGGTTTGTACTATAGCTAATTTGGCATATAGCTCAAGCTTAGTTCATAGATATATAGAAAATCTTGGGAGAAATCATTAGGAAGCTATTAAGTGGGTATTTTGATACCTAGTGGAAACAGTGAATAGAGGTCTTCTATATACAACTCTTGATGATCCTAAAGTACTTCTAAAATGCTAAGTTGATGTAGATTTTGTAGGAGATTGTGATAAAAGGAGATCTCTAATTGGTTTCTCCTTTATTTTAGTTGGCAATCTAATTAGTTAGAAGTCTAAGCTTCAATTAGTGGTAGCTCTATCAACTACTATGGTAGAACTCATAGTAGTTTCAAAGGCAGTAAAGGAGGCTATATGGCCAAAAGGTTTGATGATTTAGCTAGGCTATGATGAAGACACCATAAAACTTCTATGTGACAATCAAAACGCAATTCATCTAAAGAAAAACCAATGGTACCATGATAGAACAAAGCATGTAGATGCTAAATTGTTCTTTGTTCATGATATTATTCAAAAGGAAACAGTAAGCAAAACAAAAAGGCAGCACGGTAATGCCGCAAATTTCCTAATTAAGGCTTTACCTAAAGCTAAATTCAGAAACTATCTAAATCTACTTAAAGTAGTAGATTTCAATGTTGAAGAATAAATACATGAAATGAAGACTATCAAGGAAGTTCTTCGTTCAAGAGGGAGAATTGGTTGGAGAAATTTAAAACTAAACTCAACTTCCTTGCATGCAAGATATGATCAACATATATAGTTTTAAAATGTTAGAAAATAAAACTAGAAATTAGTTATAAAACAGTTTTAACCATTGCTATCTAATTTTTTTATTGGATTAACATCCGTATAAAGAATAGTGAATTTTGTTCAGATGAATTTTTATCTTAAATTATTCATTGTAATCTTCAAAAGAAAATGAATTGATAGTCTTCAAAATGGATGTAGGTACTTTTGTTGAACCACTCTAAACCTTTTTTTTTTTTTGTTGATCCTTCTCTTTTCAATTCCCTTCATACTTTCTTGGAATCTTCTACTCTATTGTTGAAGAATTTTGTTTACTTGCATTCAAAGAAAGAAGCCTGAGGTTGAGAGGAAAGTGAGATTTTCATGTTGAAAAAAAAAATAAAAGAATAAATCAAATGAAATGAATTTTCTTTTTACCTTTACTTTTGTTAATCCTTGAAAAAGGAAAATGAATGGGACACCTATCTATCGTAAGACATCACAAGCTATTGGCATCCATTTGTGAGATAAAAGGTGAAATAAATCTTGTTATCTTTACTTCAAAGTTTCAATCATATAGGCATTGAGCGTAATTCAAGTTATTCCACCTCATAATGGCAATTTCGAGACAAAACAAGCTTAATTAGAGGTTTATATTGTCAATGCGGCAAGGAAACACCATTGGAGCAAAGAAGGCACAACATTGTGATGCTAAAGAGATTTTTCAAAACTGATTGCTTGTATTTTACACAACATTACGACATTTAGTTTGTTTTTATTTCAATTCGTGAATATGTTCTAGTTAGGCTTTAGCTATACAACTCGAGCGAGCGATAGGTTAGGTTCATGCGAAAAAAGTGCACACTCCTAACTATGCATTGCTAACTACAGTGATTCATCGTTTTGAGTACAAATTTTCCTCTTTGTTGCCTAAGCTAAGTGTAAACAAAGAGAGGTCTTCTTGATAAGCCATGGTGGAATACGGGGAATTAGTGATTCTAATAGGCTAATCATGCATCCCAAGATCATGTGGTATCTATACAGTATAAGTGATATGTACAATATGATTTATCCTATATATCTACTCTATGTGCAATGGAGTAGCAAGGTGGACATGACAGTGAGATCTGCTTGAATATGAACTTGTGTACATTGGCGATGATGAGTAGGAATGTCTAAATAATTAAATGTAAGGTAAGGGCAACTAATGCGTCAAGGTGACATAAAGCATTTGTAATTACAGATCTAAAGTGAGCAACCTCTTAGTGCTTTAGCCGTACTTGCTTGCCTTTTGAGATCCAAATACTTCAAATTAAAAATTGATTTGTCTAATCCTCATGAATTAATTATGTGCAACATATCCTATATTAAGGTGAGCAACCTATTAGTGTCTTCGTTGTAGACACTTTCATTTTTAAATTTTAAGGATAAGTTCGGCAACATGATTATATTGCCGAAACTGTTTTGCCATCTGTTTAGCTAAATCTAGGTCATCACGCATCAAGTGACAATAGTTAGTACTTTAGTTTTTTCTTTCGAATAAGATTAGGCACTAATGGTTGCATTTAACTAAAAGCGCAAATAACGCAGACATATTAATTCTTTTACATTAACTATTACTTACATTATTTACCCGTACTTACACAGACTTCAATTGATATGAAAAGTAAAGAAATGAGAGAATGGAAGTAAAAATAAATTGCATTCATAAATAAAGCTTTAGGCCTTTCAGTCTTGGAGTTTATAAAAACAAACACAATCAAAGAAATTAGAATTGGAAGTCCAAGTGCGAGGGTCCTTAACTCAACACCTAACCTAGCTCCAAATGAGGGAGCGAGGGCTGGCAAACATTGCCATATCTCGACAACACTCACCAATCGACTAACTTGCCTAACTCAACGAGCAGCCACGACACAAGTGCACGCTTTTACTAACAACTTAGGCTGCTTGTTGCAATTTCTGTGATACATTAGCGAAAACATAGACATGTTAATATCCTTTTAACTGGGCCGACTTAAAACAAGAAAACTTAACAATAATTAAAACCATGCCTATCCTGAACCTCTTTACAGACTTAACTCTTAATTACTATTTCTTAACAATCATTATAAACCAATTGGCCTGGCAACAGTAAGTTCAACACTCAAGGATGCACAATCTACACCTGAAAAGTGATAAAACATTTGAAAGGTTAACTCGAAAGACTTCATGAATGACGGTTTTATAAAATATGTTTGTCATAAATAATTTAGCGTAAAATCTTGGCTTATAGAATCATTCAAGCAGTTGGAAATCATTTCATAAACATGGTACTTGTAAACTTTAAATATTTTACAACATTGCATAAACCTTGCTTTAATCATGAATCCACAACTCGTACTTAGCATGGAAACAAGGCAATACTATCACTTTATTGTCATAAGACAGACTGGACGTCAAATCACCACTACAAGAAATTATGGATCTCCAAATGCCGCTTTACACCGCCGAGAGAGTTGGTGTCATGAGATAATGCATATCTCGATGCATGCAAGCATGCGTCAGAAGTCATGAAAGAACTCTCGATGCCTCCCAAAAGGTGATGGGAGATAGAATCGACACCTTAAATTAAGCATCAACAATTTTGGGATAATTCACAACTCATTTTGGGAGGTATCAGGAGTTATTCTTTAAAAACAAAGAATGTCAAATCTCTCTCCCTTCTTTTGTAGACCCATCTGCGGAGTAAAAGTAAGCCTATTTGGAGAAGGAGTCTGAATTCTTTAAGACTTATAAGTCTTCTTCTATTATGATTTCCGAGGTTCTTCTTTATTTCTGATGGCGAAGGCTGTCATTCATGATCAAATAAGATAGTTCTCGTACATTGGAAAAGAAAGACAGAGAAGGATTCTGACTGAACTTCTAATCCCTCCTCCTCCTTGTAAAATATGGGTTTGGTTGGGTTGGGTTGGGTTGCGTTGTCCTATTGTATTTTTTTTTCGTTTCTAATGTTTGTAAAGTTTAAAATTGTTGTACCTGTCCAACGTTCATAAATTCAAATTTTCCAACATCCATAAATTCAAAGTTTCAAACATACGTAAATTCAAAGTGTTAAGAATGCATAAATTCAAAGTTACAAACGTACATAAATTCAAAGGTTCAAACATCCATATTTTCCAAGTTTCAAACATCCATAAAAATTCAACATTCCAAACATTACCCATAAATATTCATGAAGTACAACTTTAATACTAAAGGAATAAAAAAGTTCTAAAACATAATAGAAGTCAAATATAAACAACTTCTAAACTCCATTAAAGCATCCCAAGCATTTAAGTTTGTCCTGAAAATTCAAAAAACATACCAAGTACGTAGTTTAAATATATAAAATAAACGAAATGACGAAAATACAAAAATTCAACTTACCATGAAATGTTGAAAATACAAGTATTAAGCGATATGTTGACTCTATTGCTCTTAATTATAACTTTTTTCTATTTTGTAGTTTTCTTCATACTTGTTGTTTCCATTGTCTTCTTGCTTATTTTCTTCTATTTTTTTTATTATTCTTGACTTATTTCTAGACATTATATTTGAATATCAATATATTTCCACAAAGTGTTGCCTCTGTTTCTATCATTGTTGGATTTTATTGAGTTCAATTAGTTGTTAGTTTACGATTTGTTAATGTTTATTATAATTTTTTAGAAACATTGGTAGTTACCAATGTAAAAATAATTTACTACCTTTTTGTATTTACACATTTATGTAATTTAGGATCAAAGAAATTGACAATGAAGGGGTAAACACTTCTTCAAACGATGTGACAAACGATGCAATAAGTAAAGTTCTTGATCCTAATCGATGTCATATTAGAGCTTTTGGATTTGGAGTCACCACATCGAAATTTTCTTTATTATCTAAAAAAGATTGCCATTATGCCAAACTTGAAGAAAAGTGTGAGAAGATGGAGGTTGAAATGTCTCAAATGAGATCTTTAATATCTCACCTTCTTAAAATGTGAGAAGATGAAGTTTCGTAGCATAGGTTTATATTTTTTATTTCTAATTGTTTAACTTGTATACATTATTTTTCTATTTTCTAACTTGTATACATTACGGTAATGGAATCAACCAACTTTCTAATGCTACAAATGATCGAGTGGTTAACAATTTATTTCTAATACTTTATTTCTAATTGTTATAACTTACTTAGTATGCTTAATATTGCATTTTATATTGCCTTGCTGGTAGAGAGTATTAATAACAACAATACTCTCCGCAAGTGCACATTGTTAGATTGGGTGGTACAGGAGAGGTGTTTGTTGAAGGTCGATGGTCCTCAAATGATCCTCAAGTTACTGTTCACCATGTTCCTCCCGGTCCACATGCTATTAGAGTTTGGGTGGACTTGCCAAAGAATTTGGATGCATTTTTATGGATACCTAACTCAGAGATGACATACATTGAGGATGTTGTTGGAAGCACAGTAGCATGGCCTCTTGACAAAGTTATTTTAAGTATGTACATTCTTTAACTATTAACTTCTAGCTAGCTTTTTCAACTAAGATCTTTGTGTATAAACTTAATTATTCATTTAGTTTTTGTTTATAATTTTTTTGTAGATTGATAAAAGAACAATTGTACAAAGCCCAAGAATGTCATTACCTAAACACAACAAGCTTCAAGTAGATTTATATATCCTATTACCGTTTTGTAACTAATAGATGGTATAGGTTGATCATTGTGGTGGGTTGAATGATATATTAATGACTATCTTTTGTGAGAATACTTAATCACATACATAACATTTTGTGTACAACAATATAAATCTTTTGTGAAAATAACATAAATAACATTTTGATGCCACAAACTCTTTCTATATTATAAGGATCATTTTTGTTATTTGACTTTTTATTAGCTAACAATGTATGAGACATGAACAATAGCCTTTTAAATAGATTTCCTTCACATAACTGGGATGTATTTTATATGTTGATGTTGGGAATTGAATATTGATGTTTAAAAAAGTATATTATAGATAAGATTTGTGAAAATACTACATTATTATAGCTTCTGTCTAAAGGTATGATTAAACGTTTATATTTGTGAAAAAATGCTATTATAAACAATCAAGAACTTTTTATACTTCCTTCTATAAAAAGTTTTTCATAGCTTTAACAGAACGCTGTAAATAATATAAATAGAAGAAACGCTATCAAAATGCATACTTTTTATAACCTTTCTAAAACGCTTTCAAATTGCATACTTTTTATAGCTTTCATAAGACACTATAAAAAAAAAATTCATAGGTTTGAGAAAACGCTATAAATGATATAAATAGAAGATACACTATTATAACCTGCTCAAAACGCTATCAAAATGCATACTTTTTATAACTTTTATAAAATGCTATTAAAAATTCAGACTTTTACTAGTGTGAGCCGTCACGACTTTTTGTAAAACGCTATAAAATGTCTATGATAGCGTTTTTAGCGAGCTATTGTAGACCATTTTTCCTATAGTGCAACCATCTAACTTCTTAATTTATTTTATCTTAACAATAACATTTATATATTAAATTAAATTTTTTTTTGAGTTATTTTTAATTTTATTTTATCTTCTAAGGTTGCAAGCGCAATCCCAGACAGCTCCAGATTTTTGTAACTTTTAAAATAATTGTCGTCAGTTGCGCTTCTAGAGTAATCATATGTGAAAAGAAATAAAATAGTGTTTGATAAGTTTTAGCAGTTGTGATTGTAGAGTTATTGTTTATTGGACATTGGTTTAGATCCCTTCTATGTTTATTTGATATAGTTTGAACTTATATAGCATATTTGTCTTAATCAATTTGAATATCTTTATAAATTAGTATAATTTGCATTATTTTTACCTGTTATTTTTCTCAACAAAATATGATTGTCTTTTTATTTTAATTATATAAATGCAAGTGAAGATATATACACACACATAAAACAAAAATATAAAAAAGATAAGAATAATGTAAAAGAAGATGTCGAAAAGCTATGTTTCAGAAGGACGTCTAAAAAACTCTATAGAATCTAGAATGACCTTGAAATGCGGTAACTTTTTTTAATTATTAAAAAATACAAAGCTAAAAGGGGTCTTTTAAAATTTATAATAAAGTGTCAAAATATTTATATCGTCAAAAACAGAAAAAGCACCTAGCCTCACAATGAAAAATACAAAAATTGTCCCATCAACACATGATTAATTTGACACTCTTGCACATAATATATTTGGTACATGATCTATACCAACATTGTTTAGATTTGGCTACTCCAGTCTAAACAATTTTTTTTTAAGATTCATTTGTATACGATCATTTAAATTTGACTATTCTTTGCTAGAATCGTTTAGATTTGATCATTTTCAAATTTAAGCGATTTTTTTTCACTTTGGAGTACACAATATGGAGAAAAAATTGTGAGATAATAAAAATATCCTCTAGCTAATTATAAAGTAAATAACTGACGTAATAGCTAGAGAGACAGCAGAAGTAAATAACAAGCAAAGCTTTGGTAACCCAATTCAGCGAATATCACCTACATCTAGGGAGTTTCGTAGCTCAGATAACATCTTTCAAACATGGCAAATCTTGTTCTACAATATTTTCTTTTGCTACAATTCTACCTTTTGTACCATTCCCAAATGTAACATGTCCAGATGAATATTTTATTAACACAGAAAAGAAAGATCGATTCTCTGTCATGTCTAGTACACCCACTACCAACATACCATACATCTGTTGAGGAGTGAATCGTTGTAAAAGCAATACTACACTTTTATAATTGCTTTACTCTCCAAACCTTATAACTCCTCTTTCCATTTTGATTGAAAGAATTAGATTTATGCTTCTATGGACGATAACTAATTTTCCGATGAAGAAGCTTGTCTCTTTAAAACGAACAAAATAAAGGTCTAATATGACCTCTCTTACCATAATAATGGCAAACCCAGCTAGTTACTTTTGATGAATAGCTAACAGCTTTAGTCTCAACTAGTTGATTAGGATTTATGACTACAGTAGCAGGAACAAATTTTATACCATTAGTTTGACTGGTTCTTTTTTCAAATGAGTTAAAACCCAGACCACATCTGTTTAAACTAAACTGTTCTGAATTCAGTATTTGATCTAGATTTTCAGTTCCTGAATTTAACATTTTAAGTGACTTCATAGTCTGATCATACTCTGTCTAGATCTCCCTTAATTTTTGTTTTAAGAAAGATATAACTAATAATAGCCGTTCATTTTCTTCCATAAGATTATGTATTTTTTCTTTCTACATTACTCTAGCTTCTGAATCTTCTTTCCATTTAATCTTCAATTGTTCAAAGGACAAATTGTCTTCACTTTCTTCTTCAGAATCCTTAACTTCATCTTTAGATAAAATACTAATAAAGGTTTTAGTACATTCACCTTCTTCGTCACTTTCGTCTGTATCATCATCAAATAATGTAGCACTAAAACTTTTCTTCTGTCTTCTCATAAAATTAGGACATAAAACTTGATAATGACCATACCCTTCACATTCTCTGCACTTTAAAGATCTGTCTATCTTGACACCAGTTTTAACAATATCCTTCCAATAAGCATTAATTGTGCTACCTAAAATTGGAGGACGAGTTGTTGATCCACCTTCCCTGATCGACGCCATTGAAGACTTAATGAACCAACGTCAACCGGCTCTGATACCAATTGAAAAAAATTTGTGAGATAATCAAAATATCCTTTCTAGCTAATTTTAAAGTAAATAACTGACGTAATAGCTAGAGAGACAACAAAAGTACATAACATGCAAAGCTTTGGTAACCCAGAAAAATAACATAGAGAACTTTGATAACCCAGTTCGGCGAATACCACCTACGCGTTATTCAATCAATTTTTCATCTCATCTCATCCATCTCATCTCTTCATCGGTCACCCTCTCACGACTTCCATTCAGCCGACGATGACGACACTTCCATCTTTGTTTGTCGTCTCACTGTTCATCGACTCATTGTCTCGCTTCCATTCAATAGTGGTTTTGTTATATTCCCCTTTGATGAGCAAGTGCCTCATACATTTAGTGTTTGTTCATTTCCTTATTATATTGAATGATCTTTAGTGTCTCGAGACTTGAAAGAACTCTTCAAGAATTTTAATCCGAAGACTCACCATGACCTTCTTCTCGATTAGTTAGGGTTTTTTTCCATCTCTCTGACCTCTGTTCTGTAAAAATCTCTTCACATCTTTTTCTTTCGTTCTTAACCATGAGTAGGTCAAGACAGCCTTCAAATCTCAAAAAGTAAGTGTATTTTACCTTGTTCATTATATTTTTGGTTCGGTTATTTCAACTATTTTCATTTGGTTCTCATTTTGCCTTTCTTTTTTGTAGATATATGGACAAAAAGCTTTAGAGTAAGTTTTATTTCTCACAAGCTTTTTTACAGTAATGTTCAAATTAGGGTTTTTCATTTTCAACATCTCTGTTTCTACAATCTTTTGTCTTTCTCATTGTTTTGTCCATAGAAATTTCACTTACATTTTTTTTCAATTCCAATTTATCAACAAAACACTCTCTTCCTTCTTTCCTTCTGTTTATGAATTCAATTACCTGAATTTCAGGTTAGTTTCTTTTCACTTTGATAATGAAAACTCAATGAAGTTTAAATTATTAACTGTTAAATCACTGCTGCTAAACTCAAAACACATGCGTTCATATTTGTGATGAACTTCAACTATTACTTTAATCGAATTTTCAAATGTTAATTGTCTAATTGTAGTGTCTTATTCACTAAGATATATGTTGGGATTGACTTGTCAATCTGAAATTTTCTTTAAGCGAATGATTGAACCTATCAACCTTGAGTTTTTTGCTGATTAGATATATGAAATCACATACTTAGTCTTTTTATATTTATTCTTTAGGTTTCTTTTGTATTGAAGTTTTGTGTTTAATTTGAAGAACAAATAATATTGAGAAAGTTAGAATTCATGAGCTTAGACTTTTGATATTATGTGAAAATGCCACGAGATTGAAAACAGAATGTTCAATTATTTAAACATATTCTTAATTCATAAGAAGATGAACACTTTTGCATTTCTTTAAATAATTTTTCTTTTGCTTTTTAGATGAGAACTATCAAAGTCAGCAATATATCAAAACTTACTTCTGAGAGAGATATCAAAGAATTCTTTTCATTCTCTGGTGAAATCCTTTATGTTGAAATGCAAAGGTTAGCGATAATATCTTCTATTGGGAATATGGTCTACTAGTGATGGACTCCGAGAGTTAAATTTAAATTTTAGTTTATTGCGAGTGTTCGTTTTATTTTATTGTTATTATTTTTGGTGTAGAGAAAGTGAGAACACTCAAGTGGCTTATGTTACATTTAAGGATTCTCACGATTAATACTTCAATACTTGACAAAATGGCATAATTAATTTGAAGACATGAAAGCATTCTAGTTTATAAAAAATGCCTGATAATTTTCAATTTGTAGATGATTGGATGGATTTTAGGAGCGAGAAGACTAGTGCAAACTTCAAGATATGTAAATCTCTACTTCAGAACGTATACACTTACATTTGATTATTATTAATTTGTGTGAAGTTTGAATGTCTTTTATTTGAGTAGTTAAAAGTGAAAAGTAAAAAGCCATGAAGAAAAAACAACTCCCACATACATGTAGTAGAAAACGGTATGCCCGTTTGGTTGAAGAGACGGTAAAGTTCGTTACTATACTTGATTATCGTTGTAACCTTGCTGAATCTTGTTGGTATCTTTGATTATATATGTTGTTGGATCTTTCTGTGTGCAGGAATCTTTAGCTTTATGATATTTGTTCCTTTGGCCTTTTATTTTTTTGGTTTTTTATCTTTTTTATGTTAAAATCCATGGTGTACAGTGTGAATATGAGAATAGAAATGAAAGCAAAAGCTTGAAACTTTAACTTCTTCCTTTGGCTTTTTGTCTTCCTTTGCCTTCTTGTTAAGTTGTTTTCTGTTTTTCTCATACTGTATAAGCCTTCTTTTGTTGATTTTCATTTTTCTCACATTTAACAAGAAAATATACCAAGTATTAGCACTAGATTTTATATTTTTACATGCTTCTGTTGTGCTCACTGAAGCTAATTAGTACCCTTGATACCATACTAACATACCATACATGCTTCTGTTGTGCTCACTGAAGCTGTTGAAGTTGCTTCAGAATCGCTTGTTACTGATGATTCTGGTTTCGTCTCCTCTCCTGTGAAGGAGGTCTCTCTCTCTTTTCTCTCTGCCTCCCTTTTTATATCATCTGATTGCTCTGTTTAGTTTGGTTGCTTTTCAGCAAGTTGAAAAATGGATCCTTGTTTTTTTTCTGCTGGATGGAGATCGTCTATTATTTGGTGGAGAGCTACCAAAAGTTTGGTAAACAAACAATACTGTCGTTTCTTAGTTAAGAGGGGCGGATTAATTGGTGAATTTGGTTACTTGAAAGCTCGTTCTATTTGTAAAATTTGTTCTTTTTTTTTTTTTTAAATGTTCTTGCTTTTATTTCATTTTTTGTTTCTTTACAAAGAAACTGCTTGAATTCATTGAGATCCTATAGCTTAGAGTATGGGTTGATGTAGCAAGGAAACCAAACACGTATTTGTGGAGGCCAACATCAGAAATAACATGTATTGAAGAAGCTTTGGGAAGTACAGTTGCATGATCATCTGATAAAGTGATCATTCGTATGTTGTTTAATTCTAATATTTTTTGTCTACATTTATTAAAGATTTTCTATACTTGTTTAATTAATATATGTTTTATAAATTTATGTAGGTGAATGAAATGGAGTCGTCTTAACCAGAGGTCTAAAGATTGTACACTTACGACGGACTTTGTTTGTACACTTACGATGAACTTTGTTTGTATTTTGAGGGTTACTTTGTGTATATGGTTGATACATTATTTAGTAATATGTGTATTTTGATTGTTAATGTGTGTAGTTGGTACATTTAGAATGACTACTATGTTCGGTAATTTTAATACATTATGGATGGAAGGAAAGTTTGATAGTAATCTTGATCAGTACAACAATAGTAATCAAAATGAAAGTTAAATAACATTATAATGCTTTATTACAACTATAATACTATATTATAACTTAATATTATAGCTACAAATCCTATGTTATAACTGAAAATTATAGCTATATATATTATACTATAGCAACGAAAAAAGGTTATTATAGCTGAAAATTACAGTTATAAGTACTATACTATAGCATCGAAAAAAGGCTATTGTAGCTGAAAATTATAGCTATAAATACTATACTAAAGGGCTATTCTATCTCAAAGATAGCACATTATTTAAGCTATAGAAACTTATTATAGCTCTAACGAAAAACGCTATCAAATGTTTTTATAGCAAGCTATATAAGCTATACCTTCAAACTCTAAGATAGCACTCATTATAGCTTTGGAAAAACGCTATAAAAAGCCCCAGACTTTTAATAACATGGGCTGTCAGGACTTTCGAAAAACACTATAAAAAGTCTATTATATCGTTTTTCGTTAGCTATCGTATATGTTATTTCTTGTAGTGACGTTTGGGGAGCTACGTAGCTTAGATAAGAAATATTATTAAGATTTGAGTTGTCAATCAATACAATAAGAAACATTCTTTTTACGTATATGACTATTTTTAAGTACAATATAACATAAAGGATTTAAGCTCCCCTAAATTTATGGATGAGTCTTCTTGAAGATAAACTCAGGCTCCCCCTATATTTATTAACTGTAGTTCAACTATTTCAGTCTTCTTTCATATTTCTTATTAACTAGTACGCTGTAAGATCACCAGTAGATCTTCAGTAATTTGTCATCATAAAAAAGGTAATTGATGTACCTCCGAAACCTTTCTCCCGAAAGAATGCTTGCAAATTGAATGTTCAGTGATGCACACCACGTACCAAGCATAAAGCTGCAATGTATAGCCACTCTATCAAATCTTTGAGATCTTCTTTAAAAGATATAGATAAAAGATTCCTATTTGTGAGGAAGATCTTTTATCTTTCAAAACAAATATCTTTTTAACTTATTTTTTAAATAATCCTTAAATAATAACAAGAATCTAATTAATTCTTTTTGACAAAAATCTTCACACAATTGATTTGGCTACAGATTTATTGATCGAAAAAATAGATCATTATTTAAAAAAAAACAACAATATCAAAGAAAAACGCAGAATAAGAGAAGAAAGACAATGAAAAGAAAAAAAATCTCAAGGAAGAAAGATGATAAAAAGGGGTAACTCTAAAATATTAAAAATACGATCTTTTTATTTTGTTACACATAAATATTTTATTATATTTATTAAACGTTAATTTTTATAAATATAACAAACCACTAAAGTATTTATGGCATGTGTAACAAAGCCTATGAAGTTAGTCATTTTTTAAATATTCCAAGTTTTGTCTTCCATGTTTCTTCTCCTCTTCGCTGCTATTTCTTTCCATCGTCTTTCTTCTCTTCCTCTTCTTTTATTTTTCACTGCGATTTCTTTCCATCGTCTTTCTTCTTTTCCTCTCCTTTTTTTGTTTTGCTATGATTTCTATAACGATCCAACTCGTTATACTAAGTCGAAACCATTACTAATTTAAAAGATAAATAAAATTTGTAAAGTTTGGATAAAACTAAAACAAAACCTCAAAAAATTTCATTTAAAAATAAAATCCTAACTCGGTCCCTACCTAATTTTAAAGAAATAACAAATAAAAAATAAATTAAAATGCAAACATTAAAGTTTGAACTAGGACATAAAGTGGAAGAAAAAGATCCCTATGGCTCCCCACGGTCACTTTTGGTCGCTCGTCAGCTTGCCTTTGCCCTTACCTCTAGGTGCCTGTTAACTTCCTATTAGAGTCCTGAAAGTGGTACCCAAGAACTGGCACGTTCCCGAACACGTGGAACATGTGATCCCGGAGGAACATAACTGGTCTTTGGTGAACCCAAAGGAACACCTAGGACAAACTGGTCTGTAGTGTACCCGGAAGAAACACTAAGACAATCGGGCTGCGAGCGATCCTGTCGAATCACTCGAATCATGTCTATGTCAATGCCAGACTGGCGGTCCCGTCGGACTGCACAATCCTAAAAAGGTGGTGATCCCGAAGGACACCCATGCAAGTACGACTCTAAAAGGATTAGCTAGCATACACCCTAGCCATAACATGCACGTAACAAACCATCATCACATCATCAAGTCATGTCATATCATGATCATGCCACATCACATCATCATGTCATATCATGTCATCAGGTCATATCATATCATCATTAATTGCCATGTCATTATCAATCTAGTCATCAGTATGCATAACTACAAATACATGCGATCTCTTAATTTCATTCGTAATTAGTAGAATCTCTCACTTGGAGATTTGCCCAAACGAGTTCTAACAGCAAAATCACGCTTTCCAAGCAGGTAAGTCCTAAATGGTTAGAAAACACAAATTTTCATAACTTAATCATCAGACGACCAAGGACCCAAGAATTTAATTGAAATAACTTACCCTAGGTCGAGGTTGCAACAAGTCAGCCCTTAACTGGAGAAATCCCAGCTCAATAAATCAAATGGTCCAAGACGTCATTTAAGAGAAACAATTTAATTTAACCCAAAATTAAATTATTTAAGATCCAAAAATTTTAATTTTAATTGGGTATTCCAAAACCCAATCAACTTACCAAAACAGGTGAAAAAGACAAAAATAGGCTTGTGGCTCAAAATTGGCTCGACGGCTCGGCTGCGACGCAGGCGCGGCTTACGGTAGAAGGCGCGGCTCGGTTGAGGCGCACGTAGCTCATGCGAGCGTGCAGCTCGGCAACAATGCAAGCGCGGGCATGCATGCAGCTCGACTACAGTGCAGGCACGGGCGTGCGTGAGGCTCGACTGTAGTGTAGGCGCGGGAGTGCGTGCGGGTCGGCTCGTGGAGAAGGTCGCGGGTCGGGTTGGTTTGCGACGCGGAGCGACTAGAGGCGTGGGTGCAGCTCGGGTTTTTGGTGCACGCGACAGACTGAGCGCTTGGTCTTCCGATGACGCGGCGCTGACCAGGTGGCGGCGAACTCCAACCGTCGACGACGGATTGCGGCGGCGGATGACGGAACGGTGCAGACGACGATGAAAGCAACTCGTACGGCGTCGCTTCGGCTCGGAGCTGCGAACAGGGAATGGCGCACGGACCGATTCGGCGGCTACTCACACCACGACGTTCATCAGTGACGGCAGCGACTGGAGGAGAAGGAAAATTTAGGGTTTCTTCTTCTTTTCTCTTTTTTTTTTTCCTTTTTGTGCACGGATCCCTATGCCTATTTAAACACCAATAGAATACCAATATAAATTTCTCTTTCCTTTTCCTTATATTATTTCAAAACAACAAATCCTCTCTCCTCGAATAAATCTCACCAAATCTCCCTTTTATCTTCTTTTTAACTTTTCCCAAACAAATCACATAATCTCCCTCCTCAACCAACCAATCATCTTTATCTACAAACAATATCTCTACAAATTTTATTATCCAAATAAAATAATTATATTATCCTCCAAACTTAATTAATTACACAACCAAAATATAATTAATCAAGTTTCCTCAAATACATCCAATTAACACAACTCCAAAGCACCACCACCATTAGATATTTTCTTAATGTCTAATAAAATCAAATATTCATAAATCGCTTAATTCAAAACATCCAAAATTTCAATAACTACACTGAAGATAATAAAGTTAAATTCCAAATTTTGGGGCGTTACATTTTATTTCTATCGTCTTTCTTCTTTTCCTCTCTTTTTTTACGTCGTTTAAATTTGGTTAACCAAATCTAAACGATCGTGTACAAAAAATAGTAAAATCTAAAAGATTGTGTATAATGAATGTTGAAAAAAATCATCTACATTGGAGTAGCCGTAAAAGATAGTGTAAAAAAAGTAAACGACGACCATATAAAAAAAATAAACGATCGTGTAAAAAATATAAACAATAATGCACAAAAGAATTAAAAAGATTTGTTTACCAAATCTAAATAACCGTGTACCAAATTTTGAAAAAAAAATCGTTTATATTTGACTATCCCAATCTAAACGATCCTGTAACCAAATTTAAACGACCGTATAACCAAATTAAACAATGGTGTAACAAAATTAAACATTGTGTAACTAAATCTAAATGACCAAAATTTAAACGATCGTGTATCAAACAATAATCAAATCTAAACGATCATGTATAAATATATTACGTGTTGACGACGTGGTTGATGAGGCATTTTCAGTATTTTTTATTGTGGACGGTTTTCAAAATTGTTGTATAAATGGTAAATATTTTTACGATTTGTTAGATTTTTTAAAATACCCGAATATTAAAATTAACCCTGGTTTTTCTTTATGAAAAAGTGGAAAGAAGTATAAAATTTTAAATATTTTGTGTATATTGTTTTCACTAACACGGCGAAATGCAGGGCCGCCCTCAACGTGATATTCTTCAAGCTTCTTCGGTAAGTCCCTGTCTTCAGAAAAATGGTACGATGCGACTTTTTACTGGGTTCATGCAAATCATTTCGCCAAATCAAACAAGTTCATGCCCAATTGATCACCAGCGGCCTTATTCTACACCCAATCCCCACTAATAAACTCCTTAAACAACTTTCCTCAATATTCGCTCCAATTTCTTATGCCCACATGGTGTTCGACCATTTTCCTCAACCAGATCTCTTCCTCTACAACACCATTATCAAGGTCCTTGCATTTTCAACCACTTCTTCTGCTGATTCTTTCACGAGGTTTCGTTCTTTAATCCGCGAAGAAAGGTTAGTGCCCAATCAGTATTCCTTTGCATTTGCCTTCAAGGCTTGTGGCAGTGGTGTTGGGGTTCTGGAAGGGGAGCAAGTTCGTGTTCATGCTCTTAAACTTGGTCTGGAAAACAATCTGTTTGTGACGAATGCGTTGATTGGGATGTATGTGAATTTGGATTTTGTTGTGGATGCTAGAAAGGTGTTTGAATGGAGTCCTTATAGAGATATGTATTCCTGGAATATCATGCTTAGTGGGTATGCGAGATTGGGGAAAATGGATGAAGCTCGGCAGCTGTTTGATGAAATGCCTGAAAGGGATGTTGTGTCGTGGACAACAATGATTTCTGGTTGTCTTCAGGTAATTACATGAAAAACAGAAGTTCTTTCATTTTATTGTTTCAAATTTTTAGGCATGATTATAAGTTCGGGCTTTAAACTTCGAGGTTATGTTTTTCTGAAAATGTCCTTGTTTATGTTTATTTGGTCTTTACTTTTAAATTTTCTAATCATCCTTTCAACTGTCGATTTTTTGTCAATGATGGGAACTTATTGGAAAAAATTTTAGGTCAAGACCGTGTTTGGTCACCATTTCGATTTTAGTTATTGATTTTTGAAAGCTAGGCTTATTTTCTCTAAAATTAAGCTAAGGCCTTGTTTGATAACTATTTCAATTTTGGTTATTGGTTCTTGAAAGTTAAGCCTAAGAGTGGAATGTTTTGGAATATTCCAAAAATAAGAACTAAGTTTTAAAAACTGACTTTTTTTAGTTTAAAAAATTGGCTTGTGTCTGAAAATATTGTTACAAGTTAATTACTCAACAAGAAATCTAAAGATGGGATGAGTATAACCAAATGATTAACAAACAGTGGCGTAAGGGATAAGAGACAATCTTTATAAAAGTTTAAAAACCTTAGTAGAAGTTGTAATTTATCCAAAATCTTAACGTTATATGATTGTAGTTACTTCTTGACACAGTAATACTGTGCTGGTATACGCTATGCCATAGTGAGAAGCCATATTTACTTTCTTTGCGAGAGAGAAGTATTTTTCTGTCCCGTTTCCTCAAACTTGCCCCTGCATCCATGGGGATCAAATGGTAAGCAATTACTGAGTTTATTATGAATTGTGTTTAGTTCTACGTATTGCTTAAAAAAAATCTGAAACATGATCTTCATACATAGGTTGGTCATTTCATGGAAGCTTTGGATATCTTCCACAACATGCTGGCAAAAGGGATGAGCCCAAACGAACACACATTAGCCAGTGCCCTTGCTGCCTGTGCTAATCTTGTGGCATTGGATCAAGGAAGATGGATGCACGTTTATATTAAAAAAAACAATATTCAGATGAACGAGCGGTTGCTGGCCGGACTGATCGATATGTATGCAAAATGTGGAGAGTTAGAGTTTGCATCAAAGCTTTTCAACAGCAATCCACAGTTGATGCGAAAGGTTTGGCCTTGGAATGCCATGATTGGTGGGTTTGCTGTGCATGGAAAATCTAAGGAAGCAATTGAGGTTTTTGAACAAATGAAGATTGAAAAGGTTTCTCCCAATAAAGTTACATTTGTTTCATTGTTAAATGCTTGTAGTCATGGTAATAGAGTTAAGGAAGGAAGATACTATTTTGAATCAATGGTGAGTCATTACGGAGTCAAACCTGTGTTAGAGCATTACGGCTGTTTGGTCGATCTACTAGGACGTGCCGGGCGCTTGAAGGAAGCTGAAGAGATCATATCAAGTATGCATTTGACACCAGATGTTGCTATATGGGGTGCATTGCTTAGTGCTTGCAAAATCCATAAGGATGTTGAAATGGGAGAGAGAATTGGGAAAATTGTTAAAGAGTTGGATCCTAACCATCTGGGTTGCCATGTTCTATTAGCAAATATATATTCTTTGACCGGGAATTGGAATGAAGCAAGAACCTTAAGGGAGAAAATTGCAGTAAGTGGGAAAAAGAAAACTCCAGGTTGCAGCTCCATCGAGTTGAATGGGATGTTCCATCAATTTCTCGTCGGTGATCGGTCTCATCCTCAAACGAAACAACTCTATTTGTTCTTAGACGAGATGATCACCAAGTTGAAGATTGCTGGTTACGTCCCTGAATCCGGAGAAGTTTTGCTTGACATCGACGACAATGAAGACAGAGAAACAGCTTTGTTAAAGCACAGTGAGAAGTTAGCCATTGCCTTTGGGTTGATGAATACAACACCCAAAACCCCGATTCGTATTGTGAAGAACTTGAGAGTATGTAATGACTGTCATCTAGCGATAAAGTTCATTTCAAAGGTATATGATAGGGAGATTATCGTTAGGGATCGAATTCGATATCACCATTTTAAAGATGGAACTTGTTCGTGTAACGATTATTGGTAATGTATTTTGGTGTATGTGAAAATTGGTCATTTTCAATAGAAGCTAATCTGCATTTGCTAGACTTCTATATTAACTTCAGCTTCAAACTCTCAGCCTTTCATCATTCAGGTACATTTACTAGCAACTTCATTGCTTATATCCAAATGGAAAATCATTTTTCATATTTTTGTTCGTGGAAAATTAATGTAGCACCAAAAGTATTTGGCTTTTTATAGAGATTTGCATGCACATATAGGTTTTTAAATGGTCTAGACTTGCAAGTAATTGGTTTATTACTACTACCTTTTAAAGCATTGTTCTAAATGCACTAGGCTTAACCAAGCTAAACCATCATGCTTGCTTGAGTGATCCAACTCAAAATCCTAAATGCACCGTAAGGCTTAAATAAATGGACACCACTCCCCAAAATGTTGGGTGATAGGAGGAATAGCAAATTATAAAGAGAAGGTAAAAGGGAAAGTGACAGAAGTGTACGCTTACGAAAAAATCGTAATTTAGTTTTTTTCGATCAATCTCGGTCAACCTCGACTTGAGATTCTTCACAAATTTTAAAATACTATTTCAATGTAATTTATCGGTCGACCTCCATCGTGATTAACATCGAGATTATGTTTTTTATTTAAAAATAAAAAGATTTATCAAATGACTAAATTACTTTTGGAAGACGATATTCTCACAAAGCCCCAAACACTGTGTTCATTTAAGCTGAGACTGACTCGTTTTTAGTTTCTTTCCCTTTGGATCTCCAATTTTAATATTTGCTCCCTGAAATGTTGTATAAATTATCTAATTGGTTACCATTATGTTTAATTATTAACAAGTTATCATGCTCCCAAAAATATGAATTTGTGAGTACAATACCTTATTAATTAGTCCAAGTTATCATGCTCCCAAAAATATGAATTTGTGAGTACAATACCTTATTAATTAGTCCCCTTTGCAACAATTCTGGAGTGATGAATATTTGGTGTAGTGTTTGACATGACTTATTTGAGTTCTTTTTGATATCATTGTGGTGATCTTCTACCTCTTCTAAATCTTCCATTCTATCTCTTCAAAATCTTTCTTGATCTCACCTTGTCTTAATGATTCTCCATCATATATTAATAACTTTATGGTGGCTAAGTTGAATTGACGGCTAAATTTAAGAATATAAGTTGAGGTGGTTGTTGGTTGACTTATTTGATAGACATTCCATTAAATAGCTAACACAAATACAATGCATGTTAGTTTAAATCAACATTTTTTAAGGTTGTTCTTGCGGATGCTCCGAAAGAATAAAAGATTGTAAGCAAAATTATTCTAAAGTCAAAAGTCTACGAAGTGCACCTCATACTCAGTATTATGCGTTAAAACTCGGGGCAATTTCAATCGAGAATACCATGAGTAACTAATTATACTTAGGCAACATTGGTCTGAGATGCTTAAAATTCTTGTTCAATGTAATTTCTCGAGTCATCTCGATTAGGTACGACACTGAGATTGTGCATTTTATCAAATGACTAAAATACCCTTGGAAGCTCGAACTTTAAATACTCTCACAAAACCCTAAACCCTAAACACTTTGCTCATTTTGGTCGAGAACTAAACGAGATTGCTCCCAAGATCGAATGAATTTCTCTTATTTTTCTGTTAAATTTGAATAAGTGATCCCTGAACTCAAATATCTCAAGGTGAATTACTTTGAACTATTCCATAGTTTAGGGTTTAGTTTTTAGTTTATGTTTCTAGGCTTTAGTTTGAAATCTGAGATGGATGGGAAACATTTTAGTTGGTGTTATGATGTAGTTGGATGTGAACTAAAATTTAAGTTAAGGGTGGTGGTTTTGTTTAATGAATCTCGACAATTTCATTAATATGGGCACGTGCATATGAGGAATCTCGATCGAGATCTATGAAATTTTCTCGAGATTTATTCAAGGAGTCCTGAGATCTAATATGTTTCACATGCATTTTGTGGGGTAATCTCCTGGACAATTTTTCCTGAGATTAAACCAAGATACATTATAGAATGTATGTAAAACCCTTATCTCGTGGCATCCCTCTGCAATGTTGTCCGACTTCAATTGCTTAATCGTGTTGCTCTCAGCCGATAATGCCCCAAGATGGTCTCGAGATTTAACACAGAATATTGATTGTGCTTTGTTGTGTTAGATTTATTTTAAATATAATAGTATTATTAATGTGGCCCAATTGCATTATATGTTATTTATCTCTTTTGTGTCTATTATTTTATTAGGCCCACTAGGTTAAAAGATAATGCCTTAATTAAACATTATGATGGATGGTGTCTATAAATAGAACCTTAAGGATCGGTCGTCTCACTGCCTCATTACGTAATTTATTCTTCCCGTCAAGAAACCTAAATCTCCTAAAGAAAGGCAAGTGAGAGAAACACAATTCCTCAAGAAGATTATTCATGGATCAAGGTATGTTGTTCTTTATCTAAATTCAATTTGTAAAATTATCTAGTTCAAAGATCTTGGCAATTATTGTTATATACAATATTAGGATTTTATTGTATAATCATGAAACTAAAGTTTACATGTTACGCTTGTTTTTTTGTCTTGCAGATGCCTCTTGTCACAAAAATCAACTTTAAGGACTTTTTCTTGGTCAACTTGACATGTTGTTCGCACTTAGCAATGACAATGTCAAACATAGAAAAAAAAAAAGCTAACACCTATGCAGATACACATGTTCAGAAAATCCTATTTGGTCATTTCCTAGATGTGAAGCTGGTGTTCAATGGATTGCGCTTTGCCTCTACATCCTTTTGAAAGAGGTGGAAGACGAACCAGACGATGTTAATTATCTCTTTTAAATTACTCGACCAAAAGGTCTCCTTTGGGTGGGAGGATTATGATACCATCACGAAGTTGAGGTTTAGGCTGAGATGTCTCGTCCAGTTTGAAGAGGATAAGAGATTAAGGTACTTGTACGTGGACAATAGGTCTAGCATGAATAGGTCAGAGCTGGAAAAAGAGTACTCGACCCTAACTTTTGAGAGCGACGAGGATGTCGTGAAGTTGTTGCTCTTCTATTTCATTGAATTGGCCATGATGGAGAGGGAGATGAGACAACACACGGACTCGGCCATGTTAGGCCTCATGGATGACTTGGAGGATTTAGTAAGCTATGACTGAGGTGAGTTGATATGGATCGAGCGATCTTAGCTAGCTTGAAAGAGGCACTGAGGGAAAAAGTGACCATGCATAAGAATAAGCCACCAAACAAGAAGTCCCTGAAGTTCTATAGCCTATATGGCTTCCCTTTTGCCTTTCAGGTTAATAACTTAATTCTAGAAAATTAGGTTTTTTTTTAGTTATATCATTACAAGAATTTTCGTCTTCGTCGACGTAGAAAAACGTTGGCAGATCTTAAGAAAAACATCGATAGAGTTTCTACCGACGTTTTTTTTTGGCGTGGACACGTTTCGTGGCTGAAACATTGTCGTCATTTTCTTTGCTCATGTTGTTGATGTTGCGTCGGTAGAACTGTCCACACCAATTAAAGTTGCGAGCAAAAAAAGATATTTCTGGCCACGAAAAAAACGTCCGTTGAAAGGTACTTTTGTCGACGATCATCATCACGTCAGAAAAAATAGGTTTTCTGGTCACCAAAATGAATAAAAAGTATATTAAATACACAAAAAAAAATTGTTACCTCAGTCAGAAAGTCTTAAAAAAATAGTCATTCTCAGCTCCTTCAAACTACATAAACCTAAAAAAGGAACATTAAAATGAATAAGAACATAATAAATCTTAACTACTTGTTTCAAATGAATAAGTATAAAAACATCCAAAAACAAATGACATATGTACTTTAAGACAAAAAGTCTCATATGTTTCAAACCATCCAAAACCCCAAAAGAATGTCCTAAAAATGTTAAAACAAGATACAAATGGCCTAAGTGTGAATTTCAAACCCAAAATCAACCTAAAAAGCCCTCAAAAAGTGTCTAGATGACATTTTAACTCTTAAAACAACTATTACATGCCCCAAGTGCGACTTTGGAACTATAGTCTAACTGAAAAAATGTGTTAAAAAGTGTCTTAACTCTCAAAGCCGACCTACAAAACAAGTTTCAAATGCCTAAGTGTGATCACAAAATACAAAACCAACTACAATAAATCTAAAAATTGTCTAAGTGATACTTCTATAAACCATCCAAGAAGCTAAAAATATGTCATATACTTTAAATGTCATGTATGTTTCAAAACATCCAAAGACCTAAAAATTTCATAATTTTCCATCAAAACGGCAAGCTTAAAATCCTAAAAAAAAGTGAAGGTTCGAACAAGATGCAATTGGCTCAAGTGTCTAAGTGTTTAAGTGATACTTATACAGACCATCTAAAAACCTAATTGTGAAATGTCACTATGTGCATGATTGGCTAACGTAACTGCAGGATAGCCACAAAATATTTCAACTAAGTACGAAAGTAAATGTGAAATGTATGCATGATTGGCTATTGTAACTGTAGGATAGCCACACATAATATTAAAACATGTTTTAACAATATAATCTTTTAAATTTTAGTTTAGAAAAATTAAAACCTATGTTTTTGAAGGTGCGTTCTCTTCCTCTTCTTCTCTTAGATCCAACTTTTGTATCAGCTCACCTTCGTTCTCATTTTGCAAGTTCATGTTAACTTTTCATTTGCTTCTTTAAGGTATGTCATCTCATTCTTCTCTTTCTCACGTGTAGATGACACATTACTACTTAATGATTCACCACTTTTTGGGTTGACAGTTTGCATTGAGCAACTCCCTAATACAATTTTGCATGCCTTCACACTAAAGATCGTTTGAACACTAGCTTCAGTTGACTCTATAATGATTCGTTGCATTTCCATCTATATGAAAGATCTAGTTAAATTTAATATATTTAATAACACATGAATTTACTTATTTATGATAAAACAAATTTATGTATACATCTTTAACCTTATCATTGATCCATCTTTCTTTTTAATAAAAATGTGTTTAATGGAATACCTCTACCTCATCAACATCACAACTTTTTTTTTCTTTTTCTATAAAGAGAATGCAATTAAGATTACAAGAAAAACTCATACAATAGTACAAAAGATAATTAGAATGCATCATACCAATTCATGTCGAACTTAGAGAAATGACTTAGCCCTAGTGACATGGTTGAACTTGATAGCAGAGCGATTTCTTTTGTTTTTCTCTCATTTTTTCTTAGAACAAATACACAATATTTATGTAAAACAATTTGTTGAACTAAGAAAAACATACCTTCCATGCATCTATTTCCCATTTATCACACATGATGTTACAATCCTCACGTGTTATCTTGTTTGGTGGATTGGCACGAGCTTCAATAGGATAATCAAATTCACAGTAAAATTTGTACAAGCCTACTATGAATTCTCTAAAAGTATTATGCATTTTTTTCTTCCAAGTATTTTCTCACAACCATGTTAGTGGGGTCAAATTCAAAATGTGTCTGCATATTCAATAATATATGTATAAATGGACCACTTTTACATTTAAAATAGTATAAGAATGCATAAAAGAAACATAAACGTACCTCCAACCGATCAATCACTAGCTCCCTCACATCTATAGGTACCGCCTTCCAGTTCTCACAACTCAATGGCATAGTGTTTCGAACTGCAGTACCAATGACTAACGTAATTTTAGGGGCGAAAAAAGTTACTGGTTTTCCTTCCTCTTCGTTAATCTCTATTTTGATCTTTCCATGTTTTTCTACAAACTTGTCCAGTTCTATGTTTCAGCCATACCCTTTCACACCCCTTCCTCACTTTTTAGTTCGTGATTGAGATCCTAAAAGTAAAAAATATTTTAGATAATTCCAGTAACATATAAGAAATATACTTACATATCATATTAATACCTGATGGAGTGGAAGGATCAACTGGTGGAGTGTTTGTTTGTTCAACTTCAATCAATGCCAATTGTGCTTGATATAAACGTAATATTATGCAACAAAATCAACTATTAATGGTTAGATTTTAAAATAATTATGTCATAAGTAAATTTATTAAATATATAATATATACCCTTTATTCGTTACCATCTGAATCCGAAGATTCTAGTTGTTCAGGTTTTTCATTTATAAAGTCGTTATCGATTGAGGGCTGATCTTGATTATCTATCTTTTCATGATTAACAACAATATGCTAACCGTCACTTCTACAAAATTGGATATTATGTATGGATTCATTGACCCCAATTGAACTAGATGTTTCAAACAATAATTCAAGTCTATCATCTTCTAATTCTTCAACTTGTGGAACATCCCATACTTGTTTATTTTCGACAATTTGTACAATTTTCCAATTATTGCGGAGTTTTGAGTCGTCAATGTAGAAAACTTGCACACTTGAGTAGCTACATATGTATGGGTCATCAATGCACTAAAAACGGGAAGCATTGATTATTTTCAACCCTAAATCACAACAAAATTTGTTCTTCTTGACATTTTTAAAAAGACATACATGTCTACAGTTAGGATATTCTAAGTCCAAGACCTCTTGTAATACACCATAATAATTCGTTTCGTCGGTTTTGGTTTCTCCATATGTCATGATTCCACTATTCTGAGTAATGTGACAATTTTTAGGCTCTATTGAATGAAAACGTAATCCTTTTACAAAGCAACAACTATAAATGCGTACGTGATTAATAGTGTTGGAATTTATATCCTAAAACTCGTAGTTTATAGGTTAAAATTATATTATATTCAATAAAGTGGTTATTAAGGACTTATTAGTGAAAATATAATACTATAATCTTGAATCCAATTAACTAAAGTCCCAAAGCTATCTAATATAAACATGAACTTTATGTAGAGACATAAATGTGGATCAAGTTTGAGTTTACATCTCAAATGGTTGGATGCCTTATTCTGAAAACACTATAGATGTGGCTCGCTCTATAGTTAGTACAAACGATGTGATTCTGAATCGTTCATGTAAAGACATGGGAGTGGGGGTATCCTATGTAAAGAGTTTACACAATATTTGAACCATGAAATAGTCACTTTTAAGTTATAACACCGTTGACTATATAAACTGACTATTTCGACTATAATGACCTAAGTAACTTAATCTTAATCCTAAACTAATCTTAATCTTGAGCTAACTATGAACTTTTGTTCAAACGGTATTATCCTTAGATCTTCATAGGTGAGGGCAACTCAACGGCGCTGGCCCAATAAGCCTCCCATTTTAAGGGTAACACCGGATGGATGGCTAGGGACATAAAGTGCAAGACAAAATTCACTCCTACTCATTTTAGGGTTAGTAGATAGATTATTTCCTTAAGTACTAAATCCAAGTCTTGAACAAGGGATCCGCCCTCTCATTTGCCTAAGAGAGATTCGATTTATAGGTTATACCTTAAACCAAAGGTTCAATAGTGGATCAGTGGGACTTAAGAAACCAAATGTAGTCTTGGGGATAAACCGATATTTTGATCCAGCCGAGGTTACGAAAAACTTGTGAAGAATTAACTTACTGATCATGGTTATATCAGATGGACACAAATATATCTATAGTGAGGAGAGTGCAACTGTTGGACTTTAGTGGAATGACCTGTTAGTTAATGAATGTTGCTTAACTTAGTCTAAAAAGGTTTAACCAGTTAATCTCGAGTCGTTGGAGCCCATGATCTATAGGTCCATTAGGTTCCCCGCTAGTTCACATGGAACTAACTTAGAACAATATGTTGGAATAATTCGAATTGTTCGAATTAGTTAGAGAGAGAAACCACCGAATATATGTGATATAATCGTTGATTATAGAGTTTTATGTTTAAATGTGATTTAAATATTAAAAATATGAATACAGATTCATATTTGGAAGCTCGAAATTGATAGAAATGGTCAAAGTTCAAAAAAGTCAAAATGACTTTTAACTTTGAAAAGTCAAACTTTGACCGACTCTATATTCAAATGTGATTTGAATTCCAAAAAAATGAATAAGGATTCATGCTCATGAGTTTAGAATTTTTCAAGATGGACAAAATGGTAAAAAGTTAAAATGTTGACTTTTGACTTTAATGGTCAAATGACTAAAATGCCCTTGGACTAAGTTAGTGGGAAAATCAAACAAAATGTTCGATAATCCCACTAATTGATAGGTGGCTACATGAGCTATAAACACCTAACCCACTAAGTTTCACTAATTGTTAGTGGATTATTAGGTGTTGAGATTTAATAAACTAATTATATGCAATTTTGCATGTAATTAGTCTATAAAGAGGGTAATTTTCATTTTAAAGAAAAATTTGTCTCTTTTTTTAATTTTGAAGTACAAAATAAACCTAGTTTTCTCTCCCAAATCTCAACTTAATCTTCTCCTCCAGTTTTTATTCTTCTCTATTTTCTCCTTCACTTAACGGGTCCCACAACCCGGTTCTAAGTTCGACGAATAGCAGGTCAACACTAGCGATAGTCCCGATTCTTGAACGTAAGGAGAATTCCAGAAGTTGAGAAGCTACAAAGGTAAGTACTTTTATTAACCCTAACTAATGTTATTAAGGTTGTACTTAAGCATGTTAACTTCTAAAGTAGTTTAGATGCATCTAGAGTAATTTTTTATCCATACTTTCGTTGCACATGTCTCGATTTTCCATCAAATAGGCCCCAAAGCTATGGAGTAAAGATAATCAGATGCTTCTCCTCTTTCACGTAATGAATACATCTACATAATGGTATGTAGGTTAGAATAACTACTAATAGCTCCATAGGAAAACAATATACTTTGAAGATGAGAAAAACATTTACATGTGTTTTAAACAAATCGAGAAATTCTAATTGGTGCCTTCTAAATAAATCTAATCCATCATCTCCTCTGGTATTTATCAAGCTCAAATGTTCGCTACTTAGTAATCATATCAAACGTTAAAAAGAATTTTGACTTAGTCATATATAATATATGAACTGATAAGTAAATGATTATACAAAATGTACCTGCGATACGATTCCATTTGAGAACAGTTGTTCAGAACATACCAATGGTACATTCTTTTCTCACCTTCAGATAGTGTCCTCATGTAAATACCCAACTCCTTATACTAAGCTAAGGTCATTACTAATTAAAAAGATAATAAAATTCCTTAAATAAAAAAAATATAAAAATGAAACAAAACCTCAAATACTTATTAAATTCATAAACAAATGTTTTAAAGATAAAATTGAACAAAATCCTAACTCGGGCCTATCTAGTTTTTAAAGATAAATAAATAAAATAAAATAAAATAATGCATGAAATCCAATGACATGAAGACGAAGCGAAAAGAGATCCCTATGGCTCGCCACGATCACTTCTTGTCATTTGCCAGCTTTCCTTGGCTCTTACCTCTACCTCTGCCTATAAAATTAAACAAGAAAGAGTAGGTATAAAAATATACTCAGTAAGTGACGCACTACTAATCCCGCTAGGTGTATGTTAACTTCCTATTAGAGTCTTGTAAAGGTAGTACCCCTGAACTAGCACGTTCCCAAACATATGCAATCTGTGGTCCCGTAGGAACATATCTGGCCCTCGGTGAACCTGAAGGAACACCTAGGATAAACTGGTCTTTAGTGTACCCGAAAGAAACACTAACACGATTAGGCAGTGAGTGACCCCATCGAATTACTCATAATCATATTTATGTCAATGTCATAATAGACTGGTGATCCCGTCGGACTACACAGTCATAAAAGGTGGTGATCCCGAGGGACACCCATGTGGGTATGACTCTAATAGATGAAGCTAACAGTGCACCCTATCCATAGCATGTAACGTGTCATAACATTATCATAAACATGGTATAACATAACAATCAAAGCATACTTATCCAAATATCTTAATCATAAACATAACACAGTCGTCCTCATCAACATACTACTAGTCATAACATAACATCAGTCATCAGCATCAATCATCATTATAATGTAAGTAATCATAAATAACATCAAGTTATGCAATTTAGCTATCGTCCATGCATAACCATACACATATGCGATCTCTTAATTTCAGTCGAAAGTCTAGTAGTAGAATCTCTTACCTGGAGATTAGTTAAACCGAGATTTTCTTAACAGTCGTGGTCAAACAGTTAGGTCGGGCGATCGACTGATGGAGCGATTGACGAACGGAAGCAGAGGGCGTGCGCGACGGAGGTAAGCAGTGGCAGAAGTAAGCGGCGGCTAAGGTTTCCTTGTTGAGTAATTAGTGTTTCTTTGAGAAGATGATGGTTAACCTATTTAATAAAAATAAATCCTTTTATTTTTATTTTTCCTTTTTCTCTTTCCCAAAATCTTCACACTCTCTCTCTCTCTTTATTTAAAATCCACTAAATCTTCTTTTTAAACTTAAATTTCCCTCTCTCTCCAATCTAATCACCCTTAACTTTAAAAAATAATTATCCTTACCTAATTATATTATCCACATAATATAATTACTTCAACTTTAAAAAATCCATTAATTATACAATCAATTATATAATTAATCAAATTTTTTCAAATACAACCAAACCCTCATAAACTCCAAACACTACAACAATTAGATATTTTTCTAATATCTAAAAAAAAATTACAATCTTCATAAATCAAATAAATCAACCAAAAACACCCAAAATTATAAAATTTTAAACTTAAGTTAATTAAAAATAAATTACCTTAAATTTTGGGGTGTTACACCTAAAAACTAACCCCTCAATTAGTCAAACATTTTGTTTAAATACATCAAAGTCCCCATAACCAAGTTGTCTGTTTATTGAGTCATCATTCCGTGGATTCTTATTGAACCTTGTCTCTATTCTTGTTAGATACCTCGAGTAGAAGGTCAAACATTCATTCATAATGAATGCTTTTGCTTTGGAACCCTCAAGGTGAGCTTTGTTCTGTACATATTGTTTTAACGTTTCCAAGCTTCTCTCTATAGGATACATCCAACTATAGCTTATTGGACCAACAATCTTTGTCTCGGCCGGTAAATGAATTGCATCATGTGTCATTACATTAAAAAATGTAGATTATGAGCACAATATTGCTTCCAAATGATTCAAGTCGCTGATACGTATTGTCTTTCGCACAGAGATCATGAAAAAAATTACATAACTCAACTATAGTTGTACACACATCCTTATATAAGTATGTTTGTACATCAATGGGAATAATTAATTGGAGTAAAATGTGAGAGTCACGAGTCTTCAGTCCCCATAATTTTCCTATCACTGACACTCACACATCGTGATATGTTTGAGACAAATCCATCAAAAAATTTAGTTGATTTCAAGAACTTACAAAAGTCTATTCTTTCGCTACCAGTTCATGTATTCATATCATGTGGTTTTATCAACTTAGTTCCTTGCCTTTGCAATTGTAATTTCTTTTGTATATTCAACTCTTCTAGATCTAAACGGGCATTGATTATGTCCTTTGTTTCACCATCAATATTTAATAAAGTGCCAAGCAAGTTGTCATAAACATTTTTTCCAATATGCATGGCATACAACTTGTAACGCTCCGAAAATTTAAGGTAAAATTTTTCTCGTTTTATGTAAAGTGTAAGTTGATATAATAATAATATAATATTAATTATATTATTATTATTAATATTTATTTTATTTGTTATAATATTAATATTAGAATTATTATTATTATTTAATAATATAGTAATATTATTAAACAATGACATTATTATTACATAATATTAAATTATTATTTATTTAATGTTAATATTATTAATATATTATTATTATTACTGTATTATCATTATTATTTTTATTTAATATATATATTATTATTTATTTTAAATTATTTAATATTAATAATTTTAATATTTATTTATACTTATTTTGTTTATATATATATATATATATATTTTAAAAAAAAAAAGAGAGAAAAGGAACCCTAGGAGATGCGCGCCGCCCACCCCCCCCCCCCCCCCCCCGATTTTCTTCTTCTTTTCTTCTCCCTTCCACGCCCGACGCCCGACGCCGCCGTTCCTCCTTCTCCATCTTCTTCATCTCTTCTCCATCCGACAACGCCCCACTGCCCCACTGCCCTCTTCAATCTTCTCCTTATTCTCCAACAGCGCCAGCACTGCCGCCTCCATCTCCGTCGGTGTGCGTAGCCTCGCCGGACGTTCGCCGCGGCCTCCATCCAGTTTCGTTTCGCCTCCAACCACCTACAGCCGACGCTTCTCTCTCTCTCTCCGTTTCTGCCACCACCGTCATCCCCTCCGTCATCAGCTCGTGTTTCCGACGCCGACAGAGCACAGAGGGAAGCGCCGTCGTCGCCGGAAGGAAAAAGGGATACGCGAGTCGTGAGGTGAAGCCGACCCGACCCGGTTCCAAGCTGACCCGACCCGAAACCACTTCCAGCCGAGCCGAGCGAGCCGAACCAAGCCGAGCGAGCCGAACCAAGCCGAGCCGCGAGCCGAGTGAGCCGAGCCGCGAGCCGAACCAAGCCGAGCCGCGACCCGAGTGAGCCGAGCCGCGAGCCGAACCAAGCCGAGCCGAGCCGAGCCGAGCCGAGAACCAAGCCTAGCCGAGCCGAGCCGAGCCGAACCGAGCCGAGCCACCTAAGCCTTCCTTCCTCCATTTCGGTTCACGGTGAGGCTTCAGTAAGGATTGTTTTGATGAATTCCCTAATGTTACCTCGTCCGATTCGAGTTTGAATGTTGGATTAAGTTATGGCCCTACTTTTCTCCCTTGAAGATAGTACAGAGTTGAGGCTTAAGTTCTCGGGTTCCGCGGCAGGCCTGGTTGGAGATAGCTTCCTTTCCTTGGGTAAGTCAACGGATGTCGCTTCCGACCTTTTTAAACGACTTCTACTAAAGTCATCATCTGGGTCGTTGCTTATTCGGGACCAGGACCTGCTTTAAGTGCAGGCAAGAGGGTCATACAGCTGATAGATGCCCGTTGAGACTCACGGGGATCGCGCAGAATCAGGGAGCAGGTGCTCCACATCAGGGTAGAGTCTTTGCTACCATCAGGACTGAGGCTGAGAAGGCAGGCACAGTAGTGACAGGTACGCTCCCAGTGTTGGGGCATTACGCCTTAGTTTTGTTTGATTCGGGTTCGTCGCATTCTTTTATCTCGTCCGCATTTGTGTCGCATGGCCGCTTAGAGGTAGAACCCTTACACCATGTTCTATCAGTATCTACTCCTTCCGGGGAATGTATGTTGTCGAGGGAAAAGGTGAAAGCATGCCAGATTGAGATAGCAGGCCACGTGATTGAAGTAACGCTGATAGTTCTGGATATGCTGGACTTTGATGTAATCCTGGGTATGGATTGGTTGGCCGCTAACCACGCCAGCATAGATTGTTCACGTAAGGAGGTAACGTTTAACCCTCCCTCGATGGCCAGTTTTAAATTTAAGGGAGGAGGGTCAAAGTCGTTGCCTAAGGTAATCTCAGCCATCAGGGCCAGTAAACTGCTCAGTCAGGGTACTTGGGGTATCTTAGCAAGCGTGGTGGATACTAGAGAGGTCGATGTATCCCTGTCGTCAGAACCGGTGGTGAGGGACTATCCGGACGTTTTTCCTGAGGAACTTCCAGGGTTACCTCCGCACAGGGAGGTTGAGTTTGCCATAGAGTTGGAGCCGGGCACGGTTCCTATATCCAGAGCCCCTTACAGAATGGCCCCCGCAGAATTGAAAGAACTGAAGGTACAGTTACAGGAATTGCTTGATAAGGGATTCATTCGACCGAGCGTGTCACCTTGGGGTGCGCCGGTCTTATTCGTTAAGAAGAAGGACGGATCGATGCGTCTGTGCATTGACTATAGGGAGTTGAACAAAGTAACCGTAAAGAACAGATATCCCTTGCCCAGGATTGACGATCTATTTGACCAGTTACAGGGAGCCACAGTGTTCTCTAAGATTGATCTTCGGTCGGGATACCATCAGCTGAGGATTAAGGATGAGGATGTACCGAAGACAGCATTTCGTTCCAGATATGGACACTACGAGTTTATTGTGATGTCTTTTGGTTTGACGAATGCTCCGGCAGTATTTATGGACTTGATGAACAGAGTGTTTAGGGAGTTCCTAGATACTTTTGTGATCGTGTTTATCGACGATATCATGATATACTCCAAGACGGAGGCCGAACACGAGGAGCATTTACGTATGGTTTTGCAAACACTTCGGGATAATAAATTGTATGCAAAGTTCTCGAAATGCGAGTTTTGGCTGAAGCAGGTGTCCTTTCTGGGCCACGTGGTTTCTAAGGCTGGAGTCTCTGTGGATCCAGCTAAGATAGAGGCAGTCACCGGTTGGACCCGACCTTCCACAGTCAGTGAGGTTCGTAGCTTTCTGGGTTTAGCAGGCTATTATCGACGGTTTGTGGAGAACTTTTCTCGTATAGCTACTCCTCTTACTCAGTTGACCAGAAAGGGAGTTCCTTTTGTTTGGAGCAAGGCATGTGAGGACAGTTTCCAGAACCTTAAACAGAAGCTAGTTACCGCACCGGTTCTTACTGTACCTGATGGTTCTGGCAGTTTCGTGATTTATAGTGATGCTTCCAAGAAGGGTCTGGGTTGTGTTTTGATGCAGCAGGGTAAGGTGGTCGCTTATGCGTCTCGTCAGTTGAAGAGTCATGAGCAGAACTACCCTACACATGATCTAGAGTTGGCAGCAGTGGTTTTTGCTTTGAAAATATGGAGGCATTATTTATATGGTGAAAAGATACAGATATTCACAGATCATAAGAGCTTGAAATCCTTCTTTACTTAGAAAGAATTGAATATGAGACAGCGAAGGTGGCTTGAGTTAGTGAAGGATTACGATTGTGAGATACTGTATCATCCAGGCAAGGCAAATGTGGTAGCTGATGCTCTTAGTAGGAAGGTGTCACATTCAGCAGCACTTATTACCCGGCAGGCCCCATTGCATCGGGATCTCGAGCGGGCTGAGATTGCAGTGTCAGTGGGGGCAGTTACTATGCAGTTAGCCCAGTTGACGGTACAGCCGACTTTGAGGCAGAGGATCATTGATGCTCAGAGTAACGATCCTTATCTGGTTGAGAAACGTGGCCTAGCAGAGGCAGGGCAAACGGCTGAGTTCTCGTTATCCTCTGATGGTGGACTGTTGTTTGAGAGACGCCTCTGTGTTCCGTCAGATAGTGCGGTTAAGACAGAATTATTAGCTGAGGCTCACAGTTCCCCATTTTCTATGCACCCAGGTAGTACGAAGATGTACCAGGACCTCAAGCGGGTTTATTGGTGGCGTAACATGAAGAGAGAAGTAGCAGAATTTGTTAGTAAATGCTTGGTGTGTCAGCAGGTTAAGGCACCAAGGCAGAAACCAGCGGGTTTATTACAACCCTTGAGCATACCGGAATGGAAGTGGGAGAACGTGTCCATGGATTTCATTACAGGGCTACCGAGAACTCTGAGGGGATTTACAGTGATTTGGGTTGTGGTGGACAGACTTACTAAATCAGCGCACTTCGTTCCGGGTAAATCCACCTATACTGCTAGTAAGTGGGCACAGTTGTACATGTCTGAGATAGTGAGATTACATGGAGTGCTAGTGTCGATTGTTTCTGATAGAGATGCCCGTTTCACTTCCAAATTTTGGAAGGGTTTGCAGACTGCTATGGGCACGAGGTTGGACTTTAGTACGGCTTTCCATCCACAGACTGACGGTCAGACTGAGCGTCTGAACCAGGTTTTAGAGGATATGTTGCGAGCGTGTGCATTAGAATTTCCAGGTAGCTGGGACTCCCACTTACATTTGATGGAATTTGCTTATAATAACAGTTATCAGGCTACTATTGGCATGGCACCGTTTGAGGCCCTGTACGGCAGATGTTGTAGATCCCCGGTTTGCTGGGGTGAGGTAGGTGAACAGAGATTGATGGGTCCTGAGTTAGTTCAGTCTACTAACGAAGCGATTCAGAAGATTAGATCACGCATGCATACCGCTCAGAGTAGACAGAAGAGTTATGCAGATGTGAGGCGGAAGGACCTTGAGTTTGAGATAGGGGATAAGGTATTCTTAAAGGTAGCACCTATGAGAGGTGTCTTGCGTTTTGAAAGGAGGGGAAAATTGAGTCTAAGGAGGGAAGAATGTAACGCTCCGAAAATTTAAGGTAAAATTTTTCTCGTTTTATGTAAAGTGTAAGTTGATATAATAATAATAGAATATTAATTATATTATTATTATTATTATTTATTTTATTTGTTATAATATTAATATTAGAATTATTATTATTATTTAATAATATAGTAATATTATTAAACAATGACATTATTATTACATAATATTAAATTATTATTTATTTAATGTTAATATTATTAATATATTATTATTATTACTGTATTATCATTATTATTTTTATTTAATATATATATTATTATTTATTTTAAATTATTTAATATTAATAATTTTAATATTTATTTATACTTATTTTGTTTATATATATATATATATATATATTTTAAAAAAAAAAGAGAGAAAAGGAACCCTAGGAGACGCGCGCCGCCCACCCCCCCCCCCCCCCCCCCCCCCGATTTTCTTCTTCTTTTCTTCTCCCTTCCACGCCCGACGCCCGACGCCGCCGTTCCTCCTTCTCCATCTTCTTCATCTCTTCTCCATCCGACAACGCCCCACTGCCCTCTTCAATCTTCTCCTTATTCTCCAACAGCGCCAGCACTGCCGCCTCCATCTCCGTCGGTGTGCGTAGCCTCGCCGGACGTTCGCCGCGGCCTCCATCCAGTTCCGTTTCGCCTCCAACCACCTACAGCCAACGCTTCTCTCTCTCTCTCCGTTTCTGCCACCACCGTCATCCCCTCCGTCATCAGCTCGTGTTTCCGACGCCGACAGAGCACAGAGGGAAGCGCCGTCGTCGCCGGAAGGAAAAAGGGATACGCGAGTCGTGAGGTGAAGCCGACCCGACCCGGTTCCAAGCTGACCCAACCCGAAACCACTTCCAGTCGAGCCGAGCGAGCCGAACCAAGCCGAGCGAGCCGAACCAAGCCGAGCCGCGAGCCGAGTGAGCCGAGCCGCGAGCCGAACCAAGCCGAGCCGCGAGCCGAGTGAGCCGAGCCGCGAGCCGAACCAAGCCGAGCCGAGCCGAGCCGAGCCGAGCCGAGCCGAGAACCAAGCTGAGCCGAGCCGAGCCGAGCCGAGCCGAGCCGAACCGAGCCGAGCCACCTAAGCCTTCCTTCCTCCATTTCGGTTCACGGTGAGTCTTCGGTAAGGATTGTTTTGACGAATTCCCTAATGTTACCTCGTCCGATTCGAGTTTGAATGTTGGATTAAGTTATGGCCCTACTTTTCTCCCTTGAAGATAGTACATAGTTGACGCTTAAGTTCTCGGGTTCCGAGGCAGGCCTGGTTGGAGATAGCTTCCTTTCCTTGGGTAAGTCAACGGATGTCGCTTCCGACCTTTTTAAACGACTTCTACTAAAGTCATCAACTAAAACTTTCGTGTTTCGTTAGGTGGATCTGTCGAGCGTGGATTTCGATCGAGGGGCATAACCGAGTATCAGGTAAGGGTTTTCCTACTACTGGACCCCGAATCCAGACAGAAAACGTAGTAATCCACAGGGGATTACACGTTAGTGACTGTACTGAATAACTGTATGCGTGTTGACTGTTAAGTACTGTTATTATATTTGTCTGATGTAAATATACTGTGACTGCGAGTTGTGGATTGAGATTTTATGTTGATGGACCTTGAAGTTACGGTTCAGTATGTAGTAAAACACTGGTCTGGATGTGGTTCATGGAATTTGGACGGGGATGGACAGTGAGTCCGGTTTTGATTGGTTAGTCGATTGGACCTAGGGTTTTCTCTATTGGTGTGCGAATCGGTAATGCATATAGCAACTGAGGGTGTAGATGTTTAAACCTATACTATCTGACTGACAAAGCCTATGGCGGGACTGTGATATGAATGCCGTTGGGAAGTGACTGATGTAGACAGTTTAGTTTGGACTGAGGGGTAACGGTTAGCTTCATCTATGGGGTAGTGTGCCTTACGGATATGTGCGCCCTTCGGGAGCACTAGACTGATATGTGCATCCTTCGGGAGCACTAGACTGATATGTGCATCCTTCGGGAGCACTAGACTGATATGTGCGTCCTTCGGGGGCACTAGACTGATATGTGCGTCCTTCGGGAGCACTAGACTGATATGTGCATCCTTCGGGCGCACTAGACTGATATGTGCATCCTTCGGGAGCACTAGACTGATATGTGCATCCTTCGGGAGCACTAGACTGATATGTGCATCCTTCGGGAGCACTAGACTGTTATGTAGGGTACCCCCGAATAGGAAGTTAACTGTTGTCCCCTAACGGGCCCAGTAGTGGGTCCCTTACTGGGTATGTTTATACTCACCCTTTCTCTTTTAAACTTTTCAGGTAAGGGCACAGCGAGGGGCAGACCGACGAGAGGCAGGAAGGACGCGTGAAGGCCATATGGACGCGTCTGGTTTTCTTATCGCTTCCGCTATGTATTTTGTCAGAATATTTTGACTTGTGATTTTGAACTGGTGACTTGATATTTTATTTTGTGACTTTTTGATTATTTAAAATAGGGCCCGAAACTGTCTTTTGTAAGATTTTTAATGTTTTAATGAATCGTAACTGGTCCGTTTTAAATTTTATGTTGAATGGTCGAGTTTTGGTGTTTGGTAGTGACCTCAGCTTAGTCCGGAAAGTTGGGTCGTTACACAACTTATGCCTCAAAAGAAGTTTAGACCAATACAGAAGTTGAAAGAATATATTTTTCTTATTCCAATTAATAGTACACTTTCTTTTCTTATTTGTCTTGAATGAATGCTTACTTCACACTGAAAAGTTGATGAAGTTTATTTGCCGTAAGATCTCATCTCCACTAATAGTTAGTGGAATATTAGGTGTTGAGATTTAATAAACTAATTACATCTCCACTAATTTAAAGGCAATTTTTCAAAATTTGGAAGACTTTTTGGCAAAATTATACTCTAATTTCATTTAATTATGACTTTTTAAGTATGTTATGCACTAATTAGTTTAGTTGCATTTACAGTAAAGTTCAATCTTTATTTCCACTGCGCAGGTTTTGTATTCTATTACTTTTTGGTTTTGTTACATAGCCCATAAATATTTTGCTGCTTTGATATTTATGAAAATTTCATTTATAAAAATAAAATAAAATATATGGGACATTTTTAAACATAGTAAAATAAACTAAAATATTTACAATATATAGCAAAATTTTGGATTCTATCAATGATAGACACTTATAAACTTCTATTACTATCTATCAATATGATTGATAAAAGCATATTAGTGTCTAATCTCAACTTTTACTATATGTTGTAAGTATTTTGTCAAATTTGTCATTTTTGACAATTCCCCTAAATCAATAAAAAGAGATTTTTTAGAAAATAGAACAAACCGGAAAATATTTTATATTGTGTAGAAAAATTTTAAAAATGAAAAAAGCTCACAGGCTCACAACGGGAAATACCAAAAAATGCCTCAGTCAACACACGATCAATCGGCCACAATTCTTCTTGTAAATAATCATGATACGCGATCGTGTGGGAAATGATACACGATTGTATAGGTAGTATCAACATCGACCACAGGTGCGCATGTAATTCTTCTTTTAAACGATCATGAACCAAGATCGATCGTAGTACTCGATCGAGTACCAAGAGCTAAATGATCGTGTACAAAATCAAAACGATCTTGCTTCATGATTGTGTACCAAGATCATTTATATTTAGTACAAGATCATGAACCAATATCATTTAGATTTGGTACACGATCATGTACCAATATCGTTTAGATTTGGTACACGATCATGTACCAATATCTAAACGATTTTTGTTTAAGATCATGTACCAAGATCTTTTACATTTGGTACATGATCTTGAACCAAGATCGTTTAGATCTTAATACACGATCGTTTATATCTAGAAGAGGAAATATACGAGAGATAATGAAGATCCTTTACCAAGTGAAAATTCGAAGAAGTAAAAAAAGAACGAAAAAAAATATGAGAGAAGACGAAGAAGGAAGAAATTCTAGAAGAGAAAATGAAGAACTCACGAACAAGAACAAGTGGGAAATGAAAAAGAAGTAATAATATGAAGAAATTAATAATATGAAGATGAGATAAAAAAAATCAAAAAGAAGAAAAAGAAAAAGAAGTAAAAAGTCATCTGCAATATTCAAGGACAAACTTGGAATTCCTGAAAATATCATATGGGCTTTTTTATTTTGTTAGGCAGGCCGTAAATATTTTGGTGTTTTGTTATATGAAAATTAACCTAAATAAAAGTAAATATATATAAAAAAGGACAAAACATGGTATCTACACCTTGCATTCACTTTTTATATATTTATGATGATATTTAAATGTTAATTTGTCGCAAAAACATGTTAGAGGACCAAATAGATTTATAACATAAGTGCATTGAATAGGAAAATCGACAAAGATTTTTTGTTTTCTTTTTCAAAAGTAACACATTTTTTTAAAACTCGTAAAATTATTTTTCTCGGCCAATCTCGGGCGAGATTGACCACTGAGATTTTCCTAAATTATTAAAATTTTCTAACTCATCTACTGTTTTGGGTTTTCTCGGTACATCTCAGTAGACAATTAGACTGACATTCTTCTTTTTTTCAAAATTTCCCAATCTTATTTAATTTGTTTTTATCTTTTCCAAAAAAAAAATATTCAAACTTTCCCAAATTTTCAATCGAATCTTAACTAACTTTTAGGGGTCTTTTAAAAAATATAACAAAGCAGCAAAATATTTACACCGTATAAAACAATTTCGAAAACAAAAAAAGCCCGCAATGGAAAATACAAAAATGTCCCATCAACCACGCCATAACAACATGCGTGTAATGACCCAACTTTCCAGTCTAAGCTGAGGTCATTATTTACTACTAAGACACGACAATATCCAATCATAAAAACTCAATAAAGACCCTATTCAAATTTCATTAAAACTCAAGATATAAAAAAATTGTCTTCGGGCCCTAATTCAAATCAATTTCAAAAGTTTCAAAACATAGACTACGAAATTTCAAATGAAACAAATGAATAAATGTTCTAACCAAAACTTAAATTTAAAATCTTCAAAACGAAAATAACAAAGACATTTAGCGGAAGCAATAAAACTCGACATTCCCGTATGGCCTTCACATATCCTTCTTGCCCCTCGTCGGTCTGCCTCGTATGATACCCTTACCTAAAAAAGTTAAGAAAAAAGGGTGAGTATAAAAAATATACCCAGTAAGGGACCTGTTACTAGTCCCGCTAAGGAAAACAACGGTTAGCTTTCTATTAAGGGGTACCCTACAATACAATAATCTCATGATCCTGTGGGATCCACATATCAGTCTAGTGGTCCCGTCGGATCCACATATTAGTCTAGTGGTCTCGTCGGATCTACATATCAATTTAGTGCTCCCCGAAGGATACACATATCAGTCTAGTGCTCTCGAAGGATACACATATCAGTTTAGTGCTCATGAAGGATACACATATCAGTCTAGTGCTCACGAATGATACACATATCAGTCTAGTGCTCACGAAGGATACACAACATGGGGTGATCTCGTAGGACACCATGCCTGCAGTGTATACTAACTTATAGAGAAAGCTAACAGTTATTCCCTAATTTTAGTCTCAACAGTATACAACAATTAGATCACAATATAACTCAATCAACAATCCTGGTTCTAAGCATAATTGATCAGACCATCTAGGTCAGCCAACAGTATCATCCGTCATTAAGCATAGATCCAATCCACACCATATAGTCCCGCCATCTAAATCCAATCAAGATCAAACCATTGCTACGTAACTACACCTGACAGTGACACCATCTACACCCAACTAGTAGCACAAACCATAAGTAAACCTAAACTATGCTTAACGCCTATGTTTAGTTTGCAACACAGTTCATCAGTATATACAAACTACACATAATAGTCCAGAACCCACACTTCATCGATAGCATAGCCCAACCGTGTGCACAAGCTACAGATAACAGCTCAAACATCACTACTCCATTAGCAGCACAACCCATCAGTATGTATAAACTACATATAATAGTTAAGTCTTCTATACTCTATCAATAGCATAACTCATCAATATAACTAAACTACACATAACAATCATGATGTCTATATCAGACGAAAGCATAACTTAGTCATACTTTTTATTTATACAAACAGTCGAACAGTACAATCCTTATATTATAACTCTTATATCAGTCAATACGAGCCAACCTAAAGTTAAGTCCAGTAGTAGAAGTCCCTTACCTTAAGATTTAGCTACGATCCTTAATCCATTAAGATCCAACGAACCAACCTAAACATAAACAAGAAATCAATCACTTTCACAAACACATTCGTCCATTCACCTAAACATGACCTCCACAAACTTACCCAATCTATGGAGACTTAAACCCCACTCCAATCTCGTTGTGAAATGCAATAATTTAATGTCACTTCTCCAATCACACATTTAGGAATTTAAACCACAGTCAAACTAATTAATACGACACCAAGACAAAGACAATGGATACGAAAACGGACATCCATTTACAAGTTTCACCTCTAACACAAACCTCGACGGCTGGCGGATCTGTAGGTGGCGATGATTCTGGACGCGCGAACGGAGAGGGGCAGACAGAATGCGGTGGCAGCAGTTAGGTTTGAGAGGAACGTGACGGCGGACGAAAACGGGAGCAATTCGCGGTGGCAGAACAAGGCAGAAGAACACAAGGTTGAGGCGAGCGACGAAGCGAGCTTCACGCAGACAAGGAGACGCACGACAAACACCGTGCACGACTTTAGACCCGGTGTCGTGCGTGGAGGAACGATTCGGGCTTTTGTGAGGACTCGATGGCGGCTGGCGCTAAGCTTGGGTGAACGGAGGGCGGTGACCGGTTGGACGAACGAACATAGAGAGAAGGGGTGGGTGGCGGCGCTGTTGCTCGGTGAATAAGAGGAAGAAAAAAAGAAGAGGGCGGCTGCACGAAGAAGGAGAAGAAGGGAATGGTTTAGGTTTTATTTTAAATAAAATAATAATAATAATAATACTAGTACTAATAATATAATAAGATAACGTATATTATATTATATTATATTATATTATAAAATTTATATTCTTCTTCTTCTTTCCTTTTTCCTTTTTTCTTTTTCCTTTTCCAACTAAGATAATTTAACACCCAACAAATTGAGATCAAAAAAGAAATTTAGGGTAAAAGTGTCAAGAAATTACTTCTAAATTTTGGGGCGTTACAGTGCGCACGTAATATATTTGATACATATCGTTTAGATTTGGCTATTGTTTGGTACACGATCGTTTAAATTTGGACAGCAAAATCTAAACAATTTATTTTTCAATTCTATCGTTTAATTTGGTTACACGATCTTTAGATTTGGTACAAGATCGTTTAGATTTGGTTACACGATTGTTTAGATTTGGCTACTCCAAATCTAAACGATTTTTTTTTTCAAAATTTGTTACACGATCGTGTATTTTTTTCAAGATTCTTTAGTATATGATCGTTAAGATTTGGATAAACGAAAATTTTTAAGATTATTTTGGTACACGGTCGTTTAGATTTGTTTACACGATCTTTTATTTTTTAAGATTCTTTAGTACACAATTGTTTAAATTTGGCTAAATGATTTGTTTTTAATTCTTTTATAGACGATTGTTTATTTTTTTACACGATCGTTTAGATTTAGCTACTTCAATTTTTTTCAAGATTCTTTATAGACGATCTTTTAGATTTGGTTATCTTAATCTAAACGACGTAAAAAAGGAAGGAAAAGAAGAAAGACGATGGGATGAAATTGCAGCGAAAAAAAGGAAGAGAAAAAAATGAAGGACGATAGAAAAAAAAAGATTTGGTTACCCAAATCTAAACGACGTAAAAAGAAAAAAAAAAAAAAAGAAGAAAGACGATGAAAAGAAATTGCAGTGAAAAAAAGAAGAGGAAAGGAAGAAAGATGATAGGAAAAAATCACAGCAGGAGAGAAAAAAGACGGAAAGGCAAACCTGGAATATTTAAAAAATTGATAACTTTATGGGCTTTGTTACATGTGCTGTAAATATTTTAGTAGTTGTTATATTTATGAAAATTTACCTAATTTTTATTACTTTTGTCAATCTTCCAAATCCTTTTTTTTTATCTTTTCAAAAAAATTATTCAAACCTTCCCGAGTCAACTTTCAAACAAAAAAATTATTGCTACTTTTTATTGTCCTATTAACTCTAAGAAGCACCAATTTTATATAGAAGAAAAAAAACAATGATTTAAAGATGGATTAAATTGACGGGTGAGAAAGAAATTTTGTTAAGGCAAGCTTACACATTTCATAAGATGCACGTTCCCAGGTGATTATAGTACGAACAATTGACTGAATCCTCAAGATTGAAAAAAGTAGCGAAAATTAGTTAGGATTTGGTGGAAGTTTTGGAAATGTTTGAATAATTTTTTGAAAACATAAAAATAAATAAATAAGATTTGTGAAGATTTAAACAATTCTTAGAATCTCAGTCCAATTGTCTACTGAGATGCATTGGAAAAACTCAAAACAATCCATAAGTTGGAAATTCTAATATTTTAAGAAATCTCAATGGTTGATCTTACCCGAGGTTGATCGAGAAAACAGTTTTATGAGTTTTAAAAAATGTGTTGCCTTTGTAACGAAAACCAAGAGTATACTATTTTTGTTAATTTCTCCATAAATAACATACTTTTGTAAGAAATATCAATACGTCAGACCCACCCAATGATGAGAACAATTTATAAGTTAAGTCCTTATGTTTTAAAAATTGTGATTAATAAATGGAAAATTTTTATGAAGGTAACAAAACACCAAACTATATACGGCCCGTGTAACAAAACCTATAAAATTAGTCATTTTTTAAATATTTCAGGTTTGTCCTTCCATCTTGTTCTCATCCTCGCTACAATTTCTTTCATCGCCTTTCTCTTCGCTGCCATTTCTTTTATCGTCTTTCTTATTTTACTCTTCTTTTTTTCTGCTGCAATTTCTTTCCATCGTCTTTCTTCTTTTTCAATTCTTTTTTACGTCGTTTAATTTTTCCATTGTCTTTCTTCTTTTCTTTTTCTTTTTTTTTTCGCTGCTATTTCTTTCCATCGTCTTTCTTCTTTTCTTCTTTTTTCCATTGTGATTTCTTTTCATCGTCTTTCTTCTTTTCCTTTCTTTTTTTTTTCCTCTGCGATTTCTTTCCATCATCTTTTTTCTTTTCTTCTTCTTTTTTTCTACCTCGTTTAAATTTGGGTAACCAAATTTAAACTATCATGTACAAAAAATAGCAGAATCTAAAAGATCGTGTATACAGAATCTTGAAAAAAATCATTTAGATTGGAATAGTCAAATGTAAACGATCATGTAACCAAATTAAACGATAGGATTAAAAAAATAATTGCCAAATTAAATGATCAAATCTAAACGTGAACCAAACAATAGCCAAATCTAAACGATCGTGTACCAAAAGAAAAACAATTTGCCTACCCAAATCTAAACGATCGAATCTAAACGATCGTATAACCAATTTTAAACGTAACCAAATTAAATGATAGAATTAAAAAAATAATTGCCGAATTAAATGACCAAATCTAAATACCAAAAGAAAAACGATTTGCCTACCCAAATCTAAATGATCGTATAACCAATTTTAAACGTAGCCAAATTAAACAATCGTATAACCAAATTAAACGATAGAATTAAAAAAATAAATTCCTAATTAAATGACCAAATCTAAACGATCGTGTATCAAAAGAAAAACGATTTACCTACCCAAATCTAAACGATTGTGTAACCAATTTTAACCAAATTAAACGATTGTTTAACTAAATTAAACGATAAAATTAAAAAAATAATTGTCAAATTAAATGACCAAATTTAAACGATCGTGTACCAAACAATTGTTAAATGTAAACGATCGTGTACCAAATATATTATGCGCGCATTGTTGCTGGGGCATTTTTGGTATTTTACACGGTGAGCCTGTTGATTTTTTTCGTTTTCGGAATTCTTCTATAGAGTGTAAATATTTTGTCGCTTTGTTCTATTTGTAAAAAAGGTCCCTTAATAAATCCATACTTTTTCATTTTTAATTCTAATAAATCGGTTAAAAATATCTAACAAATTTATAAACTTTCAATTTTATTAGAAGATAATCATTTACATGGAAAAAAAAAAAAGTTTTTCTCAAATTTGTAGTTAATAGATACGTTAATTTTAAACCAGACGTTTGATTATACTTATTAAGATACTCCATGCAAAATTGATGTTTAGTGATTTATAAGGTACAAAAGAATAGACTTATTGAAGCTTATACTATCCCCTCATTTATACATTTGTTGAAGTAAAACACAAACGGATCTTTTATTGTGAATATTATTTTTTTAAAGAATAAGAACGTCATAACCTATCAGAATTTTCTAATGAGTAGTGAATAAAAAGGAAAATTCTTCTCTTTTCCTTAAAGAAAAGTGCTTCAACTTTTGCATTAATTTTAAAATGGCAAAAAAGAACTCCCACTTGCAAAAGAAACTTTTTCTTTTATTTTATATTTTATTCCATGGGATGCAATGCCTCTTTACTTTGTTTTTACTAATATTCCCAAAAGGGAGAATGTTTTCCTATGCTCTTTTTCTTTCAGCTATATATTTGAAATTTGAAAGGTTGAAATCACGTTTTTCCTAGTTAAAATCACTTTTCTCCCAGTTAAAATCACTTTTCTTTCGAAGGGTGGTATTTGTCATGAGTTAAAATTAATTTCTCTTACAAAAAATTACCATCAATTCAAATTGATTTGTTGATATATGCTTTCTATAAGTTGATTAACTAAAGCCCGTAACGAAAACGTTATCTAATTTTAAAAATATTATTATTTTGGTATTTATGAAATAATTTTGTTTTATTTTTAAATACAGAACAAAAGATTACATGCATTTTTTTATCTCTATATTGTTAACGCCCCTAAAAAACATTGTTAATAAAAAAACAGTTATATATATTATAAATTTTCTTTCGATATCTATTATAAGCATTCACCTTATTCACAACATCAACCATGTTGTATAAGAATTTAACATTAAAATAAATAGAAATAGATATTTGTCATACTTATTTAGTTAAATAACAATTTTTCAAATAGAAAATATGATTATGAATAAAAAGGAGTAAATCGAATTTACTCCTAAAACCAAAACATCCTAATAATTCTAAATCAATTATCTAACTATGAATATGGGACACACCCTTAAACGACCCAAAACCAATTAATTTGATATAGAAAATTTAGTAGTAAACACAGTGATAATCATTTATAAATAACACAAGAAATGATGAAAGTGATGCCTTTTGTTATTGATGTTCGGACACTACAAGATCTATTCTCCAATTTCATGATGTGGATGACAGTCAGCAGCCATTATAGATTTTATTGCTTGGTCCAATTTCTATAATTAAAAACAAAATCCATCCATACGAATTAAAAATAAATAAAAAAGAATCTTTAAGTACTTCAAAAAGTAGCCAATTATGTTTGGATTGGTTTTTTTTTAAGTGATTAAATTACACAATTCTTTTAGAAACATGAGTTTTGTGGATTTAATAGTTAATCTCTCCTATGAATAAAATAAAACTATGGCAACCACCTTCAACGGCCATGCTAGCCAACTTTCAACAATTGTCATCAACCAACTTTCAATCATCGTCTGTGGAGATACTGGTTAGCCAACTTCCAAATATCATTTCCGCGACCGTCGTCGATACACTTCTAGTAATCGTTTTCTGGCGACCAACTTTCGCCTATTGTTTTTCCTAACAATTACTTTTGGGCAACCTTTGATGACCACTTTCTAACAATCACCATCGACCAAATTCTATAATCGTTTTTCGGTGACCGCCACCTCCTAACATCCGACAATTGTTTTCACGAACAACCACCGACAACCTCTAGTCACCATTTTTTGGAGACCCTTTTCCTACAACCGTAGTGTACAAACTTCGGTCGATTGTTTTCTGACAATTGCCAGTGACCAGCATTAAGCGACCTTTTTCTCAGCCACTATCAGCCAACCTCTGATGACCGCTTTTTAAGATTACCACCTGCAACCTTTGAGATTGCTTCTGAAATCGTCATTAGTAAACTTTAGAAGTTTATTTTCGGTGATTGTTGCTAGCCAATTGTCGACGACCGTTTTAGGGTGACCGTCATCAATCAACTTTCAACTACTATTGTACAAAACATTTGATCACCGTTTTTTAGCATTGTCATTGGCCAACCTCTTACGAAATCTCTCTAGCAATTGTGTCGACCAAGTATTGAAGATTTTTTCATTGATTCCTTTCACTCAACCTTTTCTCACCATTAAACGTTAAAACAACCAATTAACCTTCAGCCACCATTTTCAATGACTTTCATCAGTGAACTTCTGGTCATCGTGTTTCAGTAAGTGGAACCTCTAGTCATCATTTTTCAACAATTGTTGTTGGCCAACTTCCAATGACCCCTTTCAAGGAACTATGGTCAACCAACTTTTGACATCAATTTTTTTGTGGTCATTAGAGGCCCACTTCTGGCAGTCACTATTTTCAGTGATTGTGGTCGGCCACTTCGACCAACATCCCTAAGGGGGTAACTTTCAGACTGACCTTAAATCATTGAAAGAGACCTTAAATCATTGTTTCAGGTCAATTTCAAATGGGGAAGTATATAATCCCGAGGGATCGAGTTTTTTACTGTGAGTGGCTTATTTTCAAGTATTTTCATTATAAATCTATAGGATTGTTTCTAGTATGAAAATTTCGACTATGATTGTTTTATGAATTATGTGTTAGAAAGGTTTTCAAATATGATTTTTGGTTTTCCATGAACTCTTGTATTTCAGAATTATGGCTGAACCCAAACTTACTAAGCGAGTTTTAGTTGACAAATAGTTTCTAAAACATTCATTGATTTATAACTAAACTTGAAGAAGTTCTAAAAGTATGTATTGATGGTCAAGGATCGAAAATAATTTGAAAATGTGTTTATAACTATGTTTGGTTTTAAACTTGAAATATGTGATTTTTATGAATGTTGGTGATTACCCTAAAGGCTACGAAACTGTGTTTCGTAGCCCCACCTATAGTTGTCAGGGAATACTGAGGCTGAAATAGATCGTGATTGGAGATCCGAGAACTTGAAGCTAGGTAAGGACATGGATGGAGGATTGTGGTTTGGCTTTGGGCCTAGTTTAACCCATTGTGGGTGGCAGTATGTGCACATAAGAGAAGGTATGGAGGTTGTTACTGTGGTAGGTGCTAAGTATGTGTGAGCTCCGTTTAGCCGCGTGTTTTCTTATGGATGTAGATCATGTGTGAGCTATTCTGAATCGTGTATTTAGGATGCCATCGTGGCTAGATTGGATGGAGGTTGTAACTGTGGTAGGTGCTAAGTATGCGTGAGCTCCGTTTGGCCGCGGGTTTCCTTGTGGATATGGATCGCATGTGAACTATTTTGGGTCATGTATTTAGTATGCTATCGTGATTGGATCTGATAGAGGTTGTTAACATGGTAGGCGCTAAGTGTGCGTGAGCTCAGTTTGAACTGCGTATTTTCTTAGGGATATGGATCACGTGTGAGCTATTCTCGGCCATATATTTAGTATTCTATCATTGTCAGATTGGATGGAGATTGCTATCGTGGCAAGTACTAAATATGCGTGAGCTAGTTTTGATCGCATGATTCTTTGGTCAAGTGCGAGCTATCTTTGGCTGCATACTTAGATGTCTTACCATGGTTGGATTGAGTATAGGTTTGTTGGTTTGATTGATGGCTATGTGATACTGACGTTTCAATTATTACTTCTAAGAAACTTGTCCCTCACTTAGTTTTAAACTTACATTTTCAATGTTTTCTTCCCCGCCCTCCCATCCCCCACCCCCAGGTAGCGATCAAGGACCAAGCATTAGTTGAACTCCCATCACCTCTTGTAGATCTTCATTTTTGTATGTATATAGTTAACTTTTGTATTGCACCATGCGGTGGTTAGATGTAGCGAGAGTGACGCTAAGAACTCGTGTTTTGAGAAATCCCTCATTAGATGTAATCATTTTGTGTGTAATATCTAGTTTGAATTTTAACCATGCTTGCAACTCTAGAATCGTCTAGATGAATGTATAGTGAGACACACTTGTTGTGATGTGGAATTTGAAGTTTTCTTTTATACATATAGAAGTGAAAATCTCTTCCTTTTTCAGGTTTGGCTAACCCATATTTTAGGAGAGATGCTATTGAAATTTATATAGGATTTGATAATATGTATTCCATAGAAATCTAAGTAGGAAAAAGTTGTTTGCAAAAGTGCTTTCATGCTACGATCTAAGGTTCGAGAGGAAAATTTGGAATGGGTAGTGACATTTATTGTGTTGGTTATAGATTTCAAAACTATAGGACTAATCCAAGCATAAATGAACATAAGTTGGTGTAAGAATGTAACTATGAGTACTTAAGGGCGAACTATAAAAATAGGATGGTGAATGTAGACCAAAATTTAAAAAGAAAAAAAAAACAATGTAAAGGAGTGTTGAAGGGTTAGATCGACATAAGAGTCTCGAGATCACATTTTCGATGAGTGTTGCAAAGTTACATTGGAGTTATTTATTTATTTACAATAACATTCATTTATAAAATAGGAAACTAAAGGAAATATTTTCTCGCTGCATTTTGGTGTGAAAATTAATTTATATAGCCAAAATTCTGAAATAGAATTAATTTCATAAGAACGAACATTTTCTATTTCAAAAGATTCAGGAAAAAAGTGTTCAGATTGGAGAAAAAATAATGATGAGAAAGACCAAAACCGAATTTGAAGGTATCGCCTGTAATATTGTAAATAACATAACTAGTCGCTACATTGTCTTTTGAGCAATTAAACATTAAAGGTGAGTTTCCGCTCTAGAACTCTAATAAAAGGCAAATGAAAGAAGAAAGAAAAGTAGTAAAAAGAAGTTTGGGGATGAAAATAGATAAAATTGGTAGTAGATAACTTAATAAATAGGTGATATACTGAAATGAAGTTACAATTAAAGTATTGTGTTCACATCTTCTTTATTTCTATTAGTAACCTCCCTCATGCTTACACTCACTATCACTCTATTTATTTTTATATATTAATGAGCAAAGTTAAATTTCTTTATTAGTACGATGTTTTAAAATATTACATCAATCATAAGTAGCTATTCTCTACCAACTATGATTGGCAGATATCCCACGCAACAATAAAGGATAATGTTTTTGCGAGTTGGATGGATTTTATATTTTTACAATAAAGACCTTGATAGATATTGCTTAAGCAATTATTCATCATAAAGAAATTACAATAAAAATTAAAAGAATGGAAGCACTTTAAAGATTTAGATCTGAAAATAAATCTTCTGCATTCAATTATTATAATAGGGTTCATGCATCAAATTATTTGAAATGAAAATTAAGGGGGTTAGAAGCACAAGTGAAGGTACAAAGACATTTATGAGCTCCAAAGCATCGTGCAAAATCTACATCTTTAAGTTGGCTATGACACAAATAGAAACATTGTTCATTGACGCAAGTCCTCGCATCAGATAATGGTAGGTCTCTATAGCATTTCTTTGGTGGCCATACTATACCTTGAACACTGCTAATAATCATCTCCTCTCCTTCAATACAAACCACCAAAAGGCAAATATTTCTTAATACATTACTAACTTACATATTTTTACTGAATAACTAATTAAATTTATCAAGAGGCGTAATCATGGATGAGTTGTAAGACAATTACTTGTTAGCACGTATCTATTTTATTATCTATTGGTATCTTTTCCTCCTACAAAAGAAGTTCCATTTCATTGGATCTCAAGTATACAAAGGACATCTTTGGTCGCGGATGTATTTTTTGAAGAGCTATTAATTAGGCAAAACAAGTTACATAGACTTAGACTTTCAATATTGTACACGTCTATTTCATGAAATATAAATGTATTAAATGAAATATGTATAGTCCCAATGAGATACACTGACTTTTATTAAACACGATATTCTATTATTGCAATGATGGAGAAGAAGTTGTTTACCACTAAAAATGATGAAAACAAGAACTACGGCCGAAATAATGTTTGACCTCATTCTTTTCCAAATACTTGTATTTTTTTCTTTGAGATAAAATACTATGAATACAAAAGCAGTGATGTTGTTTTGATAATCGATATGTATGGGTATATTATACACACAATATAATTATTTTCCCTCATCCTCATTTACAGAGCATGTTGAATAAAAATCTCTTTAGATTCATTTGTTTTATTGTCTTTTCATGTTAATTAATTTAATGCACAATATTTATTATATTAAATTAATTTTTTTTTGTGTGTACGGAACAAATTATTGTTTTTTCTTTATGCTATATTTATTCATATACATAATTAAATTTCTATGTAATTGTGTAAAATATTCCAAATTTAATTTACCTGGTAGTCATTGCTTTTTATGGTTTTATTATTTTAATCCTTAAATTTGTTTATTTAACATTTGTAATAAAGAAAAACTCTATTTAGAGTCTACGAAAAATAAAAATGATTATATGGATTCTATTTCTATAAAAGCTCGATTATATTAAGTATACAATTTATTTATCGACCAAATATATGTTTCTTACTACCATTGCTGCATCTTCTATTTTCATGCATTTCTTTATAAAACCAAATGCCCGATAGTACTTCCAATGAAGATTAAAGTAGTATTTTTCAATATACACATAGAAATAACAGCATATAGTCAATAAAATGAAAGAGCGGATGTAACACCTCAAATATTTAAGGTAATTTTTCTATTTAATTATCCTGAATAATGATTAGATTATTATGGATGTTAGATTAATTGGAATTGGATGATAAGAAATTTATTTGGTGTAATGGGTTGGATTAATTGAGTATATGTATGGTAATTAAGCTTTTGGAATTTGAGAGAGAATGTTATTGATTATATATATAGTTTTTGTTATTTAATTATTATGTGAAAAATTGATACTATATATTGGAATATAATTATGGGGAAGATGATGGAATTAATTATCGAAGAGAAGAGGGATTTTTATACATACATACATATATATATACATACATACATATACATATATATATATACATATATATATATATGTCACAGCCCCTTGCAGACCACTTATACCCTTGACTCAAGACACGGTGTGAAAGCCAACTGATAACATCGTTTACCTCGATGTTATCTGCTAACACTAATCCCTTTAACCCTTAATTTAAAATTCGGTAGAAGCATAAAACTCATTCTTTTTAATGCAAGGAAATTTAAGTGTAGGCCATCTTAGTTATAAAACCGTTTCTATAAAAAATTCTTCACAAAGTCTAAATTTTTGTATAATACCCTACCCACAAAACTATTACATAATCATAACAACTTTGTCGTTTCTTCTAAAAAATTGGTTGGCATGACAATGATAAGCTCAGTCCAGAACATCGTGATCCTTACTTTGAAAATGAGAAAACATTTCAAACAATGTTCTAAAAATGTTCGATGAGTGATTTTTTTCAAAACATAATTTCTAAATAGTCATGCTAAATATTTTAAGTATAGAACCCATTCTAAATATAACATGGAAGTCATAGTGATCATAGTGATCTTTAGAAATTTTTCCTAAGTATAGAACCCATTCTAAATATACCATTGCATACCAGTATCCTACCATACTTTCATAATATTTATAACATAGATTAGATCTTACTTAACGTTTCCCGCATATGCACTAAGGCCTTCACTGATATAAACACCTTAAGCCCCTCTACAAAGCCTTCACATCAGTAATTGCACATTCAAAGGTATTGTGTATAGTATTAACATAATTCCAGGGAAAACTTTTAAATGCAATATTACTTGCAAAACTTGAAACTTAGCTTAGAAATCATGAACATTTAAGCTATTTACTTGTGCAAATTGAAATCATTCTTGATAAAAACATTTAAAACAAGTTTTACTCACTCATAAGAAGCTTCCTTTCTTAGCTTGAAATATTTACCAAATTTCACTTTTTCTGAAAATAGGGTATTTATACTCCATTTCATCTCTAATAATAAAAAAAATATCCAAACTTCAAGTAATTGCTAAAACATCCAAAAATGCCAAAAAATGTCTGAAAGGCTGGCTATTGAGCAGGAATGGGTGGCAAGCCTAGCGTGTGGGTGCAAGGACCCTGCACCGCCTACTTACCTCACATGCCTTGCAAATGTCGGGTGTTGTGGTATGGCATGCCTGGTAACCTACGCCTAATGCTACGCGCTTGGTGGTTGCATGTGGTTCTCACGCCACATGCCATGTTCATTGTGTTGCGCACATGGCACGCCCCTTGGCACCACCAACACCCTTTGTGCGCAACACCATCTAGGTGCTTGGCCACCTAGTATAATACCCAGAAGGTGAGTTTTTCGATAAAAAAACTTAAGTCGACTTTGAAGCTTAATAACTTAAAATCTAGAACTCAAATCAAGAAACTTTCTTCTACAAACGTTTGAGGCCCGTATTCAAAAGGGAATCTTGTTCAAGAGAAGCCCCATTGAGAAGAGTCGCACTAGACAAAGTGTTAGTAAGAGGCGTTTTGTGAAGAAGGATGTGATGGAAGATAAGTTGAGGCGAGAGAAGCAATTGACTCTAAGTGCTATCGGGTTAAAGTAAATGACGCGATGAGATTAGCTGGCGAGGAAGAATGCTGCAATAGATGGTAAGAACTAGGTGTTGGGTGAAGTGATGCACAAAGAAGTACTTGAACCTAAGTATGGTCGTGACGAGGTAGGCATTCTGATGAGATGTTAGATGTACGTACGAGGTGATTGGACAACCCTCTGAGGCAAAGTAAATGTTCTATGGCTTTTTGAGAAGAAAGTCAAACGATAAAAAGTTTGGCTATCCAAGTAAATAAGGTTGGCATCTCAAGGAAAGTGTGTAACAATCCAACTCTTAATACTAAGTTGAGGTCATTACCTTAAAGATAAACAATAATTTATTAAAAAGGAAAAAAGGAAAAGGAAAATGATAATATTATTAATAATAACATAATATAAGATTATTATTGTTATTATTATTATTATAAATATTTTTTAAACCCTCCTTGTTTTGTGTCTGCCTCTACTTTCTCCTTTCTTCTTCTTTTTCACTCGTGAACCAGCAGTCGCCCGCCCCTTCCCTTTCTTCTTTATTTCAATCATCCATTGTCCACCGCATTCTCATCGTCTAATGTTGCTGTTAGTCCCCCTCTACTTCGACGATGTAACGACCCAACTTTTCCGGACTAAGCTGAGGTCACTACCAAATATCAAAACTCGACCATTCAACATAAAATTTAAAACGGACCAGATACGATTCATTAAAACATTATAAACCTTACAAAAGACAGTTTCGGGCCCTATTTTAAATAATTCAAAAAAAATCACAAAATAAAATGTCAAGTCACCAGTCCAAAATCACAGTCAAAATATTCTGACAAAATACATAGCGGAAGCGAAAAGAAAACCAGACGCGTCCATATGGCCTTCACGCATCCTTCCTGCCTCTCGTCGGTCTGCCCCTCGTTGTACCCCTACCTGAAAAGTTAAAGAAGAGAAAGGGTGAGTATAAACATACCCAGTAAGGGACCCACTACTGGGCCCGTTAGGGGACAACAGTTAACTTCCTATTCGGGGGTACCCTACATATCAGTCTAGTGCTCCCGAAGGATGCACATATCAGTCTAGTGCTCCCGAAGGATGCACATATCAGTCTAGTGCCCCCGAAGGATGCACATATCAGTCTAGTGCTCCCGAAGGACGCACATATCAGTCTAGTGCTCCCGAAGGACGCACATATCAGTCTAGTGCTCCCGAAGGATGCACATATCAGTCTTGTGCTCCCGAGGGATGCACATATCAGTCTAGTGCTCCCGAAGGATGCACATATCCGTAAGGCACACTACCCCATAGATGAAGCTAACCGTTACCCCTCAGTCCAAACTAAACTGTCTACATCAATCACATCCCAACGGCATTCATATCACAGTCCCGCCATAGGCTTTATCAGTCAGATAGTATAAGTTTAAACATCTACACCCTCAGTTGCTATATGCATTACCGATTCGCACACCAATAGGGAAAACCCTAGGTCCAATCGACTAACCAACCAAAACCGGACTCACGGTCCATCCCCGTCCAAATTCCATGAACCACATCCAGACCAGTGTTTTACTACATACTGAACCGTAAGTTTAGGGTCCATCAACATAAATTCTCAATCCACAAATAGCAGTCACAGTATATTTTCATCAGACAAAATATAGTATCAGTACTTAACAGTCAACACGCATACAGATATTCAGTACAGTCACTAACGTGTAATCTCCTGTGGATTACTATGGTTTCAGCCTGGACTCAGGGTCCAGTAGTAGGAAAACCCTTACCTGATACTCGGTTATGCCCCTCGATTGAATCCACGCTCAACAGATCAACCTAAACGAAAACACAACGGTTTTAGTTGATGACGTTAGTAGCAGTTGTTTTAAAAGGTCATCCGTTGACTCACCCAAGGAAAGGAAGCTATCTCCAACCAGGCCTACCGCGAAATCCGAGAACCTAAGCGTCAACTCTGTACTACCTTCAAGGGAGAAAAGTAGGGTCATATCTTAATCCAACATTCAAACTCGAATCGGACGAGGTAACATTAGGGAATTCATCAAAACAATCCTTACCGAAGACTCACCGTGAACCGAAGTGGAGGAAGGAAAGCTCAGGTGGCTCGGCTCCGCTCGGCTTGGACTCGGCTCGGCTCGGCTCGGCTTAACTCGGCTTGGTTCTCGGCTCGGCTCGGCTCGGCTCGGCTCGGCTCGGCTCGGCTTGGTTCTCGGCTCGACTCGGCTCGGCTCGGCTCGGCTTGGTTCTCGGCTCGGCTCGGCTCGGCTCGGCTCGGCTTGGTTCGGCTCGCGGCTCGACTTGGTTCGGCTCGCTCGGCTCGGCGCGGCTCGACTCGGCTCGGCTTGGTTCGGCTCGCGGCTCGGCTTGGTTCGACTCGCGGCTCGGCTTGGTTCGGCTCACGGCTCGGCTTGGTTCGACTCGCGGCTCGGCTTGGTTCGGCTCGCTCGGCTCGGCTCACGCGGCTCGCTCGGCTCGGCTCACGCGGCTCGCTCGGCTCGGACTGGAAGCGGTTTCGGGTCGGGTCAGCTTGGAACCGGGTCGGGTTGGACGAAAAACGGCAGCACGGTTCTGGGGCTTCTTCCTTCCGGCGAACGACGGCGTGTCGGCGTCGGAAACACGAGCTGATGACGGAGAGGAAGCCGGCGGTGGTAGAAACGAAGAGAGAAAGATGGAGAAGTGTCGGCTGTAGATGGACGGCACCCCCTCTGTGTTCTGCCGGCGTCGTAGCACGAGGTGAGGACGGAGAGGATGGGTGATGGCGGCGGAGACGAAGGCGGAAGAGAAAAAACGGAGACGGAGAGAAAGAGGAAAAACGGAGACGGACGGGAAGATGGTGAGGCGCGGCGTCGGGAAGAGGAAGAAGGAGAAGAAGAAAAATCGGGGGGGGGGGGGGGGGGGGTGGGCGGCGCGCGTCTCCTAGGGTTTCCTTCTTCTCTTTTTTTTTTTTTTTATATATATATATATATATATATAAATATATTAAGTTTAGAAAATAATAATAATAATATTAATATATATATTATATAATAATAATTATAACTAATGATTAAATATTAATATTAATTAATTCTATTAATAATCAATAATAATATATATTAATCAAAGTAAATATAATTTATAATAACATATTACTATTAAATAATTATAATAATATTAAATAACAATATTAATATTTATTTTAAATAAATAGTAAAAGGAAAAATATATTAACATTAAAATTGAATGACAATAATACCCAATATTAATAATATAATTAATATTATATTATTAAAATTCACTTAAAACGCGAAAATTTTTACCTCGAGCTTCGGGACGTTACAGACGACCACCAACTTACAGTCGTTCACGCGTTCAAGCCTATCTTCATCCACACGTTTTGATTCACCTCCTCCGTGAAGCTCGCTCGCCACTCCATTTCTCCATTCACCATCTGCTTCCGATGAAGCTCAAGGAAGCCCAGCTGCTATTCGTCCACGGAGCTCGAACCGAGTCGTTCTTTCTCCCAACAATGCGTTGAGACTTATGCTCTTTACCAAGTCGGATCTGAGCCAAACGAAAGTCGTTCTCCTTTCTCCAGTTAAGCTGCACTTGACTCTACCTTGCGCTGTCGTCTAACTCGCTTGGTGTACTGTCGCTTCTGCCTCGTTGTGAATTTTGTGGTAAGGATGAAATTGTGGATTTTGTGGCTATTTTCATAGCTATTTTAAGTGTAAATGTTGGATTAAATTGTGGGTTAAATTGTTTATCCTTGAAGGTATTGGAGTTGAGTTCTAAAATTTTCAACAAGGTTGGTTTGGAGTTCGATTATCCTCTACTTGGATAAGTTTGTGGAAGTCACAATTGAGTGAATTAAATGAAAGGATTTGTTTATGAAAGTATTTTATTTTTTGTTTTATTATGATTATGTTGATTCATTTGGATTTTGTTCAAATAAGGAATTTTAGCTGAGTTCGATGTAAGGGATTTGTACTACTAGACTCATATGGAAGTTGGAATGTATTGCCTGAGACGGAAGTTGGAATATATTGACTGAGAAAGTACGACTGTTATGTGTTGTTATAAAGTATTGATGTGTTCACTCTATTGACTGAACTTAGATAGTTTGACTGTTATGCGTAGTTTAGATATATTAATGGATTGTACTATTGACTGATTAGCATGTCTGTCTTGACTGGTTATGTGTAGAAAATGAATTGTTAGTTTTAAACGTATTTTGATGTGACTATCATAGACTATTTAGAATGGACTGAGGGGTAATTGTTAGCTTTATCTATGGGGTAGTGTATCTTGCAGGCACGGTGTCCTATAGGATAACCACATGTTGTGCATCCTTCGTGATCAATAGACTGATACGTGCATCCTACGAGATCACTAGACTGATATGTGTATTATACGGGATCACTAAACTTATACGAACATCCTATGGATCACTAGATTGATATGTGCATCCTATGGGATCACTAGACTAATACGTGTTTCCTACGAGATCACATAACTATTAAGTTGTAGGGTACCTCATAATAAGAAGCTAACCATTTTTCCCCCTAACGGGATCAGTAGTGGGTCCCTTACTGGGTATATTTTATACTCGTCCTTTTTATGTTTAACTTTTTCTAACAAAGGTAATACAAGAGGTAAACCGGCGAGGGGTAGGAAGGATTTGTGATCGCTATATGGCAATGTTTTAATTTCAAATGTTTCCGCTTAATGTTTTTATCGTTTTTAGTTTTGAGGATTAAAAATGAGCAATGTTTAGGACATCTATTTATTTTTTTATAATTTTATAAACGATGCTTGTGAACTTTTAAACTTACAAGAAATAGGGCTTGAACACAGTTTTTTTTTTCTTATTTTGAATGTTTACTTGATTTTAAACAAGTTTTTATGAACTTTTGTCTTAGTACTAAAGTAATGACCTCAGCTCAGTTTGAAAAGTTAGATCGTTACAGTTGGTATCAAAGCCTAAGTTTTAGGTTCTATAGACTGACTTATGCTATAAGTTTATGTTTTATGTCCCTATGGTTAAAACGATCCTTTATCACTCATCAGGTACACTTTCATGATTTATATATATGATTTTATATGTATGACCTTGCCTAAGTTAAACTACATGAAGTGATTTATTGTTTAAGACTAAAGAAGTTACTGGTGGATATTAGGAAAATGTCGCCTAGAAGAGGTGCACGTAAGGGTGGTTCGGGAGGTCGAGGAAGATGAGTAAGGTGTAACCAACCGGAAGGTCTGCCTGCAGTGCAACCACAATCAGGGATGTTAACCAACCATGTTTTAGTCTTACATGGTGAGCTAGCTGCTGCATCTCGGTAAGCAGGGAAGGGAGGTGTAAGAACCCTGAATAGCTGAGGCAAGGTAAGGAAACCCTGACGGTTCCTAACCAGTCCAAGGTTATAAGAAGAACGAGGTAATGAAAAGAAAAAGAAGCTTCGCACCTCTAAGCGCCTGCCTCAAGGTGACAATTTTAGAGGCAAAGGAGAAGGGACGGTAATTAAAGTAGAGGTCGAGTACTAGTTCAAAGCGAGTTCCATCAAGTCTCTCCCACCATGGTGCGAACCTTGGTGGCAAAGAGAGATTAAGCGCATTACCACACGATAAGATGGACAAACCAAAAGCCAAGTTGAAAAAGTCAAAGGGAGGGCTGAAGATTATGTTTAAGTCTTGTTGTAAGGAAAAGTCTAAGTTATGTTTGTACTTTATCGTAAAGTGTTAGGTTAATAAAGAAAGAGACACTACAAGAAATCTGACCTTTAATGTCGGTTTAAAACCGACATTAAAGGGCTTTAATGTCACTTGACAACCGACATCTTTGCGAGCGTTATTAAAGGCCTTTAATGTCAGTTGGCCTTTAATGTCGGTTTAAAAAACGACATTAAAGGCCTTTAATGTCAGTTTTCAATCGACATCTTTGATAGTGTTATTAAAGCCCTTTAATGTCGGTTGGACTTTAATGTCGGTTTTAAACCGACATCTTTGATAGTGTTATTGAAGCTCTTTAATGTCGACTGGGCTATGATGTCATTTTAAAACCCACATTAAAGAGGCCAATAATATCAGTTTAAAACCGACATTATAGGCTTGTTTTTGTCCATTTTTAGAAATTTATATTTATTTAATTGTTGGATTATTGTCCACTTTTTATAAACCAACATTGAATCCATATAGATAAATATTTTTTTCTCGCTCCAACAAATTAATAAAATTAATATTATTTTAGAAACTATAATATTTATCTTTTAAATTTGTATACACAAAATGAAAACTTAATATTGTGTTTATATATACATTCTACAATAGTACATGAAACAAGATCTTAATACAAGACTTAAATAAGAAATTCTAAACGCCTTCTCAGTCTTCAACCTTCAACGATCGCCTGGCTATCTACACAATCGCTTAGCTTTCAATCTGATGACTTCAATCATTTTACAAGCAATATCAAAATAAACCATTTAATCTGATAACTTCTTATTTCTATCATCTCCATTATTACAAACAAACATGTCAAGCATAGTAGTAAGCAGTTCTATCACTAGAAGAAAACCATAAACATACTCAAACCCAATTACAAAAACATTCAAACCCACTCACAAAGAAATGTATATATCAAAATAATTTTTGGAATATGTAGAAACTGTCATTGTACACATTCAAATGTCTATCTCCCAAACATTTTTATATACAGAATCATTTCCCATGGTCGAATTGCTTCTTCCTTAACACTTAACAGTACACAAAATCATTAAACTAATAGAGTAAAATAAATAACTACCCTGAACACTCTTCCTTGCATCATATTATTTAAATTTACAAAGAAGAGAAGAGAGAAGAGTTTTCAGCTGGATCTTATAGTATCAATGGCATGAACCAAATCATCGAACTTTGCTCCAGTTACTTCTTTAACGACCTTCTTATCCTTTAAAATTTTGAAAGTTGGCACCACTTTTATCCTAAGTTCCTTTGCCAATGGCTGCCACATAAAGACAATTTAAGTGTTCTTACTTCTTATATGAACTATTCTACAAATACATTTCTAATTTCCAGCAAGAAATTAAGGATCATGAGATGAACCTTATTGTCTTGGTTGCAATCAAGCTTTAGAAAGACAACGTCAAGATATTTGTTCAGTCTGCTACTCATTACAAGACAAAGCAAGAAAAAGCAAGTATTTTTATAAATAACAGAAAAGGAGCAAATAGACAAGCAGCAACTTATGCATCAAGTACATGACCTCTAAGAAAAATTGAGAATAAAGAGCATTAAATAATATCAAAAAATCCAACTATAGAAATCGAAACTTCATTAGAGTCATACATGTAAAATGATGAAATCTCTGGAAAAAGTGAAAATTTTGAGGTGTTTTTTACATCCTCTATATTTCAAAAACCCAAACAGAAAAAATGACCGGCGAAAATTTTCAAACACTTACAGATAGTGTAGACCGTTTAGCTGAGCAAAAGATGTTGGTATCGGACAAGAGAACTGGTTGTTTGAGAGATCTAATGTTTGAAGCAATGGGACAGTTCCAAGTTCAATGGGAATTGGACCGGAAATGTTGTTATTCTGTAGCAACCTTCAAATTTGGATAAGAAATAAAACAGTAAGAAAAACTAAACGAAACGTAGTAAATCCATGGTGCGCTATGTTTTTTAAGAAACTATCATATACCAGGATATTATTGTTGAGAAAACATAGTAGATGGGAGAACACACAAGAAGGCATAATTCTTAATTACGATCTTCGACTAAACAGAGCAAAGAAACCCACACTTCCAACCAAAATAAATTTGAAATTAAAAAAAGATTTCATATCACTTGCTTCAATTCTTTGAATTTTTTTTAAGAACTAATCATCAGCAGCAGCATATACTGTTGTGACTTATTCTAACATATCACACACACATATATATTGTAACTTACTTTTCAGATCAAAGCTTTCAATAGAAAACATATCACGAAATCGTTTGACGTCAAGAACTAACCTCAGTTAAAGAAACTGTTGGAGAATTCAAAATATCGACCTATTCCTCTTACAAACTAACTAATTCAATAACCAGAGAAATTAAGCATTAAATCTACACAAATCCATAGGAAGAAAGATGATATGTCTTTAACTACTATCCATTTACTTACAAGAATTTCAAGCATAATCAGCTCAGAAACTTGATTCAAGTATCTCCTCAATCTACTCCCTCATTTCCTGCTGACATCAAACTGAAAACTTGACATTTCTTTTGGTCACTATAGGGGCACAAATAATGTCTGAAACATATCCCGAAAAGCGAGCCAATTGGGAAATCAGCCATGAATAGATTAAGAGTAAACATGAAGAGTCCGCATAACTCAACTTCATCAACTTTGTGGTCTAAACCATTTCACATCTAAAAGTCCTCCTATTTCTTCCAACGAAAACAACCACACACAACATAGGCTACACTCCAACCTGCCAAAGCAACTCATCTTTTCCCTAAACGACAAGATCAACGACTATTTTGAACAAAATATCTATACAATACAAATTTTCAACAATATTATCAATTAGTATATAAAAAAAGAAACAATTCATCATACCAACTTAGCACTCCTTAGTTTCTCAATTATCCCTTCAGGATAACTAATGGCAGCTTCTTTCTTCGTATATTGACGATGAAATTATGATATAGCTGAATCAATGAAATGAAGAAAATTGTAGGATAAGAGAATTTTTTATATTAGAGAAGCAAAGAACTAAATATTAATAAGAGCTTTGGACATACAATGAAATGATTGAATTACCTTAGATGCCTACAAAAATATCTACGAAAAAGTGATTATTGATATTGAAAGTTATCATTGATAGCTATTATTAGCGATAACTTTCTATTTTCCACCAATACAAGTGTTTATTCTCGATTTTCTCAAATTGAAAGCTATTATTGATAGTAGACAACAACTATGGTAGCAATTAATAGCTATTATAAGTTGCTATCACTGATAGATGCTATCAGTGATAACTTTCAATTTGAGAAATGTGCTATCAGTTGTGATCATCTATCAATGATAGCCACCGAATTGCAAAGAGTTCATATGCACCTTCTAGTATACATAATTCAGCATCTTTGATTTGGGATGAATCTCAAATTTTATTAATAACAACCTAACCATATGAACATAAATACAAACCAGTATCCAACTAGTGACAAAGGAATACCAAAATGATAAGTCACCTAAACCAAATTGCATTTCGAGACCACTAATATTATACAATGTGCTTTATAGTAGAGTTTCATAGTGCATTTCAAGAACTACCCTACTAGATCTAGACTTTCGAGTTGCTGCCCTCCACATAATAAGAATGAGTTCTCTGTATGTTAGAATTCATTTAGTGGCGTTTCTTCCCGAAATCTTCATTTTGAAAATATACGATAACAGTTACAAACTTACAAGGAATCAATTTAGAATTTTTAAGGTTTATATGGTCTAACCACAAAGAGGTGTATAATGTTCTATGTAATTCCGTCACAAAATCCAAATGTTGTTCAGCTCCTCTAAATTTGATTCTATATAATCCCATTTTTGAAGTATACCAAAAATATAAAAATGAACTAATATCCCTTACCTTAGCCTCAGCAGAAGGTGATACTGGAAATGCATTCAATGACCTGTTAGCTTCATTTTTCGAGGAACAATCTGAACACAAAAAGTGATCCAACTTCTTCGCTTCTTCAATGGTCATTCCCATGCATGATGGATGAAACCTGTATAACATATATGTGAGTTTTTGAAGAATCAGAAACTAGTCTTTTCATCTCGGAATTGCTATTCACATTTTGATACATTTCCCTAATAATGTCATAACAATAACCATGAACAGAGTGCCTATTGTTAAATTTTCAAGAAAAACCATCTGCCCCAAAAATAGCCTAGGTACATAAAAGAACAACGTACAGAAATAGAAAATCCTGCAAAAGGTGGAGGTGGATGACACCATCTCCAAACAAAAGCTACAAAAATACAATAATAAAACAAGCAAGCATCAGGTTATCCTCCCTAAAGTTGCAGAAGATGAAACAAAGCAGTAAGCACATGCTTAATCAATCTAAAGCGGGTGATTAAGAAATTAAAGAACTTACCAATCTTTTCATCCCTCACACTGAACCATAAGGTCATCGGTTCCAAGATCGATTTCGATCACCGGACCTTCTCCTTTACCGGTCATTGTAAATCTTCAAATCGTCGATGGAAAAAAGAAACTACAATGATAGGAAATGAAAGCAAGAAAATTTGATTAGTGGCTGCAGAATTTAGGGTTAGAAGATTTCAAAGTTATAAGGAGGCAGAAGAGAGGAGGAGAATTTATATAGAAACTTTTAAGGAAAAAGAAAAGGTAAAGTAAGAGAGAGGAAACTTGATTTTTTACCAAATTAAAAAATAAAAAAAATTACAAAGGGGCTTTAATGTCGGTTTTCAAAAGGTGGTCGTTTAATGTCGGTTTTAAACCGACATTAAAGCTCCTTCTTTAATGTCGGTTTAAAACCGACATTAAACGTCAGCCTTTTGAAAACCGACATTAAAGCCCATTTTCAATTTTTTTTTTCACTCGACATTAAAGGCTAGATTTGCTGTAGTGAGAAGTTCATACTCATTACGCTGCATTATCTGGTGTTTTTTGCATAAGTAGTTCAAAGATGTTGTTAATCTAAGTATTAAAGGCTCGTCAATAAGGCTAAGCTAATAAAATTTAAAGTTGTATTCCGCTGCCTTGCATTAACAAAGCTTGGCATTTAAAAGTCTTAGGTTTAAGTACTTGTTGAGAAGTTGTTCCGCTTACTAGGCATTTGGTACTTATAACGCGATGTGGTAAACGTTGAGGATCTAGGCAGCACACCTCCACCTACTTACGAAAAATGACTTTTGGGACGTGCTGTGACATGCTAATATGTAAACAAATTCTATTAAGGATATGCTACAAACTCTTAATAAATCCAATCAATTTTAACAAAAGTAATAATATACCCATCATTATACTATTTGCAAGGATATTTCAATGGTTTAGACTGACCTCTACTAAGGGGCAATCAATTATCTATCAAATGAATCAAGATATTCTTGATTAGATGATAATACCATAATAAATTTTCTTTTACTAGCATATAGTTATCGCTACTTCAATTTAGAATATACTAACACCATAGAAATTCATGTAAGTGTGACCCTCAATTTCTAAATTTCAAAGATTAGGATCAATATGTCACACCCCTCCTCGCCACGTCCTCACTTGAGCATCCTTGATACATTTAAACGCCAAAGACACTCAACCACTTAATCGCCTACCAACTTTCCTTTGTCTTAACTTAAAATTTACAAAAAATTTGGGCAAAAGAAACACTTAACACAAAGAAGTCAACCAAACTAAAACTTTATTAAACTTTGGCTAGAGCATTTTATAATAAAATTTACAACAAACTCATAATCAAAACTCTTAAAACTTAGCAAGTAAAATGCCTTGACAGCCTCCTCGTCTAGTAGACCCTTCAAACTCTTTTTAACTCGCTAGCTCCTACTTTTAGTGGTGCGCGTGTAAGCTTAAGGTTTAGCTTAATCATGTTTAACTTAATCTCTATACGTGGCTCATTAAGTAAACTTAAAAATTTTCTGAGAACTGTCCATATTTCTTCTCGCCTAGTCCTTCTTCTTGCGTAACACCTTAATCCCAAAGTAGCACTGAGTCTTTAAAGTCTTGCCGCTTAACCTATCTCGCAATCTTCCTTAAACATCAATTGCTTTTTGCATAAACTTTGCTTCAAAATGTCTTCTTTTGTTCAAACCGCCTAATCCAGAACACTTAGCCAAGTTTTAACCTCTTAATTCTTAGTTATTTGGGTGCGGATCTTAAACAATATGCTCTTGAAGTTGGAAAGACAAGATTCAAAATGAATATAAGAAACCCTATTCTTTTCTTAAGCTCGCAATGTTCTGGATCCTAAATACAACCCTTCGATTGGTAAGGTCGCTCTAGGGAACACATGAAGATACATTATAGAAATCTCACAGTGTGACCTAATAGAAGAGACCATATGGCGTGTTAACATATATCCTTCACCCACTTTACTATGAACTACTTTCTCTATTCGCCTTGTTATTGACTCATGTAAACACTCTCCAAAGGAAGGTCACTCCCAGAGTGACACAAAGTTGAGCATGAATCTCACGGTGTGAACTCTTAGAGATGCTAGAGTTAAAAGCACATTATTACTTCTCTCCAATTGAAGTGTTCTAGATGATTAAGGTAAACTTTTACTTGGGCATATATTTAAGCTAATTAAACACATCCTAAGTCTACGTGTTTTATCCAAGAATAACTTTTATATTGGATTTTAACCTACAACGTCTGAATGGTAAACTATTTTTATTAACTCACATCTCTCATGCATGCTCATAAAACTAGGTTAACTAGGTTCAATGACTAATTTTGGTCTCCAGGTAGCAAGTGTTCCATAAACCGTCAACTTAAGAACCATCACTCATAGTCATTTTATATGACTTGTCAAGATCAAACCAAGTGAACCTTTTGTAACCAATGTTATAAGATATTAAGCTATTACTCTAAAATAGCTAGGTAAAAAGAAATGTTTAACCTAGGAAAGCATGTTTTTCATCTTTGTTATAGATTTTTAGAAGTCTAATTGATTTCATAACTCTTATAACTTAAACTGTTAAACCTATAACATTCATCTAACATGCTTTTATGTAACAAATATGTAAACATACATATCATGAAATAATATAACAAATTATAATATTACTCATGATCACATGCATAAAATTAAATATAATATACACTTATAGCATACTTTTAATGCATGAACATACAATCTTATAATGTGGTTTTAAATTTATATGACATACAATATACAAATACAAGATTTACACATCCATACATGCATACACAATGTATATAAAGATAAAACACACACAAATAAATTGGTTTTGACTCATAAATTGACCTTAAACCCTAAAATATTACAATAATAATTGAAATTTGGCTTAAACTAGACCCAAGCAGCTCAGAACCATCACGAATCGGCCTAAAATAGGTTGAACCAACATATGAACCATTTAAACCGGCCTAAAACCCATTAAATGGGCTTGAGCCTGTCACGCCTCACCACAAGATCACTTCATGTGACCATCTTGAGACGTGACCACCTAGACATTCAATGTCTATCTCTGCGTGGGATAGCACGCTGAACACCTGGTAAGCATACTTAACATTAACGCAACTTGACAACACAAAATATTACAAACGAACTTCTTTTTATACACTTAACAACTTGTTTTCCATATACAATACAAGTTTTCTCAATTAAAAAAACTATAAGAAAAAGGCTTCCAAAGGCTAATGCAGCTTCTTTAAAAACAAATTAGAACATCTGGCTTGCTCGCCTAAGCACGTAGCACCTTGCCTTACACTTCTTTACTGGACCTCAACGACTTGTAACTTGGAAAAGAGAAACTTAACAGATAAGTTAAATACTTAGTGAGTGATGATTGTGAAATCCTTTTTGGGGAATACAATGTAATCACATAAATTCATTTTCATTTTCATTAACAGGTTGATCTCAACGCCTCATTTCAGTAAAACATATAAATCACACATTAGCCTCAACTGATTCCTTTCCACCAAGAACATGAACCATGCCCATGCAAAAACTTAGGATTCATTCCACCAGCATCACCTGGGGAATTCCAGATTTAATTCTCGTTTGCTTAGGTTGTTAACTCAAATGCATTTGACCAACTTCTTATGCCATGTGATCCACAGCACCACCATAGTTGTCCTTACTCATTATGTGCATATAATAGCGAGCTCATTAAGAGGAATAAGACTAATGGTTTACTCACAAAAAAGCATCATAATCACCAATCATTTTAACATAAAAGCTTTCCTTGAAAATTACACTTTCTTATAAACATTAACGTGAAATACAACATTACAATACAACATGAAACTTTAGAAAGAAAGCTTTTAAAATTATATTTAGCTTTAGAAAATCAGTCATTATACTAAAAAGTTCCTTTTTTCATAAGAACTTCAAACACCTTCTCCCTTGACTACTTCTTAACAGCTTAACACTTAAGTAATTTCCCTTAGCAAAATTTCAAAGTAACAACCTTCTCTTCTATCCTCTTCTCCTATTTATACTACCCCTAAATTGGATAAGTCATCCTTTAGACTCTCTTAAATCGTCAGCTCCTACTTACAACTTTATACCTGTCATCTTATAATTTATCAAATCACGCTTAAGGTTAAACTCAGCACGTAAACATCTATCTAATCAAGAATAGACACTTCCTTGAAATGCTAAACTCATATCACCTAGCATCAACCCATGTTAAGCATCAAAATGCCTTGTTACACTTGATTGCAATCTCCTTCATCACATTGCCTTGTTTCACTACAAGAAATCGAAATTCTCTGATGCATGAAATTTCGTTGGGGTAAGAGACGTTGGGGCACATGGCTTATGCCGATGCCGTAAAGGAGGCATGGGCAAAGTTATTCTTTCTTAACGTTAGGCTTCTGACATCGGGCAAAGTCTGACCATCCTCGACGCTATACACATAAACATAAGGGAAAAGAAAGATTTAAATAATAATTTTCTTTTCCCCGATGCAATGCATGAAGTCATCGGGAATGGCTCTACTATTCTTGACAAGGACATTTAAGGCATTGAGGGAAAGGAAAATATTATTTAATTGTTTCCTTTTCTTTGATGTTTATGTGTACAGTGTCGGGGATGGTTAGCCTTTGCGATCTATACTCAGAACGCCTATTTCTTCACAATGCGTCTTCTACTTCTTTCTATTAAAATAAAACCCTTCTATTGTTGACATGAGTCTCACAAACCAGCCCAAATGGGTCAAACAGATTGGATACAAGACTTCTAGATTGGCCATTTCCTTTAGGGCACATCTTGACCGAAGCATGACCAATGTCACGACGTCGTTGAAGACCATCATGACCCTCATCTAGTTTTCAGAAAAATTATGAATGGCATCGCAAAACCCCTAATTTTCAACCAGCTCCAGAAATGCTCCTATTTTCTTCAAATTACAATCTGATTTAAACTCTAATGACTTCACTCGAATTACAGACTCTCAATAACCCAATTATAGCCATTAAGCACTGACCAATTACAACATTTATTAATCAAAGCTCAATTTAATTGTCAAAACCATAATATGTCCACTTTAGCACCATTCTCATGTATCCCATGAATTAACTCCCACCAAATGCAACTGGATGGATAGACGCATGCTCTGATACCAATTGAAAGATTAAATAATCATGTAAGAAAAATAATTAAATCAAATATCATCCTAAGTGCATCAATTTTAAGGATTAAACATACATTAAAAAACCATAAAAACATAGTTTTATATTTCATACCTTTTGTAGCTCAAATCCTCCATGAGTTAAAGTTGTAATTAATCTCAAATTCTTTTAGGACCACCACCAAGATCTTCTTCATTATTCTCAGGATTTAGAACTTGATTGCAAAATCAAATTTGTGATCAATTTGAAGGATATTTTAAAGAGAGATTTCTTTTAGGAGAAAATTTTCTTAGCAAAATTATCAAGACATAACTGTTCGATCTCATTAAGTGTCATAAATAAATAGCCAAAACTCATGCAAACCCAAGCTCCATCTCAATTTGACCATGTAACCAAGTGTGATTTGTGGTGAGATCGGAAGAAAACACTTAACCATGAAGCACCTTACTCATATTTGTACTTTCGTGGGAGAAATCAACTATCATGGTCAAAGTTGTTGACTTTGACTCTTCAAAGTCAAATTTCTGAATTTTTTAATTAATTAAAAAATCACAATAAATTTGAAATATTTGACTAAATAATTCTTATTAACTAATTGTATCATTTAACTATTATTATAATCACAAATCTTAATCAATCTTATTGACCAAATTTAGATCCTTATTTGAATTTTTTATTTTAAATCTATTTAAATATTATTTCTCTCTCAATTTGTAATCATTAATTATATCAATTATTATAAAATATTTATCCTATAAATGAATCTGAACAATTCAAATTTTTTCATCAAACTATTTGAAGTTTAATTCCGTAAGGAGCTAGAAAATGGACCTAATGAACTTATAGATCATGAGTTTCAATAATCCAAGATTAATGGGCCTAATTATTTAACTTAATTAACCGACATTTATTAACTAATGTTTGTCCATTATAACTCGTAGTTGCACACTTCTCGCTATAGATATATTTGTGTCCACTTGATATAACCATGATTAGTAAGTCAACTCTTCACAGGCTGTTCACAATCTCGACTAGGTTAAAATATCATTTTACCCTTGAGATTACATCTTGTTCATTATGTCTCGTTGATCATTTAATGAAGAATTGGTTTATAGTGTAACTACTAAATCAAGTCCCTCTAAGGCTAGTGAGATGATAGGATCTCTTTGTTCAAGTCTCGAAGATAGCAGTGAAGATAACAACCTTTCTACTATATATCCCTAGAAGCGGATAGAAGTGAATTTTGTATTGCACCCTATGTCCTCATATGTCTATCCGGTCTTACCCCTAATAATGTGCCCAACTCTACTCCTAAACTATAATCATTTAGACTATCAACTCAAACTTGATCTACTTTTATATCACCACATAAAGTTTAAGTATTCATACTATAGTTAAGGAGCCTTAGTTTACTGAATTTAAAATTTATAACGAGCAAATCCTTTATTCAATAATAATTTATCAAACAATACCTCAATAACATCTTTATTAAAGAGTATAATACTTTAACATTCACAATCACAAGTTGGACATAAAATCCAATAATAAGTAGACAGCCATGGAATGAAATGTGATAACTTAATGAGTCTTTCCACAATAACTCATATCATTGTGTGACCCTTTATTGTTCTTGGCAAACTCGTGATGAATCCCATTGCCACATTCTTCCACTTTCATTTTGGTACACTCAGAGGCTACAACAGACTTATCGAGCTCTATCTTGAGGCTTTTACTTGCTGACATACTAAGCACATACTAACAAACTTTACTATCTTATTTTCATATTATGTCGTAAGTGAACTCATTTCAAGACTTGGAATCTCTTGGTAGGGCCATGATGTATTGAGAATGGGGAATTATGAGTTTTGGTCACCAAATTTTTTTCACAAGATCAATGTTTGTTGGCACACATAATTATTTTTTGTCCCTTTTTGAGAATACTAAGAACTCATCAACTCGGTCTGCCTCAACCAGGTGAAGTTTCTGATTAAATAAGAATCACTCTTTTGTACATTAATAATTTTTTGTCTCCAATTCGGTTGTACAGTAAATTGTGCCAACTATGAGGTGACTTTTCCTATTACAACTGCAATTTCTGCTTATTCAAAATCATGGTACAACAAAGTCTGTTTGGCAATTAGAGTTGCTAAATAGATTGTTTTCCACTAAAATCATCTACTAACACATTTATCTTACCTCGATGATACAAAATCTCAGTCATAATCTTTCATTAGACCTTGTCATCTACATTGTATCATGTTTAACTCCTTCTAGGTGAAGAAGTACTTCAAGCTCTTGTGGTTTGTAGAAATTTGTATCTTCTCTCTATATAAATTTTGAAGCCCACGTTCTGAGGTAGAGAGGTTGTGAGAAGGAATCTAAGTATAAGTACTATGCATTTTAAAGTGAGGGAAACTATTTTATAAGATGACTAAGTATAAGAATGACGTGTTGTGAGAAAGCTAGTAGCATACATTATGGCTAGGCAATAGAGGAAGGGAAGTATACATAATAAAGCTAGGCGATGTGTTAAGAAAGATAACGTGAGAAGGGAAGTTTAGTAAGCATTTTGAATTAGGAGAGGAGAAGTCAAGTGAGGAAAGGAAGATGACTCATTAATAGCAAGATACATGCAGGGTTAAGGTTAAGTATGATTAGATAAGATATTACACCTACACGTGTAAGGCAGTAAGTAGAAGTTGGCAAGTTAAGATGAGTTTAAAGATTACTAATTCAATTTAGAATTAGGATAAATAGGCCTTAAATCTCTACCAAAAGAGAACCAGGCAAGGAGAAGAAAAATGCTACATTTTTGTGAGAGACCTTTCCAAAGAAAGAACAAAGTCATCTAAAGCTTTTCTTTCAAAGTCATGTCATGTTATGTACAGTATAATGCATGTATACGCTTGTTTATGTTTATACGTAAAGTATGTCTATCTGAAAGAATGTTTCAAAGCCGAAATGTTTCCAAGTTAAAGTATTTCATCTTATGTTTCTTGTATGAAATGCTTGTATGCGAGTAAACTATTAGTTTTATTCCTATCATGAGCTAACTATTATGTGCACATAAGAGTCAAGTTAACCATGCATTGAGTGGTCTGCATGGCGATGAGAAGGTGGCCAGATGCATTGAGAGGTTCGCATTGGAGCTGACCACCTAAGCAACTAGAATTGAACATGTAAATCTTCAGGGATGTTGTTGATGAAATGAGTCGACATAGTAGTCTATGCGTGGGGATGGTTCAATGTCCTAGAGAAAGGAATGAGTAAAGGCTAATGTGGTGTTTAATGTTTTTAGCACATGATGAGGTGTTATGAAATTGATCTTGCAAAATGAATTTATACACATAGTTGTATTCGCTAAAGGTTTTCTTAAAATTTCATTCATTAAGCATTAGGCTTACATTTTAAGTTCCCTCTTCCTCAAGTAAGCGAAGCTAGGACGTTGCACTGTGAAGGTGAGCCACTGTGTTGTGCTAGGCGTTAAGATCTGGGTAAAGTGTTGGAGTTTAAGTTTAACAAGTCTAAGTTTTTTTTTAAGTATTTGCCTTGTAATTGTACTAAGTTTATTAATGAAGGAATAAGTTCTCTCAGGCCTATTGTGTGTGTTTTATATTGCATAGCAAGTTCTGAAGTAGAAGCTTAAGTCTTAAGAAGTAAGTGTTATGACGTTCTCCTTGAGTAGCATTTAAAGTTGAAAGTCTAAGCGTTCTAGTGCTTCATTTAGAAGCATTGGAGCTACCCAAGTCGTGTTTGCACTTGAGAAAGCAAGGAAGGCACGCATTTCGGGTGGACGCTTGTCTTAAATAATGTCTTTAAATCTTTAGTTCAAAAACCACTACTACTGATAACTTGTAGAAATACAAGTTATTGTAGTCTTTTAGGTAGAATAATATGACCAAAATTCATAAGAACAACGTCAAAACGTATAGCTTATGTTATAAATTCATACATATTTGGAAATACACTTTACATAAGCTTTCATGCCTGTTTCACATTGTTTTTAGTGTCTAAACGCGAGATTGTGAACAAAAGAAGAAGTTGGCGAATCAGAGAAAAACTCGCGAAAAGATTAGGCGAGAAGAGGTTCGCTAGAAGACAAAAGTGGAAGATGGTGTTGATGTGACTTAACATAAAAGCAACTTTGAATGCTGACATGTTCAGAAGACTAGATTTTCAGCCTAAATCTGTATATATAAAGGACTTCATCGCCATCAAGAAAAATGAGGTCTAAATGGACTGAACCATAGGAAGTGGTGGGAAGGAGTAGCCTTTTCACCGTATGTAAAGTCTTTCTTCATTTTTTCCGATCAGTCTATGAGTGAAAGCTTGAGGCTGAGTGAAGAAGATCTCATTCCCATTCTCCCCTTAACTTGTAATGTCGTCCCTTTTTTTTCATTTTTGTAGTTGTTTACATTGTATTTATTTATATTATAATAGTGGCCGAAGGCCTATATTCTTTAATACAATGTATATTTATGAATCTTCAATCCATTCATCTCTTTACTGTTCACCCATCTTTGTGTGATTTGTAGTTTAAGTCTTATAATATGTTCTTGATAAGAAAGTTAGCTTATATTTCTTATTACGTTAGCTAAGCTATTTTCATCACTTGACTATTGAATATCACCAACTACCCAAGAGGGCAAGTAGCAAGGATATGGCTAACACGTGCTATGAGGAGTTTGGAAAAAAAACTCCACCTTAGTGAGATAAATTCCATCATCGATATTAGATGCCAGGAGGTTGCCACCCTTAAACGTGAAACTCATAAGTCTTATAAGTGAAGCATTTTAGATATAACTTGCTTAACATGTCTTGGTCATTTGAATCCCAAACGTTGACCATGTATGGCGTTTAATGACTCCGAGAGGAGCGCGTCTTAATCATAAGCACGTTAATTAAGTTATATCACATTAACGGTCTTTGATTGTTTAATCACCTAATAATGCATAGATTTTCCTTCACACTTTCTTTTATGCAAGTTAGTTCCTAATTTCATCTCGTATCCAACTTAACCTCATTTACAAATTCTCTAGTGTAGATAAGTAGATATAGTTTAAACTTATACTCGTTACACTGTATAGTTATTCTTTTATACTGCCTAAACGCCTAGTGAACCTTGGAACTAAGTTTTGATATCAATTCCCAGTGTTTGACTCTAGATCACCCAGATAAACCTATTTTTTCACTTACTCTTGGACAAGCAATAGGAAAATTTATACACGACAAGAGCTTAGAAGCATATAATGAAGAGATTCATAAGGAGCATTTTTTGTCCAATGATCTTGAATCAATGACGCATTATGAAGAATGAAATATAGAGTTTACACCCAACTAAGTCCGGAACAAAAGTTCATTCACGAACAGGTACCAACTCTAGATCATGCATAGGATAGTTTTATTCATGATCCTTCAGCTAACGACAAGCATAAGTAACTATTTTACCATGTTGCATCAACACACAACCCACACCCTTCTTAGAGGCATCATTGTAAATCACAAAACTCCTTGAACCATCTAGTATATAAGAATTGGTGCAATAACAAGCTTCTACTTAAGCGCCTGTAAACTTTCCTCTCAAGTCTTGCTCCAAACAAAAGAAGTCCTCATTCTGGTCAACAAAGTCAATGAAGTGGCTATGCGAGAGAAGTCTTTAATAAACCAATGGTAATAGTCTCAAGAAAACTACATGCCTCACTAATTGTAATAGGTTAAGACCAACTAATAACAACTTCAATCTTTGTTTGGATCCATAGAGACTCCATCCCTAGACACCACATGGTCAATAAAGGTCACTTTCTTCAATCATAACACACATTTAGAAAACTTTGTATAACTTATTTGATTGTAGACTTTCCAAAACTTTCTGTAGGTGCTTCTTGTGCTCTGTCTCTATCTTGGAGTAGATCAAGATGTCGTCAATAAAAACTATTGTAAAAGTGTCTAGAAACTCCTTGAAACTATATTCATCAAATCTCTAAATACTGCAAGAGCAATTGTCAAGTTAAATGACATCACAATAAACTCATAATGTATATATTAGAACAAAATGCAATCTTGGGAATATCACTTTCCTTTATCCTCAACTGGTGATACCCTAATTGAAATTTAATAGAGTTAGTTGTCAAAGTTTTAATCATATGTTTTAAAGACATACCTTGAGAAGAAATAGGAGGAGGAGGAGCGATATAGACGAACTTTGAACGTCTTAAGCTTGAAGCCTCCATTTCGAGTTATAACTGTTGGTATGAGGATCGCACCTTTTAAAGCCTCCTATTGCATTTATCTCCTTCGTAAGCTTGGGGGAACTTGTTGATTTGGTCCCTAATCATTCCGAACACACCGCATTGCATGATTTGGTGTTGGCCCCTTTAGCTAAAGAAGAAACAAGATAAGTTAAATCAAGTACTTGAGAGCGAAGTTGGTTTACCTCTTTAGTAGCCAAGTGATCTAGATTGGTTGATCGACTCCCAAGGCTTTGGGAATTTTCCATTGTAGAAATAGGATCACTACCCTCCAAAGGTGTTTTATTGGCTAAAGCACCTCTCACCGCCACATCAATAGTATTTTGATCGGTAGCCAACAATCTCAACTATAAGTTTTTTATGGTAGGGTAACTAGCATAAAGTTCTTTATACCTTTTCCAATATTCGAGAAGTAACTCTCCATAGGCTTGTCTAATACAATAAATTTCTTTTTTAATTTTATGTGCACGTGATGTAGGGAAGAAGAATTTGTTCTTAAGGCTAGTCCAAGTAGTAATTGAACCCCATTCTAAGTAATATAACCACCTCTTAGCACTATCGATTAAAGAGAGGAGGAATGCTCTTAAGTTTAATTATTCCTCCCTTATGACATGCAACTCAAAATAAAAAATGTGCTACTTTTGTCGATTTTCCAAAACTAAAAGATAACTTCGTTTGGCGGTGCACGAACCATTGAACAATGTTGGTGACTTCGACACCAGCAACAACAGTTTCGATGACTTGGATGCAACTACTTCATCCTTTTATTTTGGCTTTAAGAGAAAATTTCTAGGGTGTTTATTGATTTTTTTTTTTTTTGCTACTTTGTTTAGTATCCTTTTTCTATTTTTGTTATTTTTTAAGGTTTTTAAGTTTTTTAGTTTGTACATTGATCTTAACTCCAAAAGAGAAGAGTTTGTGTTGAATAAGAAATTTTGGAACCAATTACAAATTGCCTCGTCATCTACTAAAATAATTGCATTTGGGATTAACTAAAAATTGGCATGTGTCCCAAATTAAATTTAAAGAAAAATTAGACAATTCTAATGATGTCACATGTTTTTATTATGACAATTGGATCAAATTAATTATTTGGTTCAATTAAATATTATTTACTTCGGCTAAAATTCAATTAAGCCCACAAATAAGCTTTAATTTAGCCAAAATTAAATATGATCCAAATCCATATGATTGATCCCATAGGTATGATCCATGGACCAGGCCAGGCTCAAGTCCATAAAAGCCCACCAAGAAACTCTATAAATAAATGAGTTCTCTTCATTTATGAGGGTTAGAAATTTTGACTACAGAAGGCCTAGAGAGAATTCTCCCAAAGAGCCAGAAGATTCTTCAACTCTTGAGACGATCGCCCTCAAAGATTAAAGTTCCTTTGAAGATACAAGCTTTCTTCCAAGACTCTAACTTCAAGAACATCACGTGCTTCGCTTCCTTAAATCAAGCGTGAGCATCCAGTCGAGAGAGAATCAGAGGATCAAATTCTAGAAATTGAACCATATTGCATCAAATCAACGTAAATACAACACCAACACAAGTTTAACTCCATGAATCAATTTTTTTTTATAATCTCGTGTGAACAAATTGGCACGCTCAATGGGATATCTCTACCTCTCATCTCTCTCTCGTCATCTAAATCTACAAGAAAATCAATGGCATCCAAGAAGACTACATCCCAATCTTCTGTTGCAAGCAATGCTTACACATGACCTATCACGCGCAGTCGTTCTAAGGGAATCACCCAGGAGCAGAATCAAGTTTTTACCATCAGGCAGAGCATTCTTAAGCAACTAATAGAATCTTCTAAAGCTAGAATTATCCTCGAAGAAAATCCTTTGTAGGATAATTCTGACTCTGCCTCTTGCAAGTCAAAGAAGGAAGCACACCCTGACGTAATGTCTGTCATGATAGCTGACATAACGGTCGAGGCTGCCATGGCATAGATAGAGAGGAAAATTAACCTCCTGATGAAGGTTGTGGAGGAACGACACCACGAAATCGCAGCTTTAGAGAGCAGTTGTGGACTCGTGGAACTGCTAAGTCAAGTCAAACTCCTGTTGTCAAAGCTACTGGTAAAGGGAAGAATGTGGTGCAAGAAAATCAACCACAACAATAATCAGTTTTTGTTGCTTCTCTCTCAGTTCAGTAGCTACAAGATATGATCGCAAATTTCATTAAAGCTCAGTATGAAGGACCACCACAAACTTCTTTCATGTACTCTAAGTCGTACACCAAAAGAATCGATGACTTGAGAATGTCGCTTGGGTACCAACCTCCAAAATTCCAGTAGTTCGATGGAAAAGGCAACCCAAAGCAGCATATCGGCCACTTCGTCGAAACATGTGAGAATGCAGGATCAAAAGGAGACCAGCTTATCAGGCAGTTCATTCAAAGCTTGAAAGGACATGCTTTTGAGTGGTACATCGATCTGGAGACGAAAGTTATTGACAGATAGAAACAGTTAGAAAAGGAGTTTCTCAATCATTTCTACAACACCAGATGTATCATGAGCATGATAGAGCTTACAAACACGAAACAACGAAAAAGAGTCGATCATCGACTACATAAATCAATGGAGAGCTCTAAGTCTTAACTGCAAAGATCGACTCACTGAATTGTCGGTTGTAGAAATGTACACCCAAGGCATGCATTGGGGACTCCTCTACATTCTACAAAGAATAAAGCCACACACATTTGAAGGGTTAGCAACTCGTGCTCATGATATGGAATTGAGCATTGCCAGCAGAGGAACTAAGGATTTTCCTGTTCCTAAAGTAAGAAAAGATAAGAAGGAGATGAAGGGTGCTGAAAGGATAGTGAAGAGCATCGTAAAGGAATCTATGGTCGTAAACACGACTCCACTGAAGTTCTCCAAAAGAAAAGAAGGGAGAGCTGAAAAGAAGGATGATCAAAGCGTGAGACGACGTCTGACTTTAAAAGAAAGACAAGAAAAAGTTTACCCATTTCCTGATTTAGATATTGCTAACATGCTAGAGCAACTACTAGAGAAGCAGCTGATCCAGCTGCCAGAATGTAAGCAACTTGAGCAAGCAGAAAAAGTGGATGATCCCAACTACTGCAAGTATCTTTGGGTCATCAGTCACCCAGTAGAGAAATATTTTGTGTCGAATGAGCTAATTCTAAGGTTAGCTCATGAGAAGAAGATCGAGCTAGATTAATGCATTGTTAAATTCATCAACATCAAGTTCGAGTGTTCTAACTGTGACATACGAGAGTACTCTTTATTGCATGTCTATAGACTTCTCATATGAGGATTTACTATTGGGATCTAAACTTCATAATAGACCCTTGTATGTTTCTGGATATGTTCGAGAACAAAGAGTCGACCGGATCCTCATTGATAATGGATCAGCGGTCAACATAATGTCGAAGTCGACTATGAAGCAATTAGGCATCTTGATGGACGAACTCTCAAATAGTTAACTAGTAATTCAAGGTTTCAACTAGAGCAGCCAAAGAGTAATAGGTATGATACGCTTAGAACTCATAATTGGTGACTTAAAGGCTAGTGCATTGTTTCATTTTATATACTCAAGGACCACTTATAAGTTGTTACTCTATCGTCCTTGCATTAATGGAAATGGAGTAGTAACTTCAACACTGTATCAGTGTTTTAAATTTTATCAAGATGGCGTAAAGAAGGTTCAGGCCGACTCTAATCCGTTCTTAGAGGCTAAGTCTCACTTTGAAGATGCAAAGTTTTATTTGAAAAATGACAATAGCCCAGACGCCGTGCATATAGAAATTCCTCTTGTAAACAGAGAAGATAATTTACAGCTGAAATCACTTGCAAGCAGGAAACCACATAATAGTACAAGAACCTTTAACTCTGGAAAGGGTGAGGCATCCACGAGCACCATAAAAAGTATGATCTTGATGGATGAAAAGACTTTAAACCCACCGATTTTGCGCTATGTTCCTCTGTTGAGACGCAAGAAAGGCAAGTCGCCATTTGTAGAGTCCCCATAAGGCTTGAAGGTTGGTGACTTTAAAGTCTTAAAAGAAAGCTTCATTACACCGCTTACCAAAATAACTAAGCAATAAATAAAGATAGACCTCACGGAAGCAAGCCTCAAAGACGGATGAAAGACGGGTTCGACCCCAAGGCTTAAAATTGATGGCAAAAGCAAGTTATGACTTAAGAACTCACAACGAGTTTAAAAGCTTTAAAATTCACGAACAACCTAAGCTCTCGTTAATCCAAAAGAAGTTGTTACAGGAATGACATGTTATACTCATTTCAAGAAAAGGACTCGGATAAAAGTCGCCAAAGCACATTCGTATAACTAGAAAGGGGAATGAAAAAGTGGTTAACAGCAATCATATAACTATAGAGGAGGTTGATAGTATGGAAGAAAAAGAAGGTGACAGTCAAAAAACCTCAGCATTTAACCGAATTAGACCGCATGTTGCACGCGTCCTAGTATTTAAAAGATTAAGCATGACAGGGACAGAAAGAATAGGTCACTAATTAATATCTAGCATTAACCAACATCGACCTTTCAAAGCCTAACTACGACCTTTAAAAAAAAGAAAGGCACATGTCACGCCTCGTCGACTACAAAACCATCGGCCTTTGAAAGGTTAAGCGTGGCTAAAAAGAAAAATGTACAAACACCCCGTGCTTCAATTTTTAATCGTATTGACGATGGAGGCCAACGATCAAAACTGGTTCTAGCATAGATACAAAGAAGAAGAAACCAATATCGTGCGAGTCAGTTTGGCACCAAATTAAGCATACAGACGTCAAGAATTACCATGGTAAGAAGTTTCCTTGTGAGGTAAAGAGAGAGAAATTCGTAGCAATGTTCCCTTCTAAATGAAAAGAATAACTTTTGTTAATCTCAATACAAGTCAAGGTTTCTTGAAGGTGAAAAGACATGTTGTTATACTAACCCTGAAAAAAAAGACTCAGAACAAGAAGAAGGTGAAACCTCATGTCATCACATCACAACTCTTGAGGAATTAGAGATTGAAATTCCTGAAGAAGACGTGGAAGATGCTCCGCAGAGTTTAGAGAATGATGGTCAATCTACCGTAGATAAGCTGAAAGAGGTAAACCTTGGTACAATAGAGGAACCACGCTCAATTTTCATTAGTGCATCTCTCTCTAGTGAAGAGGAGGGTAAGTACATGAGTTTTCTCACAAAGTATAAGGAAACTTTTGCTTGGTCGTATAAGGAGATGCTAGGACTTGATCCAAAAGTAGCAGTCCACCATCCTGCAATTAAACCAAGGTATCAACCGATTAAGCAAGTGCAACGACGTTTTCGACCAGAGCTTATTTCCCAGATCGAGATTGAAGTCAAGTCGATTGAAGCAGGATTCATTTGCGAAGTCAAATATCCAACATGGATAGCAAACATTGTCCCTGTCAGAAAAAAGAACGGGCAGCTTTGCGTTTATGTAGACTTTCGTGACCTGAATAATGCATGCCCTAAAGATGATTTTCCTTTGCCCATCACAAAAATCATGGTTAATGTAACTACTGGACACGAGGTGTTGTCCTTTATGAATGGGACGTCTGGATATAACTAAATATAAAATGACTCTTTCAGATGAAGAAATGACAGCTTTCAGGACTCTAAAGGGAATATATTGTTACAAGGTGATGCCATTTGGATTAAAGAATGTTGGCGCCACTTATCAACGTGCTATGCAAAAAGTATTTGACGATATGCTACATAAGTATATCGAGTGTTATGTTGATGACATCGCGGTCAAATCCAAGAGACGATAAAACCATTTGAAGGATCTAAAAGTTGTGTTCGATCACTTGCAAAAATAACAGCTAAGGATGAGCCCTCTCAAATACGCGTTCGGTGTGACTTCAGGAAAGTTTCTTGGCTTCATTGTAAGGTATTGAGGGATTGAGATAGACCAGTCCAAGATTGATGCCATTTAGAAGATTCTAAGGCCAAAGAGTTTGTATGACCAAAGAAGTCTTTAGGGACGATTGGCTTGCATTCGAAGGTTCATCTCTAACCTGGCTGGTCGGTGTCAACCTTTTCAAAAGTTGATGAGAAAAGGAGAAGATTTTGGGTGGGATGAGACTTGTCAAAATGCTTTTGATAGCATAAAGAAATACTTGCTTAATCCCCTAGTATTAGAAGCTCCAGTATCTGGCAAGCCATTAATATTGTACATTACTGCAAAGGAAAGGTTTCTAGGCACATTGTTGGCATAAGAGGATAAGAAGGGAAAGGAACGTGCTCTCTACTATCTAAGCATAACCTTAGTTGGGCCCGAAGTTAAATATTCTCCCATTGAGAAAATGTGCCTTGCACTCTTCTTTGCTATCGATAAGTTGAGACATTATATGCAGGAGTTCACAGTTCATCTAGTAGCAAAGGCGGACCCTATAAAGTATGTTATGTCTAGGCCGATTATCTTTGGATGCTTAGCTAAATGGGCAATTCTACTCCAACAATATGACATTGACTATATTCCTCAAAAAGCGATAAAAGGACAAGTGTTGGCAGACTTTCTAGAGGACCACCCAATTCCTTCAGATTGGAAGTTATGTGAAGACTTACCAGACGATGAAGCTTTCTTCACAGAAGTTATGAAATCTTGGACTATGTATTTTGATGACGCAGCGTGAAGAAGTAGTGTGGGGGCAGGCATCGTTCTTATTTCTCCTAAGAAACATATATTGCCTTATAGCTTTACGCTTACTGAACTGTGCTTAAAAAATGTGGCTGAATATTAGGCCTTAATAATTGGCCTTCAAATGGCATTAGAGATTGGAGTATCATTCATAGAAATTAACGATGATTCAAAGTTGATAATCAACCAGCTTTCGCTTCAGTATGATATGAAACATGAAGACTTGAAGCCATACTTTGCTTATACTCGACAATTGATGGAAAGGTTTGACAGTGTGATGTTGGAGCATGTCCCTAGAACCGAAAACAAAAGAGTAGACGCATTGGCAAATTTGGCCACTATCTTAAAGATGCCGGTGACGTAGCTCTGAATATACCACTTTGTCAATAATAGATTATGCCTCCAATTTTGTCAGAATGTTAAGAAGCGAACGTAATGACACCTCATTTGATTGACGAAGAAGATTGACGTCAACCTATCATAGAGAATCTTGAACATGGAATGCTTCTAAAGGATTTTCGTCATAAAACTTAGGTACGAAGAAGGACTGCACACTTTATTTATTACAAGGGAACCTTATATCGTCGTTCTTTTGAAGGGCTCTTCTTTCAATGTATTGGAAAGGAAGAGTCGATAAAAGTTCTAAGGGAAGCGCATGCAGGCATCTGTAGAGCACATCAATCGAGACCAAAGCTTCAATTTCAATTGAGACGAATGGGCTATTATTGGCCTCAGATGGTTCAAGATTCAATGGACTATGCAAAGAAGTGTGAAGCTCGTCAATACCATGCAAACTTCATACATCAACCTCCAGAGCCTCTACATCCAATTGTGGCTTCTTGGCCGTTCGAGGCTTAGGGACTTGATCTGGTTGGCCCTATTACACCAAAATCATCAGTAGGACATTCTTATATCCTTGTAGCAACAAATTATTTCTCAAAGTGGGCTGAGGCCATTCCCTTAAGAGAGGCCAAGAAAGAGAATGTGGCAAACTTTATTCGTACCCACATCATATATCGATATGGTATTCTTCACCGGATCGTGATAGATAATGGAAGGCAATTCCCCAATAGCATGATAGATAAATTATGTGAAAAATTTGGGTTCAAGCAATACAAGTCATCTATGTACAACACAGTTGCGAATGGCCTAGTAGAAGCATTCAATAAAACGTTATTCAATCTTCTGAAGAAAATTGTCTCCAAGTCAAAGAGGGATTGGCAAGAAAGAATCGGTGAAGCATTATGGGCTTATCGAACCACTCATCGCACTCCTACAGGGGTTATACCATATTCGCTTGTTTACGATGTAGAGGATGTTCTTCCTCTTGAAAGAGAAATTCCATCATTAAGAATGGAAGTGCAAGAGGAGTTGACTATTGAAGACAATGTCAAGTTACATCTTCAAGGATTAAAAGCACTTGATGAAAAGCGATTAGAAGCTCAGCAAGCATTAGAACGTTACCAAGCGAGAATGTCTAAAGCTTTTGATATGTCGTTAAACTCGCTCCTTTTAGATTGGGGATCTAGTGCTTGCTGTAAGAAGACCGATCATTATAACAAGGCATACAGGAAATAAGTTCACACCTAAATGAGATGGACCTTACATTGTCAAAGAAATTTACACAAATGATGCATACAAGATTATTAATCGAGGTAGATTAAAAATTGGCCCAATCAACGGCAAGTTTCTCAAGAAATTAGATATTGCCAAAGTATGCATCAGTTTATGTTTGAGCCTTCAGCGTGAACAAGGGAAGAATATTGTTCGAATCAGAAGTGATCATGGAAAGGAATTCGAGAATGAAGAATTTAATAGTTTTTGTGAAATAGAAGGGATACATCATGAATACTCAGCACCTTTAACACCACAACAAAATGGAGTAATAGAGAGAAAGAACAGAACTTTACAAGAGATGGCTGGAGTTATGATTCATGCCAAATCTCTACCACTACAGTTTTGAGCTAAAGCTGTAAATACTGCTTGTCATATTCATGATAGAATTACTACTCATTCTGGAACTACTGTAACTTTTTATGAGTTATGGAAGGGCAGAAAACTAAATGTTAAGTATTTTCATGTTTTTTGAAGTACTTATTACAGGGATGAAAACCCTTTCCAGCGGAATAATTATAGAAATCCAATTTTAATTGGAACCTTAAAAATACCAATACATTGGCAAAAAATTACAAAAATAATTTTTATGGTTAAACATGGTTTGAATAAAAATACAGAGAAGAAAACTTACGCTCGTTGACGACTCTGAATCTACCAATCACCAATTTGGGGCACCACCACTTGGAAACCTTCCTATTCTCTGATTGAGATGGTTTGTGGGAACCAAAATTGGAAGAAGAGAATTTTTCTCTACGAGAGAATTTTTGGTTAGAGAGAAATGGGAGAGCAAAATTTTTCGTAGAACTCACTCCTTGTTACGCAAAGTATTCCCACTTCTTCAGACGGAAGAAGTGGGAAGTTGGAGATAATAAATGGGAACGTGGGAAAACCACCCACGTTCCCTATTAACTTAATAATAATTATTAAGTTAATATATATATTAAACTAATTAATTAATTTAATTTAATAATTAATTAATTTAATAATTAATTAAATCATATTTAATTAATATTTTCATTTAAATCATATCTAAATGAATATCTCTCGCATAACCTATAGTTTTAATTTAATTAATTTAATTAAATCAAATTAAACTAAACTATTAATTAATTCTCCAATTAATTAATTTCTAAATTAAATATCTTATATTTAATTTAATCCATAATTTGAATCATATTCAAATATAAATTTCTCTCATAACCTATAGTTTTAATATGTATCATATACACATTAAATTTTAACTTATAGTTTTAATATGAATCTAATTCAAATTAAACTAATATTTGAACTTATTCAAATATTTTATTCTCTCGTAATTTAATTTTTTATCATATCCAAAATTAAATTTATATAATAAAGTCTAATAAACTTTATATTATAATGTATCAATATACATTATATTAATTCCCAAAGTAAATTTGAACATTTCAAATTACAACCAATATACATAAATCTCATTACTCTTTATGAGCTAGGAAGGGGACCTAATGGACCTACAGATTAGAAGCTACAACGATATGAGATTAATTAGCTAAACTCATTAACTACATTAATCAATATTTGTTAACTGTGTGTACACTCCACTAAAGACTCACAGCTGAACTCTTCTCACTGTAGATATATTTCTGTGTCCACGGATATAGACCAATACCAGTAAGTTAGTCCTTCACAAATGTTCGTAACACCAGCTGAGTCAAATTACCGTTTTACCACTGAGTTACCTCTAGTCCTTAAATACCAGTGCTCCTCTAATGAACAACTTGTTTATGGTCCAACCACTAAACAGAAACCCCTCTCGTGCCATAGAGAGGGTAGAGTCCTTTGTTCAAGTCCCGAAGACACCATTTAAGGGAACACTTATCTACTTACCCTAAAGGTGGGAATGAGTGAATTCCATTTTGTGTGATTATGTTCCCAGCTCCCCACTCGGTCTTGTCCCCAAAATGATAAGCATATTGAGTCGGCAATTTGGCCACTCTACCCGTACAAATCAAAGGACAATCCCTCGCAACCAGGAGTTCATAATACACTCAGGATTAAGACTAAGTCACATAGGTCATCCTAATGAAATAGAAATCCAACTAGCTAATGGAGTTACATCTAGTGATTACTATTTCCAGTCTTATGCAAACTCATTGCATAGGATACCCTCACTCGCATGTCGCATACATGAACACATTGGATCAATGTATTTGTATCAAATGCAAAGTGAGTCGTACCCATAGTGTTAACAGAATAAGGTACCCAACCTTAACCCTATACTATAGACCCTTTAACCTGATCTTGAACATTGATCCCCGTATGTCTCTACATACTGTTCAAGACTCATCAAACAGCTTAGGATGTTAGTTTATTGGATTTAGGTTATTAAGACAAAACTAATAATATAATCAATAACACTTATTGAAATTATAATAATAAAAGACTTTGAATGATTATGCGAAGATGATTGCTAATACTTGCTATACCTCATCTATTGAACCTACATCTGTGAATGAAGCTCTCAAAGATGAGTTCTGGATAAATGCAATGCAGAAGGAATTATTGCAATTCAAACGAAATAATGTGTGGACTTTGATTCCTAAACATGAGGAAGCAAACATCATAGGAACTAAATGGATATTTAAAAATAAAATAGATGAGAAAGGTTAGGTAACACGAAACAAGGCCCGATTAGTTGCTCAAGGCTACTCTCACGTGGAAGGTGTAGATTTTGATGAAACCTTTGCACCTATAGCTAGACTTGAAGCTATACGCCTGTTACTCAGCATATCATCTGTTCGTAAGTTCAAACTGTATCAGATGGATGTTAAAAGTACCTTCCTAAATGGGTAATTGTATGAAGAAGTTTACGTAGCTCAACCTAAGGGCTTTGTTGATCCAGTGTATCCTCAGCATGTGTATAAACTCAATAAAGCTCTATATAGTCTAAAGCAAGCACCCAGAGTGTGGTATGAACGACTCACGATTTATCTTGGTCATAAAGGATACTTCAGAGGAGGTGCTGACAAGACTTTGTTTGTGAATAAATCTGATAAAGACCTGATAGTTGCACAAATATATGTAGATGATATCATATTCTGAGGTTTTTTAGAGGAACTTGTTACAAATTCCATTGATATCAATCAATCAGAATTCAAGATGAGTATGGTTGGAGAGCTATCTTGTTTTCTGGGTCTTCAAATTAAGCAAAGGAAAGAAGGCATCTTTATCACTCAGGAGAAATATGCTAAGAATATAGTTAAAAAGTTTGGCCTCGACAAGTCTCAGCAACAGAGGACTCCAGCTGCTACATATGTTAAAATCACTAAGGATAGTGATGGGAAGTCTATAAATCATAAACATTATAGAAGTATGATTGGGAATTCGCTTTATTTAACAACTAGAAGATCTGATATTGCTTATGTTATGGGTATATGTGCACGGTTTCAATCTGAACCTCATGTTTCACATCTAGCTGCAGTTAAACAAATAATCAAATACATTCATGGAACAAGCAAATTTGGAGTTTTATACTTTTATGATATAAATTCAATTCTTATTAATTATTGTGATGCAGATTGGGCTGGATACTCAGATGATAGAAAAAGCACTTCAGAAGGATGTTTCTTTCTTGGAAACAATCGTATCTCCTGGTTCAGTAAAAAACAGAATTGTGTTTCTGTAAGCCCTCATTCCATTCTCTTTTATTTTATCTATATATTTTATATCTCTTAAATGGTGAAAGCCAAGTTGGAAGATATTTATACTCCTTAAGATTAATTTGTGTGATAAGGAAAATTTAGAACTACATTAATGGAGTTTTAAACCATAATTTGTTTAGTATGGGTGTTGAAAAGAATGAAGGAGGGTAAAAAGGAAGTTTAAATTTAAAGAGATGGGCATTTTTGTCATTCCATCATTCTTTTTCTTTCTTCTAAAGAGAGACCGACGGCTTCCCCCTTCCATTCAAAAATCTCTTCCGCCGCCCCATCTCCCTCTTTCTCTCCTTCACACTGACGCCATCACCAAGCTCGAATTGTCGGATGACGTTTGCACGCCGACGGAACCCAGCCGACGCCTTGCTTCTCTCTTTCATGCATCGGCCACGATGCACTCCAGTCGCGATGTGACTCGCCGACGCCAAATCAGCCGCCGTCATGTAGCCCAACTCACCGAACGACAATTACCCCACGTCGAACCCTTCACAGGTCACGCAAAATTGAAGTTCTTGGGTCGATCTAAGTTTTGGGGTAAATTTTCGTTATTTTAGTTGCTTTTCTTGAAGATTTTCAAATACCCACTAAGTTTCGGCCTTGATTTTGCAATACCCATTAAGTTTAGACTTGGTTTTAACATTACCCATCACTTTTGGATGCTAGATTCAAATTTTAGAAGAGTTTGAGCCACTGTCCATCCATTCGAAAGGTCGAAATTAGGCGTTCGGCACAAATTTGGGTAAGATTCTAAGCTTTATGGAATGAGTCTTGAGTTTCCATTTAAGTTAAATGCTAATTTTGAACAACCTATGGTTTTTGAATGCTTGATTTTGAACTTAGAAGGTGGTTAGGATGTTGCCCATGGAAGTTAAGAGTACTTTAATTGGTTCTTGACAAGTTTTGGAGTAATTTAAGTGATTTTTTTTTTTTTTTTTGAATTCTTGCATACCCATTGAATCTAAGCATTAAGGTCCCAAAGTTGAACATTAGAGGTCAAGAAGGGACTTTTTTCTAACTTAGAGATTTGTTTGGGTATTGCGTATATAAGTTTCAAACACACAATAGATTCGAATTTAGAAAGGCGTTAACGTGTTATCAAGGCAATTTTGACAAGTGTTTGATAAGGTTGTAGATAAATTTAGTGTGTCCTCTCATAGTTCTTAAATACCAACTTAGTGTTAGCGCGGACTTCCTTTTATCCATAATGTTTGGATGGAAAATTGGGGATTTTAGAGAACTATGAAGCATTGTTCACTGCACTTAAGATTGTTTAGGACAAGTGTGGGAAATCTCTTAAGATATTGACTTGCTACTTTGACGTTGAGTTTGTTATTAAATAATTTAAATCCCTCACATTATTGATATTGTAACTAAGAGCATCTTAATATACAAGACCCATTAAGTATACATTAAGTTTGGATCCTTATCTTGTTAAGAGTCCAATGTGAAGTTTAAGGTTCAAGGGTAGAATGTTTAGCCTAGACTATAGCATTTAGGGGAAAGTTCAATTTAGAACTTGGAAGCCTTGGTCAACACTGTTGAAGTCATTTTAGGTGAGTGGGGTAGGTTTCTAAGTTATTGACTCATTAGATTGTTGTTGAGATTGTTAATGGATTTAAACCTCTAAGGTCTGAAAATTGGACATAAGAGTGTATGGATTTAAAAGACGACTTAAGTTTGAGTGCTTGTGGCATTAAGAGTTTAAGTTGAAGTTTAAGGGTCTCTTGTGTGATATAATGGATATAAATTCCAAAACATCATCGATAATGGAGATAAAAGTATTTTTTACATAAAAGACTGTAGAGTTTAAACTAAGTTGGATGCTTATGGGGTTAAGCATCTAGTTTTCAAGTTTAAGGGTTCGTAGGTGAAAATTCTAGCCTAATAAGTTTGATTTGGCCTTATGAAGTATGTTGAAGATTGTTGTGCCGTCTCCCTTTGTGAAGATAATTAATATATCCTAATCATTGTTTCAGGCCAAATTGAAGTGGGAAAAGCGTATAACCCGAGGGATCGAATCATTGATTGCGAGTGGCTCAATTTTAAGGTTTCTTTTTACATATACACGTTATCTCTTGATATTTCTTGGAAACTACCATGACCTAAACCGTTTATGACCATGTTTTCGTTTATATTTAAACGATGTGTTTGTTCATCATGGTTGTAATAATGTGCATGTCTTGAACTGTTTAAAATCGTATTTGAAGTTTTTATTATACTTGGTTTTGAAATATGGTTAACTGATGCTTATGGTGAATGAGAAAGCGATTTTCCCTAAGCTACATGAATGTGTTTCCATAGCGCCACCTATGGTTGTCAGGGGATTCCAGAGCTGAAAGAGGTCGTGACCGGAGATCCGAGAACCTGAGCCTAGGTGAGGACATGGATAGAGGATTGTGATATGGCTTCGGGCCTAGCTTAACCCATGGTTGGGTGGCTCTATGTGCACATAGGAGCGGTATGTAGTTACTATGGTAGGTGCTAAGTGTGCGTGAGCTCCGTTTGGCCGCATGTTTCCTTGTGGATATGGAACACATGTGAGCTATTCCCAGGCCGTATACTTAGTATGCTATCATGGTTGGTTGGATTGGTTGACGGTTGCTATCATGGTGGGTACTAAGGATGCGTGAGCTAGTTTTGGTCGCATGATTCTTTATCATGTGCGAGCTATCTTTGGTTGTATTTTTAGATGCCTTGCCATGGTTATATGGATTACAGGTTTGTTGGTGGTACAATGGTTATGAGTTAATGACGTTTGTCACTAATATTATATTTCTAATGCATATTTATAAATTTTCTCTTTAAGTATGTTTTATAAGCTATATATTTAAGAAACTTGCTACTCACTGAGTATTCGACTTACGTTTAAATGTTTTTCTTCCCCCCCCCCCCCCCAAGTAGTGAACAAAGGCCAAGCATTGATTGATCTCTCGTCATCAGTCGTAGATCTCCATTATTATTTGTATGTTTATAGTATGTTTTTGTAATGCATCATGGAGTAGTCAGATGTGGTGAGAGTGAGGTCAAGAACGTGTGTTTTAAATCCCTCTTTAGGATGAAATCATTTGTATGTAACTTTTGGTCTGATTGTGAACTTTACTGAAACTATGAAATTATGAAACCGTCTGGATAACTGTGTGGTGAGACACACTTCTGGCGTTGTGGAGTTGATGTTAATTCACATATAAAAGTGTAAAATTTCTCCCCTTTACAGCTTTGGCTAACCCATATTTTAGGGGAGGTGTTGCCGAATTTGTTATAGAATTTCTTGAAAAATGTTTTTACAAATTTTATATTTGGGAAGGAATGCTTTTTTTAGGAATAAATTCACACCACGATCTAGGTTAGAAAGGAAAACTTAAATCGGGGTGTCACAGTTTCACTGTCTATAGTAGAGGCAGAATATATTGCAGCAGGAAATGGGTGTACTCAGCTTATTTGGATGAAATAGATGCTACAAGAATATGGTATTCAACAGGGAATTATGACACTTTATTGTGAAAATATGAGTGCAATTGATATTTCCAGAAATCTAGTACAACGTAGTCGAACTAAGCATATTAAAATCAGGCATCATTTTATCAGGGAGCTTATAAAGCAAAAAATAATTACACTTGAGCAGGTTCGATCAAAACTTCAGTTGGCAGATATATTTACTAAAGCACTGGATATAGGTTCTTTTGAGCACTTGAGAGCTGGTTTAGGAGTTTGTAAAATTTAATTTTTATAATTTAGAGAAATATGAAAAAAAGAAAAAAAGAGGCATCATGATCTTTATTTAAGGGTGCGTCAGTGCCAAATTAGCCTTTATTAAGGGACATTTAAATTTAAGTGAGAAGTTCAATCTATTTTAAGTCTCTTTATCTTCATGAAATCAGTTTGTCTTCGAATTTCTAGAGTGCATGTTTTTTAAGTTTTTTTTCTCCCTCAAATTCGAAAATGGTGAATACACAAAAAGGAAAATATAAAGCTCATTTGTCCAAAGTTGTTGCTGAAGTTTCTAACACTCAAACCAACATGCATGGCGTTCGAATGAGGGGTCGACGATTCAATAGCACACCGTCTCAAAGACCTTATCGTATGCAGTCTTAAAAGAGCCAGTAAATCCTCCTGATAGCCCAAATTTGTCTATGCATGATGAGAATATTGATGCTGAGAATCTTGAAACTGAACTAGTTGCCTCTGAGCCTCTTATGTCTGAAATGGATTTCGATGAACAAGATGATGTTCCTCTAGCTAGGTTGTTGAAGAAGGATTTATTTTCGACTGATGAGCCCACTGTAGCTTATGAGTCTATTACTTCAGTTCATTTTGATGAGAGTTCATCTTCTGAAGACATTTTTGTTTCAACGCCTGGTCTACCCTCTACTGCTAATAAAGAATTCGAACAGCCTGGTCATTATCCACTAGTTAAGTCTCCTTTTCATACTAGTTCACTCATTGATGTTCAACAATTGGTTCCTGATCCTAACCATGTGGGTCAATCTACTGATAATGTGGGTGGCAAAAACTGTTGATGAGAATCTTGTTGTAAATGTTGATGATCATGTTGAACCAACTGATAATAGTGCACCACATGATGGTATACCAACTATGAATGTTCCTCCAACCGAGTCTGAACAACCTCTAGCTGAATCTAGGGCGAAAGGGAAGAAATCACAACAAAGTCATTAAAACATCACTTCGAGAACTGGAAGGAAAAAGATTCCACTGAATATTTCATCTATTTCCATCGATGGAATTTCGTTTCATCTTGAAGAAAGCATGCAAAGATGAAAATATGTAGTGCAAAGGCGTATCGCACATGAGGTGAATGTGTCTGATAAACATCATTCCTGCTTGAATGTTATGGACTTCATTGTTAAAGTATGGCTGTCCAAAATGATTTCCAATGTTGGGCCATTCTATCCTTAACTGATCAAAGAATTTATAGTAAATTTTTCTTTAAAATTCAACAATTCGAGTAGTCCTGATTACCAAACAGTGCACATTCAAGGATTGAAGTTCAAGATTTCTCCTACTATAATCAATGGATTCTTGGAAAACACTATGGAACCTAACTCTGCTCCTTCACATCTATCCAATGATGTTTTAGCTTCTGTATTATCTTGAGGAACCTTGTCTATATAGCTTGTGAATGGGATACCTGTAAGCCCTCATTCCATTCTTCTTACATGTAAGTTATTATTCTCTAAGTTGTGAAATACAAGTTTAAAATCCAAGTGTAAATTTTTACGTGTTAAATCATTGTGGTAAAAACAAATTCTAAGAGCAATTTTATTTTGATAATGTTTTGAAAATTCAATAAGTGATGGAAGAGCTAAAGAAAGACCAAAATTAAAGTTGGTATTGAGTTAAGGGCATAAAGATCATTTCACATTTTCTTTATAAAAAAAAAAGAAAGAGAAAATATCTCTCTTCTTCTCCTTCTCTATTCTTCCAAAAAAAAAATCCTTTCCTTTTATTTTCTTTTTCTTCTCCTTCTTCTTCTCAGCGCCAACCTCCCACTCACACCACCATTTCTCTCGCACGTCGGCACAACTCCAATGATGACACACACCATCGCCAGGTCTCCGTGCATCATCTCCACCGCGTTCGACAAGAATGTTCGACTCTTCAGTTGTTGGTTGCGTCTGCAGTTTTGATTGGTGGTGTCGCTGTTGCCACGTCTCCCCCACTCGTCAAAGTTCGTCGTCGTTTAGGGTGTCATCAGATTTCCAAGAGATTGTCGACGACGCCAACCATTTCTCGTCGTTCTTTAGTAAGTTACTTTACCGTGAGTTTCATTTTATTCTATCTGTCTCTCATTGGATCTAAGATTTGGGGTAAAATTTTCTTAGTTTTAGTGGATTTCATGAAGTTTTCGATTACCCATTAAGTTTAGACTTGAGTTTAGCAATACCATTACTTTTTGTTGTTAGATTTGGAATCTTAGGAGATTTTAGCTACTGTCCAGCCTTTGGGAAGCTCAGAATTGGGTGTTTTCACACATCTTGGGTAAGATTCTAAACTTTATGGAGCGAGTCTTGAATACCCCTTTATTTTTAGTGATAATATTGAGTAATCCATGATTTTAGATGCTTGATCTTGATTTTAAAAGGTAGTTAGCATGCTATCCATTGAAGTTAAGGGTACTTTGTTAAGTACTTGGTGAGTTTTGGAGTATCGTTGTTGAGTTTTCTTAGGATTCTTGAATGCCCATTAAGCTTAAGCGTTAAAATTGAATTACTTATGATAATTTGGTCCTATAGTTGAATGTTAAAGGTTGAAAATGGACTTTCTTCTAACTTTAAAGTTTTGGTTGGGTGTTGTGTATATAAGTTTCGAACACATAATGGTTTGAGATCCTATATTCAAATTTAGAAAGGCGTTAACGTATTATCAAGGTGATTTTGACAAGCTTTTGTTAAGGTTGTAGATAAATTTATTGGGTTCTCTCAAAATTCTTAAATACCCATTTAGTCCTAGCGCAGACTTGATTTTACTCATATTGTTTTATATGAGGAAATGAAGATTTAGAGAACTTGGAAGCATTGATCAACATGGTGACGGTTGTTTTAAATGAGTTTGGGTAAGTTCCTAAGTTATTTATTTGTTTGTTTGATATTGAGATTGTTAATGGATCTAAACCCCTAAGATATGGATATTGATTATAAGAGTAGATGGTTTTTAAACTACGACTTAAGTTTGGGTGCTTGTGACGTAGGAATTTAAGTTGAAATTTACGGGTCTAAATAGCCTAAACTAAACCATTTGGGGGATAGTTCAATCTAAATCTTAGAAGTACTTAAGGTTGTTGGTCCCTTGTTGATATAATGGATATAAATCCACATAAACGGTCCATTAAGCTTGATGTATCTACATAAAAGATCCATTAAGCTTGAACCAAGTTGAACGCTCATTCTGTTAAGTAATTAGACTTCAAGTCTAAGGATTTGTAGGTGAAAAGTCTAGTCTAATCTAAGGAAAATCGAGAATTTAGGGACTTTAGAGACATGAAATAGTTTGAGTTGGTCTTATGAAGTGACTTGAAGATTGTTGTGTCGTATGGCTTTGTGAAGCTAACTGATAGACCTTAATCTTTGCTTCATGCCAAATTAAGGTGGGAAAAGCGTATAATCCCAGGAGAACAAGTCATTGATAGTGAGTGGTTTATTTTTAAATATTTTCGTTATAAATTTATATATGTTATTATAGTACGCTGTGATTATGACGATTACTTGTATGGTTGTTTTATGATCTATATGTTAAAAGTGTTTTTCAAATATGAATTTTGGTATTTCAGGAACTCTTGTATTTCGAAACTGTGGTTGAAACCAACCTTACTAAGCAAGTTTTAGATGACAACTGAATTCTAAAATTTTCATTGATTTATAACTAGATTTGAATGAGTTCTAAAAGTGTATCGATTGCTAAGAATCAAAAATGATTTGAAATGTGTTTCTAACCATGTTTGGTTTTAAACTTTAAACATGTGATGTTTATGAAATAATGTTGGTGATTTCCCTAAAGGCTACATGAATGTGTTTCCGTAGTGCCACCTATGGTCATCAAGGGGTTCCAGGACAGAAAGAGGTTGTGACCGGAGATCTGAGAACCTGAGCCTAAGTGAGGACATGGATAAAGGATTGAGATATGGCTTCGGGCTTAGCTTAACCCATGGTTGGGTGGCTCTATATGCACATAGGAGTGGTATGTAGTTACTGTGGTAGGTGGTAAGTATGTGTGAGCTTTGTTTGGCTGCATGTTTCCTTGTAGATATGGAGCACGTGTGAGCTACTCCCGAGCCGTATACTTAGTATGCTATCATGGTTGGTTTGGATTGGTTGACGGTTGCTATCATGGTGGGTACTAAAGATGCATGTGCTAGTTTTGGCAGCATGATTCTTTATCATGTGCAAGCTATCTTTGGTCGTATCTTTAGATGCCTTGTCATGGTTGTATTGATTACAGGTTTGTTGGTGGACTAATGGCTATGAGTTCATGACGTTTTTCACAAATATTTTATTTCTAATTCATATTTACAGTTTTTCTCTTTAAGTATGTTTTACGAGCATTATCTGTAAGAAACTTGTCACTCACTGAGTTTTAGCTCACGTTTTCAATGTTTTCTTCCCCCTAGGTAGCGGTTAAGAACCAAGCATTGGTTGTGCTTCCTTGTCATTGATTGTAATTTCTCATTCTTGTTGTATGTATATATTTATGTGTAGTATTGTATTATTGGGTGATTATAAGAAGTGAGAGTCACGATGAGAATTTGAGTTTTGAGAGGTCTCTTATTAGATTGTTTTTCTTTTGTAACTAGTTTGTAGTTGAACATAAACTCTGATTTAAACCCTCGACTAGTTGGATGAGTGTGTGGTGAGACACACTTATGTGTTATGGATTCTGAAGTTGCATATACATATATAGAAGTGCAAAAATTTCTCCCCTTTACAGGTTTGGCTAACCCATATTTTAGGGAAGGTGCTGCCAAAATTTTTATAGAATTTTTGGAAAAGCGTTTTATCAATCTTACGTTTGTAAAGGAATAATGTTTTAAAGAGTAGATTCACACCACAATCTAGGTTAGGTTAGAGGAAAAAACTTAGAACGGGGTGTGACAATACCAACTGTCTCACTTAGTATCAAATATGTCATTCTTCACAAAATTGACATTGCCAACTGGTTCCCCTCTTCACATGCTTCCAGTGTTTCTATTGCTTTAGGTACTTTTCTTTATCAAATATGCAATGATGATACAGTGGATGTTGGACTCTTTATCTAAAATCAACTTTTGAGACATGTGGGAACATTTGGAGTAAAAATTCCTATCACTCTGCCTCAATTCTTTTCAAGCATGCTGGTTCATCTGAATGTTGAGATCCTGACTCTGAATGATGCTCCTGGTCCTGATCCTAAGATATTGTCTTTAAACTACAGGCTATCAAGGAAGTCATGTTCATGACATAAAACATGATATGAGACCCTCTAGGAACCCTCCGTATGTTTGACACTGATGATGTAGATGAGAATGCTGAAGGATTCTTTTTTCATCGAGACTTAGCCTCTAGGATAATTAATACACTTACAACTAAGTCTCGAGCTCTTTCTACATCTATTAATCTACTAACTGATAGAAGATTGGAGATTGATTCACTTTGTTTAGCACCTGAAGACTCTTATTCCCTCCTCTAGAACTGGTGCTCCAAATCAAAAGTAGTATTTCTTTTCTGTTCAAAGGGGGAGAAGTTGTGCAGTTAAGGGGCAGAAGCAGGAGTAGTTGTAGCAGGTTGATATTCTGAAGTTGTTTATGCTGCTGTTTCTGTGAAGTTTTGATATTGTTTTGAAGTTTGTTGTTTTGTTGAAAATATTTAGAAGTTGTTTCTTGTTATATTTTTTTCTTTAAAGACTGTAAGGGGCTCATACGAGGTTACATAATCGTATGATGTTTATTGTTGGCTTTTTGTTGTTGTCCTTTTGGTTACAAATTAGAGAAATGAAATGATGACCTTCAGAAGTTTATGGTTAATTTGTTGATCATTGTGCTTATCTCTTGTGCTAATTATATGGTTAGTTATGACTGCTTGCTGACTATTGAACTATGAGAAGTCTCTGAGAAGTATTGATTTGAACTTGAAAAGAAATCTCCTCATTTTGACTAAAGGGGGAGTTTATTGGAATTTTGTCAAACAGATTTAATGAGATTGTCTTTTATTTAATGAATTATTTAATTTTAAAATGATAAAAGATCTTCCTTTATTTCAGGAATTCTTTATCGATATCTTTTTTAGATTATTCTTAAAGAAGTAAATATTTATACACTACGAAACGGATGAGTGCTGGTACGGCTGATGAACGAAGAAAGTATTCGGTGATGCTAGTCGAAACTATCATTGCATAGCTATGAGCGGAAGAAGGTAGTGCAATTAACTATCGTCTCAACGTGTTGATCTGTGATGAACTAAATGATGAGTAATATGAAAGAAGAAGTAATGATCAAGAGATCATCTTCAATTCAGGGGGAGTATGAAAAAATTTTCAAGAAGATTCACTCATACGTTCAGGGGGAGGCTAAACTCTTAAGTCATTAAGTGTTTTAATATAGTCATATGCTTAAGTCGAATATCACTTACTATATTGATATATATTAACTACTGTGAATCTTAATAATATTACTCATCTGAGTTGTGCGCAATTCCCCAGATGTGGACGTAGCTGCTATTTACCGAACTAGGTTACCAAAGTTTTCTGTATTATTTACTTCTATTGTCCATCTAGTTAATACATCAGTCAATTACTTTAGAATTAACTAAAAGATATATTGGTTATCTCATAACTTTTTCATCATCAATGCCATTGTCGCATGTGTCGAAGTCGCCAATTCCGTCCGATGATTTATGCGTCGTCGTATGAAATCATGGCCTCCATTAAATTTTGCTTATTTCCTCATTGAGCAACTACACACAACGAGGGAGATGGAGAAGGAGAAGAATTGCATAATTGTTAATTTTAGGGTTTTTTTACCTTAAAGGCAATACATGCTTTTCACATGCTTATTTGTCCTAAAATCATATTTTTAAAAACTCACCCAAAAATCTCTGTAACTCTAAAAATAATCTTATTTTTGGTAATTTATCAAGTTTTTGCTCCATAACGTTTTGAAAAAAAAAAAAAAGGATTTGTTGATGTTTGTTTAATAAATTATAAAATGTATATAAGATATGTAGTTGGTTAAATTTTAAATTAAAATATATATTAAAGCTAATTTTTGTGGTGAAATTTATAAAATATTTTAGCAACATTATTCAAAAGTAAATTTATGCGGTGGTCGAACTTTTATTATATGGAAACCAATGAATCTATGAAGATGACAATTTCTTTATTAAAATTATCAATGGATTAAAATTGCAAAACTTGTGTCAATATAAAAGGATTGATACAAAAATTTATTCCCCCAAATTAAAATTTATTCCCTTTTCTTTTCTTTTTTTTTTTTTTAATCACAGAAGCAAATTAGGTGACCAATGGACTGAAAGACTAAAAAGTAAAAAATTTGTCCAAATTTAACATCCAACCAATGAAATTAAATAATCTACCAAATTTAGGTTAAATTTTGAATTGATTTTGATTTGCCTTTTACATAAAATTAAAAATTGAGAATTTGGGTTTTAAAGTCTTGAGGACGAAAAAAATTAGGAGTTGGCAACTTAAAGGGTGAGGCTCTTGATCGTTCATCACACATCTGGCTGCCCACGCCCAGCAACAGCATCAGCATCTCTCTTTTTCATTCGTTTCATTACAATTCATTTTTCTTTTCTTTTTTCTTGTAATTTGTAAAACCCTTTTTCATTTTTGTTCTTCCTCCTTTGCATCATCGCCTATTTGTCGCCTTCTTTCAAAAATTCAAAGACCTTTTCACCGCTCCGCTCCGCTCCGCTCCCCTCCCCTCCCCTTGTTTGATTAATCCATTTTTGCTTTCTGGGGTTACGATTTTTATGTCTATTCGTTCATAAGTTGGCGATTCAAGTCGATATTTGGTAAGATTTTGAACTTTCCCACCTCCCCTTTGAGTTAATTTGGTTAGTTTTTCTGTTTCTCTCCTCGATATTTGGAGAACTTGATGGATTTTTTTTATTTGGGTTTCGTTGATTTAGCTGTAATTTGATTGAATTCTTAATCTGCTGATTTTTGGGTTTTGAAAGTTTCATGTTTGGGGATCTTTTCCCCCTCTTTGTAATAGTTCTAGTGGTTGCCTGGATAAGTTTCTGATTGATGGATATTTGACTTTGCCAAATTGATTTCTTCTTGTTTGGCTTTGAGGAAATTGAGAAGAGTGGATAGAGATTGAAGTTTTGTTGATTCGAATTGAATGAAAACTGGGTGGAGTTTAATTTCGTTGAGGAGAGTGCCTACTGAATCAATATAAGTTATAGAAACAATAAAATTCTGAATTCCTTGTGTTCTCTCTTTGTTATCTTTTACTAGAAGGCAAACAGATATTATCATCTTAAATGGAGAATATTATGATGGTTGATGATGCTTTGGGAGACTGTTCGGATATGGAAGTTGATGATATAAGGTGTGACAATATTGCAGAGAAAGATGTTAGTGATGAAGAAATCGATGCAGAGGATTTGGAGAGGCGTATGTGGAAGGATAGGATCAAGCTTAAAAGGATTAAGGAAAGAGAAAAGATTGCTGCACAACAAGCTGCGGAGAAGCAGAAACCAAAGCAGACGTCTGACCAGGCTCGAAGGAAGAAGATGTCTAGAGCTCAAGATGGGATTCTTAAATATATGTTGAAACTGATGGAAGTATGCAAAGCTCGGGGATTCGTATATGGCATTATACCTGAAAAGGGGAAACCAGTTAGTGGTGCTTCTGATAACATTCGAGCTTGGTGGAAGGAAAAAGTTAAATTTGACAAGAATGGACCGGCTGCTATAGCCAAGTATGAAGCAGAATGTCTTGCCAAAGGAGAGGCAGATGGAAATGGAAATGGTAATTCCCAGAGCGTTCTTCAAGACCTTCAGGATGCAACACTTGGGTCTCTTTTGTCTTCTTTGATGCAACATTGTGATCCCCCTCAGCGGAAGTATCCTTTAGAAAAAGGGGTTCCTCCACCCTGGTGGCCCTCTGGGAATGAAGATTGGTGGGTAAAACTTGGGCTATCCCCGGGCAATAGTCCTCCTTATAAGAAGCCACATGATTTGAAGAAGATGTGGAAAGTAGGTGTCTTAACAGCTGTAATAAAGCATATGTCACCCGACATTGCAAAGATAAGGAGACATGTACGGCAGTCAAAGTGCTTACAAGACAAAATGACAGCAAAAGAGAGTGCAATTTGGTTGGGAGTTTTAAGCCGAGAGGAATCTCTAATCCGACAACCAAGTAGTGATAATGGAGCTTCTGGAATAACGGAGACACCAGTAGGTGGTCGTGGAGAAAAACAAGCTGCAGCAAGTAGTGAAAGTGACTATGATGTTGATCTTGCTGATGATGGTGTCGGGTCAGTTTCTTCTAAAGAGGATAAGAGGACTCGATCGGTGGAGGTGGAGCCATCCAGTAATCTACGCAATAATTCTCAACCTGCTGAAGAAAAGGAGCAAGGTGAAAAACAGAGAAAAAGGCATCGTGGTGGCAGGATAAAGCCTGCCAACCGAACACTGGCTCCCTCTCAGAACGCAGAAGAACCAAGTGTCGAACCAAGAAATACTCAGCTCGATATTAACCATTCTAATGTACCGCTAGATAGATTTGAAATTCCAGGAAACCAACAACAACAGGATATTGCCACAGCTTTGAGGCCACTGGAGAAAGACTTGGATGTCCAGTCAGAAGTACCGGCTCCCCAGTTGTTCAACATGTTCTCTGCACCATCGTCCGATAATATCAATATAATTTCCACTCAGAGCATGTTTGTTGATGGAAGGCCTTTGTTGTATCCTGTTATGCAGAATTCTGAGATGCGACACGAAAATGCTTACAATATTTATAACCCGTCTGTGGAGTATAGATCCAATTTTGATGTGCAGCATTCTCAATTTGTAAATGAGCCACAAATGAGATTGGAGGAAGGAGGAGTACATATTCCAACACAACATAGAAACAATGAGACGATAGGAGGAGAATTCAACTATGTAAAAGAAACGTTCAATGCCGAACAAGATAGGCCTGTTGATCCACAATTTGGATCACCAATCAACAGTCTATCATTAGATTATGGGGCATTTAACAGTCCGTTCCATCTTGGAATCGATGGTGCAAGCTCATTCGATGACTTTTTGGTTGACGATGATTTGATCCAATACTTCGGAGCATAAGTTTGCTGATTCTGTACATTCTGAGCCTTAGATTGTACCAAATCCCTCCTTGTAATGTGCCAGTTTTTCCTGTTGTAATTTTCTTCTGTCAAAAGAAATTCTGTTTAATTGATGTTTCATTACTAATATAATTCTATGTCCAGGGATTGACTGCAAGAATGCAGCTCACCGAAATTCATGCTTGATGGGGTTCTTTTCCTCAATCAGCTGGGAACCTTCCTCTTTGTTCTTCTCTAACATTGTCAAGATTGTAGGTTATATGAAACTTGATGCAATGGACATTTTCATTGAGAAAAGGCGTCAAAATTTATTTGAAGTTCATTGTTATATTTGATTTGAATAATGACTGTCAACATGTAGTATGCGATTCTCCAAGGTTCCCAAAGCAAAGCAACGGTCGGGGCTGATTTCAACTCCACTTGCACCTGGTAACTTATGTCATCTTCTTTACTTCCTAAACTCTCCATCTATCTAATCAGGTTAATAGTAAGGCCAAGCTATGAAGTTGTATCAGCTGGCCAATTTCAATCTGCAACATGTTTCGTAGCGTAAGCACACTTCATGGTGCCTCGAAGAAATTTGGCGAAATTTATCTTACCATGAGTTGATTTACTTTTGGGACATATTGAAACCATAGAGTTTAGCTTCCTAAGTGAGTTGATTTACTTCTTCACTTCCTTCTCCATCTACCTTTCAAGATCACGTGGCTATAGGTGGAAGATGTGAATCTTGGTTCAAAATGTCAACTAACTCATGCATTTTTAATTTTACTCCATATTTGTAATGTATATAATTTTTCTCATAACAATAAGATATGTTCGAGTTTGAAACTTTTGTAGGTTTGATACGGTATAAAGAAAATTGGGTGCCTAGCAGTAAAGTATCATTTGACCGAGTTGAATGTAACAATTCTATATTGTTGTCTAATGGTTAAATATGGGATGATATAAATTTTTTTTATTTAAGGGGTTGTTAATGGTAAACATCTTATAATTTTTCCCGAAGATTTAGGGTATTTTGAAGTCTGGTTAGAGATATTGAAAATGTAAATGTAAAAAAGGGAATTTGATGAAAAATAAGGTTGTATTATATAGATCAAAATTCTTCTCATATTTTCTACAAGTGGGTGTAGTCCTAAATGTCAAACACGTGAGGGGAAGGCTTCTCGTAATTGAATGCTCCCCCAAGCTGGATTGTATATGTCGTTCAACTTCAGCTTTGCTTGTCCAATTAGAGCATCCCTCAAGTCTTCAATATTTATTTTCTTAGATTTCTTTAAGTGAGTTTTGTGACTATCAAGTTTGCAATTAAATTCGATTTCATAAGTTGTTCATATTTTGTTTTTTAATATTATTCTTTGTTTCCATTGATTATCATTACATATATATATTATATATTAGTTTCATTCCGAAAAGGAATTATATCATATGAAACAATGTATGTAGCTATGGGAGTTTTTATTTCCTTATCAAAATAATTCTATATTTTCTATTGTTTATTTGTAATATCCAATAAATTTTGGTATGTGGATCACAACTTTTTAAAATGTTTCTTTTATTTGGTGGATTACTTTATTAAGAAGAAAAAAGAACTATATGTACCAAGTAATTAATTTATTTTAAAGCTCAAAAAAAATAATTTATTTATTTTAAAGTTCAAAAAAGTAATTAATTTATTTCATCGAATGAATCTGAAACTCTCATCCAATCAATCCAACCTTACAAAAGGAGACTAATGCTTAGTTTGGAATCTTAAAGATTTGGAGGATTTTCAATTTATAACCGATTTCAAATTATTTTAAAATTCTTGATTCTAAATTTTATTTTTTATTTAAAAACTTTGGTTTGATTTTACACGTACATTATTTGATCTCATTATTTTCTAATTTTTAATTAACGCATTCATGGATAAAAACCTATATTAGTAAATTTTTAATTTTCTCTTCTTTTTCAACTGTCATCCAAACATGGAATTATAAATACATTTATTTCAAATCTTTGTTTGTTTCAAACAAAATAAATTATTTAGAATCATTTCTTCAACTTTCTTCAACCCAAAGCAATGAAAAAGGAATAGAGATTATACTATTTTAATGTTTTATATATGTCAGGCTAATTTACTCACAACTCAACTAATTTTATGGATCAATCTTCATAAATAATCTATCTTATCTTACAACATAGGTATTAAGGAAACTAAGTGGTCTCAGTGAATTAAAATTATAACCAATAAAAATTACATTGATATTTCTAGCAAATAAAGGTATCGGATATCATTCAAAATATTCCATTCACTCTTGCAATTGTTTGGAAGAAATGTAATAATCTCTTATTCTATTTCCTCTTATTTTATTTGTTTTCCATCTTTGGGTTTTAAGGGTAACGAAAAGATGAAGATTTCATTCCAAAGAAACAACCATCTTTATCAAGATTTCATTCCAAAGAAGCAACCATCTCCACCCCACAATATGGGATAACAGGAACCATTAGGAGAGATCAGATGTCCACAAACAAGAAGTTGAATTTGAAACAGCAAAATAGGCTAGATTATGGGCGTCACACTGTTAAATGCCCTTGAAAAGGAAAAGAGAGCTCTTTAATACTCAAAAACTAGAGCAAATAGCCAAAGCTTCAGCATGCATTATAGATAACACAAAGGGAGAGAATAGTAAAAATTGTTGTTGACTCAATAAATTCTAGGAAGATCAAGCACTCAAAAAGTGTGTTAAAGACTTCAATATTTGGTTAGTTTTGTGCTTAAGTGATTGATATGCTTCAATGCTATTTGTTGTTTTTGTAGAGATCTAACTATTGAAGAAGAAACAGAAGGCTTTGATGTTAAGATTCAAAGGAGAAAACAAAGTTTATATACAATTGGTAATCTTGGTGTTCATTAACTACACAATTGATAACATCTCAAGATTATATTTTTAGGTAATTTATTTAATTATCTTGAATCCATAAGTTATATTTTGGTTTTAAAGATTAAACTGAATTTGAGAATGAGATTTAAGATTTAGATATTTTGGCTAATTTTGAAAATGAGATTTAAAATATTTGATTTGGAATTTTCATTTGAAAAGAAATTTGGAAGATTTGAGAAATTATTATGGTTTAATAAAAGAAGTTGGTTGAAGTTTTGAGTAGAGATCTTGAAGCCAGTGTTGACTTGTTTGAAAGAACTTTCAGCGTCTGTTGATTCTGTTTTGATTTAATGCTTACCTATATCAATTGCGCTTTACATTCAAGTTATGCGAAAACTAATGCCTAATGAATAGTAATGTTGGTGAACTTTTACTTAGAGGGTGGATAATAGGTGACTAATGTTTACCCGTATCTTAGAAGATGATTGTATCGCAGTATTGGCAGTGTTGGTGAATTTCTTTGATCGAACACATATGGAGTGATTGGATAAAGTCCATTCACACTAGGGCCTTGGAATAAAAGGTTGCCAGTAGTTTTGTCCTGAATGGTAAATTTATTAGTATTGAAAATGATTAAGCAATTGTTATCTTTGCATAGTTGGTGAACGGATAGTAGATTTGTGGAGATGGTCAGGACATACATGAAATTTTGTAGTGAAAATGAGGAGTTTAGGGTGTAGGGGAGTTTACCTGATCATGTGTGAGTAATGGGAAGTGACTGACCACTGGCAACAGAGATGCTATCTTCGCCACTGTATCCATTTGCTATGTAGAGATTTCCAAAATTTGCAGTAACAAGAGCATTGCACCCTGAATCTGCAAGCCAAGCATTTGAAGGATAGATCTGAGTATTAAGATATTGTGAGTTTTGTTGGGCAACCACGGCAACAAGATTTTGAGGGGGGTGTTTTCCTTGATAATTGTAGTTCATTCTTTTGTAGAGAAATCGAGTGCAAAATGACTAGGTCGATTACATACTTGACATTGAATGAATGGCTAGTTTCCAGAATCAGGTTGTCCACAACCTACCCCATGACTGAAATTTGATTGGCCTCTTCCTGTGTTACGACCTCTTCCTCTTCCCCCGAAGTTGTTCTATTGATGATTTTTTTTGGGTAAATTTTTAGGTGTTACTGAGTTGGTATTTTGATTTGCAAGCATTCTCGTTGGTTAAACATAGATATCTTTACATTTTTTTTATTTTCTATTGCATATTCTTCGAATTTTAGGACATGAAGTTCAGATAAGCTTATTGGTTGGAATCTTATTTGCATTGAGGTGCAAAAAGCACTATATTCACTTGGAAGATCATTTAGGGCATAGATCACAAGATCTTCTTCGACAACATTTGCTGCATTTGCTAATTTATCTTTCAGTTCTTTGATTTTTTTGATGTACAGATCAATCGATTCATCTTGTTTCTTTGAAATTTGTTGCATATTTGATTTTAGGTTGACTATATTTGTTATGGTATTTGAGGAATAATGTTTTTCGATTATTGTTTTCCATACCTGACTCGATGATTTGCATCCGACTACATATGCTTGTGACCAGCCTTTGAACAGAGGTTAGTGATTTCGGTTGTTGAAGACGAAGGAGCCTGAGTGGTTCCTAAGGAATTTAGAGTTATAGAAGTCAAAATCGTCTTTGGATGAGCAGGAATCAATTCGTCAATGAAGCCATATAACTTGTGTGTTTTCAGCACAGGTTCAAATTAGAACTTCCAAAGTGTATGGTTGGTTGAATCAAGGCAAATCGATATTAGATTGCATATATTTATTAGAAGGAAGAATGGTGATGATAGTTCTTCGGAGGTTGAAGACAAAGAACTTGTTTCGGTTCCCATGGTGGGAGAAAAAAGATCAAAAGAGAAGGAGACATGGGACAGAATGGCTCTGATACCATGAAAACTAATGCCAAATGGATAATAACATATATATTTTCTTATATATTCATTATTGATATTTAAGAGTATTTATAATACTCTTTTACAATATAGTTTGGAGATAACAGAATAACTAAAAATATAACAAAATGAAAACTAATATCAACTATTTAATACAAGCTAATTATACATGATAATATTCTGAAGAAGCTTTAAAGTTGAAAGAGTGCTGACCAGTGGGTTCGAGTTCATTTTTTGACAATATTTTAAGATTTACGATCATTTCTGTTGATCTTTGGGTACCCATTGATTAATGGATTAAGTATTGATTCAATTCTTAAATTTAAAGGATTTAAGGTTGCTGCTACCTTTCGAAGTTAGAGGTTGTTTTTTTGTATAGATTTGGAGTCAAAATTTCAAAAAGACGGTTGATCAAACTTTTCTTCAAGTAAATTATTATTATTCAATTACTTGGTTTGATGAATTGAATTATGGGTTCCAAAGGTCGAATTAGATTTTGGGTTTGTGTCGTAGGATTTACTCAAGTTCTATTAGAAGACTGTTTTGCTTCGGTATTAATATTTAATCTTGAATTGAAGTAAGTGATTTACTATCAAATTTATATGAAGACTGTGTCACACCGTAAGTATGAGGTTGAGATGGACTGAATTGAAAAGTCATTATTAATGTTTTATAAAGGGATGTTAGCATAATATGGATCTTGCATGTGGTATGTTGTATTGGACTGAAGGGTGCATATTAATATTTTTATGGAGATATGTACATCTTGTTATATGTTACGATGTTCCTATGGGATCACCACCTATGACTGTTTTAACTATTATGACTCACATATGTACCATCTGATGGAAAAACAAACATGTACAACAGAATTAAGGATCAAATTACTCTAATTAATTTCATCTAATCTAATTAAAATTAACATAAATAAATCACCCTAATTAAATCAAAACTAGGGTTTATATAACACATACCTTTGTAGCTTCCGAATTGCTCGTAATCTTCTCACGAACATGAACCGGGCCACCACTACTATTGATCTGCTATTCTCCAAACTTAAAATCGGATTGTGGAACCTAATGAGTGAAGGAATTGAGAGAGAAAGAGAGATGGAAATTGGAGAATTCTCACAAGGTTGAGAGTTGGGAATAAAATCTTTGGTGAATCTTTATAAAAATAAAAATAACAAAAAGGCCAAAAACATTTTTCACATTTGAAAAGTTGAAAATTTCTTTTTATCGTCCTTGTCTTTAGGCCTAACATGCTAGTGGGGTAAGTATGTGTCATCACCACTAGCACACAAGTACCTAGTTTATAGGAGAGTTTGTTTTAGGTTTTCCACTTTCTAATTTGTATCTTTCATTAGTTGAACGTGCTTGTATTGCCTATATATAGGCCATTTGATTGATTAATAAAATTAAGTCAAGTATTGAATATTTTCTCCGGATTTAATTAACATTGGTATCAGAGTTGGGTTGGTGAGTGATATTGGGTTAAAAAAACAAAAAATGGTGAGTGATCTAAGAGTTGGGTTGGTGAGTAAAAAAAAAGGATTGAGTGAGCGAATGCTTCTTTGATTTGTCTTGCAGCAGTAGTGTATTATTATGACAACTCAAAACTTTGTCCAACCAGCCATTCATCGCTTTGATGGTCATTATGACCAGCATGCTAATGAAAAATTTCTTGAGGTCTAAAGAATATTGGCAGGTTGTTGAATCTGGAGTAGCAGAGCCTGCACCTGGAGCTATATTATCTGATACACAAAAGTTAGAATTGGAAGCATTTAAGCTGAAGGACCTTACAGCAAAAAACTATCTTTTCCAAGCAATTGATCGAGCAACTTTGGAAACAATTCTTTGCAAAGAAACCTCCAAACAGATTTGGGACTCTATGAAAAAGAAGCATCAAGGGAACGTGAAGGCAAAGCGGGTGCAGCTTCAAGGTCTACGAACCGAATTCGAGACTCTAGGAATGAAGATAAGCGAGTCAGTGATTGATTTCTTTGCAAGAACAATGACAATCGCCAACAAAATGCGGATCCATGGAGAAAAAATGGAGGACGTCACCATTGTGGAAAAGATTCTTTGATCAATGACACCTAAGTTTAATTTCATTGTATGTTCCATAGAAGAGTCCAATGATATTAATAATCTTTCAATTGATGAGTTACAAAGCTCTTTACTGGTTCATGAGCAAAAAGTTACCAAGCAAAAAAAAGAGGAGCAAGTATTGAAGGCTTCAACTGAAAATCAGTCAACATTCAAAGGATATAGAGGACGAGGAAGATGGCGATTTAAAGGTAGAGGAAGCAATGATCGTGGCAGCCAACAAAGACACAATCAATACGAAGAGAATCAATTTCAAGGAAGAGGAAGAGGAAGAGGAAAGGAAAGCAAAGAGGAGGCCATCACTCAACAACTTACAAACCAACAGACAAGTCACATATTGAATGCCACCAATGCTATAAGTATGGTCATTATCAATTAGAATGTCAAACAAATTTGAATTGGAAAAATGAAGAAAGAACTCACTTTGCAGAGAAAGAAGATGAAATATCTCTTTTAATGGTGTGCCATGTAAATGAAGCAACTCAACAAAATATGTGGTATTTAGATACAGATTGCAGTAATCACATGTGTGGAGACAAGAAGGCTTTTTTCTAACTTGACGATTCATTCCGCAATATTGTCAAATTTAGTGATAACTCCACCGTTTCGGTCTTGGGAAAAGAATGGGTGATTATCCAAACCAAAGGGAACTCTACCCACACCATTTCTAATGTTCTTTTTGTTCCAGATTTAAAGACCAATCTTTTGAGTGTGGGTCAGTTGCTAAAAAAAAATGGTATGAATTATCAATCAAAGATGGAGTCTATAGAATTCAAGATATAGAAATGGGTTTAATTGCTCAAGTGAATATGACACCAAACCGAATGTTCCCACTTTATCTGTAAAACACAACTCATTCTTGCTTCTCAGCGAAATTGAAGGATGTCTCTTGGTTATGCATTTTCACTATGGTCACTTGAACTTTGGTGGATTGAAAACTCTACAGCATAAAAGTATGGTGAACGGACTTCCTCAAATTGAAGTTCCTACTGAAGTTTGTGAAGACTGCATTGTCAGCAAGCAACATCGAGATCCTTTTCCAACAGGAAAGTCATGGAGAGCAAAGAGACCATTGGAGTTGGTGCATTCAGATTTATGTGCCCCGTAAACCCCTCTTCAAATGGAGGAAAACGATATATAATCACCTTCGTTAATGATTATAGTTGGAAAATTTGGGTATATTTTTTGCAGGACAACTCTGAAGCTTTTATTGCTTTTAGGAGCTATAAAGTGCAAGTTGAGAAAGAAATTGGCAGCTAAATCAAAATTCTTCGCACAAAATGTGGTGGAGAGTATATCTCACGAGAATTTAAAACTTTCTATGAGAATAATGGAATCAAAAGGCAGCTAACTGCAACCTACATGTTGCAACAAAATGGTGTCTATAAGCGAAAAAATTGCACTCTTCTCAATATGGTGATAAGCCTTTTGATGAAAAGTGGTATTCCAAGAACTTTCTGACCTGAAGCAGTCAATCGAAGCCTCCATATATTGAATAGAAGTCCCACACTTGTTGTACGAAATATGACTCCGGAGGAAGCATTGAGCGAATGGAGGCCAAAGGTAGATAATTTCAAAAATTTTGGGTGTATTGTCTATGCCCATATTCCAGATCAGAAGTGAACAAAGCTAGATGACAAAGGAGAAAAGTATGTCTTTCTAGGTGTAAGTGATCAATCAAAAGCTTACAAGTTTTACAATCCTTGCACTAAGAAAATTATAATCAGTCGTGATGTAGTTTTTGATGAAGAAAATTTTTGGCAATGGAACAAAAAGGTTGCTGAAAAACAAGTGTCCACAAACTTTGATTGAATTGATGATAAGGAGTCACAAAAGCCGACAAAACGTGATCAACTCGGTTCAACAAATGGTCTGGTTAATCCACCAAGCTTGTCAACAACATCGGACAACGAAGAAAGATCTCAACGTACTAAAAGAAAACCAGCGTGGATGACAGACTATGAGGTAACAGAAATCGATGAATTTGATGACCCACTTACATATTTTGCTCTATTTTCCGATTGTGATCCTACGGTTTTTAAAGAAGTTATTAAGGATCCAAAATGGCAAAGGGCAATGGATGAAGAAATCGAAGCCATTGAACAGAACAACACATGGGAGCTGACTGATCTTCCTAAAGGTCACAAGATAATTGGGATCAAGTGGGTGTACAAGACAAAATTGAAAGAGAATGACAAAGTCAAAAAGTACAAGGCGTGCTTAGTTGTAAAGGGGTATAAGCAGGAATTTGGTGTCAACTATAAAGAAGTCTTTGCTCCAGTTGCAAGACATGATACAATCAGATTAGTGGTCTCTTTGGCAGCCCAAAATTCATGGCCTATTTTCCAGTTGGATGTGAAATCAACATTTTTACATGGTGAGCTCCAAGAAAAGGTATTTGTCGATCAACCTCTTGATTATGTGAAGGTCAAAGATGAACACAAAGTTTATAGACTCAAAAAGGCATTATACAGACTAAAACAAGCTCCATGAGCATGGTATAGTCATATAGATGCTTATTATACTAAGGAGGGATTTAAGAAATGTCCATATGAACATACTCTTTTTACAAAAATTGGAGATGGAAGAAAATTGCTCATTGTTTGCTTATATGTGAATTGTCTTATTTTTACTGGAAACGACAGGGTCATGATTGAGAAATTTAAGAGATCTATAATGGTTGAATTTGAAATGTCTGATCTTGGAAAAATACATTATTTTTTTAGGATTGAAGTAGTTCAATCAGCAAGTGGAATCTTTATTTCTAAAAAAATGCACAAGAGATGTTGGACAGATTTCAAATGGCGAATTGCAATCCTGTGAGCACGCCTATGGAAGTGAGTCTTAAACTTGTTCGAGACCATGAAGGAAGGAAGATTGACAACACACTCTACAAGCAAATTGTGGGGAGTTTAATGTATTTGGCAGCAACAAGACCTGATATTATGCATGTTGTAAGCATTATCAGCAGATACATGAAATTTCCAACAGAGATGCATCTTTTTAGCGGCCAAAAGGATTTTTCGATACTTGCAAGGAACTTCAGAATATGGATTATTCTACAAGAAGGGTGAAAAATCAAGTTTAGTTGGTTTTACTGATAGTGATTATGCTGGTGATCTTGGTGATAGAAAGAGTAATTCTTGATATGTATTCATGATGAGTTCGGCAGCAATTTCATGGTGTTGAAAGAAGCAACCAATTGTTACTCTGTCAACAACTGAATAGGAGTTTATAGCTGCAACAGTCTGCACTTGTCAAGCAATTTGGCTGAGAAAAATACTTGAGGAGCTATACTTCAAGCAAGAGGGTGCTACTAAAGTTTATTTTGATAATAGCTTTGCCATCAAACTTTCTGAGAATTCTGTTCTACACGGAAGGAGTAAGTACATAGATGGAAGTTTCACTTCCCAAGGGATTTAACAAGAGATGGAGTTATTGAACTTTACTACTGTAAGTGAAGATCAAATTGCTGATACAATGACCAAACAATTGAAGTTGCTTGCATTTCAAAAGTTACGGAAGCTGCTTGGAGTTTGTGCAATCAATAAGTCTTTAAACTAATCTTTTTTTAGAAAAATTATCAGTTTAAGGGAGGCACTATTGAAAATTTCTTTTTATTGTCCTTGTCTTTAGGCCTAACGTTTTAGTAGGGTAAGTATGTGTCATCACCACTAGCACACTAGTACCTAGTTTATAGGAGAGTTTGTTTTAGGTTTTCCACTTTTTAAATAATCTAATTGTATACAAAAATGCATGTAATTAATTTACCAAAGCCCAACATCTCATTAGTAGGTTTAAATGGACTAGGTGTTCACTTCTCATGCATCAACATAGCCTACTAGGAGTTAGTGGAATTATCCAACAAAATATTGGATTTTCTCACTAACTTTAGTCAAAGGACAAATTGGTCCTTTCACACTTTTAGTCAAAGTCAAACTTTGACTTTTCAAACCAAAAGTCAACATTTTGACTTTTTATCATTTTGTCCTCCTTGACTAATTCCAACCTCTCGAGCATGAATCCGCTTCATTTTTTTAAAATTCAAATCAAATTTGCATATAAAGTCTGTCAAAATTTGACAACATTTTGACTTTTTACAATTTTAATAATTGTCATCATTTTTTTAGCTTCCAAATATGAATCCACATTTATATGATGGATATTCAAATCACATTTAAACATAAAGCTCTATCTCTTAAATAGTAACTAACAGTTATATCACATATGCTTGTTAGTTTTTCTCTCCTTTTACTAATTTGAATTGTTTGAACTAATCCAACATACATAATGTTCTAAGCTTATTCCGTATGAGCTAGTAGGGGGAACCTAATGAACCTATAGATCATAGGATTCAACGGTCTGAGATTAACTGACTAAACTCTTTTAGACCGAGTTAATCAACATTCGTTAACTATCGAGTCATTCAACCAAAGTCTCATAATTGCACTCCCCTTACTATAGATATATTTGTGTTCATTTGATATAACCATGATTAAATTACTAATCCTTCACAGGTTGTTCGAATCGACTAGATCAAAAGATTGTTTTACTCTCGAGATTACATCTTATTCCTTAAGTCTCACTAATCCTCCAATGAACTATTTAAGGAACAGTCTCTAAACTGAATCTCTCTCAGACCAATAAGAGGGTGAGGGGGCCCCTTGTTTAAGATCTAGATTCAGTCATTAAGGGATCAACCTATCTAATAACTCTAAAACGGTCAAGAGAGAATTCCATCTTGCACCCTATGTCTCTAGTTATTCAACTGGTCTTACCCCTGAAATGGAAGGTTTATTGGGCCAGCACTGATGAACTACTCTCACCTATGTAGATTTAAGGATAATCACGTGTGAACAGAAATTCATAGTTAGCTCAGGATTAAGATTAAGTTACCTAGGTCATCAATAAATGAAATAGTCAATCTTTAAATAGTAAATGGTGTTAAAACGAAAGAGTGACTATCTATTTCATGGTTTCAGTCTTATGTAAGATCTTTACATAGTATATGTCCCCACTTTCATGTCTCTACATGAACGATTTAGGATCACATCGTTTGTACTAACTACAAAGCGGGCAGCATCCATAGTGTTACCATATTAAGTATCCAACCTCATTCATATATTATAGATCGTTTAGGCTATATACTTGAACATCCATAGTTCTATTCATGTTTATGTCTATACATAAAGTTCAAGTCTACACCAAATAGCCTTGGAACCTTAATTTATTAGATTCAAGATTATAGTATTTGTTTTCACTAATAAGTCCTCAATAACCACTTTGTAGAATAGAATGTGATTTTAAATTACAAACTATGGGTTCTATGACACAAAATTCCAACATCATGGGTCCACACTTATGACTGATATGTTTTTTCTTCTTTGATCAAAATTTTAAAATTAGAACCAAATTTATTTTCAAATCAGTGAGAGATATCGTTTTTATTTTTTACTATTTAGAACAATTATCCAATCACAAACCAAACAAAACCTAAAATTTTTAATGTTTAGAGGGAAGATGTGGAACTATTGATTAATGTGTTTCTCTTTTTCTTGTACATCTCTTTTTCTCTCCATAAGAAAGAGATGTTGATTTTATTAGGTGAAAGTTTGAAAAGTTTTGACTTTTGAAAATGATACCTCTTTTTGGTTTTGTTTGACGTGGGACTCTCTCAATCACCCAATTATATTGTATGTATTACGTCATCAAAATATCTCTAGTTTGAAAACTTTTCCATACTGCGATAATAGTTAAAAAATACTTTTCAAATCTTAAACTTTATTTAAAAGTAATAATTTAGTTTATATGTAGTTAATCAATATTTTTTTCAAATCTGTAATATTAGTTTAAAGTAATAATTTAGTTTATATGTAGTTAATCAATATTTTTTTCAAATTTGTAATATTTAAATCGTTGAATGTTAATACATTGATGATTTAGTCTCTATATTTTTTTATAATTTGTAACCGTTTTTACCATGAAAATTTTCATAAAAACAAATATCAATAGTTATTACATAATGACTCAAGTATATAAATAAATTTGACTCGTGATCAATTTCTCAATCAATTCGCATGCGAAGAAATTTCAAAAAGTTTTATCAAATAATACCAACAGTAGAAATTAAATCATTATTTATTAAAGTTGAAAAACTAAATTGATATAAATTTATCAACAAAGTTTTTGAGCTAAATTGTCAAATTTATAAAAAGTTTGGGGTCCAATGGTATGTGTTTGGAGGCAGGGTGAGATCGAATAGTAGTGGAAATTTTTTGTTTAGTCTATGTCATATTAAGTTGCCACGTGGCCAGTCCAAATCAATATAGATAGTTTTGCTTCATATTTTTGTCTCTTGTGACGTGGAGCTCTCTTAGTCACCCAATAAGTACGTTTCACACACTTGTGCATTTTAAGTTGCCACGTTGCAGCTTCAAATATGCATTTGATGATTGGCTTTCGTTTTCTTTTTGCTTGACATATCCTAGATTCTCCTTTTTTTTTTACTTTTTATTTTTCTCTTTGAAATTATAGGCATTATTTTTACTTTTTATAATTCAAAATTAGGTAAATTTTGAATCCCAAGTTAAAGTTGGATTTGATAAGATATTATACACTCACTCGTTATTTAGGTTATAACATTAAATTTGTTTTAATCCCTAATTAACTACTATAAAGTCTATTTAAAAAATTTCGTTCTCAAAAAGCGAAAATTATTTGAAGCCTTTTTTTCTTTATTACAATGGACTTATAATTAATTAAGATGAATAAGTCGTTTTCTTTTTCATAATCTAACACTTAGAATTTAAAATACATGAAAAAAAATATGTTTATATTTTGAATGGATTATTTTACTTTCACTTAAATATATAAAAAAAAATATTAACGAGTAAATTAAAAGAAATAATGTTTTCTTAAATTAAAGTATAAAACTTACGAAAAAAAAGGAAGTTGGTAAACTAATGTAGTCATAGAAAATGAAGTAAAAATGAAATGTATTCCAATTTCTTTCTTAAATTAAAATACCAAAAAATGTAATGACAAAAGAATAGATAACTTTCACACCTTTTGACTTTTTTCCTAATATATATAGTTAAAGAAAAATAAAGCATAAATAAATGTAAGACTAAAAAAACGTTTTTAGTCCCTAAATTTGAATGAAAGTGTAACGACCCAACTTTCCGGACTAAGCTGAGGTCACTACCAAACACCAAAACTCGACCATTCAACATAAAATTTAAAACGGACCAGTTACGATTCATTAAAACATTAAAAATCTTACAAAAGACAGTTTCGGGCCCTATTTTAAATAATCAAAAAGTCACAAAATAAAATATCAAGTCACCAGTTCAAAATCACAAGTCAAAATATTCTGACAAAATACATAGCGGAAGCGATAAGAAAACCAGACGCGTCCATATGGCCTTCACGCATCCTTCCTGCCTCTCGTCGGTCTGTCCCTCGCTGTACCCCTACCTGAAAAGTTAAAGAAGAAAAAGGGTGAGTATAAACATACCCAGTAAGGGACCCACTACTGGGCCCGTTAGGGGACAACAGTTAACTTCCTATTCGGGGGTACCCTACATAACAGTCTAGTGCTCCCGAAGGATGCACATATCAGTCTAGTGCTCCCGAAGGATGCACATATCAGTCTAGTGCTCCCGAAGGATGCACATATCAGTCTAGTGCTTCCGAAGGACGCACATATCAGTCTAGTGCTCCCGAAGGATGCACATATCAGTCTAGTGCTCCCGAAGGATGCACATATCAGTCTAGTGCTCCCGAAGGACGCACATATCAGTCTAGTGCTCCCGAAGGATGCACATATCAGTCTAGTGCTCCCGAAGGACGCACATATCAGTCTAGTGCTCCCGAAGGATGCACATATCAGTCTAGTGCTCCCGAAGGACGCACATATCAGTCTAGTGCTCTCGAAGGATGCACATATCAGTCTAGTGCTCCCGAAGGACGCACATATCAGTCTAGTGCTCCCAAAGGATGCACATATCAGTCTAGTGCTCCCGAAGGGCGCACATATCCGTAAGGCACACTGCCCCATAGATGAAGCTAACTGTTACCCCTCAGTCCAAACTAAACTGTCTACATCAGTCACATCCCAACGGCATTCATATCACAGTCCCGCCATAGGCTTTGTCAGTCAAATAGTATAGGTTTAAACATCTACACCCTCAGTTGCTATATGCATTACCGATTCGCACACCAATAGGGAAAACCCTAGATCCAACCGACTAACCAACCAAAAACCGGACTCACTGTCCTTCCCCGTCCAAACTCCATGAACCACATCCAGACCAGTGTTTTACTACATACTGAACCGTAACTTTAAGGCCCATCAATATAAAATCTCAATCCACAATTAGCAGTCACAGTATATTTACATCAGACAAAATATAATATCAGTACTTAACAGTCAACACGCATGCAGTTATTCAGTACAGCCACTAACGTGCAATCCCCTGTGGATTGCTACGTTTTCAGCCTGGACTCGGGGTCCAGTAGTAGGAAAACCCTTACCTGATACTCGGTTATGCCCCTCGATCGAATCCACGCTCAACGGATCAACCTGAACGATAACACAAGGGTTTTAGTTGATGACTCTAGTAGAAGTCGCTTTAAAAGGTCCGAAACGACACCCGTTGACTTACCCAAGGAAAGGAGGACTACCTCCAAACAAGCCTGCCGCGGGACCCGAGAACTTAAGCGTCAATTCCTTACTACCTTCAAGGGAGAAAAGTAGGGCCATATCTTAATCCAACATTCAAACTCGAATCGGACGAGGTAACATTAGGGAATTCATCAAAACAATCCTTACCGAAAACTCACCGTGAACCGAAGTGGAGGAAGGAAGGCTTAGGTGGCTCGGCTCGGCTCGGCTTGGACTCGGCTCGGCTCGGCTCGGCTCGGCTTGGTTCTCGGCTCGGCTCGGCTCGGCTCGGCTCGCGGCTCACTCGGCTCGCGGCTCGGCTCACTCGGCTCGCGGCTCGGCTCACTCGGCTCGCGGCTCGGCTCGCTCGGCTCGCTCGGCTCGGCTCACTCGGCTCACTCGGCTCGGCTCGCGCGGCTCGCTCGGCTCGGCTGGAAGCGGTTTCGGGTCGGGTCAGCTTGGAACCGGGTCGGGTCTTTGCAGCGCGAAACGGGCAACCACACGCGACGGATTTCGGCGTTCGACGACCGGGATGGAACGCAGCTTGTCCGACGACTGGCCCTACTTCCACGCGGCGGAGGGCGACGGCGGATACGGTCTGACGGAGGATGCACGGCGGCGTTTGGTTGTTTGAACCCGAGAGGAGATCCGAAATAGATGGTCGCGGCGGCTGCTCGTTTTTCGGAGACGGAGACGACGACGGAGGAAAAGATGAAGGCGGACACGGACGGAAGGAGAAAAGAATGAGGAGGAAGAGATGGGCTGTGTGCAAACGGGCGGCGGTGGTCGGGCGAAGGATGGAGGAAGAAGAGAAAATGGATGGGCGGCGCGTGGTGGAGAGGAAGAAACGGAAGAGAAGAAGAAAATTTGGGGGGGGGGCGGCGCGAATTAGGGTTTTTAAAAAAATATTTATTATATATATATATATATATATATATATATATATATATATATATATTCTTAATAATTATATAATATTAATAATTTAAATTAAATAATAATATATATATTAAATATAAATAATAATAATAATAATAAAGTAATAATAATAATATATTAATAATATTAATATTAAATAAATAATAATTTATTATTATGTAATAATAATGTTTATTGTTTTAGAAATAATAATATTTCTATAATATTAATTAATAATAATAATTATAATATTAATATTATAACAAATAAAATAAATATTAATAATAATAATATAATTAATATTATATTATTATTATATCAACTTGCACTTTACATAAAACGAGAAAAATTTTACCTTAAATTTTCGGAGCGTTACAGAAAGTGACAATTTAATCTCATAAGATTTATAATCTTTGTATTATTAATTTAAGGATGATTTATATTCGTTGTACTATCATCCTTATAGTAATGTTAAATCCACTCTCTCACATTATCGGTTTTGTATTTTAACATTATCGGTTTTGTATTTAGAGTATAGTGGTAGTGTAGTGGTTGAGCTTGTGTTTTCACTCTCACAATCTTAAGTTAATGGTTTCAAGCCTTGTGTTTTGCAAATATTTTTTAACATTTTTTAGTTTGTTTATTATATAATGTTCCCTATGTAAAATTTATGGATCCGCACTAATTAAATCTATGATATTTGATGTTAATTGACATTGGAAAGGTTAGCGAATCAATGATAAATTTGCATAATGGAGATCAAACTCAGCCTACAAAATAAGAACTATGTGCACACACTTCAATGCTCAAGTTAGTCTCATGCTGTGAATAGCTTGATAGTGGAATAGTAAGAGATTCCAGTATATTTTTAATGAATGATTTGTGTTGTTCATATGGCCTTAATCTGATTTAACTAATGAACTTGGGTTCATCATTATCATCTTGTTATCTCTTAAACCATTGAAGTACTACCTAGGCAGTCATAGCACCACCACTTATGCTCATAATCGACCTTGAAATACTTATATCCACTCAATTTTTTAATGGTTTTTTTACGGATGATCTCTTGAGAATCTAAACTACTTCTCATCTAAGTTCAATCGCTCAGTTAAACTAGGATGCCATCTTCTTTAGTTCATTAAGAGTTAGATCAAAGATTCAAAATGAATTAGTTATCCCAATAAGAAGCCTCTTTTGTCGAGTCTACATCTGACGCTCAAGGGTGACCAATAAGGGTCATTCCTTGATCAATCATTTTGGATTTTTACCTTTGTCTTTAGGTCTTATATTGATAAATCAACTCATAATCGTACGTGGAAATATTGTAAAAAGGTTAGAATGGGACTTTCCAATAAAATTATTTTAAACTAATTTTTGTATGTAATAGACACAAAAAGGGACACCTCTCATTGGTTATTTACTATTTTTTTTTATTGTTTATTTATTTTCATGTGACATGTCTTCGAATGAAAAGGAATTTTCATTATATTTTGTGAATATAATGTATGATTGGTTACTTTTAGTTATGATATATGAAATAGACATTGGATATATATTGACTTCTCAAAAAATGATATTTTTCTTTGTCTTTTCTCCATTTCTTATATAGATGTACGTGGAGCTCTCTTAGTCACCAACAATTGCATACGTGTCATTTTCTTGTCAAGTCAAATTGCCACGTACGTGACAACCTCAAAATATTTCTTTTTGGTGTTTCCTTGATATTTTCTTTTTTAGCTTTTTAAAACTATATATATTCATATAGCACTTTTATAATTCTTTTTCCATCCATATTCATTTTCTAAAATAATGTTTATTGTAAAAGCTAAAAAGAATTAGGATCTCACAATATTGGCTCAAGTAAAGTCAAGGTATGTGACAAAGCAGGAACATTCTCAAAACGTGGGTAAAAGAAATCGAGATATACAGTAGTATTTTTAAATATGGTAAAATGAATCATCGATAGATGTTAATAGACATCGAAAGATTGCTATCGTATGTTTAGCCATGAAATTTTACTATGTTTATAAATCTGTTTTCAATTAAAATTTGAACAATCTATTTAGAAATATTATATTTTTTGTCTTCTTTCTGCTCTAACAATATAATTTAAACTCTAATTAAAGCGATGTTTAGTTTATTGGTTTTAACGAGTTTGTGTTTGTAAAAAAAGGATAAGTTTGAGTAGATAGCATAACGTCCATTTAGATTGATAAATGAATTTTAGAAGAAGGGATTTTTGCAACTTGTATCTAATTTACAATTTATAGGTTATGATTTGTTTTACGCAACAAATGAGTGATTTTAGTAACCCATAATTCATAAAGTATAAAGTTGAGAAGGTTGACTATTTTGAGAAAACTATAAATATAATAAAATATGTTTATAATTCAATAAATGTAAGTCGTAAATATAAAAATTATTTTCACAATTATTTTAATAAAAGAGATAATTGTCATGTAACAACCACATCCAAAATATTGGCAAATATAACACAAAAATTATTAATATAGCAAAATTTAGATCTAATTTTGATTTTATGATTTTCATAATAATTAGTTTGTCTAGGCTCCGTGAACTTTGCGAGTTCATTTCCATTTCTGTAATTGATAGTTTTAAAATATATCATTTAATTTTTTAAAAAATTAAAATACAATCATTATACTAAGCAATTATTTTAATTTTTAGCATAGTTGGGCCACAATACCACTCTCATATTAATTGTCTCAATTGTACGTAAAATAATCTAGAAGTTGAATTCTAATTTAAACAATAATTGGGTACTAGCATAGGTACCCACTGAATATTAGTTGACAATAAATTAATTAAATTTCTTTTAGATATTAATAGTAATTTATTTATAATATTTTTAAAAAATAACTTTCTAATAGGTGCGTAGTTGGGTTGAAGGTAAATTATAGGCTAACCTGAAGTTCTTGGATTAGCAAAAACTGAATCTTATCATTCAATGTGCAAGAATCAACTTAACCAATATTTTCCTGGTTGGTTCACTGGGTTAATTTCTTTTTCTTTCATAATTTAAACCATTTTTTCATTCTTTCTTTTTTCATTAAAAGATGAATTTTTGTATTGAACTAATCTTATATTTACTTAAATGACCTAAATATGTTACATCAATTTTTCAAAAAATTATAATCAAATACTATTGAATGTCGTAACATCCAAGTGTTAAACTTCAAGTACATGAAACCTAAGTCCATGTAAAATCAAAGTATACATTCAAATTCATTCAATATATAATAGTAATAACAATAACAACAATAATAATATTAATTGGGTTGGGTTGACCCAGTTACTAAATTCTATAATCCAACCTAATTGAAGATATATATATATATTTTTCTTAAAAAATTGCAATCGAACCCAAACACAGTTTGGGTCGGGTAACCAGGGTTGGTGGGGTTATCGAGTTTTTTTTAACACATGTGCATACTATATTTTTAAATATTTTAATATTTATTTGATTTAATTCTGTATTGTAATTAAATTTTGAAATCCAAATTTTTGATACATTAAAAATATAAAAGTGTTAATTTTCAAAACTTTACGACGTGGGGGTCATAGAATTCGAAAACCATTTTCATAAATAGAATTTAGATTGTTTATCAAATATACATAAGTCAAACTCAATAAATCTAAAAATATAAATAAATGGTGAACCAAATAAATTATAATTATAAGCATCAGAAGGTAAAAGGATTGAATCTCCTACCTTAGGGATGGTTGAATTGTGTTCCATTGTCTTCCGGGTAAGTGACCTTGGTTTGGTTTAGAACTTTCAAACATTCCAAAAATTCATTAACAAAAAAAGTTGAAAACAACCAATCATTTATTTCAAACCAAAAAAAGAAATATAACAATTTTCCTATTTTTGTCACTTATTATTTAATATTAACAAAATAATGATAATAATGAAAAAGTGACATTTGCTTTACCCCACCAACCAAAATATCTCTTCTCTCTTCTCAATTTCCTTCAACTGCTAAATATCAACCACTTCTCAATCAAAACCTTCTTCTCATTCACTTCCATTTCTCTTCTTCTCCTTCTCCTTCTCCTCCTCCTTCTTCTTCTTCATTGTAACCATGTCTTCATCTGAACCTAAACGAAGCCCTTCATCATTTCATTTCGAAACCCCTCTTCTTGACGCTGAATCCCATTCCCTTCTTCACTCAATCTCCGAGCACGGTGGCTATGCCTACGTCAGCATGGTGGCTCTTGCGGCTGCTGGAGACTCACGCGCTGCCGAGGCCGCCGGAGAGATGGCTTGGGAGCAACTTCACTCTGGCCCATGGCACTCTGTTCTCCCAATCTGGCGTGATGCCTACTCCATGGCTTGCCTTTACTTGGCCAGGTTTCATTTTGCTGGTGGGGAGTTTAAGGAGGCGCTTAGGGTTTTGGATATGGGGGTCATCATGGGTGGTCCGCTTTTCAGAAATGATTTGGATTCTGCCATTGCTAAGGTCTCTGCTGAAGCCAGGAGTGTTAGGGTTTTGGAGGATGGTCGAGTAGACGAGAGTTCGTTGGGTTGTGAGGAGCGTAATAACGAGGTGAGGGTGTTTTTCTTTCTTATTTCTGGTGATTACGATTTCTATGAAACTCTGTTTCAAACCCTTCTCCTTATGGGATTTCTTTTTTCCCATTCATTCGTTTGTGAAGTGTTTGCTGTTTTTCTCTGTTTTAAGCTTTTTAAGCCTGTAATTGTTTGTGGAGACTCATGAAGGCAGTGGATGGACTTATTTGTCTTTTTCATATTTAAATAAAATGAGAGGTTTCATTGAAAAGGAATGAGATTCAGTATAATTTTGATTCAAGATTCATCCTCAAAATATCAACTCACCTACAGAAATCAGAAAACAAAGATCAGTGTGTACAAAAAATGCACTTGTTCTATCCTCCAAAAACAAAATGGATATATTTTATTTGTTCATGTTCTATACACTATTGGTCTGGTCCTATTTAGGTTTTGGCAAAGGGAATATCATAGTTTACTCAATATTGAGCTTTTTCCTAAATGTTTACTGCTGCCATTGTTGAATCACTTGAAACCCAGAAAACTTCTAGGGAGAATCACTTGAAACCCAGAACATACTAGCAGGTTCTGCTACAAATTAATGGAGAGTAAGCACCAAAGAAAAAGATGATGGAAAGATATAGGATTACATGCATCAATTCTTTCACAAGTATTAATGCCTCTGAGGAATACAGTCCAAACGAAAGTTTTAACTTTCTTCAATTATTAGGTCTTCCATATCAGCTTCCTGACAGAATATCATCACCATCGACTGAGATCTTATCAAAATATAAAGAGAAAAAAAACCTCCCTCAACCGAGAGATTTGAGAAAGGGACTTGCATAACAACTAACCAAGAATTCCATCATATTAGATCTTTCATGTACGAAGTAATTTGATTTAAGCCTCCGCCTTGTTCAAATAAGTTTTTCCGTCTTCCATCATTTCTTCTTGGTTCTTATGAATGTGCGAATTTTTTGTTTACTTGTATGACACAGTGTTGATACAATCATATTTTCAATGTTTCCAAGTCAATTTCCAAAAGTTGTTCTAACAAGTAATAACAATTAATGCCTTTGTCTAGGTTGCTTGGAATTTGCCTGTAAAGGCTCTCACTAATAAGATGATTGCAAAGATGTCGTCTTTATCTCTGGAGGGATTCTTGCGTGAATATTTCCAACCGGGTTTCCCTGTTATTATTAGTGATGGTATGGCTCATTGGCCAGCTAGGACCAAGTGGAAGAACATGGATTACCTGCAAAAGATTGCCGGTGGCCGTACAATTCCAGTTGAGGTGATCTATTTATCTGTTCATTTGTTTATTATCAATACGTTGAACAGTCTTGGATTTTAAGAATGTGTTCTAAATTGGCTATTAAAATTTTTTTCGGACAATTAAGGACAAGTTGATTGTTACTGGAATAGCAAATATATAATTTTCCTTTTTGAGATGTTTATTTTCTTTCTTGTTGTTTATCTATTTTTATCATTTTTCTTTCTATTGTAGCTTAACTCCTGCAGTCTCTCCTGCTGACTTGATATTGGAACTGATAGATTTTCCACCTTTGAACTGAAGACTTGTAAAGCTTTTATGCTTTTCAGGTTGGGAAGAACTATCTACGGCCAGAATGGAAACAAGAGCTTATTACATTTTCCGAATTTCTTAGCAGGATTCAGTCCAATGATCGTTCTGATGATATTACATATCTTGCTCAACATCCATTATTTGACCAGGTATGTATTGATATTATCTGTTTAGCATTTTATATTCTTCAAAGAACTAACCAGATGTTAGATATATTAATGTGCATCTCTACGTATATGTATGAATGCATGTTTTTGTGTGTTATCTGGCAGTAGGGGATTTGAAGAAATCTAGGATTAACCTGTGGCACTTCATGCTTGAAATATTACTCAATACTTTTCTTTCTTTAAAGACAGATAAATGAGCTCAGGAAGGATATTTGTATTCCTGATTATTGTTCTGTCGGGGGTGGAGAGTTAAGATCACTTAACGCTTGGTTTGGCCCACCTGGGACAGTAACTCCTTTGCACCATGATCCTCATCACAACATATTAGCTCAGGTTTGTACATTTAGATCTTTTTTGTAATGTTTTAACTGGAAACAATTGTAGCCCTTTTTTTTCTTTTCTTTTCTTCTTTTTTTTTTTGGTATTTTTTTTGTATTTCTTTTATGTTGGTACTTTCAACCCTACATTTTGTTTTTGTGTATCGAGGATTAAAGAAGTCACTTCTTAAGCTAAATTTAAAAATGGATAACGCCATTAGCATTCAGGTTCTAAGACTATTGATTCACTTGAGTTATAGAACTGCAACAAATCCACAATTTTTTCTTACATGAATATATTGATTTGGGAAATGTTTGGATGAGATCTGAAGAAAGAAGGTAAATGCTAAAAGAATCCTCGGTTGTGAAGGAAAATGAGATGGGAGGTCTAAGTGAAAGTGATGATTCTTATAAGAGGAATTCTGTTGCTGTTTGGGAATAGGTAGTGTTTTTAGAGGTAAAAGTCAAAGAAAAAAAATGTAAGCCAACCATCAACCATGTGCCAATTATGTTCATTAACCGAAACAACATCGATGTGCTCACCCAGTGAGCCACCCATGTGCCAATAATGTGCATGTGTGGAACCTAAAAGGAAACAAATGCAACTGTTCACAATCAAGTAACTGCTGTAAATTATGTTCTTTCTTTGTTTTTTCCCCCTAAACCTTAACTATGTACTACTCCCTCATGCAGGTTTTAGGCAAAAAGTACATTAGGCTTTATGATGCTTCATTGTCCGAGGAGCTTTACCCATACACCGAAACTATGCTTTGCAATTCCAGCCAGGTAAAGAAACCGATCATTATTTTGATGAAAATCTGACATGCTTATCATTTCTTCATATTTTATCACCGTACCCTTGTTTTTAAAAGTTGCTTTGACAACAATAATCTGTTGAGAGTTATTCTTTCCACTGTTTATGTTATTACAATTTATGATGAGCCGATTCTTTTGTGCTTATGTTCTTTTTTGTTTGAAGGTGGATCTAGACAACATAGACGAGAAAGCGTTTCCAAAGGTGGTGGACTTGGAATTTGTGGATTGCATTCTAGAGGAAGGGGAGATGCTTTATATCCCACCAAAATGGTGGCATTATGTTCGATCCTTAACGACTAGCTTTTCTGTTAGCTTTTGGTGGAACAATTGTGATGAAAATTCAACCTCTTCCTCATATTAATGCCATTTTGTTTTTCTCTCTTTGTTTTTTTATCTTTTTTCTCTGATTCTTTGTTTTGATATAGAAAGAACATTGAGAAAACTATATTGGTAGCCTCTGATGATATGATATAACCTTCCATATTCGTACAATATGGTGCCTTTGATTACTAGGGGACAGATTTTGTGATAATGTCAATATAGATTATGTACTAAATTCACTTTTGAAAGCCATTCTTGTTCTTGATGCAATGGGAACTGTTTTGGCCTCAATTATTATTGTACTCTGATGTCACTGTTGATGATGAGGGTTGTTTAACTTTTGTTGGCATTTGTTTGTCTCTTTTATTCACTTCGGATTCTGCCTCTCTGACGGTTGCTTTTCTTGGGCTTTAGGATTTTTTTTTTTTTTTTTTTTTTTTTTTTTTTTTTTTTTTAATGAAAAGAGATAACCTCGCCTTATCCACCTCTCTAACCCCACGGAGCGGTAAACCCTTTCATTTTGAAGTATAATTTAGGATTCATTGTACCTTAATATATAAGAAAAGAAATCTATAGGTTCTTGATGATGACAACAAAATAACTCAGCAAATGACTTTGTGTTGAAAATTGTTTAGACAATAATGGTGAATGAAATTTGTTTCTCTCTTGTCAATAGAAGACATTACCCTTGCTTTTTTTTTCTTTCATTAATAATAACTGGATATATTTGTTTGGATAATAATAATAATAATAATAATAATAATAATAATAATAATAATAATAGTTAATTATTATTATTATTATTATTATTATTATTATTATTATTATTATTATTGAAGGGTTAAACGACACGTTTAACGCCGTAGGCCATTTGCATTCCAAAATCCTTAAGAAAAACCTATCTCAAATTACTCGTACTTTATTTGATATTTTGTGGAAAACCAAAAGCTTTCAAGTTGCCAAAATACGAAGATGTGATGCAAGCAACTTTATTTTTCTCTCTTGTGACTTTTAAAAAGAACAAGGGAGAAAGAAAATAGTCACAGAACTAGCAAGAAGAAGAGCCTCATTTACCAAAATAATAATAATATTATTAGAATCTAGTCATTTGATGACAAATACTTTCTGAGTGCTGCACTTTGTATGCCAAGTATGTAATAATGGTAAAGTAAATTGAGTCTGTACAAAATAAAAAGAATAAAGTTGAGGGGAGTTGCTCGTCTCAGGCTTGGTAGAGAATCTTCTCCATCTCTAAGTTCTTAAAAGGACGGACAATTTAAGTTGTTCCTCAAAGTACTCGATACAATCTTATGATATGTGTCAATGAAAATCCTATCACCTTCATTTTAAACCGAATGAAGATGCTCTTAGAGAATTCTAGAATATTATAGATAGTTCTAGAACTATACATAGATATTCAAGACTCTTTAGGAAGTCCAAGAATACTCTAGAAGATTCTACAAGAACATTATGCAAATAATAGAAAAGGTTCTTAACATTATAAAAACCTGTAGAAGGTTCTAGAAGATTGTGAAAAGATGTGGAATGTTATGAAAATTTAAAAGGAGTATTCTCTAACACCAGACTATTCTATAATTGTAATGAAGATCCAGGACTTGTAAGCAACATAGTATAGATTTTTCTAGATTTTAAAATATAGACAAAGAAGAACAAGTTTTAATCTCCACTATCCATTGGGAAAGCTGAAAGATTATGAATAGTTTTGATCATTTGACATAAGGCATCCTACATAACATCCTTCAATAACTTTATCAACACAATCTTCAAGTTAATAAAAATTTCTTTGTCAAATTTTCTCCGCTTGAGTGTTTTTTTTTTCAACTTAAAACATACCTACTTGATTATTACTATATGTTGTCTATATATATTTCAGCTGAGGCTAGTGGTAACTATGATATGTGTTGTTATGCCTAGCACAAGAAAAATAACATAAAAAAAATCATGAACCACCTCTAAACTATACTATGTGGTGGGTTATAATAAGGTTGGGTAAGAATATTTGCTATCTGTTGCTTTGTGGACACGTAGTTGAGATGAACCACTTCCTTGTTGACTTTTTTTCTAGATAAAGTGTCGATCAATTTCAATGTATTTTGTCATATCATGTATTGGCGATGAACAATCTTTCCTTACTCATTTAAGACTCTTTTGATCCATGTACCTTCACACAAGCCTTAAGCAAGTGTTTTGAATTCAGCTTCTATGCTACTTCTTCCAACCACATTCCACATTCTGCTTTTTTACTTCATCATGTAACAAGATTGTCTCATATAAAAGATCAATAACTAGAGGTAGAACGTCTATATGAGATGCTCCCTGCCCAATTTGCACAACATATACTTCAATGTTTCTTTTATTAGTTTCCTAAAAGATAGTCCTTCATTTGGGTGATGCATAAATTGGCTAACCATACTAGCAACAAATCTAATATTTGGACGAGTATGAGAAAGATAGATAAGACGCCCTATGAGACCTTGATATCTCCATATCCACAAATGCACTCTCGAAATTGTGTCATAGGAGAGTTTGTTGGTTTGCATTCTAGCATACTAGTTTCTTTGAGAAGATCTAACACATACTCCCTTTGAGATACCATGTTTTAACCGAGCAACCTCCATGCCTAGAAAATATTTTAGATTTTCTAGATCCTTGACTTCAAACTCTTGCGTCAAGTGCCTTTTCAAGGCTTGTAATTCTAATTCATCATTACCAAATAGTATTATGTCATCAACATATACTTTCACGAGGGCAAGTAGGTCTTTAGATTTTCTTTTGACAAATAAAGTATCATCTTATTAGCATTGTGAATACCGAAAACAAAAAATTTGCAAATATACTAAATCAAGCAGAGGAGATTGCTTAAGCCCATAAAGAGATTTCTTTAGCCTGCAAACCTTCGTTGTACCAAATTTCTATGTGCATCCAAGTGGATCATTCATGTATACTTCTTCTTCCAAATCACCATTCAAGAAGGCATTCTTAATATTTAACTATCGAAGATTCCAATCTAGATTAGCAGCCAGACATAGATAATTCTTAAGGTGTTGAGTTTTGGCAACTAGTTGCAAACTTTTCCTAGTAAACTTTACTCTCAAATAGAAATGCTCATGATTGAAGCTGATTGTTATGCATCTTTTGCTCATGATTGAAGTTGATTGTCATGCATCTTCTCCTTTTGACAATCAATTTTGGAGTAAAATGGGACATATTCAAAATGGCATCCATATAAATGGTTCAATTATTAATAATCATACGCCGTTGTGATCCGATTCAATTTATTTAAACAACATAAATGGTTTGACTCAAGTATTCAAACAATAGATAATAATAAATAAAATTTAAAAGAAAGAGAGAGAGAGAAAATTAAAGAATAAACATCTACAACACTTGGAATGATCTTTCAACTTTTCTTTTCAAAGAAAATTGCTTACGAATTACCCTTACAAATTCACAAACTTTTCCGTTCCTCTTACAAATTCACACAACTTTTCCATGCAAGAACCAAAAGGAAAAAAAAAACCACCATAAATTTTCTTTTGTGCATAAAACCTGAAGACTACCCTCATTCTTCTTCAGCACCAACAAAAGTTGTCAACACTCCATTTTCATTTTGTGAGATCTTCCGCCATTTGAATTCTTTTCTTTTTGATAAACATGAACTTTTCTTCCACATTAACAAATCACAATCTAAATCGTAACTTAATTAAAGGAGATTGCATAGAAAGATCAGAAGGGATCTATTATGATTTTCAAATTTTACCTTCATTGATTTTCAATGCACATCCCTCAAATCTCTCAATTTTTACACTTTACATTCAATACCTAAAGATTATTTCACATAAATCTCTCCACATTAATTTACACATTTTAAAGATTACTATATAGTATTGTAAATATTGTATTATTGCATACTCAATTTGACGAAGATTTTAGATGTTATAGGACCAAGTAGTTCAAACTAACTAGAAATTAAATTGTTCAATATTATTGAATTTTTTTCAAGTTCAATGTATTTGTGAGGCTTAATGATACTTCACTAATTAAGTGAAACCTTATTGCCACGAGCCTAGCTAGATGAGCAAAAAAGAATGAATATTTCATTTATTTCGAAAGGGTGTCCATGCCTTAATAAATAATAGGAGTTAGACCAAGGAATAAATAACAAATTAAAAAAAATAATAAAATCCTCTAGTAAAAAATAATTAAGTTACTTAAGCAATTAATTAACGGAAGAACCAATTAATTAATTGAAAATACAAAGTAAATTACGCCGTAATAAATAATATCAAGTGTCATTAATTCAAATACACAAACAAATAAATATTGATGGAGCCGATATTAATAAGAATGGTTCCACCTCAAACTAAGGTTGTACACAATGAATAATAGAGAGAGGGAGAAAGAGAGAGACAGATAGCATAGGGGAGGAGAGCCAAAGCCTAAAAGAAGGTTAAGTGCTCGTACCATCTCCTCCCCCAAACATACAAAATAACGTAATTTTATTAATACTTTTTTGACCTGCCAAGCAAGCGCACAAAGGTCCATTATGATATACATTACTAAATTCATGGTTTTGATCAACCAAACTACCCTAAAATGTGTTCAATTATTTCTTCTCCACAATGTTAAACTGCACCAAACATACATTTTGGTGGACCTTAAACCCATAAAGTTAAAAGTATTCATAGACCAAGATCCCCATCACCATCATCTTGAACGTAAGAAATCAGCAACGTTTATAGTTTGAAATCTTTATTTTTTTTATTTTTAAATAGAGTTTTTAAGTATAAAGGATGGGTATTTAAACACGGGAGCCCATCTCCTCGTGAACATAGTTTTTAGTAAACGACTTTTATCCAATTCCAAGAATGCTTTTACCAACGGATCGAGGCATCTTTCATCCTTCTAGTTCTCGAGTCTACCAAAAATTGATAACAGTAACGCATTTTTTGTTTTATATTTAAAAATAAAAAGTAGCACACTTACTAAATTTATTTTTTTTTGTCAATATTAAACAATTTAATTTCTAGTTAGTTTGAACCACTTAACATCTAAAATCTTCCTCAAATTGAATATGCAATACTATATGTACAATACTATATAATAATCTTTAAAATGTGTAAAATAATGTGTAGAGATTTGTCTGAAATAATCTTAAAAAATGTAGGTATTGAATGTAAAGCATAAAATTTTTAGGGATGTCCTTCCAAAATCAATAAAGATAAAATTGGAAAATCATAATAAATCCCTTCTGGTCTTTCTATGCAATCTCCTTTAATTAATTTACAATTTTAAGTTGTGATTTGTTAATGTGGAAGACAAGTTCGTGTTTATAAAAAAGAAGATAATTAAGGTGGCGAAAGATCTCATAAAAAGAAAATAGAGTGTCGACAACTTTTGTTGGTGCTGAAGAAGGATAGTCTTCAGTTTTTATGCAGAAAAGAAAGGTTGTGGGTGACCTTTTTTTTCATTCTTGCATTGAAAAGTTGTGTGAATTTGTAAGGGTGATTTGTGAGCAATTTTCATTGAAAAAAAAGAGTTAGAAGATAATTCCAAGTGTTGTAGATGTTTATACTATTGGGGTTAATGCCCTAAATCTCGTGGTGTTGTAATTTGTAATTGCATATGTTATACTTTATTTATTATTTTATTTTATATTTAGTTGCATTAACCCACAAAATCAATAAACTAACATCCAAAGTTATCTTCTGTAACCTAAACATGTATGTGGAGACATACCTAAATGATCTGCAGTAGATAGATAAGATTGGATACCTTACCTGGTGACACTACGAATACAACATGTTTTGTAGTTGTTACAATTGTTCTAGAGTGGTATTAATGATTTGATCCTAATCATTCATGTCAAGCCATTAGAGCGGGGGTATTCTATACAAAGAGTTTGTATAAGACCAAACCATAAAATGAATAGTCTCTCTTATTAAAACAGTTACTAGTTGAGACTATATTTTACCAAGATGACCATAAATGACTTTGACCTGAATCCTGAGTGAGTTGTGAACTCCTACCTATGAAGGCAGTCCTTTGATTTGCAAGGGTAAGAGTGCCCTATGTCGCTGACTCAATATGTCTACCATTTTGGGGATTTGTTTGATTGGGAAGTTGGGAACCCGGCTACTCAAGAAGGAATTCACTCCTTCTCTATAGAAAGAATAAGTCTGCTCTCTTAAGGGTTGATTCTAGGGCTTGAACACTGTTTCTAGGACTTTAATCAATCATATGATTGCGTTACTAATTCTTTTAGGGTTGATTCCCTTACCAAATCACAGAAGCCCATAACTCTGTTGATTCTCTCATCGAGAATAACGAGACGTTCTTGAAAGATTTGAGGAAGTGTTCTTAGAGGTTCTACAAAGGTTAGTTTATTTCTCCATTTTTATCCTTAGAAGCATGTTTAGGCTTTAATTTTGTTTTTCTCTAAATTTTTTTTGTTTTACAAATTGAATTTCATTTGCACGACGTTCATACGCTTTCGCTTTAGGAATTCTATTGCTTCATATACTTTAGCATCTCACTGGAATGTAGATGAGCCTTCCTATTTCAGATTGAGAAACTGAGTAGGTGGGTCACCATTGATGAAAAGCCAAGTAGTATGGTTGTTAGCTCCATGAATTGACCTTTGTTGGGACCCTTGCTGGCGAAGTAGCAGTTCTTCTTTCAGTGGGATGGATCGTCATCAACTTTTGTGGGTTTTCGTCAAATTGAGAAGCGTTCGAGCAGGTGGGCAGCTGAAACATGGAATTTTGGCCATTTCGAGCAAGATGCCAGATTCGATGGTCGATGGTATGCCGTTCAAGCAAGTTGCCGAATCAGAAACGTGTCTTCGATTTCGGGGCTCCGTGGTTCGCAATCAATGAGAAGTTTTGGCCGACCGATAGAGGTAGAGATGGAGAGGATTTTCGAGTGGGATTTTTTGGGATTTTCGGGTTGAGGTTAGAGGGAAAGGGGAGAGAAAAAAAATATAATTAATAAATTATTTAATGAAAAAGTTGGAGAGAAATTAAAAGGGGGAAAATTTTAGTAAAATTTTAGCAAAATTTATGTTTGTTGCTAAAACTATTTAATTTTTAGTGGCATTATTGTTGTGTTACTAATTCTTTTAGTGACGCAAATTAAAAACAATAATCTTTTGTGACATTTTTTTTCGTTGCTATAAATGAATTTTTACTGACAAAAATTAGTTGCGTTACTAAAACTTTGTTATTGAATAATGAATTTCTTGTAGTGATAGTAACATAATCTCGAACGGTGGAAAGAGAAAAACATTTGTAACCATACTGAGTAGGTGAACATCCGAAGAATATGCATTTATGGGCTTGAGGATCCAACGTACTACGATGTTAGGAAGGGATGTCAGTGAATGCACTACACTTTAAGGCTTTAGGAATCAAAATAGGAGATTGAGCACAAAGATGAGAAAATGATTGAAGAAAGACTTGAGAGGAGTGGAGTAACTAAGAATACGAAAAGACACACGATTTATCAGAAATAATAGCAAGAATGGCTTCTTCCCCAATAGAATTTATGAGAGAACATCAAACATGAAACATGAAACATCGAGTGACTTCGAGAAGATGTCGATTCTTGCAATTCACCTTATTTAGATAAAAATTTCTATGCATCATGTGTTTTGAGGGCATGGATTTTTGGTTGATATTGATTTTGGATGAGATACATTTTCAATGGCTTAATGCCGATATATATATATATATATATATATATATATATATATATATATATATATATATATAAAAGCAAAGACCTAATAAAATATATAAGGAAATTGTGTGGGCAATCCCATCATCAATTATTCAAATATCAAGCAGATCGCGATCCGCGTGACACAAGACAACAACCGTCCATAACCTTCCGAAATCAACGGTCCCAATTAACTGAAAATCTTTCCCGCCCCATCTTCAAAAATCCTTCCTATAAATACCAAACCAAAAACACACTCTTCCATAAACAATCATCAAACCTCTCCAATTCCAATATCTCCGAATTTCACTTCCATATCTCTATCACAAATGGCAAGAACAAAGCAAACAGCAAGAAAATCAACGGGAGGAAAGGCTCCAAGGAAGCAGCTAGCAACAAAGGCAGCAAGGAAGTCGGCTCCGGCGACCGGAGGAGTGAAAAAGCCTCATAGATTCCGTCCAGGGACGGTGGCACTGAGGGAAATCAGGAAGTACCAAAAGAGCACGGAACTTCTAATCAGGAAGCTTCCGTTTCAAAGGCTGGTGAGAGAGATCGCCCAGGATTTCAAGACGGATCTCCGGTTCCAGAGCAGCGCGGTGGCGGCTCTTCAGGAGGCGGCGGAGGCGTATTTGGTGGGGTTGTTTGAGGATACAAATCTTTGTGCTATTCATGCTAAGAGAGTTACGATTATGCCGAAGGATATTCAATTGGCCAGGAGAATTAGAGGGGAAAGGGCTTGATTTTGTGTAATTTGTCAAATTGGTTAATTGGAAGTGGATTTGTGTTTTAGGGTTTATGTATACTAGAAGGGAATTAGGGTTCTTTTTCTTCAACAAAACTGAAGTTTAATCTAAACTAAAGTTAATTGGTTTCCTTTTTAGTTTAAAAGTAGTGTTTAAGATCTTTAGAGTATCAATTTGCCTGAAAACCCTAACTATTATTATCACCATATAATTAATTTAGGGTATGAGAAATTGTTTTACATAGTTGTATATTAGATTATTAAAAATGTTTATGATTATAAAATAATTTAATATGGATAGATAATGGTAGCCAATATCTTATGAAGGTGTGTTTAGTCTAAAGATTTTGGAATAAAAAGTAAATGGGAAATTACCAAAAATAAATTAAAAGAAGAGGGTTAAAAGATTTTTAGGATAGTTTTTTAAAATGAAGAATTTTAGATAATTTAGGGATGAATAGATAAAAATGTTTTTTTCCCTTTCCCTTTACTTTCAATTAGAACACTTGAAGTAAAAAAAAAATTTGTATTTTCTTGGCTTTTGAAATTTTTTGCTCTATTTTGTTATTTTATTTTAGTGCCTTTCGTTGTTCTTTTTTTTTTCTTGAACCAATCAACTTTTGAGTGTTTTCTTTTATTTAACTTATTTTTAATTTATTTGTTGTAAATGTTTAGTTTAGGTATTTGTTGTGGACTTTATTAATACTTATTTGCTGTAAATTAGTTTGGTTAAAGTTTGATTTAGATTGTTATAAAGTTAAATGGGTAATTAAATGAATTGAAATAAAGGATTTAGTTTGGTCAAATAGAGAAGAAATTGGTTTGGTCTATACTTGGACAGAGAATTATTTACTATTTACATTCTTTACACAATTGAATGAGGTAAGATGATTTCAATTAACTTAACATATGAAATTATTGAGGTGATCTTTTGAAGATAAGTGCAATTGAAGCTTCTTTGTTCTTATTTCTTTGAATTTTTTTTAACTCCAATTTTATCATTTGATTTGTCACAAGGGTGTAAACATCTTACATTTGCAATATAGTTGGCATTTTGCTCCTTTTTCCTTGGATCCCTTTTTAACTCTGGATTGATTGCTTTTGGAAGTGCAATTGAAGCAAATAAAATGACTTTTTTTTTTAATCTACATTGCTTTCTATCTATTATATATTGTCTTATATTGTGAGCAATTTTTCATGTCGCTATGAATGATGTAATAATTCATATAGCTCATAAGCATAATAAAAGGTTTAAATAACTGCTCTATTTAATTTGAGATAGTTTGTTTGTAAGAAGAAAGGAGAATGATGGAACAATATGATGGAACAATTAAGACTTAAGTTTATTAATAAGGTTGTAAATAGTAGAATGTGAGTTGATAATTTTAGATTACATGCACATAAGGATGGACACGTTGAGAATTTGGGTTTGAAGAGGTAAGAGAATCCAAATAATGAATATGAAGAAGTGTTAGGTCATAAATTGAAGCAGATGAAAGAGGTGATGATATACATAACGAACGGAAGGGATATTTATTAGTTTGGATTGTTTTTATGCATGTTTAGTAAGTCTTTTAGACTCTTATATTTTATCTCGCACACATCTCGCACATTTCAAACTTTATGCATTAGTTTGAATTGTTTTTATGCATGTTTAGTGAGTCTCTTGGACTTTTATGATTTATCTTGCACATATCTCGCACACATCTTGCACATTCCAAACTTTCACTATTTATTTCGAAATAAAATTGGTACCCCTCCTAATCCATTTTGAGTTATTCACCATATCTATGCAATACATTATGTGACTCTTTAGGAGACCCTTACACTCGTTCATATGCATTCTCTTTGACACGCCATACTTTTTCATAACTCATATTTATACCATAGTCTTGCCTCATGTCTTCTATATGATATCACGTGGTTTGTATAGGCGATCGTCTCTGTTAAATTTGGATTTTTATTAATTCTCCAACAACCCAAGATTTTGCTTGCCTATGATTACAATTCAAAAATTCAATAGAACACGAATGAACTTTGACATACTTTTTAATCTTGAATATATTTGAATCATTCAATCTCATTGCTCGCAATCTCGAACCACACTTGTTGTCGATGCATCAACAAAAAGAACCTCTTTTGTAGACTTTTTTACTACAAATTGAATTTTTTTTCATTGCCAATACACTTAATCTCATTGAAAAATCTCTCTTGCAATAAAATATTTGTCCTACATCCAAATCCTCACTTGTAGAGCTTTCTTCGAACCAATCACTTCTTTTTGTCTTCAACTTTCAACTAGAGGAGTTGTAGTGAACTTTAGCTTTTCCTTTGCAATCTTTTGTAGGAGCATCTCTTTGTTGTGGGATGTTAGACGATTCATTGTTCATATCTTAACTGACTTCCGTGTAAAAGTATCATCTTTTGAATCATGTAAATCATACGATGATTCCCATATAGCTGAAGTGGTCTCTATCATGTTATCACACAAGCCAACCTGAACTTCAACAATATCAACTTCATTCTCATTTAATGTATCCATTGCAATTGGAGGGTGAGGGTTTAAATTATGAACTTGGTTGCTCCCAGATATTGAATTGTAATCTTTGTTTAACACTTTCTTGCTTTGATTGCTTCTAGGCTCAAATGATACGTATAGGGGGACCTCCAATGGATTTTCACTAAGAATATAAAACTTCAAATCACGGTCATTACTTAACTCAAATGGAGGAGCTTCATTTTCCAGTGATATCTCATATATGCATCTTATCTTTGTGTCAAACTCTGTAGGGTCAACTTCTGTAATGTCATATAATTCATAATGTAAATCATTGTGTGTTATTTCTTTACTGACAACAATGCCTTTTAACACGCCTCCTTCATATTTTCTTGTCCCTCATCCCATGCACCACTATAACGCACTAAAATCTGAGCATGTGACATTCTTAAACCACCTTAAGCTTTTTACTTCCTGTAAAAAATGATTTGAACTTAGAAGTTGACATATCACATAAAAAAAGTGTGACTTATTTGCGAGATTAAAAAATAGTAGCTAAAAAGCATCCTAAATCACATAAGCACACATATATAATTCATCTGAGATTAAACATTTGAACTTAAGAACCTACGAGATGCCTACGAGATGTTTGCGAGATACAAAGAAATAACAAAAATAACTTGTTGACATGCTTTGAAACATCTCTGAAATAACTCTAAATCAATTTGAAACAATTAAAAATTATATTATTGTTATACATTTAACATTCTAATGTTACACAAAAAAAAAAAAGCTATAACATAACACAATTCAATGGGAAAAAATAACAAAAAATCAAAAAATTCACCAGACAGCACGAGAACTTGACAGAGTGATGAACGAGACCGGAGTAACATGATTGCACCGGAGTCAAATCTCAATGTGAATGGGTTTTGTGTCGGTTCTCTTTACTGTGATAAAAGAAATGAAGCAAGAAAACTTTTCTTTCACTGCGCACAAACATGAAAATGGGTCCTTTTTTTTCTTTTTTATTTACATCGGAGAGAAGGGATGGAAAATAATTAGGGGCAATTGGGACATTTAACCACCTTATTTGTCCTAAAACTCTTCATTTTCAAAAATTATCCCAAAAGTCATTTAACCCTCCTTTTTCAACCTATTTTTGACAATTTCCCTAGAAACTAGGATTATAAACTCTTGTTCATAATTTAAATAATAAAAATTGGGGTTTTTTAAAAATATAAAAAAACGGCAAAATATTTACATTCTAGAACAATTCCGAAAATGGAAAAAGTCCAGAGGCCTACCGTGTAAAATACCAAAAAATGCTCCATCAACCATGCCGTCAACAACGCGCGCCTAATATATTTGTAATCGTTTAGATTTGGTTATTGATCGTTTAGATATGACTACAATTTATACGCGATCGTTTAGATATGACTACAATTTATACGTGACCGTTTAGATATGAGCTTTTCAATTTCATCGTTTAATTTTGTTACACGATCGTGTTCTAAATGATTTTTTTTAAAAAAAAAATTGGTACATGAGCTTTTTAATTCTTTTGGTATACGATCGTTTAGATTTCTTTACGCAATCGTTTACTTTTTTTATACGATCGTTTACATTTGGCTACTCCAATCCAAATGATTTTTTTTTCAATATTTTTATACACACAATTAAAGGATCGTTTACATTTGGCTACCCCAATCTAAATGATTTTTTTTCAAGATTCTTTATACACAATTTTTTTAATTTTTTTACACAATCGTTTACATTTTTTACATGATCATTTACATTTGACTACTCCAATCTAAATGATTTTTTTTTCAAGATTATTTATACACGATCTTTTAGATTTTGCTATTTTTTTTTGTACACAGTCTTATACAAAGTCGTTTAGATTTGATTGCGCGTAAAAAAAAAGAAGAAGGATGATGGAAAGAAATCGAAGCGAAAAAAAAGAAGATGAAAAGAAGAAAAACAATGGAAAGATTAAACAACGTAAATAAAGAATTGAAAAATAAGAAAGATGATAGAAAGAAATCGCAGAAAAGAAAAAGAGGAAAGAAGAAAGACGAAATCGCAGGAAAAGAATGGAGAAGACGAAATAGAAGAGGAAGACGAATCACGAGGAAGAAAGAAAGATGGAAGGACAAATCTAGAATATTTTTAAAAAATGACCTACACGGGCCGTAAATAGTTTGGTGTATTTAAAATAATTTCCCTTAAAAATTTGTTATTTTATGAATTTTTATTTCTTACTATTCATCCCTTACTTCAAATATTTGTAGGTCATATTTTATTATATTTATAAATATTTTGATTCATTTTATTTGAAGTAAAAATAAGCAGATTAATTATTCAATTTTTCTATTTGATATAAATATGTGCATATTCAAATTTACGTTATTATTGAATATTTTGTTTTTATTTTAATGAGTAAACATAATTACAATCAAACTACAATGTGACAAATTCAACAAAATCCAAAAGGTAAAAATTGGGACTAATTTCATAACACAATTATTTATGTTATTATAGAGCTTACTACATGTTGAATTCAATCTTTGCTCCATTTGGTTAACACACATAAGCGAATAGCTATAATGCTTATATTCCTTACTTGACTATTTACGGATAATCATAACCTAACAATAAAAAAATTAGCTTCCATACTACATTCCTTTTTCAACAAGCTATGCTTTCTTAATCTAAACTAACATACAACGATCTAAAGAAAACTTCCTATCATCAGTTGCAACTTCCAAATAGATCTATATACGTCGAATCTGGAAGGGCATACGTATCACGTATGCAACGTCTAAGTTCCGAAGGCATTTTCTGATTAATCGATAGCCACGGCTTCTTTGAGTTGCAAATCTTTCATGGACTTGATCTTGGCTTCTAACATGATTGGCTCTTCTGGGAAATCATGATCAAGGAGGAATTCTGAAACCAATCCTTCCAAAAGTTACGACTTGGACAAAAGGGAAGCCAATCAGCTTAAAGAATAACAATACTCATCATCATCTTCTTTGTTTTTAAGACTATTATATGTATTAATTTATATGATAAGAACTAAATTGCTACAGAATAAAACAAATAATACATTAGAATCCTTGACACAACAAACCTTGGTTCCAGCAAAGATGGTGCCATTAAGAGGGTGAGCAGCACAAGAAGTAACTCCTTCAGACAATTTGACAAACCTGTTCTGTCGTTTTTTGTGCTCTGCTCCAGAACCACATAGTTCATCACTAGAACACGAAAGGTTACAATAAACAAAAGGTAAGAATATATCAATACCTTCTCCATAAATAAATGTTTCAAAAACATAGAATGTTAGAGGCATGATGTTTAAGTTTCTTACTTGTAGTCTACATGGCTGGGAGAGCGGGAGTCGGGATGAAAATCCAAAAGATGAATGCCTTCATCAGAAGAAGATCCAACCACATAGATCTATGTAAAATTACATCATAGCAAAAGAAAAAAAAAAAAAAAAAAAAGAATGTAAGAAACTCAAAACAGAATAAAATTTGAGGAATTTGCTTTAGAACTTGCTATGCACAGCTGCACATGCTATAGATACTAATAACATCACAGTACATTGCCATACTATTTAACTTCAAACCCTTCAAGCTAATTGTTTATGAAATCGACAATAAAAAAAAAAAAAAAAAAAAACAGAAAACGTCCACAGGTCGAGGGAGAGAGTATGTTTATTTTTTATATATTTTTTAGAAGTGAGTAGTTTTATTATCAGAGAGAAAATATCTGATGCGTTTCTAGGGTTAGAGAGTATAGATACAACCCTCTTCTAGATGAAACGCTAGATAATAGGTTCAAGATACTCCAATACTAATATTTACTGAACTGAGAACATCTTGTTGTCTTCCAAGATCCAGAAATTAACAGATTAAGGTAGGCCAATAGCTTTCAGTTGCCTAGACAGACATTCTCGTTTGTGTAGCTCCTTTGCAGGGAGATTTTCTTAGGAGCATAGCTCTTTCATTCTACTTCTATCTAGTCTTTTTTTCCAACAGAGCATCTACTATAATAAAACTGACCACCAACTAAGTGCCTGAATAATGTAAGAGAGTTTCTATATCAAAATTTGGGTGAAAAAATTCCTGGATCAAATTTTGCAAATAAGATTCCTAGCTTTGCAGTTGACTTTGACAGCATAATTTAGACTTTTCTTCACTCGGTCTACAACCTTAAGTGTCAGGACTATGTTGTCAATTCATTCAAACCTAGTACATAGGCAATATGTAAATTATGAGGTTGCCAACAAAGCAAGCAGTAAAAAGAAAGGTTACAGAGAGTCAAAGAAAAACTGAGCAACAATATGTTGTGCTCAGTGTTTTTGAAAACTCAAGGCGCAATATTTTTAAAACACTGGTTGTGCTGTATGGTTAAAGAGTTAAATAGAACTATTCTATACGGGTTTCTACCAGTAAAAATGATGAAACAAAATAGAAGCACGAGTCACAGTAACTTACAGAATCTGTTGGCAGCCATGATGGCTTCCTCAAAAATAATTGATCTGTGGGGATGTTGGAATCGTTTCTACTCTTTCCAAACAAAAAGAAACAGAGTTAGAAAACTATCTGATGCTCCACATAATGAAGATATTCAACTTTACATATGTTTTAAGTTTACTTACATCCAAGCTGGGGGAGGGCAATGAATATGTGTGACCTGAAAATTGTAAACATCCAAAATACCTGACCTGAAGAATCATAAGAAATTTTTAATCCTGGATTATCTTTTAACATATAGAATGGAAAAAATTTATTATAACCTCAGAGGTTAAGCTTCTGGGTGTAGATATTTCACATGTTATCAATGCAATAAAAGGTCGAACAGTCAACTGTGTATAATGTTATTCCTCATATTAACAGTCTACATGTTAGATGAGTAAAAATTATTATCCGAGTCCACATGTAGGAGAAAGTACTGAAAAAAATATTAAATGATTCCTCGTGGGAAAGGAAAACCCTCAATGCCATTTTAGGTAAATTCACTGTCGAATCTAAGGAGCACAAGTCCCACAATACAACCATGCCTGACATATGAGAGAGATCTTTGCTCGGTGATCTGAAATGTGTGTGTGTGTGGTGGGGGGGGGGGGGGGGGGGGGCTTAGTTAATGAAGGGCTGTAGAGGAGTTTTACATTCCTAGAATAGATACATTCTAATTAATACTTATATTTAGTTAGCTTTCAAGTTTTTTAGTTTTTATCTGAACTTCGTAGGAAAATAGAGAAATATCAAGCTGAAAAAAAAATTCTAAGCCACTAAACTTCAGCTGAGTCCTTAGAGTACCCAAAAAGTTAATGCTGGGCCTAAATAATATATTGCTTTAGGGCTTACCACATCAATTGCAAGCCATCATCACACGAGAATTTTTATTCAGTTTTGTGAGAGATTAAACAGGTCCAAAACTTAGCAAATTTATCTCCTTTTTGTTTTCTTTCTTTCACTGTTCTGCCCTAAGCTGAACATATTTTTCTCTATTTTCTCCAAGGCTAAGAAGCACAAGATATGAACACTCCGTATTTAAACTATCGAGGATCATTCCAGTGAGTTCAGTTATTCTTTTTGTTCTCAATGCTTGTGAATGACTGTTCCACGACCAGAGATCTAGTCTAAGATTGCAAGATGGCTAAAAAAGAAGTTAAAGAAATTTGTTTCGAACACTAAAGAGTAGTCTCCGTAAATCATAGGATTTTTCGTGTAACCAATTGATCAAGTAGTTGAATACTTGCGATCACCAAAAATAACAACAGCACAGATTAAGTGATACTAGAAGTAGACATTGAAAAGAATAGATGCCTTGGGTCAATTTATTCCTATAGCTAAGAGAGAAAATATGATTCATTTGTACTAGTGAAGAGAGAAGGAAATTAATACTTCCTAGTAAATGAAGATGATAGACGGAATCAATGCTATTTTTAATTGTCAGAAAAGGAAAAGCTTTTCATCATGGTTCAACTGATATAAACTATTGATCACATTCATGAGCTCATATTAAGAATGATACTTGAGAACAAAAGATTGTAAAAGATGCTAATGTGAGAACAAGAGATCGTAAGAAATGCTAAATAAAATGCTTATCAACATTCCAACTGTGCAGGGAAAGTTGTGCAGAATGGTTTGCTGTTGATAGATACATTACTTGATGAAGGAATATGAAGTTTCCGTTTCCAACTTACCAACCGTCATCTAGATGGAAGGCCAACTGATATGGACACGCTGGATTGAAATCAATAGAGTGTATTTCCTTTGGCATGATGTTTGTTTGCTCCTGCATTATGATGAAAGATCGACAAAGGTAAACCACATCTATTGAAATGAAGTCTTAAAATACAAGTAGAAAAAAAAATAGCTTGTTATTCAATGGGAACTTATATTGCTTATATGGAAATAAGCTGGTCTGAAGTAAAATTTAATTTTCACGTCCAACCAAAACATCATAATTGTTCTCACAGTGCCTGACTGCCCACAGGTTTGTATTCAATTTCCACAGAATTTACATGCTAAAAGAAATATATTCATTTTGACAAATTATATAGCAAATTATACTTCTTTTTCACCAATATGGTATCACACTAATTTTGAAAGTGGCTGATGGCCGACTCATAAAGATTGGCAATAATTCAGGTTTTGAATGGGGGATGGCACCTTTCTTGGTGATGAAGTTCATCTTGAAGAAGGGAGAAGAGGTCTATGTAAAGGTACTAATAGGGGTTTATGGATGGAACTTGGAAGTAATAAGGTATTAATAAGGGCATCAGGATAATTAGCTGGGGAGTTGGTGTAACTTGTTACAAATAGAGGGAGCGGGATTGAGGGAGGATAGACAGTTGTTGAGTGCTTTACGGTTTTGGCTCAGGTTAGCATACTCAAGAGAGAAGTTCTGAGTGACTTATACTTAGTTTATCTTGTAGTTTTTTATGTTTTATATTTCAATATATTCAGTTCTTAATTGTCAAGAGTAGGTATCCTTTTTATTTAGTAATTTCTAAGGCCTTTTATCCTAGGAAATTTGTGTTCTTTTTATGAGAACTTTGGTGGCATCGGTCGAATTGCCTCCAATAACAAATGCCTTACTTCATTCTCTCTTCTTTATGGAGTACTGGTATCTGTTGTAAAATGTTCTAGATGGTGTTTGATCATGCATGCCATGCCAGCATATTTGATTTTTTACCAGTGATTTTTGTGGGATGTCCCTTTAAGGAAGTTGCGCAAACTTATGACTGTCCTTTAATCATTCCTTCTTTCGGATCTTTGGTGTGAAAGAAATGGGAGGATCTTCAACAACACTCATTTTTCTATCGAGGATTTTCTTGATTTAGTATTGCTCAATGTTCTTTCTTGGTGTATGTAGACAATCTTTTAAGAATTATAGTCTCGTTCTTTGATTTATAATTGGCAATCCTTCTACTAAGCCACTGTTGGTGGCCATTGCACTTTTTAAATCAGAAATCTCAGTTTTGGAAAGGGAAAGAAAAAAAAAAAAAGCAGACATGCATTTTCAACAGTCTCACGGCTAGAGACCCTTTTTATTGAAAGAAATAGTGGACGAATATATGTTAGTGAAATTTGAAGTACCTTCAAAGTCCCAATTTTCTCAATCAATGAGGCTAGCTTAAACGATTTTAGAGGAGGATGGCACACCTGCATGATAAATATTAAATGATGCTCCAATGTAGAATCTACTGGAAGAAAAAATCAAAAGATAATAGAACATTATGCTGAAACTTTTCACTGGCACGTTAAGACGAGGGTTAAATTTTGATGTAAACTTAACTGCACTAGGTTAATTCATCTACAATCTGAGCAACACACCAATGGGCAATAAATTCTCGCATAACATGTTCTACTCTGAGTAGATTGTTTATAATTGGCTTCTAAGATAAGAGTGATAGCCATCCGGTTGCCAGCAATTTTTTTTCTCTCAATATGCAAGAGAAAGAAAAAAATGGATGGAGAAAATGGTTAAGGTAATATATCTTAATTGCATAAGTACACACATTCTGTTTCCTTAATTGCATTAAACTGGCCTGCATGGCCAATGAAAAACAAAATCGGGGTAAAAAAAAGAACAGAAAAAAGAATGCTCATGCCTATAAATTGCAGTCTGATTGCCTTTTGGATTTGCAATATGTATATGGACAACTATGGCAACCAGCCCCACATATATAATCAAGTCAGCTACTTTGCAAGAGAGAATCCCTACTATTTCTTTTATTGATATGAGTTCTAAACTGATTTTCGAATGATTTAATTATTAAGGAACATTGCTTTTATTTGGCAACAGCCATTGATTCCATAACATCTCAACCTATGGTACGGTACAACAATATTAATATATATAGGATGCATTTATCGCCACATAATGCATAATTGCAGTTTTAACTCGACAGCGAACTTTTAGTAAAAAAAGAATTCTAAAATTCTCGAACTCATTTTTAATCACAGAACTTATTGAAATCCCAAGCAGATTTAGGAAAAGGAATGGCCCAATCAGAAGAAGTTTAGGAAATTAAATTCCAAACAAGCCTCTTCATTAATTAAACGTGTGTTGGAAATTAGGGGCTAGTGGAGTGTTTATAGCTCCAAGGGTATTTGTGTAATTTATTGTACCCTAGTTTTATTTCCTTTTTTATTAGGGCTTATTTTAGCCTATATATATTCTCCCCTCTTGAACTCTTTTAATTATTGAAAATAATACGAGAGGCTTCTATCATGGTTTTTTCTCCTTGTACTAGGGTTTTCCATGTATATCTTGACTGCTTCTTTTTAATATGGTATCAGAGCATGGTGACGAAACCTTGGCCGCCATTAACGAAAACCAAATGGTGCTAGACGACCTTAGTTTTGCACCAACCCCACCCAGCCATAGCTGCTGCCGCCAACTTTCCGCCACCTTTTTTTCTACTGCCGCTACTCTGAAGCTGCCGTTGATCATTATCTTCAGTCCTTGCATATCCATCCAACTCTAGTGGTGCCACAACCCTTTGATGGAAACTCTAACCGAAACATATATCATGAAAACAAGATTAGTGAATCGTTTGGTTTATCTCGGGTAATGGTTATGAACATCAAGGTTCGGTTGGTTTATCTTCGATAATGGTTCAACAACAGTTGGTTAATCTTCAGACAAGTTTTCAGCAACAAATCGTCGCTCTCGAGGCAGACTTAGGACCTACCACAAACTCCACAAATTTTGCCACTCCTTCAGTCTTACTGATGTACTTAAAGACGCTACAAATTATTTATCTAGCTCCATAGGAAATTCTATAAGAGTAATTGGAGAGGAGAAATCAAATGGCTAGAACTATTTCTTGTGTTCTCAATCCATTAAGATGGCCCTTGAGGGGTGTCACAAATTGGATACCTAATAGGTGAGGTACCGAGAGCGACTTTGCAAAGGAAAGGACTCTCTTCTTCAGTGAACATTTAAGAAACTTTGGCATACAAAAGACAGTTGCTGGAAGTTACATGGTCGACTAAGCAACGTCCGCCAAATGACAAGCATAATTTTGGTAGGGCTTTTATGAGTGAAGCAGCTGGAACTTCACAACCCCCAACCCCGCAGGGAATCAAGGTGATCTTGGTACTCCTCTTGGAGCCATTGCACAATTAGTTACATCTCAATCCTTTACTCTTATCAGCATCGATAGGAAGAAACCCCGAATACTTGATTCAGGTGCTACAAAGCAATTAATTGGATCCTCTGAACATTTTATATCATATCTCCCATGTGCTGGCAATGAAAGAATTAGGATTGCAGATGAGTCCTTTGCTCCTATTGCAGGCAAGAGTCATATTCTCCCTTTTGATAGTCTCATTTTACATAATATGTTACATGTGCCAAACATATCTTACAATTTACTATATATTAGTAAGATAACCAGGGACTTACATTGTCAAGCTGTCTTCTCACCTGATACTGTTTCTTTTCAGAACTTGAGCTCGAGGAAGATGATTTCCACTGTCTGAGTAGGGGACTATTTTTACGATGATGATGTTTCCTCTAGGGATTGTTGTAGGACTAGTTTGTTGTCATCTTATTCTTCTACTTTAGGAAAAGATTGTATGTTGTGACACTTTCTTCTTGGTCACCTAAACTTTCAATATATGAAATATCTATTTCCTCACTTAATTTCTAAAGTAGATATCTCCTCTTTGTCTTGTGATATGTGTATTCGTGCCAACAACATAGTCTCGTTTCCGTCTCAACCCTACAAACCTACCCAACTCTTTACTCTCATTCATAGTGATGTTTGGGGGCCCTCACAAGTTACTAGCGCTTCAAGGAAACGTTGGTTTGTAAACTTTATTGATGATCAATATCCGTATCACTTGGGTCTTTTGTCAGACCACCCATTATACATACATATGTGACGAGGGGTAGTTTGGGGAATTCACCTAGTTAGAGGGGTGACATGTACTATTTTATATATATATATATATATATATATATATTATTTTTGTGTGGTGGGAAAACTTGCGTTTTTGTGTAATCTTATTAGACTTGTACCAAAGAGAACTCCATCTGGAAAGGAGCCCATTGTGTTTTGTATTTTGTTAAGCAATCTAAGAGTTAAACTCTCAATAAAGGGTTGTGACATCTTCTCCTCATTGATAAATCTGAGGTCTTATCAATATTTCAATAATTTTACACAACCATTGAGACGCAGTTCAGTGTTAAAATTGCGATTTTGGGTATTGATGTAAGAACCCAACTCCTTATACTGAGTCGAAGTCATTACTAAATATAGGACAAGTGGTTTAGGTCAAAAATTTAGTAAAAATGTATAAGGTTTTAGAATTTTATTTATGAAAATCCAAACAAAGTAACATGCAAAAATGATATTTCGTTCTAAAGTCCTACTCGGGCCCTATCTACTTTAAAAAAATGGTAAATAGTGAAGAATACTCAAACTCAGGTACTAAAGTCAAAAACAAGAATAAGCGGAAGCAGAAATCCCTATGGCTCGCCACGGTCACTTCTGGTCGCTCGCCAGCTTGCCTTTGCCCTTACCTCGTCCTCTACCTGAAAACATGACATGGAAAGAGTGAGTATAAAATACTCAGTAGGACCCACTACTAGTCCCACTAGGTGCTTGTTAGCTTTCTATCAGAGTCCTGTAACTGGTACCCAATCTCTAGCACGTTCCCGAACACGTGCATCATGCGCTCCCGTGGGAACGTAACTCTGGTCTTCGGTGTCCCGGGGGGACACCTAGGACAATCGGGATGCGAGGACCCCGTCGAGTCGAGTCATATCTATATCCATGCTAGACTGGTGTCCCGTCGAACCGCACAGTCCTAAATAGGTGGTGATCCCGAAGGACACCCATGCAGGTACGACTCTAATAGGTTAAGCTAACAGGTACCCTAATCACAGCATACATACACATGGCATCATCATATAATCATAACAGATAAATCATCATTTCACTCTCCATCTCAACATCCGTCGTACAACCATAACAGTTCTCGTCATCACAACATCATGCTATAATATAACCATATCATCAATCGCATCATACTATCATTAATTTCATGCATCGTACAGTCTAGTCCTCAACGTGCACAATTGAAGGTATACGTGACCTCATAATTCCAAATATGGAGCTAGTAGTAGAAATCTCTTACCTGGAGATTTACTTGGCGAGTTCTAACCGCGAGGCAAGTGTGCTTTCCAAGCAACAAGGTCCTAACTGTTTAATACGCCAAAATTCGTAATTAAGTCACCAACGACTAACGGTTCAAAACTCAATGAAATGACTTACCCTAGAAAAAGGTTGCAATGCTGAGCCCCTACTGAAGAAATCCCACGCTGCAACAGTTACTTGGTCCAAGACGTCCCTTAAGGAAAATAATTTAATTTAATTCCAAATTAAATTATTTAGTGTCCAAATACATTGAGTCTTACTGGGTAATGCCAAAATAATTAATTTAATTACCAAAAATTGGATGGGAGGAGCCAAATTAGTCTTGGCGGCTCGGCTGGAAAAAGGACAGGGACCGGCTCGGCTTGGAGGTTGAAGACCGGCTCGGCTCGCGGCGCAGACAGGCGCGGCTCGTGGTGCAGACAGGCGCGGCTCGGCTCAGCACAGAGGCTACGCACGTGCGGCTCGCACGCGGGCGCTGCTCGGCTCACGGGTGCACGCGGCTCGAGTTCCGGGTCGGAGGCGCGCGGCGCGGGCCGGGCTTCGGGTCGAAGGCACGCGTCGGTTCGGGTCGCGGAGCGGGGTTTCGGCCGGGTCGGATCTTCGCGCGCGAGGCGCTGGCTTCCGAATTTCGGACGGCGCGACGGCTGCGGGAGGTCCGGCTACACCGCGGCTTCGCTCGGCGACGGCTGTAGACGGACGCTTCGGCTGCGCTGCGTCGGATCGAAGCGGCGCGACGCGGCTGGCTGACGGATCGGCTGCGGATCGCGAAGGGTGACGCGGGCTCGGCTTATGGCGACGGCTGCGAGAGACGGGCTGCGCCGGCGGACGTTCGGCGTGCGCGGATCGGCTTGGGCGGATCTTCCGACGCAGCTGGAAGTTCGGCGACGGCTCGGGTGGACTGTAGACTCGGCTGCGCTGCTGAACAGAGAGGGGAAGGCTTGGCGGCTCGGGTTCGCGGCGGCGGAGTGCGGCGGCTAGGGTTTTATTATTAATTTAATTTTTTTTCTTCTCCCTTTTTCTCTTTTCTTTTCCCCTCTTTCTTTCTTTGATTTATCTCTTCTTCTTTACGCACGAGACCCAAGGCTTTTATAAAACAATATCTCTTTTTCTTTTCCTTTAAATAACCCAAACCAACCATCTCCTCTCTCTCTCCAAATCTCACCAAAATCAACTAACCCTCCTTTCAATTAGCAATAATTCACTAAATAATTTCTAAATACTAAAATAAGTAAAATAATAGAAAAATACTTAATAACAAAAAAAATGGAAAATCCCAACTTTAATAAACCGGAAAATTCAAAATGATAAGGTTCTCCCAATAATTTGAATTTTCCAAGACCATACATAAATATTAATAGTAATATGAACAAAAACGAGTTTGTTGGGGCGTTACAATTGATAATGGTCTTGAGTTCTTGAGTAATACTCCTTGAGACTTTCTTTCTTCTAAAGGCATTGTCCACCAAAATTCTTGTGCTTATACCCTGCAACAGAACAGTGTGGCTGAACGGAAAAACCATCACCTCCTTGAGGTTGCTGTCTCTCTCATGTTCTTTACTTCTTTTCCTTCCTACTTATAGGAGGATGCAGTCCTTACTGCGACACATCTTATCAATAGAATGCCATCTTGGGTTCTCCACCTCCAAACACCTCTTGAATGCCTCAAGGAGTTCCACCCTTCGACATGGCTTATTCCTGATGTTCCTCTTCGTGTGTTCGGGTGCACTGCCTTTATTCACAATCATGAGCCTAACCACACTAAATTTGCTCCTTGTGCTCAATCATGTATTTTTGTGGGGTATCCTTTGCACCGGTGGGGCTGCAAGTGCTACCATCCTCCTTCTTGAAAGTATTTTGTGTCCATGGATGTCACCTTGAAGATAAACCCTTCTTTCCTGTTATCCATCTTCAGGGGGAGGGTGGTAGTGAAGAGGCTAATTGGCTCATTCCTTTCATACCCATATCTTCCACTGCGCCTTCTGAACTCATCCTCCATGACACCGTTTTACCCACCAACCAAGTCCCTTGGATAACTTACTACAGGAAGAATCTTAGAAAGGAAATGGTGCCCCCTACTGATCCACTGGCCCTTGTCCATGAATCTGAACCAACACAAGCTCAAGGTACTATTGAACTTAATAATGATAACTTGTATGTTGAGGATGATATTGTTGATGTGGTTGAGGATGACAAAACTAATATGACAATTCCAAAAGAGAATAGTAATGCCATAAATGATGAAACTCTAACAGACAGTCAAGTGCGTGAGACCAGCCCAGATGACTCAGACAAGCTAGAGATCTATGATCCCTCTTGTGACATGCCCATTGCCTTGAGAAAGGGTATTAGGTCTTGTACAAAGCACCCGATGTGTAATTACATGTCTTACAATAATCTATCACCTATGTTTAGGGTGATTATTGCACGTCTCGACATTGCAACAATACCAAAGAACTGAAGCTATGAAAAGTCCTGAGTGGAAGATTGCTGTCACGGAAGAAATGGGAGCACTTGAGAAGAATAAGACATGGGATCTCTAAACTCTTCCTAAAGGGCACAAAACAGTGGGATGCAAATGGGTCTTCACTTTGAAGTACAAAGCAGATGGAACCTTAGACAGTACAAGGCTAGGCTTGTTGCAAAAGGGTTCACTCAAACTTATGGGGTAGATTATTCAGAGACTTTTTCTCCTGTGATAAAGTTAAACATGGTCAGGGTTCTTTTGTCTGTTGCAATCAATAAAGAGTGGCGCCTCTATCAACTTGATGTAAAAAATGCTTTCACAAACAGCAATTTGGAAGAAGTGTACCTGTGTCCTCCTCTAGGCTTTGAAGCTCAGTTTGACTATGAAGTTTGTAAGCTTCGAAAATCTCTTTATTGTTTGAAACAATCTTTCAAGGCATGGTTAGACAGATTTACCTTATTTGTTAAACCTCAAGGCTTCTCTCAGGGACATTCTAATCACACACTGTTTACAAAAAGGTCTGAATCTGGAAAAATTGTTGTGTTAATTGTGTATGTCGATGATATTGTCTTGTCAGGTGATGACACTGTTAAGATTACTAGGCTGAAAAAGAAAATGGGTAACGAGTTTGAAATCAAAGACTTAGGGAATCTAAAGTACTTCCTTGGGATGGAGGTGGCACGATTGAGGAAAGGGATCTCTATTTCACAAAGGAAGCTCTTGACTTGTTAAAGGAAATAGGTATGACTAGATGTAGACTTGCTGATACTCCATGGAATTCAATGCAAAATTGGGAAATCCTGGTGACAAAGTTCCTGTTGATGAAGAAAAGTATTAGCGTTCAGTGAGAAAGTTGATTTATCTGTCTCATACAAAACCAGATATCTCCTACGCAATTAGCACTGTTAGTCAGTTTATGCAAGCACCCTACGAATAACACATGGAAGCTATGAATCGCATTCTAAGATACTTGAAACTTACTCTAGGTAAAGGTTTGATGTTCTGAAAAACTGACAGAAAATGTATTGAGACTTCTACCGACTCTGATTGGGTAGGATCGGTTACTGACAGAAAGCCCACTTCAGGATGCTGTACCTTTGTGTGGGGTAATCTTGTTACTTGGAGGAGTAAGAAGCAGAGTGTTGTCACTAGCAGCACTGCAGATGCTGAATACAGAGCTATGAGTTTGGAAATCTGTGAAGAGATTTGGCTGCAAAAAGTTTTGTCTGACCTTTACCAAGATTGTGAGTTACCTATGAAGCTCTTCTGTGACAATAAAGCTGCTATAAGCATAGCCAATAACCCAGTTCAACATGATATAACGAAACATGTGGAGATAGATAGACACTTTATAAAAGAGAAACTTGAAAATGACAGTATTTGTACCCCGTACATTCCTTCTAGTCAACAAATTGTTGATGTCCTCACCAAAGGGTTACTCAGCCCTTTAACTATTGTATTAGCAAGTTGGGCCTAATTGACATCTATGCTCCAATTTGAAGGGGAGTGTTGGAAATTAGGGGCTAATGGAGTGTCTATAGCCCCAAAAGTATTTGTGTAATTTATTGTACCCTAGTTTTATTTCCTTTTTTGTTAAGGCTTATTTTAGCCTTAGCCTATATATACTCTCCCCTTTTGCACTATTTTGATTATTGAAAATAATAAGAGTGGTTCTATTGGGTTTTTTTCCATGTACTAGGGTTTTCTATGTATATCTTGTTTACTTCTTTCCAATAAAACAAAATGAGACAAATGCTCTAAGTACTAGAAAATTATACAAAGAGCTAGAATCCCTAAGGGACAAAGAAACCGGAAAACAAATACATGGACAAACAAAACAAAGCCAAAGACCATTACAAACTCCAAACAAAGCGGAAAAAAACAAGACAAACTGACAAAAAAATACAAATGAAATGCTGGGAAAGGGACAAAAATGCGCCAAAAATCCAGAGCCATGAAAGAAGTAATCTTTGAAAATGCAATTGAAGAAATTGTTTCTACAGTGAAGATTAACAATCACCCAGTTCCAACTGAACCAGCTGTGAATTTGGGAAATGTGATGTAATCTAAGTAACTTCATGAAGAAATCCTCCTTTCTTGCACTTCAAACCTTCTTTCTTGATTATTTCAGGGTCTTCATGGCATAATTGGCCGGAAATTTGGCCGGTAATGCGCCAAACTTCTTGGTGGTTTCCATTGCCGACTTCTTGCTATTAGGGAAGGGCAGTCAACGCAATTTCAAGCCGATGAGCAAGTCGTTCGATGGTGGTTTGAAGATTTCCCATTCGTTCGTTGAGATCTACCACACTTCTTCAACGGCCATCAAACGGGCAGCCGAGGTGCATGGGAATGGGTTTTCCCATAGGTGTTCTTGCCGGTCACAGCTTTCCCCAATGGTGTAATCATTGGGGAGAATGACTCAACATGTAGATCAACCATCAATTTATTTGCAAGAATCCAAGAACAGATTGGTTTCATATATAGAAGAAAAATCAAAGGAATCATGGTTGGAAATTTTTCAAATAGAAAATCATGAAGATAAAATTGAAGAATAAGAATTTGAAAATGTTGATTTGGAAATTGTCACAAGTGAAGAAAAATCCAATGAAGAAGATGAAAAAGAAGTATCAAACACCAAGCAAAAATCGAACAAAATCAACGACACATTGGTTGCGGTGGAAATGAATCTTCAAACCGTCGAAGAACTTGAAGCAAATAATAAAGAAAATGTGATTCTTGAAGGATTTTCTTCGAAAGCTAATTCTTTTAAAATTGATTCTTTGAATATGGTTTTGAGTGAGATTGAAAGAAACATCTTTTTCGGGTTTACGATCGATGGAGAGGTTCATCTTTTAGTGGCCATATTTGATTTTTTGTCTCGATCTTATCCCTTCGATCATAATTTTTTTGTTCAAAATGTAGGAGGTAGAAACTTGTTTGATAATGGTTTAAGGGCAGATATTATGGTACAACATTGCTTTGTAAATAATGTGTCGTACCATGAGGTTAGAAACTTAGCATTAATGATGGAACAACTGATCAATAATCAAGAAATGAAGTAGAAAGAACACGGGTGGTAGAAGCAAACAGATTTTGCAGGTTAAGTTACGAATCATCTACACTTCTCAATGCAGGTGTTGACTGTTAATTGTTTGTTCACTACTTCACTTGAAAGTTTCATAGTTTTAGGAAGTCTTTTTGATAGTGTATTGTTCTTCCCCTAGTTACGGAACTTATTAAAAGAATTGATTATTCATGGAAAAAAAAAAGTGTGAAAATTATTATGATTAAATCAAAAGAAGGGGAACAAAATAAGAACAAGTTAAGAAATTAGAAATAAGGTGAACAAGAAGGTACTTGCTTCATATCTCATTTCTTTTTTCAAAAAAAAAAAAAAACAGAGAAAAAAGTATCAAACTAACCCTTTCATCAATGGCTTAAGATTATTAGATCTATTACCTCCTTATATATACAAAAATTTGTTAGTTCTATTACCTCTTTATGGTTTTGAAAAGCACCAGATGTTCTCCCTCCGCGAAGATCCCAAATATAGATGACTCCATGCTTACCAGCACCGAAGATAATCTAAACCAAGATATCAAGGTTTCAGACAATGGGACAAACTCATTAACTATGAGAAATGTAATGAAGAAAATGAAAGAAAGTGATTCATAGAAAACAAAATCGTCCACATGTTAGTTGAACAGCAAGAACCTGATTTTCAACATTCAGCTGGATTCTGTTAAGGGTACAGCATGAGTTACTAGTAAGCTCGAGACATGGAACTATTCCAGTTCTTCTGTCCCACATATTGACTACTCCACATGTATCAGATGCAAGTAACCTGCCAAAATGTTCATGGAGGACAATATCTTCAACTTTTTTCTAAGAATAAAGATTAACATGACTTATCTGAGGTGTTAAAACATTGAAAGTTCGGGTGTTCAGAAAAATTCAATAGTTAGCATTATCAATCACCAATAATATACCACAATTTACCATGACAGTATGTCACATGCATTTGGTATTCCATTAAATAAAACTACCATATTAAAGACTTTGTCTGAACACAATTTAAACTTGATCGATCCATCAGAAATGTACTGAAAGAAGACCTGAGTATCAAGTTGTTAAACCCCCAATTTTACATACATATAAACGAAGGGGCAGGAACAGAATTGCACAGAAGACAAGAGCGGCAAAAATGTTGGGTAGGAGAAGAATCGTTGAGGGACCACAAAAAAGCTGCTGTAAACGGAAAGTGTGGGAACCAGTGTAGGCAGGCTGTTTTTGGTAAAGGCTGGTAGAGGCTTTTAGAGGAGTTCCAGCTCTCTCGAATGTGCTGGTTTTGCTACTTTCTTTCCTTTCTCTTGTCTTTCCTTTTAGCTTGTTGAATTGTTCTGTATTATGGCTGTTGTTTCCTTCATAAGGCTTGTAATAGTGACTTTGGTGCTCCTTATTATCAATATCAAAGCTATCAGAGCAGTGAGCTCTGTTCTATCATATTTTTGTGTCGGGTTTCACTGAATGCAGGGGAAGGAGGAACCTAACACAAGTTTCAGGCAACTTTACGTAAAGGTCAATCCATACACATGATTTTGGCCCAGTTTTTAGTCTTTAGCACGCTTGTTTTCTGTAGTAGGCAAAACTTCTTTTTTTGTTACCCTTTTTCCTTCGTATTCCTTTTATACCTTTTGTAGATCAGTGACTATGATCTTATTGAATCAAATAGAGAAAAATGAAGACTTCATTGTTATTCAACATGGTATCAAAATTGACTATTTGCATTGTTTCTCTTCCTCTGCTCCATCTATATCATTCAAATTAGCTATACTCATCGCTGCATCACTTGGTATAGCTGAAATTAGCCATCATATCTCTTTCTGGAGTTTTTTTTTCTTTTGCAGGATCTGAGAGACTTTATATGAAGTGTGATCTATGACTTGATTTAACATCTCTTTTGAATGCTTTCTTCTAGGAGTTTTGTAACTATCTTTGGGTTCTTATTCTTAACAATTGAAGCTCTTTCTTGCAATCTCAAGCTTAGTTTCTTTGTATAGGATATAACGATAATGAACTTTTTCTTGTCTATCCATTTGTATTGTATTGTTCATATTTCTTACTGAAAGCATCGTTTGTAATATACATACACACATACATATACATAAATAAATACATGCACACACATATATTTATGTATACATGCCTATATTAAAAAAAGAAGTAACATTCAAGGTAACTTTAAAGTTGATACTCAATCCTAAAATGTGAAGGGAAAAGACAACCCCATAAGAATAGAAATTAATATTTTTTTTATGAGAAACTATGCTTTGATGGAGAAAAATGAAAGAATAACAAGGACGCACGAAAAAAAGAAAGAAAGAGAAGTCCAGCCAAAATGAGTCCAAGAACAAACTACAAAAAGGAACTTCAATCAGGCAAAGTCAAACCAAAATCATAATTGCAAAGAGGCCTACAGTGACGATGCTCATAAAGAGGTATTAAATCTCCAAACCTCCCCACAAGACCTCTCAGTCTCTCCCAAGATTCTATTATTACGATCAAGCCAAATGCCAAATAGATAAAGCTTTTTATCAATTCATTCTTGCTGAGATTATGAATTATATAATAGTCGCAAACCCATTGACCAACATAAAAAACTAAATATAAGGCGTTGTTAGACCAACCTTGAATTATCCGAAATAAATGCTATATCAGATAAACCTTTATGATTATCTGACCCTATATTGTTGATTCTTTGTCTTACTCTCAACACCTACAAGGATAATGGAAAAATTATCGGTCCATGGTCAGAGAGATGTCAACTATACTTGAGCAATAGTTCATTTTCAACGGTGAAAAGAAATAGAAAAATAATGGTATGGTGACCAATTGTATGAGTTAAGTTCTTTAAAGCAAAACATGCTTAAAACAATATGCCCTTTATTGACAAACTAAAACATAATAAAAAAGAAAGACAAATTTTCACCAATCGTACAAGCAAACTTTTTATTTGCACAAGTAAGCTGCTTCATTTTGAAGTGTTGTCTCTCTGATAGACACACATGTATGTAAAGACTGAACGTTAAACAGGACATTATTGTACATGAAGTAAATTGTATTGGTACTTGGTACTGTTAGCAAAATGGAAGCTTAGAAAGCAGATGATTGTATTGGCCTTTTTCTGTAAAATGAGAAACTTCAGGATTTAGCAATGAACGTTGTAATCGCCAGCAGATTCAGTATAGGCCCGGTATGCTCTTTATATAGAAATAATACCAATACCAAAAGCTAACTTAGGGTTTCTGTCTCCTAAGCCCTCTCTAGGCCCAGGTTCAAGCCCCAACTCCTTACATATTTTTCCAAATTTTTTTTACTAAGCTATGAAGTTCCCCATCAACAAAATCTCTGGATCTACCAACAAAATCTCTGGATCTACCACTTGTTGTAATCGAAGAATATAAAAATCCAATTGAAACCCATGAGTTAATATAAAAGTGAAAGAACTTACTTCGACTGGCTTAGAAGAAATATAACCAATGTCAAATATCTTTAGTTCCTTACTTTTCATGGATGTACAGACCACCTAAGTAGAGAACATAAGTTAGTAAACAGAAAATATAGGAAGAATCCACTAATAAATAGATGATTCAACATCAGCTTTAGCATAAACAACATGCACATTCATGGGGGTTCAAAGTAGAAACAATGAAGTTGCATTACGACACAGTTAAATAAAAGATACCCCATTACAAGTAAGTCATTGTCCATACTGCAGCAGGCCCTAAGTTGCGAAAATAAAAACCATACAAGATGCTCGGAACTTTATAGGTAAGTTCTATATTTTAGAATTCAGAATATATAATTCTTTTGTGATCTTTAATAGTTCACAGCATCAAACTAGATTGCTTCACACAAATCCTTTTGTAATTACATCAAGCAAGGAAACAACTAGGAAATTGATCTTAGCATTAGAATAACAACCAATATTTAGAATATTCATTGAACTACCATAGCCATGTATTGAGTAAAAATTGTATTCACATAATTACAAGGAAATGAATTGAGTAAGGACCTCATCTTGGTTGGCAGGATTCCACCGTACAAAGTCGAGCTGTTCATTTAGGGAAAGGTGCAGTAATTGTTTGTTCTCATCTTCACTCAAGCCTATTAGTAGAAGGAAGGTACTTTAGCAATCAAAATACTCAAATGCTCTCTGTTCAGAGATATATATATACTGTGTAAAAACATGCATACTGTTTTTCCTATGAAGCATAGAACAAAAAGAAAAGAAACGTAGACAAACTAACTGAAGAACAGAACATGAAGTACAATAGTCACCTGTTTCATTAGTCTGCAAATAAAGACTCTCAAAGTCGTGTACTGTTAGACAACCTGTTTTTGTTGCTGAAACCAAGTATATTCCCTGGAATAGATTTCCGTAGAAGCGTTTTGGGAAAAACCAAAGAATAGACAGTAAGAATATTAAGGATGTAAGACAAAATCTGAAGGTAGCGATCTAATAATTCACCTTGTTGTCGAAGTCCACAGCAGATATGCCTTGTCTGACAAAAGAATGAAAATTAGCTTCTCTTTTCCCCCTTTCCTCTTTAGTCTTATTATAGGGAGGAGAGAGGAAAGGTGATAGATATGGATGAGATTCATGAAGTAAGAAGTACTACAATCACTTAAATTGCATGAAGAATGATTTTCCAGTTGAAAAATCAGAAAATGAAAGAAAATAAAAATGTAAGAACTAATCAAATGATACTTAAACAGAAAACACTTCATTCTTTTCTATACATTACACATTTCTCAAAATGATAACCCTTTCAGGAATTGGCAGCAGGATCTGCGTAACTGAAGAAGGTACACTACAATTTAAATTTAAAAACTTCACAGCTATCTAGGATTTAGAAGAAATAAAAAATGAGAGACTTGGAATCAAAGATCGAACATTTTCATAGAATAATAACTGATGAACCAAAGATAAAAGGAAAAAAAAAATCAAAACTATATCCCTTTGAAGAAAAAATTCTTGGTTTTTGTTAACAACCGATGAACTGAAAATAAAAGAAGAAAATGAGTATAGAGACGCGAATTCTTTTACTCCAACAAACAAAACAGTAAAAAATTGAATTGAACAACCAGAAAGAAAAAGTAATAGTAATAGTAATAATAAAACAATCAATTCACATCCCATTGCTTAAAGATGATTCGATAGAGATGCACTGACTTCTTAAATGGCAGTTGATGACCTTGAGCTCCCTCAGTAATCCGATTCATCTGTAGGCTCTACATCCTTAGCACAAACAGAACCCAATTCCAACCACACAATAATCAAAATGAAACCGAAAATTGAGTAATGAACGTACACTCGTTGGACAAAAAACGCCATCTATATGATACAAATGAGGAAATGCTCCAACCTTCATGAAATGAAAACCACGGACTACCATTACGAAATCTTCAAGAATATCGAGAACATTTTACAAACCAAAATGCCAAAGGAAAAAAAAAACGTCGAAAATGTACCTCTGCATAAGATTGCACAAGTAGTCCAGACAATTCCTGGCGATACTTGGGATCCAACTTACCATTCAGTTCTACAGTACTTAATTTCCACCTATTCCTGCTCACATAAACCAACTACGATATTGAACAGACGTATCGGGAAAACAGAATGAAGGATACGAAATAATTGAATCAGAGACAAGACCTCCGGAACGGTTTAGGAATTTGCGGTATTGAATCGGACGGAACCAAGTACTTGTCCATGGCTGATGAAACGGAGCTTGAATTTGAGTTTCCCCAATTGAAGATGCTCGAAGGAGAAGCTTGTATTTGTTCTTAAGCACCAGGCCTTTTCTGTACCTTCTTTACGGTTCAGAGCTTCATTTTACTTTGGCCAGATAACAGCGACGACGGCCACCAGATATAGATACTTTCCGGCCGTCCGTGGGGCTACAGTTCCGGCGAATGTAGTCTGAGAATTTGTGATCAGTTGGGACTTTGAGACTTCGTCAGCCGTTTTCCCGCCACTCGGCATTTTGCTAAACTGCGCGGATTTCGAAGTATCTTATAGTACTTAGAATGTCAATTTTCCCTTGCGAATAACTTTAGTATAAAAGGATGAGTGTGTGTTTAGATTGAATTTTGCGGTGATTAAATTAAAAAAATAAGTTCGGTTTAGGATAAACAATTAAAACCAATCTTTTAGAAAAATGAAATTTGAGTGGTTAATGGTTAATCTCTCTTATTTATATAAAACACTTCCTCCAACACCTTCGACTATCCTCATTGGTTAACCTCTGGCATGTCACGTCTTACCCCAAGGTCACTTCACGCGATGAAGTGCAAGCATGACTGCCTAGACACTCAACGCAATCCCCTAACAAGATAACATGTTGAATGTACAGTAAGCGAAATTAACTCAACAACAATCTTAACACAATTTGATTCTTACTCTTTCCTTAACACTTAGCTCAGACTTACAACCTTAAGTTATTAGGCGACAAAAATTACAATGCAAGCTAACAACAAAAATTTCTCTTTATTAACTTAACAACTCACGTTTTAAATACAATACAATACATGCTTTCTTAGATACTGGGAAACTACAAATAAAAGGTTTCCAATGCCTAGCGCAACTTCATCCTAAAACGCCTAGCTTGTGATGGGCTTATTTCCCTTTTGTAAGCCCAACCCATTTACTATGTAATTGACTAATTCACAGTGAGTGTGACGGCAACTAGTGAGTGAAAAAATAGAAAAAGTAAATTTCGTGTAGTTCCGTTCTTCAACCATTTGGGGTCATCGATCAGATGAAATTTTAACAATGTATTCTTGACACGAGGGTATTTATTCTGAACAATGGAGATTTCGTTTAGAGCTATCTACAATTAGATTCTTGTGGATAGTTAGCTAGCACATATGGTGAGATATTTCTATTTTTCTTCATTGTTAGTGTCGTTTGTTGCCGTGATTATTATTCTCGAGATATTTGCCTCTAGTTATGACTAGGGAGAACTTTGTTGTACCCATTAAAGATTATAGTGGAGACTTTGACTTCGGCCCGAGGTTTTTTTACTCCTTACTTTGAGGGGTTTTTTCCTTGTTAAATTCGTTGTGTCCATACTTTGATTATTATTGTTATTATTATTGATTAGTATTCTAACAGGTTCACACAAGAGTGGGATAATTGATCCAAGTGTTTATCTCAACAGCTTGCTTACCTTACCCTTCTTTACTTGGCCTCAATGGATTGATAACCTGAGGAAGGAAACCTCAACACATAAGTCAAATACTCAGTGAATGATGTTTAGGAAAACCTTCGGGGAATACAGTACAATCAACAAATTCATTTTCATAAAACAGGCCCTCAATGCCATATTCATAATCATAAATCACAAATTTCGCATAAGCCTCTACTTATTCCTTTCCACAAAGAACATGAAGCATTCCCTACACATAAACTACTCGGGTTCATTTCACCAGTATCCCTTGGAGAATTTTCCAGTTCATTTTCTGTTGCTTAGGCTGCTAACTTAATATGTTTTTTTCAACGCATTGACCATCTTCTTAATGCCATGTGGTCCTTGCACCCCATGGTTACCTTTACTCGTTATGTGCACATTGATAGAAATAAAGTCGATGGTTTACTCACATACATACATACAATCATCAAACATGAAACATTAGTCTAAAAAACTTCCTTTTCAATAATCAGGTATAAATATCAAAATTACAAGACATGTTAAACAACATAAAGACTCATAAAGAATGTTTTCAAAACACTATTCTTTCTTTTAGAAAATCGTTCACAAAACTTAGTTTCCGTCCTTCTTTGAATTCTGTCGGAACGCCTTGAAGGAGTATCTCCTAGACAAAATGCCTAGACACAGAATGCAGGCTTTCTCGCCTTGTATCTTGCCTAATATATTGGTATCTCGCTTGGTCAAATCACCTAATGATTAGTTCGCCTACTAGTGAAATCGCCTAATGATCAACTCGCCTACTAGTCAAATCGCCTAATAATCAGCTCGCCTATTGGTCAAATCGCCTAATGATCAACTCGCCTACTGTAAAACAAAAACAAGTTAGAATAAATGGTTGAGTCGCAGATTTCACTTTCTTTAAGACGTTTCGTGGCTCTGCTCTTTTCTACAAATAAATTTGTATTGTCCCGTCATCCCCAAGATAAAACAGTCGTGTTTCACCAATCAGAACTTCATCAGATACTAATCTGGATACCAACACTCAAACAAACACTCTAATGCTTGGAAAACAAGAACCAAAATTTTGGCTGATAAAGAGATAAAATGCGATGAGAGATTAGAGAGAATTTGAGAGGTGGAAAATCTTCGTTGTTATGAAATGTGAAGGGAGATAGAATGTATATATAGTGGATGGGGAGAGGCTCCAACAGTCACATATTTAATGACATAAAAAATCGTCCAAACGGTTGATTATTTATTCAAAGGTTGGAAACGTTTTTAATATAAAAAACAGTTTTAAAAATTCAAAATAAATTTTTAGCAAATATATTATATTATTATTTTATTCCTCGCCTCGCCACATTCGACTACAACAGCACGTGGAGATACCAACAAACCTACTTTTGCCTATCTTTTCTCCCTTTTCAAAACATTGGTACTCCTTGAGGTCCGAACCCATAAATGAAAGTATGGGTCCTTAAAGGGACTTCTAGCAATGTGGGAATGCTATTTTGGAATAAAAAATTAATATAAATTTTGCTTTCTAAAATTTTTTATTCAACAAATGCAAGCTTTCTTCTTCTCGCATTCAGAACATCTAACACTTTCTTGAGATCGTTCATTCCTATTTATACTCACCCTTAAATCATATTAGTCATTTGTAAGCTTCATTTAGCTGGCCAGCTCCTACTTAGAACTTTACATGTGTTAGTTTACTTAGCTTTTTAAGTCATACTTAATCTAAATTCAACACGCAATTAGCTATCTAATCAAGATTAGACATTTTTCTTTTATGAAATACTTAACCCTCCTTGCCTAACTTCATCTCACGTTATAGAGCTTGGTCATGTACCTCCTCATCGTGTTGCTAGCTTCAACGCAACTTCAAAACGCTTAAATCTTCAAAACACCTTCTTCTAAAAACAACCCTATCATAATGTCTCTACTTTCAAAAAGTAAAACCCTTCTATTCCAAAAAAATTAAGGTAATTTTGAATTTAATTATCAAAATTTTATTTTATTTTTTTATGTTGGAATTACTGAGTGCTAATTTGAGATATTTGATTTAGAATTGATGGTTTTGTGGAATTAGAATTATTCAAATATTTGTTGGTTGAATATTTAATTAATTATTGGATTCCGATTTTTTTGGAGTGGTTGAAAATGAATTGAATCAAATTAATTTTTGAATTAAAGTGAATTATTTTTCTTTGAAGGTTGTTGACTAATTTTTGGAGCAAACGGTAAAAATTTTCCCATTTAAGGTTGATTCAATCTCACCTTAGCTTTAGGTAAGTTCGAACGCTGATCAGTAAATAATTAAATGATTGGGTGACAAAATTATTAATTTAATTTTGTTTATGTTTAGAATTGGTTATTTGAGCTTTGACTGTCAATGATTAATTTAACTAATCTCGAGGTAAGAAATTCTACTACTAAGACCTTAAACCCTAAAGAAATTTTACTACTAGACCTTGAATGCTAATGAAATTAAGAGCTTACATGTATTTTTCGTTATGCATTGATGTAGCTAAGGTGCATAATATGTTGTAGTCGATGAGTGATATATTTATGATACATGATATATTAATCAAATTATTAGTTAGAACTTTATGATTGATATTTATGATATGTTTATGATGTTGTTACATGCTATGTTTATACTTACTCCTTTTTATGTTTATATTTCAGGCAAAGGTAGAGGTAGAGGAAAACTAGCAAATGATAAGAAGGGTCTATGACTTGCCATAAGGGAATTCCCTTTGCTTCCGCCTTTCTTATTTACGGTATTTGATTTTTATTATTTTATTGAAACTCATTAATTATTTTATGTTATTTTCTTTAAAATTAAATTTAGATAGGGCATGAACTAGCACTATGTTTACCTAACATTTTATTATTTCTTTGCGAAACTACAATTTATTAATGGAGTACTATTTGAACTTATTTATTAAAAATTTAGTTTTTCTTTTCTTTTTTAAAGGAAAATTTTGTTATTTAAATTTAAAGTAATTAATGACCTCAATTTAGTATAAGAAGTTGGGTCGTTACACACATGACAACCAGTCGACCAACATTCGACTGCCGTCTCTGTAACGGCCGTCATCAACTTTTTATTATGGATGATGAAATTAAAAATTACCTTAATTTTTTATTTTTGAGTGTTACACAATCTCCAATGACCATCGTCGATGAACCTTCTACCACTGCTTCGAATCAACCATATATCAAAGTAAAATAAATTTGTAACTCACATTTGATGATAAAATTGAACTAAAAAGAGATAAAAAAAAAATAGATGAAATGTCTTATAATGATTCGTTTGTCATTGTCAAATTTTTTTTATAGAAAAAACCTTAGCAACTTACACAGAAAACACAAACTTATTTAGCATTCTAATATATATATATACACACACACACACACACGAGAAGGAAATAAATGAGTAAAATTGTTTATAGTATATTTCAAAATGTTCCAAAGTAACAAATCTGGATAAATGGTGATGATGACATTCAATACTTTAAAAGTAATAATAATAATAAAAAAAAAAAAAAAAAGAAAGAAGAAACATATAATTTGTTGATTATATGTGTTTGTATGTTTACTTTGGAGAAGAGAGGAAAGATGTACTTTTGGATGCCATGTGGACGTGGTGGTTATGTTGACGTTTTATACTTTAGAAAACATCTCTTAACAATATGCTTTGCCTTCCTCTTTATGTTTGTTGTCTAAAGCATATGCGCTTCGATACGGGTTTAGAATAAAACAAGTAGATGTTATTTTAAATGATAAATCTTCTAAAAATATTTATAAATATAATAAAATATTACAATTCATCTAAGATAGATAAAGATATACTAATATATAATTATGATATAAGATAGAAACATATGGTAGTCTATCTTAATCTATCATGGTCCATTTTGTATACACAATGTTATTTTGCTATATTTAAAAAATTACCATAAAACGATGACCAAAATGATAAGATATGATATGGTACAAATATTTAAAAAGCCCAAATTCACCAAATAATTATATTTTTATAGAACAAACCTTTTATTGACATCACCAAGTGTTTTCTATGTTTTTTTTTTTTTTTTTTTCACTTTTGTTCTAATTCAAACTCAATTATATACGCTACCATTCTAGCTATAGCTTATTTTCTATCTCTAGTTCTTATTCACATTCTAATTGATTTTTATTCATTTTCTCTCATATGCTTTCTATACTTGGTTTATTTGACATCTGAAAGAATTCATTTTTTTTTTTTTTTGTCTTTAATTATTGTACGTTGTCGAAGGTAGAAGAAACAACTTTATACGTCGTTGCTTTATGTCATTGTCGAAGACAAAATACTTTTTATTACGAGATATGAAGAAGAGAGGAAGAGAGAGATTTATGAGTTGATAAATATAAGAAGAAAAGAAAATATTTTTTAAAAAAAGTTATAAGATCTTATTTTGAAAATTCATGTCAAATCACATTTTGTCTCTTTTCTTTTTTTTTTCTTTTTTGTTTCTTTTATTCAATCAATCTATGAAATAGTAATAAAATGTTTAAACTAAAAGAGGGAAGTCAAACAAAACAAACTCACAAACAAAGATATTATAAATTTTCTATTCTTTGTGTATTTGTACATTCTATGAATTAATGGATTAGATGGAATGTTCTACTTCTACTTCCATATAAAGTTAATTATTTGTTTACATTCCATTTACACAAACTTTTTATAGCTATTAATTACATCTTTATATAAATTAAAAAATAACAATGTTGCATTTCACAACTCACATCAAACATTTCAATCAATCTCTCTCAATCCCATTAATTACATCCATAGTATTAAATTCCTGTCGATGAATTCACATTTTTACTGATTCAACGTCGATAAAAATCGTGAATAGACACATTCGTTCTATTGCAAAAAAAATCTTAAAACGTAAAGAAATAATTAGCAGCAAAATATCATTAATATATACACCATATAAATAATAAACATGCTAACTTGTTTAAAATTCTATAACGAACTATTTACTAATTTAAATATTTTGTTGTTTCTATAAAAAAGAAAAATTAAAATCTTAATATTAACATTTTACTGCTATTTTTAGATGTCGATATTTTTATCAACGTCAACATTTTAAAGGGTTGTTTGATGTTTGAGACTTATAATAGAATGATATTTTGATTAAGCATTTTCGACTTGAATTGTACGTAATACCAAATTCGTCTCATTCTTACTGTTTACAATCCAACTTTTCCAATATTTTCATAGTTGATGAGTCTATTTATATTTGAGATTTGATTTCTGATATATGGGAACACCTCATATAGATTAGATTTGGGGATTAAATTAAAGATGAAAAAGAAAACTGTGTCTATATTTAATGAAGAATTGACTTAAATGGATCCTTGTAGAAGGGAGCAGTTGTGTTCCTTTATTACTCACACCAACTTCTTTCTCCCTCCCTCAATGCCAATTATAGAATCAATGAACCTCTACATATATATATACATACATATATATATATATATTTCCAAAAAGGACAATATTTTCTGAACACTACTGAAAGGGTCTAATTTAGCAATATTTTTATTTAATGTCAACTCCTTTTTCTAAAGTTAAAATCAAAATTAGTGGTTTCACAATATTTATTTCCTTACCAATATGATGGGAAACATTTCAATTCTTCATCATTTCCTCAAATCATTACTCCCATGTCCTATCATTGAAATTCACTCAATATTATTTATTTTTCTTTTCTAAATCAACATTTTTTCTGCTCCATTCTAAATTTTTTAGTTTCAATATTTTACACGTTTAATTCTTAAATAACAATATATTTCAGTTGAGCTTTTAACAATATATTTCAATTGAGTTTTTAGGTTTCAAATATTACGATCTTTTATATTTTTAGTTTTGCTTCTATTTCATCCATAAATTTTAAGATTTATATTTTCATTTTACATTTTTTACCAAATAATTATTTTCCAATTTTTCGAGTTAATGTCCCTTAATTAATTAATTAATTTTTAGAAACTTACAATTATTGCAATTAATTAAGTTTGTTATTTTTCATCATTATTAAAATTAAAGTTAAATTTTCATTTAAGAATAAGAGTAAATATTTAGCAAAATATCAAGGTGAAAAGTGTAAATTTTAAATCTAAGGACACAGTTGAAATAAAACTAAAGTCTCAAGTGTAAATTATAAAATTATGAAACCTATCTGCTAAAGTGAAGCGAACTTAAATGAAACAAACATTCTTATAGTCATTCAAATTTAATGACAATAAGAATGTTTTCTAATATATATATATATATATATATATATATATATATATAATGAAACTTCACTATTTATCAACTAGGATAAACTACCATTTGTATTAGTGACACAGATATTAGTCTATTGATAATAAATTGTGACATTTTGTTATATTTATAAAAATTTGCAACTATTTTGTTATGCAATTTTTTATAACAATAAATCTAACATTTAGAAGCTCAGAGACCAAATAGAAAATAAATCTAAAATCTAGTTTTATTTTTCCCTTATTTTTTTCCTATGTTTGAAGATTTAATTTCCGTCATTTCTCTATCAAAAAATTTCCATACTCCCTTTATTTATAAGATCTCGCGTCAACGTGCTTTCAAAAATAGAGTGAAACCAACTAATATTAATGGGAATTCGAAGTAAAATGTGAGTAAAATACTTTTGAAGTAGTAGGAAAGTTTCATAGATTTAAGCTGATGAATAACTGAAGCTAAAAGCTATGACCAAGGAGTTATAGCTCCTCCTCACCCTCTATCCTTCATCCTTCTTCTCAAACTTGCCCCCTTTAAGTAAACCTAATTAATAATGCACAAAACTCCAAGCTATGAAGCCAGCCACCCAAATCCACCTAACTTTACAAACCCAAAGTTTTAAATTGGACATATTTACTACTCGTGTCTAATGGCAAAACATTTGGGTCCCAACAGGAAAAAGAAAGTTGTGGTTCAGATTCACTTAACAAACCCACTAAGTTTCCCACACTATATCTCTCTTTTTTATAAAGTAATTGAAAAGAGGAAAAAAAAAAAAAAAGTCTATCTCTGGCTCTTATAATGCAGGCAATATTCTAGAAAATGAAATCCACTAATCTTGTAAATTTCAAAGAGAAATAGAGTAGGCTACACCATTTTCATACGGATTTATTCCACGATGTCCATCCACTTGCTTGTCCACCAACTTCATAACTTCACCGACTTTAACAATGCTTATTATAGAAGCTTAAATATTTATCGATGAAATTTCATTATAAAGTTTTCAAATTCTAAACTAAATTACTCTGCACCTCTATACCTCAAATATAGACTTCCTAGCTACAACCAAACTTTCAGAGCATGAGTAAAAAAAAAAAAAGAAAAAGAAGAAGAAGAAGAAACTGGGATGAAGAATGCACATAACAATGGTAATAATAATGAAATGTAGCACCAAAAGGAATAATTTATCTGCAACATTTCTAATACAAATCAGGCAACTTATTTCCCACTTCTTTCTAAGCCATTCATTGGGTCAGCCATTAATGGCAACTTCCCTTCTTAATTTATATAACCAGATCTACAACAGCCAAGTCAATCTTTCTCTCTCTCTAAAGTGGCAGATTAAATGCAATGAAAGATCTACTAATCATGCAAATATAGTTATTTAATTTACACAGTGGAAGGCAAGTACCAGCAAGTCTTTTAAACTCACATGCATGACCAGCTTTCACCAGTTCTTTGTCTTCATTTCCCATTGCTGTACCTCACTATCTGCTTGTCCTTTGCAGCTCTCCGATCTTCTTTCTTTTTTCTTTTCTTCTGCAAACTTTCTTCAAAGAAAATAATGTTGACCCACTTTTTTTTTTCCTTCTTAATTAGTACAGAAATAAGTAGTTATATCCTCAGAGAGATTCATTCGTGTTCTATCCTAAAATTTGAAATTGCTATTGCTCTGTACATAAGAATTTCCACGGCCGATCTCTTTTTTTCATTATTGATGCTGACTATGTGAGCACTTACATTTTGCACGATTATCTGAAAGTGTCTGGACAAAAACCAACAGAAAATAAGGAAAAAAAAAAAAAACAATGGTGGTGGAAACTTTTATCATACAAATATGTGAATCTCAGTCTTGAATTTATTATTACCTGAACTTGTTTCTGAAGCCCTTTTATGTACTCAACTGCCAAATCTAACATGTCTGATGTGTTGGTTTGCTGTGGAGAGAGAGAGAGAGATGTTTTAACTCAACCTTTACCAATTTTTAGTGTAAAGTGAAAAGAAAGTTACCTTGTCCATGTTGGGCACTAGCTCTTGAAGCTTCCTCATTCTTTCACTAATTTTAGTTCGTCTGACCTGAAAGTTATCGATAAAGGAAAAGACATCGAAATTTCATATCAAAATCAATTGAAAATAAAAGGACTAACCATCTATCTTACAAAATGCGAGGTTTTTTAATTTTTCTAACATGGCAACATTTAATAAGCTCAAGAAGATTGAAATTTGTAAAAGATTTTAAGTTTTCAGTTATACATGAAAGATTCTCTACAATTTCATTGAATCAAGGACATAAGTTCAGGTTCAACAGATTCCCACGTTATACTAAACTTAAGTGAAAAACTTCAGGGTAATCTAGATTCACCAGATGGCTTGACAGATAAGAGAATCACAAACCATGTTATTAATTTTTATTCTGCAGCATGTAGTTTCAGAAATAGAATAAACACACAGCCAATGGTTAAGATTGAGAGAAAATATGACTAATTGTACAATATGTCCGAACTTACTCTCTCCGCAATGCTTCTGGGATGAGTAGCGCAGCCGCGCTTGGCTCGAAGTTTACAAGGAACAGAATCTGAAAATTGCAAGATCTTTTCAATAGCACTCATTTCTGCTGAAGTATTTGGTAAACTCAGATGATGAGCAAGCAAGGGAGGGCGATTTCCGGTATCCATCTTCTGAGTTTTCCACAAAGACAATAAAGATACGAGACAAATCAGAATAAGACATCAAGGAAAACAATCACAATGGACTTGAATTAGCTAATACCTTAGTATCTGAAATGTTAAAATTCGAGTACGACTTCTCGTCATCATCGTTATCTTCTAGTGGTTTTTGACCAACAATGTTATCAGACATAACAGCAGAGTCTTCCCAGGAACCAACTGGGAAGCTAGTACTACCATAATCGCTGGTTTGGCTTTCGGCAAAGCTTTTAGTATCTTGATTGGTTTCTCTGATACTTTTTTTCTCAATTCCAACCACGGGACTCATCAACCCTGACGAGTGTGGTGGCAAGGTCCTTGGTGAGAAATTTTTCAACCTGCTTGGAGAAGAAAAAGACGCTTCTTCATTAAAGCTACTACGAGTTCCAAAATTTCCCATGCCTCTCAATGCAGCATAGCCTGCCAGTTGCTAAGAATTTTCAGCACCATGTTGGGAATATTGGAAGCTAAATTCTATTATCATAAACAGAACAGAAGATCATAGAAAATCAATATGGATTGATTATGAATTACTGTAGCCAGAAAGTCTAAGTTGCACAAATCATGTTTCTCTCAACCCCAAATGATCAGAATCTATTAGAACATGAAAATTAAACATCAAACATTTAGGCGAAAAGAATACATACCACTATCATTGATCTTTATGTGGTCGAATAGTCCGGCAGGTGAGCTACTTTGCCGAATGAGATTCGAAGTTCTTCCACCATCTGTTCTAATCCGTGGCTTTAGATCGACTGCAATTGAACCAGATCCATCCGTTTGTGAAATCATACCCTGATTTGGAAGTGGGGGTTTCATTGAAGTTTGATAGAAACTCGGTGTTGATGAAACAGGTGGGTAATTGGTGTTGACATTGCTTGGTTGCTGATGGATAGCTCTTGTTTGATTACCCACATAAGATGTTTGTTGATTTGCCTCAGTGGATACAAGCACTTCTCCACCCTGAGCACTCTTCTGAGACTCGTCCAGGTTCTGGGATGAACCTTCAGGGCCGCCGCCGCCGCCGCCGCCGCCGCCGGTCATAAACCGTGCGAAAATTCTTTCTGTTTCAGGGCTGGATGGCCGATTGAAGAACTGATCGCAGAATTCCCTATCCGTCAGACTTCTGAAATACGAACTCGGTGCAGAACGGTACCGTGTCAAGCCAGAATTCATCTGCGGTTGTTGCTGATGATGTTCATGAAGAATATGATGATGCTGCTGCTGAAAATCTGCCTCCATTGGTCCTCCTCCTTTCTCCAGCTCTACTTCAACTAGACTAACAGCAATCGAACTTAATATAACACAAACCTTTCGGAAACAACTTCTTCTTCAGTTACGCCAAAGTCGTAGTAATCACCAACGGAAACAAAAAGAGAAAAACAGCAGCAATGCAATCAAATCCACAAAGAACTCTGTTTCTTACACAAAATTACTCCACAAATCATCAAATTCCCACAGTAATAACGCGTACGGAATCACAACTTCGACTGCACCACCAGATTCAAAAACAAATAAAACAAACAGACCTAGATTAAACTCAAATCCAATAAAGAAAAGGAAAGGAAAAAAAAAAAACAAAGAAACAGAATACAGCAGAAAATTCGGAGAGTGATTCACGTGCAAATGATCTCAAACTCTAACCAAGAAAAACTCACTCAGACTCACTCCATTCGTCAACGGTAAACAAAACACCAACTATCAAATCAACACCACCACCAAATTGTTCCCACGGTCCAACACGAATCAGAAAAAGATAACAACATCAAATCAAATCAACAACGAACAAAAAAGAAAATCATAATTCACAAAGAAAAACAACAACAAACACAACATACCAAAATCTCATCATTTTTTTTTTTTCCAATCATATATCAATAAACCTCCTCTCAGTCTCCACTTCCTCTCCTGCTTCTTCTTCCTCTTCTAGTAGTAGTAGTAGTACTAGTACTACTAATACTAGGACAACTAGTCCTCTTCTTGGTTTTTCCAGAGGTACACCGTCAGCCGGAAAATATGAACAAATTCGCGGGTAGGGCGGAGAGAATTTAATTGTATTTGTTTATTTGAAAAGAAAGAAAGAAAAGAAAAGAAAAGAAATGAAATGGCGTTTTTTGGTTTCTTTGTTTGATGTTCACTGAAATTAAAACCAATAGGAAGTGAGGAAAGAGTCCAAGAATCTAGGCCCTCAGATTGTGTATGTTTGCGGAGTCCCTCATTTACCAAAACGCCCTCTCCCTTTAGGGCTATTTTCGGAAATGTGATTTGTTGTGGTAAAAACTAAAAAGAAAAGGAATGACTGGATTGTTTCCACGTCAGCGTCTTTCATTGAGAGGTGGGCCACGTGGGGATCTCTCACTGGACCACAACATCGATTCTAAAATACAAACCTGCCTTTTCCCATATTATTATTATCTTTTAACTTTTTACTCTTCTCTTCTCTTCTCTTCTCTTCTCTTCTCTTCTCTTCTTCCACGCCAGGTTTCTCTTTTCATTTACAAATTTTTCATTTATGAGATACCCACCACCTCTCTTCAAAGTCTTCAAATGTCAAAATTAACCCAACTAAAACCCCAAAAATTCATCTTCTATTTATTAATTATTTTTTTTAATTTAACAGGCTTTCGATTTTCTCTATTTTATTTTTATTATTTAAATTTTAAATTATACAATTTTTGGTCATCTATATTGGTTTTTAATTATTAGTTTCCAAATCATTTCAAATAATTAAAAAAAAAAAATTTTAAGTATCCAAACTTTTAAAAACTTTAATTTGGTCAACTTTAGCATTAAACTTTCTTTTGGAGTTTCACATTAATTTAGTTGGTGTCATAGAGAGTGTGGTCATTAAATATTTTTTTAATTATTAATCAAAAATAACTTTTATACCTCTCTCTCTCTCTCTATATATATATATATATTAAAGAAATAACTATGAAATAAACAAATTAAATAATAGTAAGTTTAAAAGTTAAAAGTTCCTTTAGAGTTTAAATTGATTTTGAAGCATTAATAAATTTATGGTCAATAATTTAGTTTCAATATTTTAGAGTTTTTTCTTAATGTTCAATTTTAACCTATGAATTTTCCATAAATATTAAATTTAATTTTTACTACGTATTTAAACTATAATTTTGTCAAGAATTAAAAAAAGAAAACTATTAGCAATTTTTAATATAAATTTTACAAAAATATTAAATATTGTGTATCTTTACATAACAATTATTAGGATGATTTAATCACAGTTAAAATTGAAAGTAGAATAAGATGAATATCAAATTATTTTATAATATTAATATAAAAAAAAAAAAAAGGTTAATGGTCTTTTTATAACCAAAAAATAAAATAAGATAAAATATATATTGGTCTTATCTCAAATGACGTTGAAAAATACAATTCAGTAATTAATTATTGACCTTTAAGTACATAAGCATATAATAAAATAACACGTTAAATACGTGATTAAGTTTTTATAATCATTATTTCCTAAACAAAAAGTTTATAATCAATTATAGATAAATAGATGTACACACATCACATTATTGTATTTAATATAATAATTGAATTAAGATGTAATTACCAATTTGCTTACTATCTTTCCCTATATTTTCAAATATTTAATTTTAATCAATATAATTTCAAAAAAAAAAAAAAGTCTTAAATTTTTTTTATTATCATATATTTTTTATCAACATTTTCACTGCACATGTTTTAAATATATTCACGTATTGTGTTTCATTGTTTAAATTATTATTATTATTATTATTATTTAATTAATTTTGATGGACTATATTTAAGATCTATTGAAAACATACGAATTGAACTTAGACATTTAAAAAATCGTACACATCAGAGGTTGAATTATATTATATGATAAGTAATATTTGAGTTAGAGTTGAGATTATATATTTTGATACATCAACTTTAATCAAGAAACAGTAAAAGAACATTTTTTTTTATAAAAACGACAGATTTTTAAAATGAAATGTAGAAAAATAGGCATGGAAATTAATTTTTGTAATATAAAATAAAAATTATAAAAAAGGTAAGATATAGAGGAAAGAGAAGAACATAAAAAGAAGTGGTGGAGGAGAGATGATGTTTTTTAGAAAGAAAAAGAAAGAGAGAAAAAAAATTGATGTGTTAATAAAGAAAAGTGGAGAGAGAGAGAGAGAGAGAGAGAGAGAGGTTTTGTTATATTACATGTGGAGAGGGAGAGAGGAAGAGAGAGTTTTGGGTTTTGTATTTGATTTTTGAGCTTTTTTGAATCCCCTTTTTATATACCACTTTGCGTCTTGTTTAGGGTTTTTCCCTATAAGGATTCTATCTTTAATTATCCCAATCCAAACACATTCTATTTTATGTGTTTTAGTAACACCCTTTAACAAAATTCTCAACATTAGATCACTTATTAATACAAACATTAGGCATGTTTTAGTAACATTTTGTCAATTTAATCGTTTAATTTGATTACACGATTGTTTAGATTTGGTTACACGATCGTACAGGTTTGGCTATTGAAAACTAAACAATTTTTTTTTTAATTCTTTTATTACACAATCATTTATTTTTTTACATGATCGTTTAGATTTGGTTATCCTAATCTAAATAACGTAAAAGAGAGGAGAAAAAAAAGAGAGACGATGAAAAAAATAGTAGCAAAAAAAAAAAAAAAAAGAAGGAAAACGATAAAAAGAAATTAGATCTAAACGATGTAAAAAAAAGACATGGAAATAAATCGCAAAATAAAAAAGAAAAGAAAAAGAAAAAAAGTCAATAGAAAGAAATTGCAGCGAAAAAAAGAAAAAGGCAACGGAATGACAAATTTGGAATATTTGAAAAATGACTAAATTTATAGACTTTGTTAAACGAGCCGTAAATGTTTTAGTAGTTTGTTATATTTATGAAAATTTTCTTATAATCAAATTATAAACTTCTTTTTTAATATAATAAAGATTGTAACACATCTATTATCTCATCTTCATTCTCATACTATGATAAAGGAAAAAGAAAGAGAGAATGAAAATTGTTGTATAGCTAAGCAAAGTCATATAGAAGAAGTCCAATAATATATGAGTTGCTATATATTATTGGAGTTTTGCTAGGGCCTCATAAATAATATTTATATGCATTCATTTCTATACTTATATATATATATATATATATATATATATATATATATATATATATATATATATATATATATGTTTAATTTTAAAATATATTTAATTTTATTGTTCAATTATTGTTATATTTTTCTTTTTCCTATTTACACTATTGTGTTCATAAATATATAAAATAATGTAGTAAAATTTTAGAATTTGACTTTTTTTTTTTAAATACTTTGGCCATAAATTTATAAAATGGCCGTGATTAAAATAAATATTTATATTCACAATTTCCATATTTAATATTGAAACTACACCACAACCATTATAATTATTTGTCTTAACAACTTGAACAAGACAACACAACCAAACCACGAAAACTATCCTACCAATGTTACCAATTTTTGAAAAAGTTGAATGTTACGAAACTAAAACTTAGAATGAACCCTCAACAACATGACCTTCATGTCACTGGTGTAACTGGAATAAACATTTTTTCCTTCTCGATCACAAGTGTTCAACAACTGTTACATAGTCTACTGACTCCATCATTAAACCATAAGTTGCAAAACATAAAACCATCTTAGAATTAACCTTTTAAAATGTAAATGATGCCTTATTTATTAATTATATTATTCAACTTGTGCATTTAAAAAAACACTTTGAAGCTCTCCAAACTTTTTAAAGGATACACATCCAAAGTTCTTGGAGGAGAAAGGAAAAAAAAGAAAAAGAAAAAAAGAAGAAGAAAAGAAAAAGTATTGATGGGCATGTGAAACTAGACTAGACACTGTACTATACAAAATATATATTGATTATTATGTATGAATTTCCTTTTCTTTTTTTTTTTTTTCCCCTTAGTGGAGAACAAGTGAACTTTCATTATAAATTATTGTTTATCTTTATATATATATATTTTTATTTATCATTATATATCTTTATCATTATAAACTATATTTTTACTAATATATTTATAAAAGGTTGTTTGGTGGGAAATCTAAAGCACGATTAAGAATAAAGAGTTCACAGTCCTAATTTTATATTTTCTATTTGATACATACATATTTGGTAGGAAAATTTAGGAATTAAATTCTAATATAAACAATATATATATTGCAAAATATTAGGTGGCCGATTTATGACTATTATTAATTAGGTTAAGAATATTTTCTATGTTAAAACAATTTTTATTATTTTTTTATTGTGACTTATATAAATTAAAAAATTTGAATTGAATTTATATTTATTTTATTTAATACGACTCTCCATTTTAGAATTTAAATTTAAAATCTTCATTATTAAAAACATATAAATATGGTTTTCAAAATTTGACTTGTTTGGATGACAAAATCCAATCTTTTTTTTTTCTATTTATTATTTATTTTATTTAGGATATGTTGTTTTACAAATTAAAATTTGGCACCAACTTTCAAATATTTGGCCTATTTTTCTTTTAATTATAAAATTGTTTTCACTCCTTAATTAGTTTGGAAAAGTTAAAGTTTAAGAGCATTTCTACAAATAAAAAAAAAAAAAAAAGAGAGAAAAAAAAAGGTGTCCATATTAAGTAATTTATTACTTAATTAATAAAAAAAATAAGTACAATTAAAACATTGCTTATAATGTAATGTATGCACAATTGAGACAGTAAGTCAAAATAATGAAAAGTTGAAAAAAAAAGGACCAAAAAGGGAAATTGGAGATTTATACTTTATATAGTTTAAAATCCTTTTATTCTTATGAATAACTAAGAATGGAATTTATTCCTTCAAAATTCAAACTTATTAACAATAACTACACCAAAACTATATATGGCAAAGATCTTGGTTTCTCCCATTTATATGCTTTTTATACCCAACATTTTAATTTTTAATTTTATGAATCAAATATTTCTTCCAAATATAACAACCAACCTTCATGGATATTTATTTTTAGATATGAATAGATTTCTATTAATATTCATTTATCAATATATATTATTGTCTGTAGTATCTATTTATCAACGTTTATAACTGTTTAATATTGATAAACAATGACAATTTACTTTATTTATAAATATTTTCAACCATTTTCTCCTTCATAATAATTATTATTATTATGTATTTTTTAAAAAATATAACAAATCGACAAAATATTTACACTCTATAGAACAATTTCGAAAACAAAAAAAAGCTCACATGCTCACGAAGAAAAAATACAAAAAATGCCCTATCAACAACGCGCATAATATATTTGGTAAATGATTGTTTAGATTTAGCTATTGTTTGTTATACGATCGTTTATATTTGATCATTTAAATTTGGGTAGCCAAATATAAATGATTTTTTTTTCATAATTCTTTGTACACGATCGTTTGATTTGGTAACACGATCATTTAGATTTTGTACACAATCGTTTAGATTTGGGTAATCAAATCTAAACATATTTTTTTTCAAGATTTTTTTTGATACACGATCATTTAAATTTAGTTATCCAAATCTAAACAATTTTTTAAAGATTATTTGGTATACGATCATTTAGATTTGACTACCCAAAATATAAACGAATTTTTTTTTCAAGATTTTCAACAACAAAATAACAGTTTGAAAAAAATTGAAAAAAAAAGAGAAGAAAGACATTGAAAAGGAAAGACAAACCTAAAATATTAAAACAACGACCACCTTCATTGACTTTTTCAATTTGTTATAGGAGTCGTAAGTATTTTACATTTTGGTTATATTTACGAAATTCTTTTATATTTATATTTATTATTATTATTATTATTATTATATGGGTTATGGAAATTAAGTAAATGAATTTAAGAGTTGTTTTGAGTGAGAAAATAATGTATTTGGTGGGCAAAATTGAGAAGTGAATTGCAATATATAATAAAATAGTTGGAGCACAATGTTATTCCACCAAAGTTTTTTAAATGGCACTTTTTAAGGGACCATAAATCCACATTTGCTCTTTTTAACACACATGTACACCAATCTTTACAAAAGTGACTCTCTCTCTCTCTCTCTCTCTCTCTCTCTTTCTCTATCTATCTATCTATATATATATATATATATATATATATATATATATATATATATATATATATATATATATTTAATAAAGAAATCAAAACCCACTATTATATTGTTACTTTTTTAGCCATGGCCATTCAAAATTAAAACACCAAAAGCTATTTATGCACTTAACATTTTCATCTCCATCCTTATCTTACAAAGCTACCTTATCAATAATTAAAATACTAGCAGTCGTTCATCTAGTTCTTGTATAGTACTTGTCGAGACGACCTCACAGCGCTCGTGCCAAGTGGGTTGTGATAGATATATGTAGAGAGGAAAAAGATAGTAAAGGTTTCAATGCAAAACATATAAAGAACACATACTTTTATAAACGACAATAGAAAATAAATCTAAAATTTAAAACTTCAAGTGTTTAATTTAACTGCTAGTTGTTGAATATGATCTTCTCCTTGTTATAATCCGTGTAAAGTTTCGATCAAATTATATGGTTTCAATTCATAGCAAAATCATGTTTTTTTTAGTAATTAACATCAACACAAGAGGATGATGTAGAACCAACAAATAATGCAACCCTACCCTGATCATCTATAGAGATAGATATCACTAGAGTTGTATTCGTCGAAAATGAAGCACGTGTGTCATGTACAATCCTCTAATCTCAACTTGATGAAACCACATATATAGTTAAATGGTAATTCTAGTTCTAGTACAATATCTTTTAATTAGGTTAAATATACTTATTTATATTTTTTTAAAAACATATGTTAAATTAATTAATGTATGGAACCGAAGAATTCGAACCTCTAATATGAAAGTTGAATTTAATTGACTTGAAAATAGATTTATTTGTGCATATCATTTAGAAAGAGACGATTTCAAATAGGAATAATATAATTGTTGAAGATTATATATAGAAAAGAAAGAAATAATATAATATGGTTGTCAAGTCTAAAAGCTAGGCCAAATTTCAATGGGTTTTTGGACATATATGGGAAGACATTTCTTTCACACTTGAACAAGGCATGTGACTCCAAACCCTTCAACCTTTTGTTTTTTTCCCCCTCCCATAAAAAGAGGTTAAGTTTAATCTAATATATTGGAACCCTTTGTGACTTTTTACCATAATATAATATTTAATCACAAAAACTTTTTAGTATTCCTACCAAAATATAATATTTCATTACCGAATACAAATTTTAGTTTAGTGATAATAAACGACATTCTCTCTATTAATAGGGATGAGCATGATAGAATGAAAAATCAAACTGATCGATCAAAATCAATTGAATAGAAAGTAATTAGCCAAAGAAGAAGAGAGATTCAGTTAGTGTTCGCTGTAAGAAAAATTAAAATCGATAATTTTCAAAAACGAAAAAGAATTCTAAGGAATTTAAGTGACCAAAACAACAAAAAAAATCGACAAAACTTGTATTCCTCGACAATTGAAATCAGTTTAAACATTTACTAAATTGACCATGGTTGGTTCGATGATGATTTAGTTGAAAAATTGACTTCAACCAACTGTTGTACACCTCTACTCTCTAAGGTCTTATACTTTAATTTTGATATATGTGAGTGTTCGAGTTCGATTGTGTGCACTTCGACTAATTACACTGAATAATTTGCTTTGATCCTACAACATCCGATTGTCAACAAAACTTATAAAATATTAAATCTCGAGTAGATGACTACCATGAATTAAAACCACGTTATTTCCGTCTTTTTATCAAATCATACCTATAATTTCTTATAAGTTATTTTCAATGGTATAAAAGTCATTACCATTCAATGATAAAAGTGTAAGAAACACTGAAAAAAGACATAAAAAAGATGATGAAAACGTTGATTCAATTTATATATAATATTTATTAGTCAAAATGTGTAAAGGTGCAAAAGGATGAAAATTTTATCCAACGTTTGAAAATAATTTTATAATGTTCTCTGAGAAATTATATTTTAAAGAATATTATAACATTATATTTTTTATATAATTATTCTACTTGTTAAAAATAATAATTTTCCTTTTTTTTTCTTTTTTTTTTTTTTTGAAAAAAAATGATAATTTCTCCTTAGACTTTAGAAAACTATCTATTGGTTTCTAATAATCATAAAAAGAAAAAAAAAAAAGCACTTAACATGTTTTTGTATTCTTTAGAATTTCCCAACATATAGATTTTAAAGAATTAAAATAATAAATATTCTTCAAAATTTCAAAATTAAAAGGTCAATAAATTAATAAATATAGGTTACCAAATGCACTTGAAAGCTTTTTGGAAATTGTTTTTTCCATTCTCATTATTGTTTCCTCCTTTCCATTTTCTTCATTTTGTTATAAATGATTGTTAGAATAATTTGAACTAAATTTCTTTCTAAAAGATAGACTTCGTGCGAAGAATAAATAGTTAGATTTTGGTTAAATATTAAAAGTCTAATTGTACATTGAAAACGTAAACAAAAAAAAAAAAAAAAAAAAAAAAAAAAAAAGAAAAAAAGACAGATGAACTCTATATATATGCGATAACAGAAACATATATTGTTCCGATTAAAAACAAAGTTTGAATATGTTTGGCTCTAACGAAACTTGGTTTTGTATTATGTAAGTCTATGAGTAGTTTGTAAAGGGTGAGAACAATATAACATTTTGAGAGAAAACTTGTACTTGAGGGTGGATTTTTTCCAGTAGGCTTTGATTTTTTTCTTTCTTGAGTTGGAGTTTTTTTTTTAATTAAAATTGTTATGTTTTCTAATTTTATTTTTTAAAAATTTCTAATTATTTTTCTATGATAATGGTGTGAGATTTTTTTTTCTAACATTCATTTAATGTTGTAAAATAAATTATTTAAGAGAACTCATTGCTCTTTTTTAAAATGTAGAATGATTTTATATATATATATATATATAACATGAACAGTGAAATGGACGGTGATGATGGAAAGTGAGTTTTAAATATTTTTTTTCCCTGTTAATATGAGTTCAGGTCAACTGACATCTGTATGTTTTCGAGAACAATAAGTCTTTAATTAATAAAACCTTTTCAAAAAGAAAAAAAAGTGTTTTAAACAAAATTATTGTTTTTGAAAGATAGCTTGTTCCTTCCTAATATTTTAATTATGTGATAATGTTGTTTGGTAATCATTTTGTTTTATGGTTTTTAGTTTTTAAATTTTGGTTTGATTTTTTAAACCATTGGTAGAATGAAAATAGTAAAGGAGGAAATAGTGTATATATGCTTAATTTTTCAGAAATAAAAACAAAAAACAAAATGGTTATCAAATAAGATTAAAATTTTTCACATTTTTCTTAAAAAAACACTTGAACTCCTGGCTAAATCTAAAAGTAAAAACAAGTTTTTAAAGGAAAAAATGGTTTTAGATGTCAAAAATATTAAAAATATTTACAAATATAACAAAATTTTGTAGTCTATCAGTTAGGGGTGAGCATTAGTGGATCAGAATTAATTTTCTAACCAAATTGCCACTGAATCGACTATAGTCAATTTAGTAAATGTTAAATTCGACACAAAACGTGAAAAGTAAATTTCGATCAGTTTAATTTTAAAAAAAAAATAAAAAAAAATCATTTTGAAATTTACCATAACCTGCACCTACGAAATCCTCTCCTTTTTCTCCAACTGACTTTATTTTATTAGGTTGACTCAATTTTTTGGTCTATCATCCTCACCTTTGTTTTAGTATTAATTAATATCTATTTGCATCTATCAATGATTATGAATATCTATCAATACCTAACAATAATATTTTACTAGTAAATATTTAGGTTCATTTTGATACGTAAAAATAACTATTTTTTTAAAAAATTATTTTCATGATTTTCAAGGGCTTAACTTAGTTTGCAAACATTCATAAAAAGAAACAGATAAAAAAAAAAAAAAGAAAATATAGGAAGAAATAATATTTATAAGCATAAAATTTTGAAAGAAAAAACACATAAAAGTGGTCCCATTTTGTTGGTGATTTTTGTTTTAATGTTTTTTCTTAAAAAAAAAAAAGGAGAATACAAAAAAAAAAAAATATAAATCGTAATTGATATAATTGTTTTTCAAAAACAATAAATTACTATATTCTTTAATTTAAAATTTTACTAAGAGATTTAGAAATAATGAAGAAGAGATAGATTTGTTACATTAAAAAAAAAAAAGAAAAAAAAGAAAGAAAGAAAGAAAGAGTAATATATTAATTGAATATATAAGAAAGAAGAAGGCCCCGTGCGTATCCGATTCAAACAGATCCCATCCCCTTGGCCTTTACCATAAACTATAAAAACAAAGTTTTATTGATATGACATTGGGAAAAGTGACATTGCCAGCTGCCCCTATTCATTAGGAGTGAACCCTAATTTAATCTAATCAAAGATGGGGACATCATAATTCAAGCACTTAATTTATTAATATCAAGGGAATAGAATAATTTGATTTTAAATACTATATTAACGAAGCACTACCATATTCAAAATAATTAGATAATGTTGTATATTCATTCAAAGCAAACACAATCCCTTTTTTTTTTTTTTTTTATATAACTTAATTTTAATAAAACCCAACCAATCATTTCCTGACTCCTCCTTTACACATTTATATTCTCTCTTTCTTTCACCCCTTCTTTTTGTGAATACCTAAAACCAATCCTCCAATGCCTAACCACTAAGCTCTGTCGTTTCTTCTTTCCCCTTTTCATTATTTTAATGTTTATTTACTTTTTATCATATACTCACATCAAAATTTTAAAATCAAAACTACTTCGTTAAAGTAAAATCTTTGATAACAGTGTTCTTCAGTTTCCATTTATTTGAACTTTTTAAGAGACTGAAACCCCTTTGAAATAAGTTGGTAGGAGCAGCACAAGACAAGAAAGAATAACAAAGTTAGGTCGCAAGGAATGCAAAGAAATTTTGAAACAATTAGAAGCAAAATCTAAATCATGAAATATCTTCTTATGAATCTTGGGTCATTTCTTCGTATTTCGAAAAAATAAATAGACTATTTTAATTAGTTTGATCTATCTGATGGAAATTGGAGGGGAGGATTTGAGTTAATGACGGAGGTTCTAGTTTATTTATTTATTTATTGTTTCTTGATATGATATATTGAGAAAAAAGAGTTGAATCCCAAAAGGTAAGGTTCATAATACAAAAGGGTATTAATAATTTTGAAATGACATCTAAATTGAATTAGGAGCTTCCCTCTCTAGTCCCTATGAAAACAATAGTTGAATACACATTACAAAAAGACAAAGGCTTGTTTATGTATGCAACTTTTTTAGTATGGATTATTATATTATTTTGTCCCCAAGTCCCATAACCTTCGTGATTATTATTTTTTGAGTTTATATATACACACACACGTATTCAATAAACCAAATGTCTCGTTAACACAAACTCCTATTTACATTTTGAGAATTTAGTTTTATAGCTAATTCTATTTTTCAATTATCGATTTCTTAGGATGGTTATCTTATTTTAGTTTTAAAAATTTAAAAAAGAAAGGGGTTTTTTCATATAAATTTTCTAGTTTTTGGTATTTGATTAAGGATAATCCAATCAATATTAATATTTATAAAGAATCTAAAATATAGTAAAAAAATAGTGATAAAACAAGTATATATAATTTTAAAAGATAAACAACGAAAACAAAATCACCAATTACTACATTCTTTCGATTGGTTCAAACAATACATGTTTTTCACTACTTTTACGAATATGATGTAGTATCAATGATGAATTCGATCATAGTTCGAGAACAAACAATATAAATTATTGTTATTTTTTGGTTGAAGATTCAATTCTCCATTTTAGATCTAGGAAGAAAAGGAATATTTAATTGGTTTGAATTTAGAAATTTATGGTTGAAATTGTAGCTCATCTTTTGAAAACTCATTAATACATACCCCAAGGTCAAATGTGGGCACCCAACACTTGTGAATGTTGTAGCTTTGTTGGGTGAATTTGAAAGATTGATGATCATAACAAAAAATAAACATTCTACAAAATGAAAAAAAAAATGTATATATGTGTTTGATGAGCTTTAACTTAAATATATATATATATATATATATATATTTCAACTAATTCTATAAGAGAAATATACTTTTTTTTTTAGTACATCATTTAGTGGTTTAGAAACTTGTAAAATATAATATTTCGATTGGTAACCAACTAGTCTTTGAAAATTATATCTATTTTGATCTCTTAATTTTTTGAAATAGTTTGTGTTGGTGTGGAAAATTTGCACGTGTACATTGTCACTGCAAGCCTCCTATGGTCTTGTTTGTTGGTTTGCTTCCTTGGTTTGATCTCGTTCTCCATACTGACTTGCATGAGAGAGTTCTTTGCATTGATATGGTGTTGAGCTTAATACACTTTGATGACTAAGTTAGAACAAAAAATGTATAGTTTGACTAATCATGAAAGGAAGATTAAAGCTCTCATTTGAAGATTATTTACTCTTACACTCTTTAGAGTTTGTTGAATGAAACTATTTATAATGCTCTTTCTGATGTAACCTTAAGTTATTTATGTGCCATTTCAAATCTTCAACTATGTAAGGTTAATTAGTTCAAATTTCAGAGGCTATCACTAGGCCAAGTTTGTCTCAATTATATCTGGTTGAACATATATATTCTCCAACTTGGTTAGTTGACCTAGAACTTGATCATACTCATTTTTATTTCTTTCGGTATACATATTTTTCGATATTGTGCCAAATTCAAAAAGAGATTATAATTCATAAATTTTATACTTGGAAATTTTGGAAGCAAAACACATTTATTTTGGATCTATATTTTAAATTAAACATTTAATTATCTCTGTATTCCGTTTTAGGATTTTTAGTAAACACAAGTCAATTAATAAACCAAAAAATGGTTACAACATCAAACCATCCAATTTGACACGTCGCTAAATCCATATATATATATATATAACATTGTTTGAACTTAACAACACTTTTTGTCTTCAAATCTAATTTTGGAACATTTTGGTCAACCAAAACGGCAAAGGTTCTTCAACCTATTTCTTCCTTTATTTCCTTATTTTTCTTCAAACCTTATGTAAGCTTTATGCTTTTCATCTTTCCTAGGTCAACTATAATATAAAGTGATTCGTTCTATTATGATTGATACTTATTTAAGACCTAAACCTCGTTTTATATGGATTATTTAAAAGTATTTTTGAAATTTTTTCATTTTTCTCACATATACATTGTCCATTTGATATCATTATCGTTCCTAGCAAAAGAAAAAAAAAACATATAGAAATGGATATCTGTATTAATTTGAACAATATCAATATACACTTTTTAGTTACTGCCTTTCATTAGAAAATATATTAACTACTTATCATCGATATATTTTTGTTTCAACTTCACATATTTTATTCGTCTATTCTTATTATGTATATATTATTTAAATAATTCATTTCATTCATTTTTTATTTAACATCGTTAACATATCTTTTTTTTTGGTAATGCATGAAGTATATGTGTTAAATTGTTTAGGACCATGTTCTATTTAGAAAAAGGCAATGTTTGAGGAAGTTTGTAAAGGTATCGAGAGTTACCTACTAACTCCTGACGCAATTAGTTATGCGTTGCTAGGAACCTTCCAAATTTGGTTTGTAAATTTGGAAGGTTTTAAAAGACAACTTTTGATGCAGATGGTTTTTAGTAGTTATGCGTTGCTAAGAACCTTCCAAATTTGGAGTTTGAACATATTTGCGTTTTTAGTAAATTCGGAAGGTTTTATACTAATTACTTTGATGGCTCTTAATGTAACCTAGATTTTGTAATTTGTTAATGATGATTTGAAAACTACGGTATGAGTTGATATGAGTTAAGTTTGTTACTAGTTTAAGCTTCATTTATTCATATTTATTTGCTTAGGTGTACTTCATGTGAAAACTCATAAGCTTTGATCATTATGTATAATGGAGTCTTAGAACTAAGTGGTTCTCAAGGGAAGGGATTTATGTCTAATGAGATGAATTCAATATTCATTTATTAATCAATTTTGGCATGTTTTAGGGTTCCAAATGACCTAAAATTCTTGTTTTAATGTAATCTTTTTTTTTTTTTGAGTTAATGTCTAGTGTTTTTGTGTTGCAGATTATGTTGGATTTGAATTTCGTATTTGAGTAAATAATTTCATGTTTTTGTTTCGAATTTCCATCTCCAAACTAACATCATTGCGTTTCTTACCTAAATGTTTAGTCTTGAAAGTACCATTTTATTTTGACGTTAAAGAAGTGTATATTTATATCTTGTTACTAGAAGCACATGACTTAATCAATGTGTAAGATAGACTTGTGGCTGCTAATTTGAGAAACCATCGTGCGATTTTTAGGTTCTTTATTTGTAGTGTACATTTAAATATTATAAAATCATCTTTTTTTTTTTTTTTTATAGATACTTGAATTCCTAATAAATTGATTTGTTAGTAAAGTGGAGGAATATTATAAAAGCATTTTCCTCTCTGTTGCTTTCAATAGATTAAATAAGCTCTTTTTTTTATTTTGAGTCGAGGAATAAATGTGGTAATAATAGTGACTTAATCATTATCTTACAAAATTTCATATTCAAAAGATTTAAACACTTTGGATGTTCTTTTGGTTGGTTAAGATTTAGATGATAATGTTGCTCTAAATTCTTTTTGGATCAAATTTGAGCGTTTTAGCTAGTTTTCCAGACTTGTTCTAGCTAAGATCCTAACCTTTAAAACAATCTTAGTTTCATTTATAGTTTTGTCTAAATTTTAGTTTAGAGTTTTCTATGATATATATATTCTTAATATTTGTTATGATATACATGCTTGCAATGTTACTAATTGTTACTAATGTGATGGCCGCTTTAGTTATATCGTAGGTAAATTTGATGCCTTGAAAGTGCCTTTCGGAATCACAAGCTACATGTAAATTACACACTATCTAATTGTACTCTATACATATGTAGACATTACTATTATTTACTATATCTATCTCTCTTATAAGCAACAACAATCTTAATGTAAATAAAAACGCTTCTCTTTTGGTTGCTTTTTTGAGTGTATGTGAAAAATTCACTTAATTATTATTGATATGGGTTCTATAAATTTTAAGTTATGAAGATCAAAATTTAAAATAATAATCATGTTAATAATGAATATTAAAAGCAATTAAGAATCTCTTGATGGTTAAACACCTCGTCCAAAGTTCAAAATAACTCCTTCACCAGTTGATATCTCGTCAGGAGTTCAAAACAACTCCCAACACCGTAGAATTGCTCTCCTGACAGAAATTTCCCAACTACACTCCCGAGGATACCAGTGTCATTGAGAGAGGATCTCCCTATGCATTTTAGGCCATTTTCTAACGATTGTAGGCGTACATCGTAAGATCCCTTTTCTTGTAATAATTATTGAAGTTGGTAGAGTTAAGTTATTTGATGTTGGGTTGTGAAGTGAGTGGATCAAATATTGTGTACTCGTTGAACTAGAGGTCATGGGCCAAATACCTCCTATACTCCTTGAAGTGTTTTGATTATGATTTTAATTGGTTTCCTAAGTTAAATTAAAATTGTTGAGGTCAATTGACTGCCTAAAACTTATGTAGCATTATGGGATGCGATCATTTTTAACAAATATGGTGATGCTTATTAGTTTTATATTATTTCATATGGTGATCGATCACTGTCTCATTTTCTAAGCACTCCACCACCACTCATCTTATTACTATTCATAAATTTAAACTTTGTAGGGAATATATATATATATATATATATATATGAGGAGAAAAGTTCCAAATTATTTGAGGAACCAAATGATCATTAATTTATCTTTTACTATTGAAATAGGAAGCAAATAATTTAATATTGAAATGCAAAATAATAGACTCCACCCATCATTTCTTCTCTTTTTGATATATAGTAATAGATCCTTTAATTTCTTTAATAGGAAAACTCATAAGTTCTAAGAATTATCTATTTTTGGTAATATATTTTAATTTGTGGTTTTGAAATAAATATATATTATTATTGCCCACTTTGTTTGGTCATCCTTTATTTTAATTTACTAGAAAACTATTTATTTTGGAACATATTTTGAGATCAATTTACTTTATTGCTTTATATGCAAATCTTTGAAATAACTTATTTAAAGACAGATATGGAAAATAAAAAAAGAGTGAAAAAAGTAGCCAAATTGAATGTTAGTGGTTGGATAGAATAATCTTAATGCACACAATTACAAATATTAAACCTTTCTCATTCCATAAATCAACTTATATAAGCTTAACAATAATTGTATCTAAAGGTTAAAAGGTTCAATCTTTTGTTTTGCAGTCCAACTATTTGGATGACACAAAATAATTAAAAAATTTATATAATATCATCTATTATAATAATCTTCAAATATTGCAATCTTTATTATTTTAAAAAAAAAAATTACTAGTAACAATACTCAAATGAAAAATGGCATCCCATGAAAGAACTTTCATGCATCTAATTTCTTTTTTAAAAATAAGGAATTTTTTTTTTAAATATAACAAAATAAATCAAAATATTTATAAAATATAGCATAGTATCATTGATTCACACTGATAGACATTTATCGTTAATATCCTTTAGAATTTTGTTATATTTGTAAATATTTTCATTCATTTTATTCTTTAGAATAAATTTTCTTTATTTTATTATTTATTTATTATTATCATCTAAAAGGATACATTAATTCAATTTCTCACAATTTAATCAACCTATAGTTTGAAATGATTCTATGGTCAATTTTTCTTTATCAAAATTAAATGTTAGTTTTTATTACACAACCATTTAACCTTCATAGTTTATAAATAAACTTGATTCTTGACCAATTAATGAATCTACGTGGTAAGATAATACTTTTTATGACAATGACTAAATCGTAACAAATTGTAAAGCAAAAAAACTAAATCATTCGCTCATTAAAGACGAGAGACTAAATTGTTACAAATACAAAAGTCTAGAACTAAATCGTTACCAACTAAAGTTTTAGGGACAAAATTGTTACTTTCATAAGAGTTCTGAAACCAAGAGTTTTTTTTTTTTTAATTATTAAAAAGAGTTTAGGTCAACTTAAATTAGCATGACCTTTCATCTCGTTCGAATCCTCTAATCATGTCAAATCTCTCATTTTTAAAATAAAATATCATACCAACTAAACTCACTGTAGCTCAAATATATTAACTCATAAGAATATATATATATATATATATATATATATATATATATTATATAACAAGACAACACCCAATAATGATACTTAATTTGTCTAAACTTTTCATCTTTTTCCTAAGTTCAAATCATCAAAGGTTGCTTGTCTTTTTGTAAAAAGATTATATATATGATATAATCAAATATAGAAAAAAGAAGTTGGAACTAGAGAATACTATATATATATATATAGTTTCATTTTCCAAAGTTTATTCCACAAAGAAACTTATTTATTAATTAGTTATTAGATTTTATAATTGAGAAGAACAAAGTAGCAAACATTCTGAAGAAGTACTATGTAGGTTATGGCAATTTTTGGGAAAATTCCTAAAATTGTGAGGAACCAAAAGTTACCAAAATTAAAAACTTATAGACAAAACCCCCCAATGATTTGTCCCTTTCCTTTCAACTCTCACTTTCATGTCATTGGTTTATGACAAATATACAATTAATATATTCTCTTTCTAATTGGGGAAAACCCTAACAAAATAAATAAACAAAAATAATTCTAAAAAACTTTCTATTTCTTTACATATAAAAAGTTCATTTATTTTACCAAAAAAGAAAAAAAAAAAAAAAGAAGATAGTTTATGCCCAAAAGCTACAAAAGGGGGAAAAAATCTCTGAAGCAATTGTCCATGGAAGAATACATGAATATGTGAAATGAAAATTTTAAAAAAGATAATATAAATGGGTAAATTATACCTTTTTATTTTATTGCGATCTCTAGTTAGTAGGACAATTCAAACGGATAATACTTTTAAGGGTGTATCATATTTTAAAAGAATTGCAAATATAACCAAATCTATTGATGATGTGATCTATTGCTAGTAGTCTTCTAGTTAAATGATAAATTCACCGACAGATTCTTTATTGGTGATATGCTTTGAGAAATAGAGTTAAATTTTGTTATATTTACAAATTCTTTTATATTTGTGATTAATGAATGAAGAAAGGGGTACGTGCCAATTTAAATGCGAGAAATAAACAATTAAACAATAAATCAACTAATTTAACACAATGATCAGTGATTAGTTAATATGGATAAGGTTTATTATAAAAAAAGTAATTAGGGATATAATACTTTTGAAGTTTCCTTTTGGTTTAGTTAATAGTGTGATTGAAGCCTCCTATAACAATCTTGTAAATTTGCAACATTTGGGCCCAAAGTTATAAGAAGAAGCCCACCTAAGACACCATTATTAGTACACAACTTTTGGAGGGCAAATTGTAAACATACTTTTCAAATATTTTAGGGATTATAATAGTTAGGATTTTATGATAGTATTCGTCTGAGGTGAAGGTTATTATAATCTGTGTTATTATAGTCTGACTTTTAGGGTGCAGATTATTATAGTCTATTTTCATACTTTGTATTACTATTATAGTCTCTGTTAATATAAGTTGTATTTGAGGTAGAGACTATTATAATTTGTGATTTTCACTATTTTTTTCTCCATATATATTATACATAAAATACACATTTTTCTTCAATTAATTTTATTAAATTTGGTTAATTAAAATGTTCATTTAATAATTTTAGCTTCAAAACTGGGTTTTTCACTATACATGAAATTACACAACTTTCTTACATGAAGCTAAGAATTTTGCATTTCATTGTAATTATAAAACACAACAACAAACATAATCAAATGGACTACATCTACTTTTCCAATTACTATTGATAGTTATGTTTCCTTCAAAATAAACATGTTCTTAATTCATGTTTCATGTGTGTGATGAAAAATGAGATACATAAAGATGAATGCATCTTTAGATCTATCTAAGCATCGATCATTGTTTTTAATTTTGTCACAAAAAATGACTACAAAAACCTGAATTACATCTAAGCATTTTTTTCCCTTTTTACCACATACTAGCGATAGGTATTTTTAACTTTTAAAAATGTTAAGAATATTAATATAACTTGAAAAATATTTTTTAAACAAAATGCAGTAGTAGTACCGGCTTTTATATAAAAGAAATAATAAAATCCAAGATAATTTTCTATTAATTTAGTTAGAAAACAAGGCCTCCATTAGTTGAAATTAAAATATTTGGATAAGATTGATAGGAATCGTACGTAGATTTTAGGATTAAATTAAAATGATTTGAGGAAAAATATTAAACTTAATTGAATAATTTAATAAACAAAAATAAGACTACTTGATTAAACATAACTAAATATCAAAATTTCTTGAAAGATTAGTTTTTATCCTGTAATGGTTGAAGTTGAACTAAAAGAAGAATATATTAAAACAATAATTTTAATTTATTCATTTCGAAAAAGCTCCTTATTATATATTAATTTAATTGAAAAATAAAAAAGAAGAAGGAAAAAGGAGAAAAGAGATGGGGTTTGATGATGAATTAAAATCTTTTTTCTAAAAGTTTTTATTTTTATTTTTGTTTGTGAGTGTGTTTTTAAAGTGAAGCTGAAATTAAATTTCTCCTTTTTCTTTTCCTCTCAATTTCATTTCAACACACAGAAACAGTATGTAATTTTAAATCATTCTCTTTCTTGGTTTTGTTTTTATTTCATTTTTAAAGTTCAATTAACAAATTTAAAACTGAAAAATAAAGATAGAAAGGAAAAAGAAAGAAGCAGAGAGAGAGAGAGGAGGATGAAGAGGAAGAACTAAGAACAAGAGTTTTCCATTTCCATCCGCCGCTCAGTGCTTCCTCACTCACAAGATCGAAACCCCATCAACTCTAAATTCCTCACAATGCCTCACACAATCAACGAAAAGAAAAAGAACGAAAGAACCGCCACTTGCAAAATCTCTCTCTCTCCCTCCTTTTCTTTTCTTATGTGATTTTTTTTTTTTTTTTTGTGTTTTGGACAGCCACCACTCCGTGCCTTGTTTCTCGCTATTCTCTATATCCTTTTATTTTTTCATCTCCACTTCCTTCTACAATCGCGCACTCTGTATGCGACGACTTTCGCGACTTCCACTTCTGCCACTTGGGCAGCTCAAGTCCAAGCGGCCTTCTTCTTAGCGAGTTCGGTGTTAGAGGGAAAGAGAGAAGTATGAAATTTTTTTATGATGTCCTCTTGCCTCGAGAACGAAAATTAAAAAAAAAAAAAAAAAAAAAACGAAGGGAGAGAGGGAGTACGAGGGGAGAGGGAGGAGAAAAGGGGATTACGAGATGGAGAAATGAGGATTAGGAGGAGGAGAGAGAGGGAATACAAGAAGAAATTTGGAGGAGTGAAGGGTGTTTGAATAGTTACTTTTTGATAGTTTTCCTGCTTGGTTAGATTGTTGATCTTATAGCTTTTATGTCGGGCCTCAGCATTTGTCAAAATGATAAGTGGTTTGGGACTCCAAGTGGGAGATTGTTAAGAAATAGTGGAGTCCAAAACTCCTAAGCCCCATTTGACTTGCATTAAAACCATAATAAGCCTTCATTTCTTTGATTGGCAAATTTTGAAGGTGATTTATCAAAACAAGAAGAATTTGTGGTGGTGGAATATTCCTTTATAAACAAGAAAAATTAGAAGAAAAAGAAAATGCATAAGTATGGATGTGTGTGCTTTAACTTTGTAAAATGAAACTTAATGAAAATGATCCATCTAGCATTTCAAATTTTTAATCATTTCATATAATTAATTTTTTAACATATTCTATATTTATGTTTTATTTTTTTTTTTTATTTTTCATGCATGATTTTACCTTCAATATTTTTTATCTTTTAGTTTGTAGATTGTTTTCTAACGTCTTTTCTTTACTCCAATTTATTTGTCACTTGGAGATGTTGAGAAGATTGAATGGTACTGGAATGGAATCAATTACTTATGGCTTTCAAGCCTATCTCCAAAGGGCAATTGCTACGTAAATTAATATGTTGAATTTAAGAGAGAAAAACGATGTGGTCTTGGTTTGATATTTTGAGCATTACAGAGGAGAAGAGAGTAAGAGATGTCATAGCTTTGAAGTGGGAGAATAAAAATAAGTATGATTGTTCAAATATATAACTCAAATACAAACATTTGCAAAAATAGTCTCAATATAAAAAAAAAACATAATCAAATTCAAATTTAAATCAAACACAATAATACATTTGATAATTCTCTCCAACATAAGAACTTATACAGTGTAATTAACTCAATTTGTTTATTATGAATTCAAATATTCCGTCGAATAATATGGCAGGAACTTGCATGGATGTAAAGATTAAAAAGAGAATCTTTAATATGTGAGAGGCGGAGGCAACTAGACTTCATAGTATGAGAAAGGTTGAGACTTTGTATGCGGAGAGTGTGATGTTCAATAATATGGGTGTGGTGGTGATGGAGATGGAGGGGGTGGGGATTTATAAATGTAAGGAGATGGTGAAGGTGGTGGTGGAGATTTGTAAAGATATGGAGGAGGTGGTGATGGAGACGGTGGAGGTGGTGAGTTATAGTAGTACGGTGGAGGTGGTGAAGGAGAAGGAGGTGGAGGAGATTTGTAAACATAGGGGGGAGGTGGTGATGGAGATGGTGGAGGAGGAGACTTATAGTAGTATGGAGGAGGAGGTGACGGAGAAGGTGGAGGAGGAGATTTGTAAACATATGGAGGTGGAGGAGATGGTGATGGTGGAGGAGGAGACTTATAAATATAAGGAGGTGGTGGAGATGGAGATGGTGGCGGGGGAGATTTGTAAACATATGGAGGCGGTGGAGATGGAGACGGCGGTGGGGGAGACTTATAGACATAAGGAGGTGGTGGAGATGAGGTTGGTGGTGGAGGTGATTTGTAAACATATGGAGGAGGAGGTGATGAAGATGGTGGAGGGGGAGACTTATAGATATAAGGAGGTGGTGAGGGTGGTGGAGGAGATTTGTAAACATATGGAGGTGGTGGAGATGGAGACGGTGGAGGTGGAGACTTATAGACATATGGAGGTGGAGGAGAAGGTGATGGAGGTGGAGGAGATTTGTAAACATATGGAGGTGGTGGAGATGGAGATGGTGGAGGAGGAGACTTATAGACATATGGAGGTGGAGGAGATTTGTAAACGTATGGAGGTGGTGGAGATGAAGATGGTGGTGGGGGTGATTTGTAAACGTATGGAGGTGGTGGGGATGGAGAAGGTGGAGGAGGAGACTTATAGACATATGAAGGTGGTGGAGAAGGTGATGGTGGTGGAGGAGATTTATAAACGTATGGAGGTGGTGGAGATGGAGATGGTGGTGGAGGAGATTTGTAAACATATGGAGGTGGTGGAGATGAAGATGGTGGAGGAGGAGACTTATACACATATGGAGGTGGAGGAGAAGGTGATGGTGGTGGAGGAGATTTGTAAATGTATGGAGGTGGTGGAGATGGAGATGGTGGAGGAGGAGATTTGTAAACATATGGAGGTGGTGGGGATGGAGAGGGTGGAGGAGGAGACTTATAGACATATGGAGGTGGAGGAGAAGGTGATGGCGGTGGAGGAGATTTGTAAACATATGGAGGTGGTGGAGATGGAGATGGTGGTGGAGGAGATTTGTAAATGTATGGAGGTGGTGGAGATGGGGATGGTGGTGGCGGTGATTTGTAAACGTATGGAGGTGGTGGGGATGGAGATGGTGGAGGGGGAGACTTATAGACATAAGGAGGTGGTGGAGATGGTGATGGTGGTGGAGGAGATTTGTAAACATATGGAGGTGGTGGAGATGGAGACGGTGGAGGAGGAGATTTATAGACATATGGAGGTGGAGGAGAAGGTGATGGCAGTGGAGGAGATTTGTAAACATATGGAGGTGGTGGAGATGGAGATGGCGGAGGAGGAGACTTATAGACATATGGAGGTGGAGGAGAAGGTGATGGTGGTGGAGGAGATTTATAAATGTATGGGGGTGGTGGAGACGGTGATGGTGGTGGGGGAGATTTATAAACATACGGATGAGGTGGAGATTTTCGGTACTCTGGTGCTTCTGGTCTCTCACGGGGAGGAGGTGGTGATTTGTATACATAAGGTGGTGGTGGGGAAGAGGATGGTGGAGGTGGAGACTTGTAGTAATAAGGAGGTGGAGGAGAAGGTGATGGAGGAGGTGGTGATTTGTAATAGTATGGTGGAGGTGGAGATGGTGACGGTGGAGGAGGAGATTTATAGACATATGGAGGTGGAGGAGAAGTTGATGGCGGTGGAGGAGATTTGTAAACATATGGAGGTGGTGGAGATAGAGATGGCGGAGGAGGAGACTTATAGACATATGGAGGTGGAGGAGAAGGTGATGGTGGTGGAGGAGATTTATAAATGTATGGGGGTGGTGGAGACGGTGATGGTGGTGGGGGAGATTTATAAACATACGGATGAGGTGGAGATTTTCGGTACTCTGGTGCTTCTGGTCTCTCACGGGGAGGAGGTGGTGATTTGTATACATAAGGTGGTGGTGGGGAAGAGGATGGTGGAGGTGGAGACTTGTAGTAATAAGGAGGTGGAGGAGAAGGTGATGGAGGAGGTGGTGATTTGTAATAGTATGGTGGAGGTGGAGATGGTGACGGTGGAGGAGGAGATTTATAGACATATGGAGGTGGAGGAGAAGTTGATGGCGGTGGAGGAGATTTGTAAACATATGGAGGTGGTGGAGATAGAGATGGCGGAGGAGGAGACTTATAGACATATGGAGGTGGAGGAGAAGGTGATGGTGGTGGAGGAGATTTATAAATGTATGGGGGTGGTGGAGACGGTGATGGTGGTGGGGGAGATTTATAAACATACGGATGAGGTGGAGATTTTCGGTACTCTGGTGCTTCTGGTCTCTCACGGGGAGGAGGTGGTGATTTATATACATAAGGTGGTGGTGGGGAAGGGGATGGTGGAGGTGGAGACTTGTAGTAATAAGGAGGTGGAGGAGAAGGTGATGGGGGAGGTGGTGATTTGTAATAGTATGGTGGAGGTGGAGATGGTGACGGTGGAGGAGGAGATTTATAGACATATGGAGGTGGTGGAGATGGAGAAGGTGGAGGAGGAGATTTATAGACATATGGAGGTGGAGGAGATGGTGATGGTGGTGGAGGAGATTTGTAAACGTATGGAGGTGGTGGAGATGGAGATGGCGGTGGGGGAGATTTGTAAACATATGGAGGTGGTGGGGATGGAGAAGGTGGAGGAGGAGACTTGTAGACATATGGAGGTGGAGGAGAAGGTGATGGAGGTGGAGGAGATTTGTAAACATATGGAGGTGGTGGAGATGGAGATGGTGGAGGAGGAGACTTATAGACATATGGAGGTGGAGGTGAAGGTGATGGTGGAGGTGGTGATTTGTAAATGTATGGAGGTGGCGGTGATGGAGAAGGTGGAGGAGGTGAGCTATAGACATAAGGGGGAGGTGGTGAAGGTGAGGGAGGTGGTGGAGATTTGTAATAATACGGTGATGGTGGTGGTGGAGATTTCATTGGCGGAGGTGGTGAACTATAATAATAAGGAGATGGTGGTGGTGGTGGTGATGCATAAACATAAGTGTCTTTTCCAGCCACTACTGTAGTAGCAAGAAGACATAATGTGATGGCAGAAAACATCGGGAGCCAACGTCCCGGAGGTTTTGATATCTTCATCTGATCTTTTCCCTCTAAACTTCCTCTAATGGAAAAGAGAGAACAAATGTGATTGAAAGATTATGTTTAGTAACCAAGTTATAAGCTCCTTTTATAGTGAGTATCCCTTGACACACAGACATGCTTTGTTTAATATAGGAAATGAAACATCTCAATCGGCTCCAACTAATTCTAACACAATTTGTTAAAAATATATTGTCTCAAATTGTATGACTTGGGAAGTGATTTAATAATTTAAAAGAACTCTTCATTGACAATTCAATGAATAAAAACCACATTTTCAAATATCAAACTCAAAATATATTATATATGTTGGAAAGGCACCAATAAGAAAAATTCATTCATCCAAATGGCAAATAAAGACAAAGACGTGGTTGGAGAGGTCATTGTCGGCGAAGAAGATTTTAATGTCTCACAAACGCAAAGACAAACATACCACTAGCCAACAATTAGCAACAAACAATACATGTCAAAATCAAATTCTTTCTTTTTTCATTTAATGATTCAAAGTCAAACAAATATAATAAAATCCATAATGAAAATGAATTATATTATGTATATGAAATAATATATTTAATTTTTTGTTGGTGTTGGGACATGCACACCACTTTGTTTGGGGTTAAAGAAGAGTTGAATCGTCATATGCACATGCTCTCATTTCATATCCTTTCCCTTTGCTTACTCTATTAAGAAACAAGGAGTTTGATCATATATACACATGTTCAAATTTGATATTCTTTTACCCTTTCAACTATTTCGCAGTTTGTCGTAATAGAAATGGGAGAAAATGGACGTAGTTTTTCCTTCATTTATTCATCCATTGATGTTTACTATAATTATTATGAACAGATATTTTGATACGTGGATTTCGAAACAAAAACTGTAATGACAAATTTTATGTTTTGTTTACGTTATTTTAAAAAATACAAAATTTTAAAAAGTTTTTGTACATCTTAACTCAGATATGATATCTGAAACTATATCATGGTTATATATCAATTAACTTGATTATGGTTTAACCTGTTAAGACGTATATATTTTCTCAATCGAAAGTTTAAACTCCAAAATGCATAATAATGTCTAGAAATACAATACATATTAATTTTTATAATGTTTACTTTTCTTTTAGTACTACAATCACGGAGTGAGTGACTGAACTTACGTCCTCTGGAATGGAGTGCATGCTAATACCTCTTGGTCCAAACTTATTTTTGGCTTTTGTACATATTTTCTAACTTAGATGGTGCCAAATTCTTATCTTTAAATATCAAGATAAACATATATAACTCATTGGTAAGATTAGAGGTAAATAAAGTCACACCTTCACATGTTAAATTTAAATTAAAAAAAATAAAAAAACAAAACAAAAATCATATCATTAGATATATCTTAATCATATTATTATTTAATTGGTAAAAGTCAAGCCATATATTCCCATATATAGAAATAGTATCATATATATATTTAATATTTTGCAAAGTGAAGTTAGAAGTAGAGACATTTTTAAACATTTAATTAGTTGGAAGACATTATAATATTCAATGTTCTAATTAAATGTTAAGGAGCCAATTAGAAAACTAATTGATTTTGCTTAAGAATACTGAAAAAATTATTTTAGTTTCAAATCAATAATATAATCATCCTATAGTTTGACACAATTGCATATTTGTCCCTTTGAGCCTAACAAATTGGTTGTTTATATACATATGATTTTATTATTTAGCAAAACATAAACCTTAATCCTAAAATGAAATTTAAAATAAAATAAAATAACTAATGGTGAGTATATATTTTACAATAATTATATTAAACCAATTATAATTAAAATCATGTTTAAAAAACATATCCACATGCCATATTGTAACGATAAAAATTTATATCTAATTTTAATGATTATTATTTTATGTTAGAGATTAAATTGTCATAAGTTTTTAAATTGTTACCTACTTAAAGTTAAGGGACTAAATTGTTACAAAATTGAAATTAAATATAAAGACTAATTAAATCATTACAAACCAAAGTTCAAGGACTAAATTGTTGTTTTTATGAAAGTTTAGGGTTTAAATGTGTTTTTTAACCTGTATATTAAAAAGTATCACATTATAATAAGGAAATAGCAAAGTTAGCCAAAATCTTTATATATAAAATTTTGGATTCCATCAATATAATGTTAGGTGAGCTTAAGACATTGTGTAAATATTTTATAAAATTGAAAGACATTGTGTAAATATTTTATAAAATTTGTCTTTTTTTTTTTTTTTTTTTACAATTCCTCTATTTTAAATTCTTGTTTTTTTTTTTTTCTAATTTTATTTATTTATTTTATTTTTAAATTATTCTTATGACAATATTAGGAGATTCTTCCAGATAAACAGTAATAAAGCTTTAGGTTTGTAGTTTCTCAAATTCTTTTAGCATACAATATAGTCCCAACATTCTCTAAACTTCAACATCAACAAATAAGTTTTGATATCTGCAATGTGTGCTACTTTTCTTTAGGTAAAAGCAACTGCTATCAGAGTTCGTTTAAGCTAAAATACATATAGTACTTCAAATTGATACACAACTTCGTGAGATTAGGAGGCTAAAAATTGATTATTCTTTTCCATAAATATTAAATATCAAAGTGGAGTTTTCATCTATTACTTATTTATTTACCAAACATACAACTATATATATATATATATATATATATATATATATATATATATATATATATATATATATATATATATATATATATATATATATATAAATGTACAGGTAAAATATTATTATTATTATTATTATTATTATTATTATTATTATTATTATTATTATTATTATTGCTGCACAACAACTCTGGTTCATGAGTTTCAAACTCCTTGAATTAAACAAACAACTATGGTTTCTTCCAAAAAGCATACTTTTTTCATTTAATTTCTAGAAGTGAATAGGAATAATAATGAGATTTTTTTAATATGTTAATAAAACAAAATATATGAAGTAATGATTGAGAGAAATGGTTTGACATAGAAAACTGGTTGGAAATGAAGCACATGGGGGAGCAACATACAGCTGCTTGTGCCATATTATTTAATTATCTATTACAATTTACAACCCTATTTAATTATTATTTTAACATTCTTTCTCAATTTTTTCTTTTTCTCCCCCTCTTATTATTATTATTATTATTCTTTTTTTTTCATCTGACTTCAATATCAACAGCTAACATACCTGTCTCCTATTCAACTATATATATATATATATTTATGTTTTATATAAAAGAATGTTACCCACAAATATGGGCTCGCTCAAAACTTCAATGTAAAATTTGTTCATTTTTTAACTCGAACATAGTTTAACTGGTATAAATCGTAGTACAAATCGTGCACTCTTAACCAAAAGGAGAAGATTTAAACCTCACCACTCCATATATTATTTAACGTTGAACCAAAAGATAATGGTGTAGTTGAATCAACGAAATGTTGTAATATTGTTATTGATTTGAAGGGAAGCTTTCAAAGCTTATATATGGACATAAATTGAGTTTTTTTTTTCCTTTACTTGTTTGTCTTTATTAATTCATATATTAGACTTATTATTCTCAAGTAAAAATTATTGAGGCTAACATCGTCTAAGGAATAAGCTTACTAATACTAATTAAGAACTCCTAAATATCAAAATGAAATAATTTTATTTTAATTGAAACTTGTAAAAATTGGAAAACCTAAAACAGACCCACAACTATCAACTTAAAATTATTAGTCTAACCATTTTTTTTTACTATTATGGCATCACAAATGTTAGGTGAAAATTGTAAGTTTCCATTTTATAAGACAGTTGAACTTAAACTAAAGACCAGGAATTAACCCTAACCACAAAAAGATGGAAAATAAAAAATAAAACAAACAAGAAAGTTGACATTTTTGTAAGTATTATAGAATCACTCCTAGAGATTAAGAATCCTTCAAACATATCCTTTGTTCTGTTCTGACTGTGGCTGAATTAGTCTCCCAGTCTGCTATTTATAGTTTTATGTATAGAAAAAATTGTTTGGGTTATAATAATACTTTTTTTTTCCTATGAATAATTAAATTTTGTTGAGTTCTTGTCTGGAAGGACACATATCCTCTACATTTTTTTTTTTTTTTTTTTGTTTACAATAAGGAAGCATGTCGGTTCTACAGTTTCTGCTTTTTAATTTGTTTAATTTAACAGGACAGAGATATGTTTGAGAGAATTATATCTCAGGCTGCCTACCTTCTATAGTTGTTTCCACATAATATCAATCTCTCCTTTGGTTTTGGACATGAGAGTCTGTTTCTCTCACATCCTCAACTAAGGAAGCTTTTTCTTTAGAAAGATCATGCATACTCATTCCTTTCATTTGTTTCTGTGCTTGATGAGGCTAAGGTGGTGTATATGGTCTCTTGTTCTTCTTACGTGCCTTATATCTTAGTCAAAGTCATATATATACATTCCATCCCAATCTCTTTTGTTCATATTTTGTAAGGTATCCAGATCATTAGGAGAGAACAATTTCTTCCCCTCATACAATGCCAATTGTTGTCAAACTTTGAACACGAGAAATATACACAACCTTTACATGGCACCAATAGTAAATTTGTTTAAAGAAAAAAGATCACGGTCAACAAAAGAGAGAAACGTGCACTTATCACATACTTTAATGCTTAAGTTAAAGAATGAAATGATATGGAAGCTAGAGAACTTTAGAGGAAATCAAAATTCTCTAATAGTATGAAACTATAATAATGCATTTATAGAAAGAAAAATTACATATACTTTACCATCATCCTAAGATTAGGATGTGAAGAATTTTATTAGTCGTCAATTGAGTTTATTTAAATCGAAATTCACTTTATCTTATATTTATCTTCGTTATTTTCTTCTAATTCGATAATGTTTTATGGATCTATTATTGATTATCATTGTTTGTCAATGATAGCAATATTTTACTATAATTGAAAATATTTTCAAATGTTGTTATTTAAAATAATGACAAATAAAATAAATTAACTATTCGAATAAATATTTGCCAGACTATGTGCAAGTAAAAGAATAAGAAAATAAAAAATAAATAAGAAGATAGAAAGAAGTTTTAAGATAATAAAGAAAAAGTCTAGGAGCTAAAAAATAAAATAAGTTTCAAATAGATAGAGCATTTGAAAAGGAGTCGATGAAATTTAAAAACATAGTTCAAACAAGTTGATGAAATTTAAATACACAGTGTTCAAACAAGTTGTGGGAGTTCAAAACCTTGACCTCTTAAACAACGACATATATTGAGATTTTAATCTAAAAGAATGTGGATTATATAAAGTTTGACAAACAAAAATATCCAACTGACATCATTAATTAACATTGAATATAGTAATGAGTCAACAACTAAATACCTTCTATCTCATCAGTTCAACACTACTATAATCTCAAGGATCAGAATCAGAACTGAACCTGTAACCTCTAGAAAGAAAAATAAAATTATGGTCTAAGTATCTCACTTTAGTTAGAAGGGTAAAAAAGAACACAATGTTTTCAAAATTAAAGTAGAATAACAAAAAGACTATCAATTACAAAATTTCTATAAAATACTAATCTTCATGGATACATAAGAAGCTAAAGAAACTAATTGTTTCCCATTCCTAAACTTACCAATCCTTACACATCTCTTACCTTTGCCAAAAAAAAAGGGAAAGAAAAAAAGAAAAGAAAAAAGCCAATCCAAACACCAAACACTGATAAAGCTAATACAAGGGGAATTAAGCTTTATTCACTTCAGCACTGCCATATTACTAAAGTGGGAATATTTAAGAAAGAAAAATCAAGTGATTGCCTTGCCACTCCATATATATAAATATATTTATATATATATATATATATATTCTTTCTTTCTTTTTCACAAAAATTTTAAAAATAATAAACAATAACAAAGATTATGTTCTTCTGTCATCTAACACAGTGAAGTGAGAAGAAGACTTAGCGTTTTGAAGTATCACCAAACACCTCTGTGTAACATATGGGGCAAGCCTGCACAACAAAACCATATAATAGAATTAGTTACTCAATGAAAAAGCTTCTTCCTGGATCTGCCTCACCTAAAAGAAAAGGTGAAGAATCAATTAAAGATCATCTGCATCCTTACTTTATTAAAGACAAGAACTGAAGTTGCTTCGGAGTTGGGTTTCAAAATTGTTTTCTGAAAGTTATTTTTCATTTGTTTCTTTAGAAGATTATGGAGCTCAAACAATCATCCAAGTACACAATAACTTCAGCCTTTACAAGTCATTTCAAAAATAGCTCTATGAGAAATTTTGAGTCCCTTCTCGTTTTTTATTATTGGTTTTTCAAAAATTGTGTTCACTTTCTCACCGTGGTTTTCTAATCCTTTTGGAACATTTGAATTGTTAGTACTTTCAAAAACAAAAACTACCTTTTTTTTAGGTTTTTTCGGTAACCTCCACAATTAAAGCCTATAGGCACCACTGCCAAGTTCCATCTATTGGTTTTTATGGTTTGTTTTATCTATACATTGTATGAGCGTTTTCAAAATCAAAGATAAAACCTTAAAACTAAAAGGAAGCGGTTTCAGAAATTAGCTAAGAATTTATACGTTTACATTAAAAAAAAATGAAAATCATGACTAAAAAATTGGGAGAAATTTTCAAAAACCAAAAACAACAAACAAAATGGTTACTCAAGAAAGCCTTACTTTTCGAAACCTAACTAACACATAACCAAGAAATGTTTGAGTGGAGGTAGTTTTTAGAAGCTTAATTTTCATAACTAACAAACAAATTAAGGCCTCATTTAACCTTTTATTTTTTATTTTTGAAAATTAAGCTTATAAACACAAATAAAACTAGCCCAGCCCAGTAATGGAAAATGAGAAAGTGGTTTTTAGAATCTTGTTTATAACAGTTTTTAAAACCTCGGTTTTTATTTTGGAATTGTTCTCAAATCCAGTGATTAGCTAGGAAAGACGAAAACTATGGAAAAGAGAATAGTAAGAAACAACACAATTTTAGAAAACTAAGAGTCAAAAACCAAATGGTTATCATCAAACTAGAGTTAAATGGTTATCAAATGGAATCTTAGTATAGAGCAAAGACGATCAACTAGCTTAATATATCATTTATAACCTACAGATTATAGGGGTGAAAAGCTAATGTACATGATTTGAAATAGAAAAAACCTGACTAGAAAAGTTATCCAAATCCTAATTCCTACAGGGTTAGCACAGGTGACAATGCATTTGTCTAGCAATTTCTAAGAATAGAAATAAACATACTCCGCAAAGTTTTAAAACAGATCATGTTATTCTTCTGCTAAACACCCAAAAACCTACGTTTAAATATCCAATTTAACTACAGAAATGAACATGGTTATTACTTATTATGATATCTTGAACCACGTAAGAATCAGTCTGTGAGTTATAACCAATAAAACAATCAACAATCCCAGCACATGCAATGAACTAATAATAATACCTTGTTGATGCTAAGCCATTTGGTTCCACAACCAGCATGGTAGATATGTTTGCACGGCAGAGTGATCCGCCGATCACCTCGTTTATATTCCATCTGGCATATCACACATCTACATCCAATTAAGAGGAACAAAGTTAGACTCGAAAGGAAAAAGCACAAACTGGACTCTCAACCAGTATCAGGTTATTATAATAGAAACGCCCAAGTCCAAAATGTTCATTTAGCATCTTTCCACAAGTACAAGACATAATTTAGAAGCAGTTAAGGTACATATTGTTATTTGAATACTTGGATCACATATTTCAAAAAAAAAAAAAAAAAAAAAAAAGAAAGATCTTTCGGTAGAGTGAGGCAATCTATCGGACATCAAAGGTAATTGTGAGCTCTCATAAATTGATAGAAATATGAATACCCAAGTCTTTTATCAATGCATTATGGGAATAAGCCTAATAAATCTGATATTCAGAGATAAAAATATACATGCTGCCATTCTCTTTCTTGTCTTAATGGAGCGAAAGAATGAGTAAACATAGTTTGGACATATGTCTGACATGAAATTATTAGAATTTCCCTCCTTTTTTAAAGAAAGCCATATCTGAATGCCTGATAATCAAATTTTGTTTTCCCGTACCACTGATTCAAGATGAAACTAGCATCAAACAGGCTACGAAGTCTCATTCGTCAGAGAACTTGTACCACTAAGAAATTAAGTAACTTGCCAACACCATTACTTAAGAACTAAAATGTGAGGATAATGATTACAGCTCAATGTTAATGGCAACGAAAGGAAAGGAAAAAAGTTTAACACATTCCATCAAATGCACATCATAAGCTAAGTTATACCGGTCTCCTCGTGACTTTTTCCTTGAGAAGAAACCATATTTGTACTTTGATATCGGAAGCAAAGCGATCAATTCTTGAGATAGACCTCGACTTTGAGTTCCAACTGTCTCACCCAACTCTAGTAATTCCTGAACTTGAAATATTATAGATTTTTATTCAAATATTGAGAAAAGATATACATACATTTTGGACGATCAGGTAAGATGGCAGATGACGAAGTTTGTTTAACATTTGTTCAAAAAACAAACATAAAAACTTGACCCCAGAATAATAGTTCAGCAGCTCTATCATAGAGCGGGTATCCTCATTAATCTATTTTTTTGAGTTCAATAACATGGGGCAAGAGATTTGAACATCTGATCTCTAGGTTGAGAATACCATCTGACCTATGCTTGGTTTGGAAGAACAACTTTCTTAAGCTTACTTAAGCTTACACATTTTAATGTCTCATCAATCAAGGATTTTTTTTCCAAGTTCCTTACAGTTATTCTATCACATTAAGTTTTAAATCAAAGGTAGCTTTGAGCATCTGGTAAGCAATCATCAAAATTGATATTAAAACTCCCTTGGTTTATTCGTCCCCATAAATTGAGGAGATTACATGACCATTTTAACTTGCATTACTAGGTTCTTCTAACTATGGGGTTCCATATATAGATGGAAATTGATACTTTCACTAACAAATAAAAGGAAAAAAACAAGTACACAAAAAGTTTGTCAAATGCACTAACCTCGTAAGTCATATTATCAGGATCTACATTGTCTTGCCAAACAACCTACACGTAATCATAAATATTCATCCATCAATAATTTTGGCCAAAAACACACGACCAAACAAGTTTCATATTTCAAGTAGAAAGTTGATTTGTCAAACCATGTAAATAACCACAAACCTGAAAATCATGTGAATTATGGTGTCTCCTTGGACCTGAGCGAAAATCTGTTGTTAGTGCTAACAGCGAGAGTCGAAAAAAGTGCTAACAGAGAGAGGAAAAGTATGCAGCATTTAGAGATAAACCAAAAGCTAAAAATTCAAAGGTCGTCTTATTTCAAGAACCGTATTCCTTCTTGGTATTTGACTAAAAAAAACTTGAAAGAGTCTTCTACAAGAGTTCTAAGTTCATCCATGTATGCAGTGTTCTCTCAAGATGTAACATTCAGCTTGCACTGAACTCTTGAGAAACAAGTACAAAGATGAATACTGATATTCCCTATGCTGGCGAATGTTAATGATAAAATTACGTTTTTATATTAGAAAAAAACCCCTTCAGTGTTTGATGTTTCACTCCTACCAAGAACATTGTTACATTTGCAAAAGTAAATATTTTGCATGCTTCTAGGAAACCTCAATGGTGAACCCAACAGATACGAAACAATTATCTAATTACCGAGAATCATCACTTACATTCTACATGGTTGTCAAATGCTATAGTATTTGTAATTTCTTCAAATTCAGGATTTACGGTACTCTGTAAATTAGGCTGAGTTGCAGAATTTTCTAGCCTTCTATGTTCATAAATTATGGGCTCGTGATCATGCATCCTATAAGCTTGAGGTGGGTTGTAATAGGAAGGACTCCCAAAATCTGAAAACCCAAACTTGTAAAAGTTTGAATTCAGTGGAGGATAAACATTCTCCTGCAAGTGTGAAACTTAATAAGTATATTGCCATTTTCCATTCACAGTCAAAACTAATTAAAGCAACGGTAGAGAGGAGCACTACGTTCAAGTATACTTTTTGCCAGCTTATAAATTATAAAGAGAGAGACAATTTTCAACTTGAAAGAAAACTCAAGAAGGAAAGACAGACGAAGAAAAAACCAAAGAAATGCAAAGAAACTTTCCCAAGACCACTCCTTATAGAATAAATGTTACTGGCCCCCAAAAAGATGCATATACGAAGACCTTTCATTTCACAAACAAGAAAATAATCATGCGCTGTAAAGGTGTTCTCCTTAAAGTTAGAACATCAGAGAAGATTAAAAAAATAAGAATAAATAAATAATCAATTGAATAGTACAATAGCAAGAAAAAATTAAAGTTCAGGAGTTTGGAATACAGAAGCAAGCAGATTTAAAGTACCTGAGAATGTGAAGCACCCGAAAAAATGAAATTTACATGTTCGTAGGTAAGTCCTTCAAAGTATTCCAGAAAACTTCCGGCAGTGTTATAAGGATAATTGGTGTTAACATGATGAACTTCTGTCTGCGGCGTGTTGTTCCAACTCATTTCATACACAACTGAATTCAACAAATATTCTGTAAAATGCAGAAACATCACGAAACCAAATGAATATTCCAGGCAATAAACTAAAAGAGCAAACTCCCACTCCATACTGTTCAGCAAAGCCAACCCATTACAAAAGTTTACCAAACTAAACCGTTCCAATTTCCAACATACAACTTGAAAAAGGAGAAAAATAAGCAAACCAAGTATTATTTTACACCTAAATGTGAGAAACAGATCATGAACAATCAGCCCCTAAAGTTTTCTAATGTCCTAGACTAAAGAAGAGTAAACAAACACAAGCACAAATTACACAGATCAGACATGACAATTGGTTTAGAGCTATCTATCTGCCACAGCCAAAACCATGTCTCGGCACATCTATATACTACCAGATCCCAGAAAAAAAATAGATAAAATCCAAATTCTTTAAAACCAAGCAACAATTAACGAAGGAAACGTAATCAAAGAGTTCCATCGGACTTAAACTCCCTAACAATCCCTTCTACATTTCGCAATTGCTGAAAAGAAAAAGGGAAATCAAACAAGAAATCACTCAACCCCAAATATCCCTTACTCCATCAAAATTAAACACAATTAAAGGAACCCCACCACCACTCGCTTCAACACAAACAGAAACAAAACAAGAAAACCCAAAATGTAGGTGGTTAGAAATTCACATTTCAACGACGGAGCGATCCGCAGAAGACAAACAAGCAGCTCCGACGCCGAATCCAAAGAATGAAAAGCTCAAAAGAACATGTGGGTCAGCAGAAAAAATCGAAATTGGAGGAAGAAGTGAAAGAGATGAAGGAAAAAAACAAAAGGGATGCTGGAAAACTAGATGAAAATGAAGTGGGAGAAGAGAAAAGAGAAGAAAAGGAAAAGGAAAAGGGGATTGATTCGAAAGGAAGAGGGAAGGGATTAAAGAAAGAAAGAGACAATGATCAACTTTGATGGGGAAAAAGAGAGAGAGAGTCTATGGTTGAATGATTGTGGTTGGTTTGGTTTCTGTAGGTTTCTTCGGCCAATTTGGACGAAGGTATAGAGAATTTCTCTCGCTTTCTTTAGCTCTTCTTCTCTCAGTTTTCTTTGATTGCGTGCAACAACAGATTCCATCTCATCTAATCAATCTCCATTCTCTATATAATTTTCTGTTCATATGCTCTAACAAGTAACAATTTCAATCTACTTTACTTTATCACTTTTTTTTTTTTTTAATGTTAAAATATCAAATATCAATCTTCTCCAATTTTAATCAATAAAATATTAAATTTAGTCCTTAAAAAAGTAAAGTTAATAATATTTACCAAAATTGATCAAACCTTTCCTTTAGTTCTTCAAAATTATTTGTTCTAAAATTGATTAAATAATAATAACAATAATTTTCAGGAAATAAAATAACACATATTTCAAAATTTAGAGTAAAAAGGTTAGAATTAACAAATTTTTTTTTTTAAAAAAAAATAATAAACTAGTTAACCGCCTAACCAATGTTTCGATTAACAATCAATGTTTTACTTATAGCTAATCAAATTATACGATTATGTTGTTTAAAATGAGCATTGTTTGAATCTCCACCTAACATGTTGATTAACTAGAAAAAAATATTGAAAAATAATAGTAAAAGTAAATAAACAATGTTGTAAGAGAGAAGAAAAAAAGATGAATAGAAAATAGAGTAAGAAATAATAGGTACTATAAGAAGTCGTAAACATTGTAGCAAAGATGAATTAAAAACAGTAGTATTACAGTTAGATCTAATTTGGTCTAATCATTTTTCAAATTATTAATTTAACCTAATTAACATCTTATTACTTATATTACTAATTAAATTTTCACTTCTTTCTACTCTTATTTCTTGTATTCTAATTAAAACCAAACAAAAAAAATACCTCCATTTTGAGTTCTTATTTTTTGTTATTCCTATATTTATTTTTTGAAATTTTGATTCAAAATAATTAATATTAAAAGAAACTAAAAATCATTAAAAAAAAAATAAAAATCATTAAAAAATGACTTTTTACAAATATAGCAATCACCGTTAACGTTTTAAAATTAGAATGATTAAAACGAAAATGTGTACAAATTAAAATTTAAAAATATATGAATTAAAATTGACTTTTTTAACTACTAGAATTTAGGGTGTGTTGAAATATATTCAAGTGTTTAATTTAAAATATATATCATTTTGGAAAATTTTGGAATGTTTATCAAATACTCAAAATAATTTTAAAGTATATTTAAATATTTTTTAAACAAAAGAGTTAGAAATAAAAATAAATTTTTCGGTGAACTAAATTTTTTTTCTTAATTCAATCCAAATATATAGAACTTCTATACTAAAATTTTCATTTGCATATTAATTGGAACTTTAAATTATAATTTTATCTAGTCTTTTATCACTAAATAAATGATATTGTTCAACTATCTCTCTAAACGAAAATTAAATGAATATAGTAAAACAAAATAAGGTGAAACATTTGACTTTTAAAACTACTACAAAATGTTTCAAATTTATTCATTTCATTATAGTTTCTATATTTGGATGACTATAATACTAAATTTGTTTTCAATTACTAATTTAAGTTTTTGGGTAAGTCGGTAATTTAAGATGATTATCACATATCTCCACTAAATCAATGTTAGTTAATTCATGGTCACATTATAGACAAAAATAAAAAATACAAACTTTGACCTTGTTTTGTTGCTACTAATGTTGATATCATTTGTGATGATAGGAGGAGGTGGAAGCAACTAGGATATGGTTGTGCTTAATTGGATTCTTGATGGTGTGTTTCTTCTTCTGAGGTGGGTAAAGTATTGATCATTGTAGGGAAGATTTGGGAAGTGATAAAGCATAAGAGGTTACTCTAAGGGAGGGTATATTTAGATTCAAACTCCATCAGTTACTCGATTACCAAAGAAGAAGAAGATATGAGTTTGTGTTTGGATTCTGCCATGGCAAAGTCCTCATTTTTTTTCCTCCTATTCTGCCTTTACTTGCCAATTGTGATCTCCCTTACAAACAGTTATTGGAAAGTGAACTCTCATGTTGCTTGGAATTTAGTTAGATAATTAATAAATGGAATGAATATGTATTACAATTAAAATCGATGTCTGAGACCATCTCATGAGGTACATAATTTTAGTATACCGCCTAGCATGCATCCATCGTATTTTGGTTGAGCCAAAGTGTTGGAGGTGATTAACGTAACCTACTAAACAATGTTGTTGTTTTTGTGGAACTCACTAAAATCATTCGGTGGGACAAAGTCATGAGATGAGTGGTATCTCATTTTTCCCCTATGCAATGCGTTGTTACAGTCTTTTTACACATTCATGAGCGTCTAAGGAGTTGGAAAAATGTATTCTTTTTTTCTCTTCTTCACATACCAAACCGTAAATGGTTTGTTCGGCATGCGGCTCAAAGATGTAAATTCTTTATTTATTTATTTTTTATTTTTTTTTTAATGTTTGTTTTCCTAGAAAAAGTTATCAAAAGAAGCTAGAAGCTTAAATCTCTGGCATGCATCTACACACCCATCTCCATTGTTTGAATAATATTTTTTTTAAGGAAGGCAGAATCAAATTTTGGAATGCTTTTAAGTTAGTATTAAGTTAGATTGCCAAATGGATGGACTATCCTACCAACTTTATGCATGGGGAAAACAAAATTCCAAATTTGTTGGTATTATATGTGTTAATTAGAAGTGGTTGAAGAAGGATGGCCAACACCATTATCTCACCATTCTTGACTCTTTTAAAAGCTGAGTTGGTGATTGTTGGAGGTTTGTTGAGAATCATTCCTCCTAATAAATAATTAAAAGTAATTCATGTCTTTTCTCTCTCTCTCTCTCTCTTTTCATTTTCTTTTTGTTCATATAGACATACCCTTGGATTCTTTAATTTAGTCAGAGATAGAGAAATCTATGTTTAGCTAAATTGTATTTTAATCCTAACATTTGTAATTTTGCCAAAAATATGTGTGAACGTTTCAAAGTTTAAAAAATACTTTTAAGCTATAGAATTTTTTTTCAAATAAATCTTTTTAATTTCGGATGGAAACTATTAATGTTCTACGTAAAAAATATCTCAAAGTATTTTAAGGTTAAAATTTAAGAATATACGTTTAATATTATTATATGAAAATAAAATTTAAGAATCCTTTGCTTCTATATTTTTCCATTTTTTTTCTCTCCATTTTCTTCTTCAAATTCTCTTACTCCCCTTATCCTTAGTTCGGTGTTTGACCTTCTAAAATAATTAAATAAAATTGTCCACTTGTATTTGAACCATGACGATAAGAAAAAGAATAATAGAAGCACCAAAAGATTTTATAACTTAAGAATTTTAATATATGTCGTATGTTAAGGGTTGTTTGATCAAAAAAATTCTTGAACGAGAATTGATATAGGTATGATAAACCGATGTTTGTTATACAATTTTTTTTATATTTGTTCATACATAAGCGTTATTCCTATGCATCTCCTTTTTCCTTCCAAAACAATGGATTTTCTCTTCTCTCACTCTTATTGTCTTTCATTTTGTATAATTTATTGCAAATATAGTTAACTAATTTTGTTAATACTAATTTTAAAAAATTAACAAAATTAAATTTTTTACTAAATCAATAATATTTTGTTAAATTACTTGCTTAATTTTTAAAAACAGGAAAATTATATATATATATATATATATATATATATATATATAAAGTCAATATATTTAAACTTCATAGAAACTTTTTTTGTTATTTTTCTTGTATGAGTTGGTTAATTTTTCTATTTGAAAAGAAAAACTCAAATAAATATTCATATTCATTTATTAAATGAATACAATTATTTAATCGACATAAATTGCTGTTTTCTTTTTCTTACCTTAATTTTTATATATTGTTTATTAAAATATATTTCTTTAGGTTATTTAATTTAAACTAATAGATGTAAATAGAATTTATAATTAATTATATACAATGAAGTATACTTAACTGAAATTAAATGGTTACCTTATTCGTAACAAATAAATAACCATATATATATATATATATATATATATATATATATATATATATATATATATATATATATATATATATATATATATATATATATATATTTTCTTTCAAAACTATTGTAATTAAAGTGTGAGTTGGAAAAATTGTCATTGACACGAGTTCGATAGTACAAACAATATATGTTTGAGCTACTGACCACATACTTTAAAATATATTTTGGATATATTTATTTTCTCAAAACTTTGCTAGATTGTGATATAAGAACAGCTTCATATCCAAAATCAACTGAGAACAACACAAAAGAAATGGTCTTGTAATGTTAATGAAATGATAAAATTTGGTAAAAAAGATAAAATAATTTGAAGAGAAAAGTAGTAAGAAGTTATTTCTTTCATGTGCAAACATAGTTACCCAAACTCCTCTGATCAGGAGGCAGCAACTGGCTTGTGTAGAGATTTTCTACTTCCTATGCAACCATAATTTGGAAGCTCTCTTACAGGTCTTTGTGTATAAATCCTTTAGCAAATCAAATCTTTGGATGTGGAAAAACCTACCACTTTTTCCTCAAAAACTTCTTTTACTTTTTGTTACAGGGGCAAAAAATATCCAAGTCATTTTCAACATTTCTTAGGGTCCTCTTAAGGTTTTCCAATATGTGACTTTTGAGGTCCTACATGTAACACCTAGCACCTTCAATATGGGTTTTACCAAGATCTTTCGTAGAGCATCCCAATGTTCTTTATGTGACTTAAGTCTTCTATGGGTAAGAGACTATATAGGCATCCATTCTTCTATGGATCATGCTAATGTCATTCAGTGAGACACTAAAATTCTCCGTTTGGGTCATCTACTTCTCTTATGGGTCTTCTTATAGCCCTATTAAGGTTCCCTCTGGGTCGTCTTTTAAGCTTCTACCATGAGTAACTGTCTTAGCTCTTCCATGAGTTCTACTAAAATTCTCATCTGTCTTTCCAGTGATCGTTTCATATGTCCCAACTAATCTACTTAGATCGACCTCTTAAAGTTACAGGTGATAGTTTCTTGTATATATCTATAATATATAACATAAAGTTTAAAGAAAACATGTCTACTATATTTATGTTAAAAAAAAAAAACATGTATTTTATTCCCCGACCTATCATCATACTTTATATGTTTTTTTTCCTCAATGTCATCATATGCTTTAAAAATATTTTCTTATATCTCAATGCATGGTAAGTTGATATACTTTTTTTTTTTTTTACATATTTTTCAATAATTAATCATAACTTTTGTATATAGCAATGAATAAGAAGTAATAATGTCTATAAGACATTTGTATATATATGTAGTACCCATCCAAAAAGTGATTCAAGATTCAAAAAGATCAATGATTTTTTTCTTTCTTTTTCTTTTTCTTTCCTTTTTTTTTTTTTATTTGGAAGAAAATAGGGAGACAAAGTTTATGAAAGTACATCAAGAAGTTGAGCCTTTTTTTTTTTCAAGTGATGGATTGAAATAGAAGTGGAACTCCTAATTAATTTATGGAGTGTAAAATTAAAAAAAAAAACAATTATTATAGAAATGTATGTTAGAGAAAATTGATTTTATTGGACAATATAGGGTTTTTGATGAGGTTAAAAGGGAATTCCAAAATAAAGCTCAATGTTTTTTTTTAAAAAGAAAAAAGAGAATAGGGAGACAAAGTTTTATGCAAGTGCATTAAAAGGTTTAGGGCTTTTTTGTTTCAAGTGATGGGTTGAATTGAAGTGGAAGTCCTAATGAAATTGAGTGTACTAAAATAAAAAAAAAAAACCATTATTATAGAATTGACTTTACTATATAATAAATTTTTCATGAGATTAAACAAGAGTTCCAAAATTACACTTTATATAATATATACATATATAAAAATTGTCTTTATATTAATATTAGTAACTATCATAGTGGTAAAATAATCATCTAGTCCCCTTTAAATCCAAGTTCAATCCTGAGTTGTTATGTTTTTTTCCTATTAATTTTCTAAAGTATAAACTACGAGACACCTCGTCAAACAAAACGTTTGGATTCGCAACTGCCTTCAATAATGTTTTTTATTAAGTAAATATAGTGTATAAGAATTAACGCATTGTTGGTTTTCAAATATAATCCTAATAAAGATTAATTCTGTTATGTATGAAAGTTCAAATACTAAACTTTATCATTAACAACAAAAAGTAGAAGAACCAAAAGGTGATGTGAGAAACCATGAAGAGGATGATGATTAAAACATACTATATACTTGTCATCGAGTGTGATAATGGGTGTGGACATCCAATCAATTTGGATGATGCTGTCTGGCATGGGTGAAAGCAATCGCACAAGTCTTACCAAATGGGGACATACAATATATATACATATATATATTTATAGCTTCTTTTCAATGAGATCAATTAAGACCTTATAACATGTGAAAAGATAAAAGCAAAAGGACAACACTGAATATTATTCTTTATTCTTTGTGTTTCCTCATCTGCCACAACTGTTCATGTGGACTCTCACGCATCACACATTCATCCTCTTCTCTAATTGCACTCTATTTCTTTTTCTTTTTCGATCTGAGCATAATGCTTATTTACGACGATGCTAAAGTAATCAGTTTCACTCTTTCAAAGAGTTGAAATTGGGTAGTAAATCAATGTTATTAATTTTGTGTTGGTGATTACTTCTACTTTTGCTTTTATTTTCTGAAGGATCTTTGACTGACTTGTGGTCTGCATTTCAATGTTTTCCCACGTTTATATTTCGTATTGCATTTCAACTTGACTTTAAGATGGGCAATGCATGGATCATTGGGGATACAAAAACTTGGGATTTGTATCTCAGATGTATTATTAATCTTAATGAATTAGAAGGTCTTGAATGGGCTATGACGTTGTCCCATCTTTTATCTTTTTGTTAGATTACGTCCTTCGTCTGTCTGGTGTTTGGTATTGATTGCTAGAGGCTATCTTCTTCTTTTCTTTTCTTTCTTTCTTTTTTTTTTTTTTGGTTAATTTCTTTTATATATGATTTGGTGGGTATGCTTGAGCCCTTTGTTATGGATCTATACACGTTTATCTGTAAGGATCATATCCTTAAAACAGGTTAAAAGTTTTCTCTACAACTTAGTCTTTGAGTTGTTAATACAATTGATTGGGCACAGGAAGAATTAATAAGAGTTAGGGGGAGTCTAATTCAGAAACTACTAGAGTAAGCTTATTCATATATAGGAAGCCCAACTACGGAGGTGATTGTGAAACAGGTAGCAACAAGTTTATGGGAGCCTAAACAATCTATATGGGTGTGATCTCGTAATTCAAGATACTTCATCTATCAGATAAGTTTATTATAAAACTATTGAACCATTATCTTATCGAGATCACTTGGAATACATTCTTGAAGGACTTGGCAATGTGTATAACCCATTTGTAACTACAATTCAAAATCGTATTAATCGCCCTTCTATTGCAGATGATCGGAGTTTACTTATTGCGTATGATACTTGCTTGGCGAAACAAACAACTATAGATCAATTAAATGTGATTCAAGCCAATCTAGCGAATGTATTGTCTGAGCAGAATTTTCGTCGATCACTTGGTCCCCATCGTTCATTTTTATGTCCTGAAACTCGTAGATAGTAAATGTAATCCGTTGGCCATTATTAATATAGTGTTATTATTATGATTTCAATAAATCATTATTGATTATATTATTGGTTTTGTATTAATAACTTAATCTAATAAACCAACATCCTAAGTTGTTTGATGAGTCTTAAATAGTATATAGAGACGTACAAAAATCAATATTTGAGATACAACTCAAAGGGTCTATAGTATAGGGATAAGATTGGGTATCTTATCCTGGTAATACTATGGATACAACTCACATTGTATTTGATACAAACTTAATGATCCAATGCGTTCGTGTAGATATAACTCCGTTAACTAGTTAGGTTTCTATTTCATTAGAATGACTTAACTAACTTAGTCTTAATCCTAAGTGTATTATGAACTCCTGTTCGCGAGTAATTATCCTTTGATTTGTACGGATGAGAGTGACCAGATTGCTGACTCAATATGCTTATCATTTTGGAGACAAGACCTAGCAGAGAGTTGGAAACATAATCACACAAGATAAAATTCACTTATTCCCCACTTATAAGTAAATGAGTGTTTTCTTAAATGGTGCAAGACTTGAATAAAGGGTCCTACACTCTTTATAGCATGAGAGGAGTTTCTGTTTAGTGGTTGGACCATAAACAGATTGTTCATTAGAGGAGCTCCGGTTTTTAAGAACTATGAAGTAACTTAAGGGTAAAACAATAATTTGACCCAAATGGTGTTACAAACACTTGTGAAGAACTAACTTACTGATATTGGTCTATATTCGTAGACATTATGGTAAGGTCTATACCCCTATTTCTTGTAATATGTCTATTGGCATTATGACATGTTACTATTCCTTCTCTAACTCTAAGTTTAATCTAAGTTTATTTTAAGAAAAAAAAAATACTTGTGCACTTTATTGGCCAGGTCTCTAGACTTGCTTGTTCTTAGAGCTTTTTATAACTATTATGTATTAACTAGGTTAAATTACAAGTTTAGTCGATAAACTTTTGAGATTTATGTTTATTTGATTATTAGACTTTTAAATATGTCTAATTGGTTTCTAAACTTTCATATGACTAATAGATCACTGGCATATTCAAAGAAAAAAATTGGTTGAATGATCTAATGAAATTTTAAACTTTCAATTTTTATTGGGAAGATTGAAAGATCGGTAGGCAAACTAAAAGTTTGGAGACTATTAAATAATTTTAAAAGTAAATGACCAAACTTATAATCTAACCCATAAAACTCTAGCCTTGCGTTAAATTTGTCTTTTTCAACCGACATTATATTCCACATTCTTATTTCAAATACGATCTTCACCTTTTTAACTTCTGTATGGTCATTCTTCTTTACTTGAAACATACACATAAATATATATTAGTACAATTGGGTAGAGGAATTCGAATTACAATTCTTGTAGTTACTAGCAAATTCGTATTTCGATTATAATTTAACTTACGTCACAAGAAAAAGAACTTTTAACTATATTCTAAAATTTATGTAGACACATTGGTATCTATAGTTGCATATGACACTTGATTCGAAAGAAATAACTTACCTCATGTCATATATAGTTATGGGATGATTGGATGTGACTTTTTCCATCATTCTTCTGACATCTTAGATGAGAAACCAAGGCCAATCATCTCCTCGCCTTTTTCTTTCCAATGTCGATATTCAGGAATATCCATCGAGAAACCATAAAGATTTTGTGTGGACTCCATCAATTTCTTTTAAGTTTATTTAGTGTGTTGGCTCTAGCACCGAACAAATCAACACACACAACATACCAACTATTCATCACTTACAGCTAGTGCTTTGTGGGTATCTAATCTCATAAACTCCCCTAGCTTTTACCACTCGGTGTCTGTATCGGGCCAGCAAAGTGCAAGTGTTCGTTGTAATCTTTCATATCTCTATGCATTTCACTACTCTACTGGAAACTCCCTTAAACCCAGTAAGATTCATTTTTTTTTCTAAGTGCCATCCTTACCACAAGATCATTTTTTAGAGCATACATCCCAAAGAGCACTTTTAACATTGAGTAGGCCATCTTCAAAATCTGGGGAAAGAGCATATAATCACATTGTGAAGTAGACGATGTCATAAGACAAAAGTCAAAGAAGACGAACTAAAGGTCCTTAATAATCTATATATAGTTGAGTTCTCCTGCCCAGAATGAGTAAGAAGAGTGAGAAGTAGCATACAAAATCCACTTAATGAATTTTCTTTTGTTTTTTACCAGAAATCTCACAAATCATATTCAATAATATAGACTATTATTTGTGGTTTAAATCTTATTTTAGTAAACAAATCCTTGGTGTGTTTGACCCAATGGAGTTTGGAAGTAGGACTAGGAAAGTGGAGAGTTGTGAACTACACTCCTTTTTTGGTACTCCTTTTTTGGTTCAATGGGTTGGTGGGTCCACCAAAATGTGCTGATTGGCATGACTTCCCACTCTAGATGTGGGAGATTTGAACCTCTCAACATACTAAAAAGTAAACTCCTTGCACTGTAGCTCTCAAGAATTCACAACTCCCTAGACTTCATAACTCTTTACTTCTTACCACAAACACCTTTTTGTTTATAGTTTCTTAATAAAACTTTCTAATGTTCTATATTTTTTTAATACTATTTCTATTAAGAGGAAGTCTAACGTGTTTTTCAACATGACATCAAACCCTCCCCTCACCCTTTGATCTCTAAGGTTCGGATTTTCTTTCCTTTTCTTTTTTTGGATCAGAAACATTTCATTGGTTGATGACATAAGGGAAGGCCCAACACCTAGGGGTGATTACAGGAAAGCCCTCAAATTGGAAAGAGAGAAAAATAGCTATAATGAGTCCTCAAATTGATCTCTGCATCTCTAAGTTTTTAAAATACAACTTTAGTCTCTAAACTTTTAAAATTACTTATTTAGGCCTAGAATTTTCAAATTTTTTAAAATAAACGAGTTTACTCAACACATTAAAAATTCAACATTCCATTACATATGAAATCCAAAATTGTATCCAACCTTTGATTCTTCATCTATATCATAAAAGAAATGACTACCTTAGGGTTGGATTAGCTATGTTTGCAGGCTATTGGTTTTTTCAACATATTCAAGGATTCTTTTTCTCAGTTGCTTACTCTTCTTTTGTTGGTATCAATTTCAAAGTTTTTGTGATCGACAACAACGTGATACTTTTAGTTTGTTGGTTCGTTAGGACTATAAGGGTTTGCTTTCGTCGTTTTGTGGAGTCTTCTTTTTTCATTGTATCTCGATATTATTATCTTCCTCTAGTTTACTTTGTTTCTCTACTCTGTTGAGGGTTTTTGTATCCTTGAGCCTTAATTTCCTTTTATTTTAATTCTAGTTTAAAAAATGAAAATTAATTTTAAATAAAGAAATGTCAAGTAAGCTTAAGAAAACAAAAACAAATTAAAAAATCCAGCCATAATCTATTAGCTACAATAACTAAAAGATAACAAATATCAAGTTTGAAAATTCAAGAACCCAATGTTACCAAAGTTCAACTTCTAAGTCGAATCTTAGGAACCCTTTTTAAAAAAAAACACCAAAAAACAAGTAACGACAACAAAGACTAAAAGGGTTTTTCACGCAAAGTTTGACTTCAATATAATCTTCTGGAGTTTAACTTACCAAAATCAAATGTACATGAGAACAAAATAGAACTAAAGTATATTTGCACTTTATCTCCCCTCAATTTGCTTCATGCAAAGGAATTCAAGAAAACATGGCTAAAAAATTGAGATGCTACTAGCATGTTGAGCACGTAAACCTTAATCATCATAACCCACCAACTACCATTACATGGAAGCATATAAATAAAACTCGCTGGTGACTTGCTTTAAAAAAGATGAGGCAAGAAATGAGCTGAATCCGAACCTGGCTAACATTTCAGTTCAACTGTTTGAAGTTCTTGCCAAGTCGATACCATGCTTCAAATATAACTGAGCAAGGGAATGCAAGTTAAAAGTCAAGAAACTGAAATGTCCGAAAGGAACTCATTACGTACATTAAAGAACATTTTCATACCATTCAGAAGTTTCTTCAAATCAAGATCTTCCTGCAGAAGCACTTTTTGGACTACTAGAGGTAGAACATCATCATCGTTAACAAAGAGAATCATATCAATTTGAGTGTGTTTGGCCCAAGGAGTTGCGAAGTAGAAGTTGTGAACTCCACTCCTTGTTTGGTCAAAGGAGTTTGTGGATCCCACTAAAAAACATCAATTTTATATCTTATCAACTCATTACATCGTGGGTCTAAGAGTTCAAAACTCCCTATAATTTCTAGGAACTCACTATTCAACTCCTTGCCCCAAAAATCCTTGAACTAGAATAGAAAACTTTCTTTTATTAACTAACATTTTTTAAACTGGGTGTCGAAGGGCCCGGCTCCTTGTATTATACGTATAGCCCATCTCTCATTAATCTTCAGATAGACTTCACCCACTCAAGGCCTATCTGTGGGAGATAATGAAATGGTTTAAGTCTCAAGAGGCTTGAACCCAAGATTTCAAAGGATATGTCCAAATTTTCAAATCCTTGTAGCCTGGAAATCCTTCAGGGTGCTAGATAGCTATCCATGATTGTTCTTTCAAGCACAAGCATGTGAGAGCGAGCTTGGTAGGTTTCTCAACTCAAATCTGGCAACCTAGATTAACACCAAGAGGAAAATTCTTTGAATAAAGAAGTATCGACCTCAATAACTTCAAGCTGTCTTGTTAACCATGTCAAACATTCATAAATTTTCTCCGATTGAGGATGTGACTTGTCACGAATTATAAACTCATAAACTAAACCGTTCATCTCAATCGAACTACAACCTGGTGTTTTCTCTACCCCTCTTTCTTCCATCATCTTTCTTACCTTCCTTGCCTGCTCCCACATATTAGCATCACCATACATATTAGCAAGCAAAACATAAATTCCACTATCATGAGGATCCAACTCAAGAAGCTTAGAAGCGGCTCTTTCTCCCATATGAACATTTCCGTGAATACGGCTGCCAAAGAACAATGCTCCCCACACTACAGCATCAGGTTCGAAAGGCATGCTCCTAATAAGCTCTTCTGCTTCTTCCAAGAAGCCAGCCCTACCTAGAAGGTCCACCAAACAAGAATAATGCTTAAGTTTTGGGGAAATACCAAATTTAGAGCTCATTTGGTAAAAATAGTCTCGTCCTTGATCAACCAGGCCACCGTGACAACAAGCTGATAGGACCCCAATGAAGGTGATCTCGTCAGGCACTAGTCCAATGCTAATCATCTCTGAGAAGTAAGATATGGCAGCATGTGCTTGTCCGTGAAGTGCTAGACCACAAATTATAGCTGTCCATGTCAACGAGTTTCTTCCTGGCATCTCCTCAAAAACCTGTATAGCCTTTTTAATGTTCCCACACTTAGCATACATGTCAACTAAAGCAGTTCCTAAGGCAACATTCATAGTAAGATCGTGTTTATCGACATAATGGTGCATCCAAATTCCAACATCAAGTGCTCCAAGTTGAGAGCACGCAGATAAACAGTTAACGACAGTAACCCCATCCGGGGCAACGTTGCTGGCCTGCATTTCATGAAACAAAGCCAAAGCCTCCTTACTACGCTTGGCTTGAACAAAGCCACCAATTAGAGCATTCCATGGCACAACATCCTTCTCTGGCATCTCATTGAACAGCCTCACAGCACTTTCCAACAACCCAAATTTGGCATATCCAACAACCATTATAGTCCATGAAACAACAGTTTTCTTTGGCATGTTCTCAAATAGTATTTTCGCAGCCTCAATATTCTTACACTTAATATACATATCCATCAACGCATTGGCAAGTGGAACGGTCAAATTCAAACCCATTTCTTCAATGAATTGATGAAGCTTTCTTCCAAGAGCTAAATTTTCAAGCTGAGCAGAAGCTGAAACGACTCCAATCATTGTGACCTCATCTGGCATCACATTCAGTTCCCCCATCTTGTAATAAAGATCCAACGCCTCGTCTGCCAGACCACACCGAACGTATCCATTGATAATGGAGTTCCAAGAAACCAAATCTCTCACACAACTTTCATCGAATACCTTACGTGCAGCTAACAATTCTCCACACGAAACCAACACATGAATGATTGCATTGTGCACAAACAAATCCGAATCAAAACCCAACTGTATTACATGCCCAAGAATCTCATTAGCAGTGCAACTCAACGAAAAACCGGCACAAACTTTGAACAACAGAGGATACGTATAATTATCAGGAGTCGCACTACCTTTTCTAAGCATATTCCTGTACAAAAGAACGGCATATCTGGGATTTTCACTCTCTATATAGCCCCTAATCGCCATATTCCAAGAAAAAACATTTGGGTTTGCAGCATTGTTAAGAATTTTGTCACAATAGTCCAAATTTCGCCATTCTGAAATCGCACAGAAAGCAACGAGGCGACTCAGAGCAAACCCATCTGAGATCAAGCCAGTTGAAATCATTTGGGCGTGAATTTGCTTCATTTGCGCCATAGAAGAGCATGCTTCTAAGAGGGAGAGAAGTGGGTTGGATTGAATCAGAACGTGAGATGCGTTCCAATTGGTGGGTTTATCTTTGTGATGTGGAAGAGAGTGAGTGTGGAGTAGGAAAATGAAGGGGATTTGAAATGTTGATCTTGGGACGAAATGCAGATATCTAAAGATGAGATTGCTGACATTAAGATTGATCATGAAGCCCAAGTTGAAGTGAGAACGATACGAAGGATGTAAATATGGTGGCAAACGATTGATCGAAGATGAGAGTTCCTACACGTTCAAAATTGAATCTTGGATTCTCCAATGCACACTATTATAACAAAAAAACAAAAGAAAACTAAAAATAAATGAGTTCCATGACTTCAAAATAAAACATTTGAACACTCCAATTCAACTCAATTCAAAATAAGAGTTAAGAGCAACAATCCTGGTTAGATCTTACTATAAAGATAATGGATCAAGGTAGTGTTGGAAATGCGATCAAAGTTCCACATAGATTAAATATGAAGATGACCTTTGGTTCTTTGGATAATAAAGAAGTAAAGTTACGAGGGTTTATGCCTAACATGAACAATATCATATCAACCTTAAATGTTATAAGTAAACTAATTTGAGAAAAATCAAAATGTGAGTGAGTGTCAAAACTTCTTGAATAAATCAGATTTGTGGATAAAAACTCGTCAATGAGTAAATGGGTCATTAAACATATAATTAAGAATGTTCACCGTCGTGTAGGTACAACGTGGCATGAGGGGTCATACTCATGCAAAAGAGGAAGAAGGTAATATTCAAAACTCTATGTCCCATAATAGCCGTAAGTTATAACAATTGCATATGAAAAAATGTGTAGCGTACACTAAATCAGTCTAGTGAAAATTATAGTACACATTTTATTTTTTTCAGTAGTATTTTTTCTAAAATGTCAAATTTTAGCTCTTACCGTTTCAATATATTTTAAATTTAATCATTTTGGTTATTAATAGCTAAATAATAATACTAATAATTTTAGGAAATACAGACGTGAATATATTGCTAAATGTAAAAAAATTTGAAAAAAAAATCATCAATAAACTAAATAAAATTTTTATTGAAACTCCAATAATTTTAACATAAAATACACAAACTAAACGGATAGTGTGTAACCTTTCACAAAATTTGATGGTGTTTAATATTAGTTGGCTTTGATTCTTTGAAAAGATATAAATGGTATTATTTGCCTTTTTGAAAACCACTATTGTTGCATAAACAAATCTAACTTTGAAAAAAAAAAGTATGAGTTATTACTTTTCAGACAATTTGTAATGATAGAAAGTTGAATTCTGAATCCAAAGAAATAGGGTTAATTGTATAATGAGCAAAACAATTAGGTCGGTTAAAAATAGCAAGCTCAAACCACATTTTAAAATAGGAAATATAAAAAATGCACAAATACACGGGATACCTTCTTGATACACTTTATATATCTGACATTTGGTATATCTTTGATATACCGTTGATATGAACTTGATACACTATTGATAAACACATGATACACAATTGATACCTCTTGATACACTCCATTTATTTATATTTGCCGTCAAATATCTTATTGTTGCAACTTCTTTTAGGAAAACATCTAAATTTTGATAAAATGCAAACTTCTAAACTAAATTATTTCCAATTTCATTAATTAAAATAGTATCACGTGCATTTGATGACGAATATATACAAATGTCTTATATTTGATATATTAAGAATATTTAATATTCTTGTTCTTGTTTGCTTACTGATATCTCATACGTTATTGATTTGTACTTGAAAATGTAATATGTTAGTTGTTTGATGTTTAATAGAATACTGACGTACTCTACGACTTTGATATATTGTTAAAAAAGGAGAAAAATAAACTAAAATTAGTTGCATGTGAGATGAAATATATGAAGAGAAAAAATACGAAAGAAAACTCCGAGGAGAAGATTTATTTTAATTTATTATTTTTTAGACGTATGGGAGAGAGACAAAGGATAAATAGAATTTTATTGGTTTTTCTGTATTTGCAAAGGTAAAAAAGAAAAAATAATCAAGACAAAAGTGTAAATTCAATGCTAATCATTTTTACTACCCAATACCATTTTTTAAAAGAAATATGTATAGTTCGATCAGTGTAAGAGTTCATAATCAATGTGAGAGCACAAGGTGAGAGTTCGATCTCGTATTCTACAATTGCCTAACTAAAAATAATTATACTAGGGAAAAAGTTGAAATCAACTTTGGTGAATGTATTTGATGATGTCTTAACTACTTACTTACGGTAATATATAAACTCTGTTTTTTTTTTTTAAACAAACTCTATTAAACCGAGCAAATTAGTCACAAGGAAAGTTCTCAAGAAGAATAGTGGATAACCATTCAAGAAAACAAAAATCTTAATAGGCCTCATGCACTTTTTGAACAAAAGAAGAAGGCAAGACATCAAAAAATCTTAAACGATGCAGGCAAGAAAGTGAGCCGCAAAATTATAAGCAAGATTACAATTAACAAAAGAAAAAACACCTAGATGATGCATAGGTCTCAATGTAGCATAAACCACATCTTTCGTCTCTAAAGGATTAGCTGATAACTTGATGACAATATTAATCTCGATTGAATCAGATTCAACAATTAAGGTATCTTTAAAAACTTTGAAGTCCAGATGAATGATAAAAGACATGTTCTGATGACCCCACCTTCCAAAACTTCTATACAGATCAGCCACGATCAATGAACTTGTGACCAATATAGATAAAAGAACCACAAGGGTCATGAATGATTCACCACAACCCTTAAAACTCTTTTTTACCACTCCAAAGGCATGAACATTAAGCTCCAACTCTCCTTTGGAGGGGGACAACCTATCAACTATCATAATTCATGGATCTCTTGTACCTCGTTGACATATAAAACACAAACCCTTCAACTGGACTATTGGGAAGAGAATTATCGATCATATTAAGCACTTGTTGAATGTCAGACTTCTTGCAACTAGATCCCAAACTGAGAAGGTAACTTTTATGGTTCTACAGATTCCACATCACACTAATGCTTTCAAAAGGTCATCTTTTTGAAGATTGTTCAGCAATCCATTACCGACCACTCCTCCCTAAACAGCAAATAAGCCAAGTAAAAGAGGGAGCACAACACACCAAGCTTTTTGGAAAAACTTACACATTTGAACCATATAACTTGTAGTCTCTCCCTTAAGTTCCAACAAAATAGACAAAAATAATGTTAAAATCAATCTCTTTTTTCCAATATCATCACAAGTTGGGAAGAGGAGTAGTTGATGATCCTTCACCTAAAAATTTTGGCTCTTAGAATCGTCTTTATATTCTAAAAAGCCTTCTAAAGAGGAGATTTTCCACTCAACAAGGTAGAAGATCCACTTTTAGAGGAATTAAGTTGGGTAGCTAGGTGGTAAACACGTACTAGATAACAAACATTTTTTGTCTTGTTAATTCTAAATAATCTCCAGAGTTTTAGAGATAATTTCCTAGAAGGGTGTTGAGAATGTCCTCAACAACAATAATCAGAAAGTTCTTCCTAATAGTTGAAACCTTCTAGCCAATTAAGTCATCACGTAACTCTTTCGACTCTTTTTCTTTTGAGATCATTGCTAACCCAAAAAAGTTTACAATTTGCTTTATCTCCATTCATCCAAGGATCTTTAGCAATTAAGATGTGGGTTGTGTTTTCCACTTTACATAGTACCCCCTTCATAAAGGATCCCTGCCGCAAGGATGCTTTTCCATGTTAAAGGAGGAGGTTAAGGTTAAAACAAGGGTTAAGATTATATAAAAGCCAAATGAACATAACAACAAATTTAGACGTGGACTAGTAAAAGGTTTAGACGTTCACTAAGATATTAATGATAAAAATTTGAAACTCATTCCATATTTTTTAAAAATAATGCTAACTTATTACTTACACACAAAATTCAATCATTTACTCCAAAGTTGAAAATATGGAATTCCATGGTTTATTTATTATTATTATTGTGAAGGTCCCATTGAAAACAATTGAAAACATAATCATACTTGTGAACAACTTGGTTAAACATAGGTTCAAAAGAGTTTGATCCTCGTAATATTTCAACTAATTCTTACAAAAGAAAATGTTTAGGTGTATTATATGCCTATACATTTTGGGAACGGTTGGGACAAAGATTATCTAAGGCTGTAAATATTATTTAAAAGCTTTCAATTAGTTATTGTAAACACTATTTCAAAACCCTTAATTTGCTACGGTATTTACTATTTGCTACAACTTTTACTAGTTGACATTTATCATTTTTATTATTATTTTTTACAATATTTACTATGTTCTTATCAAACTAAAATAGTTTACATACCAAATACATACTATTATAACCAAAGCTAACATAATCTACATCTAAAACATAAACTATCCTAATCAAACTACAATATCCTAACATTATAATAACTCATTTCTTGCCCCAAATATCCACTTAGAGATCATGTGACAGCATGCTAACATATATTTATTTTTCTTTTTCTTTTAAATGATAATGAACGTATAAAAGAATCATAAATCAATTAGGAAAAAAAAAGTTTACAATGAACTTATTAAATGTTCAAAGAAGTATTTTGATAGTTTTGTTGGAATATGAAGCAAGTAAAATGTTAGATTTGATAGAAAAAAAGCTTTTCAATGAGGAGAAAGTTGATTAATTTTCCAAAAAAGTTGGGTTCTTTGTCATTCACAAAAAGGCAAAATTTTCAATTTTCCATTTTAATTCAACGTTTTACAAAAGAAGAAGAAAATTTTCTTCCGGTCTCTTCTCCACATTGTCCCATTTGCTCCTCTCGCCGGTCTTTGATTTTGATTTTCCGAATCCTTCACCAAAACCCTAAACCCTTTCAAATCCAAATCCAAATTCTGTTTTCAACCTTCAATCAGTTCTCCAATGGCTACAAATCTTGCTTTCCGACTCCGATCACGTCTCCTTTTGCAGTCCTCATCTCGTTTCCGCACCACTTTTCATCAAATCCAATCCCCCCACATCCCCAAATCTTCCCCTCTCATCTCCTCTGCACTTTCCGATCTTCGTCGAATACCCGATAACCCCATCTTCAATCTCTCTGGATTTCGCTTCTTCTCAACTGCCCGGCGGAATCTGACCCGTCCCAAGCACGTCGACATCGGAGCTCGTGCCAGGCAACTCCAGACGCGGCGGCTCTGGACCTACGCTCTGACTTTCAGCTGCATCGCGGGATTCGTCGTCATCGTTCTCAGTAATTTTCAAGAGCATCTGATGTTCTATGTGACACCCACCGATGCGCTGGAGAAATTCTCTGCGAATCCCGCAAAGAACAAGTTTCGTCTCGGTGGTTTGGTACTTGAAGGCAGTGTAACGCATCCAGCATCGTCTTCTCAGATGGAGTTCGTGATAACGGATTTGATTACTGATATGTTGGTTCGACATCAAGGGTCGCTGCCGGATTTGTTTAGAGAGGGGCATTCGGTGGTGGTGGAAGGTTTCCTTAAGCCATTTACCGATGAGATAAGGAATGAGATCTCTACGAAGAGTGTTTCGGAAAAAGCGAGAAGTGAGAAATATTATTTTTCGGCTATTGAGGTTTTGGCAAAGCATGATGAGAAGTATATGCCGGCGGAGGTTGGGGCGGCAATCGAGAAGAACAGGAAGAAGATCGAGGAAGGAGAATTGGGGGTGAACCACGCTTGATTCAATGGGTACAATTGTTCTAAATTATTTTTTCCCCCTGATATTTGTTTCGGTATACATACAACAATATCTTTGGAGAACATGATGAGTTGTTGTACTCTATAGTTAGAACTTGCTTAATCAAAATTCTTGTGAGGTAGTATATCCTTTGGGTAGGGTGAGAGCAATTGATTTTGTTTGAATTTGAGGCATCTGGTCTGACCGACATCTCAATTTTTTCTTGTAATACCAAAATCTTTGGTGATTCCTTATAACATTGAATAAAATGAAATTACTGATGGATGTTATGTCCTTTTCTTACAATTTCCTTTTCATTTTTGAACTGGTTTCTTTATTCTTATATTCAGATCAGATGTAAGTATCCTTTTATTCTGACAAACCACCAGAGAGTGAAGGTGGTATGCAATTATCCTTGCATTCAGACGTCCTAATTTATAATGGAAGTTTTTAGCATGAAAATTATTGAAACACGATGAGAAAAAGTTTAGCATAATTTATAGATTCAGATGTATTTTCAGTGTATTTAATACTTTTTGGTGATATACAAATTCTTATAGCATGTCGTTAGAGTGGTGTATTGTTGTATCCTTGTCACTTTTGTTTCCCTCTTGTGTGTATGTTTATGGTTTCTTCTTTTTAGACTATGGGCATTGTTTTAAAAAACCTTCTTGGGTGTGCGCCTACGCTCAAGGCGCAGGTCTAGCCCTTCGCCTTGGAAAGGCGTGGCTCACAAAATAAGGCACACTCCTTTTGTGAAGCCCCAAGGCTCAAAGCCCAGGGGTTTGGGGTTTTTTCATTTCTTTTAAAATTAGTAATAATTAAAGGTTTTCCTTCTTTATTAACTAAAAGAATCAAGTTTACTAAGCCTAAATACAAAAATTCTTGAGTTTGAGGTCATTTTTTCTATATTTCCACTTCGACTGGTAATATTTTCATATGCAATGCACCTCACCAAGAAAAAAAAAGGAAACTGCACCTTTTTATGCACCTTGCGCCTATTACACCTTGGGCATTTTAGAAACACTGACTATGGGGTTAGAAAAGTGAATGCTTGGTTTGCAAAGGAGAGAACCTCATTTTCACCATCTTTCTAATTGTGTCTTTACTTTGGCTTATCTAGCATTTGTTACGAGTATGATTTATAAATGGTTCATCCTATATATGTCTTTTCAATGGGACACTATTTGTAGTATAGTTTTTACATTTTTATCTATTTCTCTGTATATTATTATGGAATTTCTTTTTGTCATAAAATGGTAGACTTTAAACTTTGTTTTGAACCTTCTCTTCTATTTGTTCTAGTTTGGCCACTTTTTTCTATTTTTATTTTAAGTTTTGCCTTCGTAAGAGAGTTTCCCACCAGCTCCTTTCTTGTAAGGTCTCACATATTTATCTAATTTCTTATTGGTCTATGAAAGAAATTACCTCGAATAATTTGGCAAAAGAGTTTCGTAAGAGGAAGCGTTTGAAAAATTGTAGGTTCCATAACTTCATATTGCTGGGAGTATGTTGTATTAATAATCAGACCTGGTAACAATGACTAGGTAAGAGTCAAAATTGTGCTGTTTTAAGGGCCTTACAGAGCTTTCACTTCAATTTCTGTTACCATTTAATGCTATCTGTTCAGATTGAAGAGTATTTTTAATCATTATTTTAAGCTATATTGGATGTTTGGTTTTTCCTCTTTTGATATTGCTTGTTGCATTGGATCCTATCGACAAAATAACAATTCGAAATAATCCTATACGTGGCTTTCAGGCATCAGGTTCCAGTCTCTCTTTCTTGAACACAAAAATTGATTTTAACGTAAGATTCTGAAAATTAGTGGTTCAAACTTGAAAGGCCCGTTGTTCTCCTCTTGTACTCTATCTTCACGTTCAGCTGTGCCTATTGAAAATGATGTGCTTTCTTTTTCTGAAAGTTACTCATCTCCTTATTTTATGCATTGTTTGAGCAATAATAGATAGATAGATTGATAGAAGAGATTGAACTTAGATTCATACTGTTGTGTATACTCCTCTGACTCAAGTGGGTTGGATTATTTTATCTATTACATGTTTTAGAGCCTTTATTACCAATGTATGTTTCTCTAAGGTCTTATGATTGTAGCTAATCATCTCGACTCTCAAGACACTTGCTGGTAACTGCGATATTTTGATTTAGTTTAGTGGTATTTATTGATAGTAAACTTATAGTGATTTCCGATTAGATCCTTTAGGGAATCCATATTCTTCTGTTTGGTGCTTTCAACTTCAGTACTGGATTGTTTGATTTGTTGGAACTTCGACAGAAACGCTTTTCTTCTCTTTATAATTGTTCTTTGTTAGCACTACCGATTCCTATCGGAGTGTTATCATCCTCTGAAACATATTTTTCTTTTTGGAGAAACTCAATGTCAAGAACAATTCTTTATTGATAATACCCCTGAGGTTACAGACCAAAAGCATGTAGAATAATGCCCCAAATATATGGCCAAAAATAAACAAAAAAATAGCGCCAGTACAATGACAATAACACATACATACAAAACATCAAAAACCAATCATACTGATCAATGAGAAAGCAGGAAGATCTTGTATCTAATGCCAGAGAAGCGCAACGAGGTAGATGAACATTGATAGGAGAATTCCACCATTCGAAAATGTCACCTGAAATCCAGTCCCAGCATCCATAGCAGGTAATGGTGCAAGTCCTGCACCGTCTTGAGCTCTGGCCACTGCGAGCAGGAGCACCAGAGTCACCACAAACAGCCACATCGCCCTGTGGATGCTGAATCCTGCCATTAATGTCTGCACAGAAAACTCGAATTGAAGGTAATATCAAATTGCTGCTGCAGATAGGAGTGAGAGAACCAATATTTATACAGGCATATGGAGATGAATTAGAGATTAAATTGTTAGTGATTCATGAATTTGAGTTAACTGATCGTGATGTTGCTTCTTAGATGGCTTACAGCTCCATTTGAAGATGACATGTCAGCTGACATTGCTGCTCACAGGGCCCTATAATGTCTCTCCCACAGCTAACTTGAGTAATTTTGTGGTATCAGGTAAGCATTTTTGTGTTTCTTGTGTTTTGCTTCTCATTTAATGCCACTCTACCTTAGTACTACTTTCCTTTTAATTGAACTTTACTTAATAATGGCCAGTGGACTTTGTATTCATCTTTTTGATTTTATTACTTTAGATATTATTGAATGTAAATAGAATCTTTTTGTACCCTGTTTTTTGGTTTGCGGCTTCAGTATAGTTATTACTAGATTTTGAAGTTGCTGAAAATGCAAAGCTTAATCTCAATCCACTCCACTAGTGTAAATAGAACCTTGCGTTGAGTCAAATAGGTATGTGAAACAGATTTGAAGGGCAAATTGTAATTTCCATTCACTTGTCATTGTTTTCAAACACATTCATCTTTCCCACCATTTTCACGCTTCACAGTGTCATTCTAATACCAATTTTAACATTTCATCGTAACCTTTATTCCCTTCTAGTCTCTTAAACAAACCATTAAAATTCATCAAGGTTTAGTTCAAAACTCTACTTTTCATATATTTGGTAGTGCATTAATTTGACCATCGCAGATGCCTGTGTGTATTCAGGCTACACTTAACTTTGTTCACCCAAGTGAGTTACATGTTTGACACGTGACAAATTTTTCGTTTTAATTTCTTTTAATAGATTCTCTCTTTGTTATTGAGGGGATGCCTGAAGAGTTGTACAAAACTATTGCTCTTTGGTTTGAATCTTTTCGTTTTAGTATTTGAGGTTTTAAAAGTTTAGAAGATGTAAAATGAATCATTATGGTATGTGGTTATTATAGATTATTATCAATTTTGTGTTATAATAATATGTATTTGAGGTTAATAGTGTTATAGTCTTGTCTTATTATAGGTTGTGAGGTGCAGAATTATAGTTTGAGTTATGATAATATGTTTTTTAGTGTAGATTATTATAGTCTAAATTATAGTCTTCAATAAAATAAATATTGGTTATCTTAGATCATATCTAGTTTTTTTTGTACTATTATTTTTGTCATACATATATATTTAGGTACATGGAATATCATTTTTAAAAAACATAATTTAAACTATACATTTTACCAATTTATACAATTTTATAATATAACCTTTTTTGATATGTGATTCTATTAAATTTTATTAATTATGTTATTCATTTGATAAATTTAATATTATCTATATATATATGATTTTTAGATTTTACTAGGTTTTGAAAATGACTTTTTGTCGTAACTCTTTTGAAAAAATCATGGTTTTTTTTTAAATCATAATATGCTAATTTCAAATTGAAATAAACTAGTATTTTAATCTTACATTCAATTAGGGGAAATTATACTCTTTTTTTTTTATCAAGTTATATTAGAGAAATAATAAAAATCATAAAGGTCTTATTTTCAATTTTTCGCCTCTAAATTTTTTCCAACACTTTAATTTTTAAGTTTGAAAGATAGTTCTATGTTTTTGAGTATGTTAACTTGAGTATCGAAAAAATGAAAATTGTTATTAAACTATATTAGTGATTTCTAATGGAGCTAAATGAATATAATTATATGTATGTATGTGTATATATGTATATATTAGTAGAAAAATAAGAATTGTATGTGAAGTTTATTTTATATATATATACACAAATACATTAGTATTATCCTCTGCACACTAATTTTAAATTAAAAGAAAGAAAGAGATAATTTAAAAATGATAACCTAATAATAATAATAATGGAGAAAAAATCTCAAAAAGGAAAAAAAGAATGAGTTAAAAAATAATATTATTATTAAACTAAGAGTCTATTTGAGATAAGAGGTTTTCTAAAAAATTATAACAAAACGGCAAAATATTTACGGTGTATTAAACAATTTCGAAAACAAAAAAAGCCCACAGGCTTACCATGAAAAATACAAAAAATGTGTTTTGTCAACCACGCCGTCAACAACGCACACGTAATATATTTTTTCAATTTTATTGTTTAATTTTGTTATACGATCTTTTAATTTGGTTACATTTTTTCAATTTTCAATAAAGTTGAAGATGCCATGTTAGAGGCAATATAACAAATCAAAAAGGTGTTGCACTAGGAGCATAGTGGCATCATTCTTCTGAAGTTCAACACTCCATCACCAAGTTTAGAAGTAAGTTTAGAAGTTCCTTAAAATCAAATTCTGAGGCTTTGTTGATGTTTCTTCAAATTCGAGTTCAAGATTTTTATAAAGGCTCATTCAAATGTTTCTCCAAGACGGCGTCGATGGTACAGTTTTGCCTCCATCTCTCCAAACGACGAAGGCGCCCAATCGCTCCTACCAGGGCGGTGGATCTGACAAAAGCCCGATCGTCCCCAAGTAGAAGTTGAATCACTGACGGCGAAGTCATCTCTCCAAATGATTGCGAAAAAAAAAAAAGAATAATAAAAAAAGAGGAAAGAAGAAAAAATCCTAACTTTTTGAAGATGCGTTTGGAAGCAAAAAGAGATACGACAACTTTAATTCCTAAAAAAAAAGGGAGAAAGAGAAGTTTTTTTGTTTAATATTTCAAAAATTTTAGTTTTACATTCATTTTTATCTCAAATTTAAATTGGAGCTATAAATCTGACTTTACCCCAAGACTAAGATCTTGTATTTATCTCAAAAATTAAATCTGGTCATTTTATTCTCAAGACAAATTAGGGTATGGTAGAAATATAATTCTTAACTCAAATTAAAATATTGTTTCAAATTTTATAAAAAAAATCATTATCAAATTTATATTTTTATCCTTGAATCAAAGTAAGTCGAGGATAAAACCTCGAACTTTTCTCAAATTAAGAATTGGTCATATTCCAACCTTTATAGTTTGATTAATTTGATACGTCAAATTGAGCAAAAAAAAAAAAAATGTACGCATTTGGACTTTAAATTTATCTTTTCGAAATTCACATACCATAAATCTCGAAAGGAATTTATTGAATAAGAAATTTTGGAACCAATTACAAATTGTTACGTAATTTACTAAAATAATTGTATTTGAGATTAAGTAAAGTTGACATGACAAATTGGACAATTCTAATGATGTCACATGTCTCTTTTATCATAATTGTATCAAATTAATTATTTTAGTTCAATTAAATATTATTTTTGAATTAAAATTTAATTAAATCAAAAAAATAAACTTAATTTAGCCTAAAATTTTAAGGATTGATCTCATAAAAAGAAGAGTTCTGGTTGAAAATTTTTTACTCCAAAAGACAAATTCTTGCAAAGAGGTAATTGAAAAGGAACTTAAGATTCTCCGAAAATAAAGTGAATCCCTACTCAACATAATTTTATTGGATATCTATATATCTTACTAAATAAATAGTTTTATTTTTTTTTATTTTTTCATTTTCAAATTTGATAGTAAAAAAGAAAAAGTTTGGGTTCTGGTGGTCGCCATCAATCAGTAGCCACAGTTGTTGTTCCCTCCGGAGAAATTCAGCCAATTCGAAAATGGAGATGACCACGCATCACACATAGTTCTCTCTTTCTTCCCTTCTTCTACCTTCCCCATTCCCTTTCTTCTTCTACGGTTAGGGTTTCTAATCCCCTTTCTCTTTCCTTTCCAATTTTTTGCATCTTTTTTTTTTTTCTTGCTTTCTCTTAATTTTATTCCTTTTTTCTTTTTCTTTTTTTAATTTCTCCTTTGAATTAACACAGGGGTTTTGCTTGCACGCCAATTCCATCTTGAAGATCGGTCAAAAACCCTTGTTTTTAAGGGTTAAAGGGGTATGATAATTTCTTTTTTCTTCTTCTATGCCTGTGTTGTAACGTTTCTACTGATTGAATAACTAGATATGTGTTGGTAGAAATGTTTGAATATGGATGTTATTTATGAGCCTAGTGATGGAAGTATAGATATATGTGTGTGTGTGTCAGGATTGTTTCACTCTTGAATTTTGATTGTTTAATGCGGACTCTGTGGGTTGCTGATGGTATACTGATCAAGGCTCCGATAAAGATGATTTAGGAAGTGTTTAAATTTTCATTATAGATTTGGGTTTTTGAAATCATAGTTGGATGGTGTCAATTTTTTGTTATGAGTTTATGTTATTATGAGTACATGAGTCATTTGATTAAGGTTCAGTTGTGGATTCAAGCATCCTATTGTTGTTGTTTTTATATCCCACGACTTGTTTTGGGTTGAAGGTTGATTGGGATGGATAATATGTTGCTTTGGAGTTCAGATTTTTTTTTTTTTCTTTCTGATGAGTATTCTATGGATTTATAATTTAACTCAAGAGTGTTCAAGATATGAAGACTGGGAAATTATAGCCATTTTTCTCATTGGTGGCATGAAACTATAAGAAGAGCATTGATGGAATTTGTTTTTATCTCTATAGTGATTAATTAATTAAATTAAGGTCTTCTTGGTTTTTCGCTTTTGATAATTATGCTGGTTTTCTCACAAATTCTTTACCATAGTCTTCATCTTTCCTAATGAACACTTCAATTGTTAGCCCCCAAAAAGAAAAATTATTGTTATTTAGTTTTTAAAACTTAGCTTGGCGTTTGAAAGAACTCCTAAAGAGTAGATAACAAAACAAAGAAATTGATTGATGGAAGTAGTGTTTTAGTGTTTAATTTTCAAAAACCACAAACTCAAAATCAAATGATGATCAAATGGCGCCGAAGTCTCTTGATTCTTTTGGTCATCTTTTTGGTTTCTTGGTTTCTGCTGTTAATGTAGGAAAGACAATTCGTGGATAAGATGCGAGTCTCTTTTGATACAAAGTCATGTACTTATGTGAGGACAACCTTTTATGGCTACCTGTTCATGCTTTTCTTCTCTTCTATAATTTATGATTTTATCCTCGTAGCAAGTTTTATTCTTCCTTGAATTCCAATTTATAATTTGTGTAGTTTCTCCATTTTCCCGGCTTGTAGTTAATGCCTATGAATGAGATTAGCCTAAGAATTATACATTACCTTTCCATACCCCTAATTAATTGCATTACTGGTACCTCAAACATGCATAAATTACATTCTGTATCATCGTCATCTGTGTGGTATAGAGTTTGATATCCTCGAGCTCATACTAGTAATAGCAGATGTATTTGATATCAATCATGGCATCATCCTGATTCTTAGTACAGTCTACCTATTAAATGAAATTATGTATAGTTCTGTTTCCCACCCACAAGGAAAAGAAACAAATTCATGTGAATGTGTTGCAGGAGATTGATAAGATGGAACATGACGAGGCAAGCTGTCAAGCTCCCCCTGAGGGTCCCTTTCTATGCATCAACAACTGTGGCTTCTTCGGAAGTGCAGCTACTATGAATATGTGTTCTAAGTGCCACAAGGACTTGATGTTGAAACAAGAACAGGCTAAACTCAGTGCTTCGACTTTTGGAAGTATCATGAATGGATCATCTAGTTCTAACCAAAATGAAACCTTTGCCACCGCAAGTGTGGATGATCCAGTTAGCTTGGTGGAGCCTAAGATCACGTCAATGCAGGCATCCCCCGTGGTTATTTCTGATGAGAACAGTGGAGCGAAGCCAAAGGACAGGCCTAGACGTTGCAATAGTTGCAACAAGCGAGTTGGATTAATGGGATTTGACTGTCGTTGTGGTAACATCTTCTGCGCCATTCATCGTTACTCTGACAAACACAATTGCCCCTTTGATTACCGCACTTCTGCACAGGATGCAATTGCTAAAGCCAACCCGATTGTGAAGGCAGAGAAGCTTGATAAGATCTAAGTGAAAATCAGGCCAAAGGCGGGCTGGACCCCTTATAATGTGTTGATCTTTGTCGTCGTCATCGCCTAGATGATTTCTGCTTTGCTGCATGCATATCTTGTAACCTGTTGTGTATTGTTATATTTGGAGGGGAGGGTATGGAAAAATCTTTGCATCTTTGCAGTCTGAAAGAAAATGTAGGAAGGCAGTACGCCGGTTTCGTTGTTTTTCTTGTTCTTACAACGGTTTAACGTTATCAACATTAGCGTGTTACGTTACTGTATCGTCATAAAGTGTCTTGAGGAATACATATATGAATGCATGCTGCCCTTGTTTGATTTGTTTATGAGCACCAGTTGCACTCTGAACTGTTAACTGAACGGGAATTTTATTCTCGGTCATCTTTACATGGTTGGCTTAATCCGAATCAATAACAAATAATTTGGTCTTATTAATTAGATTAACTCAAATGATGGTAGTATTGTATTGTAATTCTAGTTCTTAAATCCTGGTACGTGATGGTTTTTACTAACGCTATATTTGTATCAATAGAGAAAAACCTGCTTTGGTATTAATGATGAGAAATTTGTGCGGAGTTGTACGTCTGAATATATTAGATATCTTATAGAAAAGAATTACCGTCATTCACTAATTAATTTGCTCGTAAGAAAAAAAAGGTTAAATTGGACGTAGAAATGAATGAATTGAATAAGCTTTGTTGTGGTGCTTTGTTTTATGAGTTTTTTTAAACAAATTTTTTCAAAAATAAAAATAGTATAAAGATATAATAAAATTTCTAAAAAAATTCATTACAGCGTAAAATAAATTACTATAAAAAATCGTAACTATCTTATCTTCTTATTTTTACGATTTCTCTGGCTTTATTTTAATTTTTTATATTTCAAAATATTCAAAGTTCATTTTTAAAGTCCGTTGTTGCTATCATTATCATTATTCTTTTTATTATAACAACCGAAGCGTAATTTTATTTTTAAAAATAATAAAATATTAAAATTATTTATAAAATATAACAAAATCTACCAATCTCGATTACTTTTAAGATTTTTTTTTAATTTTATATATTTTATAAATAGTTTGATTCCTTTTTCTATTCACAAACAATTTCCTTCAAAAAGTTATTTTATTTTTATTTAGAAGTTTATAAATTTTTTGTTTGACAAATGTAAAACCTTAATTAAAAAATTAAAGAGAAACAAGCAAAAATTTCAAATACATCAAACTAAATATGAAATCATAGTCACTGAACAGAAAATTTTGAAAATCAATAGACCAAAATAATTGTTCTGATAATTCCTTCCTTTCCATCCCTTAAATTCTAAAATAGAAAATTAGCAACACTAAATAAAAAAGAATATTCACGCAAATTTTGAAACACAACCAAAATTCTTAAGAATTTATAAAAGGCTAATGTATATTTACATATAAAGCATGAGAGGCTTTTTTTTTAAAAAAAAAATTAGAATACCACAAAACAGTTGCAAATCTTTTAAAACAAATCAGCTAAAAACTTTTTGTTTAAAAATATTCACCAATTCAAAAGAATCAGCATGAAGTCAAAATTTTGTTTAGAACATCACTTTCAGGCACTGCTCAAACTTCTGTAACACTAAAATATGAACAAAAATAGAACATATTTGAAACTCTTTTCCTTTTCTTTTTTCCTACAGATGGAACAAACAATAGCAGTGTATCATAGCTGATGCTGCCAGAGAGCACCTGAAAAAAGAAATTACATATTCTGTAAGCATATTTATTAGAGCTTATGATGAAAATCAAGGCCATTTTCCAAGCAATCAACTAAAAGCTGGGAAACATTCCATAGCCAAAAGTACATGATGCTCTATAATTAAATCTCATCTTATCAAAATTTGGGAAGAATCCTAACATGATGCTTTCTTTTTCTCCATGAGAATTATTTTGGCATAAAACACCTTGTCCCTGGAAATAGCACATGTTCTTATCGATCCTTTGAACCGGTACATGATTAGGGAGAGGAAGTAAAAGTTAGATTGCGAATCCACTTGATTCTGCTTCAAGATACTTACAAATCCTCTCCATCACTTCTCTACCTTTGGCACTGTTTTGGACGAATCTCTCTGCGCACCGTTGCTCCACTTTTTCGGCCATCGATGCCAGTGCTGACAATGGCTTGATTCGAATACTAGTCTCCTGTTTACAAATAGTCCATCCGTTCGGATTTTCTGGGTGAGGTTCGTACCTAATTTTCTCAACCACTTCTATGAATTTCTGGAGACTAATATTCCGAGTGGTGAGTTGCATTGATTGTGACCGAGCATCTACGACCGTGGATTCAACACAATGGCAAATATCCTGACCAACAATTTTACGAACAAACCATGGTCCAGGGGCATGGATGGTGATAGCACGAGTTGTATATAGCTTCCCAGATTCAGCATCTACCTTTCTATTCAAGGTATCAACTTCAAGAATATGGGACAATGTACGTTTATTTTCGGGATCAGCAAATTTACGCCAAGATGCACAAGTGACCCGTTCCCATGGGTGCTTGTAAGTGTACTCCTGAGAGTATGCTTTAACCATTGCTGTTCTCAGATACCTTCACCCTCTTAAAAGCAAAGTTAGTCTGCATATGAACAAACCGCTAAATTAATTGAACGCCTACAAATCCACTGCTAAATTAATTGTACGTCTAATGATTCAGCGGAGAAGCAATGGAAAAGGGAAAATAAAAACATCAATGAAGATAATGAATATGTACAAGACGTTAAAATCAAGACAGGACAGCACATGCGATGTAACATAGATAAAAAAAAAATAATAGTAAACATTATACATCATCTAAGACAGCAACAAGAAAAAACTAAAGAACTTGGGGATCACAGGTGCATAAATCAAATAAATGGGAACAGTAAAACTTTATTTGATCAAACCACCAAAAGTTATTTAAAATTCATAATAGTTCATCACAGAAACAGATTTTATCGTCAAACTGTAGTTTTCCCTGTAACTCATCACACTTTCTGAAGGGAGGTGTTGGCGTGTTGCTTCTAATAATCATTCTTGTAGTTCTGTTTCTTCACCTATTTGTCCAATACATTCATTCAAGTGATTCTCATTTTTAGAGAATGAATGGAGTACCAAACGAATAATTGTTTCAGATCAATCCGAACCTTGCAATCCTAAAGAAGGGATGGATTCTTCGGTACAGCCGCCTGACACTACTAAGGAAGTCAATCAGCCATTAGGGAAGTCGAGCATTAATTCCCTCCCTCCAAAAGCCATAATCAATGCCCATACAGCTGTAAAGCGCACTAAGACACGTAGTTTAATCAACATTTTTGGAGGGAACAATGAAGCGAAAGCCAATGGGTTGCATTTTAAAGAGGAAAGAGAGTTCTTTGACTGCTCCCTTTTTATTTGCCATCAAGAACCCAAGAACCTTCAGCCTAACTCCTCTGATTTAGTCCAATCGGCTAATTGCCAGAATTCTGCTGCTTCAAATTCCGTCGTTGGAAGGTCTCTCTCTCCTGCGTCTTCAGCACCAGTTCTCCCTTCTGCAAAGGCTGAGTCAGCGTCCATCACAGCTCCTTCTAAAAAAGTCTCAAGCCTCTCCTCTTCATCTGCGTATTTACCTTCTTCATCTCGGGTCTCTTTGGCCAGTGCCATCCAAGAGGTACTTCCGAAAAGCATAAAAAATCAAAGAAACCCCCGCTTCCCTTTTAAGACGTTGCCCAAGCATTTTGTTGGAAGGAGGCCGAAGGATCTCTTTCTTGTAAAGACGAAGATGTTGTCATCCCAAACTCCTCATAATTCTGATTTTTTAAAAGGTAATAGACACTCAAGGCCAGGCTTCTTCATCTTCAACTAGGGCAGATATCCTGAATTCAAAAAAGAGTTACTTAAGGGCAGATTTGATTTTAGAACAAAACCCTGATTCTTTGGAGGTTAATTCTACACAAATCCAAGCTCCTTCTCTTTCAAATTGAATCAGCCCCTCATAGATCCAGCTTTCCACATCTTAAATATTATGTTTTTTCCCTAGCCTCCTCAAAAGTAAAATTTTTTAGAGGCTCCCCTTGCCAATCTCCGGGCCCTCCATCTAAATAGAAATGTGATTCATATTTTGAGTCTCCTGAGCAATGTCGAAGATGATCATTTGGGAAAGCTAAATGAGTTAGAGGACCATTCTTTGAAGGACCACTTAGAAACTGATCTCGACGACTTGTTTCAAAATGAAGAAGATTTGAATAATGGAAATCAAACATCTCGAAACCCCTCTCAGCCTAAGTATTGCAAAATTCCAGCCCATTTAAAGTTGATAGTAGAAAAATGCAAATTAGTTTTTATTTGAGATCTGATTTCAGTCACCTTTTGGTCCAATAATTGAGTACTTTATAAGATTCGAAGGTTGCAGATAAAGAGATTGGTATTCAAGTCTCTTGAACGCTTAATTCAGAACTATAAATATTCAAGAAAGAGAAAAAATTTCTGAATGATTTTGTTAGCTTAAAAGTTAACTTTTCGGATGTTTTGTCTTTGCCATCATGATTATCAGGGGAGGGAAAAGATCTCTAGGTAAAAATTATTTGGGTTCGATAGTTCTGAAACAGCCGATTGCCTCTTCTTGGTGCGTGCTCCCTTCTCCTTTCAAATCGAAGCATGTGAAATTCAAAACTTCAGTCTGAAGTGCATTTGTTTCGTCAAAATGTTTATATTTTCTTGTTATTAAGCTCTTTACTAATGTTTCAACTCTATGTTGTTTTGGTTCTTTCATTGTTTCTTCTTTGTGATTGTTTGTTGGTCTTTTTCCCTTCTGTATTGCTCGAGTTCATCTTTGTTTAGTTTGTTTGGATGATTTTGTCCTTTTCTTATTTTGATCTTAGTATAATACTCTTGTACTTTGAGCATTAGACTCATTTATTATTAATAATAAAGAGGCTTGTCTTCATTTCAAAAGAAAAAGTCCTTAAATTCTCGTCCCTTATTCTTAAATTGAAGTATTCTCAAATCTTCTTAGTTTAGACTAAACTTTCCACCTAAGAACCCTTAGACTTCAAATCTAAATACTTAACCAAATGAACATCCAAACTTCGTTCAAAGTTGATGGGTCTTTTATATAAATAAGCTCTTATACCCAACCCAATATTTACAATTTAAAAGATTTAGATACATTCACAATCCCAACGTCAAACTGACTAATCAATAACTTAGGAGCTTACCCAAACGCGTCCCGAACAATCTTTAAGTGGGGTGAACAATGCTTTAGAGTTCTCCAAGTTTCCAATCTTGAGGTAACGTCATGTCAAACTAAATGGGTATTCACGAAACTTACTAAAATTACCCAAAATCTTACCAAACACTTATCAAAGTAGCCTTGATTCCAACGCACAGCAATCTACCGACCTTCTAAGTTTGAAATTTAGCATCCAATACCATGGATTATTCAATATTAGCACCAAAATTAGATGGATACTCATCACCCACTCATAAACTTAGAATCTTACCCAAGTTATGCCAAAATGCTCCCAAAAATCCAAATCTATCGTCAAAATGTAACGGGTATTGTGAAATCAAAGCCGAAACTTAATGGGTAGTAGAGAATCTTCAAGAAATCCGATTAAAACAAAGAAATTTTACCCGGACAGAGCGACACCGTTCAAGGCCGTCGGCTTCAAATCGGCCTGAAAAGTTGCGGTGCGGCGTGCTGGTCGTCTTACGGTGAGTCGAGCGACGGAACGGTGGTCAGAGTTCGGTTAGCGGCGTCCACGGTGGCCAGTTGAAGAACGAGAGAGAGGAAGTTGATGTGAGAGAAAGTTTCGAGAGGGAGGCTGTTGTGTTGGATTAGCACGAAGAAGACGAAGGAGAACTCTTCTTTGTCCATAACATTATTAAACAATTAACAGAAAAGACTATAATGCCCTCCACCTTAAAAAACTAAACTTCATTTTTGTTTTTTTTTTCTTAATACTTTCCAACATTTACCAAATCTTTTATCCACTCCAAATTACTTCTAAAATTCCTCATCAAAATTATTCAACCTTCAACAATAAAAACATATTCCAAAGTTATTTTCACATGTTAAGAACCACTAATATGAATAAAATAACAAGGGGATAAAGAGCTCACACTCCCTTCCTCGTTGCAACTAAAGACAAGATATCAATGTTTCAATAAATGTAAAGGTTATTACAATCTTAAATCATACTACCTTATAAAGTTACAAAGTGATTTAACGAAATAATCATTTTTAGATTACTTTACTTCTCAACAAAAAAAAATTACAATCTTGTCCGTTTGGGCCTTAGATTAGGTAGGAGTGGAATGAGTTATCTAAACTGTAACGACCTAACTTTTTATACTAAGCTAAAACCATTATACTAAAAGAAAATAAAAACGTTCTTAACCAAAATGGAAAAATAACACTAATTTTAACTGAAAACCTCAAATTCTCATTAATATTTTAAATAAATAAAAGTATGTAGAAATAAACCTCTAAAAATAAAATGAGCTCTATCTAGTTTTAAAAGAGAAATAATCAAATAATACAAAAAATACTAAAATTATAACCGTGGAGTAAAAACGGAAGCAAAAAGTTTCCCTATGGCAAGTCGCAATTACTTCTTCTCATTTGTCAGCTTCCTTCTATCTCTACCTCTACCTTTAAACATAAAAAGAGTGAGTATAAACATATACTCAATAAGGGATCTACTACTAGTCCCACTAGGTGTCTGTTAACTTCCCATTAGAGTCATGTAAAAAAATACCACTAAACTGGCGCATTCTCGTACACATGCAATCTAATCTTGTAGGAACATTTTCGGTCTTCGGTGAACTCAAAGGAACACCTAGGACAAAACTGGTCTTCGGTGAACTCGAAAGAACACCTAAGACAAACTGGTCTTTAGTGAAACCGAAAGAACACTTAAGACAATCAAGTTGTAAGTGATCCCATCAGACCACTCATATAGATAACATCTCATGATAGATTAGTGATCCCATCGGATCACACAGTCATAAAAAGGTGGTAATCCCGAGGAACACCCATGTGGATACGACTCTAATAGATAAAGTTAACAGAACACCCTATACATGGCATATAGCACATCATAATAGCATAAACATGGCATGAATATTAATGATAACGTTTCTAATCATGAGATTAATATTTCATGCATCATCATTAACATAAATCAGTCATCATCATCAACATAACTTAGTCATAACTATCAATCATCAACATATGTCATCAATACATTATGCATTTTAGCTACATCAATGCATAATAGAGAAATCACATGCAAACCCTTAACTTCAATACGAGGGTCTAGTAGGAGAATCTTTTACTTCGAGATTATCTTAACAAAATTATCTTAACAGTCACGGTCAAGCTTTCCAAACAGTTAAGTCCTAAACAACAAGGGAACCCACTAACTAAAATAATAATTTGAATGGTTGCTTAAAGACCCAAAATCAAATTAATTTAACTTACCCAAAGTTGAGATTGAATTCCAATTCAACCTTAATTGGGGAAAATTAGAGCTCTTAGTTCCTCCAAAAATTTGACTAAAAGCTCCTTCAAGAAAAATAGTCCAACTTAAAGGAAATACCAACGTAAATCCAACATTAAATTATTTAAAATCTGAAAATTCAATATTTGATGGACATACCTAAAACCCAATCAAATACTCACCAAAACTAAACAAAAATAGAAAAGTTGCTCAAATTGGCTCACTAGGAAGAAGGTGGCTCATGTTGCTCAGCTAAAGGAGGAAATCGGCTCGACAGCTCGCTCTCAGCTCGAATAGAAGGGGTCGGCTCGCGTGAATGGAGAGGTGGCTCAGGCGACTCGCGACTCAACATTTGAGCGTGCAGCTTGGGATAGAGTAGAGGCTTGGGTTGCGCGGCTTGCAAGGAGCTGGCCGCTCGCTTACACCCACACAGCTCGGACGAACAGATCGACGTAGAAACGACTTATGAAAGGAAAACAGCTCGGGTTCATGCAGACGATCGGAGACTGAGAAGTGAACGGCTCATCGACCACGAAGTCGGTTGGAACTAAGGAAGCAGATGGAGATGTTTCGGTTGAAGAAGGTCGACTTGATGGCTGACGAAGGAGGAGGCGAAGAACGTGATAGCTACGATGAAACAATCGTAGAAGGAGATGAAGCAAGGTGGCGGATGGAGGTGGTGGTTGACGACGTTGGCGGCTAGGGTTTTGTTCAAGAACAAGATGATGTTTCTAGGGTTTCTTTGAGAAAGAAGATGAATACTGATGCATGAGAAACGAGGTTCTATTTAATGAAAATAATTATAATATTATTATTATTTTCTAAAATTGCTTTTCCTTTTTCAATTAATCCAAACAAAAATTTTCTCTCTTCATCAAATCTTCCTTTTTATTTCCTTTTCTCTTCTCTCCAAAATAACACATAATCCTTAATTAATTATATTATTTCTATAATATAATTTATTCTTATTTTCAATAACTAATTTAATTATATATATACATATATATAATTACCCAAAATTCTCTAAACTTCACCAATTTAATTAACCAATAACATTCCACTCAGATCAAATCTTTCATAACACCAAAAATTTCAAATCTCCAAACTTATTAAATATTCTCCCAAAAATATTTAATTAATCATAATCTCCATAAAATCCAACAATTTCTATCAATTAATTCAAATAACACCCAAAATAAATTCAACATGATTAAAATTAAACTTAAGGTAATTCAATTTAAAGTTCCCTTATTTTGGGACGTTACATAAACTCACTCCTTGCTTGAGACCCAAAATATGATAAACTGGGGATTAGGGTTCCTAATCCCCCATACATCTTCTTAATCCTTGTGAAATTCTCCCATAACACCCTCGTAATTCTTCCCCAAACGCATATTATCATAACAATATCTATCATAATCCTTCCCCCAAATGCATATTATAATATTAGGATTATCATAACATTAGGACTATCATAAATTGCCCCTTTCTTCGAACTCTCCCGAAATGTTTTTTTAAGTATATAAAAGGAAATTTAGAAGAAAAAGAAAAAAAAAGTTACCCACGTACTTATCGAAGGGTTTTAAAAATTTATTTATTATCTTTTTAGAATTGATTATGTATATTATTATTTAATTAATATAAAAAGACCATGTATGTATTTATGGAGGGTTTTAAAAAGGGAAATTTTCATAAATATAACAAACTACTAAAATATTTACGGCCCGTATAACAAAATCCATAAAGTTAGTTATTTTTTAAATATTCCAAATTTGCCCTTCTGTCTTTCCTCTCCTCTCCGCCAATTTTTTTCTATCATTTTTCTTCATTTACTCTCCTCTTTTCCGCAACGATTTCTTCCCATCGTCTTTCTTCTTTTCCTCTTCTTTTTTTACGTCGTTTAAATTTGGATAACCAAATCTGATTTCTTTCTATCGTCTTTCTTCGTTTTCTCTTTTTTTTTTTCGTTGCATCCATCGTCTTTTTTCTTTTCCTCTTTTTTTTACGTCGTTTAGATTAGGGTAACCAAATCTAGAAGATCGTGTATAAAAAACATTGAAAAAAATAGTTTAGATTGAAATAGTCAAATCTAAATGATTGTGTAAAAAAATAATCGTGTAGCAAAAGAATTTTAAAAAAATCGATTAACCAAATCTAAACAACCGTGTACCAAAAGAATCTTGAAAAAAATCATTTAGTCAAATCTAAATGATCGTGTGTACCAAATTTTGAAAAAAATCGTTTAGATTTGAGGTAACCAAATCTAAATGACCAAATCTAAACGATCGTGTAATCAAATCTAAACGATCGTGTAACCAAATTAAACGATAGAATTGAAAAAACAAATCGTTTAGATTTGGCTATCCATATCTAACGATCGTGTACCATTGGCTATCCACGTGCGTTGTTGATGACGTGGTTGATGGGACATTTTTGGTATTTTCCATTGTGGACCTGTGGACTTTTTTCGTTTTGAGAATTGTTCTATACAGTGTAAATATTTTGCCGCTTTGTTATATTTTTTAAAATATCCATTTTAAAAATTATTCAATGTTATTTATTTTTCAAATGGATTTGTGTTTATTATTATTATTTATTTAATAAAGAGATATAAAATTAACCCTTTATTATCTCTTCATATTCTAAACTTTGTACATAACCTATTATTTAAGAGATAAAATATGTTAGAATATTAAACGGTTTACATTTAATCATGATATTTCAAAAGGTTTTATAACTTTTTATTTTCTACAACTACATGAACAACTCTCTTAAATCTTTATTTACAAATATTTGAAATTCTCTTCTACATTTTATTTGTAGAACTTCTATTATATAGATTAACCTAACTTTCATATTTAACTTGACTTTTGTGTTGCAAATAGGTTAATATTTTGGGATTTAAGCGAAGGAGTTAGAAAAGTACGAAAATGGATGCATGGTCAATAAATCAAATTCAAGAATTCTTTCTTTGTTATTATTACTACAAAGTAAGAGTGCTTTAAATTTTCTTTAAGATAAGAGAGTTTTGTTTTAGGTGTACAGATATTTCTTTCTTATGTTGTATTTAGATTCTTTTAAATAATAATAAATATAAAAAATAAAACGTATTAATAAAAAAATTTAAGTTGTACAATAAAAAAAAAATAATAATAATAATAATTGGTAGTGGATTATTTTATTACAAATTTTTCTTTCAAGTATTTTTATACTTTTTACAAATTTACATTTGTTAACATTTTAAATTCCTAAACTAAAGAATATAAATACTTCATTTTCTAAAACAAACAATGAATAAATATACATTCCATCATAACATAAACTTTGCCTGTTTAATCCTATTTAATGCATTTTTAAAGAAACTTACTATTCTACTAAGCAAATAATAATTTATATTTATTTTCAATTGGCAGATTCAAGGTAGGTCGGCTTTAATAATATCAACAAGTGAATTACTGTAACGCCCCAGCAAATTAGAGTTTCACCTCTAGAGTTTTTTTTCTTTCTTTTCTTTTCTTCAAATTGTTATGGATTTGGATTATTGTGGACCTTATGCTTAATGTAAGGGTAAAGTTTTCCTTGGTTATTTTTTTAATTATTGAAGTTAGGGGGAAATAATTTAATTAATGATGATTAGCAAATTAATTATTTGCCTTGGAAAGGGTCAAGGGTGGTTTAATTGAAGAGAGAGAAAAGAGGGTAATTGAAGAGAGAGAAAAGAGGGTTTATTAAATTCTTTTATTATTTTAAATTCTTTTAAAAAGGAGGCATTGGGAGACGTGAGACTCCTCATCTCCCCAAAGAAGAAAAACCCTAGCCGCCGCCACTCTCCACGCCGCCGCCGCCAGCTTCAAACACAAGCGTCGGAGCCGGCCGCAGTAGAGCCGAACCACCCTCCCAGCCGCGCCGCGTCTGCAAGCCGAAGCCGGAACTCGCCGAGACAGCCGAAGCCGATCAGCCGCGCGTCTGCAAGCCGAAGCCGGAACTCGCCGAGACAGCCGAAGCCGATCAGCCGCGCGTCTGCAAGCCGAAGCCGGAACTCGCCGAGACAGCCGAAGCCGGAACTCGCCGAGCAAGCCGAAACCGGAACTCGCCGCGCCGCTTCGATCTGAGGAGGACAGCCGAGCCGCGTCGCGCCGCTCCGATCAAGCCGAAGGGAGCCGCTTAGATCCGCGCACGCCGGGCATCCGCGCACAGCCGTCTCCCGCAGCCGCCACTCGAAGCCGATCCGCCGCGCGTGCCTCCAGCCGACGAACCCGAACCCGGAGCCGCTCCACATCCGCGCGCCCGAACCCGGAGCCGCTCCACATCCGCGCGCCCGAAGCCGAACCCGAACCCGCATCGGCCAGCCCTCTCAGCGTGCAGCCGCGCCGCGTCCAGCCCATCAAGCCGAGCCGCACGCGTGCAGCTCCTGCGCCGAGCCGAGCCGTGCCTGCTGCCGAGCCGCGCCTGCTGCTGAGCCGAGCCGATCCTTGCTCTTCCAGCCAAACCAAGCCGAGCCGATCCCTACCTTTGGAGCCACACAGATTTTGGCCGTTCCCCACGTTCCTTGGTAAGTTTTGGAAAATAATTGGGATTTGGTATACCCAACGAAGAGGAATTTTAGTTTTTTAAAAATAACTCATTGGTTGAACTAAATTATCTTTCTGAAAGGGGGCCGATTGGACAAATTGGTGTTGGAGCATAGGATCATTTCTCGACTTAAAGGGGACTAGCGCAACCTTGATTTCGGGGTAAGTTGCCTCAAACGACTCTTGGGTCTCTGTTCCTTGAAGGTTAGGTTTAATTGTTGTCTCTAATCTTTTAGGGCCCTGCTGCTTGGAAAGCACACCTTTTCTCACTTTTAGAACTCGTCAAGTAAATCTCCAGCTAAGAGATTCTACTACTAGCTCCATGCTTAGAATTATGAGACTATGTATACTCCAATTTTGCATGTTGAGGATTAGACGGTACGATGCCTGAAATCAATGTTAGTATGATGTAAATGACGATATGGTTATGCTATAGCCTGTTATGTGTGGCGAGAGCTGTTATGGCTATACGACGAATGTCGAGACGGAGAGTGTAGAGACGATTTATGTGATATGTTATATGCTGATGCCATGTGTATGTATACTGCAATTAGGGTACCTGTTAGCTTAATCTGTTAGAGTCGTACCTGCATGGGTGTCCTTCGGGATCACCACCTATTGAGGACTGTGTGGTCCGACGGGACACCAGTCTAGCATGGATATAGATATGACTCGAGTGACTCGACGGGGTCCTCGCATCCCGACTGTCCTAGGTGTCCCCCGGGGCACCGAAGACCAGAGTTACGTTCCTACGGGAGCGCATGTTGCACGTGTTCGGGAACGTGCCAGAGATTGGGTACCAGTTACAGGACTCTGACAGGAAGTTAACAGGCACCTAGTGGGACTAGTAGTGGGTCCCTTACTGAGTATTTTATACTCACTCTCTTCATTTCATGTTTTCAGGTAGAGGACGAGGCAAGGGCAAGGGCAAGCTGGCGAGCGACCCGAAGTGACCGTGGAGGGCCATAGGGGCTACTGCTTCCGCTTATCCTTATTTTAGACTTTCGTATTTGAGTTTGAGTACTTTTCATTACTTATCATCTTTTATGTAGATAGGGCCCGAGTAGGACATTAGAACGCATTACACCTTTTTGCATAACTACCTTGTTTAAATTTTCATAAATAAAATTTCTTAAACGTTACGCGTTTTTAATAAATTTTATGACTTAAACACTTGTTCTATATTTAGTAATGACTTCGATTCAGTATAAGGAGTTGGGTCGTTACAATTACAAAGTTAATGTAACAACCCAAATATTGATTTGTAACCCTTTTTATATTTTTAGTTTATGACCTCTAAGAATTTTTTAAAAAATTATTTTCATATTTGATTTCTTTTCAGAAAAAAGTTTCTTTTTTCAAAGTTTTTAGAGAAAATTAACTAGCATCCGTATATGTTTCTGAGGACGAAAGGTCTTGAATTCATTTTCTCCACCTCAAGTTGTACTTGAAAAGAAAAACATTTTATAGAAGTGTTAATAATAATAATACGAGTAGTAAACTATTTAAATGAGGTTACTGCGAATTTTGTATTTTCTGCAATTATTATTTTACTTTTCCTGCACCAAAAAAAATATTTTAATTCATATGTTTGAATTTTTTTCTGAACGGTTGAATTATTTATAATTTTGTCCTATTTTGTTATTAATTAATATGTTTTTTTTAATCTTTCTAATCTTTTTTGAGCATTTGAATGGAAGGAATGAAAAGATTAAAACAAGGGATGAAACAATGTATTGGGGGATATACATCAACCAGTGTTAACAAGGTTCGTATAATAACATTACGTTATTTTCAACGTTCTTACTTATATAGTTATATTAGCTTATATTTTTCAAGTGGTTCGAAGTTTTGTTTTAAAAGATAGATTTGAAAATAAGAAAGTAAGTATAAATAAAAAAGTGAAAAAGAGGAAAATAAATAATATTAGAAGTGATAGTTTTTTTTAAATGATATAAGAAGTGAATATTAATGCTTACTTATTATTCAATTTTATACAAATTATTATTTTAATTCATATGTTTGTATTTTTTCGTAAGCATTAATATTACATGAACATTTGCAAACATAGCATTCTTAATCAAGTACTTACAAAATATAAAAAAAATTTTATATCCTATCAATAATACATTGATTGACACGGATAGACTTATATTGGTGTCTATCAATAAAAGCCAACTAATATTGACGTTACACATGACTTTTATTCATTGAGATTTTAGACAAACTACCTATATGATATTTTCTATATACCCTTCTCTCCTCGTCTTCTATTTTCTTCCCCATAATTCTCTTTTCCTTTTTCTCTCAAAACTTTTGCACTCCTTCTATTCTTTATCATTATCCTAATTAGAATGCAACATAACAAAATGGGTTATTAGGAAAAGGGAGCGGGGATAAAGAAAACCATCTAATAACTCATTCTCTTACGTTGTGTTTCAATTAGGATAATGATAAAAAGAATATCATAATAATTCATTCTGTTATTGTTTTTCAATTAAGATAATGGTAAAGAAAATATCCTAATAACGTTATGTTATATTGTTTTTCAATTAGGATAATGGTGTAGAAAATATCACTCACATTCTCTTATAATGTGTTGGTAACAAAAATATCTTAATAACTCGTTACGTTATGTTCTTTTCCAATTAGGATAATAGTAAAAAAAATATCATAATAACTCATTCTCTTATTTTGTGTTCCAATTAGGAATAATGGTAAAGAAAATATCATAATAACTCATTATGTTATGTTGTTTTCCAATTAGGATAAGAGTAAATAAAATATTCTAATACTCTAATAATTCATTGTCTTATGTTGTGTTCTAATTAGAATAATGGTAAAGAAAATATATCCTAATAACTTATTTTTTTATGTTAGGTTGGTAAAGAAAATATCCTAATAGCCCATTATGTTATGTTGCTTTCGAATCAGGATAGTGGGAAAGAAAATAGCTTAATAACACATCCTCTTATACTGCGATTATAAAGAAAATATCAAACAACTCATAACGTTATGAGTTTTCCAATTTGAAATGTGTTTGGTAGCGCATAAAATTTATTTATAAATATGATTCATGATAAAAGGATTTATAATTATTATTTTGTAATATTATATAATTTGTAAAACATTACCTAATACATATTATTTTTTAAAAAGATGAATTGGATTTAAAACATGAGATATTGTTTTTTCAAAAAAGAAAAAAATAACATGACATTATATTTTTAATTGTTTTTAATATTTATTTTATATAATTCTTCGTTTTAAAATAATTTCCATGACTAATTCAAAATGGCAATAAAAGTTAAAAAGAGCAATTTACTAGCTAATACTTTTTAGAGCTTATAATTAAACAAGTTCATTCAATGGATTTAACTAAGTATTCAATTTTGTGTTGAATGGATTTAACTTTTAATTTTATAAATAATGAAATATAACACAAAGTTGATGTTGCAACTTGAGAAGAAAAAGGGTAGATTTTTACTTTTGGTAAATTTTTCATTTTGAAAATGGTCCGAATATCGATATCTCAATGACATGATGGTTTTGATGAGAGAAGTAAAACAATAAAAGTGAAAAAAAAAATTAACACATTTATTTGAATATTTTATTTTAATTTGTTTGTTTTAATAAATTTTTAAAAGTGTCCATCGACAAAATAAAAGCCTCAATATTTTTATCGATATTGATATTATCATACTCAAGGTAATATTACATTACGAAAATACGAAAATATGAATGAGCAGTCATAGATTCGGTCTGTCTTCCTTACTAAAATTCAGAGTGAAAATCTGGAAAAATGAAAAAGATATATTTGGCTTATAAGTTATAATCCAAATTTATTCCAAAGTTTTGTTATAAATACACATGAAAAATATTTGTTTTGCATGGTTTCCTAAAGCATGAGGACTAATAATATACAACTACGTTATATGCTAAGCTTGGGACGGAAATCCAGACCAGCAAATGGAGTAGTGAATTCATCCAAACAAGCCATTCGGATTCGCTCCGGTGTAGCAGGATTATCAAGAGGAAACCAATCGTCATGCCCAGCCTCTTTCCTTGCAGCGATTATGGCATCCTTAATTGCAAAAAAGACAGCAGAGGCCAAAAAGAATGGAGGTTCTCCCACTGCTTTTGATGAATGGAGGGCCTTCACATTCGGGTGACCCTATCGATTATTAATCAAAGTGATTAGTATGCAAAACAAATGCATCTGATGAACCACAAACATTGAAACCAAAGATAAAAGCTTCAAACAACATCAAAATATAAAGATCACAACTATTGAGCCCTAGCTTAAAATGATGGGTCACAATAAATTTGATGTTTTAAGAATATTTTAATACTTTCATACACCTCATGAGCTTAGAAATTTGTCCAGAAGTAGAAATCAATATCAATAGTAAAAAAGGTATTACAAAGGCTCAAACACATATCTTCATGCTTTGACACCATATTAAATCTCCAATGAACCCAAAAGCTCGAATAATCTATTAGAACGTATACTCAAGCATCATGATGCAATAATATCGCATCTAAGAGTAGTTTAACATTAATGTCATAAGTGTGAAGAAGACTTAGTTTCGAAGAATGAATAGCTATTTCACTTTTTAGTGGAAACATTTTTCACATTTAGTTGCAACGAAAGAAAAGAAAATGTGAGAAACAACAAAATAACAGAAATTAGCATACCTTCAAAAGAGAAACATTAAATTTGAAAGGGACATCATTGATTGATGGAATTTTGTAACTTCCAGGTCCAGCAGTATACAAAGAACCAGGGGGAATCCATCTATGAGCTGGATCTCCCCATTTCAATTCTTCTAGAGCTACCCAACCCAATCCTTGTACAAATGCACCTTCAATCTGTTGAATAAATGAAAGGAACAAAAGAGTTCTTCTAAGAGATTCTGACAACGCATCACATCTACGATATGAAATAAATTTATATTTTGAGAACGTAAACTGAATAGTGAAGTCTCAAGCACCAAGAGGAAATAACAACTTTGAAGATTGAGTCAAATAGGATCAAATAAGAACTTGAAATTGCTACTGAATTGCTGTCTATCCTGTTGGTGGCTTAGTATCAAACTGCATTTTCTTAGCACCATCAACCTGAGATGTCTTATCATCTAGTAACGAATTTATCAACAATTTTATCTCTTTCCAAGTAACTAAGGATATAGCTTATACCATTCTCCTCTAAAAAGAGAAAATCTCATCAAATATTCAGTACTAATATATAAACAAACATAGATTATGGAAAGGCTGTGATAAGAATGCATCTAAAGCATTTCAATAAAATAATAATGAAAGTTGGTTGTGTTTTTTTTATCTATTTGAAAAGTGAGAAATAATAGAATCCTTAGAGGATTAAAGAGGAACTCTTTTGATGGTTCCTTGCGAATTGTAATCTTTCTCTCAACTTTGGTTAAAAGTTTCTCTAGTAATTATTTGCTACGTTTCATTTTGTTAAATTGGAGGCACTTCCTCTAGGGTGCACAGTTTGTTTGTTGTATTCCCTTTTTTTTTCTTACTCAGTGAAAGTTAGTGTTTTACCAATATATATAACACTAAAATGGGAGAAAGGAAATTCAGTACTACCTGGCCAACGTCAATTGCTGGATTGAGAGAATGTCCAAGATCAAGGAAAACATTTGCTGACCGAGTATGAAAGTCTCCAGTTAACGTGTCAATTTCTACTTCCGAAAATGCAGCACCATAAGTGAAATATCTGAAGGGAATTCCTTTCCCAGTTGTCCAATCAAACCCAATTTCAGGTGTTATAAAGAAACCATGAGCAGATAGATCGATCCTTTGAGCGTAGCATGCAAATGCCAGCTGAAAACAACAGATGACTATCACATGATATGATATCATAATTGAAAACAGAACAACGAGTAGCTGGGTATTAACGAGTATTGCAAGTGAAAGAATTGTGCCATTTAAAACATGCAATCAATTCAGTGTTCCAGAATTGCAATTTTTTTTATTGCAACTTGATTCCCAAGCCTTGCAGCATGTGATTGTTGTAGAGGTGCCGGTTCGTTTGGATGTGTTTTAGGTATTACAAAGCTCACATACTACCATAATATTTGTAAAAGAACGTTGAAAGTGCCCATTCTTTCTATTTCCTATATACATGAATAGTTACACTACCATATATTATTAACTAATGGGTTTCATGAGCCATCTATACATTAGCCGTTCTACATTATACGTCACTACCAGCTGCTTCGTAGTATTGACAATTAAAGCATCAAGACTACGAATAAAACACCGTCATCAAATGTTCACCCACCCAGAATTAAAATAGTTTCTGCCTAAAACATAAAAAGGATCGTTAAAACCACAGTACAAACATTTCAAGTTGTAAGTAGATGCTGCAATCCAATTATAAACTATTTGTAGGATAGATGTGTTCGACAGAAAAATCTTAAGACACTGTTCTGGTAATGCTTTGTTTTATCTTTATTGTTTCTTATTTTCATTTTTAGAAAAACATCTTTGGTCATAACCGGTTTTTATACTTTGCTTCACAAATTTAGGAAATACTCTGTCCTCCAAAGGAATTTTAAGAAATAATTCTATAGTTGTACATAATTTTTGGAAAAAAAAGGCTTCTTTTTACTGCTTTTCAAAGTTTTTAAAACTTAAAAAAAATTTATTTCATCAATTTGACCTATAAAATATATTATAAATACAAAAAAAAAAAATCAAGAAAACAAAATGAGATTACAATTTTGACCATTTTATATTTTAAAAATATCTTTTGGTAAAAATAATTATAGATAACGAGACAATAGAAATGGTTACCAAAAACATTTTTAATTCTATTTTCAATAAAATAAAACAAAAAAACCTAAAAAAATTACCAAAAATGTCGGTTCTTATTTCCTTTTTCACCAGACCCTTAGTATACACAATACCTCTGCAAAAGAGCTGAAATTATGCTGGGAAGCAATAGGTTCCATCCTTGCCTTGATTTGCTCACATGCATCCAAAACTGCAGCTCCATACATATCAGAGCTGGCAGAAGCTGCAGTAGGAGATGCATTAGGAACCTGTTTTCATAAAAGAAAAGGGGGTAAAACAAACCATCCATCAAACATACCAGCCGTACTTTCTTCAATGTAAAATTAATATAGGTCAACTAAAGGCTTAAAAATCAAATGGAATGGAGAAAACATTCATCTAGTCAAAATATTTTGAAATGTAATTGATCTATCGGGAAGTACAAACTTGCATGATAGTAACATACTCCGAAGAAGTAATACTGTTCAGTATAGAAGATAGTTCCAGGTGATTCAAGAACCTACATATCTTCCAACATTGAGCAAAAGTGGCAATATTCCGTGATTAAATTTTCAAAGTGCACCGTTATGGAACTTAGGAGACTTGTGAAGCAAAGTTCTGGTAGGCTTCCTATTAAGCAGGTATATAAGAGCAGGGGTAGAAAGGGGTTTTCACCCTTAACAAAAGGGTAGTTGTGATGGTCCTTTGTTCTGACGTGGCTGAGGGGAATGTTACTTTTTATTACTTTTTCAAGGTTTGCGGCAGTTGCCAGAGTTGGTGGTCGGAAGTTTGTCAACGGAGTTGCAGAAATGACACCCAATAGTCGGCCGACAATGGTCACCGAAGGTGGTGTTCGGAGTTGGCCAACGAATTTTCTAGATTGAATTAGAAAAAAAAAAAAAAGGTAATACATGAGCTTGAATAGTGTTTACCATACCCATGAGAAAGAGTGTAAGAAGCCTTGGTGAAGACGGTCGTTGATCAATGGTGAATATGATCGCCAATGTTTAATTAAGACAATTGGTTAGTCATCGATCATCATAACAATCGGTCACCAAGAGTCATGGCTATTGGTCATTGACCATCATGAAAAGAGACACAACATCGATAATTAACGATAACGATTGGTCGTCGTCGATTAAGATGTTCACCCGACGACAGAAATGTCCAAAGTTGTAGGTCACCGATGATCGATAATTGACAGTCAAGACGATCCAAAGGCGATAATCAAGATGATCTGGAGTCGACAGTTAAGATGATTGATCGTCGTGATCGTCGATCGGTCATGATCGATCATTATGGTTGATCGTCAAGTTGGCTAACGTTTGTTGTCAACGATCATCAATGACCAATGGTAAGAGGTTGAAGTAAAAAAATTTCTAACACATATGACATTCAATAAGAAAAAACATATTCCAAACCCATGAGTTTGGTTTCTTAATCCCAGGAATTTTATTCTAATGGTCCAAACATGGGTTTGGCTTCAACTGTCAAACTCCCCTAAAGTCAAACCCATGGGCCAAACACCCCCCGAGGGTATGGTAACGTTGCCGATCTTGGCTCCTCCCGATTTCAATTTGCCCTTTAAAGTTGAGACTGATGTGTCAGGGTTCGAGCTAGGGGATGTTTTGTCACAGAATAAGAAACCGAAGGCATATTTTAGTTAGAAACTCTCAGTAACAAACAAGGAGAAATCTACGTATGAGAGGGAGCTTATGGGTATTGTCTTGTCGGTGGAAGTGGCAACATTGCCTATTAGGTCACCAATTCACGGTATATACTAATCAGAAAGCTTTTCGCCACATCCTTGAGCAGAGAGAAGCCCCTTACAAGATGCAAAAACGGGTGACGAAATTAATGGGGCATGCCTTCGAAATTTTTTATAGATCGGGATCGAAAAATAAGGCAACCGATGCTCTCTCTCATATGCCAAAGGAGGCCCAATTGAATGTGATAATTGTGCCTTTGTTACATGATGTGAGTGTGGTTGAGGAGGAGATTTAAGTCGATGCCAAGTTGAAAGGGATTTACGACCATGTGGTTCAGGATCCCAATTGTATTTCACAGTATACCGTTAAGCAAGGAAGAATATTGAACCGAGGGCAGTTAGTTCTCCCAAAAACCTCCAATTTGATCCCTACGATTCTCCACACCTTTCATGATTCGGTGATAGAAGAACATTCGGGACATATGCGTAGCTACAAGCGTATTATGACAGAACTGTTTTGGGAAGGTAAAGGTAATGATATTAGAAAATACGTAGATCAGTGCTCTATTTGCCAACAAAACAAAGTTCAAGCTCAATCTCTTGCTAGGTTGTTACAACCATTACCTATTCCGAGTCACATCTGGGAGGCCATTTCGGTGGATTTTGTGAAAGAATTACCTCACTTAAAGGGTTTTGATACGGTGCTGGTGGTAGTGGACCGTGAGCAAATACGCCCATTTCTTGGCCATGGCACACCTTTTTTCAGCAAAGACAATGGCCATGGTGTTCATTATAGAAGTGGCAAGACTCCATGGGTATCCACGATCCATTGTATCAAATAGTGATAGAGTTTTTTAGAGTCACTTTTGGAAGGAGTTATTTCGATTACAAGGGACTCGATTGAAGCGTAGAACTGCCTACCATCCGCAAAATAACGGCCAATCCAAAGTGGTTAACAAATGCCTAGAACTTTGTTTACGATGTTTTTGCAATGAGAAGCCTAAAACTTGGAGTGAGAAGCTGACTTGTGCAAAGTATTGGTATAACACGACTCACCATGCATCCATTAAGACTGCCCCCTACGCCATGGTTTATGGGCAGCCACTCCCTCCAATCACTTCGTATAGGCAATCTCATAACACTCCCAATGACTCCGTAGAGCATCACTTACAAACCCGAGATGAAGTGTTGTCGACATTGAAGTCACACTTGAATCACACCCAAGAACAAATAAAGAAGTTTGCGGTTGTTCGTCGTACAAATGTGGCATATGATGTAGGGGATTGGGATTATCTAAAGATTCAACTGTATCACCAACAATTTTTGGCTAAGAAGCGTTGCAAGAAACTATCTCCTAAATTTTTTTGGCTCGTATGAAATTATGGGGTGAGTGCGGGAGGTGGCCTATCAGCTGAATCTCCCAACAACAATAAAAATTCATCCAGCTTTTCAAGTCTCACAGTTCAAGAAGGTTGTGACAGATAAGCACCAGGTGCAACCGAACATATCATTGTTGAATGACCAGATGGAGTGGGTTTTGGAGCCAGAAAAAGTGGTTTAAATGAGGTGGAGTGAAGTAAAGGGCGACTGGGAATGTTTGGTTTGTTGGAAGTATGTTAAACCACCGGTTATACATCAGTATAGTAGGAGAAAGAAGAATAAAAAAAAGAATATATAGAAGTGTCAAGTCAGTTAGGAAGATAGGAGTTAGGTCGCTTAGGAGGGGGGACCACTGTTGCGTATTATAAATAGAAGAATGAGAGAGAAGGAGAGGGAGTGAGAATTTCTGTTGAAGTCTTCACTGTAAACTCTTGAGAGATAGGGTTACGGTAGAGAGAGAGAGTGAGTTACTATCGAATTGTATCTTACAATTCGATTTCCATTCTACATTGTAATTATTTTAAACTAATGGTTGAAGGCAACTTTAATTATATATCACTAACACCCCCTCTCACTTGTGGGCTTGAAGACAACTTTAATTATATATCACTAACACCCCCTCTCACTTGTGGGCTTGAAATATTTGAAAGGCCCAACCAATGGAAATTAATTTTAATTTGGGGAGGAAACGACAATGCAGGGGCTTAAACATTGGACCTACTTGGACCATCTGCTCTGATACATATTGAACTACCAATTCAACCAAAAAGTTAAGCTGATGGTTAAAAGCAACTTTAATTATATATCACTAACATGAAGAACCAACCTTGCCATGAAGCTACTTGAGAGGCGTACGCTGTCGTTAAAACCCAGTTCTCTGATCTTCACCTTGAGGACAAGGTATCTCTTCTCCATGATGGTATTGCTAGGCCTCCCATTAAGCAAGTATATAAGAGGAGGGGTAGAAAGGGTTTTTCACCCTCGACAAAAGGGCAGTTGTGGTGGTCCTTTGTTCTAACGGGGCTGAGGGGAATGTTAGTAGATATTTGGGTGTTCTGTGCTAGGGTTAGTTATCTTCATTAATGTGTTTTCCTGTGGATGAACAATAGTTCCTTGTGGAGAATACAACCCTCTTATTATACTGAGTTCTTGGAGTATATCTTTAGTGCTGGAATTCTGTCAATATATTTCCCCTGTTACTTGTTGTGTGTATTCTTGTGCTTTTTTTCCTTGATAGGAGTTCATGAAGCCTTGAAAGTTCCCAAATAAAATTGTTGAATAGTACTCAAACATGGAAGATTAAGGGGGTGTTTGGGATAAGGAGTTGAATGGTGAGGAGTAAAGAGTTATGAAGTCCGGCGAAGGCCAAACTCGTGGAGCTGTGGTTTGAAAGAAGCCAGCAAGTTTTTCATGATAAATTCTCCCACTGGGAAGACCGATTTGAGTTTGCTCATTTAAATGCCTCTTCATGGTGCACTCTCTATAAAGCATTCCAAAACTACTCAATACAAGAGCTCAACCTAAAATTGTCAGGCGTTTATCTTCTCCTCTTTTTAGAAGCTGCGCTATTTTTGGTTTTATTCTCTGTTTTGTAATTCTGATTTTACTGTTGCTGATGCTGTTTTATTAGTGCTTTGGAGTTTTCTTCTCTTGTAATAGTTATAGAGAGCTTTACTTTGGAGCTTTTATGTATTTTGATTTTCTTTTTACATATGATGAGGGTGTTAGGGGGTGTCAATCTAGTTAAAATGTTCAAGTGCACCTTTGATCCTAGTATGTACTTGTACTAGGAGAATTTTTTCTTTCTTTTCATTAATTCAATGATAAGTGTGTAATGTATTTTCCTTTAAAAAAAATTGAGTTATGAAGTCTAGAAAGTTGTGAACTTCTAGGACCACAATGTAAGAAGTTGATAAGGTATAAAATTATTTGTATTTAGCAATGGGACCCACAAACTCATTGGGCCAAACACACTATAAGTGTACGAGTAAAGATGATGATCCAGGAAAAGGAAATTTTTCTTACCAAAGAGAGCTCCGCAGGTGCTAGGAACTCTAGAAGAATAAGTGGGTTGCTTAGGAATTTTGGGGGTTTACATTTCTAGGTTGCCAATGAGAGAATGATAGACTACTCTCATATTAGGAATTCACCTCTTAACGGATGGCAAGGATTATTCAATCTAATATTGGAGTTGGCTTTTGTGGAAACTCCATAATAGTGGCCAAAACTCTCAATAGGCAGAGTGAAAATCAGCTTCAAAATTCTTTCCTTGATGCCTATGCCACTGAAGCATTGCTCTACTCCATGGAACATTTTGCAAGGCTACAACTAAGACCAGGGATCACAAGGGAACGCATTTTTGTATAATGTGAAGACTCTACCTTGGACGTCATAATGTATTGATAATAACAGAAATGATTACAACAGCCACCTCTCGAGAGGGTGGTACTCTCCCAATTTTGGATATTCTCCACAACTTAAAGAAACACAAAACATGTCACCTTTACTTACTCACCCTCCTATTTATAACACGATTCACTAACTACACCCTATTTAATTACCATTATATCCCTTACTAATATAATTACCATTATACCCTCTTGCCTAATATCATACTTATCTAGGTACCTTACAAATAACTCAGGAGAGCTTTACACACATTAAAAAGCCTTTGATGTGCATTTGGGTTGCCAAGAGCTTTCCAAAATTGAGGTTTCTTCAGTTTCCAACAGAGAATGGAGGATTCATTCTTCTAGCCTCTATCAAGGTCCGGATTTTAGTGTCAGAGCAATTTATTTCCTTGTTGGGCAACGATCCTTGAATTAGAATCCATGGTTCATTCTTTGTACTTGTCTTTAGTTGCACACAATTGATGCCTAATGCATTTCGATCATAAATCCTTCAAATTTGAGGATTGTTCACACTAAACACGGAATGAAATTGATCGGATATTAATAATACTCTATGCTTTGTGTTAAATCAAACCCCTATAAAGTTATTTTCTTAACTTTGATTTTTACTTGTTGGGTCCTCACTTAACCTTTTGAATCAATTGGTGATGTAACACACTATCATGTCCTTGATCTCCCGCAACCTACCAGTGAAATGAAGAGAACTTCACCCACACTCTGCCATAACTACTTCCTACCTTCTGCTCCTTGAAATTTTTTACCAACTCAATCAATCTGGCAGCGCAATTCTGTTTCTAAAAAGTTTGACATTGTTCTAGGAAGCAACTCAACTTTACTCTCAAGCTCTCTGACTATTTCCATCCCTTCCCCATTATTTGTTGTACGAGATTATTGTCGTAACTCCTAGCTTTCGGTTATTCATCCCAAGAAAAAAAGGAAAGAAGGATTAGGGTCCTATTTTAGTCTCATTGTTGTCCATGTTGTATAATCCAGAGTCGTTACTAGATAATTTCTATGGTCCTTGAGTCCATTTTGTAATGTTTCTCAGTTCTCTAATAATTGATGGTTCTAATACCAGGAAATAGTATGCATAACACTGTGATTCCAAGAATCCATAGAAGACAATTACGGAGAGAAGTATCAAAGCCATAGGGAAGATTGATAAATATTTTACTTCTGCTCACTTTTAGGAGTAAGAATTTATGATGAGATATCTCATATAAATTTTCTGTGATTGGGAGAAAATATTGAAAATCATATCTCCACAAATAAAATTTGTGTGAACTTATGAAAAATATAGTTGGTGTATAAGTGAAATCAAGTTGAATTTCCTGTAAAATGGTATACATTGCTCAAGTATCCAACTAAAAAGGTATAAATATTACAAATAAATCTCATATTACCTTGTCCGTACTTGTCTCTGATATGAAGACAGAACTTAGAGGAATATTAAAGGCAGAAGCAGCAACCTGTGCAACTTTTGTATGCAATCCTTGGCCCATTTCAACACCTCCATGCGTAACTAAAACTGTCCCATCAGTATAGACATGAACCAGAGCACCTGCCTACGGTCAATAAAATGTATGAGGTCAGATTTCTTATGGATGAAATATTACCCAGATAATAGCACGGGTATTTTCAGCAAGAGTCTTTTCCCACCTGGTTCATTAGCTTTAGTGTAAATGATATGCCAAACTTTGTAGGAACCATAGCTACACCACGCTTCCTCCACCGATTTTGGCTGTTAAACTGTTCAACTTCTTTACAAGCATTAGCAAAGTCACAAGATGTCTTAAGTTGATCCCATAGTGGGGCCAGGGTAGAGTATTCAACTTGCTGACCATAGTGAAGCATATACCCCTCGCCTTGGAAATTGATTTCCTACATAAATATAGCGTGCTAAAGTAATGGTCACTGGGCCAAGAGAGCGACGTTAAGAACAATTATCGCTATTACTAACAAGATAACACAGTAATAACGATCACCATTATGAAACTTACCCTTATCTCTTCCGGGCTTTTCTTGAGTTCAACAGCAATTCTTTGAATCCAATTTTCAGTAATAAGCATGCCTTGAGGACCACCAAATCCACGGAAAGCAGTATTACTAGGAAAGTTTGTGAAACAAACCTTTCCCTGAATCCTCACATTTGGTATCTCATATACATTATCTGAGTGAAACATAGCACGTTCAAGGATAGCAAGAGATAGATCTAATGAATTTCCACCATTGTTGTAGATTTCCAAATCAAGAGCCATCACTTTTCCCTCATTTGTGAACCCAACCTAGGTCAGTTGTTAAAAATCTTATTGTTATATGGTTTCATAACATTTCAATCAAAGAAAGGATACTTGCAAAAGCAAAAGCAACCAATTGATATGTTAAGAAATTATATTGACCATGAATCATCAAGTAGGAGGTCATGTGTTCAAACTTCTGTTAGGTCATTTTCTCATTAATTAGAACTGATTCTCATTGATGTTATTTTTGAAACCACAAATCAGGGGAAGAGTAAAGAAACTAAATTTTCCGTAGTATCAGCTTGTGCTATTGAGTATATTGTTTAATGGTTATTAAACATGATCGTTGGTACTCGATGAGATTAAAAAAGGCCCTATCTTCTCCCTCTATGATTCCAAAAAAAATTCATATGTAAAAGATTTAGAATACAAAAGAAGGCATTGTCAAGTATTTTTGTCTAACTATATGCTTAACCAGTTATTGAGGAGGAAGTCTCTCCCTTTTTCATACTGGCTTGCTATATATTAATGTCCAGGAAAGAGGGAATGTTTCTTCCAAATTATATGATACAACATTGACCCCATTCACGTGCTTATTTTCCCAACTTTGTAAAGATCAACGTCAAATTAAAATCCAACAGTAAAGTCAGAGTGTAAAAGAACACCTTATACTTTCCGAGAAAGCTATGCCGCTGCCCTGTAATCATCATGTCAGTATCCCTGTCTAGTGTCAACTTCACGGGCTGATTCAACAAAAATGAGGGGACAGATGCTGCCGCAGCATACACAGCTGCCCTTGTTTCCTTCCCCCCAAATCCACCACCAATGCGTTTGGTCTTGCAAACTACTTTGGACATTGGAAGCCCAAGAACACTAGAAACATACTTCTGGTGCTTTTGAGGAGCCTGCACAAGGAAAATTGGGACAATACGCTAAACTAGAAAAAGTACCAAATAGCAATATTTTCTATTTAAAAAAACTGAATAAACATCTTAAGAACGGACCAAGAACAAGAGCATTGAAGCTCAAACTGTTGGAAGAAATTGGAAACTAAAAGTAAAGGATGTAAAAATTCATTCAAAAACTAAAATTCTACATCTTTAGTTTAAACTAAATAAAAATTCAATACATTGTATATAAAAAAATATAGCAGAAAGGGAAACCTATACAAGAGGTATTCATTATATCAAAAAGAGTTCTACTGCCTTTTTTTTCCTTTTCTTTCTCTTCTTTTTTCTTTTCTTTTCTATTAAATAATTCAAAATTCTGATTGGTTATAAATTTTCAAATGAGACAAGGCTACCACTAATACACCTTACAATAAGGTTCACAAATAAAATTAGAAACCAGACTCAATACCATGTATAAAATGTTCAAACAGAAAACATAAGCAATGGAATACTGCAAGGAAAAAGGAGGGGTGTGTCTAGAAACGAGGTAATTTTCATCATTCTTATATATATCATTATATTTCTCCATTTCAAAGATGCTGTCAGAACCCATCATTCTAAAAGAGCAGTATTACGTCGCAAAAATAGGGAAAACATGTAAGTAACAAAAAAGAGGTATACCATACTTGTGTTGATGACACCAGATGAACTTCATTACCAGAATCCAATGTCCATACCACACTACAGTTTGGCTCCAAGTAAAAGTGTTCCTGACCTCCCACTCGAACTTCACCTTCAATTATCTTATCACACTGACCTGATTGGAAGCAAAATTCCACATCCCCTTTCTTCAAACACTTCTCAGTGTTGGGATGGAAACTGTTAGCAAGGATAGCATCCTCAATTGATAGTATAGCAGGGAGCTCCTCATATTCTACATGAACCTTTCTTGCTGCTAATTTTGCATTTTCATGAGTATCAGCAACAACCACTCCTATAATCTGAAAAAAAAAAGTTGTATTTAGTTCAGAAAAGTTAGAACAGAGAAAATTAAATTAAATATTGAAAACAAAGTACTCAGCATTTAGAGATAGTGACAGGTAAAAGGATTGCTGATGGGAGTCTTATGAAAGTGATTAGATATTAATTGCACATTTTCTCTGATGGACACTGGTGCCTCTTCATCTTCTACCATTAGTACTGCCATCCGAGCTCCATTTCCGAGAAAAACAACTTTCATTGAGGAAAAATGAAAGAATATGAGGGCTTACAAAGAAACCAGCCCACAAAAGCACCCCAACTAAAAGAAGGAGACCAACCGAGAAGAATGTCACCGATGGAATAATTACAAAAGTATTTTGAAATCGAAGCCCAAAGAGACACATGGTTCTTCCAATTGGAAATCCAATGGCTAGAAACTTGGGGGTTGTTTAGTTCAAGATTTTTCAAGTCTGAGAATTAGACGGTAGGAAATCATAGATTATGTGTTTGGTTGTACACCTGGGAATGCTAATTTTTATAATAATAAATGATCTTTTTGTATATTTATGATATTAATTCTATAAATTAGTTAATGAACTCACAAATAGATCGATATTAAATGATCTTAATAGATGCTAGATAGGTTGATTTCAAACATCGCAAAATGAACCAAAATGTTTATAAATATAGCAAAATTTATTGATAGATATTTTCAACAGTTTTTTCATTTCAAATAATTTCCCACAATAGATACATAATTTTAATTGAGTAAATGATTGGAAACAGTTAAATTCCATAGACTAAATTACTTTAATTAATTATTCTTAAATCATCAATTAACCCAAAAGCTTAAGCTTGTGGGTGAAGGCAAATTTAATATTATATCATTCAACACTCCTCACTTGCCGGCTCGATATATGAAGAAAACCCAACAAGTAGAAATCAATTTTAATTGAGGAGGAAAGGAAATATAATTGCAGGAGCTTGAACACAAGATCTCTCTAGACCCCATGCTCTAGTATCATCTTAAATCACCGATTAATCTAAAACCTTAAGCTTGTGGGTGAAGGCAAATTTAATATTATATCACTAAAAAGTTATATATATTTAATAGATAACTAATTTATTAGAAGTTTTAATAAATACACAATTACATTAATTTAGTATAATTTTTATCAATACTTCAACAAATTAAAACTAAAAGTTTAGGGTAGAAATTTATACAACTTAACAAACTTGGGGATAAAAATTGAATTTTTTTTCCTCTTTTCCATAAATGTAAATTTTTCAGTGTATTTTGACTCGATCAAATTAATCCTTAATTGAGTTAATTAGGTCAGCTCAATACATTTCTATAAAATCATTTCACATAATTGGGTTGATTATAAAAATAATTTAAATAGAATAAATAAATGTATTAAAATAAAGTTTGATAATAACAAAAATAAGAGAAAAGAGAAGAGCTCGAAGAAAATTGAAAACCCATGGTTCTGCAAGGTTAACAAATATCCTTGCTCATGGGTATACAAAACCTATGGGAATGATTCCATTCCCATGCTCAATCCTCTAAACCTTGTACCAAACAAGGGATACATAATCTCTTGTTGTTCCCATCCATGTCCATGTGACCCCTTGGATTGACCGTCTGAAAGTTTGGTATTTCTTATTCCTTTTAGTTCGATATGGAATTATGGCTTTCATCTACAAATATATGAGAATTTGGGCACAAAAGAATCTGAAAAATTCCTGTTTACAGAGGATGGATCAGTTTTTAACAAATTAAAATGGCCTACAAAAGATCCAAATTTCAGATTCTCTACAAATTTAACATTGGATCCATCCTTTGTTCATTCAAAATTTGCAGAGGAAGACTAACTTTGTGGTTATGGAAGGCTAGCTTCAAGGTGACAATCGAGTTGCTGCTAAAACATCGAGCCAAGCGACAGCAAACACTATAAATCTAACAGCGTCCAATTTTTAACAATTGATAAAGTTTGAAGGTCTAACTTTTACTACTAAAAGTTTGAGGGTGCAATTGCAACAACAACCATCCCAATTCAAGCGTAGTTATTTCATTTTCCCTATTCATTATTATTGTTTTTAAAGGAAGAATAAGGCTAGGAATGGCAAAGAGAAGAAAAATATCATATTAAGTCATAAGTCATGGTATAGTTAGGAATGGCAACGTAGAATAAGCATTACCTGTCCCACGCAAGTGACAAATTCTGAAGCAAAAAGTTCCTCATCATGAATAACTGCCCCAATCCTATTATCGGCTGGGACATCTTTGGCCAAGAAGAAGCCAGCAAAACCAGCAGATTTTCTGGCTTCCAAGTCATCTATGCAACGTATGCGAGCATGGGGTTTCTTGCTCAGAATCAAAGCAGCATGCAAACCATGAGGAGGTAAAGGTATGTCATCTGCATATTCTGCTTCTCCTGTGACCTAAAATTATAAGTACTCTATCAACATTAATCTCCGTGATATATTCTACAAGATCAACCAAGTTTGTTATTAATTGATTTAAGTGCATCGAGAATTAGTCAGTCAACATATCTAGAAAAACTAAGCAATTACCCTCCGTTACATATTTCTTCTTTTTTTCTTAAGACAGATAATTCCAAAAATTAAAACAAATAAAACAATCAATTCAAATTCGAAATTAGCCTTCCAACCTGGTTTCATTTAAGTAGAATAATCCAAGAAATATCTTCATATTTTTTTAAGTAAAATAAAAGATGATCCTTTACATAAGACCTAATCTTTTATGTTATGTAAGCATGGGTATGTAATTTTATATTGTTTTGGAAATTTAAATGACAATAAAAATAACAATTTACTATGAGTATGTATCAAAGATGATCAATATTTTATGACAAAATGGTACGAGTGCATTGGCAAAATGGTACAAGTGCATTGGTTATGTCCTTCCAGTGTGAGGGGAATGAGTCTAGAATACTATAAACCCACCTACTGCAAGTAAAATAAATTGTAATCTGCATTCCCAAGACAATAATGCAGTAATTCTACAAGACAATAACTCTACATAGCAAAAAACATTATGCAAAGTGAACATTCTGTTATATTAAGAGAGTGACCGTGGATGTATATTAGATGTTGGTAAGTTTTGTATGTATCTGGTTTATTTCTATATATAAAGTGACACACTTGTAAATACCTGAAGTCTAGCAGAAAGATGAACCTCAGGAGAGCCAACAGCCGTCCCATGTTTTTTGATCTCATAGTCTTGACTTCCAATAACATGTGGCCGTTGAAATGACTTTACGGCAGAAAGATGCGACGATGAAACTTTCTCCCCAATAAGACTATGTCTATCCATCTCATTAGAAACCCAAAGATAAAATTTAAAGAAGAAGCTTAAAGTTAAGGATTTCCGGAACTCCACCATACCTCCAGGAGCGTTTTCCTGCAACAATATATCTTCTTCCAAGACTTTTAATGCATTCTTGAGTAGCACTTGATCCCAGATTTTCCCGATTAGATACTCTTTAGTCCTTATTGCAGAAAGTGATAATGGAGCAACCCCACCATAAGCTATGGATGCATCCAAAACAACCAAATTTTTACCTTCTTCCTTAAGAAAAACACGCATTCCAGCATTTACAATGGCAATGTCATCATCTCGTCTATGAGCCTGCTTAAACTCCTTCACATACTCAAAACGCCTACTCCATGGTAAGAATACAGAGAGTAAGAATTCATCATCCGCTAAATCCACTTTTCGATATCCCAGGAAAAAATTTTCAGCCAATGTTGTTCTTATCTTTCCCATGCAATTAATAATTCTGAACTTTGCTCTTGTAGCCATCCAGAGAGGGTTCAAATCTGATATAGGACTTGCTGTACATATGTTCCCACCTACAGATGCAACATTTCTTATTTGTGTCCCAGCAAACCATTTTAACTGTTCGATAAATGCTTTACAAAATGAAGTTTCATATGCAGCACGCTCTGCTGTAACCTTTCTTAGATTGCTCAAAAGTTCCGATAACCGTACAGCAGCTCCTATCTCAATGCCATCATCTCTCACATTCATAATATTTAACTCAGGCACATGCATAACATGAACCAGAACCTTATACTGCATTTTCTTCAACCTCATTTCAATTCCTACCTCAGTATTACCAACCAATAACTTGGCTTCAGGGTATCTAGCCTTCAAGTCTAACACTTCTTGAAGTGTTGTGGGCCGAAACCATTTAATCCCATCAAACCCACTCAAATTCAAGTAACCTAGTTTCTTTCGAAACAGCTCAGGAGGGAAAATAAGCTCCTTATCTGAGTATGTACTGCCATCAATCTCACTATAAGAAAGTGGCCCACACTTATTGCCACAAGCTATACCTTTTCTACAGTCAACCTTCTCACTCGCAGATTTAGATTTACAAGAACACGGCTTCCCAGTTGAAGGGCAAACAAATTCATCTGTTTCGCTAGTATTCAAAGAATTTGTGTATACTGCATCATCAGTCTTTGCAAAAACCCGAAAAGCATCAATGATTGGTCTGTAACCTGTGCATCGACACAAATTTCCTGCAAGGCATTCTTCAATTTGCTCTTCACTAGGTGGACTTCTACTTGACCTTAATAATGCATATATAGACATGATAAAACCAGGAGTACAAAATCCACACTGTGAACCATGAGCGCTTGCCAATGACTCCTGTAATGAATTAATTTAGAGAAAGTCGAAAAAACTGATTTATAGAACTACAATGGTGGTTGAACATGGCTAGCTTAAAGTCTTCTTTGTTATTCCCAACCCTCTTAACAATGACTCAAGAAGGATATAGTGTTTAGAGTCCTAGTCAACTTTGATACAGAGTTTTTAAAAGCATTATTACAATAAGAGAATAATTCGATCCATAATTACAAATGAAATTGAATAAAAGGATCAGAGTCTTCACAACAGAGTTAAAATTGTTATCACCAAAACCAGTCTAATTTAATACTGAAAAACAACACAAATATTTAAAGCACTTGAAAGAGTCTGAAAAGTGGAATGCGTTACTTGGATAGGATGCAATCCCCGCTTATGACTTCCCAAACCCTCCACTGTTATTACATGCATCCCCTCTACAGAATATAGAGGAGCCAAGCAAGCATTAACAGCATAATGCCTGAAAGAAGATAGTGTTTATGCAAAGTTCAGTATGATACTTTTATTACAATAGATTTACCAAATAACGAATGTTCAAAACCGAATACAGACTCACATGCATTTTTTAGAATTTGCATCATAAATAGAAACCATAACAGTGCATGCTCCGCAACCACCTTCGCCACAACCAAGCTTCGTCCCAGTCAAACCATTATCTACGTCAGCAGAAAGAAAAATAACCCAACTTCAAAATTCAGAACAATAGCAGTGAGTTTGGGATGATTTTTCATCAAAGTATTCTTTATACACACCAATCAGTGCTACTTCAAAAGGCAAATTCTAATCGTTTTTAGTATTTTCAAAAATTATTTTTCATCATCTAATCAAATTTAACAATTTCTTTAATAGTAATGGTTTATAGGCTAAAATAATGTTTTTTCACCCTCTCAAAAGTCACCTGTAACTCACCTCTGAGTTCTGAAATGTTTTCAAAATAGTTTCAAATTAACCAAACCAGCAAAAAGGGTTTCTAATTAAACTTTATACCAAACTTGATCTTAAAGTACATTCCAAGATCCATAAACTCAAAACGACGAAAAAATATCATATAAACCTAAAGCGGAGAGCAACCTGATTGATACATTGCATCAAACCAAGGCAAATAAACAAACACTTCGTGAGCATACAGGATTCCTCATAAAAGATACATAAGAAACCCTTGATGAAGCAAATTACTCTTAAACTTCAACACAAAACTTCTTACCAAGCTTATTAAGAGCCAAAACAAAACAAATCCAGAAAACCCTTTACCTCTAAGATATTCAAGAAGAGTTAAATGGGCTAATCCATTAGGAAGAACTCTCCGAACCCCATTAACGTACACAATTGCCTCCTTCGGATCCTCCCCAATCTGTTCCATATCTTCTTTACTCTTCAACGATCCCATCTGGGTTCACTAAGAAGACTAGCCGAAGGTATCGAATTCTCAGAACCAAGAGCAGTTTAAAAGAGGACTTCAATGATCAAAAGGAAATGATGAGTAAGACCCACGTGCCCAAAAATCGATCAGAACCGAACTAAACGATAAGAGGGGATTTGAGTATTCAATCCTGGGGTGGCGAAAACGAAATGGATCACTGTCTCTTCTTCCTCGCAAACATTGAAAGCTGAGCTGTACATTAACTTATTGGTAAAAAAAACCGAGAAGCATGCAATTGAGAAGAAGATAAACTCCACGCCCTTGCTGACACATAAAGTCATCCATTCCTAATCAATTGGATGAAAAAAGTTGCTCTTTGGTTTCATAGTGACATTAAATGGTAATTTTGTTTCGGGGTATAATCTTGATTTGGCGTGTCATGTTTATAAACTATGATATGCGCATGTGTGTTATTGAGTCCTTGAAATTGGTTTGAATTCCTTTTCTTGGGCTCTTTTTGTCCATATGTTGACTTTCGCAATTGGAGTTTGTTTTGTTCCTATCCTTTCAAGTGTCGTTCTCTTCTACCTTTGCCACTTTTGGTAGTTTTCTTTATTGAAACATTCTTTAAAAAAAGAAATTCTTTACATTATTATTATTATTTGAAATTCGAATCTAATAGAAGTCTAGACATTTAAATTAATAGCATCTAAGTGTTACCTCTCTTGTACCTAACATCCATTACAACCTGATCCAACTAGAAAAAGTTCCTTGAGACTTTTATTTTGCTCTCTTTCCAAAACAATAGACTCGTAATCAATAATTAAAAAGGAAATAATGTCTTCCTAAGTTGCACCTATTTCTTGATAGCATAAGAATTTGTCTAAGAAAAACTATCACATGGTAGTTTTTTGTTTCTTAAAAAAAGATTTTTTTATTTTAAATCTTATCTTTGTATGTTAAACAAGGCGAAGTATTTATCCTTTTTTTTTTCTTGATTCAACTACTAATAAGGATAAAATATTTAAAGTTTGGTTAAAATATTACTTTGATCCTTATATTTTAAAAATTGTTTAATTTTAGTATTTGACTTTCAACAAATTTTATATGTTTTCTTTTAAAAAAATTGTTATTCAAGAGCAGCTACAAATTTCAAAAATATATTCATAGTTTATATTTCTTACAATAATAATTAAGTTTAGATACTACTTTAGCCAATATATTTTTTACATTTTTTCATTTTAGTGCCCATATATTTATTTAAAATGTTCATTTAGATCTCTTGCATTTAAAATGTTGACTTTGGTCCTTTCAAAGAAATTAAACATCAAATACATATTATTACTTTATCTATATAAATGCTTTTTTTTCTTAAGAATTCTTAACCAAATAGTCTAAGTTATATTTGGGTTGAGTGTCCTTTTTTTTTTTAATCTTTATTATAAACAAGTGGGTGATTCAATTTTGCTTTTGATTCCATTATAGAAGAAGTGGATTTCAGAGTTAGAATTTTAGCTGAAATGATAAAAATGCATGAGAATAAACCAACAACTCCATAAGAAAAAGATTTGTGTGATGAATTTAATATGATTGGTAGAAGACAGATAGATTTGGTAAAAAGAACGATTGATGGACAAATTAAAATAGTTCTTGAGATAATTGTACAATTGACCTAAAATTGAAATTGTTCCATTGTTTAATGCTGAAGTTGTATTGACCTATGATTGCATCATCAAGCTTCAGTTGGCCGGCCACTCACTAAATTCCAGTTCTTAATACAACTTCACTTTCAATCCAATTCTTAATACAACTTCACTTTCCTTTCAATCCTTATCATGCACACGTTCGACACTAGACTCCCAATTCTTAATACAACTTCACTTTCTTTTCAATCCTTATCATGCACAAGTTCGACTCTAGACTCTCGTACTTGATACATCTTTGCTTTTAATCCTTAGTCACTCACTGTCATAAATCCTTGATTTTGATTGCTACCCTAAACTCTCACTACTCTAGGTATTCACTCCCTTTTAATCCTTTGAAAAAAATAAAAGCAAAGTTAAAAAATGAGATCAAGATGAGTAGCAAGCGAAAATAAAGAGACTGAAGTAAAAAACACAAACCCTAAGAAGCCAGATGAGTAAGCTCCCAACTCACATGTACACTGTTACGTTGTTTTGACATAAGCAAAAGCTCAACTTTTAAAAAATTGAGTAAAATTTCAGTTGTGCTTTTAAAATGAGTTGTAAACTTTATTCTCATTATCAAAAATAATAAATTATAAGTAAGAAAACCATGAGTGTAGTGGTCTTTAATTTCTCTATTTGCTTATTCTTCCTCCCGATTCATATCATAACTCTCAATATAGACAATTGATTGTTAGATATTGTCTTCAAAGTTTATCTCTTTTTTATGTTAGCTTATACTTAAAAAAATTTGCCTTGCCCTAAATATTTTCAAAATTTTTAATCTATACGACTTGAAAATGTACAATAGAAAAATACAATGACACATACAATTTAACCAAAAAAAATATAACTTACTACATATGTCAAAATGAACTTATCTCGACTATATTAACATGACCTCCATCCCTACCAGTTGGAGGGTTCAATCTCCCACCCCAACTTAATCCATCTCTCTTATATTTAACCTACAGGATTTGAAGGATTGACCAATTCAATCCAACTACATCCCGCCATTTTCTTCAACCCTCTACTTCTCATGGCAACTCGAACATCATTAGCATCATTCCATCTATCACAACTAGCATAAGTATTTGATAACAAAGCAAAAGCTCCCACTGTAACCCCTTTACTTCCAAGCAAACATTCCCTAACTTTCTCATACTTCTTCTCATTCCCATGAATTTGACAAGCATGAAGCAAAGCTCCCCAAACTGGGCCTTCAGCTTCCATAGGCATCTCCTTTATGAAAGCCTCTGCTTCATCTAATAGCCCAGCCTTTCCATACATGTCCACCATACAAGCATAATGCCTTATCTGAGGTGAAATGTTATAAACATCTTTCATGGCTTCAAACACCATCATGCCTTGATTGATCAACCCACCATGGCTGCAAGCAGATAACAAGCCAAGAAATGTTATGTCATCTGGAGAAATTCCATGGACTAACATGAGTGAGAAGAGAACAAAAGCTTGCTTTCCCAGGCCATTCATGGCTAACCCACTAATAACTGTACTCCATGATATGATATCCTTATGCTCAATAGCTTTGAAGATCAAAATTGCCATTTCCATATTGCCACATTTGACATACATGTTAATCAAAGCATTTCCAACATTTCCATCAATTATCACATCATGCCTAGAATTGATATATGAATGCACCCATTGACCTAAATGCAGAGCAGATATGGAAGAACATGCAGATAATACATTAACTAGAGTGGCTTCGTTGGGTATAGCCTCTCCCGCATGAACCATGTTTTGAAATACCCTCACAGCCTCTTCACACAATCCACTCTGTGCATAGCCCCCAATCATTGTCGTCCAAGACACTACATCTCTTTTGTGCATTTTTTCAAACAGATTCTCTGCACTCCTCAAATACGCACATCTAACATAAAAATCAAGAAGGGCATTTTCCAAACTAACATTTTCCTCATTCAAAGTCCTCAATCTAAGCCCATGTATAGCTTTCCCAAGCTTGAGACGTCTAAGACTAGAACAAGCAGATAAAGCAGTGACAAGAGTAGTAGAATTAGGCCTCACATTCATGGACAAGAACTTACCCAGAGCTTCTTTTTCAAAACCGAGCTTGGAAAAACCCGAAATGATTGAAGTCCAAGAAACAACATCTGGGTTAGGGATGGAATCAAAGATTAGAGAAGCAGAAGAAACATCACCATGGAGAATGTAGAAATGGAGCAGAGAATTTTGGATGAAGATGTCAGAAAGATGACCTGATTTGATGAGATGGGCATGGATTTCGAGGCCCTTTTGGGTTTGATGAAGGAAGCAACAGGCTTTGAGGGCATATGTGAAGGTGAAGTGGTTGTGGGAAGATGGGTAGTGAAGCATTTGGTTGTAGAGGAAGAGACCATTTTCAGGGGAAATGGAGTTTACCAAAGAACCGAGCAAAGGGTTGAAAATATGGGGTTTTGGATTTGTGAGGAGTTTGGCATGGATTTGAGTAAATTGAGCAAATGAAATTGAGGGTTTCAGAGGTTTCAATGGCATGCTATTGCTCAACCATTCGTGTAGAACTTGGAAATGATGAATTGAACACTTATAACCGCCTGTATTTTCCAATACAGTTATTATAAAAATATGTAAGAAACATAGCAAATGGAAGCTTCTAAAACTTACACACTTCAGCGGAAGCAACTTATTATAAATAATTTCTGAGTAAAACTATCAATTCCTAAGGTAAACATCCTTTGATCTCCTGCACCATGCCATAAAACTTCACTTCATTCAATCTATCACCTCACCTCATCCTTGATCTGAAAGCATTTTAGAAAAAAATAAAAGACGAGTACAAAAATATTCAATAAGCAATTCCCATATCAGCCATTGAAATTCATTGTCTTTCAAAACTTTTGAAGATAAAATACAAAACATTGTAGAACTCTCAATTAAAACTTGCTAGAAACAATACTTTAAAATTGAAGATCTTCCAAGCAAATACAACTTCAACACCAAATGTTTCAAGCGAAAACTTCCAGGTCTTTCAAAAAAAAAAATCAAAACGTTCAAATAAACTTCTAGAACTTTTAATAAATATAACTTCGTACTTTTTTTCAAATGCTAGCAAACGTTGATTAACAACCAACGAGAACAACAGAAATTACTTAACTGTGAGGCCATGTGAGTACAACACAAACATGAATCTTGATTCCAAAGAATGTAGAACCCCAAAAATGTATCTTCTCACAAATAAGTGTGTACTGCCAATTCCAATTTTGGCTACAACAAAATACCATTGAATCCCCAAAGCACAAAAATGGGCATATCTGGATAACCCTAATCGAATAATTCATTAAAGTTTCAAATAACAATTTCAGCAGCCGAACTCATGAAATCCAAAACATGAACACTTTCAACTTAAGTCAAAACACTCTCAACTATCATTCAAAACAATCACAAATTTTTACTTGACAAAATCAACTAAAAATATAACACATACTTTCAGTTGATTCACAATCACATAAAACATGTTTTCTAATAGGAAAACATTTAAAACATCCAAAAACATATTCATTCAATTCCAAATGGTGTAAAACATGCTCTCGAACATCCAAAACACACCTATACCCGTTTAACTTATCTCAACAGCCAACTAAAACATATTTTTATCAAAATTTACATTGTAGAAGGGATGTGGAAACTATTTAGCTCGACGATCATATAATTCTCAATCCAAAATTCCACTTACTTGAAGAAATACCAACTTTTAGAAAGCCTAAATGATAAATCTCAACCTTAATCAACACTGGGATTTTCAAAAGTAATATACTTATCCAAAATCCACCATAAACCTCAATTGATCACTCCAAATTAATTCAGAACTACGCCCAACAAACTTTCATGGTTCAAAAACTGATCTAAGACATCTTGATCAAGTCCGAATTAGTCCAAAATGTGTTCAACCTTGCTGAATCTTAGTCAGACAGTTAGTAATATACCCAAACAGAACAACAAACGAATTCCAATAGCTCATATGAATCTTCAAATACTTAAATCCAATTCGAAAAAGAAATTATAGCAATAATCCTTGCCGACTCTTACCGAAAAGGGTCGGAACCTTGCTGATTGGTGACCGAAAAACTCTGAACTTACAGATATGGAGCTTAAAGTAAACTGATTTGAAGCCAATGGAATAGCAATCAAAAGCCTAAGTCCAAGTCAAAAAGTTGCTGCAAGATGACCAGCCATCGAAAACGTGACGCATCACGCTGGAGTCTCAAACGAAGAAGAAAAAGTGCTTTAAAACTTGTTGGAAGTGGGTGTTAACGGGGTGGGCTAGCTCCGGTGTCGAACGTGGATGAAGAGCATGTCGGTATGAATCGTATGAGACGCGAAAAATGGTGGCCTGAGTCTGTTATCGAGACTGCTGCTCGTCGCCGGCGAAAAGACAAGACGGCAGATGCGGTGGTCGACGGCTCTAATAGGAGGAGGAAGAAGATGGTGAAAGTAGGGCATCTATTTTTTTTTTCTTCTTAATCTTAATCTAAAATATAAATTAAGAAAGGGACGTGGAAAATCTAAAAATATTTAAGAAATATAACTATAGAAACGAATCCACATTTACTAATTCTTGTATGTAATCTTCTTATATTTTTTTAACATTAGGAGAGACTTTCTAAAATATAACAAACTACTCAAAATATTTAGTTTATAGCAAAAGTTAGATATTTTCTAACCATTCTTTTCTTCGATTTTTTATTATCTTTTTCCATATTTCTTTTTTTAGATTCGACTCAAATCTATTTTTTTTTTATTTTTGTTTTTTTTCATTATGTTTCTTCTTTTCTTTTTAAATAGATGGTGTATAAGTCTTTTTTTTCATTCTGTTTCTTCTTTTCTTTTTAAACAGATGGTGTATAAGTCTTTCTTCTTTTCTTTTTTAGACAAACGAAAAATTAGTTAAGCATTTAAATTAGAATAGAGTAACCAAAATTAAAGGATCGTTTATAAAAAATATTGAAAAAAATCGTTTATACCAAATTTTGAGAAAAAAAAATCGTTTATACCAAATTTTGAGGAAAAAAAATCGTGGTTTAGATTTGGGGCGATCGTGTAGGCAAATCTACGATTATGTAGCCAAATCTAAACAATCCTATATCAAAATTTGAAATTTCTTTTAATATAAACGATGGTGTAGTCAAATCTAAATAGTAAATTACGTTACCAAATATATTAGGCATATTGTTGACGGGTTTTACACGGTGGACCTCCGGACTTTTTTCATTTTCCGAATTGTTCTATACAAGGTAAATATTTTGCCGCTTTTTATATTTTTGAAAAGACCCATAATATTACACCAAATTGTTAAGTAATTTGTTTTTTAAATCTTTAGCATAATTTCCAAATGGATTTTAAAAATAGATTTTGTAAGGGTTAATTTTCATAAGTACAACAAAACACTGAAATATGTATAGTGTGTATAATAAAATAAAAAGTTCATAAAATCGATCCTTTTTTTTTAATATTTTAAATTTGCATCTGTCGCTTCTAAATTTTGCACGGCTTCGATTTCTCTCTCTTTGGTTCCGATTTTCTTCACAATAGTGGTCATCAACGGTGTTTTCCTTCTCTTCTTCTTCTGCAATTTTTCTTTTATGTTTTATTTTAAAATTATGATAATTGTTATACAATTATTATTATTATTCCTTTTTATTATACTTATGCTAATATTATCTTTGTTTTTAATCAATCATCAATCTTGTATTTTTTTTCCAATATGTTGTAGAGAGAGATGAACTACATGATCGTGGCTTTTCAAGTCCATCATTTTGTAAGAGTCCTACAACATAAGTTTTAAACAGAACTTAACTCAATTTTAATTGGAATTTTAAGAATGTTGGTGCATTGGCAAACGTACGAAAACTGATTTCTATGAGGCTAAACATGCTTTTAAAAGAAATAAAAAAAAATAGAGAAAAGAGAAAATAATTACTTATGTCGTTAACGAGTATGTATCTATCAATCACCAAATTTGGTCACTACCATTTAGCTAGAGATCTTGGTTTATGGGAACCAAAATTGAAAAGGAATTTTTTTAGGAAAGATTTTTCTTGGAGAGAATACAAGGGTTACCGAATTTAGAAGCACCTTTGTCTTCTATAAAAAATCTCCCCTATTCTTTAGATCGAAGAAGAGGAAGTACGAGAGAATAGTGAGATATGTGAGAAAACCACTCACGTTCCCTATTAATTTGATTTAAATTAAATTACACTAAATTAAATTAATAATTAATTAAATCATATTTAAATGAATATCTTTTATATAACTTATAATTTGAATTTAATTAAATTAGACTTAATTACATAAAATTAACCTAAACTATTAATTAATTAGTTGGTAAATTAAATATGTTATATTTAATTTAATCCGAATTTGAATCATATTCAAATATAAATTTCTTCTATAATCTATAATTTTAAGGTGTATCATATATGCATTAAATTTTAATCTATAATTTTAATATGAATCTAATTCACCTTAAATTAATATTTGAAATCATTCAAATATTTTATTCTCTCATAAATTAATTTTAAATCATATTCAAAATTAAATTTATATAATAAAGATTTATATGTCCACAGATATAAACCAATAACAGTAAAGACTCACCACTGAACTCTTCTTACTATAGATATATTTCTGTGTCCATGGATATATACTAAAAATAATAAGTTAGTCCTTCACAAATGTTCGTGACACCAATTCGGTCAAATTACCATTGAACCCTAGGTTACTTCTAGTCCTTAAATATTAGTTTTCTTCTAATAAACAATCTGTTTATGGTCTAATCACTAAACAGAAACCCTCTGTGCCATAGAGAGGGTATAATCCTTTGTTTAAGTCTTGGAAACGCCATTTAAAGGAACACTAACTATTTACCCTAAAGTCGGGAAGGAAAAGTACGTGGTACCATTTAAAGAAAAGTACAATAGTTAAACAACCACAAGTATATACTATGCTAGTTAGGCTCTTTTAGTTAAAACCTCTAAAATTAAATCCATAGTCCAATCCATAGACCCTGATGAATGAGTCAAAATTGGAATGGGCTTGGAATAGCCCTTTAGATTGAGCTTAGATTAACCCTTGGATTTTACTTTTATTTTTATTTTAAAAACCTTGAAACTTAACAGTATTATAAATATAATTATATATTATAAATATAAATATCTATAACCTACCTAGATTACCAATTTTCATATAACTCTCATTTAATTTCATGTTATAATATTCATCTCATTGAATTTCATAATGTAACTTACACCATGAAATGTCCTATAAATAAAGATGGTAGTGCCTTTGTAAGTCACACCACAATTGAGTTTAATTGTTCTCTATTTCCTCTCTTCTCTATTCTTCTTTTGTGTTGTTTTATTGTTCTTATTTAGCTTCTTTATTCTTATTTTATAACACGTTATCAACACGAGGTTATACAATTTTATCATTTCCAAAAGGTAGGCTATAGTATTAGTTTGTTCTTTGTGTTTTGGTAATTGTGAACATTGCATGAAATAATCTATATATAAACCATGTATAGTTTAAATGTTTGAGAATGTAATCTTTTATACTTATTGTATGTTGTAATTTTACATATTATGTTTACATGATTATTGTTTGTTAAAAATATTGTTAGTTCATGATAAGATTTTGGTTTAGTTAATCTTAATTTCTTTATAGTTTATGTGATTGTTTACGTTTGGTTCTTATTTTATTTATTTTAAGATCTATGTATAGTATACGGGTTATTTATGATTTGTGTCTATGATTTAGTTGTCTACTTTCTAGTAGTATAAGTTTTGTAATTGTTTTTATGATCTAAATGCTTTTATCAATTTATCTAAGTATATTGTAAAATTAATATTTTTGGTGTGTATTGTTGTTAATTTTCCATAATATGTATATGTAATTTTTATTTGTAATGTTGAATTATTATATCTTAGTCACGTTGATTTTTGTATCATGTGCATAGTATAATATTTATCTAAGTTGTCTTAGAATGCATGTTTGACATGTTTATTAAATTTCTATTAGAAATTTGTTTCTTTGTTCTTTATTATAGTTTTACTATGTCAAGTATTACTAAATTAGAATTTCTAGCTCTTGATATCAATGGTAATAATTATTTATCATGGGTGCTTAATGCTAAAATTCATTTGGATGTCATGAATCTTGAAGAAATGATTAAAAAGGGAAACACGACTTCAAGTCAAGAAAAGGCAAAAGCCATGATTTTCCTTCGACATTATCTTCATGAGGGACTAAAGATTGAATATCTTATGGTAAAAGATCCCTATAAACTATAGAAAAGTTTAAAAGAAAGGTATGCTCATAAAAAAAGTGTAATTTTTCCTAAAGCTCGATATGATTGGATGCACTTAAGGTTGCAAGATTTTTAATCAGTAAGTAATTATAATTCTGCATTATTTAAAATTTGTTCAAAATTATTGTTATGCAGGGAAAAAGTTACTGACGAAGATATGTTAGAGAAAACTTTTTCAACATTTCATATCTCGAATATTCTTCTGCAGTAGCAATATTGAGAAAGAGGTTTTAAAAAGTATTGTGAACTCATATCATGTTTTCTTGTGGCTGAACAAAATAATGAGTTATTAATGAAAAACCATGAATCTCGACCAACTGAAGCAACATCATTCTCTGAAGCAAATGCTGTATTTTTAAATAATAATGGTCGAGGTCGAGGTCGTGGTAGAGGGCATGGTCGTGGTAGAGGAATAAGTTATTATACTTTACGTGGTAATATTCATTCAGATTTCAAGAAAACCACAAATGATAATCATAGAAGGAAGACTCCACAAAATAAGAAACTTAAAAGTGGTGAAAATCAATTCTTCCGTTGTGGTATGAATGGTCATTGAACTTGTACTTGTTGTACATCTAAGCATTTAGTCCTATCAAGTCTCATTGAAGGAAAAAGGAAAGAATGTGGAAGTAAAATTTTCCTATCAAGATAAAGTATTTGATCCTTCCAACGTGACACATTTTGATGTTGTTGACTTCTTTAAATCTCTTTAAGAGAAAACTGATGTTAGTGAAGGGGTAGCAAATACTTCTTTTAATTATGATAATGTCCAAAACTAATATTTGCATTATATTTTAATTTCTCTATTTAATATTTACCAGTTTATTTATATTATTTACATTTCAAGGTTAGTTTTTTTTTACCAAGAGACTTATTGTAATTGTTTTTTTTTTAATGAAGAGTTATGGACATTTCTCATATTTTAGCTGACTCAAGATGAATAATGAAGATTTATGTTTGAATACTTAAAAGTAAAAAATATTTTTCTATATTGACAATGCTTAAAGCAAATGTCAATACAATATCAGGTTTTGCAAACTTGATTGAAGGTTTTGGTAAAGCAAATTAAACCTTATTTTGCCTAGAGGAACAAAATTCACTTACGAATTTTTGGTTGTGCAGTATATGTTCCAATTTTTCCACCACAACGTATTAAAATGGGACCTCAAAGAAGGTTAGGAATATATGTCGGATTTGAATCCCCATCAATTATTAGATATCTTAAACCCCTAACAGGGGATGTATTTATTGCACAATTTGCTGATTGTCATTTTAGTGAAACAACTTTTCCAACATTAGAGGGGAGAAATTAAGAAGTTGGAAAATGAAATTGCCTGGAATTTATCGTTATTGTCTCATTTAGATCTTCGTACAAAGCAATGTGAACTAAAAGTTCAAAAGATAATTCATTTACAAAGTGACAAACCAAATACCAGATGCATTTATAGATACTAAGAAAATAACCAAGTCATATATTTTAGCTGCAAATGCTCCCTTTAAAATTGAAATTCCAACTCAGCAAATTAATACAATTAATGAATCAGCGTTGCGCCAAAAACATGGTAGACTAATAGGTCCAAAGGATAAAAACCATCGAAAAAGAAAAGTGATCAATAGTTGAAATGACTTAATTGACAATAGAAACATTTAAGAAAAAGTCCTAGACACGACTAATAGTAAAAATGTTGAAGATACTCAAGTATATGAAGATGATAATGAGATCTCGATAAATTATACCATGACAGAAAAAAGATGGAATAGAACTGATGTAGTTTTGGACAACATTTTTGCGTATAATGTTGCACAAAATATCATTCATGAAAATGAGGATTATGAACATAAATCTGTTGACGAATGTCATAAAATAGAAAGGATTGACCTAAGTGGAAAGAAGCCATCTAAGCAGAATTGATCAACTCAATTATGAAACGTGAAGTTTTTGAGTAGTTCATACACCTAAAGATTTAAAACTTGTGGGATTTAAATGAGTATTTGTGCGTAAAAGAAATGAAAATAATAAGGTCACTAGATATAAAGCACGACTTTTTGCACAAGGATTTTCTCAAAGACCGGACATTGATTATGAGGAAACATATTCTCTTGTGGTGGATGCTATTATATTAAGATATTTAATTAGTATAATTGTATGTGAAAATCTTGGTATGCATCTTATGGATGTAGTTACAGCATATCTGTATGGATCTTTGGAAAATGAAATCTATATGAAAATCTCTAAAGGATTTAAGATACCTGAATCATATATTCAAACTCTAGATGATTATGTTCAATCAAATTACAAAGATCATTATATGGATTGGAACAATCAGAACGAATATGGTACAATTGCTTAAGTGAATATTTATTGAAAGAAGGTTATCAAAATAATCCAATTTATCCATGTGATTTTATTAAGAAATCACAGTCAGGATTTGTGATTATAGCTGTATATGTTGATGATTTAAATATAATTGGAACTCCTGAAGAGCTTTCAAAGGCAATAGAATATCTTAAAAGAGAATTTGGGATGAAAGATCTTGACAAAGCAAAATTTTGCCTTAGCTTGCAAATCTAGCATTTAGCCGATAAAATTTTTATTCATTAGTCGACATATACAGAAAAGATTTGAAAAAGATTCTACATGGATAAAGTACACTCATTGAACATTCCAATGGTGGTTCAATCACTAGATGTGAAAAATGATATCTTTCAACCTCGAGAAGATAATAAAAAATTACTTGGTTCTAAAGTACAACACCTTAGTGCAATAGGTGCACTAATGTATCTTGCTAATAACATGAGACTAAATATAACATTTTCAGTAAACTTATTAGCAAGATATAGTTCTTCTCCAACAAAAAGAATTGGAATGGAGTTAAGCAGATATTTCGTTATCTTTGAGGGACAATTGATATGAGTTTGTTTTATTCAAACAAATCAAATTTTGATATAGTTGGTTATGTAGATGCTGAATATTTATCTGACCCACACAAAGCAAGATCTCAAACAGGTTATCTGTTTATGTGGAGGAACTGTTATATCTTGGCGATCTGTAATGCAAACCATTACAGCCACCTCATTGAATCATGCAGAAATTTTTGCAATTCATGAAACTAGTACAGAATGTGTATGGTTGAGGTTAATGACTCATCATATTCGAGAAACATGTGGTTTGTCTTTTAGTAAAAATTTACCAACAATATTATTTGAAGATAATACCACATGTATAGCACAAATCAAAGGAGGGTATATAAAAGGAGATAGAACAAAGTATATTTCACTAAAACTCTTCTATACACATGACCTTGAAGATGGTGACATCAATGTTCAACAAATTTATTCAAAAGACAACTTGGAGGACTTATTCACAAAGACATTACCCACATCAACATTTGAAAAACTGGTGCACAACATTGGAATGCGACGACTTAGAGAACTCAAGTGATATATTCATAAGGAGTAGTAGAAATATTGCTCTTAAGGAATAAAAATATTGCAAAATTTCCCCCTTGACTATAGTTTTTCCATTGGCTTTTCTTAGTAAGTTTATTTAATGAGTCAGTTATTAATGTATAAAAATGATGTACTCTTTTTCCTTCATTAGAACTTTTTTCCCCATCGAAGTGTTTTTCCTAGTAAGATTTTAACAAGACATTTTATTTTTATATAATATGGATATCTAAGGGGGAGTATTGTAAATATAATTATATATTATAAATGTAGATATCCATAACCTATATAGGTTACCAATTTTCATATAACTCTCATTCAATTCCATGTTGTAACATTCATCCCATTAAATTTCATAATGTAACATACACCATGAAATGTCCTATAAATAGAGGTGCGTGGTGCTTTTATAAGTTACACCACAATTGAGTTCAATTGTTATCTCTATTCTTTTTTTGTGTTGTTTCATTGTTCTTATTTAACTTTTTTTGTTTTTATTTTATAACAAAAAAAAAACTTATTTAATGAGTCTAAAATCATATTATTCCTTTAAAATTTGGACTGTGGGACAAAAATAAGATGACTAATTATAGTTTTCTCCTTCCAACTCCCTACACACATTATTTAATTAAATAATTGTCATTTCATTATTTTTTTCTTTTCTAATGCACGTGTAGGTAGTTAAATTTAAATACATTTGTTTTCTTTATAACAAAACTCTAATCTAGTAATACTTATCCATTAATATTAATAATTATATAAAACAATTTGAAACATTGGATTGGGCTTTTGGGCCAGCTCAAAGGCTCGATCCAAATACGACTCAGATGGGTCGACCCACAGGTTAATGTAAAAAAAAGATATCCATATCCAATACAATATATGAATGAGTTGGATTGGACGGGGTTGGTCATTAATTGACTTTGGATGGAGTTTGGATCGAGATTGAGGTGGACTTGAATCGACCTGTAACGCCCAACAATTTGGTTTTCCTTTGTTGTTTTGACCATTAATATTAATATTAAGTGTGGTTAATATTATTATTATTATTATTAAACTAAGGTTTTTATATATTAATTTTTGAAGTTAGGGGGTGAAATAATCAATTAATGGCTTAACAAATAAATTAATTGCCTTGGAAAGGGTCAAGGGTGGTTTAATTGAGGAGAGAGAAAAGAGGGTTTAGGGATTTCTTTTATTATTTTAATTCTTTTAAAAAGAGGCATTGGGAAATGTGAGACTCATCATCTCCCCAAAGAAGAAAAAAAAAAACCCTAGCCGCCGCCACTCTCCGCCGCCGCACGCCGCCGCACGCCACCACACGCCACCGCCGCTAGCTGCAAAATAACCCTCGGAGCCGGCCGTAGTAGAGCCGAACCACCATCCCAGCCGCGCCGCGTCTGCAAGCCGAATCCGGAGCCGCTCCTCATCCGCGCAGCCGAGCGCCGTATCTGCAGCCAGCCACGCCGCGCCGCGTAGATCCGACGCAGCGCAGCCGAAACTCGCCGAGACAGCCGAAGCCAACCAGCCGCGCGCCTGCAAGTCGAAACCGAGCCGCCGCCGAGCTTCCAGCCGCGTCGGAAAAATCGAGCAAGCCGATCTGTGCAGCCGAAGCTCGCCGCGCCGCGTCGATCTGAGAAGTTCAGCCAGCCGCGCCGCTCCGATCGAGCCGAAGGGAGCCGCTTCGATCCGCGCACAGCCGTCTCCCGCAGCCGCCACTCGAAGCCGATCCGCCGCGCGTGCCTCCAGCCGACGAACGAACCCGGAGCCGCTCCACGCCCGCGCGTCCGAAGCCGAAACCGAAGCCGCGCCGCGTCCAGCCCTCTCCGCGTGTGAGCCGCGTCCGCGTGGGAAGCCGCGCCGCGCGTTTCCGCGAAGCCGAGCCGCATCTCCTCCCTGTTGCAAGCCGAGCCGCACGCGTAGCCTCCTGTACCGAGCCGAGCCGCGCCTGCGCCAAGCCGAGCCGGTCCCTGTCTTCTTCCAGCCGAGCCGCCAAGACCAAATTGGCTCCATCCACCTAGATTTTGGTAATTTAATTAATTATTGTGGCATTTCCCAGTAAGACTCCATGCTTCGGACGTCAATTAAATTAAATTGGGACTAAAATTTAGTTATTTTCCTTAAGGGACGTCTTGGACCAAGTAAGTGCTGCAGCGCGGGAATTCTTCAGCAGGGGGGCTCGAGCACTGCAACCTCTCTAGGGTAAGTTATTTCAAATGAGTCTTGAACCGATAGTCGTTGGCGACCTAATTACGAATTTTGGCATATCAAACAGTTAGGACTTCGTCGCTTGGAAAGCGTACTGCCTCGCGGTTAGGACTCGACAAGTAGATCTCCAGGTAAGAGATTCTACTACTAGCTTCATGTTTAGAAGTATGAGACCATGTATGCCCCGATTTTTCATGTTAAGGATTAGACTGTACGTTGTCTGAGATAAACGTTAGTATGATGTAAATGACGATATAGTTATGCTATAATCTATTATGTGTGGCAAGAGCTGTTATGGTTACGACGAATGTCGGGACGGAGAGTGTAGAGATGATTTATGTGACATGTTATATGCTGATGCCATGTGTATGTATACTGCAATTAGGGTACCTGTTAGCTTAATCTGTTAGAGTCGTACCTGCATGGGTGTCCTTCGGGATCACCACCTATTGAGGACTGTGTGGTCCGACGGGACACCAGTCTAGCATGGATATAGATGTGACTCGAGTGACTCGACGGGGTCCTCGCATCCCGACTGTCCTAGGTGTCCCCCGGGGCACCGAAGACCAGAATTACGTTCCTACAGGAGCGCATGATTGCACGTGTTCGGGAACGTGCCAGAGATTGGGTATCAGTTATCAGGACTCTAACAGGAAGCTAACAGGCACCTAGTGGGACTAGTAGTGGGTCCCTTACTGAGTATTTTTATACTCACTCTCTTCATTTCATGTATTCAGGTAGAGGACGAGGCAAGGGCAAGCTGGCGAGCGACCCGAAGTGAGACCGTGAAGGGCCATAGGGACTACCGCTTCCGCTTATTCTTATTTCAGATTTTCGCATTTGAATTTGAGTACTTTTCATCACTTACCATCTTTTATGTAGATAGGGCCCGAGTAGGACTTCAGAACGCTTTTACATTTTTGCATGACTACCTTGTTTGAATTTTATAAATGAAATTTCTTAAACCGTATGCGTTTTAAAAATTTTTATGACTTAAACCACTTGTTCTATATTTGGTAATGACTTCGATTCAGTATAAGGAGTTGGGTCGTTACAGTTGGTATCAGAGCACAGTGTTTTAGGTTCTGTAGACTGACCTACGATGTAAGTCATTTTTTTGTTTTGGTTTACTTCACCCTATGGCTATACGGTCCTTCGGCACTCGCCAGGTATGTCTAAAGCCTTGCTAATGTTAAGATTACAATTTTGCCTGAATAGTCTAAGACCTAGAAATAAGGTGTTAAGTTCTTGTGGTGAAAAGTTTGTTGGTGAATTTTAGGGAGAATGCCGCCACGTAGGGGTGCACGCCGAGGAGGTGGTAGGGGAGGCAGAGGAGCCGGTCGTGGCCAGCCGGAGGCGCCACCTGTTGCACCGGCAGTCGACCCAAACGCACCGGTCACCCAGGCGGACCTCGCCGCGATGGAGCAGCGTTATCAGGACATGCTGCAAGCTGCTTTGGCGCCTTTCCTTGCCGCCCAGCAGAACCAGACCGCCCCTGTTCAGGCCCAGGCCGTCGCTCCTCCAGCCCCTGAGGAAGCTCAACCAGTACCAGTTCAACTGTCGGCCGAGGCGAAACACTTACGGGATTTCAGGAAGTATAATCCTAAGACCTTTGACGGATCCATGGACAACCCCACAAAGGCCCAAATGTGGTTGACGTCCATAGAGACTATTTTCCGGTACATGAAGTGCCCAGAAGACCAGAAGGTGCAGTGTGCAGTCTTCTTCTTGGAGGACAGGGGTACCGCCTGGTGGGAGACCGCTGAGAGAATGCTGGGGGGCGATGTCAGCAAAATAACCTGGGAACAGTTCAAGGAGAACTTCTATGCTAAGTTCTTCTCTGCCAATGTGAAGCACGCCAAGCTGCAAGAGTTCCTAAACTTGGAGCAAGGCGACATGACGGTGGAGCAGTACGACGCCGAGTTCGATATGCTGTCCCGCTTTGCTCCCGACATGGTAAGGGATGAGGCGGCCAGGACAGAGAAATTCGTTAGAGGACTCAGGCTAGACCTTCAGGGCATTGTCAGAGCCCTCCGTCCAGCCACGCATGCTGATGCACTACGTATAGCACTGGATTTGAGCCTGCCTGAGAGAGCCGATTCGTCTAAGGCTGCCGGCAGAGGGTCAGCCTTGGGACAGAAGAGGAAGGTTGAGACGCAGCCTGACGTAGCACCGCAGCGAACACTGAGGTCAGGAGGTGTCTTCCAGAGACACCGACGGGAGCTTGCAGCAGCCGGGAGGACTCTGAGAGAGCTACCCGCTTGTACTACCTGCGGGAGAGTCCACGGAGGTCGTTGCTTAGCTGGAAGTGGAGTCTGCTTCAGATGTAGACAGCCGGGGCACACTGCTGATGTGTGTCCTCGGAAACCCTTTGAGACGACACCGCCCCAGCCTTCTGCGTCCCAGCAGGGGAGAGTTTTCGCCACCACCCGGCAGGAGGCCGAGCGAGCTGGCACAGTGGTGACAGGTACGCTCCCAATTTTGGGGCATTATGCTTTTGTGCTATTTGACTCAGGGTCATCCCACTCGTTTATATCCTCCGTTTTCGTTCAGCATGTGGGTTTGGAGGTAGAGCCTTTGGGTAGTGTTTTGTTGGTTTCTACTCCATCGGGGGAGGTCCTGTTGTCCAAAGAACAAATAAAGGCATGTCGGGTAGAGATAGCGAATCGTATGTTAGACGTGACATTGCTAGTGTTAGACATGCAGGATTTTGACGTGATACTAGGCATGGATTGGCTGTCAGCCAACCATGCAAATATAGACTGTTTTGGCAAGGAAGTTGTCTTTAACCCTCCCTCCGAGGCTAGCTTCAAGTTCAGGGGGGCAGGCATGGTATGTATACCCAAGGTCATCTCAGCCATGAAGGCTAGTAAACTACTCAGCCAGGGAACTTGGGGCATCTTGGCAAGCGTAGTGGATATTAGAGAGCCAGAAGTTTCCCTATCGTCTGAACCAGTGGTGAGGGAGTACCCCGACGTTTTCCCAGACGAACTCCCAGGACTTCCGCCTCCCAGAGAAGTAGACTTCGCCATCGAGTTAGAGCAGGGCACTGCCCCTATCTCGAGGGCCCCTTACAGAATGGCTCCAGCCGAGCTAAAGGAGTTGAAGGTCCAGTTACAGGAGTTGCTGGACAAAGGCTTCATCCGGCCCAGCGTGTCGCCTTGGGGAGCCCCAGTATTGTTCGTGAAGAAGAAGGATGGGTCGATGCACCTTTGTATTGACTACCGAGAGCTGAACAAGGTGACGGTCAAAAACCGCTACCCCTTGCCCAGGATTGACGACCTGTTCGATCAGTTGCAGGGAGCCACTGTCTTTTCCAAGATCGACCTGCGATCAGGCTATCACCAGTTGAGGATTAGGGACGGTGACATTCCCAAGACGGCCTTTCGATCGAGGTACGGACATTACGAATTCGTTGTGATGTCTTTCGGCTTGACTAACGCTCCTGCAGTATTCATGGATTTGATGAACAGGGTGTTTAAGGACTTTCTAGACTCGTTCGTCATAGTCTTCATTGACGACATCCTCATTTACTCAAAAACTGAGGCGGAGCACGAGAAGCACTTACACCAGGTTTTGGAGACCCTTCGAGCCAACAAGTTGTATGCCAAATTCTCCAAGTGTGAATTCTGGTTAAGGAAGGTGACGTTTCTTGGCCACGTGGTTTCCAGTGAGGGAGTTTCAGTAGATCCCGCAAAGATTGAAGCAGTGACCAACTGGACTCGACCGTCCACGGTTAGTGAAATTCGAAGTTTTCTGGGCTTGGCAGGTTACTACAGGAGGTTCGTGGAAGACTTCTCACGTATAGCCAGCCCGTTGACCCAGTTGACCAGAAAGGGAACCCCTTTTGTCTGGAGCCCAACCTGCGAGAGGAGCTTTCAGGAGCTCAAACAGAAGCTAGTGACTGCACCGGTCCTGACAGTGCCCGATGGTTCGGGAAACTTTGTAATCTATAGTGACGCCTCCAAGAAGGGACTGGGCTGTGTCCTGATGCAGCAAGGTAAGGTAGTTGCTTATGCCTCCCGCCAGTTGAAGATCCATGAGCAGAACTACCCTACCCATGACTTGGAGTTGGCAGCTGTAGTCTTTGCACTGAAGATATGGAGGCACTATCTGTACGGTGAGAAGATTCAGATTTACACCGACCATAAGAGCCTGAAGTACTTCTTCACTCAGAAGGAGTTGAACATGAGGCAGAGGAGGTGGCTCGAGTTGGTGAAAGACTACGACTACGAGATCCTATACCACCCAGGCAAAGCAAATGTAGTGGCTGACGCGCTGAGTAGGAAAGTGGCACATTCAGCAGCGCTAATCACCAAGCAGACCCCCTTACTCAGGGATTTTGAGAGAGCCGAGATTGCAGTCTCAGTAGGTGAGGTTACCGCACAGTTGGCTCAGTTGGCAGTTCAGCCAACCTTGAGGCAAAAGATCATTGCTGCTCAGCTGAATGACCCTTACTTGGCAGAGAAGCGTCGTGTGGTAGAGACAGAGCAAGGTGAAGACTTCTCCATATCCTCTGACGATGGCCTTATGTTTGAGGGACGCCTGTGTGTGCCGGAAGACAGCGCAGTTATGACGGAGCTTTTGACTGAGGCTCACAGTTCCCCGTTTACCATGCATCCTGGGAGTACGAAGATATACCAGGACTTAAGGAGTGTCTATTGGTGGAGGGGCATGAAGAGGGATGTGGCAGAATTTGTCAGTAGATGCTTGGTGTGCCAGCAGGTGAAGGCACCTAGGCAGCATCCAGCAGGGTTGTTGCAACCCTTGAGTGTGCCAGGGTGGAAGTGGGAGAGTGTGTCGATGGATTTTATTACGGGACTGCCCAAGACCCTAAGGGGCTACACGGTGATCTGGGTTGTGGTCGACAGACTCACGAAGTCGGCCCATTTCGTGCCAGGGAAATCCACTTACACTGCCAGTAAGTGGGGGCAGCTATATATGACAGAGATTGTGAGACTACATGGAGTACCCGTATCCATCATTTCAGACAGAGATGCCCGTTTCACATCGAAGTTCTGGAAAGGACTTCAACTCGCATTAGGTACGAGGTTGGACTTCAGCACGACATTCCACCCTCAGACTGATGGTCAGACAGAGAGATTGAACCAGATTTTGGAAGACATGCTGCGAGCCTGCGTACTAGAGTTTTCAGGAAGTTGGGACTCCCATCTGCATCTGATGGAGTTTGCCTACAACAACAGCTACCAGGCTACCATCGGTATGGCACCGTTCGAGGCTCTGTATGGCAAGTGCTGTAGATCCCCTGTCTGCTGGGGCGAGGTTGGAGAGCAGAGGATGCTAGGCCCCGAGTTAGTGCAGACGACCAACGCAGCCATACAGAAGATCCGAGCTCGTATGCTGACAGCCCAGAGCAGACAGAAGAGTTACGCTGATGTACGACGTAAGGACCTCGAGTTTGAAGTGGGAGATATGGTCTTTCTGAAGGTTGCACCCATGAAGGGTGTTCTGAGGTTCGCGAAGAAGGGGAAGCTGAGTCCACGCTTCGTAGGGCCGTTCGAGATATTGGAGCGGATTGGCCCCGTGGCTTACCGCTTGGCGCTACCCCCATCTTTTGCTGCAGTGCACGACGTATTCCATATCTCCATGCTGAGGAAATATGTCGCAGACCCAACACATGTGGTGGACTTCGAGCCACTGCAGATTAGCGAGAACTTGAGCTACGAGGAGCAGCCTGTCGAGGTCCTGGCAAGGGAGGTCAAGAAGCTTCGCAGTCGAGAAATTCCACTGGTCAAAATCCTTTGGCAGAACCATGGAGTGGAAGAGGCTACGTGGGAAAAAGAAGAGGACATGAGAGCCCAGCACCCCGAGCTTTTCGAGAATTAGAACTTTCGAGGACGAAAGTTTTTGTAGGAGGGAAGATTGTAACGCCCAACAATTTGGTTTTCCTTTGTTGTTTTGACCATTAATATTAATATTAAGTGTGGTTAATATTATTATTATTATTATTAAACTAAGGTTTTTATATATTAATTTTTGAAGTTAGGGGGTGAAATAATCAATTAATGGCTTAACAAATAAATTAATTGCCTTGGAAAGGGTCAAGGGTGGTTTAATTGAGGAGAGAGAAAAGAGGGTTTAGGGATTTCTTTTATTATTTTAATTCTTTTAAAAAGAGGCATTGGGAAATGTGAGACTCATCATCTCCCCAAAGAAGAAAAAAAAAACCCTAGCCGCCGCCACTCTCCGCCGCCGCACGCCGCCGCACGCCACCGCACGCCACCGCCGCCAGCTGCAAAATAACCCTCGGAGCCGGCCGTAGTAGAGCCGAACCACCATCCCAGCCGCGCCGCGTCTGCAAGCCGAATCCGGAGCCGCTCCTCATCCGCGCAGCCGAGCGCCGTATCTGCAGCCAGCCACGCCGCGCCGCGTAGATCCGACGCAGCGCAGCCGAAACTCGCCGAGACAGCCGAAGCCAACCAGCCGCGCGCCTGCAAGTCGAAACCGAGCCGCCGCCGAGCTTCCAGCCGCGTCGGAAAAATCGAGCAAGCCGATCTGTGCAGCCGAAGCTCGCCGCGCCGCGTCGATCTGAGAAGTTCAGCCAGCCGCGCCGCTCCGATCGAGCCGAAGGGAGCCGCTTCGATCCGCGCACAGCCGTCTCCCGCAGCCGCCACTCGAAGCCGATCCGCCGCGCGTGCCTCCAGCCGACGAACGAACCCGGAGCCGCTCCACGCCCGCGCGTCCGAAGCCGAAACCGAAGCCGCGCCGCGTCCAGCCCTCTCCGCGTGTGAGCCGCGTCCGCGTGGGAAGCCGCGCCGCGCGTTTCCGCGAAGCCGAGCCGCATCTCCTCCCTGTTGCAAGCCGAGCCGCACGCGTAGCCTCCTGTACCGAGCCGAGCCGCGCCTGCGCCAAGCCGAGCCGGTCCCTGTCTTCTTCCAGCCGAGCCGCCAAGACCAAATTGGCTCCATCCACCTAGATTTTGGTAATTTAATTAATTATTGTGGCATTTCCCAGTAAGACTCCATGCTTCGGACGTCAATTAAATTAAATTGGGACTAAAATTTAGTTATTTTCCTTAAGGGACGTCTTGGACCAAGTAAGTGCTGCAGCGCGGGAATTCTTCAGCAGGGGGGCTCGAGCACTGCAACCTCTCTAGGGTAAGTTATTTCAAATGAGTCTTGAACCGATAGTCGTTGGCGACCTAATTACGAATTTTGGCATATCAAACAGTTAGGACTTCGTCGCTTGGAAAGCGTACTGCCTCGCGGTTAGGACTCGACAAGTAGATCTCCAGGTAAGAGATTCTACTACTAGCTTCATGTTTAGAAGTATGAGACCATGTATGCCCCGATTTTTCATGTTAAGGATTAGACTGTACGTTGTCTGAGATAAACGTTAGTATGATGTAAATGACGATATAGTTATGCTATAATCTATTATGTGTGGCAAGAGCTGTTATGGTTACGACGAATGTCGGGACGGAGAGTGTAGAGATGATTTATGTGACATGTTATATGCTGATGCCATGTGTATGTATACTGCAATTAGGGTACCTGTTAGCTTAATCTGTTAGAGTCGTACCTGCATGGGTGTCCTTCGGGATCACCACCTATTGAGGACTGTGTGGTCCGACGGGACACCAGTCTAGCATGGATATAGATGTGACTCGAGTGACTCGACGGGGTCCTCGCATCCCGACTGTCCTAGGTGTCCCCCGGGGCACCGAAGACCAGAATTACGTTCCTACGGGAGCGCATGATTGCACGTGTTCGGGAACGTGCCAGAGATTGGGTATCAGTTATCAGGACTCTAACAGGAAGCTAACAGGCACCTAGTGGGACTAGTAGTGGGTCCCTTACTGAGTATTTTTATACTCACTCTCTTCATTTCATGTATTCAGGTAGAGGACGAGGCAAGGGCAAGGGCAAGCTGGCGAGCGACCCGAAGTGAGACCGTGAAGGGCCATAGGGACTACCGCTTCCGCTTATTCTTATTTCAGATTTTCGCATTTGAATTTGAGTACTTTTCATCACTTACCATCTTTTATGTAGATAGGGCCCGAGTAGGACTTCAGAACGCTTTTACATTTTTGCATGACTACCTTGTTTGAATTTTATAAATGAAATTTCTTAAACCGTATGCGTTTTAAAAATTTTTATGACTTAAACCACTTGTTCTATATTTGGTAATGACTTCGATTCAGTATAAGGAGTTGGGTCGTTACACGACCTTTGAACTTCGAGCCTGATGATGGACTGAAAAATGAGATTAAAATTACATAAGTGATTACAAACATAAATCAATTGGCCTAAAGAGATATTTCAATACATTACTAGACAAATGTTATTCAAGTGGTGTAAGACGTAGAAATGTTAAACTAATAATTATCTCTTGATAATTTTACAACAATATTTGCTAAGAAAGATATTATCGTGATTGATCACATTCTAGACATGTTCAAGAAATATATAAACACAAAAAGTTGATGTTATACCCCTCAAATTGTTGTTGAAAATAAAGAAATTTCTATACCTAGCGAAAATGAAAAAGTAAGAGAAAAGTAAATAAAATTTTATATATATAAAGAAAAGAAGAAGAAGTTGATATTATGTTGGGAAATTTTCATAAATATAACAAACAATTGAAATATTTACGGCTAGTGTAACAAAGCCCATAAAGTTAGTCATTTTTTAAATATTTCAGGTTTGCCATTCTATCTTTCTTCTCCTCTTCGGTGTGATTTTTTTTCTGTCGTATTTCTTCTTTTCCTCTTTTTTTTTTCGCGCGATTTCTTTCCATCGTCTTTTTTTATGTCGTTTAGATTTGGGTAACCAAATATGATTTCTTTCTATCGTCTTTCTTTTTCTTTCGCTGCGATTTCTTTTCATTGTCTTTCTTCTATTCATTTTCTTTTTTTATGTCATTTAGATTTGAGTAACCAAATATGATTTCTTTCTATCGTCATTCTTTTTTTTTTCGCTGCGATTTCTTTTCATTGTCTTTCTATCGTTTAGAGTAACCAAATCTAGAAGATCATGTATAAATAATCTTAAAAAATTCGTTTAGTCAAATCTAAACGATCATGTACCAAAATTTAAAAAAATATCGTTTAGATTTGGCCTTAAATCTAAACGATCGTGTAGCCAAATCTAAACAACCGATCGTGTAATGTGTAACCAAATTAAACAATCGTGTAACCAAATTAAACGATCGAATTGAAAAAATAAATCGTTTAGATTTGGCTATACAAATCTAAACGATCATGTACCAAATATATTATACGCGTTATTGAATGCGTGGTTGGCGGAGTATTTTTGGTATTTTTCATGGGGACCTGTGGCTTTTTTTGTTTTCGAAATTGTTATATATAGTGTAAATATTTTGAGAAAGGAAGACAAAGTAATGGAAGAAGATATTTATATATTTCTTGCACTTTTCTTTCCACCTAATGGATGGTGGAATTTTCAATATTCACTTTTTATCTTGTCTTCTCATCTTTCTTGCCCCGCATAGTTGCACTCTCATCTCTTTGTACTTTCATCTCCATTTGATAATGGCTTGTTGCTTCAAAAAAGCAAAGGGATATATATAATATATTTATATTGAATAAATCGGTAGAAAGTGTGAGTTAAAAATTTTTGAAAGACATTGTTGAGTTTATTATCATGCACATAAAAAGTCTTTTAACTATCTATGAAGTTAGTTAAGGTAATAAATATTTTTCAATCAAATATTGAAACCATTGTAGAAATAGAGATGAATGGTTAAAATTCATTCACTACTCATGCATTGAAGTTGAATAAAAAAACTACCATCAAATGGTAGTAAAAATATTTATAATTGAAAGGAGTAAAATTGACTAAAAAACTTCATCCACATAGGAGCTTTTATATATACTATATATAGATTCTCATTAACCTATACGAGTTAAACCAATGGTATCTTGTACATTAAGCGAGTATTTACTCCTAATCTTCTCTTTTAAGCCAGTTACTTAAAAGGAGGCTTACTTGTTACATGGTTTTTCTTATTTTTCTCAAATCATAGAAAAGTAACCAAGGTGTTAACCAAACGCCAATTTTAAACGGGAAAGGGCACTTATAAAACAAATCAGTTGAACAAATATACTTCAAGTAACATCTCATGCCCAAGATTCATATTAGGATTTGGAATTCGGATGTAACGCCCCGAATTTTCGAGGTAAACTTTTATCGTTTTGCGTAAATTTTTTCGGAAATTTTAAATTTTTGAGTAATTTCTGAAATTCCTAAATTAATATTTGTAAATTTATATAATAATAATATAATATTAATTATATTAATATTATTATTATTATTATTTATTTTAATCTTTATATAAATTTAATATTAATATTAGTTTTTTTTTTATTATTATTAGTTTTATTATTATTATTATTATTTATAAAAAAAAATTAATTATAAGTTAATATATATATATATATGTATATATATATATATAAATAATTTTTTATAAAAACCCTAAGCGCGCGCGGCACACCCCCCTCGTCCGTTTTCGTTTTCTCTCCCTCGCGCCGCCGCAACCTATTATCCTTTCCTTTTCGTTTCAGCGCCGCCGCCTACCATCTCTTCCGTACACGCCGTCGCCTCCGTCCCCATCTCCTCCGTCACGTTCCGTCTCCAGCGTCGGCAACGTCGTCAACTTCATCGTGTTCGTCCGCCGCGGCTTCCTACCATTTCGGGTCTCCTCTAGGTTTCAAACACTCGGACGCCGTCGTGCGTCCTTCGTCCGACCGTGTCCGCCGTCAAACCGTCGCCCTCCGGTGCGTTGAAGCAGAGCCAGTCGTCGGACTCCACCCAGCCGCGACGCATCTCCGTCGTCGAACGCCCGAAGGTTTGTCGTTGTGGTTGCTTGATTTCAAGTCGACCCGACCCGAGAACCCGTTTCCAGTCCGACCTGTGTTTCAAGCTGCGAGCCGCAAGCCGAGCCGCGAGCCGAGCCGCGAGCCGAGTTGAGTCGAGCCGCAAGCCGAGTTGAGCCGAGCCACAAGCCGAGCTGTGAGCCGAGGCCAAGCCGAGCCGAGCCGAGCCGAACGCCTCCAAGCCAAGTCGAGCTCCCTGTTCACCGAGCCACCTAAGCCTTCCTTCCTCCACTCCGGGTCACGGTGAGTTTTCGGTAAGGATTGTTTTGATGATTTTCCATAATGTTGCTATATCCGATTCGAGTTGAATATTGGAATAAGCTTTGGTCCTATCTTCCATCCCTTGAAGGTATTAAGGAGTTGACGTTTAAGTTCTCGGATTCCGCGCCAGGCTTGTTCGGAGATAGCTCTCCCTTCCTTGGGTAAGTCAACGGACGTTGCTTAGGACCATTTAAAATGACTCCTACTAGTATCATCGATTAAAACCTTTGTGTTTTCGTTTAGGTGGATCCATTGAGCGTGGACTCGATGGAGAGGCATAACCGAGAATCAGGTAAGGGTTTTCCTACTACTGGACCTCGGAGCGAGGCTGGAAACGTATTAGTCCACAGGGGATTTCACGTTAGTAACTGTACCGAATAAATATATGTGTGTTTGACTTTTAAGCATTGTTATTATACTCTTGTCTGATGTAAAGGTATCACGACCGCTAGTTGTAGCTTCTGTGCTATCGGGTATAAGGAGTTACTTGCTAGTAGACCCCGATGCTGGATGTTCGGTATAGTGTGGTTATGTTAATGGGCTACGTTGTAGATTGGAATTGTATGTCGATGGACCTTGAAGTTACGGTTAGGTACGTGGTAGTCATTGGTCTGGACATTGATCATGGAGTTTGGACGGGGAAGGACAGTGAGTCCGATTTTGATTGATTAGTTGATTGGGTCTAGGGGTTACCATAATGGTGTGGAAATTGGAAACGCGTATAGCAACTGAGGGTGTAGTTGTTTAAACCTATACTATCTGATTGGCAAAGCCTATGGCGAAATTGTAATATGAGTGTTGATGGGGTATGACTGTGGTAGACGGTTTAGTATGGACCGAGGGGTGACGGTTAGCTTCATCTATGGGGTAGTGTACCTTACGGATATGTGCATCCTGCGGGAGCACTAGACTGATATGTGCATCCTTCGGGAGCACTAGACTGATATGTGCATCCTTTGGGAGCACTAGACTGATATGTGCATCCTTCGGGAGCACTAGACTGATATGTGCATCCTTCGGGATCAGTAGACTGATAGGTGTATCCTTCGGGATCATGAGACTGATGTGTGCGTTCTATGGAACCACTAGACTGTTATGTAGGGTACCCCTGAATAGGAAGTTAACTGTTGTTCCCTAACGGGCCCAGTAGTGGGTCCCTTACTGGGTATGTTTATACTCACCCCTTTTCTCTTCTTAAACTTTTCAGGTAAGGGCACAGCGAGGGGCAGACCGACGAGAGGCAGGAAGGACGCGTGAAGGCCATATGGACGCGTCTGGTTTTCTTATTGCTTTCGCTATGTATTTTGTTAGAATATTTGGTTTGTGATTTTGAACTGATGACTTGAGTTTTTATTTGAAACTTTTGTGACTGTGATTTAAAATAGGGCCCGAAACTGTTTTTTTTGTAATGTTTCTAACGTTTTTAATGAATCGTAACTGTTCCGTTTTGAATTTTGTGTTTTGGGGTCGAGTCTTAGCACTGAGTAGTGACCTTAGCTTAGTCCGGAAAGTTGGGTCGTTACAGTTGGTATCAGAGCCTAAGTTTTAGGTTCTGTAGACTGACTTATAATGTAAGTCTGTGTTTTGTGTCCTTATGGCTAAAACGATCCTTGCCACTCGTTAGGTACGCTCTCATGAAATTATATGTATAACTCTATATGCATTACCTTACCTAAGTTAAACTGCAAAGTTAATTACCATTTATGACTAAAAGGATCATTGGTGGTTGTTAGGGAAATGCCGCCAAGGAGAGGTGCACGTAGGGGTGGCCGAGGAGGCCGAGGAAGGGGAGCAGAACGCGTTCAGCCTGAGGTGCAGCCTGTAGCCCAAGCCACTGACCTGGCTACGCCAGTTACTCATGCGGATCTAGCTGCCATGGAGCAGAGGTTTAGGGATTTGATTATGCAGATGCGGGAGCAGCAACAGCCTGCCTCGCCAGCTCCAGCGCCAGCTCCAGCACCGGCTCCTGCTCCAGCTCTGGCTCCAGTACCAGTTGTGCCCCAGGTTGTGCCGGATCAGTTGTCAGCAGAGGCTAAGCACCTGAGGGATTTCAGGAAGTATAATCCCACGACATTCGATGGGTCTTTGGAGGACCCCACCAGGGCTCAGCTGTGGTTATCGTCTTTGGAGACCATATTCCGATACATGAAGTGCCCTGAGGATCAGAAAGTTCAGTGTGTTGTTTTCATGTTGACTGACAGAGGTACTGCATGGTGGGAGACTACAGAGAGAATGCTAGGTGGTGATGTGAGTCAGATCACGTGGCAACAGTTCAAGGAGAGTTTCTATGCGAAATTCTTCTCTGCTAGTTTGAGAGATGCCAAGCGGCAGGAGTTCCTGAACTTAGAGTAGGGTGACATGACAGTGGAGCAGTATGATGCGGAGTTTGACATGTTATCCCACTTCGCTCCCGAGATGATAGCGACCGAGGCGGCCAGAGCTGATAAGTTTGTTAGAGGCCTCCGACTGGACATTCAGGGTTTGGTTCGAGCTTTCCGACCCGCTACTCATGCCGATGCACTGCGCCTGGCAGTGGATCTCAGTTTACAGGAGAGGGCTAACTCGTCTAAGACCGCTGGTAAAGGTTCAACATCGGGACAGAAGAGGAAGGCTGAGCAGCAGCCTGTTCCAGTGCCACAGCGGAACTTCAGATCAGGTGGTGAGTTTCGCCGCTTCCAGCAGAAACCTTTTGAGGCAGGGGAAGCTGCCAGAGGGAAGCCGTTGTGTACCACTTGTGGAAAGCACCATCTGGGTCGTTGCTTATTCGGGACCAGGACTTGCTTTAAGTGTAGGCAAGAGGGTCATACAGCAGATAGATGTCCGTTGAGACTTACGGGGAACGCGCAGAATCAGGGAGCAGGTGCTCCACATCAGGGTAGGGTCTTTGCTACCAACAAGACTGAGGCTGAGAGGGCAGACACAGTGGTGACAGGTACGCTCCAGTATTGGGGCATTACGCCTTAGTTTTGTTTGATTCGGGATCGTCACATTCTTTTATCTCTTCCGTATTTGTGTTGCATGCCCGCTTAGAGGTAGAGCCCTTACACCATGTTCTATCAGTATCTACTCCTTCCGGGGAGTGTATGTTGTCGAAGGAAAAGGTGAAAGCATGCCAGATTGAGATACCGGGCCATGTGATTGAAGTAACGCTGTTAGTCCTGGATATGCTCGACTTTGATGTAATCCTGGGTATGGATTGGTTGGCCGCTAACCACGCCAGCATAGATTGTTCCCGTAAGGAGGTAACGTTTAACCCTCCCTCGATGGCCAGTTTTAAGTTTAAAGGAGAAGGGTCAAGGTTGTTGCCTCAGGTAATCTCAGCCATCAGGGCCAGTAAACTGCTCAGTCAGGGTACTTGGGGTATCTTAGCGAGCGTGGTGGATACTAGAGAGGTCGATGTATCCCTGTCATCAGAACCGGTGGTGAGGGACTATCCGGATGTCTTTCCTGAAGAACTTCCAGGGTTACCTCCTCACAGAGAGGTTGAGTTTGCCATAGAGTTGGAGCCGGGCACGGTTCCTATATCCAGAGCCCCTTATAGGATGGCCCCCGTAGAGCTGAAAGAATTAAAGGTGCAGTTGCAAGAATTGCTTGATAAGGGATTCATTCGACCGAGCGTGTCACCTTGGGGTGCGCCAGTTTTATTTGTTAAGAAGAAGGATGGATCGATGCGTCTATGCATTGACTATAGGAAGTTGAACAAGGTAACCGTAAAGAACAGATATCCCTTGCCCAGGATCGACGATCTATTTGACTAGTTACAGGGAGCCACAGTGTTCTCTAAGATTGATCTTCGGTCGGGATACCATCAGCTGAGGATTAAGGATGGTGATGTACCGAAGACAGCATTTCGTTCCAGATATGGACACTACGAGTTTATTGTGATGTCTTTTGGTTTGACGAATGCTCCGGCAGTGTTTATGAACTTGATGAACAGAGTGTTTAGGGAGTTCCTAGATACTTTTGTGATCGTGTTTATTGATGATATCTTGATATAGTCCAAGACGGAGGCCGAACATGAGGAGCATTTACGTATAGTTTTGCAAACTCTTCGGGATAATAAGTTGTATGCAAAGTTCTCGAAATACGAGTTTTGGCTGAAGCAGGTGTCCTTTCTGGGCCACGTGGTTTCTAAGGCTGGAGTCTCTGTGGATCCAGCTAAGATAGAGGCAGTCACCGGTTGGACCCGACCTTCCACAGTCAGTGAGGTTCGTAGCTTTCTGGGTTTAGCAGGTTATTATCGACGGTTTGTGGAGAACTTTTCTCGTATAGCTACTCCTCTTACTCAGTTGACCAGGAAGGGAGCTCCTTTTGTTTGGAGCAAGGCATGTGAGGACAGTTTCCAGAACCTTAAACAGAAGCTAGTTACTGCACCGGTTCTTACTGTACCTGATGGTTCTGGCAGTTTTGTGATTTATAGTGATGCTTCCAAGAAGGGTTTGGGTTGTGTTTTGATGCAACAGGGTAAGGTGGTCGCTTATGCTTCTCGTCAGTTGAAGAGTCATGAGCAGAACTACCCTACACATGATTTAGAGTTGGCAGCAGTGGTTTTTGCTTTGAAAATATGGAGGCATTACTTATATGATGAAAAGATACAGATCTTCACGGATCATAAGAGCTTGAAATACTTCTTTACTCAGAAGGAATTGAATATGAGACAGCGAAGATGGCTTGAGTTAGTGAAGGATTACGATTGTGAGATACTGTATCATCCGGGCAAGGCAAATGTGGTAGCTGATGCTCTTAGTAGAAAGGTATCACATTCAGCAGCACTTATTACCCGACAGGCCCCATTGCATCGGGATCTCGAGTGGGCTGAGATTGCAGTGTCAGTGGGGGCAGTCACTATGCAGTTAGCCCAGTTGACGGTACAGCCGACTTTGAGGCAAATGATCATTGATGCTCAGGGTAACGATCCTTATTTGGTTGAGAAACGTGGCCTAGCAGAGGCAGGGCAAGCGGTTGAGTTCTCCATATCCTCTGATGGTGGACTTTTGTTTGAGAGACGCCTCTGTGTGCCGTCAGATGGTGCGGTTAAGACAGAATTATTATCGGAGGCTCACAGTTCCCCATTTTCCATGCACCCGGGTAGTACGAAGATGTATCAGGACCTGAAGCGGGTTTATTGGTGGCGTAACATGAAGAGGGAGGTAGCAGAATTTGTTAGTAGATGCTTGGTGTGTCAGCAGGTTAAGGCACCAAGGCAGAAACCAGCGGGTTTATTACAACCCTTGAGCATACCGGAATGGAAGTGGGAAAATGTGTCTATGGATTTCATTACAGGACTGCCGAGAACTCTGAGGGGTTTTACAGTGATTTGGGTTGTGGTGGACAGACTTACCAAATCAGCGCACTTCGTTCCGGGTAAATCCACCTATACTGCTAGTAAGTGGGCACAGCTGTACATGTCTGAGATAGTGAGATTACACGGAGTGCCAGTGTCGATTGTTTTTGATAGAGATGCCCGTTTCACTTCCAAATTCTGGAAGGGTTTGCAGACGGCTATGGGCACGAGGTTAGACTTTAGTACAGCTTTCCATCCACAGACTGACGGTCAGACTGAGCGTCTGAACCAAGTTTTAGAGGATATGTTGCCAGCGTGTGCATTGGAATTTCCAGGTAGCTGGGACTCCCACTTACATTTGATGGAATTTGCTTATAATAACAGTTATCAGGCTACTATTGGCATGGCACCATTTGAGGCCTTGTACGGCAAATGTTGTAGATCCCCGGTTTGCTGGGGTGAGGTGGGTGAGCAGAGATTGATGGGTCCTGAGTTAGTTCAGTCTACTAACGAAGCGATACAGAAGATTAGATCATGCATGCATACTGCTCAGAGTAGGCAGAAGAGTTATGCAGATGTGAGGCGGAAGGATCTCGAATTTGAGGTAGGGGACAAGGTGTTCTTAAAGGTAGCACCTATGAGAGGTGTCTTACGATTTGAAAGGAGGGGAAAGCTGAGTCCCCGTTTTGTTGGGCCGTTTGAGATTCTGGAGCAGATTGGCTCTGTAACTTATCGCTTGGCGTTGCCACCATCACTCTCGACAGTTCATGATGTGTTTCATGTTTCTATGTTGAGGAAGTACGTGCCAGATCCATCCCATGTAGTGGATTACGAGCCACTGGAGATTGATGAAAACTTGAGCTATACTGAACAACCCGTTAAGGTGCTGGCTAGAGAGGTGAAAACGTTGAGGAATAAAGAAATTCCTTTAGTTAAAGTCTTATGGCGGAATCACCAGGTGGAAGAGGCTACATGGGAGCGAGAAGATGACATGAGGTCCCGTTATCCCGAACTGTTCGAGGAATAAAACTTTCGAGGACGAAAGTTTCCTAAGGAGGGAAGAATGTAACGCCTCGAATTTTCGAGGTAAACTTTTATCGTTTTGCGTAAATTTTTTCGGAAATTTTAAATTTTTGAGTAATTTTTGAAATTCCTAAATTAATATTTGTAAATTTATATAATAATAATATAATATTAATTATATTAATAATATTATTATTATTTATTTTAATCTTTATATATAATGTAATATTAATATTAGTTTTTATTATTATTATTAGTTTTATTATTATTATTATTATTTATAAAAAAAAATTAATTATAAGTTAATATATATATATATATATGTATATATATATATATATAAAAATAATTTTTTTTTAAAAAACCCTAAGCGCGCGCGGCACACCCTCCTCGTCCGTTTTCGTTTTCTCTCCCTCGCGCCGCCGCAGCCTATTATCCTTTCCTTTTCGTTTCAGCGCCGCCGCCCACCATCTCTTCCGCACACGTCGTCGCCTCCGTCCCCATCTCCTCCGTCACGTTCCGTCTCCATTTCCGTCTCCAGCGTCGGCAACGTCGTCAACTTCATCGTGTTCGTCCACCGCGGCTTCCTACCATTTCGGGTCTCCTCTAGGTTTCAAACACTCGGACGCCGCCGTGCGTCCTTCGTCCGACCGTGTCCGCCGTCAAACCGTCGCCCTCCGCCGCGTTGAAGTAGAGCCAGTCGTCGGACTCCACCTAGCCGCGACGCATCTCCGTCGTCGAACACCCGAAGGTTTGTCGTTGTGGTTGCCCGATTTCAAGTCGACCCGACCCGAGAACCCGTTTCCAGTCCGACCCGTGTTTCAAGCTGTGAGCCGCAAGCCGAGCCGCGAGCCGAGTTGAGCCGAGCCGCGAGCCGAGTTGAGCCGAGCCGCGAGTCGAGCCGCAAGCCGAGTTGAGCCGAGCCACAAGCCGAGCTGTGAGCCGAGGCCAAGCCGAGCCGAGCCGAGCCGAACGCCTCCAAGCCAAGCCGAGCTCCCTGTTCACCGAGCCACCTAAGCCTTCCTTCCTCCACTCCGGGTCACGGTGAGTTTTCGGTAAGGATTGTTTTGATGATTTTCCATAATGTTGCTATATCCGATTCGAGTTGAATTTTGGAATAAGCTTTGGTCCTATCTTCCATCCCTTGAAGGTATTAAGGAGTTGACGTTTAAGTTCTCGGATTCCGCGCCAGGCTTGTTCGGAGATAGCTCTCCCTTCCTTGGGTAAGTCAACGGACGTTGCTTAGGACCATTTAAAATGACTCCTACTAGTATCATCGATTAAAACCTTCGTGTTTTCGTTTAGGTGGATCCGTTGAGCGTGGACTCGATCGAGGGGCATAACCGAGAATCAGGTAAGGGTTTTCCTACTACTGGACCTCGGAGCGAGGCTGGAAACGTATTAGTCCACAGGGGATTACACGTTAGTAACTGTACCGAATAAATATATGTGTGTTTGACTTTTAAGCATTGTTATTATACTCTTGTCTGATGTAAAGGTATCGCGACCGCTAGTTGTAGCTTGTGTGCTATCGGGTATAAGGAGTTACTTGCTAGTAGACCCCGATGCTGGATGTTCGGTATAGTGTGGTTATGTTAATGGGCTACGTTGTAGATTGGAATTGTATGTCGATGGACCTTAAAGTTACGGTTAGGTACGTGGTAGTCATTGGTCTGGACATTGATCATGGAGTTTGGACGGGGAAGGACAGTGAGTCCGATTTTGATTGATTAGTTGATTGGGTCTAGGGGTTACCATAATGGTGTGCGAATTGGAAACGCGTATAGCAACTGAGGGTGTAGTTGTTTAATCCTATACTATCTGACTGGCAAAGCCTATGGCGAAATTGTAATATGAGTGTTGATGGGGTATGACTGTGGTAGACGGTTTAGTATGGACCGAGGGGTGACGGTTAGCTTCATCTATGGGGTAGTGTACCTTACGGATATGTGCATCCTGTGGGAGCACTAGACTGATATGTGCATCCTTCGGGAGCACTAGACTGATATGTGCATCCTTCGGGAGCACTAGACTGATATGTGCATCCTTCGGGATCACTAGACTGATAGGTGTATCCTTCGGGATCATGAGACTGATGTGTGCGTTCTATGGAATCACTAGACTGTTATGTAGGGTACCCCTGAATAGGAAGTTAACTGTTGTTCCCTAACGGGCCCAGTAGTGGGTCCCTTACTGGGTATGTTTATACTCACCCCTTTTCTCTTCTTAAACTTTTCAGGTAAGGGCACAGTGAGGGGCAGACCGACGAGAGGCAGGAAGGACGCGTGAAGGCCATATGGACGCGTCTGGTTTTCTTATTGCTTCCGCTATGTATTTTGTTAGAATATTTGGTTTGTGATTTTGAACTGATGACTTGAGTTTTTATTTGAAACTTTTGTGACTGTGATTTAAAATAGGGCCCGAAACTGTTTTTTTTGTAATGTTTCTAACGTTTTTAATGAATCGTAACTGGTCCGTTTTGAATTTTGTGTTTTGGGGTCGAGTCTTAGCACTGAGTAGTGACCTTAGCTTAGTCCGGAAAGTTGGGTCGTTACATCGGATCCCCAAAATTCCTCTGCATCCTCTGCGACCTAACAACATTATCCTCACTTGTTTTAAAGGATTATAAGAGTGAAAGTTATTCTCACAAACCAACACGAGTCCTTTCAGCATGTTTGTCCTATGCGTCCTAGGAAAATTCCCAGAAGGTCATCCAACATAGAATTGTTTCGAGCTAAGCACGTTTAACTTTGGAGTTCTTATGGTCGAGCCACTGAAAAGGAAAGTACATCTTGTTTGTATAGATAGTAACTTTTATTTTTTTTAAGTCTTTTTAACCTTACTTTCATGTCCTTAGGATCCATCTTATTCAGATGTGATACTAGTTCATTCATATCCCCTTCTTACACTGAGAGGTTACACTTCAATCATAAACTCATATTAATAACACCATCTAAATCGTCACCTAAAAAAACCTGAAAACATAGAATGTCATCAAGTTCATAATGACAAATAGATATAATTAAAGATTTGAAACACTTAAGTTTTTTGCTACCGCAGTAATAACTAAAGTTTTTTCTTGGAGCATTGTTCTACAGCTCTTTTTTCTACGTCCTAAACTTCACCTACGTATTTTGTCTCAAAAAACAGTTTTCTTTAGTTATTTTTGGGCTAATTAGGTCAAATCGTTCACATAGCATGTATCTACTAGCTCATAAGTGAATTTTTTTTTTGTTTACATATGAATTACTCGTGTGTTTTGCTCAAGAAATGTTTAATCTTCTTCTAACATTCTTGCTTTTCAAACTTTGTTAAATGGTTGTCCTTCCCTAACAAAATAAGTACAATTAGCACTAAAAGTACCAAACACATTCAAAAGTTCATTCTTTTAATGCCTTTGATTAATAGAATCCATAAGGATACAAGGTTCTCAAAAGACAACTAATAGAAGACAAGGATAATTCTAATAGTTTAAATATCCAATTTGATCATAAGTTCAATTAAAATGATTGGTTGGGTGACTTGCTAATTTTTAAATATCTCATATCTTTGTCATCCTTCTACATGTTGGAAGTTTCACTTATTCCTAAGATTGCCTAATCCTTAATCTACTAACACATAAATAATAGATTTTATTGTAAGTATTTTTGTTTATATTGGTAACTAATGATGTGTATTTATAATATACCAAATATCCATTAAACCCTGTGATCAATATGTCAAACCTTCTAATTTTGATAAGCATCGATATAATGACAAATAGTTAAATCGTTGGAATTAAAATGAGAAGAGAAAAGGATGGAAAGAATGGAAAATCAAAGTAGCACTACAATTTTGTTTTTCTAAGAACAGATTAGGTCATCTTGAAATGCACTAAAACCTTTTACTTTGTGATATCGTCAAAAGACGATAATGCTTCAAGTGATAAGAGATGACATTACTCCACACGATATCTTGGAAAATTAGAACTACAATATTCATCTAATAGATTTAGAAAATAATTTGAAAATCATAATATTGATATTCTGAAATATAAAAAGGAAATGTTGGTAGGACAAGATGGTGAAATGGCAGAAGTTGATTGGTTGTGATGAAGAGAAGGGGGCAATGCTTGTGGGTGTTTGTTGGTGGTGAGAAAAGAGGGTTGAAAGAGAAGAAATTCAATTCATTAACTTTATTTTTCCTTTCATTTCCTCGTTAAGCTTTCACGAGCGTTCCCCAATTTTTCTTCTTCGCAACCAAAACGCACCCACAGGGGCGAAGAAGCAACGGGAACAAATAAAAAATTCCCCTTTTTTCTTCATTTTGAATCAAATCGGTTTGTGAGATGAGGAAAACAGGAGGAACCGAGAAGAAGAGGGTCAGAAGGCAATCAACTGCTGTTCAAAATGCTGCCAAAGATCCCAATTCCGATACCCCTCCTAGGGTTTGCCCTCTTTTTTTCCCTCTAACATCTTCATTTCTCCTCTAATTTTTTGTTTTCTGATCTGGGTTTTTCTTGCCTTCTAGAGAGAACATTGCTTTCAGTATGATTATTTGTTTGATTCTACCATGACCCAATTGCCGTATCCTTGCCATATGGGCATTTGATGTGTTTTTGGACATGTTCTATGAATCTCTCTTTTAGATTCTTATATTTGCCTTTTTAGCTTTTCCGAGAAATGATTGATGGACGTAAAGTTTTCATAATCTGAAATGGGTAGTGGCGTGTGGTTGGAGGATTCATTAACTGTACCACCCATTTCCATGATCGTGCTAGCGAGCATCCTTTGTTTTGGTTCGTTAGCGAAGAAAAGAAAGAAAAAAGGAATGATTAATGTGAATGAACTGCAAAAGGGTTTCTGTAGTTCTCAGTTTTGCTGCTTTGTAGTGTAGGTAGATGAGCAACTAGAAGTTCAAATTGTAAAAGTAAAAGTAGCCTGGGCCACAATGGATCAGATTTACTTTCTCCCATATGGGCGTTGTTAATTGTTATTTTATGGTTTGAATGTAGAAAAAGTGTGACTTATGAGGTTCCATCACTCTGAATCAATTTGCAATTTGAACGTAGTTTTATGTTTTAGTTACGAGAAATGAATTGTTATCTGTCATATAGTAATTTAGCAACAAGCAACAATCTGATATGATTGTGCTGAAAGCGGCCATTTTTTTTACATTATGGTGTGTTTGGGGATCCATAATAGGATTGGTTTGTCATGTAATGTGATCCAAAACTCGTTCTATTCCAACAATTTTTAACCTAACCTCTTTCTCACCATGTTCATGCTTCACGATCTCATTTTCGTTCCATCTTTGGTTGTTGACATTTTTCAACACTCCTCTAATTTCTAGTAATCCTGATGACATTTTAGCTCCCTAAATAGCCCTTGAATCTTCTTAGTTTCCTTAGATTGATGAGAAACATCTTAAATGACAGTGTGATGGTTATTAGGAAGTGAGTTTGTATGAGTTAAAAGAGAGGGTAAGGTTGAAATGTGTGCTTTTTGTTTCTAGTAAGTTCTATCACCTCTGTAATGCCCACGCCTTGAGTTTAGGAGGGGTTTATGAATAAAACCAATGTCATATTTGCATGAGAGGGATCTTGAGGACATGAAAGTAAGGTTAAGAAAGGCTTAAAAGAATTAAAAATTACTACCTATACCAACAAGGTGCACATTCCTTTTCGGTGACTCAATCATAGGAACTCCAAGGTTAAGCGTGCTTATCTTGGAACAATTCTATGTTAGGTGACCTCCTGAGAATTTTCCTAAGATGCATGTGAGTGAGGATAAAGTATGCTGAAGAGCCCGTGTTGGTTTGTGGGGATAGTTTTCAAAAGCCTTTAAGACAAGCAAGGATAATGTTTGTTACAACCTCTATCTGCTGCATTTTTGTATTGGATTTTTCTGCCTTTTGGCTATCAATTACAAAATAACTATCTCCAACATTACTGAGTTAATAATCTTTGTGTGACTATCTAAGTATGATGAAGATTGAGGATGGTTTTGTTTATTTTTCTGAATTTTAACTTTCCAAGAGTTTCCAAGTAGCTGCAGGTCATGAATTGGTTGTTGGTGTCTCTACTTTTTTTTTTTTTTTTTCCTTTTAAATCAAGTTTCTAAATTTGTTTATTTCATTTTAGCTGTTGCTGTTATCTCATTATGGTTATCCTCACATGTATTCTTTTAATCTTCAGAAACAAGCTGCAAAGAAGGATGTGTTTCAGTTGTTTGCTGAGAAAGTGAGAGACCACAAGGATTTAGAATCAAGATGGGCTGTTTTACAAGAGACACGTGTTGAGTATTTTAGAGGCAAGGATTTTGTTAGTTTTTTGAGAAATCATCCAGAGCTCAAGGATATTCTTGATTCAGATAAAAATTTGGAAACTGAAGATATTGGCAATGCATTGCTAAGTAAGAATCTCTTAGTTAGGTGTGATCGTGTGGTGAAAACTGTTCGTCCTGGAAAGAGAAAATTGTCTACATGGCCAGCACATCTGGAGATATTCCCGGTGCGGATTTTTTTTTTTGCATTATGTATTTCTTTTAAAGTTGGAGGTCTCATCCATTTTCTCTTTAAAAAGGAAATAAGAAACTACCTTTCATAAGGAAAAAGCCCACAAAGGGCCTCCGATCATGTAAAATAATCCCTATTTAATAATTATGAGAAACCTTGATAACTAAAGTAAGAATAGGAACATGAAATCTAGCCAGGGACCATACACCCATCATATCCCTTTTCAAGCCTCTTAAACACTCTATTGTTACTCTCCCTCAAAGATCCTCATATAATGCACCCACACCAACAAGCCACGCTTCTCTCTTAAATAGATGATATACTTGCTGATATGGATATTTTTATAAATTCAGCCTTCTTGATGCAAATCTAAGCAATTGAACAAGAAAGTTAATTACCAACCTGTTTCATAATTTAGTTTAATATCAATAATTTAGTTTAATATCATATATTCATATTCTCCGACCATTTTCCAGGTTCTGAATGTGCAACTCACTCTTGCAGGATCAGGTGTTCTCTGAACAGGATGCCTTTTTTGCTTGGACATTTGTTAAGCGGAGGCCATTTTGGCAGACACTTCTTTCATTTTGTTGGCCTGTGTTGACTCTTGCAATTTGCTTGTTTCCTGTATATCCTCATCAGTGCAAGCTTTTGATACTTTACTCATGCGCTGGGGTTCTGCTTCTTATACTCTCACTTCTCTTATGTAGGTCATACAGCCCTTTTCGCTGCCTTATTTTTTGTTCTTTTATATATCGATAAATCATTCATATGCCCTTGTATTCTTTCATTTTTTTCTCAATGAAAGCAATTTCTACCCAAAAAATGATCATATAGTTTTGTTAATAACTTAATTTTGGGAGTGCTGCATCTGAAGCATTATCGTAGGATGTTATCAAAAAGTTTTAAATGTGTCTACTTTTATTGGCTATGTTTAAGTTATAAATGTTTGCTTTTATTGGCTATGTTGGTTGACCTTTCTCTTTTTTCTTCTCTCTTTTTTTTTTATTATTTTTTTAAAATTTAAAAATATTGTGAGTGATTGGCTCAGTTTATGTGCATCTCGGGTATGGACTTCTCCTTTTTTGAGTCAACATTTTTTTGGTACTTTTCTAGTAGTGTACGGCAAGAGCATAATTTTGTTTTATATTTTTATTTATTATTATTTTAAAAATAAGAAGGGAGGAACACAAATCTTTTGACCTCCTTAAGTTGTTCCTTTAAGGATGGGACAATATCATAAAGTAATAATTGTTGGATAGCTTGGGTGACAAAGTCAGCAAATGATTGCAACTCTTTCTAAATTCTTGATTGTTATTTGTGGTTGCTTGGTTGGTCTTGGTTGATTTGTTGATTTATCGTGGTTATTCTTTGTACGTATACGAGTAACATTCACTTCGCTAGCACTATAAAAGGTTCTCTATTATTTTAGGGGTTTCCAATTGGCTTGAGCATTAGTAATTCATGCTTTGAATTGCTCAACTGCTTAAGTAAATTGGAACTTCTTTAGCCTTTACTATCCTTGTGTGGTTCTTATCAAAATGGCTTAGAAACTTTTATATATGACAGCAATTGTTGCATTGATGAATTAAACATCAGCATACCTTTGAAGTGCTTATGCTGCATCTTATGTTTTCGTTTAAATTTGTAGTGAGGGGAGCAGTTTTTGGTTTATCGTACATTCTTCTGGGCAAACGTATGTGGTTTTTCCCCAATATTCTCGCTGAGGAAGCGACGTTGCGAGAATTATTCCGGTTTTGGCCGAGTAAAGATGAAGAAGAGAAACCAAAATGGACAACTAGACTTTTCTATGCAGTGGTGGCTGTACTCATCATATTGCTACTGAGGCACCATGCTCCCGATGAGGCTGCTAGAGCAAGGTTAGTGTCATACTCGTACCTTTCTAAAGTTTCATACAACTGAAGATAGGGTAGAGAAGTCTATAATAACAATCTTTTAAGAACCGGCCTAGCAGGTTAGAATGTGGATCAGTTGCACTTCGGTGTAGGATAAGAAATTCAATTTGACAGCCAAATGTTATCTGACTTGAAAGTTTTCTGTTTTGTGTGGGCATCTGCTCCATTTAATTTCTCACTTGTTTTCTGTTTTTTCGGTCATGAACTGCGTTGGCCAATGCAGATACCAAAAGCGTGTATCGAATATCATCGATGATGTTCTCGAATGGTCTCCAAGACTTGCCCTTTCGGGGATGATGGAGAAGCAGCAAACAGTGGTCAATGCCACAAATCCGGACCCCAACACGGCGGAGAACCCAGCAAGTGACAGTACAGGTCCAGATTCTATCCCCGACCAATCTGAGCCCGAAATTATCGACCATGTAGAGCATTCTGATCAATATAATCACGACGATGATCATACACATCAGTAGGCCTGTGAATCTTTTGAGGAAGAGAACCATGATAAACGTGTTCCTATATGAGCTTTGTTTTATTATTATTTTTTGTTTTAAAAAACAGTTGGTTTTTGTTACTTATAACCTTTTTTAGGAGTCACAGAAGTTGGTTTATATCTAAACTAAAGTGATATTTTCTTACTAAATTCCTTCTTGATTTACACCACAAATCATCTGTGAGTTGTGACATGTACATGTAAAACTTTTCTTTGAAATCACCCTTCCAATCAAATCACCTCTTTTTTCTTTTGTGGCAGTCGTTTTCAGTGTCCGTTAGCTGTTTCTTCAACCTTGCCCCGGTTTCAATCAGTCCTTGCTGAGTTTTTCTTCTGTGAACCTGTCTTTCCATATCCTTGGCTTGTAATTTTATTAAATGTCCAGATTTATACCACTCTCCCAACCTATCTTCAGGTTTCACTCATACAGCACTCATAGGACGCAATTCTTGGATGAGGTTTTGGGAATAAGAAACATTAAACAATTTTTTGGTGAAGCTTGTTGTTTCCATGAAGTTTCTTCTCACACTCAAGGATCTAAAATGTGAGGGATAGAACTTTTAACAATCTATAGTTAGATTTCAAGAACATAGTTGTACGATCTATAGAACATAGTCACGACAAAACTTACAATATGATGGAACACAATAGCATATGTTGTAGGTTAACACTAGTAAACTTGTACATGGGTCAATTTTATCAGATGTGATAATTTAGTCTTTGAACTTTAATCTATAACATTATAATATTTGTATTTTATAGAAACCAATTTTAAGTTAATAGATAACATTATAATATTTGTATTTTATAGAAATCAATTTTAAGTTAATAGTGGAGTGAATTATTATAATCCGTCACTTATTCAAATATAACAACGATGTTTACAACTATTTATAACTTTTTCATATGAAGATTGATAAATTTTTTAGGACTTAATGTAAGTAAGGTTCTTATACATTTGACTTATTGAAATTTTATATAATAGAAATCGTTACAAATTTTATATAAGCACCAGATTGTTTAAAACTATAATTTATGATATAAGTATTATATACCTAATTATCTTATTTATAGTTATAATTGATATTGTGAACATGATTTAAAAAAAGAATGTTGTTGATGATTTTAACCCACACTATAGCTCAAAAATGTTTCTTGTATTCTAATTAATGAGGATGTTCCATACAAAGAATATCATTCCGTTTTTCAACTCCATTTTTTCTTAAAGTGAGTTTGTTTTTAAAATTTATATTGTTAATATTTTGTTTGAGAGTAAGGTTATATTTATACTCTTGGTCGAGTAAGATTGTCAGGAGATTTCACTATAAAGGTGAAGAATTGCAACAATGTGTTGAAGTCGTCGCTTATAACCACATCTATTGTAGTGTTTGCATACAAAGCTTTGGAGTATGTTGTGTATTCAATTCTCCATTCTCCTTATCCTGTTTGGTCTTCACAGTTTATGTCTAGTGATGTTTAACTATTTTAGTGGGGTTTTTGCCTCTGTGTTCTTGTCAGAAAAATTGTTTTATTTTGACAACTTATTTAATATAAAAATAAAACAATCTAAATCAAATTAAATCAACTGGAAAAAGGGAAAAAAAAAAAATCTACGAATATAATAAAACCTATGAAAGTTGTTTTTTTGTTATACATAAAAATAGTTTCGGACTTTTTTTTGTTATTCAAAACAATTTAAAAAAAAAACGAAACTTTATACTCTTTATTTGTATGTATAATATAATAAAAATATTTTACCTTAACAAAATAATGAATATTTAACAAACTAAACAAAAATTAAATTTCAAAGAATGGAAAATTGTCTTTCACAAATAGTAGAATCCTGTTATACACACTCTAAAAGAATAGAAACTTGTACTCTTTTCATGGAAGAAAAACTAACAGTAACGAATAATAAGAGAATTGAAAAAAAAAAAAAAGTTGCTCAGCTAATATGTAAAAGAGAAGGTTGGGAATGTAAAATCTTTAATAAAAATAATGTGGAAAGACCCATGAAATAGTAAAGAAGAAGAATAGAATGAGCCATCCTGTTTCAAGGTTGAGGGGGCGAGAAGCATCCATTAATCCTCCCTTCCATACACAAATAGGCTTTAAAATAAGTCAAAGTCAAAGCTGAAGGTAGCCATTTAAACTCTATCCATTTATGTATCTGAAAATTATGATTTGCATCACTAATCCGTCAAACTTTAGATACTCAAATCTAAAATCTTTCAAGTCTAAGCTTTATGAATCACAATCACTATATCTATCCTAAGCCTTATGATTCATTTAGTTTCACGCTCTGCTAATATAATACAAGAGACCAAAGTTCCCACTCCCTTACGTCATCATAAACTCTGTACAAAAAAGGCAAAAAAAGAGAATCGAATGAAGAAATCTCTTGGACTTTTGAGGAATCCTTTGAAGAAGCCACGAGATCCTATAAGTCACATGTCATTCACCATCCCTTTTTCTTTTTCTACAAAGCAACAGAACAACAAAGCCAAGAATGATTTGCCGCCTAGCATGCTTTGCTAGGAACTCGGTACTTTTTAACAAACAAGCAATCGATCCCTACCCCACTGAACAATTCAGGCCATTGTCTTGGCATTCAGTGCAGGTTGCCTTGCTACTCAGAGGCCTTGTTCATCAAGGAGCTTCCTTTCTGCTGTTCAGAACCGTCATTTAGGCGGTAACCACTCTCGCTTACTTTATCAGAATGCTTTTCTTTTCCGTCAGCTTCGCTTTTCTTTGCAAAACGGCCTCCACTACTTCTCGACCTTCTTATGGCATGCTGGTGTCTAGACTCATGAAGGTATGGCTGTTAAATAAGAAAAGTGAGCAACATAACCAAAAAAAAGAATGGATTTTTGCGAGTGAGATTAATAACTATAATTGATTCAGTGGTTGTAAATTATGATAAGCAATTAAGCCTAAGCAACTATAAAATAACTCCTGGGCTTCCATGTTTATTAATTAAAATACTGGCAGTTGGTCGATTTTTTAACTTGTTTAAATTGCAAAAAGAAAACTAGAACAATAACATGTGATATTAACATGATCCAGTATAAGCTAAATCTATATCCCAATTCTACCAATCGATATTGTCTATCAGAGCATATACATCTTGATTGGATAATTGCTTAAAAGATCACTCATAAAAATTCAGGAAGTCAAGCATCCCCCACCGCACACACACATGCATGCATAAAAACAATCTAGTCCACTCGAAAGACACAAAATCCACCTTTCTGGCTTTTATCGATTTCTTCTCAGCCTCAGCTTTTGCACGTGCTTGCCTTCGCCTCAAAATTCCCTGGTATTGCTTTGCATTCACAAAAACGGGGTCTTGTGCTATCTCAATGGGCAATGGCATTCTAGCATGTGGTCCTCCAACCATGGGATAGCCCTGTCCATGACAAAAATAAACTACAAAGCATGAAAATTTTGTTAAGACTTTGTGCAATGGAAACATCAACGCTATGTGTATTCCGAAGCTATATTGGATAGAATAAATTATCTAATGATACGTTCCTTTTAGGGTTTAGAAAAAATAAAAAAATAAAAAAAGAGCAGCCTTCATTAAATAAATGAAAATTGAAGAACAAAATGTAGAAAACCCCTGGAGACAAACTACACAGTGAGCAATAAAATTTGAATGAGTATAAATTTCACAAGCATTGTCCTTTGAGCAAGCTAATCGTGGTTTGAAGAGCACTGGATGTAAAAGTGTATGTCCTAATTCAAATCAACAACATTTACCACTTAACAGTGAATACAATATTTCACGAAACATCCACGAAAACAACCTTTGAAGTAAATACAAAATTTTAACTGATTTATGACAACATTCATTCCACGGATATAGAAGCAAAAGCACCAATTTCATGAAGTTGGACCCGAACCCTTTAGCACTGGGACTTGAAGTTCCATTTCTAAATAGGGTCAAGAGTGCTACATGTGTGAATTAGAAGTGTCATTTTTCTTTTGATTTCAACAGTATAATAGATGAGCACAGGCAAGTAATGGCAAAGATCATGACAGTGAAACCAGTCTCTCGTATGTATGAAGTCGAGATAATTACATACCAAGGGCTGATGACCATAGAAGGCCATCATTCCTCCATAATATGGATCCTGATAAGGATTTGATGCACAAGCCTGCAACAGTATATCAAGAAACACAAGAAATTATTCAGCAATATACAAAATTGTAATTTGACCTTATCTTTTTTTGTTGGGGCGGGGGGGTGGGGGTTGGAGGGAACTTTAAATCTGGGAATAAAAGCACAATAGTTTTTATAACAAGATAAAGAACTTTCTAAGATTGCATCTATTGAACTTACAATAGAGTGACCAACAAGTTCGAGTTGTGTAGACTGCGTCAGACATTCACCGTGCATAGCTGGCAAAGTGGACGAAACATGCTGCATCTTCCGAGTATCCTGTCTGTAGCTTCCCGCTGAAATCATCGAGATGTATGTTATTGTTAATTTAGGGGGCATTCAGTGTTTTTGTAAAATATATAAAATAAAATAATATAATGATAATAATAGTTCATCGATTCGTGAGTTCAACCATCCATATGAAAGCTTCTTATCCTGCACATTCCTCTGTTACCCATTTTTAACAAGTTACAATGTAGTAAAAATAAATCCCAATATGGTAAACCTAATAATTTTCGTTGTGAATGGAATAGCTGCTTGTGATACCATCAAACACAAATATCTGAGAACAGCCAAAAGTCAATCTCTTGCTACATATTTTTTTTTCTTTTTTTTTTTTCTTAAGAGAGTTTCCACAAATAATTCTACCAAAGTTAGCTTTTGTATTCCAAAGTTGTTATCTCCATTTTCATAATAACCCCTTCAAATAAGATAGATTCAATATTGTCAGACACAAAACAGAAACTCAAGGACTGTGAGGTGCTAATTGGAGAGAGAACTTGCACTAATAAATATGGATTAAAAGATGTACCAGAATGTGGAGATCCAGTAGCTTGCACTTCTTTAGAAACATCATCTTCTTCATCATTTACATCATTATTAGACACAGATTGGCCATCATTTGACTCTGAACCACCATTAGGGAATTCAAGAGAAGTTGAACTGGAAGCATTTCCCCCAACCACAGGTAATGGAAAAGTATTGTACCCCATGCCACGCCACCAGGGTTCATAATAGATACTCGTCGATGGTGCACCATTTGGATCGAGCTGATTATTGGTTTCAGACTTTGACTGCATACCTTCAACCCTCTGAAACAAACAAAAGAGCCTCAAGTTCTCAATTACCACAAAATGAAAATTTTGATACCAATGGTTAAGAAAAATAATAATAAAATAGAACACCCTTTCCTAACTCCAGTTACAATTTAAGTATTATTCCATATTAATTGTAATCTTAGATTCTGACATCATCCATTGCTCATTGTTTCGAGGTTTTTAATTTATGATGACTGTTAAGGTAATACAGATCCTTATCATGGTTCAAAATGAAAGAACCCCATCTAACCAAATTGCACAGGTAGCCGGGGTGCTTTTAAACTCTTTAGTCTCTTTCTTTAGAGAAAAGTTTTCTTCAACCTCTACTTTAGCAGGTACAGGGAGTAAAAAGTAATTGCAGCTGCAAGAGACATAAAAACATAAACAAAAAAATAGCACATTTTCTCGTGATTCAGTCCTGTACTATTAAATCTTTCCAATAACAATATTATTCATGATTCAATCCAGTACTATTACATCTTTTCAATGCCTTTTGACTAAATTGTTATCCACGTGTCATTTGTTTTATGCAATATGTAAGACACAATCTAGATCCCTGGATGGCTACAAGACAATCTAGATCCCTGGATGGCTACAATCCCCTCTTCACATCTCTTAAAATTCAAGGTTGAATTCTCCCAAAATTAATTTAACAATGCAAAGCACATTAAGTTGGAGAAACAAAAAGACAGAAAAAATCTAACACAACTTAACAAAAAAGTATTAAGCAGTAACCACATCATATCACTGAGATCTGTACCAAATGCTCATTTCCCACCAACAAAAGCAAATGTAAAGCTAACCCAGAATCTATTCCAAGTTAAAACTTAAATTAATCAACAAAACCAATAAGTAAGACTAAATTATAGATCTCATTCTTACAATCAGTTAATACAACAAATGAATGAACGAAGTAAAACCTGAAAAATTCACAACTCTAGAGAATTGATAGAGCTTCACCTTCCAATAGAACTATTTATCCTCGTTTAGAGATCCAACAGTACACAGTGCCAGATCATGCATACTTGGTGCATGATTAGAATTAAAATAAACAAAGAAGACAAAAAATTAATCTCAGGTAACATAACTTCAGTTCTGGTCCCCCTTTCATATCGCATTTAAGTTGTTAAAGTAGAAACTAAAGTACAAATACACTCATTCACTAAATTCCCATCAACAGCAATATCTAGTTTCATAAGTTAAAGAATCTAAATTATTTGACCCGCTAAGTGTTGTTTGCAGTAACTCAAACTAGCTAGAATCAGGAAATCCAGACAGACACAAAAGTAACAAAACAATTTTCAGTTCCTATATCCATCATCATCTTCAAAATGCTTTATCCAGATTCAAACCGGTGATCATCTGACACATAATTATCCAGTAACACCCCGCCCCAAAAAAAGGAAAAGAAAAGAAAACCCACCTCAAATCCTCCCTGAAAGAAACCCAAAGAAGCACAGGAATTGTCATCCATAGCAGACACAAATCAGCTTTAAACTTCAAAAACACAAGCACCAGTTTCCTCAACAATCGCAAAACCAAAACTAAATCCGAAAAAGAAAAATCAATCAACCCAAAACCCGAAAAAGATGAAAAGAAATCGTAAAAAAGGGAATTGCGGGAATACCCTAGAAATCAAACACCAGATATAATACATACACAGTAAACACAGCAACAGAAGACATAGATTGCGAAAGAAAAGGAAGGAAAATTGAAGAAAAATAGGTTACCGGAAGGAATTGGAGCAAGGTGGAAATGAAGAGAAGGGAAAAATGTGATGGGGGAGAAGGGAAATGGGAGAGAATTAAAAAATAAGAATGAAGATTGAATAATAATAATAATAATAATAATAATAATAATAATAATAATAATAATAATAATAATAATAATAATAATAATAATAATAATAATAATAATAATAATAATAATAATAATAATAATAATAATAATGAAAGGAAGGGAAAAAAAAAAAAAAAGGGGTAGAAAAAGGGAAAGGAAAAAAGAGGGAGATTGAAATTTAATCCAGTTTTTGGTGAATTCCAAAAATGAAAAATTGGAAGTAAGAAGACTCTATGCTTCAACTTTTGTTGAGGGTATTTAAATCACAAAGCTAATGGATATGATAATCTCACCCAACTCTGGGTCCTACCAAAGCTCTATTTCCCTTCCTTTCTCCTTTCCCCTGCCCCACGTGGGCTCTTCCTCCACTTCTTCGGCCTTTTATTTTATATATTGGACCACAATCTTCCATTTTTCTCCCTCATCCACTTCATTTCTACCTTTCTTTTTTGCTTGAATCAACATTTTCATTCTATTATACCAAATTTCACAATCTTACTAACAACCATCTTTCCTTATTTAAATCTAATACATCTTTATTTATTAATTTAAATTTAATAAAATCCAAAATTATTTATGGTCTTGTGTAACGAAAAATTCTATGAAATCAATTCTCTTTTTCATAAATCCTCAATTTGCCCTTGTTGGCTTTTAATATTATAGGTCGATTCATCATTTTTTCTTCTTCAATGCGATCTATTCATCTTCTCTTCGTATTATTACTTCTCCTTCTTCGTTATCTCTCATCTTCTTTTTTCTTCTTGGTATAAGATCCAAATGATATTGGTACAAGATCTGAATGATCTGTCCCGATATTACCAAGATCTTGTACCAAGATATATCGATTAGATTTGATACAAGATCATATACTATGATTGTTTTACTAAGATCACAACGATTGTGTACCAATATCTAAACGATCATGTACCAATCTTTTTGCGCGCGTGTGTAGCGGATTAATTGCGCGGTATTTTTGTTATTTTACATGGTGGACTTGTGGGTTTTTTTATTTTCAAAATTGTTTTATACAGTGAAAATATTTTCATGTTTTGCTCTACTTTTGAAAAAAAAACCTCAAATTTATGTTTTGAAATTTTTGTTTTTGTCATTTTTAAGGGAATATTAATAAAAAAGGATATTTTAAACATTACATTTTCTCAATTCAAGTGCAAATTATCATCGAAACGTTGCATTTTTAGTTTGAAAATTTTAATTTAAAAATAAATTTATTTATTATAATTAAAAAAAAGGAAAGAGGGTTGGGTAGGGTTATGTTCAAGCTTTGACATACAACAGAGTTGTGGTTAAGCGATGCTTCTTTCCCTTGGTTCTGGTTTGAAATGGGTTTGGATTATCATGAATTGTGTTGAATTTGATCGGTTTTCGGTGCTTATTAATGATTATCGCCAACCTATTTTCTTGCCTCAACGAGGGCTCTGCTAATGAGATCTTTTGTTGCCTTATTTAATTATGATATGTGCTGAGGGTCTTTCTACGATCCTAAGAAGGGAAAATCTCTCTCTTATTCCTACCCTCTATATTCATTATCATTGTTCTTCCATCTCAAAATTTATTCTTCATTCATGATTGTTTAATATTTTGTAAGGCCTTAGTGAAAGAATGTAAGAGGATTCATTACGTGCTCAAAATCTTTGAAGAGGCTTCAAGACTTTGGGATCACGATTGTTACATGGAAAAATGAGAAATGAAAATATTTGAAAGAGTGAGCTGAAAAAGCTCAAGTAGTGACTAGTTAAAGAAAAAACATGAATAAACTTAACTTAAACTTTATTTCCCAGTTTTCAAGAAACGTTGATAAACAATTATCTTGAAATAAAGCTCTTAAAATGATATTTCTTGAATTTTCCCTTTTACTTACTTATTCTATGACTAACCTTAGCAACTCATCTACCCCCATTGTGGTAGAGATTACTTAACACAAACGATGGTGGTATCAATGAGTTTGCTATCTGACTTACAACTCATCTAACTACATTGCGGTAGAGATTACTCGATACAGCTGGCGATCGCCTTATTGGGAACAGGGTAACATCTAACTACCTCAAAATACATGCTCTTACTGTCTTAAGATAAATTCTTTAGCAAAGCAACTCATGTTTACAAAAATAATTAGCATGACTTTTCTACATAATAGTAGGGCATGCCTAGTACTCCTAATGCCTCTAGTTAAACAATAATGTATACGATGTAGTAGGGTATGCCCAGTACTCTCATTTTTTACTAAACAATAATCTATATGATGTAGTAGGCACACCCAACACTTCCTATAACATCGTTGTCATGGAGTAAACTCAACATCAACAACAGAATAATCCATGTGTGCACATGTAATAAAATAGCCTTGGTCTCAATATCTCAGTCATAGAGCTAGTAAGAATCTCAAAAACTCATGAAGACTTTCAAACATGCTTTGCTCGTAATCATACTTGCTTAAAACTCAAACTTAGCTTAGCTTGTACTTAAATACTGGAAATGTTTAGCTATGAACTCATACTTGCTTGAAATACTTATAAATTCTGGTAAGACTCATAACATTCGAAAGATATCTATATATATATAATGGGATATTTTCAAAAATATAAAAAAAGGGCAAAATATTTACACTCTATAGAACAATTCCAAAAAACGAAAAAAGCCTAGAGGCCCACCGTGTAAAATACCAAAAATGTCCCGTCAACCATGCCGTCAATAACACGCGCGTAATATATTTGCGATCGTATAGATATGACTACAATTTATACGCGATCGTTTAGATATGACTACAATTTATCTTTTCAATTTCATCATTTAATTTTGTTACACGATCGTTTAATTTGGTTACGTTTAAATTTGGTTACACGATCGTTTAGATTTTGGGACCCAAATCTAAATGATTTTTTTTTTCAAAATTTGGTACATGATTTTTTTTAATTCTTTTGGTACTTGACCGTTTACTTTTTTTACACGATCGTTTACTTTTTCTTTACATGATTGTTTACATTTGGTTACTCCAATCAAAATGATTCTTTTTCCAAGATTCTTTATACACGATCTTTTATTTTTTTTACACGATCGTTTATTTTTTTTAAACGATCGTTTACATTTGGCTACTCCAATCTAAATGATTTTTTTTCAAGATGCTTTATACACAATCTTTTATTTTTTTTATTAGATCGTTTACTTTTGACTATTTCAATCTAAATGATTTTTTTCAAGATTCTTTATACACGATCTTTTATTTTTTTATACGATTGTTTACTTTTTCACATGATAGTTTACATTTGGCTACTCCAATCTAAATGATTTTTTTTCAATATTCTTTATACACAATCTTTTAGATTTTGATATTTTTTGTACACGACATAAAAAAAAAAAGAAAAGAAAAAAGACGATGCAAAGAAACCACAGTGAAAAAAAAAGAAGAGGAAAAAGTAGAAAGACGATGGAAAAGCGAAAAAAAAAAGAAAGAGGAAAAGAAGAAAAACAATGAAAAGATTAAACGACGTAAATAAAGAATTGAAAAATAAGAAAAATGATTGAAATAAATTGTAGAAAAAAAAAGGAAAGAAGAAAGACGAAATCACAGGAGAAAGACGAAATAGTAGAAGAAAGGCGAATCGAAAAAGAAAGATGGAAGGGCACTTGGAATATTTAAAAAATGGTTAAATATTTTGAAATATTTAAAAAAATGGCTAAAATGGTTAAATAGTTCGGTGTTTTGTTACATTTATGTAAGTTTCCCTATATATATATATTTGCTTGGTCTCCCAAGTAATTTTTATTTTCTTTGATTCTACTCCCATTGAGCTTTTAGTTAGTATTAGAAGACTTACTTTTACTCAACCCTTTTCATATACTAGTATACTTAAAATATAAATTCATCAACGACCAACGACCATCTCTTTTAGGTTTTTATTGTATAAGAAAACTTGGTTTCAAACTTTACTTATGCTTTCTAAAATAGATCTCAATCTTTAGCTTGAATTTATACTCCACCATTTATCTTGTTTACAACTGAACTATTAAATTAAGAAGATACTAGACTAGTTAAACTCAAGCTATTAGCTATAATAAGTTTTTAAGCTCAATTCCATACTCTTACCTTTTGTATAACTTACCAAATCAGCCAATATCTCATATTTGTTTACTTTTAAGCATGCTTAAAACCTTTTACTAGAAATTCCATACTCTTACCTTTTGTATAACTTACCAAATCAGTGAATATCTCATATTTGTTTACTTTTAAGCATGCTTAAAACCTTTTACTAGAAATTCATGATTTAAATGACATTTAAACATATTTAACACAAAAGCTTGCTCAAAACACCTAGCTAATAAAGCATGTTTTGGAATCATTATTTAAACTTATTTGTCACTGGCAAATTAAAGTTAGAACTCTCGAGTTTATAGATTTGTCCAATTTCTTCTTGATCTGAAAATCAAACCACAATTGGATAGTTAAACCTTCTAGTATTCTTATTTAACTTTTATGGTAAGCAAATAATGACATACAAGAGTCATCTTCAACCTCTTGCTTAAGAAAATTCCTTATTTCAGTTAACTTTCTAATCACATTTTGGTTATCCCTACCTCTCATTTCCAACCAAATCAATCAAGCTAACTTATGTAAATCTTCTTACCCATAGTTAGAGAAAGTTTACCTGAAAAATTGGACATCTGAAATGCTTTCAACCTCCTCGAAACAACGAAACTTTCCACGCGAAGAACCTGTCACACTACAAGAAATCGAGATTTTCCCGACGCCGAAAAATGTCGGGGAAAGTGAAAAATACGTCAAGAAAGGATCTCCCGATGCAGTCCCCGGCGTCGGGACAAACGTCGGGGGAAGTGAGTCGGGATAGGCTTTCCCGACACCGTGTTGGTCACGTGTCGGGAAAACCTCTCCCGACGCCATCTTTCCCGACGCAATCCACGACGTCGGAAAAGCCTCGTCTACTTTCCTGATGCCATGTACTGCGGCGGGAAAGCCTCCCCCGATAGGCTTTACCGTACAGCTTTGTTAAGAAACCGTTTTGCCGACACTATACTGAAAGCTCGAGAAAAGGCACTTAAAAAGGTTCGTTAAACTTGAGATTTTTCTTGTTTATCCAATGTTAGGTCAACCCATATGATGCATAGACGCACACATATTCATTAAATGAAAGTTGTTTCAATAAAAAAAATATTCATTTAAGATATATTTGTTTAGAAATTCATTGACTAACTTAGCTACAGGGTGACAAACGGGATCTTGAAAAAGTGAAAATGGAGAGAGAAGAACTTGAAAGACAGCAAAGAGAAGGTTGGCGGCGAGCTACAAACGGAGGAAGGCTGAAGCTGAAGTTGCGGCCGTGGCGACGAATGACGGCGAGGGACAGCAACGACGATGGAATGGACGGCGGCGAGCTACGGACGGCGATGAATGTCTCTCTCTTCTCCGAACCCTTTCCCTTTTGTTTTCAGTTCTGTGTAAAACAGAAACGAAATAAATATTCAGAAGATCTTTCGACTCACTACTTACAGCGCCGAAAAAACCTAGACCTTTCCCGACGCACTACTTATGGCATTGGGAAAACCTAGACCTTTCCAGACGCACTACTTATGGCGTCGGGAAAACTTAGGTCTTTCTCGACGCACTACTTGCCTTTCCCGACGCACACTTACGACGTCGGGAAAACCTAGACCTTGAGAATACCCCTTATTTCCCACGTGAGGCTTTTCCCGACGCATTACTTACAGCGTTGGGAATACCTAGGCCTTTTCTGACATATTAGGCCGGCGTCGGGAATACCCTTTATTCCCGATGGCCTTTCTCGACGTGTTAGGTCAGTGTCGGGAATATCCCTTATTTTCTGACGTCTTGTGCCCGACGCGTGAATTGTGTGTCGGGAAAACCTCTTATTCCCGACGTCTTACTTTATGCATCGAGAATAGCTTTTTCTCCCGACGTCTTACTTTATGCGTCGGGAGAACACTTATTCCCTACGTCTTTTATGTCGACGTCTTTTTCGGCCAAAAGCGTCGGGAAAAGTCCGATTTCTTGTAGTGTCATTTTCCAGCAGCAAACATCCACAAACACTTGCTTATCTCTCTCATTTCTTAACCAAACTACCTCGAATTTCTTTCATAAAACTTATAAGAAACCTCTTAACTAGCTAACCTATGAATTTATAGGAAATTGCTTGGATTGATAAAAAAAACCTTGAGACCAACTTGCTCTGTTTTACCCAAAATCCTATAAAAAAATTATATTCCTTATCATTCCAATCATTTTGAGCAAGAATTAACTTTTATATCCTTCATAAAAAAAATGTAAAGAAGACCTTTAACTTACCAACCTCAAAATTTTAGCTCTAACTCCTTTTCTACAGCTCAAATCACTTCCAACATTAGAGAGAATACTCCAGATTTGCGAATGAACTAGTCCATTATCTTCTATATATAATTTCATCTCTTTCTTTTCATTTTCAACTCAAACAGTCTTCATAAAAGTTAGAAACTGAAATATCTGCAATTTCAGCTTCTAGCTCCACTTCCACAACTTAAAATTATGAAAACACTAGAATGCTACTGAAGGATCCAAAATTCTGCTTTTCTTGTTAATTTCTTCTAATTTGCTTAAGCTTCCGGAGCACTAATCTTCAAAGTAGTACGGATCCACCTTCTTCATAGCTGACCAACAACATGCTATTGTGGAGAGCAAGATGAAAGATTTGGGAAAAATGGTTGCATCGAATGGCTAAATAAATTTATTGTTTTTCTCATTTCATAGCTGACCAACAATATCCTTCTTCACTTAAGAAAACTTCGCCTCATACTTCCTTCTATTTTGGTGGCCACGACTCCATTTTCGTCCCAATTCCATATTAAACTTTGCTCGACAATCTTAGATTAATATAACTTATTTAAAATAACCCATATTTAGAAAACTTTCCCTTAAAATGGATCACACCTCCCAAATAAATGTTCAATCTCAAGTACATTTTAAAATAAGACAAAGCTCGAGTTTGCATGAAGTGTCATTGGTTTTTGGAATGGGTTTCCAAATTCCTTTCAAGTTTCAGATCGGGAGGTTGCAACTATTCAATGTGATGTTTGAAACCATTGCGATTACTGTTATCAAAATTATCAACACAACAAAACAGGAAAACGTATATGTATATAAATCTGAGGCCAACGAATTCACGTTGTCTCCTTAAGACAAATTTACTCACTATAATGCTAAAGTTTTGAGAGTAATTGTCTTCCAGGATAGAACATATCACTTTTCTTCTAAGAGTAGCACCCTATCTAGAAGATCAGCGGGCAAAACTTTGTGGATGTAATGAACGTGAAAATTGTGGATAGTGGAGAGAAAATATTTTTGGAAGAAGACAAAATGATTATTGAAAACAAATAGAAAAGGATCGTATTTATAGACTTATTCATGGACATTCGAAAAGTCGTGTCTTTTGTCTATAATACTTTTCCTGAAGTGATGCATCCACTCATGATGCATCCATTCACGAAAAAACACAAATAGTTATTAGTTTTCATGAAGTGATGCATCCATTCATGATATATCCATTCATGAAAACACGAACAATAGCCATTTATTCCAACAATCCTCCCCATAAATGGTAAGTTGACAAATGGAAGAAAATAAGCATTCAGTATTTTCTAAGGGAGAACCTGCATGAGGATAAGTAGTATAAACTTTGAACTTTCCCTAGTGAACATCAATCAAGTTTACTTGGTTGATTAATGGACACAATGCCTTGATCTGTCACCCATTCTAGAGTAAACTAAAACAATAGATATCACACAGCTTCTCATTATAACAAAGTTTGTTCTCATGATTGTGTTCGTTTTGGCCTTGAACACCGCCTGGTTTCATGAATGTTTTAGAGAATTCACCTTAAAATTCTCACAGAAGCGGTCCCTTCACACTCATATAGGTGATTCCTGTAAAGAACATCGTATATGCTCTTTTTTTTTTTAATAATTATCACTTACAGAAATCATTAAAAGCATGATGCTTACCCTAAAATCATACTAGCACTACTTCATCATTCGTAGAATGGGTGAAAGATTTTAAAGCAGTGCTCATTATGTTATCTAGAGATCGGTTTTCCCATTGAACCTAGATCTTGGGATCTTTAGTCAACTAGGTTCGGTTGCCTCTCTGGGTAACTTCATATTAGAGGCTTTAATCTCATTCTTTTTGATGAACTTTCAACCAACTCCCTAGTTAGGTCTTTAGTAAGTGGATTCACAATATTATATTTTGACCTCACAAAGTCAATTGTGATAATTTCCACTAGAGAGTAGTTTCATGATTGTATTATGTCTCTGTTGTATATGTCGAGACTTACCATTATACATAATATTCCATGGCTTTCCAATAGCTGCCTGGCTATCACTATGTATACATATTGCAGGCACCAGTTTAGACCAGTTTGGAATATCTTCCAAAAAATTACAAAGTCATTCTGCTTCTTCTTCAGCCTTGTCTAGAGCTATAAATTCAGATTTCATGCTGGATCATGTTGTACATGTTTGTTTGAAAGATTTCCAAGATACAATGGCACCACCAAGGGTAAAATGTAACCGTTTGTGGATGTCGAGTCTTTAGTGCTCGATATCCAGTTGACATCACTATAACCTTCAAGTACAGCAAGATAACGAGTATAGTGTAATTCATAATTTTAGTTTGCTTTAAGTATCCCAAAATTCTCAAGATAGCTTTCCCATGATCTTAACCTAGATTACTTGTATAGCGACTTAACTTGTTTACAGCATACGCTATATTAGGACGTGTACAACTCATGATGTACATTAAACTACCAATGATGCAAGAGTATTCTAAATTGTGCTATACTATGTCAACTATTTTTACTTAAATGGAGACTAGCATCAATTGGGGTATTTGCAATCACAATGTCATGTTTTTTATATTTTTTCAATATTGTATCAACATAATGTGATTGAGACAACACTAACCCTTGTGAGGTTCTAGAAATTTTAATACCTAAAATAACATCTGCGACACCCATGTCTTTCATCTCAAATTTATTGGCCAACATTTGTTTGATAGTCTTAATAATGTTGATATTGCTACCCATAATTAACATATCATCAACATACAGGCACACAATGACATGGTCATTCTCATTGCTTTTGACATATACACATTTGTCACATTCATTGATTTTAAATCCATTGGTCATCATTACATTGTTAAATTTTTCATGCCATTGTTTTAGTGCTTATTTTAGTCCATAAAGAGACCTAATTAATTTGCAAACTTTATTTTCTTGACCAGGGGAAACAAACCCTTCATGTAGATCTCTTCATCTAACTCACTATTTAAAAATGCTGTTTTGACATCCATCTGATGTATCTCAAATCCATGCAAAGCTGATATTGCTATGAGCATGCAAATGGAAGTAATTCTAGTAACTGGTGAGTATGTATCAAAATAGTCAAGTCCTTTTTGTTGCTTGTAACCTTTGGCGACATGTCTCGCCTTATATTTATCTATTAACCCATCGTTCTTCATTTTTCGTTTGAAAATCCATTAGCAACCAAGTGGTTTACTTCCTATTGGAAGATCAACTAGCTCCCAAGTATGGTTATGCATAATGAACTCAATTTCACTATTCACAACCTCTTTCAAATATGGAGCTTTCGAAGAGGACATAGCCTCTTTTAATGTTTGAGGTTCGTTTTCTAACAAATATGTTAAAAAATCAAGCCCAAATGATTTTGAGATCCTCATCCTTTTACTTCGTCTAAGTTCCTCATTCTTGTTTAACTCATCATTTGATCTATTTTGAGATTCACTCGTTATAGCATCAAAAGAACATTTTTGTAACCTTGCTTCACAAGACATTTTGTGTGGAAAAATATTCTAAAAGAATGTTGCATTTCTTGATTCCATGATCGTATTAACATGTATATTTGAGATATCTAATTGATGAATTAAAAATCGATATGCACAACTGTTGCTAGCATAACCAATGAATATGCAATCAACCGTTTTTAGTTCTATTTTAACCATTTTAGGTTTAGGCGCTGCAACTTTTGCTAGGAACCCCCACACTTTTAAGAATTTGTATGAAGGTTTTCTTCCTTTCCATTTTTCATAAGGAATATTTTGTGACTTCTTATGAGGTATCCTTTTTAATAAGTAATTTGTTGTCAACAAAGCTTCTTCCCACAAATTGTGGGGTAAACCTGAACTTATAAGCATTGTGTTCATCATTTTCTTAAGTGTTCGATTTTTTCATTCAATAATTTTATTGGATTGAGGTGAGTAGGGAGCAGTAGTTTGGTGAATAATGCCATGTTCTGAACAAAATTGTTCAAAAGGAGGACCATATTCACCACCTCGATCACTTCTTATTGCCTTAATTTTTGTGCTAAGTTGATTTTCAACCTCTTTTTTATAAAGCTTAAACACTTCAATTGCCTCATCTTTGCTTTTCAGCAGATAAACATAAAAATATCTTGTGCAATCATCTATAAAAGTAATAAAATACTTTTTCCCACCTCTTGTTTGCACAAGTTTCAAGTCACAAATATCACTGAATTAACTCTAAAGGTTTGGTCATTCTCTCAGTGGAATGAAAAGGTGCTTTGGTCATTTTTTATTCCACACATAGTTCACATCTATGATTTTTATCAAAAGTAAATTTTGGAATCAAGTTCATAATCAGCCTACGCATAAAATTGAAGTTGACATGTCCTAGTCCGCCATGCCAAACAAATGACTCAACAATATAAGCAAAAGTAGATACTTTATTATTATTAATACTTTTTGATACAACTGTGAGTACATTTAATTTAAATAGACCATCACTCAAATAACCCTTTCCAATCTACATCTCATTCTTGGAAAGTACAAATTTATCAGATACAAAGACCAACTTAAAGCCATTCTTACTAAGCAATGAACCAAAAACTAAGTTCTTGCGAATGTTAGGAACATAAAGCACATTGTTAAGAGTGAGTTCCTTGCTAGAGGTCATCTTAAGAATTACTTTTCCTTGTCCCTCGACCTTTGACGTAAAGGAGTTACCCATAAACAATTGTTTTCCATTAGAGACTGGCACATATGAAGTGTGAACATATTCTTGTTGGCACAAATATGACGAGTAGCACCAGTGTCTACCCACCATTCCTTGGAATTGCCCACCATGTTGCATTCTGAAATTACTGCACAAAGGTCAATATCTGCAACACCATTTGATACTTCATCAACTTCTGTGATATGAGCTCGAACATGTTTTTTTCTGAAAGTTCTTTGGCTTACGACAATCCTTAGATTGATGTTCGATTTTGTTGTAGTTGAAGCACTTGCCATTACACTTTTTTGTGAATTGTGGTTTTTTATTTGAACCTTCACCAGAAAATTTCCTTTTCTTGTTACTTTGTGGTATATTTTCCACAATGTTGGTCTTGGGATCTATTGTACTATCCATAATACATTTTTCTGCCTTTTTATTTTTCTCTTCAATCCCAAGTTGAACTACAAGTTCCTCCAACTTTATCTCTTTGCGTTTATGCTTGAGATAATTTTTGAAGTTCTTCCATGAGGGTGGCAATTTTTCAATTATCGATGCTACCTGAAAAGACTCACTCAAAGTCATATTCTCAGCATATATATCATGTAGAATTACCTGGATTTCCTAAACCTGACTGATTACAGTTTTGGAGTCCACCATTTTGTAATCCAGAAATTTTTCAACAATAAATTTCTTTGCACCAGAAACTTCAGCTTTGTATTTCTTCTCTAATGAAGTTCAAGGATTTTTTGCTGAATCAACACTACTATACACATTGTACAACGTGTTGTCCAATCCATTTAGAATGTAATTCTTGCAAAGATATTCTGCATGTTTCCATGCATCAACTGCAAGTTGCTTTTAATTGAAGTTTGTTGAAGTCATATCTTCAAAACAAGAAAAATTTAAACAAGTAATTAAAGCAAACCTCTCACATACAAACTAATGCAAAGAATTTTGTTTTTTAAAAACACTCAAAGTTAATGTGCTACTGTGATATTTGAATTAAAAAAGGAAACAAATCTAAACAATATATATATATATATATATATATATATATATATATATATATATATATATATATATATAACAAACTAATTATATATATATTTATGTATGAAACAAACTAAGATATTTAACAAAGTAAAAATTAAACAACATCCAAACAAAAGAAAGTAATACAGAGGGGACGTATCCTTAAAAAAAAATAACAAAACAGAAGTGTTTTGCTGTGTGAAGGATGGAAAATAACTATGAATAAGAAAAAATTAGAAGAATTGCTAATAGAAAAAAATCTCTCAGTGATGGTAGAGAACGGGTTGGAAAAATTTAAATATGAATAAAAAATGAAAAGAATTTAACACATAAATAAAATCCAAACAAAAAATATATTTATATATGTATAAACCTACTTGATACAATAATGACATTTGAATAAAAATAGGAATCGGAAGAAAATTAAATTAATATTAAACTAAATTAATATTGAATCACTGTGATAGAAAAAACGAATAGTGAAGAAAGTCACTGTGATTGCACCATTGTCGACACATGAAACCACTGTGAAGAAAATCTAAAAAACCATTATGTTATGTTTGAAATCCGAATTAAAGAAGATGTACTAAATTTGTCTTAAGATTGTTATGAAAATTATCAACACAATAAAACAAGAAAACATATATGTATATAGATCTGAGCCTAACGAATTCACGTTGTCTCCTTAAGACAAATTTACTCACCCTAGTGCTTAAGTTTTGAGAGTAATTGTCTCCCAGGATAGAACAGATCACCTTTCTTCTTAGAGTAGCACCCTGCCTAGAAGATCAGCGCACAAAATTTATGGATCTACCAAACGTGAAGATTGTGGATAATGGAGAGAAAATCTTTTTGAAAGAAGACAATGATTATTGAAACCAAATAGAAAATGACCGTATTTATAGACTTATTCGTGGCTATTCGAAAGTTGTGTCCTTTTTCTATAATACTTTTCATTAAGTGATGCATCTATTCATGAAGAAACATAAATAGTTATTAGTTTTCATGAAGTGATGCATCCATTGAGGATACATCCATTCATGAAGAAACACGAACAATAACCATTTATTCCAACAATTACATTGATTCATCTAGTTCTTGTCCAGACAACGTTGGTCTCATTTGTAGAATCCATCTCAATGTTGTGGAGTTCAGAGCTAACTCAGCTGGGGGATCGGTTATTAATAGCTTGGAGAGCTCGTAGAGTCAGGTGACTTGGTTTTTGTTAGAGTTCAACTTTTGGAAACTTAATACTGATGCTCCTTTGTGTGTTCAATCAAAATGGGGAAGCTTTCGATGGATTTTTCATGACTCTTTGAGGACTTCAATTCTTGGGTTGTGAGAGGATCATGATTTTTTCACCTAAAAAATTGTTGGAGGCTCTAATTATGATTAAAGGGTTGTCTGCTGTCATCAATCAAGTGAGTTTTTCTTTGCCCCTTCCCTTGTTGATTGAGTTTAATCTGTTCTAATTTGTGAATGTTTTAACTCGTTGGAAAGTGACTTATCAGAGCTAAGTTGGCAGGTCGAGGAGTATCTTTCTTCGGCTTCAGTTACTCGTATTTCGTCTTTTACTTAATGCTCACCCATTGTGAATGGTGTGGCATACCATCTTATCCGTGTAACTTTGTCTTTTGGTATTTTTCATGTTGTTTGGTCCCCCACTTCTTCCCTATTTTAAGATATGAGTGGGGTTTCTTTTGTGTTGCCTATTAGGTTTTCTTCTACTATTTTAATTCCTCTACAAATGGAAAGGGCTTTTGTGTTTTATATTGTACCATTTCTTCCGTATTTTCCTTTCTCTCACTTCCACTAAGAAATGTTCACTTTCTAACTAAACAAAACCCAATTATAACTAGGTTAAACTTAGAGACAAAAAAGTCATTTTCCTTAATTTTATCACTCTTTAAAAACAACATATAAACCTGCATTTCTTGCTTTGATTTTCGAAGTGGTTCTAGAATTTTGAACCATTTAAAAACAACCTATAAACCTAGAGACAAAGCCACCACAAGCTTCGATTGCCAATGCTCCATTAACACCCTCGTCTATTAGAGTAAGACCCACAATATATGAATAGAACGGTGTTTGAAAGAAGGTGTTAGGCATTATGAAGTAGCCGTATTGAAGAAAAAGTTCGTGTTAAAGCTAGACGATGCGATAAGGAAGTACGCGTTCAAAATCAGTAAATCGAAGATAATTACATGTTTTGGTTTTAGTTTACGCAAGTAGAGTAGGCGAAAAGAGTTAGGAAAATTTGGGAGAAATTTCCTAATCTTGGTTAGTCAGCCGATGACATGTTGGTATTAAGTTAAGCATGACTAGAAAAGCTAATAAACCTACATGTGTAAATACTAGGTAGGAGTTGGCAAGTTAGGAGAAGCTTAAATAGTGATTAATTTAATTTACGATTAGTATAAATAGAACTTAACGCTTAAAAGCAGGAACATTATTTTGAAATTTGTTTGGTGTTGTGCTGCTAAGAAGTCACTAGGCGAGAAGAATGAGACTTGAGGTTAGACATTCAGAAGAAGGAAACTTGATTTCGTGAGTGATTTTTTTAAAAAGATGAATAGAGTTTTAAAAAACACTTTCTAAGTCTTGTATTAATGTAACACATGTTAATGTTTATGAGAAAGCATGAATGTTTGAAATAAAGTTTATGAATTAAAGTTTTTACGATATGATGTTTGTATGAATTGTATGTATGTAAGTAAACCATAGCTTTATTCCTATCATAAGCTAGCTATTATGTGCACATAATGTGTCAAGAAAACCATGAGGTGAAAGGACTAGATGGTGGTAAGAAGTTGGCCAATGCGTTGAAAAGAGCATATTGAGTTAACAGTTTGAGCAATAGGAAATGAGTCGAAAAAGATTCTCTAAAGGATGCTGTTGATGCGATCATCACAGTAGTCTATGCGTGGGAATGGTTTATGTTCTTTGCGAAAGGAATAAGTTGAGGCTAATGTGTGTTTATGTTTTGAATGAGGCATTGTGAGGCTGTTTACGAAAATGAATTTACTTGATTGAACTGTATGCCCCAATAGGATTTTTAAAACCTCACTCACTAAGTATTTGACTTATGTTTTAATTTTCCCTTCACTAGGTAACAGGCGTTTAGGCCAAGTTGAGAATGGTAAGGTGAGCAACTAGGTGTTAAGGCACTAAGCCATACGTTCTAGTTGGATACTAAGGATTAAGCTAGGTGTTGGAGGCCCGAAGTCAGAATTTTATATCCTTGTATTTAAGAAAACTTGTAAATTGTATTGTACACATATTGATAAGTTAATAAAAGAAGTTTGTTTTTGTTATCACATGTTGTGATTCTTACCACCTAGTAGTTAAAAGTTCAAGTTAAGCATTAAGATTAAAAATTTAAAGTTTCAGGCTAAGCGTTCTGTGGTTCTTCTTAGAGGTGTCAGAGCTGCTCAAATCGCGTCTGCGTGTTGCAACGTGAGGGTCAGTACGCATTGGGGGGGGAGGGGAGGGGGGAGAGCGTGACAATTGAAGCTCTGTCGACACCCTACACCTCGTTCACATTCTTCATTGCTCCACTTGCACCTCCATCCATGGATGCTCCACTGACATCCCCATACATGTCTACCATTGTTCTACTGGCACTTCCGTCCACATTCATTATTCCTTGACCAGCAACCCCATCCATGGATACTCTATCGACACCCTCGTCCATGGATGCTCCACTGACACTCTCGTACATCAATGCTCCACTAGCATTCTCATGTACAGGTGCTTTACCTTACCTTCGTCCATTAGTGCTCCATTAGCACCTTTGTCCATGGGTGCTCTGATTCATGGCATGGAACGCATGAATTTGAGTTATTATTTGTGAATTTGTATTATAAAATAATGGATTTGGGCAAGATTTTACTTTTGATATTTTTTTTATCCTAGTAAATTAAGTTAAGGTTAATGGGATTAATTTTGGTTAAATAGTGTCATTGGCCGTTTTATAACTAATTTGGTGCATTTTAACAGGTTTTAAGTCATTTTTTGCACAACAAATAGGATGCACTTATAGTACAAAGCCCTAAATTTTAAGATCAGTTCTGATTTTTTTTTAGCAATTGAGCAGCTTTTTTTCGCTTGAAAATCGTTTGTGCCTTGTGATCTAGTCTTTCCTAACAAGTTTTTCACCTATAAAAAGGATAGAGACTCTTCTATTCATGATCATCAACTTTCCATCGTTGGTCCTATCTCCATCTTCACAGTTTCTATCATAGTCCAATTTCTCATGGGTTTCTTCTCATGTTTCAAGTCAGTAGCCTCAAGAAGGGAAGTTCTTCTAAAGTGTATCGACTTTAGGATCTCTTTTTCCACAAAATTGCATGTTAAGAAATGATTCTACCTTGGAAAAAGGGAATTATTCTAGGAAAAGACGTGGAACTTGAGGATTCATCCTAAGTTCTTTGAGTTGTAATTTTCCAACATTTTTTCTTCTATTTTAATCTTGTACCAATGATTCTGAATTTAATAAAAAAATTTATTTTATCAATTATCATGAACTAAATTTCTTTAGGGGTTCAACATTGTTGGTGCCCTAGAGACTTCATGGCTTAAGCTATGTTGCATTTACATCACTTTGTTGTATATATTCTCTTTGTTGAAGTTAACGAAAGCATTGGTGATATGAACCACAATACATCAACATATTATATATATATATATGTTATTTAATAATTTTGATGTAATTTCAACATTTTCAATTTTATCATTTTTAATAAAATTTAAGTAGGATTAATTTTATCTTATTATGTTGTATTGTTTTTTTAGTGGGAGGCTATTTCAAGCCTAACCATTAGGTTGTACAAAGCAATTTTAGACACAATGAATTTAGAATGAAATTTTCTTCTATGCTGATGACAAAGATTCATTACCAACCTTTACAATTTTTGATGTATGATTGCATATGCTTTAACATTCAAAGTAAGTTTGATTATCTTGCTTGTGGAGTGTTCAAAATTTGGTTCTTATCTGTTGGTCTTTGGTCAAATGGTAATCCAACTCTAGTCCTTCCCTTTTGATTGTTATCAAATTCACTTTGGGGTTTTAGATTTTGATATTTGAGGTTCACCAATTGAGTTCCTAATTTTCAAAATTCTAGGGTTTTCATATAAATTGGTATCGAAGCCTGGGCTTTAGATTGGGTATATGTTTAATTGCTTTCTTGATTAAGTCTAGATTTGAATTAGGATTCTTGTTTTGTGTCTAGATCAAAATTGAAAAAAAAATTGAAGTTGAATATTAAATCGTGAGATTTGGTTTCAAAGAAAAAAAAAAAGAAGATAAAAAAGGAAAGAAGATTGAGATCGACGATATCGTGAGATGGTGACTTTTAAGGCGAGGGGAAGAAATAAAAACTTAAGCAGGAAGGTCAAGCAGACACGTCATAAGAAAAGATCAATAGTTTTAAAAGTGCATTTGTTTGTCGAAATTGAATTGGGGTTTTGGTAAAATTAGTGTTATAAGTTTTTATTCCTAATTCTTTGTTTCCTTTATCATTGTCTTGCTAGTTTTTTGCCTTTTTTTGTTCATCTTGCAGAATTATTTCAATTTTGAATATTAGATTATTAATTCTAGATATCATAATTCTTGTTGATTCTTGCTAATTTGTTTGTCTTGAACATTAGGTTCTCATTTTCTATTTTTTTTCCCTTGAGTTTGACACTTTTGTAGTTATTCTTCCTTGGTTTGTTGTTGGCTTGTGTTAGAAGATGTGTGGGCTTGTGGTTATTATACTTGTTCAAAATTAGCTTCTTATTGGTTAACATGACAAAGAGTTCTCCTACATGAAGTGGTAAAGGATATTATGCTTCAAAAAGATTTTATTTGGAGCAGTTATGAAAAATATTCTTTTTAAAAGTAGAAGATATGATTTTATATTATTTTGAGGGAGATATTTTTTGGGATTCTAGTTATATTATTCTCTTTGTCAAAAATTGGTTCCGCTACATATATTGAGTTTCGACGTGTTGCAAAAGCAAGTGTTGATGTACTAGAGGACGTAACTGCAGCAAAATAAGAACCTACAACATGTAAGTCTTTTCGTCATTGTGGAATGTAAGTTGTTGTTTTGTTGCTGAAGAAGAAAAGTGCAGATATATGTTGTTTAAAGAAGAAACAAACATTTATTTAAGCCTTGATGATGAATGCGATTCAGAGGGAGTCCCTCCTTTACACTACCTTAATCAAGGAGAGATTTTGATTTAGTCAATTCATATTTGAAATAGTTTAGCGCAAGATTTAGTTACTGTAGTATTGTATCACTTATAGTACTGAGTTAACATTGTCGTATGTGTTTACTATGTCTACTTATTGGTTCATCTCAAACACTTATGTTGACTTCTTCACTATTTTACCAATTTGCTCTTCTGATCTTGATTGCAAAATCTCGACAATTTCATTAATGAGAAACTTCAACTTTATGAGAGTGAGAGCTTAAATCAAGAGTGTAAACAGGAGCGAACATCACCTATTAAGGGAAAAGCGTGAGGGTGTGATTTGTGTGGTTCACTTTTCATTAACTTCTTTTTGTATTGCCACAGTAGCAGACAGTGTAGGTGTTCAACATGAGCAATTATAAGAAGGACTCAACTTGGAGACTTTAATCAATACAAGATTAGACAGAATAGAACAAAGGTTTCAAGCTAAGAATAGACTTGAAGTAAGGAAATAAGTTGTGAAGGTTTCTAAGGAGGAAGGAGACTTGAAGCAAAATAAATCTAACTCCAACTTTGTTATAGATGGACCTAGAGAAGGAAACGACATGGCTCGAGAGGAAGATGAGGTATTTACAATAGGAGGAGGTAGAAGAGAAACCCACCATGGAGATCAAGGTTTTGGAAATATTAAAGTTAAATTTCCAAAATTTCATTGTACATCTCATCCTAAAGACTTTTTCTAATGAGAATATGAGGCATAACATATCTTTCATGGTAACAATCTCTTTGAAGAGAAGAATACAACTATCTTTATAACACATTTTAAGGGATATGCACAGACATGGTTGGATAAGATGTGTTCTAAGAGGATGAGGTATCAAAAGGGTCCAGTGGAAACATGACTAGAACTATGAGAACCTATGAAGAGGCAATTTGTGCTAAAATATTACTTGAGAGATTTTTCATAAAGACTTCTGGCGTTATGTTAAAGGAGTAAGAGTGTAGAGGATTGTTTCAAGGAGATGGAGTTTTGATATTTAGAGATTAAGGTTTTATATCAATGAAAATTCTCTCGTAGATGACAGAGCCTCATCGCCATTCTTTTGCAATTTTTGATTTAGAATTGCATGTCACGTCCCGCTCTGCAACCAGATGGAAGGCGTGTTGCCTAGACATTCATTGCATACTTCTTGTGAGGTAACATGCTGAACCCCTAGTGAGTGGAACAACTCTCTTTTTTCCTTCTTTCCATTGTCTTTTAGCGAAGCTCTTTCACTTGTGGCACGAGACTTTCACTTCTTTTACAACAGAAACACTTAAGAAAATAAAACACACATATAATACAACAAAAATCATGAACTCCTTAATTCCTTTATTAACTTAAGGCTTACAAATTAAATATTACAAATTATACTTTGCATGTACAAAATAAACCCTCTGGTTTTCTCACGTCCTTCTTCTTCCACCAAGGTGCCTCTTTTGCACCAAGGTGTTCATGAGTATAAGACTCTCGATCTCAGCCCTTTTTCCTTTAGTTTTAAGCATTTTCCTCCAAGGGCATCCTCTAGAGTCTTCTTTTTTCTTTTCACCGCTAACACTGCTCCTTGTAGAGGTAACTAGAAACCAGAACTCTTTTGGAAACCATTATTATTCTACAAAAAGAAACCATTTTGGAAACATCCTCAATTAGAAATCAAGCTTTTATTATAAAGAAACCATTGTTATTACACAAAAAGAAACCATTATTCCACCATGTCCTCGGAATTATCATTATTCCACCGCCTCTACAAGAATTCATTGCACCACAATAAGATACCCTACCATTCTTAACATCCAATGTTTCATTGTCTTTCCCAGAAACCATTATTCCCCGACCTCCACCACCGTTAGCAACCACCATGCCACCACCACTTTCGACATTCAATTTTACACGGTCTCCTACGACACTTTGACACCAAAATTCAACTACACCATTCTTTGAACCATTTGAGAAATGGCTACCACACAAGAAAGATGTCCTTTAATACCCATTGACATTCTTTTTTATGACCTAGCATAGAAAGTGCATCCTCATGGTTCAACACATTAGAGACAAATGGATGGATTATGGAAGTGGCATCACCAGAGATCATATTATATTGTTGATTTCAAATTCATCTAAGTGGTCATCCGAAGAACTGGAAGAACTTAACAAAAATTGGATCAAATTTTGAGAATTATCATCGATGTCGGTTGGTACAATCATCATATGCTTGACTGCCCAAACTACTCTATTTTAAGGTATTGTTAAATAGTTAAATTTTTGGTTTTCTTCTACTATAGTAGTTTTTTATTTTCATTCACAGCTTCTGATACGAACCAAGAAATCAAAATTGAATCAAATGAAGAAGATGAACAGATGGAATGCTTGAAGGTTGAAAAGTTACTTAGGCAACTAAAAATTCATAAAATTAAATGTTTATTAAGAACTTATGTATTTATTTAATGTTATGTGTTTTCATTTATTATAGTAGTTGAAAGTGTATAAAATTAAATGTTGTGCCTTTTCATTTAATATTTTAATTAGTATAAATAGGGTTGTAAATTCCATATTTAAAAGAAGAATTTGGATGAATGAAATCTTAAAATTCTAAAATGTAGAATTTTGTTCTTGTGATAGAATGCATAAATGTTTGGAGCATTCAAGTGAGAATTGATCTGTCTTGCTTGTGGAGGGCTTTGAAGATCGAGGGTTGATGGGAGTTTCTAACTTTGTCCAATCCTTGGTTTCTTAGATCACCTCCTTGGTTTTTTATGTCACCTAAGTAACTTGAATCTAAAATATCTTAAGGGTTGAAATCAAATTGGTTTTGGGGCTGTTGGAGTTTGTGTTCTTCAAATCTTATTGTTTAACATGGTTCATAGATCCAATGCCCGGGGGTTTCATATCAGCTTCTTCTGCAATGCTTTTGTAAACTTATTGGAGTTCAAAATATGGTTTTAGAGCATTGAATCATGTAGGGAAAGTAATAATGAAGATAAAAAAAACTTTTTTGAAGGTTAGAAGAAAAAAATAAAGATAAGAAAAAGGAAAAAGGAAAGAAAGTGAATGGTCTCACCCTAGAAAATAGGGTTCAAAGATTTCTTAAATTTTTAGCACAAGTAATTATATTAACTTAAGTATTCTTTGATTTAGATCTTGTATGTGAATGTGTACCACCATTGTTTTTGTCTCAATCCTTTAAAACTCAAAGAGGTTGTTTTGGTCAACGATGGTCACCTAAAAATAGTGATTGGAGGTTGGCCAATGACTGTCACCGAAAAACAGTCTCTAGAAGTTGAGTAGTGACCATTTTCGATATAAGGTTGTCAAGGTTGGCAAAAACAATTTGTGGGAAAAATGTTAAAACAAAAGTTTACCATCAACGATCGATGAAAAACAATTAAGCTTGTGGTCGATCATCACAAGCTTGAAACTTAAACCACTCTATTTAAAGCTAAAACACTATGCCTGGAGGTTCATCGGGGATGATCGATAGTGGTCCGTGGTGTGCTAACAAAGGTCGCCAGAAATGGTCATAAAAAATGTAGTCATAAGCTGGTAGACAACGGTTTCAGAAAAAGGCCATCAGAAAATGGTGGTAAAGAAAATGGTGGTAAGAGATTTTTTGTGGTTCTCATATAAAACGAAAACTAGAAGTTGGTCGGTAGCAGACATAAAAAACCATTTGTTTGAAATTTATTGGAGATTGTTGTTGAACAGCGGTTGTTAGAGGTTACCTAACAAAGGTTGTTTAAAAATTAGTAGATAGGAAAAATGTTATGACGAGAGGTTAACTGATATTGGTCAATAGTGGTCGATGGTTGGCTGACAACAGTTGGGATAGCATCGAAAATATGGTATCTTATTCTGCTTAATTCGATCTTGTTCCTTGATTTTATGTTCTTGATTGACTATTTTATAAGTTTTGAGAAATTCGAAGGTAGAGTTAGGTATTGATGTCAATTTGAAGCTTAATTGGACAACTACGGATCAAATGACATCAACTAAAGCAAGCAGACAAAGAAAAGAAGCCATTTGGCTGACGTTGCAAGACAATATGGGGCAGTAGGCTTCAAAAGCCTATAATGTTGCGATGCTACGAACTTTATATGTATAGAAATTTTGGTCAATGTCGGGACAATATTTATAAAGTTTCTTTTAGCCACCATATCTAGGGAGATTCGATTTCAATCGTTTTATAGTTGTTATCTCTTTATTTTCTAAGCTTTTTCAGTCTTATTTGGTCGTCAAACAATCCCTCATCATCCAGCATGTGGATGGGAGGATAAGGTACTTGTTCTAACTTGAGTTTGCTGAAATCTCCCTCTACTCCTTTGCATTTGTGAGAGTTTGAACTATTTCCATTGTAATTTTGGTTTCAATTCTATTATTGAATGATTATTTATGTTATATGTTCGGACACATCGAAAATGTATGCCTTTTGCTGTCTATTGAAACTTTAACTTGTGACAATTTTGATAAGATTTAGTTAAAAGCAATAGGTCAGGTTTGCTTGTTATTCTATTAGATGATAATAGTTCTAACCAACCTAGGATTGTACCTAATGAGTGTTCAACTAGACGCATGGAAATTGGTCATTCCATCTAAAGATCCCTTGAACTTAATGCTATTGAGAAATTCAATTATGCATACTTCATCATATTGAATTATAACAATTATCTTAATTAATTTAATTTGTTAGATGAAAACGTTACTCAAAGATAAGTAAAGATAATTCAATGAACAAATTCTATGGATTGTGAGAGATTGATATAGCCCAAGCTAGGCTTATTTTTATTGAATATTTACTATTCAGTTTTTATTCATGCAATTTGCTTTCGTGCAATCAAAATCAACGTTCGACCCCCTCAGTTACTTCAGTTGGAACTAGTTTGTTAGAGAAATCACCGTGCTCCTTGAATTCGATCCAGACTTACCACTAAGACTAGTGCTTGTTGTTTATTTTGGTAATTTATTTTGGAACAGATTTGGACAATGAAATTTGTTAATTAGGTCACAAAAAATAGTTCCTCGAAGTTTTGCTAGCGATGATTATCGAAAAGCGGTTGTCAAAGTTGGTTAGCCGATAGTGGTTGCAAGAAAAACGATATACAAAAATTGGTCATTTGTAATAATTTAAAAAACTGTGGTCGTAGGTTCACTAATGACAATCCCCAGAGACTGTGGTCTTAGGTTGGCCAGTGACAATCATCGAAGGTTGGCCAACGAGGATCGTTGGAGGTGATGGTTGGGTTTTTCATACAAATTAGAAGAGATTAATCATTAAACATGCAAAATTCATTTTTCGAGAAGTTGGTTTAAAGTGTTTATCCTATGTGGTTATGAAACACATGATTGTTTTTTCAAAACAACTTATTTTTAAATTTAATCACTTAAAATGACAATCCAAACTCAAGTTGAGGTGCCTTTATGTATCCCAGGTTTGTTTCTATGTATCTCATGTTTTTTTTTTCTTTCCTTTCTAAGTTGTTTGTATGTATCTGTTGTTTTTTTTTTCCTTTCTTTTCTAAGTTGTTTTTATGTATCTCTAAAGTTGAACCTGAGTGAAAGTGAAGAATGTTGGTTATTGTTTTTTCAATTTATATTATCATTTTTGTTCATAAAGTGGTATTTAGATGAAATGCTAATTTTTCCCTTTACTAAGTTTGTTATTACATATTATTAACATACATACATATATATAGTTATACATAATACACGGTCGAGTACATACAATTTGGTATAAGTACTCTTTCCAAATTTCATTTTATATATAAAACTACATGATCGAGTACAATATATTTTATCTAACCAAACGATCGTTTATATATAATACACGATCGCTTAGTAAGGAAAAGAATGTTGTAAACGATCGCTTGTATTTGCTAAACGATCACTTAAACTATCACTTCTATTCACTAAACGATCGTTTCATTTTTTTTTGTAGACCATGGATATGCTATTGACCCACTTGCAGAAAAAAATATTGCATATCAAGCAACTTTTCAAGTATACTTTTAAAGTACTAGATTCGGCGTTTATAGTAAGTTGTTATTCTTTATTTATTTTCTATAGAAGTTAAATTGCATAATTATAATTTGACTAAATTTTTTTACTTGTTCTTCAAGACTAGAATCAATAAACAACATTACATAGTTTGGCAACGACTTTTTGATACTCATGTGCTGACAGCAGACAATAAGAAAGTTGAATGGGCAGACACAACGACACACTTAGAACTATGGACAAAATCAGATTTGGAATATTATTATTTTAATACAGCTCTTGGTGATTTCAAAGATAAAGAAGGGTGGGGAGATGTCAACTATATGATTGGCTGCATCAACATAAAAGAACACTGGTTGGCTGTTGCAACTGATATGAGAAAATGCAAGATCTACGTGTTTGACTCAATGCCAAAATATGTTGAGAAAAAATTTATTGATGAAGCTCTTGAAATGCTTGCATGATGCATCCCTTCACTCGCAATTGCAATTGGAATGAATATACATTCAAAATGTTTCAAATATAGCCCTTGGCCAGTAGTCAGATCGAATGCCACAATACAAAAAGGGGGTTCATTAGATTGTGGGATTTTTTGTGTGAAATTTATTGAAAATTCGCGTGCCTTTTTAAAATGTGGATAACATGAAATTGTTTAGATAATAGTATGTACTGGAACTTTGGGCAAATAAATACTTTTGGTAAATAAATGTATATTTGGTTCATGTACTTTTGACTGAATGTTTGTATTCATTTAGATAGATATCACAAAAAAATTGTATAAAGATATAAAAACATTCGTGTAGAGAAATGTTCATCGTGCATATATCTTTAATCGATTGTTTAGTAAAGTTTAAACGATCTTCTTAATACACATAAACAATATTAAGCAATCGTTTATATATACCACATTAATATCTAAAGAATATTAAGAGATTTTCTAAACGTACATGTGAAGAATATTAAGCGATCGTTTATATGTATCATACTAATGTAAAAGATCGTGCTATCTTTGAGCTATCGTTTAGCAAAGTCTAAACAATCTTCTTAATACACATAAAAAATATTAAGCGATCGTTTATATATCTAAACGATATTAGCTCTCCATTAAATTTAATATCAAACGTGTATACATAATAATGAAGGAGAGAGTACACATTTTCATTAATTGTTCAAACTTTGCCGTGCTTACAAGTCCTACTATTATGTCCTTTACGATTACAATTGGAACATCTAGTTGAACTACTAAATTCGCCAACAGATGAAATTCTTTGTTTTCTTGGTCTTCCAGCCTGTCGTTTAAAAACTAGAGGTAAAATTTTCATGACAGAATCTACAACCAAAATGAGATCCAACAGGTTGAATACAACCATTGTATGTTGATGATAGTGTTTCTCTATAATAAAACTCAGATACATAAGAATAATTATCTAAATTAAGCATTCGTAGAACAACAAAAGCTTATGCACAAGGAATTTCTTCAACATCCCATACACGGCAACTACAACATCCCATGTTTAACTTCACAATAAACTGTTGATTTCCATCTGTTACTTGGTATTCAGTCGTACTTATTGGATCAACCTAATGCTCACAAATAAGGACACTTAATAAAATAATAAGAAATAGGTTTGAATCTCTATATACATCAGATATATATAGATATCAATCTATCAGTGCCTATCTGAGACAGGAATAGATAAATTGCTATCTTTATCTATCATATAGACAAAGATAGCAATCTATCTCTAACTGCCCAAGATAAAAAAAATCTTACCAATAACCTTCTCGACTTTTCATGTTCTAAACACAGAACGTTCTCAACCCAAGAAGTCAAATGACTCTTCATTGTAGAAGCAGCTTTACTTCGTTCATAAAACTACTTTTGCAATACATCCCTAATTGAACAAAGTATCGTAGCCACACGTAGTTCTCTAAGATCTTTAAACACTGAATTTACACTTTCTGCATAATTTGATGTCATTATTCTATACCTTCGTCTACGTGAATATGCCCGAGACCACTTCTCAAAATCAACACTACTAAGATAATCTCTAATATTTGAACAATCAGACTCCATGCATCTCATGTGGTACTCAAATTCTTCAACAGTGTAGGCATAAGCACAGCTAAAAAAATACTTATCAAATAGTGGATCCTTAAAATGAAGTTTCAAGTTACTTAAAAGGTGTTTTGTGCATACACAATACTCAACATCAGGAAACACTCTTAAAACTTCTTTGGGGATGCTAAGATGCCTATCAGAAACAATGACTAAATTAGCCCGCTCTAAAAAACTACCTCGTATCTTCTCAAAAAACCATGTCCATGATACATCATTTTTAGAATCGACAATGAAAAAAGCAAGAGGGAAGATTTGATTGTTACCATCTTATGATGAAGCTGTTAATAGGATGCCACCAAACTTACACTTCAAAAATGCCTCATCAACAGAAATAATAGGGCTATAATATTTTCACCTCTCAATTGATGCACCAAAAGCCATAAAACAAAACTTCAAATAATCACTATCATCCATTTCTAAAGCAGCACATGTACCTATAAGAATTAAAAACACATGTGTATCAGCACAAACAAAAAAGAACAGAAAGAATATGAAAGATGGCAATATTGGTCTATCTAGATAGACTGTGATATTAGTCTATCCACATCTATCTGCAAATGAATTTAAATTTGATATACAAAACTGATCATACCTGGGTTATATTCAACCAATTTATCAAAGAATCTTGGAATCAATGCATACGATTCAACTGTGTCACCATGTAATATCTTTACCATATGTTCTTTCACCCTCCAAACTTTTTGGTAACTTATATTAACTCCAAGATTTGTACGAGCCTTATGCACAATCTCTTTAGGAATGGAACGATCAGTAGACATGAATCTAAAATCATCTATCAAACAATTGCCAATTACTGTTGAAGAAGCTTGCATGTGAGAACTTTGGGTAGTACTCAATGAAGAATCATGATCAGAAGTGTATTTTTGTAGCATCCACAAATCACTCTTCTTATAACGAGATGCCCTTACGTACCATTTGCAGCCTTCTTGCAGACATCTAAATTCAAGAGACCTCAAATTTGATACTGTAGTCCTAAATTGAAAGTTGTTCTTCACTGCTATGCTATTATGTAAAAACACTTCGAAAGCACTTCTTTACTTTCAAATAAACTTTTTTCCTTCAAATCAAAATAATAAGAGATGTCTTTTATAACTTCATCATTTGAAACAGAAGAAGAAAAATCTATATTCAGTGACATATCAACATTCTCTAGTACACTACTAGATGAAAAAGACATTCCCAAACAATTAACACTTATATGGGCAACTAATGGATGTCTGCTAGTTGCATCTTTAGCAAAAGCTAAATACCAAGCAACATCATTATCCTTCTTTATTGGCACCATAGTTTGAACATTACTCTTACCAAAATCAAGTAAAACAGATAATTCTACCGATTCATCCAATTCAAGTTGTTCACATGTCAAAGCAACCAACGAATTAAAGCTGAGTCGCATATCTACCAAATTTTTGGACACTGATTAATTCTCATAAACATCGCAGCCATTCCATTGACCTCCATAAAAAACAAAAATAGAAATAGACATTCTAATCTGGAAAAAAAGAAAATATAATGAAGTATTTAGATGTAATAAGAGAATACTAAACGATCGTGCAAAGAAGTTAATAAATACTAAACGATCGTTTAACACCAATAGACGATCGTATATAATAAATTAAATCATCGTATAGAATAAGCTATAGACGATCGTTTAAACCATCGTATTGAATTTCATACACGATCGTCTAAAGACGCTGATTGTTTAAACCATCATATTAATTTTGATACACGATCGTTTAAAGACGCTAATCATACAAAATATTAAAAAATTTCGTGTTCATAATGATGAACAATCGTGTTCATGTAGCAAAATGATCATCTGTATATTGCTAAACAATAATGTTGATAGAGGGAAACAATCAAGTAATTCAATGAAAATTATCCTGAAAAACTTCAAACTATCGATCTTCATCATGAAATACACAATTCTTACAGCGATTCTTAAAAGTTCAAAATGAAAAAAAAAACTTTAAATTCTTACAAACAACAAAAAACAAAAACGACATTCATACTTAAATATAAATTCTTAAATCGACGTACACAGTAATCAAAATCTTCAACGATCTTCATAACCAAAGAAAGAATGTAATACCTACATATTTTAAATATTATATCTTCACGCCGAAATATATAATTCTGAACGAAATTTTATAATCAACTAAATAGTTCAAAGAAAAAACAATATTTAAAATACTCACCGAAATCAAAATCACTGAGACGATATTAACAGAGCAATATACACGATTTTAATTGTCCAAGATGACAAGAAGAGAAACAATGTTATCAAAGAAGATGGATATGAGAGCGAATGTTGTATTTAATATATAATTTTGATATCTGAAAAGGAAGGTAGTCAATTTTTAGAAAGAAATATGAAAAAAAAATGGAAATCTTGTAGAATGAATGAAATATTAATTTCAAAACAGTATCAACCAAAATTAATAGATAACAAAATAAAAAAAAAACAGTCTAAATTTGAAAATGACATTAAAAAAGGATTTTTTTTAAAAAAATCAAATTAATGGTCAGAAAATCAATAATTGTTCTAAAATTCAATTTAAAATACATAATAAAATAATTCAAAAATCTATGACATTGTCCAAATATATGGTTAAAAATCTTATAATAATATTATATGTGTAACTTTCTGAGAATAATGAGCATTAGAAAAAAGACAACACGATAATAAACAATTTTCTTTAACAAAAGAAAAGAAGGAAAGAATATAAAGATCACTAGTGAAAAGTAAAAGATTGTTTGATTGAATAATTTAAAAGAGATTTGAATAGTCATTGATTTAAAAATTGAAATTTAAAAACTAAAAAAACATATAGTTATATTAGATGGTTCTAGTATACAATATATATCGAATAGTTGATATGAAAATTAGTTTTAACTTTGAAAGTTATTTAAATATATTTGTAAGAATATTCATAACGAAAAATTGTCATAATAAAAAAATAATTTAATACAATTACTTAGATCGAGAGATTCTTTACCTTAAACGATGAATATAAACTTTGAACAAATTTAAGAATATTGATGAAGAGGTGATTTGATGAGGTGAACTTTTTAATTGGAAGCTGAATTTGGTGTTATAGAAATTTGAAACGATAGATATTTGTAAATATGATTTTTTTAAAATGTTAAAAAAGTATAAACTATTTATACTTTATTGTAAAATATTTAAATAAAACTTTTTCAAATTGGTTTTTCTGTTTAACTATTATTTACAATTTTTTGTTCTGAATAATAAAATAAGGAGCTGTGATAGGGGTGATGGTGGTTTTATCAATCCCGTAAGGAGAGTGGAACCCACGTAATGCGGTATTGACTAAACAAACTTTGCCAACACGTGGCATGAAAGCGTGGACCACTTCAGCATAGAACTGACAACACTGTTGCCCACGTGTCATTTTCTTTACGATATTTACATTTTTTTAATTTTGAAATCATATCTATTTAAAATACCAAAATGTTTATATTATTATAGGTGTCTTAAATTACCATTTTATTCGTCTTTTAAAATATAAAAACAATTTTTTTTCAGTAAATTAGGGTCTAAATTTCAGTTCTCTTTTTCTTTTATTCTTAATAAAAATTATTTTTCGAATTATGCTTACTTTCACAAATATCGGTCGGTCGAAATCGATTTGGTAAATGTTCAAATTGACCTCGATCATTAATACGTAAATATTGGTTGGTCGATCGATCAGCCAGTCACACTAAAAATATTTTTTAAAATTTCTTGATTTGGAACTTTCTCAAATCAACACTGATTGACCCCTCTCATTCTTCGACCAACTAACTTTGGTTTGATCATTCAATTTAGTTTTTCGGTCTATCATGCTCACATCTATTCAAAATAATCCTCTAATTATTTTTTTTTGTTTTAATCTTATTTTGATTCGTAAATTTTGTATCTCGTTTTATTTTGGTCCTTGAACTTTTAAAAACATTTGTTTTAGTCCCTGAACTTTTGAAAAATGTATATTTTGGTCCTTGTCGTTAAATATTTAATAGAATGATGAGGTGACTTTTATACTTAGATGATAGATTGCCAAATAAGTTAATAATTGATAGTAATTTAAGTTTTAAATTTTTAATTAAAGATTAGATGGTAAATTGATATTTTATCAGAGAACTCAAAAAGTATTTGTCTCCAGGAGATTTTGATGGTCGCCACTTTGGTGCATTGTCATTTTACTTCACTTTCTCAACTCATATGCTAGATGCACAATTTATTAACATACCAAATTTGTTATGATTCATTGATGTGCTTTTTTTTTTCTCTTCCTCCCAATTCTTTCTTTTGGGTGTTTTGTGATTCATTGTTGGAATATTTATCTTTAATTTCATAGAGTTTATTTTATACATATATTGTACTTATTTTATTTTTCTAGATTATTTTTCCATCATCTAAAAAGAACTATACAATCATGTGGATATGATTTAAACGATTGCTTACCTGGTCAATACGATTGTTTAGATTAAATAGTATGTTGAACATATAACAGAGCAACATCCATGTTTTGGAAGGGGAGAGGAGATAGACAAAATTGGGTTTGGGTCTTGGGTACCCATGTCTGGTTGAGTGAGGAATAATAATATAATTTTTGCTAAAATTACTTTTATTTACCACAACAAACACCAAACTCTCTCCCATCTCTCTCCAACTACTATCCCTCTCTCGGCTAAAATTTATTTATTTCAGTATACCGAGCATAAAGGTATCTTTGAGTGTTGGTATTCTGATCAGTTTCTGGTGCAGTTCTAATTGACGAAATTTGTTTGAACAAAAGAGTAGCAAAACGTCTTAAAAAGCGAGATTCGTGACTCACACTACAAGAAATTGAGTTCTTAGTGGTGTGCAAAATACGTCATTAAAACGAAAAAATGCCGCTAAAAGTATTAGCAACGCCGTGTCATTCGCCGCTAGGACTGTTGCTGCAGTATCTGCGTAGCTAAAAGTTTCAGTGGTGCAACAAATGCGCGCTGCAAAATCTGTATTTTTTGTGACATTTGTCCGTTACTAAATGCTTACTTTTGGTAACATATGTTTTGTCACTATTTATTTTTTACAGTGACATAGTACATTCGTCTTAAAAGATGATGTTTTAGTGGTAGATAATGTTGTTATTACAGGTTAATTTTTTACCATTACAAACATCTTTTGCAACGTATATATAGTGTCACTAAAAAGTCTTACAATTTTTTTAGTTTAGAAAACCAAAGCTTTTGCGGCATTATTGAAAGTGCCAGTAAAAGTATTTTATTAAATAAATAAATAGTATCCAATTTACTATATAAACCTATTATAAAATGTCGAATATAATAATCTTAGAAACTATCACTAGGCAACATGCGATAGCACCAACTTATCACATGAAATATATGTCAAGAAACTTCGATAGTTTCCTAAAGAGTTTGAGTAATGTCAACCTAATTTATAAGTACAAAGTTACATCAAGTAAATGAATGTACAAAGTTAGTTCCAAAGTTATAAATATAAAGTTACATCTAGAAGTTACACTCGTATAATGCATATGACAATTGGTTCAATATGGTTAAACTTAACAATTTTCAAACTGTTTTGTCGTCGATAGGGTTCATTCACCCGGACCATTGTTCAAGCTATTCATATTTTCAAATGCAGATGCATTAATTTTCGAAGTAAATCAATAATTAGAAACACAAAATACTAGATAACATAAAAAAAAAAAACCAACAATAACACAATTCCTCTCATCTATCGATACATCAAAACATCTACATCTACTCTAAAGTAACTTAAACAAGAAACAAAAAACAACAAAATGAAGTTTTTATTGATTCGTACTAAACAAGAACCCTTGTTCAACAATTTAGAAAAGCTTAGCCTCAAGCTTTTATCCTCGCAACTTTAAAACCTAAGCCAGCAAAAGAAATCATGAGTCCCAAACGTGGGAAATTAGGGCTTGGGGGAGAAGAAGGGATTGAAAATGTTGATGAATCTAAGAGAAGAAGAAGAAGAAGAAAAAGAAGGAAGAAGGAAGAAGATGTTGGAACTTATGTCCTAAAACTCGTAGTTTGTAGTTTAAATTACATTCTATTAAAAAAAAGTGGTTATTGAGGACTTATTAGTGAAATTAGAATACTATAATCTTGAATCCAATAAACTAAGATCCAGAGGCTATTTAGTGTAGACTTGAACTTTATGTAGAGACATAAACGTGGATCAAGTTCGAGTTTATAGCCTAAACAGTCTATAGTGTATGAATAAGGTTGGGTGCCTTATTTTTGGAACATTATGAATGTGGCCCGCTTTGTAGTTAGTAAAAATGATGCGACCCCGAATCGTTCATGTAGAGACATGGAAGTGGAGTCACCCTATGAAAAAAGTTTACATAAGACTAGAACCATGAAATAGTCACTTTTAAGATATAATACCGTTGACTATATACAACTGACTATTTCGATTTTTAATGACCTAGGTAACTTCATTTTAATCCTAAATTAGCTATGAACTTCTGTTCAAAAAGTATTATCTTAAGATTTTCACTGGTGAGAGCAACCTAACAAGCCTCCCATGTCAAGGGTAAGATCGGGTGGATGACTAGGGACATAAGGTGCAAGACGGAATTCGCTCCTACCTGCTTTAGGGTTATTAGATAGGTTATTCCCTTAAGCATTGAATCCAAGTCTTGAACAAGGGGCCTCACCCTCTTATTGGTCCTAGAGGGATTCAGTTTATAGGTTGGACCTAAAACCATTGTTAAATAGTGGATTAGTGAGACTTAAGGAGCAAGATGTAGTCTCAGGGATAAAACGGTATTTTGACCAGTCGAGATTACAAGCAACCTGTGAAAGATTAACTTACTGATCATGGTTATATAAAATGGATATAAATATATCTATAGTGAGGGGAGTGCAACTACGGGACTTTAGTAGAATGACCCGTTAGTTAAAGAATGTTGATTAGCTTGGTCTAAAAGGGTTTAGTCAGTTAATCTCGGATCGTTGGAGCTCATAATCTATAGGCCCATTAGGTTCTCCTACTTGCTTATACAGAATTAACTTAGAACAACATATTTGAATAATTCCAAATTGTTCTAATTAGGTAAAGAGAGAAAAACCGACAAATATATTTGATATAGCCATCAGTTATAAGTTTGAAATAGAGTTTTATGTTTAGATGTGATTTAGATATTAAAAATGTGAATACAGATTCATATTCGGAAGCTCGAAATTGATGGAAATGGTCAAAATTGTAAAAAGTCAAAATGTTGACTTTTTACCTTAAAAAGTCAAACTTTGACTAGCTTTATATTCAAATGTGATTTGAATTTTGAAAAAGTGAATACTGATTCATGCTCGGGAGGTTGAAATTAGTCAAGACGGACAAAATGGTAAGAAAGTCAAAATGTTAATTTTGGACTTGAAAAAGTCGAAGTTTGACTTTAACGGCTAAATGACCATTTTGCCTATTGACTAAAGTTAGTGAAAAAATTTAACATTTTGTTGGATAATCCCACTAACTCTTTATGGGCTAAGTAGAAGCTCATGATGATGAAACCAAACCCACTAAGAAAAATTGGAATAATGATTAATTTCACTAATTGTTAGTGGAATAATAGGTGTTGAGTTTTAAAAATTATATGTTTGTTCTCTTACGAGTTGTCTTGCATGAATTTCATCTTATAAAAAAGTTAAATAAAATACTCTAATAATATTTGTATCGTTAAATAAGACAATAATTAGTAATACAAATGGGTACGGTAGTATTTTGCACTATGGATTAACAATAAAAGACTAAAATGTTATTGATTCAATTTATGGTAGATTACCTACATGAGAATTAATTTTCTATAAATTTTGTTAACATGGACTAAAATACTTTAGCTGGAGTCCAAGTAAACGATCTCATAAGATTAGTCGAGGGGTGCATAATACATCTAAAAAGAGTGAGTACACAGTTTTGAGCTTACAATAATTAACCCTCACAATACAATAAGAATTCTCTCAAGGCAAGATAAAAAGAATGAAAATTGAAAGCTTTAGAGAAGATAACGATGGTGACTTTTGCAATTTTTTAGGATTGTAAAGTTAAAACAAAGTTGTTAAAAATTTGGGGAAAATGAAGTATTTAAAAAGAGGAGGAAAATATTGAAATTCGAAATCATTTTGGATCGTCATTGGATGTAAGTAAAAGAAAATTAAATGGTTGAGATTTAAATTCAATTAACCGTTAAACACAAATACAAATAATAATATTATAATATATCATTTTTAAAATAATTTGTTCTAAAGCCCAATACAAACACATTCACCGTCTTTTTTAAAAAAAAAAAACTACCTGGTAGACATAAACTAAAGGTAAATAATTATATTAAATTTTTAAAAGTCAATCCAAAAAAAAGAAAAAAAACAAAAGTTACATGTGTTAGTCCTCTAATGCTTAAATGGCTTTCTCTAATTGTTTCAATTTGATTATTTGGCCACTGCATCACTGTCTCAGGTATTTTTCCATTAAACTTTTTTTAGCAATATTTTGTTTGTTTGAACTTCGATTTGGGCGATTCAAGATGCGTAAGAACCATTGTTTCGAGCTCTACGTTATGGACTATTCAAAATAATACATTTTTTTAATAAAAAAATTCAAATTTTTTATCCTTAAAACATTAATTAATTAAAAATAAATAATTTAAGATTAAGGGCCAAAAACCAACACCTATGTCCACAACTATCTATCTGATCTTACCCTTGAAATAGGAGGCTTATTATTTTGAGCTGCAAATTAGAACTACTCTCACCTATACAAATTTAAGGATAATCTCAAATAAATAAGAGTTCATAGTTAGCTTAGAATTAAGAATCAAGTTGCTAGGTAATCAAATTTGAAATAGTTAATTTTAAAAAGTAAACATGATTATTTTATGATCTGGTTTTATGCAAATTCATTACAAGATACCTTCACTCACATATTTCTACATGAATGATTCAGGGATCACTTTGTATCAAATACAAAGTAGTCCACATTTATAGTCTCCATAATAAAGGACCCAGTCTTATTTCTATACTATAGACCAATTTGGCTATTTACTTGAACTTGATCTACTTTTATGTCAAATAAAGTCCTAATATTAGATAGTGTTGAAAATACACTATCTTATTCTACTTAAATTATGGTCGTAGTATTTTACGTCTTCATTATGTTATTTTGTAGGTGTTGAGCTTAATTCATGTCATTCTTAGCCTTAACGATCATTTCGAAACTAATCGAGCTTTAGAGCAAGAAACAAAAGTTTGGCATGTTGGAGCCTTGGCGCCACAGTGCTCCATGACACTAGGAGCGACCCCGAAAGGCAAAGAGCTTCAAATTCATGTAAGAGGCCGAGTGTCGCAATGCTCCAAACTTTTGGCTTAAAAGCCCTATCTGCCAACTCTATAATATAGACTTTTCGACACACTTATTTGACTCCCTAGGCATCTTTTTAGCACCCTTTTATTCAGTTGTTTAGAAGACTTTCTTGGATATTATTTGATGCTTTTGGTGTCATATCGAGGATAAAGTACTTATATATAGTTCGAGATTTTAGATTTATCTTTTGATTTGGCATGCTTGAGATTTTGAATATTATCTTTTAGGAACCTTTTGAACAATTGAATTCATTCCTTGGTTTAATTTGTGATTGAATGTAATTGGAAATACTGACAATTAGCCATGTATTATAGATTCAATCCTAATCCGTAATTGTTTATAAGCAAAGGTCGCATGATAACAAAAGCTAAAATTAGAAATGTTCATTGATTAGGTTAACACTATTAGAAAAAGGGAGTTTCTTGACATTTGAGATTTTAATTATTGACATTTAAAAAAAAAAGTCAAGAAATGAGCGATTTCAAAGATAAAACGTCAAGAATTTTTATGAAAATGTGGGGCTAGGCCAATTTTCAGCTTTCTTGACGTTTTTTAAACGTCAAGTATATATACTTTTTCCTAATGTTTTAAAAATGTCAAGTAATATTTATTAAATTCTTGACGATTTTAAAATGTCCAAAATTTTTATCAAAAGGCGGAGGGTAGGCCAATTTTCAACTTTCTTAACTTTTTTAAACGTCAAGTCATATGTAATTTTTTGACTTTTTAAAATGTCAAGTAATATCTATTAAATTCTTGGCTTTTTAAAATGTTAAGAACTTTCATGAAAGGCGGAGGGTTGGCTAATTTTTAACTTTCTTCACATTTTTTAAACGTCAAAAGATTTAATGAAAATTAAAAAAAAAATGCAGTGGTAAAATTAACAATATAAAAAGTTTAATATTTCAATGAAATTTTTAATGAAAATTAACAATATAAAAAATAATATTTTAAAAAATATATCAAAAATTATTATTTACGAAAATGACTCTAGACGTATGTGTATCCCTTCCTGACGAAAACGAAAACACAGAGGTTGCCCTAGACGTATCCCTTGATGAAAACGACTCTAGACGTACGTGTATTCCTTTTTTGTGCTCTCTTGGGGATCAACCCAATCTTGCCACTTGTACTACTTAGTAGTATACATATTATTGATCTGGTATAATATAAATTTAATTTGATTGGTCATTTACAGGTAACATTAAAAAGAGGCACATCAATATGCATATTTTATATCCATGAGATCTTAGTTTATTGAATTCAAAGTTACAATGAGCAAATCATTTTTTTCAATGATCTTTATTGAATAAAACCTCGATAATAGCTTTATTGCATAATAAAATATGTCTATCATTTACAAACTATAAGTTTTAGAACATAAAACTAAATAAGTATCCAGGTTGGAATTGATTCTTTGTAAAGATTTGAGATTTAATTTCCCACATATAACTATTGTACTAACAAAAATTAGTAGAAGGTTAAAACAGTAAGCAATCCCTATTTTTCATTTGACAAATTAAACTCTCTTCAAGTCATTGTTGTATAAGAAGCCACTTTTTGTTCCTGTTTCTTTTACAAGTATTTTCATATATATGAGGTAACGATAGTCTTCCTAACTTGGAATTCAATCTTAGTTAATAAATTAAGAAATGACACCAGTTTTATTGACTAATTCTAACCTAAATTTGATCGTAACTCTTTCAAAGGGTATTATTTTTCAAACTAGTTCAATGGTAAGTTGATTGACGTGAGCAAAATGAAGCTATTAACTATCATTAATAAGTAACACCGTATATGAGACGAATCACTTTTTCTTTCTTTAAGAAGATCAACAAATTTGAGGACAAATATCAAATTATTGATTTTTAAGATGCAATCGTAATATTGTTTCATTTAGTACCTTCCGTCTAAATTATTTAAGAAAAGAAAAAGAAGAAGTTTCTTAAAATTTCAAATAGATATATATTTTTTTAATTAGTCGCCTCACTTTTGTCCTATATGAAATTTAATAAAGAGGATTTTGGTACAACTTGACTCATTACCATACCATATTATTATTTAAAATATTCTCAAAGTGAAGATGTTGATTTTGCTTATAAAGATATGATCGCATCTTCAACATTTTCATTACTTTACATTTAATTTTTGACTTATACATGTGTCATTAACTTTAGTTTGTTTTCAACTTTACTTGTCTTTTCGATTAATTTATTTTAAATTCTTCAAAACTTTTTCCACTTAAAACAATAACAAAATTTCCATGAAGAATAAAGTATGGTAGCTTAAGGAAAGAGAAGGTATACTAAAACTTGATAAGACCTAAATATAATAACATAAAGATGTTGGGCTTAGGCCTATACATTTTGGGTCGTCTTAGTCCAATGATAAAAGTAAGTTCAAGTGACCATAGGTTTTTGAATTATATAATCTTTATAAGCTAAGTTAGTAGTGATGGATTAGATTTAAGAATAAAGAAAAGAAAAATGTAGCCTAAAAAAATGTGAGAGGGGATGATTTGGGGACATTTAGAGTCAATCAAAGTTGTGAGTACAGAATTTAATGCAAGTCATGGTCTTAAAGAAAGACAAGGCAATTCTTTTCCCCTATCATTTTTGCTTTGTATGGCAAAGCCTAAACAATGTTGGACCCTATCAAAAAGCTCTCTTCCAACTATTTTTTCCAACCATCTAATGACAACTAAAGTTGAATATTTTATTTTCTCTTACCATCAAATTTATTTTTTCGTTTATTTCAATTTAATAAATAAAAAAAAGTTTTTTTTTTAAAACAAATATGTCACAACGGCAAAAAAAAAATTCCTAAAATAAAAAAAAATTCACAAGTTCACAGTAGAAAATATCAAAAATGTCACATCAACACGCGATTAATTGACCACTTATACGTAATATAATTGGTCACTTGCACACATAATATATTTTCTACACGATCGTTTAGATTTTAGTACCAATATCCCAACAATTTTTTCCAAGATCCAAGATCTTTTATATTTGGTACATAATCAAATAACAGTTTGAGAAAAAAATAAAAGAACAATAAATATTTTATATTTGGTATACGATCTTGAACCGAACCAAATAACAGTTTGAAAAAAAAAGAAAAAAATTATCAAAGAAGAAGAGAAAAAGGCGATGGAAAGGAAGGACAAATATGAAATATTTAAAAAAAAATTGCTCACTTCATGGGTTTTTTTATGTTGTTACCCGGATAGTAAATATTTTTGTATTTTGTTATACTTATGAAAATTCCTCGTAAAAAAATCCCTAAGTGTTAAAATTAATGACCATAAGTTTTTTTTGTTACAATAGTTTTAAAAGATTGTTTTCTATAACTCTAAAATAAAAAAAAAATTAAGTATGTACAAATAAAGCAAAGTATCACAATCTACGTCTCAGATATTTTACTAAATATTTTTAATAGTTTTAGCTGAAAACAACTCATTTATGTTACCAAAAAAAACCTTTATTCGATAATTTGATGAAAAAGGCTGATTCTAAATATTGTGTACATGGAGATCAAAGTTTTTGTATCTATCAAGTTATGATGAATGTATTGACTAAAAATGGTTAGAAAGAAATATATATATATATATATATATATATATATATATATATATATATATATATATATATATATATATATATATATATGTATGTATGTATGTATGTATAGTCAAAAGGAATGTTTAGAGAAAAAGTGTAAGTTTGTTTTAGGGAATTTTGTTAAAGATTATCTTTTAAATGGAATAATGATTATCAAATAAGCGGCAAAGAAGTTTCAAATTTTACTATTATATATAAAATTTAAAAAGAAAAATAAAAGTTCAAAATTTTAGATCTCTTTTCTTTTTTCTTTTTTCTTTTTTTTTTATGTATAAATAAAATTTTTCTTTTTAATCTTTAGAATAAAAATAAAGTTACAGAATTAGTTATACCAAAGTTTAAAATTTTAGTTCTCCTTTTGTTTTTTCGTTTTTTCTTCTAGTTTTATTTTAACTTTCATATGTATAAATATATTTTTTTCAAGTATTTTTTTTTTATCAATGGATTCAAACCTTTATAGGAGAATATACATTTTTTTAAAAAAGATTGTTGAGCTATTTGAAGAAGAATAAATTTTAATAATATATGCAACGAGAAATTTGAATATTTGACCTCTTATCGAGAATGTATACTTGACTTATTCCAACGAAGTATATTGACATATTAAAAAAAGTGTAGCATCACAAATAGCACCAATAACTTCCATAAAAGTGAAATATTAACATTTGTAATACAAATCAATTAGCAAATAACAACTCATTTATATATTTACACAACCTTGTGTTTTCCTCATTCTTGTCAAAGTTTGTTGTGGAATTTTTTTTTTTTTTTTTTCACAATAGAGAGATGGTTATCCCGCTAGGGCTACGGTAGACAATCATCTCTAATATGATACACAAAAAATATATGGTAAGAGCATTGATGAAAGAAAAATGTTATATTTCATATATTAGTAGTGTAGGAAAAAGAACTCCTAATTCAAATAATTTAAATATATTGATAAATTGGTATACCGATTAAAATCAACCATAAATATAATTGAAAATTGATTCTTGCTCTCTGCATATAAAAGTTAAAACGAAAGAGAATTACAAAAATTTTAACTACAAAATTATGTTTGAGTTTGTAGGAGTCGTTGTCCCGAGCCTAAAATGAGAACCCTATTTAGTTGAAAATGGCATGAGAGGGGTACCAAATGGATGAAGAAGACGGGTAGGACACAAAGACAACCCTAAATTAATATTGTGTAAGTAACTTTTGTTTTGTTTTTCTTCCTTTAAACAAAGCTTAGGATCCTCCCTTTGCTTCTTTTAATACAAAACTTTTTAACCACCACCACTAACACAACACCTCACCCCTCTCTCTTCTTTTCCACCCAAATGAAATATAATAACAATAATTATAATAAAATAAAATGAAAAGAACCTTCAAATTCTTCTTTTTTCTCCTCAAGTTTTCAATCAACTAATGAATACACATTTGATTGTTGACAAGTCACAGTACATTTACTTTTGAATTACCACAATAATATAGAAATAATTATAATAATTGTTTTTCTAAACCTATTTTGATGTGATTTGTGATATTAATTGATAGATATTTTCCTCAAACACAAAGTCTTTTTTTAATCTGTATTTACTAAACAAAAAAACTTTATATAATATAATTAACAGATTTTTTTTTTTAAATATAACAAAATAAGCTAATTTATCTATCTAGTGTTAGATTATCATGAGTCTATATATCCTTTGATAAATAGAATTTTTAACGGCATCTTACTGTTTTAAAACAATTTTCATACGTACGATTAACTTTTACAAATAACAAATATATAAACTAGATTGAAGTGGTACAATAAATCTAATCCATAGGGTTTTTATGACTAACTATTTTCATTATTTGTATAGATTATACATAGTATATACATTTTTCAAGTTTTCAAGTTTTCAACTTCAACATAAGTTAGTTTAAACTTTTATCCACTTTTTATTTTGGGTTTTTTTAATGTTTTGAATCTCAATCGTTATCCTCTCATCAAACAACTTTCTTTAAAGGTACCTATTTAATCTTCATTTGAATATTCAAATGCTTCCAAATATTTAAAATATGGAAAGAAAGATGATAAATTTGTTCCCAAATTAACAATAATAATAATAGAAAAAAAGAACAATATACATCTAAAACTTACATTGAATTATTATAAAAGATTAGAGTTGTTAGGGTATTATCTTTATGAGATCTAAAAAGGGTTTTTGGAGGAAAAACACAAAAACAAAGTTTGACTCAAAGAGATAAAAACAAACAAGTGCATAACTTAATTAAAACACAACAAATAAAAGCCAAAATGGTCCAACAAAGTCAGACTCCTTAAATCACAAAACATTGTTTAAGAAATTAAAAATATCATTTTGAACCCTTGATTTCGGTTTAACATTATTTGAACTCCCAGAACTTGTGTATGGATCTTCTACTATTTTACGTTTTTATATTCTATATTTTTCGATTTGTAGACATACAATAGAAATACTATATAAATAAACTTTCACAATTTATAACATATTGTTATAAGAGACATTTAAAAAAAAAAAACTATAGACAAAGGCTTAATTTTAAGATGTTTTAAAATTAAAACTTAAAAACTAAAATTAGACATTAATCTTCAACATAATTTGCATCTTCCTTGAGAAGGGTTAGCCATAACTTCAAAATAAATTTTAATTTGGTAGTGCATTGGTATTGAATTAATAGAACAACTTGAGAGTTAAAATAAAATAGCTATTTTTGTAATGTCAGCCATAGTATATATATATAACTTTTTAATGATATTATTGTTTATAGTAATTTATTTGAAAGAAGGGGGAGTTAATATTATAGGTTTAGGGAAATAAAAGAAATGTTTTAAAAGAGAAATTAACCTAGGATTCTATGAAACATTTAATAAGCCCCCATGTTATGAAAATATAATGGTTTAATAAAAGGGAGATATAAAAAAGAAATGTACTTTATTTCAATCACCAAAGCAAAAGTTGATTGCTTTGGCCATTGATGACATAAGGTTTCATTGTTGGAATTGAAAAAGGAATCTCTTTCCTCCACTTTAAATTATTTAAAACCATACACACAACTCCAATCCATATGCCATTTTATTATTTAATTAATTAATATTATCAAAAGAAGAAAAAAAAAATCACTCACAACCCTAATTAGTAATTAAAGAACAATTTAAACCCATCATGTCTCAGATTTTTTTCCTCATTCCAATGTTAATGTTTTTCTTTCTTTTCTTTTGTTTCCTCTCTCTCAATAGTACAGTATATATATATATATATATATATATATATTGCTAAATCAGATTGAAAAGGCAAGTGAAATTGTTTTTAACAAAAGTTGTTTCACACGGATTAACTTGGATTGTGTTCTTGAGTTTTGAAATTAAAATGAATTAAAAAGTTTGCATCTTTGATATATAATGCAATTATAAGTGAAAATTAATTAACTCATAAAATCTTGTTTGTGGCCAAATTAAGTAAATAAATAACTTAAATAGGACTATATAATTTTACTTTAAACTTAGGTGTAGAAAAAAGGGTATATAAATTCAAAAGTGTAGTCGTTTATAATAGGGCCCATTTGTGAAGAGAATTGAGAGAAAATGTGTGTAAGTAAGAGATTGATGAGAGGAAAAATGTAGATAGACAAAAGGTTGCTAAGAAAAATATTGCAGTGTAGAAACTTAGTGAAAAGAAAGTAAGTTTGTGTCTCCTTCTTTGACTACTATTTTCTTATTGCTCCCTCTCATTTAACCATTTTTCAATTTAGTCCTTTTTAATTATACAAACACGGTGTTATATTTCGTTATATTTGTAAATATTTTAATTTATTTTGACATATTTCAAAACAACTCAAATACATGACAAGTCCTATACAGATGTAATGCATAACTTAAATTGATACTAAACTCAAAAGATGGAAAAGTACTTCCAATTATATTACAATAATTAGTATATAAATGATAATTAGTAAATTTGGAGTCAATAGCTCAATTCTTTAAGATATATTATATAGTTTAAAAAATATTAAGTTAGAGATTCGAATTCCATCTTAATCCTCGAATAGTTATTCACTTTGAAGGTTCAACATCATGAACAAAATTGAAAATTTCAACGAGACGAAAGTAAATTGTATCCTATCTAAAGAAAATTACTATCGATGAAAACTCTTATTATTATTCTCACATAACAAAAGTTTTAGCTTCGAGTTGGTAACCAATTTTTTCTATAAAAAAAAGGTTAAGTATGTTTTCTTTCGATTTCATGTAATTTTGATTTCATATAATTTTGATTTCATATAATGCTTTATTTATATCTTTTCTTTAACTTCAACGGTTGAACTTTTAGTTAAATTTTAAAAACAAAACAAATTTTTTAAAGAGGAAATGTCATAAATAGCAAAAAAAAAAAAAAATTGAAGGGAATTTGTAAAAAATGGCGACAAAATATTTACAAAATATAGTAAAATTTTAAATTCTATCAATGATAGACATTAATATATTTCAATCAGCCATATTAATAGACAATGATAAAATCTAAAATTTTGTTATATGTTGTAAATATTTTGATTTATTTTACTATTTACAAACTATAGCAAAAAGAAAAAGACAACTCAAATGATCTAGAGAGAATTTAATGATTTTGCTATAGTTTATAATTTTAATTTGTTTCCTATATTTGAAAATGCCCATTTTTAATTTTTTTTTTAAAAATTAATTGACTTGATTTTTTAAAACATTCATGAAAACAGATATACCAAAACACTAATTATTTAAGTGCATTGATTTCTTTCCTATGTTATCTACTTTTTAAGTAAGTCTAATTTCTTGAAATCTCATGAAGGGATTCTTTCCCACAGATAGGGTTGTCACACAACACATCTTAGCAAATACAAGAACACTAATAAAAATAATAAAAAGAGAAACAACAATAAAAACACAGGAGTTGGCAACTCGGCTCGGTGATACAACACCTACGTCTAGGACAACGTGCCTAGTAAAAATAACCCACAATATAATTGAGTAAAACGATTACAATATTATACTTATTTGTATAGTTTCAAGATTACAGTGATAACCATAAAGCTAACTCAGTGAACGAATCTTTAAGCTCTCCCTAAAGTAGTGTAATATGTTTGGATTGAATGTAGTCTTCAACAAACTACTTACACGATCTATAGCCATACTCACAGAAAGTCATTAATTTGATGCAAACACAAAGTTTTGCCGAATTCACAATAAAGAACAAACAATACACAACAATGTGCGATCGATAACCCTACCGATGAATGCTTCTTGAGCTTAAATAGCACAACAAAGCAAGGAAAAAAATCTACAGATCAAATCGTTAGAACTCTGGAAAAGGAAGGCATTCAAGCATAACAAATCTACATAATAAAGTAAATATGGAAGGAAATACTTTGTAGAATCTACAACCTTTGAGACAACTAGTGCGACAAAAACATTCTGAAACATATTCCTAGGACAACCACGGAAAAAAAAACTCAGCAGAAGGCTAGGAAACTTAAAGAAATATATTTAGCCTATTCTGAAGGTCTAACATGAAATCTATACCAAATTTTGAAAACAAAAAATAGTAATTTTTAAAATCTTGTTATCTTTTCAGAATTTAATTGAGAATTCAACTATTTCTATTAAGAAGTGTGAAAACCATGATAAAGAAAATGTAAGAAAACGAACGTAATTTTCATAGAACAGGGTTTATAATAGTCTATGTTTAAGATGTAGATAATTTTATTTAGGTTATAATAATGTGTAACATGTAGACTATTTTAATATGAATAAGAAATAGTAAAAACACAACGAGAGAAAAAGAGGATACACGCAGAAAAGTAATTAAACATCCTTACAAAAAGAGGGATTTGAAATAGTATTAATGTAGTTAATTATAAGTTATAATGATAGCTTAGTTTAGGGGCTCGAAGTTGGTAACTCTCAAACACTAAAAAATGGTTACTAAACAAAAGAGGAATAAATGGAATGTGTTTGGTTGATGGTAAAAAAGAAAGAGAGAAAAAGTGAGAGATGAAAAATGATGATGAGAGAAAGAAGAAAAATGGTAGAGAGAGGATAAGTGTAAAATTGAGAAAAGAATGATTGAGAAGCCGCACGAGTCGTTTCATAGGATTCTCTTATGGGGTTATTTGTCTTCTCATCACAAACACACATCACATTCATTAATGAACCCAAACCCTAAGTCCAAACAAACAATATATATATATATATATATATATATATATATATATATATATATATATATATATATATATATATAATATTATTATTCATTTTCAAAATAAAAAAGCAAACTCATACACATTACTTCTCTGCTCTTCTTGTCCCCCTTTTCCTTCTTTTTCAACCCTAATTCATGTCTTTTTCCACACACACACACACATCATTTTTAAATCACAAGGGATAAACATGTTTTCTTTGGTTGTTGACTATTATTAGAAACCGTGTTTGTTCCATAATGGGTTAGTTATCTTTTCCCCTTCTGTTTACCAAAATTAATTTTGGAGACGAGGGATATATTAGACTATATTGATTTTAGTCGTGATTAACGGTATATAACAAAAGACAACTATCTTTAATCGCATAAGGTCTTTTGGATTAAACTAATTAAAACAAAGTTATGTGAATTATACCCAAAATCGACAATATTATAGAGATTCTTATAAACTAGGTATTTCTTAAACGAAAAAATAGAGATTATAAAAAACATATTAGAGTACAAACTTTAAAGCTCATGAATCTTGTTGAAAGTCCAGAAATTAAACTTTGTTGTCATATTTGGAAAACATATCACTCCAAAAGCATATATACATATATGAGAGAAGGAAACAAAAACGTAGGAAGAACAATAATAAGGATTAAAATGAAATGAAAATCTCTCACCCAAGAAGAAAGCACTTCCAAAAGTAGTGTGTGTAAGAAAAACCTTTTGTGGAAGTCTTTTATATTCTGCATGGCAGGTTCTTGAAGCATCAAATAACTGTTTCTTTTCTCTTTTCTCAATCTTGATCAGTGTGAAAGATACATCTTTTAATCTCAAGGACTACACAAAGTAAATGGTCCAAATCTTTTGCATATTTGGGGTTCATTTATTTTTTTAAAAAAATCAAATATACCAAAGTATTAAAAAGAGAATCCATAGTAAGAATAAATAAATACTAAAACTTTTTCACACCATCTTATTAGGAGACAACTATTGATCTTCAAGTATATTCACGATGGTATTCTCTACTTTGGTAATAAGTTCTAAATTTTGTTTTTGATCTCTCATTCAAAATGTCTTATATCAGTAGAGATAGTTATCTTCTCTTATATACTCATAATCATCCTAACAATATTCTCTTTGAACAAAAAGGACCACCGAGTTTTCCCTCATATGATCATTTTCTTAAGATTATACTTGAACATATTGCTTGTTTGAAAACTCAACCATAAAATACCTCTAAGAACTTTCAAGGATTCCATTGACATGACTAAATCAGAGCATGCCTCTAATACTAGTTTGTTAAGGACAACGACCTCGTTCCAAACTCCAATTGTCTCAACAATGGTATGATATAGTCCACTTTGGACCAAAAGTCCTCTTAGTTTTATTTTTTGTTTCACCCAAAAGATCGCATACCATCAATGATATAGTTATCGCACCTTATATACTCATGATCATTCCTTCATCTAACTAAATAGGTAAGTATAATTACTTTCATTCATATAATCAAACTATCTAATTAATAGGAAGTCATTTAACTTAATGAACTTTTATAGAACTAAATCGCTAGAAATAGAAGTAGATATTATTATACAATCAAAACAAAGTGAAATACAATAATGAGTGAAATACATGAACATTGAATAGGTTATTAGAAGGCTAAAAGGAAAATGTAAGAGAGAGATTTTTACACAAAATATTGTTAAAAAGCCTTGTCTTCGGCCCTTAACATTTCTCATCTTGACTAATTATTCAAAAGCTGATATCACAAAACAACACAAACCCAAAAGCACACACACTTATACATTGCCACACTCATTAATAAAAGTCAGAAATATTACATTAAATCATCAAAATAAAAAAGAAAAAAGAAACACTAATTAAAAACCTTCATAGCTAATTAATTAGCCATAGCCATTCCCCATAGCCACAGCCATACAAATTACATATACAAAACCAGCCCTTTGGTAAAACTAAAAGCTGAATTTTTCTGGTCAGAGAAAAAAAAAACTCAAACTTCTCTGTTTCTAAACTCTTATACTCTCTTATCAACAACATTTTCTCTCATTCTTTGAGAGAAATGAAACCCATAAGCTAATTTGAGTACTAAAGGAAAGAAAAAAGAAATTAGCTATTAGTAAATATGAAATGTCATTGTGATGAGAAGAAGAAGAAAAGCTCTATATCTGGTGAGGCAAAGAAAGCAATAGGAGAAGGTCTTTGTAAAGAACAATTTGAATTTGAATTTGAAAAAAGCCTTCGCTTTTTAGGAGCAGGTGGACATATTTTGATTTCTGGGATTTTGAATCTCTCTGCTTTTGGAGTACTACAACACTCTTCTTCTTCTTCTTCAAAAGCACAGCTTCTCGAAACTGATTTTTCTTCAAAATTGATGGTTGTTGAAGAGCTTGAACCTTTTTCAATTTCTTCTTCTTCTAACTTGATGTTGTTGTTCTTGATGTTCTTCTTGATCTTCTTGTTCTTCAATTGGGTTGTTGTTTTTCTTGCTCTTCTTCTTGCTTCTCCTCTTTTCGAAGCCATGGAACTGGAATGTGGAAGCTTTGAAAAATGGTATCTTTTGGTGAGATTTTGTTAGTATTAAAAGGAAATGGAGTAACCCATTTGAGGGAATTTGAGAGTTTTTGTTTTAAGAAGAAGAAGAAGAAGAAGAAGAAGAAGAAGAAGAGAGGGGTTAATATGGAAGGGGATTTTGTTATATAGCGAAAGGGAGGGAAAACAAAGGCACATGTTTGCTTTATGTCATATTTTGAAATGTGTTATCATTGTTTTTGAATTTCCCTTTTTCAATTAGAGGATACTAATGCTCTTTTTTCTTTTCTCTCTCTCTCTATAGAAAACTATATTGTAGGTAAAAATTGGCTTTTAGGGTAAAAATATAACTTACATTATTTATATATATATTTGGTTGATGAACTTTTAGAGGTTTGTATTTGTATTTGTATTCGAGACTTGTAATGTAATTTATGCATACATACCGATTCAGTATATATAATAAAAGTTTGTTTTTTTTTTTTGAACTAAGGAAGAATCAAACTATTAAACTTTAAAGTGACAAAGAGATGTATTATCTAATATTTGGATGAAAAAAATAAGTAGAATAATTGAAAATATACCTCCTACATTTCTTTAAATACTTTTTTATTTTTATTATTTTTTCACTATGATTGGTGGATTGTTAGAAAATGAGTGCAATTTAGATAAGATCTATTTGGCATATGATTTATATTTCTAAGTTGAAAGCACTTTTCATTTTGATGTTAAGGATTTCTAAATTTTTTTTTATATATAATTATTTGGTCTTTTAGCCTTTTAATCTTTAAAAATTAAGCTTATAAAGACACGTTTTATTTCTACCTTTTACCAATATTTTTAAAAACGAAACCAAGTTTTGAAAAAAATAAAAGCAGTGTGTTTTTACAATTTAGCTACGCATTCAAGTCTTTTACTTGAGAAAGATGTAAATGCTTGTAAAAAACCGAGAGAAAATCGATTTGATATTAAAGAAGAAAATCCAAAACAATAAAAATTAAAGTCTGATTTGGTAACCGTTTCGTTTTTTTTTTTTATTTGATTTTCGAAATTAAGTCTAGAAACACATCATTTTTTACTTACGTTTTAAAAAAACCAAGTCAAAATGTGAAACCTAGAAAAAAGTTCTTTTTAAACACTTTTTTTTTTCCCTAAATTTAGGTAAGAATGCAACTCTTATTTAAGATTGATACAAATTATAGTAAAAAAATGAAAGAAAATATGTTTAGTTTTTAAAAAATCAAAAAACCAAAAATAAAATAATTATCGAACATGACTTAAATAATTATAAATAATTAATAAACAGAACTTGAATAATGTAGCATAAGAAAAAAATAATTTGAAGACAAAAGAAAAATCTAATTCTCTAAGCTCTAAAACCCTAAGAAAAAGGTGGGTGTGAAAGGGAAAGTTATAAGAGGAGTTAATTATTAATTTACTATAATCTATGCCAATCAAAATCTAAGAAAATGAATCATTACTAGACAAAGTAGTGAAAGTGAATTGGTTCGAAGTCAATGGGTGATTAATAGATTTTATTATTTTCTTTCTTAAATAAAAAAAAAAGAATTATTTATTATTTAAATTACTTTAATTAAAATAATAAATTACGATTTTATTAAATTTATTTTAAAAGTAAAGGTATCCAATGAAAAATTTATTAAATGTTTATTTGATAAGGCACTATGGACGGTTTGGCAGGTAGCATTATCCCTAAACACACACCTAAACCATAATCTTATTGTTAATATAATTAATGCTCAACATTAATACTAATTTACAAAAAGGAAAAAAAAAACAGTTTGCTTATAAAATTAAATATCTGATTAAAGCCTATTATTCTAACATTATTATTTTCTCTCAACAAAAAACCTCTTCTTTTATCGGGTTAAAATGTCACTTTGATGTACCATTTTAATTTTTGTAATTTCAATAAATTTTAAATTTAGTCCCCACCGTTAGTTTGTTGTCGAATTTTGTAAAACCTTTTTCTTTAATATATTATTTGTATGCTCACTAAGAATTGTTTGTGGTGCTCAGTTGAGATAAGACGTAGTTTATATATCTGGAAAATCATGTATGTGTTTGAGGTGTAGAGTTTGTTTTGTCTAAGTTCATATGTTTCAATTGTCTAATATTCTGTCAGTAGTGTTTGATGTTATTTTTTGAATTTTGAATTTTATGTTTTTTATGGAAAATTTTCATAAATATAACAAATCAGTAAAATATTTACGACTTGTATAACAAACTCCATGAAGTCAGTCATATTTTAAATATTCTAAGTTTGCCTCTATCTTTCTTCTCTTATTTGCTGCGATTTCTTTTCATCGTATTTCTTTTTTTCCTCCAAACTTTTATTTGATTCAAGATCGTATATCAAATATAATATATCTATTTTTTTTAAACTTTTATTTGGTTGTTCAAGATCGTGTAGACTTGAAAAAAAACGTCATTTAGATTTAGGTAGCTAAATCTAAGCAATCGTGTACAAAAAATAGCAATCGTGTATAAAGAATCTTGAAAAAAATCGTTTAGATTGGGGTAGCCAAATCTAAACAATTTTGTAACAAATCTAAACAATCATGAACCAAAAGAATTTGAAAAAAATAGTTTAGCCAAATCTAAATGATCGTGTATCAAAGGATCTTGAAAAAATTCATTCAGCCAAATCTCAACGATCGTGTACCCAAATCTAAATAATCGTGTATTCAAATCTAAACGATCGTGTAACCAAATTAAACGATAGAATTGAAAAAATAAGTCGTTTAGATTTGAAATCTAAACAATCCAAATCTAAACGATCGTGTTCAAACTAAATCTAAACGATCGTGTACCAAATATATTACGCGTGTTATTGACTACGTGGTTAACAGAGCATTTTTGTATTTTTCATTGTGAGTATATGGGCTTTTTCCGTTTTCGTAATTGTTTTATACAATATAAATATTTTTCCGTTTTGTTATATTTTTTAAAAGACCCCTTTTTTTATGCCTATATTTGTTTTTGAGATTTTTTATTCAATAATTCTCCCTATTTGATTGAGTAAAATATGACTGCATTTCTTGCGCTAACATAGATAAAAATGAAAGACTTGGGACCTCTCAATTATTCTCATGCCATTGTTCTCCTTCTTCTGTATGTGGATGATATGATCATTACAGGTAATGATTCTCAAGCTATATTTGATCTGCAATGTTGCCTGAGCATGCGCTTTAAAATGAAAAACTTGGGACCTCTCAATTATTTTCTTAGTCTTTAGGTCAGGTACTTGTTCCAAGCCAAATATGCTTTTGATCTTCTAGCTCGATTGGGCATCACTAACTCTGTCACTTTTCTAACACTCTTGGATTTTATATGTTCACCTAACTCTATTTGATAGCATCCCTCTTGAGGATCCAACCCTATATAGGTAGCTTTTTGGTAGCCTTATCTATTTAACCATGACACGTCAAGACATTGCTTACGTAGTTCATGTTGTCAGCCATTCATGTCTGCTCTATGTACCTGGGTATCTTGTGTTACATTAAAGGAACGCTAAGGCATGGTCTTTAAGTTATCCTTTCGATCATCATGGTTCTCTCTGTCTATTCTTATGCCAACTGGGTCGGCGACCCTACTGACAGATGATCCACTATAGGTTGCTGCTTTTATTTAAGTGACTTTCCCATTTTCTGAAATAGTAAAAAACAACTCATTCCAATACCAAGTTTGAGTAACGTGCTTTTGCTAATATCACATTTAAGTTTGTTTGGTTGCAATGGCTCCTAGCTGATATGGAGACTTCTCAAGACTCTGTCACTCTTCTTCATTGTGACAATTAAGTGCTATTTAGATTGATCATAGTGATGTTTTTCATGAGCATACAAAACACATCGAGGATGATTGTCACTCTATCTATTATAGAACAACCAACATATTTCTTCACCAAGGTGCTCTCCCTTGCTCCCTACCGTTAGTTACATGACAAACTCAAGATGGTCACTATAAATCCAATTTGTTACTATATTTAGGGAATTTGTTAATTTGCTGTTATTTTTTATTAGGTTGTTAGATTGTTAGGATCCTTGGTTAATTGTTGTGTATATACCTCTTGTACTTTACTCATTAGATTAAAAAGAAATACGAAAAAATTCCACATGCAAGTACCAAAATAAAATTTTAACCTATGTAGTTTAGTTCTAAACTTACCATTTATAAAATTTTAAAACATTTATTTCAGATAGAATAGTTAAAGTTAATCGTGTTAGTTGTTTTTCTTCTTTTTCTTTTTGAATTTAGTAGCACACGGGGCAAGAGATCTTAACATGTGTGCTGGTGTGATATCAAACATGGTGTCAAAATTCTATAAGATCTATTATCCTCACGCACAAAAAGATGATAGCTAGTAGGGATGCTCACTTTTTGGAGGATGTAGAGAGAGACAAAAGAAGTAGAGGTGAAGCAACAATAAAAAAAAGCGGTAGCTTGCACACTGTAAGAGATTTTAACTAAGTATATGATACAAGAGGAGTTGCACTACTAAATTCGATGTTTGGGAGAAGCAATGTAGTTGTATTGTAGTTTGTAAGGTATGAAAATGCTAAATGATATAAGAAGTTGATCAAGACAATGAAAGAAGAGTTGAATATGATTGAGAAAAACAAACAAAAGAGCTAATGGAGAGGCCCGCAAAGATGGGAGTTGTTGGAGTTAAATAGATTTTCAAGAAATTGAATTTCGATGCCTCTTGCGGACAAGCTCATGGCTAAATTATTGGTGAAATGGTATGCACAAGTTTGTGGAGTTGATTTCTCTTAGACTTTTGCACCTATTGCAAGGATGGACACACAATTAGATTCCTATTAGTTGTGTCAGGCCAACATGTTACAAAATGTTTCAACTAAAGGTGAAGTCAACATTTCTGAAATGTTCCTAAATGGAGTGTTAAAAGACGATATCTACATTGAGAAACTGGATGAGTTCATCACATCAGGGAAGTAGCAAAAAGTTTATTTGTTGAACAAGACTCTTTATAGGTTGAAGCGAGCTCTTAGGGTTTGGTATAACCAAATGGATAAACACTTGGAAACTTCGGTTTTGTAAAGATCAGTTTGAGTGAATACACGCTCTATGTAAAAAAAATCATGTATTGATATCGTGATTGTATCTCTCTATGTAGATTACTTTTCTCTTGCAGGAAGTGATAAAGCTCAAATAGAGTTTTTCGACCACGAAATAATAAAGATATTCAATATGAGGAGTGCAAGAGTGTGGAGTAAACACTCTAACTATTCAGATGGAGAAGTTACAAAAGGTTGATTGAGAAGAACCTACATAAGAGAATGTGTATTAGTTGATCTCACATTCCATTACATTTGACATCATGTATATTTCTGTAAGTGTTTTATCCACTATCTAAGTAAAAATCACATAGTTTCTAACAAAAGTATTTTAAGATATCTGAAAGACATATTGACTTTTGGAATTAAAATTAGCAATGTTGAGAGCTTTGAGATGCATTGTTATATAGATAAGAAGTAGGTTGGCTCCTTAAATGATGTATAGAGCACATTTGAGTATTGTTTCACTTTTTGTTATAGTGTTTTTTCGATGTAAAAAAAAAAAGATATAATTGGTCAATGAACTATAGAAGTTATATCATTGCCAGAGTTAGGGCTGACAGATAAAGACACAAAAAAAAATGATTGATCGAATTAAGGTTGGTTGGGGTTGTCGATTTTTCTATAGAAAATTTTGAAACTCGACTGACTAATCGGCATATGTACATTAGGTTTTTATAAAATGAGAATAGAAGAAAGCGCACTACCACCAACCCAGGATAAAACATCTTGCTTAGTGATTTTTCTTTTTTTTTTTTTTTAGCCTAAGTTTCCAAGTCCACTAATATAATTATTTTAAATTTTTTCATAGAAAATGATTGACTTAAAATAAAAAGAATTGCAAATTATAGGAGGCTAACAACAACACTCTAAATCCATATTTCCTTTTCATTTACCTTGCATTTGATTGTAAATAAATAAATAAAGACCGACCAACTGATAGTCGATTTTGTATCAATTTTATGGTTGATTTTCTCTCATGACCACTAACATATGGATCTACACCCTTAGTAGCATTAGCAGTTACAAGAGCAAACTAACTACTTAGTTGAAGAAATTAATGCACGAAGGCTGGAAGAGAGTGTGAAGGTGTTTGCAAATAACCAAGTTACTTTAATTGCTTGTTTGATATCCATATTTTCATGGTAGTATCTCGCATTAAGATAAAAATAGGAAAAACTACTGTTCACACGAGATTTCTAGCGAAATTTGGTTCGTGGAGTTGAACTTGTATTGATGTTATATTTACGTTGATTTGATGCGATGTGGTTCGATCTATAGAATTTCATCCTCTGATTCTCTTTCGACTGGATGCTTACGTTTGATTTCAAACCACGTGATGTTCTTAAAGTTAGAGCCTTGGAAGAAAGCTTGAAGTTAGAGCATTGGAAGAAAGCTTGTATTTTCAAATGAGTTTCAGTCTTCTAGCTCTTGGGAGAGTTCTCTCTAGACCTTATGGAGTAAAAAATTTCCTTCTTCACAAATGAAGATAACTCTTCGAGTTCCCTAGTTGGCTTTTATGGATTTGGGCCTAGTTTGGTCCATGGACCATACCCACGCAATTAATCACATGTATTTGGGTCATATTTAATTTTTGGCTCAATTAAATTTTAGCCCAAATAAATAATATTTAATTTAACCAAAATATTTAATTTGATCCAATTGTCATAATAAAATATTTAATTTGATCCAATTGTCATAATAAAATATTTAATTTGATCCAATTGTCATAATAAAGACATGTGACATCATTATAATTATTGTCCAATTTGTTTTTAAATTTAATTTGGAACACATGCCAATTTTTAGTTAATCTCAAATCCAATTATTTTAGTAAATGACGTGACAATTTGTAATTGGTTTCAATTTTTTTTATTAAGAACTACATTTTTAGTTCTCAAGTTTTGATGAATATGTGTTTTTGGTCCAAATGAACCTTTTTAATCTCCATTTGGTCTTCGAGTTTTTCAAAATGTACATTTTTATCTGTGTTTAAAAAAAAGGTTTATAAGGTTCTAAAAGCATTTTATGTTTGATTTTTTAAAAATAGTTTTAGAGAAGATATGATCTTTAGGAGTTATTCTTCTAATTTAAAATGTCATATAATTATTTAAAATAAAAGCATAAAGTTATTTGAGGAGTATTTTAAACCTATTTTTAAAAATTGAGAGACTAAAAAGACACATTTTAAAATCTCAAGACTAAATGAGTCTATTCTTATAAACCTGAAAACTAAAAATATCTATTTTTAAAACTCACGCATCAAATGCACATATTTATGAAAATCTAGAAACTAAAAAGATAATTTTTTCATAAAAATATTATGTTTAAAGAGAAATACAAAAGGATGAGGTCCTCCCTTAAAACACAAAGGAGTACATAATAGATATCTTAGGTAAGTATTTTAATTAGAAGTCCCATATTAGAGTTAACTCAAGCTGCAATTCTATTTTTAATTAGTCCAAAGCTCATGTTTCTATTTTCTAGGGAAATTGTTAATAGATATGTTTAGTTTAAGTATCTGTATCTATATAGATCTAGGAGTTAGTAGGTAGTTTTGTGGAGTTAGATTATTAGTGAGAGTTTTTCTGTTTTATGCTGTCTAACTCAACTATTTTTACTGCTTTGTAGCATTAGTATTTATAGTGCTCCAATTCTCATCTTTCTTTCTAACAAAAACAACAAAACAGCATATATGCCCCAACCTCAACTAACAACAGTACAATTTAAACAAATTCAAAATCAACATCATTAACTTAACTAAAAGTACTCAACATATAAATTATGAAGCAATCATGAAAAATCACAAGCATTTGGTTAGCAACGTTGTTCGAATAAATTGGTTTGAATAATTCAAATAACAGACCAACGTGCTAATTCATATTAATGTCGATTGAACTAATTCATATTAATATCGATTGAACTAAACTCTTATCAATTTACGAGGAGCTTTTAAACTTTCTATTACCATTATCTATGGTTGAATACCGTCCACACATAGTAAAGCATATTGACCATGAGGGAGCTTGAATTCCAACCTCGAATGGTTAGAAAACCCACCAAATTCAAGAAACCGTCCAGATGAATTCAAGTATGAAATCCAAAATATCTAATATTGAAGCTTTATTTGGGGAAAAATGGAAAAGATTTTCAAAAGCTTTTTTGAGCTGGAGAATTTTGGACCTCACCAAATTCTCTGGTCAAGATTCATCCAACTTCAAATCCCCCACAGCTCCCCACTTTCCTCCTTTCCCTCACACAATTCCCAAACATAACAATCTAAGAGCTCTAATCTTGAGCTATCTCACATACCCATTTCAAATCTCTGGCGGAAAATCGTTGAAGGGGTTTCCTTTTCGTTTCTCAAATCGACTCACAGGCGAGGGGGGGTCGATTTTGATTAGCGTATTTCCTCTGGTTTTATCTTCCTAAAAGGATGGTGGGAGCTTTATCTATGGTGGGTTCTTCAGTAGTGGATTCTCATACTTCCCCCTGTTTGTGTTTGGATGCTTTGCCCACAACCAGCATCAATCTCAAAAGTTGTGGGGATTTTGTAATGAAAAAGAAATATTCAATGGGTCGACAGCGTTTGCCGAAACCCAAGCACTTGGATCTAAGCAGCTCGTTTGTCGATAATGGCCTGGAGTGGCTGCTCTCGGTTGATATGATAAATAGGAGTTCAAGGAAGCAGACCAAGAATAGAAGACTTGTGGTTGTTGATGAACTTGGGGGGCAGTATGAAGATAACTTTGATGATGTTAAAATGGTAAGAATGTGAATTTGGAATTGTTATTCATCTGTATGCTCAAGACTGAATTTAGATTGGTATTTAAGCACGTTTTGGTAGTTTCTTGTGTTGCTGAAATGTATGTTACTGAATTTGGATAAGAAATCCCATGTAGCTTAATGAACGGTTTAACGGTTTAAGTCTAATCCAAAAGTGCTTTGACTGTGTGCTGTGGTTCTAGCTTTGTGTAGTATTTGGAGCTATTTTCATTTTGATAAGACATGATTTTGGGTACTTTGGAGATTATAGTTCTTGGAAGGCTTCCTTTTAGACAACTTTACTTGAACAAATCTGTATCCTTGAGGTTATACAACTGTATTCTTGAGTTCTAAGGAAGGCTTCCTTTTGGTTTTGCAATGATTTGGTTACAATTCATCTACGGTATGCAGTCTTAGGAATTCACATTTCTTTCTAGTACCTTGATTCTTTTACTACGTTGATAAACATCTATGATATAGGACAACGCTACCATAATTGTTGTAATGAGGTGATTCAGATGCAGATGGGGTTCTCAGCATAGGAAAATTGTGAAAATCCTTTCTTCCAAATGATCAAGCGAAGGTTTGACTGAGAGCTGAGAAAGTTGGCCTTTCTACTAATACTTTAAAGGCATGCTAGAGTCTAGACTAACAGCACTAGCACGTGTTCTCTTGCTTGCTAGTGCTTTCGAAGATTGGAGGGCATTCGTTATCGACTTTAGTAAGCTAGCTAGAAATAACTTCTTGGATGCTGTGGACTTGGTTGACCGTAGCAAATGGTATTAGAGCCAAAATTTCGGTTACACCATGGTTAAGAGGAGTTTCTGTCTTATGTAATATTGGGGAATGTACTAACACATAAATACAACATAAAGAAGTAATACAAAATAAAAAATTGTAAACTGCAAAAGATTGTCCCACACTTATACTTCCACATAATCGCTATACTAAAGGACCTATTACTAGAATAGCTTTCAATACACAAATTACAATTTTGACTGCTGAACGACCAATATAGTTCCAAGGTAAGGAATAGGAATAGAAGCACGTTGGTCAATACAGCAATACTCACAATTGTTACTTAAGTCGACTCACGGAGGCTATTTAAAGCCACCAGTGATATACACATGCAATACAAAAACCAACAGGTTGATGCAAGAGGCAACTGGAAGTGTTATTTTTATGCTTATGAGATATGCTTGAGATTTTAATTTTTCATTAAGTTTGTTATAGTCAGGTCCTGCATTTTCAAATTATTGGTTGATACTTCTTTTTAGTTTGATTTTAGTGACTTTCCAGTTTCTTGAGCTTTATCTTCTCCCATCCTTTGCTAATTCATTTGCCTACGAATTAATTAGTGAATTGACTGAAATTTCTCTGGCCCAGCAAATGCTTAATTATTTTACATACAAAGCTGTGAGGACTGTTATGAACCAGCTGTATGAAATGAACCCCCCACAGTACAGGTGGCTTTACGAGTACGTGCTATCTTTTGTTGCACTCTGAGACTTGCTTTTTTAATTTATTTATTTATTTTATTTTTTCTGTGTTACAGCATAACTGGAGTCAGTTTACTATGTTGGTTTCGATATAGACGCATGAAATAGTTGCAGTATTTTATATCATGCAAAATCAAGTTTGGCTGTCAAATTATTTCTTGTTAGAATGGACTTGGTCTTAAATTTTGATTCATATGTTTTCTTACTCACAGTTTCGTGTTAAACAACAAGCCAACAGACGGAAAGCATTTCATCCGAAGGCTTGTGAAGGTACTTCTAAAAATTATTACCTACCTTCATGACTTGGATACTTTTTCTGTGACAAACAAGTAACCGTCATTTCATTAATGAGAGGAAATTACAAAAAGGTTCGAGTGATCATTAGAATCACAAAAAAATTGCCAATGAATGGAAAGAGAAGTTAGGCGTGTTAGTAAAAGAGTTTAAATTTTTAGCTTTTTCCTTGAAGATGCAGACGGTTTTTCTTGAGCGATAATAACCAAAGGATGGCTTCATTGTGAGAGATCCGTAAACCTCTTTACTAATGTATGACTTGGAAACTAATTGGTTGTACGGAGAAGCAAAGCTTGTCTAATCGATGCTTCACATATGTTTTTCGCTATCGATTTTAGGGCCTGTTATATTTTGGAGTGATAGTTGATTAAAGGCATGCTTTAGAATGATTTTAAGTGCAGTAATAGTGATTTTAACCATTTCCAAATCACTCATAAACATATCATTAGACTCTTACTATAACTGTTCCCAAAGTTCTTATGCTTGCTTGCTTTTTTAGGCCTACCGTAACACAAAGATGTTACAAAATATGATACGTTTCAATATGATTGTTAAATTGTGTACACTATGCTTTAACTTCTAGTTTAGTCTACAAGTTTCATTATAGTCTAACTATTGATTAAACCTGCTACTAAGTAATATTAAATGCACCATGTACATAAACATTCTCTAACGAGTGAAAAAACAATTGTTCTAAGTGTGTATAAAGCTCCATAATTTGCTGACAAATTTGAAGTAGGAAAAAGAGCTAAATTCAAAGATTTGTTTCTAGGATGGAGGTTTAGTATGTGAAAAATGAATATACATATTAGAGTGAGAAAAAACTGTGGACCTCAAGATTGCATGCCAAGTTACACGAAGGCCTGTGCCTAATTGAGGCCATTTTGCTTGACAATAAGTCAGCTTAAATACACAACTAAAATATTTTCTTTTACTTCAGAATCCCAAATATTCCAGTTTAAAGTTACAGCATCAAGGTTTAAGGTCATTTACGGTGCGGTAGATGTGGAATGGTTGACCACACCCACCAAACTTGTGTTTACCACTATTGACAAGAATTGAACGCATGTATTGTAACAAAATCATTATAGTTGTGTATTTAAGCTTGACACAAGGTTAGCTTAAATACACTGCTAAAATGATTTCTTTTACTTGTGGGTTCCGAACATTCCAGCTCCAAAATAGCGTTTTACTGCACCTGAATCATTGTTTTCCTAATTGACAGGAACAGCAAGATCTTGCTGAAAGAGTAATGATCACACGTCTCCACCTCTATGGAAAATGGGTGAAGGTATTGTTATCATTGTCGTATTCCTTTCCTTTCAATACAATATGTTCTTCTAATTATAGGAAGACCAGTATTTATATAAATGGAAACAAAAGCATGCAAAAATTTATTTCTTCTGTGGTGTAGAAATGTAACCATGCGGAAATATACCAAGAGATCTCGGACGAAAATGTGGAATTAATGCGAGAACGACTTATGCAGACTGTTATATGGCCTTCAGATGACACAAATACAGAGAAGATTGGCTAAAGAAAGTATCGAGTCATTTTGAGTTCTCTCCCTTGACATTCTTATTGTATTGCATCCTTCAATCGTAATTAGTTTGATTGTCGAGTTGCCGATCTTATTCTCACCAGTCAAGAAGTAGAAGATCAGTGCTGCAGTCTTTTTTTTTTTCCTCCTTTGGTTGAAGATATGTATGTAATCAATCATTATATAATGTAAGATGTACATACATTTAGCATCCATTTTAGTTATTGTGAAGGTATAATGTAGAGCTGGGATTTCATCTGTGCTTCTATTTATTCATATGCATATTGGGATGAAAGAGTACTAGAATGAGCAATAATGTGCAATATAGTTCTTTCCTTGTTTTTCCCATCTTGGACGTAAATATGTCTTCTTTTACTTGAATGTGCTTGAGTTTTGAGATTGTTTGGTGAGTTATCAAGCAAGATGTTGAGAATAATACAACTTTTCTCAAGTTTGTAACATGCAGGACAAAACTAATTGATTATTCAAGGAGAGAAAGATTATAAGTTGGTAATTGGACAAATTTTTTGCAAAGAAACTTTTGAACTTGAAAAAAAAAATCAAAAGAAATCATTGAACAACAAATACTCAAATTTCCTACAAGATAAATCATTTTCTTCTCTAAATCATATCATCAACTAATAAAGAAGCATTTAGTCAAGTTGTCGATAAGACTAAACACCTACTTCGAGTATCATAGAAAAAAACTTGGAAGAGATGCACCCAGAAGCATGCATATTAATTGAGCTTCATTTTTCTTTTTTTTTTCCCATACAGCGGATGTTTCTTGTAGCTCTACTTCACATAAATAATATGGGGTACTTCAAATATAGTAAAATAAACTAATATATTTAGTCTATCAATATGACTGATAGAAGTATATCAATATCTGGCATCAATGTTTATTCAATATCTGGCATCAATGTTTATTCAATATCTAGCATTAATGTTTATTATTGATAAAATCTGAAATTTTGTTATATATTGTAATTATTGTCAAAAAAAATTCCCCTAAATAAAATCTAAATTAAATTTGTTATTATAAAATATTATGATTGGAATATAACAAGCATATATGAAGTGCAGAAGAAAAAAAAATACTAAATCAAACAAACTTTGCATCCCAAACACATTATTCAACTCCACACATTAATCAACTCTCTAAACCAAAAGAACTCTAAATTTAATGATTTGACTCAATATTTCAAAAGCACTGAATTTATGGTGGTTTGTGTACTCGATGACAATTCATATATATTTTATGAAGTTGGAAGCTCAAATCCTCCACATGGCCTCGTTTAACACTTAGTAAAAACCAAAGCTCAAGAATAGCCATTGAGGGAATGCAAACCATCATCAACGGCAATGGAAAGAGATTATGTTATATCAATTTAAACATCTTAAATTCTGCTGCTTTATCACCCTCTCATTTGTACACTTGATAAACAAAAAATGTTAGAAAAGCAATGAGGTGGATCATCAATAACCACACGAGTTAGAACACACAAGCTGGTTGGAGTGCATCCCTCCCTCTTGAATCACAGAATAAGAATAGTTCTGCTACTCAAAAAGGCACATACATTAGGGATAAATATGGATCAACACCACAATAGAATTTCAAAAGTGATTCATACCGTTCTCTCAATTTCTTTATGTAAAATGGCCTCGGTTGCATCTTTATCCTATTCATTAACTATGATTGAACCCATGTAAATTTAACTAGCAACAAAACAAACTAAATAGAAAATTAAGTATAGTAATAGATTGAGGATCATAACAATAACTACTTTGAAGGAAGGGGGGCATTTGAATCATCATTGTTAGCCCCCTACCTAGGAATTAATTTCCTAAATGTTACCTTGACACCTAAATGTTGTAGGAGACAACTGTATGAATTGATTTAAGCTAGCTTAGACACTTACGGATATTAAAAAAAAAAAAAAAGGAAGGGTACAGCTGCATGAATTTGCTCAAATAATATGTGCCATCCCTGAAAAGGTAAAATTTACCGAAACAATCATCCATTTGGTTTGGGGTGTTTTTCCATAACATAGCTTCAGTATATGTTTATCAGAAAGAAAGCATGCCTCTAGGTCTTAGTGACCGCTGGAGCAGGGTATGAAAGAGGCAACTTTGTCTATATTCTAAACTCCACCAAAGAGAAAGCAATTCAGATTACATGATGAATATTGAATAGTGAAGTTTTTTATAGGTAATATTTACGAGTCTTATATTACACTTTCAAGCCAAACTATCATATGATATGACCATGTGACAGGAGAAAAAAAAGAAGAATTTTAGAAAAAGAGATCAAAATTTCCACCAATAGAGGCTGGTATGCATCCAAAAATGAAGATTTTTATGATTAACCTGTACGGCCAAGAACCGCCCGTGGAATATATTCTGGAAAACGAGAAAAGCCTTCATGCTCCTGTGAGGCCAATGACAGCAGACAAAATTTTGGTATGTTAGAGCTCATGTTACATTTCTTTATTCATAAACTACAAAGCAAATCAAGATATCCCAGGGTCGACAAATCTCATTAGAGAGACAGAGACAAAATTAAGTTATCCATCACAATTCATAAAAGAAAATATAGAAGATGATAGACTAAAAGATTCACCAATCGAGTACTCAAAAATTGTCTTTTTTTTTTTAAAGAACAATTGCTTATTTCAAAGATACTGTTACCATAATTTAATAACATGTGACAGTTTGGTTATAGTTCACAAGTAAATTATCTGTCACTTGCTCAATGAAATAATAAATAGCATTTTATTTCATTTGGGCATCTGGGAAGGGATAATCAGACATAATCTAACGAGATTCAAACATACCAGATGGATCAAAGCCGCCAACAAAAAGCTCAACAATATCCTACAGAACGGTGGATGAAAAACAAAACTGCTAGCACCGCACTTCTTCTCTTGGGTTTTGAGGATGGGAAAATTTATAATGTAATACCATCACCGAAAGCCATTAGCTGTCCAAGCACTGTTCTCACACGGAGCTGTAAAGGAGAAAAGACTTGGTATTAAGATAATATATAAAGGGGAAAAGGGAGGATGGGAAAGTTACATGGCAAATAGATCTGACCTTTACGTCCAGGCACGGATCATTGACCATATTCTTTATTTGAGAAATAATACCAGCATTCCTTAGCTTTGTGACACGATCTAGTGCACGAGGACTTGAAGGCAAAGTAAGATTTATTATTGCCCAGATAGCAGCAATTCGAAGCTGACTGTTATCACTCTGCAAAAACTTCACCACAAACGAGTGGATCACGTCATCTCCTCGTGGAAATAGTTGTTTCATTACCCCTTCCTTATGAAACTCATTTCCACTTGCAACATTGCAAAGTACATACATTCCCTGCATCAGTCAAACTTCAATAATTATTCCACTACATGAAGCTTATTGCTTTCTTCTCTAACATCTCTACTCCTTTCCAATATGGACTGCTTGATAGTTTTCATTGATATACTCGATACAGATGTTATAGTCATATAAAATTCCTATATACAGATTCTATAGTAATAAAATTCCTAAAGGATCGTTAAACATGATCTGCTGAAACTTAACTGTTCAATGCAGACAGCATGGACATTAGCCATGAGATGGCGCCTTTCTTCGAAATCAAGCTTTCTTTAAAAGCATACAGCATATTTAACATTTCAGTAACATATAAGCAGCAGCAGAACTTCACCTGTGTCTAACTTTTTATTACTATCATTAATAGCAGACCCAGAAAGTCAACTTAGGGGAGCACAAATTTATGGGACGTTAGAAGTTTAACCCATGAACTTCAAAATTTGTATCTATGTATGGTCTCTGAACTTTAAGAAGTACCAACTAGGTCTCTAAGTTCTCTATTTTTTGTCAAATAGATTTTCTTAAAGTGTCAGGTTTGCATCAAATAAATATTTATGAAACTTGAAATGATTATCAACCAAGTTTTTTATACAACTATTTTTTCTAAAATAACTTACAAAATATTTATATATCTTTATACGTTTGCATATATGAGAAAAATTAAAATAGAATGAAATTCTTTTTAACCAGTTTCAACACTCCAGAGTGCACATTAAAATAATGCAAGAATATGTATATTGCAAAGTTAAGAAAGAAAATGAAAACTAAAAGAATATATAATAAATATGTGTATAAAAACTTGGAAAAAGAGAAACTAAATGAATAAACCAGTTTTTTTCGATTCTAAACTGAAAATTGCAAATAAAAGAAAATATATTTACATTAAATGAAATCAAAAGAAAATATTAAAAAAATGCAAGAAGATGGCTTAATGAAGGATCAAACGAGGTTGGGCCTTGGGAGGACAACTCAACAACCATGCCCACTTGATCATTGTACCAAAGACAAATTATATGAAAACGTTCAAAAAGCGCTATACATGTATATAAAACTGATCAATTGTTCCCCCTTTTTCCCAATGTGAATCCACCCCTCCCTATCATCCTATGAAAGAAATCCACCATCATTCCTAATCTTTCCATCAATATTGGCTCCCTTAAGAAATTTCAAAATTTCCCTTTCATGTTTGATATCAGCTTTCTAAGAGTAAAGTAGACATGTAAAGAAACAGGAGCTCTAGACAAATGCCACAATCGCCAAACCAAGTGAGGAACGGTATTGAAACTCCGATGGAAAGGAGACAGTCTTCATTGGCTAATTTCCCAAGGTCGTTTGCTCAACCAATTTCCAAATATTAAAAAAATTTGGGCTTCCATCTAAACACATGACCAAGTAAGATATAAGCCACCTGCTTGCGGCATAAGCAGGCAAAGATGAGATTTCCTTTATCTTTTTGTCACTAAAGAGATAATTTGAATTTTAACGCACAATTTTTTACTTTTATCTTGCTTGCTTTCTTAAAAGAAAACATGAAAATAATTTTATTGATAAATTGATGTAGCCAAAGTAACCTCAAGGAGAAATCCTCCAAGAAGCAAGAATGTAGATCTTTTATTAGAATGATTAATGTGATTCATACAAGAGGAGAAGACTCCTATTTATAGAGTTCTATTACAATTGAGGTTAAAAAGGGAATTAACCTAGAATATTACCTAATTACCCAATTAACCCTTAGTCTTCTTACATCATAAATGATGTTATAAACGAAAAGAAAAACATCAACAGAATCCTGAGACTAGTTCAAAGGTTCTCATGGCCTTAAAACTGGAAATATCTCTCTAGTTTGTCGGTCTCTAAATCTATGTAAAATAGTACTGAATAGTGTCAGACTTCTTATGAGATCTTTCCAGGAGGGAAAATGTAAATACTTCGACATAGCATGTTTAATCAATTTGTGCGTCTATTGTCTTTAGGTAACATAGTTACTGTATGTTTATCTTTATTCAGCATGGTAGTTATTAGCCATTACTAAGCTTGGCTCAGAGTTGCCAGGTTATTATCAGTAAGTTGGTAACTAATACCACCTGGCAAAATCAGGCTCTTTCTTAGAAATAGACTGCTTTCCAATCATTTCTTAGACGTTTCCTCTCCAAAATAAAACTTCCGAAAAAATAAAATTAAACTAACCTGAACTCCAATTTCATCTGTTGAAATATTTTGCAATTGTCGGCCAATAGTATTCAATACAATGGCATCTTCAGCAAACGCATACTCAATTGAATCCTCACATCCATCAATAAGATTGCGCACAAGGGCCATAGCATGCTCCTGTATGGAAGGCTCAGGATCTGAACATAAACAGGTGATGCAACATTGATTAAACACAAAATAAAATCAACAATGAAGATGGACAGACAGAGTTCAACAGTACCGCAAACAAGGCTAGCTAATAAGGAAGCTGTTAACTCCATGAAGATTGCTTCTTTACACATAATATTTGTGAGGAACATTAAATTCCTTAAAGCCCACAATGCATTAAGCCTTATTTCCAAGTCCATAGACTTTGATAATCGAACCAGCTCTTTCACGCCTCCACATCCTATAAATATTGATCTCTTTGTTGAAAATTCAACCACTATGTTGCTAATAGCACCAAGTGCTGCAAGCTGGTTAAAGAGTATGAAATGATAATTATCGTTCAAAACCAAAAATAACTGAAAAGTTCTCCAAACAACCCCTTTCAATTTGAACATTCAATGGCTTAAAAAGTAGGAAGATTCCCACTATTGGGAAACTTGATTTAGTAAGATAATGGGCATACCTGAACATCATTACAAGGATCGTGTAAAAGCCGAACTACGGGAAGGACAACTGCTTCGTTCATAAAGTAACCTGCACTCAAATTCTGAATAGGACACTCTTAAAAAGCAGGAGAAGGGGAAAAGACTATGAACATCAGAAAAGCTAATATTAATACAATATTACACACCTTGATAGATCGAGAAACACTTCTCAAGCAAGTGCAAGCTGCAATACGTATGTCGCTACTTTCATGTTTTATGGCATCAATCACTATGTTCATTACCTAGGTCAAGATCATAAGAAAATAAACAAAGTCCATAAACCTTAGAACAAGTTAAATTTAAACGAATTTCAGATTGGCTAACCTCCATCAGTCAGCAGCTTAGTTAAATTATAAAAATGTAGAATAAAGAAAAAATATTTTGAGTACCCACTACAATTAATATATTTCCATATGCTGCTGCTTCTTCCTTCTTTTTTTTTTTTTTTCCTTTTTCTTAATTTTTAAATTTTTTTTTCTTTTATTGAATTCGAATAGACCAGCAGGTATAATTAACTTTTTTCCTTTGAGAAACAGATAACAGGACACCTTTGTCAAACAGAAAAACAAGTCTTTATAGCAAGAATCAGTAGCAACTTAGGTCAGAAATAGCCATTGAGAAAGATTCAAATAGACAAGCAAGCAACTTTAGATGTCAATTTAGGTACCTAGCCATGTTGACTTAGTGAAAAACATGACTAATCTCTTGACTAGGAAAACTGCACAAGTTAAATACAAGTAATCGATAAATGTTACGATCAAAACTAATAAGTTGGTTTCATAATAAATAAGTTGATGCAATCAGAATAATAAGCAAACCTGCAAAGAGAGAAATCTAGACCTACAGCTCTCCAACTTTGAGCACAGATGAGAAAAGGCCAGCAACATTCCTTGAAAACGTCTAGGACTTAACTGATCCTTTTGCAAGTAATTGTACAACTTATCAATTGCATTTGCCTCAAAAGCTAATTTCTGTAGCTCCTCCTTCTCTGCAATTAAAGTTGAAAAAACAAACGGAGCTTCATCTCCAACTTGATCTGGACTGTCAAGAAGCTCAAGCAAACTATGTATCAATTTCATTTTGATTCCAATATCTTGCAAATAACAAGGTGATGAATTCCTTATAACAATTAAGCATACGCAGGCTAACAATCTTGTCTTGGGATTTCTGTCCTTCATAAGCTCAATTATATAATTCAGACAATTTTCTCTACCAGGTTGCATGAACCTTGCTATCGCTTCAACATTGTTTTTAAATATCGTTGCAATAGACTCCAAACTAGCATCCCTTTGACTCAGAGAACCATCAAGAAGGTCAATCAGTTTCTCTAGAACTCCACCATCATGCAATGCCTTCTGCTCTGCAATTGTCTCACATGAGTGAACAATGATACTTGCTCCAAGTCCAGTCACGTTTTCATTTTGACTATTCAATAACGAAAGAAGAAATTTGGTGTTTTCTTGCTGAAGGAAATCATGCTTTGGAGCCAACTTTGATTGATAAATCATTCTTAACGAACGAGCTCCTGCATCCACAACCTTAGAAACAGAAGAAAAAAGTATACCCAACAAAGTTCACATTATGATTGAAAAGTGAGGTGAAAGAAAGAAGACAACAGCAAAAATGTTGCATTATCTACACTACCAATTTTTGAAATTTTTTGAAGGAATAATCATAAAAAGAAAGGTAAAATTGAAAAGATTTTGAAAGGAATAACTCCTTTTTTAATTCTTTTTTCCTCCTTTTAGAAGATGGTAGTTCTGAAAGAGTATTTAAGGAATGTGCTAACCAAACCAAATCCTTCCCACACTCAAAAAACTAGTCCAGTTCCAACGAGATCTTCTTTTTTATTTAGATTAGAAGATGTAAGAATCGACGCCACAGAAATGAAACTAAAAACTAAGCGAGAATTAGAAAATTGCTCGAATCTTTAATCAACTAGTTAAAATACAATCCTCGCATTTGTAACTTAAAATTAACTTCATAATTGAAAATTGCAATAGACCAACAATAAAAGACTGCTCAATTTCCTAAGAAATGCAATTCCAAATAGAAACAAAACGGCTAAAGAGAAGAAAAAAAGAAGAACCTTGGGATCGGGATCGGCAAGCAATCGAAGCAGTTTAGGGAAGGCTCCGGCATCGAGAACGGCAGAGACACCAGCGTCGACGCCGCAAGCAAAGCTGCCAAGAACAGCAGCGGACTGGACGAGAATGTTGGGGTCAGAAGTGGAGGAGAGAATAGCAGCAACGTGAGGGACAACGCCGAGCTTGATGAAGGAAAGCTTCTTAGTGCGGTTACCGATGATCTGATTTTTGATGTCTCTCAATGCCTTGAGGTTAACGGCGGCGTCGGCGACAGTCAATCGGGCGATGAGGTCGGAGGAGGGCTTGGGAATCGCAGAAGAAGCTGAGGTTGGCATCGTCCCAGTACTGAGAGAGCTACTGGGATGGGAATGGCATCGAGGCCACAGCAGAGAGAGCTTCAACACAATCTCCAATGGAGTTTTTCGGGGGAAAAGGATTTTTCTTTTCTTTTTTTTTTGGATCCTCCAATAATTTGATGGTTCAAAAGCAAAATAAACATCTTCTTTGATAATGTGTATTTTTATGAAACATCTTACCAATAATGGTATTCTTTTTATTCGAATTAATGTTGAAAATTTGTTGTTTTTTTAGGGAGTTTTTTCAAACAAAAAAGACTTATAACAAAACACCAAACTAGTACTCATAAGAGCATTTTTTAAATATTTTTGCCCTTCCATCTTGATTAGCTCTTTCTTTCATGTCTTCTTGCTGCGATTTCGTTTTTTTCCGTCGTCTTTCTTCTTCTCTTTTTTTTAAGTCGTGTACAAAAAAATAAATAGCAAAATCTAAAAATCTTGTATAAAGAATCTTGAAAAAAAAAATCATTTAGATTGGAGTAGTCAAATGTAAACGATCGATAAAAAAATAACGATTGTGTATAAACAATCTTGAAAATGGATTGGAGTAGTGTAAACGATCGTATAAAACTAGTATATGAAAATCTAAACGATCGTGTAATAAAAGATTTTTAAAATAGTGTACCAAATTTTGAAAAAAAAATCATTTAGAGTTCGGTTCCCAAATCAACGATCACATATAAACGAAAGATCGTGTAACCAAATTAAAACGTACTATTGATGGCGTGGTTGACGGGACATTTTTGGTATTTTACACGGTGCTCCTATGGACTTTTTCCGATTTTAGAATTATTCTGTATGTCGTAAATATTTTGCCGCTTTTTTATATTTTTGAAAACACCAAAAAACAAACTAGTCTTGTAAACATCTTATCGAGAAAACTTTTGATTTGAAAGTTTACTTAATTTTTTCGAAATAACATTTTCTTTTTATTTATAAAAAATATTTTCAAATTTGTTCCAAAGTATAACAAACTCTAAAAAGAGAGGTTAATTTTGATCCTTAAATGATAATTTGTTTTAAAATTACATCTAAACTTTAAAAAGTAGTCTTACACTTAAAAAAAATCGAAATTACATTTAAAAATCATTAGTGTATGAATTTACTACTAATAATAGCTATGTAAAAATAAAACTATATTTAAAAAAACAATTGTTTGAATTTTTCTTAGGTTCAAGATATTCTTCTTTTTGTTTGTTTTTCATATATATATACTCTTTTTTCTTTTCTAACTTTTACCAATTTTCTAAGCAATTAAAATAAAGAAAACAAAATTCTAGCATCAAATCTTACAAAATCTAACCAAACTATTTTTTTGTTCCAAATTTTTAAATATTGTTATACTTTATGACAAGTATATAGAAAGGTTCCATTAAATGATAAATAGTTTCCTTAGCACATTATTTTTTTCTTTGTTTTTTTATATATTCGAAAATATTTTTAGAGGTTTGTCATGTGAATAAATTTTCTACTTTTCATAATAAAATTCTCAAATTATATTTATTGACCTTTCTAGAACAAGAAAAATAAATAGTTCATTTCCTAAAAATAGAAAAAAAATTAATTATAGCACACGTATTACCTCTCCTAATTATAATTTTATTTAAGATAATTATAAAAAGCGATATTTTTAAAAATAGAAACTAATAGACTTCTATTCTATCAATGCCACTAATAAAAGCATATCAGTATATATCAATATTTATTATTGATAAAATATGAAATTTGCTATATATCGTAAATATTTTGTCAAATTTGCTATTTTTGACAATTTCCCTCGTAAAAATACACATTGTTATGTTAATTGTTATGTTAAGTAAATAATTGTGTTTTTGTGTTCAATTGGTTGGTTCAAGGTGGTCAACTTTATGACTTCTTTGAAACTCATTTTATTTTAATAAAATTAAACCATTACATGGAATTCAATTTTTATATTTTATATATTTTTAGACTAGAATCCAATTTAGAATAAACAAAAAACACATCGGAAAAATCTTATGTGTACTTGTCGAATAATAAATTTTGGGACCAATCACAAATTACTACGTCATTTATTAAATTAACGATGAAAATACAAATAATTGAATTTAAGACTAATTAAAAATTAACATGTGTCCCAAATTAAAATTGAATACATAAATTGGTCAATTATGATGATGTCACATGTTTTCATTATAACCAATGGATCAAGTTAATTATTTTCGTTTAATTAAATATTATTTACTTGGCTAAAGTTTGATTGAAAACAAAGAAAGCTTAATTTAGTCCAAATGCTAAAATGACCCAAATTCATATGGTTGAGCTCATAGGTCTAAACCATAGACCAACTAGGTTGAAGCTGATAAAGGCCACCAGAGAACTCTATAAAGCGAGGAGTTATCTTCATTTGTGGGGGTTAAAAATTTTGGACTCCAAAAGGTCTAGAGAATTCTCCTAAGAGCAAAAAGACTCTCAAATACTGAAGTCGACCATCCCCTCCAACTTTAAGAACATCACATGTTGTGCTTCCTCCAAATCAAGCTTAGGCATTCAACCGAGAGAGAATCAGAGGATCAAATTTTAGAGATCAAACCACATCGCATCTGAAACGACCCAACTCCTTATACTAAGCTGAGGTCATTACTATTAAAAAGATAATAAATTTTCTTAATAAAAAAAATATGAAAATGAAATTACCTCAAATACTTATTAAATTCATAAACAAATGTTTTAAAGATAAAACTAAAACAAAATACTAACTCGAGTCCTATATAGTTTTAAAGATAAATAAATAAAATAAAATAATGCATCAGATCCAATGACATGAAGCGGAAACAAAAAGAAATCCCAATGGCTCGCCATGGTCACTTCTTGTCATTCGCCAGCTTTCCTCGACTCTTACCTCTACCTCTACCGGTAAAATTAAATAAGAAAGAGTGAGTATAAAAAATTTACTTAGTAAGGGACACATTACTAGTCCTGTTAGGTGTATGTTAACTTCCCATTAGAGTCCTGTAAAGGTAGTACCCCTGAATTGACACGTTCCCGAACATGTATAATCTGTGGTCCCGTAGGAACATATCTAGCCCTCGGTTAACTCAAAGGAACATCTAGGACAAATTGGTCTTTAGTGTATCCGAAAAAAACACTAAGACGATCGGGCTGTGAGTGACCCCGTCAAATCACTCATAATCATGTCTATGTCAATGTTAATGTCATAATGGACTATTGATAATTGTTGGTTAAATTGGCTAGATTTAACTAGAAACCGAGCTTGAAAATTTTCCAATAAAGTCTAAATCAATTTTGGTCTCGATTTTTGGGATTTTTCCCTTGAGAAGCTTGACCACGACTGTTAGGAAAATCTCGGTTTAACTAATCTCCAGGTAAGAGATTCTACTACTAGACATTTGACTGAAATTAAGAGACCGCATGTATTTATGGTTATGCATAGATGATAGCTAAATTGCATAACTCGATGCTATTGATGATGACTGACATTGTAATGATGATTGATGCTGATGACTGATGTTATGATATGACTAGTAGTATGTTGATGAGGACGACTACGTTATGTTTATGATTAAGATATTTGGATAAGTATGCTATGATTGTTATGTTATGCCATGTTTATGATAATGTTATGACACGTTATATGATATAGATAGGGTGCACTATTAGCTTCATCTACTAGAGTCGTACCCATATGGGTGTCCCTCAAGATCACTACCTTTTATGATTGTGTAGTCTGATGGGATCACCAGTCCATTATGACATTGACATTGACATAGACATGATTATGAGTGATTCAACGGGGTCACACACAGCCCGATCATCTTAGTATTTCCTTCAGGTACACTAAAGACCAGTTTGTCCTAGGTGTTCCTTTGAGTTCACCGAGGGCCAGATATGTTCCTACGGGACCATAAATTGCACGTGTTCAGGAACGTGCCAGTTCAGGGGTGCTAGCTTTACAGGACTCTAATAGGAAGTTAACATGCATCTAGCGGGACTAGTAGTGGGTCCCTTACTAAGTAAATCTTTTATACTCACTCTTTCTTGTTTAATTTTACAGGCAAAGGTAGAGGTAAGAGCCAAGGAAAGCTAGCGAATGACAAGAAGTGACCGTGGCGAGCCATAGGGATTTCTTTTTGTTTCCGCTTCATGTCATTGGATATGATGCATTATTTTATTTTATTTATTTATCTTTAAAGTTAGATAGGGCCTAAGTTAGGATTTTGTTTTAATTCTATCTTTAAAACATTTATTTATGAATTTAATAAGTATTTGAGGTTTTGTTTCATTTTCATATTTTTGTTATTAAGAAAATTTATTATCTTTTTAATTAGTAATGACCTCAGCTTAGTATAAGGAGTTGGGTCGTTACAGTATCAAACCAATACAAGCATAACATCAACACAAATTCAACTCCACAAATCAAATTTCTCTAAAATTCTTGTGTGAACAAATTGGTATGTCTGGTAGGACATCTCTAGCTCTCATCTCTTTCTCATCATCCAAATCTACAAGCAAACCAATGGCATCAAAGAAAGCTACATCCAAATCTTTTGTTACGGGCGACACTTAACTTACACAGAACTTGTCACTCGCAGTCGTTCTAAGGGGATAATCCAAGAGTAGGATTAAGGTTTTGTCATCTCTCAAAGCATTCTTAAGCAATTGATGGAGTTGCCTAAATTTGGGATTTTCATTAAGGAAAATCCTTTTTATGATAACTTTGATTCTGCCTCTAGTGAGTCAAAGAAGGAAGCACACCCTAACGTGATATCTATCATGATGGTTGATGTGACGGTCGAGACTGCCATGGCAGAGATGAAGAGGAAAATTAATCTCCTGATGAAGGTTATTGAGGAATGAGACCACAAAATCACAACTTTGAGAGAGCAGATGCAGACTCGTGAAACTGCTGAGTCGAGTTAAACTCCTATTGTCAAAATTGGTGACAAAGGAAAGAATGTGGTGCTAGGGATCCCATAAAAACTTCTTTCGAGGACTAGGCCAGACCGAGTCAGAAAATCAGCTAAAACAACAATCGGCTTCTGTAGCTTCCCTTTCAGTTTAATTAGCAGCTACAAGATATGATCACAAACTCCATCAGAGCTTAGTATGGAGCCTTATCCCAGACTTCTTTCATGTACTCTAAGTCATCAACCAAAAGAATTGACAACTTGAGAATGCCATTTGGTACCAACCTTCAAAATTCCAACAGTTTGATGGAAAGGGCAACCTGAAGCAGCACATCACCCACTTAAATACCTCGAACAAAAAATCTCTGATTCATTCATCAGATATCCTTCTGCAATAAACCCCTCAAGACATGCTTTGTTATGAACAAACTGTTTTAATGTGCATAGATTTCTTTTAATGTGATACATCCAACTGCAAGAAACCAGACTAGCAACCTTGATTTCGTATGGTAGATGAATGACGAGGTGTGCCATTACGTTGAAGAAGGCAGGCGAAAATATTATTTTCAATTTATAAATTATGATTATAATATCTGCTTGCAATCGGTTCAAATCACTTTTATTGTTCTTGCGCACAGGTCACGAAAAAAACTACACAATTTAGTAACAACGGTTTACACATTTTTTCGATAGAAATGCTCGAACACTAATAGGTAGAAGTCGATATAGTAAAATATGATAGTCGTGTGTTTTGAGACCTGATATTTTTCCTTCTCTTTCATTCACACGTCGTGAAATATTAGAAACGTATCCATCGAAAAACTTAACTGATTTCAGGTACTTGTAGAATGTAACTCGCTCGTTCCTAGTCAATGTGTAACTCGTATGTGGCTTCACCAATCTGTTACCAACTTCTATCAGGTGAAAATCCTTTCCTATTTTTAAATCTTGGAGGTCTAATCGAGCATTCATGATATCTTTGATTTTTCCTTCAATATTCAACAACGTACCAACCAAGTTGTCATAAACATTCTTTTCAATATGCATTACATTAAGTTTGTGATGTAATAATAATCTCGATCAGTAAGGAAGTTTGAAGAAAATACTTCTCTTAGTCCAATTAATAACTCTTTTTTCTTATCTTTCAGTAAGGGATGTTTACTTATAACTGGAAACTACAATGAATTTAATTGTTCCAAGAGTTAATGCCCATTCACTGCCGCTGGAGGAACCCTATACTCTACTTTTTTAAATCATGTAGCCTACTTCTATGCCAAACGTGGTTCTTTGGAAGACAGCGTCGATGTCCCATGAAATATACTTTTCCTCATATCCCAACTGACGACCTATCTTCCATACATATGGGACATGCCTCATACCCTTTTGTACTCCACCTGGATAAGTCATCATATGCCGGAAAGTCATTAATTGTCTACAACAAGGTTGCATACAACTGAAAAAACTGACCTAAAAGAGAATCATACATGCACATACCAAAAGTTCATAACTTTGCAGTTCCTCAATCAACGGTTGTAGGTAAACATCAATTTTTCTACGAGGAGATCTTGGATCGAGTATGAGAAATGACATAAAGAAGTTTGACTCTTTCATGCATTTCTAAGGTGGTAAATTATAAGAAGTTATCACAACAGGCCATATACTATACGAGGTATTCATATGACCAAACAGATTAAACTCGTTTAAAGCTAACCTCCAACGAACGTTCCGTGAATCTGAAGTAAAATCAGGAAATTCACAATTAAAATGCTTCCATCCCTCTGCATCAACGGTAAGTCTTAACACATTCTATGTTTCCACTCGTTTGTCCTTATGTCATCTCATGTCAGATGCGATACAAACAATCGCTGTAATCTCGGTATCAATGAAAAGTGGTGCAATACTTCTGCGAAATGTTTTTCCTCTGTTATGGCTAACCTTGTACTGAGACTCACCACAATTTGGACAATGTTACAAATCCTTAAACTCCTTCCAATACAATACACAGTCATACTTACAAGCATGAATAGTCTCGTATCTTAAGTTCAAGTCACACAATTTTTGTTTGGCTTCGTAGAATGAACTAGGGATAGTGGTATTATACATTGGAAATGCACGTTTTAATATCTCTAATAACATGTCGAAGGACTTGTTACTTCAACCGTTGAGAACCAACATGCATATCTTAACCAAAAAATTCAAAGAGAAAAATTTAGAATAATCAGATTATTGCTCACTACGTGCTTCATTCAATAAAATTTGAAATATGTTTGTTGTCTCTTGTTCTATATCTACCCACTGTTAAACGACATGTCATTCTCAAAACCTTCCTCCGTTTCTTCTTTATGTACAATTGGAGCTTGTAAATCATGAAACATACCCAACATTTCATTTTCTTGAGGAAAAGGGTTACTGCTAGTTCCTTCATGAAAAAGGTCATTGTTAGTTTCTTTATCAAATCTTTCTATACATTTATACAAGTCACTAACTCTCTATGATACACCCAATCTATATATGAGGGGGATATTCCAATCGTTAATAGATGTCACTCCGCACTCTCAAATGAGTCCCAATTTGAGTTTATATATATCTTGCATGGACACCTTGTTCGTTTGTACGTATCGACGTGATACCTTGCAAGCTCTAAAAATTGAGACATTCCTTTTCTATACTCAATCGACTTATTCCTAAGTTTCATTCAACCCTAGTCAATTGTTAAAGACCTAAAACATAAATATGTTTGATTAGTCTTATATTCCTCCTCTTAAATGCTCAAACTTACTCCATGGATAAGCTACACTTCACAAGTACCCAATATCCCAACTTTTACTATAGCAAAGTTTACACTAAAAATGCTACCATAACTATAGAATAGCCAGAAAAACCTAACTACATATTAGGTCAATCTTTCAAAGCTATCTAACACTTCAAACAAACCTTACAAGCTACCTCACACTTTTAACAAATTATAAACTACTAAAGGCTACCATAATTATAGGATAGCCAGAACAAATCAATAAAAATGCATGCTTCGATCTTTACAATCTAACTAACACTTAATTCCGACAAACAAAACATAGTAAAAGATTAAAATCTAGAGGCTACCATAACTTTAGGATACCCACAACAAATTTAACAATTCAATGATTCAACCCTAGAATTTTAACAATCTCAACAATTTAAACATAAACCTACAATAATTTCAATATACAATTTATAATTCCTAAACTTCAAAAAGTTTTAATACGTTTAAATATGTATTTCAACAATTTCAACCCTAAACCTATAACAAATTTCAATATACGTTTTATACCTAGAATTTCAAACCTAAACTTCAAACAAATTCAACTCTAAACCTATGACAAGTTTAAATATACATTTTATCAATTTTAACTCTATCCATGCAAACAATTTGAATATACATTCATTCCAATATTATTCAATGTGCTTAACAATTTGAATAAATAATTTAAGCATACATTTATTTAACTTTCAAACAAAAAAATAAAAAACAAAAAACACAACCTACCTACATGTAGAGCGGCCAAATAGGATGAGAAGGGGAGGGGAGACGGTGAACGATGGAGAATCCAAAAGGCGACGACGAACGACAGATGACATGATGGTCTCTCTCTCTCGACCTCTTCCTCTTTTCTTTGTTGTGAGTTTTATGTTCTGTGAACACATAACTCAAATAAATAGGGGATCTCCCAACGCACTTCAAAAACGTCGAGAGATCCCCCTCATTCTCGACGCCATAAAGTGAATCTTCAAGAATAGTTCTGCCAATTAACTTATTGCGTTGGCAATAGTTGACACCATCCCCGATGTGTCGTGCACGACATTAGGGAATGGTAAATAATTATTTAATTGTAAAATCTTTCCCAATGCAGTCACTGTATATTGTCGAGGTTGGTGTCAACCAATCTCGACTCTATTTGCATGACATCGGGAAAAATTTAAAATAAAAAATAATATCTCTTTCCCTGATCACGCCATGAACGTTGACGTTCAGGATTGGTAGACCACTTTTGACATCTAAACAAAGATGTTGGGAATGGATTTCTTCACTAATGCTTGCCTAGCTACGTGAAAATGGTAGGACATTTCGACATTGTATTCGTTGACGTTACTTTTGACATCGGGAATGCCCCGATTTCTTGTAGTAAAAGTTCATTAACATCAAACATCTTCCCACAAAAAAAATAGTCTTCATCTTCATCTTCCTACAAAAAAAAGAAAAGAAAAGAAAAAAGAAAAATAGTATCATCTTATCTTCCCATAGAAAAAACATATTTTTGAAATCTTTTACCATGGGAGAATTTGTTTTGCCATTTTAGGCAAAACATGTCTTTCTACTTAGCTCTTCCACATTCCATTTTCTTTTTCTGCTTCCTCCCTTTGAAAGTTGAATGTTCATATCTTTGGTCAAATCTAAAAGTCGAAGCCGATATAATTTGATTTTCCACCTCTTTGGTTGAGCTAAATATCTTAGCTCTATCTTCTAGTTGATTCATAGTTTGTGGATAATCAACATGGAATGTGCATGCTTTTTAATATTAATATCAGCAAATCTAACCTTCTTAAAAAACTTCTTCACATCCGGTAGAAATTTCTTTGTGTGGTGATTCAGGACTGATTTTGAACACCAAACACTTGTAATCTACACAAGGCACATGAGACCTCCTTCTCAAACTTAAAATTGATTCCAATTAGAAGTTCCCCTAGCTTCTTGGCATGTCTTTTTCAGTAGCATTCAACCCCTTTCTCGAGTTGTTTCTTGGTGGAGGCAAATGTTGTGTAACACCCCAAAATTTAAGGTAATTTTTACTTTAATTATCTTAAATTTAATTTTTGTAATTTTGGGTCTTATTTGGTTGTATTTGAGAAAATATAATTAGTTATATAGTTGATTGTATAATTAATTTAAAAGTTGAAGGTAAGATAATTATATTTAAGTGGATAATATAATTAAGTGGGGGTATTTTATTTTTGAAAGATAAAGATGATTGGTTGGTGAGAGAGAAATTTAAGTTTAAAGGAAAAATTTGGTGGGATTTAAATGAAGAAAGAGAGTGTAAAGATTTTTGGGGAAGAGAAAAAGAGAAAAATAAAAATAAAAGAAATTATTTTTATTAAATAGGTCTTGGGATGTGTAACCATTCATCATCTTCCTCAATCAGACCAAAAAGGAAAAACCCTAATTTCTTTTTGTCAACCGTCGCCACCGCCCGACCCGACCTGAAGCATCGCATCTTCTCCGTAAACCAAAGCTCAGTCGCGCCGTCGTTCTGTCAGTCGATCACCCTTCAAGTCAAGACTGTCGCAAGTCACCGAGCCCTTTCTTCCATCGCTCTGTCAAAGTCGTCTGACGTTGCGTGTGTCACTGTCGAAGCCGTCTGTCGATTCTTATGTCGACGTTGAAGCAATCTGTCATTTCGTGTGTCGCCATCGAAGCCGTCTACTAGTTCATGTGTCGCTGTCGAAGCCATCTGCTCTTTTACGTGTCGCCATCGAAGCCTGTCGCACCTTCGTCAAGCGTCAGTCGTGCACGCGAGTCTGTAGCCGAGCCACGAGCGCGAGCCCACGCAAAGTCGTGCTTCACCCCAGCCATGCACGCGTGTAAGCCGTCCAGGCCGTGCGTTCGTCCGAGCCGCCCACCTATCCGAGTCGTACGTAGCCTCAGTCGAGTCGCACCTCCCCTTTGCGAGCCGCGCCTGCCTCCTAACTGAGCTGCCAAGCTTTTTATGAGCCACAAGCCTATTTTTGGGTCCTTTTCACCTGTTTTAGTAAGTTTTGATTGGGTTTTGGTATGCCCAACTAAGTTTAATTTTTGGACCTAAATAATTTAATTTTAGATTAAATTAAATTATTATTTATCCAAAAGGATCGGTTGGACCAATTGGAGTTTGGGTTGTGGAACTCTGTCTAGTTAAAGGAAATTGGTTAAACCTTGATATTGGGTAAGCTGATTCAACTGGAGTTTTTGGACTTTTAATTCCTTGGGGGTCAAGTTATTAATTGGTGTTTTCTAACTAGTTAGGATTTCGTTGCTTGGAAAGCGTGTTTTGCTGTTAAAATTCGACCGAGCTAATCTCCAGGCAAGAGATTCTACTACTAGACCCTAGACCCTCGAGCTTTAATTAAGGAGACAACATGTATGCATGGTTATGTACCGATGATGGATAGATACATAATTTGAGGTTATAGACAGAAACTAACATTGTATTTATGACTGTTGGTTGACTTTGTGGCTAGAGCTGATAGTACAGTGATGTTATCACCTATGTTTTTTTGATATGATATGACATGTTATGATATGATATGATATGATGATGATATGTTACGTGCATGCTATGGATAGGGTGTATGTTAGCTTTCCCTATTATAGTTTTACCCACATGGGTGTCCCTCGAAATCACCACCATTTTTATGACTGTGTAGTCTGACGAAATTACCAGTCTGTAATGACATTGACATTGACATATACATGATTTGAGTGATTCGAGGGGATTACTCACAGCCCGATCGTCTTAGGTGTTCCTTTGGGTTCACCAAAGACCAGCTTGTTCCTACGAGATCACAAATTGCACGTGTTCGGGAACATGCCAGTTCAGGGGTACCACTCTTCAGGACTCTAATAAGAAGTTAACAGGCACCTAACGAAACTAGTAGTGGGTCCCTTACCGAGTATATTTTCATACTCACTCTTTCTATTTCTATTTTTCTAGGCAGAGGCATAGACAAAGGTAAGAGCAAAGGCAAGCTAGCGAATGGCTAGAAGTGACTGTGGTGAGTCATAGGGACACGTTTGCTTCCGCTTACGTCATGTGTCAGATTTCAGTGTTGACGTTTCTTTTCATTCCATTTATGTTTTACTTATTTCCTTATTTTTTTCCTTTAAAACTAGTAGGGCCCGAGATAAGATTTTGTTTTAATTTATTCCCATACACTCTATTTATGAATTTATTAACAAATTACAGTTTTTTTATTTTCTGTTTAATTTAAATAAATTTTATTTCTTTTCTTTTAAAGTAAGGTCTTCTACTTAGTGCGAGAGGTTGGGTCTTTACATGTTGTCATGATCAATTTTCCATCAAAGTCCACCTTCAAATGTGAAGTTGTGTGGGTAGAAATTAAGGATGATGAAGAAACTCTCGTTTTCTCCCTTTTGGAATCACACAAAACCAACATTATATTCTTGAAATGAAGAAAAAGAAAAGAAAAATGTGCAGATGAACCCACATAAATGGGAAAGAAAAAAAAACTATTTTATATTAATGTATATCAGTTATGTTGTTAGGCAGTTTTCTAATCAAAACAATGAAGTTAACCAGTTATATCAATAAATTATTATAAATACTAATACTTTTTATTTGATATTCAAATCAAAGGATTCTCTTTATTTTTATTAAACTAAGTTCTATAGTTGGAGAGTTGTAGGTCAACATTACTATGGAGAGCTATAGGTTTACATTTCTTTCTTTGCAGGTTTGCTTATTCTAATTGTAGCAACTTATTTGTTATTTATTATAAAGCCATCTTAGTTTTCCTTTGCAATATTTATAAATTACTTGGTTTTAACTTGTACATTTTTCTCGATCTAAGAGGTTAGTCATGTCTTTCACTAAGTCAAACGAAATGAATGACTATAGTACCTTAATTGGCATCTAAAATTGTTTTCTTGTTTATCTGAATCTTTCTCACTAGTTATATCTGACCTAATGACATTGATCCTAAATATAAAGATGTTTTGAAAAATTAGCTATTTGACAAACGTGTTCTTTTATCTTTTTCTCGCTCTAAAAAAATATAATTTAAATATATAAAATTTATCATGTTTCATAGTACACAATATCGATTATTTTAATTTTTTAACTTCAAAAATTAAATTAAAATAATTAAAAATAATTTGCTAATCCTACTTCAACAATTATACATTTGCTGGAAAAACGAGGCACAATCGGAATACGAAAATTGAGAAAATATAATATTAAAATAATAAAATAATATATAAAATAAATAAATAAATATGAAAATTAGAAAATTTAGAAAATTAGGAAAATCAAAATTTCTCCACTTTGGTGTATCCTACAATTTGACAACTCACCAAATGCCACTATTTGTAGGCAATTTGGCAAGTATGAGGTGGATTACATGGTCACTAAGAGTCCATGATTACTTGACACATGACAGGATGATTAAGTGATAAATGAGTTGACATGTGACTATGGCCACTAAGCACACTAATGAACATTTATATATATTAATAATATTTATAATACTCCCCCTTAGATGCCCATTACATGTATGAAATATGCATTATTAAAATCTTACTAGGAAAAAACCCAATGGGAAAAAAATCATATTAAAGGAAAAAAAGTACATATTTCATATATACTTATAAAAATAAAATTTACTCCTCCTCATGGTAACATCACTTGAGATCTCTAAGTCACTACATTCCAATGTTGTGTACCAATTTTTCAAAGATTGCAGTAGGTAGTGATTTTGTAAATATGTCTGCCAGGTTATCCTTTGAACAAATTTGTTATACGGTGGTGTGGCCATTTTCTTCAAGATCATGAGTATAGAAAAGTTTTGTTGAGATGTGCTTTGTTTCATCACCTTTAATATAACCTTATTTTATTTGAGCTATACATGTGTTGTCTTCGTATAATATATATTTGCAAATGAATTATTCTCTGAACTTCAATTTCATATTAGTTTGACGATGATCTAAATGAGACAGTAACGATACATTCCATGTAATTTCTTTTTTGAACTTCTTAATTCCTCCCTTTAATGTTGGAAAATTTGTCTCATTAAAATGAAAATTAACAAATCGAGCAGTAAATACATTGCCCATTAGTGGTTCAAGATATTTAATAATTGATGGGGAATCAAATCGAACATATATTCCTAGCCTCCTTTGAGGACCCATCTTAGTACTTATGGTGGAGCAATTTGAACATATACTACACATCCTAAAATTCTCAAATGAGAAATATTTGGCTTATGACCATATTCTAATTGTAATAGAGAGTACTTGTGATAAGTTGCTGGCCTAATACGCACAAATGACACAACATGCAAAATAACATGTCCCTATATAGATGTAGAGAGTTTAGCTCTCATAAACAAGGGTCTAGCAATTAGTTATAAATGTTTAATAAATGATTATGCTAAACCATTTTGTGTATGAACATGAGCTACAGGATGTTCAACACTTATTCCCATAATCATACAATAATTATCAAATATTTGGGATATAAATTCACCGACATTATCAAGTCAAATTTTCATAATTGTATAATCAGAAAACTATGCTCTTAACTTAATTATTTGAACAAGTAATCTTGCAAATGCAAGATTTTGACTTGATTATAAGCACACATGCGACCATCTGTTGGATGCGTCTATTAAGATCATAAAATACTTAAATATGGATCCACTTGGTGGGTTAACCTATCCACAAATATCATCATGTATTCATTCAAAAAACGTAGGTGATTTGATTACCACTTTAGCTGGTAATGGTTTAATTATTCATTTTCCTTGAGAGCAAACATCACATAATGATTCATTAGAATGAAGAATCTTCTGGTTCTTTAATGGATGTCCATATGAATTTTAATAATTCATCTCATCATTATAGATCCTGGACGTCCCAATTGATTGTGCCAAATTGCAAATATGTCTCGATTCATGAACTTCAAGTTTATTGTTGTATATGTTTCAATTATTATTCGTCGTGCATAAGCACAACATCTAATTCAAAAGATGAAACAGACCCTACCCCCTCACCCCATTTTGAGTACTAATTGCCAAAAGGAAGTGCCCTAGGTTTCGAGACTAACGCTTTTATAATCTAGAAGATAAAGTAGACAACTTTTGTAATGTACGTTTTTCATTTGAGACAGTAGATATAATATAAGGATATTCTATCTCATTCTTTCTATCAATTTCAATATGATAATGATTGCAACGTTTATCTTTACAACTCAATAGATTTCTTTTTGATTGACTAGAAAACAATGTATTATCAGTTATGAATTTTGTTCCTCTAGGCAAAATAATATTTGTTTTTCTAAACCCTTCAAATAGGTTAGCAAAACCTTATATTGTACTGATTTTTGCTTCCAGCATTGTTGGTTTGGAAAAATATTTTTTGCTTGCCAGTATTGTGTGCGTAATTACACTATTTGCCAGACATATAACTTCATTGCTCATTTTTAAGTTATTTAACATAATAAAATTATCCATGCTTCTTCATTAAACAAAATAATTATAATCAGACAAAAAACTAAGAATAAATATATATAAATGTGAGATAAACAAAACATTAATTATTATATTAATTCATAAATAAAGCACTCGCTATTTTCTCAAATATACCAATCTCTTTAGGAGATTCAAAACTTTATTGCATCCAAATTTGTCATACTATATGAGACAAAAATATTATCAGCTTGATATATCAAATCTGCTTTCATATTTTTCTTGTAGAGTTTTTCTTTTATGATCATCATTTCATGTGGTTCTTTTGAGTTTTGGATGATTATAACAACCAACCACAAAAAATAATTACTTCTTATTTTACTGTGGTTATAACAATTTATTAAATTCACAACATTCACTTCAGGGAATGAGATTGTCTCAATTGGTTAAAATTGATTATTTTCATCCACCACTACTAAAATTTACGACAATCACTTTAAGAAAATGTCGTTTCTTTAGTCGATTGATGTTTATGATTTTTCAATCAATAACTCATTATATCATTCAACCATAAGAAGAAATTAAATACAAAATATTCTTCAAAATATTTACTTCTGCGGGAGCATATCCGAAATATAAAATGATTGCTTTCTGATGATCATATTTTTAATAACATTTCAATGTATCAAACTTTCATGATAGATAATTATTACTATAAATATAAAATAGTATAAATTAATATATATCAAACATATAAAATAATATTTATTTTATTAATCATAACGAGTAGAGAAAAGCTGACATGCCGTTAGGACGACTAGACGAGACAACCTACCTTCGACGGAGTTGTGAGATTCACCAATATTGGAGAGAAATCCAAAATACTTGGAGATCGTGTAGTGAAAACGAGGTACAACCAAAATACAGAAATAGAGAAAATATAACATTAAAATAATAGAACAATATATAAAACAAATAAATAAATTTGAAAATTAGAAAATTAAGAAAATTAGGAAAATCAAAATTTCTCCACTTTCTCCAAGTATTTTGGATTTCTCTCCAATATTGGTGAATCTCACAACTCCATTAAATGCCACTATCTATAGGCAATATGGCAAGCATGAGGTGAGTTACATAGCCACTAAGAGTCTATGTTTACTTGACCCATGACATGATGGTTGGGTGATAAATGTGTTGATATGTGACAATGACCACTGAGCACACTAATGACATTCATATATATATATTAATAGTATTTCGTAATAACATTGCCTTTATAACTTTAGTTATTAAAATACTTCTTTTAAAATGAAAATTTTAGTATTTTTCTTAAAAAAAAAACCTAAATCTTGATATATTAATTATATTATAATTCTTATTATAATTTAACTTCACAGATAGATTATTATTAAATTAGGATAAATAAATTAAATAAAAATTTCACATATTATATGATGACAATAAAATAAATGAATAACTGCAAGCTGTTGTTTTGAAGTCGGGTGGGTTTGGAAAAAATGACAACATGCTACCACAGTTCTATTCTAAATTAGGATATTATTTGATTTCTAAATGGTTAAACTTCATTAGTCAGTTGACCATATTGCAATTGCAGTATATAAAAAAAATCTATATAATATAGAAGTTATGTACATTGTATACATTGTATTAACAAGATAGATAATGAATAAGAAAAATTTGTTCATTGTTGATTAGTCAATATCACCTGTTAGAATCTTGTGGAGAGGAGCAAAACTGAAGGAGACAATGTAATGGAGGATTAAATATTTATTTGATAAAAAACGTGACAATAATTTTGATCTTCTAGTTGGAGGGTCATGTAAAATATGTATCCACAGTACAAATACAAGATCTTTCCATCTTCACAAATATTGATGAGTTTATGGCCAGACCAAACAATTGTACTGCACTCTACTACCTAGTTTTTGGATGTATATAAAAGCTTTAATCTGATGAGCTATTAGCTTCCCTTATCAATAATCTATTATTTTGGATCATAACACCAAGTGTATCATTGTACAACATTAGATTTTAGATTAAAATGAAAAATGATGGTACTAAGGAAACATAGCGTGGCAGGTACCTCATTAAGCCTTCTTTTACCTTTTAAATATTCACCAGGATAGAATTTGTTTTATCATTTTATAGGAAAAACATGTCTCCTTCCTTAAATGATCTACTGTTTTTATTGTTAGTTTTTCGCCATTAAATTTTCTCTTTCTACTCCCTCGTTTGAAAGTTGGATGTTCATATCTTTAGCCAAATCTGAAAATTGAAGTCGGTCTAATTTGATTTTCCATCTCTTTGGTTGAGCCAAATCTTTTAGCTTTATCTTTTTGTTAATCCGTAGCTTGGAGGTAATCAGCATGGAATGTGCATGCTTTTCAATATTACTATAAACAAATCTAACTTTAGGAAACTCCTTCACATCCGGTGGAAATTTTTTTGGTGGTGATTGGGAGTTGATTTTGAACACCAAACACTTGTAATCTACACAAAGGCACATGAGACCACCTTCTCAAACTTAAAATTAATTCAAACTAAAAGTTCCCTTAGCTTCTTGGCATGTTTTTTCGGCAGCATTCAACCCATTTCTTGAGGTGTTTGTTGGTTGAAACAAAAGTTGTCGTGATCAATTTTCAATCAAAGTCCATCTTCATATGTGAAGTTTTGTAGGTAGAAATTAAGGAAGAAACTCTCATTTTCTTCCATTTGGAATCATACAAAACCAACATTATATTCTTAAAATGAAGAAAAAGAAAAGAAAAAAGTGCAGAAAAACCGACATAAATGGAAAAGAAGAAGAAAATGTTATTTTATACTAATGTATATCAGTTATGTTGTTAGACAGTTTTCTAATTAAAAGTTTTTAATGAGTTAACCATTTATATCAATAAGTTAGTGTAAATAATACTTATACTTTTTATTTGATATTCAAATTAGAGAATTCTTATTATTTCTATAAAAAGAAAATTTTAGTACTCTTCATAAAATAAAACAAAATCTAAATCTTGATATATTAATTATATTATAAATTTTATTATAATTTAAATTATTATTAAATTATGATAAATAAATATTTATTTTATATATTGTTCTATTATTTTAATATTTTATTTTCTCCATTTCTGTATTTTGGTTGTACCTCGTTTCACTACACGTTATCAGCACGAGCTCCAGTCGTCTCCTCCGTCGAAGGTAGGTTGTCTCCTCTAGTCGTCCTAACGGTATGTCAGCTTTTCCTACTCGTTATGATTAATAAAATAAATATTATTTTATATGTTTGATATATATTAATTTATACTATTTTATATTGATTGAAGTCGGGTGGGTTTGAAAAAAATGACAACATGCTACCATAGTACTGTTCTAAATTGGGATATTATTTGATTTCTAAATGATTATCATTTATTTATAGATAAAAAATAAAATGTTAAACTTCATTAGTCAATTGACCATATTGCAATTGCAAGTGTAAAAAAAATCTATATAATATATCAGTTATTTACATTTGTATACATTCTATTAACTAGATAGATCATAAATAACAAAAGTTAATTCATTGTTGATCAATCAATATCACCCGCTAGAATCTTGTGGAGAGGAGCAAAACTGAAGGAGTCAATATGATGAACGATTAAATATTTTTTTATCGAAGATGTGACAATAATTTTGATCGAATAGTTGCAAGGTCATGTAAAATGAAAATGTACCCACCGTTTAGACACAAGACTTCCCATCTTCACAAATATTGATGAGCTTAAGGCCAGACCAAACAATTGGTTTAAGGCCAGACTAAACAATTAGAAATTTGTAAATTTAAATTTATAAGTAGAACGTCTAAAATAATTTCTCTCAATTCTAAAAGGATTTTGAAAAACAATGCTTTAATCCATGTCACACCCTATTCTAAGTTCCTTTCTAAGCCAGATCGTGGTGAAACTATTACTTTAAACAACCTATTTTTTAAACGTATGATTGATAAAAATGGTTTTCAAGAATTCTATAAAAATTTCGGCAGCACCTTCCCTAAAATATGGGTTAGTCAAACTTGTAAAGGGGAGAAATTTGCACTTCTATATCCGTATAAACAACCACAGAAATCACAGCGCGTCAAGTGTGCCCCACCGCACACTTATCCAGATATTTCCATAGTTCCAAAGTTTCAGATAACAACCATACGCTAATTAGATATGTCGAACAAAAATAATTCATAAATAGGGATCTCCCCAAATCACAAGTTCTTAACTTTACTCTCGCTACAATCTAACAACTCCCTGATATATTACAAAAATTTAACTATGTACATACAAAAGAATAGTTGAGAACTACAATCGATGACGAGTCATTAATCAACGCTGGCCCTTGATCGCTACCTGAGGGATGAGGAAAGAAAACATTGAAACGTAAGTATAAAACTCAGTGAGCGGCAAGATCTATAGATGTAAAGCTCGTAAAACATGCTTGAAGAGAGAAACTGTAAATATGCATTAGTAATGAAAAATTGGTTGAAAACGTCATTAACTCATAGCCATCAGTCTACCAAAGAACCTATAGTCGATCCAACCATGGCAAGACATCTAAAAATATGGCCAATGATAGCTCGCACATGACAAAGAATCATGCGGCCAAAATTAGCTCATGCATCTTTAATACCCGCCACGATGGCAACCTCCAACCAGTCCAATCTAACCATGATAACATACTAAGTATACGACCCAAGAATAGCTCACACATGCTCCATCTCCAAAAGGAAACACGCGGCCAAACGAAGCTCACACACACTCAGTACCTACCACAGTAACAACATACCACTCCTATGTGCACATAGAGCCACCCATCATGGGTTTAGCTAGGCCTAAAGCCATATCACAATCCTCCATCCACATCCTCACCTAGGCTAAGGTTCTCGGATCTCCGGTCACGACCTCTTTCAGTCCTGGAACCCTCTGACAACCATAGGTGGCGCTACAGAAACAAATTCAGATAGCCTTAGGGAAATCACCTTCTCGTTCACCATAAACATTGGTTAAACATATTTCAAAACCAAGTACCACTCAAAACTTGAAACACAATTTTATAATGTTCAAGCCATACGAATTTTTAAAATCATGATGAGTAAGCATATCATTCACAACATAAGAGGAAACAAGAACTAAAAACCCGTTTAATAAAATTCGAGTCATAAACATTCTTAAAAATGTGATGCTTATACACACAGTTTGAACATAAATGAAAATATGTAATAAAAGCTTAAGTTGTGGTAGTTTTCAATTATATGATGAGATAATATGGGATAATATGTATAAATACAAAGAATGCTCAAAATTAAGCCACTCACTGTCAGTAACTCGATCCCCCGGGGTTATACGCTTTCCCCACTTCAACTTGGCCTAAAACAACGACCAATGACCCTCAATTATCTTTGCATATCGAGATATCACAACTATTTCTAAACTACTTCATCAAGCCAACTCAAATTATTTATGGTTCAATGGGTCGAACTTTACTTTTCTTATTAACTTATATCATTCATCACATACTTTAATTTAAGCTAAATTTTCACCTTTGGACCCTTAACTTCATCTTGAACTTTTAACGCCACAAGCACCCAAACTTAAGTCGTAGTCTAAAACCATCTACTCTTATAATCAATATCCATGGTTTAAAGGTTTAGGTCCATTAACAATCTCAAAGTCAAACTAGCAAGTCAAAACTTAAGAGATTACCCACACTTATGCGGTGAAAATGCTTCATTACTCTTTAGAGCCTCAAATTCCCATTTAAACATCCTCAGTAATATTAACTTCGTGCTAAAACTAAGTGGGTATGTTAGGACTTTAAGAGAACTCGTTAGATTTACTTAAAATCCTTTTTGACACCTTGTCGAAAACGCCTTTACCGCATAACAACGACTTTTTATATTCAAAACCAATACTTAAAACCATTTGACGTTTCGAGCTTAAAGAGGTAACACTCAAGTGAACTCTCAAGTTAATAGAAGTCCATTTTGATCTTTCAACTCTAGAAAAATTCAATGAAATTATTTCAAAACTTTTCAAAGACTTAACAAAACACCCATAACTTCAAATTTCCAAATAGGCATCCGACATCATGGGCTATTCAAAAACTCAGCAAAGTAATCTAACTTCAATGAAAATGCTGTAACGACACTCAATTATCGAATCCTAGCATCCATAAACCATGGTTCGCTTAATATTGGCACCAATAATCAATGGGTTTTAAAGACCCATTCAATAAAGCTTAGGATCTTACTCAAAATGTACCAAAGTGTCCGATTTTGAGCTTCCAAATGGCTAGATTGCAGTTTAAACTCTTCCAAAATTTAATCTATCATCAAAATGTAATGGGTATCGTGAAAATCAAATCGAACTTTAATGGGTAATTGAAACTCATCAAGAAATCCAACTAGAAATAAAGAAGATTTACCAAAAACTTAGTTTTGACGATAAAGAGTTGAAGAAGAACAAAGTTGGCAGCGATTCGACTTGTAGAATGACTTCAATCAAGCCCAAAGACTATAAATTTGCGTGACCAACGAAGGGTTCGATGTGGTGTGGGCGTCGTTCAGCTAAATTGGTAGTACGACGGTGGTTTATTGGCATCGGCGAGCCAAGCCGTGACTGGCGCGCGAAGAAGAAGACACAAGCGCCGACGTCGACTGGGTTACATGGGCCGACGAGTCAAACGCCACAAAGGGGTGGCTGATTGTAGTGTCGGCTAGGGGAGAAAAAGAGAGGTGGTGAGCGTGAAGAATGGTGAGTAGAAGAGAGATTTCTAGAGAGGGGATGGGGGGGGGGGCTTTCACGATGGATGGAGAAGAAGAAGGAATTGCTTTTTCTCTCTTTTTTTAACTTAATAATAATAATAGAATGACCAAAATGCCCATTCATTCAATTTAAACTTACTTTTCACCCTTCTTCATTTTTTTCAACACCTAATAAAAAAATTTAAGTTTAAAAAAACCCAACTAAAATTGGTTCTAAAATTTCCTTATCACACAAATCAACCTTAAGGAGTATAAAAATATTCCAACTTGTTTTTCATCATTAAGGAGATATTAAATAAATAGATAAAGTAGAAGAGAACGAAATGGGGCTTACAATCCAAGAACAAGAATGTTGCTCCATCTTCCACACCTGAAACTCTGAAACTTTGCATCCTAAACAAGAAGTTACATAAAGGGCAAGGACCCCTAAAGAAACTCTCTCGGCCTGGATGGGTTCTCTTTCTCTATCTACTAATCCTTCATCATAAGGAAAGAAAATTGGAATGCGATTGAATTTCTCAGGTTCTACATCAAACAAAAATATGGGAATAATATTTGGACGATGTTGTCGGTGATCAACTCTTTTCCAATAAAGAGCTCTATCGAAGTAGACACCATAAGAACTAAGTTGAAAAGGCATAAAGAAAGGACCATTGACCACTAGTAGGAGAAGTTGTGGCAAATATTAAAATTTCTACTAAGATACCAAACTTCCTATGAGAGAGTCTTGCAATTTTGTAAGATTTGTCTTAGAGCTAAATCCAAATCCATAATGGTAAACATGCATGGACTTAGAAGGAAGTTGGATATACTCATTTATCATGGGATTCAATAGGCAAAGACCTTTAGAACCAGATTTACTTATAGGAGTTAGAGAAAGAAGCAAAAGTACATTGCAAGAATGTATGGTTTTGATATAACTTTTAGACCAACTAGGATGGAAGTTGAATGAGGCAACATGATGAATATGTTTAGAATCCAAGTCGAGGAAGTGGAACTTGGAGTAATGGTGATAATAAGAAAAACTTGGAAGTTGAAGGTGGTTTTGGATCATCATCAATAAAATTGCATTTTTAAGACTAGATTGTTCCATGAATTACAAAGCAACCTGAAAGTGGGTAAATTGGAGAATGAAATCTTTGATGATACTGAGTGAATAATATCATCAGATGATCCTAGTCTATCTTCTTACTTCTCCTAGGCTTCTTATTCTTCATCTTCGTCATCTTCATCATCTTCATCTTGATCTCCTTCCTTATCAATGATAAGGATGGAATCGAATGATCAATAATGTTATGCTTTTTCTTCGTTCTTTTTCCTATGCACTTGAAAAAAAAAGAATTAAATAGAATTAAAATTTCACAATGACTTGAAATAGAAATAGTGTTGAATGTAGATATGTTTATAATTAATAGCATAAGTAGAATTAAAAAGGAAGCTAAGTTGAGATATGAAGAAAGATGCAAAGAAAGAGTATATGTGTAATTCAAGCTTATATAAAAGAAAGCTCTTTTATAAAGAGTTTTAAGTAGTAATTAAGAATAAAATAATGTCCTAAAAAAGTCACTTAAGAAAACTTACCCACTCGATGACAAAACCACCAGTATCAAAGACTGGCGGCTGCTACTGTCGATAGTGGTCAAATCAAAGAGGGGCAACGGGCGACAATCTTTTCCTATGAAACGATGTTACTTCTTATTTGTGTTTTTTCATTTTCTCAAATACACGTACTTGTGAATATATATATATTCACATAACCAAATATTTACATCTATATCTATCAATCTTTATATCTATACAAAAAAGGTAAGGAGATAAACATTCGATTTCTCTTTCCTTTTAATTATTGGAGTTATTCGTGGTAATTTTAGATTAAATCAATAGATAATTTTTTTTAAAAAATGATTCTTTAACTATCTATTTTTTCAATTATCTTTAAAAAAGGAAAATTTTCATAAATGTAACAAATTGTTAAAATATTTACGGCTCGTGTAATAAAATGAATAATTTCATAAAGTTGGTCATTTTTTTTAAATATTTCAGGTTTGCCCTTCCCTTTCTTCTCCTCTTCCTCTGTCGATTTTTTTCCATTATTTTTCTTCTCTACCTCTCTTCTTCCCCTTTTTCTTCCATTTTTTCAAATTGTTATTTGGTTTAAGATCGTGTATCAAATATAAAAGATCTATTTTTTTATTTTTTTTAAACTGTTATTTGGTTATTTAAGATTGTATACTAAATATAAAAGATCTTGAAAAAACATCGTTTAGATTTGGCCAAAATCTAAACAATCGTGTACAAAAAATAGCCAAATGTAGACCATCATGTACTAAAGAATCTTGACAAAATCGTTTAGATTTGAATAGTCAAATCTAAATGATCGTGTACCAAAAAATATTGAAAAAAATGGTTTAGCCAAATTTAAACGATCGTTTAGATTACGATCGTGTACCAAAAAATCATGAAAAAATTATTTAGATTTGACTACCCAAATTTAAACGATCAAATCTAAACGTGTACCAAATAATAGCTAAGTCTAAACGATCGTGTACGAAATATATTACGGGTGTTGTTGACGGTGTGGTTGATGGAATAGTTTTTTGTATTTTTCATTGAGGGTCTGTGGGTTTTTTCCGTTTTCAAAATTGTTCTAGTGTAAATATTTTGCCGTTTTTTATATATTTTAAAAGACCCCTAAAAAAGGAAAATTTTCATAAATATAACAAACCACTAAAATAATTATGGCCCGTGTAACAAAGTCAATGAAGTTAGTCATTTTTTAAACATTTTATGTTTGCCCTTTCGTCTTTCTTCTTCGCTGCAATTTCTTTCCATCGTTTTTCTTCTTCTTTTTTTTTTTTTTAACGTCATTTAGATTTGACATTTAGATTTGGGTACGATCATGTACAAAAAAATAGCCAAATCTAAAGGATTGTGTATAAAGAATCTTAAAAAAATCGTTTAGATTGAAGTAGCCAAATCTAAACAATCGTGTAAAAGAAACAAAATCTAAACAATCGTATAAAAGAAATAAAAAATCGTGTAGATATATCTAAACGATTGTGTACCAAAAGAATTAAAAAAAATTGTTTAGCCAAATCTGAATAAACGTGTACCAAATAATCTTGAAAAAATAAAAACAAATCTAAACGATCGTGTACCAAAAGAATCTTGAAAAAGTTCGTTTAGCCAAATCTAAATGATCATGTACCAAGTGTTGGGAAAAAAAATCATTTAGATTTGGCTACCCAAATCTAAACGTTCAAATTGATCGTGTAACAAATTCTAAACGTGAAAACAAATTAAACGATAGAATTGAAAAGATAAATCGTTTAGATTTGGGTCAAATTTATCGTGTAATCAAATCTAAACGTGTAACAAAATCTAAAAAATCGTGTACCAAATAATAACCAATCTAAATGATCGTGTATCAAATATATTACGTGCGTAGTTGACGGTGTAGTTGAAGTAACATTTTTGGTATTTTTCATTGTGGGCCTGTGGACTTTTTCTGTTTTCGGAATTGTTCTATAAAATGTAAATATTTTGTCTTTTTGTTATATTTTTTAAAAGACCTCTAAAAAACGTACCCCTACCAATTATATATTTTTCTAAAAAAATAAATGATTTTTTTTAAAAAGATATTTAACATTTATTTTGTTTTCATGTTAAATGGGTATAGATTTGAAAAACAAATCTCCACATATATCTAAAACTAAAATATTTAATTATCGATCTCTTTTAAATCATCGAATAAATTAAAATGAAAATCTCTACCTATCTATTTCCTATGTAACCAACCACATATATTTTTAAAAGATAATAGATTTCACATACACTGTAACGCCCCGAATTTTCGAGGTAAACTTTTACCGTTTTATATAATTTTTCGGGAATTTTAAATTTTGGATTTATTTTTGAAATTCTGAAATTTATATTTGTAAATTTATATAGTAATAATATAATAGTAATTATATTATTATTATTATTATTTATTATTATCTTTATATATAATTTAATATTAATATTTTCTTTTATTATTATTATTATTATTAGTATTATTATTATTATTTAATATTTCAAAGTTAACATATATATATATATGTGTATATAATAATAATTTATATATTATTATTATTATTAATTATAATTATTAAAAGTTATATATATATATATATATAATAATAATAATTTTTTTTATTAAACCCTAAAACGCGCGACACACACACCCCCCCCTTTTCATTTTCGCTTTCTTCTTCCGCACGCCGCGCCGCAGCCGTCTCTCTCTCCATTCCGTTTCAGCGCCGCCGTCCACCATCTCTTCTCCGTGCACGCCGCCGCCCATTTTTCTCTTCTTTTCCTTCCGTCGCGCACGTCTCCGTCTCTGCCACGTCGTCGAAGCTTTCCAGCTTCGACGTTCGTCCGCCGCGGCTCCCCATCCATTTCCGATTCGCTTCCAACCGCCGGCAGCCGATAGCTCTCCCTCTTCCTCCGTCTCTGTCACCGTCGACGGCTCCACTTCAGTCTGTGTTCCCGACGCAGCCCTGAACGCCGAGGAGAGCCACCCACGTCCGCCGTTGACGTCTCTCACTCGAGCGTTGTCGGATGGAGCAAAAACCAGACCCGAGCCACGGATCTGATTCGAGCAAGCCGCGGGCTGGAGCCGAGTGAGCCGAGTGTGCCGAGTGAGCCGAGCCGAGTGAGCCGAGTGAGCCGAGTGAGCCGAGCCACGAGCCGAGCCGCGAGTCGAGTTGAGCCGAGCCACAAGCCGAGCTGTGAGCCGAGGCCAAGCCGAGCCGAGCCGAGGTGGAGCCGAGCCGAGCCGAGCCGAACGCCTTCAAGCCGAGCCGAGCTCCTTGTTTCACCAAGCCACCTAAGCCTTCCTTCCTCCGCTCCGGGTCACGGTGAGTCTTCGGTAAGGATTGTTTTCGATGAATTCCCTAATGTTGCTACATCCGATTAGAGTTTGAATATTGGAATAAGATATGGCCCTACTTTTCTCCCTTGAAGGTAGTACAGAGTTGACGCTTGAGTTCTCGGGTCTCGCGGTAGGCTTGTTTGGAGGTAGTTTTCCTTTCCTTGGGTAAGTCAACGGATGTCGCTTCTGACCTTTTAAAACGACTTCTACTAAAGTCATCAACTAAAACCTTCGTGTTTTGTTTAGGTGGATCTGTTGAGCGTGGATTCGATCGAGGGGCATAACCGAGTATCAGGTAAGAGTTTTCCTACTACTGGACCTCAGATCGAGGATGGAAACGTAGTAATCCACAGGGGATTACACGTTAGTGACTGTACTGAATAACTGTATGTGTGTTGACTGTTAAGCACTGTTATTATATTTTGTCAGATGTAAAGGTACTGTGACTGCTAATTGTAGATTGGGATTCTATATTGATGGACCTTGAAGTTACGGTTCAGTATGTAGTAATCATTGGTCTGGATGTTGATCATGGAGTTTGGACGGGGAAGGACAGTGAGTCCGGTTTTGGTTGGTTAGTTGATTGGGTCTAGGGTTTTCCCTAATGGTGTGCGAATTGGTGACGCGTATAGCAACTGAGGGTGTAGTTGTTTAAACCTATACTATCTGACTGATAAAGCCTATGGCGGAACTGTAATATGAATGCCGTTGGGGTGTAACTGTGGTGGACGGTTTAGTATGGACTGAGGGGTAACGGTTAGCTTCATCTATGGGGTAGTGTGCCTTACTGATATGTGCATCCTTCGGGAGCACTAGACTGATGTGTGCATCCTTCGGGAGCACTAGACTGATGTGTGCATCCTTCGGGAGCACTAGACTGATGTGTGCATCCTTCGGGAGCACTAGACTGATGTGTGCATCCTTCGGGAGCACTAGACTGATGTGTGCATCCTCCGGGAGCACTAGACTGATGTGTGCATCCTTCGGGAGCACTAGACTGATGTGTGCATCCTCCGGGAGCACTAGACTGATGTGTGCATCCTCCGGGAGCACTAGACTGATGTGTGCATCCTCCGGGAGCACTAGACTGATGTGTGCATCCTCCGGGAGCACTAGACTGATGTGTGCATCCTCCGGGAGCACTAGACTGATGTGTGCATCCTCCGGGAGCACTAGACTGATGTGTGGATCCTTCGGGAGCACTAGACTGATATGTGCATCCTTCGGGAGCACTGGACTGATATGTGCGTTCTATGGAACCACTAGACTGTTATGTAGGGCACCCCCGAATAGGAAGTTAACTGTTGTCCCCTAACGGGCCCAATAGTGGGTCCCTTACTGGGTATGTTTATACTCACCCTTTCTCTTCTTAACTTTTCAGGTAAGGGCACGGCTAGGAGCAGACCGACGAGGGGCAGAAAGGATGCGTGAAGGCCATATGGACGTGTCTGATTTTATTTTCGCTTCCGCTGATGTATTTTGTTAGAATATCTGTTTTGGTGATTTTCTGTTGATAACTTACAAATTTTATTTGAAACCTTTGTGAATTTTGGATTTGATGACTTGAGATTTTATTCAAAACTTTTGCAACTGTGATTTGAAACAGGGCCCGATACCGTTTTGTTGTTATATTCCTAACGTTTTAAGAAATCGTAGCTGGTTCATTATAAATTTTGTGTTGTGTGGTCGAGTCGTAGTATTGAGTAATGACCTCAGCTTAGTCCGGAAAGTTGGGTCGTTACATACACAACACCGTTTTTATAAAGAAAATATTATATTTTTAAATATTCAACCGAAGAACAACTTTTTTTTTGAAAATATATAATATTATATATTTTTCTTATATGGGACAAATTTTTTTAAAAAAAATTAATAGAGTTTTAAAGATTTTAGAAATTCTTTTTAATAGCAAATCATCATCTCGAATAATTTGATATTTGATTTAAGAAAAAATTATTCAATTTAAATACATAAGATATTTTTTTTTAAAATCTCCTAATTTTAAGATTTGACTAAGTTATGTTTAGAATTTTGTGAGTTTTGTTTTTCTTTTCCCCCCTCTTTCATTTTCTTTTTCCTTTTGTAGCTCCTTGAAACACGAGCATTTTTTTCCGTTTGTGTGACCTATCTATCTTTTTTATTTTTGTTTATCTTATATCTTTATCTCTCTTACGTTAACAATTTTTTCTTTATAGATAAACCTTGACATTTTATCTAATTTTTTTTCTTATAATTACAACGGACATGTATTTTTATTTTTATGTTTTTATTATAAATGTAAAGTTTTAAATTCATAAAATGAAAATCATTTTTTTCTTTCGTGGAGAAGATATTATTTCATAAACGTTCTCAAATTTTCACTCATGAAGTACTTGAACTTACTTCATTATATTTTATATTTACGTGAAATTTATTTCAACTTTGTTGTATTTTTTTTAATAATTTATAGTTTTTGATTGATTTTTATTTAACAAAGTTATTTATCACGTCAAATTTGTTTAGGTCCAGAGTTTTATATTTGTAACATTTTAAATTTTAGAAGTTTAATGAAAACCATAATAGAAACTATGGATCAAAACTACGTTTCGTCCCTAATAATATAGTAAAATAAAATAAAAAATCACTTTTGGTTTCTAAATTTAATATAGGTTACAGTTTAATTCATAAACTTTGAGAAATTGTTCAATACTACAATAAATAAAAAAAGTTTCTATACTATCTATCTTCAGTTATTGGACGTCACATCAACACACTTTTTAAAAATAAAATGAGATTTGCCGACATTAATGTGAATGGTGTGAACACAAAGAATATGCATGGTATTGATGTACTACTAGAAAAAATTGTGCTAACCTTGATTTGTAATACTTTTAAATTTGGGATGATTTACTAATTAAACGACATGAAATAATTTAGTCGCTGTAATTAAATAATTAGTTCCGTATATTGAAATTTGCCACTTAATACCGTGAAAAATCTCATCAAACTAATCGTCAATTTTGATTATGCAACAACTTAATCATTATGCTATAATTTATAAATAAATTCGAGTCTTAATCAATTTCTCAATCTAGATCGGTAATTTTTTTTTATTAAATTTCAATCATATTTTTTACAACAGGAATTAAGTAAATACAAATCGTCAAATATAAAGACTAAATTGTTATAATTAAATTGTAACAAATTTAATGCATTAACTTTGATATAGTTAGAAAAGTGATTGGTAAGATTTTAATTTTTTTGTCAATGTGAGCTTAACTTAGCCGTAGTTAGGACAAACGACTATCGTCATATTAAAAAACATGTTCCCCTCTCATGATGGAGGTAGAAAAGTAATTTTAGATTAACATCCTCCACCTAAAAGTCAAAGTTTTGACCCTTAATCCGCATTTGTGGTACTAAAAACAATGTTTTTCTCACACTTAAAAGATGGCCAACAAATCAATTTCTCCTATCCTATTCATTTGCTAATTGAATACCCAACAAACAAACACCGGGAGTTATAGTTATCAAATCTGCGACCAAACCAAACCACCATGACCGTGTTCATGATCTGGAGCTTCTTCTAACAAAATCCATGCACCATTTGATTCTTCAAAACACCACCAATTCCTCACATTTCTAACCCTTAAATCCCCCTTTTCCATCATTTAACTAATCCCATTTCTCTCCCTCATTTCATGCACATTTGTGGCAATGGCGATTCCTGCTGTGCTTGTCATCGTTCCTCTTGGCCTGCTTTTCATCCTCTCCGGCCTCATCGTTAATATTATTCAGGTATTTGGAGATTCCCCTTTTGTTTTCTTTTCCTATGTTTATCATTTATATTGTGAGTGGAAGGAATTGCCTTTTTATAATTCTGGTTGAGTTGCGCAATTAAAAGGGTTGAATAATTTTTGGAATGGATTTCATATAGGATGTATTTTAGGATGTGGAATTGATCTTTCCACAATCATATAGCAGTACGTTGGATTCTAATTCTTTTTTATTTCTGATTTCCAAATTAGTTTTAAATCTAGATTGTTTTCTTGAATCTGTAGCTGCTTTTTATACCTATTCTAATTGAAAATAGAAATAATTGAAAACAAGAAAAATTAAACTGAAATCATTATCAAACTATATCTTAAGATTTTTATAGTTTGTTGATATTGTAATCCAGAGTGTATTTTACTACTAAAAAACAAAGATATACATGCTACGGGATTATATGAATAAGATGGACTTTGAATATTTTTCCTCATGTGCATAGTTACTCTACTGTCAATCGAAGCTGCAGTTTTTTTTAAATATTATTATTATTATTATTATTATTATCATCTTGAGTATAATAATTGTTAGGATGGAGATCCCCCTTCCACCTCTAGGATGAAAGGTAATGTCGCTCAATTTAGTGAAGCTGCAGTGTTTAGTTATTTGTTTTGAATTTAATATTTATGATATTTGTATTTGTTCGCAACTCAGTCTTTTACTTCTCTTTTACTCTTTTAGGACTTGTAGCTTGGGTTTATTAAGTCTAGGGTTTTAAGCGGGTGCTTAGATTATGGAAAACATATTTGTTAAGCCTTTGTTTGGATTGCATGTGGAGAATATGCTTGTCAAGCTTGTATTTGGTTTCTATATTTTCAATCCCTTTACTTAAATGGATGTATATGTGTGTATATGTATAATTGTCTCATGTAATTCATGAATTGAACTTTCAGGCGTTTATCTTTGTTCTTGTTCGACCCATTTCGAAGTGCTTGTTCAGAAGAATCAACAAAGTAGTTGCTGAATTGCTATGGTTGGAACTCATTTGGCTAATCGATTGGTGGGCAGAAGCAAAGGTGTCACGGTTTCTTTAAACTATGTTTGGTTCTTAACATGCATCTCTTTGCTATTTGATACACGTGTGATACTAGTTACCACTTTTCCTCAAATAGTTACTTTTTTGTGGTGAACTTCTAAGATGTGAACTTCTAATGCTAAAAATAGAAGATACCAAATAAAGTACCAAATGTAGAACCAACTGAATCAAGCACAAAAATAAAGTGTTTAAATAAATTACAAATACAAATAAAAACATTAGGCTGGAAAACTAATTTCACTCCAATATAAGCATAAATCTTAGGATGGAAGAGTGACAAAAGACTTGGGAGGAAGTATTAATCCAAGCAAGAGATTTATCGTGAAAGATTCTTTAGTTTCTTTTGAACCAAATTTCTTCAAACAATGCTTTAACCACATTAGACTAAATCAACTGAGGAGAAGGCTTCGAAATTGGACCAACCAAAATTTGCACCACATTATCTCTAAAATCATCACCAAACACCCACCTAAATTTGAATAAAGAGAGTGCCGCCAACAATGATTTGTATAATAACCAAAGAAAAGGTGCTGCACACCTTCATTTTCAGCCAAAGAAAGAGGACACTTCTGAGATATGAACTTGAACAACTAATATTAACACAGATAGAGATAAAAAAAGAATTTTCCTAATTTGCCATTTATTTTTTGTGGAGTTTGCTTAGATAATTTTTTTTCTTATTACAGGTTGAGGTATTTACAGATCAAGCAACCTTCCAATTAATGGGTATGAAATTAGAAACTACTTGTTGAAAGTTTATATGAGTTGCAAATGGAACCTAATCTCATACATACAAATTTACAGGTAAAGAACATGCACTTGTTTTATGCAATCACCGTAGCGACATTGACTGGCTAGTTGGATGGGTCCTAGCTCAGGTACTTTAAATTTATGACCATCAGTTTTTGAATATTTTTTATCTTCACTCTTATGACTGTATTCTATTTTAAGATCAAGATCATATCATAGATTAGGCCAGTCTATTATATCCTTTTTCTTTGATTGTTTCAAAATTTACCCTTCATATTGCAGCGTGCAGGTTGTCTCGGTAGTGCCTTAGCCATAATGAAGAAAGAGGCAAAATTCCTTCCAGTAAGTATTACTTTAAGCTGTAAACCAACCTTTGTATTTCTTTAAGTCGCATGATCCATAAGGGCTCAGTTTATGAGTTGTAGCCAGTCATTTTATGAATGAAAGTTAAGCATGTTCATATCATGAAAGTTCCAGAAATAACAAGAAAAATCCTAGTTCATAGTTACTCTAGGATTGTTCAAATAAAAATCTCATTGTTCTTTAAGAAGGCATTCCTCCCACTACGTTTTGATTACAATTCAAAATGGTATTCCATTCCTATTTTTCCTATTTACTTGGTGGATCCCAAGAATCTACTTTTATGGGGCTAAAATTTCACATGAAAACCTAAACTACTAAACTCTCAACCCCTTCTTAGCCATTATTCCACTTTAAATAATGGCTGCATAAAATTACTCTTACTTAGTTGTTTGAAGCACAAATATCAAATGAGCATACCTCAATAGTAATTGGTATGAACTCCTCACCTTAGGTCAGAGTTTCAGGTTTCCATACTCCTACTTGTTGTACTAATAAAAAAAACACCATCGATGTTGGGATTATGAGTTTTTTCATAATCTCTCTATTCTACTAGTCGAGTTTCTCTAAGAATTTATCTACTAATTGGCAAAAGATATCATGCTACTGTTGCAGGTCATTGGCTGGTCAATGTGGTTTTCTGATTATATTTTTCTAGAAAGAAGCTGGGCCAAGGATGAAAACACTTTGGAGGTGAGCTCATACACTTGGAATAGTAGTTACTTTAGTGTTTTGTCTCAACCTTTCCCCATTTGAGGATTTTATTACAGTCAAGTTTTCAGTCGCTCATGGATTTTTCCATGCCATTTTGGTTGGCACTTTTTGTTGAGGGAACTCGTTTTACACAACAAAAGCTCCTAGCTTCTCAGGAATATGCTGCATCTAGAGGATTACCTATCCCTAAAAACGTTTTAATTCCTCGAACAAAGGTGAATTGAATGTTCTTCTTCTATTACAGCTAGGATAAAACACACAAAGTCTATCGTTTTCCTTCTTATCAACCTGTTATTTTCAGGGTTTTGTTTCTGCAGTGAGTCATATGCGCTCGTTTGTTCCGGCTATTTATGATTGTACAGTGGCCACTTCTCCAAAAGACCGCCCTCCTACATTGTTGAGGATATTTAGAGGCCAATCTTTTGTGGTACGCCAACTAACTATTGAAGAATACAATTATTGACTAGTTAATAATCCATTAACATTGCTTACACACTTGTGTTGTTTCTCTTATTATTTACTAGTTCAAGATAATGCTTATCCTTGTTCATCATCTATAAATTCATCTGTTTCATGACTGGATGTCCCTGCTCCTTTGAGGTTTGTGTTATTTTAGTTTGTGCTTTAACAAATAATATATGTGTGGCTGGTCTCCATTCAAATAAAAGTCTATCAATTCCTGAATCTTATGGACATGGCTAAAGGAGGTGACTTTTTTAATTTGATCTGTGTAATTGAACATTAAAGATTCTTAGCAAGTAAATAAACTTTTGAGCTAAATGATGGTTGTGTCATCAATATTATCCTAACTTAAAATGAATTGGGTTAGTTATGTAACTTATTTTGGTGCAAGAATAAGAGCATATTAAGCCTTGATACTGTGATTGTAATCAATCCGTAATTTTGTATGAACAAACTAATAGGTTTTGTATCTTCCACGATAAATAAAAATTGTACATATAAGATGTGCCCATTGCACAGGTAAAAGTGCAAGTCAAGCGACACGAAATGCAGGAATTACCAGAAACTGCAGATGGAATCTCACAATGGTGTAAAGATCTATTTGTTACCAAGGTATGGGGAATACTGCCCATTATATGACATATTACCATTGCCAAGAAAAAAATGTTGGATTTATTTATTTATTAAATCATTAATCTCTTTTATGGCATGATCGATTGTTTATGTATTATATCCAATATTTTGTCACCTTCAATTTGTAGCACAGAAGTTAAATATTTCATAGGAACCTAAATTGCACCGCACTCTACTAACTAGTTTTTGGATGTCAGCTATTAACTTCTTTTATCAATAATATGTTGTTTTAGATTTCATTTGAGAACACTTTCATTTTAGCTACCCATTTTTTAATTTTATGTTTGTTTTTTCACAATTACAAAATTTTGGTTTTCACTTGTTTTAATTAACACTTGAATTCAAATTCTAAAAACAAAAATCAAATTTTGAAACTTACTTTTGTTAGTTTTCAAAACTCATCATGGTTTTTAAAAGCATGAGCAGAAAGTGGATAAGAAGTTATAGAAACTTATGCATGGAAGTAGTGATTAAGCTTAATTTTGAAAATTCAATTACTAAAAATGATTTTAATTTGAAAATAAGCCTATAAACTCCCTTCTGCCTCTAGGTTTCTTTGCTATGTTATCTATTTTCTACCCATGTTTTCACAAAAAGAAAAACAAAAAACAATCCAAGTTTTAAAAACTAAAAAAAAAGTAGTTTTTAGTTTTCACATCTTGACTTAGTTTTTGAAAACATAGGAAGAAAGCAGACAACATAACATAAATTCGTAGTGGTGCAAGTAAAGTTTATAAGTTTAATCTTAAAAAACCAAATGGTTATTAGATGAGCCTTAGTTACTTATTTGTTTGGTTTGGTTGAAGTCAGTAGCTGAAATGAGTATGCAACTGAACATACTTTCAGTTTTCTTCTATACTTTCCCAACTTTTCTTGCATTTTGTCTCTGCTTGCCTTTGTCTCTTTCTTAACTTGAACTTTGTTCATTTCCCATTACAATCACAATTTCAAACTCTCCCTGTTATTTATTTCTTTGGGAAACTTTTCAGGATACATTATTGGAGAAGTATATGACCAAGGATTCATTCAGTGAGAAACAACCTATTGATATAGGCCGACCAAAAAAGTCGTTATTGGTTTGTTTACTTGACATTAAGACTGAGAAACCACCACAAACACACGTCCTATTTGCACTTTCCGCTCTTCCATATCGAACTCAGATCTTTCTTCTTGTCTCAACAGGTTGTTCTTTGTTGGTCATGCATCTTGGCTTATGGCATTGTTAAATTCTTCCAGTGGTCTGCTCTCCTATCCTCATGGGAGGGCATTGCATTGTCAGCAGCCCTCTTGATTCTTATAATCCTTGTCATGCAACTGCTCGTTCATTCTTCCGAGTCGACCCGTTCTACACCTATCAATGTATCGTCTCAGTATAACGCAAAGGAACGATTACTTCAGAAATGAGATTATCATCATCACAATACTCAATTCATTATTCATTCCATTCTTTGTCCAATTTTAGCTATTCTTTCAGCTGAAGTGTAGAAACTGTGTCCGTCTAAAGAATTATTCCACTCCCCTTCAGGCACTTGCATTTGTGTGTAGGTGTATTAGAATTTATTGTTTGTATAGCTAACAACACAAGCTGTTTTTTATCAGATGAATTATTAGTTATTTCGCCTGTTTTGTAACTTCGATTCTATCCCATTATTTTCACTTCAATGAAAAATACTCCTTTTACTAAAGAGGCCAGGTCTTTTACTCTCTTATATATTGCATGTATGTGTATATCATTTTATTTGCTTTAAATAATACTTTAGTTTCAGTACTTTGGTTTTTGTTTATTTTAGTTTCTACCCTTTCAAAATATTCATTTTAGTTTTAAAACTTTCAAACTTATACATTTACATTAAATTTCGATTTATTTTTGTTAAAAAAAGGACTACTTTGGTACTTTAACTTTAGTTTAATTTTATTTTAAGGATCAAAATAATCATTTTTAAAAAATTTAAGGATCAAATAATTGAACAAAAGTTGAAAATACAAAGACTTGAAAGCATATGAACTTAAAATGAATCTAAACAAAAAGTATAGGAACGAAACTATTATTTAGACCTTTTATTTTTCAACAAAAGAATATAGTTACCTTAAAATTTGTTTTTTTAGATTTTAGATTGGGACATTATCAAATATAAAAAAAAGCTGAAACTATTAATTACAAATATAATAAAGGGGTATATAGCAAAATGGATTGAAGTATTTTAGTGGATAAGTTAAGTAAGATAGGTGGGTTGTGTTGTGTTGTGTTGGATGGACTATGGAGGGGATCATTTCTTTTGTTTTAAGAAAACCTTAGAACTAATTTTGGTTTTGGTTTGGACTTCCCATCCCCATGCTTTGATTTTCTTTCTTTTTCAGTTTTTAGTAATTACTTGTTGATGAGATATGTGCTATAATTTTGATTGATTCCATACTCTTTTTAGTGATTTACGTTATTTATCCTCTTTATCAGTCATATATATTTTTACATTTCAAGAATATTAAATGAGACTTAAATTTCCTTTCATCTCATTACTGTATTCCCATCTTCTTTAAATTTCTTTACTAGTTTTTGCTAATAATACATAGCCTCAGTTTTTCCAATTTGTCAATAGTTACTCTAACAGTATGCAAATTAAACTCAAGAACCCTCTTCTTTTTTATGGTCGAATTCATATAATGATTGATAACATATTAAGATATGAAAGGTAGGATATCACTCTTTGTCAAATTATATATACATTCAAAGAAGAAGTTGGGGCCCAATATACTGAATGTGTAAAGAAGTAATTTGACAAAGAAACTGAGTACATATATTATAAACATTATAGATCTACTTAATTAAGGAAGATAAAATAAAAGGAAAAGCAACAAACCCAATTTCTGTCGTTTTCAAGCTAAGGAATGCTTCTCTTTGTTGGAAGGGTGCGATGGACACCTCCAAATAAATGATCACCAAATAGAAAATTTGAAAGAAAAAATCAAATAAACTCTTTTGTGTGTATTTTACTTCACATGGGGAGTATCAAAAAGTTACTACAAAATTGTTCTGCAAATCATTGATTAAAATTGTTGTTTTTTAATTGTAGTTAGTGTTCTTTATTTGAGTGAGTGCCTCATAATTTGGAGGATAGTGATACAGTGGTTTGGTGGATTGATTAAGGGAGATTTGCTTGTTTAGTGGTAGAAATTTAAAGATATTGCATTAGAGGGTAGTTTATTTATTTATTTTTTCCATAAATACTTGTGTTGTTTTCACTTCAATGAAGGTAAAACTTAATGAAACACTTGATCTCCATGCAATTTTTCTCTCTTATTTCCAACTTATGTTCTCCTCATTTGTTGCCTTTTTGTTACAGATTTACGCTCCACCCTCTAGATCCTCCAATGGTCTAACGCTCCACCCTCTTGATGATGCAATGGACTTACGTTACACCTTCCTGATCCTTCAATGGTCTTATGCTCCACCCTCCTGATCCTTCAATGGTCTTACGCTCAACCCTCCTAGCCCATTAATGGTCTTACGCTTTATCCTCCTGATCCTTCAATGGCCTTACGCTCTACCCTACTCCTTCAATGGTCTTATGCTTTAAACATCAATTGCTTTAAACAACTCTCCTTGTAGATATTCTACACATCAATTGCTTAACCTTGATAAGAATCGAGAATTGAAATTGATGTAAAAACAAGCACTGAATAATACAAAAAATTTATTTATCTTTTATTATTTTGTAAAGAAGGTGTGAGACTTTGATCGCGACCCACCTTTTGCACGGCAAGATCCTATTTGGCGGAGGCAATCTACACGATAAACAAGGGGCCTTTATTGGGAAGTGTGATGCTTCACCAGAAGATGGTGGCATTGCGCCCTTACGTTAGTAGGTCGACAATTGATTTGACCTTGTTACTCAATTGGAATCCAGGATAAGGATTTGGCAGAAACACGTGGCACCTTGCGAATGGACCACCCTCGCCGCCGGTCAGGAGTCATCATTTCTGCATGAAAATTGAGACCCAAAAGGCTTATAAATAAGTGAAACCCGATCATTTTGTAGCTGCTTCCACTTCATAATCGTGTGAAAAAGAATTGAGAAGACTTCTAAGACTTCCATAAATTTTTGGAAGCTTAGAGCCAGCGTAAAGTGCACGGAAGTACATGAGTGTTTAGAACTGAAGAGTAGGCACTGAAGCCAACTTATCTGTAAGTGGTTCTCGCTTAAAACGTTTTCAAAGCAAAAAGTGATTTCCAATGTGCTTAAATATTTTAGTATGCTTCCCTTGAATCCTTGAATATGATTGATTTCTACTATGCTTCCAAAGATATGGATTCTAAAAATGTGTAAAATAATGAATTGAGATGATGCTTGTACCCTATGCATGAGGAGCCTCACACTTGCTATGTGATCTAGTGTGGGATGCTTTATCCTTGCTGTGTGACTTGAGATAAGATACTCTATTCTTACTGTGTGACCTGAGATAAGATGCTCTATTCTTGTTGTGTGTTCTAGAGTAGAATGCCCTATGCTTGCTGTGTGATCTGTATGGGATGTTCGTTGCCTGTTATGTGTTCTTGCATTGGAAAACGCATTATGCGAACTAAAATTGATGGAAACTTGCTAATTGCGTTGAGACCTCTATGCATAGCTGTAAATTGGCAAAAGAGTGTGGTAAATGCTTGGCCAAGGAAAGAGTACAAAGGTATAATCAACATGCAGAATAATTCTACGTTATGATAAAAAGGGTATAAGAACTCATGCTCTTCCATGCAATACGAGCCTTAAACTTGATTTTAAAAGGAATTTGAACTGTATTACTGTTTAGCCTATTGGAAGGAATTAGTTTGACCCAACATATTATCTATTGAGACGCATGATGTTTGTATCGCATACTCTATAAATGATTATAATGCATTAAGATAATACTTGAGTTGTAAAGATGTTTATAAAGAATCTCCACTCACTAGACGTTCTTCGTTTAACCTTCCAAATGTTTTGTTTTACCTCTCCCTCCCCAGGTAGTGAAGGACATCCCACATCAAACTTGTCACCTTGATTGCCCGACGTGTCCTTTTGAACGCATCACTTAGTAGTGGCCACTGTCAAATCGCATAACATGTAAAGTTAGGTGAAAGGAATCAACATGGTTATTTTAAAAACCTTGTGTTTTGAAAATTGAGAAGGATTGTACTTATGTTTGATGTACTTTTGATTCACTATCAAAGAAATCCTTGTGTTTTGTAAATAAACCATTTTGTGTAAATTTTGATGTTCATCAAACTCATTTACTAAGTATTCTATGTGTTATCTCGCGGAGAGATACAAGTAGAATGTTTAGGTGGTCACACCCTTAATCGCAAGAAGTGGCTTCGAGTGAGGCGTGATAGAAGGTCTTAGTAACCTATTTATAAATGAGGGAAGTTGGTTATAACAAACCAACATAAAGTATAACTGTTATAACAAACCAACAGAAAGTAAAACTAACTTAACAACCTAATAACTAACTAAGGTTGGTTGAAAATCATGAACTTAAGAAAAGATTAAACTAACTAATTGATAACTAACAGTTAGTTATAACTTCCTATATCAACTCCAACCAACCAACATAAATAAACTTGATCCTGAGTTTAATTAGGAAAGTTGAAACTGATCTGGGGGTGGTAGGGATAGATTTCAGCAACGTTGAAGGTGGAACTGATCTTCATTATTGAAGAGAGGTCTATCTGGTAGGCATTATGTCTCAACTTGGTTAAAATAGGAAAAGGGCCAAGTTTTTTGTTAGATAGTTTTGAATGTTGTCCATAATATAGGTGTTGCTTCTTTAGATGGATCATTACAAGGTCTCTGACTTCAAAAGTGGTTGGCCTACGATTTATATATGCTTTAAGTTTGTAGGAAGAATTGGAAGCTTCTAACTGTTGGCAGACTTTTTCATGGATTTTTTTTTATTTGATTGGCCATGAGAGTTGCTTCAGCACTAAGATCAACAAGAACAGGCAAGTATGTAAGGTCAAGAGTGAGGTGGGGTACTTGACTTTAGACAATTTTAAAAGGGGATTTGCATGTGGATCGGTTGGTCATGTTATTGAAGGCAAATTTTACTTGAGCGAGGTTGAGAGCCAATTGATGGGGTTTGTCTTCACTTAGGCAGCGAAGAAGGGTTCCAAGTATTTGGTTGTTCACTTATGTTTAGCCGTTCATTTGAGGATGGCTAGTAGAGTTACTAGTAGGTTTGTGCTGAATCGTTTCCATAGGGAGCCAAAAATAGCTCATGAATTTGACATCCCGATCCGATACAATACTTTTAGGTATGTGGTAACAACCTAACTCTTTATACTAAGCTGAGGTCATTATTACGTAAAAGAAAAGAAAAACTTTCTTAAAACAAAATGGAAAATAAAACTAATTTCCATAATCAAACCTCAAGTACTTATTCAAATCATAAATAAACTAATGTAAGTAGAAATAAATCTAAAAGATAAAATCCTAGTTCGAGCCCTATCTAGTTTTAAAAGAGTAATAATGAAAGTACAAAAATACTGAAATCAAAACTAATAACATAATGACGGAAGAAAAATGTTTTTCTATGGCCCGCCATGGTCACTTCTTGTCATTCACCAACTTTCTTTACCTCTACCTCTACCTTTGCTTATAAAAAATTAAACATTAAAGAGTGAGTATAAAAATATACTCAGTAAGGGACCTACTATTAATCCCGCTAGGTGTTTGTTAACTTTCTATTAAAATTCTGTAAAGTAGTACCCCTAAACTGACACGTTCCCAAACATGCGCAATCTGTGATCCTGTAGAACATCTTTGGTCTTTGGTGAACCCAAAGGAACACCTAGGACAAAACTAGTCTTCGGTGAAAACAAGGAGCTCCTAAGACAAAACTGGTCTTTAGTGAACTCGAAAAAACACTGAGACAATCGGGTTGTGAGTGACCTCGTCAAGTCACTCATATACATATCATCTCATACTAGACTGATGATCCCGTTGGACTACACAGTCATAAAAAGGAGGTGATCTCGAGGAACACCTATGTGAGTACGACTTTAATAGAAAAAACTAACAGTACACCCTATCCATAACATGTAGCATAACATAGCATCATAAGCATGTCATGAATATTAATCATAGCATTCTTAATCATGAGATTAATATTTCATGCATTAACATCAACATCATAAATCATCATCATTAACATAACTCAGTCATAAGTATCAGTCATCATAAACATAAACTCAGTCATGACTATTAGTCATCATAAACATAAACTCAGTCATGACTATCAGTCATTATAAACATAAATCCAGTCATGACTATCAGTCATCAACATCATCACATTATGCATCTTAGCTACATCAATGCATAATGAAAAATTACATGTAAGCTCTTAACTTCAGTTCGAAGGTCTAATAAGAGAATATTTTACCTGGAGATTAGGTTAATCAAGTTTTAACAACAATAGCCAAACTCTCCCAAACAATGAAGTCCTAAACAGTAAGGGAAAAATACTAAGTTTAATAACTTAATTAACAGTTGCTTAAGGATAAAAACATCCATTTAATTCAACCTACCCAAAGTTGAGGTCGAATCCAATTTATCCTTAGTTAGGACAATTTCACAACACAAAATCTCATTTTTCCCTAACCATTCCTTTATGAAAAATGATCCAATTTAATCCAAAAATAAATTATTTAGGGTCCAAAGTTAATATTTGTTGGGAATTAACAAAAATCCAATCAAACTTACCAAAAATAGGTTAAAAAGGGCAAAAAATAAGCTTGGTGGCTTGAAAATGGCTTGGTGGCTCAAGTGAAGGCTTGAAGAGACACGTGCGGCTCACAACTGAAGGAAGAGAAGGCGCATGGCTTGGCTCGACTGGATGAAAGCTCATGGCTAAGCACGCACGACTGAAGGGAAGAGGGTGTGTAGCTCGAGAAGATGCTGCTCAGCTAACGCTTGTGGCTTGGAAGGAGTTGCAGCTCGGTTTGGACTCGAATGGTGCGGACGAAGAATTGGTTAGCGGTTCACGAATGATGGTCGACGCGACGGATGCGAATAAACCGCAACGATCGACGATCAATGAGGCTTCATTGACGGTGCTGCTGCTTGGTGGAACAGTGAGGCGAAAGACGACGCAGAAATGAAAATCGACTCGATTGACGTATAACAGAGAAGACGGATGGCTTGCGAAAGGTGACGGTGATTTGTGGTGGCTGCTAATGGAGGAAGGTGGCGGGGGCAGCGGTGGACTAGATTGCTAGGGTTTTGTGAGGTTAGGGTTTCACAATGAAGAAGATGAAGTGCACAACTCCCTATGAAGCCTATTTAACCAATAATAATATAACTATTAGTATTTCTTTTTCTTTTTCCTTTCCTTTTCCAAGTAAACCAACTTCTTCTCTCTCTTCATTTAAAACCAATCAAATCTCCTTTTTAAACTCAACTATTCTCTCTCTTCATTAACTCTTCCCACCAAAATCATCACTTTTATCTTCTTTTCTATTCTCTTCAAACAATATCCAATTTTCTTAATTAATTATATTATTCTCATAATATAATTATTCTTATCTTTACTAAGCAAATTAATTATATATCCACATATATAATTATCCAAAATTCTCTAAACTCCATAAAAATCAACCAATAACATTTACTTAAATCAAATCTTTCCACCAAGAGTTCCAAATTTCAAATAATCAATTAAATATTTTTCCAAAAACTACCTAATTAATTCTAATTTCTACACAATTAAAAAATTTCAACAATTAACCCAAATAACACCCAAAATAATTTTATCATCATAGCCAAAATTAAACTTAAGGTAATTAAACTTAAAATTACTTACTTTGGGGCATTACATATGTCATGTAATGACGATTATTTTTTTCTAAAGGAAAGATTAACAACATTCAAAGCATCATTAGTCTTTTTACAAGCTAAAGTGTGCCATTTTGCTAAATCGATCAACAACTACCTAATTAGAATCATAACCACATTGAGTTCTAGGTAAGTCCAAAACAAAGTCCATAGAAAGGTCTTCCCAAATATTTGTGGGGATAGGGAGTAGACAAAAAAGGCCTTGTTTTGAACTAGTGTGAGACTCTGATTCCAAAAAGGGAGTCCCGTTGTTTTGACCAAGTGTAAAAAGAAGTATTCTGCAAAGAAGGATGCGATTGGAGAAAGGGTGATGAGAAAAGAAGTATTTAAGTTTAAGAGTCATCGCGTGGAATTAGGTAGTGCATTGAGACTGCTAGCGAACAAGAAGTTGTGTTCAACATCAAGGACTAGGTGATTGGAGTAGCAATGTAAGGAAAAATACCTAGGCCTAAAGTATGGCAATGGAATAGGTGTTCGATTGAAATGACTAGATGACCCTGTTTCCCGAACAGAGAGTCAAGAGATTTAAAGAAGTTTAGGTTTCCAAAAACATAAGGTTGTCATCTCAAGGAAAGTGTTTATTCATAATTAACGGTTGGCATACGTTTTAAGTTCGGGTTGGCTACAGAACACGATAAAATGAAAATGTGACACGTGTATAGCAGGAAAATGACCCTCGAATGTGAAAGGTCATTATAAATAAGATCGAAGAACGGATGAAAAAGAAAAAGACAATTGCTAAACGTTTTACTGAGTTGATAATAGTAGATTTTGGAGTTTTGAAAAAAGTTGGTTGAAGGAAACCACGAGGCAAGAAAAGGAAGCCAAAAGTCAAAGGGAGAAGAGTTGAGGCTAAGTGTTGTTGTGAGTGATCCTTATAAAACAAATATTTGTTATAAATGATTTCATATTCTTCTAATTTGTGAGTGTTGTTGTGAGTCACATAAGCTTTGTAATTTATAATCTTGACAAACATGCAAGTATCTTATGAATGTTGTATGAATAGCATTCCTTTGTAATTCTCTTCATTGATGATAGTTGTATCATATTTGTGTTGTGTTGAGCTAACGCCTTTCATGTGATGTTAGTGTTGTGACGAGCAATGTGGCTGACCTATCGCAAGAAGTCGGTGGAAATCCCACGTTTAATGTAAGACGCTGGTGATTGTAAATCCCAAGTCTAGGAAGATAAACACTGGGAAAAGTGAATCCCAGGTTTGAACGAGTATGAGTTGTGTTCTTGAAATACTAGATGCTGGTGAGTGTGAATCCCATATTTGAGTGAGAAATGATATGTGAAGATGTTGGTAGAAGAGAATCCCATGTCTATCATGAGATGATGGTGATATGAATCCCACGTCCAGGCGATTAAATGCTGGTGAAAGCAAGTCCCAAGTTTGAGATAAGATTGAATATCACGAAAAGCTGGTGAAAATCATAGGTAAATCGATGTGCTGGTGAATGTGAATCCCAAGTCCAAGCGATGGGAGAATCCCAGGTCCTAGCGATGAGTAATGATTTCTCTGATAGCTTAAATTATGTGGAATCGTTGTAATTGCTACGGTTCTGTTTGATGCAATAAAAGCTCGTGTTTATGAAGCTTAGTATTATTGTTGTTATTGAAACTGTTGTATTCCCAAAAAGGTTTTCTTAAATCCATCATTCACTAAGTTTTTTACTTACGTTTTAAGTTTTTTCCTCCTCAAGTTATCAGACATTGAAGTCAAGTAAGGAATAGAGGTCAGGCGTAGAAGTTAAGTAAATGAGGGAAAGGAAGGTTGTTATGCAAACATGTGCGACATCCAAGCTGTGTCATCCTACCTTGCGTTGAAGGAGTTAGTGGGTAAAAACTTCACTCCTTAATGCCATAGGCTCCTACTTAGATTAAAGGAAGACCATCTGATGTGTTATGGTTGGAGAGGGAAAGACGATAAATTTGAAGGAACTAAACCAGGGAAAGGAATCCCTGAAGGTTGTCCGTGAAATGGTTGTTGGACGATTGAGGTGAAGAATGAAAATGAAGCCTTTACACCTCTAAATATCCTGCCATAAGGAGCAACATTGAGCGGTGGAGGAAGAAAAGAGGATCAGAACTTAGCTTTAAATTTTGTGCCTAATGAGAAAGGAATGCAACTATTAATTGAACTTTGTGTAAATTGCCAAGTTAATAAAAATAGAAGTTAAGTTTATTCCACTGCTTATTATTCGTTGCCTCTTCATAATGAATTTCTTTGCTATGATAAGAGTGCTAAGCGACGGTGTAAGTCTAAAGGTTGCAGATTTTTCCGCTACACTAAGTTAAGTCTTTAAAGTTCGATGCAAAGGCCTTGCGATTAAACAAGTTGGAGTAAGTTGTTCCACTTACTAGGCGTTCATCACATCATCACGTGGAGAGATACGCGGTGAATGTCTAGGCGGCACATTCCCCATCTGGTTGCAGGTAGTGATATTTAGGGCAGAACGTGACAACTAGATTTGTAAGAGTTTTGACATATGAAGCATCTTTTAACAAAATTAGAAAAATCGTTCTTTATTTGTGGCCAAAAGAATTTTTTAGTAAGCAAGGTGAGAGTTTTATCTCTTCTAAAGTGGTCGAACAAACTACTACTATGAGCTTCTTTCATGAGGGATATGCAAAGGGAAGTGTGTGGGATGCATAAGGAGTTATGTAACGCCCCATAATATAAGGTAATTTTAATTTTAAGTATTTTGGAGTAATTTTAATTATGTTGAATTTATTCTGGGTGTTATTTGAGTTAATTGGTGAGAATTGTTGGATTTTGTGGAGATTATGATTAATTAAATATTTTGGGAGAAGATTTAATTAGTTTGGAGATTTAGAATTTTTAGTGTTTAAAGATTTGATTTAAGTTGAATGTTATTGGTCGATTTAAATTGGTGAGATTATATGTAATTATATATATATATATATATATATATATGATTATATAGTTAATTAAGTTATGAATGTTAAGGATAATTATAGTATAAAGATAATATAATTATTTATATTTAAAGAAATATATATTATTTTGGGAAGATAAAAGTTGATGTGATTGAGGAGAGAGAAATATTTGATTTTTGTTTTGGCAAAAAAATAAAAGAAGATAGAAAGGAATGATGTGATTGGTTATTAAATAAAGAGAGAGAAGGTGTTTTGGTTATTTTGAAAAAAATAACGAAATAGAGAAGAAAAAATAACAATAATTTTGTTATTATTATTTTCCTTAAATAGACCTTGAAAAATGTGTTTACTATTCATTCATTTTTTTCCTCACATAAAACCCTAACCTCTCAAGATCCGCCACCATTCTTCTCTGACCGTTGCCGCACACCAGTCGTGTACCATTCTTTTCCTGCGTCGACCATCACAAGCCCTAAGTACCGAGTCGCTTCTTTTTTCGTAAGTCGACCGTTGCGTGTCGTCTCCTCCATCGTTTTTCACCGAGCTTCTTTGTCCATCACCAGCTCTGTCTCGTGCACCAATCATTAATCACCATCGACCACATTCGAAGTGTCGTCATTTGTCTGAGTCGTGGCCATCAACGAATCGTTCTTCACGAGTTAAACCACTCGAGCCGTTTGTTCTTTGGAGCCAACGTCAAGCCAAGTCTCCTCTTCCAAGTCGCAAGCACGTATAGTCGATCCAAGCCATCCGAGCCATGTGCTCTCTACGCAAGTCTTGCCCCATTAAATTGGGTTATTTTTCTAGAAGGATTGGTTAGTTTAATTGAAAGTTTTGAGTTGTGAAAATTTTCCAACCAAGGATAAATTTGATTCGGCCTCAACTTTGAGTAAGTTGAATTAAATGGATTTTCGGATCTTTAAGCAATTGTTAAGTTATTGAACTTAGTTATTTTTCCCCCTTACTATTTAGGATTTATTCTTGGGAAGCTTGACTGTTGCTATTAGGAATATTTTTGGTTAAGTTAATCTCGAGGTAAGAGATTCTCTTACTAGATCCTCGTACTGAAATTAAGAGTTTGCATGTGATTTCCATATTATGCATTGATGTAGCTAAAATGCATAATGTATTGATGTCGTATGTTGATGATTGATAGTTATGACTGAGTTATGTTGATGATGATGATTGATTATGTTAGATGTTGATACATGAAATATTAATCTCATGATTAAGAACGTTATGATTAATATTCATGCCATGTTATGATGTTATGATGTACTACATACTATGGATAGGGTGTTTGTTAACTTTATCTATTAGAGTCCTACCCATATGGATGTCATTCGTGATCACCACATTTTTATGACTGTGAGGTCTGACGGGATCACCAGTCTCATGAGATATTATGTATATGAGTGGTCCGACGAGGTCACTTACAACTCGATTGTTCTAAGTGTTCCTTCAACTTCATTGAAACCCAGTTTGTCCTAGGTGTTCTTTCAAGTTCATCGAATACCAGTTTTGTCCTAAGTGTTCATTTGTGTTTACCGAAGACCAGAGATGTTCCTACGGAATCATTAGATTGCGTGTGTTTAGGAACGCGCTAGTTCAGAAGTACTTCTTTACAGGACTCTAATGGGAAGTTAATAGACACCTAGCGGGACTAGTAGTAGGTCCCTTACTGAGTATGTATTTATTTTCACTTTTTCTATGTTTAAATTTACAGGCAAATTAGGTAGAGATATAAGGTAGAGGAAAGTTGGCGAATGATAAGAAGTGACTGTAACTTGCCATAAAGAAACTTTTTTCTTCCGCTTTTACTTTGCAGTTATGATTTCAGTATTTTTATATTCTTTGACTATTTTCTTTAAAAGCAGATAGGGTCGGAATTAGGAGTTTATTTTAGATTTATTTCTATATACATTTATTTATGATTTTAATGAGCATTTGAGGTCTTCAGTTAAAATTAGTGTTGTTTTCTCGTTTTGCTAAGAGAGTTTTATTTTCTTTTAGTAGTAGTGACCTAGGCTTAGTATAAAGAGTTGGATCATTACAAGTTACTTTTGAAAAGGTCGTTTGGGCCCCAAACTATGGGGGAGTAGAGTGGGTTACGTTTGGGGTTTGGATTATGGAAAACAATCCTATGTTTTCCATAATCCTTTGTTTCTCTCTTTTTCACTATTACACACTCCTTCCCCAACCCTTTTCAAATTTTCGGAGATGGACCCCACGCGTCATTATCCACTTTTCTCAATTTTCGCACTTTTCCTCTCTATATTCTTTAATTTATTTCTTTATAACACCCTTTCTTTTCTGATTCATTCTTTTTTTCCCTTCGTTTTCTCTTTGATTCTTTTTTTTTCCTTCGTTCTCTCTCATTCTTCTTTTTTTCTTCCTAACATATATGTTTAAAGTTTATTGTAGATTTTTTCATTTCTTATGTGTGCATTATAATTTCTTATGTATACTCATATATTCAATAACTCTTTTCTTTACGTTTTTCTTTTTATTTTTTTTAGTATAACAATTTTAATAATATCAGTTTGTAATTCTATGTTTTTCATTACATGTGTACGCCAAAAATAAATTAGTGAAAACTAACGATTCAAGCTAAATTTATGAAATCAACATCGTAATTAAGAAGATTAAAGAAATTAATTTGAAGCAAAATTTTGCATTTCATGGAAAATATATATGCATGGAAAAAAGATTAGTGTAAAAGGAAGATTGAAGCTTAATTTATGATATGAATGTCGTAATTAAAAAGCTTTTTTCTTTTGATATATCATATATATGCATGCAAGACAAAAAAAAAAGTGGTTAAAAGTAACGATTTAATAATTGCAATTTTAATTTATGAAATGAACGTCGTAGTTAAGAAGGTAAAGGAAAATGCTTTTAAGAAAAATATTGCATTTCATGACAAATATATATATGCATGGAAAAAAAGATTAGTGGAAACGCATATTGAAGCTTAATTTTTTGCTAGGAACGTCATAATTAGAAGTTTACTTAATTCGATGTACAATTTATATGCATGAAAAAAAGTAATGAAATATCAGATTGATGTTAAATTTATTGAACGAATATGATAATCAAAATTATTTAATAAAATCAATTTATGAAAATTGTGCATTGGATCTACAATATATATTTTAGAAAAAATAAGTTGTGAAAAACCTAGGTTGTAATAGTCTGCACCCTAAACACAATTTATGATAATAAAGATCATGATAGTCTGCACCCTAAACGCAGACTATCAAAACAGACTATGATAGTCTATGCCTCGAATGCAGACTATCATAACATAGATTATAATAGTAAGCACCTGAAACGTAGAATATCATAACACAAACTATAATAGTATGCGCCCCAAATGTAAACTATCCTAAATACTAGGACTATTATAATACTAGGACTATCATAAATCAATCCTCGCCCCAAACGATTCTACCTAGATGGACTAAGTTTTTCACCAAAGTATTCAATAGGATGTTTATCTTGGTTGAGGACAGCCTCGATACCAATTCCTAAGGCATCTATAATGACTTTGAAGGGTTGTTGGAAATCTAAAATTCCTAAAACAAGGGTAAAGCTTAAAATTGTTTTTAATCTTGTGGTTTGAGCATCTTCTCAAGAGAAGAGTTGTTTATATTTTACACAAGATGTTAGAGGGCAAAAAATGGTATTAAAGTCACAAATAAATTTTCTATAAAATGAAGCTAAACATAAGAAACCTTGGATTTCTTTTAGAGATTACAGTTGTGGCCAATCAACTATGGCTTCAGTTTTCTGAAGATCTATACTAATTCCTTTAAAGCTTATAATAAAGCCTAGGAAGTATAATTGGTGTTTGAAAAAGGAGCATTTTCTTATGTTGATATACAAGGCATTTTCTTGTAAAGTGGTAAATATAGTAATCAAATGTCGTCGAAGTAAACAACAACAAATTTATTAAGAAAAGGTAATAATATTTTATTCATGAGGTGCATGAAGATATTAGGAGCTTTAGATAAACCAAATGGCATGACTAACCATTCGAAAAGGTCCTCATTGATTTTAAAGGTTGTTTTCCATTCGTCCCCGGGCCGAATTCGAATTTGGTGATAACCACTTATAAAATCTATTTTGGAAACATTAATGCTCCCTTTAATTGGTGTAGAAGGTCTGATAGTCAAGGAATTTAGAAACAATATTAAATGAAATTTTATTAATGGCTCGGCTGTCCACACAAAGTCTCCAAAAGCCTTTTTTTTGTGTGTAAATAAAGTTGGAACAACGCAAGGACTAATGCTAGTTTGTATGTGGCCTTTATCTAAAAGGTTTTGGATTTCATTGTAGAAAGCTTTGTATTCATTAAGGCTCATTTTATAGTGGGGTAGGTTTGGTAAAGCACTACCTGGACTAAGGTCAATTTGATGTTGGATGTTTTGAAGTGGAGGTAAGGCAGTAGGTTCATTTAAAAGGAATGGAAAATTTTATAGAATTTGAGAAACTTATGGGTGTAGATCTTGGTTGAGATGTGACGTGAAAAATTTTTCTTTGGTAACAAAGGTTACAATGTACAGGGTTTTAGGAAGAAATAAATCTTTACCTTGACATAAAAAAAATGTAAAACATTGTTGTTATATTGCCAAGGGTGATCGAGAAGTAATTGACAAACATTCATTTCTAGGACATCACAAACAAGTTGATCTTGATAGAGGTTACCAATGCAGAAAGGAAGGGTGCAAATTTCTTTAATGACGGTCTCTCCTTTCTTTGTTATCCAATTGACTTTATGAGGGTTGAGGTGTGGGTTGACCGTAAGTCTGAGGGCATTTACTAATTTCTTAGAAACAATGTTTTTCATGTTGGTGCTACCTATAACTATTTGAAAAACTTTCCCATTAATTATGCATCGAGTGCAAAAGAAGGAATGTCTTTAAGAATGATTTTTAGTTTTGGTGTGATAAGGACACATTGAAGCACACAAGAAAGCTAGTCACCATCATCTGGTTCCAAAAATTGAGGTTTATCTAGATAAGTGTTGTCATTAGATTCGTCCTCTCAATGTTGGTTTCTTAAAGAGCAATGGTTTTCCGTTAAGGGCATTCATTGAAAAGGTGTCCTTGCTGTCCACAATGGTAGCCTTTTCCAATCATAGTCCTATAATATGGGTTAGTAGTTATTTTGATTAAGACTGTATCATTGGTTTTAGAAATGATTGAGTTTTTGGTACCATCGAATGTCTTTGATAGATGTAGGTTAGAAGTAGTTTGAAGGGCTTGTAAGGAGGTATTTGAGGGGTTCTTTCGAAAAGGTTGCGGTTGGCGATCCCAAGGCTGTCTTCTTTGATAGGTTTTGACATTTTCGTGGGGCATAAACTTTTTCTATTGTAGTTCTAAATAGATTGTATCAGAAAGGTAGGCTACATGTGTAACTTGACCACTTCTTTAATCTCATCTTGAAGGTCTAGCACAAATCTTGAAACAAGTTGCTATACGGATTTTGGTAGGTTGTTTCGGGCATCTTAAATGATGGAATTCTTCTATATATTCAAAGATGGAACAATCCTCTTGTTTACAAAGTTGGTATTGATTATAGAGTCATTGTTGATAATTGATAGGAAGGAATCATTTCTTTAGGAGTCTTGCCATAGTATATCAACAATTGGTCTCTAATTGGTCCCACCAAGCTGAAGCACCTCTTTGAAATTTGAAGGCCATTAACTTGACCTTCTAATCATATGAAATATTGGTATATTAAAAAATAATTTCTATCTTTGATGCCCAATCTAGGAATTTTTCTATATCCATCCGACCATTAAAACTAGGTAAGTCAATCTTCATTTAATATTCAATGTTTTCATGTTGAAGGTTGTATCTTCTTGGATTTAAACCTCTATGACCTTAGGCATAATGGTAATAGTTGTCACCCTCACTTAAAGAGTCGGACTCTAACATTGAAATCCCTCCTTAGCGGTGATCTTGAAGTTGGAATCTTGCTTGATATAAGTTTCTTGGATTTTGTTTTTTTCCTTATTTGGAATTCTTGATAAGGATCTTCGATAATCTTGTGTTTTCCTAAGTTTCTTGCAAGGTTTCTGCCTTTATTTAGAGGAAAATTGATGTTGGCAGCCATATTATAGTTTTTGATATATTATCATCTAAATAAAACACCCATGACAAATATAATTGTAAACATAGCTCAAACCCCCCAAGTATTGAGGGCATTGATATAATTTAAATTTGACACAAAATAAAATACAAGGAAGTATCATTCCTCTTCTTAGCACTTCAAACACTCAACACACATATAATAACACAAAAACCCAAAAATATTATTTTATTTAAAATGATAACTTTGGTTTCCAAGGAGCGACGCTATGAAGCTTAGTTGATATTGGTCTCAATATATTGCAATGGGTATCAATAATCCCGACTTCTTTTGGTGTGAAGTCCACGAGATTCAACAATTTTGGCCAACACTCACTTCTATGGTATTAGTTGCATGGCAACAGTTAAAACTTAATTTCCATTTACGACCATTTTACAGTTAAAACAATTTTGGCTCGAATATCATTGATACATGTACCGATTTGAGATAGAGATTTCCAACAATCGAATGTTGTGTCATCCCAACTTAAGTCGTGTTGCTAGACTCACTTTCAGATCATCTTGACTTCCTTCTATTGTGGATGAGAAAGCCATAGCTAAAAGAAAAATAAGAATAAGGAGCTTTGCAATGTAAGTCATGTTATGAAGAAATTTGATTCGTAAAGTAGATATATGAGAAGGAAATAATTAAAGCTTTTGCATTTGTGTCAATGTATTGTGTCATTGAGAGTTTGTATAGGAAAGTATTTGGTTTAAATTCTATATAAACAATGATATTTACCAAACAAAAGATAGGGGAGAATAGTAATTTTGCAAAGATTGAAAGAAAGAAATGGACATGGACGAATAAACATCACTCATGAGTATTCCACTAACTTCCCATCCTTTTACATACGCGTGTGATGGGCAAGTAATGGTAAGAGATATGTTAGGTAAGGAATTGAAAAAAATTAGAGATTCACCTCATCCCATAGGAACATCGTCCAAAATTCTCTTCCATCAAACAAAAAAGAAACAAAAAAAAGAACATTGAGACTCGCAGATATCATTAATATGATTTAAATTTGACCCAGAATATACAAGCAAATATCATTCCTCTCTACACTTCAAACACCCATGAACTCAATTTTTATTTACCATTTTGAGATAACGTTAGCATATCGTTGATATATACATGTACCAATTTGAAATAGAAATCCCCAATGATTAAATGTATGTAGTGCCATCCAACTTAAGCTGTTTCACCATCCTCAATATTTTTCATATACTTCTTCCTTTATTCATTTACATTTTATTGTCCTCAAGTGTCGCCTTCTATATATTCTAATCAAAGTGTCAATTAATGTAACTACATTTCAAACTACCTTCACTTGCTCGAACAAATAGTTAAATTTATAAATATTTAAACGTATTCTAAATTTTATTTTATAGAAAACAAATGCAAGAAACGAATAAATTAATTTTATATTATTGAAATTTAGAAATGGAAAATTGAAATTAAAAATGAAACAAAAAGACATAAATAATATTCAAAGTTAAACAAATTAATGAATTTTAGTTGGCTGTTGACTTTTCACGATCAAATGAATATCTAACAAAATAAATTAATACTTAATTACTATTGAAAAAAAAAACTATTAACTTTTCAATGGCTAAAAATCTAAGACATTAATTAAGATAATGAATAAAAGAATGATTAAGGGTTGAAATAACAAAATTAAATACGAATTCTTAAGCCTACCTATACAAATTTCATAATCAAATAAATATTCATCTAATTAAGAATTAATTTCAATCGATTTTTATCTAATGACATTCCATTTTTATCAATTTCTCCCTTCGTATATTCTTCACCAATTTCCTAATTTTCTCAACCCGTCTCTCGACTTCGAATTTTCTCTTTATTTTTTTCCATCTTAAAGACCGATTTTTCTATCATCTCGATGAACTTTCTTTTTTTTCTCTTTACAATATGAAATAAAATTAAGACCATTGACTCCCTAAACAACGGCAAAGCACAAGGCCCAGATGGTTTTCCAATATCATTCTATAAGCAAAACTGGCCACTAATCAAACATGATGTGATGGAAGTTCTCGATGATTTTTATAGAAAGAACATCATCAACAACAATGTAAACAACACATACATAGCCCTGATTGGCAAGAAAAGCAAGTGCACAAAGACATCAAATTATAGACCGATCAGTTTAACCACCTGCCTATACAAAATCATCACAAAAACCATGGCTACTAGATTAAAGTCTAAACTGAAAGAAACAATAGCAGAAAACCAAATGGCTTTTTGTCAACAATAGACAAATCACTTTGCAAATGAAGCAATAGACTTCTGAAGAGTATCCAAGGTAAAAGGTTTCATCATGAAGCTTGACATTGAGAAATCATTTGATATAATCAACTGAAATTTTATTGAATATATGTTGAGAATGAAAGGCTACCCTATTAGATGGAGGAAATGGATAAAGGCTTGCATCAGTAATGTACATTACTCTATTATGATAAATGAAAAACCTCAAGGTAGATTCAAATCAACAAGTGGAATCCGTCAAGGAGATCCAATCTCACCTTTCCTATTTGTACTAGCATTAGACTACCTAAGCAGACTGCTTAATTTATTAGAGGAAAAGGGGTGCATAAAGGGAGTGGTTTTGCTTTCATGTAGAGACTCACTCATCTCTTATTTACAGATGACATTCTCATATTTGTAGAGGATAATAATACATACATGGAAAACCTCAAGATGGCCATAAGGCTCTTTAAAATGGCCCCGGGTCTCAAAATCAACCCAACAAAATCATTTATTAGCCCAATCAATGTTGATTTAGTGAGAACAAAGGAAACTGCAGAATTTTATGGGGCTTTACTCTACAGAACTTCCCCGTTGACTACTTGGGAACCCCCCTCCCCTAGTTGGAAAACCTCAATCCAAGGCTTTCTGGTCAAACACGGTTGAGAAAATTCACAAGAAACTTTTAGGATGGAAGTATACACAAGTCTCCAAAGGAGGTAGATTGACTTTACTAAACTCCACTCTTGCTAGTACTCCTACTTATCTTCTATCTCTTTACAAAGCTCCTATCCAGATTGGCAAAAAGATTGAAAGATTATGGAGGAACTACCTTTAGAAAGGAAACAATTTTGATTTAAGAAATCATCTGGTTTGGAACCTTTACACTTCACCGAAGGATAAAGGAGGTTTGGGAATCTCCAAAATAAAAGAAAGAAATTTTGCACTTTTAACAAAATGAATTTGGAGATATCACCAAGAACCCAACACTCTCTGGATGTAGGTCATTGATACAAAGTATAAAAAAAAGCTTTGATGGAGACACTCTAAGGATCATCAAATACAGTTCAGCTAAAGATCCCACGAGGTCAATTTTAAAAAGAATCGATTGGTTTGATTCAAAAGTAATTTGGAAAACCAACAATGGAGACACCCTTTCTTTTTGGCATAGTAATTGGTGTGGTAACATCCATCTATTAAATAAATATGCAAGTTTATATGTTATAGCTAAGTAGCAGCATGCATCAGTTAAAGAGATGTAGGATCAAAGGATAAACAAATGGACTTTTCGACGCAGAAGACAATTGAATCAAAGAGAAATTGACACATGGTAGTCCGTCTCCGAAACTCTCCCTAACATTGACCCTAATGCATGGAAAAGTAAACTTATCTTGTTTATAAACAATAGTGGTTTATTCACGGCAGCTTTTGTCAAGAGAGACATCTGCGAAAAAAGTTGCTTTCACAATCCAAACCCACAACAAATCCCATTCAACTATCTCTGGAAGTAAAAAATACAAAAGAAATGTAAATTCTTCCTAGGGATAGTATTCCATGTAAGATTAAACATAATGGACGAAATCCAAAAGAAAAGTCCAAATTCCTACCTTAGCTCGAACTAGTGTGCGCTTTGCAGGGCAAATGCCAAAAACATGAACCACCTTTTCATCCATTGTGCAAAAGTCAGAAGTATTTGGAAGAAAATTCTTGAAGAAACGGGATTCGCAATGCAAGAAACCTCAATTGTTGACCTCTATCACCGAATATTTTTCATAAACTAGAAGAACACAGCCAGCGTCATCAAATTCAACATCTGTGCGGCTACTTTATGGACTCTTTGGTTAGATAGAAACAATTGCATTTTCAACAATGTCCTCAATAGCTTACACAATAGTTGAGAGAACATCTGTAAATTGGTGGGCATGTGGTCAAGAAGACACTGTTTCTTCAAGGACTATAGTCACAGCTCTCTATTGCTTTAAATATCAATGCTTTTATATGGATTAGTGTGAGGCTCTCCTCTAGACCTTGTAACTATATTTGGTTATTATTAAATTGAGGGTTGAGGCTTGCCTCAAGACCTCGAAGCTTTCTTCTAAAAAAGAAACGAGACAATAGAGTAGTGAGAATGGTTTATATAGAAAAAAATTCAAAAAATTAAAATGTGAAACTTTTTAGATAACATGACATTTTTTAAAAAACGTATACGATTTTAATTTAAAAAATAAAATAAAAACCAAATTTGTTACAAATTTTACGTGAATAATAAGCTAAAAAATCAAATAAAAACTAAACCTAAAACATATTGAAACAAATTTAATTTATGTGTACTTTTTTAGTTATAAATTTTTTGAATAAAATATTATAATAAAAATTTAGATATAACCAATTTTTAAACCAATTAAATTTATCCAAATTCACCATTGCAAAAAAGGCAAAACAAGTTATAATAGTTGATTTCATAGCACATACATTTACTGTTTGCAAAAATAGTAAAAAACAAAGCCCAACCCACATGTGCAAGATGTAAAATGTCACAAATGCCCTCGTTACTAATATATATTTCATACACATAAGATACACTTAATATCTCTTGATAGACCTGATACTCCTTGATAAACTTGATATGCATTCGATACTTCTTAATAACGTTTGGACCTTGATACACTTGATGCACCATGATACACTTTGATATACTCGATACCCTTTGATACACATGAAATACCTTGATACACCTAATACTCCTTATTACATTTTTTTTATACACTTGATACTCTTACACCTTGTTACACTTAAATGTTTCACTGATAAATTTGATACACTTAATGCACTGCTAATAAACTTGTTATGCTTCACTAATATACACTCAACAAATTCGATAAGCTTGATACACGTGATATGTTTGATACAACTGATGAACTGCAGATACACCTAGTATTCTACACTGATACACTTGATTGATTAAATACACTTGATATGCTTAAAGTTCTACTTATACATGATACACTATTGTTATACTCTTGTAAACTTCATTGATATACAATTGTAAACTTGATGGATATAATTGATAATGATTAACTTTACTAGTATGCTCATATGTTTTAATAATATATTGTTGATATACTTGATAATGATATACTGAGTTATATCATTCATATATATAATAATACTAAAATGAACTGCATAAAATTTGAGAAAATGAAAATTACGTAGTAAGTATATCAACTAACTAATACATATAAGATAAGCACATCTCAAGATCGATATACAAAATTGATACAAAGTAAAACCAAAACAAAACCAACGTAAAAATAAAACACAATTATTTGAAATTAGATTCAATTCAAAATACACATTGAAGAAAGTAGAGAAAAACTGCAAACGAAGTTAAATTACTCCAATAAACAACCATTATATTTCATGTTGCAATTAATGTATCATTGATATCCTAAAATCAAGATTAAGACAAGAAGAACAAATCATTTTCCCCGTATAAAAAAAGATGATTAGGGACTTAAAAAGGGGGAGATGAAATACGTACGTTATTGAAGAAACAATTTGTTTTTCCTGTAAGAGAAAGAATGATTAAGGCCTTAAAAAGGGGAGAAGAAATACGTACGTTATATTGAAGAAACAAATTGTTTTTCCTGTAAGAGGAAGAATGATTAGGGCTTTAAAAAGTGGTAGAAGAAATAAAGGACAATTAGGGCATTAAAAAGGGGAGAAGATATAAGTTATTGAAGGGTATTTTGGGAATAATAACAAATTTAAGATGGTGTGCATTTTAAAAAATTAAAAATTTTCCATATTTGAAAAATACTAAAACAATGTGCTATATTTGCTTTATCATATTCTCAAATGGCTGCTCACTACAATTTTTGTAAAATTTTGTAGATATATCCTAATATATTAAAAATATCAAAATTTAACCAAATATGTACGTTCATTATATAATTTCTTTTAATAAACCAAATCTAGATGTGACCTAAAATTAGATAACCAATAAAATCTATTAAAACAATCAATTTATATGTGTATTATAATTTTTCAAAATATATTTAATTTAAAATGACCTAAAATTAGATAATTCAATATTATTTTAAATATTCTATGTAACGCCCCAAAAATTTAGATAATTTTGGAGTCAGTTATCTTAATTTTGTTTATCTAGATTTAATTTATTAGGTGTTATTTTGAATCCATTTAATGAGAATTATTTGATTTATGTGGGAATTAAAATTAATTAAATATTTCTTGGATGAATATTTAATTAATTAGAGGTTTTGACACGTGGTGTTTGTTGAGTTTTTATTAAATGGTAGGTTAAGAGGATTAAGTAAAGTTGTGGATTTTTAGTGTTGTTGAAGTTGAATTTAATTAAATAATTATGGACGTTATTTAATTAAACCGTAGGGTGGAAAGTTTGTTGGAGATTTGATAATTATATGTATACGTGGAAATATATATATAATTATTATGTTAAAGGAAAAGATAATTATATTTGTTGAAATATAATTATTTAAGGAAAAGATAGTTGTATTTTGGAGAAAGGATATTTATTAAAGGAGAAAAAGTAAAATAATTATATTTTAGGAAAATATAATTATTTGTAAAAGGATAATTAATTACTTTGGAGAAGATAAATAATAATTAATTATTGTGGAAGATAATTAATTATTTTGGAGAAAGATAAATAATAATTAATTATTGTGGAAGATAATTAATAATTATTTTGGAGAAAGATAAATAATAATTAATTATTGTGGAAGATAATTAATAATTATTTTTGGAGAAAGATAAATAATAATTAATTATTGTGGAAGATAATTAATTATTTTTGGAGAAGATAAATAATAATTAATTATTGTGGAAGATAATTAATTATTTTGGAAGAAAGGTAAATAATAATTAATTATTGTGGATGATAATTAATTATTCTGCAGAAAGATAAATATTGATTCTAGAGTAAAGTTGTTATGGTTGGGTTAAGATAATTCATGTTGGAAGTTATAAGTGATTTATTGGAAAAGATTTGATTGATTAAAAGAATTGAAGACTTAAGTTAATTTGAGATTTTGGAGGGAAAAGTTGGTTTTGGTGGAATTGGATTTAATTGAGTATATATATATGGATATATATATATATATATATATATATTTAATTAATAATTTGGAAAAGTGAAGTTAATTATATGTTGGAATATAATTATATTTGTTTGGAAAAGAAGATAATCCATAAGGAGAGAGATGGTTGATTTGATTGGACGAAAAAGATATATATTTATTTATAAGAGAGAATAATGGTTTAAATAAATATATATTTATTGTAGATTTTGGTGAGAGAAAAAATAATAATAATAATAAAGAAGTATTATTATTATTATTAATGTTTATAAATGCCTAAGATTAAGGCATTTATTTAGGAAAGATAATGGGAATAAAGATATATGTATATTTTTTGGTATTATATATATATATATATATATCCTAAAAGGAAAAGGAAAAGGAAATAATAATAATAATAATTATTGTTATTATTTGGGTCTATAAATAGCATTGGAATGCTTAAGATGTAAATAAAGGAAAAAGAATAAGGTTCTTTATCTTCTTCTCTAAGATAACCCTCTGCTGTCGTCGCCTCAGTTGAAGTTAAGATTGGTCTCTTTGGAAGCTTGAGGATTTAAAGTGATGAATTTTTCATCAAGGATAAGAGGATTTTCCAACCTCCATTTGAGTAACCTTGGTAAGCTAATGAAATTAAATTAATATTTTATTAATTTAATTTTGGATCTATTTGAGGTTTCTTTAAAGGTTCAATTGGCTAAACTTTTTAAGATTTAAATCTTGGATTTTTCCCAATCAAGGTTGAATTGGTTTCAACCCCAATTTTTAGAAAGTTAATTAATTTGGGAGGATTTTTGGATGTTAGCCAATTGCTAATTTCATTAATTAAGATACTAAGTGTTCCTTTTATGATTAGGATCAAGTTAATTGGAAAATTTTACTGTCAACTAGGGAGTACCTTTGTTTGGCTAAAATCTCCAGGTAAGAGATTCTCCTACTAGACCTTCGAACTGAATTCAAGAGACCGCATGTAATTATGATTATGCATTGATGGTAGCTAAAATGCATAATTTGATGATAATGATTATACTGAGATTATGATGATAGTTGATGTTGATGATGATGACTGAGATTATTATGTTGATGATTGATGATGATGACTGATGTTATGTTAATGACCGGTAGTATGTTGTTGATGACTGTTGATGATTGTTAATGCATGATATATTAATCACATGATTAAGGACGTTAAGATTAATACTCATGCCATGTTATGATGTTATGTTATGCTACATGCTATGGATAGGGTGTTCTGTTAACTTTGTCTATTAGAGTCGTACCTGCATGGGTGTCCTTCGGGATCACCACCTATTTAGGACTGTGTGGTCCGACCGGACGCCAGTCTAGCATGGATATAGATATGATTCGAGTGATTCGACGGGGTCCTCGCATCCCGATTGTCTTAGTGTTACCCCCGGGTTCACTACAGACCAGCATGTCCTAGGTGCTCCCTCGGGACATCGAAGACCAGATTTTCGTTCCTACGGGAGCGCATGTTGCACGTGTTCGGGAACGTGCCAGAGATTGGGTACCATTTTCAGGACTCTAATGGGAAGTTAACAGACACCTAGCGGGACTAGTAGTAGGTCCCTTACTGAGTATATGTTTATACTCACTCTTTCTATGTTTAACATTTCAGGCGAAGGTAAAGGTAGAGGAAAGCTGGCGAGCGACAGAGAAGGATCCGTGACATGCCATATGGGGACTCAATTTTGCTTCCGCGTTTATGTTTCAGTGTTTTAATATTCCGTTTTTAATGAAAAATTTATTCTTCCCTCGTTTCAAAAAGTGTCTCTTGTCATTGTTCCTTTTAGTAACGACTTCAGCTTAGTATAAAGAGTTGGGTCGTTACAATTGGTATCAGAGCGTCAGCTTTTAGGTTCTGTAGTCTAACTTACGATGTGAGTCTGATTTTGTCTCTATATATGGCTATTACGGTCCTTCGTCACTCGCCAGGTATGTATTTTAGGACACATGATTATGAATATGCACGTGACCTTGCCTGTATTAAACTAGAACTGCATGAATGTTATGATTTAATGGTGATGGCTTTGGTGGTAAAGTTTTAAGAAAAATGTTGGCACGTAAAGATGCTCAAAGGGGTGATTGAGTAGGCAAAAGAGTTGGACGTGTTCAGCGTGATGAACTGTTTTGTGATTGGATATCTAAGAAATAAGTTATGTTGGTGGTTTTAAAGGGAACTGAAGGCATGGTTAAGTTCAAGTATATCAAGCACATTTGATTGTGTTTAGAATTGAGTTGCTGGAGAAGGAACAAAGCAAACTTTAGTGCATAGTTATTTTGGTGAGACTTCAAGAAACTGTTTTTGAGTTTACCATGAAGGATAAGTTACAGCTAGTTTAAAGTACAAGTGATGAATTAACGAACTCCTTTAGAATAACTAGCTAAGTTAATGTCATTAAAGAAAGTCAATAGTTGGACATGAGTTTGAACTTTATCAAACAAGAAAAGAGAAATTAGTGAGTTCTAAAGATTGCTAAATGGTGGAGAATGCCTTATTAAGGGTGGAAGTCCGAAGTTGGAAAATAGAATGTAGTTTTTGAAGAGTTATGAATTAATTTTTACTTGGATAAGTGTAAAGAGAATAAAAGTATTTGAGAAAAGTAATATTTTGTCAAGTAAGGTAGAGCATTGCGCAACATGAGTGTTGCACTTAAGAAAATTTTATGGCAGAGTTACCAAGTTGAGAATGCTACTTAGGAACAAGAGTATGACAAGGGAGCTCAATACTCGAAATTGTTCAAGGACTAAAACTTTCGAGGACGAAAGTTTCTTAGCGAGGGAAGATTGTAACACCCAATAAATTTAAGGAACTTATTATGGGTATTACATTAAGTGGACTTCAAAGTTAAGGAATATATTCGGTTGTGTTGTGTTGGATTAATTAAATATATATACATGGGTGTGTATATTTAATTAAAGATTTTGGAATTCGGTAGAATTTGTTATTAATTAAGACGTGAGAGCCAAGTATCCCAAGTTGTTCAAAGATTAGAACTTTCGAGGACGAAAGTTGTTAAAGGAGGGAAGATTGTAACGCCCCAAAAATTTAGATAATTTTGGAGTCAGTTATCTTAATTTTGTTTATCTAGATTTAATTTATTGGGCGTTATTTTGAATCCATTTAATGAGAATTATTTGATTTATGTGGGAATTAAAATTAATTAAATATTTCTTGGATGAATATTTAATTAATTAGAGGTTTTGACACTTGGTGTTTGTTGAGTTTTTATTAAATGGTAGGTTAAGAGGATTAAGTAAAGTTGTGGATTTTTAGTGTTGTTGAAGTTGAATTTAATTAAATAATTATGGACGTTATTTAATTAAACCGTAGGGTGGAAAGTTTGTTGGAGATTTGATAATTATATGTATACGTGGAAATATATATATAATTATTATGTTAAAGGAAAAGATAATTATATTTGTTGAAATATAATTATTTAAGGAAAAGATAGTTGTATTTTGGAGAAAGGATATTTATTAAAGGAGAAAAAGTAAAATAATTATATTTTAGGAAAATATAATTATTTGTAAAAGGATAATTAATTACTTTGGAGAAGATAAATAATAATTAATTATTGTGGAAGATAATTAATTATTTTGGAGAAAGATAAATAATAATTAATTATTGTGGAAGATAATTAATAATTATTTTGGAGAAAGATAAATAATAATTAATTATTGTGGAAGATAATTAATAATTATTTTTGGAGAAAGATAAATAATAATTAATTATTGTGGAAGATAATTAATTATTTTTGGAGAAGATAAATAATAATTAATTATTGTGGAAGATAATTAATTATTTTGGAAGAAAGGTAAATAATAATTAATTATTGTGGATGATAATTAATTATTCTGCAGAAAGATAAATATTGATTCTAGAGTAAAGTTGTTATGGTTGGGTTAAGATAATTCATGTTGGAAGTTATAAGTGATTTATTGGAAAAGATTTGATTGATTAAAAGAATTGAAGACTTAAGTTAATTTGAGATTTTGGAGGGAAAAGTTGGTTTTGGTGGAATTGGATTTAATTGAGTATATATATATGGATATATATATATATATATATATATATATATATTTAATTAATAATTTGGAAAAGTGAAGTTAATTATATGTTGGAATATAATTATATTTGTTTGGAAAAGAAGATAATCCATAAGGAGAGAGATGGTTGATTTGATTGGACGAAAAAGATATATATTTATTTATAAGAGAGAATAATGGTTTAAATAAATATATATTTATTGTAGATTTTGGTGAGAGAAAAAATAATAATAATAATAAAGAAGTATTATTATTATTATTAATGTTTATAAATGCCTAAGATTAAGGCATTTATTTAGGAAAGATAATGGGAATAAAGATATATGTATATTTTTTGGTATTATATATATATATATATATATCCTAAAAGGAAAAGGAAAAGGAAATAATAATAATAATAATTATTGTTATTATTTGGGTCTATAAATAGCATTGGAATGCTTAAGATGTAAATAAAGGAAAAAGAATAAGGTTCTTTATCTTCTTCTCTAAGATAACCCTCTGCTGTCGTCGCCTCAGTTGAAGTTAAGATTGGTCTCTTTGGAAGCTTGAGGATTTAAAGTGATGAATTTTTCATCAAGGATAAGAGGATTTTCCAACCTCCATTTGAGTAACCTTGGTAAGCTAATGAAATTAAATTAATATTTTATTAATTTAATTTTGGATCTATTTGAGGTTTCTTTAAAGGTTCAATTGGCTAAACTTTTTAAGATTTAAATCTTGGATTTTTCCCAATCAAGGTTGAATTGGTTTCAACCCCAATTTTTAGAAAGTTAATTAATTTGGGAGGATTTTTGGATGTTAGCCAATTGCTAATTTCATTAATTAAGATACTAAGTGTTCCTTTTATGATTAGGATCAAGTTAATTGGAAAATTTTACTGTCAACTAGGGAGTACCTTTGTTTGGCTAAAATCTCCAGGTAAGAGATTCTCCTACTAGACCTTCGAACTGAATTCAAGAGACCGCATGTAATTATGATTATGCATTGATGGTAGCTAAAATGCATAATTTGATGATAATGATTATACTGAGATTATGATGATAGTTGATGTTGATGATGATGACTGAGATTATTATGTTGATGATTGATGATGATGACTGATGTTATGTTAATGACCGGTAGTATGTTGTTGATGACTGTTGATGATTGTTAATGCATGATATATTAATCACATGATTAAGGACGTTAAGATTAATACTCATGCCATGTTATGATGTTATGTTATGCTACATGCTATGGATAGGGTGTTCTGTTAACTTTGTCTATTAGAGTCGTACCTGCATGGGTGTCCTTCGGGATCACCACCTATTTAGGACTGTGTGGTCCGACCGGACGCCAGTCTAGCATGGATATAGATATGATTCGAGTGATTCGACGGGGTCCTCGCATCCCGATTGTCTTAGTGTTACCCCCGGGTTCACTACAGACCAGCATGTCCTAGGTGCTCCCTCGGGACATCGAAGACCAGATTTTCGTTCCTACGGGAGCGCATGTTGCACGTGTTCGGGAACGTGCCAGAGATTGGGTACCATTTTCAGGACTCTAATGGGAAGTTAACAGACACCTAGCGGGACTAGTAGTAGGTCCCTTACTGAGTATATGTTTATACTCACTCTTTCTATGTTTAACATTTCAGGCGAAGGTAAAGGTAGAGGAAAGCTGGCGAGCGACAGAGAAGGATCCGTGACATGCCATATGGGGACTCAATTTTGCTTCCGCGTTTATGTTTCAGTGTTTTAATATTCCGTTTTTAATGAAAAATTTATTCTTCCCTCGTTTCAAAAAGTGTCTCTTGTCATTGTTCCTTTTAGTAACGACTTCAGCTTAGTATAAAGAGTTGGGTCGTTACATTCTACCACTTTAAATATTAAATTGAATATTTAAAATATATTGATGTGTATATATACAACACACAATATATCCACATCCTCTTCTTTACCTAACCTTCACATTGCCGCTAAGATACTAAGTTGGGGTTCATTCTCTCTCTATCATCGAATCTGGTTGGGCGTCACCAGAACGTTGTTTACTGCTAGTAAAGTTGTCTCTATCCCCTCTCTTTTTACTAATCCCAGCACCATTATAACCAAGTTATATATATATACACGATGAAGATGAAGAATAAGAAACATCGACCGAGTAAAACGATACATTGGGATTGTCTCGTTTCACATGATATTATTGAGTTCATATTTTCAAAACTTCCATTTTCGATTGCTAATGCAATTTATGTAATTTTGAGATAATCTGGCATGATTGTAATCCTGTAGTTATTAAGTTATTTTTTTTCTTATCTTGCTTTTCTCTTGTGTATATTTATCAATGTATTAATCATATAAAGATATAGAAATTAACATTAAAAAATTATTCCCAAAATGGTATCAAAGCCCATTACGCTTTCTTTCCTCTACCAATTTTTGCTGATGTGTCCTCTAGACCTTCGGCCAAATCATTGCTCCCTTCTGGCTTAGATCCACTCATCTCCTCTGGCTTAAATCGTATCTACCATCTCAGATCCATAAATTTTGCTTCAATCCAACCTAGATTTGACCATATACGACTTAAATGTGCTCAAGACCAGCCGTAGAGCTTCTCTGTTCAGATCTCCATTTCGTTTTTCTGTTCCTTCAGCACCGCTTCGCTCAAATCTAGGGTTGCTCTTCTATTCTGCTCCGCTGCACTTTGATCTGTTCAGAGACACTTCAGTCTGACTCAGTGAATAATATTATTATGTCCAGCCGTGGTTCCTTGTGGAAGGAGAATTATTTATAATCACATTTTAGCTTTTAATATCTCGGTCGTCTATCCAGCCTTGATTTCTTGTTGAAGGAGTTAATTGTAGGTTCATTTTTTTCTCCCTATCCATCATTTACCATGCAGAAAAATGATGTATCTCGTCCTATTAGCATTATCCTGGATGACACAAATTATATCACCTGGACTAATCAAATGAGGAGTTAAAAAGTTATGGCGTATTGTTACAGGAGATGTCATGAAACCTATCAAAAGCACTCCTCTAGTGGTTAATAATAGTGATAATGATGATAATGTATATCTTGTTGATAATATTGCTGGTCAAGAGACAATTGCAGAGGATCTAATGTATGTTGAACGACTTAAGGACTGGGATAACAAAAACTATCAAACCATCACTTGGTTGGGTAATACTTCTATTCTAGTTATTCACACTCAGTTTGATGCGTCGATACTTCAAAAGCACTTTGGAATTTTCTATCCTAAATTTTCAATCTATTGGCTTTTCTCATTATTATCAACTACACTCTCGACTTGTTACTCTCAACCAATAGGCTAGACAATCTGTGAACAAATATCTTGTCACACTTAAGCCTAATTGGACTTAGTTAGACCAAGCAAAAATTAGCTATGATCATCTTTGCCTCATAAAAGTTCTTATGGAACTCTACCCATAATATGAATTAATTCATGATGCTTTGTTGCATTGTAATCTCCTTTGCCATCTTTAGATGTAGCCATCTAGGAAATTTTGTTGTCTTGTTCATGTCCTCTAATTTTGCACTTGCAACCTCTCATCCTTGATCGACCAATGAATCCATCTTCCGCAAAATATTGTAAACTTCATGGTCACAAGTTTACTAATTGTCCTACCATTGATTGTAGGTATTGTCACAAGCGAGGTCATATCTTGGAGAATTTTCCTACATGACCATCTAACCCTCCTGGTTACACATATAAGACCAAGAAATCTCCTAAATCTGGTTCCCCAATCATTGTTGTTGTGCCACCTCATCCGACATCGTCAACCCCAAGTTTTCAGTTAAGCTTCATGATTTACTGAAACAAGTGATCTCTTCTAAGTCTACTACTTTTGCGGTCTCCCCAAGTACTTCTTGGTTCCTTGACTTTACTTGTTGTAATTATATGATTTATGGCATTTCATGTCTGTCTTCCCTTATTCCTATTCAATCACTTCCCCCAATCCACTCTATTGATGGTAATCTCGTGCCTATCTCCTACATTCACACTCTTAATACACCCACCATAACCCTTTCCAACACTTATCATGTTTCTAATCTATCATTCGACCTAGCCCATGTTGGCCAACTATGTCTAACCATTGTCTTTTCTTTCTAGGTTCAAGATCCACAAATGCGACAAATGATTAGAACGAGGCAAAAAGTATGAAGAGTGTTTGAGTTCAAATCTCTACAGCATTCTGTGTTTCCATCTATCTCTGGTTCTGTCACTTATAATAATATATATAAGTGGCATCTTCATCTTGGCCATGCATTAGGGGTGATCATCGGTCGGGCGGGGCGATTTTATACAAAAATCAGAGCCAAAAACCAACCTAGTCAGTTTATACGAAAGAAAGCCGACAACTAATGTGTCACGTCCCAAAAATTAAGGTAATTTTAAATTTAATTATCTTTATTTAAATTAATTATGTTGGAATTATTTGGGTGTTAATTGAGAATTGTTTGATTTGTGGAAATTAGAACTAATTAAATTTTTTTGGATGAATATTTAATTAATTTTAAAAATTAGGATTTTGGTGGGATCTTTTGCTTAAATATAGTAAATGGAGAAATATTTTAGAGATTTAGGATAGTTTTAAAAATATTTATTTTAATATTGTAGTTTAAAATAAAACATAGGTTTGGTTTTCAAAACTAGACCTATAAAAAAGAAAAAAGAATGGATGTCTGGTTTTCAAAACCAAACAAATAAACACTCATGAAGAGAAGCGTGAGCCATTGAAGCGTCTTTCACCACCAAAGATTTTCTACTGCCTGTGAAGCATTGTGTCAATGAAGGTTAAGACTTGTTTTTCCCTTTTAAATCTCCCCTTTCGAAGCTTCTTCTTCCCTACCCTAAATCTTCTTCTTCTCTTTTAAATCTCCCCCAGTGAAGTCCCCACCGAACATGTAACAAACCAACTCCTTATACTGAGTCGAAGCCATTACTAAACAAAAATAAGGTTATAAATTTTGGCTAAAATGAACAAAACCTCAAAATTTTATTTATTAAAAAAAACCAAATTAAAGGTAATGTGCAAAAAGTAACAAATATTAAAATCCTACTCGGGCGCTATCTACTTTTGAAGAAGCGAAATAATAAATAAAGAATAATAAGAATTCAAATACTAAAAGTTTAAACTGGGGTGTAAAGCGGAAGCAGAGATCCCTAAGGCTCGCCACGGTCATATGTGGTCGCCCGCCAGCTTGCCCTTGCCCTTACCCCTTCCTCTATCTAAAAAATGTGACATGGAAAGAGTGAGTATAAAATACTCAGTAAGGGACCCACTACTAGTCCCACTAGGTGTCTGTTAACTTCCTATTAGAGTCCTGAAAATAGTACCCAATAATTGGCACGTTTCCGAACACGTGCAACATGCGCTCCCGTAGGAACAAAATCTAGTCTTCGGTGTCCCGAGGGAACACCTAGGACATACTGGTCTGTAGCGTACCTGGAGGAAACACTAAGACAATCGGGCTGCGAGGATCTCGTCGAATCACTCGAATCATATCTATATCCATGTCAGACTGGCGGTCCCGTCGTACTACGCAGTCCTAAATAGGCGGTGATCCCGAAGGACACCCATGAAAGTACGACTCTAATAGGCTAAGCTAACAGGTACCCTAACCATAGCATACATATAACATAGCATCACCTCATAATCATATCAGTCTAATCATCATGTCACATCTCATTACAATATCCAAACATAAAGTCATAACAAGCCACGTCATCACATTACCATGGCATCATATCAAATCACATCATCAGTCACATCATGCCCTCATTAATTGACATATCGTTATACAGTCTAGTCCTCAACGTGCATAACCAGGAATGCATACGGTCTCATGATTCTAGTCGTAGAGCTAGTAGTAGAAATCTCTTACCTGGAGATTTGCTCAGTCGAATTCTAACAGCAAGAAAATGCGCTTTCCAAGCAGCGAGGCCCTAAATGATTAATAGCGCCAATTTTCATAACTTGAACATTAAACGACCAAGGACTTAAGAATTTAGTTGGAATAACTTACTCATGGTCGGGTTACAAGGAGGTGGTCCTTAACTAGAGAAGTCTTTCACTCTACAATTCCATTGATCCAAGCTACCCTTTTTAAGAGAGATAAATCAGTTTAATCCAAATAATTTATTTAGGTTAAAAAATCTTAAGTCCTTGTTGGGTGTGCCAAAACCCAATTAACTTACTAAAACAGGTGCAAAGGACCGAAGCAGGCTGACGGCCCAAGGATAGGCAAATCAACTCGGCTAGAAAAGCAGGAATCGGCTTGGCTTGAAGGCAGGAGTCGGCTCAACTTGCGGCAGAAGGCGCGGCTCGACAGAGGCACTCGCGGCTCACGCGGGTGTGCGGCTCGACTAGTGGTGCGGGCGCGATGCGCGTGCAGGTTGCAAACGCGGGCGCGACTGGCGTTCGACTCACAAAGAGGGGTGCGGGTTGGATTTCAGGTCGAGGCGAGGCGCGATGCGGCTGTTCGGGTTGGCTGCGGTCGTGGGTGGCGTTCGACTCGCTCGGGACGATCAGTTGGATAGGCGAGGAGACGCGGGTCGGCTTAGAGATGCGGCTGTGAGGAAGAAATTGGGTTGGCGATCGACTCGGTTACCGGTTCGGATTTGATCTGCGATGGACGCTCGACAGAATGCTTGGGTGGACAGCTGCGTTCGAGACGACGGCGCGGCGACCGGCGGCGAGGGAGAAGGGTGGCGGCGGCGCTTTAGAGCTAGGGTTTTTTTTTCCTTCTTGGTGAAGATGATGGTGGTGCATTAATTGCACTTCCCAATGCCCAATTTAAATAAAATAAATACTTTTATTTTATTGTATTTTGCTTTATTTTATTACTTTATTCTCTTTCCCAAAAATCTTCCCACTCTCTCTTTTTAATTAAAATACTAAATCTCACTTATCTTCCAACCAATAACTTTACCAAATTCATTTTCCAAATCAAAATAACTTTAAACCTTAATTAATTCACAACAAAAAATATAACCAACCAAGTTTCCTCAAATAATTTCAAAATTCGATAACTACAGTAAGATAAAATTTTAAATCCCAAATTTTGAGGTGTTACAACCTTCCCTCCTTTGAAAAACTTTCGTCCTTGAAAGTCTTAATCCTCGAACAGCTCGGGGTACTGGGCTCTCATGTCCTCTTCTCTCTCCCACGTGGCTTCTTCAACTCTATGGTTTCGCCAAAGAACTTTGACCAGTGAAATTTCTCGACTGCGAAGCTTCTTGACTTCCCTTGCCAAGATCTCAACACGTTGCTCCTCGTAGCTCAAGTTCTCACTAATTTGCAATGGCTCGAAGTCCACTACATGCGTCAGATCTGTGACATACTTCCTCAGCATGGAGACATGGAATACATCATGCACTGCAGAAAGGGATGGGGGCAACGCCAAGCTATAAGCTACAGGGCCAATCTGCTCCAGTATCTCAAATGGCCATACAAAATGCGGACTTAGCTTCCCATTCTTCTCGAACCTCAGAACACCCTTCATAGGTGCTACCTTCAGAAAAACCATGTCTCCCACATCGAACTCCAGATCCTTACGTCGTACATCAGCATAACTCTTCTGTCTGCTCTATGCCGTCAACATACGAGCTCAGATCTTCTGTATGACTGCGTTGGTGGTCTGAACTAACTCAGGGTCTAGCATCCTCTGCTCACCAACCTCGCCCCAGCAGACGAGAGATCTACAACACTTACCATACAGAGCCTCAAATGGTGCCATACCGATAGTAGCCTGGTAGTTGTTATTATAGGCAAACTTCATCAAATGCAAATGGGAGTCCTAACTCCCTGAAAACTCTAGCACACAGGCTAGCAACATGTCCTCCAAAATCTGGTTCAACCTCTCTGTTTGACCATCGGTCTGAGGATGAAAAGCTGTGCTGAAGTCTAACCTCGTGCCCAATGCAAGCTGAAGTCCTTTCCAGAACTTCGATGTGAAACGAGCATCTCTGTCCGAAACGATGGATACAGGTACTCCATACAGTCTCACTATCTTCGTCATATATAGCTGTCCCCACTTACTGGTAGTGTAAGTGGATTTCCCTGGAACAAAGTAGGCTGACTTCGTAAGTCTGTCAACAACAACCTAAATCACTGTATAGCTCTTTAGAGTCCTGGACAGTCCTGTAATGAAGTTCATCGACACACTCTCCCGTTTCCATCCTGGCACACTCAAGGGTTGCAACAACCCGGCTGGCCGCTGTCTAGGTGCCTTCACCTGCTAGCATACCAAACATCTACTGACAAAATCTGCCACTTCTCTCTTCATGTTCCTCCACCAATAGACACTCCTCAAGTCTTGGTACATCTTCGTACTTCCAGGGTGCAGAGTAAATAGAGAAATGTGAGCCTCAGTCAAAAGCTCTGCCTTGAGTGCACTATCTTTCGGTACAGACAAACGTCCCTCAAACGTAAGGCCATCGTTAGAGGATATGGAGAAATCCTCACCTTGCCCTGTCTCTACCAAACGACGCTTCTCGACCAAATAAGGATCATTTAGCTAAGCAACAATAATCCTCTGTCTCAAGGTCGGCTGCATTGACAACTGAGCCAACTATGAGGTAACCTCTCCTACTGAGACTGCAATCTCGGCTCTCTCAAAATCTCTGAGTAAGGGAGCTTGCTTAGTGATTAGCGCTGCTGAATGTGCAACCTTCCTACTCAGCGCGTCAGCTACTACATTTGCCTTATCTGGGTGGTACAGAATCTCGCAGTCATAGTCTTTCACTAACTCGAGCCACCTCCTCTGCCTCATGTTTAGCTCCTTCTGGGTGAAGAAGTACTTCAGGCTCTTATGGTCAGTGAAAATCTGTATCTTCTCACCGTACAGGTAGTGCCTCCATATCTTCAGTGCAAAAACCGCTGCTGCCAACTCTAGGTCATGGTTAGGGTAGTTCTGCTCATGACTCTTCAACTGACGGGAGGCATAAACAACTACCTTACCTTACTGCATCAGAACAAAACCCAATCCATTTTTGGAGGCATCACTGTAGATCACAAAACTCCTCGATCCATCTGACACTGTCAGGATTGGTGAAGTCACAAGCTTCTGCTTAAGCTCCTGGAAGCTACTCTCGCAAGCTGGGCTCCAAATAAAAGGAGTCCCTTTCTTCGTCAACTGAGTCAAGGGACTGGTTATACGTGAAAAGTCTTCCACGAACCTCCTGTAGTAACCTGCCAAACCCAGGAAACTACGAATCTCGCTAACCGTAGACGATTGAGGCCAACTGGTAACCGCTTCGATCTTTGCTGGGTCCACAGAAACTTCCTCACTGGAAACCACGTGGGCGAGGAAAGTCACCTTCTTCAGCCAGAACTCACACTTGGAGAACTTGGCATACAGCTTATTAGCTCGAAGAGTCTCCAAAACCTGGTGCAAATGCTCCTCATGCTCAGCCACAGTCTTGAAGTAGATCAAAATGTCATCAATGAAAACTATGACGAACGAGTCTAAGAAATCCTTAAACACCCTGTTCATCGAGTCCATGAATACCGTAAGAGCATTAGTCAACCCAAAAGACATCACAATGAACTCGTAATGTCCGTATCTTAAACGGAAGGCCGTCTTAGGAATATCACTGTCCCTGATCCTCAACTGGTGATAGCCTGATCGCAGGTCGATCTTAGAAAAGACAGTGGCTCCCTGCAACTGATCGAACAAGTCATCAATTCTGGGCAAGGGGTAGCGATTCTTAATTGTCACCTTGTTCAGCTCTCTGTAGTCAATGCAAAGGCGCATCGACCCATCCTTCTTCTTCACAAACAACGTTGGGGCTCCCCAAGGTGACACACTGGGTCGGATGAAACCCTTGTCCAGCAACTCCTGCAGCTGTACCTTCAGCTCCTTCAGCTCGGCTAGAGCCATTCTGTAAGAAGCCCTCGAGATAGAAGTTGTACCAGGCTCTAACTCGATGGCGAAGTCTATCTCTCTGGGAGGCGAAAGTCCTAAAAGCTCATCGGACAAAACATCGGGGTACTCCCGTACCACTGGTTCGGAGGACAAGGAAACTTTTGGTTCTCGGGTATCTACTACGCTTGCCAAGATGCTCCAGGTACCCTAGCTGAGTAGTTTACTAGCCTTCATGACCGAGATGACCTTGGGTATACATACGATTCCTGTCCCTTTAAATTTGAAACTACGCCCAAAGGGAGGGTTAAAAACGACTTCCTTACCAAAACAGTCTATACTTGCATGGTTAGCTGACAACCAATCCATGCCTAAAATCACATCAAAATCCTGCATGTCTAATACTAGTAAGGTCACACCTAACATCTCGTTTGCTATCTCTACCTGAGATGCCTTTATCTTTTTTTTAGACAACAGAACCTCCCCTGATGGAGTAGAAAAAGATAAAACACTACTCAAGGGTTCTACCTCTAAACCCACATGCTGAACGAACACAGAGGATATGAACGAATGGGATGGCCCAGAGTCAAACAACACAAAAGCATAGTGCCCCAAGATTGGGAGCATACCTGTCACCACTGTACCAGCTCGCTCGACCTCCTGACGGGTAGTGGCAAAAACTCTTTCCTGCTGGGAAGTGGGAGGCTGGTGCGGGGTGGTCTCCATGGGTTTTCGAGGACAGGCGTCAGCGGTGTGCCCTGGTTGTCTGCACCTGAAGCAAACTCCACTTCCGACCAAGCAACGACCTCCATGGACTCTTCCACAGGTAGGACAGACGGGTAGCTCTCTTAGAGTTCTCCCAGCTGCTGCAAGCTCCCGTCGATGCCTATAGAAGACACCTCCTGACCTTAGGTTTTGCTGCGGTATCACGTCAGGCTGCGACTCAACCTTCCTCTTCTGACCAAAGGGCTGACCCTCTGCCCGCAGCTTTGGACGGATCAGCTCTCTCATGCAGACTCAAGTTCACTGCTATGCGTAGTGCATCAACATGAGTGGCTGGCCGAAGGGCTCAGACGATGCCCTGGAGGTCTAGTCTGACACCTCTAACGAATTTCTCAGTCCTGGCAGCCTCATCCCTTACCACATCGGGAGCGAAACTGGATAACATGTCAAACTCGGCATCGTACAGCTCCACCGTCATGTCGCCTTACTCCAAGTTTAGGAACTCTTGCTGCTTAGCGTGCTTCACGTTGACAGAGAAGAACTTAGCATAGAAGTTCTCCTTGAACTGCTCCCAGGTTATTTTGCTGATGTTGCCCTCCAGCATCCTTTCAGCAGTTTTCCACCAGGCGGTGCCTCTATCCTCCAAGAAGAAAACTGCACACTGCACCTTCTGGTTGTCTGGGCATTTCATGTATCGAAAGATAGTCTCTATGGATGTCAACCACATTTGGGCCTTGGTAGGGTTGTCCATGATCCTATCAAAAGTTTTAGGATTATACTTCCTAAAGTCTCTCAGGTGTTTGGCCTCAGCCGACAGTTGAACTGGCGGAGGCTGAGCTTCCACATAGGCTGGAGGGGTGACGGTCTGGGCCTGAACAGGGCGGCCTGGGTCTGTTGGACAGCAAGAAAAGGGGCTAGAGCAGCTTGCAGCATGTCCTGATAACGCTGCTCCATCGCAGCGAGATCCACCTGGGTGACCAGTGCGTTAAGGTTTGCCGCCGGCACAGCAGGTTGCTCCTCCGGCTGGCCACGTCCGGCTCCTCTGCCTTCCCTACCACCTCCTCGGCGTGCACCTCTACGTGGCGGCATTTTTCCTAAATTTCACTAGTAGAAACTTTTTACCACAAAAACATAACATTCATACTATTTATTCTCATTTCATTCAGGTAAGATTGAAACTATAACATTAAGCAAGGCCTTAAGACATACCTGGCGAGTGACGAAAGACCGTATAGCCATAGGGATAAAATAAAACAAAACAAAACAAAGACTTACATCGTAAGTCAGTCTACAGAACCTAAAATACTGGGCTTTGATACCAACTGTAACGACTCAACTCCTTATACTGAGTCGAAGCCATTACTAAACACAAATAAGGTTATAAAGTTTGGCTAAAACGAACAAAACCTCAAAATTTTATTTATTAAAAAAACCAAATTAAAGGCAATGTGCAAAACGTAACAAATATTAAAATCCTACTCAGGCCCTATCTACTTTTGAAGAAACGAAATAATAAATAAAGAATAATAAGAATTCAAATACTGAAACTTTAAACTGGGTGTAAAGCGGAAGCAGAGATCCCTATGGCTCGCCACGATCACTTCTGGTCGCCCGCCAGCTTGCCCTTGCCCTTACCCCTGCATCTACCTGAAAAATGTGACATGGAAAGATTGAGTATAAAATACTCAATAAGGGACCCACTACTAGTCCTACTAGGTGCCTGTTAACTTCCTATTAGAGTCCTGAAAATAGTACCCAATAACTGGCACATTCCCGAACATGTGCAACATGCGCTCCCGTAGGAACAGAATCTGGTCTTCGGTGTCCCGAGGGAGCACCTAGGACATACTGGTCTGTAGCGTACCCGAAGGAAACACTAAGACAATCGGGCTACGAGGATCCCGTCGAATCACTCGAATCATATCTATATCCATGCCGGACTGGCGGTCCCGTCGGACTACGCAGTCCTAAATAGGTGGTGATCTCGAAGGACACCCATGCAGGTACGACTCTAATAGGTTAAGCTAACAGGTACCCTAACCATAACATACATATAACATAGCATCACCTCATAATCATATCAGTCTAATCATCATGTCACATCTCATCACAATATCCAAACATAAAGTCATAACAAGCCACGTCATCACATTACCATGCCATCATATCAAATCACATCATCAGTCACATCATGCCCTCATTAATTGACATATCGTTATACAGTCTAGTCCTCAACGTGCATAACCAGGAATGCATGCGGTCTCATGATTCTAGTCGTACAGCTAGTAGTAGAAATCTCTTACCTGGAGATTTGCTCAATCAAATTCTAACAGCAAGAAAATGTGATTTCCAAGCAGCGAGGCCCTAAATGATTAATAGCGCTAGTTTTCATAACTTGAACATTAAACGACGAAGGACTCAAGAATTTAGTTGGAATAACTTACTCGTGGTCGGGTTACAAGGAGGTGGTCATTAACTGGAGAAGTCTTTCACTCTACAATTCAATTGGTCCAAGCTACCATTTTTAAGAGAGATAAATCAATTTAATCCAAATAATTTATTTAGGTTAAAAAATCTTAAATCCTTGTTGGGTGTGCCAAAACCCAATTAACTTACTAAAATAGATGCAAATGACCGGAGCAGGCTGACGGCTTAAGGACAGGCGAATCGGCTCGACTATAAAAGCAGGAATCGACTCTGCTTGAAGGCAGGAGTCGACTCGGCTTGCGGCAGAAGGCGCGGCTTACACTGGCGTGCGGCTCGAATAGTGGTGTGGCGCACATGCTGGTTGCAGACGTGGGCGCAGCTGGCGTTCGGCTCACAGAGAAGGGTGCGGGTCAGATTCCGGGTCGAGGTGAGGCGCGGTGCGGCTGTTCGGGTCGGCTGCGGTCGCGAGTGGCGTTCGACTCGTTCGGGATGATCGGCTGGATAGGCGACAGAGACGCGGGTCGGCTTGGAGACGCGGCTTCGAGGAAGAAATCGAGCTGGCGATCGGCTCGATTACCGGCTCAGGTTTGATCTGCGACGGACGCTCGACGGAATGCTTGGGCGGACGGCTGCGCTCGAGACGACGGCGCGGCGACCGACGACGAAGGAGAAGGGTGGCGGCGGCACTTTAAAGCTAGGTTTTTTTTTCCCTTCTTGGTAAAGATGATGGTGGTGCATTAATTGCACTTCCCAATGCCCAATTTAAATAAAATAAATCCTTTTATTTTAGTGTATTTTGCTTTATTTTATTACTTTATTCTCTTTCCCCAAAATCTTCCTACTCTCTCTTTTTAATTAAAACACCAAATCTCCCTTATCTTCCAACCAATAACTTTACCAAATTCATTTTCCAAATCAAAATAACTCTAAACCTTAATTAATTCACAACAAAAAATATAACCAACCAAGTTTCCTCAAATAATTTCAAAATTCGGTAACTACACTAAGATAAAATTTTAAACCCCAAATTTTGGGGTGTTACAGAACGCCTATATTTTCTTCTTCTTTTTTAAAGTCTCCCCCGGTGAAGTGAAGTTTCTACCAAAAGCTTCTTTTCTAAATCTCCCCCACAGTGAAGTCTTTTTTTATATTTTTTATTATTGTTATTATTTTAATTGTTGTTAGATTTTGTAAATTGAAAAGGTTTAGGTTTATGTTTGATTAATTAAATATATTTTTGTTAAATTTTGTTAATTTTTTTAAACACAATTTTCTTATATTTTGTTGTTATATAATTAAGGTAATTTTATTATTATTATTTTAATTGTTGTTAGATTTTGTTAAATTTAAGGGATTTTAGATTTATGTTTAATTAAATATATTTTGTTAGATTTTGTTGTTAAATAATTAAAGATAATTTTGTTATTATTATTTTCATTGTTGTTAGTTTTTGTTAATTTTAAGGAGTTTAGATTTATGTTTAAATTAAACATAATTTTGATAAATTTTGTTAGTTTTGTTAAACATAATTTTGTTAGATTTTATTGTTAAAGAATTAAACATAATTTTGTTACTATTATTTTAATTGTTATTACATTTTGTTAAATTTAAGGGTTTAGATTTATGCTTAATTAATTAAATCTAATTTTGTTAGATTTCATTGTTAAATAATTAAACAAAATTTTGTTATTATTATTTTAATTGTTGTTATTCTTTGTTAAATTTAAGGAGTTTAGATTTGTGTTTAATTAATTAAAATAAAATTGTCAAATGTTGTTAGTTTTATTAAACATAATTTTGTTAGATTTTGTTGTTAAATAATTAAAGATAATTTTTTAATTATTATTTTAATTTTTGTTAGATTTTAATTAAATAAAATTTAATATATATATATATATATAGAGTTATCTTAATAAATAGTAGCTATGATTGTTTTATATATTTATAATATATTGTTCATTTTTTTTCTTTTTTTTAGAAAATGGCAGACAAATTTTTGGGATTTATATTGTTTATAAATGGTAATATGATTGATGGTGGTTAATGGAGTCGATTATGACTAACCAGCTTGTGGAGGTTTTACAATAAGTGTGAACAGTAAAATTGTCTTTGAACAATTTATTGAAATCGTAGGATTATCTATTGATATAGATTATGCATAAATCATATAGAAATTATATATAGACATCCAAATCTAACTCCCTCGGGACTCTAATAAGATTTATGTCATTTCCTACCAAATGAACAAGCAATAAAAACTATGTTTTCAATTGCAATGTCAATCTCGAACATGGTGCATCTATATGTCAATGTGAGTAGAGTGGGTTTGGCTATAAACCTGAATTCTAAACCATTTGGTCAGTTCGAAGAATGAACTTAGGTTATTGACCCTGACTTTGAACCAGCTGCATTGCTGGTATATGATGATAAAGAAATAGTGGCTAATAATGAATATAGGGACTTTCGAACAGATAAGGACAATGAGTTTGACTTTGATGGGCGTGAACATGAATTACCATCAAATTAAATACATTCACTTACATAGATTGTAACGCCCTAAAATAAGGTAATTTTAATTTTAATTATCTTAAGTTTAATTTTGACCATGTTGAAATTATTTTGGATGTTATTTTAATGAGTTGTCAAAATTATTTGATTTTGGAGCAATTAGAATTAATTAGATATTGTTGGAAAAATATTTAATTAACTATTTTGAAATTTGGAACTTTTGGTGGACTTATATTTGATGAAGTTAATTAATTAATTAATTAATTATATATAATTAAATTGTGAAAATGATAAGAATAATTATATTATTGGGAATAATATAATTATTTGAGAAAAGATATAATTATTTTGGGAGAAAAGAATAAAAGAAGATAAAAGGTGATGATTTGTTGGGAAGATATTGAACAGAGAGAATATTTGAGTTTAAAAAAAGAGATTTGATTGGTTTTAAATGAAGTGAGAGAAGATATGATTGGTTTATTTGGAAAAGATTGAGAGAAGAAGGAAAAAATAAAAGTAGTAATAATAATAATAATATTATTATTATTTTTATTTAATAGGCCTCATAGGGAGTTGTGCACTGTATCTTTTTCATTGTGAAACCCTAAACCTCACAAAAGAAACCCTAACCTCTCAAATTTCAATTAAGTCCACTGCCGCCACCACCTGTCTCCATTCAGCAGCCATCCATTCTTCTTGTCGTCAACCGTTGCAAGCCACAAGCTGATCATCGCGCGTCGCAAGTCGATTGTCGCGCGTCACTTACGACTGTGCCGTCCGTCTGTTCTTTGTTGCTTGTCTCATTAGTCATCCGCCTTCCATCACGTTTCCACTAAGCGTCGCAGTCGATTCGCATCCATCGCATCGGCCGCTTTTCATTAATCGCTAGCTAATCATCCGCATCAGTCGAGCCGTATCTTTGCATAAGCCGAGCTGCACGGGTGTCTTAGTCGAGCCCAACCCGAGTCGCTTCTTCGTCAGCTGTCCGCTCGAGCTACGCAAGTCGTTCACTTGAGCCGCTTCTCTCTTACAAGCTAGTTAAGTCGTCTACCCGAGCCGCCTAGCTGCCTTCTGCCTCCAGCCGAGTCCGATCCCTTTAGCCAAGCCACAAGCTTATTTTTTGTTCTTTCTCCATCTATTTCGGTAAGTTTTGTAAGTTTGATTGGGTTTTGGTTAATGTCCAACAAAAATTTAGTTTGGATCCTAAATAATTTAATTTTGGATTAAATTGGATAATTTTTCATAAAGGACTGGTTAGATCAAATTGGGAGTTGGTGCTGTGGAATTTTTTCTAAATTAAGGTGGAATTGGATTCGACCTCAACTTTGGATAAGTTGAATTAAATGAATTTTTGGATCCTGAAGCAACTGTTAATTAAGTTATTAAACTTAGTATATTTTTACCCTTATTGTTTAGGACTTCTTTTGGAAAGCTTGACCTTGCCGTCAGGATTATATTTTTTTGGATTAAGCTAATCTCCAGGTAAGAGATTTTCCTACTAGACCTTCGAACTAAAGTAAGAGCTTGCATGAAATTTTCCATTATGCGTTGATGTAGCTAAAATACATAATGTATTGATGAATGAGTTATGTTGATGATAATGATTGACGATGTTAATAAATGAAATATTAATCTCATGAATTAGAACGTTATGATTAATATTTATGTCATGCTTATGATGTTATGTTATGCTACATGTTATGGATAGGGTGTTCAATTAATTTTATCTATTAGTCATATCCATATGGATGTCCCTCGGGATCACCACATTTTTATGACTGTGTAGTTCGACAAGATCACCGGTCCAGTATGAATGATATGTATATAAGTAACTCAACGAGGTCACTCACAGCCCGATTGTCTTAGTGTTTCTTTCGAGTTCACTAAACACCAGTTTGTCCTAAGTGTTCCTTCGTGTTCACCGAAGATCAACTTTGTCCTAGGTGTTCCTTTGGGTTCACCGAAGACCAGAGATGTTCCTACAGGATCACAAATTGGACGTGTTCAGGAACGCGCCAGTTTAAGGGTACTTCTTTATAGAACTCTAATAGGAAAGTTAACAAACACCTAGCAAGACTAGTAGTAGGTCCCTTACTAAGTATATTTTTATGCTCACTCTTTAAATGTTTAATTTCTTTCAGGCAAAGGTAGAGGTAAAGATAGAGAAAAGCTAGCGAATGACAAGAAGTGACTGAAATCAGTACATAGTTTTGAAACCTTGTTTTAAAAGGATGTAGCGGTTAAATTTTTTAAAAATGTAACTATAGTTCTACAAGTATGTGTCATAGTGAATTAACTATTTTTAAAATAGAATATGCTACAATTACTACTTCACTATGTTTTTAATCGTCAAAGTTTAATTTTCTTCACAACTTAGGACAATTAGTTAAACAAGTTTTAAAATGTGGTGAAATTTGAAATAAATTACGTCTCAAATGTAGTTAATTTAAGGGGCTCTTGCAAATATGACAATTATAGTATCATAAATTAGGCTCATAACACATCATTTTTACATTTGCAAAAATAGCAAAATTAAAGCCAACCAGCATTTTAAAAATACGAAATTACGAAGCTACCCTTCAGTCATTACTGATACCAATATATACGGTTGATAAACCAATATATACCGTTGATACACCTGATTTGTTTTGCTGATGTACTACTCGTACACTTTTTTTTACTCTCTAATACTTCATTGATACATATTATTAGTTTAAAACACTTGATATGTTGTTGATACACTCAATCAATTAAATACACTTTAAGCATTAAGAATGATACACTTTATATATCGTTGATACACTTGTTATTGTTTCCTGATACACTCGATAGATTTAATACACTTAATCACTTGCTAAACTTCATTGATACATATTATTAATTAGATACACTTGATATGTTGTTGATACAGTTGCTCAACTGTTGATATACTCAATCAATTAAATACACTTTGATGCACTAAGAATGATACACTTTATATATCGTTGATATACATTATATATCGTCAACACATTTGTTATTGTTTGCTGATACACTTGATAGATTTAATACACTTAATCACTTGCTAAACTTTGTTGATATATATTATTAGTTTGAAACACTTGATATGTTGTTGATACACTTGCTCAACTATTGATACACTCAATCAATTAAATACACTTGATGCACTAAGAATGATACACTTTATATATCGTTGGTACACTTGTTTGTTTGCTAATACATTTGATAGATGTAATACACTTAATCACTTGTTAAACTTCATTGATACATATTATTAGTTTGAAACACTTGATATGTTGTTGATACACTTGTGAAACTGTTGATACACTCAATTAATTAAATACACCTGATGCACTAAGCATGATACACTTTATGTATTGTCGATACAGTTGTTATGGTATGTTTACAATCTTAATAACACGTTGAACATCATTATCACCTATAGTCAACAAATTAAAACTAAAAGTTCAATACATGACTCAACCTGAATTTCAGTATGAATCAAGTTCACAAAAGAATCAAATGATGATATCACTCCATCAACCAAAACACAGTTTGTTTTGTAATCCACGTAGTAATGTTGCTCATCCCATTGACAACTCTGAAAAAACAATTACTGTCAATTTAACCATAACTACAATGAACTGCAAAACTTTTGAAAAAATAAAAAACACGTAGTAAGTATATCAATCAACTAATACATATAAATATAAGTATATCATACCACTTATATAAAAAACTGATACAAATTATAAAAAAATAGAAGTATATCAATCAACTACGAAGTTCATTTCGATAAAAAATATTAGGAACAAATAAAAGAAATGAGGAAGATTAAATTGTAGCCCTAATTTTAATAAATAATATATGAGCAATTCACAAAAATAATATTAGGACTTCAAAAAAGGGAAAGAAATACATATATAATTTTTGTTTTCCTGAAGAAAAAATGAGGAGAATAGGAGAAGAAGACGAAGAGAAGATGATAAAAAAAAAGCCAAGGAAAACGGAGAAATCTAAAAGAATGAAACTGAAGAGAGAAGAGAAGGATGGTGGAGAAGAACGATAGAGAAGAGGCAGAAGAAGATGAGGAGAAGAGAAGTAGGTGAATAGGAGAAAAGGTGAAGAATAATGACAAAGAAGAGAAGAAGAAAACGAAAAATGAAGGAGAACAACAAAGAAAAACGAAAGAGGAAGAACAAATAGCAAATAAGGACAATTTTGGAATAATGAAAAAAATAAATTAAGAAATATCAACCAAAAGTAAAAAGTTGCTATATTTGCAAAATTGAAAAGGTTAGTGCTAATATTGTTAAATTAGATTTTTATTGTGACACCCAATACAATTTCCCTTAATTTAATTATTTAGACAACTTAGGGGCATATTTCAAAAACAACCATTTCAAACTTTTTAACTTTTTAAAAAATGTCCATGTTCTCATTTCTATTACGTTTCAATAAACGAAATTTACGTTTTATGGCTATGATTGTTATGATAAGGTATTAGAAAAGTATTTTGTAAAAAAAAGGTTGTAGTCAAATAATTGGTTACACTAAAGTGAGTCATACTAGTGAAAATCTTGACATTGGGATGGTAATTTTCAAAAGAAAATGTATTCACCGTGGATGTCAAAAAATAACACAAATTTCAAACTTTGTAAGCATAGAATAAAACAAAACAATAAGAAATTTATTAAATAGATGAAATTTCCATGCAGAAAATTAATTACAAAACTGATAGTTTGTACGCTACAAATAGAAATAAGTTACATTATTTTAATTGTAATGAAACAAAAGCAATACAATAGGAACTTTGAATCTATAAACAGCTAATCTGTAGTACCACTTACAAGGGTGGGATGACCACGAACGATCTGCATAAACAAGTAAAGAAGTTACGAAACGACAAACGCTGAAAATAGGACAAGTATTTTAAATGCAGCAGAAATGAAGAAAAAAACATGTACTTTAAAAAAAACATGTACGTAGAAGCAAAGACCCGAAATGAAGATTCAAACATGTACATTAAAAAAACAACATTCAAACATAAAAATGATTTTTCAAAATACATGTTAAGCAATCTAAGAGTTTAGAAATCGGTTCAATAAGTTGAACCTGATTTCATTGTTGTGAAAACATCAGTTAGGAGGAAAGAAAAACAAAGAACAGAGCATATAAGGAGCTAAAGTAGAAGGTACAGAATGCACATAAGACATGAAGGAAAATGAATAACAATAAGTAAAGTTATCTAACAACATTAAGAGTAGATTCATAGTGATCGAAACATCACTCAAAATTTTTCAAAATAAGTAAGGTACACTAATATGCAACTAAACATATATTAGAAGAGAAGGAAAAGAAAGTACATAACACAGAAGCAACTACAGAAGGTACATTTATATGGAAAGAAACATACACTATAAGACAAAGAAAGAAAAAAAAGTACATAAGACAGAAAAACACTTAGTAAGGTACATTAATATAGAAGAAACATATATTAGAAGAGAAGGAAACAAAATAATTTACATAAGACAGAAGAATCGTATAAGGAAATATGTAAATATGGAATGTACTTAGAAAAGAAGGCTGAAACATACGTGAGTACCAAAAGAAAATATGGAATGTAGGTGAGAAAACAAGGCAGAAACATATGTGAGAAAACGAGGTAGAAACATAGACAAAAGTATGGAAAGGTTAGAAGCATTTACCTATGAATGAGAAATTTCCAAAACAAAGGAAGAAGACAACCAATGAGAAATGCAAGTGGTAAATGAAAAGAGGAAATGGGTTTTATATAGGGGCAGATGAGGGAGTAGATGATGACATAAATGATCACACCAAAAAAGGCAGAGGGAATCTCTGCAAAATCAGGCTAAAAGATAAGTCCAAGCATAATCAAAGGGTTTAAGGAAGCATATTGGAAGCTACGCAAAAAGTACAGCAAGAAAAGATAACACAATATGTTGAAGGGACAAAATAATTCTACAAATAAATTATTTTTTTTCCAAACATATCAGTGAGTAAAGTAAACTTGGAAAATTTTATTTTTGATGATAGTGAAGAAGTCATGAGAATTCATAATTTTGAGACCAAAGAAAGTATATGTACAAGGGACCAAATCACCCAATAGAAACAATAAAAAATCACTTTGTCAAGTGCATAAAGAAAAGATGAATCACAACAATATAAATCAAAATCAGTACACGAAAATAGAAAATAAATCAATCAATAGAAATGTATCAAACTTCCTTTGGAATCGATGTAAAACAAAAATGGAAGAGAAATAGGGAGAAGAAGAAACCAAAAAATCGAAAATAGAAGAAAAAGACGATCGAAAATTTCTACACGAATTGAGGGAAGAGTGAAACAGGAAACAAATGGGAGGGGTCTTCGGCAAAAATAATTGACGAAAATTTCAAGGAATTGACGCAAAAAATGGCAGAGAATAGGAAAAAGAATAAACCACAGAAATAAAAAGTGGAAGAAGAAGAGAATCAAAAATTTGAAGACAGATTGAAGGCGGAGTAAATATGGGTTAAAGGGAAAGAAATGGGAGGGGTTTTTGGCACAGTGGTTTTCGAATGGGGTAGGGATAAAACGGAGATTATAGAAACCCTAGTTTTAGGGCTTCCATAATCCTTGGGCCAAACGAGGGTTAGGGTTGGGATAAGCTAACCCCACATTGATTATCTTAACCCCAAACAGCCCCAAAGGGATTAAGATTAAGTCTCACGTGGTTAGCGACACAATTTCTAGGACTTGATGATGATGCAAAAGAGGAAATCGTCATCAGATATGCAAGAGCATACATTTTACAATTGATGGGTGAAAGTCTATTTTCTGATAAATCAAATAATTTTGTGCACCTAATGTTCTTGTCATTATTGGGTGATTTACATGAGGCGAGTCGAGACTCATAAGGTGGAGCGTGCTTGGCATGGTTGTATAGACAACTATGTAAAGCATCAATGCGAGATGTTCATGACATTGTTGGCCGATTGATATTTCTTCAAATATGGGCTTAGGAACGATTACCTACAATAGCTCCACAACTTAGACATGCAAACGATCATCTACTACCTGGATGAGCACACGATTCACAGTATGCTATTTTATTTTAATTTATATCAAAAATAGTTTAATACTAGATGAGTGATATAATTAATTCAAAATCTAAATATTACTTTATTAATACAGATGAAGAGACAAATTTTATGTAACCAGATCAGCTACTCATGTCATTAATCAATATAGGTACATGTTTAACCTTCTTCAACGTAATCAGGTACGAAATTACTGAAATTTTAATGTAATGTGTGATGTTTCAGATTATTTGGGAGCCTTACAAAAATATAATCGATAATTAGTCAAATTTTTGTAAGAACGATCGATATTTGGAGGACTATCAGTCCTCTCATATGTTTTCATATTGGTGAGTAGCATCATCCTGATAGAGTACTCAGAAAATTCGATCTTAAACAAAATATCCCATTAAAATGCAATACTGAGCCACTTCTGCATAACATTGACTTGAGAGTTATGGATTGGTTAAACAAGGTTGCACATTTGGTAAGCAATGACGATCTCGTATAAGATTTATGGCGATAGGAGTTTCAATTCAGCAATATGATATAGATGTAACTCAAGAATACATCCACTGGTATAATAATATTACAAGACTCTACATCACTCGACTAGGAATAGCCGTGGGTCATCTAGTACATATTAAATATTGTATAGTTACTTAAATTATTTATTTAATTAAATATTTCTATTTTTTTTACAATTTACAAAAATCGAACAACGCAAGACTTCTTGATGTTGCAGATAATCCACAACAAGGACTTGATGTATGTAATAATAATGAGAGGTACATGGAGAAGATTCACAATATGGACGATCTACCTATTGTACCTCCACCAGTTCATAGGGGACCACTAGTACAAATTTGGGTTTTAACGACACTACAAATCAAAACATTGTGTCGTTAAAAATAAAAAAGGGGTAGGGTAGGAGTAAAATGTGTCGTTGAAAATAGAAGTGACACACTATTTCTTGACACAATTCTATTATCACAATTTAATTTTTCTTGACACATTTAAATGTCGTTAATTAACGACAAATTCTTTGTGTCATTAAATAAAATTTAAAATAAAGAAAACCAAAAATTCAAAAAAATTCAATTCCCTCTTCGCTCGACATTCAAAAAGAGTTTTACAATTTCCTCAATCTTTTCTCTCTCTCCCTACCAAAAAAGGGGAAACAACGTAACTCATCTCCAAATCTAAGAGACTGTCGTCAAACCCACTAATCTCATACCGTCGAACAAGCAAACATTATCTAAGAGACTGTTGTCGAACCCACCAATCTAAGAGACTACTGTCGAAGAATCTTGGCTGCTCCGATTTCTCTTCTCCCCCGGCTACTAGAAAAATGGGTTTTAATGACACTACTAATCAAGGTATTATGTCGTTGAAAATAAAAAAGATGGGGTGAGGTACAGTTGTGTCGTTGAAAATTATTTATTGACATAATTTAATTTTTCTTGACACATTTAAAACGTCGTTAATTATCAACAAATCATTGACATTCAAGGTCGTGAGTTCGAATCCCAGCCGAGCATATTCCTTTATTCCCCATTTTCGAAAGACTTCACGCCTACACCTTTTCCACTCTTCAGCTAATCTACGCATGTCACATGTCGTCTTCTCCTCACGTGGGTGCCTTTGATGTCGTGTATTCGAATCTCATAGCCTGCAAATCATTTTTTCTCACATATTTTCAATGGAAATCTTGTAAATATATAACAACTTTCCGAAAATCCTCTCCTTTCTGTCAAATTGAGTGCGCGCCTGGCCCTAAAGTTATGAGTTCGAAACCCATGAAGCGGTTATTTTCATTTCTTTTCTATATATAACTCATTTTTCTGTAAATCTTAATCAATTTTCAGTTATATTTGATCCATTGGTAAATCCAACTTCAATTTTCACCCAAATTCTCTTTGAATATCATTTTTTCAGAACTCTCCCATCTTCATTTTTTTCTCTAAAAAATATTCCATCAATCTTTTATTCCAATAGAGGGGTAATCTTCTAAGGGGTAAGAGGATCATGGGCATTCAATTTATTTGAGAGTTTCTTCCATTTTTCTTCTAATTTAGTATGTTGATTCTTTAATTTTTGTTCAAGAACGAAGTCAATTTTATGTGATCTCTATGAAACAATCTTTTAATTTACTCTTGATTGTTGAATTAGTATGCAAGATACATTTTGTATAGAAAATTAAAGTGCAAAATTCAATTGATTATCTTTGTCTACAAGAAATATTTTTTGATCCAATGGAGGGGTAATCTTCTAAGAACATTATTTTGTAGATACAACATTTTGTCCTTTATTTATTATTTTATTTTATTTATTTTACTTTATTTTTTATTTTATTTTGAAAGTTGGATTTGAATTTGAATTTAACTTTTTCTTTTTAAAACAAAAACAAAAAAAATGAATATGAGTTTCTTCCCTATTTTTCCTCGACTCACCCAATTTTCTCTCCCACTCCCACCTTCTCGACTATCTTTCCTATTTTCCCTCAACTAACCCAATTTTCTCTCCACACCCACCTTCTCCACTCTCCTCCCTATTTTCCCTCAACTAACTCAATTTTCTCTCTCACTCTACCTTCTCCACTATAAAAACAAAGGAGAATTTTTTTTCTGGAGGGTACGTTTGAGATTGATTGGAAGGATCGAAAAAAGCTAAGGAAACTATTCTGTCAAAGGTATTTTTCTTTTAATTTTCTCTCTTTCCCTTTCCTTTTGAGGGTTGAAAAAAAGTAAAACTATTCTGTCAAATTGTTCTTCAAATGTTTTTTTTTTTTAATTTCCTTCCTTTCCTTTCCCTTCTGAGAGTGTGATCAATTATAAGGATGTAGTTTTTCAAATTTGTTTTTGTTGTAATTTCGTTAATTAATTTTAAGGGAACTTTAATTTTGTTAGGGTTAGGCCAATTAGGTTTACTGTGCTTTTATTGTTACTTCAAATTTAGGCCAATTGGGTTTACTGTGTTTGCTTTTATTGATAGTTCAAATTTAGGTCAATTGAATTTATTGTTTCTTAGGTCAATTAATTTCAATGTGCTTCGAATTTGTTAGATTTAGGTTATTTGAGCTTATAATTTTGTTAGATTTAGGTCAATGGAATTTATTGTTGCTTCAAATTTAATAGATTTAGGCCAATTGATTCAAATTTGTTAGATTTAGGCCATTTTATTCTATATTCTTTAAATTTGTTATGTTTAAGCCAATTGATTTAATTTGGCTATTGTTAATTGATTAGATTTGTTTAAGCCAATTGATTTAATTTGGCTATTGTAAAAAAAGACAGAATAGTTTGTTAGGTTTGATATTTATTTCATATTATTTCTCGACTTGTATATTATATCCGATATATTATTTTATATTATATCCGATATATTATTTTATATTATATCCGATATATTATTTTATATTATATCCGATATATTATTTTATATTATATCCGATATATTATTTTATATTATTTCAATATATTATTTTATATTATTTCCAATATATTTATTATTTCCAATATATTTATTCTCAATCTGTATATCATTTCCAATATAGTATTTCTCAACCTGTCTATTATATTATTTCGTCTTCATACATGGACAGTCCATCGTCTTCATACATGGATGTCGGTCTATCAACTTCTTACATACATGGACACGAACGTGGCCATGGAAAATATAACGAATATTTGTACTATGAAACACCCGCAGAGGTATCAGATCTACAAGAGTACCAACAAGAATCAAAAAACCAAGAGGAGCCAAAACAACATAGAGTTTAGAGTCGACGGCGACAACTAGCTCGAAATCCACGCTGTCTAGGTTGTGAAACACATTGATTTTCTTTGATCATTTAAATGAATGTAATTTGGTTATTAAAAAATATTTTAATTTACATTTAATTTTTTTAATTACGAGTCATTATTAAAAAATGATTCATCTAATTATTTAACTATTTAGAAATATTCATCCAAATTTCTCATATTGGAAGGAGAAAGTGAATAAAAAAATTTAAATTCTTTACAAAAGTATTTAAAGGAATACAAATGGGGAAAGAACAAGCACGTAAAAATTTAAATTAAAAAAAGTGCAATGTCTTGGGTTCAAGACATTGGAGAGAGAAAGCAATGTCTTGGGTTGGACAATGCAAATACATATTTTTATAAATAATTTTAAAACTAAAATATTTCAATAATTATTTTCAAAACTTACACAATTTATCCAAATTTAACATTTTTGTGTTGTTAAAGATTTGATTTTGATTGATTAAATTGGTGAAATTATGAGTAATTATACATATGTGTATTTATAATTAATTAAGTTAGGGAAGTTTACGAGCCTTTTGAAACCGAGTAGTTTTGAAATTAAATCTGAAAAAAGGGTGGTTTTAAAAGAAATTAGGTAAGAGGAGTTCTTTTTTTTTTTTTTTTACATTTAGTGGAGTCATTCTATATTTTTATTATTATTATTTTAAACCCATCTTTTTCCATATGACTTCTTCTATTATTTCACTTCTTCTACCATTATTTCACATACTGCTAGGCACAAAAAAGACAAAAAATAATGTTGGCTAATTTGACAAGAGAGTGACATGATATTTATTGGAGAGACACTTTAGACTCATGTCTCTCCCCTTATTTCTTCTTCTATAAAAGCACCATTTCTTCTTCTCTTTTCTCACGACTTCCATTTTACTTCTTCAATTAAAAAAAATATCTTTTCTTCCATATCTACTGTCATTCTTCTATTTTTATTACTTCTCATTTCTTTTAATGTCTTCGCCTAGTCACTTGTTCGAGGTATTCAATACTATATTTTTTCTTTATATAAGTTTTATAATTTTCGTTTTAATTATATTACAAAAGAACACTAGTTTACTATCTTTGTAGAGTTATAATATTGGAGATATAATTTTACACTTTGATACGTTCATTAACAAACTTAAAGTATGAAAAGTTGTTGTCGTTATTGTTATTATTATTATTATTATTATTATTATTTTTGTTATTATTAATTTCATTTGATTATTCTTATTATTATTTTTTTGTTTGCAATCCAATAAACATATATTTGATTTCCTCTGCATTTTTTTAATTATATGATAAATTTGAAGAAGTTGCAACAATGAGGAAAAAAAGAGAAAAAGAATAGAAAATTATTTTATCTATTAATTACACGTTTACCCACTACATACGCCATTATACCAGAGGAAAGCGCTGATTCGTGGGGTTGGTTTTTGCGAAATGTGTGGGAGCATGTAGTATATAGAAGATGATCTGGAATGTGTCTTATCTTAGATAGACACAAAGGAATTGTATATGCCTTCAAAATCCCAATAATGTTTAGGAAGATGCACACCATCGTTTTCGTTTACGACATGTTGCAAACAATTTCAATGACAAGTACAAGAACAATGTGCTTAAAAGTTTGGCAACCGTGTAGGATCTAAATATCAATTTCGGAAGTTTGATAAATGCATGGACGAATTTCATAAGGCCAACCCTAGATGTTTACAATGGTTTGCTAATTTAGATGTTAGACATTGGACGCAGTCATATGATGGTGGTCATCATAATGGATAGCTAACTACAACGATGGTGGTCATCATAATGGATGGCTAACTACAAACGTGTCTGAGTGTGTAGACGTTGTTCTAAAAGGGGCTAGTGACTACCAATTACTGCTTGCACAAGCCACATTCTACCAAACAATTGCATATATTGTTACGCATTGGGTAGAAATAGAAGTTGCTCTTGAATTGAGCAAAAGTTTCACAAGGTATATTCATCTTGTATATAAGTATTTGAAACTTATACAGTATGATTACTCAATGTTCAATAACTTGTTATTCGTCTATGTAATATGTGTGCAATACAAAAATTACGTCGTTGGAAAAAACGTGCAAACATGCACAATGTTAACATCTACAACTAATCCGTTAACACTAAAAGATGGATCCACACATCGAGTGAAGCTAAGCGAATGAGCATGCACATGTAACAAGTGGCAAAGTTACGGAATCCCATGCTCTCATGCCATTGCAACATGTAGAACTCTTGGTGTGGACTATTTGGGCTACATAGAACATTACTATAAGACTTTCACTTACATGTCTTGTTATTCACCTCAGTTTGAGCCTATCCCTGACAGATAGAGTTGGCCTGATCCCAACTTTCCATTCATTTATCCTGATGAGACAACAATATAGAGTGTAGGCAGACCATGCACTTCTTAGATACATAACGAGATAGATAGGAGGGACACAACGGCTCCCTCGCGTTGCACTGTTTGCAGATAAGAGGGACATAATCGACAAAAATGTCCCAAACCAGGTGGAAATGAGGCATAGTTAATGTAGAAATACTAGGATTGATTGTAGTGTTTTTGTATTTCACTTTAATGTAACCTTGACGTAATTTCTATTGTTATTTCAATCACCACATATGCAATAAAATTAATTTTATTTTTAATCTTTAATGGTTTGTCCACTTTTCGTCCTAAGTATGATTATTTTATGTAGTATCTAACTACTCCTGACTTTATTCCAATGACACTTGATGAACAATCACATTAACAGGATCATATGACCATAACATTCTACAACTTCATGGGAGCCATCGATGCGGATTTAAGAATAGCAGTAACATAAATTAGCAAAAGAAAGGAAAACATATAGATTAGTTACATAAATAAAAAAAAATCATTTTCTAAACCCTAAATTATTGGCAAAATTATCAAATCATTATGAACATTGTTATTAAATAGATTGAGGAGAAAAAACATACTAATAAAATAAAAGAAGAAATTGTCAAACAAATTACAAAAATACGAATAAAAAAATTAGAAATAATAGATTATTACAAAAGCCATACAAAAATCATTATTAAGTTAAAAATCGTTAAGTAAAAAATAAGTAAGTATATAATCATTCATATATAATTAAGTAAATATGAATTTGTAAAAAAAAAACATTAAGAATATAATGATAAAGAAATCATTAAAATTTAAAAAAAAATAGTAAAGGCACCAAATAGAGAAAAAAAAAAGTAGAATTGATGTTTCATTTCATAAATAATTTTTTAAAAAATTCCACTATTGCTTTTTGTCCTTTTGCGTTATCCGAGCAATAAATAAATAAAAAATAGAATGATTCCACAAAATGAAAAAAAAAAGACCTCTTTTACCTAATTTATTTTAAAACTACTCCCTTTTTCAAATTTAATTTCAAAATTACCCTACTTTTCCAAAAGACCCAAAGTTTAAGAATAATTATATTATAGGTGACAATATAATTATTTAAAGAGAAATATTATTACTTTTGGGAAGAGAGAAAAATTGAATGTAATGGATTTTTAATTGAGGAAAGATAAGGATTAGATGGATTTTGGAAAATAAGTGCATAAAGAAAAGAAAATGGAAAAAACGAAAAGGAAGAAAGAAAAATAATAATAATAATAATAATAATAATATTACAACAACAATAATTATTATTATTATACATTTATTTAAATTCTCGATTTACGTGAAAATGCACTATTCATCTTCTTTCTCACCCAAAAATCCTAGTGCCACCACAATCTTCTCCGATCTTCTCCTCCTTGACCGTTCGCCGCTTGTTGTCCTCGAAGCCTACCCTCGTTAAGGTCTAAACCAGCTCTCCATTGAAGCTGCCACACATCGCGCATGGAGTCCAAGTTCTTCAAGTTGAGGTCGTCATAAGTTTTGTCGTCGATTTCGTCTTTGTCCTACATGTACGTTGTCATCTTCGTCTACATCGTTGCGAGCCCTCCCCTCAAATGGTTTCTTCTCCGTTCGAGTGTTAGATCCGAGTCGGTCCTCCCCTCAATCGTAGGTAACTGAGCCAACAATCCTCCTTTACGAGTCATTCCCCTTCGCAAGCCGTGCATCCAAGCCTTTTTCTCCTAGTCGAGCCGCCTAAGCCTTCTGCTGTCCTGTTTGAGCAAGTTTGGTAGTTTTGGTGAGTTTTTTAGTTGGGTTTAGGTATTCCCATCAAATATTATTATTGGTGCTAAAATAAATTAATTTTTAGATTGATTATTAGTATTTTTCACTTTAAGGTTCTTTGGGCCAAATTTAAGTTGGAGGTTTTGAGCTGTGAAGTTTTCCTAATCAAGGTTGAATTGGTTTCAACCTCAACTTTAGGTAAGTTGAATTGAGATGATTTTTGGTCGATAATCAACCGTTAAATTTATTGACTTAGTTATTGGTTTCCTTTACTGTTTAGGACTTATTCATTGGAAACTTTGATTGTCAACTAGGATTTATTTGTTAGCTAATCTCTTAGGTAAGAAACTCTACTACTAGACCTCAAAAATAGAATTAAGAGCTCACATGTATTTATCGTTATTGATTGATGTAGCTAAGATGCATGATGGGTTGATGTTAAGGACTGATATGTATTGATATCGATGACTGATATGGATGACTGATATGTTATGATGCATGATATATTATTCACATGATTATGTACTGTAGGATTGATATTCATGCTATGCTATGATATTTATGATATGTTACATGTTATGGTCTGGTGTTCTGTTAACTTTGTTATGGGTGTTCCCCATGATCACCACCTCTAACAGATTTACGACTGTGTGGGTTCGACGAGACCACCAGTCTTTCATGACATGTTGTGTGTAGTCTGACGGATTCACTTACAGCTCGATGTCTTAGGTGTTCCTTTGGGTCCACCAATAAACCAGTTGTGTTCCTAAGGGATCACTAGATTCGTGTGTTTGGGAGCACGATAATTTTGGGTACTTCCTTATGGGGATCCTAATAGGAAGATAACAGACACCTAGCGGGACTAGTAGTGGGTCCCTTATTGAGTATATGTTTATACTCACTCTTTCTATGTTTGATTTTTCTGACAAAGGTAGAGAGGTAGAAGAAAGCTAGCGAATGACAAGAAGGGTATGTGACTTGCCATAGGAAAATTATGATGCTTCCGCCTTTATGTTTACAATATTTTAAACTTTAGTGTTTTTAAATGAATTTATCGAACTCATGATTTATTTTTATGTTATTTTTTCTTTAAAAGTTAGATAGGGCACGAACTAGGATTAATTTTTTTAGTATACATTTATATTTTCCAAATTATGAGTTATAACGAGTATTTGAAATTCTTTATTTAAGAACTTGGTTTCCTCTTTTTCATTTAAAGAAAATAAAATTGTTATGTATTTTAGTGGTAATGACCTCAGTTTAGTATAAGGAGTTGGATCATTAGTTCAATGGATTAGTTTCGATCAGTTCGGTTTCTATTGGTTCTTTCAATAATGTTTCTAAATTTAGTCATTTTGATTGTTTGAATTGCATACTTGTAAAACAACCTACTTTTCTCTTTTACTACTTCTTCATCACTATACGATACTCCATTTAGCTTAAATCATTTTGATATTTGGGGTCATGCCTTTTCCTCCACTTTTACTGTCAATGGTTGTCGTTATCTTGTTTTATTTATTAAAGACTATTCTCGTTTTACCTGGATTTACTTTCTTAAAAATCATTCTTCTTTATCTCAAACTTACATTGATTTTGCGAATATGGTTCACACTCAATTCTCCCGTACCATTAATATTCTTCACATAGATAATGCAATGAAATATAAGGATTCCCACCTTCTTTCTTGCCCAAAAGGGCACTCTAGTATAATGCTCATGCTCCCATACCTCCTAGCTAAATGGTCAAGTAGAAAACACTGCCACATTTTAGACTATGTTCGTGCTCAACTTCTCTCTGCTTCCTATCCAAAGAAATTTTAGGGAGAGGTTGCCCTCACCTTAGTCTATGTCATCAATCGTCTTCCTTCTTTTGAAGGACTTTATGGTACTCCCCCCCCCCCTCCCCTCTTACTCTTATCTTAAAGTATTTAGTTGTACATGCTTTGTGCTCTTACATTCTCATGAATATAACAAACTTGAACCTTGTGCTCATCTATGTTGTTTCCTAGGATATCATATTGAACACAAAGGTTTTCGTTGTTGAGATCTAATCTATCAATGATTACATATATCTCGTCATATCACTTTTTGAGAATATCGTATGTTTTCTAGTTTTTCTACATTTCATACTTCTCTATTTAGTTATCACTCATTCTTCACCGATTCTTCCACTCATCTATCCCCTCCTGTGACTCTTCACATAACTTTAAACCTCATAGTCTATCCGCCTTCGAGCTCACACAATCTATTCCTATCTCTGTGCTCCCAGGTATTCCATTTGCCCAATATGTTGAGCCTGAATCTGCACCAATTCTCGCTCCACTTGGGTAAGAGAAACTTGTCATCTTAGAGATTACCATTGTTTTTCCACTATTAGTTATACGTTAAACCTTCCATTAAAAGGAAGCCAATACTAACCTTCTATGGCAGTAATCAATGAACGAGCTCGAAACGTTAGAATAAACTCACACTTGGGACTATGTTGACTTACCTCCTGAAAAAAAAACCCATCGACTATAAGTGATTAAGTAGATTTATAAAATCAAAACTCACTCGAATGGATCTATTGAATATTACAAAGCCTGAATGGTGGCCAAAGTCTACTATCACAAATATCGCACTAATATATGGTTTACTTAATTGAGTGTCAGATTTTGATAATGATCTTTTTTTTTAACCAACTCCATGACTATATAATCTTTTTTCTCCACTTTATACACATTTCATCAAAAAACTATATAGTTAAAAACTACTATATACTTTATAAAACCAATATTAATGAAACTCCATTCAATAACGTTTTGATTTTCTAAAGAACAACAATTGGTTGGCCGAGGCATCATTTAAATTTGGGTAGAGGAAGAGTCAAGTTAAAAATAAGCTAAGATTCAGCATAGCAAAAGAAAAATAAAAGCTTCAAGAGAAATGTTGACACAGTTTTGAGTGTTTAAAACTTCATATATTTCTGTATGTCAACAAAGGGTATTTATAGCAAAGAATAACAAATAGGATACACCAACTACAAATACAAATGCAAAAAATAGAAAAATAAAAAAGTGTGTGTGCTTGTGGGTTTCTTTTGATTTGTAGATCCTTGATCCTAAGCCAACAAGTTATTGATGGTTCTCTTAAGTTGATGTCAATTCGTTCATCTTCTCAGTCAGCAGATGCCTTCACTAAATATCCGTTTATTTCTCATCGTAAGGGGAGTATTAAATGAATAAATTCTATTTTAGATAGTTTGTTAAAGTTAGTTATATTTTGCTTTTTTTATCACTGGTTGTTAATTAGTTTGTTATATTATTAAGGGATTATTAAGGGAAAATGCAGTGGATAACCTTTTGAAAATATGATATAACAAATATAGCACATTGTTTTAGAATTTTTCAAGTATGACAAAATTTTCACGTTTTAAAAACACACTCTACATCTTAAATTTGTTATTAGTCCTAAACTACCCTTCAATACCTTATATCTTCTCCCATTTTTAATGTTGTAATCATCCTTTATTTTTTCTTCCACTTTTTATGGTCCTAATCATCATTTTTTATACGAAAAAAACGATTTGTTCTTCTTGTCTTAATTTGATTTTAGGATATCAATGGTACATTAATTGCAATATGAAATATAATGGTTATTGATTGGAGTAATTTAACTTCGTTTGTGATTTTTCTCTACTTTATTCAATGTGTATATTTTGCATTAAATTTGATTTCAAATGATTTTGTTTTATTTTCTTTAAGTTGATTTCGTTTTGGTTTTACTTTGTATCAGTTTTGTATATCAGTATTGTGATGTACTTATATTATATTTATTAACGGATTGATATACTTACTACGTAATTTTCATTTTGTTTAAATTTTATTAAGTATATGAATGATAAAACTCATTGTGTATCGTTATCAAGTATATCAACAATATATTATTAAAGTATATCAGCATATCAGTAAAGTGAATCATTATCAAGTATATCAATCAAGTTTACAAGTGTATATCAATAGTGTATCAAGTGTATATATCAATAGTGTATCAAGTGTATAAGTAGGACTTCAAGCATATCAAGTGTATTTAATCAAGTAAGTGTATTTGGTGAGAACTATTAAGTGTATTCTAGTACTTCAGATGTATCGAACATATCATGTGCATCAAGCGTATTGAGTGTAACAATGAAGCATAACAAGTTTATTAGAAGTGCGTCAAGTGTATCAAACTCAATAGTGAAGCCTTTAAGTGTATCAAGGCCTAAAGGGTATCAAGTATACTAAGAAGAATAAAGTGTAACAAGGAGTATTAGGTGTATCAAGGTGTATCAAGGTGTTTCAGGTGTGTCAAATGGTATCGAGTGTATCAAAGAGTATTATGGTGCATCTAGTCTATCAAGGTCCAAAGGTTATCAAGATGTGTCATATGTATATAAAGTGTATCAAGGAATATCAAGTAAAAGGGATATTAAGTGTATTTGGTGTGCATCAAGTGTATCAAATGTATATCGGTAACGAGAGCATTTGTGACATTTTACATTTTGTATGTGGGTTGAACTTTGTTTTTACCATTTTTGCAAACAATAAATCTGTGTGTTATGGACTTAATTATTAAAACTTGTTTTGCCTTTTTTTGCAAATACCCCTATTATTAACCGCTTATCTCCTCTCTCTATCTGTATATATATACCTCGATTGAGTTCTTTAATAAGATAAGGGTGTCAACAATCCTAACCTTTGGGTTAGGAATTTTTTTACAAAAAAAAAAAAGTAAGATTATTTTAATAAGTAATTATGACAAAAATAGTGGTGGAAAGAAAAGATTTGACAAAAATAGGTGGTCGAAAAATCGTCAACCCGATCCACTTGAACCAAATGCACCACATCCCATCTGCTTGATGCCTTCATGCCACGTTTGTGGATATAAATCGTGGACATAGTTCAAGTTTTCGATTTTCTCGTGGACATAGTTCAAGTTTTCGATTTTCTCGTGGACAAAGTTCATGGCTTCATTAAAGTTAGAGTCATACCTTCCCCCATAATTTAAAAAGCTTATATAAGCTTAGTGGTTATTAACACATAAAAATATATTGGTGCCCCATCATTAGGGTTCGGTCTCAAAGAGCATGTAATTTGTATTTTTTCTTCTTAATACAAATGGAGGTGGGGAATTTGAACCTGAAGCTTCTAGGTTGTAAGATATATACAAATGTCAGATTAGTTCTTGTTGAGCTGCGTTTTATGCTTTTTCACAGGATAGAACTATATACATTCCTACATCCAACTATTTTCTCTATGGTTATTGCCAAATAAGTACATTCTTTCAAACATATTTCAATAGGTTAATATGTTTGATATATATTATATTTGAGTATAATTTGGTAGATAGCATATAATGAAACTTAGCTATAACAAGTGAATAGTATAAAATTGGCATTATTATTATTATGACTCTTGATTACGATAACTCTTTTGAAAGTCTACCTCAATCTGCTTTTGTTAATGTTAGAATTTTCTTCAACTAATTAATGAAAGTTTCAACTCCCTAAAAGGACGACTTTCTTCAACAACATTTCTTCAAGTACTATTTGCTTTAATTTGGTCTTACCCCCTTCCTCAGTCAATTAAAATCCTTTACATTTTTCAAACAGAGATTTTGTTTGGTTAGGAAAAACAAAAAAGTAATTGTTTGACCTAAATGATGAATATATTGCAAAATACCATACCTTAACACTTTTACAAGTAATAGTAAGTCTTCAAACCATCTGTTGAACTTTCTTTTCTTAAAAAAAAGAAAGAAAAGAAAACAATAAAAGGCTCTTTCGTGTAATATTTTTAACTAAATAAATCTTCTTGGGTAGTCCAAGTCACTTTGGTCAGAGATCGTCTACTACGTTTTTGCTAAGTGATTAATCGAAAATCATCCTAAAATAATTGTCTAATTAATTTTTTTATCAAAATATTGTTAGTAAGCCATTTGGGAATTTAAATATTAAAATAAAAGATTACATGCATTTGTTTATTATTAAATTACTAATAAAACAAAAACAATTATATAGGTTTTGAATTTTCTTTCGATATTTATATATAAACATATATTCAACAATATGTTTAACAATCAAATAAATCTTTTACATTAATTATTTAGCTAAATAATTATTTCTTAAATAAAAATATAAATCGGATAAGTTTTTAGATGGGGAAAGAAACCAACGAATTGAATATTTTTGCTTTAATATGGTTAATTACTTGAACATAATTAAGTATGTGATTTAGTGTAAAAGCTTTAATGTCATCAATTGAAAAATGACCCACTTAGTCAATATTATCAATTAAAAAGACTATGATTAAATTAGTATATTGTGTTGGAAACTTTCATTCTATTATGATTTTTCCATTAACATTAAGAAGACAATTTGGAGATTATGATTATGCATTCATTGTATTAATGAACGCTTAAGAAATCCCTTCTCCAACATATATAAAGGTTAGATTCATAGAATTTCCAATCTCAAATACGGGTTATTTGAGAAAATTGCAAAAACAAATGCAATAAATAAATAAATAAATAAATAAATATATATATATATATAATTAATGCAAAAACAGTAAAAAAAAAAACTTAGGATAATAGAACTCATGCAACTCTATTTTTTAAATTGAAAAAATAGTATATTTAAAATCAAATAATCTTTTAATAGCCATCTAATATATTTAATTAATTATCACATTTTTATATATGTAATATACAAAATAGAGATGTTAATCAGCTATTTTTATCTTTTTTTTTTTTTGTCATTTGATACAATTTTTCAAAAAAGAAATCTATTTATTCCTTTAATCAACAAATGATGAATTTTTAGGCCATTTCATGTATATTATTGCTTCATTATAAAAATGTTTTAAGATCTCTAGATCACCTTTTATAAAAAATTGTTTTGAATGGTACAATTGTTGATAATATTTACAACAAATGTAGCAAAATTTGGTAAGAAGTTGGTTGTTATAGTAGGTTACTATAATTGTTTATATTTGGGCTATAGATTATTTTAATTAGAAGTATAATAGAATTGAATGTGTTTGAGATGTGAATTTATTTTAGTTTGAGAAAAAAAATAGTAGACACGGTAAGAAATAACAAAAAAATGAGAAATGTAAAATAGTAAAAACTGTAACAAATAGTAAATGTTTTAGTAAATTAAGAGTTTTGAAATAGCATCAACTATAGCTAAGTGAAGAGTACAAATTATTAGTATTTGCTATTAGTAAGAAGTGGTTATTATAATCTTAGATAATTATTGCATAAAACGTTCCTTTAGCGTCTATTAGTGATATATCACAATAACCCTATTACTAAAGTGATAGATAGTATCTAGGTTTATTATTGTCTCATTACTAGAAAGTAAAACTTTATTATACTTTTTAAATCAATGAGACTAACTTTTATTATATTTGAAAACTATCTCTCACATAAATTTTAATTGGGTAAAAGTTAAATGTTATAGGATTTTATTTTAAGTCAGAGATACATGAAAAAAATGTGGACAGTTTCTTTTAATCGTAAAAATAAAGCTCGGTAGTTATTTTTGTTTCAAATTTGATTTTTTTAAAGAAAAAAAAGAGGATTTTTCAAGAATAATGATAATAAAAAAAAAGACAAATTATTTACGCTACAAAAAAACTACTCAAGAACAAAATTCTAGTACATGTGATTTTGTTACATAGTGTAAATATTTTGTCCACTTTATCATATTTGACAATTGTTTAAAAAGATACCTGTTGAAAATGAAAATTCTCAAATTTAACATATTTAAAATTGGTATGCCATATTTAGTTATCGTCACACCATACTATGTTTTTCAAAAACTAAGAGGGAAAAACAACTAGAAATTAGATTCTGATGTTTTCAAAATTTGTACACAATTTAGACAACATCTGTAACGCCCAACAATTTCGGTTTCCTTTTGTTTTGACCATTAATATTAATACTAAAGTGTGTTTATTATTAGTATTAAAGTAAAGTTTTTTTTTATGTATTAATTTTGAAGTTAGGGGGTGAAATAAATTATTGGCTTAACAAATAAATGGCCTTGGAAAGGGTCAAAGGTGGTTAATGGAGGAGAGAGGAAAGAGGGTTTTAGGGTTTTCTTTTAATTACTTTTTATTTCTTTAAAAGAGGCATGGGGAAGTGTGAGACTCTTCATCTTCCCAAAGAAAAGAAAGAAAAAAAAAAAAAATAGAAGAGGAAACCCTAGCCGCCGCCGCACGCCGCCGCACGCCGCCGCACGCCGCCGCACGCCGCCGCCGCCAGCTGAAAGAATAACCCTCGGAGCCGGCCGTAGTAGAGCCGACCCACCGCGCGTCTGCAAGCCGAGTGGAAGCCGAGCCATCCTACGCGTCTGCAGCCGAATCCGCAGCCGCCAGCCGAGCCGGAACCGCCGCGCCGTTTCGACCTAAGGAAGACCGCCGACGCCGCGCCGCTCCGACCAGGAGGATAGCCGAGCCGCGTCGCGTCGCTTCGATCGAGCCGATCTGTGTAGCCGAGAAGCTCCGTCAGCCGCGTCGATCCGAGAAGCTCCGTCAGCCGCGTCGATCCGAGAAGCTCCGTCAGCCGCGTCGATCCGAGAAGCTCCGTCAGCCGCGTCGCTCCGATCGAGCTGAAGGGAGCCGCTTCGACCCGCGCCCAGCCGTCTCCCGCAGCCGCCACTCGAAGCCGATCCGCCGCGCGTGCCTCCAGCCGACGAACGAACCCGGAGCCGCTCCACGCCCGCGCGCCCGAAGCCGAAACCGAAGAGCCGCGTCCGCGTGTGAAGCCGCGCCGCGCGCCTGTGTAGCCGAGCCGCGTCTCCCCTGTTGCAAGCCGAGCCGCGTCTCCCCCTGTTGCAAGCCGAGCCGCACGCGAAATCCCTGTACCGAGCCGAGCCGCGTCTGCCCAAGCCGAGCCGGTCCTGTCGTCTTCCAGCCGAGCCGCCAGGACTAAATTGGCTCCATCCACCTATATTTCGGTAAGCTAATTAATTATTGTGGTCTTTCCGGTAAGACTCCATGCTCGGACGTTAGTTAAATTAATTTGGGTCTAAATTAAATTATTTTCCTCAAGGGACGTCTTGGACCAAGAAATTACTGCAGCGCGGGATTTCTTCAGTAGGGGCTCGAGCACTGCAACCTCCTTCTAGGGTAAGTTAAATTCAATTGAGTCTCGAACCGTTGGTCGTTGGCGACCTATTTACGAATTTTGACTTATTAAACAGTTAGGACTTCGTCGCTTGGAAAACGTACTGCCTCGCGGTTAGGACTCGACAAGTAGATCTCCAGGTAAGAGATTCTACTACTAGTTTCTGGTTTGAAGTATGAGACTGTGTATGCCCTATGTTGCATGTTGAGGATTTGACAGTATGATGCCTGAAATAAATGCTAGTATGATGCAAATGACGATATAGTTGTGCTATAGCCTGTTATGTGTGGCAAGATCTATTATGGTTACGACGAATGACGGGACGGAGAGTGTAGAAATGATTTATGTGACATGTTATATGCTGATGCCATGTGTATGTTTACTGCAATTAGGGTACCTGTTAGCTTGATTTCTGTTAGAGTCGTACCTGCATGGGTGTCCTTCGGGATCACCACCTATTGAGGACTGTGTGGTCCGACGGGACGCCAGTCTAGCATGATATAGACATGACTCGAGTGACTCGACGGGGTCCTCGCATCCCGACTGTCCTAGGTGTCCCCGGGCACCGAAGACCAGAGTTACGTTCCTACGGGAGCGCATGATTGCACGTGTTCGGGAACGTGCCAGAGATTGGGTACCAGTTATCAGGACTCTAACAGGAAGTTAACAGGCACCTAGTGGGACTAGTAGTGGGTCCCTTACTGAGTATTTTTATACTCATTCTCTCCATTTTATGTTTTCAGGTAGAGGACGGGGCAAGGGCAAGGGCAAGCTGGCGAGCGACCCGAAGTGAGACCGAGGAGGGCCATAGGGACTACCGCTTCCGCTTATTTCTTATTTCAGATTTTAGCATTTGAGTTTGAGTACTTTTCATTTTTCACTATCTTTTATGTAGATAGGGCCCGAGTAGGATTTCAGAACGTTTTTACATTTTTGCATGACTACCTTGTTTATGTTTTTATAAATGAATTTCTTGAACCGTATGCTTTTAATAAAATTTTTAGACTTAAACCACTTGTTCTATATTTAGTAATGACTTCGATTCAGCATAAGGAGTTGGGTCGTTACAGTTGGTATCAGAGCACAGTGTTTTAGGTTCTGTAGACTGACCTACGATGTAAGTCATTTTTGTTTGGTTTTACTTCACCCTATGGCTATACGGTCCTTCGGCACTCGCCAGGTATGTCTAAAGCCTTGCTAATGTTAAGATTACAATTTTGCCTGAATAGTCTAAGACCTAGATATAGGGTGTTAAGTTCTTGTGGTGAGAAGTTTGTTGGTGAATTTTAGGGAGAATGCCGCCACGTAGAGGTACACGCCGAGGAGGTGGTAGGGGAGGCAGAGGAGCCGGTCGTGGCCAGCCGGAGGCACCACCTGTTGCACCGGCAGTCGACCCAAACGCACCGGTCACCCAGGCGGATCTCGCCGCAATGGAGCAGCGTTATCAGGACATGCTGCAAGCTGCTTTGGCGCCTTTCCTTGCCGCCCAGCAGAACCAGGCCGCCCCTGTTCAGGCCGAGGCCGCCCCTGCTCAGGCCCAGGCCGCCCCTGTTCAGGCTCAGGCCGTCGCTCCTCCAGCCCCTGAGGAAGCTCAACCAGTACCAGTTCAACTGTCGGCCGAGGCGAAACACTTACGGGATTTCAGGAAGTATAATCCCAAGACCTTTGACGGATCCATGGACAACCCCACAAAGGCCCAAATGTGGTTGACGTCCATAGAGACTATTTTCCGGTACATGAAGTGCCCAGAAGACCAGAAGGTGCAGTGTGCAGTCTTCTTCTTGGAGGACAGGGGCACCGCCTGGTGGGAGACCGCGGAGAGAATGCTAGGGGGCGATGTAAGCAAAATAACATGGGAGCAGTTCAAGGAGAACTTCTATGCTAAGTTTTTCTCCGCCAATGTGAAGCACGCCAAGCTGCAAGAGTTCCTAAACTTGGAGCAAGGCGACATGACGGTGGAGCAGTACGACGCCGAGTTCGATATGCTGTCCCGCTTTGCTCCCGATATGGTAAGAGATGAGGCTGCCAGGACGGAGAAATTTGTTAGAGGACTCAGGCTAGACCTTCAGGGCATTGTCAGAGCCCTCCGCCCAGCCACGCATGCTGATGCACTACGTATAGCACTGGATTTGAGCCTGCCTGAGAGAGCCGATGCGTCTAAGGCTGCCGGCAGAGGGTCAGCCTTGGGACAGAAGAGAAAGGTTGAGACGCAGCCTGACGTAGCACCGCAGCGAACACTGAGGTCAGGAGGTGTCTTCCAGAGACACCGACGGGAGCTTGCAGCAGCCGGGAGGACTCTGAGAGAGCTACCCGCTTGTACTACCTGCGGGAGAGTCCACGGAGGTCGTTGCTTGGCTGGAAGTGGAGTCTGCTTTAGGTGCAGACAGCCGGGGCACACTGCTGATATGTGTCCTCGGAAACCCTTTGAGACGACACCGCCCCAGCCTTCTGCGGCCCAGCAGGGGAGAGTTTTCGCCACTACCCGGCAGGAGGCCGAGCGAGCTGGCACTATGGTGACAGGTACGCTCCCAATTTTGGGGCACTATGCTTTTGTGCTATTTGACTCTGGGTCATCCCACTCGTTTATATCCTCCGTTTTCGTTCAGCATGTGGGTTTAGAGGTAGAGCCTTTGGGTAGTGTTTTGTCGGTTTCTACTCCATCTGGGGAGGTCCTGTTATCCAAAGAACAAATAAAGGCATGTCGGGTAGAGATAGCGAATCGTATGTTAGACGTGACCTTGCTAGTGTTAGACATGCAGGATTTTGATGTGATACTAGGCATGGATTGGCTATCAGCCAACCATGCAAATATAGACTGTTATGGCAAGGAAGTTGTCTTCAACCCTCCCTCCGAGGCTAGTTTCAAATTCAGGGGGGCAGGCATGGTATGTATACCCAAGGTCATCTCAGCCATGAAGGCTAGTAAACTACTCAGCCAGGGTACTTGGGGTATTTTGGCAAGCGTAGTGGATGTGAGAGAGCCGGAAGTTTCCCTATCTTCCGAACCAGTGGTAAGAGAGTACCCCGACGTTTTTCCAGACGAACTTCCAGGACTTCCGCCTCCCAGAGAAGTAGACTTCGCTATCGAGTTAGAGCCGGGCACTGCCCCAATCTCGAGGGCCCCTTACAGAATGGCTCCAGCCGAACTAAAGGAGTTGAAGGTCCAGTTACAGGAGTTGCTGGACAAAGGCTTCATCCGGCCCAGTGTGTCGCCTTGGGGAGCCCCAGTATTGTTCGTGAAGAAGAAGGATGGGTCAATGCGCCTTTGTATTGACTACCGAGAGCTGAACAAGGTGACAGTCAAAAACCGCTACCCCTTGCCCAGGATTGATGACCTGTTCGATCAGTTGCAGGGAGCCACCGTCTTCTCCAAGATCGACCTGCGATCAGGCTATCACCAGTTGAGGATTAGGGACGGTGACATCCCCAAGACGGCCTTTCGATCGAGGTACGGACATTACGAATTCGTTGTGATGTCTTTCGGCTTGACTAACGCTCCTGCAGTATTCATGGACCTGATGAACAGGGTGTTTAAGGAGTTTCTAGACTCGTTCGTCATAGTCTTCATTGACGACATCCTCATTTACTCAAAAACTGAGGCTGAGCACGAGGAGCACTTACACCAAGTTTTGGAGACCCTTCGAGCCAACAAGTTGTATGCCAAGTTCTCCAAGTGTGAATTCTGGTTAAGGAAGGTGACGTTTCTTGGCCACGTGGTTTCCAGTGAGGGAGTTTCAGTAGATCCCGCAAAGATTGAAGCGGTGACCAACTGGACCCGACCGTCCACGGTTAGTGAAATTCGAAGTTTTCTGGGCTTGGCAGGTTACTACAGGAGGTTCGTGGAAAACTTCTCACGTATAGCCAGCCCGTTGACCCAGTTGACCAAGAAGGGAACCCCTTTTGTCTGGAGCCCAGCTTGCGAGAGGAGCTTTCAGGAGCTCAAACAGAAGCTAGTGACTGCACCGGTCCTGACAGTGCCCGATGGTTCGGGAAACTTTGTAATCTATAGTGACGCCTCCAAGAAGGGACTAGGTTGTGTCCTGATGCAGCAGGGTAAGGTAGTTGCTTATGCCTCCCGCCAGTTGAAGATCCATGAGCAGAACTACCCTACCCATGACTTGGAGTTGGCAGCTGTAGTCTTTGCACTGAAGATATGGAGGCACTATCTGTACGGTGAGAAGATTCAGATTTACACCGATCATAAGAGCCTGAAGTACTTCTTCACCCAGAAGGAGTTGAACATGAGGCAGAGGAGGTGGCTTGAGTTGGTGAAAGACTACGACTGCGAGATCCTATACCACCCAGGTAAAGCGAATGTAGTGGCTGATGCGCTAAGTAGGAAAGTTGCACATTCAGCAGCGCTAATCACCAAGCAGACCCCCTTACTCAGGGACTTTGAGAGGGCAGAGATTGCAGTCTCAGTAGGTGAGGTTACCGCACAGTTGGCTCAGTTGACAGTTCAGCCAACCTTGAGGCAAAAGATCATTGCTGCTCAGCTGAATGATCCTTATTTGGCAGAGAAGCGTCGCGTGGTAGAGACAGAGCAAGGTGAAGGCTTCTCCATATCCTCTGACGATGGCCTTATGTTTGAAGGACGCCTGTGTGTGCCGGAAGACAGCGCAGTTAAGACGGAGCTTTTGACTGAGGCTCACAGTTCCCCGTTCACCATGCACCCTGGGAGTACGAAGATGTACCAGGACTTAAGGAGTGTCTATTGGTGGAGGGGCATGAAGAGGGATGTGGCAGACTTTGTCAGTAGATGCTTGGTGTGCCAGCAGGTGAAGGCACCTAGGCAGCATCCAGCAGGGTTGTTGCAACCCTTGAGTGTGCCAGGGTGGAAGTGGGAGAGTGTGTCGATGGATTTTATTACGGGACTGCCCAAGACCCTAAGGGGCTACACGGTGATCTGGGTCGTGGTCGACAGACTCACGAAGTCGGCCCATTTCGTGCCAGGGAAATCCACTTACACTGCCAGTAAGTGGGGGCAGCTATATATGACAGAGATTGTAAGACTACATGGAGTACCCGTATCCATCATTTCAGACAGAGACGCCCGTTTCACATCGAAGTTCTGGAAAGGACTTCAAATTGCATCAGGTACAAGGTTGGACTTCAGCACGGCATTCCACCCTCAGACTGATGGTCAGACAGAGAGATTGAACCAGATTTTAGAAGACATGCTGCGAGCCTGCGTACTAGAGTTTTCAGGAAGTTGGGACTCCCATCTGCATCTGATGGAGTTTGCCTATAACAACAGCTACCAGGCTACTATCGGTATGGCACCGTTCGAGGCTCTGTATGGCAAGTGCTGTAGATCCCCTGTCTGCTGGGGCGAGGTTGGAGAGCAGAGGATGCTAGGCCCCGAATTAGTGCAGACGACCAACGCAGCCATACAGAAGATCCGAGCTCGTATGCTGACAGCCCAGAGCAGACAGAAGAGTTACGCTGATGTACGACGTAAGGACCTCGAGTTTGAAGTGGGAGATATGGTCTTTCTGAAGGTTGCACCCATGAAGGGTGTTCTGAGGTTCGCGAAGAAGGGGAAGCTGAGCCCACGCTTCGTAGGGCCGTTCGAGATATTGGAGCGGATTGGCCCCGTGGCTTACCGCTTGGCGCTACCCCCATCGTTTGCTGCAGTGCACGACGTATTCCATATCTCCATGCTGAGGAAATATGTCGCAGACCCAACACATGTGGTGGACTTCGAGCCACTGCAGGTTAGCGAGAATCTGAGCTACGAGGAGCAGCCTGTCGAGGTCCTGGCAAGGGAGGTCAAGAAGCTTCGCAGTCGAGAAATCCCACTGGTCAAAATCCTTTGGCAAAACCATGGAGTGGAAGAGGCAACGTGGGAGAAAGAAGAGGATATGAGAGCCCAGTACCCCAAGCTGTTCGAGGATTAGAACTTTCGAGGACGAAAGTTTTTTTTTAGGAGGGAAGATTGTAACGCCCAACAATTTCGGTTTCCTTTTGTTTTGACCATTAATATTAATACTAAAGTGTGTTTATTATTAGTATTAAAGTAAAGTTTTTTTTTATGTATTAATTTTGAAGTTAGGGGGTGAAATAAATTATTGGCTTAACAAATAAATGGCCTTGGAAAGGGTCAAAGGTGGTTAATGGAGGAGAGAGGAAAGAGGGTTTTAGGGTTTTCTTTTAATTACTTTTTATTTCTTTAAAAGAGGCATGGGGAAGTGTGAGACTCTTCATCTTCCCAAAGAAAAGAAAGAAAAAAAAAAAAAATAGAAGAGGAAACCCTAGCCGCCGCCGCACGCCGCCGCACGCCGCCGCCGCCAGCTGAAAGAATAACCCTCGGAGCCGGCCGTAGTAGAGCCGACCCACCGCGCGTCTGCAAGCCGAGTGGAAGCCGAGCCATCCTACGCGTCTGCAGCCGAATCCGCAGCCGCCAGCCGAGCCGGAACCGCCGCGCCGTTTCGACCTAAGGAAGACCGCCGACGCCGCGCCGCTCCGACCAGGAGGATAGCCGAGCCGCGTCGCGTCGCTTCGATCGAGCCGATCTGTGTAGCCGAGAAGCTCCGTCAGCCGCGTCGATCCGAGAAGCTCCGTCAGCCGCGTCGATCCGAGAAGCTCCGTCAGCCGCGTCGATCCGAGAAGCTCCGTCAGCCGCGTCGCTCCGATCGAGCTGAAGGGAGCCGCTTCGACCCGCGCCCAGCCGTCTCCCGCAGCCGCCACTCGAAGCCGATCCGCCGCGCGTGCCTCCAGCCGACGAACGAACCCGGAGCCGCTCCACGCCCGCGCGCCCGAAGCCGAAACCGAAGAGCCGCGTCCGCGTGTGAAGCCGCGCCGCGCGCCTGTGTAGCCGAGCCGCGTCTCCCCTGTTGCAAGCCGAGCCGCGTCTCCCCCTGTTGCAAGCCGAGCCGCACGCGAAATCCCTGTACCGAGCCGAGCCGCGTCTGCCCAAGCCGAGCCGGTCCTGTCGTCTTCCAGCCGAGCCGCCAGGACTAAATTGGCTCCATCCACCTATATTTCGGTAAGCTAATTAATTATTGTGGTCTTTCCGGTAAGACTCCATGCTCGGACGTTAGTTAAATTAATTTGGGTCTAAATTAAATTATTTTCCTCAAGGGACGTCTTGGACCAAGAAATTACTGCAGCGCGGGATTTCTTCAGTAGGGGCTCGAGCACTGCAACCTCCTTCTAGGGTAAGTTAAATTCAATTGAGTCTCGAACCGTTGGTCGTTGGCGACCTATTTACGAATTTTGACTTATTAAACAGTTAGGACTTCGTCGCTTGGAAAACGTACTGCCTCGCGGTTAGGACTCGACAAGTAGATCTCCAGGTAAGAGATTCTACTACTAGTTTCTGGTTTGAAGTATGAGACTGTGTATGCCCTATGTTGCATGTTGAGGATTTGACAGTATGATGCCTGAAATAAATGCTAGTATGATGCAAATGACGATATAGTTGTGCTATAGCCTGTTATGTGTGGCAAGATCTATTATGGTTACGACGAATGACGGGACGGAGAGTGTAGAAATGATTTATGTGACATGTTATATGCTGATGCCATGTGTATGTTTACTGCAATTAGGGTACCTGTTAGCTTGATTTCTGTTAGAGTCGTACCTGCATGGGTGTCCTTCGGGATCACCACCTATTGAGGACTGTGTGGTCCGACGGGACGCCAGTCTAGCATGATATAGACATGACTCGAGTGACTCGACGGGGTCCTCGCATCCCGACTGTCCTAGGTGTCCCCGGGCACCGAAGACCAGAGTTACGTTCCTACGGGAGCGCATGATTGCACGTGTTCGGGAACGTGCCAGAGATTGGGTACCAGTTATCAGGACTCTAACAGGAAGTTAACAGGCACCTAGTGGGACTAGTAGTGGGTCCCTTACTGAGTATTTTTATACTCATTCTCTCCATTTTATGTTTTCAGGTAGAGGACGGGGCAAGGGCAAGGGCAAGCTGGCGAGCGACCCGAAGTGAGACCGAGGAGGGCCATAGGGACTACCGCTTCCGCTTATTTCTTATTTCAGATTTTAGCATTTGAGTTTGAGTACTTTTCATTTTTCACTATCTTTTATGTAGATAGGGCCCGAGTAGGATTTCAGAACGTTTTTACATTTTTGCATGACTACCTTGTTTATGTTTTTATAAATGAATTTCTTGAACCGTATGCTTTTAATAAAATTTTTAGACTTAAACCACTTGTTCTATATTTAGTAATGACTTCGATTCAGCATAAGGAGTTGGGTCGTTACAACATCACTTAAAAGTAAGAAACATTTCTAATTGTCAAATACTTATTGTTAAGTAATTTTGGCTGAAAAGAATAAATTTAAAAATGAAAGAAAAAGGAAATGGAACCAAGACAAACAAATTGGGCAAAGGGAAGGGAGTAAGGTCTTGGACCAACCCATCCTTGCCTTCAGCCTCGACTGGTCACCTCTAAGCCCGAGGAGTCCAACGTGAACATGAGACATGACCAAAATGCCCTTAGGTCAACAAATTCATGACACATCTAATTTAATTAGGGTTGACTAGAAAAATAGTAAAATTAAAGTTTTACTTTGCGTAAATAACAATCGGTAAAATAATAAACTTATAAAAAAAATGAAAAAAAAAACATTGTTGCAAAAAATGTCTTAAATGCTCATATTCTAGAGAAAAACTAATCTCTCAAATACAATTATTCCAAAATGACTCATCCCAAAAACAGTGATTACAACAATACTCCTAATTTTTCAATACCAAAACAACAAAATCAATTAAAACCGATCAAAACCTCAATCCCCCAGCACAATTTCATCTCCATTAAAACCCAATTTAAAAATATAAATTGGGGCAGCGAACAGTTTCTTACACGTGCATCAAAACCCAAAATAGGACGAGCATCAATGGATTTTTAAACAAATGGCAAGCACAGTAAGCATTCTTCAAACATACGGCAAAACCCTTCAAACATATGGCAAAACAATCGTCTTTGTAACGACCCAACTCCTTATACTGAATCGAAGTCATTACTCAATATAGAACAAGTGGTTTAAGTCATAAAATTTATTAAAATGCATACGGTTTAAGAAATTTCATTTATGAAAAATTAAACAAGGTAGCCATGCAAAAAAAAAAAAAGTGTAAATGCGTTCTGAAGTCCTACTCGGGCCCTATCTACATAAAAGATGGTAAGTAATGAAAAGTACTCAAACTCAAATGGAAAGTCTGAAATAAAGATAAGCGGAAGCGGTAGTCCCTATGGCCCTTCACGGTCTCACTTCGGGTCGCTCGCCAGCTTGCCCTTGCCCTTGCCTCGTCCTCTACCTGAAAACATAAAATGGAGAGAGTGAGTATAAAAATACTCAGTAAGGGACCCACTACTAGTCCCACTAGGTGCCTGTTAACTTCCTGTTAGAGTCCTGATAACTGGTACCCAATCTCTGGCACGTTCCCGAACACGTGCAATCATGCGCTCCCGTAGGAACGTAGCTCTGGTCTTCGGTGCCCCGGGGGACACCTAGGACAGTCGGGATGCGAGGACCCCGTCGAGTCACTCGAGTCATATCTATATCCATGCTAGACTGGTGTCCCGTCGGACCACACAGTCCTCAATAGGTGGTGATCCCGAAGGACACCCATGCAGGTACGACTCTAACAGATTAAGCTAACAGGTACCCCCAATTGCAGTATACATACACATGGCATCAGCATATAACATGTCACATAAATCATCTCTACACTCTCCGTCCCGACATTCGTCGTAGCCATAACAGCTCTTGCCACACATAACAGGCTATAGTATAACTATGTCGTCATTTGCATCATACTAACATTTATCTCAGACAACGTACTGTCTAATTCTTAACATGAAAAGTCGGGGCATACATGGTCTCATACTTCTAAACATGAAGCTAGTAGTAGAATCTCTTACCTGGAGATCTACTTGTCGAGTCCTAACCGCGAGGCAGTACGCTTTCCAAGCGACGAAGTCCTAACTGTTTAATATGCCAAAATTCGTAATTAGGTCGCCAACGACTATCGGTTCAAGACTCATTTGAAATAACTTACCCTAGAGAGGTTGCAGTGCTCGAGCCCCCCCTGCTGAAGAATTCCCGCGCTGCAGCTATTACTTGGTCCAAGACGTCCCTTAAGGAAAATAACTTAATTTTAGTCCCAAATTAATTTAATTGACGTCCGAAGCATGGAGTCTTACTGGGAAATGCCACAATAATTAATTAAGTTACCAAAATTTAGGTGGATGGAGCCAATTTGGTCTTGGCGGCTCGGCTGGAAGAAGACAGGGACCGGCTCGGCTTGGCGCAGCTCGGCTCGGCTCGGTACAGGAAGCTACGCGTGCGGCTCGGCTTGCCACAGGGAGGAGATGCGGCTCGGCTACGCGGAAACGCGCGGCGCGGCTTCCCACGCGGAGAGGGCTGGACACGGCGCGGCTTCAGTTTCGGCTTCGGGCGCGCGGACGTGGAGCGGCTCCGGGTTCGTTCGTCGGCTGGAGGCACGCGTGGCGGATCGGCTTCGAGTGGCGGCTGCGGGAGACGGCTGTGCGCGGATCGAAGCGGCTCCCTTCGGCTCGGTCGGAGCGGCGCGGCTGGCTGAACTTCTCAGATCGACGCGGCGCGGCGAGCTTCGGCTGCACGGATCGGCTTGATTGAAGCGACGCGACGCGGCTCGGCTATCCTCCTGATTGGAGCGGCGCGGCGTCGGCTGTCCTCCTTAGGTCGAAGCGGCGCGGCGAGTTCCGGCTCGGCTGGCGGCTACGGATTCGGCTGCAAACGCGCGGAGGATGGTTCGACTTCCACTCGGCTTGCAGACGCGCGGTGGATCGGCTTCGGCACTTGCTTGAAGCTGGCGGCGTGAGGCGGCGGCGTGCAGCGGCGGGCGGCGGCGGCGCGGAGAGTGGCGACGGCTAGGGTTTTCTCCTTTTTTTTTTTTCTTTGGGGAGATGAGGAGTCTCACGTCTCCCAATGCCTCTTTTTAAAAGAATTTCCAAAAATAATAAAAGAATTTAATAGCCCCCTTTTTCTCTCTCCACCCTTGACCCTTTCCAAGGCAAATAATTAATTTGCCACTCCATTAATTGACTAATTTACCCCTAACTTCAATAATTAATATAAAAAGAAAAAAAACAACTTTAGTTTAATAAGAATAATATTAACCACACTTAATATTAATATTAATGGTCAAAACAACAAAAGAAAACCGAAATTGTTGGGCGTTACAGTCTTCTTCAAGTTTTTGCATCAGCGAGTATTAGCAATTTGAACGTACGGCGAAACGTACAACGTGCTTCAAATGTAATATATTAATAGAATATATTAAATATAGATTATGAGCCTGTAGAAAATAAACATATAAAGATACAGTTTAAAATAATAAAAAAAAATATATAAATAAACGTATTTTCAATGCTTATTAGAACGACATATCTTCTGCATATCACAATTGCCATGTATTATTCATAATCTAATTAAAAATAGATATTATGTATTACTTAATTATATAATTCCAAACTCTTAGTAAAAGTATATATTATGTATTATTTAAATATATACTACCGAAATTGTTGGTAAATGATTTATGATATAATGATATAACTAACTAAGCATCTAAAGGATATATATTCCATTATTATAGGAGGAAGTTGCGGTAATCTCATCAAGCAACAAGATATCAGATTTAGTTAGGATTTAATAAGGTTGAAACATTTGTAAAATATATTGTATTTTTCAAATCCGCAGCGAGCTTGTCCCATGATGGATCGACTGAAATACATTGTACTTTGAATCTACGAATTATCATAGAATCAGAAAGAGAGTCAGGATTAACAGAATTTCATAAATGCACACGTCCCCCATTTGCTAAAATACTTATCCCCATCGATTTTTACTATATTTCCAGATGTTATCTCCAAATTTTCTATTACTACAGTTATCTCATTTAACTAATAACTAAATATCTAATGAAGACAGAAAAAGGCTCATGTTAAACACTCTTATTGTAACGCCCCGAATTTTCGAGGTAAACTTTTACCGTTTTATATAATTTTTTGGGAATTTTAAATTTTGGATTAATTTCTGAAATTCTGAAATTAATATTTGTAAATTTATATAATAATAATATAATAGTAATTATATTATTATTATTATTATTTATTATAATATTTATATATAATTTAATATTAATATTATCTTTTATTATTATTAGTAGTATTATTATTATTATTATTATTATTAATTAATTATTAAAAGTTAATATATGTATATATATATAATAATAATATTTTATATATTATTATTATTAATTATAATTATTAAAAGTTAATATATATATATAATAATATTTTAGTTATTATTATTATTATTTATAATTATTAAAAGTTAATATATAAATATATATATATATATAATAATATTTTATTTTTTTAAAAAAAAAACCCTAAGGCGCGCGCGGTACCCCCCCCCAATCCATTTTCGTTTCCTCTTCCTTGCGCCGCCGCCCCCCCCCCCCCAGTTCTTCTTCTCCCTTCCTCGCCCGACGGCCGCCCGACGGTCTTCACCTACAGCCGACAACGCCGTTCTTCTTCTTCTTCTTCTTCTTCTCTTCAGCTTCTTCACCCGACGAACACAGACGCCATCCGCACGTTTTCGTCGACCGCCCATTCCTGCATTCGGACACCGAATCGGCATCCAACCGTCTGCAGCCGACATCTCTCCCTCTCCTTTCGTCTCCGCCACCGTCGACGGTTCCTCTCTCCTCATTCCGTGTTCCCGACGTAGCTCAGAACACCGAGGGGAGCTACTCACTTCTGTCGTCGACGTCTCTCACTCGAACGTTGTCGGGTGGAGCAAAAATCCAGACCCGAGCCACGAATCCAGACCAAGACGAGCCGCGTGTTGAGCCAAGCCGCGAGCCGCGAGCCGCAAGCCGAGCCATGATTTGAGACGAGTCGAGGACCGAGCCAAGCCGAGCTGAGGACCGAGCCAAGCCGAGCCGAGGACCGAGCCGAGCCGAGCCGAGCCGAGGACCGAGCCGCGAGCTGGCCAACCCAAGCCACGAGCCGAGCCGAGCCGAGCTGGACACCTCCAAGCCAAGCCGAGCTCCCTGTTCACCGAGCCACCTAAGCCTTCCTTCCTCCACTCCGGGTCACGGTGAGCCTTCGGTAAGGATTGTTTTGATGATTTTCCATAATGTTTCTATATCCGATTCGAGTTGAATATTGGAATAAGCTTTGGTCCTATCTTTCATCCCTTGAAGGTATTAAGGAGTTGACGTTTAAGTTCTCGGGTTCTGCGGCAGGCTTGTTTGGAGATAGCTTCCCTTTCCTCGGGTAAGTCAACGGATGTCGCTTAGGACCATTTAAAATGACTTCTACTAGTATCATCGATTAAAACCTTCGTGTTTTCGTTTAGGTGGATCCGTTGAGCGTGGACTCGATCGAGGGGCATAACCGAGTTTCAGGTAAGGGTTTTCCTACTACTGGACCTCGGAGCGAGGCTGGAAACGTAGTAGTCCAAAGGGGATTACACGTTAGTAACTGTACCGAATAAATATATGTGTGTTTGACTTTTAAGCATTGTTATTATATTCTTGTCTGATGTAAGAGTAACGCGACCGCTAGTTGTAACTTGTGCGCTATCGGGTATAAGGAGTTACTTGCTAGTAGACCCCGATGCTGGATGCTCGGTATAGTGTGGTTATGTTAATGGGCTACGTGGTAGATTGGAATTGTATGTCGATGGACCTTGAAGTTACGGTTGGGTACGTGGTAGTCATTGGTCTGGACATTGATCATGGAGTTTGGACGGGGAAGGACAGTGAATCAGATTTTGATTGATTAGTTGATTGGGTCTAGGGGTTACCATAATGGTGTGCGAATTGGAAACGCGTATGGCAACTGAGGGTGTAGTTGTTTAAACCTGTACTATCTGACTGGCAAAGCCTATGGCGAAATTGTAATATGAGTGTTGATGGGGTATGACTGTTGTAGACGGTTTAGTATGGACTGAGGGGTAACGGTTAGCTTCATCTATGGGGTAGTGTGCCTTACTGATATGTGCATCCTTCGGGAGCACTAGACTGATGTGTGCATCCTTCGGGAGCACTAGACTGATATGTGCATCCTTCGGGAGCACTAGACTGATATGTGCATCCTTCGGGAGTACTAGACTGATATGTGTGTTCTACGGAACCACTAGACTGTTATGTAGGGTACCCCTGAATAGGAAGTTAACTGTTGTTCCCTAACGGGCCCAGTAGTGGGTCCCTTACTGGGTATGTTTATACTCACCCTTTTCTCTTCTTAAACTTTTCAGGTAAGGGCACAGCGAGGGGCAGATCGACGAGAGGCAGGAAGGACGCGTGAAGGCCATATGGACGCGTCTGGTTTTCTTATTGCTTCCGCTATGTATTTTTGTCTGAATATTTGGTTTGTGATTTTGAACTGATGACTCGAGTTTTTATTTGAAACTTTTGTGACTGATTTAAAATAGGGCCCGAAACTGTTTTTTTTTTTGTAATGTTTCTAACGTTTTTAATGAATCGTAACCGGTCCGTTATGAATTTTATGTTGTGTGGTCGAGTTTTGGTATTGAGTAGTGACCTCAGCTTAGTCCAGAAAGTTGGGTCGTTACAGTTGGTATCAGAGCGAGGTTTTAGGTTCTGTAGACTGACTTATAATGTGAGTCTGTGTTTTGTGTCCTTATGGCTAAAACGATCCTTGCCACTCGTCAGGTACGCTCTCATGAAAGTATATGTATAACTCTATATGCATTACCTTACCTAAGTTAAACTGCAAAGTTAATTACCATTTATGACTAAAAGGATCATTGATGGTTGTTAGGGAAATGCCGCTAAGGAGAGGTGCACGTAGAGGTGGCCGAGGAGGTCGAGGAAGGGGAGCAGGACGCGTTCAGCCTGAGGTGCAGCCTGTAGCCCAAGCCACTGACCCGGCTGCGCCAGTTACTCACGCGGATCTAGCTGCCATGGAGCAGAGGTTTAGAGGTTTGATTATGCAGATGCGGGAGCAGCAGCAGCCTGCCCCGCCAGCTCCAGCGCCAGCTCCAGCACCAGCTCCTGCTCCAGCTCCGGCTCCAGTACCAGTTGCGCCCCAGGTTGTGCCGGATCAGTTGTCAGCAGGCTAAGCACCTGAGGGATTTCAGGAAGTATAATCCCACGACATTCGATGGGTCTTTGGAGGACCCCACCAGGGCTCAGCTGTGGTTATCGTCTTTGGAGACCATATTCCGATACATGAAGTGCCCTGAGGATCAGAAAGTTCAGTGTGCTGTTTTCATGTTGACAGACAGAGGTACTGCATGGTGGGAGACTACAGAGAGAATGCTAGGTGGTGATGTGAGTCAGATCACGTGGCAACAGTTCAAGGAGAGTTTCTATGCGAAATTCTTCTCTGCTAGTTTGAGAGATGCCAAGCGGCAGGAGTTCCTGAACTTAGAGCAGGGTGACATGACAGTGGAGCAGTATGATGCGGAGTTTGACATGTTATCCCGCTTCGCTCCCGAGATGATAGCGACTGAGGCGGCCAGAGCTGATAAGTTTGTTAGAGGCCTCCGATTGGACATTCAGGGTTTGGTCCGAGCTTTCCGACCCGCTACTCATGCCGATGCACTGCGCCTGGCAGTGGATCTCAGTTTACAGGAGAGGGCTAACTCGTCTAAGACCGCTGGTAGAGGTGCAACATCGGGACAGAAGAGGAAGGCTGAGCAGCAGCCTGTTCCAGTGCCACAGCAGAACTACAGGTCAGGTGGTGAGTTTCGCCGCTTCCAGTAGAAACCTTTTGAGGCAGGGAAAGCTGCCAGAGGGAAGCCGTTGTGTACCACTTGTGGAAAGTACCATCTGGGCCGTTGCTTATTCGGGACCAGGACTTGCTTTAAGTGTAGGCAAGAGGGTCATACAGCTGATAGATGCCCGTTGAGACTTACGGGGAACGCGCAGAATCAGGGAGCAGGTGCTCCACATCAGGGTAGGGTCTTTGCTACCAACAAGACTGAGGCTGAGAGGGCAGGCACGGTGGTGACAGGTACGCTTCCAGTATTGGGGCATTACGCCTTAGTTTTGTTTGATTCTGGATCGTCACATTCTTTTATCTCTTCCGCATTTGTGTTGCATGCCCGCTTAGAGGTAGAGCCCTTACACCATGTTCTGTCAGTATCTACTCCTTTCGGGGAGTGTATGTTGTCGAAGGAAAAGGTGAAAGCATGCCAGATTGAGATAGCAGGCCATGTGATTGAAGTAACGCTGTTAGTCCTGGATATGCTCGACTTTGATGTAATCCTGGGTATGGATTGGTTGGCCGCTAACCACGCCAGCATAGATTGTTCCCGTAAGGAGGTAACGTTTAACCCTCCCTCGATAGCCAGTTTTAAATTTAAGGGAGGAGGGTCAAGGTCGTTGCCTCAGGTAATCTCAGCCATCAGGGCCAGTAAACTGCTCAGTCAGGGTACTTGGGGTATCTTAGTGAGCGTGGTGGATACTAGAGAGGTCGATGTATCCCTGTCATCAGAACCGGTGGTGAGGGACTATCCGGATGTCTTTCCTGAAGAACTTCCAGGGTTACCTCCGCACAGAGAGGTTGAGTTTGCCATAGAGTTGGAGCCGGGCACGGTTTCTATATCCAGAGCCCCTTACAGGATGGCCCCTGCAGAGCTGAAGGAATTAAAGGTGCAGTTACAAGAATTGCTTGATAAGGGATTCATTCGACCGAGCGTGTCCCCTTGGGGTGCGCCAGTTTTATTTGTTAAGAAGAAGGATGGATCGATGCGTCTATGCATTGACTATAGGGAGTTGAATAAGGTAACCGTTAAGAACAGATATCCCTTGCCCAGGATCGACGATCTATTTGACCAGTTGCAGGAAGCCACAGTGTTCTCTAAGATTGATCTTCGGTCGGGATACCATCAGCTGAGGATTAAGGACGGTGATGTACCAAAGACAGCATTTCGTTCCAGGTATGGACACTACGAGTTTATTGTGATGTCTTTTGGTTTGACGAATGCTCCGGCAGTGTTTATGGACTTGATGAACAGAGTGTTTAGGGAGTTCCTAGATACTTTTATGATCGTGTTTATCGACGATATCTTGATATACTCCAAGACGGAGGCCGAACATGAGGAGCATTTACGTATAGTTTTGCAAACACTTCGGGATAATAAGTTGTATGCAAAGTTCTCGAAATGCGAGTTTTGGCTGAAGCAGGTGTCCTTTCTGGGCCACGTGGTTTCTAAGGCTGGAGTCTCTGTGGATCCAGCTAAGATAGAGGCAATCACCGGTTGGACCCGACCTTCCACAGTCAGTGAGGTTCGTAGCTTTCTGGCTTTAGCAGGTTATTATCGACGGTTTGTGGAGAACTTTTCTCGTATAGCTACTCCTCTTACTCAGTTGACCAGGAAGGGAGCTCCTTTTGTTTGGAGCAAGGCATGTGAGGACAGTTTCCAGAACCTTAAACAGAAGCTAGTTACCGCACCGGTTCTTACTGTACCTGATGGTTCTGGCAGTTTTGTGATTTATAGTGATGCTTCCAAGAAGGGTTTGGGTTGTGTTTTGATGCAACAGGGTAAGGTGGTCGCTTATGCTTCTCGTCAGTTGAAGAGTCATGAGCAGAACTACCCTACACATGATTTAGAGTTGGCAGCGGTGGTTTTTGCTTTGAAAATATGGAGGCATTACCTATATGGTGAAAAGATACAGATATTCACGGATCATAAGAGCTTGAAATACTTCTTTACTCAGAAAGAATTGAATATGAGACAACGAAGGTGGCTTGAGTTAGTGAAGGATTACGATTGTGAGATACTGTATCATCCAGGCAAGGCAAATGTGGTAGCTGATGCTCTTAGTAGAAAGGTATCACATTCAGCAGCACTTATTACCCGACAGGCCCCATTGCATCGGGATCTCGAGCGGGCTGAGATTGCAGTGTCAGTGGGGGCAGTCACTATGCAGTTAGCCCAGTTGACGGTACAGCCGACTTTGAGGCAAAGGATCATTGATGCTCAGGGTAACGATCCTTATTTGGTTGAGAAACGTGGCCTAGCAGAGGCAGGGCAAGCGGTTGAGTTCTCATTATCCTCTGATGGTGGACTTTTGTTTGAGAGACGCCTCTGTGTGCCTTCAGATAGTGCGGTTAAGACAGAATTATTATCTGAGGCTCACAGTTCCCCATTTTCCATGCACCCAGGTAGTACGAAGATGTATCAGGACCTGAAGCGGGTTTATTGGTGGCGTAACATGAAGAGGGAGGTAGCAGAATTTGTTAGTAAATGCTTGGTGTGTCAGCAGGTTAAGGCACCAAGGCAGAAACCAGTGGGTTTATTACAACCCTTGAGCATACCGGAATGGAAGTGGGAAAATGTGTCCATGGATTTCATTACAGGACTGCCGAGAACTCTGAGGGGCTTTACAGTGATTTGGGTTGTGGTGGACAGGCTTACCAAATCAGCGCACTTCGTTCCGGGTAAATCCACCTATACTGCTAGTAAGTGGGCACAGCTGTACATGTCGGAGATAGTGAGATTACATGGAGTGCCAGTGTCGATTGTTTCTGATAGAGATGCCCGTTTCACTTCCAAATTCTGGAAGGGTTTGCAGACTGCTATGGGCACGAGGTTAGACTTTAGTACAGCTTTCCATCCACAGACTGACGGTCAGACTGAGCGTCTGAACCAAGTTTTAGAGGATATGTTGCGAGCGTGTGCATTGGAATTTCCAGGTAGCTGGGACTCCCACTTACATTTGATGGAATTTGCTTATAATAACAGTTATCAGGCTACTATTGCCATGGCACCATTTGAGGCCTTGTACGGCAAATGTTGTAGATCCCCGGTTTGCTGGGGTGAGGTGGGTGAGCAGAGATTGATGGGTCCTGAGTTAGTTCAGTCTACTAACGAAGCGATACAGAAGATTAGATCACGCATGCATACCGCTCAGAGTAGGCAGAAGAGTTATGCAGATGTGAGGCGGAAGGATCTTGAATTTGAGGTAGGGGACAAGGTGTTCTTAAAGGTAGCACCTATGAGAGGTGTCTTACGATTTGAAAGGAGGGGAAAGCTGAGTCCCCGTTTTGTTGGGTCGTTTGAGATTCTGGAGCAGATTGGCCCTGTAGCTTATCGCTTGGCGTTGCCACCATCACTCTCGACAGTTCATGATGTGTTTCATGTTTCTATGTTGAGGAAGTACGTGCCAGATCCATCCCATGTAGTGGATTACGAGCCACTGGAGATTGATGAAAACTTGAGCTATACTGAACAACCCGTTGAGGTGCTGGCTAGAGAGGTGAAAACGTTGAGGAATAAAGAAATTCCTTTGGTTAAAGTCTTATGGCGGAATCACCGGGTGGAAGAGGCTACATGGGAGCGAGAAGATGACATGAGGTCCCGTTATCCCGATCTGTTCGAGGAATAAAACTTTCGAGGACGAAAGTTCCCTAAGAAGGGAAGAATGTAACGCCCCAAATTTTCGAGGTAAACTTTTACCGTTTTATATAATTTTTCGGGAATTTTAAATTTTGGATTAATTTCTGAAATTCTGAAATTAATATTTGTAAATTTATATAATAATAATATAATAGTAATTATATTATTATTATTATTATTATTTGATCTAATCTTTATATATAATTTAATATTAATATTATCTTTTATTATTATTATTATTAGTATTATTATTATTATTATTAATTAATTATTAAAAGTTAATATATATATATAATAATATTTTATATATTATTATTATTAATTATAATTATTAAAAGTTAATATATATATATATATATAATAATATTTTAGTTATTATTATTATTATTATTTATAATTATTAAAAGTTAATATATAAACATATATATATATATAATAATATTTTATTTTTTTTTAAAAAAAACCCCAAGGCGCGCGCGGTACCCCCCCCCCCCAATCCATTTTCGTTTCCTCTTCCTTGCGCCGCCCCCCCCCCCCCCCAGTTCTTCTTCTCCCTTCCTCGCCCGACGGCCGCCCGACGGTCTTCACCTACAGCCGACAACGCCGTTCTTCTTCTTCTTCTTCTTCTTCTTCTCTTTAGCTTCTTCACCCGATGAACACAGACGCCATCCGCACGTTTTCGTCGACTGCCCATTCCTGCATTCGCACACCGAATCGGCATCCAACCGTCTGCAGCCGACATCTCTCCCTCTCCTTTCGTCTCCGCCACCGTCGACGGTTCCTCTCTCCTCATTCCGTGTTCCCGACGTAGCTCAGAACACCGAGGGGAGCTACTCACTTCCGCCGTCGACGTCTCTCACTCGAACGTTGTCGGGTGGAGCACAAATCCAGACCCGAGCCACGAATCCAGACCAAGACGAGCCGCGTGTTGAGCCAAGCCGCGAGCCGCAAGCCAAGCCGCGAGCCGCAAGTCGCAAGCCGAGCCATGATTTGAGCTGAGTCGAGGATCGAGCCAAGCCGAGCCGAGGACCGAGCCAAGCCGAGCCGAGGATCGAGCCGAGCCGAGGACCGAGCCGAGTCGAGCCGAGCCGTAAACTGATCCAAGCCGAGCCGAGCCGCGAGCTGGCCAACCCAAGCCACGAGCCGAGCCGAGCCGAGCCGAGCTGGACACCTCCAAGCCAAGTCGAGCTCCCTGTTCACCGAGCCACCTAAGCTTTCCTTCCTTTACTTCGAGTCACGGTGAGCCTTCGGTAAGGATTGTTTTGATGATTTTCCATAATGTTGCTATATCCGATTCGAGTTGAGTATTGGAATAAGCTTTGGTCCTATCTTTCATCCCTTGAAGGTATTAAGGAGTTGACGTTTAAGTTCTCAGGTTCTGCGGCAGGCTTGTTTGGAGATAGCTTTCCTTTCCTCGGGTAAGTCAACGGATGTCGCTTAGGACCATTTAAAATGACTTCTACTAGTATCATCGATTAAAACCTTCGTGTTTTCGTTTAGGTGGATCCGTTGAGCGTGGACTCGATCGAGGGGCATAACCGAGTTTCAGGTAAGGGTTTTCCTACTACTGGACCTCAGAGCGAGGCTGGAAACGTAGTAGTCCACAGGGGATTACACGTTAGTAACTGTACCAAATAAATATATGTGTGTTTGACTTTTAAGCATTGTTATTATATTCTTGTCTGATGTAAGAGTAACGCGACCGCTAGTTGTAACTTGTGCGCTATCGGGTATAAGGAGTTACTTGCTAGTAGACCCCGATGCTGGATGTTCGGTATAGTGTGGTTATGTTAATGGGCTACGTGGTAGATTGGAATTGTATGTCAATGGACCTTGAAGTTACGGTTGGGTACGTGGTAGTGATTGGTCTGGACATTGATCATAGAGTTTGGACGGGGAAGGACAGTGAATCCGATTTTGATTGATTAGTTGATTGGGTCTAGGGGTTACCATAATGGTGTGCGAATTGGAAACGCGTATGGCAACTGAGGGTGTAGTTGTTTAAACCTGTACTATCTGACTGGCAAAGCCTATGGCGAAATTGTAATATGAGTGTTGATGAGGTATGACTGTTGTAGACGGTTTAGTATGGACTGAGGGGTAACGGTTAGCTTCATCTATGGGGTAGTGTGCCTTACTGATATGTGCATCCTTCGGGAGCACTAGACTGATATGTGCATCCTTCGGGAGCACTAGACTGATATGTGCATCCTTCGGGAGCACTAGACTGATGTGTGCATCCTTCGGAAGCACTAGACTGATATGTGCATCCTTCGGGAGCACTAGACTGATATGTGCATCCTTCGGGAGTACTAGACTGATATGTGCATTCTACGGAACCACTAGACTGTTATGTAGGGTACCCCTGAATAGAAAGTTAACTGTTGTTCCCTAACGGGCCCAGTAGTGGGTCCCTTACTGGGTATGTTTATACTCACCCTTTTCTCTTCTTAAACTTTTCAGGTAAGGGCACAGCGAGGGGCAGACCGACGAGAGGCAGGAAGGACGCGTGAAGGCCATATGGATGCGTCTGGTTTTCTTATTGCTTCCGTTATGTATTTTTGTCAGAATATTTGGTTTGTGATTTTGAACTGATGACTCGAGTTTTTATTTGAAACTTTTGTGACTGATTTAAAATAGGGCCCGAAACTGTTTTTTTTTTTTTTTTGTAATGTTTCTAACGTTTTTAATGAATCGTAACCGGTCCGTTATGAATTTTATGTTGTGTGGTCGAGTTTTGGTATTGAGTAGTGACCTCAGCTTAGTCCGGAAAGTTAGGTCGTTACACTTATAAAGACATCATTATAACTTCTAAAGTGGTATCTTGAATCTTATCTCAAACTCCCTACCTCCCATAGTAACTTAAGTAAGTGTGTGTGACAAGCATAACATTAATGATGTGCATATTTCCATTTTGACCAAAAAAAACATTCTTTTTTCTTTGAATAAATTCATTGTTGATGTCACCTAAATGTCATACAAGTTTCTTTTATACAAATTTTAGTATCAATACTTAAGCTCTAAATATATCGTAAACAAGAAACAACCAATAAAAAATATGAAGATGAATACCAACGCTAAATAAAATATTTATGCACCAAAATGGAAAATAATTGATGACTATTACTTTTCTTGGTTTTAGTTGAAGCACAAAAAAGTCCAAAAAGTAGTTGCAAAATGTGACCAAAGGAGGAAGAATTTTTTTATCCACATTTTACTTTGCATAAAGGTTGGAACTTTGGAATGGAAAAGTCCAAAAAGTCCACCCCACATTTATTTTGGGTTTGGTTTAAACTTTAAAGTTAATTTACATAAGCAAATCCCAACTTGTTCTTTGCGGTCTTCAATTGCAACATTTTCAAACTAAAGAAAATGAAAAACAAAGACCTCTTGAAGGACTGATAAGGAAAACAATGTTTAAATATTTAATATATTATAATATTGTCTACTAGAATTTGGTAAAGTGGCTTTTTCAACCCTATTTTGTCCATTCAAATCAACCTATATACGTCTTTGATCTTATGCTGCATTTTATTTTTATATATTTTCTTTATTGTAGCATATTGGTATAACATTTTTTAGTATAATAACAGTAAAAATAAAAGATCAAACCTCCAATCTTTAAGACGTAAGATCGTGTAAATTACTAGCTATTTGTACTTTGACTATTAATTTAGTTTCATGTTTCATAAAACATAATTGTTATATCATACATGTTCACTATTCTGTTTTTTGTTTTAGAAAATTAAAGTGATTTTCTCTTCATTTCTTTATCACGATCATTGAATTCTTAGTTATTTTAAATTTCAAAATAAGTTTTTCAAAGCTATTTTTTTAAGTCGTAAAAATTTAATTTGAATTTTTGAATCATTGAAGGAAAAGATTAAATAACAAAGGATGAAATTGGAGGTAAAAATAGTGTCCGTAATTTAATTTTGAAAATCAAATACTAAAAGAAACAAAACCTTTGAAATTACCAAATAGGGTCATAGTTATTTACCTTTTTTTTAATAAAATATTATTGTGTATACATTAAATATTTCAACTATTATTTATACTTGAAATAAAATGTGAAATAATAGAATGAGTGAGATGTTATAATTTCTTTTTGTATTATTGAAACAAAAATGCTATAAATATAATACATTACTTTTTGCACCAATAATAATTAGCAATATTTTTGGATCATCACATGCAAATTGAAAGAACTTTGAGCAATTGGGGAAGCACACATTCGTTTTTGTTTGAATGAGTTCATATTAATTTTAAGTAACAAATAATAAAATTTAAGGAAAATATACTATCTTCTTCATGTCATCTTTTAGTATTAATTTTCTATTAGTTATTTTAAAATAATAAATTAATTATCCTTATATTTTTTAACAAAATATTAATATGTCATAATAATTTCAAAATTGTTTTTGAATATAGAAAAAATGAATTAAACTATTTAACAAAGTTTATCATTTGAAACAATTTATCTAATCATCTAATTTTTATCTAACCAATTTAAGAGTTAAAGTTACTCTGTAAAAAGATTTTAAAAATTTAAGGAGTAAAGTCCAGATTTAATAATAAAAAGTATAACATTAGGGATGAAATAAAAGTAAAAGCTGGGGGAGAAGCATAACATTCCTGAAATTGAAGGATTTAACCTAAAATTAAAAACTCGGAACCCATCCTTGAAAAAAGATTTGTTGAAACCCAATCCAAAACATAAATTATTCGGAGAAAGAAAGAAGAGAGAAATACCCATTGATTGGGAAAGGAAGAAAAAACAAGGAAGAGGTTTCTCTCTTCATTTGAATCAAGGAGAGAGAAATTGGAATTGAGAGAGACTCACAGACAGAGAGGAGAAGGGTCTCTGCAAAATGAGCTTTGACCTTCTCTCTCTCAGAGAACCCATGGTGTATTCACACTTTTGATTCACTTCCCCCCCCCCCTCCCCCTTCTTTCTACCCTTTGAAATAACTCTTTCAATCGCCTCTTTCCTTCAGTTCTTCAACAGATTCACGTAAGGACCCATTTTTATTTCTGGGTGTTTTCCAACAGATTTTGATCTGGATTTCAATTTCAGGTGAGGCTTCTGGGATTTCTCTGTTTCTTTTTTTATTAAGATTTTTTTTGTTGTTGTTAATTTGGGTTTTCTTATCTTTTTCTTTTTTTGCTTGGTCTCCCTCTTTCTCTTTGGTTTGGTCCATGACAAGACTATCCTTTCTCGCTTTTGGATAATTTTGGGAGATATTTGTGTTTCTTCTTGTTTTTTCTTCTCCATTCCTATGAATCTTTTTCTTGTTTCTTTCTAATGTATTGCTTTCGAATACCCTCTTAATATCTTCTTTTCAAAATCTCGATTCCCCTTTTTCTGTCTTAATCGTTGCCCTGTTTCTGTAACATCGAGATCTGTTTTCTCTTTTTCTCTTTATTCGGTGTTAGGATTTCTGAAGAAGAAAAGAAAAATTAAACCCTCCGAAAGCTCGAGGATCTGATTTGATTCATGGGGAATTGCTGTGCTACTCCGGCTACTCCTTCAGGGCAGCAGCACAAGGGAAAGAATAAGAAGCAGAACCCATTTGCAGCTGATTATGTAGTGAGCAATGGCAATGGTGGTGGAAACTGGGTGTTGAAAGATCCAACGGGTCGAGACATTTCTGCCTTATATGATCTGGGAATCGAGCTTGGAAGAGGTGAATTTGGAGTAACGTATTTGTGTACTGATAGAAACACTGGAGAGAAACTTGCTTGTAAATCAATATCGAAAAAGAAGCTGAGAACTGCTGTGGATATTGACGATGTGAGAAGAGAAGTTGAAATTATGAAGAATTTGCCTAAGCATCCGAATATTGTGTCATTGAGAGATACTTATGAGGATGAACATGCTGTTCATATTGTTATGGAGCTTTGTGAAGGTGGGGAGTTGTTTGATAGGATTGTTGCGAGGGGTCATTACACCGAAAGAGCTGCTGCAGTTGTCATGCGGACCATTGTTGAAGTTGTGCAGGTGAAACATCATTTTATGCTATCTTTATGCTTACAAATTTGTGGTTCTTGTTGTTCTTTGTTTCGAAGGGTGAGGATAAGGTTGTATGTCTTGGTGAGCTTGAGTTGTTTCAATGATTCCTGATAAAAGATTCTTTTGATTGTTTGATTTCATTATGACTTAGGTTACAGTTACTAACGTGGTCACTGAACTTTGGTAGATGTGTTATTAGTTTTCTGAACTTTAGAAAGCTCTAATTTATGTCACAAACTTTGAATTTTAATTATTTATAGTTCACTAAATGATAACATAGATATATTTATCAGAGACATATAGGTTTATTAGAATTACGCTTTGAATTGACACATGTGCGATACCCTCACCCTAAAGCACCATATGAATCACTCTAGAGACCTTGTCACTTTATTTTATTGCATTGTTTACTTTCTTATGTTATTTGCCTATCACATTAGGTCAAATAAGCTAATATTTATCTAATGGGTATTCTACAAAACTATTTTGGTTAACGGTGCTAATAGAAAAGTCACATGTTGTCACAATTTAAGTTAACAGATATAGTAGTAGCTTTTTGAAGTTTAGAAACTAAGTGGACAATACCATACAAGGTTATTGACTAAGTTTGTAATTTAACTGAACTTATATTTAGTATTTGGTGACAATGTTTCCATCTGGGATGAGCTTAGTGAGAAGTAATATGATTCAATCATACATTTATATGCATTTTGTTGTGCAGATGTGTCATAAACACGGTGTTATGCATCGCGATCTCAAGCCAGAGAACTTTCTTTTTGGAAATAAGAAAGAAACGACTCCATTAAAGGCAATTGATTTTGGGTTATCGGTGTTCTTCAAACCTGGTATTATTCTAGATCCGTTCACCATAACTGCTTTTTACCTTTCCAATCTATAGTTGTTTTCGTGTAATGCATCTTTTTGTCTCTTCTTCATAAACATCTGCAAGTTTAGTATAACAAATATGCAATTCTCTTAGGTGAGCGGTTTAATGAAATCGTTGGAAGTCCGTATTACATGGCTCTAGAGGTCCTGAAAAGGAACTATGGTCCGAAAGTTGATGTTTGGAGTGCTGGGGTCATTCTCTATATTTTACTTTGCGGTGTCCCACCTTTTTGGGCAGGTTTGTGACTCTTAACTTCGTTTGGTTTTTTTTTTCACTTGAGGAACGGAGTTAAAGAAGAACCTTGAATTCAATTAATATTTGTTGAATCCAAACTCAAATCAGTCTCAATTCCTTTGTTTTCTATTTTGCCTGATTATGATCCATATCATATGAACATCGATGTATATGAAAATTCTTGTGGTCCATAGCATAAGAACATCATGGCCCTTTGGGGACATCTGATAGCATAAGAACATCACGTGCATAAAAATTCTTGTGATCCATATCACAAGAATGTCATGTAAATGAAAATTCTGCCATTTGCTTTTTTCTTTTCGGTTAAATTATCTTCATATATTGCAAGTAGAAACCGAACAGGGGGTGGCACAGGCTATCATTCGGTCAGTAATTGATTTCAAGAGGGACCCTTGGCCTATAGTGTCTGACAATGCAAAGGACCTTGTGAAGAAAATGCTTGATCCTGACCCCAAAAGGCGACTCACTGCTCAAGAAGTTCTTGGTATTAGTTTTATTCTGTTACAGAAGATTATGTAGGCTTTTCAATCCAGTGCTTTATTATAAAATGATTCTCATTTCGTTGTATTCACATGTAGAACATCCGTGGTTACAAAATGCCAAAAAGGCACCAAATGTTTCATTGGGAGAGACTGTGAAAGCAAGGCTAAAACAGTTTTCTGTTATGAACAAGCTGAAGAAAAGAGCTCTACGGGTAATAATATCTTGAATACAAACAACGCTTAGCAATGGTTCTGGAAGTTCTTGCCGAATATTTAATACTGAAGAAGCTTGATTTCTCAAAATTTGAATTATATTGTATTTTAGGTTATTGCTGAGCATTTATCAGTTGAGGAAGTGGCTGGAATCAAGGAAGCATTTGAAATGATGGATACTGGCAAAAGAGGGAAGATAAACCTCGACGAGCTTCGTGTTGGATTACAAAAACTAGGCCAGCAGATTCCTGACCCTGATCTTCAGATACTCGTTGAAGCTGTAAGCATTCTTCTTTGTCTCATCCATTCCATATATTGGCCACTGTCTTCAGAATCATATATTACAGATCTGGGTCTGATTACTCTTTAAGGCTTGAGCTCCTGCTCTGAACAGTCAGTCATCATCTGAGTTTAAAGAGCTTAATGCTCAGACTTTCTTACTTGTATGGACAAAAATGTGTAAAAAAAAAGTAAAGAAGCAATGTAACTGTTGAATTTTGTAAAAAAAAAAATCGAGTTTAACATGTTTTGACTCACGAACTCTGAACATGGTAGCTCCATCTTGTTTGCATTTGTAAAACATATCAACAGGAAGCTTTTGGTTATATTGTTAAACTGAGAAAAGTGTTAACTCTTGACAGGCTGATCTTGACGGTGATGGAACATTGAATTATTCAGAGTTCGTCGCTGTTTCTGTCCATCTTAAAAAGATGGCCAATGATGAACACCTACACAAAGCTTTTTCATTCTTTGATAAAAACCAGAGCGGCTACATAGAGATTGAAGAGCTAAGAAATGCACTTAATGACGACGATGAGACTAACGGTGAGGACGTTATCAATGCCATAATGCACGACGTGGACACAGACAAGGTCAGTTTTTGTTCCATACATAAAAGGAGTTGAAATATCTCAAAGCCATACTATGATAGTGGGCCTAGCAGCATTGTTTTGTATATAGTTGATCTTCAACGCACACATGTAATGTTTTCCATTTCATTACTTCAGGATGGGCGCATAAGCTACGAGGAGTTTGCAGCTATGATGAAGGCGGGTACAGATTGGAGAAAAGCATCGAGACAATACTCACGAGAAAGATTTAATAGTCTGAGTTTAAAGTTAATGAGAGATGGATCATTACATCTAACTAACGAAGCTAGATGAATCACAAACCTTGGAAGCTGATTGATTTTGTGGACTTGGATGGATGGATACTGGGAAGAAATTACTCTGAATTTTTTTTCTTTTTTCTTTCCCCAACTTGAATATGTTTTACTTGGTAGAACAGACATTTTGGGATAGCCAGGATTAGAATGGAGGTCTAAAAAGGGTCTCTTGAAGCATTTATTTTTATCTTTAGGGTGTCTGTTTTGAGGTAGTTGATATCAGAGAAGACCACCTAGTTGTAGAGAGAGAGAGAGAGAGAGAGAGAGAAGGGGTAAAAAAGAAAAAGAACATCGTGCTGGTTGAGGACCTCAAAAGTGTGTGATTGTGTGTATATAATTAATCAAAATTAGGCTAACAAGTGATTTTATTTACTGTTGCAATGTAAGAATTTGGTTGAATCTTACTTTCACATTTAATTTTTTTCTTCAACGTCTTTTGGGTTGTTGGATTAGCACAACATTTGTCAACTTCCACACAGTATTTCTTTTTTACCCTTACCTTTTTTACCTTAGGTTGTTTGAAGAAGGATTCGTTAATTCTGAGTTCAAAAAAAAAAAGGCATTGAACAATAATTCTATTGCTAATTTTAGCTTAATCAAGATTTGATCTTCACAACTTTAACTTCTTGTGTCAAACATGCAGTTAGTTGTATGATAATGGCATCCCATCTTGATGTTTATATCAACTTGCATTTAGCTAAGTTGTACCATCTCAATCTCGATATAAGTATAATAACATCATAATTAATGACACTTTGATGAAATTGAAAAGAAAATCTCTATAGTTTTTAAATTTAGAAAAAAGTATATTGAAGTGTCAAAATTTGAGTTTGGTAGTATCCTGGTGATTAGGGACTACGCAATCACGGGAGAAGGTCAAAATAGCGATTAAGCAAAAAGCTTTTGTTCTACTCTTCCTCTTCATTTCTAGTTTCCTTGTTCTTTTTTCATTCGGGTTTGATGGAGCGAGTCATAGAGGAGGGAGGAGATTTGGTTGAAGGCGGCGAGCCGGTTCATCACCTTCACAAATGGAAAGTAGAAAGACAATGATCATGGAATTTTGTCATTCTCCCATTATTGTTTAGTTCCTAAAAGTTAACATAACGCCCTGAATGCAACACTTGAGCATAAAGGTTACGGGATAATTCTTCCATTTGGAAGTTCATGGCTCTCATTGCAACCCCCAATCGTTTGAGAGTGGTTTCTGCACTTTTCTGGAGTTGTAAATATTGTTATTTTCTTTAGAGTCCCAAATATGGAGTAATATTCAAACTCAACCAATTATAATAATATCGCTTCTTGTCCCTCACATTGAGTTGATCGAAGACTCTTAGCATTATTTTTTGTTAATTGAAAACTTTTAGGGCGTTTGGGAAAAGAAGTGATTTATAATAATCTACGATTATAATAACTTTTCTATTATAATAGTCTAAAAACTATAATAGTTTGCGTTTAGGGTGTAGAGTGTAGGGTGTAGGGTGTATGTGTTATTATCATTTGTGTTTGAAGTGTTGATTATTATTATAATGTGTTATTATAAGCTTTGTTTGAGATAGAGGCTATTGTAATCTGAATTTTTTATTACTCTTCTTTGACCAACATATAGAGTGTACATCAATACACATTTTTCTTCAATTAATTTGATTAAATCTTGTTAATTATGATATTCAAACATTTCAATAGATTAGTTGTTGATTAGGATTATAAACGTTTTAACATGGGATATATACCTTCACTCAACTCAACCATCGAATACCTCCCGTCCTGTAGCATTTTTTCATTTAACTATTGTTCTTGACAATTAACAAATCCATTCTAAATGTTTGTTATCTTATATAAGGTCTAAAGTATTGATGTCAACGAAAGTTTCACTTTTAAAAACATATCATTTCTTAGAAAAAGGTTTATTTATATTATTTTACGACATAATGAAAATATTAATCCATCCAATTTAATATTAAATCTAAAAATGCAAAGTCATCGACACTTAAATATGTTGGGTTATCAACATCTTTGTCAATGAAAACTTAATTTTATAAATCTTTAAATAACATTGTTTAAAAGTCCTTTTGGTTGGATTGAAAAAACCAAATTAATAAATTAGGTCAGGCCATGTTTCTTAATTTGTTTCCTTACTCAATGTAGCTACTACTTATTTTAAATAAGCATAATCCAAGTATTAAGTACATGTCCTCTGTCAAAGGTTGATGTCTTCAATAAATAAACATAAAGCTTTTTTAAAACGAGAAAAGAAACTAAAAAAACATTACAAATGTATACAATATATCAATTTTTTTTTCCATTTATCTCAAAGTGCTTACTAAACAAATTAACGTACAAAAGGAATCCTTTCACAACCTTCTATAAACGATTTGTTCATCTTACGGTACAAACTACAAAGTATTGAATTTGGCCATTTCCAAGTCTCCCGTCCCCAAAACTGGTGAAGTATTTCACAAAATATACACTCGAAAGACACCTTCTCAACTCCAATTGATGTTAACTTCGATCATATCATCGTCTTCCATGCCAAGGCCACATGGGGTATCATCTTGATTTTAAGTTTGTCTGCGTATATTTTGAAAAGTCGCTCAAACTTGTCATCCTATACAAATAATAAAATTTCGAAACCATATTAAAGTATGTATGAAACACTTTTAAAAGTGTCACACTCACATCATAAAGTTACATATTTGGAACACCATTGTAACAGAGTTATATAAAGACAGACAATACGGAGATAAGAAAAAAGTAATACCTACCAAAAACGCCAGGGTTTAAGATAAGGGAGTTACTCCTAAAGTAATTCAATCAAATAACATTTGAAGTATCATCACCATGGAAAACCTATAGTACTTGCACTATAGCATGGGCGTGGATGATTCATAAAAAAGACCCATTGTTCTAAGACACCCCACATTCATAATTGCGGAAACTGTACCAGAACACTAATGTAACAAAAATAAAATTTAAGTTCAACTTCAAATCTAGTGATCACTACATAAAAATAGAGAAGTTAAGACAATCATAACATGGAAGGAAGGGAAGAACAAGAGAAAGAAATTAAAGAATATATGTGGCAAATCACTGTTGACAACTAGAAAGTAACCAATAAAACAAATTCTTTTCAAGATAATAAAAAGACTACTTCGAAAATTGAAGGAATTATAGTTCTCCACAACCACCTTCCATCAATCAATGTTTTCAAGATTTGCTACCAATCATAGTACATACTTATTTCCTTTCCTCACTATTCAACTTCGTCATATTCATTTGTTTCCATATATCTAAACATGCTTACCAAGAGTACAAGGAAAATAAAAAGTATCTTGCACGCATATAAAAAACAATGATCACAAACAGATGATATATATATTGACAGAACAAGATGGTTGCAATTAAAGAATGCCAATTGTGAGTTGTGAATAACATGCAGGCATGGACGAAAACATACCACAAACAGCTGATACTGTTTGAACTCTTCCTTGTCACTATCACGTACAGAAATAACAATTTTTGCAACGATCCAACTCCTTATACTAAGTCGAAGTCATTACTATTTAAAAGAACATATAAGTTTGTAAAGTTTTGAAAATAGAATAAGTCAAAACTTCAAGATTTCAAATAACATAAAAAAATTTAATAAAGAAAATGTGAAATAAGTGTAAAATAAAGTCATAACTCGGGCCCTATCTACTTTTAACGAAATAAAATAACCAATAAAATAAACGAAAAACTGAAATGCAATACTAAAACCCAATTTTTTGACATAAGCGGAAGCAAGCGTGTCCCTATGGCCCACCACGATCACTTCTGGTCACTCGCCAGCTTGCCCTTGTTCCTACCTCTGCCTCTGCCTGAAAAAAATGGAAATAGAAAGAGTGAGCATAAAAATACTCAGTAAGGGCCCCTTACTAGTCCCAATAGGTGCCTGTTAACTCCCTATTAGAGCCCTGAAAGTGGTACCCCTGAACTGGCACGTCCCCGAACACGTGCAACATGTGCTCCCGTAGGGACAAGCTGGTCCTTGGTAATTCCCAAGGAAATACCTAAGACGCTTGGGCTGTGAGCGGTCCCGTCGGATCACTCACGTCATGTCTATGTCAATGTCAATGTCAGACTGGTAATCCCGTCAGACTACACAGTCATAAGTGGGAGCGACCCCGTCGGGTCTCTCCATCATGCCTGTGTCATAATAGTGGTGATCCTGAAGGACACCAATGTGGGTACGACTCTAATAAGAAGCTAACATACACCTTACACATCGCATGTACACGACCTCTCATCAATCACATCATAACTTGTCATACATATCATAATTTCATCAATTCATGTCATAACATATCAACCATAACGTATCAATCCTAACATATCATATCAGTCATCCCCAACTACCACCACGTCTCTAGAACGAGGACAGTAGCATCGACATACTATTCACGCTAACCATAAAGTCAATCAGCAGGAACAATGTCAAAATCTGTCTCTCTCTCTCTCTCTACAATCTTAAGATAGGTACTTAGCCATCATCAATACTTAACCATAAATTCAAACATGCAGTTTCTTTGATGTAAATCGAAGGTCTAGTAGGAGAATCTCTTACCTGGAGATTACTCAACAAGTCCTAGTAGTAACAACACGCTCCCCCAAGCGGCGAAAGTCCTAAAGGATCAAGAATCCACAATTTAGTAATTTACCCTCAAGGGAAATTGGTCCAAAACTCACTTGAAGCGACTTACCCAAGATCAAAGTCGGGCTCGATTTGGACTTAGTTGGACAAGTCCCCAGCTCGGCTTCCAACTAACTAAGTCAATTTAATCCAGCAACCAGTTTAGTTAGGGTCAAAATAACCTTAGTTGGATAGGTTAAAATCAAAAGCAACCTACCGAGGATTACCGAAAAATGTGGGTCAAAACAGGGTTAAAAGGTAGCTTGGCTGCTCAGCTGGCTCGGCTAGAGAGGTGAAATTAACAGGCGGCTCAGCTGGAAGGATTTTAGCTCACGAATACGGCGCAGGTGCGACTTGAGGCGCGGAGCGGGCGCGGCTGGTGGCTCGGAGCGGGCGCGCGGGCATGAATCGGGCGTGGAGCGACGCGCAGGCGTGCGAGCGAACGCGGTCGGGCGACGTCCGACAACTCAACACGACGGTGGAGGAGGTATCCCATATGCTCTATGATATAGGGGTCGCCTGTAGATATAGATAGCTATCATCAATTGGACCAGGATCCATTCTGCAATTAATATAAAAAAGATTTCATTAATTACATGAATAAGAAAAGTAAGATCATTATATAATTATATAATTGAACTAAAACAAAAGTATACATTGAACCTTAATTTAGTATACATTAATCCACTACAATTATAGTCACAATGTTTACATTTATTATCAAAATATACTCAAACAATTACATCATAAAATCCTATAATACATCCTAAAACAATAAATAATCATAAAATTACATAGAAGCAGTTAATTAAACTTATCTAAAATATCATAATATACAAATCAGTGTCTTGAAGAAGAAGATACACGTTGAGGATGAGTACGTCGGTTGTGTCCTACTTTACAGAGAGTGCATCTGAGTGATTGACCAAATTCTTTACAATCGATTTCATTATGAATTCTAGTAGTTCTTGGTTGACCAGGTCCTTTAAGTAAGTCCGCATTTGGGCAAACTTCGATGAATGATAACTTAGGCCAATAGTCTGGGTGTTGAATTGGATGGAATCATCGGTATAACATCGTTTGAAGTCCGACAACAAGTAGCATTCATTAATGTATGTTGCATATGTCAAGTGCATGTAATTACAAACTGCAATTACATGGAAGCATGGTATCTTAAACAGTTGCCACTTGTTGCACAAACAGGTCCCTTTCATCAAACTCATTACTTGTGTGTGTTAGTCTTTATATGGAGAAATCATATTCATACCCGTGCGAACCTCAAACGTTTGGGTTTCTCTATCAATGGATGTCACTGAATGTGCAGAAGCTCGTTTTCCCCACCTCCTTAGCTTTCTCATCGCATATTCTATATAAATTTTTCCACGATCAACTATTTCACTTCTCATCTCTTCGGCGTTCGAAATAGAGAATTGTGCGATAAAATGTTAATCTAACCAAAGAAGTGATGGGTAACATACGAGCTCCTTTAAATATCACTTTCATACATTTAGCAGTATTACTTGTCATCCATCCATATCGATACCCATTATCATAAGACTGGGTCCATTTTTGTAGGTCAATATCTTCAAAGTATTCAAGACACTCTGGTTCAATTGCTTTAGTTCTTTCATGTTTCTTATAAATTTGTGCCTTTGGTGTTGATTACCTGCCCTAAACACTAAATCTTTCAGTTGCTTCGATTTGTACTTATTATTGAAGTTGCTACCAACATGATGAAGACAATATCAATGGAATCCTCGAGGTTCACTCCAACCTATCTCCTCATTATTAATGGCAGAAAGAATACCCCTATATCTATCGGAGATCAAGCAAATATCATCTCGATCAGTAACGTACTGGCGCAATGCATAAAGAAACCATGACCAACTGGATGCGTTTTCCCCTTCCACAATAGCAAATGCAAGAGCAAATATATGACCATTTGCATTGATAGATAGGGTAGTTAACATTTTGCCTTTATACTTTTCATACATGTAGGTTCCATCAATCTGAATTAATGGCCTACAATATTTGAACCCTTTTATTGCAGGACCAAATGCCCAGAAAACTCTTCCAAAAATAATTAACCCAGGTACATCAGATGGAAGAAAAAACCAATCAACTCGAGTTTCCGGATTATAATGTACAACGACACTCAACCAGTACGGGAGCTCATTGTACGATTTTTCCCAATCACCAAAAACGACAACCAGGGCTTTCCTCTTTGCTTGCCACACCCGTCTGTACTTAACAGTGTAACCATACTGTTGTTTTATCATTTCCACGAGCATAGGCATAATGACACTAGGATTAGCTCTTACTATGTTTTCAATTTCAACACTCATGAAATTAGAATCTAGCTGTGAGTGATCTTGTGTTAGGTTTGAGTACAGATATGAGTGCTCTCCTTCCGACCGACTGATTTCAAACAATTTGTGGCTTTTACGCCTACTTCCACGTAACCTCCAGTTGCAACCATTACTCCACTTTTTGCATCAAACAGACCAAATATTCTGGTTCGATTCGACTACAACAATTATTATTATTAAACCAACTCATTATTATAAACTAACATACAATAAAAAATAATAATAATTATTATTATTTAAATACAATAAATTATTGTTGTTATTATTATTTACATACAAAAAACATAATAGCATACAACTAATTATTATTATGTATTTATTATTAAACCTACCTACCTATCAATCTAAAACCATAAATATATAATTAATATATCTAAATTTAAATAATATACCTAAATTTAAATATTTTTTCTAAGAATAATAAAAATAAATAACAAATCTAACATAATAGATTTTAGAAAATTTATACATACCTTCGTGACGAGACAAAAATGGAGATTTAGGGAAGTCAACTACAACCAAAATTAAGAGAAATTTAACAAAAAAAATACAATAACAACATCATAATAAAAATTAAATAAACTTAAATAAATATACCTAATTAAAATGACGAGTTGAAGATAAATGAAGATGGAGTTGAAGATAAGTGGATAAATTGGTGGAGAAAATGGACGAATTTTTGATGAAGTAGAGAAAGAACAAAAGAGGAGAAAGGAATGGGATTCGCAGTCAAGAGGAACAGAAGGGAGAATGGAATATTTTTTATGCGGAATGAGGCAAAAGAGAAGGGTTCGAGGGTTTCTAAAGGAGGGGAAGTCGTGTATCGGGTACACAACTTCCCTTCATGAAGGATAAAGAGCAGTCGAGCACGTGAAGAAAGTCATGTACATGGTACACAACTTTCTCGCTAGACGACAGATTAGGCAGTCAACGTAACGTTGACTGCCATCAGGTATGTTAGGTACGAAAATTGTGTACCTGGTACACAACTCCAGTCACAAGTCGTGGATCGGGTCCACGACTCCAATCACATGTCATGGATTGGGTACACGATTTGCTCTAATTTTGTCAATTATTTTCGGTCGACTTTATTTTTTACATTAGTTTTTAAAAATGCATTATTTAAAAAAATTCGAGTATGAGTTGTTTCGCTTACTAGGCACTTAGAGCGTCATCTTTTGAAAAGATAGACAATGGATGTTCAGGTGACAACCCTTATATGGTCGCATGAAATGTCATTTAGGGCGAGGCATGACATCAACTTCATCAAAATCCCAAACCTCACTCGTGTAGTGATAATTCCCAAAAAAACGTATTCAAAAACAATTTTGGAATGGGAAGATTCCAATCAACATGACAATAACTTCTACGAGGTTCATAGATATTGTCATATCATGAACAATGACTTAAATACCCACTTCACCCTTTAGAAATGCAACATCAAAGTTAAGCTTTAAGGCGTTGAGAGGAGGCACTTGTTGGAATTTATGTTCTAAATCTCGTGGTTTACAATGTATAAACAAAATTAGATTACTTAATAAAATAAAGTGTTATTTTATTTAACCATTAAACTTGTGCAACTCAACCAATAAACTACAATCCAAGGTTATTTAATGTCACTTGAACAATATGTAATAGACATACAAGTGAATTATGTTCAAGTAATAACGTAAATGGTATGTCGTATATGGATCAGGTTAATTATCTTGGTGACACTATGGATACAACCAATTTTATAAATGCTACTAGAGTTGTAAGTGTTACAGACATCAGTGTTACAAATGATTTGATCCAAATCGTTCATATAGAGCCGTGCAAGTGGAAGTATTCTATATAAAGAGTTTGTAGAGAACCAAACCGTGTTATGTCTATTTTTTTTAGCGTCATTAATTAAAGAAATTAACATTACCATGAGTGACTAGATTTAATCCTTGGTGAGTTATGGATTTCTCTCAACAAAGACAATTATTTGATTTCTATGGGTGAGAATGACCAACTAACTCAATATATAAGTTTACCATTTTGGTAAGAATAACCATTTAACTTTCTGTTAATTGGCCATGTTAATGGATAAAGAAAAATATCTATGGTGTGAAAAATGCAACTATTAATCTTTATAGAATTGACCTGCATGTAATGACATACTCTTTAATTAAATTAATCAAAGAGTTTACATGTTTGACTAATTTAATTAAAGAGTATATATGTGTATATATACAATGTATATATTATATATACACATAAATATCTATAATATATATCTAGATATTATATATATATATATATATATATATATATATATATATATTAAATATACGAAATGAATATATCGACCATGTTCTTAAGCTAGTTTAGCAGTAACAACTACATTATTAGTTGAAATATATGTTATGCTCATTCTCGAGTTTGCCTAAAGAAGATATTTAGGACCTGTTTGGCCTAAAGAGTGGGGTAGAGCAAAATGGACTAAGTTTGGCCCACGAATTATAACTAACCAAGGATTATGGTTAGTTTCAAATAACCCGAACATCACATTGTTGCCCTTTCTCGAAATCCCTTACACGTACTGTTTCCTTTTCTCTCAAAATCTCTCACGTATACTGTTCCTTTTTTGTTGTGTTATATATTTTGTTTGTTCTATTTGTATGTAGATTTTTGTCCTTTTGTTTTGTGCTCATGTTTGCTTTCCAATTGATTGGTATCCAAATGCTGTCAATTATACAAAAAATTCAAGTTCAACTAATCTAATGAATTTTTTACCTCTGAAATTTGTCAATTTTCTTTTACCTTATATTTTTGTCCTACATTTCTTCAAAAAAAAATTTAAGCTTCTATTTCTTTTTAATCTTATATGGATGGACGTCGGGTTAAACAATAGTGGTATGTCATTCTTTATTCTACTTTGTTATATCATTAATGTGATTGTATTTTATTTTAATGAAGTTAGTGGCTAATATTTTTTTGTATGACATTTTTTTAGGTTGGTCAGGAGCAAGAATCCGTTAGTCGAGGTTCGTACACCCAAATTTTACATGTTTGGAATAGTTTTTTTTTTTATCATTACTGGTTTGTAAATAGCACTTTATAATAGGAACTTTTGGATGTCTCAATCTTGTTGGAAGACCTATGTAATTTTAGCCTTAATAGTGCCTCACTTTAATTTTTATGGCTACTACATTTGATTTTTTATTCATTTTTACTTTATATTTATTTAATTTAATGAGCTATATTCATTATGAATTCCAGTAATTAAAGAAAATTGTGTATCCAAAAATATTTTTTTAATATATTTACCATGTTTTGCAAATATATTAGTACACTTTTTCCAAATTTACCATGGTTTAAATATGTTTTGCAAATCTATTGAATTTAATTAGTAAATATATTCATTATGAATATATTTGTTTTAGTTTGCTTATATAATCCAAAGACCTTCTACACAAATCATTTCCATATTATGATGATATGTTCTGTTTCTTCGACAAAGATTGGACAACAAGAGCACGTTGAGAGACCTTTGCTAATGTGGGATCTAATGTGCCAAACAATTTTAATGACGGTGTTCCCCTTGGTGATTCACATGATCAAGACATCCCAACGATGTATAGACAAGGAATGGATATGTGACCAGATGTGATGTTGGGAACATGTGCAGATCGATCAGGTGAAGGAAGAAATTGTTCAAGTGGAAGTACGAGGAAACGAGGTGGCCAACACTATGAAAATGGTAGAGTGATCAGGAATGCAATGGAATTTGCAAATGATCAATTAAAGGCGATTGCATATTACCCAAAAGAAAAGCATGCAACAGAGGTCGAATTGCGTGCTGAAGTCGTGAAAGAGTTGTAAGATATCCCTGAATTACGGAGCCTAGAGAGGGTAAAGCTTATGCAAATCTATTACGTAGTACGGACCCCACGCCGAACGACCCATTCTGCATCGACCCACGCCGCGACCTGTCCTAGACGACCCATTCCACGATGACCCACGTCGGACGACCCATTCCGCACCGACCCACGTCGCGACTTGTTTCGCACGACCCATTCTACGACGAACCACACCGCGACGACCCATTCTACGACGAACCACGCCGCGACGACCCATTCCACGACGACCCATTCCGTGACGACCCACGCTGACGACGACCCATGCAACAGACTCCGACCCGCGACGATTCCGACCTGCCTTGCTTGTAAATCTCATCTCTCTTGCGCATTTGCTACAATTCATTATTTACATTATTTGCTCTGTACATTTGCTGATATGAAATTCTAAAACATTTGTTGTTCAATATGATTTGGTTTTGGTAGAATTTTATAGATTTTAAAACTTTTGGTATCAAGGAAAACAAATCAAGATATTCCATCAAAGTAGACATTAATGCCTTGTTTAACGAATCTTGCATTAGAAACTTAGATTAATGGGTGGTGTTGAAAGTAATAAGGATGAGTTGGTTCTTGGCTTTTGATATGTTTATTTTTTATAATTTTGTTTTTATTTTTATTTCCACTTTTGGTTTGAATTGGTTCTTTTTGTTTAACTAAATTGAAATTTTGTCAATTTCTTTTGTTAGAGATTAAACACCAACTACATAATAGGGAAGGGTAACTGAAAAATTCAATTCAACGGACGTTTAGAACTAAATTAAGAGAAAATCGATTGGAACTTATTTTCTTAAGAAAATAAACAAAACCATTACAACACTTGTTAATTTGAGCTTGATTTCGAGTAGTAGAACACTTAGGGTAGATTGGGATTTGTTTGTTGATAGGATAGTAAGTTACATGAGTTACCTGATTTTGAATATTGTAAATTTTTTTTTGTAGATCCAAAATTATCATATTATAAGTATGGATAAATCATGGATGTCAAAGAGTAGATTATCTAAAGAGTTTGAGTTGGGTGTAGAGAACTTCATCAGATTTGGATTTTCCAATACAACTAATACTTCTATACGTTCTCCTTGTTTAAAGTGTGGAAATTGTCAAAAACATAAAGCCAATGATATAAGAGATCATTTATATTTTAATGGCATTGATGAAAGTTATAAGACTTGGTTTTGGCATGGTGAAGAACTTCCTAATTCATTCTTCCATGGAGAATCCTCTAAGTGTATGTATGAGGAGAATGATGTTGGAAATATCAAAGAAATGGTTGAAATTGCTCATGAGCAATATTCAAAGGATCCAAGTGGTTTTGAGAAATTGCTTAATGATGCTGAAAAGCCGTTATACGAAGAATGCAAAAAATTCACCAAGTTGTCTACATTAGTGAAGTTGTATAACTTAAAAGTTAGACATGGATGGAGTAATATTAGTTTCTCAGAACTACTGAAAGCGTTAAAAGACATCTTACCTTCTCCTAATGACCTCCCTACATCAATGTATGAAGCAAAGAAAATGTTAGGTGCATTAGGAATGGAATATGAAAAGATTCATGCATGCCCTAATAATTGTTGCTTGTATCGAAAGAAATATGCCAACGCAATTGTGTGGCCTAAATGCGGTAAGTCTAGGTGAAAATGTGGTAAAGATGCAAATAAGAAAAAGAAAATCACTGCTAAAATAATGTGGTACTTTCCACCTATTCCACGATTTCAACGGATGTTAGAAGTGTTGAATGTGCTAAAAACTTAACTTGGCATGCTAATGAAAGAGAAATTGACGATAAATTAAGGCACCCTGCTGACTCTCCAGCTTGGAAGTTAGTCAACACCATGTGGCCAAGTTTTAGTTCTGAACCTAGGAATCTTCGTTTAGCAATGTCCGTAGATGGAATAAATCCTTATAGTGATATGAGCTCCAAGTACAGTTGTTGACCAGTTGTGATGGTGATTTATAATCTTCCCCCATGGTTATGTATGAAACGAAAGTTCATGATGTTATCAATTTTGATTTCGGGTCCAAAGCAACCAGGAGATGACATTGGGATATACTTAGAACCATTAATTGATGATTTAAAAATTTTGTAGGAAAGTGACGTGCAATGTTATGATGCCTATAATGAGGAACTATTCAGCCTACGAACAGTTCTATTATGGACGATTAATGATTTTTCAGCCTATGGAAACCTTAGTGGATGTAGTGTGAAAGGGTATAAGGCATGTCCAATTTGTGAAGATAAAACATCTTCAATACAATTGAAATATGAAAAAAAATGGCATACCTTGGGCATCGAAAATTTCTACCACATAATCATCCTTTTCGTTGTCAAAAGAAATTGTTTAATGGTCAGCGAGAACTTGGAAGTATTCCTAAACCTTTGTCTGGGGAGGTTGTATTTGAAAAAACTAAAGATCTTGACTTTCAAAGAGGAAAAATAAACAAAAAAGAAAAAGAAATTACTCTAAAGGAAGCACCAAGAGTTGTTGGAATAGGAAGTCTGCTTTTTTTGAGCTTCCCTATATATGAGAAAAACGTTTATATGAATATTTCAGGTACACTTCTCGATATTCCAGAAAAACTAAGGACGGTTTGAATGCTAGACGTGATTTAGTCGATTTGAAGATTCGACCTAAGCTTACTCCTATTAATGGGAAGAAAAAAAATTTCATTCCCCCTGCCTGTTATACACTTACTAAGAAAGAAAAAGCGGTTTCTTTTGAAGTTGTTATCAGAAATGAAAGTTCCTCGGAGTTACTCATCCAATGTTACGAATCTTGTGTCAATAGAAGCACTACAAGAAAAGTGACTTTCCATGACATTTCTAAAGAAAAAAATTGAGAGGAGAGGAGAAACAATTGTCATAATATGTGAAAATGCGCTTTTTAGCAGGAAAAAAACGTTGTTTTCGGATATTGTTTTCCGTGACAGTTATTTGGTGTCATAAAAGGGTATAGGATTTTTTAATATAATTTATTAAAATAAAAAAACCTAACTTTATTGAAAAACCACAATCCCCAATTTTTCAAATTTCAATTTGCCCCTTCCCCTTCCAAACAAAACCACGTCTCCTCCCCTTTCAATTTGTCGTGCTTCCTCCGACGGTCGACCATGCCGCTTCCATCAACGCCCGTACAGTTCACCTTCAGTCGACGCCCGACCAACCATCTTCAGCCGATGTCCGACGCTCGACACCCGACGAACCCAGCCGATTCGTCCAGATTGTCAACGGCCGCGTGACTGTCGTGCTTCGTCCGATGCCCGACCAACCGCTTCCGCCGACGCCCGCACAACCCACCTTCAGCAGACACCCGACGCCCGACACCCAGCCACGCCCAACGCCTGACACCCAACCACGTCCGACGCACCCAGCCATGCCCAACGCACCCAGTCCAGTCGTCATCCGTGCACCCAGCCGACGCACCCAATCCACCCGTCATCCGCGCAACTCCGAATCTTTCACGTACCCAGGTTCTAATCCATTTCTTTTTAACTGATACATAATATCCATCTCCAATTTCATAAGGTTCTAGAATCGATTTAATACCCAATTAAATTACAAAGTAAATTTTTCTGATTGATGTAAGGATGAGTTTATAGTTTATGAAATTTGTGAATCCAATGTATCACTAATATTGATTACGAATTAGTTAAGAGGCATAGGGCGAAAATAGAGAAGACATTAGAGAACATATGTCCTAATGTTAGTTTCATGAGTGTGAAGTTTATCGATGTTTATAGTTTATGGTGTTGGGCTATTTTAATTTGGAGTCGATAGTGGGAAACGTTATTAGTGTCCTAAATTGAGGATCTACTTTTTTAAAGTTTGTTTTAGCGATCACATGCTTTCTTGCTTTCTTAAAGTTTATTGGGTCATTAGTTTAAAGTTTGTTGGGTCATTAGTTTAAAGTTTGTTTTGGCGATCACATGCTTTCTTGAATTGCAACTATAAAAGGAGTTGTATGTTTACTTATGTTGTAGAGAACATATGAACCATCTCAAAATTGAAAACCCAAGAAGAGCAAAAAATGAACAGTGGCTACAAGTTGAACATAATCGATCATTCGGTACATGGATACGAGAAGGTGAATGAATACTTCGAATCATCCATGTTGTTTTATTATTATTGTTTATTAGTCCCAACATATAACTCTTTTTTTTTACTAGGTGATGTGTGAATTACATGAAGGAAAGGTAGTCTCGAACACAATACGATGGCTTGCACATGGCCCCAATTGTGATGTAATGACGTATGAAGGGTATATGGTTAACGGATGTTCTTACCACACTAAGTCCCATGATGACCATCGAACTGTTCAAAATAGTGGGATTATGTTAGTGGCAACGACAATGCAGGTGTCTAGTGCGAAGGACAAAACTCCAGTGATTGGTGACATGTCTTTCTATGGGATCATTGAAGACATTTGGGAAGTTAGTTACAATACGTTCAATACTGTTCTTTTCAAATGCAAATGGGTTGAAAATAAGAATGGTGTTCGAATAGACGATCTTAATTTCTCGTTGGTTGACCTTAGTCGAATTGGACATTCTTCAGATTCCTTCATTATTGCCACACACGGACAACAAGTCTTTTATGTCTCAGATCCTGTTGATCCAAGATGGTCAGTTGTTGTAAGGCCACCACAAAAAGAAATTCCGTACAAATGTGCTAATGATGACCTTGGAGATATGTTGTCGCACTACCCCCCAGTCTCAAAATGGAATTCAACAAGTGACATTGATGAAAGTGGGGATGCATACACTAGACTTGACTGTGAAGGCACATGGGTTACCACTTGACTTTCATACGTACGTAAAGTAATTAAACTCTCTTTGGATGCCTCTTTTTGGTTATGTTTAATGATAAAGATCGTCGTTGTTTATTTGCAGGACAAAGGCAGTTGGAGATATGAACCCTACTGTTATGAAGCAAACTTATTTCATGTTGAAGACTTTTTTTACAACTTTGAACATTATTAAGTCTTTTATTTGCCATATTTGAAGTACTATGTGTTGTATTATTGTTAGTATGAGTTAATCATGGTGTTAGCGATTGAAAGAACAATTTGCTAAAGTATTATGTATTCTATTTCGAATCTAATTATTTTTCGTACTTTTCCATTAGTACTGTAATTATGGTTATTACTAACCGTTTCTTCTTTTACTATTAGATTAGTATCGTAGATATGGTTGATTCACAGGATGTTGCTACACATAAGGAAAAAGGAGAAAGTAGTACACAAAAAAGAAAACGTGGTCCAACTGAAATGAAGGAAATAACTCGAGCTAAGAGTGAGGGTCAAAAACTAGTGATTCAGTACAACGAGTTGGGTCAAGAAATTGGTCAAAATGCAACGAAACTGAAGAGTTTCATAGGAACTATTGTGTGGTTCCATGTTCCCGTTATATACTCTGATTGGCCTACGGTGCCAAAAGAAATAAAGGACAAAATATTTGAACTAATAGAGGTAACAATTGCCATGAACATTTGAAGTTTGGTACACTATCCATTTATTTTTGCTATGTAACATGTTATGTGAATATTATGTAGGCCGGATTTGTGGTAGACCCTCGATCAAAGAAGACTATCATCCAGAACGCTGGCGTATGCTTTCGTCAATTCAAGTACAGATTGACGACAACATATGTCTTGCCATTTTTGGATGATGTTGAAAAACTAAAATTTTCGCCGAATGAGTACTCCTTCATAGATCAACAACATTGGACTGAGTTTGTTGCATCTCGGTTGAAGAAAGACTTCAAAGTAAGTATAACGCTTCCTATCCTTCTTTAGATTTGAATTGCAATTTTATTGGCTTCATATGGTAATTGATTAAATTTGTATAATGAAATGTAAAGAAAAAGAGTGAAAATGGGAAGGAGAAGCGGAAGAAACATAAGAACTTTGAATCTATACAAGTTTGTTTGATATTTATCTTCTTTCAATGTATTTGTAATGCACTCGTAGGTATCTATACACACGTATGGAATCATCAAGAACTTTGAATCTATACAAGTTTGTTGATGCTGGGTCGATTAGTTGTGGGAGTTGTAAAGAAGAACGAGCCCAATTGTTGACAGCACGATTACTTGGAACAGATTACGATCAACTCTTACTGATTCCTTACAATTCCGGGTATGTTCATAACCTAAAGTTATTGATAAGGATTGTGCTTACAGTAGTCTAAGATGTAGTATTATTGTTTGACACATATATTTAGGAATCATTGGACATTGGTTGTAATAAACCTTACGAAGGGTGCTGCCTTTTGGATAGACCCTTTGAAAAACCGTATTGACCCAGATGTAACCGAAGTAGTTGAAAGGTATGTCATACTTACTTTTACCTTTACTTCCTTTTTTCTTAATGAGACAATATTTTAAGTAGTTCAAACTCCAATATTATTCTGTAGGTCGTTCAACATAATGAATAAGAAAAAACCAAATTGGAAGGTCGTGAAGGTATGTGAATATCTATGTTGCTATGGGTTGTAAATTAATTCATATTTCTAACATAGGTCAACTCATTTGTATGTGTATCTCCAGTGTCCTAAGTAATCAGGAGTAGTAGAATGTGGTTATTACGTGATGCGGTTCATGCGTGACATCATAATGTCAACGAGTACTTCTATCATACAGATAGTAAGCATACAGTTATAAAACTAGCGTGCATATATACTTTTTTGTAAATGAAACTCATTTAGAACCACTTTATTGTCTATAGATGAAAGGTTCACCCCGTGCGTACACACATGATGACATTGATTGTATAAGGTCTGAGTGGGTTGAGTTTGCAGGGAAGCACGTACATTGTGCTTAGGATAAGATATTTTGTTACACATTTTGTCACATATTTTGTCATATATTTTGTCACATATTTTATCACATATTTTGTCATATATTTTGTCACATATTTTTATGTTCGAGCTACCATGGAAAATACAGTGCTAGAGGAAAATACAATTGCCATGTTCAATATCAATGAGGTAAGGTTATCTTAGAATTTACTAAAATGCAGTTTTTGAAGTTCATCAAATTATCTCCATTGATTTAGTATCTCCTTTTGTACTTTGTTCTGATGCATCTTTCGATCAATAGGTTGGTTTTCTCTCCTCTTCTACTTCAAATCCCAGCACTTCAATAGGTTGATTTTCTTTCCTTTTGTACTTTGTACTTTGTTGAAGCATGTTGTTGATCTTGAAGTGTGTATGTAATTATTGTTGAAGTGTGTTGTTGATAAAAAAGTGTTGTAGATAAAGAAGTGTTGTTGATCTTGAAGTGTGTATGTAATTATTGTTGAAGTGTGTTGTTGATAAAAAAGTATTGTAGATAAAGAAGTGTTGTTGAAGTGTGTTGTTGATCTTGAAGTGTGTATGTAATTATTGTTGAAATGTGTTGTTGATAAAAAAGTGTTGTAGATAAAGAAGTGTTGTTGAAGTGTGTTGTTGATCTTGAAGTGTGTTGTTGATCTTGAAATGTGTTGTTGATCTTGAAGTGTGTATGTATTATTGTTGAAGTGTGTTGTTGATAAAAAAAGTGTTGTAGATATTGAAGTGTGTGTGTAATTATTGTTGAAGTGTGTTGTTGATAAAAAAGTGTTGTAGATGAAGAAGTGTTGTTGAAGTGTGTTGTTGATCTTGAAGTGTGTATGTAATTTAGCTAAGTATGTGCTCTATGTTGTTCAAGTGTGTTGTTAATATGTGTTGTTGATCATGAAGTGTGTTGTTGATAAAAAAAGTGTTGTTGATAAAAAAGTGTTGTTGAAGTGTGTTGTTTATCATGAAGTGTTGTTGAAGTGTGTTGTTGATCATAAAGTGTTGTTGGTCATGAAGTGTTGTTGGTCATGAAGTGTTATTCAAGTGTGTACGTAATTTACCTAAGTTTGTGGGCTTAATTTAGCTAAGCTTAGAAGTTATTATTCTTGAAGTGTGTATGTAATTTAGCTAAGTATGTGCTCTATGTTGTTGAAACATGTTTTTGAAGTGTGTTGTTGATCTTGAAGTGTGTATGTAATTATTGTTGAAGTGTAATTATTACTGCCTCGCGGTTAGGACTCGACAAGTAGATCTCCAGGTAAGAGATTCTACTACTAGTTTCACGTTTGAAGTATGAGACTGTGTATGCCCTATGTTGCATATTGAGAGTTTGACAGTATGATGCCTGAAATAAATGTTAGTATGATGCAAATGACGATATAGTTGTGCTATAGCCTGTTATGCGTGGCAAGATTTATTATGGTTACGACGAATGTCGGGACGGAGAGTGTAGAAATGATTTATGTGACATGTTATATGCTGATGCCATGTGTATGTATACTGCAAATTAGGGTACTTGTTAGCTTGATTCTGTTAGAGTCGTACCTGCATGGGTGTCCTTCGGGATCACCACCTATTGAGGACTGTGTGGTCCGACGGGACGCCAGTCTAGCATGATATAGACATGACTCGAGTGACTCGACGGGGTCCTCGCATCCCGACTGTCCTAGGTGTCCCCGGGCACCGAAGACCAGAGTTACGTTCCTACGGGAGCGCATGATTGCACGTGTTCGGGAACGTGCCAGAGATTGGGTACCAGTTATCAGGACTCTAACAGGAAGTTAACAGGCACCTAGTGGGACTAGTAGTGGGTCCCTTACTGAGTATTTTTATACTCATTCTCTCCATTTTATGTTTTCAGGTAGAGGACGAGGCAAGGGCAAGGGCAAACTGGCGAGCGACCCGAAGTGAGACCGAGGAGGGCCATAGGGACTACCGCTTCCGCTCATTTCTTATTTCAGATTTTAGCATTTGAGTTTGAGTACTTTTTATTTTTCACTATCTTTTATGTAGATAGGGCCCGAGTAGGATTTCAGAACGTTTTTACATTTTTGCATGACTACCTTGTTTATGTTTTTATAAATGAATTTCTTGAACCGTATGCTTTTAATAAAATTTTTAGACTTAAACCACTTGTTCTATATTTAGTAATGACTTCGATTCAGCATAAGGAGTTGGGTCGTTACATATTCAAGTGTGTACGTAATTTACCTAAGTTTGTGGGCTTAATTTAGCTAAGCTTAGAAGTTATTATTCTTGAAGTGTGTATGTAATTTAGCTAAGTATGTGCTCTATGTTGTTGAAACATGTTTTTGAAGTGTGTTGTTGATCTTGAAGTGTGTATGTAATTATTGTTGAAGTGTGTTGTTGATAAAAAAGTGTCGTAGATAAAGAAGTGTTGTTGAAGTGTGTTGTTGATCATGAAGTGTTGATAAAAAAAGTGTTTTTGAAGTGTGTTGTTGATCATGAAGTGTTGATAAAAAAGTGTTGTTGATATAAAAGTGTTGTTGAAGTGTGTTGTTGATAAAAAAGTGTTGTTGAAGTGTGTTGTTGATTATGAAGTGTTGTTTAAGTGTGTATGTAATTTATCTTAGTTTATGGTATGAATTTAGCTAAGCTTAGAAGTTATTATTTTTGAAGTGTGTATGTGCTCTTTGTTGTAAGTGTGTTGTTCGTCATGAAGTCAATGTGATGTGTTTATTTGGGTGAATGTGTTGTTTTGTTGAACCATTTTTTTTTCTTCTCTTATCTTATTAGGTTTTGCCACAATCCATTGGAGCAATGAAGCCATATTTACGCCAATTCATTGATGTATAGGCTTTTTTGTAGGTTTGGTAGGAAATTTTTTTTGTTTAAATGTAGTTATTTAAATACTTTGTTGGTACCAAAACACATTTGTACGAACAATTAAAACAATATTACAAAGTGTGTTGGGCCTATAAAAGCGTTCACCATTTTTTCATATGTTTGTAATAGTATGTGTAATGGCAGAGCGACAAGAAATACAAGTTTCAAATTTAAAAATACTTTCCATTACTAAAAACAGAAATATGACATTTAAATTGAAAAATAAAACTGTCATCGAAGAAGTTTTATTGACATTTAATTAAAGTCATGGTAAGTAAAATTATGACAGTTAAAAAGTCATATAAATGATAAATAATGACATTTAATATCAGTCATAGAATCTTAACAATGACAGTTATCTTCCGTCATAAAATGAAAACTATGATAGTTATAAGCTGTCATAAAAATAAACAATTATAGTTATTAACTGTCATCGAAAATTAATAATGACAGTTACAATCTGTCATAAAATGTAAATTGTGATAGTTATTAACTGTCATTGAAACTAAATATTGACAGTTATAATCTGTCATAAAATGTTTCATTCGTGACACTTATTATATGTTATGAAAACCACATTTTGTGATAGTTTTTTACAACTGTCATAAAACACTTTCCATGACTGTCGCATCAATGACTCCAAAAAACTGTCACGAAAATCTTTAATGACAGCATTTAACTGTCATTGTAGACCCTTTTTCTACTAGTGAAGATTCAAAACTGAATGGTCTAAAATCTCATGATTGTCATGTCCTCTTACAACAATTGCTCCATGTTGCCATCAGATCTGTGCTTCCAAAACATGTTCGATATGCTATAACTCGTTTGTGTCTTTTTTTTTTTTTAACTCTATATGTAACAAAGTTATAGATGTTACACAAGTAGAGAAGTTGCAAGAAGACATTGTGATTACATTATGTTTACTAGAGAAGTACTTCCCTCCTTCATTCTTCACGATAATGGTCCATCTCACTTTACACCTTGTTAGAGAAGTAAAACTTTGTGGGCCCATTTATTTGCGATGGATGTATCCATTTGAAAGGTTCATGAAGGTTATAAAAAGCGCTGTGAGAAATTGAAATCGTCCAGAGGGTTGTATTGCTGAAGGTTATATATTAGAAGAAGCTGTTGAATTTTGTTCAGAATTTTTATGTGGAGTAGATCTTATTAGACTTTATTGTCAAAAGTTAAGAGACAATTCTGACTATTCAGAACTTGGTAGACCATTGTCAAGTGGAGTTACTAGCATACCTGAATGAGAGCTTTTATATCAAGCTCATCGATATGTTTTGGAGAATACCGTTGATGTGCAACCATATATAGAGTAAGTTCTTCTGTCTATAATCCATTTATTTGATTGAAATTCAAGAAACTAAAAGTAATTACATTTCAACATTCTTGTTGTACTTTATAAGGAAACATTTGATTGCATTGCAACAACAACACCGAAGTAGATCAAAAAACCAGAAATGGATTCAAGATGAACACAATCAAACCTTCATATCTTGGTTATGAGAGAAGGTATAACTTGAAATTAGTTATTTAACATTATCCGTTCTCATTTATATTCTAATTGTTTTAGTCGTTGTCACTTAAGTTGAAACGGAACTTGCAATAGGAGATGTTAAGGTTTCAAATAACTTGCGGTGGATTGCTCATGGCCCTCATCCAGTTGTTACTACTTACAATAGTTACGCTATTAATGGATGTCACTACCACACAAAGACGCATGACAAGAATAAAATTGTACAAAATAGTGGAGTTAGTTTAGTTGCAAAAAAAATGCAAGTATGTAGCTCGAAAGATAAAAATCCTATAATCGGAGAAATGTCCTTTTATTGTGTGATAGAAGAGATTTGGGAACTTAATTATAATTCATTCAAGATTGCCATTTTTAAATGTGATTGGGTTGAAAAAAGTGGTGGTATCAAAACTGACGAGCTTGGGTTTGTGTTAGTTGACTTAAGTAGAGTAGGGCATAAGAACGATTCTTTTATATTTGCAACCCAAGCAAAACAAGTGTTTTTTGTTGAGGATCCAAGTGATAGTCGGTGGTCTGTTGTTCTTACTCCACCACAAAGAGAATTTACGGATCAATATAATGATGACGAACTTGGAGATACAATTTTAAATTGTCAAGGAATGCCTAAAGCTACAATAGATATTGAATCTAGACTTGATTTAGACGAGAATATTACACTTAGTGTATAATTTATACTTACTCTTTTTAAAATCGTGCAAATATTACACTTACTGTATAATTTGAGTTGTATTATGTTGTGGCTATCCTGTAGCTATGGTAGCCAATCATGCATATATTGATACACTTAGTGTAAAGTTTAAGTTGTACTATGTTGTGGTTATCCTGCAGCTATGGTAACCAATCATGCATATATTGATACACTTAGTGTATAGTTTAAGTTGTACTATGTTGTGGCTATCCTGCAGCTATGGTATCCAATCATGCATATATAGATACACTTATTGTATAGTTTAAGTTGTACTATGGTAGCCAATCATGCATATATTTCTTACGCATTGTTCGGTTTGTCTAGGGAGCATTCGTAGTTGATGTTCAAAGTAAGAAGGCCATTATGAGAACGACTGGAGTTTCATTTTGTCAATTCAATAGTTGGTTGACAACTCAATATATTATCCCTTTTATGGATGAACCACAACTCTTGATAGATCCACCTTCGTTGTATGCTCACATAATTGATAAACCTGTTTGGCAAGAGTTTGTCAGGTCAAGAATGTCTTTAGAATTTCAGGTATTAACCTTTTGTTTTGTAATCAAATCAATCATAGTATAAACCAAACGTTTGTTATTTTAATCTTTTTTCGTAAAATTTGTATAGAAACTGAGAAGGGAATAGCAAGATCGAAGAAAGAGGAGTAAATATACTCATAATATGTCAAGACGTGGCTATGCGAATCTTGCCGAGGATATGGTAATTAAGAATGTTATTGTATTTTACAAATATTCTAAAATTTAACTATGGTGTGCTTAATGATATACAGAAAAAGGGTCCTTTCGAATAACAGGATTTTGGACCGGCTAATATGTGGAAAAAAGCTCAGACAAAAATAGATGAAGGATACATAAACGAAGATGCACAACAAGTTGCCAATGAAATAGTAAGATTGCCAATGCTACATTTGCAACAAATCACATGAATATACTTCTAACGTATTACTGGTCATATTTAATCTTTTTTAGGATGAGATTTTGGATAAAGCACCCAATGAGGAATCACCTAATGATGCATTGACTCAAGCGTTGGGTACTCCAAAATATGGCGGACAAGTACGTGATGTGGGTGGTTTCATTACACCTACTGTTTATTTTCATTAAGCAAAGCCAAGAAAGTCAAAAAAGGTGGATACAACCCAAAAAATTATTGATGAAAACAAAGTACTTCGTAAACATATTCGAGAGTTGGAACAAAAAGTTCAAAGCATCCCAACATCGGAACATGGTAGTTGCTCCAAGAGCAAAGTCCAAGAGAAGGTAAAATGTTTGTTTCTAAAGTAAAGTTACAATATTAATTGTTTATCAAAGTGAAGCTATCATTTATTTGTGCCTTGAAAATATTGATGGTTTTAGGAGAAAGTTTTAGAAAACGTAGTAAAAGAGAAGAAAGGGATTGCTGCTAGTGTACCACCGGTATCTCTTACATCAAAGAAGAAGGTCGTAGAAGAGGAGGAAATGAAAGAGGAGGAAGTGATTGCTACTAGGTCGATGACAAAGAATAAGGTAAATGTGAAGGTGGATTGTAAGCAAACAATTTTACGTATATGAGTTCTTAGATTGTTACTTACTTGTGTTAGGTAAAAGCTTCAAGGCCGATGACAAAGGAGGTGGAAGTTACTAGTGAACCATCAAATCTACCAATACAATTGAAGTATATTCTTAGATATGCTGAAAGGGTAATGGTTGACGGGTCTAGTTTTTCATTTCAACTACCTCTTGAGTTATTTGGTATACCTCGAAATAGTTACATTTTGCAAGAAGATGTTATTGATTTTTGCAACATGCAAAAAGTTAAGACTTTATCAATGGTGGCTTATATTATGTAAGTAAATGTTACTTCTTCATGATATATATATTCACACTTTTTAGTTAGTAGTAAGTTGATGTATGCAATTAAATGTTACTTCTTCATGATACATATGTTCACAATTTATTGTAGGTACTTATACTCATTCATTATTGATTTAAAGAAGGTTTTAAAGTACGTTTTTGTAGATCAATCTCTTATTTCAGCTGGCCATAGTACTCGAGAGATTAGAGCTCGAAACCTTTGTAGTAGATTAATGACTTCCAAACAAGATCAATTGGTTATTGCTCCTTATAATCCTGGGTAAGTATAATTTTTATCAATTTAAACTTGCATTAGTACGAAAATACTAATTACTTGCATATTTATTTCATTTAGGGATCATTGGTCATTAGTAATTATTAATCCATATGATAATGTGGTGTACCATCTTAATTCGTTGAGAACAAGCTCCCGAGATGATATTAAATACGTAACGAATATGTAAGCTAACTATATTTATGTTTCTTTATTTTGAATCGCTAAAAAAATTAGTTCATTTTGATTTATACTATACTTTGGGAAATGTAGGGCCTTGACGATTTTCCAATCTCAGAAGAATTTGAAAAAGACCAGAAAAACAACATTCTAGAAAGCGGTAAAAGTACATATATTTATAAATTTATTTACAATTTAATTTAGCACATAATCTAATATGCATTGTTATTTGGTTTTGTGTTATAGTGTCCTTTACAAGTAGGAACTGTTGAATATGGATATTATGTCATGAGATACATGCGCGAAATCGTGAGTAAGGACACAAGCATTATTACTGATGCGGTATGTTTTTAAACTACTTACATTGTAACGTTATAAATAGTATAATATGACTATTTTTTAAACAAAGTGTCTACTTGACTTTTTATGTTTTATAGATTGATACAAGAAACTCATACTCACAGCTTGAATTGGATGAAGTACGAGTGGAGTGGCTGAATTTTTATTCCGGTACATATCATAGATACACCTAGATATGATCTTCTTAATTTTATAAATGGCTAACATAAGAGAATACCCATAACATTTTTTGTGTAAATGTTTTATTCATAGTCATTATACTTATAGATGAGGCAATAGATGCAAGGGGATAGAGACTTTAGTTTTGGTATACAAGATAGCTATTATTATTGGTTATATAAGAGGTAGCTATTATTATTGTTGATTTTGTAATAGGCCACAGATAGGAAATTTTAGTTGGCTATATTTGGATTGGAATTGTGTAATCGTTGATGACATTGGTGAGAATGAATGAAATTATTGTTGGTTTACTTAATTATTTGTCATTTTTTTGTTGTGTAACTATACTGGTTCTGAAAAGTTTATTTTGTTGATGGATATGTTTTATTGAAACAAATGTACCTAATACAAGAATCAGAAAATGAAAATTTTGTATATTTAATATATATTAATAAATAGTACTATACATAACGTTTAAATATATGTCAAGTATACGATATTCCTTTACATGCAAAAACGTCAAGTATATGTTTACTTGACACGTAAAAGGCGTCAACTATACAACCTTACTTGACACATAAAAGGTGAACTGCGATGGATTACTTGAAGTTAATACAGTGTCAAGTAAACGTATACTTGATGGTTTTTTAGTATCAAGTACAAGGATAATTGACGGTATTTTAGTGTCAAGTAAACGTATACTTGACGGTGTTTAAGTGTCAAGTATACTTATACTTGATGATTTTATAGTGTCAAGTATACGTATACTTGACGGTTTTTTAGTGTCAAGTAATCGGACTATACTTGATAATCGATTACTTGACGCTTTTAAAAACGCCAAGTAAACGTTTACTTGACACTGTCTTAACGTCAAGTAATCCAATTTTTGTAGTAGTGATGGTTATGAAAAAGTTAGTTAAAGAAAAGTTCGTACTGGTATAGGTCTCCAATCTTTACTGGGACTCTTCACTTATTCAATCATTCAGCAGTAATGCATTTCATTCAAAAGATGGGTACAAAGAGAGAAAATGTTAACACACACAAAGAGGCTAATCCACCAATTGAGAGAAATATAGAAGATGTGGTAATTTGGAAAATGATGGTGGTTTTGAAGAAAATAAATTGGGTAAAAAGGGTGGGGGTTTGAAAATATTTAGGTAAAAAGGGTCGTTTTTTTATCCTTATTGAACTCTTCTTTTATAAAATCTCTCATTTCTTCTATTTTCTCACCAACTTTTATCCGATTTCCATATCTCCTTTATTCTTCTATATTAAACTCTTTTCTTCAATATGCTCTCCTTCTTCCAACTTCTCATTTCTTCGCATTTCTTCACCTAATTACCTCTTCAAGGAATTCAATAATATATTTTTTTCTTTATATAAGTTTTATAATTTTTTCTTTTTATTATATTATAAAATAACACTAGTTTACTATCTTTTTACAGTTACAATATCGGAGATATAATTTTACACTTTTGATAAGTTCATTAACAAACTAAGGTATGAAAAGTTGTTATTATCAATATATTATTTTTATTTTTGTTATTAATGTAACACAACATGCTACATGAATGGAAATAGAGATAATATTTAGGTATGGTAGTTACATGGCGAGGTCCCCGTTCTACATTTCCATCTCTTTACGTAGTGAACCTGACTTAAGGTTTATGATGTGAAATGCTCCACCCCTTCCACATATAGTGGAACTTTATATTTCTCAACCAAATTTGTCTAGTTCAGCTCGAATATATGATTGGAGATATTAATGAATTTGAAACTCGTAATAAGGAATATGATTGTTCTAACCCGATTATCGTTACAAATGTAAAGGAGGCCGAAGTAGACAATGATGATAGTGATCTAGATCAGCCACCTATTGAACTATTCAGTGTTCATGATGTCCCCTCAACCAGATAGATTTGAATGAAATGAATATTGGCTTCAATATAGTCTTGATGAAGAAAATTCGGGATCTGAGAATTTGATGGTTGATATGCTATTCAATTCAAAAGAAGAATTGAACAATGAAGTATAAAGATACACAATAATGCGACACCAAGACTTCGAATTCCTTGAGTCAAAAAGGGATGTTTAGGCTATAAGGTGTAAGAGGTATGCCATGGATTACACTTGGAGACTTCGTGCAATCTGTAAGAAAAAAACATGGAAAATTGAAATTACAAAATACAATGGCCCTCATTCTTATGTGTACGGCAAGATTGAGCCAAAATCATAACTAGTTGGACTTTAATTTGATTGCAGCAGAGTTAAGTGTCATCGTGAAAAAAGATCCATCTATCAGCGTTCCAACATTATAGGACATGATATTGAAAAAGTATGAGTACTTTGTTAGTTATTGGAAAGTATGGGATGGAAGACGAAGGGCAATTGAAAAGGTGTTCAATGGATGAGCGTATTAGAGAAGACAAATCCCGGCACACAATTGTTGATTAGAGGCTAACTGAAATGTTGAAATTTATGTCCTAAAATTCGTAGTTTGTAGTTTAAATTATACTCTATTCAATAAAATGGTTATTGAGGACTTACTAGTGAAAATTGAATGTTATAATCTTGAATCCAATAAACTAAGGTCCTTAGCCTATCTAGTGTAGAGACATAAATCTTGAAATTTATATAGAGATATAAACGTGGCTCAAATTTGAGTATATAGCTCAAATAATCTATAGTGTATAAATAAGGTTGAGTGCCTTATTCTCAGGACACTATAGATATCATCCGCTTTGTAGTTAGTACAAACGATGTGATCCTGAATCGTTCATGTAGAGACATGGAAATGAGGGTATCCTATGTACAGAATTTACATAAAACTGAAACCATGAAATAGTCACTTTGGAATTATAACACCGTTGACTATATGAAATTGGCTATTTCGATTATTGATGACCTTGGTAACTTAGTCTTAGGCAGTGTTTGGGAGAAGGAAAGGAATAAGGGGGAAAATGATTATGAAAAGGGGAGGATTATGATAATCCTTGTTTAAGGAAAAGATTATGGCAAAATATTCGTATTGTAAATCCAACACATAAATATTCATACTTTATTTATCGAAATTTAGAATTTTTATCGAAAAACAAGTTTCATTAGCTTTCACAATACGATGTCAATTTTGAACGTTTTGTACGCAAGCTTTCTGCGTCAAAAAATTAATTGATACGTTACGTGCGAAAGAAATTATATTTATTTTCTTTAAATTGATGTTGTAACTGCAATTTTTGAAAATTGTGTATTGTTAACAATCAATTTAAAAAAACGACGACCAATATAATAAAAATGAAACGAAAGGAAATACGGGAAACAAATGTTTTTTTTTTCGAATGCAATTAAATGGTGAACGCCAATTACATTGTACATCGGGATAATGCAAAAAAAAAAAGTAATGAAAACCAAAATGAAAACGAGTCATGCGATTCAAACGAATAGACAGTCACTGGTTATCGTGCAGAATGACCATGCAGTAAGCGAGCTTCATTTCATCGGACAACTCTATTTAGTATTAAAATAATAATAATAATAACAACAACAACACAAAGATTGAGGAAGAAAAAGAGGGATTGAGAGGAAGAAAGAGAAGGATTAAGAAGGAATAAGGGAGATTAAATCTATTGCTTTCCCCTCCCTTATTCCTTGCCCCAAACGTGAAAATGACTGTCCTTTCCTTTCCTTTTCTTTTCTTTCATTTCCTTTCCTTTCCCTATGCCAAACAACCTCTTAATCCTAAGCTAACTATGAACTTTTATTCAAATGAAATTATCCTTAAATCTGCATAGGTGAGGGCGAGGTAAGATCAGGTGAATGACTAAGGACATAGGGGGCAATATGGAATTCACTTCTACTCGCTATAGGGTTAGTAGATAGGTTTTTGCCTTAAGAATTGAATCCAAGTCTTAAACAATGGGCCTCACCCTCTCAATTGGTCCGAGAGAGATTCGGTCTATAGTTTGGACCTAAAACCAAAGTGGATTAATGGGACTTAAAGAGTAAGATATACTATTGGGGGTAAAATAGTATTTTGACCAAATTAAGGTTACGAATAACCTATGAAAGATTAACTTACTGATCATGGTTATTTTCTTTAAAGATTAACTTACTCGAATCGTTGGAATCAATGATTTATAGGTCCATTAGGTTCCACAGCTAGCTTATATGGAATTAACTTAGAATAATATGTTGGAGTAGTTCGAATTATTCGAATAAGGTAAAGAGAGAGAAATTGACGAATATATGTGATATAGTCGCCAGTTATCAGTTTGAGATAGAGTTTTATGTTTAAATATGATTTAAGTATTAGAAATTTGAACGTAGTTTCATATATATTCGAAAGCTAGGAATTGATGTAAATGGTCAAAGTTGTAAAAAGTCAAAATGTTGACTTTTGACTTAAGTAAAAATTTGACTGACTTTATATTCATATGTGATTTAGATTTTAGAAAATAAATGTGAATTCATGCTCGGCAGGTCGGAATTAGTCAAGACAGACAAAATGGTAAAAAGTCAAATTGTTGAGTTTTGACTTGAAAAAGTCAAGGTTTGACTTTGACTTAATGGTCAAATGACACTACAAGAAAATTCACATACTATGACACTTCATTACATCCCAAATTGAAAGGAGTGAAGAAACAAATGTCATAAAATGTCAAAATTCATGTTTTTTACGGGAAAAAACGTTTTCGGATTTCACTTTTTCGTGACAGTTATTTGTTGTCATAAAAGGTAAAAATATTTAATAAATTATTAAAATAAAATTTATTTAAAGTTATTAAAATAAATTTTAATAAAATACTCAAAATCTTAACCTAAAATCTTAATCTCACGTAAATCTCCAAACACCACAATCCCTCTTGCAACTTCTCCAAATGCCAAATGCCACCAGCCATCAGAGGATCGAACATCCACCCTCAACATCTCTAAATGCCACCGACCATCTTCAAGCGTCGTCTGTCACCGACAATCATCGCCCACCGTCCGTCCTTAAAACTCCTCCCCCGCCGCCGGTGGCATTTCCTTAACTTAGGTTTTGTCTTTTTTGTCTGTCGGCTTCTTTTCCTCAACTTTCATGTTTGTTGTTTTCTCCTTGTGATAGAGCCATTGAAGGAACATCGCAGAAGATTGGTTGTTCTAGAAGTTGAAAGTTTGTGTTTTCCAACATTGTTGATTTACCAGGGCAATTCAATTTTTTTTTTCATTTTATAGAAACCATATCGACTCTCCAACTTCTTGTAAGTCATAATTGAAGATGCTTTTGAGGGAGACAATATGCTTATTTTTATTTAGAGACCTTTTTTTGTTAAGTTTTTGTTATCCAAGTTTGATTTATATATTTCAAAGAATCCTTTTGGTGGTGAATATACAATTTTTACTTGTTTAGAAGAGTGCATAAGACTTATTGCTAATTTAAAATTCATAGAGGAACAAATCTCTTTTATCAAGAAGTCTACCTTCATCCTGTGAGGTAACCAAATCTATTGATTATGTGTTCGTTAGCTTAGTGGGAGTTGTTGGAAGTACGGGGGAAGGGGACATCACTACTTTCAGCCATGCTTGGAGAACTTTCACCAATGCCTAGGAATGCAGATGCAAATGCTACTGTTTTTATTCAAGGAGTTGTTACTTATGTTCCACAAGTTTCATGGATTTTTAATGCAACAGTAAGTATCAATATTATACAATAATTAATTACTTCTTGACTATTACTTTACTTTAATTGCATTGCTTATGCATTTTTAATCAATTTATCAATGTGTGATAATATTTTATTTGGAGCTACATTTGATTATGCCAAATATGAAAAGATAATCGATATAACTTCATTTTTTCATACCTAGGGCTTGAAGAATCCTCGAGATAGTGGCAGTGCTTGTTGAATTTTTATGAAATTATGCAACATTGAAAAGGTATTACTCATGGGCATTTGTTTGATCTTATTTTGTTATGATCAATTGAGATACATAATATGCACTAGAAATTTGTTAAAGTGTTGGACTTATCTATTTTTTAATAAGGTTGGAAGAACTTCAAGGCACGTTTCGTTAAAGCATATTTTATATTGATAAATTTGAAGTTGTCAAAGTATATCACAATGATAATGTTAATATGTTAAGTTTTTTAGGTAAGGTTTAAGATTATTTTGCTTGTTTTCACTACAAGAAATATGAGTTTTTTTATAATTTTAATATCTTTTTTTTTTTTTTTGAAAATGAAGTTTATATCTATTTCACTATGTGTGCTTTACTTGTTGTTAATGTGATTTAAAGATTGCTCCTACATTACCTTCCGCTATATCTAGAACCAAAGTTTATATCTACTTCACTATTTGTGCTTTACTTGTTGTTAAATCATATATATGATTTAATTGTATACTTGTAAGTAATTGTCAATGAAGAGTAGGATAAAGGACGAGCGGAGAGTGATGCAAGGATAGGGCATAAATTCGGTTAATTCATGCACCTGGAATATGGTTGCTTCTACCGATGAGGTGACTTGGGATTTCTCTGTAAGATTCCCCTATCTTGTTTCCTACCTAAACATCTATTTTTTGTACTTTGATGGTTTATGATTTAGATATAACGTAGAAGTAAATGTTAGATAAACCTAAAATATTTCGTGTTTTATATGAAGCAATATTTATTTCTTGATTTGATAAAATAGGTGAGAAATATTTGGTATAATATTTATATAGGAGAAATATATATGTTTCCCTATCATGTTTTATTTGGAGTAATATTTAGTGTAGGAGCAATCTTTATGTGGTCAAATAGGTGTGAAATCTTTGGTAAAATTAGGAACCGACTTTGATGTTTTCCATCTTTATAAAATGTTAAGGTATATTGTATGGTCTAATTTTCATCTCAACTTGTGTCTTTCCTAATTTATCAGGTTGATGTTCTGGGAGAATATGTTTCTTTAGAAGCTAAACTTTTGAGTAGATCAATGCAAATTTAAGTTTCATTTGACTATTTTCCTTTCTCATCTATATAAAATGAGGTATGTGTTATTAATAATGTAGGAAGGAAGCTACATTACGTTAGAGACGGTTCATGCAAAAAGGAGGTCTGTGCTATTATAGTGTAGCCTAGCTTTTACTTGATATCAGTCCATAAGGATCATGCACAAAAGTAAAAATAAAAATATCTGTTGGAAGCATTTTGTGGTTGTTGGATACTCTTCACATGTTCTTTATCTTCAATAAAAATATATGTTGGAAGCATATGATGTCTATTCCTAGTTGTGGAGTTGGTATTGGTGTTTATATCCATATTAAAATGTTAAACTCATCCCTTTCATATCCATCAACCCATCAATTCAGGTTGAATGTACTGTTCTGCCATTTACAAGTTGCTTTTTTATTGCACCTATTGTTGTAAACCAAATGTAAAAGAATTTTTACTTAGATTTCCTTTATGAATTCAAGAGTACTTAACATGTTGTAGGCCTACCTTGATTTTTAGTTAATTTAGCATGAAGAAAGAAAATATGGTTATATTGATGGAAAATTAAAAATCTGATAGATGATATGGAATTAGAAAAAAAGTGAGGAGTGAAAGACAAATCCCAAACCAAGGAATAAGGGTGTAAGAACAACCCCAGTAACCCAAAAATTCGGACTACCCAACCCATATTATGTGGGTTGGGTTGGGTTGAAAATTTTAAATTTTTTCAGGTTGGGTTGGGTCTCGGGTTGAAAGGTTGAAAAATTAGGTTCGACTCAATCCAACCTATATTTTATATTTTATTTATTTATATTATATATTATATATTTTTTTTAATAAATTATAAAGTTAAAAACATAAAACCCTAGGTTTGAAAAACACGCCGACGCCAGCCTTCCAATTTTCATAGTTCGTTCTTCACCACGTCGTCCCGTGCCTCTTGAGTCTTCCTTCGTTCTTCACTTTCAACTTTCAAGTCTAAATCTTCCTTCATCTCTCTTTCAGAGTTTAGACTTGAAAGTTGAAAGTGAAGAACGAAGGAAGACTCAAGAGGCACGGGACGACGTGGTGAAGAACGAACTATGAAAATTGGAAGGCTGGCGTCGGCGTGTTTTTCAAACCTAGGGTTTTATGTTTTTAACTTTATAAATTTATATACATAAAGTTTGTTCTATATCTCTTCTTCTTCTTGTTCTATATTTAAAGTCTAAGGCTGCAGTACACAAATGACTTTCTTTTAGTTCCACAAAATTTGCATTTAGTTAAAACATTAGCACATATTATCTTTCAGAGTTTGTAAGAAAACAACTTCCACTGAATGGGATCACTTCACAAAGTTGGAAAAGAATAGTTCTAGGTGCACATGCAATTATTGTGATAAAGAATATTGTTGTGAGATACTGCTTCATGTGGAACTAGCACATTATGAAAGCACTTAAAAAATCAATGTAAGAAGTACCCATATAAGGAAGTAGAATCAGGACAAACCATTTTGACTCTTCAACCTTCCACTGGTGGAAAAAGTGGTAGTAATTTTGTGACTACTATTTCTAGTCAACAATTATGTAGAGAAACATGTGCTAAAATGATAATTGTTGATGAGTTTCCATTCAAGTTTATCGAGAATGAGGGATTTAGACATTTTTGTAGAGTGGCATGTCCTAAGTTTGACCCTCCTTCAAGAGTAACAATTGCTAAATATATATATCAATTGTACCTTGATGAAAAGAAGAAGTTGAAATCTTTCTTAGTTAGCAATTCTCAAAGGGTATGTTTGACAACTGACACAAGGACTTCTTCGCAAAATGTTAACTACATGGTAGTCACTGCACACTTCATTGATTCAGATTGGGTTTTGCATAAAAAGATTTTAAACTTTTGTCAAGTTGCAAACCACAAGGGTGAAACTATTGGAAAGCTCATTAAGAGTTGTTTATCAGAATGGGGGGTCGATAAAGTCTTTTCAATAACTGTTGATAATGCAAGTTCGAACGATGGGGCAATTTCGTATATTAAGAAAAGACTTAGAAGTTGGAAAACCTTAATATTGGAAGGAGAACTGTTACACATGAGATGTTGTGCTCACGTAATTAACTTGATTGTAAATGAGGGATTGAAAGAAATGCATAATTTGATTGCTTCTTATTTGATTCAATAAAATTTATTATTGAATGTTATAATCTTAAAACCAATAAATTAAGGTCCCGAGGCTAGTTTACTAAGTTTGTCAATACACTTGAACTTTATGTAGAGACATAAACATGGATTAAATTCGAGTTAATAGCCTAAACAGTCTATAGTGTATGAATAAGGTTGGGCACCATATTCTAGAAAAACACTACGAATGTGGTCTACTCCGTAGTTAGTACATACGATGTAATCTAGAATCGTTCATGTAGAGACATGAGAGTGGGGGCGTCCTATGTAAATGGTTTGCATAAGACTAGAACCACGAAATAGTCACTTTTAGTTATAACGCCGTAAACTATATAAACTGACTATTTCAATTATGATGGCCTAGGCAACTTGATCTTAATCCTAAGCTAAGTATGAACTTCTGTTCATTCGATAGTATCCTTAGATCTGCATAGGTGAGGGCAGCTCATCATTGTTGACCCAATAAGCCTTCCATTTCAAGGATAAGACCGAGTGGATAGCTAGGGACATAGGGTGCAAGACAGAATTCACTCCTACCCACTTATGGGATAGTAGATAGGTTGTTCCCTTAAGGACTGAATCCAAGTGTTGAATAAGGGGCCCCACCTTCTCATTGGCCCGAGAAGGATTCAGGTTTATAGGTTGGACCTTAAACCAATTATTCAATAGTGGATTAGTGGGTCTTAAGGAGCAAGATATAATCTTGGGAGTAAAACGGTATTTTGACCCAGCCAAGATTATGAACAACCTGTAAATGATCGACTTACTCATCATGGTTATATCAGGTGGACAGAAATATATCTATAGTGAGGGGAGTGCAATTAAGAGTCTTTAGTGGAATGACTCTTTAGTTAATGAATGTTGATTAAGCTTGATCTAAAAGAATTTAGCCAGTTAATCTCGAATCGTTGGAGCCCATAATCTATAGGTCCATTAGGTTCCCCAACTAGCTTATATGAATTCAACTGAGAACAATATGTTAAAGTAACTCAAATTGTTCAAATTAGGAAAAGAGAGAGAAACCGACAAGTATACATAGAACGGTACGTGAGTTAGGTTGTGTACATAGAGAGGTAGTAATCCAACGCAATATCCCACTTCACCATAACATATTGCCTCTAATCTAAGCATTTAGATTTTATGGGGTGGCTAGATTAAGTTTCATCGAGTTAGATTGACACCTTATTACTGCACTCGTTGAGAGATGGAGACTGGAGACACATATGTTTCATATGTCCACTGGAGAGTCCTCTATCATCTTGCAGGATGTAGAAGTATGGTTAGGGATATCTGTCGATGGAGAACCTGTTATCAGTCAAGTGCATGAAAACTGGATAAATTTATATCAGATGTTATTTGGTGTGGTCCCATTTGCTAATAAAATAAAGGGATCAAGATTAAGTCTCACGTGGTTAGTGTCACGATTTCCAGGACTTAATGATGATGCAAAAGAGGAAATCATGACTAGGTATGCAAGAGCATACATTTTACAATTAATGAGTGAAAGTTTATTTCCTGATAAATCAGGTAGTTTTGTGCATCTGATGTTCCTACCATTATTAGGTGATTTACATGAGGCGAGTCGATAGTCGTGGGGTGGAGCGTACTTGTCATGGTTTATGCTAAGCATCGAATCGAGATGTTCGTGACATTACTGGTCCGATGATACTTCTTCAAATATGGGCTTGGAAACGATTTTCCACAATAGCTCCACAGCTTAGACATGCAAACGGTCATCTACTACCTAGACAAGCACAAGGTTCATAGTATGTTATTTTATTTTAATTTATATCAAACAATAGTTTAATACTAAATGAGTGATATAATTAAATCAAAATCTAAAATATTAATTTATTAATACAGATGGAGAGACCAATTTTGTGTAACTAAATCAGCTACTCATGTAATTAGTCAATATAGGTACATGTTCCACCTTCTTCAGCGTGATCAGGTACGTCGATGTTGAAATTTTAATTTCTTTATACATTAGTAAACATATATTTATTTATTTTTAATGTAATGTGTGATCGACGTTTTAGATTATTTAGGAGCCTTATAAAAATGTGATTGATATTTATGCCAAATTTTTGTAAGAACGGTCAAGATATATGGCGGACCATCAGTCCTCTCATATGTTTCCATATTAGTGAATGACATCATCCTGATAGGGATCTTAGATAGTTTGACCTTAAACAAAATATCCCATTAATATGCAATACTGAAGCACTTCTACATAACATTGACTTGAGAGTTAAAGATTGATCAGACAGGGCTGCACATTTAGTAGTGCGATGGCGATCTCGTAGAAGATTTATGGCAATACGAGTTTCGATTCAACAATTTGATATGAATGTGACTCAAGAATACATCCACTAGTATGATAATATTATGAGGCTCTACATCACCCGACTAGGAGTAGTTGTGGGTCATATGTTACATATTTAAATATTGTATAATTACTTAAATTATTTATTCGATTAAATATTTTTATTTTTTTACAGTTCACAGAGATCGAACAATGCAAGACTTCGTGATGTTGCAGATGATTCATAACAAGTCCTTGATTTATGTAATAATAATGAGAGGTACATGGAGGAGATACATAATACATACGATCTACCTATTGTACCTCCACTAGTTCATAAGGGATGTGTTCGAGTGGAAGAAGTTGAACTCGATGAAGTTTACCGTAATGTAGAAGAAGTGCCTCCTACGACACAGACACAAAGCCAAACTGGTTGTGGTAGTTTAACGATGATGATGTCAACATTTGGATCAAGATATTGTGATTCTGAAGTCGGTACAAGATATTATAATTTAGGGGTCGGTCCATCGTCTTCATACATGAATGTCGGTCCATCAACTTCATACATGGATGTCAGTCCATCAACTTCTTACATGCATGGACACGGACATGGCTATTGGGAACATAATGAATATTTGTATCATGAAACACCTGCAGAGTTATCAGATCAACAAGAGTACCAACAAGAACTAAGAGGAGCCAAAACAACATAGAGTTCAGAGTCGATGTCAACAATCAACTTGAAATCAATGACGTTGGGGTTGTGAAATACATTGATTTTCTTTTATCAATTAAATGAATGTAATTTTGTTACTAAAAAATAATTTAATTTACATAATTTTTCAATTACGTGTCATTATTAAAAACCGTTCATCTAATTATGTAATTATTTAGAAATATTCATCCAAATTTCTCATATTGGAAGAAGAAAGGCAATAACAAAATTTAATTTTTTTTTTTACAAAACTATCAAAATGAATACGAAATTTATTTAAATTATTAGCAATGTTTTGGATTGAACTCAAAGGCATTTGAGAGAGAATGTCTTGGGTTCAACCTAAGACATTAGAGAAACTTAGGACTAACACATTTTTATAAATACTTTCAAAACTATAATATTTTAATAATTATTTTCAAAAACTAAATTTATTTATTCAAATTTCTCTATTAATTTCTTTAATCAACTATTTTCCAAAATTAATCAAATCTCTCTCTTTCCTAGTTTAATCCAATCCAATCAACTTTTTCTTTTTCCAAAAATAATAATAAATCATTTTCACTTTCTTATTTAATAACTCTATCAAATCCTTTTTTTATCTTCTTCCCAAAATAATAAAATACGCTCCTTAAGTAGTTATATTATCAATATAATTATTTTCATTCCAAATTTTGTTTAATTATATACATCTATGTATATAATTATTCTTAATTCATTCAAATCTCCACCACAAAATTAATCACCAAAAATCAAACAAACTAAATCAAATCTTTAAAACACCAAAATCCCAATTTCCATATTTAATTAAATATTCATAAGAAAAATATTTAATTAATTATAATTTCTAAGAATCAAACAATTCTCCAATAACATCCAAAAATTTCAACATAATTAAATCAAAGTTAAAATAATTAAATTTAAAATTACCTTATTTTTAGGACATTATGTAACGCCCAACAATTTCGGTTTTCTTTTGTTGTTTTGACCATTAATATTAATATTAAGTGTGGTTAATATTATTCTTATTAAACTAAAGTTGTTTTTTTCTTTTTATATTAATTATTGAAGTTAGGGGTAAATTAGTCAATTAATGGAGTGGCAAATTAATTATTTGCCTTGGAAAGGGTCAAGGGTGGAGAGAGAAAAAGGGGGCTATTAAATTCTTTTATTATTTTTGGAAATTCTTTTAAAAAGAGGCATTGGGAGACGTGAGACTCCTCATCTCCCCAAAGAAGAAAAAAAAAAGGAGAAAACCCTAGCCGCCGCCACTCTCCGCGCCGCCGCCGCCCGCCGCCGCACGCCGCCAGCTTCAAGCAAGCGCCGAAGCCGATCCACCGCGCGTCTGCAAGCCGAGTGGAAGCCGAACCATCCTCCGCGCGTCTGCAGCCGAATCCGCAGCCGCCAGCCGAGCCGGAACTCGCCGCGCCGCTTCGACCTAAGGAGGACAGCCGACGCCGCGCCGCTCCGATCAGGAGGATAGCCGAGCCGCGTCGCGTCGCTTCGATCAAGCCGATCCGTGCAGCCGAAGCTCGCCGCGCCGCGTCGATCTGAGAAGTTCAGCCAGCCGCGCCGCTCCGATCGAGCCGAAGGGAGCCGCTTCGATCCGCGCACAGCCGTCTCCCGCAGCCGCCACTCGAAGCCGATCCGCCACGCGTGCCTCCAGCCGACGAACGAACCCGGAGCCGCTTCACGTCCGCGCGCCCGAAGCCGAAACTGAAGCCGCGCCGCGTCCAGCCCTCTCCGCGTGTGAGCCGCGTCCGCGTGGGAAGCCGCGCCGCGCGTTTCCGCGTAGCCGAGCCGCATCTCCTCCCTGTTGCAAGCCGAGCCGCACGCGTAGCTTCCTGTACCGAGCCGAGCTGCGCCTGCGCCAAGCCGAGCCGGTCCCTGTCTTCTTCCAGCCGAGCCGCCAAGACCAAATTGGCTCCATCCACCTAAATTTTGGTAATTTAATTAATTATTGTGGCATTTCCCAGTAAGACTCCATGCTTCGGACGTCAATTAAATTAATTTGGGACTAAAATTAAGTTATTTTCCTTAAGGGACGTCTTGGACCCAGTAATTGCTGCAGCGCGGGAATTCTTCAGCAGGGGGGGCTCGAGCACTGCAACCTCTCTAGGGTAAGTTATTTCAAATGAGTCTTGAACCGATAGTCGTTGGCGACCTAATTACGAATTTTGGCATATTAAACAGTTAGGACTTCGTCGCTTGGAAAGCGTACTGCCTCGCGGTTAGGACTCGACAAGTAGATCTCCAGGTAAGAGATTCTACTACTAGCTTCATGTTTAGAAGTATGAGACCATGTATGCCCCGACTTTTCATGTTAAGAATTAGACAGTACGTTGTCTGAGATAAATGTTAGTATGATGCAAATGACGATATAGTTATACTATAGCCTGTTATGTGTGGCAAGAGCTGTTATGGCCACGACGAATGTCGGGACGGAGAGTGTAGAGATGATTTATGTGACATGTTATATGCTGATGCCATGTGTATGTATACTGCAATTGGGGTACCTGTTAGCTTAATCTGTTAGAGTCGTACCTGCATGGGTGTCCTTCGGGATCACCACCTATTGAGGACTGTGTGGTCCGACGGGACACCAGTCTAGCATGGATATAGATATGACTCGAGTGACTCGACGGGGTCCTCGCATCCCGACTGTCCTAGGTGTCCCCCGGGGCACCGAAGACCAGAGCTACGTTCCTACGGGAGCGCATGATTGCACGTGTTCGGGAACGTGCCAGAGATTGGGTACCAGTTATCAGGACTCTAACAGGAAGTTAACAGGCACCTAGTGGGACTAGTAGTGGTGTAACGACCCAACTCTTTATACTAAGCTGAAGTCGTTACTAAAAGGAACAATGACAAGAGACACTTTTTTGAAACGAGGGAAGAATAAATTTTTCATTAAAAACGGAATATTAAAACACTGAAACATAAACGCGGAAGCAAAACTGAGTCCCCATATGGCATGTCACGGATCCTTCTCTGTCGCTCGCCAGCTTTCCTCTACCTTTACCTTCGCCTGAAATGTTAAACATAGAAAGAGTGAGTATAAACATATACTCAGTAAGGGACCTACTACTAGTCCCGCTAGGTGTCTGTTAACTTCCCATTAGAGTCCTGAAAATGGTACCCAATCTCTGGCACGTTCCTGAACACGTGCAACATGCGCTCCCGTAGGAACGAAAATCTGGTCTTCGGTGTCCCGAGGGAGCACCTAGGACATGCTGGTCTGTAGTGAACCCGGGGGTAACACTAAGACAATCGGGATGCGAGGACCCCGTCGAATCACTCGAATCATATCTATATCCATGCTAGACTGGCGTCCCGTCGAACCACACAGTCCTAAATAGGTGGTGATCCCGAAGGACACCCATGCAGGTACGACTCTAATAGACAAAGTTAACAGAACACCCTATCCATAGCATGTAGCATAACATAACATCATAACATGGCATGAGTATTAATCTTAACGTCCTTAATCATGTGATTAATATATCATGCATTAACAATCATCAACAGTCATCAACAACATACTACCGGTCATTAACATAACATCAGTCATCATCATTAATCATCAACTATCATCATAATCTCAGTATAATCATTATCATCAAATTATGCATCTTAGCTACCATCAATGCATAATCATAATTACATGCGGTCTCTTGAATTTAGTTCGAAGGTCTAGTAGGAGAATCTCTTACCTGGAGATTTTAGCCAAACAAGGTACTCCCTAGTTGACAGTAAAAATTCTCCAATTAACTTGTCCTAATCATAAAAGGAACACTTAGTATCTTAATTAATGAAATTGGCAATTGGCTAACACCCAAAAATCCTCCCAAATTAATTAACTTTCTAAAAATTGGGGTTGAAACCAATTCAACCTTGATTGGGAAAAATCCAAGATTTAGATCTTAAAAAGTTTAGCCAATTGAACCTTTTACAGAAAACCCAAATAGATCCAAAATTAAATTAATAAAACATTAATTTAATTTTATTGGCTTACCAAGGTTACTCAGATGGAGGTTGGAAAATCCTCTTATCCTTGATGAAAAATTCATCACTTTAAATCCTCAAGCTTCCAAAGAGACCAATCTTAACTTCAACTGAGGCGGCGACAGGAGAGGGTTATCTTAGGGAAGAAGATAAAGAACCTTTTTCTTTTTTCTTTAATTCCATCTTAAGCATTCCAATGCTATTTATAAACCCAAATAATAACAATAATAATAATAATTATTATTATTTCCTTTTCCTTTTCCTTTTAGGATATATATATATATATATAATATCAAAAAAATATACATATATCTTTATTCTCATTATCTTTCCTAAATCAATGACTTAATCTTAGGCATTTATAACCATTAGTAATAATAATAATACTTCTTTATTATTATTATTTTTCTCTCACCAAAATCTACAATAAATATATATTTATTTAAACCATTATTCTCTCTTATAAATATATATCTTTTTCGTCCAATCAAAATCAATCATCTCTCTCTTCATGAATTATTTTCTTTTCCAAATAAATATAATTATATTCCATAATATAATTAACTACACTTTTCCAAATTATTAATTAAATATATATATCCATATATATATACTCAATTAATTACAATTCCACCAAAACTAACTTTTCCCTCCAAAATCTCAAATTAACTTAAGTCCTCAATTAATTTAATCAATTAAATCTTTTCTAATAAATCACTTATAACTTCCAACATGAATTATCTTAACTCAACCATAACAACTTCACTCCATAAACAATATTTATCTTCCTACATAATAATTAATTATCTTCCACAATAACTAATTGTTATTTATCTTTCTTCAAAACAATTAATTATCTTCCACAATAATTAATTATTATTTATCTTCTCCAAAGTAATTAATTATCCTTTTACAAATAATTATATTTTCCCAAAATATAATTATTTTACTTTTTCTCCCTTACCAAATATCTTATCTCCAAAATACAATTACCTTTTCCTTAAATAGTTATATTTTAACAAATATAATTATCTTTTCCTTTAACATAATAATTATATATATATTTCCACGTATACATATAATTATCAAATCTCCAACAAACTTTCCATCCTACGGTTTAATTAAATAACGTCCATAATTATTTAATTAAATTCAACTTCAACAACACTAAAATCCACAACTTTACTTAATCCTCTTAACCTACCATTTAATAAAAACTCAACAAACACCACGTGTCAAAACCTCTAATTAATTAAATATTCATCCAAGAAATATTTAATTAAATTTTAATTCCCACTTAAATCAAATAATTCTCATTAAATGGATTCAAAATAACGCCCAATAAATTAAATCTAGATAAACAAAATTAAGATAACTGACTCCAAAATTATCTAAATTTTTGGGGCGTTACAAGTGGGTCCCTTACTGAGTATTTTTATACTCACTCTCTCCATTTTATGTTTTCAGGTAGAGGACGAGGCAAGGGCAAGGGCAAGCTGGCGAGCGACCCGAAGTGAGACCGTGAAGGGCCATAGGGACTACCGCTTCCGCTTATCTTTATTTCAGACTTTCCATTTGAGTTTGAGTACTTTTCATTACTTACCATCTTTTATGTAGATAGGGCCCGAGTAGGACTTCAGAACGCATTTACACTCTTTTTTTTTTTGCATGGCTACCTTGTTTAATTTTTCATAAATGAAATTTCTTAAACCGTATGCATTTTAATAAATTTTATGACTCAAACCACTTGTTCTATATTGAGTAATGACTTCGATTCAGTATAAGGAGTTGGGTCGTTACACATTACAAGAAAATTGGCATTTAACGATACAAAATAAGTGTCATGAACAGTTTCAGTGACACATATTTTGCATCTTGAAACCCTATAAAGATAGGACGTTTAACGACACATCTAAAAAAGTGTGGTTAATATTGCTTAAACGATATTGATTTAATGTCAATAATCAAATTCTCTTGAGATTTACCACCTACTACTATTAATTAGATTACGACACAAGAAAATTATATATTAAACAAAAATAAGTTTTGATTCAAAATAAAAATGTTGTTCCAAACATAGTAGAGTTTTATAGACATTTCCTTCCATGTATCCTTTTCTGGAAGAGATTGCCCTATAAATATATTTCATTTGTTCATTTGTTAGGGGTAATGACTCTTTATTGCATAGCCATGATTACTATAATAAAGTAACATATTATATATAATTTTTAAGTTATCCATATCTAAGAAAACAGAACTATGTGTATGTGTATATATATGATGCATTTGAATTTTGCTAAATTAAAACTACGTGTACCATAATATATGATAATTTAGAAAATTTTCATATACGCCTCTCTTATAATACAATTAAATCCTTACCTACATTTTTCTAATTTGTACTTGCCTAACATAAAACTTCGTTTAGCTGAGATAATGCATAAACTTTTGGTCCAAATATCCAAGATGAATTAGAATTGTTTTAGATATATATAATTTATATTATCAAATAAAAGTAAAGATAAAGTTCAAAACCAATGTCACGTTTATCGTAGATAATATGAAAAATAAATCCATTTGATCATGTTTGTTGTTACACTCCTATTTCGTCTAAAATACAAAGTGATTGACGAACATAGGCTAATCAATTCAATTGTGTTTAAACATTTTGTAGGACCCACTGGCCCTAACCAATATCATTATTACCATTACAATACGATTACTATTTCAATACGAAAGTTAAGAATCGTAGTAAAGTTAAAATGAGGAAGGTGATGATAATAGTAAATGTGAGAAATGATTCATGATATCCTATGTAAATGTGATTAAAAAAATACTTCACATACATTTGCAGTTGAGGCCAATGATGAATTTATTATACTAATTTTGATTATAGTTCGGTAAAGATGATCGAGATGAAAACATAAAAGAAAAATTGAAACAAATTCAAATCAAAAGTAACAAAGATGAAATTAATAATTGGTTAAAAATTACTATTGGTTCTTAAACTTTTCTAAAAGTAACCATTTGGTCCATGAATTTTCAAAGGTAATAATTTAGTCCCTAAACTTTCTAATTAGTACCAATTTAGTCTCTTCGTTATAAATTCTATTAACTTACGAATGAAATTATGAAATTACATCTATGTGTGGAGGTATTAAGTAAGTCATATCTTTATACGTGAGTCATATCTTCAATATGTATCAAGTAAGGAAGTTCAATTTACTGATTTTGATCTAGATTATCGATCATCTTTTTTTAGATAATTGGTATTGTGGCAAAGTTGAGATACTATAATTATCGAAAGTTGTGGAGGTAAAGATTCAACAAAGACGATGATGATTTTAAAAAAGATGTCATGGAGTTAATTATTGTTTTAGATGACCGGATTTTCATATTCTTTTATTATAAGAATATTCTTTATTTTGATTTTTTAATCTTATTGTTGTATACATTTTATAAAACTTAAGATAAGCAAAACGGGAACCTCATTCCTCTATCCCCTAGATCATGCAACCAACAAGCTTAGACTAATTACTATATTGAGTTTTAGCAAAGATAAGTACGTAATTGAAGGTACAATGACAATTACAGTAGCCCACGTAATTCAAACAACAATTTATGGTGATTAGGATTTGCAAGAGCAGATAAAATAACAAAATAAATTGAATAAAAGATTTAATTGAATCATTGTGTTAAAAGAAGTGGAACGAAGGGCACCAATTAGAAAGAAAAATAAAGGAAGAAATAAAAGAATAGTTAGGGTTTTGAAAGAGCAAAGAGTAGGAAATAACAGAGTTTGAGGAGGAAATGCCATTTTTAAGAAATATATGATAAAAAAGGAGTAGAATGGGAGGAAACCATAAATTTACCCTTTTTTTTTTTCTCTAATAACTTATTCTACGCTCTTTTCCTTTTCTCTAAATACATTTATTTTTCAAGGAGGATGACATGTGGCACAGTCTCACCAATTCCGTTAGTAGGTTAATAGAATTTCTAATCCATGGACTAAATTAGAAAGTTGGGTGTCTAAATCGTTATTTTTAAAAGCTTAGGGCCAAGTCATTATTTTTAAGAAAGTTTAAGGACCGGTAGTGATGAGTAATCTTCTATTTATATATGTATATTTTTTTTTCTCCATTATACCATTGAGTTTAGTTCTATATTCCAAATTATTTTTTGGTTTTATGGTAAATTTATTTTTAATTTTACTTTTTTGTAATATATATAATTATAAAAGACACACCTTCTTCCACTACCTTTTGAGTTAATAATATTTAAGTTTAGTGGAATTAAAATATGCACTACGTGAAAAGTTAAATGCAAATGAGTTTTCATTTACCCATTATTTTTTTAATTAATTGTACTTAAGTTTAGTAGAAATGTGAAGAGTTGGAATGTAAAAAGTTTTTCATTTACAATTTTACAAATTAGTTATAAATTAAATATCTTATTAATTCAATTAACAATACAAATTTAAAACTTAAAAGTTGAAAAGTTCATTTTTTTTTTATATAAAATGCTTTATTTATTTCTTTTTACCAACGTTGTTATTAAGAAATTTGGATTCATCCAATGGATTGTATAATGAGACTAGATTGATATGTTGATAATTTAGCAAAAATATTATACATGTTGAAATAGCAATGAGTGATCATGTAGGAAAACAAGTTTTTCTTCCACGAATACCATTAAACCCACAAAATGAAAATGGATATCCATTCAAGTTCAAGAGAAAACAATTCCTCATTCATTTATGCTTTGCAATGACAATTAACAAAGCATAATGACAACAATTTCTAATGTTGAAATATATCTTTTTGAAAAATGAGTTTTCTCACGGACAACTTTATGTTACACTATCGCGAGAAATTTCAATGAAGACAACAAAAATTTGAATCAAGCCCATAGTTGACAATAAGTTACTTTCAAATTATAAAAATAAAATATTGCTTATAAATAAATCATTTTTTTTATATACATACAAGTCTTACATTTATATTCTTATATTTTAATCTTTTTTTCCATGTACATATAATTCTATTACATCTAGAATTTCGTACATTTAAATTTAGTATAACCAAAACATATACATGGAATGTTTACTTATAATTTAAAGTTAGACTCTTTCGCCGGTTTAACCAAATGTGAGTAAAGTATTAATTAGGGTGTGAAAGGAATACCAAATGAGGGTTTGCCATCTTTGATTTGAGTAACGTCCAGGTTCAATGTACCATTACTTTTGTGAGTACAAAACCAACCCCGCGTGTGATACACTTTATTCATAGACACCGCCGCCAAGAATGTCACTACAAAACCAAATAGTATATATAAAAAAGATAAAAGTATGTTATGTATATTTGACTCAAATCTTTTGTCTTGACTACGAATTTTTGTCATCTATTTCTTCAACTATTTAATTTTTTATATCCTAATACAGAGATTAAATATATTTTTTAATTGCACATATGAGATATACTAGTAGTATGTCATCCATGACAAATTTTGAACTTTTTAAGTCATCTGGATTTTTGACATATTTTGATATGAATTCAACAAGCTTGAATTTTTTTGAATGAAAATGAATTTCTTTTAAACATTTTTTTTCTAAATCATTCAAGATAAGTCCATAAAATTTTTATGGAGATAATTTCTTTATAAACCTAAAATAATTTTGCAATTTGCCAAGATTCAAAACTATTTTATTCATTTTTTTTCTTTATATTTCGTGAGGATTAAAAAAGAAATATTAAGAATAGATTAAGAAGCAAATATTATGTTATGTTATTTATTATTCTATATTTGTAAATAATATATATATATATATGGAAAATTATTTAAAATAGATGTAGATTAACTTGGATGTACAAATGTACACAGAAATATATCACAAAACAACAAAAAGATTGTGGCATTTGGGGTCGTGGTCGCCATCATAAAATCTTACAATATGATCTCATCCCTTGTAAATTCACCGCTAATTAAATTTAAAATGGGAAAGTTTTAATTTTCTTTTCCAATTAAACAAAAAGAAAGAAAGCTGATTACACAATTTAAAGAAAGGGTTGCATAAACTAAAATATTAATAAATATAATTATTTTTTTATTTTTTATTGAGATTAAACTCCAACAAATTATTATCTACGTTACCTATCACGATCTATATTGGATAAATTATTATATTTGTAATTATTTTTAATAGTTTTACCATTTAAAACAATTTCTTTTAAAGGAATGATAATTTATTAAACTTCATCGTCCTTTTAATTCCGTTAAAATTGATTGAAAACCCCACTTAGGAATTATTTAAAATTAGGTAATAGAAAGATGGTCAAGGATTGAAAATGAGTATTTAGTAAAAGTTAAAAATTAAAAATATAAATCTTAAAATTTATGATCAAATTGAAACAAAACTCAAATATTAACGATGAAATTATAACATTTGAAAATCTAAGAACTAAATTGAAATCAAACTCAAAATTAAGTCTCAAAATAAAATTTTAAACTTTAGGAACCAAATAAAAATTAAATCCAAAACCTAGAACTAAATGAAAATATGACTCGTAAATTTTGTTCAATCAAATGTAAAAAGATATTTTAAATAAAAAATTTGTTGAAAATGTTAACAAATAAAGCAAAATTTCATAGTCGATTAAACATTTGTTAGTGTTTGTCTACTTCTACTGCAAAAATAAAAATAGATAGACAAGAGTATAAGAATAGCTTATTGCTGTTTATTAATATTTATCAATTGTATTTGAGATCTTTTCAAAAATATAAAAAAGCAATAAAATGTTTATTCTATAGAATAATTCAAAAAACGGAAAAAACTCAGAGACCCACCTTTGCGATCATTTAGATATGACTATAATCTATACGCGATCATTTATATATGACTATATACGCGATCGTTTAAATATGATTACAACTTATATGCGATCGTTTACATATGACTACAATTTATACACGATCATTTAGATATTACTACAATTTATCTTTTCAATTACATCGTTTAATTTTGTTCATTAATCGTTTAATTTGGTTACGTTTAAATTTGGGGACCTAAATCTAAATGATTTTTTATTCAAAATTTGGTACATAGTTTTTTTTAATTCTTTTGTTACACGATTGTTTAGATTTATTTATCGTTTACTTTTTTTTACACGATCTCTTTATACAATTTTTAAATTTTTTTTTACACGATCGTTTACATTTGGTTTCTTTTAATTTTTTTACAAGATAGTTTACATTTGGGTATTCCAATTTAAATGATTTTTTTCAAGATCCTTTATACCCGATATTTTAGATTTTTCTATTTTTTTTGTACACGACGTAAGAAAAGGAAAAAAAGAAAAACGATGAAAAGAGATCGCAGAGAAAAAAAAACTCAAGAGGAAGACGAAATAAAAGCACGAAGACAAATGACAAGAAAAAGATAGAAGACAAACCTAGAATATTTAAAAAATGGATAACTGGCTTTGTTATACTACACATAAATAGTTTGATATTTTTGTTATACAAGTTTCCATTGTATTTTGCTATATTTACCCATCTTTTATATTTGGAAACGGTTGTACTAAAATGGGATACATTTAACAAAATTGAATACTTAAGAAGAGGAAAGGAGGAAGAAGAAGCGCGTGAGGAAATGAGAGTGGGCCCCGTGTCAGGCACGTGATCCCTTTTTGTTGTTCTTAGAAATAAAAATAAAAATAAATATCAAGCAGAGAATTTCGTTTTCGTTTTCGTTTTTCCTTTTCAATTCCCTTTTTTATTAGTGTTCCTTCGTCCATAGCCAACCAAAATCTGATTCTCTTCTTCTCTTCTCTTCTTCTCCACTCACTCACTCTACATTTCTCCAATTACCCACTGCCCTAATCCTCCCTCTCATGACGACGCCGTCGTCATTCGCCGCCTCCACCTCCTCCGTCTTCACCGATCCCACGGTTCAGATTCCTACCTTCCATGGCCTTAAATCCTCCACTTCCCTTGCTTTGGCCAGACATCTCCGCCTCTTCGCCCCTTCTACTTCCTCTTCTTCCTCTTCCCGTCCTCTGCTTGTTCGAGCTGTCTCCACGGTACAACCCATCTCCCCCCTTTTTCTTCTCCGTTTTCCGTTTCTACTCTTTCTACTGATTTTGGCGTTTTTACTGCTCTGGATCTTTGTATTTGTTCTAATTGCATGTGGGTTTGCTTTGATTTAATCCTATTTTTGTTTCCCTTTTGTTTTTCTTCTCTAACTTTAACGCTGTTCTGTTTTAGATTGTAATAAATGCAGATGCGATTTTGTTTGTTTTATACTTTCTGTTTGGACGGTTCGGCCCAGAAGGGCTATTTCTGTTTTCTCTTGTGTTTGATGAACTCATTTCAAGAGAATTTAACTTGGGATGTTTTCTCTTTTACCGAATGTGGGTTCCCCTGAATTTGTTTTAGTTGGAAAAGTGGTTGTGTTGTAAGTGGAGTTCATCACTAATTGCAGCAGGGTGTCGAAAGATTTCTATTGCGCTTCATTTGTAATCGAATATATTCTGCTTTCTATTTTCTTGGCTACTAAAATTACTTTTTGGATGGGTTCTCTTTTCTTTTACTTTCTGCTCTACTTTGGGCACACGTTCGTAGATTATCTTAAAAAATAAGCTATATGTTTCTTTCATTCATTGCATTTGTCTGTATTTTTAACCCATTCCACGGAATGGAGCATGTTTGAGAGATTTTAAAAGGATTAAAATCACTTTTATCTTGTTTAAAATTACTTTGGTCTCAAAATCAGTTCAATGATTAATTTTACACTAACATATTTTTTACTGTTAAAATTAATTTTGAATGATTATAAATATTTTTAGTGATTTTGAAAATGATAAAAATGATTTTAACCATTTTAGAAGCACTCCAAAACATGCTCGAATGCTGTTGGAATAATTCTTTTTGATTCATGTATTTTTGCTATCTAGAGATATGTTTTGGATTAATTAGGTGAATTTTTACTGAGCTAGATTCTTATTCTGTAAAATTTATGGCTTAATTTGCAGCCTGCGAAGCCAGGGGTTGCTGCTGAGCCAAAGCGTAGTAAGGTTGAAATTTTCAAAGAACACAGTAATTATATAAGATACCCTCTTAATGAGGAGTTGTTAACGGATGCCCCTAACATAAATGAGGCTGCCACACAATTGATCAAATTCCACGGGAGCTATCAGCAGTATAATAGGGAAGAGCGTGGACAGAGGTCTTATTCATTCATGCTTCGTACCAAGAATCCTTGTGGGAAAGTGTCGAACCAATTGTACTTAACAATGGATGATCTTGCTGATCAATTTGGAATTGGAACACTTCGTCTAACCACCAGGCAAACATTTCAGCTACATGGAGTTCTCAAGAAGGATCTGAAGACAGTTATGAGCTCCATTATTAGAAGCATGGGTTCAACTCTTGGTGCTTGTGGTGATCTGAACAGGAATGTTCTTGCTCCAGCTGCTCCACTCGTGAGAAAAGATTACCTTTTTGCACAGCAAACTGCAGAAAACATTGCTTCTTTGTTAACTCCTCAATCAGGATTTTATTATGATATGTGGGTAGATGGGGAGAGATTCATGTCATCAGAACCTCCAGAAGTGGTGGAGGCACGTAATGACAATTCTCATGGAACGAATTTTCCAGATTCTCCTGAGCCTATTTATGGAACTCAATTTCTCCCTCGAAAATTTAAAATTGCAGTGACTGTGCCAACAGATAACTCTGTTGATATTCTGACAAATGATATTGGCGTTGTTGTCATTTCTGATGCTGAGGGGGAGCCTCAAGGATTCAACATATATGTAAGTGGATTCAGGACTTACAGAGATTAGAGATTTGGAGTTGATATTGTTATTTATTCATTTTTGATAAAATTTCCTTGCCCCTATAGCATTTTTGCTTAATGATCTCTGCTGCAGGTTGGAGGAGGCATGGGAAGAACTCATAGAGTTGATACCACTTTCCCTCGATTGGGGGAGCCATTAGGCTACGTTCCAAAGGAAGATATTTTATATGCAGTTAAAGCTATTGTAGTTACACAACGTGAAAATGGTAGAAGAGATGATCGCAAATATAGTAGACTAAAATATCTGATCGGTTCCTGGGGGATTGAAAAATTTAGGAGTGTTGTAGAGCAATATTATGGGAAGAAATTTGAACCCTTTCGCGAATTACCAGAGTGGAAGTTTGAAAGTTACTTGGGGTGGCATGAACAGGTTAGTTTTAACCCTGTAAGACATCTATTTTTATTAGTTCTGGTATTTGAATTGTAATTTCTTTAACTACTGAGGTGAAGTCTAATGTGATCTCCTATATTCAGCCTGCAGTATTCACACTGAAATGTTCAATTCCTGTTGGCTTAATATCTACTAATCTAATATCACTCTTTAGTTTTAGATTATCTATCATCTGTTAGAACTATTAAAACTATATGCACAGTTATTTTGAATGACAATAATTTGTTGAAGACATGGAATGTTTATTGTTTTAGTTGCATTTTTTTCCAATCATGAATGTCGGACTCTTACCTATGTTGAATTAGTATCTATTATAAGTTGAACAAGTATCTTCTATTTATATATTGAATTAGAACCTGTTTTATCTTTATATTTGGACATATTCATGGCAAATGATTTTCCATTAGGATCAATTAAGCTTGAAAATATTATCATATTATTAAATGTGTATCGTAATTAAAAATGTCAGTTAAAGTGATATGGGTCCAGTTTGACATGAGGATATCATTGGAAATTTAATTTTCCTTTTAGGCAATAATGAATGTTGATAACAAATAGCATCATGTCTTGGAAAATAAATACAACAGTCAGTATTAGTAATGTCGAACTTGTTTCTTTTGGAGACACCAGAAGCCACCAGCAAATAAATTATTTCCCTTGAGGGCTAGCTTTAGTCCCTTGGACTTCAACATTTATTGTACTCCTTGTTTGAGAATGTTATCTACCTTTCAGGGGGATGGTCACTTATATTGTGGACTACATGTTGATAGTGGTCGTATTGCTGGGAAAATGAAAAAGACTTTAAGAGAGGTGATAGAGAAATATAATTTGGATGTTCGGATTACCCCAAATCAAAACATTATCCTGACCAACATTCGCAGTGCGTGGAAGCGACCCATTTCCACAGTTCTTGCACAAAGTGGCCTGCTGGTAAACTACTATTCTTTGGCACTACTTGGTGATTGAGTTCTCTCTGTAATATAAAACTTAAATGCTTTATCTTGGCATGAAGATCTCAATCGATTTTCATAGAATTGAGTAGTTTCAACTCCTCAGTCTGTCTATAAAAACATGGCTCACGTGATATTGAAAGTTGCTTGTGTTGATAAGATACCTGGTGTAAGGATCAATAATATGCAAATGCACAACTCATAATTGATGCTGAGCTGCTGATGCTAGGATGGATATATAGATTTGTGGTTTAACTTGGAAGTTGGAACAATAGATTTGTTTTCCCCCTTCTGTTGTGAAACATTTTTTGTTCGCTTGTACTCATTGCTTTTGCATTTTACTTGACTGATTTTGCTGTACAGCACCCAAGGTTTGTAGATCCCCTTAACATAACTGCGATGGCATGTCCAGCTATGCCACTTTGTCCTTTGGCAATAACAGAAGCTGAGAGAGGAATTCCAGATATCCTTAAGCGAGTTCGAGCTGTATTTGAAAAGGTATATTTTTGGTGGTCATACGCAACCACCTGTTTTTTCACACCTCGGCTCAAGATGTGAGGGGGCTTGCCTATATCCCTATTTACATTGGGAAGAAAATAGCTTGATTTTAAATTTCATTGTATGCCAATACGCATTGGCCTGCTGAGAGGATATAATTGAAAACTATTTAAGTGTAAGGGGGCTATATAAATTGAACAATTTTAAACAATTGGGAATAAATTGTAAAGTTACCTGAACATCAGTAACAAAAATATATATTTAGATGAAACATAAGTTTCACGAAAATTTAGGCACTGATGGCTGTGTTTTCCTGTTATCAGGTTGGTCTGAAGTACAGTGAATCTGTTGTCATAAGGATAACTGGTTGCCCAAATGGTTGTGCCCGGCCTTATATGGCTGAACTTGGATTGGTAGGCGATGGTCCTAACAGCTACCAGGTATATCATGAATTGCAGGCCAATGATTTACTCCTTGCTAAGTGGAAACTTTTGGGAATGCGTACTCAGATTCTATATATTTGTGAAATTTTAGTTTCTTATGAAAAAAAAGTTCATATTTTTCTGCTGCTTCATGTATATGTGTGCTTATCTTGTTCAGATATGGCTTGGGGGAACACCCAATCAAACGTCACTGGCAAGGACTTTTATGGATAAGGTTAAGATCCAGGACCTTGAAAACGTTTTGGAACCTTTATTTTATCATTGGAAGCGCAAACGGCACTCTAAAGAATCGTTTGGTGCCTTCGCAAACCGCTTGGTGAGTGTGTAATCAATGGACTCTACAGATCTTTTTGTTATTGTCTTGCTTTAGCTGATAAACTATGATAATTCTGATTAAATGCTCATCAGGGGTTTGAGAAGCTTAAAGAGCTAGTTGAAAAATGGGATGGTCCTGTTCTTTCACCAGCACGTTACAACCTGAAGCTTTTTGCTGACAAAGATACATATGAGGCCATGGATGACCTTGCAAAGCTTCAGAATAAGAATGCCCATCAATTAGCAATGGAAGTAATCCGCAACTACGTGGCTGCTCAACACAATGGGAGGACCGAATGATTTGGTAAGAGAGTGTTTAAATTTTGTCGCCTTAGAAGCTGATGTTAAAAAAGGGTGAATGAGTCTAGTCATTTTCTCCTTGAGCTTGTTACTGTTTTGTAACAGCTGGAATGAATGGATACTGCTGGATTTGGTATAATTTTGTACCCAAAGTTAATTGTTTGTCTGCATGAGCTTTGTATTTACGGTTTTCTTGGATCTCTGTATCTTATTATTTTAAGGTTGCTTCTAATAAAATTACCTCCTTTCCAGCTTCTTCTCGTGTGATCTGTTCTGTCTAGACTGGGAAATTTAGATGGCATTGTCGATAGCACAGAAATGTTTGTTTTGTTGTTCATGTGTCTTGTGGGAGGTTTTTTTCGCAAGAGTTGAGAATGTGTCTTAAAAAGAAGTTTTTGCAAGAAGAATTTATTTTTCTTTTCATGTTGAGTGGGAGTTGATTTTGGCAAGAAGAGTTCATGTTGTGTGGATAAGTTTTTGCTTGAAAAAGAGTTAGATTTCTGATGTAAGTTTTGCGCCAGAAAAGTTGATTTTTGTTCAATATAGTAAAAAAAGTTTAGAGGCATGGAGAAACTCATTCACGAGTTTGAGAGGACAAAAAGGATCGACTTTTTTCTCTTCAAAGAAACAGGTGGGAAAAAAAACAAATATAAGGTAGGACGGGTGAAGTTGAGAAGTTTGGAAAGTTGCATAGTCTTGGTGGTCATTGTGTAAAAAGTTTATATAGAATTTGGCATCGATGACCCATTTTTGTTCAAATGAAAAAAAGACCCAATGTTTTTAGAAAACTAGTATTTTTATCCTTTCGTTTGCTTGTAATCGTTGTATATATCTACAGTAGGTCCTAGATATATGCAACGATAACGAGCGATATATGGAGATATATATATCTATTGTACTTACACCAGTTCAAGGAAGATGTGCTCGAGTGTAAGAACTTGAGGTTGGAAGAAGTGCCTCCTGCACAAACATAAGAGTGAGACTAGTTTATGATGATGATGCTAACATTTGAAACGAGATATTATGATTTAGGAGTCAATCAATTGTTAAACTTTGGAACATGTTATTATAGTTCGGAGGCCATGGTCCACCATTGTCAAACTTTGGGTAAGGATATTATATGGTTTAGGAGTCTATCAATCTTCAAACTTCGGAACATGATATTATAGTTCAGAGGTACTGGTCCATCATCGTTAAACTTTGGCTAAAGATATTATGATATAGGATCAATTATTTTCATAGATGCATGGACACAGATGTGGTCATGGACAACATAACGAATGTTTGTACTACAAATCGGCCACAGCGGTACTTGAGCAATTAGATGAGCAATAACAACCAGAAAATTAAGAGGAACTAGAGTAGCGACGGTGACAACCAACTCGAAATCGACAACGTCTAGATTATGGGACACATTAATTTTTCTTTTTAATATTGTACTAATACATAACATTCTACCTTACATTTAATTAATTTTTAATTATATTACTTAAAATTTACACAATAAATATTCATAGGGAATTATATTAATATAGATCGAAGGGATAACTAACATAAATTTTACACTCAAATTATGAAATTTTGATAAATGATTGATGGTTACAAATTAGAAAGTTAAAAAAAAAAAAAATTGAAAGAAAATTCTTCAATTTGAAAATACAAAAGAACCACATTTTTTTTTGTAAGTTTCAAATGATATTTCAATAATAGGTTTCAATGACGATATCATTTATCCATACAAGTTACAACGTATTAACAATAATTTACAAAAGTACAAAAGAGTGGCCGATAGGATAGAACTCCTGTCTGACATCTTATCTCTTTTGAATCTTTCTTTTTGGAAAAGATTAATTTATTTATGTACTTTTTTTAATACAAAAGTAAAAATATACTTTTCATTCTGGTTGGAAATAAAAATATACTTTTCATTCTGGTTGGAAATCCAACTAGGGCTCGAAAATATTGAAGTTGTAATAAGAATCATTATCGATTGAAAATCCAACTAGGGCTCGAAAATATCAAAGTTGTAATAAGGATCATTATCAAAATCGATATCATTGATGGATGAATCTGAAAGGTTTGCGATATCTTCAGGTTCATCTTGTTTGTTGTCGTCAGAAGTATTGTTGATGATTGTTTCCATGACCGCCTGGAGGTTTGCTTCAGACTTTGCTCCGACAATGGATGTCAGGATTGAGTTCTTTGCGAGAAGGAATTGGTCTTCTTCTTCTCGTGAGAGATGAGCATTGGTTTAGAACCATTTCGCTATTTATTCCACGCTCAGATGGGAATAGTCATATTTATCTCACCATTTGACGCGCAAAATCTTTCCCAAGATTTTGAACTTTGCTTTGGATGAAAGCCGGTGACTCCAACAGAATATCCAAAACACTTGAAAATAAAGAGAGAATCTATACGTCGGCGAAAGTGCAGACGAATAGATGGTTGTTGAGAAGTGGCGGTAAGCTCGTTGGACCTCAACTGGGAAGATCTCTGTAGTTAGCGCGAAACAGCTCCACCATTTTTGAAGCCAATTTAGAAAATTAGTTTTGTAAGATTTCTTATAAAACGTAATAAACCAAAAGTGGTTGTGTGACTCATGCCAAAGTACCTTGTACCAAGCTTCCATGTAGTCTTGTATGTGTACGATTGAGGATTAAACAACTTGTAAAATTTATGGGAATAAACATTCCTTGAAGCCAATGGGATTGTGTTAGAACCCTATAGATTTTTAGCTTGGAATAGACATTTTCTCTAGGTTATTCCGATCTCTGGAGAAATCACTCATATTCCAGATTGGAATAACCCAGAGAAAATTGTCTATTCCAAGCTAAAAATCTTTAGGGTTCTAACACCATCCCATTGGCCTCAAGGGATGTTTGTTCCCAGAAAATTTTACAATGTGTTTAATCCTCAATCGTACACGTACCGAGACTACGTGGAAGCTTGGTACAAAGTACTTTGGCATGAGTCATACAACCACTCCTGGTTTATTACGTTTTATAAGAAATCTTACAAAACTAATTTTCCAAATTGGTTCAAAAAATGGTGGAGCTATTTCGCCCTAACTCTAGAGATCTTCCTAGTTGAGGTCCAACGAGCCTACCGCCACTTTTCAATAAGCATCTATTCATCTGCACTTTCGCCGACATATAGATTCTCCCTTTATTTTCAAGTGTTTTGGATATTCTGTTGGAGTCACCAGCTTTCATCCAGAACAAAGTTCAAAATCTTGCTCTGATACCATTAAGGGCATAACATGTGTCTTGACAATATTGTTATGTAACATGACTTCTCTTATTACCGATTAAATTTGCGATTGGCAGATGTTTTGTCCAAAAAAAAAAAGGAAAAATAAAAGAAGGATTTGAATTCAAAATTATGAGTTCAAGAGATAACATAACCTAATAATGTTAAAATAACACGACTTCGTCTCGTTTCCATTTGTAAGATTACATGTGAAAGTTTACACTTTAGATTGATATATAAAGTTATATTTGAGTTATTTTTTATTGAGTTAATGTTTAACTTCTATGATGAAGCATTTTCACTTAGAGATCCATCCATAGAACAAGAAGACAAATAGCTTTTATTTATACATATAAAAACACATAGCAATACATTGATCCAAAGACCTTATATTATTCACATTTTCCATGTTCCTTCTATAGTGCAAAAGAAAATTAGAAATCCATTATCCTAAAAACCACCATTTCTTCCACACCTTTCTTCTCTCAAAACAAACAGACACACATACACACACACACACACTATATATATATATATATATATATATATATATATATATATATATATAAATTTCCTCCTCTCATTACCAAAGTAATTAATTAAACAAGAACACCCTTAATTAGTTACTTACTTGAGCCTCTTTTGAAGAACCAAAAACTTACTTAGGAAACGTAGGTATTTGCAGCTGAGGAGGCCAATCAGAAGGCAATTGAACTTGATCCCACATAGTAACTTTTTGAACAACATCACCACTATTATCTCCAAAAATCTCTGTCTGGAAAAACACTGTTTTTCCAACAGGACTCTCAATCAAAGCTTCTGATCCAAAATTGTTTTGGTTCAACTTGTAACATGTCCTACATGTCACCGCAATTGGCTCACACCCTTTTGGAATTTGATCAAACCCTTTTATCGAAAAGTGGACACTCACAACATTAGCGATTGCTGAAAACAAAGACAAATTTATGTTTGGAAAAACATTGAAATAAAATGGACCATCTCTTAAATTTGATTCAACTAAAGCAATTAGTGAATCTTCAAGTTTTTCAATTCTATTGTCACGTAGACATAAAATTATGGAAGCATTTGGAGGGATTTTTTTGGTTAGGGTTTTTACACCAATTTGAACAAGGCCTATGTTCATTGTGTTGAATCTTCCAAAATCACTAGGAGGGGTTTGATTAAATAATCTGAAAAATCCTCCTTTATTGCCAAAGCTAATATGGGCTTCTGTGGTTTCGATGGAAGGATCAGAATTCTTTGAAGGAAAAATAAAAAAGTGGTTTTTTCTTCTTTCTTCATAGATTTTGTGGATTGGGACTTTTGGCATCTTCCATTTCACTAAACTTTTCCCTTTTTCAACATATTCTTCTTTTTCTAATGAATGATCACCAACAAATTTCTTGGAGCTGCAAGACTTAAGAAAGAGTGACATTTTTTTTTCCTTCTTGAGACAAGAACCGATGATAAAAAAATAATAGCGCACCTCTTTTGATATTTTGGTTTCTTTGAACACAACAAATATATGCTAAGAAACACTTGGGAAATATTTTTTTTTGATGCAATGTGTGGTTGTTCCAATTTGAAGAAATGCCACCTTTATAGGAGTGTCACGAGTGTGTGAATTATTGAGGGTAGAGAGAAAGCTAAGAGAGATAAATTAAAGACAAAATAGTACAATGTAAACTTGTCGAGGAAGTTTGGCCAGTTGATTGGTTAAGTTTTCTAATCCATGGAAAAGGGAAAGAAAGTCTTTGGAGTCCCTTTACATAATAGTAATAATAATAATAATAACAATAACAATCGAAGTTATTTATAAAATATAATAAAAATTTTAGATTTAAATCGATAAATTTTTATCGATCTCATTTTTAAATATTAATAGATTTTTATCAATATTATCGATAGAAAAGTTTACCAATATCTATATTATTAATGGAATATTAAAATTTTCAATATTTCTTTTGATAAATCTTTTGCTTCATTTTACTATTTTTAAAAATCTTTTAATAATAATAACTCAATCTTTAAATTATATATTTAATATGACGTATGGTGTCATGTTTAACTCTAATCATGGTCATAGTTGTTAATACTAGTCTATACCTATAGTATATATAAAATCTTTAATATGGAGAAACTTTTTTCTCTCTTTTATACCATTGAGTTTAGTCTTATGTTCCAAATCAATATTTGGTTTTATGGTAAATTTATTTATTTTTTATTTTTTGTAATATATATAATTATAAAAGGCACATCCCTCCTACTATATTTTGAATTAATTATACTTAAGTTTAGTGGAACTAAAGTATGCACAATGATAAAAGTTAAATGCAAATGATGTTTTATTTACCTACTACTTTTTTAATTAATTATACTTAATTTTAGTAAAATTAAAGTATAGGATGTGAATGGTTGAAATGTAAATGGTTTTTCATTACATTTTAGAAATTAGTTATTAATTAAATATCTTATTAATTTTAATTATCAATATAAATTTAAAGACTTGAAAGTTGAAAAGTTTTTGTAACATTTTTTCTACTATATAAAAGGTTTCTTTGGTTTTTTTCAACCAACGATGTTATTGAGAAATTTGGATCTATCCAATCGATTGTGTAATGAGACAAAATTAGTATGTCGATCATTTAGCAAAAATATTATACATGTTGAAATAGCAATGAGTAATCATGCAGGAAAACAATACCATTAAGCCCACCAAATAACAATGGATATCCATTCAAGTTCAAGAGAAAACAATTTCTCATTCATTTATGCTTTTGCAATGACAATTAACAAAACACAACGACAAACAATTTCTAATTTTGAAATATATCTTCCTGAAAAATGTGTTTTCTCATGGACATTTTTATGTTGCATTATCTAGAGGAATTTCAATGAAGACAACAAAAGTTTGAATCAAGCTCATAGGTAACAATAAGTTACCTTAAAATTGTACAAAAAAAAAATGTTTATAAAGAAATTCTTTTTTATATCCGCAACTGTTACATTTAAATTTTTATATTTTAATCTAATTAATTTTGTAACTTTTTTTTCTATGTACATCAAATTTTATTACATTTTGAATTTTGTACTTTTAAATTTAGCACAACCTAAACATATAAACATATGCCTGCAATGTTTACCATAATCTAAAATTACACATTTTACATGTCTTTTACTAGTATACTATAAACACAATAAATTAATAAACCTTTCATCTAATTTATATTTTATATGAGAGTTGATATATAGAGGGAAACTTAAATCATCCAAGAGCAGATGAATATTATTTATAATTCATCTCATCCTTAATATCTTAATATCTAATTACTTCCTCTAATTTTTAACAAAACCTCACACACATATATTAAAAGAAAAAAAATATATACTGAATTAGGAAAATACCCCTTCACTTTAAAAAGTATTAATATTAATATACCCTAAACCACTTTTTAAAAAGTTCAAAAAATTACTCCCGCAATTAAACAAAGACTTGAAATTTCAAAAAGTTGTATGTAATTGTTTTAAAAAGAAGTTCAATAAAGCTCAGTAGTGTGTATATACTTTAATATAATGTTTTGGATCCATTTTATAAAGGAAAAAAATGAGATCAATGTCTATATATATGATTTTTTTTTCAATTTTTATTATTCAAGTTAAATTACTCATTTTTCATAAAAGTTCAAAATAATTTAGTTCATATGGAGTATAATTAACATTTTAGCTTTTATAGTTTTGATGAAATTCTCCGGATAATGTGATCTATGTATGATAGAGATTATCTTTCGTGTATTATTTTTGAGGTTTTTTTTTTAAAAAAAACAGACAAAGAAATACTAAATTTATATTAATTTAACATTTGTTTTCATTTAAAAATATCATTCCAAAAGAAATTGTCCCTAAACCCTAAAGAAAGAAATACTAAGTTGAAAAGCTAAGTCTAATTCTCAACTTCTATGATGGCTTCTATTCAAGTTACCAACTAAGTTTTAGTGCATTAAAATTGGACCATACAAAAAACAATAGTTTAATTATTATAATTATTGTTATAATGGGGATCTTAATGAATCAACATTCCTAAGAATAATTTGCATTTATATGATATAATATATAATAATTATAATAACGTAAGAAAAAAGTGTTGGAGATTTGAGGGGTTGGATTTATACTTTTCTAGGATAGTGATTTATACGGTTGTTTCAAACAAAGTGTTGGCATCCACTTGAATAATTAATTAAGTTGGCAATTAATTAAATAATATTTCAATCATATTTAAATAAATATATTCACATAACTTATAGTTTAAATTAAATTAAATTAGTAATTAATTTTTCAATTAATTAATTTTTAAATAAAATATCTTATATTTAATTTAATCCAAATTTGAATCAAATTCAAATATAAATTTTTCTCAAAACTTATAGTTTTAATGTTTATCATATATACATTAAATTCTAATCTATAGTTTTAAATATATGAATCTAATCTACATTAAATTAATATTTAAACTCATTCAAATATTTTATCCTCTAATAAATTTATTTTCAATCATATCCTAAATTAAATTTATATAATAAAATTTAATTAAAATATAAACTTTATGTTATAATGTATCACCATACATTATATTGATTCCCAAAGTAAATTTGAACATTTCAAATTACAACCAATATATATATAAACCTCATTTCCCTTTACAAGCTAGTAAGAGGATCTAATGGAATTATAGATTAGAAGCTACAATGATATGAGATTAATTGGCTAAACTCTTTAACCACATTAATCAATATTCGTTAACTGTGTGTACACTCTACTAAAGACTCACTACTGAACTCTTCTCATTGTAGATATTTTTATGTGTCCACGGGTATAGACCAATAACAGTAAGTTAGTCTTCACAAGTGTTCGTAACACCAATTAGGTCAAATTACCGTTTTACCCCTAGGTTTCTTCTAGTCCTTAAATACCAGTTTCTCTTCTAATGAGTTACTTGTTTATGATCCAACTAATAAATAGAAACCCCTCTTGTGCCATAGAGAGGGTAGGACCGTTTGTTTAAGTCCCAGACACACCATTTAAGGAAACACTCATCTACATACCCTAAAGTCAAGAAGGAGCGAATTTCATCTTGTGTGATTAAATTCTCAGTTTCCCACTCGGTCTTATCCCCAAAATGACAAGTATATCGAGTTGACAATCTGACCACTCTCGCTCGTACAAATGAAAGGACAATCCCTCACGAACAGGAGTTCATAATACATTTAGGATTAAGACTAAGTTACCTAGGTCATCCTAATGAAATAGAAATCTAATTAGTTAACGGAGTTACTGTAAGACGCGTACCTAAATTAGGAATTTAAAATTTTGGTTAATAAAGTTTAAGTTTTGATTACCTCTTTGTGTTAAGTTTTCTTATCACCTAAAATATAGTATTTATGTTAAGTTTAAGAGGTTAGGCGATTAAGCAAGGCTAAGAACCTCAAGACCGAGAGTTTTTGGCGTTTAATGTGTCAAGGATACTTAAAGTCATACCGCATCTCGCATAGCAAGCAAGGGCGTGTGTGGGGCAGGGTATGACAGTTTGGTATCAAATGATAGTTTTGGAAAACCTGGTGGTATAAATTATATTTTTGGATCTAAGTGCTTAAGTTATTCTTGTAAACAATAGTGTAGATATGCCGCCTAGAAGAGGAAGAGGTGCAAGGAGTGAATTAAGGACAACCACTGAGCCCAAAATGGACTCAAAAGGGCATTCAATTAATTTTGATGAGAGAAGAGAGCAAGAAGAAGCAGTGTGTGAAAGAGTTGCTCAAAGATTGATAGATGTCATGAGGCAACAACCTGAGAAGAAGTTTGGAAAGAGAGATTAAAGGCATTAGGAACTACAAAATTCGTTGGAACTACTGAACCAAAGGAAGTGGAAAAATAGATAAGAACATTGGAGAAGTGCTTCAGATTATGCAATGTCTGGAAGAGAGAAAAGTAGACTTAGCAATATTCTTGTTACAATAGGAAGCTGAAGATTGGTGAATCTTGGAGGAGAATAGGTGAGGAAGAGTAGCCTGGGAAGACTTCAAGGAGATCTTCAATGGAAAGTACTTTCTTGAAACATATAGGGATGAATTTCTCCATTTGGAACAAGGAGAACTCTCAGTCATAGAGTACGAGAAGAAGTTCATAGAGTTAGTCAAGTATGCAATGGTGCTAATCGCCTCAGAGACTAAAAGATGTAGACCATTTTTGAATGGACTAAGAGGAGAAATCAGAACTCCTGTTGTGCCAATTGCGGTAAGAAGTGTCTATGTGCAATTAGTAGTCGCACCCCTGTGAGTAGAGAAGAGTTTGGGTGTAAGAAGACCAAGTTCTAGGGTTGGTAGAGAAGAAGAAAAAGGAAATGTGGAGAATAAGAAGGCTATGACTATAGTTAGTCAATGAACGCGTTGGAGTAGCGATCAAAGATCAAAGTGTAATGACTGTGGTAGAAGTCCTTCAGGAAGTTGTAGCATAAAAAGCATTACTTGGTACCAGTGTGGTGAGAAAAGGCATTATAGGAATGAATGCCCAAACAATTTTGAAGGAGGTGAGAAAGAATAAATTCAAACAGGAGTGGCATCCTACTCAATCCAACAACTATGAAGAAGAAGCTCTGCAGTGGATCAAGGTAAAAGAGTCATAGATGTAGAGTTTTAAAGGGAAGTAAAAAGTTTAAGTTTATGCTTTAGTCGTGTCATGTAGTTTTGAAGTTGTAACTAAGAAATTCAAGTAATGAAATTGGAACTTTTTGAAATTTTGAAGTTTGTATTTCTGTTATTTAAATTTTGAAGACGAAATTTCTAAAGGGGGAAAGAGTTGTAAAACCCGTACCTAACTTAGGAAGTTAAAATTCTGTTTAAGTGTAAAAGTAGGCGTTTTAGGAAAAGAAGGCGTTTTGAAGCAAAGTTTATGCGTTAAGAGTTGACAATTAAGTTAGTTCGCGAAAAAGGTTATGCAAAAAGACTTATGAAGGTTAAATGTTATTATGCGATTAGGGTGCTTTGCGAGATAAAAGGCTAGGCAAAAAAGTTGTCCAGGCGTTTTAGCTGAAGTTTTATGTTTTATATTTTTAACCAAGTGTTGTAAAGCTTATTGTAAAACGCTTAGCTAAAAGTTAATAAAGTTGAAGTTTGGATTACTTCTTTGTGTTAAGTTTTCTTATCGACTAAAGTATAGTATTTATGTTAAGTTTAAGAGGTTAGTCGATTAAGCAAGACTTAAGAACCTTAAGACTTGAGTGTTTTTGGTGCTTAACGCGTCAAGGATACTCAAAGTCATACCGCGTATCGCATAACAAGCAAGGGCGTGCGCGAGGCAGGGTGTGACAGTTACATCTAGTGGTTACTATTTCATGGTCCGGTTCTATGCAAACTCATTGCATAGGATATACTCACTTGCATGTCACCTGTACAAACACGTTGGATCATTGCATTTGTATCAAATACAAAGTGAGTTGTATTTATAGTGTTACTAGGATAAGATAGCCAACTTTATCCCTATATTGTAGACTTTTAAGTTGTATCTCGGACATTGATCCCTGTATATCTCTACATACTTTTCAAGACTCATCAAACAACTTAGAATGTTAGTTTATTCGATTAAGGTTAATAATACAAAAATAATAATATAATCAATAACAATTATTGAAATTATAATAACAACATTTTATTAATAATGGTCAACGAATTTTATTTATTATTTATGAGTCTTATGACATAAAACCCATCAATTACCACTCTTATAAAGAGCCTAAGCACATAGAAGGTGAAGAGATCTCACAATTTGGAGAAGCACCCAAGTACACTCGAAAGGGAGCCTGACATCTAAGGAGAAGCTTCAAAATCAATGGATTAAGCTAATTTTATGCCAGTCACTGTAGTAAGAGTATTGCAGATAAGTACTATGTTATAAGCTGCTTAACTTTTCAATATTAGTGGATTATCTTTCTTAGGCACACTATCCTTATACGTTGGTAATGTATTGCGGAACTAGATTATTAGTTTTTTTTGTCTCTTTTCTTTTACTGTTGTTATTTTACTTGGTTACAACTGTTGTTGTGCTTTCCATCACAATTGTGTGAAGATTCACCTCAATAATTTTCAATAGGGATTCATTGAAATCCAAATCCAATATATAAAAATTTATCTCCGCAGTGAAGTCAGTTGTCAATAATCACATAGTCAATTCTTCCTTAAGACTGTGAGCGGAAAGAATTTCAATGAGTATAGGTTCGTGGAAAGATCCTCCAAATCTTTTCATCATGTCTACAAGAAAGAATCTTTCTTTAAGAAAAAAGATGACAAACTAAAGTGAAAGAGGTAGTGACATTATATTTCTTTATTCTTGCCTTTTCTTTTCCCACTTTAACTTCTTTCTACAAACTTTGTCAACAAGTTAAAGTTACTAAACAACTATGCTTTTTGAGTTTTCCATCAGTGCTATCAATAATTCAAGATTGTTTTTAGTTCTATTTTAATTTATAGGTTCAAAAAAGATTTCAACACACTTAAACTTTTAACTTGATTTCAATATTCACTACATCAAATTTTCGTATTAAATGATGTTTTTTTAGTCTTTTATAATTATTAGATAAGAAGAGAACGTTCATAGATACATAAGTAAGAAGAGATATCTTGTTGCAATGAAGTTTTTTAGAAGGAAATTCAAAACAAAATCATGAAGGGTTTTGATAAGGACAACAAACCTCCACATATCTTTATAATGATATAATAATATTGTTCACTTAGACAACACTCTCATGGTTTTACTTTTGGTTCCAATCCAAAAGATTTCAAACTAATGAAGATAATTATCTTCACTTATATACTAACGATCACTTTCTTTCATAACGCTAATGTAAGATTTTGTTGATTTGCACTCCTATCAATCTTCCCCTCAAACAAAGTACCACTTGAAGCTTTTCCTTAAACAAATCCATTTCTCTCAACAACGAGAGCTTGCTTTAACCCTCAAGGCACCTCCCATTCATCTTAGACCACTTGCTGACCTTGTGAGCACGAGTACATATCACACTTGCTTCTATATCACCTAGATAGAACACTCATACTGTAGCTAATGTGCACGACACTTTAATTTGATCACATCCCCAATATATTGTACTATGTTCTTTTCAAGTTAATAAAATTTTCTCTACTTCATAAACATAACTACTAAAATATTAATCAACCTCATATAAACCTCTTATATCAAATTTTCTTGTTCTTTATGGTTTCTTTTTTGTCAAAACCAAATACAACTTAAGAATAAAACCCATTGTGGTTCCATTGCTTTCGAAGCACTTTCGAAGAGAGTTCCTTCACTCTATAATGGGACCAAACAAATAAAAGCTAAGTACGTAGAAAAAACAAAAAACCATAAAAAAAAAAACTTTTCTAATAATTCATTTCCACAGGAAAGAAACTTATGAAGAAGCAAGGAAATTTCCAAAGAGAAAGAAAGGTATAATAAAAGATGTTATAATAATTGCGGTCGTTTCTTTTTCTATTGGTTACTTTTGAAGAAAAATATGATGACGATTGAAATGTGAGCTAAAAATTCTAGACTTATGATGTCATTATTAAACAGAGAAAATAATATGGTTATTGATAAGGACTTTTTTTAAGTTATTTTAAAACCATAGTAATTTCTTGATGAATGAATTCTATTTGGAAAGGAAACAAATAGAAAAAGTAGTTAATAAACACATATCTATGTTTTGTTGTTTTGTTGTGTGGATGAATATATAATAATAAATTCATCTTTCACCAATATGGATTTAGTTTTTGGGTTTATGTTGGTAGATTCCGCTTAAAGTCACACATAATTATGTGAAATTTTAATAGACAAATAATGAAATTTAATTAATTATAATATTTTTTTTTAAATTAACTTAAAAGTGAGTGTTTGGTTGATACAAAAGATTTAAAAATGTAAATCTTAAATTTTAGGGATCAAACCGAAACAAACGAATTTAAGAATTATAAAGTGTAATTTTTAATTAAAAGTTCAATATCATATAGAAACAAAATTGAAAACTTATGGAACAAAATAATATTAAATTTTCCTTGATATAGTGATATTTTCATGTTTTTTATAGATTTGGTATCAACATGAAGAAGTGAATCGATATTTCCATTATAATATAGAAAACATTCGTGAAATGTAAAAGCAAGCATTCAATGCAGTTAATATAAATATAATATAAATAATAAACATGTTTTTGAAAATAATAAAACACGGTTTATCTACTCATTTAATTTAATTATTTGATTATTTGATATTTATAAAATTTTCATAAATATCCCTCAAAATAAATATTTTGTCGATTGAATTTTCTGTAAATTAAGAGCTTCCCTCTAACAAAAAAGAAAGTATGATTTAAATTTGGAATAACTTTTATTTTTTCTCTCGAGAATAAAATGGTCACAATCACAAAGCATTAACTCAAAAACTTGGTCTACAATTAAATTTGTCCCCTTTTGCATACTTTTGAATTCTTCCTTTTCTCTTTCTCTCTCAATAATACACACACACACACACACACTCAAGTAGTCTATAAAGACTTATCTTTTCTCAATATGGCTGATCAAAACCCAACGCTTGAAGAAAAAAAACCATTTTAGTACCTTTGATTCATACCCAACACATCACTAGCTATCTACTTAAGAAAAAGAATGTCAACCTTTTGTTGGAGCTCAAACTTTGGAGGAGGAAGCCATCCTTTGGATAGTGAAGAATACATCAAAAAAGGGAAAAATCTATTGAAATGGAAGATCCCAAAAATTCCCACAACCAAAATTTACAAATCAAACCCATTCACTTTCTTCTCTGATCCATTGATCAAAACCAAAGAAGAAACAATGCCTTGTGAAAATGGAAGCCAAGCTTTTAGATTAATATATGACAATCCCATCTTGGCTAGTTTTCAGGAGAAGAGATTCTGCACCATGTTGAATATGGGGATGATCCAAATTGGGGTCAAGACTTTGACCACAAAAATATCCTCAAATGCTTCAATTATTCTATGTGTTTTTGACACTAGAAATGACAATTTTGAAGATTCAATTTTGGGGTTGGTTGAAGCAAAGCTAAGTGATGGGCCTATGTTTTTCAACATATTTCCAAACATTACAATGTCTTTGTTTCACCCTAAGTTGTGCGAGTCTTTGGTTTTGATTGCCATGGTTCAAGGTTTTGAGCAGCTTCCTCAAGGGACAAGTCCAATTAGTTTAATGTGGAGGACATGTTATAAGCTACAAGGCAGTGCTTTTCCTACTGCTTTGATTGAAAGTCCACAAGGTAAAACTGTGTTTTTCCAGACAGATTTTGAGAACTCCAAGGTTGCGGTTCAAAAGGTCTCTGAATGGGACGAAGTTGTTTGCAAAGTTAGGAATAATATAATGAAGCACTAATAATGTTATATTGTTAAATATAATATAATGGAAGCATTAATACTATTATTTTGATCAAATTTAGGAAGAGGATGTGTGATAAGATATATATTCATTTGGTTTGAAGTACTTTTGTTTTGGTGAAGTATGTGTGAAGTATGAAGTACGTAATGTATAATTTTGCGTTTTGTATGCTTTTTATTGCCTAAATAATGTTGTAGCTAAATTATGTATATCTTCTTTCGTCTTCTTTATTTTTTAATTTTGTTTCATAAAGTTGTGTCCTCTTCTCTTCCTTACTGACTTATGAAAAATTATTAAATCCAATAGAACAATATGGTTTGATTGAACCCTACAATAATTTAGATCACAAAATATGCTTTATAATTTCTCTCTCATCCATCTATCTATCCAAAAAACGAAAAATATACAACTTATTTTTGTCTATCTATTGTCAATTTTCAAGAATTAATACAATGGGCATGAGGGCATATTGAGAATTAAAGTATAGCGTAGGAGTCTCACCATAAACCTAGGGATTATTTGAAAGGTGGGAATGTAATTTGGATTTCTAGAAATGTGAGGGATATTGAAGAGATTAAATGGAAATAAAGGAGGTCGGATTGAAATAGAATGGTATTAAAAAATGAACCCAAAATATTGAGTCCAAACATAGACTTTGAGTTATATTACAAACTCATTCTAGTGTACAAAGGCGTGCTATATTACAAAACCACGATGTATTTTGAGATCATTGTAGAAATACAAAATGAAGATAACATCTGAAAAAATAGCAAAAAGCAAGAAAAATAGCAAATTAAAGGCACACCTATTTATAGAATTATAACAATTCATAGAATTATATTAATCTCGACTTTACACCTGATTCTAAAGTAATTCATAGATTCAGCAAAGTGTATTTTAATAGATCCAACATAAATCAAATATCTTGTATTTGAGAAAGAGAATATATTTTACAAACTACCTTCGACCTTGATAAATCCTAACTAAATCTTTATCTATCGATTCACAATTTCCAAAAGTTAATGGTCACATATAAAATAGGAAAAAAATGAAGATAACATCTGGAAAAACAGCAAAAAGCAGTAGAAGTTAGAAAAATAGCATATTAAAGTCGCACCCTTTTATAAAATTATATTAATCTCGAATTTACCTCTGATTATAGGGTAATTCATAAATTCAGTGTATTTTAATGGATCTAACATAAATCAGAAATCACGTATTTGAGAAAGAGAGTATATTTTACGAACCATCTTCAACCTCAATAAATCCTAATTAAATCTTTATCTATTGGTTCACAATTTCCAAAAGTTAATGGTCGGAGGAAAACTTGGGTTGGATCTCTCAAGTAAATCACAATTGAAGGCCACATATAGAAGCCTTAAAAAATATATTTGATCCGAAAGCATCATTGTAATGTTGTCCTTGGATTCCCTTTTGGCAATCCATCTTATTATATGCTACTTCACTCCTATTTTGGTATAAGACCTTTAAAAAATTTTCTATTTTATTAATCCATTAATTTTGGACAAATAACCATTTTATCAACATATAGAATACGTACACACATATATAAAAAGCCTAAGTATTAGGTGGTCAAATAATATATATTAAGAAAAAGTGGTTACTTTTTGAAAGATTGTCACTTCGGGAAGTTTGTTTTTACTTTCATGTGTTTTCAAAATTTCTTTTTTATTTTCTCCTAAAGTATATAGCCCTCACAATTTTCCTTCCATGAAGAATTGAAAAGACACACAAACTCTTGTTACAAATATATCTCTTTCTAAATGACCCAGCAAGTACTATTTTAATCCAAGTACCAAAATTAGGTAACTTGAAATAAACAATAAGAGAAATCCTCAATTCAAATAAAAAAAAATGATATACATATTGTATTTTTACTTTAGCAGGTTGAGAGTAAACAAAATTAGATTGGGAAGTTTTGAGCTTTATAAATGTTCTAACAAACACTTAAGGATGGGAGGATTCAAACTACAAACTTGGGGTTACTTGCACTACAATACCACTTGAGTAACAAGTTAAATTCTTGTTGCAATTCACTTTTTTTTTTAATTAAGGTTAAATTGCAAAGCTGTGGTTTGAAAAAAATTAGGAGTTAGTCCCTATGATTATAAAAGATAGACTTTAGTATTTGTGGGTTGATATAACTTTATATATAATCCTTATGGTTCAATATTTAAAATGTTCTTAAATAATTCGTACTCACTACTATAAAATCTATTTTACTTGATACTACCTACTTTTATATACAAGGTTTTTAGTTAAAAAATGTCAAGTATTGACTGTTTGAAAGAAAAAAACGTTAAGTATAGTTTAAAAAAAATGGAGTTTTTACGGAAATTTTTGAACTATCTTAGGTTGGTTTTTACTTGACGTTTTTTCTACGTTAAGTATAAAGGAGAGTTTACTTGATGTTGTATCCATGTCAAGTATAGTGGACACTATACTTGACGCAAAAGACCCGTCAAGTATAGTGTGAAGAAAAATAAAAATGTTAAATTATTTTACGTTAGTTTTACTTGACGTTTTATTTCGCGTCAAGTATAGTAAAGATTGTACTTAACGGTTTATTAACGTCAAGTATAGTGCAGGCTTTACTTAACATTGTGGTCGCGTCAAGTATATGTGATATTTACTTGATGTGAAAAAAGCTTCAAGTATAGTTTACATTTTTATTTATTTTTTTTTGGAAATATTAAATATAAAAAATAAAAAATAAAAAAATAAAAAGTATAAAAATACTATTTATTCCATCCTTTCATTTAATAAATTTATTAAAATAAACTTAATAAAATAAGCTTATTAAAATAAACTTATTAAAAATTATTTTAATAAAATAATTTATTAAAACTTTCCCTTCTAATTCTTTTCATTTCCCCCCTTTCTCTTCCAAATCCATCTCAAGCCTCCATCTCACATGCTCTCTCACGCCTCAATCTCACTGCGCTCTCTCACACCTCCATCTCACCGACCGTCGCACCGTAAGCCGTCACTCTTTCGCTCCTGCTGTATGCTGCAGAAGCCACCGCTCTCTACTGTATGCCGCACTGCTGGACACCGTCGCTCCGGCTATACGTCGGCACCCGCTCGTCTTCTACGCCGCACCGCACCCTCTGTACTCCGGCCGCACATGCCAACCGCCGCCACATTGCTGTACGCCGCTGCCGCACACGCCAACCCGCCACCACACAGATTTAAAAATGCCAACTGCCGCCACATTTCGCTAGTAAGTCTCTTCACCCCATGAACTTTGACTTTGTTACATTGATGGACTGGTTTAGTTTTTGTATTAAATACCTAATATCTTGACTTAGGTCTTGGGTAATTTACTGTTTTTTTGGCTTCTATGGTAGATATGTTACTGATCTACTTTTGAATGTGATGTTTGACTGAAATGTTGATTGATTTTTGTAGCTTAGTATTATAAAGTTCTATTTTGAAGCTCGTCGGAGCACCGGTTGAAAGGTAAACTTTCTCTATAGCCTCCATTTTTATGTGCTTTACCATATCTGAAGATTTCCTCTGTTACATCCCAACATTGGAACATGGTAGTTGCTCCAAGAGTAAAGTCCAGGAAAAGGTAAAATATTTGTTTCTAAAGTAAAGTTACAATATTAATTGTTTATCAAAGTGAAGCTATATCATTTACTTGTGCTTTGAAAATCTTGATGATTTTAGGAGAAGGTTTTAGAAAACATGGTAAAAGAGAAGAAAGAGATAGCTACTAGTGTACAGTTTTATAAAACGTGGTAAAAGAGAAGAAAGAGATTGCTACTAGTGTACCATCAATATGCTACTAGTGTACCATCAATATCTCTTACATCAAAGAAGAAGGTCGTAAAAGAGGAGGAAGTGATTGTTACTAGGCCATCGATATCAAAGAATGAGGTAAATGTGAAGGTGGATTGTAAATAAATAATTTTAGGTATATGAGTTCTTAGATTGTTACTTGTGTTAGGTAAAAGGTTCAAGGCCGATGACAAAGGAGGTGGAAGTTACTAGTGAACCATCCAATCTACCAATACAAATAAAGTATATTCTTAGATATGCTGAAAGGGTAATGGTTGATGGGTCTAGTTTTTTATTTCAACTACCTCTTGAGTTATTTGGTATACCTCAAAAGAGTTGCGTTTTGCGAGAAGATGTTGTTGACTTTTGCAACATGCAAAAAGTTAAGACTATCAGTGGTGGCTTATATTATGTAAATAAACATTACTTCTTTATGATATATATATTCACACTTTTTAATTAGTAGTAGGTTGATGTATGCAATTAATTTATTGTAGGTACTTATACTCACTCATTATTGATTTGAAGAAGGTTTCAAAGTACGTTTTTGTAGATCCATCTCTTATTTCAGCTGGCCATAGTACTCGAGAGATTAGAGCTTACCTTTGTTATAGATTAATGACTTCCAAACAAGATCAATTGGTTGTTGCTCCTTATAATACTGGGTAAGTATTCCTGGACAAGTATATTTTTTATCAATTTAAACTTGAATTAGTACCAAAATACTAATTACTTGCATATATATTTCATTTAGGGATCATTGGTCATTAGTAGTCATTAATCCTATGATGATGTGGTGTACCATCTTGACTCGTTGAGAACAAGCTCCCGAGATGATATTAAATAAGTAACGAATATGTAAGCTAACTATGTTTATGTTTCTTTTTTTTAATCACTAAAGAAATTAGTTCATTTTGATTTATACTATAATTGGAAAATGTAGGGCCTTGACGATTTTTCAATCTCAAAAGAATTTGAAAAAGACTAGAAAAATAACATTCTGGAAAGCGGTTAAAGGTAAATATATTTATAAAATTATTTACAATTTAATTTAGCACATAACCTAATATGCATTGTTATTTGGTTTTGTGTTATAGTGTCATTTACAAGTAGGTACTGTTGAATGTGGATATTATGTCATGAGATATATGTGCGAAATCGTGAGTAAGGACAAAAACATTATTACTGATGCGGTATGTTTTTAAACTACTTACATTGTAATGTTATAAATAGTATAATATGTGACTTATTTTTTTTAACAAAATGTCTACTTGAATTTTTATGTTCTACAGATTGATACAAGAAACTCATACTCACAGCTTGAATTGGATGAAATACGAGTGGAGTGGGCTGAACTTTTAGCTCGGTACATATGATAGACACCTATGATCTTAATTTTGTAAATGGCTAACATATGAGAATGCCCATAACCTTTTTTGTGTAAATGTTTTGTTCATAGCCATTATACTTATATATATATGAGGCAATAGATGCAAGGGGATAGACTTTAGTTTTGGTATACAACACATGTTTTTGGTTATATAAGGATAGCTATTATTATTGTTGATTTTGGAATAGGCCACATATAGGAAATTTTAGTTGGTTATATTTGGATTTGAATTCTGTAATTGTTGATGATATTGCTGAGAAGAATGAAATTATTGTTGGTTTACTGGTTTATTTGTCATTTTTTTGTTGTCTAACTACTGGTTGGAAAGGAATGTACCTAATGCAGGAAACAAAAAACAAAAAATTTGTATATTTAATATATTAATAAACAATATACATAACGTTAAATATATGACGATTTTTTAGTGTCAACTATACAATTTTACTTGACGTGTAAATAGTGTCAAATATACGATCTTACTTGAATCAAATATAATATTTTACTTGACGGTTTTTTAGTGTCAACTATACAATTTTACTTGACGTGTAAATAGTGTCAAATATGCGATCTTGACAGTAGATTACTTAATGTCAATACAGTGTCAAGTAAACGTATACTCGACGTTTTATTAGTGTCAAGTAAAGGAATACTTGACGTGTTTTGAATGTCAAGTAAAGGTATACTTGATAGTTTTTTAAAGTCAAGTAATCTGACTATACTTGACAGTCGATTACTTGACGCTTTTAAAAACGTCAAGTAAAGGTTTACTTGACACTGTATTAATGTCAAGTAATCCATTTTCTGTAGTAGTGACTATATAAACTATCTATGATACTTCAAACCTTGACACTAAATTCTAATTATAAATTGTACAGAACCTAAGTTCTAATTCCATCCAAACCAGAAGGACGAAAATTTCTATTTATTCTATAAATTATATAATATTACAAAATAATAGATTCAAATTTTTTTTTACCATAAAACATGTTCATATATAATTAGTTTGTCGTCAACTAACATTTTGTGGGTAATTACAATCATCCAAATAGACTTATCTTCTAAAAACATGCAACTTTGTATTCATTTAATCCATTGTTTTTAAATTTTTGCTTTCAAATATTCTACCATACACATCTAATTATTGGTTTGTTTTTACATACTTTTGGCTTGATGGTTAGTGAATAACCTTGCGAAAATGGAAAAATATTGTGTGAGAATTAAAATAATCTTGATGTTTGATTTTAAGAGCTTTTCCTTATATTTTTTTGAGTTTTATGTGGAAGGTGGCAACAAATTGTAGAATTAGCTATAATTTTATCAAGCAGGGTAAATTTTTTCAATTTGACAACAACCTTCATGGAGATGTTTTAAATTAGAGGGTTTGATATTTGAAGCCAAACTTATGTTTAGACCGTCGAATGTATAAAATTTATGGAATTAAGAAACCAAACTTATGTTTGGATGTGTTGAATAAAATTTATGGAATTAAGAAACCAAACTCATGGATTTGTGGAATATGTATTTGATTGAATGTGTCATAGGTTTTAGAAAAAAAAATCACTTTAAGCTCTTATTAATGCTCGTTGATGAACATTGACAACAAATGTTGGTGACTTTCATGATCAACCATCGACGACCGATCGTGATCAATTGACAGTACTCATGACGATCAAATGACTTGATTGTCGATGACTGATCATCTTGATCGTCGGGGACCAATCGTCGTGAACAAACACAATCAACCAATTGTCTTAATCGTTGGCAATTTTTTACCATTCTTCACCATCGACCAACGATCATGGACAATCTTCACTATCGATCTACGACCTTCTTTTATTGCCCGTTTTTATCATTGTTGTTGATAATGACCAATTATTTTTGTACCATTGGCTACCGTAGATTTTCCTTTATCATTGGCGGGTGATTGTCTTGATCGTCATTGATGCTTGACCGTCGTGAATGCTTATGACTGATTGTGCTTACTGTTAATGACAAACCATAGTGATGATTAACAACTAAGCATCATGCCCTCAACAACCGATTAATCAACTTGATAGTTGATAATGGACCGATCATCATGCCATTCTCATTTTACCATGGTGATTGATGCCTGGTTGTCGATGATAGTCAATAATTGTTGTCAGTAGGCCTCTTATAACCATTAGCCATTGACAACCTCTTTGTCAATATTTCTTTCTTTGCCATTTTTCTTTGGATTTCTCATTGTTTTTCCCTTCTTTATTTTCACAAAAATAAAAAATAAAAAATTTAAAATTAAAATTAAAATCTCCCTAATCCTAGGATCTTCCTTGTTGAAGCACTGTGTCGATTGTGATAGTCATGAACTTGCAGATAGAAAAAAGTTGCTAACCATGCAATCGACATGGAGTGCTTCAAAAGTGCGCAACCGACATATATGCAATATTCGATCTTGTGTTTATGAGATATTTGCATTAAGAAAGGATCATTTCCAGTAATAATTACATCATCCACATATACGAGTAGGAGAGTAATAGATTGTTGATGCCGAAATATAAACAGAGAGGAATCAGACTTTGAATTGGTAAATCTCCAGTTAAGTAATGCCTTTGATAGTGTGTTATTCTAAGCACGTGGAGCTTGCTTCAGACCATATATTGCTTTGTTAATCTTACAAACATAATGAGGGTGAGAAGAATTAACATACCCAAGTGGCTGCATCATTTACACACTTTCTTCTGGTCGTCCATTAAAAAAGGCATTATTAAAGTCTAATTGATGTAGTGTCCATCCTCGAGTTACATCAATGCTTAGAACAACCCAAATTGTGGAAGACTTGACAACATGACTAAATGTCTCGAAGAAATCCATCCCTGGATATTGGTGAAATCCTTTGGCTACTAGTCGAGCTTTGTATCGTTGAATTGAACGGTCAGAATTCCTTTTGAGTTTAAAAACCCATTTGCTTCCCACTATATTTTGAGATGAAGAAGGGGGTACCAAACTCTAAGTATTTGTTGCGAGTAATGCACGATATTCTTCATTTATGGCCTTTTTTAATTGAGGGGTGATTAACGCTTCCTTTATTCTTGTTGGCTCGGTGAGTGCCCAATCAGTAGTCGATTTTGATACCTACGCTTTGGGTTTGAAAATGTCAGCTTTTGCTAGAGTAAGCATGGGATGGATGTGGATATGAGGATTGAGTGGTTGAAAAGTGTTATCAATGGTGGCCGGAGAAAGGGACGAAGAAGATGGAGAAGAAGACAAAGAGTAAAGAGAGATTTCGGGTGGATTAATTGCGGCAGAAAGAAAAGGAGATAAGGGATTAGGTGGTATGGTAGGATTAGTAGTTGTTTGGTTGGTAGTGGATGGGCTGAAGATGGGTCATTTAATGTGGTGTTAATTGGGCTTGAAGTTATTGAAGCCAAAGGTTGTATTGGGGCTAGACTAAGCTGGGTTATCTGTGTGGTGGGTGTTAATTGGGAATTTTGTGGGCTGGGAGTAATATTAGATTGGGCTTGGTTTGAAGAAGCTTGAAAATGGCAAGGGAGGGAGGGAGGGGCAGATTGACTTGGAGAATTAGGTTGGGCTGGGCAAAATAGATCTGTAAATGGGAATTCATTTTCATTGAGTGTGACATGTCTAGAACTAAAAATTCTTCCAGATTTAGACAAGGATTTGAATCCCTTGTGGGTTGGTCTTGGCCTAAGATAAACACACTTTTCAGAATGATAATTGAATTTTATAGGTTGATACTATCTTAGGCACGGGAAACAGGCACACTATAAAATCTTCAATTCTAAGAATTTTAATTTTTGATGAAATATAAGCTCAATTAGAGATAGCCCTTGAAGTATAGGTGTGGGCATTCCATTTATCAAGATGATAGTGGTTAGGAAGGCATCCCACCAATAATTCATGGTCATGTTGGCTTGTGCAAGAAGCGTAAGCCCAGTTTCAACAATATGTCGATGTTTCCTTTCCGCTTTACCATTCTGAGTTGAGGTATAAGGACAATAGAACCGACAACTGATCCCCAGATTTAAACATAAATGTCGTATTTTTTTGTATTTTCCTCCATTGTCAGATTGAAACACTTTATTGGTTTTATTAAACTCGTTTTTAACATATGTAACAAAGTGCTGAAATGTTTCAACTGCTGCACTTTTCTGTTTGAGTGGATAAATCCACGTATATCTACTGTAATCATCCATAAACAATATATAGTATATGAAACCATCATTTGGGCAATAAGGAACTGGACCCCATAAATCAGAGTATATAATAACAAAGAATTCCTTAGCATGAGATTAAGAATTAGGAAATGGAAGATTATGAGATTTCCCAAACTGACAGTAGTCACAAAATTTAGTTTTACCATTGTTGTCATTAACTATCAAATTACAACCTTTTAGTATAGAATTCAAAATTTTGGACAATGGATATTCAAGTCTCCTGTGCCAAACAACTTTGGATACATCAACATTAATTTTGACAGGATTTGTTCCTCCGGTCAAGACAAAGGTTGAGATATCCTTATTTTTGTGCATAAACTGCTGATTTGTAATATTACTGTAAACTGGTGCTACTCCTTTCTTCCTGCTAACACTTTCTAGGTGGTAAAACCCATCCTTAAGAGTTCCTTTCAACAAAATGTCCCTTATAGCCTTGTCCTTAATAAAACAACAATAACCATGATATTTAAGATAAATATGATTATCTCGTGTAAGTTTAGAAACACTAATCAGATTCTTAGTCATATCAGGAACACATAGGATATTTTTAAGGGCTAAATCCTTTTTTTCCATAAGTTAGAACAAAATCACCAATATAAGAATATGCAAGTTACTTCCATTTCCTACTGTAACCTTTTCCATACTTGAGTATTCAATGGAATTGGACAAATTAGAGGATTCTACCGTGATATGGTTGGTGGCACCACTATCTACATACCAGTTGGGATCAATGAAAGTTTTAGGGGTTGCAAACAGGTTAGTGTTCTGGGTTGATATAAATGTAGCTGGGCATGGATTAGAGGAGGCATTTGAACTTTGACCTCCTTTATCTTGAGTAAAGGGATTAATGAACTCTTTGTTGAATTTGTTATAATAAACTAAGGCAGAATGACCATACTTACCACAAACTTGGCATGTTGGTTTATTACCACGTCCCTAACCATGGCCTCTACCATTGTTTGATCCTCCATGCTATCCATTGAAGTGGTTCTGATTGTTTCCATGGAATTGTTGATTGTTGTAATTTTTGGGTTTATTTCGATTGAACCTTAAGTCATACTCATAGCAGAACTCTGAACGATAATCCCAGTATTTCTTTGACTGTTTTGATGCTTTTAACGCTTAAGATAAGGAACTCATATTGCATATCAAGCCAAGAAATGTCAGATTTACCTTGAATCATAGTTATAACTAGGTCGTAAACGTCATCCAAATCCAATAGCACTTGAGATATAAGACTTGGCTAAGGCTATCAACGTGAGTTTTCATTACGTAAATAATCCTCAATTTTAAAGTTTTTTTTTTTTTGTAGTTTGAAACATCTGACGAAGAAAATCTTCTTCAGCTCTGGGTTGAATCCCAAAGAAATCTTGAATCGTCTCCCACAGATCTTTGGCATTCGTAAAACCATCAGTTGGATAGCCATGCCAGGTGTCATTGAGTTGTAGAACCATTCGAGCAACAATAGATCAGTTGTGATCCATTGTTCAAAAGCCGGATTGATGACAATTGAGGCAGATGAAGACGATGCTTCTGGGGTTTTCCCATCTTTGTTTGTTATAGTGCTTGTTTCTCGGCCATTCATTAGAAACTTCTCAGGACATGCCGTTTCACCGATTAGATGACCTTCGAGCTTGTATCCTTTGAAGATGGGGGGGGGGGGCTAGAGTTTTCCACAAGAGATAGTTATTTCGGTCAAGCTTTACAGTGGTGAGTTGACTAAGAACTTGGTTGAGGGGTGGGTTAGAAAAGAATGAAGTGGAAGAGGACGAAATGGTCACAAATGAAGTAGTGTTTAGAGAGGCAGTGGGTAGGCCTATAATATAAGTGGCGTTTGCCATAGGAGCTTTGATACCAAGAAAAGCTTCTTGCAGAAAAGACAATTTAAGGTATTTATTTTCCCTTTGATTTTCTCACTTGCATTGATAATAGTCATTGGCTCTCTTTATACAAAATAAATCCTAATTTTGGGATAATAACAAATAAAGAATAATTATTGCAATGTACAAATGGTAAAATTTAATAGGGGAAGAGATTACATTTCTCACATACACCTATAAATTTTCATTACCCTGGTGATTTGGCTCCAACAAGGCAGAGGATGCTGACTGGATTGCTTAGTCACAATGGTTGTCTCTAACACGGATAATTGACTGATCATTGTTGCCTTCAACTCTCTATTGGTCACTAGGGTTTTATTTTTTGTTTTCTTTCTTTCTTCTTCGTTCTTCTTCTCCATTTTTACTCATTTGCACAAACTCAAAACAAAGAAATTGACATTTTCTTTATCTATGAGCTCTAAAGACTGAAGTGTTGCATTAATTGTGATGCTCATGGATAATCAAATTCTCTTTATTGACAATTAATTTGCACATCTACCATTGTTGGTGATGTGGTCATCTAATGGTAAAATTCATTTCATGGTTACATGAAATAGGACTATCTAGGAATTTAAAGCAAAATTATCTTTGTTTGTCCCTTTTCTTTCTCCATTGGGTACTATCGTCTTCCACGTGAGTCTTTGATTTCCTTTTGTCCCTTGCATTTGTGTGTTCCTTTTTTCAGTTTCATTTTTTTTTCCTGATTTCTTCAAATCATCACTTTGTTCACTTTTTTTTTAGTTTTCATATTAGGATTATGAGTGGAGTTTGTTGTGTGTTGGTAATGTGGGGTTCATGAGCATTTTTCATCACATTCTTCTCTCTTTCCATTAATATTTTGAGGTTTGATCAATTAGTTAAGAAAACAAATTTTGATCTCAAGATAATATTTATAAAAACATATCAAAGGTTTGATATTCTTGAATTTTCACGGCTAGTAGTTCATCAATTCTCTGGAAATTTTACTGTATTAAACTTAGGATTTAAAAGTTGCTATTGTTGATTTAACATATGATGACAATAAGTACCAAGATCTTTAAACTAGATGATTTTACAAATTGAGTTTAGTTAAAGAATAATATACCTTGATCCATAAATGATCTTCTTGAGGAATTGAGTTTCTCTCACTTAAGTATCTTTGTGGAGAAGAATGAACTACTTAATGAGGTGAGAGAACCAATCCCTAAGGTTTTATTTATAGACATCACCCATGCGTTTAATTAGGGTATTGTCTTCTTACCTAATGGGCATAATAAAATAATAGGCTCGAAAGAGATAAAATAGCATATAATGCATATGGGCCACATTAATAATAAATATTATATTTAAAATAAATCTAACAAAATGCACCTATAAAAGCTTGTACATATAGAGTAAAAGATAAAAGATAGAAAAGTTGTGAATCATTTTTATAGTAGAAGAAGAAAAGAAAACTTATCTTGATCTTGTTGAATAATAGTTTTCTGAATGGCTTTTTATAGTAGGTGAATCTCACCAAATCATTATACAATTTTGTGTTCCCATTTCTTCTTTGTGTGTTTCCTCTGTTGCCTGCTTAATCCTCTTAATCTTTTATTCTTCATGTCCAGATTAATCTTTATGTCCATTCGAATACCACAGGAAGAAAATAAGATAAAAAAGAGTGAGGGATTAGAAAGATATTTTTTTTGTTGGGATTTTCCGTCAAAACGAAAAGTTAAATATTGATGAAGAGAGCTCTCACCCATATGTCAAAATCAATAATGGAGACGTGGTTGCTTCTTGATCACACATGAAAACAATCCAAAAATTCTCTTGGACCAATATGTCTTTTTGTTTTTTTTTTGCCTCAGTTTGCTTAAAAGGTTGAGGTTCTCGATCGTTTTTTAATGTATAGGGTTCTATTTAGATATTCATCAATGACTTTAACAAAGTATGAAATTGATAAGTTCACAAGGTCAGGGGACTTTACTTTATGGGTAAAGAAGATTAAAATAGTTTTGCCAGCAATAAAGGCAACAAAAGCTCTTGAAGATCCAAATGAACTTCTTGCAACAGTCACAAATGATGAACATAAGCAAACAATGGAAGAAACAACCTACACAACATTCATCTTGAATATTTCAAACAATGTGCTTAAACAGGTAATTGATGAAACCTCAGCCCATGAAGTTTGTAACCTACTACACTTATTATAAGACAAGAAAAATGTCACACCCTTTCTCTAGCATCCTCTGTAGCCATAAGAAGAGGTGTGAAGCTAATATATACCGACCTTCTAACAACACGTACTGGCCTTCTATTCTTTAAAAACTTTACTTACGAAAAACTCACATTTGAAAACATTAAAGTAAAACTTTCTTTTAGGTAATAGCAGAAGAAATTATTAAACATACAATAAAAGAAAAATTCTAGTTAAAAACAACTTAACTACGCCAAACTCTTTACATACTATATCTAGTCATGTAACATACCAGTCCATTGGGGACAATGACAACCTAAACTTGCTACACAAACTGGATGACTAACAATGCTCAGCTTTGGGATCACGATTGTTACTTGGAAAATGGAAACTTTTTGAAAGAATGAGTTGGAAGGCTCATTAAGTGACTAACTTTAAGAAAACATGAATAAACTTAGCTTAAACTTTATTTTCCAGTTTTGTTAAAACGTCCACAAATATTTGTCATTAAATAAAGCTCTTAAAACATTATCTCTTAATCTTCACTCTTTTACTTAACTATTTTTCTACTAAACTCAATAACTCATCTAACCCATTGTGGTAGAGATTCCTTGATACAGATCATGGCGGTCTCATTGTATTTGCTATTTGACTTTCAACTCATATAACCACTTTGTGGTAGAGATTACAGGATATAGACAGATAGTCTTAATGAGTTGTGGTTTCCAGTTGACTCCGTCGTGGTAAAGATTACTCGATATAGATAGTGACCGTCCTACAGGAAACAGAGTAACATCTAACTACCTCAAGATACATGCCTCTACTGTCATACTATCTCGAAATATATACTCCTGTTCTGAGATGGGAAATTAGGCATCTAGGAGGCCCTCATCTAAATATAACTGCTTTGAGATGGGTGACTAAGCATCCAGCGAAACTCTCATCTCAATGTAACTTTGTGAAGGAAAACTAGGCATCCATTAGAGACCCTCATAAGTACATTAATCTAAATTTGTAACGACCTAACTCCTTATACTAAGCCGATGTCATTACTAATTAAAAGATAAATAAAATTTCTTAAATTAAAAATAGAAAATAAAACAAACCACAACTTTCTCATAAACTTTAAACAAATGTATATAGAAACAAATTAAAAATAAATAAAATTCTAACTTGGGCCCTATCTAGTGTTAAAGGAAAAGTTAAATAAATAAATAAATAAAAATATAAAAAAGTGCATCTGATCATATAACATAAGGCAGAAGCAAAATGATCCCTATGGCTCGCTACAGTCACTTCTTGTCAATCGCCAGCTTCCCTCTGCCTTTACTTCTACTTCTGCCTGTAAAATTAAATAAGAAAGAGTTAGTATAAAAATATACTCAGTAAGGGACCCACAACTAGTCCCACTAGGTGCTTGTTAACTTCCTATTAAAGTCCTGTAAAGTGGTACCCCTAAACTGGCATGTTCTCGAACACGTGCAATCTGCGATTCCGTAGAAACATCTCTGGTCTTCGGTAAACCCAAAGGAACACCTAGGACAAACTGGTCTTTAGTATATCCGGGGGAAATACTAAGAAAATAGGACTGTGAGTGATCTTGTCGTATCACTCATAATCATGTCTATGTCATACTGGACTGGTAAGCCCATCAGACTACACAGTCATAAAAAGGTGGTTATCCCGAGGGACACCCATGTAGATACGACTCGAATAGATAAAGATAACAGTACAACCTATCCATAGCATGAACATATCATCACATCATCATAAACATGGTATAAGTATCAATCATAGCATTTGTATTCAAATATTATCATCATAACATATCTCAATCGGACCTATCAATCATCATAATCATAGAATTATCCTGACTACCAATCACCATACATACGATCATATTATGCATACAAGTTACATCAAAGCATAATAGAAGAATTTCATGCAAGCTCTTACTTCAATATGAAGGTCTAGTAGAAGAATCTCTTACCTAGAGATTAGTTCAAACCAAAATTATCCTAATAGTCATGGTCAAGCTTTACAACAGTAAAGTCCTATTCACAAGGGAACCCAATACCTAATGTAAATAAATTACTTAACAGTCGCTTAAGGATCAGATTCCAATTATTTCAACTTACTCAAAGTTGAAGATGAATCAAAATTTATCCCTAGTTTAGGAAAATTCTACAGTACAACTCCCAATTGGTCTATCATGAAAATTGTTCAATTAAATCCATAATTAAATTATTTAGGGTTCAAAATTGATCTTTGTTGGGAACCAACCAAAATCCAATAAAAACTTACAAAAAAAAAGGTGAAAAGGCCAAAATAGGCTTGGCGACTCGAAAATGGCTAGGCGGCTCGACTCGGCTTGGGCTAAGGCTAGAAGCGGCTCATAGGCAGCTGAAGGGAAAGGATGACTCGACGACTAGGGCGCGGCTCGCACACGCACACACGACTCGGGTGGCTGGTGGTACGACTCACATACGCACGCACGACTCGGCGGCTGAGGGACGGCTCGCTGATGATTCGTTGACGGAGAAGAGGAAACGAAAAAGACGGTGACGACGAATGGTAATGGCCGATCATCGACAGATGCGATAGCTTGCATGGCTCAGCTTCCGTTCGATGATCGATGGACATACTGAACGATGACGACGGTGATTTACGAATGACAGAGACGGAGTTGGCTCGGGTTAGGGTCGGACGATCGGTTGGCTCACAAAACATGTGGGGAAGAGGATGACTGTTGGCTCGATGCTCCTTGCGGCGATTGGCGGACAAGTTAGGCGGCGGCGGCGGCGGTTGAGTTTAGGGTTTTTAGGGTTAGGGTTTAGTGAGGGAGATGATGAATGGTGATTTTCCCTAGGCCTATTTAATAATAATAATTTTATTATTATTATTATTCTTTTTCTTTTCCTCCTAATTTTCCCAAATAAACCAACCATATCTTCTCTCACTTCATTTAAAACCCCTCAAATCCCCTTTTAAATCAATTATTCTCCATTTCTCCGATCACGTTACTTTATCTTCCCAAAAAATAATAACCTTAAATAATTACAATGTTTATAATATAATTATTTTATCCTCAATTCAATTAATTATATACCCAACATATAATTAATTAAAATTCCTTCAAAGAATAACATATACCCTTAAATAATTTTAACTTCTCAATCAATTAATCAAATTTCCATAATTACAAACAATTTGATATTTTTTCAAAATATCTAATAAGTTCCAATCAAATATTTCAACAATTAAATAACACCCAAAATTAAAAAAAAAAATTAAACTTAAGATAATTACAAATAAATTATCTTAAATTTGGGGCGTTACAAAATTTGTATGGCTACTCAGAGATGGATGACTAGGCATCCTAAGAGGCCCTCATCTCTATCTAATCTTAGTGCGATGGGTAACTAGGCATCCATTAGAAGCCTTCATCACTATAAACCTCTGTGTACAAGAAATCAGTTTGTGCACAAGAAATCAAACTCTCCTGTTGGGTTACAATAGATCTCTAGGTATCCTAGTATAGATTCAAACATGCTTCAAATCTCAAACTTAAATCTCTATCTCTTATTAAGAAACAACATGTGCAAATAAATCTCTTGCATATAACAACTTATAAACTATGCTTGCTAAATCATGCTCTGCTTTAAATACTAAAAATCCAGCTTTTTCATGCTTGTACTTTCTTTGAAATTCTTATTAAAACTTTAAACATTCTGAAAACATACTTTCTACTGCTAGGTCTTTTGAGTAGATTCTATTCTTAGCTTATACTTGAATTAAATCTTTAGACTATGTTAGTAAACTCACTCTTCTCTACTTTTACTTAACAATTATCCTTTCTAGACTCTTTCTTTTATATATATGAAAACTGGGTTTCAAACTCTTGCTTATGCTTTTTAAATTATAATTTAACCTTTAATTTGGACTTATACTTTTATCATTTTATCTTGCTTAAATCTCAAATTATTTTTTATAGATAGTTTTCAAACTTAATCTTAATATATTTAGAGTTATTTCTTATAGATAGTTTTCAAACTTAATCTTAATATATTTAAAGTTATTTCTTATAGATATTTTTCAAACTTAATCTTAAAATATTCTTGGCTAAATCTGATGCTTTGGAAACAACTTTTGAAAATCAATATATGAACATACATATTTAGCTTGAAGCATACACAAATCATTTAACTAATAAACCATGCTTAAAATCAACATTTAAACACATTTTATCACTTACATATTCTAGCTAACTCTCTTAGCCTAAAAATTGGTCTAATCTTCTTTTGACCTAAAATAAAAGAATTTAATATCAAACTAACACTCTTAATTCAAAAATAGCCCAAATTTTACTAAAAAATGGCCTAAAATGACACTTAGAGCATAGCTGGCGCATGACATGTACAACTGAGGTTGCACACACTCGTGCGAATCCATCAGGGTGCCTAGCCGCGTGCTAACCTCGTGTGATGTTTGCTACTAGCCTATGGCTTACTAGCCTTGCCGCAAGCTAATCCTCTTGTGTGCGTATGACCTGTTGCATAGCTCTAGTCTGCGGCTCAGATTGCTTGGTTATGCATTGAGCCATCAAAATGTCTTGCTTACCACACTTATCCTTCTTCACGCGTAATAATACTCACAGTTTCCTGCTCGGCCAATGCTCGATTGCAAAGCTCTTCAACCTAGCTTCCTTGTGTAGTTCAAAAGTGAAACTTAACATCTAGAGCTCATAACTCAAAATCCATTCATCAAAATGGAAATCTTCCTTCTACAAAAGTATTTAGAATCCTCTCAACTACCGTAACTCAAAATTTTAACTTCAAATTCCAAGTATTGTGTTGTCTCACCTCACACCTTTGAAGAGTTCTAGATTCACTCGAAAAGTGCCCTTTTATCAAAACCTTCAAAACCCTTCTTGATAACTTTTCTATCCGGTAGCTCTTACACTCATAAAACAATTATTTTAAGACTAAAATGAGAAAACGCATGAGTAAAAAGCGAGCAACCATACTATTAAGTTGCCCTTATATAATGGTCTTTGCATGGTCGTTGGGTGACATCTTCTACTTGTCAAAATTTAAGTCTTTGCATGTCTAGCCATCCGTTTTCCACTCCACTAAACATCCTTGAAAGAGTAAGACACCTTTGAATGAATGGAGTTCACTTACTCACAATTTCATCACTTAACTGTGTCGCATGCCCATGCTTTCACCTTGTTGTCTAGCCTTATTGCATGTGGCATGTCTTTGTTCTTGCCGCATAGAGGTTCTTGATGTGAGGCCCTGATCACATCCTAAGTTATGCAATAAAGAGTTGTCAATTGGAAGTGTTTCTCACAATTTGACGCGCTGGGACGTTTCAACCAAGTGTTGAAGGAGTTCCTATACATTCTGGTAATAGGCCACCTACGATTTCTTAACAAAGAAGTAGTTGACGTCATTCCTTACGTATGAAGGCGGTGCTCAGTTCTGATCCAATCCCTCACCAATGATTAGAATTTGGATAGTGAGAGCTTTGTGGCAGAACACAATTTATTGAAACTCACTACCGGGTAGAAGTAATCATTCTGGCATGAAAATTCTCACAGAAGAAATACATAAATAGGGAGTTTCAGACAAGTTTTAGAGCTTAATCAAAAACTCTGAGCTAAGTAAGAGCTGGAGAATTTTTTAGGTGTTGAAAATTCTTTCCAGAGCTATCATGCTTTTGAGGTTGACAAGGAGTTGGCCAAGTGCTTAGGCCAGAAAGAAACTTTATCTCGACTGTGAGTGGTTTTTAAAAATGTTTGAAACTCCAATGATTTCTAACTCATGTTCGAACTCTTGAGTAATCATATTTATTTAAATATTGCTATTTGATTTATATATGAGCATGCTTTGGAAAATGGATTATAGTTTCTGCTTTGCGAAATGTCTTAGTACACCATGCGATGAATAAAGCCTTACACTTGCTTTGTGATTGGCATGAGATGCCTTACGCTTGCTTTGTGATCTAGTGTGAGATGTCTTATACTTCTTGTGTGATCTGGTATAATATACCATTTGCTTGTTTTATGATATGACACTGGAAAACACACTATGCTTAATGGAATTGATGGTATTCACAACTTGGTGATGAGAATGTATGAATAACATCTCAGCCAAGGTGATGAGTACAATTATGAATCATTACAATTTTATGCTTTACCATTTATGTCATAATGACTTATGTGAAGAAAAGTTGAATCTCCAAAATCAATGTCATAGTTGAACTTATGCCTAAAATGGACTATATCATACTTTTCTTGAGACATTTAGAAGATTATTGTTGTCGTCGTTGTGGTTGATGTCATTGTCATTGTAATTTGTTGTTGTCCTTGTGGTTTTCGCCATCGTTGTTCGTTGTTGTTGTTATTGTCGTTGTCGTTTTTCATTTTTTATTGTTGTTTTTGTTGTTGTTCTCCTTGTCGTTTGTTGTTGTTGTTGTTCTTATTTTGTTGTCATGTTCTTTTTTTTTTCTTGTTCTAGTTACTCTTGTTCTTGTTGTTCTTATTCTTGTTTTTCTGTGTGAGTATTGAAGTGAGGTTTAATTTATAGTTTTATAACCCAAATTTTATTTCTTTGAGAAAATATTTTTTAATTATATTTTTCTTTTCTTATTTGTTAAATTCTCCTTATCTTATTTCATATTATCTTATTTTATGCTTTATTTTTTTTAATAGCTTATTCAGTTCTATTTATTTATTGCTTTACTTAATTCCTTATATTTTTGTTTAATGTTCGATTAGGTATTTATAATTCCTTGTCATTTTAATATGTGCATTTTCAGTTGCAAATTAAATTGTTAATTAATCTTATTATTTCATAATCTCCTTTATAAAACAACCCAATGATGGAATATAGAAATATATGAGAGTTCATTTTTCTAGATTCTAGAAGTGAGAAAATCGATCTCCAATATGTTTTTATTAAAATTTTAAGGTTTTTACTTAATTTGATATTATGAATCTTTATTGATGATTTTTTATTACATTATTCATATTAACTTCTGTTGGATCTCTGGTTTAAAATTGTTAAATGAAAATTTTGACTAAGAAAATATTTATTATTATTTTATCCTAAACATGCATTTCCATATGACATGAGTTTGAGTCCTAAGGGCACCCGAGTTTTGGAAGGGGTAAGAAGATAGGTAAAAGTAAGCTTGCCAATATCTCTACACACGCCACCGCTGTCGGTCGATCGGGCTAGGAGAGGAATATATATATATATTTTTACTAAAACTATCTTTAATATTTTCAGCGGTTTTTTCTTGGTCATTATTATTATAGCTGTTGAAGTCTCTATATATGGTCTCATTCTTCTCTTCCAAGACAAATAACACAACGATTTTGTTCTCTCCCAAAATTCTTTTTCAATAACCGAGCATTAGAGTGTATTTTGAGTGTTGAGAATTTAGATTAGTTTTAGTGCAAAACTAATTAAAGAACGAGGTTGTTATACCTAGAGATGCTGGGGTGATCAAATCTATTTGCACAAAAGAGCAGGACCACAAAATATCTTTAAGCGAGATTCGCGACTCAGCCATTTTCTAATTTATTTATGTTTTGTAGTATGCGTTTTAACCAGGTGATTTGATCAGACATTTTCATAATTAGGCGTTTTGACCAGGCGATAGGCGGGGTGATCACTAAGTGTTTTGACCTACATGAGTTGATCAGTTAGCGAGTTGATAAGTGAGTGTTTTAACCATTATTACATGAGTTGACTAGAGAAGGTATTCTGATTAGGCGAGATACCAACATGTTACCCAAGCTACAAGACATTAAGGCTTCTCATCATACCTTATGGCGATTAGCAACAACAATTTTAAGACGTTTCGTTCTACTGTAATGGTCGAACAATTCTTAGGCGATTTGATGTCCTCTGACCTAAACCGTCATTTTCGCTTGGAAGGAGCACGCTTTAAGAGATGGAAGCAAAAGATGATGTTCTTCCTTACCTTGAAGAAAGTTGGCGTCGCATGTTCCACTGAAAAAGGAAAGGTTCAAGAAACCAACCCAATGGAGGAGCAAATAAACAGTCTTACTACGTGGACAAAGACAACTTCATCTGTAAGAATTTAATTCTTAATGGTCTTACTGATGAGTTATATGATTATTACAGTACCATATCTACCGCAAAAGAAGTATGGGACGTGTTATAGGAAAAGTATGACATCGAGGAAGCGGGATCCAAGAAGTACTCGGTAAGCCGATAGTTGCAATATCAAATGATTGATGATAGATCCGTGGAGGCTCAATTGAATGAAATTTAGAAGATAGCACATGAAATTATCAACAAAGGTATGCCACTTAACGATCAATTTCAAGTTGTGGTTATTATTGATAAGTTGCCTCCCCTATGGAAGGATTTAAAAAATACTCTAAGGCATAAAATGAAGGAGTTCTCGCTAGAAAACCTCATCACGCATTTAAGGATAGAGGAGGAGGGGAGAAGACATGATCAAAAAGAGGAGGTGAACGCGATTCCCAGAAAGCAGTCTATTGCAGTAAATCGGATCTAAAGCTAAAAGGGAACAAAATGAAACGAGGATCCAACAAATAGAAGAACTCCTAGAAACCCCAGTCTAGAAGTACAGTACAATGGTTGTTATAACTGTAATAAGCTTGGACACTTAGCTATAAATTGTAGAAACAGAAATTGTCCTGCTCCGTAGGTAAACCTGGTAGAAGAAGAATTAGTAGCTATGACCACAAAAGTTACTGTGACTGGGGGGTTCGAAGGTTGGTGGTTAGACATTGGTGCATCTCGCCACGTTTATCATGACCTTAGTTTATTTAGAAAATATAATAAGACTAAGGATAAGAATATCCTTCTGGGAAATCATTACACAACTAAGGTGGCTGACATTGGAGAAGTAAAATTGAAATTCACATCTGGCAGGATATTTGTGCTAAAGGAAGTTCTGCACACTCCTGAAATTTGAAAGAATTTGATCTCAAAAATATCTCATCAACAAAGCCAGCTTCACACAAATAATAGGATTAAATCTCTTTATTTTAACGTAACAAAAAATAATGTATTTGTGGGAAAAAGGTTACGCTACTGATGGCATGTTTAAGTTGAATGTGAAAATGAATAAGAAAATGTCTTCTGCTATATGCTGTCTACTTTTAATGTTTGACATGCTAGACTTTGTCATGTTAATAAAAGACTACTTAACAACATGAGTAGGTTGAATTTTATTCCTAAATTATCTTTACATGAATTTGATAAATGTGCATGTTGTAGTCAAGCTAAGATAACTAAGATTTCACATAAATCTGTATGTAGGATAACTTAATCTCTATAATTAATTCATTTTGATTTATGTGAATTTGATGGCATGTTAACTAGAAACAATAAAAGGTATTTTATAACCTTTGTAGATGATTGTTCTAACTTTACTTTTACTTACCTGCTTAAGAATAAAAGTGATGCCTTAAACATGTTAAAGTTGTTTGTAATTGAAATAAATAATCAATTTAACAAAAGAGCGAAGAGACTTCGTAGTGATAGAGGAACTGAAAATGATTCAGTTGCTTTCAACGAGTTTTATAACTCAAAAGAAATAATACACGAAATAACTACATGATCTTATTCTTCTGAAATTAATGGAAAAGATGAAAGAAAAAATAAAACTATAACTAAGTTACTAGTTGCTATCTTACTCGAATCAGGAGCAGCACCATCTTGGTGGGGTGAAATAATAAAGACTAACTGTTAATTATGTCATTAATAGGATTCCTAAATTAAATAGTAAAACTTCACTATAGAAGTCTTCAAGAATAAAACACCAAACTTGTCCTATATTAGAACATAGGAATGTTTAGACTATGAAAGAATACCTGACCCTAAGAGAAGAAAACTAGCTAGTAGAGCCTATGAATGTGTCCTCATAGAATATGTTGAAAACAGTAAAGCCTATAGGTCTATGACTTAGAAAATAAGGTAACCGTAGAACCAAACGACGTAGAGTTTTTTTAGAATAAATTTTCTTTTAAATCTAGAAATAGTGGGGGCTCAAATAGTCAAACTAGTGGAGGCTCAAGTTCAAGTAGTCTACTTTCAATTAGGATCTAAACCCAAGTTAAGAAAGTAGATCCTGAACCTAGAAGAAGCAAGAGAGTAAGAATCATAAAAGACATTTGAGAAGACTTCGAAATGTACAATGTAGAAGATCCTAAAGATCTAACAAAAACCTTATCCTCAGTAGATGCCAACTTATGACAAGAAGCTATCAATGATGAAATGGACTCTCTTGAGTTTAATAGAACTTGACATCTAGTTGACCTACCTCCTCACTACAAAACAACAGGCTGTAAATGGGTTTTGAGGAAGAAACTAAAACCTGATAGATCAATAGATAAGTATAAGGCTAGTATAATGGCAAAGGGTTTTAGGTAGAGGGAGTACATAGATTTCTTTGACACTTTCTCCTTAGCAACTAGAATGACTTCAATTAGAATGCTAATTTCTATAGTTGCCTTGAACAATCACTTAATATATCAAATGGATGTTAATACTGCCTTCCTAAACGGTGATTTAGAAGAAGAGATATATATGGAACAACCTAAAGGTTTCATAGTTCACGGTCCAGAATCTAAAGTTTGAAAACTAAATCATGTTCAAAGGATTTAAAATAAAGAGATTGACAAATGTATCTACCATAAGTCTAAAGATAGGTTATGCACTAGCATATGCTTATACGTAGATGACATGTTAATCTTTGGATCAAACTTGCACATCATAAACGATGTAAATCAATGCTTAGTGTAAATTTTGACATGAAAGACTTAGGAGAAGCTAATGTAATCCTAGGTATCAACATTACTAGAACTGAAAAGGTCATTTCCTTAGATCAATCTCATTACATAGAGAAAATTCTAAAGAAGTACAACTACTTTGAAAGCAAACCAGCATGTACACCCTATGATTCTAGTGTTAAGTTGTTCAAAAATACTAACAACTGCGTTAATCCATCCGAATATGCTAGCATTATAGGAAGTCTAAGATATGTTGTTGACTGCACTAGACTAGACATAGCTTATGTTGTAGGTTTACTAGCAGACCTAGTTTAGAACACTGGAATACTGTAGAAAGAGTAATAAGATATCTTAAGAAAACCTAAAACCTAAGATTACATTATCAAAAGTTTCTTGCTGTACTTGAAGCTTAAAACGATGCTGATCGAAACTTTCTCTTAGATGATTCAAAGGCTACAAGTGGGTATATTTTTAATATAGTAGGAGCTGTTGGTTGAAAATCTAAGAAACAGACCATCTTAGCCTATTCAACAATGGAGTTAGAAATGATTGCACTAGCTACTACTAGTGAAAAAGCAAGTTGACATAGAAGCTTGCTATCAGAGGTTTCTACATGGGAAAGACCAATACAAGCCATACTAATCCATTGTTATAAGCACTGCAGCTATTGCAAAAGTTCAGAACCATTATTACAACGGTAAGAGACGACAGATACGTGGTAAAACACAGTACCATTAGAGAACTTCTCACTACAATGTAGTGATAGTGAATCATGTACGGTCTTATTATAACTTGGTTGATCCTTTGACGAAAGGACTAGCAAGAGAAAAGGTTTTTAAATCCTCAGAAAGAATTGGACTTAAGCCTGCAGAAATAGAATTATTTGTGAGGTAAACCCAACTTGAAAGACTAGAGATCCCAAGAAACAACTTCAATGGGTAATAATTGATCACAAGTAATATGACGAGAATCGTGCTGAAATAATTAGAAGTTGCATTCGTATGACTGAGTGATTAGCATGACATTTTCAAGCGTATGAAAAGAATGAACTTAGTTCTTAATGAATTTTATACTTGATATCAAATAGTGTACTCTTGATAGATTCACCTTTGTGGATGTAGAAGTAAGGGCCGCTTCCAATGGAATTCTGAACAAATTCTCTAGAGCGACCACTAAACTGGGTTATATGTGCAAGCCATTAAAGCACAGGCAAATTTAGAACTTCACTTGAATAATGTTGTGTGTGCAATTTTGTTAGAAGTAAAGTTCAAAACTACAAGTTACTTTACAATACTCTAAACTATTGTCACTACATAAAGGTTCAAGTCATTAAACACTTTTACTTAAACGCAGTATTATAAAGATAGACACTGCTCTATGAAAATATTTTTAAAAAATTTCAAGTGGGGGACCGATAGTAAAACGTTTTCAAGTGGGGGATTGTTAAATGAAAAATTTGAGTTAGGAAATATTTATTATTATTTTATTCTAAACATGCATTCCCACATTGCTTAGCAATGTGAAGTTTAATTTATAAACTTATACATTCATTCATGGGTTTGGGCCTTAAGGGCACCTAAGCTTTGGAAGGGGTGAGATGATAGGTAAAAGTAGGTTTGTCGATATTTCCACACGCGTCGCTGTACGTTGGTCGGGAGTGGCAAGGAGATGAATAATATATATATTTTTCCTAAAACTATCTTTAATATTTTCAAAAATGTTTCTTATATTATAAAAGAAAAATAAATTAAACTTTCTAAACCGAAACTGTTTCGAATTAAATGATAATCAATCAACGGTTTGTTCTTGGTCATTATTATTGTAGCCATTGGAGTCTCTCACCACTTACCATATATGTGGTCTCATTCTTCTCTTCCAAGACAGAAAAATAACACAACGATTTTGTTCTCTCCCAAAATTCTCTTCCAATATACCAAGCATTAAAGTGTTTATTTTGAATGTTGAGAATTTCGATTAGTTTCAGTGCAAACTAATTGAAGAACGAGGTTGTTTTATCCTAAGGACGACGAGATAATCAATTTGTTTGCACAGTAGAGGTGTGAAACGTCTTAAAGAAAGCGAGATCCACAACTCAGTCATTTTTTAATATGTTTATGTTTTGTAGTACACATTTTGACCAGGTGATTTAATGAGGCGTTTTCATAATTAGGCATTTTGACAAGGTGACAGACGAGGTGATCACTAGGCATTTTCACTTGTACGCGAGTTGATCAGTTAGCGTTTTACTGACTAGAGAAGGCATTCTAACTAGGTGAGCTACCAACATGTTACCCGAGATACAAGGTGTAAGGCTTCTCGTCACACCTTCTAGGTAATTTGCAACAACAAAAGTTGTTCATAGTTTTAATAAAATAAATCCTTCGTTGTTCAAATTTATATAAGTTTTCACATTTCTTTTTTGGATGCTTGCAAGTGGCAGAATATAAAATGAAAATTGGACCTATGATCCAACATTTTAACATTTGCAAAAATGACATATTAGCAAGTCCAACTCAATTGAAATTTTTGGTTGACCAAAGTGTCTTTATTGTATAAAATGCAGATTTGCATTTGATTACTATATGGTTGTTATCATATTTTCATCTAATTACCCCTAATTATCAATAATATTGATTGTAATTTTGATTGTTGTCTGATTGTGATTTCCACTTTTTCTTTTTCAAATTTAGTTAGTTTTTAGAGATAGTCATATTTGATTACCTTTTGATTCTAAGCTAATTCGTTTCTTTTGCTAGAGCAATTTTTTAACATTTTTCATCAACAAATTGATAATGGATTGAAATATGTGTCATTTCTTTTCGTAAATTTGATCAAGTCACTACTAAAAATTTGATCTTTCTTGATGCACGCAAAATTTGATTTCTTGATGGTCATGGCAAAGGACTATCAAGAAAAATATTTTTTTTTGATAAAATGTTTATCTTGACGGTCATGTACGTCAAGAAATGTTTCCATATTTTGTTAAAGAAATACGAAAATTCGTAAAAAGTGTGGATTATTCGTTTCCTTGATGGGCAAAGTTCCCTTAGTTTCGTTGATGGTCCGCAAACGTCAAGAAAACTATTTCTCGATGGACAAGATCCATCAAGGGATGAATTTTCTTGATTTGCAATGGTCATCATCAAAAAAAATTAATATATTTGTTTTGGATTTCTTCATGCTTTTAGAATTTTCTTGATGGGCCGGGTTTCTTGATAGAAATAAAAGAAAACGATGGGCAAGGTCCATCAAGAAACATGATATCTTGATGGGCATTGCCCATCAAGAAAAAGAATTATAATTTTGGGTTTGCGATAAGATCATGGGCAAGGCCCATCAAGAAAACAATAGCTTGATTGACAATGCCCATCAAGGAAAAAATATTTTCCGCTAACCACAAAATTCGGGTCCTCATTAACGGACTAAAACACGATATTCATCATTTTTATCTCTTTCACTCTATTCCCAAATTAAATTAACACTACTCTAATTTTATCATTTTTCTTATTAATTTCTAATTTTTTTAAAAGTAAAGTCAAATGGTTAGGTACATAGCTTGAACAAGTTTTTTTTCTAATATTAAATTAATAAATCCATTTACATTTAAAATTTATTTAAAAAAATCCATTAAATACAAAAGACCAAATGGTGTAGTCATTAATTAAATTTAAAATTATTTAATTTATTGTTATATCTATTAGTTATTTAATCAATTAAAATAAAAAAAAAATTGAAGGCATCGGTAGTAATAATTTATACTATATAGTCAAGATAACATAAAATATTAGTGATGAAGGTGTTAGTTCTAAACAATATATTTATATTTAAATTATTAATTAAAATCAATAATAATGAATAATTTATATTACTATATTAATTAATTAAATTATATCATTTATATTTTGATGGGCTTAATTTGATGGCAAGGCCCATCAAGAAAAAGATTTCTTGATGGGCCTTGTCCATCAAGAATTGAATTTATAAAAAAAAACATAATTTTGAAACTTTTCTCACAGTTGCCGTCGGTAAGCAGAAGTTTTGAAACTTTTCTCAATTTTCCTATTCAATTGTCGTTCAATTCGTCGTCGTCAACTGAAAACTTTGTTAATTTTACAATTCTTCTACTGTTCAACCCCCCGCCGTCAACGAAAAGTTGTTTTTAATTCTTTTGCTACTCAACTCCGCTGCCATCAACCATAATATTCATGATATTTTTATTCTTCTGTCGCTCAACTGCTCGCCGTCGACCGAAAAGTTTCCTATATACCAATTCTTCTGCCGCTCAATTGGAAATTGCATTGAATACTCCATTTGTTTTCACCATTCTCCCCAAGGTACTCTTCTTCACTGTTTCAACCCACTTGCCCCCTTTTAAAACTAAAATGACATTGTCTTGGTTCTTCCAACAGGATTTTAGTTCGCAAGAAAGCTTCTTGACTTGAGGTGGCAAGGCAGCAGAGTAAATATTGCTGAGGTGTCCTACCTTCAACCTTTTTGTTTTTGTGCTGTGTAAGTTGCATCAGTTTTGGAAACTATAAAGTGATGATTTCAATCTTTATTTTGTTGACGACGAGCTTCAAGCAATTACAAACCAAATTTCTTTTCCCTGTAAACTGGTATTTTTTAATTTCAAAGACTTTATTAAATACTTGTACAAGTAAGTTTGTTATGAGACATTGAAAGGAACAAGATATAAGTAAAGAAAAGGGAAGTCTTTTTTTTTTTTTTGACTTCATTCAAAAGTCTAAAAAGATCAACATTTGGATTGATATGTTCAAGAACCAATTAAAATTATGTTCAATAACCAATTTAAAATTTTAGCTTATATGCACCTATAATATTTAACCAAAAAACAAAAAGGCTGAAAGAAAAATGGTATTATACTTTCCATTAGTTTTAAATTGGATATTAAAGAAACAAGATGAGATTCTTTAGTTGGTTTTAGTATTAAAATTAAATTACTACCAGTACGCTCTAGCCAACTTGCTGACATCTTTACAAGACCACCGACATATCCTTCATATTTTTCTATTATCCAATATTGTTCATCTATATAGTCCAACTTCGAGGGGGACATTAGATGAAAGAAGTTGTTATTGATATGATAGTTTAAAGAAATTTGTTAATTATGAGTTATTTGGTCTGTCATGTCAATGTAAATATCCCTAAATAGAGAAAATATCAATACCAAAGCCACTTATGTTTCTTTTCCAGTGTTCAACTTTTAATAATTTTCATGTTTTGTTTATTTGTTTCAAGTTAAACCTCCGTGACTTTGAACATATATTATTAGATAATCAATATACTAATTATTAATAGTTAGTAGATAATTTAGGTTAATTAATGTTTAATTAGTTATTTTGCATATTTTATCGTAAGATTATAAATAGTCACTTTAGGATTTATAATATGAATCCCTCATATATTTAATTTTAGTTACTTGAAGAGTCTCTTAACTTAGGGATGAAAGTCCCTTGTTTCATTGTTTGATCGTAGATTTGACGTAATATTTTCCATATGTGATGTTAAATTGGTATTAATTAGAGCATTCAAATGTCAAAACCATATATAGAGGTCAGTGACGTACATTAGAATTTTCTATGAAAATCTACATGTATTTATATACTCTACTATTTAATTACATAAAATCGACGATTGAAAAATTGAAAAGGTCATCACATATTTGAGAATTAATCCATGAATGGATTTCAAATGTAATTGTAACGAAATGTCTAAATTGATTCGTCTATGAAAATTTAGGAATTAATTTTGATCGAGAGCAAGTAAATTGTCTTAGGATCTTTGAGTGACTTTCATAGATAGTTATTGTTTCTTCTTTTTATATCATGCATTTCAGTTTTTTTTTATAAAAAGAATGAATTGTCTCAACTTTGTATGTATATTTATTTATTATTTTAATGTTTTTGTATTCAATTCAGTTTAGAGAAGATTGAATGTTTTTTTTCTTTTCATTTTTATGTTTTCTTTTACCAATTAAGAGTTTGGTTTGTTTATGTTTTTATATTTTACTTCCTTTTATTTGTAAGTAATCTCGTTAGTATAATATGTTTCATCTCATTGCTTGATATGCTTAGAGTAGCTTGAGTTAATCATGATGCTTACTTTGGTGATGAATTAAATGACTATCTTGGAGTTATGATAGTCACTCAGATACTTTGTTATTTGATTTTTTTTCATTTTGTTAAGGTGATATGTCTAATTAATTTCATATAATTAGGTTATTACACAATGGATAAGTCATGGATGATAAAAGATAGATTATCTAAGGAATATGAAGTAGGTGTTGATTGTTTTATTGAGTTTGCACAAAAACATTCAAGTGGCAGAACTTCTATGTCATGTCCATGTATTAGGTGTGGAAATTGCAAAACACTTAATACTAATGAAGTTAGAAACGACTTATTAATCAATGGTATTAACCAAAGGTATGACAATTGGATTTGGCATGGCGAAAACCTTACTAAGTATTGTCCAACAAATTTAGTTCCTGATGCAGACTACAATTCTAGGAAACAATTTTTGGATGATAATGTTGATGACAATATGGTTGAAATTGTGGAAGAGGCACAACAAAATAGTGTAGATGATCCCCAAAAATTTAAAAAATTACTTACAGATGCTGAAAAACCTTTATATCGAGGCTGTGAAAACTTGACCAAGTTGGGTACACTAGTTAAATTGTATCACTTAAAAGAAAAATTCGAGTGGAGCGATACTAGCTTTACAGAGCTGTTGAAAAGTATACTACCTGAAAATAACGAATTGCCAACATCGACGTACGATGCAAAAAAGTTTTAGTTACTTTAGGAATGACGTATGAGAAGATTCATGTGTGTCCTCATGACTGTTGCCTATACAGAAAAGAATTTGTTGATATCTAATTGTCCTCATTGTAACGAGTCGAGGTGGAAGAAGCGTAAAAACTCGTCTGAAGTACAAAAAGGAGTGCCTGCTAAAGTTGTTTGGTATTTTCCACCAAATCCACGATTTCAAAGGATGTTTAATAATCAAATACATTCGAAGAATTTAACATGGCATGCAAACAAAATATTGGTTAATGGAAATTTACGTCATCCAGTTAACAGTCCATTTTGGAAATTGGTTGATCATTTATGGCCTGATTTTGGAAGTGAGGAAAGAAACGTTCGTCTACTGATGAAATTAATCCTCAGAGTGAGATGAATAGTAAATATAGTTGTTTGCCCATGATATTGACAATATACAATCCCCCACCATGGTTATGTATGACGAGACGTAAATTTATGATGTTAACAATGTTAATTTCTGGGCCAAATCAACCGGGGTACAATATAGATGTGTATTTAGCTCATTTAATAGATGATTTGAAAATACTATGGAATGATGGTGTACCTTGTTATGATGGATATTGAAATGAGGGTTTCACATTAAAAATAGTATTATTGTGGACTATTAATGACTTTCCTGCATATGGTAATCTGGCGGGTCGCACTGTCAAAGGATATTGTGCATGTCCCATATGCGACAAAAACACGTTTGCTATACATTTAAAATTTGTAAAGAAGATGACATACCTTGGACATAGAAATTTTTTACCACTTAATCATCCATTTAGAAAACAGAAAAAGGTTTTCAATAACGAAAAAGAGCTTGGAATAGCTTCTCAACCGTTGTCAGGAGAAAGTATTTTTGAAATGTTTATCAATAATGATTTCTCTAACGATGAAAATTCATCGAGTACCAGAAAGAGATCAATAGGATTTTTCACGTAGTTATTGGAAGAAGAAATCCATATTTTTTAAACTTGAATATTGGAAGAAGCTTCACGTTTGACATTGCTTGGATGTTATGCACATTGAGAAGAATGTATGTATGAACTTGTTGGGTACATTGCTCGACATTCCTGGTAAGACAAAAGATAGATTACAGTCCCGTAGTAACTTAGAACAATTAGGCATTCGTCTTGAGTTGGTGCCAAAGGTTGTAGGAAATAGAACATACATACCTCCAGCTTATTATACGTTATCCAAAAGCGAGAAACGCACAATTTGTCAATCATTGTCTAAAATGAAAGTTCTAGAAGGGTATTCCTCAAACATAAAAAATCTAGTGTCAATCGTTACTTTAAAACTTACTGGGTTAAAGTCTCATGATTGTCATGTGCTTATGCAACAATTTCTTTCGGTTGCAATTCGTGTTGCACTACCTAAATACGTGATAAATGCAATCACACGATTCTACTTGTTTTTTAATGCTATATGTAGTAAGGTTGTAGATGTCGCACAACTAAGTGTCTTGGAACAAGAGATTGCAGTAATATTGTGTCTATTTGAGAAATATTTTTCTCCATCATTCTTCACCATAATGATTCATTTAACCATACATCTAGTCAGAGAAGTTCGGTTGTGTGGCCCTGTGTATCTTCGATGAATGTATCCATTTGAACGTTACATGAAAGTCCTTAAAGGATATGTTCGAAATCGAAATAGACCTGAGGGTTCTATTGCTGAAAAGTATATTGTTAAGAAAGCTATAGAATTTTTACGAAATTTTGTCAAGATAACATGTCAATTGGACTTGGGAAGGCTAAAGAACGAGATCAAAATGAAGATATTGAACGACCCTTATCTGCAGCTTCTCACATAAGGCCTGAAAAAGAACAACTAATGCAAGCTCATTTGTATGTGTTAGAGAATACAAATGACGTTCAACCTTACATAGAATATGTCGACTTTAAATATTTACTTTATTTATTTATTTATTATGTTATACCTATTAGGATATATCTAACCATCGTGAGTTGATACAATAACTTTGTAGGAAACATATGGATCATTTGAAAAAAATCTACTCATCAAAGGCAAAACATCTAAAATGGCTACAAGATAAGCACAATGATTTTTGTTAAAAAAAGTCTTGCTAATTTATATTTACATGACTATGATTTTTAGGTTGCTACAGAACTTGAGTTACCAAACGACACAATATATGATATATTGAAATGGATATCACATGGTCCTTCGCCTAGTGTGATAACTTACTCTAGTTATGTTATGAATGGTATTTGTTACAATACAAAGCATCGTGATGGTGTTCGTAATGTGCATAATAGTGGTGTATGTTTAGTAGCGAATACGATGCAGATATCTAGTGCAAAAGATAAACATCATATAGTGACAAACATGTCGTTTTACGGTGTGATCCAAGAGATTTGGGAGTTAAACTATATTAACTTTAAAATTATAATGTTTAAATGTAACTGGGTTAACAGTGTTAGCAGTGTCAGAACAGATGAGTTGGGGTTTACATTAGTTAATCTTAAACGTATTGGTCATAAGACAGATTCTTTTATCCTAGCATCACAAGCAAAACAAGTATTTTTTCTTGAAGATCCAAGTGATTCTCAATGGCATGTTGTGTTGAATCTTCCTAATCGAGATTACGAGGATCATATTAATGATGATGAGTTAGGGGATATAAGTTTAAATTGTATCAGTTCTAACAATGTTCCTATGAATGTGTTTGAGGAAATAAACGACGAAGATGATTCAAACTACATGTGAACTGATTGTGATCGTATTTGGATACTAAATGAAAATGAATAATAGATGGTAAGGTTTGTTATTATTTTTCTTATTCTTTATGAATGTTATTGACTCTATAATAATGTTTATTTTCATGATAGGTTAGGTACTAATGGATTGTAGTAGTGATGACCACCTCTCAGTAGGAGCCGACGAGGATGTAGCCTAGGTTGATTGTTTTTTAGAGACATCTAGTCAAAGGAGTATGCGTGGTCCTACCACGATGATTCATTTGACACAAATTAACTCTAATGTAAATCTATTGGTTGTTGACTACAATGAACGTGGTGAATGGATTGGTGAAAATGCAACTTAAATGGTGAGTTACATCTGGACATGCGTTCGAAACAACATTCCGATTACATATGCTTCATGGTTAGACGTGCCATTAGAATTAAAAGATAAAATTTATGTTTGCATTCAGGTAAGCATCTTTTATTCTTAAATTAATATATTGAGATATGACGTTATTTTTACATATGTTATTTTGTCATTTTCAGATATCATTTGTAACAAACCCAAAGTCCAAGAAAGATATTTTAAAAAAAGCTGGAAGTGCATTCATAAATTTCAAAAGTATTTTTAGAAACAATTATATTTTTCCATATATAGACGAACCAGAATGCTTAAAATTTCCTCCACCAAACTACTCTGCTATTGATCTATCTGATTGGGAAAGGTTTGTATCACTATCCATGAGTGAAGATTTTCTGGTGAGTGCTATGACTTATTTCATGTTTCACTAATTACATATATCAATGCATCATTGACTTGTGTTATGTGTGTGATATAGAAACGTAGCAACATGCAAAAAGAGAGACACAAGAATTACAAATATAACCATAGAACGTCTCGCAAAGGCTACGCAAATTTGGGAGAAGAGTTGGTAAGTTTATATTACTATGCACAATATTATCTTATGTTTATCAAATTTAATGTTTAATTTATGTGTATACATGTAGAAAAAAGAAGGAAAATTGCCACCATCTGTCGATCGAGCTACCCTTTGGAAACATGCTCGTGTGGGTAAAGATGGAGAATTTATGAATAAAGAAGTCGAAGAGATTGTAGCAAAAATCGTAAGTAAATTAGATTACTAGCATTTTATATGTTTGAGGCATATTTACAACTTGTGACAAACAAATTTTTAATTATTTGTTCATATTATAGGATAAACTCCAGAAAGATGTCGATAAAACATATAGTGTTTCAGATGATATTTTAACTCAAGCTTTGGGGACACCTGAACATCGAGGACGTGTGAGAGGTGTGGGTGGATTAGTTACACCTTCGTTCTACTTTCACAAACATATTCCATCAGAACTCAGAGAAACTCAGATTACTGTTGATGTAGATGCCAATTGGAAAAAGGAGAAATCACAGATTTTATCAGAATATAGTCAAATGGCAAAAAAATGCTGAAGTTAAAGTTTTTGAAGAGAACTAGAGAAACAAGCTTAGATGCACACTCTGGATGCAATCAGAATATTAGTGAGAAACAGTTCATCTCAACATCCATCCATCACATGGAAAAAATCGATCTAGTAAATACTATGTTTAATTCAATTTTATATATTGTATTTCATGATTTATTATTCAACATTGATGGTAAATTGAGATGTGAATGTAATTTTTCAGGGGAGACCATGTAGTCTTGTTGTTGGAAAGGTTGACAACATTGTTGCAATAGGAATTGTCTTCGAAAGAATAAGTACGAACGAAATAGTTTATAGAGTACGACTTGGAGAAGGTGATGTGTGGGTTTTCATTGAACTTGATGCAATTGGTTCGCACGTTTCATGGCCAAAATATCTTATAGTTATAGAAGAACAGAAAAAGGTAAAGTTTTAATTTCAAAATATGCATTTTCGCATTAGCATGTTCTCATTTTAATTTTTGACATTCTTTTGTTAGACATCTAGTAAAAAGTCTCGTGAGTTAGAAGCTTTGAAAGGAACAAAGTTGAAAATGAATGAATTAAAATTGTCGACGACAATAAGGTTCGTGTTGAGCCATGTAGAGAAGGATATGAATGATGAATATCTTATTATCCCAGTCGACACTCAGGAGATTTTTGGGTATAGCTTCAATGTGAACGTGATGAAAGATAGCATTAAACAACTTTGTTTGATGGATGAATTAGCTCTTTCGGTGATATTGAGCTATATGATGTAAGTGCGCAACTTCAAAATCTTTATTTTTCTTATTTTTTGAGATGTCTATTTCTAATATTAGAAGATTTTTCTTTTAATGTTAGATGCTTATATGAATCTGATCCAAGTATTTTAGAGGAATATGAATTCATGAATCCTGGACAAATTTCAAAAGGTTTGGGTACAGACGAGCATAGAGTTCGACACTTGTGTAATAGATTGGTACCAATCAAGAATAAAGTATATTGATATGTCCATTTAATTGCAGGTAAGTTAGAATCAAAGTATCATTATTTTTCATATGATTTTTAATTATAAATATTTTTTACTAAATTGAAACATATGTTTATTATATAGATATCATTGGATATTATTTATTATCTCATTACAGGCAAATACAGTACTGTATGCACTCGATTCGTTAAGACATGGTAGTGTTCGGGACGAGTTATAATCTATGGTCATCACATTAAGTGTATATTTATTATGTAAATTGTAGTTTGTTATATATATTTTTTTATTTTTTTTAATTCAGAGCCTTAAGAATGTTTTATATATGTTGAAATAAACACAAGAGCTCGACCTCTTACTTGGGTTTCTGTTAAAGTACGAGTACTTAAATTATAAATAAATGATAATGTGCGTTTGGTTTAAATATTTATTTTTATTTTAACATGTGTTTTGAATATATGTGTGCATATAGTGTGCTCAACAGTCGGGCAGTACAGAATGTGGGTCCTACGTGATGAAGTTCATGCAAGACATAGTAAGGCAAAAGAGCATTACAATTACAGATGTGGTATGCATTTTATTGCACCATATCTCTTATAGCTATTATTCTTACGCTTAGTACAATCTAGTAATTAAATCACATTTATTTCATTTATAGTTGACGAGACAAGCACCTTATACTCAATCTGAATTAGATATGGTGAGAGTGGAATATTGTGACTTTCTAGGATGCTACATATGATACATGTTTTTATTGCAATGAACGGGTAGTTTTTATATTTATAGTTTAGGTATATCTTGATACGATGTCAATTTCTATAGGGTTATGTCTTGTTCGTATTTGTTAGATATTGTTTTTTGCAGAACAACATTGGTTTACAGTTGATTAATGAAAATTAATTAGTTCATTTGATGGATGTCTAGTAATTTTATGAAATACATGTTACTTGTGTGTTTCAATTATATGGTATGATGGTATGAATTTCATATTTGTGATTGTTGATATTTTTCATTAGTTGTTTGAAGTTGGGAAGTTAGAAGTTTTGAATTTTTGGAGTTATGAAGTTGTATGAGTTCTGAGTTCTGCAGGTTATGTAGTTGACATGCAGATTTGAAGGAGTTGTTTGAACTAGTTTGTAGTTGTATGTAATGGATTTTACATAAGTTGTGAAGTTAGAAGTTTCAAGTTGTTGGAGTTCTGGAGTTGTGTGGGTTATGTAGTTTTGGAGTTGTGGTGGAGGGTTATGTAGTTATTTACACGAATTTGCAGGAGTTGTTTGAATTAGTTTGTAGTTGTATGTAATGAATTTTGCATATTTTCAGTTTTTGGTGTTTTCAGTTTTTTTATATTGTTTGAGGTCAAATAGGTCACATATATGGGTGGGTCATAATGACCCTTTTTTTTTTTAATTTTTCTAAAGTTGTTATAGTTGATGGGCTAAAAACGTCAAGAATAAAGTTCTGTTAACGAGTAAAACCCGTCAATAGAAGGGCTATCTTGATGGACTGATCCACTTTGTTGATGGGCAAAAGACGTCAACGTCACCTTTCTTAATGGCCAATCCCATCAAGAATAGGTTTTTGATTACATGTTTTGACCATCAAGTAAACTGGTTTCTTGATGGACTTTTTTAATTTCCTTGATGGGCAAAACACATCAAAGTCTTCTTTCTTGATGGTCAATACCATCAAGAAAGGGTTTTTTATGACATGTTTTGGCGATCAAGAAAACGAATTTCTTGATAGACTTTTTAGTTTCCGTGATGGGCAAAAAACATTAAAGTCATATTTCTTTATGGTCAATACCATCAAGAAATGGTTTTTTATGGCATGTTTTGGCCATCAAGAAATGATTTTATTGATGGGCTTTTTAATTTCCTTGATAGGTAAAAGACATCGAAGTTCCATTTCTTGATGGCCAATACCATCAAGAAAGAGCTTTTGATGACATGTTTTAACCATCAAGAAAACTAGTTTTCTTGTTGGTCGGGCTTTCTTGATGTCTGCCTATATGATGGGCAAAGACCATCAAAATAGATATTTTTTTACGTGCTTTGCACATCGAAGAATGCTAAATTTGTAGTAGTGAGTATTTAAATAGATATGCACTAGATAACAATCATAACGCATCAAATAAAAATCATAAAGTACTTAATATATCTAACGAATAGCAAGATAGCAATCAAATGAAAATATATCAATAAGATAATAATCACATAGCAATCACATGTAAAATCATATATCAATAAAATAACAATCCCTTGACAATCAAATAGAAATTACAAAGTACTTAATATGTAATGAAAATCACAAATAACAAAACATATTTGAATTCCAATAACCTTAAAACAATAGATGAAAGTCAAATAGCAATCTTATAACAATCAAATGGTAATAAAGATAACTAACAGATAACAATCTCATACCAATTAGTTGGTAATCAGATAACGATTACAGGCTAGTTAAGTTATGGTACTTAATATCTTTAACTAAAATATGAACTAAGAAAAATCAAATCATACTCATATTAATGAATCTACACTCCTCAATCTCTTGGAAGCATAGAAAAATTACCTCAATGGAATTGAACATCAACAATTTAAGTATACTCGTGAAACAATATTTGTGATTCAATGACCCCTAAGAAGGTAAGGTGTGAGACCCTGATTGTGTTATGAAGCAATCGGTTGAGATTGCACGCGACAAGACCAATTATACGACGAGACCATATGTAATGAGAGTTAGCTACTGAAGTGTTGCAAAGAAACTACATATCGAGTTCTAACTCTAATTAATGATGAGAATGGGCTATGCGATGGAATTGTTACGTAACATGAAATGACTAATATGCGAGGAATTTTTAGGCAACTTGGGCCTACATCGAAAAACAGTGATGTGACCCTAATGTCAATAGATCGGCGATTGATTTGTTCTTGCCATCCAATCCAAATTCAGGAGAAGGAATGGGTAGGGATACGTGGCGTCCTGAGATTTGACAGCTGATTCGCACCACCGACATAGGTAACCATTACGACAAAGGCATCCTCGTGGGGAAGAGTCTATAAATAGAAAAGAAAGTCTGGTCATATTTAATAAATGCTGCTTTGCTTTCACTCAAGAAAATTTGAGAGAACTCCCAAGGTGTCCTGAACATTTTGATCAATTTCTAAACTTGGCTGGAAAGAGGAAAGGAGCTCGTGGGTAACAACTCGTTATGTACAACTGTGAGTGGTTCTTCTCATAAAAATGTTTCCAAATAAAGAAGATTATTAAAATGTGTTTGAATCCTTAAATATATTTCTAATAGAGACTATGAACCATATGGTATTTCCCTTATATTTTCCAATTATTAAAATGCATATGACTTATACATGTATTGGATGTATATTTATGCACTGGAATGATGTGATGAAATGATGATGTATTCTAGAGAATGCGTGAGATTCCATACAAGTTGAATTATGACACATGATTTAAAAGAAGTATTTTATGAGACATTTTCCAAAAGAAAGAAATATTTTGAAAGCATACTCTATGAGTCTTATGTTGCATTTATTTTTAAATCATTGTGTATGCATTGTTGATGATGACATTATTTATTTGAAAATAGAAAAATAATGTTCTTGAAATGATGATTTCAGGAGAATGCATAAGATGCGTGAGGATTGAAATGAGATGACCTTTGTACCTTATGCGATATAATGTCTTATCCTTGTTGTGTGTTCTGGAATAAAATGCCCTATTCATGTTGTGTGATCTTGAATAAGATGTCTCATACTTGTTGTGTGATCTAATATGAGATGCCTCATACTTGCTGTGTGATCTGGCGTGGGATGTCTTTTGCTTGTTGTATGATCTAGCATTGGAAGACGTGTTATGCGTGTACTGAAATTGATGGAACTTGCTATATGCATTGAGATTACTACCCATAGCTACAACTTGACAAAAAAGTGTGATAAATGCTTGAGTTGAGGAAATGGTACAAAGATGTAATTGAATATGCAGAATGATTTTGCGAAATGACTATGTAGTATGTGATAGGCATACAACACAATATGAATTACGTACGGTGAAAGAATTGAAAAGAAAAGAAATTTGATGTGAATTATAAAGAATTATAAAAAGAGTGATTCTCCCTTGAGGTTTATAAGTTGTTGATAAATTGAGATGTGAAAAATGCTCAATGCCTTGAATGAGTGTTTTTAAAAATTCAAAGATATAATGATTGACTTACATATTATTTATACCGCTTGATTTGACAAAATGTCTATATTGTGTTAAGGCAAACTTGAATTATTAAAAAGGTTCATAAAAGATCCCACTCGCTAGACGTTTTAGTCTAATATTTCAAATGTTATGTTTTACTCCCCCCCCCCCCCAGATAGTGAAGGACATCAAGCGTTGAACTTACAGCCTTGATCGCCTTTTGTGCCTTGTAATCACATCATTTTGGTAGTGGCCACTGTTGTCTCGCATAGCATGTAAAAGCTAGGCAAGAAGAGTCAAGTCATCAATTTGAGTCTATTATGTTTCTTTTGAAAGACTTGTGTACTAAGAATCAAATGTACCCTTGTGATTTATTCAATATTTGTTAATGAAGTTTTCTTGTTTCATTCAAGTTCAAATTCCGCATTTAAGTTTGTGGTTTGAGAGGTTGTTTCGCTTAGTAGGCATTCAATGTGCTATCTCGCGAGGAGATACGCATTAAGTGACTTGGCGCCACGCTTCCACTTGATCACATGAAATGACATTTAAGGCGAGACATGACATAAGACATAAAATGGATTTAAAAATAAAAATTAGGCAAGAGAGTAAAAACTGATGGATAAATCATTTAAAATGGATTTAAATTTGATTTTTGTATATGACAGCTACTATATGATTTTCATTTGATATTGATTGTTTTATTTTATTACAACATGACACTAATTTTCAATGATATTGACTGTTGTCTAAGTAATGTCTAATTGCTATTTGATATTGATTATTATCTTATACTAAATTTGATATTTTAATAGTTATTTAATTGCTATTTAATATTGATTGTTCTAATAATATCAATTGATATCCTAATTGTTGTTTGATATTACGGTCCAATATTGTTTATCAACTATATATAAAAATTATTATATGATAAATGATTGTAAAATTGTCGATGATACTAATTGCTATTTTTCTATAACAATCAATATGATATCGATTGTCATTTGAATATTGTTCTCGAATTACTATGTAATATATAGTAATATATATTGATTGATATAAGAAAATACGTCTGAAAAAAAAAAACACTGCTTTAGTTGTAAACCAAATAGAAAGGTAAAAATTAACCACGATGTTATTTAAGTAATTTGATGACAAAGAAAGGTAATCTATTAATTTTCGTAAGAAAGATAATCTATTAATTTTCGTTTAAAAATTAAAGAAAACAAAAACATATCTAAAAAATTTTAAAAGTAGTAATAATAAAAGAAAAAAACACACACACTTTCTTTCTTATGCAAGCTGCAATTCTCCACCTCTTCCACGCGCAAATTGAAATATTTTCCCATAGATAAAAATACAAAAAGGAAGAGAGAAGGAAACTTGAAAAGAAAAGGGTAAATTTGAAATTTTTTGAAAAATAGATTAACTTGATTTAGATATTTAGGCTCCGTTTGGGAAAAGAAAAAGAAAAGGAAAGGACTATATAACCATTTCCATGTTTGGGACAAGGAATAAGGGAAGGGAAAAGAATATATTTATTCTCCCCTTATTCCTCCTTATTCCTTCTTAATCCTTCTCTTTCTTCCTTAAAACTTGTGATATTATTATTATTATTATTATTATTATTATTATTATTATTATTATTATTATTATTATTATTATTATATTATAATAATTATTATATATTATTATTATTATTTTAAATTAAGAAATTTATTATTATTATTATTATTATTATTATTATTATTATTATTATTATTATTATTTTAAATTAAGAAATTTATGATTATTATTATTGTTATTATTAATATTTTTATTATTTTAAAACTATATTTCAAAATAGAGTTTTATGATATAATTGATGTTCGTCGTTTAACTGCATTTGAAAAGAAAACATTTGTTTTCCATATTTCATTTTGTTTCAATGCTATTACGTTGGTCGTCGTTTTTTTAAATTGATTGTTAACGATGAGTAATTTTTCGATATTGTACTTACAACATCAATTTAAAGAAAATACATGTCATTTCTTTCGCACGTAACGCATCAATTAATTTTTTGGCATGGAAAAATTGCGTACAAAACGTTCAAAATTAACATCGTATTTACAAAAACTAATGAAACATGTTTTCCAATAAAAATTTCAATTTTTGGTAGATTGAAATATGAATATTTGTATATTGGATTTACAATACGAATTAAAAAAAATACAATTGTACAAATTTAAAAAAAAAATCTTTAAATCGATTGTTAACAATACATAATTTTCCAATATTGCACTTACAACATCAATTTAAGGAAAATACATGTAATTTCTTTCGCCTGTAACAGATCAATTAATTTTATGGCTCATAAAGCTTGCATGCAAAACGTTCAAAATTAACACTGTATTTAGAAAAACTAATGAAACATATTTTCCAATAAAAATTTCAAATGTTGGTAAATAAAATATGAATATTTGTACATTTGAGTTACAATATGAATTTAAAAAATATACATTTGTACGAATTAAAAAAATAATAAACTTTTTTAAATTGATTGTTAACGATACACAATTTTCCAATATTGCACTTACAACAATTTAAAGAAAATATATGTAATTTTTTTCACATGTAACATATCAGTTAATTTTTTGGCATGAAAAACTTGCTTTCAAAATGTTCAAATTTGATGTCGTATTTACAAAAGTTGATAGAATATGTTTTCTGATAAAAAAAATTAAATTTTGGTAAATAAAATACGAATATTTGTATATTGGATCTACAATATGAATTTTTTTAAAAAATACATTCGTACTAATTAAAAAAAATAATAAAAAAATTATTATATTTCTTCCCACTTATTCCTTCCCCAAACAATGATTATAAATAATCTTCCGTAATCCTCTCATTTATTCTTTCTTCCAAACAAGCATTATAAATAATCCAACATAATTCTTGCACATGATCCTTCCACTTATTCCTTCTCCTAAACAAGATTATTATAATCTTTTCCTTTTCATATTGTTCACTTTCTCCTTATTTCTTACCCCTTTATTCCTTTCCTTTTCCCAAACATCTCCTTGTTTATTTTGTTGTCATATTTGTAATATTGAAAAAATAGATGACATGGAGTAATGGACTACATCTATTTTTTTTTGTGCAAATCTCCTTCATTTTTTAAAAACTTTCTTTTAAATTGTTCAAAAAGTTACTTAGGATTTTTTTTTCAAACATTAAAAAAATTGATATATGATTTCAAAAGGTAATTTCTTATAAATTAATATTTTTTTAATAACTTACACAAGTTTCAACGATATAATTTAGAAATATCTCGCGGTCCGTTATTTATAGATTATTGAGGTGATGTTTCATAATTTTTGGAAGTTTGAGATATTTAATTCCAATAAAAAAATCAATTTTTTTTTTTAAAAAATAAAAACTCTTTATTCCAATACTATCCCACTAGGGAGTTTGAGAAATCGTAATAATTTCTCATTCTCGAGGCAAGAAGTTTTTCATCAATATTGTCTAATTGGTTGAATGTTTTTCTCTTCCCTCATGAAATTGTTGCTTTAAATATTGAAGTAATGAACCTTGAAATAAGACTTCTTTTTACGTATTATTTAAAATCAAGATTTAAAATTGGGTCATCGTTTTTTTAAACGAGTGTTTTCCCATACACAAGTGACTCCCAAATTCAACTCTTATTTTCACATACCATTTTTTTATTGTTATTTTATTTTGTTGTTCAATCACACTAGGAAAAGAATTAATGGCAACTTACTTTTTTGTTTTATTTTCAAATTAACCTTTTTTGAGGACGTCAGCTGCTTCGCTTCGTCTCCTTCACATGACGACATTTCATTGAAAATAAAGAAAGACTCGATATAATAATAAAAAAAATGTTCCATCTAGAATCAAGCTACAAATTTAGGCCACAATTGCAATATAAATTTGGTAAGCATCGACACAAACAAAGTGGTACATCCCCTGCATGATATAAAAGCTAAGTGAGGACACACTAAATTCTATTGCTTATGAAGGAGTTTGGATACTTTAAAACAAAGGTGTGAGTGTTTATGTCCATAGCAGATAATATCATTTCACATTGTAGTGATTGAGCTTTCTATTGTGAGCTTATTGGTTAGTATTAGATTCCTAATCTCGGCCTACTGCGTGGATATGACGAATTATTATACAGCAAAAATTTGAACCTAATTAACATTTTTGCAAACTGTCAAACTCCATGTTGGCTAATACACATCTTCTCGATCAAGACATCCTATCCAACTCCAACTATAGAGAAAAGGAAAAAAAAAAAAAAAATAAACCCCACTTAAGATTGTAATTCCTACTCTCTCCCCTCCACACCCTCCTCTCTCTCTCTATCCATTAAAAGTTTGATCTCTCTCACTAAAATGCATTATTCCTCTCTCTCACTTGAAATCTAGAATATTCAGAGATCTCAAACCCTCCCTCTCCATGTCCATGGCTACAACTTCTTCTCTTCTACATTTTTCCACTATTCCTATTCCCATCTTTACAAAACTCCCCAAATATCACCTTCTCCAGAACAACATGATCAACAATAACAACAATTCCCTTTTCTCCACAAACCCCACTTTGTCAATACATTACTTCAATTTCATTCTTCCAACCTCAAAATGCTCTTCATCATTACCTTCTTTAACAACAATGGAAGATCAAGAAGACGAAGATCAAGATGATGTTGAAGCAATAACAATGGAAACAAATAACAATTTTGCTCCACTTAGTGAAATTTGGAGAGACATTCAAGGGATGAACAATTGGGAAGGCCTTCTTGACCCTTTGAATCTTCATCTTCGTAAAGAAATCATTCGTTATGGTGAATTCTCTCAAGCTTGCTATGACTCTTTTGACTTTGATCCTCACTCTAAGTATTGTGGCACTTGCAAGTACCAAGCTTCCCACTTCTTTAACAAGCTTCTCATGCCTGATCCTGGCTACAATATCACTAGATATCTCTATGCAACTTCCAACATCAATCTCCCCAACTTCTTTAAAAAATCCAATTTTACCCGTGATGAATCCAGAAACTTTTCTAACAGGTGAAATTTTCCGATGTTATCATAAGTTTAGTATCCAAACTTTCAAAACATCTTTCTGCCAAATACTTTTATCAACTTCTAAGATAATCTTAATAATAATTAGTAAGTATTAATTTAACTAGGTCTTTTTAAGTTTATGTCTATGAATTTAAGAAGTTTATGTCTTTGAATTTAAGAAGAAGTGTTTGATCGTTCTATAGGCTATTTCTTACAAGTGTAATCCTTAGATTTTTAGATTTAGTGTCAAACAAATTCTTAAACTAATTAATACAAAATTTTTAGAGGTTTAAAAGTGTGGTTAAGTTATAATATGCGTAGATACATATTCAACAATTTTTTAAGATTCATAAATTTACTTGACACAAAATTAGATATTACGTATAATAGAGATTAGCTATTTTGTTTTTTTGAAAAATATTTAAATGTGTTAGAGCTTATTAGACACAAAATAGAAAAATCTATAGATTTATTTAAGTTATTGAAATTTCAAAGACTACCCTATTTGATACGTTTTTTTCTAAGTTCAAGAACTTGTACATACAAAATGACAAGTTGTTGGACCAACACATGCAATTTAACATTTTACATATATCAATGATTAGAGTCTGGAGTCAACATGCTAACTGGATGGGCTACGTCGCGGTTGCCACTGATGCTGATGAGATCAAACGACTTGGCCGCCGTGACATTGTCATAGCTTGGAGAGGAACTGTAACATACCTTGAATGGATCCACGACCTCAAAGACATTCTTCGACCGGCCGGTTTTATCCCAGACGACACGTCGGTTAAGATCGAATCTGGATTCTATGATTTGTACACCATGAAAGAAGAAAATTGCAACTACTCCGGATTTTCAGCTCGTGAGCAAATTTTAGCTGAAGTTAAACGACTTGTGGAGAAGTATTGCAAATTAGGAGGAGAAGAAATCAGCATCACCGTCACTGGCCATAGTCTTGGAGCTGCTTTGGCTTTGATTACAGCCTATGACATTGCTGAGATGAAGCTGAACATTGTGGCCAGAGGAGACGGTAGCAGTCCCGTGGAAGTTCCGATCACTGTCTATTCATTTGCTGGTCCTCGGGTTGGGAATCTCAAGTTTAAGGAACGGTGCGAGGAGCTCGGAGTTAAGGCGTTGCGAGTGATTAATATTCATGACAAGGTTATGATCAACTAAACTCAAAGGCTTAAGATGATAGACTGTTTTTCACATTACTCTTTTAAAATTTTTTGATTTGCAGGTTGAATAAATATAACTCGTAACTATTTTTCTCCTTTTTTTTTTTTTTTTTTTTTTGATATAGCAAGTTATTTATCGATCTAAATATAACTTAAGAGTCTTAGACAAACTTTTTTAAAAAAGTAGTAAAATATTTTAATCCTTACGATAAATTATAAATTTGATTTTTATGGTGAATTTAATTTCTATGTTTTTTAAATTTAGACTTTAGTCCATTTGATTTTGATAAAGCATTGTAAATAGTTCTATGATTAGATAAGTCTTTCATAAATGTTTCTTATTTGTTTTGACTATTTGTGAGAAATTTTATAAAGCTTAAACCGAAAGTCTATCGGTACTCATATTTTTTACAGGTTCCAATGGTACCAGGCATTATAGCAAATGAAAAGTTACAATTCCAAAAATATTTAGAGGAAGCTATAGCTTTCCCTTGGAGCTATGCTCATGTTGGCACAGAACTTGCATTGGACCACACACACAGTCCCTTTCTAATGTCGACAAACGATCTAGGGTGTGCTCACAATCTTGAAGCTCACCTACACCTAATCGATGGATACCACGGTAAGGGGCGAAAGTTTCGATTAGAGACGAAGAGAGACATAGCTTTAGTGAACAAGAGTTGTGACTTTTTGAGAAAGGAGTATGGTGTGCCACCGTGTTGGCGACAAGACGAAAATAAAGGGATGGTTAGAAATAGTGAGGGGCGATGGGTGGTACCGGACAGACCGAGGCTAGATGATCATCCGTCGGATACCGCAAACCACCTTCAACAAGTGCTCAAAGATGTTTTTGGTTCTTAGGATTTAGGGTTTGCAATCAAGATAGCTAGTGATAGCTTTATTTCATTATGGAGGGTAGGTTGAATGACTTGTTGACTAAATAATTAATAGTGTCATTGTTGATGAGGAGTGGCATTATTTTGATGTCACTAAATGTAAATTATCATGTGAGTTGTATGGTTTATATTTTGTTGAAGAGTGGCATATTTGATACTATTTTGCTTTTGAATATGAAATAAGTTTTGGCCAATATTAATCTCTATATGATTGATGTTAATTATTAAGTTGTTTAACCATAATTTTATGGTCCAACAAAATATTTGATACTTTTTTAAATATATTTTAAATTCTTTTTCTACGTATGAAGGATGAGAGAGTAAGATGCATTTTATTATGCACCAAGCATTACCCTTGAAATATTACTTCTAAAAAGTCTTTTAATCCAAAAAATCAATTGTTCTCATTTATAAATTAGTAACGATCTACGTTATATTTGCATATATCCATCATTGTATAGATAATTTAAGATTACGAAAATTGGATGTGTGTTAATTAAATAGTCATAATCATATATTTTTTAAATTATGGTTAAGTATCATATAACGTGGAATATAATAGAATTGTTTCATAGCTTGACATAAATGTTGGGTATTCATTAATAATGATTAGTCTAACTATTTTCAGCCATGTTTAATAAATAGAAGTTGAAATAAACCTAATTCTAACTTCAACCTTTAAAAAAGAGAGAGAGAAAACGGAAGTTTGACAAATAAAATAAAATGTAATAAGTGTTGATATTATTTTAATTTCTTTTGTTGGTAAGTTATGAAGTGAACAAATAAATTAAAATACGATAAATTGCATCGGATAATAAAAAAATTTAGAAAAATACAGCTAGTAGTTTTTTTTTTTACATATTGCAAACATGACAAATTTAAATGCAGCTATCTGTTTTTAAATTTATTACTTTTGCAATTTAGAAAATGTAATGACGTAAATCCTATTTTCATAATTCTTTTTTGATATTTTTGCAAACGGTCCTTAAAATATTTGACAATATTATAACCATCAAATCAATCCCAACGTATGTGAAAGATATTTTGTTCCCTTTTTCACTCAAACTAGGCTTACATGAACAAATATATTATATAAGATTTTTTTAAAGCGACATTTTAAAATATAGTAGAATGAACTAAAATATTTATAAAATATAGCAAAATATCACCATTCATGTGTGATGGATTGTGATAGACTATTATATGTGTCTATCTGAATCATGATGAACACAAATAGTAGTCTATGGCGATCTATCATAAATAAATTGTAATATTTTATTATATTTTGAAAAGGGGTTCATTTAGAATAATTTTTCATTTTGAAACAAAAAATTGAATTAAAAATGAAATAACGAGGACATGTTATATGGAAGATGAGGCATATATGACTATTGATGGCTATAAATTAACCATAAGGGCATGGGAAGTCAAAACATGACAATCTTCCACTCATCAGGTTATATTATAATTATTTAATCTTGTAGCTCGTTTCTAAATTCAAAATAATAATTGGTTCTCATAAATTAAAGTTTGGTCACATCACAAGTCAACAGGTTGTGAACCACATTTATTTCTTTTTCCTAATTTCATTTAAGTTTAACAATACGTGGAGTGAATTGATTGAAGGTAAATATATGACTTAGTTGAGCTATGTAGTTAGGGTGGTTCTCTGTCTTGCAATTATTCATATAGCCCAAACAAAACATTAATTAAATTTCATGCTTCGCTTTTAAATACTAACTATAGGCTATAATTTAATAATTCTCGTCTATTTTGATGATTTTTATTTTCCATTTGTAGTGAACCTCAAACAAAATAATGGAAATATATAGTAAACTCAACCACCTCCTACGTACGAATGTAGAGCCTAAGCCTGGCTAGTTCCAATATGTATACATACAATAGTATCTTTTTTGCATTGATACCAGAAGGTGATGCAATTAACTTCAAAATGGAGACCACCTAGAAATGTAATAAGGCTAAACACGTGCTCCACACGTTCATCTTACTTACCTAATCTTATTATGGTATTGAATTTCTATTACCAAGTCAATATATTTGGATAATTGTAATTGGTGACAACTTTAGAAATAATAATTAAGTATATAACTACATTTTTTAAAAGTTTCAAATATAACAAAACTTATTAGTGATAGATTCTACTAATATTTACAACATGGTTTATCGTGTTGCTATAAATTTAATTATTTTAAATCTAATTACTATATTTCTAATTATCTCCGATTTATCCACATATCAATTGATATATTAATTGAATATTGACATGGAAAAATCGAAAAAAAAAAAAAGAAAATATAACAATTAGTGTACAGAAACAATTGTGGATGTACATATAATATTAATTGTAATCTTTGTCTGAGATAGATATAATATTAATGGTAAAGTGTTTTAATTTCGATAATATTCTTTATGAATTAGAAAATATAACATCTCCTCTTTGTAAAAAAAGAGAGCATGGGAGTTTGAGCCATCACCAACGAAAAAAAATCATGTTGTCCCAATTTTTTAATAGTTACCTATTAATGATATAGAAATTGTTTGTGTTTTATTATTTATTTCTTCCTAGACTTCTCTGATCTCGAATTGATATATACTACGACTATTATATTAATTGAGCTATGCCATTTTAAAATTTCACCTGAAAAGGAGGGTAAGACTCTATTAAATTTTTTTTTTTTCATTTTAAAGCTTTAAGATCAAGTTATTTTTAAATAAATAACCAATAAAATACATTCATATTGTGTCATATTTGACCTCGTTTTATCATGCATACATCTATACCTACATAATAAAAAGTCTCTAGGTATAGGCACCAATTGTTGCCGTTGTGAAGGAAAAGTCATTCGGTTTCTTGAGTGGCCATTTTGTGCATATGTACCCTTTAGTTGTATGATCTTTATATATATATAATTTCAATAATTTCTTAATTAAAAAATCAAAACATACCGATATTTGAAATAATAGTAGATATCATATCCATAAAGCCAGACTTGTTTTATAGTAACACAATGTTAAATTTGTCTTTTAATGTCTCGATGACATATATTACTTAAAAGACATTTAACAAAAAAATGTAATAAGAAAATCAATATCATTTTTGAGACTCTAGAAACGTCAATTTTAGTCCATATCGTTAGATTTTCACAAGCACGATGATATAAATTCACACTTATCGATTCATAATATACAAATAATTATAATCAACCAACAAGTAATCATATTAACAGCACATCTAACATATGTTGAAAACACACATCCACAAAGAGTGAAAATGCAAAGGAAAAAGAAATGTAGACAATAACTTATAAATAAAGAGAGGAGGAGAATAATGAGTATATATGGAGGATTTTGATTCATATTTGTGTTCGTGCGCCACTTATACAAATGTTTCCCTTGTGCAAATGCCATTTCTTTGAATGGCCAACATCAAAGCTCACCCTCTCTCTTTGTCACTATTATTTCGTTTTTCTATCATGTTTTCAACATCAACGTTGATGAAAAAATTAAAGTTTTTTGAAATGTACTTTACATTTATAAATTTTCATCCAAGTAACAATTTAGTCTCTAAAATTAATACGTAACGATTTAGTTTGTGTACTGTCATATTTGTAACAATATTTTAGTTCTTGAACTTTAATAAGTAACAGTTTGATCAATATAATGTACTTTGTCAAAATTAAATAAGATCTAATGAATATTTTAACCTACATAGGTAAAAAAATGTTTGGATATTAACATTTTTCATGGTAAAGAGACTAAATTGTTATAAAATTCAACCTATATATGGAACCCTATTCTTATAAATAAAAGATAAGGAGTAAAGTATTATTTTTGTGAAAATTTAGAAACTAAAAGTATTTTTTTTTAACCAAATAGCAACGTGGACGAAATGTATTTTGACATAGGTTTATAATAGACTCTAGCAATGTGGATTTTCTTTTCATATCAATGTCCAACTCAATGGATGGAAATTTAAAATGTGACATACATTAGCCCGCATGCTCTTTCATCACTATAAAGAGGGAAAAGGGTTTCTTTGTGAGATGGGTGGGTAAAATATAATTGATACCTAGAGCTCTATCCATTATATATTGTACTTTGATAAAGGTGTGGCCCTTGGCTTTGTGTGTTTTCTTACCAAAATATGTATCACTCTCAGAACAATATAAGGTTTTGTGTGTTTTCTTACCAAAATATATGTATCACTCTCACACACCAAGAGCAAGAGCAATATAATATTCTTCATCTTATTGTCCTTTAAAACGTGTCCTCCCATCCATCTTTATTAATTTTATTTTATTTCTTTTCCTAATATACAAGGTTACACGTGGAAAATATTTCTAAACTTTCTATTTTTGTGTAAAATACTCCTAAACTTGTCAAAGTTTTGATATCACTATTTTTAAACTAAAAGAAAAAGTTTAAAATATCCGTACAATTAGTTTTGGATTGAAACCATAAATATTTTGGATCAAAAATATCCTTGAAATTTCAAAAATTTTAACAAAATATCGCTAAACCTTTAAATTTTCTCAAAAAATATATCATTGTTTTACATGTGTGGAAACTGTTAATATTTTCATTTAAAAAATATCCTTAGAACTTTTAGGATTTGGGTCAATACATTAACCTTTAAGTAGGCTTTTCAATGCTTTTTTAGTATTGAAGTTATTTTGAGTAGGAAAGAATTCATTTAAAAATAAACGATAGATACCTTATTTTTTCTTTTCATATAAATACTCATTTTTAACCGAAATTTGTCAAATCCTTACACCAGTTTTCTCATTAACCAAATATAAACCAAAAAGTTAAAACATAAATCCAAATTTTTTTAATAATGTCTTCTTTACAAAATAATGACAAAAATATGGTAGGTTAAAAAGTAATATAAAAATAGAGTAGCGAAATTGTCTATTAAGTACATGACTTCGCAAAATTGTGGATCGAGTACATGTCTACGGGTTGAAATGTGACTGGAGTCGTGGACCTGGTCCACAACTTGTGATTGGAGTCTTGAACCCGATACATGACTTCGTTCACGCGTGTCCTTTCTGGCAATCAACTGTTGTGTTGACTGCCATTTGTCTGGCATGTAGGATCTCATGTACTGGGTACATGATTTTGTCTCTTTTAAAACCTAGCCCGAGCCTTCTCTTCCTTTCATCTCTTATTCTACCTCCCATCTTCCATTTCCCATTTTGCCTTCCTTCAATCTTCACGAAAATCTTCCATTATTCATAAAAATTTAGCAATCCTTCCACCCTTCATGAAAAGTGAGCAGCCAAGAGCCTCCCTCCAAGTCGGCCCTCACGAAAAAGTGTCCCTCCCCTCCCGTTTTGCCTTTCGATTTTTCATCACAAGGTATGCGTATTTACTTGTATGATTTTATTATTTAACTAAGTCATAGACCGGGAACACGATTTTGTTATAAAAATAATTTAGTTTAAGTTTGTTACTTGATGCTAGTAAAAATTATTTGATTTTGTTGTAAAATTATTTGAATTTATGTTTGTTATTTGATTTTAGTTATATTATTTGATTTTAGGAAACATATTTGATTTTAGGTATGTTATTTGATTTTAGAAAATTTACTTGATTTTAGGGAAAATATTTAATTTTAGAGAAATTATTTAATTTGAAGTATGTTATTTGATTTTAGGGTGAATATAATTTGATTTAGGGAGAATAATTTTGTTTAGGGAGAATTATTTGATTTAGGAGGAATTTCGATTTTGGATATGTTATTTGAATTTTGATTTTATGTATATTGAGGCAGTTATTTGAATTATATTTTTAGGGGAATAATAGTATAGGGAGTTTAAAAGAAATTATTTGATTTTAGGTATCTTGTTTGATTTTAGGGAAATTATTTGATTACAGATATATTATTTGATTTTAGAGAAATTATTTGGTTTAGGGTGTTTAAATCTAAGAATGAATGTAACTGATTTGAGATATCTTATCAAGATAATACTAATAAAACAAATTCTTTGAAAATAATTTGATTTGAGGTACTTTAAATTTTGAGGATCAGAGATATTTTAAACGTTAATATATGTGGGATGTTGTTTAATATGTGGGTTCACTCATAAATATAGTGGAAAATTTACAATTTCATGTTTGAATAACCCATGTTGAGTATGTAATTCATATAACGATTGCATTTTTGTAAAACTTAAGGATTCAGTTATGTATTGATTAGGCATTATAGAGTTTAAACGTAATTTAGGCATATGTGGAGTTTGATATTCGGTATTGAACTATTAGGCTTTGTTTAATTAGAATGATGTATCTCTAATTGTGGTCTTGATATTTAACAGCTGATTAAATATGTCGATAGACCTGAAAATCTAGTTATTCTTAAATCTGGTAATGATGGAGATAATGATATAGATGTAGAGGTTGATGAATTATTTGGTAATGAAAAAAATATAGAGCAAGAAAATGAAATGATACCTAATGAGATGTTGACACAAATAGATGGGGACATTACGAATTCTGATTGTGAACAAGGGTCTACACTGGGAGATAGGAATGTATCTATAGACACATCTTATTTAATTCAAAAGGGAATATTATTTGATTGTAAGAAAGATCTTTAGTTGGCCACTAAAAAGTATTGTGTCAAAAAACACTAAGAAATTGTTATAGTTGAATTAAACCAAAATCTTATGTATGTTAGATGCAAACAATGAAAAAATGGTTGTAACTAGAGGTTACGTGGGAGTATATATAAGAGCTGTAGAATGTTTGAAATTACTAGGCTCGAAGGAGAACACTCATGTTTGTACTCAGAGTTAATACAAGATCACTCATAACTCGATTATAATTTCATGAGTGTTGAAATTCAAAACATGGTTAGATTTGATCCTAGTGTTGTTGTGCTAGAGCTCATGGAAACAATAAAACAATAGTACTGCTACAGTGTCAAGTACAGACGAGTATGACAAGCGAAGAGAAAAGCACTTATTGCTATTTTTGGTGATTGGAAAAAATCATATAACAAGCTTACATACTAGTTGAGTGTTGTTGTACACTACAATCCTGCAGAGTTAATTGAGGCTCTGTATGGCAAATGTTGCAGATCCCCTGTTGTTGGGATGAGGTTGGTGAACAGAGATTAATGGGTTTTGAGTTAGTTCAATCTACTAATGAAGTAGTACAAAAAATTAGAGCGCGCATGCAAGGAGCGAAAAGTTATGCTGATGTGAGACGGAAGGATCTTGAGTTTAATGTGGGAGACAAAGTGTTCTTGAAAGTAGCACCTATGAAAGGTGTTTTACGATTTGAAAAGAAAGGAAAGTTGAGTCCTCATTTTGTTGGGCCGTTTGAGATTCTGGAGCGAATTTGTCCTGTGGCATATCGTTTGGCATTGCCACCATCACTCTCTGCTATTCATGACGTGTTCCATGTTTCAATGTTGAGAAAGTACGTGACAGATCCATCTCATGTAGTGGATTTACAAGCCATTAGAGATTGATGAAAGTTTGAGCTATGCAGAACAGCCAGTCAAGATTTTGGCTAGAGAGGTAAAGATGCTGAGAAACAGAGGGATTCCTCTAGTTAATGACGAAATCACAAAGTTGAAGAGGCTACGTGGGAAAAAGAAGACAACATGAGAGCTCGCTACCCAGAGTTGTTCGAGGAATAGAACTTTCGAGATGAAAGTTCCTTAAGGAGGGAAAAATGTAACGTCCCAAAATTTTGAGGTAATTTCTTAACACTTTTATCCTAAATTTTTAAAATTTTATTTTTTTGGGTGTTATATTATTTGGGTTGGTAAGAAAAAGGAAAAGAAAAGGAAAAGGAAAATATTTTAGGTGATAATATCAAATAATAATGAAATAAAATAAAATAATATAATTCTATTATTATTATTATTATTTAAATAAAACCTAAAATCTTCTTCTTCTTCCTCACTTCAGCCGCAGGCCCCCCCTCGACCTTCAGCTTATTCTTCTCCTCCTCGTCAAACCGCCAGCATCCCCACCCTTGTTTCCAAGCTCCTCCTTTCGAAGCCGCCATCGTCGCCAAGGCTCTCCTCCTCAGTTGGTCGTGTTCGCCCAAGCCCAGTCGCGTCGTTACCGTCTCTTCGTCCGTGCAAGTCACCTGGTCGCCATCCTCCTCTACGTGTTCAGTTCATCGGCAGTCGTCTTTCCTAGTCGTGTCTCCTCGTCCTCTCTTCGTTAGCCGTTGCGTTTCTCCAAGTCGTGCACCAAACCCAAGCCATGCGCGCCGTCCAAGGCGATTTCTTGGTTGCCCAAGCCGCACGCACCATCTGTCTCTCTGCTTGAGTCAAATTCGAACCATCAACTTCAGTTCCGAGCAACTTAAGCCGTTTCCTTCCCAAGTTGAGCCACTTTGAGTTTTTGGTAAGGGTAATTAGGTTAGTTTCATTGTGTTTTCCTTAGTCAATTTAAGCGTAAATGTTGGAATAAAATGTTGGATTAAGTGGGTTCATTGATGTTACATTCTTGAAGGTATCGAAGTTAAATTCTCAAGTTCACGTCAAGTTTGGTTTCAAGTGAGATTCTCCATTTGCTTGGGTAAGTTGTACATCTTGTAAATTGGGTAGTTGATTGGGCAACTTGCTTGTTTTAATATTAAATTCCTTATGCTATGTTTAGGTTGGTTAGTTGGATCTTAGTTTGGTTAAGGAGCGTAGCTAAATCTCAGGTAAAGGATTTCCTACTATTGGACTCAAATATGAGATTTAAACTTAGTAAATGATATGAAAGTATGTTTTAGAGGCTGCATTAAATTGATGGTTATGTGCTCTTATAAAAAGTAGTAATGATATACTCTTAACTGGTTTTGGACGACATACTACTAAGAGTAGTTTTTTTTATACATTGATGGGTCGTGCTGTTCACTGAATATAGATGAAGAGGAATTGACTGCTATTATATCCCTAACTTAGATATATTGTTGGGCGTTGTGTTGTTGATGGAGTAGTGATATATGAATGTTCTATGTAGTCTATGCATATTGTTGAGTTGTGCTATGGATGGACTAAGTATTCGGGACCATTGTAACAACCTGAACTTTTAAAATAAGTTAAGGTCATTACTTAAAAAGATAAACATCAAAAGACACTTTCTTGAAAAGAGGATAACTAAAATCTTTATAAAATTAATATCAAGATGTTCACAAAAACATAAGATTATCAAAATTAACAAAAAAATCGTGACTCACGGGTTTTAAAAATTTTAAAGAACTAAAAAAAAGGACAAAATCTTAAGTAAAATGGTTAAAATTTAAAATATTGAAAAACATATAAATAGACGTGGAAGCTAACTGTGTCCCCATATGGCATGCCACGGATCACTTTCTGTCACTCGCCAGCTTCTCAAGTTCTCTACCTTAGTCTGAAATATTAAACATAGGAAAAAGTGAGTATCTAAATATACTCAGTAAGGACCTACTACTAAATCCGCTCATGGACTTTTTCATTTTCTTATACGAATCGTAAATATTTTGCCAGTTTGTTGTATTTATAAAAATTTACCTAAATTTAATTTAAATTAATAATTATTTAAATCATATTTAATTAATATTTCATTTAAATCAAGTTTAAATGAATATCTCACACATAACCTATAGTTTTATTTTACTTAATTTAATTAAATCAAATTAATTAAATCAAATTAAACTAAACTATGAATTAATACTCCAATTAATTAATTGCTAAATTAAATATCTTATGTATTTAAAATTTTAACTAGTAGCTCTCATAAATTAATTTAGAATCATATCTAAAATTAAATTTATATAATAAAATTTAATTAAAATATAAATTTTATATTATAATGTATCACCATACATTATATTAGTTCCTAAAATAAATTTGAACATTTCAAATTACAACTAATATATACAAATTATTAAACTCATCATTGCAAAAATCAAGCATAATGTTAAATTGTTTGTTTACTTGGAAGCTTAGATGTTTGAATGTTGTGAGGGGTGTGCTGAGCTTAGTGTTCCTCGTTTTATAGCCTTGATTGAGTTTTTTTTTTTTTTTTTTTTGTCGAACCCTAGGATTTTTTAATGTTGTAAGGGATAGGTTGAGCTTAGTGTTACTTGTTTTGAGCTTTGATTAGGTTTTTTGTGTCTTTGACTGAACCTTAGGTTGTTTAAATGTTGTGAGGGGTGGGTTGAGATTAGTGTTAAATTTTGGGAGTCTTGAATGGAGATTTTCTTTGTTTGGTTGAACCTTAGGGTCTTTGAATGTTTTAACAATATTTGCACTAATTAATATGGTTGTATGTAAACTATTGATTGGAGATGTTTCTTAGAGATGGCATTTGCAAATGTTTTTTGGAGATGACACTTTCTTCAATGTAGTTCTCCAAACATAATAGTTTTTCATATCATTTTGCAAACTTTCTATATTTTCTGTAACAATTGCAAACTTTTCTATCTTTTTTGTAATAAAGTAATACTATATATGTACATCGACTTTGTTTATAAATTTAGTTCTTTATATGAAATCATTTAATTTGATAATAATGTTATGAATTTTAGGTTACTGAGATCATGATTTAAAAAAATAAACAAAATCAAAATAAAGAACTATCTCATGACGAGGACATCGGTAGTATGATTCCAAAAAAATAATGTATTGAAACTAACTCCTAATGAGAAGGCTGTCATTGAGAAATTTGGTAAACTCTCGACGCAAACTAATACACCATCAAGAGTAAGTAACTTCTGGCAATGTATAATGCTCGTCAAGAGTTACTAACTCCCGATGGTTAAGGTTACCCACTAGGAGATGGTCTCTTATGGGTTTTCCCCAACTAATTTGAGAAATTCAATTATGCATGTTTAATCGTATTGGATTAGAACAAGTAAAACCTTGGAACAATTTATTTATCTTAGGGAAATTGCACCATATGACAAAAACAAATTAGAAAAAAACAACTCATAGCACCTCTTTTTTACATATTGCGAATATGGAAAATATGACAAGTAATTAATGATATCAGACAGCAATCAATCGACTATCAGACGACTATCAGAAGGTTATCAAATGACTATCAGATGGTTATCTTCTTTTAAATTTGCTACTTTTTCTATTTAAAAAATGTAGTGACATTGACCCTATTATCATAAAATGTTTTGTTATTTTTGTAAATGTCCCTTTATCTTAAGTAATTAAATTGGTTAGGTAAAGTTGCATATAAATAAGTTGTGCTAACTCAATGAACAAACTCTATGCATAGGGGGAGATCGATATAACCCAAGTTAAGCCTCATTATATTGAATATCTACATTTTCCTTTCATTTCATGTCATTTTACTTTCTTGCTATCAAATTCAACTTAAAACATCCCCTTGATCGGGTACCATGGTTGGAAATTATTTTGTTTAAGGAATCAATATGCTCCCTAAGTTCAACCCGTACTTACCACTAAGACTAATGCTTGGAGTGTGATTCGATAATTTACTTGGTATAGATTTGGAGACAAACTCTATCCATGAAATTGGCGTTGTTTACAATGAACACCTATATTTCTCTTGTGAAAGATTTTTCTACCCTTTTATTGTTTTTTATTTTTCTCTTCCTTTGTATGATCTGATCCTTCTAGGATCGAAATTCGCTGTTGTGTTTTATAGGTCTTGGTCGAGAGGAGAGACGAAGAAGAAAAGAAGTTAAAGAGGAAAAAGATTCATAAGAGGACTGTCACACCCCGTTCTAGGTTTTACCCTCTAACCTAGATCGTGGTGTGAATCTAATTTAACAAACATTCCTTTTCAAATGTAAGATTTGTAATGCGCTTTTCAAGAAATGATGTAAAAATTTCGGCAGCATCTCCCTAAAGTATGGGTTAGCCAAACCTAAAAAGGAAGATATTTTCGCTTCTATATGTATATAAGAAAACTTCAAAATCCACATCACAACAAGTGTGTGTCACCACACACTCATCCAAAAAATTTCAAAGTTTCAAGTAGGGTTAAGATTCAAACTAGATATTACATACAAAATAATTGTAGTCTAATGAAGGATTTCTCAAAACACGAGTCCTTAGCGCTCTCTCGATACATCTAACCTCCCCATGATACAATACAAAAGTTAACTATATACATACAAAAAAATGAAGATTCACAAATGATGACGAGAGTTCAACTAATGCTTGATCCTTGATCGCTACTTGGAGAGGGGGGGGGGGGGAAGAAAACATTGAAAACGTAAGTTGAAAACTCAGTGAGTGGCAAGTTTCTTAAAAGTAAAAACTCATAAAACATGCTAAAAAAGAAAATCTGTAAATATGCATCAATTATAAAATAATAGTTAAAACGCCATTATCTCATAGCCACTAATCAAACCAACAAACATGTACTCAATCCAACCACTGCAAGGCATCTAAATTACAACTAAAGATAGCTCAAACATGACCAAAAAATCATGCGACCAAAACTAGCTCACGCATATTTAGTACCCACCCCAAGAGTATCCTTCATCCAATCCAAGCATGATGCATACTAAATACAACACCCAGAATAGCTTATACACCACAAGGAAACATGTGGCCAAATAGAGCTCACACATACTTAGCACCCACCACAGTAACAACCTCCATCCAATCCAACCATGATAGCATACTAAATACACGGCTTAAAATAGCTCACATGATCCACATCTACAAGAAAACACACGCCAAACGAAGTTTACATATACTTAGCACCTACCACAGTAACAACCTCCATATCCGCTCCTATGTGCACATAGAGCCACCCACCATGGATTAAGCTAGGCCCGAAGCCATATCACAATCCTTCATACATATCCTCACCTAGGCTCAGGTTCTCAGATCTGCAGTCTCGACCTCTTTTAGTCCTAGAATCCTCTAACAACCATATGTGGCGCTACGGAAACAAATTCACATAGCTTTAGGGAAATCACCCTCTCCTTCACCATAAACATCGGTTAATCATACTTCAAAACCAAGTATAATAAAAAAAACATGAAACACGATTTTATAGAGTTCAAGCCATACACATTCTTAAAATCGTGATGAATAAACACATCATTTAAGTATAAATGGAAACAAGAACTTGAAACCTGCTTTTATAAAATCCAAATCATAAACATTCTTAAAATCCCAATGCGTAAACACATTGTTTAAACATAAACGAAAGCGTGGTGATAAAAAATTTAAATCATGGTAGTTTCCAAGCAATATCATGAGATAACATGTACAAGTATAAAGAAATTAGCTTGAAAATGAGCCACTCAAAGCCAATAACTTGATCCCCCAAGGTTATATGCTTTCCCCACTTCAATTTGGCCTAAAACAACGATCTATGTCCCTCAATTATCTTCACATATCAAGATATCACAACTATTTCTAAAACACTTAATCATGACAACTCAAGCTATTTATGGTTCAATGGGTCAAATTCCCACTTTTCTTATTAACTTTGTATCATTTCTCATATGCTTTAACTTAGGCTAAAATTTCACTTTTGGACCCTTAAACTTCAACTTAAACTCCTAATGTCACAAGCACCCAAACTTAAGTCGCCTTTTAAATCCATATTCTCTTATATCAAATATCCATACCTTAGAGGTTTAGATCCATTAACAATCTCGATGTCAAACTAACGAGTCAATGACTTAAGAGATTACCCACACTTGTTATAGACGATCTTAAGTGCAGAGAACAATGCTTCATAGTTCTCTAAAGTTTCCAATTTTCCATTCAAACATCATGAGTAATATCGAGTTCATGCTAAAACTAAATGGGTATTCAATAACTATGAGAGAACTCACTAGATTTACTTCAAAACTTATTGGAAGTTTGTCGAAATCGCCTTGACAACACATTAACGACTTCCTAAATTCGAATCTAGTACCTAAAACCATTTTATGTTTCGAGTTTACAGAGGTAAGACCCAAGCGAACTCCAAAGTTATTGGAAAGTCCATTTCAACCTTTCAACTCTAGGACTTGAGTATCATAGGTAATTCAACTTTAATGCTTAAACTTAATGGGCATTCAAGAACTCTAGGACAACTCAACGAAAATACTCCAGAACTTCCCAAGAACCTAACTAAGTAATCTAAACTTCAATCAATAGCACCATAAGTAACTTCTCAATTTAAAATCAAGCATCTGACATCCTGAGTTATTCAATATCATCGCTAAAATTAGATGGATATTCAAGACTCACTCCATAAAGCTTAGAATCTTACCAAAGTTATGTGAGAATACCCAATTTTGAGTTTCCTAAAGGCTGGACAGAAGCTAAATCCTTTCAAGAACTCAGATCTAGCATCAAAATGTAATGGGTATTGTGAAAAACGAGTTGAAACTTAATGGTTATTCAAAAATCTTCCACAAACCCAACTAAAATACCCTAAAATAAGCAAAACCTTATCCAACTACTCACGATAAGAACTACAGCGAAAACTATCGCTCTGATGGCTTCTTATAGTGGCGTGTGGCAAGAAATAAGTGGTGAGTTAAGTAACACAATGGTACGTCGGCTGAAGAAGAGGAAAATAGGGGTTTCAAGTCGGCCAGTGAGACCAGTGGTTAGCGATCACTAAATCGGCATGGGGTGATCATCATTCGACGAGTTAGGCGACGCAATGGATGGCTGGTTTGGCATCAACGAGTCACGCTCTAACTAGAGTGTGTCATGGCCGATGCACAAAAGGAAGACACAAGAACGTCGGCAGCAGTCGTCGTTCGATGAGTCAAGCAATGCACATGGTTAACTGGGTGATGGCATCAGCTGGAGGAGAGAAAGAGATAAAGAGATGATTGGCGAACGAGAAATTTCAACAGGAGAGGGGGGCGGTCGGCGTTCTAGAAGAATGAAGAAGGAGAATAAGAAGAGAGAAAAAATATATTCTTTCTTTTTCTTCGTTTCTCTTTTTTTAATTTAATAATAAAATGGTCTTAGTGACCATTATGCCCCTCACTCCATAAATAGCTTTCCTTTTGCTTTGATCCTCATTCTTTTCAACATCTAAAAAAAATCCAGTCTTAAACCCAAGTAAAACTGATTCTAATTTTTTTTTTCAAATAGGTCAATCTTCACGGAGTAAAAAAAAAATATATTCCAATTTTTTTCACCATTTAGGAGATATTGAATAAATAAATAAAATAAAGGAGAGCGGAATGAGGGCTTACAAAGACATTTGTGCTGAAGGCACGTTTGAAGAAGAACTTACAGAGCAGGTACCTTGAGAGATCTAGCTGCCCTTGACTTTACCCAGCAATCTCTTTGCATTACCTATCTAGAGACAGGTAATTGTGATCTTAAAACTTGGTTAATTCACTTACTACATGTTTTTTATGGACTTGAACGTGAGGACCCGCACAAGTTTATCAAGGAGTTCCATGTAGTGTGTAGCAACATGAGGCCACATGGAGTGACTGAAGAGCAGTTGAACCTCAAAACCTTCCCCTTTGCTCTGAAAGATGACATCAAGCATTGGTTGTATATTCTCCCTGCAGGATTTGTGACCATCTGGGCTCAGATGAAGAAGCTTTTCCTAGAAAAAATTTTCCCTGCTTTTCATACCACCAAGACCAGAAAGGAGATTTATGATATCATGCAGGTAAACGATTAGACACTTCATGAATATTAGGAGCATTTCAAGTGCCTTTGCAAGAGTTTTCCACATCATCAGATTTTTTAGGCACTCATACATCAATACTTTTATAAGAGGCTAGTCTCCAATGATAAAAGTATGATCGATGCAGCTGTAAGAGAAGTCTTGGTGAATAAGGCTCCTTCAAATCAAGTCAAAGCATTGATTTCCCCTATCGTTGCTAATGCCCAGCAGTTTGGGACAAGAGATCGAGTCCTTCTATCCACCACATTTTCACAAGAGGTAAATGAGATTAGATCTGAACTTGTTGAACTGACCACTCTTGTGAAAGAGGTATTCATTGCACATGGATGGAAACCTCAAGATCGAGTTTGTAGCAAGTCATTAGAGGACAAAGTAAATAGCCTTTCTGATACTATTTTACAGTTGAAGTAGAATCAAAAGACTACCCTCTCCTATATGTAGAGTTTGATTACAAAAAAGACCCAATTGCCCAATACAATACGGTAGACTTGACACCAAGTATTGAAAGACTCCTTCCCAATCAATGTCAGACATGCGAAATGTTAGTGTCATCTCTACAGTATGCCCTATTGAGACTCTTGCTTCACCAGTCCCTGAACCAGTTGCTGAGGTTGAACAAGAGACCCCTAATGTTAAACCCTAGAGGTCTAGGATAAGGTTAAACTCTCTTTTAGGCCATATTTTTTGTGAACTTTCTTCTACTCCTTTTCCAAGTAGGTCAGTAACGAGAGCTCTATCTCCACATCAAGAAAGAAAAGCCCATTAAGAAAAGGTAAAAATATCTAGGTTGAAGTGCCTTCCAAGGAGGTTAAAGTTGAGGAGGAGATCAAGTAGGTTAAAGACAATGAAAGCTATGAGAGATGTTGACCAAAGGATCTCTTAGGATTAAATAGGGAAAGAAATCTCAAACGCTTATAATGTTTAATGACAATTTTTCTGCTAGTCCTATATATTTAATTCTTCTATTTTACACGATAGTAGCCCACATCCTAAGTTGGGGGTGAAGGATATGTCAGCTCTAATTTTTAGGAAGAGTATGGTTGAGCAAGTTGAGTATGGTCGAGCATAGCAACCTTAAAAATTTGTGCTACCTGAAGGTAGCTAGAATTTTATTGATTTCTTATAGTAGGTTCCTTTTCAGTTATATATATTTTATTTTATCTAACTTTTCTTATCATTCTTGGTTTTAGAAAATTTTAGGAGGATATCTTTTTGTGGAGTCAACACTCATCTTTATTTACGCTTTTCTTATTTCTATTTCATTAGGCGCAATGTAGGATTTTAAGTTTGGGGGTGGGGTGCGTCTGTGTTCTGGTTGGAGCCTTTGAGCATCTGAGTTCAAACTTTTGTACGCTTTATTTGTTTACTTGGCTGCTTTGTGCTTTTTGATGACATGTCTATAATGCACTCTTAGAGTTTTTTAGTATATGTGAAGTATTGCATGATGAAAATAGGTATGATTTTAAGCATAATTTAAATTTTTTTCTTCCATCTCTAATGCACACTTGAGTCTTTAGTTTGACTATCCTAGGTCCTGTATACTTAGAGTCAATTTAGTCCTGAAAGGCCTCCTTAGAGTCAATTTAGTAATGCATAGATTTGATATCATCCTAAAAGGCCTTCCTAGAGTCAATTTAGTAATGCATATGTAAGGACTAAACCAATCGAATTCCCTACCTTTTGAAAAAAAGTGTGAAAAATAAACCAACTCTATGTGGGTGCTAAACAAATCCAACCTAGCACGAATTGGGCTTTGAAAGAGGTCTTGTCTAAAGTCTTAATTCCAAATCTCAATGAGATTAAGATTACCAGAATAAGCAAAGAAAAAAAAACAGGTAGCAAAAAGAATAAAAAGGGAAAAGGGAAATGGACTTGAAGTTGGTTTACCTAAGTACTTGCTATTACTACTTTGCATCCGTGAAGTTGCATTTCAATCTTATTTCTGCTAGAGTAGCGGGAAAGTGGATGGAGGGTCCTTTAAATATCTTATGGGTTTTGTTTGGGCTTAAGTAGAAGAGTTTTAAACTCGTTTATGCATGAATAGATTTGAGGAAGAATTCTAATCTTTTGCATCAATTGATTGCTTGTGTTTTAATTGTAATATGGATTACATGTTTTATTCTTGTTGACCGTTAAGACATGAGAGAAAAGTATCTTAGCAAGCTACGTGTGACTGTGTGTTTTGTTCTACCTTGCTTAGGATGATCGAGGATTAAGTTGCGGGTGGAATGCCTATTTTCATGCATCTAATAGACATTTGTTAAGTTTATTAATTCTAGGTTTGTCAGAACAATGCTCATTAAAATAGAATAACAAACTAACCTAACCTATTGCTTCTAACAAAATCTTATCCAATTGTCATGAGTCAAAGATTTAATCGAAAGTGATAGTCATACATTCTCCACGCATTCGAATATATAACCAATATGCATTAATAAAATGTGAATTGAAACCAAAATTACGTTAATGCAAGTTTAAGCCCTCACAAATTCAAAGAAACAAAGAGAGATTTCTAAAAACTCAAGCTAGAACAAGTGCCTTAGCGTTACATCCACATGTCGGTAACGACAATATGTTAGTGGTTCAACAATAGATAAAAACTCTCTTAGGCTAATGACAAGGTGAAACCCCATTCTTCAAGTCCAACAACTTATCTACTTATTCTAAAGGTGGGAAGGAGTGAGTTCCTTCCTATGTAGCTAAGCTCTCAACTCCCCAATTGGTCCCGTCCCTAAAATGGTAGAAGTATTGAGTCGACATTACAAGTCACTCTCACCCAAACAAAACAAAAGAGGATTAACTCATGAACAAAAGTCCATAACTCACGTACACTTAAGATTGAGATCGAGTTACATATGATCATCGTTTGAAATATCTCTTTAGTCAATGGTATTACAAAGTGGTATGATGGATTTTGTTACCTAAATCTGGACCATATGATTTACTAAACTAATTAACCACAGGAAACTAGTCTCCTAGAAAAGATCGAGTTGAAACTAGTCTCAATGGTATTACAGAGCACATTAAATTTCTCTAATAAATAATTTACAATCCAAGGGTAACTGATGGGAGGGAGGGGGGTTGGTTATAATGGTTTGTTGCAATTAATAGAAAATTATCCAAAATTAAACTAAGCAAACAATCAATATGAGAATACATAGTTTTGGTTGTTAGGGTAAGTTTTCCTTATTCATAATATTTGTTCATCAAATTCTCATCACCAACTTAATGCATGCTTTCATCTAACCCATCTAATCATAGAAGCTAATTAGATTGTCCGAAATAACAAAATAGTTTAACATAAGAAGATGAAAAACATGCTTAGTCGAGTTATCTTAGTTGCGTTAAGATCTAGAGCATGGTAGGTGGAACCATTAACTTTCAAGCATTTAGCTAGCTAATGGTTCGATTGATTCAATCTTAAATTTATTAAATCAATGCAGTTTTAATTTAATTAGCAAGTCAACCTAAGTTATTGCTTCTTAGAATAAACGTACAATCAAGTGTCACAAATTGCATATTAAGTCAAAGCGACAACCATACATCCATAAAGCATAAAAATATGACTTATCTTATTGAATTAACACTACAATGTAAAATTTGGTTCAAAAACTCACAAATAGATAGAGTAGGGAAAGAATCCTAAGAAACCCAAGCTAGAGATGATTACCTTTAGCACAAAATTGAAATATCCGACATCATTTCTTTGATTGACTACAAAAGAACAATAGGTAAAGAGAGGATGCAAAATAAAGAAAATGAGTGGTCACATGCTTAAATGATCATTTGGATCAAAAAATATGACCAAAACACCAGTTACAATTTTATAATAGTGCATAGTGTCACGGTACTGTCAAAAAACATCATTTCTATATTTAGCACCGAAGACAGCGTTGAACAACGTTGTGGGATCCCTCTTCACTGGCAGTTTTGTAACTTTTTACTCTTTTTGTCTAATTGCTTTGTTACATCTCCAAATTGGTTTGTTTTAGCTCCATTTTTTTACATAATGTTCAATCGATTCTACCTCTTTGACACTCAAAATTTATAAAATAATCAAATCGAAACGTAAAATCATAGAATGATCACGTATTAAGCAAGGTTAAATAACACATTTTCTTTGCTATCACAAAGAGATAGTATATATTACGTGGTTCGATTGTATAGAATACTCTCATTCGTATGTTCTACATGAACAATTTGGATCAAATCATTTGTAACGATTAACAAAGAGGGTCACATAATATGATTAGATGAGGCACCCAACCTTATATATATATATACTATAGATCTTTTAGGATATCACTCAAATATGATCCATTTGTATATCAACCAAGTACTGTTCAAGCAACCATTTTTTATCTTAATTTATTGAATTTCACTAATGCAATTCTAAATGTGTCAAAATAAATAACACTTTATTATTAAATAAATAATTTGTTTACACTAATTATGGCGAGCTGAGGGCATAAACCCCAACAAATTTATTATATTTAAGAGATATCGTTATTAAGAGGTGAGAAATATACCACAATTAATTAATTTGCCAAAAGTCCATTTTGGGATAAGAAAATTCAAAATGAAAAGGTAATATTGTTGGAAATGAATAGTAAAATGTTGAAAAGATACGTCATAAAATTTAAAAAAGGTTCTTTTTTCTTATTTCATCTTGATCAAAAAACTATTTTTTATATTTATTTTAGATTTGAAAACATTTTAAACTTCAGATCTATTTGAAAATGTGTTTTTTTCTTTATTTAATTTAGATGTTAAAAATGTGTATTCTTTTAGATTTTTTACAAAATGGTTATTGAGTTCTTTTGAAGTATGAGGCTCTGATCTGAGAAGATTAAAGTTCTCATTTAATTTCAATTCTATTTTTTCCATGAGTGCACGTTTGAGAAGGACGTTGTATTAGTTAACCTTGGAGGGGCTGTTTCGTATTTGATTCCAAGGTAGTCGCCATTCTATCGCATATAAATCCATTTGTTCAACATTCAGTTTAACACGTGTTTGCCATATCACATAGATAAAGATGGACAAACACATGTATTAACATATAATATACACATACATCAATTGACTAAAAAAATTGACTATATCAAAACAGTTTGATAAAATAATACTCAGTTTTTGCCATCTAAATTTAAAACAATATCTTTGCTAAAGTTAAACTCTGATAGCCAACAAAAGAAAGAGAGGCCATATATATATGTAAGGGATTTAAGCCATGACTTCCCCACTATAACAAGGTCTATAATTCACTTCAGTAACATTCACGTCCAACATTCTTACATCACAACATTCTGCTCCACCTGCCTGCAAATAATTAAGCAACGACTAGAGTAAGACTAACATTCCTAACCATGTGCTTGTTAAACTAAATTATTAGTTATTAAAGTTAAAAGACTAAGTTGTTACTTCAACAACGTCCACACAGTTGATGTCTTTAAAATTTTTGGTTTTGCGTAGATTATCTTTATAACTTTATATTACCCCTGAAACAATCGTCCATTGAGTATTTGGTTGGATTCCCTTTGAAGCTTTAGGGTTGTTGCTTATTGAACGATTGTTTTCGCGTGGGTTTTTGGTGAGTGTTTGTGTAAGTGATGTGTATATATTTCACTATATGTGATCGTGCTTTGATTGTTCACTTTTCTTTATTTTAGTTTACATGAGTCTCATGAGAGGCTTGTTTATCTATTAATAGACAAAAGGTGTTCTCTACATATATCATCTTGATATAAAGCAGACTTTCAGTAGGTAGGGTTCTCTACATATGTCTCTTTATTATTGTCTCTACTATTTGTTCACATTGTTATTGATCTTGTTAATTACAACATTGTTTGACCTATTAATAATGTTTGATAGATTAACCTTCTTCCACAAACAGTTTAAACGGTTAAAGACATTTTTTTTATAATGGCCTTTAGCCTCTCTAATGTCATCTCGAAGCAACTCTAGATGATCAAGCAATCCAAAAGTTTAAAGTTGCTTTTAACCATGGATAGAAATAGAAGAAAATGAGAAAGTGAAAGGCAAACCTCTAAAGGGAGCTTGGCAGAAGAAAAAACCCTAATCTTGGAAATGGATTCAGCAGAGTGGTTGCCATAAAAAGCACAAGGAGGGAGATTACGAGCCCATTTCCTCAAATAAGTAGTAACAATCCTATCTTCTCCATCTCTTTCAATGGACTCAAAATACAACACATGAGGAGCTTCACATGGGTTATCAAGAACTCCCCACCTTGTGTTGAACATGAAAACGGGAGCATGAGTTCTTTCAAATGGTGCAAATGTCTCCAATGGTCTCTTCAAATAATTTCTAGCCATTATGGCCTCATAAATGTGGGCTGAGTAACCCCATGACATTGAGAATGTCCAATTTAAGGGACGGTGGTAGCATATCGTTTGTTGAAGTAGTCGGGACTGGTCGACCGCTCCCGCTTTCATCAAATGTCTGATCGCCGCGGGACGGTCCATGTTTGGATAGATGGGATTGATTAGGTCTATGTGATGGAGGGAGAGGAGGGGGGTTTGTGGATGGTATGATAGATAACCTGATGCATCACCTCGTAGATCAATCTGTCAAAATCATGCACACAAAGAATTATATGTTTAAACTTTCAACTTTAAGGAAGTTAAGATATCAAGCAAGGTGTGCTCTAATATACGAGATGGAGATGATTATGCAAAATAATGAAAATCTTTAATGAACAGTATCCCTAAATTAGTTTCGTGCTGATAACAAACATTTTGTTTTATAGTACACATTCATAATGGTAAGTTGGAATATATTAAATACACAAATATATATATATATATGTGTGTGTGTGCGGAAACCAAAAAAGATAGTGTAAACCAATTTTTAGTTTTAAAGTAGAAAAGCAGTTGAAAAATATATTTTGTATTCTCGTAAATATCAAGCTATAGTTTCCCATTTCTTGAAGAAATTGAACATGCATTAATTTTGTTCTAAAAACAATAACGACTACCTTTTTAAAAGCAGTTTTTTTTTTTTTTTTTTTTAACATTCAACTTGATTTCTGAAAACATTAATAGAAAGCAAATAACAAAACAGAAAAATTTATAGTAGAAATAGCACTATCATGATTTAATTTTCATAATAACTAGGAATTATTAGAGGCAATAATATAATATGATTTACCTGATGAAACCCCATTTCGTGAGTAATAGTGAAACCCAAATCAGACAAACAGAAGAACAACATTTGATCACTAACCCTTAAATAGGGATATCTCTCAATGCAACCATCCAACCTTTTTGCTACCAAAGCAGCAAGTGGGTAACTCAAAGCATAACCAGCTCCTCCAAAAGCCATATCAAAGGAGAAATCAAAGTTTGACTTCACACACTCTGAGTTCATCCCAATGTACCAATGTTTATTGTGATCATACTTTCGCAATGTCTTCACTAAATTATCTACAAATATTATCGTATCATCGTCTGTCATTACAAACCACCTCGTGTCTTTGTTACCTTCTCTAAACGACTCCATTACCGTTCGAAAAATCCTCACCTGCAAGAAGTATATGAATAAAAGCAATGCAAATTATCAACTTATGATATGTTAAATAAAAACATAGAAAGCTCAATTTAGAAGTTATAACTTTTAGATGTTTATATATATTTAGTCTCTCACAACTTTGAAGGTATGACCGATTTTATCTCTTTACTTTTAAAATAATAATAGATTATTGAACTTTGGATGTTCCTATCTATTATGTTACTTGACATTGAGTTGACACGAGTTGTGCTTGGTTCATGCAATAGACTAATTTCAAGCAATATCTTTAAATAACATAGTGGTCTATCTACAAGCTGTAGTGACCATGTACTAACAAAGTTAACAAGTAAAAATATTTAAATCATTTTAAATATAGGATCTGAATGGAAATACAATTATAAATGTGTTAGAAAATTAAAGAGCTAATTAGAACTTCTAAAAACTTATAACTAAATAGTCAATTAAATTCCTAATTTACTCGATATTATTATGTTATATTATGAGTAGGCATAAGCTTTTCAGTATATGATAGCTTAACCTACCTGATCTGGCCATTTGATTCTAGGGTACACTGCAAAACCTGTAATATCTTCGTTGACTCGAAATGGAGCAGAGGAATCCGACCATGGAAGGAACTCGGCAGAAGGTGGTCGTTCGAAGAAGACATGGCCACGAGTTACATTGGGTCGCCACCATGACTCGCTATAATATCTCTTGTACTTCCATGTGTTCATTGACCCAACGATGCTGAACATAATGTGGGAGGCATTAGTCGGAGGATCGGTGAGCGATGGAGATGTCGACGATGGAGAAGTGTTGATTATTGGAAAGTTTTGTTTGAGGGTTGTAAGAAGATCAGATGGTTGGTAGTTTGGAGGTGAAAAGATGAAAACATAGATAATAAACAAGGCTAGCCCTAAGAATGCCAAAACTTTGCAAACATCTCCTTGAGATATTGAAGAAAGTTTGGTTCGAAACTTTGCTATGGTGGAGTTCATTGGTAGTGGAGAAGACATTGTTGAAGAGAACAAGAAGAAAGGAGTTTGAAGAAAAGGGTATGAATTTACATAAGCAATATGGAATGAAGATTAATGAGATTTACAAAAGGCCATTATAGACGAAAGCTTAATCCTAAATTAAAGGGTATGTTTTTATTAAAGAAAGACTTTTTGGAAAGGAATAATTTGAGGTAGAAACCATGTTTCATGTTTAAGTTTGCAAATAAATGTGAAGCTATTTGCCTACAAAACTATGAAGAAGAGAAGGAATTCTAATGTTATTGATTGTCATTTAAGCATCCTAAAGTCAATTGTGTAGGGGAAAAGGGAGTTATTATTGCCAACTTCCATGCTTCCAATTTGTAATATATATAGTTTAGTTCTCTTCTTCAACGGCTAATTAGCCTAGCCCACAATTTTCTCTTTCTCCCCTTTTGAACAGTTAATTACATCTTGTACTCTACTTGATTTGTTACGTTCTTTGATCCAGTATAATGTATTCATCTATTATTGTTCTCAGTGGCTTAGAATTTTTCATTAAGGGAATTCATGTTAGTTCTTCCATTTCGAATCGATTTTATTGAGATATGTTTTTAGTGGATTCAATATGTTCTTCTCCTCCAGAATTTGCATCTTTTGGAGTGTTTAATTTTTAGGGTCTTCTGGACAAGTTTGTTTCTTTACTGTCTTGTATCCTAACTCTTGTCGTATATTATTTGTGTTTTAGTTGTCAGGTCTCCTCCTCTTTCTTACTTTCAATAACCTTACATAATAATATATAATCACATCAAATAATAAATTATACTCATATGTCTTATCACTTTTTATTCTCTCTTAAATTCTTGTGCATTAGTAATTTTTTTCCTTATGGAAGATGATTAGAATTGTTAGCATTCCAATCAAAATGTAATCCATCAATTAGTATTTAATTTTGTTTGGCAGAGCAAATAATTACTTTGACTGATTTTCAATTATCCTTGTTAATAATGTTAATCAATAAATAAAGTTTGAATCTTCAAAATAAATAAAGTTTGAATCTTGAAAGTATAATTCAATTAACATAAAATATGTATCCATAATCAAAAGTTATACTTTAGGTTAGAACTAAAAAAGATTACAAACTTTGAGTAACAATTGAATTTCTCTTTGACCTTAATTAGAGGGAAAACCAAACAAAAACACACATTATAAAGAAAAGTCAAACTTTACGTTTAGAAATAAAACTTTGCTCTCCAAACTTTAATTCTAATTTTTCTTGTTTCTATATAAATTAAAATTGATAGATATAAAACGATGATTTGAAGACCCAATCCCATCACCACTCTCTAGAGTGTCAAAATACATTACCAAATTGTTAAATTTTATTTTATCAATTTTGTCTTCAATTGAACGTTACATACAAAGTTGGGGATAAATATATAATTTTAATTTTCTCTCTTGTTCTCTTTAAAATTTCATTTACATTCTTTTATATGTTCAATTTTTATTTCGACTTTATGTACATTTAGTTAAATGGTCAAATGTTGGGATTATAATATTGCAATTCTCAAAGTACGAGCTTATTGAACTTTTAAGAATATGTTAAATACATCTTTCTAGACGTTATTTAAACCGACTTTTAAAAGGGTTAATTTCAAATATAGAAAAATAAATGAAAGTATAGTAAAATTTCAGATTCTATTAAGAATGAATATTAATCGACAAGTGTCTATCAATCATCCATAATTTATCGGTATCTATCATTGATATATTCTAAAATTTTGCTATATTTCTAGATATTTCTTCAATTTTGTCATTTATAGTTAAGTAATGAATCTATTAAAAATAATTGAAGCTCTTGTCTAATATGATCCTCAACTTCTAATCTGATATCCAATAGATCGATGAATTTTTAAATATGTTGAATATATCTAAAAACACTCTAAGTGCATCTATTAAACACCCGTTTCTAAGACCTAAGAGACAAAATTGAAACGTTAAACAATCTTCTAGATACAAACGTCAATCTAAGCATTATATAACTTAGTGGAATAAAATAACAATTATTGTATCAATCTTAGGTCGATGGTTTGATCTCCACCGCTGTAGTTTTTTTACTAAAATTATTTACTAAAAAAAAAAGTATAAGATAGAGCGATATGAAAAGTCAAAGAGATTAAATTTGTAGCTTTTAACCTAAAATTTATTTCATTAAATCAATCATAACCCATAATTTAATGCAATGATCAAGTTGGACATGTATTCATCTCCCACAATCAAAAACCTACTCACTCCTCATTATCCTCTGCCTATTAACTTAACCTCAAAATTTGATTCATAAATTATGTTAACTAATTAGTACCACACACACATATATATGCATACATTAGGGAGTAAATTATATAAATTTCTCAATACCCAAAAGCAAGACAAGTTTGCTTAAGAATTGAAAGAGATGTTTGTTATATAATTTAGGATATTATACCAATTAAATATATATTGTATATGGTATTTGACCCTTCCATATTACGTTAACAATTTCTTATACGTTAATATATTATAAAGTGAAGCTGTAGATCTCAAGAAATGGGTTGTATGGCATGGGGCAGCTTCTTTGTGGTGCATGAAAAAATGTGTTGTTTATGATTATTTTTTTCATCACTTATTTGACCAATCAAAGGCCAAAATAAATACTTTTTTTTTCTGTTCTTGAGTTTATGTTTGTTTAGATGCGATTTAAATGTTTGAATTTTATTAGAATATTTGTATTTCGTAAAAATAAATGGAGTACGGTAGAGATACAAATCCTGATAACGTTTAATAACAAATAGATGAACAAAGCAAAATAACGAATCTTGAAGTGAAAATTTGAGCACCAAAAGTTGAAGGAGTCGAATAACTAAAGCAAATTAGATTGTGCAAGAAATTCAAATTCTTGACCATATCAGTTGTGTAGGTTTTGAAAATTTAGTGTTGCTCGAAATTTAGAGTTGTGTAGGTTTTGTTCGATATTTTGCGAGAGTTATTTGAAATTGACTTGTAGTTTTATGTATGTGCATTTTGCATACTTTGTCGATTGTGTGTCTATGTATAAAGTACAAAATCGGTATCTGAGATATTTCTCTATATAGATATAAATTTTAGGTTAAAAGCTTGTTTAGAGTTGATTACATCTTGGATATACATGGAAGGGTTATAATGATCCATATTTTATTTATTGTTTTACAACTGATATAGTTGACGGATAAAAAAACATCAACAAAATAGTTTAGCTGACAGTCAAAAACCGTCAATACAAAAGATAATAGTTCATAGGCAACACATGTCAACAAAAAGGGATTTCTTGATGTTTTTAAAGAATAGTTGATGGATGAAAAACGTCATTATTACCTTATGTTGATGTGCAACACATATCAATAAAAAGTTGTTTCTTGATGAACATTTCATATACTTGATGGAAAAAATTAAAGACGTCAAAATCTCATTTCTTGATGGCTAAAAACATCAAGAAAAGATTTTTAATGACATGTTTTGGCCACCAAGAAAACTTATTTTCTTGATGGACAATATTTCTTGATATCTGCCTACTTGATGAGCTTTGGCCATGAAGGTAGACATTTTTTATGTGTTTTGCACATCAAAAAATGTCAAAATTGTAGTAATGCTAGGCGATCTCGAACTATGTAAGAAGCCCCATCCTCATCTGTGTTAGAGCATAACTCTTTAACGATGGGAATAATGGCACCCTTCGGCTGCTACACGAAGAACTGCACCCACATTGTTGTCTATCAGTGGTGATGTGAGGGTAGAAATCCACATCTAGACTCGAACCCCGCTCAGGCATAATCGCCTGATCAGAGAAAGTGATAAAGTTGAAAATATGTTATCTTATTCTTCTTAAATCAAGGTTGTTCTGATATCCTAAGTTTCTATTCCGTGGATTTTTAGATATAAGCTTAATTCAGGTCATTCTTGGCTTTAATGTTCATTTCAGAACTAATCAAACTTAATTGAAGGTTTAGAGCATCAACAGAGCAAGAAAACAGAGCTCGATAGATTGATGCTCAACCTTGGATTCTGTCTCCAAATCGTATCGAGTACTAGGCCTAGAAATCTTCAATGCTTCTCCATGCCAAATGCATTATCATTGTCATTAAAATCTTCATTTGATGACTCTATATGTACCCTGATAACCAATTCATCTGTATTATCTCCTAGCTCTAAAGAACACACGTTTGTAGTCAACAGACTCCAATCTCGAACCTCATTCACGACACCATTGTACTTAGGGATTAACTGAAGACTGGGGTCAAGTGACAATAAATTAATGTTTTTTTTAGGCCAATTGAATAGTAAATGATGTTAAGTACTCTTAGATTGACGGGTTGGTATTGATACCTTAGAAACCATAACCACACCTTTAAAATGTCTCATCACTGATAAGAAAAAATTGAAGAACTTGATTACTAACAACAAAAGCAGATATAAAAGGCTTCACATTATACAAACATCTTAAAAGCTAAATCATATTCGACTGAATTTATCCAACTAATTTTGTAAATTTCACCTAAAACTTCCTCAAATTTTATACTAACATCGACATTCAACCCCTTTCATTTGACCTCCAAAATATTCTTTCTCATCTTCCTTTCATTCACCACCAAAACCAATAAGACATCTAAAAAATACGTATAGAAAATTAATAAAACCAAAATTTAGGGGTCAAATCATTTCATACTCACCCAAGATTTGAAAACCTACACTAATCTCGAGGTATATAAACAAACTCAACCGAGATGTTTAATTTAGCATCAAGATTACACAAGAAAAGACTTAAACAAAATTTGTTGTCCGCATTGGTATGCAAATCTTAAGTAAATTAAAAAGAAAATTCTAAACAAAAGTAAGCTATATTCAATTTATCTTCCTTGATTATTTGTGAAAATATGAAATGTGAGTGCGGATGAGAAAAGAAAGGAAAGAACCAAATACTTGAAAAAATGTTATTGGGAGTTGTAAAACTTTTCAGCAAGTCATTACTTTTTCCTATTTCATAACAATGTACATATAATTAATATTTATATTACGAAATCAATTACAACTGAAATAATTTCGAAATAGACTTCACTATATTCACCTACTAAACGAGGGACGAATTTTGGACACACAAATTTCCCAATAATTCTCTTACTTAAACTTGACTGAATGGCTCGAGAAAAACACTATGACGATTTTTTAAAAAGTATGCTACTTTTAAAATGAAAAGTCCAAAACGCACCCTTCTGGACAATAGATTGTACCAACAATATCTTATAATGTCCACTCTCCCCCTCTCTTCTTCTCCAACTTCTTCCTAGTTTTCTTCTTTGGTAACAGGTTTTTTTTTTTTTTCATTTTTTTTCTCTTCCCATTTCTTTCTCTCTGTTTTTCCTCTCTTTTTATTCTTCTTCTTTCTCCGGTATGCCTTACTTTTGTGTCCTCACAACTTTTGATGTGCGCCACCCTCCCTTTAAAAATATAACTAAAAAAGAAAAACAGACATCCATCAAATTCACATATACACAAACTCTTCTATTTTTCGGTTCACATTTCAACAATAATGCCCCAAAGCCTCTGATTTAGAAACAAAATTAAATTCCCATTACACAAAATGAAAAACTTTTTAACTAGTGCCCAATGGCAACCATCCATTACAGTCGAGAAACAACCAATTAAATCGGAGAAGATAAAGAATGAGGAGGCTGGAGAGGAAGAATGGAAAGTACGAGAGAGAGGGATTTTACAGGAAGAAAAATAAACACCCAAGTGTCTTATATGATATTGGGCATATTTTATTACTTTTATTTGCCAACTTATACATTATTTAGTCATTGAGACCATGTTTAAAGTAGGGAAATTTAAATTAAACATTTATCAAAGTACAAGAATTTAAATTGAACGATCATCAAAGTACATAAACAAAAATAAAAACGTATCCAAGTCGAAATGTTGATTGCTTGTACTTCATTTACATTCCAACTCTTAAAAGAGTGCAAATATATATATATATATATATATATATATATATATATATATATATATATATATATATATATATATATATATATATATATATATATATATAAGTGGTAATTACAATTACATCCTTCGGAAATTTTGATTTCTTAAACAAGTGCTAGAATGTACAAATTGGACCACCAAACATTTAATAATAAAAGTTGAATCTTAATTGAATAAAAATGTCTGTTAAAAAATGCCCCATGACAGTATATATCCCTTGCTAAGGACCAGATATATTTCTTGAAGCCAGATTTGGTAGTTATGTTGTAAGGTCAAAAGTGTAACTACAAAATTTGGTCTAAAATAACTCGAATTTACCCTACTTAAATACTTGTTTGTCAACAATTGTAAATCCTTCACAAAATCTTGTAAAAGTTTTAGCACTTGACATCCAATAGCATAAAACTAAAACTAAACCAATTTTTAGCTTATTATGGCCTATCTTGAAAGGTTCTCTACTAATGAAACAAATTCAATAGTTAAAGTAAAAAAAAATGGAACAAAAAGAATAAGCAAGTGTATAGGTTACATAAACTCAGATGTTCTAAAATAATTGATGATTACATGACCTCACAAATTGATTTGTAACGATAAATACCTGGTAATAATTTGTTTACGCACTTCTGACTTCACTGTTTGAATTCTATCCTCAAAACAATTTTCCTATTTCAACAATTTGATGTATAAGTGCTTGTACCTCAACTTTTCTTTCACTGTGGGGATGTTCAATTCACAAGAAACCACTTAAAATGGCATACATTAAAAGATGATCCAAACATAGAATGAGTAACACCTACCTCATAGCCAGAACACGGTTGTGTTTCAGTAGTCCAAATCTCGAACAAAAGTCTTGTCCACATCCATGTTAACTGTACTATCCATCACTTAAAATGTGTATGGTTTAAGTTGCGACTACAAATTCAAATTTTAGAATTAACACAGTTGCACATTGAGAAAACATGCAACAAACTTTGTTAACCACCCCACCATCCAGAAACTTTGAAAATTATTCTAATTCATCCAAACCATGTCAATCAAAATGAAGTATGAAGATAGATTTGGAAGTCCTAAGAGAACGAATACTTCTAAAATCAAAACTAAAATTTCATAGAGGAATGATGAACTAAGGAACCATCAGAATTACCAATTTTGGCCAAGTCAAGTAGGTGTATCTATTGAGAAGGACGAGAGTTCAAAACCCACAAAAATAATAATAATAATAATAAAAGAAAGAAAGAAAGAACCATCCTCGACCAAAATTAATCCCCAATAGCTAAAAGCTGTTCGGTTCACATCATGGTTGCGTCTTCTTTGGAAAACACTCATCATTTGGTTCCTTAATTTCATCTCCATCAGTTTCAAAACCAAAATCGCATTCCCCAAATATTTGAAACAACAAACAAAAAACTAAAGATGAAGACAAGATTTGAGCATAAACATAGAAAAGAAGGGAAGTTTAAAGCAATGCATACTTATCATTTTCTCTTGTATAGTTTATATATTCAAAGTCGTTCTATTGTTGCTCACATGAGCTAGCTCTTAAATTCAAATTCAACTAGGCTCTTTATCAGTGGTTGAGAGAGGGGTAGGAGAAGAATCTTTTACCTTTCAGTTTGTCTTAACCTTCACATAAATCCTTTTTTTTAACAAGGTTGAAAATTGTTGGTCCACTTCACCATGTATATTGTATACATTGGAATAAATTGTACACAACTATACGTATAAGGTTGTATCCTTTTAACTCCATGAGTAGCACGTTCCTTTATGAATAGACACCATTTCAAATTTTAACCAACTTGAGGAATAGACTATCCAAATGTCATGAATCTATAAATATGTTTTTTCTTCGAATTGGTTTTTAACCTTTCTCATAAACATTTTTCTTCCATAAAACTTTCTTCCCATTATAAATTTGTCGAAGTTTTCTTTGTTCCACAAACTTGGGTTCGTTAGATTTTGTGAACACTGTACAAGGTGTTCCTCTCACAAGAAAGATAACTTGTTCTATTATGAGATAAAATTACTCTCAAAACTCAAATACTCTCTAGAGGATTTGTTTTAAGAAGACAAAAGAAATTCATTGGGCACAAATTCTCTCCTAGATATAGGGTTTTGTATTTTCTAATATTATGTGATATTATTTTTCAAACAGTATACTTTTAGCAGTTGAGCATAAAAACATTCAAGAAGCATGTAGCCAGTGGCCCAAAAGCCTACTTACTCACAATCACAATAGTCGTCAGTCATCACTTGACAGGAGCTGACACAAACATATGCTTCAATGTCAAAATCCTTAATAAAAATAAGTCTTCCAAGAGAATTCTGTAGTTGAACATGAGAGACATCAGATCAGATGACAATGGAAGATATCAAGAAATGATTTTGGAAAGGGGCATGGAAAAAAGTAGTCGCTATTCCATAAAAAAAAGGAAGTAGTCGCATTTTGAAAGTGGTCTGGTCATCAAATGTGGACATAGGTTCATTCAACTAAACGAAAGAGTTGGAAGGCTACTATCCCTCAATTATAATCCCCATTAGAAAAGGATTCTGTGCCAGTATTTGAATATTTAACTTTCCTTGCTTCCGATTCTGCCATTGCAAATGGCTTTCTTGTTCTTGCTAACCATCATAAACATAAAAAGTTCAACAAACAATGAAGACCACTATTATTTCTCCATTAACTGGCAATCCAATGAGGAAAAGGAGAAGGCATATAACAAATAATTCAACACCTTTCATATAGTGACATGCTGGAATATTTATTTACATAGACAAAAAAAAGTGATGCAAGCCATAAAGAGAGAAATAAGACATCATTATATGATATGCTAACAACCATGTAGAAACCATTGAGAAGTATTTTAACAATGACTTAGACAACAAAGTCTTTTTATATAAGAAAAGGATTACAAACTTTGCTAACAACGATCCACGTCCAGAAACCATTGAAAATTATTTTTATTTCATATTTCATTCAAAAAACATCAATCAAGGTCAAACAAGAAGAAAGCATGAAGAAAGTCCTAAAAGAACAAATACTTTTAACAGCAAAATCAATACTAAAATTTGATAGAGGAATGATGAGCTAAGGAACCATCAGAATCACCAATTTATGCTGAGTCAAGTGTATCTACCTATTCAAAAGGTCGAGAGTTCAAAACCCACAACAATAATAATAACAACAACAACAACAATAGTAACAACAACAACAACAACAATAATAGAACCATTGGCGACCAAAATTAATCCACAGTTGCTAAAAGCTATTAGGTCTGCATCATGGTTACGTCTTCTTTGGAAGACGCTCATCATTTGGTTCCTTAACTTCATTTCCATCACTTTCAAAATCAAAATCACGCTCCTCAAATTTTTGAATCAACAGAAAACTAAAGAAGATGAAGGCCAAATTTCAACATAAAACAGACAAAAGATGGTAAGAATTGTGTACTTGCCCTTTTCTTTTGTGTAGTTTCAATCAGCAACGTGAGCTACCTCCCAAATTCAAATTCAACTGAGTTCTTTATTGGTGCTATTTAGTTTGGGAGAAAGTAGGAGAACGAAATTTGTACCTTTCGGTTTGTCTTAACCTTCACCTAAGTCCCCATTTTTTTCTGAATACGTTCAAATCCACATAATTGTAACTATTCGACCACAGTCCTTAAAAGTAATTCAAACAGGCCATAGTTTTTTTTTTTCATACAGACGAGATTTCATTGCACTGATGTCCAATGACCCATTTTCTAAAAACAACAAAACTAACGTTTTTCCTCACATCACAAAACACCAACCAACAATAAGATCTCCCTAAAGTCCATTCGCAAATCAATGAGACCCGGAACACAATTCAAGGTCTATTGCAACTTTTATAAAAATAAAAGTTCTTGGCCATTGCTAAAATTGTGGGCTCAACTTCTCTTGAAAGTGAAATCGCACTAGGGGTTTCATCAATTAGCTATGGTTGAGACCTGCAGTCTCAAATGACAATTTAACGTTGGTTATTGCTTTATGATGCAAGCATAACGTTAGTTTTCATTATGTATAGAATTCAAGCAATTTCACATTCGCGAAATCAAATTTGGGTCACACATGCAAAACTCTCCACTCATTGATAGGGACTAAAGTTACAATTCTTAACCTAAATAATCATCACCCCTCATTAAATTTCAAAACGATTAGTAAAATGAGAAACTAACATCCACATTATGAAGGAAGCAACAAGAAATCCAATTAACACCACTGAAAATCAACCTATGCAGCAGAAAGACGATAATCGAATGAGAGGAAATTTGTAGGTAAACTTATTTCGGGAGTTTCTTAGGGGAAACGCTCTGGGGTTTCCTGCAAAATTAGACAAAGTTTAGCCACAAGGATTGGTGAACCTGAAGGGAGAACATTACTGTGAACGCTGGTGAACAGACGAAGGGTCAGGGATGCGGGTGTTGGACCGACGGCTGAATGGACACTGAGCGGAAAAGGCGAACGCCGGAAACCTGCTATGATTTGGTAAAAGGTGAACGAATGAGAGGGGTAAAGGAAATCGTTAAGTGAAGACATGAACGAGTGAGAGATAAAAAGGAAAAATTTTCAAAATGACCTAAAAATTTCAAAAGCTTTTATATTTTCCATCCTTTTTTCTTTAATGTGAAATACTACTTTGCCCTTCTACTCCTTTCTCTTCGGTGTCTCATCTTCTGCACTTCTCTTGAGACGACCCAAGGAATTAAAATTGAATGCAAGTCAAAGAAAACATTTGGTTTTTAGGGCATTTTCGGCAATTTCAACAAAATAACATATATTTTTAGAATTGATATATGTGGATCTATTAGCCCTCCAAGTGGATCATTTAAGTATTTCGTAGTAATCATGGACGCATTCAACAAATATTCATATGTGTGGTTATTATCAAGTTGAAATCTTCTATTTGCAAAATTACTTGCTAAATAATTTTCTGATTACTTGTTCAAAAAGTTAAAAGAATAGTTTTCTGATTATACAATTAAGAACATTTGACTTAATAATGTTAGTAAATTTACATCTCAGACTTTTGATAATTATTGTATGTCAATTGGGATAAGTGTTGAGCAATATATAGTCCATGTTCACCCACAAACAAAATGTGGTTTAGTATAGTTCATTGTAAAATGTTTCCAATTAATTGCTAGATCATTGCTTATAAAAGCTAAACTTCCTACATCTGCATAGAGACATGTTCTTTTGCATGTTGCATTACTTGTGCGTGTTAGGCCAGAAACTTATCACAAGTATTCGTCATTGCAATTAGTATATGGTCATAAGTCAAATATTTCTCATCTAAGAATTTTTGGATATGTAGTATATGTTCCAATTACTCCACCACAACGTACTAAGATAGGTCCTCAAAGGAGACTAGGAATATATGTTGGATTTGATTCTCTATCAATAGTTAACTATCTTAAACTTCTGACGAGAGATTTATTTACTGCATGATTTGTATATTGTTATTTTAATCAAACAAATTTTCCAATATTAGGGGGAGAAATTCAGAAGTTGGAAAAAGAAATTACATGGAATGTATCATTATTATCTCATTTAGATCCTCATATAGATCAATGTGAACTTGAAGTTAAAAAATAATTCATTTGCAAAATATAACAAATTAGTAAAGTAACTAAGTCACATTATATAGCAGTTGTAAATATTTTGTCATGTCCCACCCCAAAAGTCACTCCATGTTGACGACCAAGTGGAGACGTGACTGCCTAGACATCCTACGTGAATCTTCCTACGAGATAGCATGCAAAATGCTTTGTAAGTAGAATAAACACAACCAACAAACTGAATGCAAAATGAGAACTTAATTGAGAAAACACAATTACTTCATCGATAATGGATAAAGAAGTACATATAATCGCTAGTACAAAGTTCCTTCAACTGAAAAGGTATACAATCTCAAAACACACTAGTTTAACTCTCCTTGCCTAGCTTGTACATGTTATGCGAGCTGACAGTGGCCACTACCAAGATGATGCGATTTGAATATGACATGACAGACGATCAAGACGCAAGTCAAACGTTGGTTGTCCTTCATTACCTGGAGGAGGGAGAAATAAATGAAAGTATTTGAAAGGTTAAACAAAATGTCTAGTGAGTGTGATCGTCTTTTACCAACATATTTAATAAGTCCAATTCTGCCATAAAATATTGTAACTCGTTTCGCCAAATCATGTAATGTAAAGATTATGTCTTTCGATAGTAAAACATTAAGTCTACATCAAATCATCTTAACACATTAGGCGTTCAACACAATTCAAATCTCATCAACAAATATTATCAATCGCATGGAAAACGTTTCCTTTCAATTTATGCTTAAAAGCTCATATCGCATAGAAACACATTCTTCATAACTCATCATCTATTCATAACGCAAAATCATTTTGTACATTTTATTGCATCTTTGTACCATTCTTCAACTCAAGCATTTACCACACTCTTTTGTTAGGTTGTAGCAGCGTGGAGTAGTTTCAACCTGATCAGCAAGGTTCCATCAATTCCATTACATATAATGCGTCTTCCAATGTCTGATCACACAGCATGCAAAAGGTATCTCATACTAGAACACATAGCAAGAATAGGGCATCTTATCCTAGATCACACAACAAGGTAAGACATTCTACACCAGAACACATATCAAGTGTGAAGAATCTCACTGCGTAGGGTATAAAAGATCATCTCACTTCATCATTTTAGTTCATTTTCAAATCCAAATTATTTATAAATTATGTTTATATTAAGGGTTTAAGAACATAAGAGGAAACATATAACTCAAGAATTCAAGAATCAATAGAAATATATTTAAGGGTTCAATGGCATTAGAAATCATTTTGGTTCGAAAACATTTTAAGAAGAACCACTCACAATCAATTACCTTCTTCGCCTAATTCCTTAGCCAAAAACTTCCTTGCATTTCCTTACGATTCCTTATCGGATTCGAGCTCGTGATAAATCTATGAAAATCTTAAAATTTCCTCAATTTTATTAAGTGAACACAAGGTAAAAGTAGCTTAAAAAAGAACCGGACTTTACCTAGGTGAGACTTCCCATGTCAGAATGATTATGCTACTCGATGGTGAGATTCAACCAATGCCAAAACACCACGTGTCACTGTCATTTCTTTATCCTGATTTCAATTGGATGGCAATGTCAAATCAATCACAAGCTTTCTTACACAAGAATGACATCATTACTTTTGGGTGAAGAAAGCTCACCTCACCTTCTAGTCCATTGTGTAGTTCCTTCTCATCGCGTAGCTAAAACGCAAAACACAAGTTGCATATTTTCCAATCACCATCTTTTATCACGCAACTAGTTTCGTCGCATAACATATGTAATGCCCTAAAATAAGGTAATTTTTAATTTTAATTATCTTAAGTTTAATTTTAACCATGTTGAAATTATTTTGGGTGTTATTTGAGTTAATTGTTGAAATTGTTTGATTTTGTGAGATGTAAGATTAATTAAATATTTTGGGAAAATATTTAGTTAGTTTAGAGATTTGGAATTTTGGTGTTATGAAAATTTGATTTAAGTGGAATGTGTTTGGTTGATTTATATTTGGTGAAGTTGAGGGAATTATGATTAATTATATATATATATATATAGGAGAGAGGATATTTGAGTTTTAAAAAGGAGATTTTAATTGTTTTAAATGAAGAGAGAGAATGTATGGGTTTTGTTTTGGAAAAAGAATAAGGAAAAAGAAAATTATATTATTATTATTATTCCTTAAATAGACCTCAAGGAGCGTGCCTAATACTATTCATCTTCTTCTTCCTCAAGAAAACTTTAAATTACCTTCACAAAATCCTAACCTCTCAAGATCCGCCGTCATCTTCCTCCGACCACCGTTGCACACCAACCATCTGCCTTCCTTTCTCCGTCGTTTCGTCATCAAGCGCCACCTTGATATGTTTATTTTCCATTGTGTCAACAAGCACGTTCAGTCGTCAGAGCTCGTCCGTGTTTCCCTTCACGTAGATCAGCCACCTTATCATTGAACGTCAGTCGTAGCTCCATCATTTTTCTGTTCGCGAACTACCTTCCACCATTTCGTGCGCCACATTTCGTATCAAGCCAAACGAAGTCGCGCAACCCAAGCCACTTCTTCTTCGAAGCTAACGTCAAGTCGAGTCTCTCCTTCCAAGCCACAAGCATGCGCCAGTTAATCCTAGTTGCGTCAGTCATCTGACCCATATGCATCAGTAAGTCGCGTCCTTGCAGCTAGTCCCCATGAGCCGCCAAGCCCTTTTCAAGCCACCAAGCTTATTTTTGGTAAGTTTTGGTGAGTTTAATGGGTTTTGATTAATATCCATGAGATATTAATTTTTGGACCCTAAATAATTTAATTTTGGATTTTAAGATGAAATCTCATTTAAGTTGGATTATATTTTTTTGTGAAGACTTGGTTAGAGTTTACTAGAGGAACTGAGAGCTTGATTTCTTCCAATTAAGGTTAAATTGGAAATTCAACCTCAACTTTAGGTAAGTTGAATTAAGTCAATTTCTTGATCTTTAAACAACTGTTAAGTTATTGAACTTAGTTAGTCTTCCCCTTATTGTGTAGGATTTATTCTTGGAAAGCTTGATTGTTGTTGTTAGGAATATTTTGGTTAACCTAATCCCTAGATAAGAGATTCTCCTACTAGACCCTCGTAATGAATTTAAGAGTTTGCATGTGATTTTCCTATTATGCATTGATGTAGCTAAAATGCATAATGTATTGATGATGTATGTTGATGACTGATAGTTATGACTGATTATGTTAATGTTGATGCATGAAATATCAATCTCATGATCAAGAACATTATGATTAATTTTCATGTCATTTTTATGATGTTATGATGTGCTACATGCTATAGATAGGGTGTTTTCTTAACTTTATCTATTAAAGTCATATCTACATGGGTGTCCTTAAGGATCACCACCTTTTTATGAATGTGTGGTCCGACGAGATTACTAGTCTCATGAGATGTCTTAAGTGTTCCTTCGGGTTCGCTGAAAACCAGTTTGTTCTAGGTGTTCTTTCGAGTTTACCAAATATCAGTTTTGTCCTAGGTGTTCCTTTGGGTTCACCGAAGACCAGAGATGTTCATACTGGATCATTAGATTGCGTGTGTTCGGGAATGCACCAGTTTATGGATACTTCTTTACAGGACTCTAATGGGAAGTTAACAGGCACCTAGCGGGACTAGTAGTAGGTCTCTTACTGAGTATATGTTTATATCCACTCTTTCTATACTTATCTTTCAAGTAGAGGTAGAGGTAAGGGTAGAGGAAAGCTGGCAAATGACAAGAAGTGACCGTGATGTACCATAGGGAAACTTTTTGCTTCTGCTTTTATCTTGCAGTTATGATTTCATCATTTTTTATTTTGTATCCTTTGACTATTTTTATTTAAAAGAAGATATGGTCCGAATTAGGAGTTTATTTCATATTTAATTATGATTTTAGTGAGTATTTGAGGTTTTCATTAAAATTAGTATTGTTTTTCTCGTTTTGTTAAGGAGACTTTTATTTTATTTCAATAGTTATAATGACCTCAGCTTAGTATAAAGAGTTGGGTCGTCACAACCTACTTTTGCCGCATGCAATCTTATTGCATAGTTTAAGACGCAATCAAGGTCTCACATGACCCATAAAAATTTTATATCCCAACACAACAATTTGTCATTAATAAATATGGACACACCAAAAGCGTAGTAGACCAGTGGGTTCCAAAGATAAACAACCTCGAAAAAAAAAAAGTCAATAACTCGATTAAGGGTATGGATGTTCCAAAAGAAATCTAAATTAAAATTTCACTTCTGACAAAAACATCAAAGAAGATAAAACAACTAAGGATAATAATGAGAGCTCAATAATAAATTATGTCATGATAAGAAAATGATGGAACCGAACCAATGTGTTATTGACAACATTTTTGTTGGTTTTTATTGTGCTCTATAATAATTTTATGGATATTTTTTTATTGTTTAATAATTTAATAAAAGTTATTATTCTCATTATTATTCAATTACATGTTATTGTATACTAATATCCATGAATATTTTTTTATATTCTAAATGTCTCTAATCAATTATTATTGTGGAACAATAATAAAGTAAGATTAATATGAGTTATAATTAAGATTAATATGAGTTATAATTGATAATCATGGGATGATTATTTATGTAGAGATATAAATTATAATCATATTTTTTTATTAGAGAATAAGAATTGGACTAGCTATTTTTTTTAGATTATTACATGGATATGTATCATAAATAATCTCAAATAATTGATTGTTTTATTCTTAGACTTGAGATTATCATAACATCAAACATAAGAATTAATCTATTATGATGCAATCAAACGTTATCTTTAACTGGATAATTATAAAGGTTGTACTTGAATACGTTATAAATTATATAGTAAACAATGATTAATCACGATGGAATTTATCCCTCTTGATATGGAGAGATATATCTTTGGGCCCCTCGATTAAGCATGATTGTGGAAATGCATGGTCGTGCTATAAATGACATTAATACCCTTATAAATGACTATGGAAATGCATGGTCGTGCTATAAATGAATTGATAATGGTATTAATGTCATGTCATTTATTATTTCAGTATGCTTATTGATCGAGAAAGCAATTTAATTAGATAAGGTGACTTTGCCCATGTCTTATATTTAATTATAGATATCACATAATAAAAGGATTAATCAATAACTATATTAAGTTATATTGGATCACCGACTTAATTTAATATGGGGTAGCCATAATGTCTCACTAGAGACCAATTATGAGTTATGAGCCACAAAATGAGTTATGGGCTCTTTGTCATATTAAATTAACCTTAAGGGTCGCACATGAAAGAACTGGGTCGAATTTGTCTTTGGGTTGGGTACTTAATAAGCCTAATTGAAGAATTGGAAGCTTATTAGGAAACCTAAACTTATTAAAAAAAACCCTAGGAAACGTATAAATAATACCTTAGGCATTTTATTTGATAAACGCAGAAAAAGGCATAAATTCGTTCTTCATAAAGAGAGAATTTGGAGAGTCAAAATTCTCACTTTGTGATGTTCTAACAGACCCGAGTTCAAAGAGTTGAATTCCCAGTTCATGTATGCGTGATATGTTTACGTTTTAAGGTTAGAATTTTTTTTTATATTATTTTTGCTGTGTCTAGCCTTAGTTCGTTTTCCAATAATTTTGATATTATATCTGAAAATATATTAAAGAATGTAAATAGACAAAATATTGGTCTTTTTGGACATAAGCAATTGAGAATTACACTGACTTTCAAAACGTCAAGTTTTTGGACCAGTAGTTTAAACACTAGAAGGTATTAGACTTATGGGATATAAATGAGTATTTGTGCAAAAAAAAAAAAAAAAGAAATGTAAATATAAATGAGATCAAAAGATATAAAGTAAGACTAGTTGCAGAAGGTTTTTCATAAAGACCTAGTATTGATTATGAGAAGACATATTATCTGGTGGTGGATGCAATCACATTAAAAATTTTAATTGGCCTGGTTATATATGAAAATTTGGACATGCATCTTATGGATGTAGTCACGACATATTTATATGGAACTCTTGATAATGATATTTATATGAAAGTCCCAAAAGGATTTAAGATACCTAAAATATATAAATCAAATTCCCAGAAACTATATTCAATAAAGTTATAACGATCATTATATGGATAGAAACAATTAGGGCGAATGTGGTACAATCACCTGAGTGAATATTTGTTAAAAGAAGGATGTCAAAATAATCGAATATATCCTTATGTTTTTATAAAATTTTGTCTTGGCTTGCAAATTGAGCATTTAGCAAATGAGATATTTGTTCATCGGTCAACCTATACAAGAAATTTTTTAGAAGGTTTTATGTGGATAAAGCATATCTACTAAACATTCTAATGCAAATTCGTTCACTAGATGTGAAGAAAGATATATTTCAACCTCAAGATGTTAATGAAGAACTTCTTGGTCCAAAAGTACCATATGTTAGTGCAGTATGTGCACTTATGTATCTTGCTAAATAAAACAAGATCCGATATTACATTTTTAGTAAATTTAATTAGTTAGATATAGTTCTTCTCCAACAAAAACCATTGAAATGAAATTAAACATATACTTCATTATCTTTGACGAACAATTGATATAAGTTTGTTTTGACTTAATTAGTTTTGTAGATTTTGTATATTTATCTAATCCACACAAAACTAGATCTCAAACAGGTTATCTATTCACATATGGAGGAACTGTTATATCATGGCGATTAGTGAAACAACCACCTCCTCAAATCATGCTGAAATTCTTGCAATGCACGTGACAAGTCGAAAATGTGTGTGGCTAAGATCAACAGTTCAGCCCATTCGTGGAACATGTGGTATGTCTTCTAAAAATCTTCCAACGATATTATACGATGAGACATTTAATATAACATCTTTTAAATATTTGAGCAAAATAGATGATCTTGAAAATCCTATTTTCTTTTTTTCTTTGAAAAGGTGCTCAAATTGAAGGAGGTTGTATTAAATGTGAAAGAACAAAGCATATTTCATCGAAGCTTTTCTACACTAATGATCTTGAAGAAAATTGTGACATCACAGTACAACAAATTTGTTGAAATAATAACCTAACAAACTTATTTACAAAATCATTACCTACCGTAACTCTTGAAAAATTAGTGCACAACGTTGAAATGCAGCGACTCAAAGATCTCAAGTGATGTTTCCATAAGGTGGAGTAAATTGTATTTTTGTAAGTGTATAAATTCTATAAAATATGTACTTTTTTTTCTTCAACAGGATTTTTTTTCTAGTAAGGTTTTAAGGCATACTTCATTTATATAATGGACATCTAAGGAGGAGTATTATAAATATTAGTAAAATAAATGCTCATTATCCATTATGCATAGTGTCATTGCATGTTGTCGTTACCCTCTATATCCAACAACTTTATCATGTATCTTGAAGATACTAACTCTTGCCATGTAATCTATCTCATGTTTGCCAAATTATCTATAAATAATTAAATTTGGTAGATTTTGTAAGTCACACATATGGGTGAAATATCCAAAGAAATGAGAGAAAGTAGATTTTGTTGATAATTTTCTAAATTATTATTTATTTTATTTGATTTATATATAGTATTTTATTTATATTAATATTATATTTTCTCGATTTTTGTACTCTAATTGTGCCTCATTTTTAGAGGAACTAGTCATTTTTAAAAATATCTATTTTGATAATTTTTTGAAAAATATCTAAATCTTTAAAATTGTTATAAAATAAAGAACAATATGAACAATGAAGCCAAACAAGAGAATGAAGTAAAAGAGAGAAAGGAAAGAATAACAATTGAACTCAATTGTGGTGTATTTTTCAATGATCTTTACAACCTTTATTGATAGGGCTGTGAGGATAATGGTTAGAAGATTGATGGGGAGATTAATGGATGAATTTGTAACCTAAGGAGGTATGGACATCTAATAATATTCAGCTTTAATTTAGAATATTAATAACATAAATATGAGTAATTTACATAAATGTAACAAAAACCCAAAATATTTACGGTCTGTGTAATAAAATAAGAAAAGCCCATGACACATGACCATTTTCTCATAAATTCAATATATGCCTTTGCGATTTATTAATCCCAGACCATCTCGGTGCAATTAAGGCTCGAGATCGAATAACTAAAGGTAGAACTCTTTCGTCCCGAAGCATCTTGGAGCAATGTATGTTCGAGATCAAATAAAATAAAGGTAAAATTCTTTCATCTTAGGTCATCTTGATGCAATTAAGGCTTGAGATTAAATAACTAAAGGCAAAAATCTTTCATCCTATGACATCTCAGGAGAATGTATGCTCGAGATCGAATAAATAGGTAGAATTCTTTTACCTCTGACCATCTCAGTGCAATTAAGACCCAAGATCAAATAACTAAAGGTAGAACTCTTTCATTCTAGGAAATCTTGGGGTAATGCATGTCCGAGATTGAATAAAAATAAAGGCATAAATCTTTCATCTCAAGCCATCTCGGTGCAATTAAGGTTTGAGATCGAATAAAGTAAAGGCAGAATTCTTTCATCTCGTGCCATCTTGGTGCCACTAAGTCCCGATATACAATAACTAATTAAAGGAAGAATTCTTTCATCCTAGGACATCTCAGAACATGGTATGCTCGAGATCTTGTATCAAAATCTACCCGATAACGATCATGTATCGCGTGCATGTGGCATCAATTTATCGTGTGTTGACTAGGGTAATTTTGGTATTTTACATGGTGGACCTGTAAGCATTTTTCATTTTCAAAATTGTTCTATACAATCTAAATATTTTACCAGTTTTTTATATTTTTAAAAAACCCATCAATCTATACGTAGCCATTTGCTTTTTTTTCTTTCAACAATTATCATCTAATATTTTTATTATACGCTAGTTTTGTTTCATTTTTTCTTTTTAAATTAAAAATCCTATTTTCATGTTTTGTTTTGGATTTAGATGATCTTTTAAGATTTTCTCATCTTTAAGATTTAATATTACTTTGAAAATATTTTTTAAACTTTATACATTTAATTATTTAAGCATATTTGAACTTAGAGCATACGTCCATGCACTTTCATGAGAGTATTGTTTCCATCCACGGTTTTGATTAAGCTTGTCATCCATTCCAGAACCCCACATGCCCGCTAATCTTTACTCTCTCGCCCATCCGTCATGTTGATTCTACCACTATCTATTGCGATGGAGATATCAAACAAATCTTCCTAATCCTATATATGTGTATGACAAATCTTCTGAACCTTATACATGTTTTCTGTTGAATGGGTTGCTTGATCTAACCTTAAACTTCAATTTACAATTGGCTTTGGGAATGAACATTGTTCATAATACCTGAATTGAGATTGGAAGAAATGAAACTTTATTAAAAATGTCAGAAGCCAGTATATGAAATTTTGAGAAGAAGGGAGGCAAGGATGGAAAGCCATTACATATAAGGTAGGCAAGGATGGAAAGCCATTGCCACTATATTTTGATTGCTAGCAGAAAAATACAACTCTCCATTTACTCAACTTTACAGATAAATCTAATTGAGAATTTCAAAAATATAATATTTGATTTGACATCAAATTTCCACCCAATACTCTAATTAGAGAACCGAAAGAAAGTTCGAGAGATCTCTCAAATTTTAAAGAAAGGTCAAGAGATCTTTTAATTGGTGTTGGTATGCAAAGAAACTTTAATGAGACAAAATTTATTATATACATTTCTATTACATATAAACTTCTCTTTTGACAAATTTACGTATCAGGTATTTCAATGACAATCCCATTTTAAAATTTTAATTTTAGAAACTTATGGAAAAAAACTTTATCTACCAAATTTTAAGAATGTACAAAACAATTTACATAATTGCATTTGTGTTTTTAAAATTCAATTTTTAGAACTTTACGAAAAATTTACATGACTCGTATTTGGGTTGCAGAAAATTTTGAATTATTTATGAAATATATCTACTAAATTCCTCCTAACTCATTTAAGTTTTTTTTGGCTATATTTAGTAAATAGAGATTGTTTAAGGAAAATTGACAAAGCTAGCACCATTTTGGTTCTATATTTCAAAAATAGCATGATTTTGGAAAACTCGTAATTTTGTTTTTCAATCTCAACTGAGATCGGCCCCGAGATTCTTCCCAAATTTTAAAAACGATTTCAATAAAATTTCTCAGTCTCTCTTGACCAAGATTACCGATGAGATAGTTTTACAGCAAATGGATTGAAATACCCCTAAAATACCAACCATTTGATATTCTCACAAAACGCATTACACCCTCAAAACTTTTCATGCTACTGCTGTGAACTAAGCAAGAACTCTCCCAAAATCTTTGAATGTCCCTCATTCTTACTTCCCCAAATTTAAAAAAGGTGAGTTACTTTTTTTTAGTTTATGTTCTTAGTTGTTTACTTTATGTTTTTAGATTTTTAAGTTGAAATCTAAGGCTGATGGAAAATCTGATGTAGTTATTGTTGAGATGTTGAGTTAATCTGGGTTTATGTTATTGCTAATCGTGAAATCCATCGAAGAATCTCGACTTGTTTCATGAATCTTGGTAAGTGCAGATGATGAATCTCGACCAAGATTCGTGAATTTGCCCTAAGATTTGTTGAAGAAGTCCTGGTATCAGATGAGTTTCACATGCATTTTATAGGATTTTCTCAGGTCGATTTTTCCTGAGATGGGGAACAACCGCACTACATATGTGTTCATTATTAACCAAAATTTCATCATAATTTTCATCATACATTTTTAAGTCATGAAACCCTCTTGACTGTGCTTTTAATAAGACAAATCAGTTTGAAGTGTCATTTTCTCTAACATAAAACACTTGTTTGGCTTGCAACGCAAATATGAAAGGCTCTCGTATAAACTTTCTTTGACTTTGATGTAAGTTAACAAAAGTGAATCCTTCCTCAACTTTTTCTCTATTGCGAACATTTGCCTAATCATATTTGAAGGTTGGAAGCTAGTAGACATAATAGTCTAACAAGATGATTTCTTGTAACACTCCATAATAAGAAACTGCATCCACAACTTGAGATTTATCTTTGGCACTAGATCTACATAATGTTGTAGCATCTACAGTAATACCACTCTTTTGAACCATAAATTATTCTGTATGAATTTTCCAAAGTACGTAGATTAGAATCTTTTGCTAGTCTTCTATCTAAGACCATGAGTTTATTCATATGCATCATACCCAAATAAATTATCATTAAATAATAGACTTAAATTACAATACGTAATATTGGTTAGGGTTATATCTCACTCTATAAATGGTTCCACCTCCGATGTGTTGAATAAGATATCGATGTGCATTCTCAAGTACATCATCAAATAGTTCGATTAAAGTTCTAGAAGATATAGGACAACCATTTAAGATGACATCGTCTTGGTATTCTTCATTACGTTGTTGATTATTCACTACCTCAACTGGTTGTTTAAAATACTTGTTTGAAAAGTCAATACATTCATTAACTAAGAAACATGTTGCAATGCACCCTTCTGGTCGTGCTTTGTTTTGTACATAACCTTTCATACCTTCATGTATCTAAAATAGATGTTATTAGTACATGAAAAAACATTATTATCAATAGATAAAAAGTAAGACATTTACCTTTCAAATGGGTACATCCTACGAAATTAAACCAATCCACACATGCAGGCTTCGCAACCCAAATGAATTACCAAATGTGTCGTTATATTAAAAAATGACGAAGGAAAGTACCTTTCAAGAAGACATAAAATATTCACTTCTTTTTCAATATCCAATATACCTTTCTATCAATTATATGTTGACAAAGTCTATTGAAATATAAACATAGCATGTATATTGCATGTCTTGAACCTTTTGAGAGCAAGCCTCTAAGTACCACAAATAAAAGTTGTTGCATTAACACACATGATAATCACGAGACTTCAACCCCATCACTTTGCATTCATCTAATGATATACACTTTGAAATGTTGTTTGAATTGTATCTATCAAGAAACTTCAACTTGTATAACCTTGAACAAAATAATTTCTTCTTAGACTTTGACAATGTGTGTGGAGCATGAGGTATGATAAGTTCTTCCTTCACATTCTTGAGGAACGGGAATTTTCAAAAGTCGTAAATTTTTTCTTGCTTCAATTCCATCTTTTGACTTTCCACTTCTATCTAATAATGTACCTATAATACTCTCACATACATTTTCACCACGTGCATGACATCCAAGTTGTGTCGTATTGGTAATTCTTAGACAATTAAAGTTTCAAATTGTTTATGACCTAGGTTTGAACCATAATAATTTGAAGTTTAATAAGGTACATCATAAACTTCAAGTTCATTAACCTTCCAATATGTTAGATCGCTTCTTCCACCTTTGATTTGATAATTCTTTATGACTCTTGCTCTTTTTCTTTTCACATTTTTCCTAACAATTATCAAAAATTTCAAGTTAGGCTTAGATTGCACTACTTGTAGCAAATATGGGAGGTAACTCTTCTTCTATTCTACCGTCAATCCATGCTTTTTTGCTTCGATATGGATGAGCCATTGACAAGAATCGTCTATGACCCATATAAGCAAATTTATTTCTATGTTTCAAGCAATAAGAACAAGTACCATCTTCACATGTTGGACATGCATTTTTACCTTTTGTCGTGCATTTGACAAGATTTTCATATGCTGAAAAATCATTTATAGTCCACATAAGAATTGATCTCAAATTGAAATGTGTGTTACCTATAATATCATAAACTTGTATATGTTTCTATAGTTGTTATAAATTTTCCACAAGGGGTTGTAGATATACATTAATATTATTTCCAAGTTGTCTAGGTCCAGGAATCAACATTGTCAAAATTATGTTTTCCTTTTTCATGCATAACCAAGGAGGAAAATTGTAAGTAACAAGCATGACCGGCCAACAACTATATCAACTACTCAAATTGGAGAATTGTTAAGCTCATCTGTAATAAGGCCTAACCTAAGATTATGTGGATCCATAGAAAACTCGTGCCATTTTTCATAAATTGTTTCCCATGCAACAAAGTCAACTAGATACTTAATCTTTCTATCACTACTTTTATGGCTCCAATGCCAACATAAGCTTTCAATAACTTCATTTAGTTTAAACATCCATTTAAGTCGTGGAATGATGGGACAATATCTCAATATCTTGGAGGGCACACCTTGTTTGATTTGGTTTGTTCGTTCATCAATCTTCCATCTTCAAGTCGCACAATGAGGACAACTTTCTAACTCTTCATTCTCATTTCTAAATAGGCAACATTATTTTCTTTAACACATACATGAATTTTTTAGTAACCTAAATCAAATTCTTTAAATAATTTTCTAACTTCATAAATAGATCTTGAAATAACATTATCCATTGGGTCATGCAAAAGTCCCAAAAGGCTAGTGAAGCTTGTATCTGATCAACCATGAAAAGTTTTTAGTTTGTACAATGCTACAAGTGCTGACACATCTCTGTATACTTTCATATAACTACCATACAATGGTACATTTGCCTCTTCAACCTTATGAGAAAAGTTGTTTTCCTTCCTTCATGTAAAATGGTCATCAATAATAGTGTCTTCTTCTCCCATATATGTGCTCTCATAGAAGTTCATTGCATTTACTATCATTTAAAGGGATAAGAGCCCTACGCAGCGGAATAATTAAACAGAACCATTAACTCAATTTAATTTGGGATTTAAAAATATTAGTACATTGGAAATAGTACAGAAACAAATTTCTATGGCTAAGGATGCTTTCAAGTTAAATATAGAGAACATGAGAGGAATAATTAATATTTTGTGGGTCGATCTGCCCATTTGAAATTAGATAAAATTAAAGAATCTAAGCATTTACGCATTCTTCGGAGAGATTTATTTTTAATAATGTATTTTGAAAATATTGTCAAAAACAGGGTAGAAGGAAAACTATTGACAAAAATAAAGTGATTTCGATGAAGTCGTGTACCCACTTGGAAGTCGTAGACGGGGTCCACGACTTCAATGCGTGGACCCCACACAAGTCGTGGACCCCACATGTGTGTGTGTGAGAAATAAAGTGGGGTCCAAAATATATTAAATATTAAATTTATATGTATATTAAATATCTTAAAAAGGTGCGGGGTCCATGATATATTAAATATTAATATATATATATATTAAATAATGTGAAAAAAGAAAAACATGGTATCCACGACTTGGACCCCGTCTACGACTTCCAAGCAAAGTCCTATACACGACTTTGCCCTAATCACTATATTTTTGTCGATAGTTTGCCTTCTACGCTATTTTTGACAATATTTTTAAAAAATACATTATTAAAAATAAATCTCCATTCTTCGGATGAAAAATAGATATTCTCCGAGAACATATTTTTATTTTAGACATTTGTCCTATCACCCCTATTTTTAAACCTTTCTAATAACTCTTTTATCAAAGGCCAAAACATAGTTACCTACGTAAATATTTTGATTTACAAATCATATTTTACTTCTAATTATTGATTTATATATTTGAAGTCATTGTTTTTTAAGTTAAAATAAGGCTTTTTTTTCTACCTTCCTCTAAAAACAATTCTTGATACTTCTATAAACTTTTAGGATATTTGTAATTTTTTTCAAAATATTTGTTGGTATATTCGTAAATCTAATTTACCAATATTAACAATTATATGATAGAAAGTGTATACAACTAAATTAGTATACTATGGTTTCATTGTTAAACAAAGTCGATAGTTAGATTTGGTCGTATGAAATGATAGTTGTCGAAGCTGTCAAAGTTGGCCACCGAGAGTAGTTTTTGCCAAAGTTGATCACTAGACGTAATTTTCGTTCGAGTTGGTTGTGTAAGGGCAAATTCTGTCGTAAATGATTATTGTCATCATTATAGTCAAAATTGATCATTAGAAGTGGTTTCCGTTAGAGGTGATCACTAGAATATGCACCAAAGCAGTGTGGAAAAGATAGTTGTCGATGGTGGTCAATAGATCAAAGTCATTAAAAACATTGGAATGAGGAGAAGTTGGAATAAGTTAGGAAAAATAATCATCTCAATCCCACCAATATTTAAAAAAAATGGTATCTTTTACGTTGAGTTGATGATTCTTACCAACTTAGCTCGATGTGTTTTTAATCATAACACTACGAAAGTTTCACATGTATCAAATGACTTCTATTTTTTTATTTCCTATACTTTTCATATTTATCTATACTTTCCATACTTATCTAAAAACTCAATCATCATAACAATCTTTCTTTCAAATTTCTCATCTTAACGAGACTCTATTTTACAACTCTATATCTTGAACAAAAACTTAATAACCCCAATAACCCCAAGATACTAACTTCAACCCCAACATATTAACCATTAACCTTAAAATTATTAAATCTATAGTCCTATGTCCTATGATTCAGACGCTCCTTAGTGTTTAGTAAATTTATTTAAACAAAATAAAAAAGAAGATATCGGTAGCTTTCTGAATATTTAAAAATGGGCTAAAACATATCAAAGTTTTCCACGTTCCGCATTTTTCTATGTTAAATGATAAATGATAAAAAGATAATGGATGAAGTCAAATACGTCATCCTAAAGTCCTGAAATAAAGGGAAATCCTAATAGAATAAAAAAACATGGGTATCTGTTTTAATTGAAATAAAAGATCTGCTGAACTCAATTAAATTGTTGTTTCCTATTTTTCAAAAACTGAATGCCAGCCTCCAAAAAACAGTCATATGCTCCAATTTCTCTTAAATGACCCTCGAGATAATGTAGCTATCAATATCTACATAATATGAATTAGATATAAATGTCGCTGACATGACAAGAATTAGATATAAATATCACTGACATGATAAGAATTGGATATAAATAACAGGAAACGTTATTGACATGACTATAGATGGGGTAGTACGAATTTTTTTTGTCCAAGCTAGTTGATCAGAGTGTGTGCAAGAGATGTGCAAGAGAGTGAGAAAATGAGAGAATCACAGCTGAGGGAAGGAAGAGAAACTACTTCATTAGCTACAACATTAGTTACATCCTTGAGGATGAAACCGAAACTTCTTTGAGAGAAATTATGGCTTATGACAACACTGTTACATGTAAACACTTTGATTCATCTAGACAAGGCCTTTTTAGACATTACAGTTACCATACATACTAAGAACTGAGAAAGAAAATAGAAATATTACATTCATCTATTGCTTACTATTCAAAAATTTGTCAGCACTCATTCTACCATACAACTTATTAAAATATGGGCTCCAATCATTTTCTTGAGCCTTCAGCTTAAACCATAAATAATGAAAGAAAACTACTGTTATTCAGTGATTTTCTTTCTCATTTTTCCTCCTACTACATCTATTCATTTCTGAGGCAGAACTACTAAGATATATGTTGAAAAATATAAATACCAATGAGAATCAACTGCTTCCTGTCAACAAGTTGTAATATAAAGAGGCTTCTATGATTTGGTCATGCATCTCGAGGTCCATCGAAAGATTGTGTCTTTCTTAGATTCCAGTGAAGGCCATCGTGAATGCTGCGCAAGAAGTCATTTGTTGAGTCTACCTGGCATGCTGTAGGCACTGGCCAAGGTGCCATGCTGCATACAAGTGCATCCCCTGCAGCCAATTGCTTCCTGTCTTTACCGTCGAAGGACGCCCATGCGTGCCCCCTGCTATTGAATGGTACTTGTATACGTATCGTTACATACTCAGGAAATATCAAGGGTCGAAAAGACAAGGAATGTGGGCATATTGGTGTAAATAGAATGCCGGGAACCTGTGAACGTTGCAATAGCATTTAAGAAATTTGTCGCTCTTACCAATACGAAATTGTCAGCTGAAAGATGGGTTGACTGAAGTACATACCTGAGGATGAACCATTGATCCCCCAGCTGCCAAAGAGTATGCGGTGCTGCCAGAAGTAGTTGATAGAATCAGTCCATCTCCTTGGACACATGTTACGAAGGAACGGTCACAATAGCATTCCAAATTGGTAAGGTAGGACGATATTCCACGATCAATTGTAACCTCGTTCAGCACAAGTATAGGCTCTTCCGTTTCATATTCATTTCTTGCTGCATCTCGAATAACATGGCACTGCAGTCGGTGTCGCAATGTAATACTAATTGGACCCTTTAGAAGTGAATCCAAGCACTCTCTATAATGCTCACTGTCTGAAGCATGTTAGAGAAACTTCCCTTTTCAGCAATGGACAGAAATAAATGTCATGGTGTAATATGTTAGTTTAAGAATTACTTTTCAAAGAAGCTCAGATGTCTTTGGGAAGAAATCAATTATTTTTGGTTAAATAACAAATAAACGAATTTCGAAGGCAAATAATACTTCCTCACAACTGAAGGATACGAAAAGGAGTCATAAAACCCAGAGACCCTAAAGAAAATGGAACAAGCGGAGGAACTGGTCCCTTAAACATTGATGCTGCCTGCAATCAAGTTCCAAATTAATCCAGAAACGAACTTTCAAAGTATGAAAAGTAAAAAGTCACAAATCATCTAATAAGAAACTCACGACTTACCAACAAAAATATTAAATGCCATTCCTAAGAATAGTTAAGGCCATAGTTAACAACAAAAGTAGCAAGAAGACATAACAAGCTAATTGTAATCCTCCTTTTTGGTAGGATTTATGTGCAACATATTTTTAGTGTTCATAACCAAGGGATTACGCCCTTCTCAGTCAATTATGTAAGGTGGTATCAGCTGAGTTTTTATATTTACGAAGATGGCTAATGAAAGCATACAGTTCATAGTTGTTAACAAAGTTGATATGTCATGCAGTTCATAGTTGTTTGTTAATAAACTTGATATGTAGTTCAGCCATGACCTTTCTTGAACAAAATTTATTCCAACTGTGAGATAATAAACTTAATGTGTCTTGAACAATGAGAAAATACTCAAGAAAGTGAAATGGTTCGACATACCCAAAGCACTGTTCCATCTCCACCAAGAGTAACAACAAGGTCAACTTTAGTGTGGAGAACCATAATTTCCTCGTCTGCCAAGAGGGAGAAAAAAAAGGTCCATCAAGTGCACAAGGATGAGGGAGCATTTAGGGCACTAAGTTGCATTATAAAGTGTGAGATCAATAAGTACGTGTCAATAAATGTATAAAATAGAGAAAGAGAGAAAATATGCAAATTTTAAGTGTTTACTATTGAAGTTGTTTAATTAATACAAACTTATGATGTTGGTGGGCAAAATTCCCCACAAGTGGTTGCCATGAAAATCATACCTCAATATGCAGTTAAGGCCATCCTTGATTAAAAGATCATTACGAGTGAAGTGACAGATGTAGGGAGAATAATTAGTTAGATATAAGTTTATAACATAATAACAACCTTTCACACTCACCGCTTTTCCATGTCTGGACAAAATTGTAGTAGTCCGACTCAGTCAGAAGCTCATTTTTGACACGTGGTTCAACGTAAATTTGAAGATCTTTATATTCTCTCAACCATCTAGGTAGGATAGAAAATGAGAATTAGGAAAATATAGCATGCCTTTTACATTACGTTGGTACTATCGTTATGATGCACAAAAACTTTGATCTACGCAAAATGAGAGCAAAATTTATCCTCTGTCCAGCTGGAAAAGATAAAATGTGAAATCATGAAGTTGACCTACGATGATTTCATAATTTTACAGAACTTTCTCCATACTTATCCTTAAAAGTGATGAAGATTTTCATTATTTAAGATCACTATTTCCATACAAAAATGATGATTATGTTTACATATTAATTCCTCACATAAAATGAATAGAACTGGGAAACTGATTCAGCTACTATAAAAGATATACACACCTAACCATCTCAAAACAAATCATTCGAACCGATATTGAGTTTGGTTTGGTCAATATAAGCACAGTCTGAGGTTGAGATTCCCATTTCAAAGAAATCTGAAATGAAAATGTTTTGTCAATTAAAATGTGGGCCCACCGAACCACACTAAACCAAATAAAATAATAGGTAAAGATTAAAAAAAAAAAAAAGAAGGAAAGAAAATGAACTAAAAGTTAATGAAATGGATCTGATGAAAGAATTGGAACTTCCCCACATTTATTACTCATTTCTTTGAGCATATAAGTTGTACAGACATGTTCAAATTTGAATTATCTTCATAGACTTTTACTTGGATGCTGAATCATTTATTATATGTAATAGTTGCGCTCATAAGTTCAGTTTTTCATTTCTGGTTTACCATAAAATCAACTTCTAGAAAATCCAAAACTGCCATATCTTAAGCTGTCGCATATACAAGTAACAAGTTACTTTTGTGAAAGCCACTGTGATGTGTCTGTCCAGGTTTAGCAGAAACAAACCTGTCTACTGCTACGCTCTGCAGTTGTTATGTTTCCTTTTTCAAAAGAGACGACATCATGCTTGTGTCTATCACTATGATCGCCATTGCAGCACCATGAAAGTTTAAATGATGCCTGTAATTGTAAAGTCATACGGGATTAGCACAACTCTGTAAATATCTATTATCACTTTGTTACAGTTTGATACTTTTTTCTTAAGGTTTGTACTGATTTTATTGACAAAAAAGGAGAACTAATTATCCTCTCAAACGATTTAAAATGAAAAATAAGAATCTGCACCAATATTAATAAGATCCACGGGAGAGTAATTACATAAGAAACTGTTCATAAAACATCACTAAGAATGTTGAGATTTTGCTAAGCAAAATAAAAGAAAATAAAACCCAATTATTTTATTTTATTTTATTTTGTCATCAAACAATTTGCTGTTTCTTTCCAGTGACTTTCCCCACCAGAATGAAATGGACTTCACTGCATTTGTTCTTAGCTCTCGTTTCCTTTTTTCTTCTTCTTTTTTTTTTTTTATATATATATTTTATTTTGCTTTCCATCTGTTGTGCAATGTTGTGAATAGGTAGATATTTAGGCATCACACATGAATAACTTAGAGAAATAATGAAATTTGAGAGAATTTCTGATTTTATTTATTTGTTTAATTGTTTATTGTGTGAAACTAAATGGTCATGTTTCTTTGCCTATGTTATTATACCATAAAGAAGTATGACTATTTGGTATTGGATTTCCTTCAGAAATCTTGGTCACTAGAATATTGTACAGTTGTAGAAATATGTTATTTGTGTCTTCATCTTCTTAATGGAGTTCTATAAAATAAGCTAAAATTAAACAATTAAAGTACTGATTCTGTAACTATAATCTGAAAGACGCAGCAGAGACATAAATTAACTCATGAAACAACTGTGATAGAAGCAGGTAAGCAGATAATCGAATACCTTTCTCGTATATTTTCTGGAAGCATTCTGAGAAACAGAATCAATGTCCCCGTCTTGAAGAACTTCATGAGAACATATTCCATTTAACCCACAACACCACTCTGATTGCTCTGTGGCTTGTGGAGGCAGATTCCTTGACCTTTTATTATCATACCCATTGCGTTCGGTGGGTGACTGACCTGTAATGCACAAGTATATGTAGTTTTAAGGAAAACAATACCAAAAAGAAGGAGAGACTCAAAGCGAAGTTCTACATTGAATAATTTTCAACAAGTACAATTAATATGGCTTACACACACTGCGTGATATTTGAATGGCATTGCTATACTAGCATTTCAAATTATTTTTTAATTTGAACCTTAGTGTATATCATTTTGTACTTAATGTAAGGTAGGAAGTTGTTTACAATCCAACACTTTCTAAAAAATGAACTTTTACCTACTTTGCCTAAAAGTCATAAGATGTCTTTAGAAAAAGGCAGTGATTTCATTCAACAAAAGTTAACGTCCTATATTGGATAGAAAATGGAGAGATTTCAACATGATTCCATGAGTGAATTTTTTTAATTAACGATAAAATGTCCAATGAATCAAGCACCTCTTTAATTTGAAAGAAATGAGTCTTAATTTATCAAAAGCTCAACAATGAAAACCGTTATGACATCAAACTGAAGAAAACTAGGATGAAGTTTGTCCACTTTTCTTGCATGAGAAGATTAAAACCTTTAAGGCGTTTATAAGCATTATATTAATACTTTCTGCACTCTGTCCACGAAAACATTACAGAAGTATTCTAAATAATCCAAGAAATCCTGTAAGAAAAACCTTTGTACTCAAGTTGAAGATTTCTTGTCCTCTCCAGTTCAAATTTGCGCTTCCATTCAGCAGCCTCGGCCTGTGCAGCAGCCTTACCCTCAGCTGCTTTTCTTAATGCTTTTGCAACAGCTGGAGACCAAAGAACATATATAATCAGCATAACTTAACTAACAAATATTCAATAGCAAAGCAAACACGTCTGTAAAACTACATAAATGTAAGGAAAAATATTGGGAACACCACACGATTCAGTCAATATAGATGAAATAGAACTGTGATAATTACTTCTCAGGGCCTCCGAAAACTCAACAAGGTGATCATCAGTCTCCATCAGTGGAGACCGTTGAAGAAGTTCCTGGACAGCCTTCTCAGAATTTAACAGAGAAGTTGAATTTAGAAAACCATTCTCTGCCATGGGGCTAGAAAAGTTTCCTTCTCCCTATATCAACAGCAGTTTAGTTGGCCATAAAACTAAATTAAATGAGAATCAGAATTTCAAGATTTAATATAAAACTTTGTTTCTTTTCAGGCAAAATTGTAAAGCAACATTCTAAAACAATATAAGTAAAGGAAAAGTACCCCCACTTTTCCAAAAAGACTTGGGAATCTCAGAAAGTAAAAAGAAAAAGAAAAACTAAACAGTCCTCTGTCAAAAGAAAAAAAAAAACTTTATCCTACAACAAAAAGCATCTTGTCCCACTTAATCCATCCATCAGTATCGTCATCAAATTCAACATCAGTCAGACCAAATCCCAATTCCTCCAAATCAGCAACGAGAACCCACCCAATTATTCCACATTTATCCAGAAACAACACGAAGATCGAAACTAAAATACAATATATATATATATATATCCCTTGCAACAAACAAACAGAGCATAAAAAAAACCCAGAAAACCCAATTAACAGGTCCAAAATCCCAAGAAAGATATGGGTTTGATTCACAAATCAAGATCACGACAAAGAAAACAGTAAATACAGAGAGAGAGAGAGAGAGAGAGAGAGAGGATTACAGAGGAATTAAACTTGCTGGGAGCCATGGGTGTTAAACAGAGAGGGAAAAGAAGCAGGAAGAAAAGAGAAAATCCCAACCCCTATCCCCTCGTTAAGCTCTCCTTCAACCCCAAACCGCGTGAAAATGGCCGCAGAAGCAGCAGCAGGAGGAGGAGCATTCGATTGAAATGTGAAATTTCAGTTGAATTTAGAGAACACCCACCTGATCCAGAAGAAAATTAAGGGAGATGGAAAGTAGTTTATAGAAGGTAGAGAGAGAGAGCAAGGTGGGTGGGGCCATGAAAGAACGCGTGGCAATTGAGGGACAGCATGAAGAAGAAGAAGAAGAAGAAAGGCGCTGTGTGAAACTGAAGTTTGTCCAACCAACCAACTTAAAAAGATGAAATTACTAAAATGTCTCTATGAATTAAGAAAATGACCTTTGACGACAACTAATATATATCAATATCTTTTTTTCTTTTGTTGATAACGAGGACAAACAAAGTCGAGAAATTTTGATATCTTTTCTTTTTTTAATTTTTTTGGAGCATTTGTGTGGGTAGGTGGATTTTGGAATGAAAGTTGGAATTCTTTTTCGGGAGCTTTTGAAGAACTTGACTTTCTTTTCCTTGTTATTACTCATATTTGTCCTTTCATTTATTTTTTTTTTTTCTCAAAGTTGCGATCTAACGTTGTAGATACACTTTCAAATTGATCAAGAAAATATATCAATTTTACAAGAATGAAAGTGTGACCTATAAATTACATCTTAAAATATTATTGTTGTATAATTAATTATTTTGAATATAATTATTATATTTACAATTATCCTCTTTTAAAAACAATTCTATATGAATTAGAGTCTTCCTCAATTCATTGTTTATTCAAAAGAAAAAAGTATTATACATTTTTCTAATAAAATTAATATATTTCGTGTGCAAAGTTTTAACTAAAATTTGTAATGGTTTTTTAAATTAAAATTTAAATAATACAATAACATCATCTACCCTTCAACTTAAATATTCCACCATAGCAAAGAAGTCTTAAAATATTAAAGCATTTTTATCTTAAAACATATTGTATTAAAATATCGAAAATTGTGAATAGAAATCATACACATATAGAGGAGAAAATTATATAAATAATATTGTTTATAAAGTTATTTACTAAAATAGGATCATTTATAAAGTATTTATCAAAATAAAGTTAATTTAATATTTTTTTCTCTCACATATATATTCACCATTCATTCTTTATTTTATTTTATTTTTACTTTTTTTAATTAAGTTATTTAATTTACTATTATTTTTTTACTTTCTTTAACTAAGTTATTTAATTTAAATCAATAAATATCTTCTTTTATTCTTTTACTTTTAATTTATCTTAATTAAATTTAGTCTTTTTAATTTAATTTTTTAATTAAATTAAAATGTGATATAGTTTTCTTAAATTTAGTTTAATTTTTTAATTTAATTAGGATGTAATTTAATTTTCTTCTTTGTAGTTTAATTTTTTAATTAAATTTTGTAATTTAAATCTATAAATATTTATTTTATTTTTTAATTTTTTTAATTTTTGATTTATCTTAATTAAATTATAGTGTTTTAGATTTATTTTAATTTAGTCTTTTTAGTTTAATTTGTTTAATTAACTTAAAATGTGATATAGTTTTCTTAAATCTAGTTTAATTTTTTAATTTAATTAGAATATGATTTAATTTTCTTTTTGTAGTTTAATTTTTAATTAAATTTTGTAATTTAAATCTATAAATATTTCTTTTATTTTTTTAATTTGTTAACTTTTTATTTATCTTAATTAAATTTGATTCATCTCACAATAATATTGATCATTCTTTTTTCTGGATCTTTTTACTTTCTTAATTAAATTCTTTTCTTTCGTCTAATTTTTTTTTTAATATAATCTTTCTAGTTTAGCTTTTTTTACTTAAATTAAAATATGATATAGTTTTCTTAAATTTAGTTTAATTTTTTAATTTAATTAGAATGTGATTTAATTTTCTTCTTTGTAGTTTAGCTTTTTTAATTTATTTAAATTGTGACTTAGTTAAAATGTGAGGAAGGAGTTTTAATTAAAGGTATGTTGTTTGTATTTTTAAATTGATGAGATTTCGTTCAATTTTTTTTTATTTTTCAATTTATGTTTATGTTATTAATTTTCTAATTTATGGATATTTATCGTTGTAGTCCATTAGTTTTGTATTAATTGAAGGCCATAAATTTGTAGTAAGTGCTTTTGATTGAAAAATAATTAAATATGAAACAAAATGTCTAATACAATAATTTAACAATTTTCATTCAAAGAAAAAAAAATCAATGTGTTCCACAACCTGGACGTCGACGATTTCTAGTTGGTTGTCGACTCTGAACTCTTTGTTGCTGTATTTCCTCCTGATTCTCTTGTTGTTGTTGCTCATCTGATTGCTCGAGTATCGCTGCAGGCACTTCGTAGTACAAATATTCATTATGTTCTCCACGACCACGCCCGTGACAATGCATGTATGAAGACGATGAATCGCTCCCTAAATCACAGTATTGTTGTCTAAAGTTTGATGATGACGAACCTGCCTTTGAATTATAATATCCTGTTCCAAAGTCTGACGATTGACCGACTCCTGAATCATAATATGTTGTTTCAAATGCTCGCATCATCATTACTGGACTAACGTAACCATGCTCGCTTTGTGTCTGTGTCACGGGAGGCACTTCTTCCACGTGTTGGTCAACTTCTTCCAATTGATCGGACTCTTGCACTAGAGAACGTCTCCTCTGAATTGGAGCATGTACAATAGGGACATCGTACATATAGTGAATGTTCTCTATGTATTGCTCGTTATCGTTGCATATATTTAGGACCTGTTGTGGATCATCTGCAACATTCTTAAGTCTATTATTATTTGATCTATGTAAAATATTAAAATGAATTAAAAAGCATTGAAAACAAATTTGCACTAAAAACAACTATACAATATTTAAATGTATATCAGATAACTCACAATAGCTCCTGGTTGGATAATATAGAGCCTGGTAATGTTTTTGTACCAATTGATGTATTCTTGAGTTACATCCATATCAAATTGCTCAACTGGAGGTCTTATAGCAGTAAACCTTCTGCGATTTAGCCATCGCATCATTAAATGAGCAACTCTATCTGACCAATCAACAGTCCTCAGGTCAATGTCGTGCAATAGTGGTTTAGTATTACAGCCATGTGGAACAGCTTGTTGAATACCAAACTGTCTAAGTACTCTATCAGGATGATGCCACTCACCAAACTTCTTAGAATAAAAATTAAAAGACATTTTTTTGGATGTTTTTCAAAGCAAGCTCCAAGTTCATAGAATTGTTCTTGACATAGTTGTTGCATATTGTTACACATCACCATGAACTTGTGTTAGGGACTAACTAATTAATAAGTAGCTCCAGTTTGCATCTCCAAACTAATTAACAAGTATCTCCCATAAATAAAAATTTAACATTTTGTAAATTTTCAATGACCTAAATGAAACAAAAGTCAAAATATAAAAAAATGAAAAATGAAAAATATCGACATAATATTTAAATCTCTATAAGGTGACTATGATATGAAAAATAACAAGCATAATATATTATAATACAAGCATAATATATCAATCATACTTAATGCTAATAAAATGCTAATAATATAAATTAAACCTAAACATAATATACATATCATAATATAATTGCTTAAGTTAATTAAAAAAACTTACAAATTTGAAGGACGGTTCTGCTATTTTCTTCCAATCGATTTTTTGTTGTTGACAATCCAAGACAACGGTACTTCACAAAAACATCATAATAATATGAGAATATGATATATTATTTCTTATATATATTATATCTATATTAAATGAATTTATTTATAAGAAAATATACCTTTAGTTATTTTTTTCCAACAACAACAAACTCTTTTTCAACAACCACAAAATCTGAGAATATAATACAATAATATAGTCAAAATTTATATAAATAAATTATAAAAAAATAAATTTTAAAAAAATAAATTTAGTTAACAAATAAATTTCACCCTCGATTTGTTGGGAGGAGAAGAATGAAATCCCAAAAATATAAATAATGATGAAAATAGTGGAGAATGAGAAGTAATTTGATGGATGAAAAATTTTGTGAGAGGCGGAAAAGAGCACCGAGAGAATGAATTGGAGAAGAAGATCTAGCCGAGGATAATAATTGAGAGAAGAAGAATGGATTGAAGATTGGTGAAGAAGAATGGAGAGGTATTTAAAATGGAGAAGAATTGGTCTTCTCCCCTCTTCATGCATGGGTCAATGACCCTTTGCATGTAGCTGCCTACTGCCATCATGCATGCCCTTTAAAATGCAACCCACTGCCCCATCATCTCTCTACTGCCCTAGGCCCCCATCAGGTCTCTACAATTTTCTCATGCACTGCTGAAGGGCGAGTCTTTCCCTTTATTGTTTTTTTTTAATTAGAGAGGATTTTGTTTTATATATAAAATTAGAGGACTCGCCCTCTTTGTTTATTTTTTATTATAAAATTAGAGGGCTAGTCTTCAAGACTTGCCCCCTTTGTTTTCGTTTTTTTTAATGAAGGTCGAGCGTTGAATACTCTACCTCCTCTCTCTCCTAAATTCCGCATTAAACACGTAATAAGTTTCCAACTAACCTTATTTTGGTAATAAGTTTCATAAATAGCATTATTTTTCTCAATTACCCCATATAGAGAGGTGCAAAGGTAAAAAAGCAAATTATCCCAGCTCCTTCTCCACTCTTCATTCCCCATCTAGTTAAGGACTCCTACTTTCTTCATAATAAGTCTCCATGGGTCTCGACTCTAGAGAAAAGAGACATGCTTTGTTCTTATCTAATGTAATTGGTGGACTTTGTTTCAGTGACATATGTGTACTCATAACACTAGTCTTGTGAAGCTCATGAGTCATGATGGTTAACAAATATCTTTAACTCTAATAGAAGTAGAGCTCAAGCATGACACCTTCTAGGATTAAGTCATGGGCAAGTCAACATCCATCCGCATGTAAGATGTGTAAGAATCTTGCCATTCTAAACTCTAATAAGGTTTAGAATTGTTGCTATAAACAATGGTGATACTTATGACGTTATTATTATTTAACTTAAGGGAGCTTTTGGTGTACAGGTTCGAAATTAAATGTAACGCTCCGAAAAATTTAATTTCTTTTTATTATTAATGTTAAGTGTGGTTATGGAAAATGCAAATTTTGAGGAACCTTGTCTCTTGATTTGTGATTAATTAAAGTTTGGAGTTTTTATTTTGGTTGGTTTTTAATTGTTTTAATTGGAAATAAATTGGTGAATTCTTGGTTGTTAATTAAATGATTGGTTGGTTAAGGGAGAGATGTGAGGACCTAATTGAGGAAAAGAAGGAAAGAAATTTTCAAAAGAAAAAGGAGGAAAAAAGGGAATTTTGGTGAGATTTAGGGAAAGAGAGAGAAGATAGAGCAAATGGGTTTAAAAATATGTTGGGAACCGTGTACCAAAAAGGGGAGAAAGTTATTTTTGGAAAAAAAAGAGAGAGAGCAACTAAAGTTTTTCTTGAAACCCTAGCCGCCGACCTTAGCCTCGCCGCGCCGCCGCCTTCGCAGCCAGTTTCAAGCCAAAGCGTTCGAAAGCCAGTCGAAACACCATCCGCAGCCATCGCTCGAAGCCGAACCACCAGCGTCACCCTTCGCGACCCACAGCCGAATCGTTCGCAGCCGCCAGCCGTCGTGTGAAGCTTCGTCCCGCTGTGTCGCCGAGCAGCAGCAGTCGACGGTTGTCAGCCGCACGCCTCCAGTCGTCGAAGCCGAACCAACGTTTCGACCGTCGCCCGAACCCGAAGCCGACCCGCGCCCGCTCGCTCGCTCGCACACCGCTCTGTGCCCGCGCACGCCCACCTCGAGTCGCAAACCGAGCCCGCGCGCGTCCATCCCACGCCGTGAAACGCGTCTGTCTGCACCGCGAGCCGAGCCGATCCCCAGCCTTCAAGTCGAGCCGGTTCCTGCTCCTCCAGCCGAGCCGCCAAGCCTAGTTTGGCTCTTTTTCACCTAATTTTGGTAAGTTGATTATTTGTTTTGGCTTACCCAGCAAAGACTCAATTTTTGCACCTAAATAATTTAATTTAGACTAAACTAAATTACTATCGCTTAAGGAACGTCTTGGACCGAGTGACCTAGGAGTGTTGGAAGTTTTCAGTAGGGGCTCAAGCATTTCAACCTCGACCGTGGGTAAGTCGCCTCCAGTAAGTCTTGGACCAAATATACCCTCTAGGGAAAATTACTAAATTGTGAACTTTTGACCCTTTAGGACTTGCGTCGCTTGGGGAAGCGTGGCGTTACTGTTAGGACAAGTCGAGCAACCCTCGAGGTAAGAGATTTCTACTACTAGCTCTATGTTTAGAACTATGAGATCACATACACCTTCAGTTGTGCATGTTAAGGACTAGACTGTATGACACGTGTAATTAATGAGAGCATGATGCGATTGATGATATGGTTACATGATGGCATGATATTGTGATGACGTGAGTTGTTATGACTGTACGTTGGTTGTTGAGGTGAAAAGTGAGATGATGATTAGTCTGTTATGATTACATGATGATGCTACGTGCATGTATGTTATGGTTAGGGTACTCGTTAGCTTAGCCTATTAGAGTCGTACCTGCATGGGTGTCCTTTGGGATCACCACCTGTCTAGGACTGTGTGGTCCGACGGTGCGCCAGTCTAGCATGGATATAGATATGACTCGAGTGACTCGACGGGGTCCTCGCATCCCGATTGTCTTAAGTGTTACCCCCGGGTTCATTACAGACCAGCATGTCCTAGGTGCTCCCCCGGGACACCGAAGACCAGATTTTCGTTCCTACGGGAGCGCATGTTGCACGTGTTCGGGAACGTGCCAGAGATAGGGTACCATTTACAGGACTCTAATAGGAAGCTAACAGGCACCTAGTGGACTAGTAGTGGGTCCCTTACTGAGTATTTTATACTCACTCTCTTCATGTCATGTTTTTCAGGTAGGGGCAAAGGCAAGCTGGCGAGCGACCAGAAGTGACCGTGGCGAGCCATAAGGATTTCTGCTTTCGCTTACACCTGTTTTTGACGTTCAATGCCTGAGTTTTATTTTTTCTTCACTATTTACTATTTCATTTCTTTAAAAGTAGATAGGGCCCGAGTAGGACTTTAGTATTTCATTTTATTTTTGCATATTACTTTGATTTGATTTTCATAAATAAATTTCTGAAATTTTATTCGTTTTTACTAAACTTTATGACTTAAACCATGTGTTTTACATTTAGTAATGCCTTCGACTCAGTATAAGGAGTTGGGTCGTTACAGTTGGTATCAGAGCCTAGTGTTTTAGGTTCTGTAGATTGACTTACGATTTAAGTCTTTGTTTTGTTTTGACCTTATTTTAACCCTATGGCTATACGGTCCTTCGTCACTCGCCAGGTATGTCTAAAGCCTTGCTAATGTTAAGATTATAATTTTGCCTGAATAGACTAGACCTAGAAATAGAAGTGTTAAGTTCTTGTGGTTAAAAGTTTTGTTGTTGAATTTTAGGGAGAATGCCGCCACGTAAAGGTGCACGCCGAGGGAGTGGTAGGGGAGGCAGAGGAGCCGGTCGTGGCCAGCCGGAGGAGCAACCTGCTGTGCCGGCGGTCGACCCTAACGCACCGGTCACCCAGACGGATCTCGCCACGATGGAGCAGCGTTATTAGGACATGCTGCAAGCTGCTCTGGCGCCTTTCCTCGCTGTCTAGTAGAACCAGGACGCCCCTGTTCAAGCCCAGACCGTCATTCCTCCAGCCCCTGTGGAAGCTCAACCCGTGCCAGTTCAACTGTCGGCTGAGGCTAAGCACTTGAGAGACTTTAGGAAGTATAATCCTAAGACCTTTGACGGATCCATGGACAACCCCACAAAGGCCCAAATGTGGTTGACGTCCATAGAGACTATCTTTCGGTACATGAAGTGCCCAGAAGACCAGAAGGTGCAGTGTGCAGTTTTCTTCCTGGAGGATAGGGGCACCGCCTGGTGGGAGACTGCTGAGAGGATGCTGGGGGGCGACGTCAGCAAGATAACCTGGGAGCAGTTCAAGGAGAACTTCTACGCTAAGTTCTTCTCTGCCAACGTGAAGCACGCCAAGCTTCAAGAATTCCTAAACTTGGAGCAAGGCGACATGACCGTGGAGCAGTACGACGTCGAGTTCGTCATACTATCCCGTTTTTCTCCTGATGTGGTAAGGGATGAGGCTGCCAAGACTGAGAAATTCGTTAGAGGTCTGAGACTAGACCTTCAGGGCATCGTTCGAGCCCTCCGACCAGCCACTCATGCTGATGCACTACGCATAGCACTGGATTTGAGCTTGCATGAGAGAGCTGATTCGTCTAAGGCTGCCGGCAGAGGGCCAGCCTTGGGACAGAAGAGAAAGGTGGAGACGCAGCCTGACGTAATTCCGCAGCGAACTCTGAGGTCAGGAGGTGTCTTTCAGAGACACCGACGGGAGCTTGCAGCAGCCGGGAGGAATCTTAGAGAGCTACCTTCTTGTACTACCTGTGGGAGAGTCCATGGAGGTCGCTGCTTGGCTGGGAGTGGAGTTTGCTTCAGGTGCAGACAGCCGGGGCACACTGCTGATGCGTGTCCTCAGAAATCCGTTGAGACGACACCGCACCAGCCTTCTGCTTCCCAGCAGGGGAGAGTTTTTGCCACTACCCGGCTTGAGGCCGAGCGAGCTGGTACAGTGGTGACAGGTACGCTCCCAATCTTGGGGCATTATGCTTTTGTACTGTTTGACTCTGGGTCGTCCCACTAGTTTATATCCTCTGTATTCGTTCAGCATGTAGGCTTAGAGGTAGAACCGTTGGGTAGCGTTTTGTCTGTTTCTACTCCATCTGGAGAGGTTCTGTTATCTAAAGAAAAAATAAAGGCATGTCGGGTAGAGATAGCGAATCATGTGTTAGATGTGACCCTACTAGTGTCAGACATGCAGGACTTTGATATGATTTTAGGCATGGATTGGCTGTCAGCTAACCATGCAAGCATAGACTGTTTTGGTAAGGAAGTCGTCTTTAACCCTCCCTCTGGGCCTAGTTTCAAATTTAGGGGGGCAGGCATTGTATATTTACCCAAGGTCATCTCAGCCATGAAGGCTAGTAAACTACTCAGCCAGGGTACTTGGGGCGTCTTGGCAAGCGTAGTAGACACCAGAGAGTCAGAAGTTTCCTTGTCCTCCGAACCAGTAGTAAGGGAGTACCCTGACGTTTTCCCCGACGAGCTCCCAGGACTTCTGCCTGCTAGGGGGATAGACTTCGCCATTGAGTTGGAGCTAGGCACTGCTCCTATCTTGAGGGCCCCTTACAGAATGGCTCCAGCCGAGTTAAAGGAGCTGAAGGTACAACTACAGGAGTTGCTGGACAAGGGTTTCATTTGACCCAGTGTGTCACCTTGGGGAGCCCCAGTGTTGTTTGTGAAGAAGAAGGATGGGTCGATGCACCTTTGCATTGACTACCGAGAGCTGAACAAGGTGACAGTTAAGAACCGCTACCCCTTGCCCAGGATTGATGACTTGTTCGACCAGTTGCAGGGAGCCACTGTCTTTTCCAAGATCGACCTGCGATCAGGCTACCACCAGTTGAAGATCAGGGACAATGACATTCCTAAGACGACCTTTCGTTCGAGATACGGACATTACGAGTTCATTGTGATGTCTTTTGGGTTGACTAATGCCCCTGCGGTGTTCATGGACTTGATGAACAGGGTGTTTAAGGACTTCCTAGACTCGTTCGTCATAGTTTTCATTGATGACATCTTGGTTTACTCCAAGACTGAGGCTGAACATGAGGAGCATTACGCCAAGTTTTGGAGACTCTTCGAGCCAATAGACTGTATGCCAAGTTCTCCAAGTGCGAGTTCTGGCTGAAGAAGGTATCTTTCCTTGGACATGTGGTGTCCAGCGAGGGATTTTCTGTGGATCCAACAAAGATCGAAGCGGTGACCAATTGGCCTCGACCGTCCACAGTTAGTGAGATTCGAAGTTTTCTGGGCTTGGCAGGTTACTACAGGATGTTCGTGGAAGACTTCTCACGTATAGCCAGCCCGTTGACCCAGTTGACCAAGAAGGGAACCCCTTTTGTCTGGAGCCCAGCATGCGAGAGTAGCTTCCAGGAGCTTAAGCAGAAGCTGGTGACTGCACCAGTCCTGACAGTGCCCGATGGGTCGGGAAGCTTTGTGATCTATAGTGATGCCTCCAAGAAGGGACTGGGTTGTGTTCTGATGCAGCAAGGTAAGGTAGTTGCTTATGCCTTCCGTCAGTTAAAGAGTCATGAGCAGAACTACCCTACCCACGACTTAGAGTTGGCAGCTGTAGTCTTTGCGCTGAAGATATGGAGGCACTATCTGTACGGTGAGAAGATACAGATTTACACTGACCATAAGAGCCTAAAGTACTTCTTCACCCAGAAGGAGTTGAACATGAGGTAGAGGAGGTGGTTCGAGTTGGTGAAAGACTATAACTGCGAGATTCTGTACCACCCAGGTAAAGCAAATGTAGTGGCTGACGCGTTGAGTAGGAAGGTTGCACATTCAGCAGAGCTGATCACCAAGTAAGCCCCCTTACTCAGAGATTTTGAGAGAGCCGAGATTGCAGTCTCAGTAGGAGAGGTTACCTCACAGTTGGCTCAGTTGTCAGTACAGCCAACCTTGAGGCAAAGGATTATCGTTGCTCAGCTGAATGATCCTTACTTGGTCAAGAAGCGTCGTTTGGTAGAGACAGGGCAAGGTGAGGACTTCTCCATATCCTCTGACGATGGCCTTATGTTTGAGGGACGCCTGTGTGTGCCGGAAGACAGCGCAGTCAAGATAGAGCTTTTGACTGAGGCTCACAGTTCTCCATTTACCATGCACCCTGGAAGTACGAAGATGTACCAGGACTTAAGGAGTGTCTATTGGTGGAGGAACATGAAGAGGGAAGTGGCAGTTTTTGTCAGTAGGTATTTGGTGTGCCAGCAGGTGAAGGCACCTAGACAGCGACCAGCCGGTTTGTTACAACCCTTGAGTGTACCAGGATGGAAATGGGAAAGCGTATCGATGGACTTCATTACGGGACTGCCCAAGACCCTAAAAGGCTATACAGTGATTTGGGTTGTTGTCGACAGACTCACGAAGTCGGCCCACTTCGTGCCAGGGAAGTCCACTTACACTGCTAGTATGTGGGGGCAGTTATATATGACAGAGATTGTGAGACTACATGGAGTACCCGTATCCATCATTTCAGACAGAGATACTCGTTTCACATCGAAGTTCTGGAAAGGACTTCAACTTGCATTAGGTACGAGGTTAGACTTCAGCACGGCATTCCACCCTCAGACTGATGGTCAGACAGAGAGATTGAACCAGATTTTGGAAGACATGCTGCGGGCCTGCGTGCTAGAGTTTTCAGAAAGTTGGGACTCCCATCTGCATCTGATGGAGTTCGCCTATAATAACAGCTACCAGGCTACTATCGGTATGGCACCGTTTAAGGCTCTGTATGGTAAGTGTTGTAGATCTCCCGTCTGCTGGGGCGAGGTTAGTGAGCAGAGGATGCTAGGCCCCGAGTTAGTTCAGACTACCAATGCAGCCATACAGAAGATCCGAGCACGTATGCTGACAGCACAGAGCAGACAGAAGAGTTATGCTGATGTACGGCGTAAGGATCTCGAGTTTGAGGTAGGGGACATGGTCTCTCTGAAGGTAGCACCCATGAAGGGTGTTCTAAGGTTCGAGAAGAAGGGGAAGCTGAGCCCATGCTTCGTAGGGCCGTTTGAGATACTGGAGCGGATTGGCCTTGTGGCTTATCGCTTGGCGCTGCCCCCATCTTTTTCTGCAGTGCATGATGTATTCCATGTCTCCATGCTGAGGAGGTATGTCGCAGACCCGACGCATGTAGTGAACTTCGAGCCACTGCAAATCAGTGAGAACTTGAGCTACGAGGAGCAGTCTGTCGAGATCTTGGCAAGGGAGGTCAAGAAGCTCACATGGGAGAGAGAAGAGGACATGAAGTTGAAGAGGCCACGTGGGAGAGAGAAGAGGACATGCGAACCCAGTACCCCGAGCTGTTCGAGGATTAGAACTTTCGAGGACGAAAGTTTTCCAAGGGGGAAGATTGTAACGCCCCGACAAATTTAATTTCTCTCTTATTATTAATGTTAAGTGTGGTTATGGAAAATGCAAATTTTGAGGAACCTTGTCTCTTGATTTGTGATTAATTAAAGTTTGGAGTTTTTATTTTGGTTGGTTTTTAATTGTTTTAATTGGAAATAAATTGGTGAAGTCTTGGTTGTTAATTAAATGATTGGTTAGTTAAGGGAGAGATGTGAGGACCTAATTGAGGAAAAGAAGGAAAGAAATTTTCAAAAAAAAAAAAAGAGGAAAAAAGGGAATTTTTGTGAGATTTAGGGAAAGAGAGAGAAGATAGAGCAAATGGGTTTAAAAATATGTTGGGAACCGTGTACCAAAAAGGGGAGAAAGTTATTTTTGGAAAAAAAAGAGAGAGAGCAACTAAAGTTTTTCTTGAAACCCTAGCGCCGAAACCCTAGCCGCCGACCTCAGCCTCGCCGCGTCGCCGTTTTCAAGCCAAAACCCCATATGCAGCCAGCCGTAGTTCAAGCCGAAACCCCATCCGCAGCCGTCACCCGAAGCCGAACCACCCGCATCACCCTTCGCGACCCGCAGCTGAATCCTTTGCAGGCGCCAGCCGTCGCGTGAAGCTTCGTCCTGCTGTGTCGCCGAGCAGCAACAGTCGATGGTCGTCAGCCGCATGCCTCCAGCCGTCGAAGCCGAACCCACGTTTCAGCCGTCGCCCGAACCCGAAGCCGACCCGCGCTTGCTTGCTCGCCCGTACACCGCTCCGCGCCTGCGCACGCTCGCCCCGAGTCGCAAGCCGAGCCTGCGCGCGCCTATCCCACGCCACGAGCCGCGCCTGTCTGCGCCACGAGCCGCGCCTTTCTGCGCCGCGAGCCGAGCCGATCCCCAGCCTTCAAGCCGAGTCGGTTCCTGCTCCTCCAGCCGAGCCGCTAAGCCTAGTTTGGCTCTTTTTCACCTAATTTTGGTAAATTGATTATTTGTTTTGGCTTACCCAGCAAAGACTCAATTTTTGCACCTAAATAATTTAATTTAGACTAAACTAAATTACTATCGCTTAAGGAACGTCTTGGACCGAGTGACCTAGGAGTGTTGGAAGTTTTCAGTAGGGGCTCAAGCATTTCAACCTCGACCGTGGGTAAGTCGCCTCCAGTAAGTCTTGGACCAAATATACCCTCTAGGGAAAATTACTAAATTGTGAACTTTTGACCCTTTAGGACTTGCACCGCTTGGGGAAGCGTGTCATTACTGTTAGGACTCGTCGAGCAACCCTCCAGGTAAGAGATTTCTACTACTAGCTCTATGTTTAGAACTATGAGATCACATACACCTTCAGTTGTGCATGTTAAGGACTAGACTGTATGACACGTGTAATTAATGAGAGCATGATGCGATTGATGATATGGTTACATGATGGCATGATATTGTGATGACGTGAGTTGTTATGACTGTACGTTGGTTGTTGAGGTGAAAAGTGAGATGATGATTAGTCTGTTATGATTACATGATGATGCTACGTGCATGTATGTTATGGTTAGGGTACTCGTTAGCTTAGCCTATTAGAGTCGTACCTGCATGGGTGTCCTTCGGGATCACCACCTGTTTAGGACTGTGTGGTCCGACGGGGCGCCAGTCTAGCATGGATATAGATATGACTCGAGTGACTCGACGGGGTCCTCGCATCCCGATTGTCTTAAGTGTTACCCCCGGGTTCACTACAGACCAGCATGTCCTAGGTGCTCCCCCGGGACACCGAAGACCAGATTTTCGTTCCTACGGGAGCGCACGTTGCACGTGTTCGGGAACGTGCCAGAGATTGGGTACCATTTACAAGACTCTAATAAGAAGCTAACAGGCACCTAGTGGGACTAGTAGTGGGTCCCTTACTGAGTATTTTATACTCACTCTCTTCATGTCATATTTTTCAGGTAGGGGCCGAGGTAGGGGCAAAGGCAAGCTGGCGAGCGACCAGAAGTGACCGTGGCGAGCCATAGGGATTTCTACTTCCGCTTACACCTGTTTTTGACGTTAAGTGCCTGAGTTTTATTTTTTCTTCACTATTTACTATTTCATTTCTTTAAAAGTGGATAGGGCCCAAGTAGGACTTTAGTATTTAATTTTATTTTTGCATATTACTTTGATTTGATTTTCATAAATAAATTTCTGAAATTTTATTCGTTTTTACTAAACTTTATGACTTAAACCATGTGTTTTACATTTAGTAATGCCTTCGACTCAGTATAAGGAGTTGGGTCGTTACATTAAATGCTTAAAAGTTGAATGCCTGTGGGCTTATTTAATGGGACTCTAAAGCCTCACTACTAGAAAGACGGTCTATGACGACAGTTAAAATCTATCATATTTAAAATTCTTGATGGTTATTTTCAGTCATTGTTCCACCTATCAAGGAAAGTCTATTATGACAATTTGGAAAAACTGTCACAATAAGTGTTTTCATGTCAGAAAATAAATGTCACATATCTTCTATTGTTGACAGATAATAAATGTTACTATTTATATTTTATGATAAAGAATAAATGTCACATATCTTCTATTATTAACAGATAATAAATGTCATTATTTATATTTTATGACAATAACTAATTGTCATCATTTCACATATATTAAAGTAATTATCCATCATTATTTTCATATTGACGATAGTTATAAAATGTCACGAACTCATATATGTTGACATTTTTTCCTTGTTAATAGTATGCCAATTATGACGATTATTAAATGTCAATAAAACACCTAGCATGATTATAATTGACTGTAAAAAATACCTTTTCCTCGACAGTTTCTTTAAAAATCAAATGTCATATACTTCTGTATTACTACATATTTTACTTGCCCTATTTTTCTTGACAGTCCTTGTTTTTCTTATCGTCCTGCCATTACACAGACCAGCTCAATCACAAAGTACTTCTAATACAACACACTCATATGAAAACAAATAGTCAACACTTTAATATATATACGTTTATCATTCACTTTATAACATTTGCACAAAAAGAATGACTAACAATCATTTTTGGTAAAGAGTTTACAAGAATCTACATGTAATAAAGTATGACAGGTACATAGTAATCTAAGTTTGAAATCGTACAAAGGGAATAGTAGAGTTGAACATAATGAGAGTGCTACCATGACCGGCTTCATTCCCTAAAGTAGAAGACATCCAACGTCCCTTCATACTGAAAACATTTAGGAGGATATATTGCTACTGTACCATGAACTCTTGCACGGGCTCATGAGGGAGAGCACTTTAAATATGCAAACATTTGGCATAGTATATATAAATCAAATATTAATTCAGGATCAAAGAGAGAAATCAAAGAAAAAAATAACCACAGTCTCTAAATTTCACTGTTTGAAGTAAGTAACTACTTAAAATCAATTAAACTCAAATATCAAAATATCAAAAAAATACAAATTTCAAAATGAAGCAAAAACATTAAGATTAAGATTTGATATTATGTTGATAGGCGATTGCTCCATCAAGGCATTAGAGAAAGCATACAAGCAAATTGGTAGGACACAAAGTACTTCTTCTCGGTCAATCCATAGTTACCAAATTAACTTCAAAAGTAGGTTTTACTGAAGCGATTTAGAATGAATAGCTTTTGAAGTGAAATTGAATCATCTCTGACACAAATAAAGTTAGGTGTTCGTTCCTAGCCTAGAAGAATAACCAAAGTCACTAAATTTCACTGTTTGAAGCAAGTAACTACTTAAAATCAATTAAACTCAAATATATCTTTTTTTCTTTGATAAAAAAAATTCAAATCTACCTTAGCAGGAGAAGTTCAGAAATTCTAGCAAAAACCAAAACAAATGTAACAATAACATTTTGTTAACTACATATGATATACCATGAAAATTATATGCATTAAAGGATAAAAAAACTAAAATCATGCCAAGGGAATGAATGTTCTCAAAATTAATGTAATAGCCAGACATCAAACTTTGAACTCAATTACCTTGGATGATCTTGGCTTCAAGTACAAACTTGGATTCCTCAATTTGAACAAAAATACACTAATGTCAAGTTAAAATGGGTTCACATAGCAACATTTTACCAAATAGTTACATTCCTAAAGTCACTAAAAAATAAATAAAAACACATATAAAATGTGTACTCAAGAACAAAAAAGAAATAAAAAATAGCCTTACATCAAAGATTTACACATAAACCACATGTATTCAAGATCACCTCCTTTCAAATTAAATCCAACAATATTTACTAAGAGTAAATATAAACCATGTATTCAATATATTTAAGAAGAATACAATGAAAAAAAATCATTTCTTCCATACATGCACTTGCTAAGAATAGGATCATTAGACCATTTCATCAAAGAATGTGACCATTCTAGTAAGAACACACTATTTTTATGTAATAGAACCAACATGAACAATTATATATTGAACTACTGTCCACATATACAATGGTTCATCATCTTGTTATTAACACAATTATTCTATATAACAACACGTCTAGGAAAACCATTGTAGAAAGGCATTCTAGAATAGTAGGTGTTTTGAAGGTATGTACGCGTTAAGGTTGGGCGACGCGATGAGGAGAGTTTGTATTGAAGCTTGGTAATGAGGAGGAATTAGGTGTTTTGGTGTAACAACACAAGAAAGGTAGACGAAAGAAGATAGGAAAATTCGGGAATATTTCCTAATATTATTAGTCAACCAATGACGTTTTGGGTTTAAGTTAAACATGGTTAAGAAAGATATTAAACTTACAAGTGTAAAGTACAAAGTAAAAGTTTGGCAAGCTTAAAGGAGTTTAAGAGTGACTAATCCAATTTAGGATTAGTATAAATAGGACTAAGGCTCTGAAGAAAGAAATATTTTGAAATTGCTAAGAGAATTACTTAAGTTGATCTGCTAAGAAATGACTAGGCGAGAAGACAAAGGATTTTTGGGAAATTAGGCATTTAGAAGAAGGAAACTTAGTTTTTGTGAATGACTTTTCTAAAAGGATGAACGGAGCTTTAAAACATGCTTTCTAAGTCTTGTTTTGTTATACAACTTAGAATGCATGTATAACTTCGTTAATCTTTATGAGAAAGCATGGATATTTGAAAGAAAGTTTATAAGTTATGTTTCTAAGTTAAAGTTTCCATGTTTTGTATGAATTTCATGTATGCGAGTAAACCATTAGCTTTATTCTTATCATTATGGGTGTAAGAATAACCTGAGCAATCCGACAACCCAGACTACCTAACCTATATTATATGGGTTGGGTTGGTTTAGTTAAAATGTGGATTAGGTTGGGTTGAAAATTTTCAAAATTTGTGGGTTGGGTTGGGGGTTGAAAAATTTGGGTCAACCCAACCCATCTCGAATTAATATATATATTATTTTTTCAATAAAATATAAAGAATTAGCTTTTCAAAATCAGAATCACGCGTGCACCACCCTAGTCTTCACCCTCGTCTTCTTCTTCGTCAGTTCGTCTACCTCGTCTTCTCCTTTGCCACTTCGTCTACCTCGCCTTCATCTGCTCACCCTCATCACGACTCAGCTAACTTCTTTTGTTCTTCGTCTCCCTCGTCTTCTCGTTTCCTTCTTCTTTTCCCATCTCCTTGTTCGTCAGCGACACTCTTCTCGTCCGTCCCTCTTCTTGTTTCGGCTCCGATTTCAACTACCATCGTAACAGGTTTGTGGTATTTGAACTTTGAAATTTAAATTACATATTTATAAAAACTCTTGGCTATTTACTGTACTTTGAAACTTTGATGATCTAGGTTTTTTACTTCTGTGCTGAAATTGGAACTATATCAGAAAAAAATTCGAACTACTTCTTAATGTTCATTTGTTAGTTCTAGTAGGAACACAAAAGGAGAAAAAAAATTTTCCTTACTCGTGGCATTTTCTTTATTAGTTTACCTAGTTCTAGTTTTTTTTTCCTTTTCTTTTTTTTTTGTGTTTGATCGTAGGGGTGTTCAAGAATATCTTGACCAAGCTCGTACCAACCCATGAACACTTTAATTAGTTGGTGCTTGTAACTTCTTGTTATGTCGTTGTTTTGGTAGAAGGGATCTTTTTAAAAATATAACTAACCTGCAAAATAGTTACACTGCATAGAACAATTTCAAAAATCGAAAAATCCTACAGGCCCATAATAGAAAATACCAAAATGCATCGTCAACAACGCGCGTAATATATTTGGTAAATGATCATTTAGATTTGGCTATTGTTTGGTACACGATCGTTTAGATTTGAATAGCTATAGCCAAATCTAAATGATTTTTTTCAAAAATTCTTTGTTACATGATCGTTTAAATTTAGTTACATAATCGATCGTTTAGATTTGGCTAAACAATTTTTTTTAAAATTCTTTTGGTACACGATCGTTTAGATTTGGATCCTTTTAAGATCCTTTATTATACGATCCTTTAAAACCCTAAACCCTTTATTATACGATCGTTTAGATTTGACTATTTTTTGTACACAATCGTTTAGGTTTGGCTACCTAAATCTAAACGACATTTTTTTTCAAGATCTTTAATATATAGTATACGATCTTAAACAACAAAATAACAATTTGAAAAAACTAAAAATAAATAGATATTTTATGTTTGATACACGATCTTGAACCAAATAACAGTTTAGAAAAAAGAAAGAAAGGAATAGAAGAAAGAAAATGAAAAGAAAAAAGTCAAGATGAGAAGAAAGAGAAGGAAGAGCAAACCTGTAATATTTATAAAAGAATGACCAATTTCATGGGTTTTTCTATTTTGTTATATGCACCGTAAATATTTTACCGATTTGTTATGTTTATGAAAATTTCATAAGGTAGAATTTGCTAAAGGTTTATTAAACTACCATGCAAGAATGAACCAAAATAATTAAGGTTGGTTTGGCAATGACAACCCTTTTCATTTTTTTTCTCTTTTTATCTTTTCTATTTTTAATTTTTTTTTTGAAAATTTCTGAAAACGCAACAATACCTTATTTGTGGTTCTTGAGAGTAATACTATGCTTTGATAATTGTTTTTTGTGTTTGTTTATTTTAATTAAAATAAACTGTATTATACCTAATATTATAAAATATATAAAATAGATTTAAAACAATATTGTTCACACGAGATTTCCGGAAAAATTTGATTCGTGGAAATCTTGTGTTGATGTTGTATCTACGTTGATTTAATGCGATGTGGTTCGATCTCTAGAATTTGATCCTCAGATTCTCTCTCGGCTAGATGTTTATGCTTGATTTAAGGAAGCGAAACATGTTATTGAAGTTGGAGTCTTGGAAGAAAGCTTATATCTTCAAAGAAGCTTCAATTTTTTAGAGTGTTCTTAAAGTTGAAGTCTTTGAAGAAAGCTTGTATCTTCAAATGAGCTTCAATCTTTGAGGGTGTTCTTGAAGTTGGAGACTTGGAAGAAAGCTTATATCTTCAAAGGAGCTTCAATCTTCGAAGGTGTTCTTGGAGTCTTGGAAGAAAGCTTATATCTTCAAAGGAGCTTCAGAGTTGAGGAGTCTTCTATTTGAGAATTCTCTCTAGACATTCTAAAGTCAAAAATTTGCCTCGAAGAGAACTCCTCTATTTATAGAGTTCCCTGGTGGGCTTTTATGGACTTGAGCCTAGTCTGGTCCATCGACCATACCCATGGGCTCAATCACATGGATTTGGGTCATATTTTATTTTGGCTTAAATTAAGTTTATTTTTTTGGCTCAATTGAATTTTAGGATAAGTAAATAATATTTAATTGAACCAAAATAATTAATTTGATCCAATTGCCATAATAAAGACACATGACATCAATAGAATTGTCCAATTTGTCTTTAAATTTAATTTGGGATACATGTCAATTTTTAGTTAATCTCAAATACAATTATTTTAGTAAATGATGTGGCAATTTGTGATTGGTTCCAAAATTTCTTATTCAACAAATATAAAATCAAGGGTGGATTTATTAAGGGCCAGAGCACTACCCTCACATTATTAGTTTTTGTATTTTAATATTAATTTCGAAGTGTCAGACTAAAAATAGTTTTTATAGCCTTGAGGTTGAGAGTTCAATTCCTAGCTTTTTGCAACTATTTTCACGAAATAGTTTTTATTCAAATGTCAATAATTTTCTTTTCTCAAATATCAAATTTCTTTCTAAAGATAAAACCCTAACTTATTTCCTAATCGTTATTTGTTATCTAACAAATATTTAGAAAAAGATATAACAAAGTCGTGGTGATCTAAATTTCCACTCTCTCAACGATATTCAATGAAAAAGGTATTATTCTTTTTCTTTTCTTTTTTTTTTATGCAATTTTAAATTCACATATTTACATTTTAAAAAATCATGTAGAAATTGCCGTTTTTCTTTATTGCTACAAATGTAGTGAATATTATTGAATCATCAGTGAAACGTCGAGATATTTTTTTTTTAACATGTTTTAGTGTGTTCATCATATAGTACTCGATGCCCCTATATAAAACTTCTAGATCCGCCACAATATAAAATCATTATATTATATACGTGTGCATCAATACTTGCAATGAACCTACATCGATTAATTCAATAATAAAATTTTCTACCTTTAAAAGTGCATCAATAATTTTTCTAATAAAAATGCATCTATAATTTAATCATTTAAATAAATAAAATTTAAATAAAAAGATAGAGAAATAACAAAGAGATAGAAGAAAAGAAACATTTGAAAAGTAATGGTAAACACGAATATCTTATTAATTAACTTAGTTATTTATTTAATAAAAAACAATATCTTACCAAAATTGATGAAAATTGAGAGATTTGAAAAGTAAATGTTAACTAAAAACTCATTAATATTATATTTAATTATTTTAATTTATTTAATTATTATACTTTATTTATTTTAATATTATATTTTTTTATATCCATATTTCTGTTGTAACAAAAATTAATGAAATTTAAGAAATGAAAGGGAAAGAGTCATGAGAGACATAAAAATGAAGAAAAAAATAGAATGAAATTGATAATGGAGTATTATAGAAAAAAATTAATTTTATAAAAAAGAAAAAGTTTAAATTCTATCTTGGCATCTAAACTTTACCTCTCGTTCTATTTTAGTCCTTAAATTAAAAAAAAAACGTGTATTTTAGTTCTTGAACTTTTAAAAAAGGCATATTTTAGTCTTTATTTATGTTTTCAAATAAGCTAACCACCACTGCTATAAATTTAGCTTTTCTTAAGGCATGCGAATTTTGAATTCTTGATGGTCATCACAAAAGACCATCAAGAAAAATATTTTTTTTGATCCAATGGTTATCTCGATCTTTAAGGAAAGATTTCTTATTTTGTGGACACATGCAAAAATGGTAAAATAGTGAGTTTTTTGGGTTGGGGTTTCGTTGACGGTCAAAAACCGTCAAAAATAGAATTGCTTGATAGACAATACATATCAAAAATACCATATTTTTTGCGAGGGAAATCAAGGAAGACCTCCCTTGATGGGAAATAAGCAATTTATTTTTTAAATTATTATGTTGATAGACAATGGTCATCAAGGAAAACATTCTTTCATGGGCAACACATCAAGGAAAATATAAAATTAATATTATATTTCTATTAATTGTTTCACTCCTTCTTGCTATATATATTTTGTTATTTTGTTATTTTATTAATATCATTTTTTATAAAAAGTTTTTGTTTGTGGAGATTTCCTTTTTAATGGAACATGAAAAATTTTGACCCACTTCATTTTTTTTTCTCAATTCTCTTGTGAGAAATTTTTTTGACATGAACCAATACCTCACATTTGAATATAAAATATAATAAATAATAATAATAACAATAACAACAATAATAAAACATAAAGAAAAGAAATAATGTAAGGTAAGCGACCATCCCTTATGTTTATCCTAGTGTTTTTTCAATTTTGTTTTTCAAAAAAAAGTTCAAGTTTGTTAGTGATACCTTGATATCTCTTCAAAGTTTGACATTATTTTAAGTTGTAACAATTTTAACAATGGTTGCAATAGAGTTGATTGCAACAATGACTTATAGTGTTTAAATGTATAGAATAAATTAATACAAATATCTCTATTTAGTAATATAATGTTCTGAAAAAATGTTATATCGTATATAGCACTTTTTAGTTGCAACAATTTCTTTTATACGTCAAGTATATTTTTATTTATACTTTATAACTTAATTTTTCTAGTAAAAAATTGATATTATATTATTAAAATAAAATCTTTAACTTTACCATTTTTTTAATTAAGAAACATTTACCACTTTAGTTTAAAAAGAGCGGTTATCTTCGAATTTTGAATTTTTTATATATATATTTTAACAAAATAGGTAAATTTGAATTTTCCACATATATATTTTAACAAAATAGGTAAATGATAAATGTTTCCTCCCTACTCCTTATTTTTAGAGCTATAGTTTAGTGCAACTCCCTATTTTTAGAGTTATAGGATGTATCTCTTCCTGTGTATAATTTTGTCTCTTCTTGCCACTGTTCACACGAGATTTCCGAAGAAATTTGATTCGTGGAGTTGAACTTGTGTTGATATTGTATTTATGTTGATTTGATGTGATGTGGTTCGATCTCTAGAATTTGATCCTCTGATTCTCTCTCGTCTGGATGCTTAGAAGCGAAGCACGTGATGTTTTTGAAGTTGGAGTCTTGGAAGAAAGCTTGTATCTTCGAAGAAGCTTCAATTTTCGAGGGTGTTCTTGAAGTTGAAGACTTGGAAGAAAGCTTGGATCTTCAAAGGAGCTTCAATCTTCGAAGGTGTTCTTGAAGTTGGAGACTTGGAAGAAAGCTTGGATCTTCAAAGGAGCTTCAATCTTCAAAGTAGCTTCAATCTTCGAAGGTGTTCTTGAAGTTGAAGACTTGGAAGAAAACTTGTATCTTCAAAGGAGCTTCAATCTTTGAGGGTGTTCTTGAAGTTGGAGTCTTGGAAGAAAGTTTGTATCTTCAAAGAACTTTGATCTTCGAGGTTGGTTGACCTTCAGGAGTTGAGGAGGCTTCTATCTCTTGGGAGAATCCTCTTTAGACCTTATGGAGTCAAAAAATTCCAACCACCACAAATGAAGAGAACTCCTCTATTTATAGAGTTCCCTGGTGGGCTTTTATGGACTTGAGCTTGTTCTGGTCCATGGACCATACCCATGGGCTCAATCACATGGATTTGGGTCATATTTTATTTTAGGCTAAATTAAGCTTATTTTTTGGCTCAATTGAATTTTAGCCTAACTAAATAATATTTAATTGAATCAAAATAATTAATTTGACCCAATTGTCATAATAAAGACACGCGACATCATTAAAATTGTCCAATTTGTCTTTAAATTTAATTTGGGACACATGCCAATTTTTAGTTAATCCCACATATAATTATTTTAGTAAATGATGTGGCAATTTGTGATTGGTTCCAAAATTTCTTATTCAACAGCCACTTTTTATCCTTTCAATATCTCTTAACACCAAAATAGTTTTAACTACAAGTTCTTGATACTTTTTATAAAGGTTTACCAAATTCTTGTTTATAACTTTTTATAATTGTTAATTTTATTTTCTTAACTCAATTTATGATTCTTAGTTTTTTTTAATTATTAGAGTTTCTAATTTTCTTTATTATTGTTGATAAGATGTATTTAGGTTGTGATGATCTACAACTGAAATTTATTTTCTTTTTTGATCTTTGTTAACTGGTCGCATTCCTACAATTTTTCTTATCAAGGTAATTACTCCTTCGGTTTTCACACCATATTTTTTTTTAAAGGAATTTTACATTTGAATAATGGATACTTGAACTTTTTTAGTTTTTTTAGTTTTTTTTTTGTTAATTTTTACTTCTTTTTAGAAAACAATTTTCACAGAGGACTCAAGGATAGGTGATTGAATTCTATTATTATGCTACATTCCTTTTGTCGCGACGTGATCGCAACGCGGAGCGGCCGACATTCCAGTCATTTTATCTTTAATATTTAAAAGGTTTGAAATCGCCACCAATCATATTAAGGTGTGATTGGTCACCAAAAAAATTGTTCTACGTAAATTCAGATTTAAGGTTCGGTTCGAGAGTCAGTTGTGTGTAGGGAAAGTATTAGCACCCTACAACCCTCATAAAAATGATTAACAAAATTTATCTTTTAAACTAAATTAAAGAGGTTCACAAAACAAAATTTTTTGTTTGATATTTTTTAAATGTCTCATGGTTATAAATTCATATCTAAGAAAAAAAACTAAGCATGAATTGATGATTATATGGGTGGCATGAGAGCCATTAGAAAAATAGAATTTAATTTTTATTTAAAAAGATTTTTTATTTACCTCAAGAATATTAAAATATCAAACTTTGATATTTTGATCTCCATCATAGATTTTTAATGGAAAATTTTATATATCTAAAGAGTTAATGAATTCAAAAGAAAACACTATTCAGTCCCATTCTAAAATATAAAATTGTTAGATATACTTTGTTTAAAAATAATTTACTAATTAATTTTTAAAAATTGAGAAATTTCATGCATTTATGGAATTTTAAACATAAAATTCATAAATGAACATTACTATTTTCCATAAATAATACAGTATAAGACAATTGACAAATATGGCAAATAATACAACCAACACTATATGTTGCCAAATAATACAAGTTGGAGATAATATCCACATATTCAAAAATAAAATATTGGAAATAATATACTACATTAGAAATATATACAGTTTGAGAAATGAGATAATATTCACATATTCAAAAATAAAATATTGTTTGGAAAGTAAAAATATACGGTGGTGAAATAAGTATTCTACCACTCAAAAAATCTAATCAATCAATATCAACATATTTAATAAACAGTAAAAACAACCAAATTAACCCTAAATTTAACAAATTTAAATCAAATGGCTTAAAGCATAGCTATAACAATTTCAAATGACCTAACCTAATAGAACTAAAGCACACAAGCAGATTTGATGTGATAGTATTCCAATGCCCATGGGCCTAATAAAATTAAAGACACTCTAAACCTAACAAAATTAAACACAGTAACAAATTTGATATAACAATATTCTATTGGTATTCAAATGGTTTAACCTAACAAAATTAGAGCAGAGCCATAATTTAATGAAAAATAGATTCAAAAATTAAAACCCCATAAACCTAAAAAATTTGATGCAACAATATTCAATTGGTTTAACCCAGCAAAATTAGAATACAAAACAGAGAAATAATTTGATGAAAAATAAATTCAATTGGTTTAAACCTAACAAAATGAAAACACCATAAACCTAAAAAATTTAAACACGGTCTAGGTAAAATTTGATGAAGGAATAGATTTAATTGGTCTAATCTAAAAAAACCCAACAAAATTAGAATATAAAACAGAGACATAATTTGATGAAAGATAAATTCAATTGGTCTAAACCTAACAAAATGAAAACACCATAAACCTAAAAAATTTAAACACGATCTAGGTAAAATTTGATGAAGGAATAGATTTAATTGGTCTGATCTAAAAAAAATAAATGCTCGATAAAATTAATTTAACCAATTAAAACAAAAAAAAATTTGAAGAATGGAAGAACAAAAGATGGAAAGAAAAAAGCTTACTTTTGGCAGAATAGTTTTTCGCTTTTCACTCACCTCCTTCCAAAACAAATAGTTTTTCGCTTTTCACCCTTTAACTAATCTCTCCTTCTTCCAAAAAAATCTCCCACTCCTTTTTTGGAAGAATCGTAGAGAGAGAGAATAGTGGAGAAGGAGGGAAAAAATCGTGGGACTTTTGGAGGAAGTGGTTGAGAGAAAACAGGCAAAAGATATGAAATTTAATTATTGTTTTCTTTTCCTTTTTTCTTTTTTTTTTTAAATAAATTTAAATTAAAATCAACTTCATTTAATAAAAATAAATAAATAAAATAAAGTAAATATATAAAATAAATGGCCAAAATATGGTATCTACACCTTTTATCTTCATTTTCCCTTTTTTTCTTTAGAATGTTGTATAAAATATAATATACACTTATCGTACATAATAGAGCAATATCTTCCTCTCTTTTAGTTTGAGTTTTAAGAGCCACAGAGGTAAATTGAGACTTGCTACTATCACACTCATGTATAACCTTTCCTACTCAATTAAATTGGCTATCAAATTTGATTAAAGAGATATTTTTAGTTTTTATATTTATGTTGTAATAATAACGAATTGTTTTATTCATTTGTTAATAGGGACAAAGAAACAATCATTAAGATATATGGCGTCAAGTTCGAATGAGTTACTTGAACCTGTTCCAAACTTAAAGACTTATTGATGTTTAAGTAATTTTGATTACAATTTTATTTTCATTTTCTTGGTGATGTTGGACAAATTTTGTACCAAGTTATTGATATTTTGATTTTATTTAATTAAATTAGATAAAATATATTGCAATAGTTTGGTAAGTTCATGTTGGCAAAATAATAAAGATAAAACATACCATTACAATGATTGCAATCATTAACTAAGATTTCTTTATTATTATTATTGGAAGTTTTTGTCTTTATGCAAAGGTTATTTTGGCAAGATTTATGGTAAGATTTGAGGTGGCGGCCCTCAAATGGTCATTCCACCACCTCCACCGCACAAACTTTCACAATCTGATGTTAGTGGGCCTCAAATGGTCATTTCACCCCTCCACCATACCATCGTCTTGATTCGGATGTTGGCGGCCCTCAAGTGGTCATTCCACCCCTTCCACCACACCATCATCTTGATTCGAACATTGGTGGTCTCTAAATGGTCATCCCACTACCTCCACAGCACAAATATCCACAATCTGATGTTGGCGGCCCTTAAATGGTTATTTCACCTCCTCCACCACACAAACTTCCACAATCTGATGTTGGTGGGCCTCAAATGGTCATACCACCCCCTCAACCAAACCATCATCTTGATTCTGACGTTGGTGGCCCTCAAATGGTCATCCCACCACCCCTACCGCACAAACTTCCACAATATGATGTTGGTGGGCCACCTCAAATGGTCATTCCACCCCCTCCACCACACCATCGTCTTGATTCTGACAGTGGCGACCCTCAAATGGTCATCCCACCACCTTCACCACACAAATTTCCACAATCCGATGTCAGTGGACCTCAAATGGTCATTCCACCTCCTCCACCACACCATCATCTTGATTTCGATGTCGGTGGCCCTCAAATGGTTATTCCTCCATCTCCATCTCCACCACATCACATTTGCCTTTAATCAAACATCATTGACAACCATCAAATGGTCATCTCACTACCTCCTTCCCCACATGTTTTATCCACAAATTAATGTTTAGTGATATCATAACGATAATACTCTATCACCTCTTAAAGCAACTTTTATTGCATGGATCACAACTTTAGATCTATGATTCATTTCTTGTCACTTTCGTTGAAATATTGAGCATAATAAGTTAATAATAAGAATAATTACCATTCTAAATATTGTCACCACGTGCGCGAGACGACATGGAGTGGCCAACATTCTCAAAATGGTTAGTTTAAAAAAATGTGTCGACACCAATCTTTTTTACAATGTGATTTGGCACCAAAATAAAGTAAATAATTTTTAAAATAAAATCATAAAAAATAGTATGTGAAAACCAGAGTTGTATTTGAGAGTCATTTGTGTATGAGAAAGGTATTAGCACCGCACAACATCCGTTTGGAAAACGATGACCAAATTTCAAATCTTGAATTGAAATATTATTCTTTAATTTATATTAAAAGTAATGTCTTATTTTACCCCTCATTACTCCAATATTTTAAGTAATGATCTCATAAAATAAGTAGAGAGCATTCCGTCAATTAGACTACATATTGAAGAAAAAATTTCTCACCTCAAGAAAGTGAGAAATTAGTACAATTTCTCAAAATCCGTCATAGTAATAATCTTCTAATAGATAGATTTTCTTTTAAACATTAATTAAAATCATTTTTTCTTGGGATTAAATCTTAGACTTCCAAAGTTGTGATTCTTCACCTCAAGAATTGTAGAAAATCATACTCCCAAATTTTCTAAATTTCGTCGTAGGATTTTGTTTAAGTAAAATGGTATAAGTTATTAGAAAAAAAATTGATTGGAAAACCATATGAAATCATGAATTAAATTTTGAATGTTTGAAAAGCATAAAAAAAATTACAACATTTGAGACAGACTACCATTTTTTTCTTCTCAAAATTAAGCATATAAATATATTTTTTACCTTTTATCTTTCTGATTTTGTTATATATTTTTATCAATATTTTAAAAAATCAAACCATAAATTTAGAAAAAAAAAAATAATTGATTTTAAAATTTTTGTTTTGTTTTTCAAACTTGGCTAAAAGAATTAAGAGAGTCCAATTATTATTAGAAATTGCAGAGACATAGATATAGCTTTAATAAGTAATAAAAAGATAAGAAATCGATTATGATAAGCAATCGATTATTAACTATAGTAGTTGCAAATATAACAATTAGACTCAAAATATTATCACATATAATACAATGCAAAAATAATTACAAATCTAACACTAGAATCAGCCTTTAAAATCTATCGGTAACCAACTATATCAACAATAATGTTTATTAGAGATAAATTTTGTTATAGTTATAATTACTAAAAAGTGTCGCTACACATTTAATTATCATGAGCTCTAAAATACAATGCCTGCGTTGCAATGACCTGAATACATTTGAAAGTTTAAAACGACACATACTAAATGGGATTGAAACCTAATGTTTATATGGCTAAATTTGAACCATAAGAACTATATTAAATATACTTTAACGTAACACATCATAGTCCACATGTTGAGATTTCAAAGGAATCTCCTTTTTCTACTCCTTCTAGAAACGTAACCACCCTAAACTCAATTACTCTACCAAAAGTATGGATGATACAACCTATTTATTTGGCTCACGTTAATAGGAGCTTAATTTAAGGATAATTGACATGACAAAGAAAAGGTTTGATCTCCCTTTCTCCTTTCTCCTTTTCCACCATTGTGATAATAAAAAATAGATAATATAAATTTATAAACATGACTATCTACAATGAACCACAATAAATTAAGATAAACTATTAATTGTGAGTATCTGTATCATGATAGATACAAATAGTAGACTAATTTTGATTTATTGTGATTATCACATATAGATTATGATATTCTGTCATATTTATAATATTTTTTTAGATTTTATTACTTAAAATAATCTTTCTAAATTTAATTGAACATTTTTTTAGAGGATAAAACTAGATATTATCTTTTTGTTAAACCATTTATCTAGTGAATGTGCTTTCCCATTTACTTTTATTTTTCTTTATTATTTGTTTTCTTAGAAATACAACACAAGATGGAGAAGATTAATGACATATTTGATATTGATTTTTAAAAATCTAAAATTATTCTTTTTTTCAAAATCATTGAAAAAATATTTTTAATTATTCAAAATCAATTCAAGTCAGAATGGTAAAATTCGAAAGTGTTCTCTCAAGTGCTTGAGAGAGAGAGAGAGAGTATGTTAAGTTTGACCAAAATGGACATGTTTTTCTTTTCTTGAAATATATTATATAAAGGTCGAATTGTTTGTAAAATTGACCAAACTTTATCTCAAGTTAGTTGGATAGGGATTTGGAATTGAATGATTCAACTATAGAGAAAGTATGGGAGTAGTTGAGCTTGATAAATATATTATTTTATTTACTATAATTTCAATAGTTGACCAAGAGCATTTGTTTTTTCATAGGCTACTTTTTGTTGATCTCAACAAACATTTGCTTACTATTTTACATTCAATTAAAGAGAATTAATCATGGATGGGAGTGGGTCTAGAATTAGAATTAAAATGAGAAATGATATTTCTTTTCATTTTCTTACATGATCTTGTTATTTGGATGCAAATAGTTGATCAATCCTAATTATGTTTCTCATTTTCGTCAAACAAGAAATCTGATTTTTTTAAAGGCATCGTGAAGAAACTTTGCTTTGTTCGATTATCTTCTAGGAGAAATTCGTTTAGTGAATGTAGGTAATTGAAATCTTTGAATGTGTAGAATTACAAAATGAGATATGGACTGATTTAGTGATATATGACAGTTGTTTTAACAGTTGAATATAAAATTCTAGACTATAGTAATATGTAAAGAATCAAACAACACAGCAACATTTAGTAACTCAGTTCGATAAAGGTATATCTACATCTGAGGGCAGTTTGTCCAGGATAGAAGATTGTATTCATCATAAATACACTAAGTGTTGAATATATAGTTATGATCGGAGTAACAACATTTTGACACTTTTGTTATTGTACTATACTAGAACTGTTTCAACAGAACTTAATTATCATATAACATACAGATCATAACCTAATCAAAGAATTTTAATTGCGTCACTAATTAAGGATGTATTCAACTTCAATTGACTGGAAGTTTTCTTCTATCAATTTTCTTCTTTTTCTCCTAAGAAGCCACAGTGAAGAACTTTCTATGCAAGATATATATTTTTTTTTTCACATGCCAACTTCCTTAGGACGTGACCAATATATAGGCTAAGATCTTAACTATTTTGAGTCATCTTTTAAGGAAAGAATCTTAACCAATATCTTAACCAATTTGTTAAGTAAAATAATATGCAAAAAAAAAAAAAAAAAGTGGGACCATTTTGTTAACACAAAAGTTTTGAGACCAAAATTGTGGATGGTACATTTTAGATTATCATATTCATTTGGAAGGAATAATTTATAAGCATTGCAAAAATAATTTTAAAAAATATGATCGTTTGCCAGCATTTTTTTACAATAAATATCTTGGAGTTTTTGGAACAAAGGGTTGATTATTATAATTATAGATTGATTATAGTTGAGTTATAATAGTTTTTGTTTAGGGTGTAGAATATTTTGAGTTTGTATTATAATAGCATGAGCTTGGGGTGTAAATTATTTTAGTTTGAGAATAAAATAGTAGACATTGTGACAAAGAATCAGAAAAATGATAAATGTAGAATAGTAAAAATTGTTGCAAATAATAAATATTGTAACAAATGAGAGTTATTATAGTCTTAAATAGCTCTTGCCTCAAAGAGACCTTAAGGTTGTGTATTAACCCTAAGATTGAATCAATCATACAATATATTGTGTTATCTTCCTTTGCAAAAATGAATATAATATTTAGAGATGGAGATAAAGTAAGAGAAACATAGTGATATAAAAATGAACTTTTATTTGAAAGAGATTGAGGGGTTGTTTGGGGATGGACTATCTAAGACTATAATAACTATCTCTTGCTACGGTAAATACCATGTAAAAGTCCTCAATTTGATATAGTATTTACTATTTGCTATAGTTTTTACTATTTTACATTGATCATTTTTTATTCTTGCTACAATTGTCTAAAAGGACATTGTTACCACCAATCCAATTGTAGAATAGTTGTAAAGACCCAACTTTTCTAAACTAAGTTGTGGTCGTTACTAAACAAAACCAAGTTTAAAAAGTAAAAAACAATGTCAAGCTTTTCAATTTTATTAAATAGTTGTAAAATCTAAAACAAACTAAGGAAAACAATAAATGTTTGCAAAAACAAAAGTAACCAAAAGCCATTAAAAGAAATCAATTGTTCGGTCCCTAAATAAAACAATAAAGATAAGATGTTCAAAATAAAACCATCTTAGACATGACATAGAAAACATACGGAAGTCATGAAGGATAGCAGAAGCAATATCTTAGCGATTTTCATATGGTCAGTTAGGAGTGTTCAAAAAATGGTTAAAAACCGAACCAAACCACAATTGAATCAAAACCAAACTAAAACCAAATGCATGTGGTTCGGTTCAGTTTCATTTAAATTGAAATCGCTTCTTATGCAGTTTGATTTGGTTTAAAAAATTAAACTGATTCTAAAACCATACCGAACCACTTTATTTAAAAAAATATTATATATACAAATAATTATATATATATATATATAACATAACTAAAAGTAGAAGCTTTCATCCTGATTGCACTCAGTGTATTGATGCATAAGCGGTTCGGTTTCAATCTAGTTTTATTTGTGTATAAGCGATTCGGTTTGACACAAGTGAGCGGTGCGATTTCTGATGAGATTTTTTTCATTTTGCGGTTCGGTGCGACTTCAACTTCAAATCAAATCAAACCGTGAACACTCTTATGGCCAATCACTGGGTATATTTTATATACTCACTCTTTCTACCTTTAACTTTTAAGGCAAAGGTAAGAGAAAAGGCAAACTTGTGAACCCATAACTATAGAGGTGAACCTGCAAGAAAACGTAATAATCACATAGAGTGAGCCCACAAGAACATATAATAGTCACATAAGGGTGGAGAACCTAAGGACACTTTACCCAAGGGTATATTATCCTAATAGCTAAAGCTAACAATCACCCTCAGTCCAAAACATGTGCATATAACAAACTCAATAAATAATCATCCTCATGATTTCACAGTAAATTAACCATGTAATTTGTAATTAACTATTCACCATACATACTGTCATAGTAACCATAGTCTATGAAAATGGCTACCTTATAAAATGGTAATCCATTACCTAAGTAACTAGCTACCCATCCCAAGTATCACAGTAACCCATACTAAGCCAATGGTTATCCAACACAATCATACAGTAACCCATAAACTATGCAATAACTCCCCATAACAATTATCACAATAACCCATAGGCTGTGCATTTCATCAATAAAAAGATTCATAGTAAACTATCACAGTCTAACCCACATCATGTCCTATCAGCAATTCATATTAGGCATGTAAACCGTCATCATACTTTTTGTCACACCCCATCCTGGAGCACCTCTCCACTAGGGTTGAGATGGTGGTGTGTTGCCGACCGACATCATTCTTCTTCTAACGATACCTATCCACTTTGTTTAACCTGTAACTCTTATTTATCTCTTCTTTAAGCTTAGACATAAAAGTGTAGAAAGAACATGTCTTAAACTTTGAAAATGTAAAATTTCATCAAAGGTCTTCAGGCACACCCAACCAATGTACAACCTATTAAAACAAGTTTTATATAGACATAAGTAAGTTCAAAGTCTTAACCACTCAAATACAAAACATGACTCAAAATGGCTTACTAATCTATTATAGACAAACCAATGAATCCTTTACTAGTTAATTACAATCTAGAATGTATCAATGGAATGAGCTGTGCAAAAATCTAATTAAACTTCTAGTAGAGTAGGTGGAAACCTATCAGGCACCGGAACCACGATCTCTATATATAAGGAAAATAAAACAATGAAGGGTAAGCTATAAAGCCTCGTGAGTGACAGTTTTTAAAACAAAACATGTATTAAAACCTTGAGTAAAAATTTTAAAAAAAAATTAGCAAAGCAATTTCTTTTCTTAAACTTAGCTTCAATTATTCTCTTTCTTTCTTGCTATACCTTAAATTTCATGTATCTATGGGACGAATCTCTAGGAATAAAAGCCTTATCCCTTGATACAATACCTACCAGACGAAACTTTATGCGCTAGTAGCATCTTATCTCGTTATAGCTATCATAAGATAGAATAATCTAGACATCCATGGAGGTTCTCATCTGTCTATCTCGTCTATGTGATAAAAACACTAGCCATTTGTAACGCCCCAAATTTAAGTTAATTTAGTTGTAACTATCTTAAGTTAAATTTTTGTTTTTGGGTGTTATTTGGTTAACTGGTTGAATTATTTGATGTATGAAAATTAGATTTTATTAAATATTAGGAAAATATCTAATTGTTTTTGTGTTTGAAGTTTATGATTTATTTGTTTGTATTTGAGAAAACTTGGTTAATTATATATTGGATTGTATAATTAATTAAATTTTGAAGTTAAAATAATTTTATTATGTGGATAATATAATTGGGTAAGGATATTTATTTTTGAAAGATAAGGGTGATTGGATTGGAGAGAGAGGGAAATTTGAATTTAAAGAGGAGATTTGGCGGGATTTAATGAAGAGGGAGAGTGTGAAGATTTTTTGGAAGAGAAAAAGGAAAAAGAAAAAAAATAAAAGGAGTTATTTTTATTAAATATGGCATTGGGATGTGTGGAACTATTCATCTTTCTCAGAAATCCTAAAGAAACTCTAATCTCAACCCCAAATCAACCGCCGCCGCCACGTCTCGTCTCGACCGCCGCCCGAGTCATGCGTGCGTGTGCGAGTCGCACCCCCAACCGACCGAGCCATCTTCGCACGCCTTAGCCGAGCCCCAGCATTCGAGCTGCGCACACAAGCCAACCTCAGCATCTGAGCAGCGCGTGGGCCGCCTTTGTTTCCAAGTCGTACCCGAGCTGTTTTCTATCTCCAAAAGAGTCGAGCCCCCTTTGACCAACCCATTTGAGCCACCTAGTCTATTTTTAGTCCTTTTCACTTATTTTTTTGGTAAGTTTGAGTTAGGTCTTGGTTAATGCCCAAGAAAGAATCAATTGAACCCTAAATAATTTAGTTACGGATTTAATTGAATTATTTTTTTTTCATGATAGATCAGTTGGGAGTTGTATGGTAGAATTTTCCCTAAACCAAGGATAAATTTTGGGTTCATCTTCAACTTTGGTAAGTGAAAATATTAGGAATTTGGTCCCTAGGCGACTGTTAATTAATTTATTAATTTTTAGTTATTGGGTTCACTTGTGTTAGGACTTGACTGTTGGGAAGCTTGACCGTGACAGTTAGGATAATTTTGGTTTGAGCTAATCTCCACGTAAAAGATTCTACTACTAGACCCTCGAAATGAATTTAAGAGACCGCATGTATTTTATGGTTATGCGTTAATGTTAGCTAAGATATGCATGATTAATGCTATTGATAATGACTGTCATGACGTTGGGTGATTGATGACAATGGTTGTGAATATGTTTATTACGGGTAGTATATTGATGATGACGACTGCGTTATGTCTTTGATGACAATGTTTGATTAAAATGACATGATCGATACTTATGTCATGCTTATGATAATGTATGTTATGTTATATGTTATGGTTAGGTTGTGCTGTTAGCTTTAGCTATTAGAGTCGTACCCACATGGGTGTCCTTTGGAATCACCACCTTTTATGACTGTGTAGTCCAACGGGATCACCAGTCCAGTATGACATAGACATAGACATGATTATGAGTGACTCGACGGGGTCACTCACAGCCCGATTGTCTCAGTATTTCCTTCGGGTATACTAAAAACCAGTTGTCCTAGGTGTTCCTTTGGGTTTACCAAAGACCAGATATGTTCCTACAGGATCACAGATTGCACGTGTTCAGGAACGTGCCAGTTTAGGGATATCACTTTACAGGACTCCAATAGAAAGTTAAGAGGCACCTAGCGGGACTAGTAGTGGGTCCCTTACTGAGTATATTTTTATACTCACTCTTTCTTATTTAATTTTTCAGGCAGAGGGAAGCTGGCGAATGACAAGAAGTGACTATGGCGAGCCATAGTGATCTTTTCGCTTCCGCCTTATTACATTGATCAGATGCACTTTTTACTTTATTTTATTTTATTGTATTTATTTTTCCATAAAACTAGATAGGGTCTGAGTTAGGATTTTATTTAATTTTATCTTTACCTACATTTGTTTATGATTTTTAATGAGTATTTGAGGTTTTGTTTTATTTTCTATTTTTAAATTTAAGAAATTTTATTTATCTTTTAATTAATAATGACTTCGACTTAGTATAAGGAGTTGGGTCGTTACAGCATCTACTAGATACCATCATCACACGACCTTTGTGCACAGAGCAAATCTCCCCTATTGGGTTGTTATCAAATCAGAACATCTCAGTATGGATTAAAACATATTCAGAAATCTCATGCTAAAACTTTAACACACTTAAGTTAGCATGCTTATATAAATCTCTTGCATTAAGCAAGTCTCAAATCTAACTTTGCTTAAATAACATATTTATTCAAATACTTTCAAAACTTAGCATTCAAGTACATTCTCATAAATCTCATGCCTAAAGAAACATTTCTAAAATTTGAATGTTTTAGAAATTCAGCTTAAGCATGCTTTCTCATAAACTCATTTCTAAACTTGAAACTCATGCTTTGTAAATAAATTATAAATCTAGTTTATTCAAATACTTAAACTTAAAGCATATTTAGAAATACAAATTCCTAAATCAAGCTTAGAAATTATTTTTAAATTTATTTTTGTCACTCACAACATTTTGTTAGATTCTCGATCTATAGATTTGTTCTATCTCTTCTTGCCTTGGTACAACAAGAAAACAAAGTTACTTTGGTTCCAACGAAAGGAAACTTCTTCAACTTCTTTACCTTTTTCTCTTTCTACTCAAAAGGACTATTTTCTTACTAACCTTTATCCCGTTTGGACCCTTTGGTGGCCTTAGCTTGGTCAAGGCCGATTCTGCAACTTGCCCTAGCTAAATATGAGCTCCCGAACAGATTTAGAGCCTAAAACAAAAGGTCCTAACTTAGCAAGCTTACTCTTAAGCTTCTTAAACAAGGAAGAGGAAGCTTGGTCAAATCTCGTCGAACACTCCAGTTCTTGATTAGCTTCTTGATAGAAAACCTACAACAAAGCTTAGCCAAACAATCATTTTTGCTCAGCTCCCTAAGTTCTCATGAAAACTCAACTTCTCTCAACCCTTCTCTATCTTGCTTTTAAAATGAAAATGATGAAAAATGAAAGAAATCCATAAGCTCTCAAGAAATCTATAAATCATGTTTAATCATCATGTAACTCAGTCAACAACCACAACATCTCATTATGCATTTTCAGCTACTATTGATGTGTAATCACAAAATACATGCAACTCTCAAAATTTAATTCGAAGGTACAGTAGTAGAATTTCTTACTGCAAAGTTAGCTAAAAAAATTCTTCCTTATCCATCACTATCAAAGCTTTCCAATAGACAAATCCTAAACAGTAAAGAAAAACTCAAATAGCTTAATTAATAAATATTAACAGTTGGCTACGGTCTCCAAAATTTCCCAATTAAACAACTTACCCAAAGTTGAGGTTGAAACCAATTCAATATTATTGGGAAAATTCCACATATTACTTTTCCAAAATATTAGCCAGATGAACCTTGAAAGAAACAAAAATCCAAATTTAAGAAAATAACCCAACTTAATTCAAAATTAATTTATTTTAGACCAAAAATTTAAACTCACCAAAAGTGGCTCAAAGGATTCCAAAGATTGGCTTTAGCTTAGGGAAAAAGGATGCGGCTTGGCTAACAAGAGAAAAACGACTTATGTGGCTCAAAACTAAAGAAACGACTCGAGCGGAGAAGATCGACTGATGGAGGAAAATAGACCAAAGCGCCCAGACTTTGACAGAGGTTGAGAAACAACCGTCTTCGTCTTAATGCTCGTCGACAGAGAAGCGAAAGAGACCAACGCAGCTCATGGCATTTGAAGGCAGAGCTTAAATGAAATGAAGGGCTTCGCAAAACAGAGATGCAACCAAACGACAACACTGATAGCTTGTAGAAATATAAGTTATTGTAGCCTCTTTTATAGAATAACGAGGCGAAAATGTAGAAGAAGTGTATCAAAATACCATAATTATGTTGAAAAAGCATAAGTATTTGGAAATACACTTTACCTAAGTATCTATGTTTGTTTTACCGCATTTCACTGTCTTAACATAGGAATAAACGCAAAAGAAGAGATTAGTGAATCGTAGAGGATATCGCGCAAGAGCAATGCGGAAAGAGTCTACCTGGGGAGAAAACATGCTAGGCGAGGAGCTTCATCATTACGCGAGGACGGTTCACTAGAAGACAAGAATGGTAGTTGGAGATGATGTGACTTGACAATGGCGACTTCGACGCTGATATGATCAGAAGAATAGAAGTTTTTTACCGAAAGTTTCCTATATAAAGGACCCTTCTCCATCAAGAAAATGTGAGGTCGGCTGTGTGAAAAAGGCATATGATTGTGTCTAACCGAGGTCTGAATGGACCCAAAGCACCCAAACGGGCCAAAACCTAGAGAATTACGAAAAGGAGTAGTCTTTCCTCCGTCTGTAAAAGTCGTCTTCTTCTTCTCTAACCAAGCTGTGAGTGAGAGCTTAGAGTTTGAAGGAAAGGAAGTTCATTTCCCACTTTCCCTAACTTGTAAACATTTTTCCACTCTTTTGTCTTTCCATTTTTGTATTCTTTGTAATATATGTTGTTCATATTGTACAATGGCAAAATGCCTACATCCTTTAATATATATTACATCTTTATATCTCTTCAATCCATTCATCTCTTTACTGTTCATCTATTAATGTGTTATTTGTAGTTTAGCCTTGTGATAAGTTCTTGATAAGTTGTTTCGCTTATACTCTTATCACGTTAGTTGAGCTATGTTAATCACTTGGCCAGTGTATATCGCCAACTACCTGAAAGGGCAAGTAGCAAGGATATGGGCTAATGCGCCCAAGGAGGAGCTTGGAGACAAACCCTACCTTTGCGAGATAACTTCCATCATTTGTGTCCCGAAAGGTGGACAAGTGTGGACAATAGGCGTCAAGAGGTTGTTGTCCTTAATCGCAAAGCTCTATACGTTTTATATGTAAATCCTTCTAGATATATCTCACCTAACTAAGTTGAGTCATTTGTACCCCGAAAGGAGGACAAGTGCCGCATTTAAAAACTCTATGAGGAGCTCGCCTTAATCATTGACTAGTTATGAGAGCCATATAGCATCAAGACTTTCATGGTCTAATCGCCTGGTCATGCATAGACATTCTTTCACCCATTGTTCATACAAGTTAGTCTGCATCTCCATTTCGCATCCATCTAATTCTCCTTAACAAAATCTCTAGAGTACGTACATAAGTAGTTTAGGTCCGCTTACATTCATTTGTTCATTATTCATCATTCATTATTCTTTTATACTGCCTAATTGATGAGTAAATTCTAAAACTAACTGTTGATATCAGTTTTCTGTATTCAACTTTGGATCATCCGGATAAACCTATTGTTTCGCTTATACTTGGGCAAGCAATAGAAAAATTTATACATAACAAGGACTTAACTTTAACATAATGAAGAGATTCATAAAGAGCATTTTGCATGCAATGATCTTGAATCATTGACACATTATGACACATGAAATACAGCTTACTTCACTAGCCCACAACAACAAACAATCAAGTTGTTGACAAACAAGAACCACACAAGCCAAGTCTAACAAGTCCAGACGCAACGCGACTTACGACGGTGGAGGTTGCAACAGTGAACGACGGTGCTTCGTAGCGGAGATGAGGCATGGCGGCTAGGTTTACATGAAGAAGAGGAAAGATTGAAGATGAAGTGCACGTAGAACGAGAGAGTTTAAATATATAATTATTAATAATAATAATAATAATAATAATAATAATGTTTCCTTTTTCCTTTTTCTTTTAAATTCTTTTCCAAAAGTCTAGTATTCTCTCTCTTCATTTAAATCTTCCATCCAATCATAATTTTCTCTTTCCCATAAAATAATTATCCTTTTACCAATAACTTTTTTCTTATTAGTTTTTTTATTTCTCAACAAATATCCTTTCTTCAAATAATTATCCTTCAACAATTAATTTATTTTTATCTTCTTTCTAAAATACTATATTTTTTTCTTAAATAATTATATCTTCACAAATATAATTATAAATGTGTGTGTGTCCATTAAATGAAAAATGTAAATTATAAATGAAAAATGAAGATAACACCTAATGAAATTAAACCTAATTAAACAAAACTTAAAATAATTAACTCCAAAATTATCTTAACTTTCGAGGTGTTACAGACTTTGATGTATTTAGACATAATGTGCTACTAATGGGTTGGCTTTCCACCCAACGAACCACTACTTAGTGTTCATTCACTTGAGCAATCAATATCTTTAATTTCAATCTAACCTAAATAAAGAGTTAAGTGAACTATCTTATAGTGCTAAAAGGAATAAGAACCCATGATTGTAAATGCTTACTATATTGTGTTATCATCTATCGATATAGCTGGTGTATATATAGTTGATTTAGTATCTATTCTAAAACAAGTTGCTTTAGTATCTTTAATTTTTATATGCACTTATAAGTTGTTATAGATTTGGAGAGATATGGATATCCAGATTGAGAATAAGTGAATCAAATAATAATTTTGGAGAAAAAAGGTGGGGGAAATTATCTTTTTACGGAGTTTGGTAGAATAGGTGTGTTCGGTCTCTAAAAATGTTACATTTTTAATCATCAAGTTTTTAAGCGGTCTCAAAATGTACCATTTTAGTCACTAGTGCTTTTAGGTTTATAAAGGGTCTCACATATAATTTATTATTATTATTTTAAATAATTATTAATTCAAAATGAATCAAATCTCCTCAAATAGGATTCATTGTCCTAAAGTTAGAAAGATCGAAGAAAGTGATAGAGCTCGAAGCACTAGAAATGAAGCATATGTCTTTAATTTTCAATCATCTAGTTTGAAACACTTTTAAGTTTTGATTTATGAATAAGCTCTAGCATTATGTCCGTAATTGCATGAGAAATCTGTTTATGAGAGACTTTGAATTGTTTGCTAGTTTGACAATCACTGCATACCAGTTCTTTACTAGTATAAAAGGATGGGAGATCATCGACTGCATTTCTTAAAAGAACTTTCTAAACAGATCATTTTAACCTAATGTATAGAGTAGTTTCATCTAACTTTGACGTATGTTAGTTTGACATATGACAAACATTATTAGAGTTATTAGAAGACCACAAATAAAACATTATTAGGCTTACACTACAAGAAATTGATCTTTTGTCGACGATAAAAATCGTCGACATATCTTAAAAAACGCGTCAACTTTTCTTTTGTCGATGATATTAAGTCGTCGGCACAAACCGTCAGTGTAGGTCCGTCGGAAGAGCTTCTACCGACGACGAAAAAGGGAGCATTGACGTATACCGAAACTACCAACAGAAGTGAACAAATAGAACTATGCCGACGCTAGAAATTAATCGCCAATGAGAGGTATTCACCGACAGCAAAAAAAAATCCGTGGGCATTTATTATGCCGACGGTGTGAGAATGTCGTTGGCATATCCTCGTATTGCCAACGGTAATTTTAAAATAGTGGTGTGGGCATTAGCCTGTTTTTTTAAATATATATTTTATATTTGTATTGTTTTCTCACCATTCTTTTTGTTTGTACCTAAACACAATTGAAAATAGAAATAGAAAATATTAAAATTCATTTGATGTTTCAATAAAAGTTATAATCGTTTCTTACAAAATAAACATAACCAGAACAGTAAATTTGTCCAAAATAACAAACTACAAAAACTTCTAATTTGCTTGCCATGAAGTGATCTCCATTGAAAGTTGATCCTGAAAAATAAATAAAAAGAAAACAATAGAAATATATTCAATAATCTAGTATATTTTTCACTTTACACACATATACAAAATATTTACATACTTTAATTTCTTGAAAAATAAACTTAAAATAACAACTTGCATACTTTTTTCTATAACCAAAACAATTACAACTTACATACTAAATAATCCAACTTTACATAACCAAAACAATAACAAAAATAATAATAACTTACATACTTTTCTCTATAACCAAAACAATTCAATGAGATTAATTTGTACCTGAAGGGCTTCTCAACTCTTTTCTCAGCATATTTTAGTTGTTGATCAGATAATGTAAGTAGAGAATATTGACAATTTCGATAGCTAAGCTACCCCAACCACATCCGATTCCCAATGCATGGTGGCTTTTGTTGATTCTTGCCTATGAATTAAGACATAAACAAAATTGAATGATTAATGAGAGAATGAAGAATAGTTTAATTTCTTAATCGCGGTTTGAATGGTAGTAGAGAGAACCATCTTTTTAATGAGCAATGACATTTTTTTCATCTGTGTAACCTTCAAATCTTCATTCTCACTTTGTACATTAACAAGACGATGATAACAGAATTAAATAAAACTAATTGTATATACTACTAACAATGAATCATATTAAAAAGTGGAAAGAAGATGGTTTTATAAACAAACCTTAAATATAGCACATGAGTATTGCATTGTATCATCCATAAAAAGAGAGAAAACTTCATTGCTTGGTAATGAACACAAAGGAGAACCAGATTTCTTTCCAACAAGCAAATTTTGACTTCTTTTTGTATATTAATAAATTTAAAATGACTAATAAAAAGATAAATTTTGGTTGTTTGAAGCTCATATAACATATTCAAGACATTCCAACAAACAAATAAATAAAAAGTTTTAATCTAGCTATCTTAAAAGGAAAAAAAAATAGAAGATGCAAAACGATGAATCGAAAACTATTGTATACCAGGTCATAAAGACGAGAGATGTTCTTACAAGCTTTGAGTAAGAGTGTTTCTCCTTGAATTATGTTGAAAAAAGTACTTTGCAGATGCAATACAAGAAGTAAATAGTGGAGGTGTCCTTCACACCTCAAAAATTTAAGTGAAAGCTTAGTTTGAAAAAATAAAAGAGAATGATAAGCCTATCTCTCCCATTGTATAACTTTTCTTCTTTAATTTTGCAATGGAAAAAATTGTTCCTCTCCTAGCAATAATAATTTGCAAAAAAAATCAACATGACAAAGTCTAGACAAATTGGTAAAATATTTTAGGGGCATTTGTACCCCAAACTATGGGGGAGTGGAGTGGGCTATATTAATCCACCCCACATTTGGGGTCCGGATTATAGAAAATTTAGGAGGTTTTTCATAATTCTTCATTTCTCTCTTTTTCACTATTTCATATTCCTTCCCAATCTTTTTCACTCCTTTCTCAATATTTAGAGGTCGACCTCACTCGTCATTATGCACTTTTTTTCATTTTCCCTCTTTTCTTTTATCTCTCTTCTTTAATTTATTTCTTTATAACACTCTTTCTTTTTCTATTTATTTTCCTTTGTCTTCTTTTCCATTCTTCCTCTTTTTTTTCCTTTTTCTTTTCTTTCTTAAATATATGTTTAAAGTTTATTGTAGATTTTTTTCATTTTCTATATATGCATTATAATTGTTTTTTTTCGTTGTTTACTCATATATTTAATAACTTTCCTCTTTACGTTCTTTTTTTATTTGTTTTAGCACAATAGTTTTAATAATATCAGTTTGTAATTATATATTTTCCATTATATGTGTACACCAAAAATAAATTAGTGAAAACTAACGATTCAATCTAAATTTATGAAATGAACATCGTAATTAAGAATATTAAATAAATTAATTTGAAGCAAAATTTTGTATTTCATGGAAAATATATATGCATGGAAAAAAAATTGAAGCCTAAATTATTGCTAGGAACGTCGTAATTAGAAACTTACTTGATTTGATGTACAATATATATGCATGAAAAAAAATCATGAAACATCACATGTAACGCCTCAGGCCCAGGATTCAGAATTCGAATCCCTGATATTCCCATGCATCTCTTGCGACCTGACAACATTATCCTTACATGTCTTACATGTGAATGAGGTCTTTTCGCATGTTTTGTCCTCACTCACATGCATCTTAAGAAAATTCTTAGGAGGGGACCCAACATAGAATTGCTCCAAGCTAAGCACGCTTAGCTTTGGAGTTTCTACGATCGAGCCATCGAAAAGGAAGGTGATCTTGTTGGTATAGATAGTAACTTTTAATTTTTTTAACTCTTTCTTAACCTTTACTTTTATGTTCTCAGGATCCTTCTCATTCAAATGTGATACCGGTTTATTAATGTCTTTCTCCTAAACTCGGAGTGTTACATCACGATTAATGCTAAACTTATTGAACGAATATCATAATCAAAATTATTTAACAAAATTAATTTATGAAAACTGTGTATTGAATCTACAATATATATTTTAGAAAAAAAGTTGCAAAAAACATAGGTTGTAAAAGTCTGTACCCCAAACACAGTTTATAATAACACAAATTATAACAGTTTACACCCCAAGTGGAAATTATCATAAGACAAACTATCATAGTCTGCACCCCAAATATAAACTATCAAAACAAAAAATAATAGTTTGTGCCTCAAAGGCAAACTACCATAACACATATTATAATAGTCTGCGCCCCAAACGCAGACTATCATAACACAAGCTATAATAGTTTGCGCTTCAAACACAAGCTATCATAATATTAGGACTATTATAATAGTAGGACTATCATAATACTGGACTATCATAGATCTCCTCGCCCCAAACGCCCCTTTTGAGTTGAAATATAATAAGCTTATCAAGAAAAGATTTAGAAGACCCTCATCTTTATCAACCAAAGAAAAGTTTCCATTGATTATGCATCTGCAAAGCCTATATCAGCTCGTGTTGTAATTTGCCAAAATGATTTCATAAGACTTTGAAACTAAAGACGAGTACTTCATGGAGAATAAGCTCCAATTAATTTGTTTGACAAACTCCAAACATGTTTAAAGAAATCAAATGAGTTTGATGATTACTCAAGATAGTTTTTGAAACACTTTCAAAGTTTAATTCTTTTTTAAAAGAAACTTTTTTCTCTAACCAATCCAAATAACTGTACGACAATAGACGTTACACACGAATTTTTCACTAGAGGATATTGGTAGGAGCACGAAAGTGAATAGGGCCATGAGAAGGCTTGGTATTGATACCCTTTCTCAAGAACCTCATGTACTTCATCTTATGGCGAACCAAACCTTCAGAGATGCAAATTTCTTCATGTCGGATGATAACCACCTTCTCACCATTAAGAAGCTCCTTGGCTATGATCGAGAAAGCCTTCCGAGCATGTGGTGTGTTGCATCAATGACGCCCCCGTTCGCACAGATTCAAAACTCGACACCATTTTTTGTTCGGTCGCTACTAGATATTTTCATTTAACCTGCGGGACCAAGGTCCCATCAATACCTACTCTGAACGAGGCAAGGAATCCCCAAATACACGGGGAATGGGGGAGGGAGTGGGAAATTTTTTCCTCGATGGCAACACGGGGCCTGGGACAAGGAATACATTCTCAAACCCCGGCCCGAACAAAAATATAATTAATTAAAAATAAATATATAATTAAATATAAATAAAATTATTTATTTATTGACTTATTTAATAATATGTAAAAGAGTAAAAAAGAAAAGCCTATTTTGATATTCTTCCTTTTCTGTATTCCTTTTCTTTATTTTTTTTTCCTAATTTTATTTCTATGTCATGAACTTTCTTAAAAAGTATGTGTATATGTTATGACTTGTGATTTGTAAATTTTTCCTTAAAGAATATGTTGTTATGTCTTAAAAGTATGATGTAATTGAAGACTTTGTTAGAATACTTATTGATTGATCTTTGATTTTTTGTATGAATTTTATGAATAGATTTCTAAATGTATTACATCATACTCTATCGAAAATGAGAATCATTGTATTACATCATATACAATGATTTTTTGTATGAAAATGAGAATTTGAAAATGAATTTTATGAATAGATTTCTAATAGTTGAATTTTTATTTTTATAAATAATGAGAATTTGACATTTTAATTGTTTTAGATAACAAAATTGATAACATTCTATCGAAAATAAATATGTAGTTTGAAAAATGAGATTAAACTAAAAAAATATTTTCTCGAAGAACTCAATCCCCACACAATCCCCGCAAAGAAATTGGTAGATGGGGAATGGGATAAGGAGGCGAGTACGGGAAATGGCATCCACGGCCCCGTGGGCATCTCCAGCTGCTACCCTCTCAGTTTGAAGCTAAGTTTTGGGAGAAGAAATGTCTAAATTAGCTACGAAATTTCAAAGCCCATTGTCTCATCTTGTGCTTTTAATGTAAATTTATTAAAATTCTGAGCTCGTCACAAATTTGCTTTTTATTCCAGCCGATTTTTGCAATATGTATGTCCAAATGCCACCCCTAATTTACCATTCCTACAAATTTCACTTTAATTTTTATATAACACATTACATCAGTTTTATTATTATTAAAAAATAAAAATAAAATTAAAAATAAACTCCCTAGATTAAGTCCTGGGTCCATTCATTTTCTTTTCTTGCTTTCTATGCTTCCTCAAATCCCACATTCCATACATACTCAATTTCAATTAAGCTGCTGTTTATAACTATTTTTTTACATTTGTTTAACACTTCAATGTATTTAACAAATAATTCCATAAATAAAAAAGATTGTTGTATGTTTTTATCATTTCTCAAAAAAAAATGTCATAAACAAACTGAAATATAAATAACAAATAAGTAATCAAAACATTTTTGCTTGGTTTAAAACAGGCATCGTGAATCTACTGGATATGCATAACAAAAATGTATCAAAAACTTGACTTGACTTAGGAAATCTAGAAGCATACAGAGATGTATCATGGTCTACTAAAAAAGAGATAAAAGTTTATAAAAATTAAAAGATGAAATCCCACTGCAACTCAATTCTCCAGTATCCCTGATTCTGAGATCAAAATCACAAATCAGTATTTGATAGGAGCAATAACTTCAAGTTGGGGGCCAAGCTTCTCCTCAGCAACCTTCTCGGCCTTAATCCTCAGCTTATTTAACTGCTTCTTTCTCTCATATGCAGCCTGGGATCTTTCCTTTCTCTTCCTCTCAAGTTCCTGCATTGGAACAAGACGTATGTATGTAAGAAAGAAAGGATAAACAGGTAGCAGGTCAATCCAAACATGAAGAGAAAGTGTTTTGATGGTATATTAGAACTAGAAGGTAGTATACAAGGCTTATTTATGGAGTAAGTTCATAACAGAAAGTAAGAACAATACGGCAGTATGATAATTACTCATAACAAATCAGAACTAACGCCACTAACAAAGGGAACAAGGTGAAAAGGCAGGCCAAGCCATGTGCATTGTTCATATTTCCTAAGATTTCCCACTTTGACATTTGCATGCATAAGTGATATATAATTCCATACACAAGTGCAGCAACATTTCAGTAAGGGAAAATACGAAAAGAAATATACAATTGAACCATTAATATTATTAACTTCAAACACAAAATTGGAGATCACCATACCAGTAAGAAACGCACATAAACAAAATGTTAAACATTCAAACTGGTGAGAACATGTAAACACCCAACAAGTATTATGAGCATTTGTTTAAACTGGACTGACAAAGGTTCATTCATAATTGAGTCAAAAGATACCAATTGCAGTTACACTCAACCAAACACCAATCCTTACATCACCTCCAAACAACAACATGAACTCAAAACAATACGATAAAAATTTTTGATATACAGTTAATTATTTCAAAGAAAATGAGATTCTCACCTTGATGGTATCATAGTGGTTCCATCCAACCTCCGAAGAGAGTCTGCCTAATAAGCAATACTTATGTCCAGCTTGAAGCCTCAAGACCCTGAATTTCCATAGCAACATAACGAATTCGTAAATACAAAGAACTCAAATCAGAAAATAAGAAACATTAAACAATTAAGCCCTCAAACAATGCTTACTTGAGGGCATCAGGGATGACCATCCTCTTCATCTTATCGTACGGAGGAGGAACACCCTCGTACGCCTTCAAACGGGCAAGCGCCGCCGCACCACGCTTAGTTTTATGGGGAATCATCCTACAAAGCCAAAAAAAAAAAAAAAAGGACACCCAAATTTCCAGGTTCACTCTCAATCACAGAGAAGAAAATACACAAATGGAGAAGAAAAGAAAGAGGACAATACCCACGAATGGTGCGCCAAAGGATCTTAGCGGGAGCACGGAAGTGAATGGGTCCATGAGAAGGCTTGGTGTTCATTCGCTTCCTCAAGAAACGCATGTACTTCATTTTTTGGCGGACCAATCCACCGGAGATGCAAATCTCCTCGCACCGGACGACCACAACTTTCTGACCATTGAGAAGCTCTTTGGCAATAATGGAAGAGAGCCTTCCCAACATGTGATGCCTGGCGTCAACGACGACGCGCTTAGCACAGATACCGGAACCGGACACCATCTTCTTAATGTTTGTCTGTGCAAAAGCCTCGAGCGGCTACCGTCGACGTCTTCTTCTTCTCTGAGGGAAATGGCTACCATCTAGGGTTTTTCAATTAATATGTGAGAGGTGCTTGAATCTTATTGGGCCTCTTTTCTTGGGTCTACTTTTTCATGGGCCTCTCTTGGGCCTACTGTTTTTAGTGAAATGTTTGTTAGTTTTCTTTTTCTTTTTTTGTTTTTGTTTTGTTTTTTTTTTTTTTTTTTTTGAAAATTTTCACTTTTTTGTAATGGGTTATAAGCGTTAACGTAATTTAAAAAAAGAAATAAGGAAAATAGGTTATTTAAAAATAAACTAGTCTTTCAACACGTGCAGAGCACCTGACTCTTTTAGCTTGTTAAATAAATGCAGAAACTTTAGAGTCAATAAAAAATTATCACATAATAACAAATTTAATTTCAAAAAGTACAAAAGATACATCATTTCGATAAAGATATATCAAAAGATACATTATTATTGTTATCATTAAAATTATTTGGTAATGAATTTGTTGAAGAAAGATTATTTGGATAAAAAGGTATTCTAAAATGAGAGTTGAAAATAAGAGGATTAAAAGTTATTTTATGTTAGCGTTTTAATGTTTAACGGATTCTATAAGATATAATGCATTAAAAAATAATTTAGCAATCAATGTTAAATTCTTGAATTATAACAAAAATTTGCTTGTTTAACAAGACATGCTACTTTCATTTTTAAAAATATACAATTTTTTTTTCAAGTTTATATCCTTTCTTATCGTTGTAGGAAGAATAATGTATTCATTAAAGAAAACGTGAAAACATTTATTAGAGGAAAGAGATTAGTATATGTACTTAGAGATAATTTTTCAAACTTAATGCACTTATCATACAAAATGAATTCGTTGTCAAGAAGAAAAAATAAAATTACATGACTTTTTATAGAAAAATTTCATTATCTAAACTTTCATATTTCTACCTTTACCCATCCTATTATCTTTAACTATAATTAATAATTAGATTCCAACAAAAGTTACGTAATTCAAACACAATAAAAGTATTAACTACACTTCACCATTCTATCAATAAAAAAACTCTAATTAAAAAGTAGAAATTAATTAAATGAAAAAAAAACAAGAACAAAGAATGTGTCCTTTTACAATGTTCAAGATTCCCTATGATTTTCTAAAAGAAAAAAGATTTCCATGGTTACATGATTCAAATATCGAAATACACAAACATATTTAGATCCCATTTTTACATTCTAACAAAAAAAAGAATCTGAAATTATATGATTTAAACATCCACGGAGGAATACATAGATAAATACAACAAAAATAAAAAAAAAAAAAAAAAAAATAGAAGAGAACATAAAAAATATATTGTTTGATTTCTACTTCATATTAGTTTTTTTGGTGTGAGAAAAGAATAAAATGCATAGACTCAAGATAGGAAATTGAAAGATTGTGAGATAGAAAAGGAGAAAGGATGCGAATAGCTGAAAGATAAAAGGTTAAGATGAAGATGAAAAGAATGGATGAAAAAAAGAGAAGTTAGTGAATTAATTAGAGAGAAAAGTGAGTTTTTTTCCTAGATGTGGGGAAGAGTGGTTTTCTTACATCTGAGGAGAAGCGAGGGAAGGAAAGAATAATAAATTCATTAATTAAACATAAAACTATAATATATAACATCATATCACTCAACCATTTTATTAATAAAACTAAAAGAGAATTAATTTAATTTAGTAATTAACATTAATTTTTATATTTAAATGACAAAATTGCCACCAAAATAGTAATGGAAACTAATGAATGGACAAAATTGAAACAAAAAATTTCTCCTCGTTCATTTCTAAGGCATACCACTATGAAAGGAAAGAACGCAAAATTTCCTCCTCCCTCCTCCTCCCTAACTCGACTACTTGATGTTGTGTGTTGGGACGCTGAGATAAAATTTGGTGTTCTTGAAGTCATCAAGAAGGGGATTGTAACCATCCTTCAATCTTGTCTTCGATGGCAATCCAAACTCTTCCATGAATGACGAAGTGTCAAGCTAGCACCATGATACAAACAGAAGTAACAAAAATAAGAATTTGACGGTAAAATCAAATCATCGTATACCTCGTTTGGTAACGATTTCATTTTTAGGTTTCTGCTTGTTAAGATATTCTCTTGATATAATCTTGATGCATACTGTATTTTTCATATTTCTTAAACAAACATTTAAATTCTTGAAAGAAAGAAGAAACACATGTAAAAATAGTTTTTCTTTTTCTTCTTCTAGTTTTCAAGGATTGGTAGAACGTGGATAGCAAAGCTAAAAAACCTACAAGTGAAAGTTGTGTTTAGCACAAGCATAATTCTAGGACTCATTGGTTATCAAACAAGGCCTGGTATTTCCACTAAAATTAAAAGAAATCAATAACAAAAACAAGATTTCAGCTTTGTTTAGCATCAAAGGTATTTATCTCTAATCGGCAAATTCTCAAGCATCAAGTGGCATATTTCTCGAGAGCCAAAATTTGTAGATGTTTTGAGGAATAATATATCAGCGCGTAGAACTTACAATTATTGTTCGCCTCTTTTTCCCTGACTTTGGCTTTTTATCTTCATGCAATTTCAGCCATCCAGAACAATAATGGTCAATCTGTTCCAATAATAGAAAGTCTGTGGGGAAAAAGATGTCAGCATCACCCTGCGATCAACCAAAATCATTTGAGTTCTTTTAAGCTTTCACTGTGGAAATGGCAACACTCGCTAGCAAAAAAAGAAGGCAATTGCTGGTGGCTTTAAGTTATCCAATAAGAGATTCTAATGATGGGAAAGATAAAAATAGAATCCAATTTCAAGTTTCTGGACCTTCAGGCTTGCATACCTTTGCATCTAAATAGCTTTCATAATCTAAGCTGCTTCCATCCGCCTGCGCACAATAAAACATAAACAATTGAAACTACAATCATTTTATGTTTTCATTTTCAGAAAAAAAACAAAACAAAACAAAAAGAAAAAAGAACAAAAATCGTTTTATGTAGTCGTGTATATTGCTCAATCAACATGGAGGCAGTTTTCTTAATGGTATAAATAAAGAGCATTTCGCAACTCTAAGATACTAAGCGAGTCCTGGAAGAATTACGGTTTTCTAAGGATAACCAGTAGCCATAGTTCATGGGCTGTTGAGCAGGTAACATGAAAGAGAGCAGATGGGAAAAGGGTGGCAAGTACCATCGATGAGGGTGATAAGAGCTTCGCCTCAATAGGCCCACAAATATTCTGGGTTGTTTCTGGGGGGGTGTTCGAGAGAGATGAGGATGACGCCACCGAAGAAAGGGAAAGGAAAAAAGACTCTGCCAATGTGTTACGATACCAAGAGAAGATTCAAACTCAGAGAAATTTATTGATTTGTATTTTAGATAATTGATTAACAGAATACAAGATGCCCATTTATAGATAGGTAAAGAATGAAAGAAAGATAATAAGGAGATAGATATGGTATCAGTTACAAAAAAAAGCTACTATAAAATAATATAGTCAAATCTAATATCATCCAGCAGATGTCGTGCAGCAGGAAGCTCAATCCTCGTCAACTAGAAGAAAGAACATACCTTGGTTGAAACTAACGGTGCTCTTTCACCAGCTATCCTCACATCGGGTAAGTAACTAAAGTCCGAGGCAATTAAAGACATCTTTGGTAGCACATGATGCAACACTTCGAGTAGACTCTGAGCAACGAGTACACAACACGAGTTAGTGAAATCTTGCGGGAGGGAGGGAAAAGGACTATTAAAGAGGTTCCTCACCAGGCAACCAGTTGGTAGCCAAGATCTTCTGGGTTTTGGAAAAGCTTTAGACCAAATGCCTTTTGCCTTTGATAATACACTGTTTTTGGTATGATCGTTTTCTTTGAAATTCACAATCTCTACACAACGCTTAATAAGAGGGTCTTGAATTGGCTTATACAATTCCACAAGTGATTCCCTGCAGCAATAGAGAAGTAGGATCAGCAATGACTAGAAAAAATTATCATGGGTAATAATAAGCCAAACAGCTTGTCGAAGACAATTTTAGTTCTCATCCATCACCCAAAACTCAAGAAAATCACATCAACAAGAACTAGAGAAGCTTCTTATATGCACTGTTCTTTCTTTTACTTTATTCCAAGTGCACCCGCGCACTCGGACCGGGGGGGGGGGGGGGGGGGGGGGGGGGGGTTGGGGGGGGAAGGGGTATGAAAGAAAGCATTAACTCTAAAACCTCCTTAGAAGATTTAAGGATGCCTTGAAAAGTCCTAGCATTTCTCTCCTCCCAAATCTTCCACAAAATAGCCCAGATGATACTAACCGTTCTTTGTCATTCTGGAAAGGATAATCGGTCAGTATAAATGATATGATCCATTCAAGGGAGTCACTGGGGGGCAACCAGGAAAAATTGAAAAACTTTAGTGACTTCCTACCAAAAATTAGCCACAAAAGGGGGCAAGAGATGAACAAGTGGCTGTGAGACTCGAACACTGTGCCTGTTGATGACTACAATTTGAAAAAGAGAGCCAGGAAGCTGCTTCAACCATGGCCAAAGCTGTTTTAACGATGCAGATGGGAAGAAAATGGCTATGGACCAGGCAATTAAAGTTAAAGTTGTTTATGGAACATCTTTGTTTCTATGACCTTGCTCGTACAAGACTTGTTGCATAGGTTGCAACTATGTCCTGGAATTCTAAAACCACCTTTGTTTCGTGAAGAATTTAAACCAATTCACATAAAAATGAAATAAGTGAACCCCTCGTCTTGCAAGAGATCTCTTTTGGGCAGATATGAATGATGATGCATACCTATCAAGTTGCTTTTCTACCCACACTTCCATCCACGAGGAAACCTGATTTTCTGAGTAAATAAGATCATGAGGAAGATTGTCTAGTACCTGTGCGAAATCAAAATTTTACTGGGTTAATGAAACATAAAAATCGACTCTGAGTCAAAAGTTGTCTCACATGAAGATGAAAAATACTTGCTCAACAAAGTCTTCGGTGACAATTTGTTACTAGATTATGGCTCATGTTTGATTAGGTGATGAACAATGAGCAATGATAGAGAAAACACAACCATGATGCACTATTTCATTATCAAAAAAAACATCTTGATTCCCATGTCTATATACATGCACATGCAATCATACGTCATTTAATTTTCAATTTACCACTATACTTGCTGACAGTTAAATATACAATTTAGCACTGTATTTTAGATATGTTTGGTTTAACTTTTCAAGTGCTTAATTTTTGAAACACTTTCAAAGTTTATTTTAAACTGTTTTTATAAAATGAGTTCTAAAAAAATTACGTTTCTGAAAAACATTTCTCACACTAGTCAATACAAACAAATCCCGTAAGTTTATCTTTATCTTTAACTCTTCTCCGTAAGTTTGTAATCAAGCATGGTTTCAGTTTCTCATGCACGATCTCCTCCTCTACAAGTGTAAGTGCCAGATTGACTAGTGCTAATTTTGGGGCCAAAAGGCAAATATATCAATCAAACATTTATTCCCTGAAATACAGACAAACATGGAAAAATAATCTATGAATTCTTTCGTGTTCACAACCTCGAAAGTATGTGAACTTTATGAAGATATACGAGATAAGGATGCGATATACCTCAAGCATAATTACCCAACATGGCTGCTCCTCCACATCTCCTGTTATACAAGGGGATGGATAATATTACAATTATATTGTAGAATCATAAAAACAAAATAATGTTTATGACTATCCACTTTACATTGGCATCTGCTAGATAAAAGGAAGAACAGCAAATAACACAGTTTAAACTTTACACTCATATCTACTATGGAATATCTTCTCCTCTCTCAGCTCCACACATGGGGGACTCTCCAACAAAAAAAAAATAACTGCCTAGTCCTTTCACCCATATATTCATCTATTCAACACTTCAAACTTAATGCTTAACCCCACACCCACCAACACACCACATAAGCACTAGTTTAGAGAAAAGAATGAAAACGTACCCCATCCTCTCAAGTCAACAGCATCACGACACTCTACTTTGAATTTTGATTGGTGACTACGAACCTCTCCAACAGTTTGTCTTTGTATCTCTGCTAATGACGGACTTATTTCCACTGAGCTACAGTCATATATATGTAATTTTCACATGAAACATGAGGACGGAATATTGAAACAAGAGGAGATGGGAAATTGTGAATTTTTCAATAATTTCTGAGATAAAAATCAACGTGTAGGTTTATATTATTTGACGAGTGCCAGTGAAATTATTGTTCATAATTCAAGAATAGAAAACCTTAAATACTAATCTTACATATTTTTATGATACAAACAGAACATAAAATTCTTTTCCTTTTCCTTGTGATGTATCTTATGATATCCGAATAATTGATTCACTAGCCAAAGTATTCATTAAGGCTGTTATATACTATGGTTAAAAAAAATCAACGCTGTGGAACGTCAATGTATACATATATATTCTAACAATTTAAGGTTAATGCATTGTTTCCTACCCCCCCCCCCCCCAAAAAAAAAAAAAAAACCACCACCACGACCAAACAAGACAAACAATTTATGGTCAATAAAGTATGTTCTTTGTTCTTTCTAAAAATTGCATTATAAAATATATGATCCTATACATATTGCGGAGGATTTTTATGGGAAAAATACAAAGTCTATAAGATTCCCTCTTTAAAAACTAACCCCCTTTCAGGCTTTCACAGAAAGAAAATTGTTGAAAGTTGTTCCTTCCCCCTTGGTTATATGGAGAGCACAAGGTAGATGTGCTATGCATAAAGTAATTCAGCCTAAAAGCTAGAAAGATATCCCAGCTTGGTGCAGGCAGCATAAGATTTTTATCATTTCATGGTAGAGAAAAAATGCAGCAAAACCACATACGTATAAGTCATATTCTTGTAAACTCTTGTAGGTGCATTCAACATTATGTAATCCATTATCCCCTTTGCACACGTTCCTGATCCTCCACCAATTTCATATATCTGTGGATGCACAAAAAACACACATGCACACAATCAAGCAGGCATAACATAATTAAAGATTAAAAATATAAAACATAACTAGTTCAACTTATTGAAGGCTCCTATTTTAAAAGAAGGTTATAACTAATTAATTGTTTGACTGCCCGCAATACCGTCTATGGAATATATGGACTGAAGAAACAGAATAAACCTATGAAGAAAAATATAGAGATACTTTCCAACCTCCTGATTTTGTTGATATTGGCGCTTCTTTATTTGTATTGTTGCCAATAAGGGGAAAGAAGGGGGAGATTTTTGTAAACATAAGGACTACACTATGTGAGGTCTTATGTACTTGCCCTCTACACTATGTCTGTCATTAATACAAAGTTTTTGCTTCCAACCCGGAAAAATTATAGCAAGGGAACATCCATATACATCAAGGAAAAATTCTGAATTCTTAATTCAAAATCCAAAATCAGTAACAAATTAGCAGTAATGGCTTATAAGTCATAACCATATATCTTATGCAATACTCACATAAAAAAAGTTCATAATTCTCAGAAACATTAGTGATGGTTCCTATTAAATAAAGAAACTTCATGTTTGGAGCTCTCATATTAAAAATCAATAAATCTCAACTTTTAGCTACTGTCGAATTACAGCAATAATTCGATTTCCCAGAGAACAGAAATCATTGAGTTTTTTTGGGTGGGACAGATCACCTCAACGCTAGAACAAAAGTATTAGTTATTTAGCACACAAGACAATTGAAGATGGAAAAACAAGATATTTGGATCGCATGCCTCCCCTAAGTGAGAAAAATACTGCAAAAAGATCCTGAGTGGATATAAAATTACTGTTATAGAACAAGAGAGTCAGAAATCTTACTTTTAGTGGAACGGAAAGGTTAGCAGTTCGCATGATTGCTTCAGCAATCCCATGGGCATACCAAGGCTACAAGGAAACAAAATTGCAAAATCAAAGACAATGAAAGCTGGCAGAGAAAATTGACCAATGAAATATTGAATTTATCAAGGAAATGACTTCTCATAAAGATAAAAGTAAATAAACAAATAAAAGGTTGAGAAAGGAAAATTTGATTCTACTCTCACCAAGGTCAAACAAAAAATTAACAAGGAAGAATCTTGAATATATTTTTTTCATGCTAGTTTAAACTCGTTTCTCAAAAAGACTGAGGGGAGGGAAGAATACTTCTTAGAACTCAAGGACACAGCAATTCTTCATGTAGAACTAACAAACCCAGTTTAAGTAAGGTCATATGAAGGAAAGTATACTCAATATGATCGTGGAAGTTGTCGATTTCATCAAAATAATAACAATACTCAATATCGAACCCATTAATACCATGGAAAACAAATATCTTATTCTCCACCAACATGAGCATAGTTTGACGGTTAAGGCCTCTCTTCTCCCCTCTAAGAGTTCATAGGTTCAACTCAACCATCCTTTACGAAGAATTTAAGGATTTAAATCATGAATTGAGAGCAATAAGTAATATCTCACGATATAATTTGATGGACACATTTCACGATATAATTTACTTATTTTAAAAAAAATATCCACTCTCACATTCATACCCTTCACCTTCAAAGTGCACATATACCACTTATGACTAACCATGCCTACTCTTTCACAGGAAACATGGTATAGAAAAAGTTTCCTGTCCCTTTTTTAAGCTTCGAAATACAGAAGGCAAAGAATCTTTAGCCAAAATGGATAAACTCCACAAGAGTTAGAATATAAACAAAGAAACTCTCCAATAACTTGGACAAAAGAAAAATGAAAATCTACAAGAAGATTTACTTAGGCTAGGAACGATATTCTTAAACCCTCCACAAAAATATGATAATTCGTTTCTCAAGCATAACAACCAAACAACAAAGTTTATGATTGCACACATGAATCTGTGCATGTGCGTGCATATGAGCGTGAGAGAGGTAGAGGAACCAATTGCCTTAAAAATCTCCACCGGAGTAAACCACGAAACGTCACTCTGCTTGTAAATTTTATCCAAGTATCTCATATAAGCTTTCCTGCCTAAATCAAGCACACAATTCAGTACATCAGGCAAACATCACAACAACGAAATCAATATTCTAATACGCTTCTTAAGAAATTAGCATCACAGTGAGTTAAGAGTATAATACAAAGCATTTAAAAGATTTCTACATATCAGAAATCTTGGAAAAGAACAATGTCAACATAAATTAGACAAAACAATAGAAATGGAAGTCTTGGAGAAGGTTACCTTCCAAAACATAAAATCAAATATATCATAGCCAAATAAACCCAGTACATCATTATTTAGATAAGTATTACTAAAATAAATTTCAATGCTAAAAAAGACGATCATTAAAAATTTGGGGTTTTCTGACACCTTTCTTTGCACTACTATCTAGCTGTTATTGGTTGCCATAGAGTGTGGCGAGGTGTGGATAGGGATCCAAGTCAGGTTTGAAAGGTTTCACATTTCTCTTTGGGCTATTTAGAATATTTTTTGTAATTATTCCCTAGGCAATATCTTACTTAGTTTGAACCCTTTCTCCAATGGCATTCTCTTGTGGGATTGCTTTTCATTCTTTCCTCTTTTCAATAAACAAAGAAATGTCATTGTTTGCCATTTCTGTACAAAAATATACATGCGTGATAACACAACTTTTAAACAATGTCATACCTTCAAGCTGATTGAACTTTATGCTGTGTTCAAGAACTCCAACTGAACGTGACCGTTGAGCGAAGTATCCATGATTTTGATCATATAACGTGGAATGTATGAAATCCCGAACCTGATAATAATTCATTCATAAATGAAATGCGGGGCACTAGACAAGAGTCGATCCTTAAAGAGAGAGAACCGAGTAATACTTACAAGAACCGGATCGTCACCTACGATGTGAGTAGAAAAAAGTGATCCAGATAGAAAAGACCAAGGTTGTTGACATGAAACCACTGCAACGAAAAAAATGAAGTATGAGAGAGAATTTTGCAAAATACATGGAAAGAGAAAAGAGAGCATACCTCTTGTGCAATGGAAGAACAACGAGAAATTTCTGGAAAGGAGCGCTAGTGACGCCATTCGCCGATGGATGGCCCAAACCTTGGGAAGAAATTCGCCCTAATAATTGAAAATAAGGTCTTTCTCATGTCAAATTTCTAATGCAATATAGTTTCAGGTCATATCATAAAATAATATATATTTAGATTTTACATAGAAAGCTTGAAAATAAAGATTAGGATCAATTAGTTATCTTCAAATGTCAAGATGCCACAACTATTTCCAAAACACTTCCTAAAGTTAACTCCACCTATTTACATTCCAAGGACTCCAATTCTCACTTCCATTATTAACTGGTATCATTTCCTCGTACTTTAATTTAGGCTAAAATTCCACTTTTAAACCATAACTTCAAACTTAAACTCTCAACACCATAAGCACCCAACTTTAAGTCAATCTTAGTGGATCTTTTAATTCCATACACTCTTATCTCAACTATTGATGATTTTTGGGATTTAGATCCATTATATTAACATGAGTCAAACAACCTTAAACACTTTCTAGATCACCTAAACCACTTTGTGTTTCGAACCTTATAAAGGTAACACCCAAACAAACTTCAAAGTTAATGGAAAACCCATTTTCAACCTCTAACATTCAACTCTAGGACCGAGTAGCATGGAAAATTTTAAAAACTTAATGGGCATTCTAAAGTTAACGAGAATAAGCATTGAACTTACTGAATAACACCTAAATAATCTTAAACTTTGCTGGAAATTTCTTCAAAATCCTTCCAATTTACAACCTTTCGTCCAAAACATTATGGGTAACATTAATTTCATGATAAAACCAAATGGGTAATCAAGAACTTCAAGACAACTCACTAAATTTACCTCCCTTATCAAAAGCTTGTCGAAATCGTCTCGACAGCACATTAACAGCCTTTCTAAACTCGAATCTAGCACATAAGACTATGGGTGATTAAATATTAACACCGAAACTCAATGGGTACTCAAGACCCACTCAAAGAAGGCTTAAAATCTTACCTAATTTGTGCCAAACTCTCGATTTCGAGCTTCCAACTGGCTGGACAGCGACTCAATCTTTTCCAAAGTTCAAATCTAACATTAAGGTGTGTTTGGGAGAAGGGTTGATTTAGAGAAGAGTTAATGTTATGATAAAACTAGTGTTATGTTAAACCTAGTTTTATCATAACCCTTGTTTGGGGGAAGATTTAGAAACGTAGTTTTATGATAAGAGGTGTTTGGGGAAAGAGTTGTGTGGGAAGGGTTATGATAGTGTTATGAATAAGATGTGTTTGAGGGAGGGGTTATGGGGATTTTATGATAAGATGTGTTTGGGGGAAGGGTTAGGTGGGTAGGTTTATGTGGAATTTATGAAAAAATTTATTTGGGGAAAGTGTTATATGGGTTGGGTTAATAATTTTTTTATGTAAGTATAATATTTTTAAAATTAGATTGTAAATATGATAAAAAAATTATTGCATAATTTTTTATGAAAGCGTCGAACCCGTCTTATTGCAAATAATTTATTCTATGTGTAATGTTATTAAATTAGTAAAGACAGTTGTCCAATTTCGAATTAATTTATGAACATATTGTGAAAATTTTATTAAAAATCATTATTTAGAAATACAAATTAATTGTTTGCTATTTGTAATTAGCGATAGCGACGTCCCCCTATTTTGAACATATATAATTACGTGGTATAACGCCTGCGTGAAATTTTGAAAGTTTATCCAATTGCAAATTTAATTAAAACCTTATCTACAGACGATTATGAATTGTTTGTTACGAATTTGCAATTTTATTTTATTAACTTTGTAACATAGTTTGACCTCTCATTTATATGTTTGAATTGATGGTGGTAAGGAGTGATGTAAATTGGTATTTATTATGAAAAGTATAATTTTACATTAGCTAATTTGAAAAATACATAGATTACTATGTTATATGTTAAACATTTCCGTTATACTAATTTACTTACATTATATAGTACTTAATTGCATGATATGAAGATAGACGAAAGTTGAAAAACATATTAATATTGCATATGTAAAAACTAAGTAAAGAAGATATTTAAACTACATAATGTATACACATTAGAAACCAAATGTAGTTTAACAAAACGTTCATAATACATTCATACAAAACCCATAAAAATAAATTATAAAAAAATATTGAAGTTCGTAACAATAGAAAATAAATTACGATCCTTAGTGTAAGTGACCATAATATATGAAACAAAACAATTGAATGCCTACAAATGGCAATTACAATAGTACCTCTTAGAAGAGTATACTTGTAAATGGTGAGATCATGCATAAGATAAACATCATTGTTAACATTTGTACATAAGACAGAATATAGAAGAAAAAATATTTGAAAGAATATTACGTATACATACCTTCAATGATTACCAATACGACCTGAAATCAACATTGAATGACTAAAGGCATTAATACTCAACATGGAAAGTTTAAGAAAATGTTTTTTAAATTGGTAGCCTCAGAGTTTTGAAATCCATTCAACATAATGAATGAAATTTCATAGTAGTAGAAACATCAAAAGTGAATGGAAAAAAGACAAAGAAGGATATAACGTAAACATCAATACAACAGACGAAACAAGTTGTAACGCCCCAAATATTCAAGGTAATTTTATCATTTTATGTTAATTTTCGGGAATTTAAAATTGTTGGTTTTAAAGAGGGAAGAAAAAGAAATCGAAGTGTGAATTCCTTTTTATATTATAATATGGTGTAAATTAATATAATAATAATATAATATAAATTATATAATAATAATTATTAATTATATTATTATTATTATTATTTATTATTATTATTATTATTTAATATATATATATATAATAATGTTTTTTTAAAAAAAACCCTAACCCGCGCGCGCCTCCTTCTCCCCCCCGACTCCTCCTTCTTCTTTATCTTCAGTCCCTTCACGAAGTCGCCGCCGCCGCCATCTCTCCATCCATTTTTTCTTCAGCACTCGCCGCCTCCGTCCCCGTCTCTAACTTCGTCCCTCATTCAGTCGTTGTCGAGTGAAGCAAAGAGCCGTACCCGAGCTGCGACTCCAAGCCGACCCGAGCCACGAATCCAAACCAAGCTGAGTCGCGTGTTGAGCCAAGCCGCGAGCTAAGCCAAGCCGAGCCGAGCAATGATCCAAGCCGAGCCGAGCTGCGATCCAAGCCAAGTCGAGCCACAAACTAACCAATCCAAGCTGCAAGCCGAGCCGAGCCGATCACCTCCAAGCCAAGCCGAGCTCCCTGTTCACCAAACCACCTGAGCCTTCTTTCCTCCACCTCGGGTCATGGTGAGCCTTCGGTAAGGATTATTTGAGTAAGTTTCCTAATGTTGCTATAACCAATTCGAGTTTAGATTTTGGAATAAGACATGGTCTTACCTTTCGTTCCTTGAAGGTATTACGGAGTTGACGCTCAAATTCTTGGGTTCCGCGGCAGGCTTAATTGGAGATAGCTCTCCTTTACTCGGGTAAGTCAATGGATGTTGCTTAGGACCATTTAAAAATGACTTTTACTAGTGTCATCGTTTAAACCCTTGTGATTTCGTTTAGGTGGATTCGTTGAGCGTGGATTCGATCAAGGGGCATAGCCAAGTTCAGGTATGGGATTTCTTACTATTGGACCTCGGATCGAGGCTGGAAATATAGTAATCCACAGGAGATTATACGTTAGTAACTGTACTGAATGAATTGACGCATGTTTGACTAATACATATCTCTTATATGCTCTTGTCTGATTAAAGGTAGCGTGACCGCTAGTTGTAGCTTGTGTGCCATCGTGTGAAATGAGTTGTTTACAGATAGACACCGATGCTTGGATGTTCTGTGTATTGTAGTTATGTTAATGGGCTACATTGTGAACTGGAATTGTATGTCAGTGGACTTTAAAGTCTTAATGTTAGGTATGTGGTGGTCTATTGTCCGGATATTGGTTATGGAGTTATGTCGTGGAAGAACTAAGAGTTCGATTATGATTTGACTAGTTGACTGGATCTAAAGAATGTCACAATAATGTGTGAATTGGATATGTATATAGCAACTGATGATATAGTTGTTTAAACCTATACTGTCTGATTGACGAAGCCTATGACGAAATTGTTAGTATGAACGTTGTCGGAGTGTGACTGTTGTAGACAGTTTAGTATGGACTGAGGGGTAATGGTTAGCTTCATCTATGGGGTATACCTTACTGATATGTGTATCCTTCGGGATCACTAGACTGATACGTGCATCCTTCGGGATCACTAGACTAATACGTGCATCCTTCGGGATCACTAGACTGATACGTGCATCCTTCAGGATCACGAGACTGATGTGTGCGTTCTACGGAACCACTAAACTGTTTTTGTAGGGTACCCCTAAATAGGAAGTTAACTGTTATTCCCTAACGGGCCCAGTAGTGGGTCCCTTACTGGGTATATCTTATACTCACCATTTTTCCTCTTTAACTTTTCAGGTAAGGGTACAACGAGGGGCAGACCGACAAGGGGCAAGAAGGATGCGTGAAGGCCATATGGACGCGTCTTGTTTTCTTTATGCTTCCGCTGATGTATTTTTGCTACTCGTTATTTTCATTGTCAGATCGAGTCACGGTTAGAATATTTGGTTTGTGATTTTGTGTTTGATGATTTGAGCACTGTATTTTGGAACTCTCGTGAATGTGATTAAAATAGGGCCCGAAACTGCTTTTGTAATATTTTAAAATGTTTTTAATGAATCGTAACCGGTCCTTTATGAGTTTGTGTGTTTCATGGTCGAGTCTTAGTACTGAGTAGTGACCTCAGTTTAGTCCGGAAAGTTGGGTCGTTACACAAGTACATACAAAAGAGTGCCTAATTGAGGAAGTATGAAAAGGCATAAACAAGGCATAAACATAGGTCGCCAAACAGTGCAGAAACATACATTTTTCCAAAGAGTACAATACAGATTAAAGGACATGATATTCATGACAATTTGGAGGCCACTATATTGAATACAATTGGGACAAAAATAGACAATAGATATATGTGAAAAAAAATTGCATAAACCAGATTTCATATGAACCAAATCAATGAATGAAATTGAGCAAAAAAAATTTCAGAAATCTATCATCGGTTGACTACTCATCATCGGCTGTGTTTCAAAAAGAATAATGAAACAGAAGTATACCTCCCTACCATGCTCGGTACGACCAATTGCCCGGCGAAGATAAAGCATCAAATATGTTCTACATCAGTCCAGGGCAAGGTCGAACGACAAATTGAACACCGAGCGGCAAGGAAGGATTGCTTCAAGGGTAACACGCACATGCGTGTTCACACAGAACATACAAAGAAATTCGAAAATGGTTTCGGTTTGGAGGCAGCGCCGGTGGAGGGCTGCCTTTAACAAACCTCAATCCGTTTTCGAAAGTGAGAGAGACGGATGAGAGAGATCAAGATCGAAAACTTCCATTCCGTGTATGAAACCATTTTCGAAAATAATGGGGATAAGCAGATTTTTGGGATAAAAGAACAAAAAATAAACAAAAAATACAGAAGCTTTCAAAAACGTAATACAGACAATAATGGAAGGCGCAAGTGAACCGAAGCCGAAAAGAAGAAAAAAATTTCACCAACGGAGCCACAATGACGGAGGCGTAAACACGGAGGCCTCAATTGAACGTAATACACGGTTGAAAGAAGGCGGTAACATGGGTTGAAGGAGGCGGCAACACGGGTTCAACGAGGCGCAACACATATTGGAAAGGAAATTCGGTAGGGGGTTTTAAAGAACTTTTTTTTATGAAACTAGGGTTTCCATAAACCATGGGCCAAACGAGGGTTAGGGTTGGGCTAACCCAAGCCCACTGTGCTAACCCTAACCCCAAACAGCCCCTAAAATGTAATAGATATTGGTAAACTCAAGTCTAAACTTAACGGTTATTTCAAATATTTATAGGAACTCAATTGAAACAATGAAATTTTACCCTAAAACTCAAGAATCAAACTTTCAGCGACAACGCATCGATAAGACAACAGAGATTCGACCACTAGCACACCGGAGGCTCAATCAATATAGGGACAGACAAGACAACTAGCTCAACACAGTACTCAGGGGTAGCGTGCAAGACAAACAAAATCTGACAGCCAGGAGTTGGTGAACGTCTTCCAATCGGCAGACTGTAGCTGATTAGAGAAGGAACAAAGTACCACACAGATCGGCAAGCAACTTCGATCCCATGCGGCGAGAGTTGGTGGCGGTGCGTTTGGCTGGTCGACGTTCAGTCGCAGTAGCCGTCGGCGTATAGCGGTGGAGAGATTGAGAGTGATGGCGGCATGAGGGGGAGGTCGACAATGAGAACTTTTGTCGGGACGGGCACATGTTCCACGAAGAATTTTATTTTAGTTTTATATAAGAATACTATTTTAAAAATCTTTAATTTTGTTTTATGTGTCAATCTCAACAGAGATTGATTATAAGATTCTAACTAAATTTTTAAAAAACTATTAGAATAAAATTTTTCGATCTCTCTCAATCGAGTGCGTCATCAAGATAGTGCACTTTTTATTAAAAGTTTGAAAATAAAGGGATATAGCAAATGATCGAAATACCCCTAGAATACCAAGCGTTTGATATTTTCACAAAACGTGCTAATCAAAAATTTCTCATTTCATTAGAGAACTAAGCAAGAACACTCCAAAAATTTTTCGAATTTCCCTAATTCTTACTTCCCCAAATTAGAGAAGCCATCCTCGAATTCAAATTCGTCAAGGTGGGTTACTTTGTTTTTAGTTTATGTTTTTAGTTTTATAGTTTGAAATTTAGGATGGATGGGAAACTCGGTAGTTTTGGTGTTCTGATATAGTTATTGTTGAGTTCATATGAGTTGATGTTATTGTTTATCGTGAACTCATTCGAAGAATCGAAGAATCTCAGCTTTTTCATGAATCTTGGTATGTGAAAATGATGAATCTCGTCTGAGATATATGAATTTGCCCCAAGATTCGTTGAAGAAGTTCCGAGATCAGAGGAGTTTCACATGCATTTTGTAGGGTAATCTCGAGGTCAATTTCACCCGAGATTGGATCGAGATTACTACACAAAATACATGCAAAACCCTAATCTTGTGGCATCGCTATGCAATTTTGCCCAGTTCTATTAGTTATTCATGTAATCTCGATTATTAATGTCTCGAGAATGCCATAAGATTAACCCACATAATACTTACTTTGTTAATTTAAAATAAAAAGAAGAAGAATAAGAAAAAAAAAGAAATGACCTTTATGCTCTCATTTCAAAACCAAACTTCAACTTTGGCCATTTTCTTAGTTTTTCCATCACTTGTTAAATTTTCTAATCATCACCAAAATAAAATTGATTCTAAAATTTTCTCATCAAAATGATTCAATCCATAAAGAATTTAAACTTGTTTTTCACAACTTAGGAAATATTAATGTAACGCCCCGAAAATCCGAGGTAAAATTTTCTCGTTTATGTAAATTTTTCGGAAATCTAAAATGTTGGTGTAAGTTGATATAATAATAATATAATACTAATTATATTATTATTATTAATATTTATTTTATTTATTATAATATTAATATTATAATTGTTATTATTATTTAATATTATAGTAATATAATTATTTTAAAACAAAAACATTATCTTTATCTAATATTAATTTATTTTATTATTTAATATTAATATTTTTATATATTATTATTATTACTTTATATTATTATTATTATTATTATTATTATTTTATAATTATTAAAAATGTGCATATATATATATATAATAAAAAAAAAAAACTTTTTAAGAAAACCCTAAAGAGGCACGCGAACGCACAGCCCCCCCCCCCATCCATCTTTTCTTCTTCCTCCTTCCTTCACCCGACGCCGCCACCCACCGACTCCATCTCCTTCTTCTTCATTTCTGCATCACCGTCGGCTTCTTCGTCTCCAGCTCGGTTGTTCTTCACCGCCCACGCGTCTCCGTCTTCTGCCCGCGAACGGCCAGCCGTCGACAGATCCCTTAAATCGGACATCCGATTGTTCGCAAGCCCGTCATCTCTAATACTCTCTCCGTCTCGTGTACCCGGTGGCCGCCGGCCGCTTCTACCCTCAGTCGGGCGGGCCGCACCTTCTTTTCCGTCGCGGTGCCGCCGTCAGTCATCCGCGAAACGCAACCATCGCGCCCGTAGCTTTGTGCCGTACCCGACCCGAGACCCAATTCCAGCCGCGGGCGCCAGCAATCCCAACCGCGTGAGCCGAGCCGAGTGAGCCGCGTGAGTCGAGCCGAGTGAGCCGAGTGAGCCGAGCCGAATAAGCCGGGCGAGCTGAGCCGCGAGCCGAGCCGAGCCGAGCCGAGAACCAAGCCGAGCCGAGCCGAGTTGAGCCGAGCTGTGAGCCGAGGTCAAGCCGAGCCGAGCCGAGAGTGAGCCGAGCCGTGAGCCGAGGCCAAGCCGAGCCGAGCCGAGCCACCTAAGCTTTCCTTCCTCCACTTCGGGTCACGGTGAGTCTTCGGTAAGGATTTGTTTTGATGAATTCCCTAAGGTTGCCATATCCGATTCGAGTTGATTATTGGAATAAGCTTTGACCCTATCTTTCACCCCTTAAAGGTAGTAAAGAATTGACGTTTAAGCTCTCGGGTTCCGCGGCAGGCTTGGTTGGAGATAGCTTCCTTCTTTCCTCGGGTAAGTCAACGGATGTGCTTCGGACCTTCTAAAACGACTTCTACTAGGGTCATCAACTAAAACCTCCGTGTTTTCGTTTTAGGTTGAGCTGTTGAGCGTGGATTCGATCGAGGGGCATAACCGAGTATCAGGTAAGGGTTTTCCTACTACTGGACCTCGGGTTGAGGCCGGAAACGTAGTAATCCACAGGGGATTACACGTTAGTGACTATACTGAATAAGTGTATCTGTGTTGACTGTTAAACACTGTTATTATGTTTCTGTCTGATGTAACTGAACTGCAACCGCTAATTGTAGATTGAAATTTTAGATTGATGGACGTTGATCATGGGATTAGACGGGGAAGGACAGTGAGTTCAGTTGGTTATTTAGCTGTTTGAGTCTTGGGGCTCTTCCATAATGGTATACGAATAGTTGACGCGTATAGCAACTGAGGGTGTAATGGTTTAAGCTTATACTACCTGGCCAGTAAAGCCTTTAGGGAAATTGTAAAATGATTGATGATTGTGGTATGACTGTGGTAGACGATTTAGTACAGACCTGTGACTATTGGTATGTATTTTGTCAGAATATTTGACTTGTGCTTTTGAACTGATGACTTGAGTTTTTTATTTGAGACTTTTTATGATTGATTTAAAATAGGGCCCGAAACCGTCTTTTTGTAAGATTTCTAATGTTTTTAATGAATCGTAACTGGTCCGTTTTAAATTTTATGTTGAATGGTCGAGTTTTGGTATTTGGTAGTGACCTCAGCTTAGTCCGGAAAGTTGGGTCGTTACAATTAATGTAAACAAAAGGAGAGTGAAATGAGTGCTTACAAAAAGCAGAGAAGAATGAAGCGAACGGACACTTGTCAGCAAAGATAAGTAAAAGTCAGATGAAACAATGAGAGAAAGGGAAAAAAGATGAGGTGATTGGCCTCGATTTCGAAGCACAGGATTTTAAAGTCGAATGAAAAGTGGTATTCAACTTGCATCAGCACCTTCTGAATTCACTAATTTATTCCAGGGAATCATAAGTGCACTTGATATTTAATACTCATACTAGCTACTTGATGCTCGATACTTTATGCTCACTATTTTATCATATGCTATATGTTATATACTAGATATCCCATCATCGATACTTTGATATATATACTAGTTACTTAATATTTGATACTCAATATTTAATGTTTTGGATTTTATTTATGTTATATATGTTTGTCACTTGATGCTCGATTCTTAGAGAAACAGAAAAAAAAGAGTATAAATGTTTAAAAAAAATGAAAGAATAATAAATAAATAAATAAATACAAAAGAAAAAAGTATTAATAAAAGGCAAGGAAAAGATCATTAAAAAAGAAAGAAGGAAAAAAACGAAAAAAAAAAAGACTACTATCGTTTGATCTCTATTAAATAAATTAGAAAATAAATTAAAAATATTGAAAATAATTTTATATTAAAAATAATTAGACAATATTTAAATACATACCAAATGACCTACAACAGCTCTCAATTCGAGTGATACACAGCCTCGTAATATTTTTATGTTAATGGATGTATTCTCGAGTTACATCACAATCAAATTACCCAATCGAAGGCCCTATAGCAACAAACCTTATGCAATTTAGTCATCACATTACCAAATGTGCATCTCTATCGGACCAATCAGCAGTCGAGTGAAACATCTTGTTTGAGACCAAATTGTAAGTATTACAGTCGAGTGAAACATCTTGTTTGAGACCAAATTGTCTGATTGTTCTATCAGGATGATGTCACTCACCGATGTGAAAATATATGAGATGACTGACCGTTTACCATATGTTGGAACTGTTCGTACATAAATTTGGCAAACTATCAATGATAACTTTGTACGCTCCTAAATAATCTGAAACAAAACATATTATATTAATTAAATAATATGAAACTTAACATTCAAGTTCCACAACAATGTACTTGGTCAAGTTGAATATCAAGTATGTACCTGTATTGAGACACTACATGAGTAGTTGACCTAGTCATACAGAATCGATCTCTCCACCTGTATTGTTCAATTAATATTTTAGATTTTAAATGTATTATGTATAAAAAAATTATGGTTAATCTAAATTAAATTAAAATAACATACCTTGAACCATAAGCTCGTTCGTGTAATTGATGATCATTGACATGTTGGAGTTGTGGAACCACTATTAGGAATCGTCCCCAAACCTATATTTGCAAGAGTATTAATGGTACGACAATTTTACGAATACCTTGTTTCAATACCTTATATAACTGTCTATACAATCATGCTAAATAGGCTCCACCCTATGAATACCATCCCACTTCATGTAGATTAGCTAAGATCGACTGGAACATTAGGTGCACATCAGAATGCACTACATATTTTTACCTTGTGTGTTATGAAATTAGTAAGGCCAGTTGACAATAACACAGACAAATCATTAAAAGAACAAACATAATTAAGCATCCAATTATTGAAAAATATTACAGATCCTAGCCTCTAGCAGATAGATAATAGGTAAATAACCTTAGGCAACATTTTGTATCATTATAACTATTACGATATTGAAAAAAAAAAACTAAGCAAGAAAAAATAGGATACTTAACAAAGAAAATTTTCGGCTTACCATTTAGACCTATAAAGTATATAACTCTCCTCATTTCCCTTATTTATTCTTGTAGGCGTACGAAATGGGGTTTGGAGGTCACTTCTCTCAGTAGTCAGGAAGAGTTCCAGAGGAAAGCTAAGTGTTAGAGTTAGATGTATAACTGAAAGAAAAAGAGGAAGCTAGTAGTTTAGGGAGTGTTTCTTCCCCATTTTTGAATAGATTCAACAAAGTTTTTCATCAATAAAAACTCATGTATACAAATAGAGTATCTTAATTGAAGAACGAGTCAAATCACTCTCTCTTCATGAGATTTTTCCTATTGTTGGATGAAACAATGAAAAGTTGAAGAAACGTTCTTTAGTAGCATCTTGGATCAAAAGTGTGTTCGTACGAGATCTTTCATGAGTCACTTCAAGTGGTAAGAAAAGACGAATCATATAAGTTAGTAGTCTCCCTTTTATTCTCTGTCGAGGAAGGGGAATTCATAGGAGATTGGGTACCGTTCTAATTTAATGACTTTAAAACTTTACTTTGATTCAATTTAATGTTTTTTATTTGAAGACAATTTTCTTCCTGCACTCGTTAATTATTTTGACCTTCGTGTTAGTGAAACAAAAAAATATTGATATGAAAATGTTGCATAGTTTTATATGATTTTCTATGATGCTATTTCTTTTGACTTGTAGTAATTAGTAAGGGTGTGTTTGGTTTAATGCGTTAGTTCTAATTTATGTATTGTAGTAAGCGTTGTAATAATAACTTTTGGTTTAATGTGATTTTATATGATGATATCAATGTGAAAAAAAATAATTAAACCTAATTGTTAGGGTTATTTTAGACCTAACATTATTAGACTAATTTTTCCCAACCTTTATCCATTTATTCACTAAAATATCAATTTGATGCAGAATATGAAACTTCACCCCGATACGAGTCCAACGCCACTGAAATCACTTAAATCGGAGTTATAACGAAGAAGACCGGTCAAAAACAAGTTCAAAGGTAAAATCGAGAAATTGCAAAAGATCGGACAAACCAGATCGCACTACGTGGCATCACCAGATCACGCCACGTGTCCGCCTCGAAGTCACATGTTCAAACCCCAGGCGCGCCCCTTTTTTCCTTTCATTTGTTTGCACGACTCGAAATCCAACCCGGCAACCCGATCTGCGAATCGGTTTGCGACCCACGTGTCCGCCATGTGTCGAGTCCTCGTCCCCGCGCGCCTCTCCCCTGTGTGAGTTTGAATCTCAACAACTGAAATTCTTTTTTTTTCTCTTCAATTGGGTCAACCTAAGACCCGACCCAAGCCCATTTGTGACCCAATTCATCATTTTCCCTAAAATTAACTGCAAAATGACAGTTTTTTAAACTAATTCCACTTTTTTCTCCCATTTTCCATTCTATAAAATCCCTCATAGTTTTTGGGCGAAAGATAAGAAATTCCAATGTAAAAAATCATCTTTCTCGTTCAATTCTTGTAGCAAATTCTTGAAATTTTATCAATAAAATATTACTTTTGTCAAACAAATGGATTTTTTCCTCAACATCTCTTCAAGAATTTCATCAATATTCATGCGCTAAGGTAAACTTTTGAGACTTTTTATTGGGTTAAATGACCATGTTTTCTTTGAGAATTAAATTCCTTTCTATATTTTTTCAATTTTTTATTTGATTTCTTGTTTCCCTTAGCAATTTCTTTTGAAATTTCAATAAAACAAATAATTTTTTCCCATCAATTTTTCATTGAAATTTCTTTACAAACTCTTAAAGTGCTGAACTTAAATTTCGATTTGCAATGGTTTGTTATGATGAATTAATTGTTGAGATTGTCTTTAATTTTCTACTAATTGATTCTTGCATAACAAGTTTGAAATGGGCATTAATTTTGCTAAGGGTAGTGGTTATCCCCTCCTTAGCAAATCTTGAATAGGATAAATTTGCCTCAATTTGAACATGCTTTGGTTGCTGAAATTGCTCATGTTTTAATAGAGATTTGGTGACTTTATTTTTGTAAAAATTTCATTCTTGCATATTCAAGAAAAGATTAATTGATCTTCTTTCTTTTTTAATGATAAGAAACATGGTAATTGCCCAAGAAAAAGTCCCTCTACTAAACTTGTAAGAAAAACTTTACTTGAATTACTTGTTGTCACTAATCATCCCTTAATGCATGTTCTTCACTATAGTTCAAAAATTACTTCCACAAATCCCCCCTTTTTGTGTTTCTAATTTTCTTTTAGATCCTGATGCTACTAATCGACCTTGTCTGTGAATCTTGAAGTTTTGAATCCATCTTGAAGTTTTGAATCCTAAGTGCTCTCTAGGGTTCGACACGCTTCTTCCCCATACTACTCTTAATTTCCACAAAGGTAAGAAGGGTTAAAAAGATAACTTTGAAAGGTAATTGAGGTAATCCCTAACCCTCATATTTCATCTAGTCTTTCTCTATTCTTGTATTCTTTTATTTTAGACTAGAAATAAATTCTTGTTTTGCATACTTACATCCATAACAACCCATCATTTTGATAACGACTTACCTCAAATAACATCCTTTCACTAATCAACGAATCAACGAAAAAAAAACAACAAATCAATTGAAATTTCTCACAAATTAAACCTAAAGGTGCAACGTTTGAACAAAATAAATGATCGAACCTCGTTATGTTTTTTGTCCAAATTTAGAATAGCGAAAAGTCCACAGGTTGAATTAAAGTACGATGAAGAAGAATACGATGAGGCCAGACAAAGCTCCATAACAATAAATCTTCTGTGATTTAGTCATTGCATTACCAAGTGTGCAACTCTATTGGACCAATCAACATTTCTCAGGTCAATGTTGTGCAGAAGTGTCATTATTACAGTCGTGTGGAACATCTTGTTTGAAACTAAATTGTCTAATTGTTGTCTCAAGATGATGCCACTCACCGATGTGAAAACATATGAGAGGACTAACCGTCCACCATATGTCGCGACTGTTTGTACAGAAATTTGGTAAAATATCAATGACAACTTCATATGACTCCCAATAATTTAAAACACAACATATTATATTAAAAAAATGATATGAAACTTAACATTCAGGTTCAGCAACAACGTACGGGTCAAGTTGAAGATCAAATATATACCTATTCTATGACACTACATATGTAGTTGACTTGGTCACACAAAATCGATCTCTCCACTTGTATTGTTTAATTAATATTTTAGATTATATATATTATGTATAAAAAATTATGGTTAATATAAAATAACATACCTTGAACCATAAGCTTGACACGTAGGAGTTGTGAAACCACAATTGGGAATCGTTCCTAAGTCCATATTTGTAAGAGTATTAATGAACCATCAATTTCACGAATACCTTGTTTTAATGTCTTACATAACTTTCTACACAATCATTCCAAATATGCTCCATTAGGGTTGGGTTGGCAAATCGAATGACCCAAGAATCATTCCTAACCCAATCCTAATATTTGTTAATTTGGTTGGGTTAGGTTATCAGGTTGTATAATTGTTTTTTAATACCTAATATAACACCATATTCATCCACACATCAAAAAACATCCATAAAATTTAACAATAATACAATAATACTTAACAAAGTTCTAAAATATCTAGGACTACTTAAGAAGAGTCAAATATGAACAAAACTTCCAAAATCCAAAAACATTCCAAGCATCATACTATAAAAAATTAATATTAATATAAATATATATGATATCATTTATTTGGGTTGGGTTTGGTTGAATGGAAATTTTTAAACCACAACTCGTGACTCAATCCAACCCAAAAAAAAAAAAAATAATAATTAAACCCAACCAAAATTTTAAAATATGGGTTAGATAGTACGGGTTATTCTTACACCTCCAGTGTTTTTAAAGGCTCAAGGTGCACTAAGGTGCAATGGTCTTTTGGAGCTTAGGTGCAAGGCGCACAAAAAGGCGTGGGCTTTTTTTTCATGAGGCGCACTATATATAAAGAGTATATATATACACATATATATCTACAAAATTGAAAGAAGCAACAATATATAAAATATAAGTAAATAACCAAGGTTGAAATGAGAATTAACTCCAACGTATAAAATATTATAATATTAGTTTTCTACCCAAAAAACAAAACACAACAGAAAACTAGTCAGTATTCAACAACAATCAAAATAAAAATTCATTTGTAAAGATCACTAAATTGATCCTTGTCTTCATTCATTCTTTCGTTGGACTTATAGCCATCGGTATCTTCTTCCATATCAAAGTCATCCAAATTTACTTATTTGAGTGTGGGTTGTGTGGTAGATGAGGATGAACATGAAACATCAGTGTTTACTCATGAGGTACTAGCTCTAGAATAGTAGGTTGGTTCTTTTGCTACGGCAACTCTTGAAACATCACCTCACATTAAAGTATCATCATCAAATACCAGCTCATCCTCCTCCTCAGAATCATCATCCAATCTTCCAATCAACCATTCGTTACTATCATCAATATCTTTTAAAGAGATGGGGTCGACAATATCACAAAGGTTGTATCAACGTTTTAATGCTCTATTGTATTTGATGAACATTAAATCAATCAAATGACTTTGAGCAAGCCTATTTCGTTTCTTGCTATGAAGCTGCAAAATTAGAAATTTGATTCTCATTCTCAATGTACTTAAGGAGAGGAAAGCTAACCTACTCAAACACACTTCAATTACGTTAGCATCTAGAAGCTCTACAAGTAAGACCTAAAATTCTCACAACAAACTTTTTCAAGTTTAAAGTTGATTGCCCAAAATTATCACACCTTTCCATTATAGGAACAAACAAAAAATATATCTTAATAAAATAACTTATTGCTAAGTATGTTGAGTAATTGTTTAGTTGAAATTTACCTGGAAATATTTTATCCCTTTGTCTGATTGCTAAAGGTTGTTTGAACAATGCTTCAACTCTCTTATACTTGCTTAGTTCTGCAAGTATTTCGTCTTGTACGTCCAATGAAGCAACCATTTTTGTTATACATGAGTAGAACCCATTAACTATTTCATCATCCTCTTGGATGTTAGGATTTGAATAATAGAATGACGGGTTTAAATAATACCACATGATGAAATGTCCTTGTATCAATTATGGTGAAATGTCTTATCTTCTATCAATTATGGTGAAATGTTCTTGTATTTTTCTTCATTATTATCGAAGGATTTAGCAATAGCTTCTATAGCTCTATCCATGACCTCATAAATATATCACATAGGTGGCTTCTTCTCGCCATCAACCAATCTAAGAACTCAGACTAGTAGGTTAAATACTTTAAGAGCAAAAACAATTGTAGTCCAAAAACTAGCCTGAACTACTCACCTCCCTTGTTGCTCCTTGCTCAATTTGCTATCCTTCCATTCATCTGGAGTAAACATCTTCTTGAGGTTGTTCTTTTGAGAATGTATACTCAATAATGTAATGCAGGTAGTAGCAAAGCAAGACTTAGTTGGTCTAAGTAACTCCTTTTAGTTAGTTTTAGTTAGTAAACCGTCACATCATGTTTAACAATATAAGATGAATGTATATGAAATTGCTAATCTCCATGTCTCTTTTAAATGCTTTGTGAATATTGGAGATCTTGTATATATCCTCCAACATCAAATCTAAACAATAAGCGGCACATGGAGACCATATTAAATATGGTCGCTTTGCTTCTAACAATCTCCCTATTAACAAAGAAAATAAGTACACGATTAGCATAAAACTCAACTAAATCTAACAAATTAAAGGTGTAACTTGTAAGTAGTTTAGATTCTTACCTATCATCACATTTGCTGAGACACTATCAGTAACTACTTGTACAACATTTGCTTCTCCAATGCGATCTACAAAATTGTCAAGTAACTCGAACAACTTCTTTCCATCCTTCACATAAGATGAAGCATCGATAGACTCAATAAATATGGTGCCTTTAGGACTATAAAATAAAACATTAATTGATGTCCTATTTATTCTATCAGTTCATCCGTAAGCCATAATAGTGTATCCAACCTTAGTTCACTCTGCCTTATGGCTCCTTATCAACTCATTTGTTGCTTATAATTCTTTCTTCAAACATGAGACTATCAACTCATGATATGATGGTGGTTTCAATCTAGGATCAAATTGCCCACTTGACTCAATCATAGGGGTAAAACTATCATATGTGCAAGCATTCAGAGGCACTCCTACATCATAAAAACATCGAGCTATTCTTTCAATGGTGTGCTTCCTCATTTCCTTCTTGTACGCCACATTCCACAATGTTTGTTTTCAAAGTTTGTTTTCCTTTGTCGTTCTTTCATTTTGAACCACAGTTTCTAGGTTGGGAATAAAAAATGCATCCATTGGACCCTTTTGTCTTGGCTTCTTTAGCTCGGGCTGCTTGGTGTTGCTTTTTTATTTAAACTAACACTCCCTTCATCTTCATCCTCGATACTGTAATCTTCTACATCAATGTCCACAATCAAATTTCTTTGTTCTTTAATCTCCTTTTTTCTTGAACATGTACTCTTTAATTTCTTCCTTCATGTGATTCGAACATTTTCTACCAGCTGTGACATTTCTATAACAACCAACGAGGTATTGCTTCATTCTATATACCCCTCCTTTTGTTATTTTCAAACAAAATCCACAGACAAATGTATTTATATCTTGGTCATTTTCCAATCGACCATATTTCCATGTCAGATCTTTTCTCGAACTTTTATCAACCATCTATGACCTAAGTTATCAAAATAAGTATGCACTAATTTGTTTATTTGTAATTTATTGAAAAAACTACTGTTGTTTTAATTTAAAAAAAAAAGTAAATAAATACCTTAGAAAGTAGAGGTATTTAAAAAAAAACAAAAGGCATTTAAATATGTACTTCTGTTTTAGTTATAAAAAAAATAGGTATTTGTGTTAAAAAAAATAGAAGCTATTTATGTTTTAAAAAATTACGAATTTGACTAAACGGTAATGGTAATGATTTTGGGAAGCTTATTTGTCTTCTCTTCTCCTTTATTTTGTAAAAACAACAACACCAAATATTTTATTTGAAGAATATGGGATGGAAAAAATAACTTTTGACGTTTTGTGTGAAGAAGAAGAAAGGTGGTCGATGACTCTTGTCAACGCTAGTGACAGAGATTTGTTGAAGGTAGAAGCAGAAAGAGAAGGGAAAGGAAGAGGTAGAGGAAGACGTTCGTTTAAGAAGAGAAACCGCATGGTACTTTAAGTGGGAGAAGAAGAGTCGTTTCTTAACTTTCACGTAATAGGTTTGAAAAACATATATAATAATTTTTTTTATTAAAGTCTAGCCCACATTATATAAATAAGCTCATGCCTATTGTGCCTATTGTGCCGAAAGAAAGTGTGTGCCTCGATGTGTCTTTTAAAACATTATACATCTCTACTCAATATTTCGTCCATGTGATTAAGATCTCACACCAACACACTTTTCATAGTACGGGTTTATTATTGTTATTATTCCTTATCGATGAGGATACATTATTCCTTATTTCAACTATATGCTTCTTTAATAATTCAATCAATGTGTATTCACATAATCAACTTTTAACAATTCTTTATTTTCATGGAAATTAATTTAGTTTTTTTCCATATTGGGTGTGTAGCTAAAATATATCTAATTGTAAAAATGAAATTGTTAAAGTTCAATTAAGAGATTGTTAGGAGTTCTAATCTGCTTTGTGCATAAGATTCTATATTTGTACCATTAATATTTCTATTACTATTTAAGAAAAAAAACATAGATTGAATTGTCAACACTCTTCTTGACGACTCTTCATACAAAAAAAATAAATAAATAAAGAACCATAGCATATGGGCTTGGTTGTTTGGAGTTTTTTGTGGGGAAGGATAATCTCAAAACAATACATCACTATGTTCAAATATATCTAGGTGTGCATATATTATGTATGTACGTACCTACGTTATGTATGTATATGTGTAATATATAATATATATGTAGGTACGTATGGAATTTCTATTTTATTCATTTTTACATGAGGTTATTTGTGAAAGGAGTTGATGTATGTTGTGTATGTATGTACGTATGTAATATATATTATGTACACATACACCCAACATCTCGATGTCGAGTTTGGTCGAAATGGACCAAGAAATAATGTTGAAAGGGGTTTTTAAAATTTGAGAAAAATCTCTGGGATGATGACGATCAAAATTAATTGAGAAAAACAAACTTACAAGTTTTTTCAAGGTGTGCTATTTTTCACAAACAAATTGGTTTCTCTAACTTTCTGAAGCACAAACATATTCTGATTCATTCTATGTATTTTGATTTTTCAATTTCGTTTTCTTGTAGGGTCGATATATTTACGATAATTTGTTACTTTAATTGTACGATTATTCACCATCACACTCTCACTCAAGTATATCATCGTCACGCAATCTAACAAGCTTTTGTCTCACACTAATTGCAGCAACGCCATAGAGACAAAGATCCTGGTATTGGTTGGAGAACAGAAGGAGCAGTTGCTTAAATCCAACAACAACTACATGATAGATCATCTTTTCCTAATATTTTAAAATTAAAAGTTGATAATTAATATTTTAAATCTCGTTTTTGTGTCGGAAGGAGATGTTCTTCATTGTCTACCTCATAAAGATGGTGGGTATACAACTCCATCCGTACTTTAGTATTTTAAAGAGCGGGATATTTAACTATAAACCTATAATAATTTTATATTGAATAACAATATTGTATGTATGTATTTAAGTTATCAAAATAGTCAATTATGCCACTTTAGAAGATTTTTCTCAGTGGAGCTTCCTCAAGATGTTAAGATGTCAACTTTTAATAGTGACAGTTAAACTCACTCTGATTTTGGCAACTATCGTAGAGTAAGTTAACATTATATATATTAGTCAATTTAAATTTTAAAATGATTAACACTATAATTTATCATAGAGAATCTACCATGGACTGCTTGAAGAGGAGGTAGACCACGAGATAATCGTGATCAAGTATACGCCCCACTTCTAGATCTTAAAAAAGTCATGGAAAACCGACTAGAGAAAAGGTGGTTACATGAAGTTATCTAGGTATTTATAAGTAACAAAAGAATTCGATATATGTGTATATGTCAATTTTCCAACCCCTGTCCTGACTAAGTTTTAGTATCAAAGTAAGAGATATAGGTAAAGACATATGGAAACATTTTGATTATTTTAATTTAAAAGATATAGACAAACAAATGGTTTTATATTTTAAAAAAATAATTAACAAATAAGATAGTTAAGCACTATCAATATACTCATAACACAAACGCTAAGAATATATAACAAAATTAAGACATTATTAAGAGTTCTTCAAATAAGTTTTGTGCATGTGATTCCATATTTGTACCATAAATTGTCGTTACTATTTTGAAAAAAAGATAGATTTAATTGTCAACAATCTTTTTAACGATTTTTTCATAAAAAAAATTAAATAAACATAACATATGGTTTTGGTCATTTGATTTTTTTTTTTTTTGTCGGGAAGTGTAATCTCAAAACGACATGTGACTATGTACAAATTTATCTATGTACGCATATATTATGTATGCATATACATACGTAATGTATATTCTTTATGTATGTTTGTATGCAAATTATATTTTATTGATTTTTATAAGAGATTATTTGTGAACTGTTAATGTATGTGATGTATGTACGTTCGTATTATATATATGTACGTAATATATATATATATATATATATATATATATATATATATATATATATATATATATATATATATATTATATACGCGTATACTCAAAATCTCGATGACGAGTTCGATCGTAATGGATCGAGAAATAATGTTAAAAATAGTTTTTTTTGGGGAAAAAGACCTCCAAAATTGATTAAGAAAAAAAAAATTAATATGTTTTTCTCTAATATTTTAAATTTAAAGTTGATAATTAATATTTTGTTAATTAATATTTCAAATTTTTTTTTGTGTCAAAGAGTGATAGTATGCTAAATAGCAATTGTTTTTGTGCCTAAAAAGGCAGTTAAGGTCAAAAAATAAAGTAAATATTTCAATTATAATAAAGTGACAATTATTTTATATCAATCAACAGTATTGAATTTATATATTTAAGTTATCAGAATAGTTGATTATCCACCCTAGAAGAGATTTCTAAGTCGGGTTTTCTCAAGCTATTAGGATCTCAGTCTTTAATAGTCACCCTTGTTTTAACAATTACGGTGCAGTAAGTTAACATTGGGGTGAAATTTTGTGAGATTGATGAAGATCATTGAAGTAATCAATACTAAAAAGAAATAATGTTGTAGTCATCATAGGATAGACGACTGAGATTGTTTGAAGAACAAAAAAAGAAAGTCTTAATTCTTCAAGCAGCAGAAGTCGAAAAAAATTAATCAGAATTGTGAGATTTGGCATTTCTCCAATACCACGATAAGATTAAAGGGAGAGAGGAAGAAATTGATATGCATAAGAAAATTCTGGCTTCTCATTATTTAATATTGATTACAATCTTCATACAAATAGAAAAACTTTAATAATACAATCTTCATACAAATAGAAAAACTCTAATAATACACACACCCACATTGAATTATTATTAAGAAAATATTATTCTAAAATATGAGCATGAACATACTATGAGCCAAAATATATGAGAAGACTTATGAGAAATGTACGTTAAATGGATTATCTGAACAGCATTGAATTTTATTTTTTATATGTTTTTCATTTACTTTTATATTATAATTCAATTTATAAGATATAAAACTACATCATGAAAATTAAATACTTATCATTTTACATAACACTTTTTGAGTTAAAGTATGTTTAAAATAATTTTAAAGAATAAAATTACAATGAATTTTCACATCATGCAACTAATCTTAATGTCATCTAGTATATTAAAAGGTCACAATGTTTGAAAAACATTTTTTTGATTATTTTAACTATGTAATTTTTAATAAATTACAAATATGTCATTACCATTCATTTGAAACATACAACATTGCAAAAATACAATTTAATTTACTTTGTAATGGTACCAATGAATAAACTTTGTATATTATCTCAAAAAATAAAAAGAAAACGAAAAAGAAAATCATGATTCCAACATATAATTAATAGCCTTAAACTTGAACCTGTTCAAATAATGAGTTAAAAACTTACATCGTCACAATTATCTAAAAAATGGTTACAATTTTTATGATTGAATAAATTGTTCCATAATAACTATAATTTAAAGTTGTGTAGTTATTGACTTTGAAATATGACATTTATTTGTTAAAATTCTAATGTATGAAACATAACTCATCTCGTCTTTGTCCACTTTCCGTCACGTTTCCACTGTCGTCTACCACTAAGCATCGCAGTCGGTTCGCATCTGTCACGTCGGTCGATTTCCGTGAACCGCTAGCCAATCATCTGCATCAGTCGAGATGCGTCCTTGCATAAGTCGAGCTGCACACGCGTCTTAACCGAGCCCAAGCCACGAGCACGCGCCAGCTAATAAAAGCCCTTCTAAATTGCAAGTTGCCAGCCAATCCATGCTCATTCTGAATTGCTTTCTACCTTCAACCCAAGCAGCGATTTTTCCTTCTAGCCAAGCCGCCCACCTAATTTTGTCCTTTTCCACCTATTTTTGGTAAGTATTTAATGGGTTTTGAATAATGGCCAACAATATTAATATTTTGACCTTAAATAATTTAATTTTGGATTAAATTGGGTTATTTTTTTTTTATCATGAAGGCTCGGTTAGCTCTAATTGGAAAAACTGAGAATTTTGATTTTTCTCCAATCAGTGTTGAATTGGAATTCAACCTCACTTTGGGTAAGTTGAATTAATAGATTTTTTTTTTGTCTTTAGGCAACTGTTAATTAAGTTATTTAGCTTAGTATTTTCCCTTACTGTTCAGGACTTGATTGTTTGGGAAAGCTTGGCTATTGTTGTTAGAAATAATTTGGTTACGCTAATCTCTAGGTAAGAAATTCTTCTACTAGACCCTTGTACTGAAGTAAGAGTTTCAATGTGATATTCTTATTATAAATTGACGTAGTAAAAATGCACAATGTATTAATGTTGATGATGACTGATAGTTATGACTGAGTTATATTGATAATGATGATTGATGATGTTAATGTTAATGCATGAAATATTAATCTCATGATTAAAAATGCTATGATTGATAATGATGATTGATGATGTTAATGTTAATGCATGAAATATTAATCTCATGATTAAAAATGCTATGATTAATATTCATGTTATGATGTTATGTTATGCTACATGCTATGGATAGGGTGTTCAGTTAATTTTATCTATCAGAGTCGTACCCACATGGGTGTCCCTTGGGATCACCTTTTTATGACTGTGTAGTCCGACGGGATCATCAATCCAATATGAGATGATATGTATATGAGTGACTCAACGGGGTGACTCACAGCTCTATTGTCTTAGTGTTCTTTCAAGTTCATTAAAGACCAGTTTTGTCCTAGGTGTTCCCTTGGGTTCACCAAAGACCAGAGATGTTCCTACGGAATCACAGATTGTGCGTGTTCGAGAACGCGCCAGTTTAGGGTTACTACTTTATAGGACTCTAATAGAAAGTTAACAGACAACTAGTAATAGGTCCCTTACTGAGTATATTTTTATACTCACTCTTTAAATGTTTAATTTTTTCAGGTAAAGGTAGAGGAAAGCTGACGAATGACAAGAACTGACCGTGACATGCTATAGGAAAACATTTTGCTTCCGTCGTTATGTTATCAGTTTTGATTTCAGTATTTTTATACATTTTCATCAGGACTCTTTTAAAACTAGATAAGGCTCGAGCTAGGATTTTATTTTAGAGATTTATTTCTACATACATTAGTTTATTTATAATTTTAATGAGTACTTGAGGTTTTGATTATGAAAATTTGTTCTATTTTCCATTTTTGTTTTAAGAAAGTTTTTTTTTTAATTTTTATTTATTTTCCTTTAAGTAGTAATGACCTCAGCTTAGTATAAAGAGTTTGGTTGTTACATGTTTTTAGTTTTGAGGATTGAAAATGAGTGTCATGTTTAGGACATCTATTTGCTTTTTTGATGATTTCATAAACGATGTTGTGAACTTTTAAATTTGTTTGAAATAAGGCCGCAAGACAGTTTTTCTTATTTTTTGATGTTTACTTGATTTTAAACAGGTTTTTATGAACTTTTATGTTTATATGAAGTTACTTAGTATTAAAGTAATGACCTTAGCTTAATTTGAAAAGTTGGGTCATTACATACTTAGTTGACCTATATCAAGCATCTCTAGAGAAGAAAAAAGAGAAAATGTAGAAGCCAAATGTGCCTATCAAGATAACGATATATTCGATCCATCCAACATGAGTAATTTGGATGTGGAAAATTTATTTGAAACGCTTGAAGAGAAAATCGACACAATTGGTGAAACAACAAGTGTTTCTTTTGACTTTGAAAATATCTATAATAATATTGTTATTTTGTTAACTTTCTTCATATTTTGTTTTTATTAATATACAAGTATGTTTTACTTATTGTAATTATTTCCTTTTAAATGAAAAAATATGAATCATTTTCATATATTGGGTGATTAAAAAATGAACAAGGAAGATTTATATCTGGCAGACACTGTAACCACACACATAATACTTACAAATAAAATATATTTTTCCAAATTGACAATGCTGAAAGCAAAAGTCAATACTGGTAGAGTTGATGCCCTAAATCTCGTGGTCTTGTAGTTTGTAATTGTATATATTATACAAACTTCAATAAACTAACATCCAAGGTTATCTTCTGTAACCTAAACATGTATGTGGAGACATACAAGTGGATCATGTTTAAGTGATAATCTAAATGGTCTGTAGTAAATGGATAAGACCGGATACCTTATCCTAGTGACACTACGAATACGGTCTGCTTTGTAGTTGTTACAATTGTTCTAAAGTACTACAAATGATTTGATCCTAATCATTCATGTCGAGACATTAGAGTGTGGGTATTCTATATAAAGAGTTTGTATAATACCGAACCATGAAATGAATAGTCTCTCTTATTAACATAATTACTAGTTGAGACTACATTTCACCCGGATAACCATAGGTGACTTGACCTGAATCCTGAGTGAGTTATGAACTCCTGCATATGAAGGTGGTCTTTTGATTTGCATGGATGAGAGTGACCTATGTCGCCGACTCAATATGCCTACCATTTTGGGGATTGGTCTAATTGAGGAGCTGAGAACACAACTATACAAGAAGGAATTCACTCCTTCTCTGTAGATAGAGTAAGTAGAGAAATTCCTCTCTTAAGGCTGATTCCAAGACTTAAATAATGTACAATGTAGCACCACACCCTCTCTTGGTCTAAGAGAAGTTCAGTTATAGTAGGACTATAATTATTGTTCATTAAAGGAATTGGTGGTACTTAAGGAGTTAGATGTAATTACAGGGTCAAAACGATAATTTTTGGCCTAGTTGTACTTACGAGCAATTGTGAAGGGTCGTTGCATTGTTGATTGGTTATATCTAATGGACACAAAAATATATTTACAATAAGAAGAGTGCAACTATTAGTCTTTAGTGGAATGACTAATAGTTAATAAATATATATTAATTTAATTAAAGAGTTTAATTAATTAATCTCATTTCATTGGAGCTTCAATCTGATAGGTCCATATGGTCCCTTGTTAGCTCAATAAGGATAAATGAGAATCAAATTTATTTTTGTTTAATTTGAATTGTTCAAATTGATTATAGGGAATAAATTGTATATGGTACAATTAATATAATGTATTTGATACATTATTGTAGCCACCTAATTTCATCCTACATTTATTTTTATTCTTTAAAATATATAGTATTTGTAATTTTGGCTAATATTTCATTTATATTTTTTTTAAAAGGGTAAAATCTTTTGTAATAATATAAAATCTTATGTTTTTTAAACCTTTTATTAAAAGGAAAATAAAATCATTAATGAGAATATCTATTATTTACAAAAAAAAAAAAAATCAAATCAATTTTGACTTATTTTTATCACTCTAGGAAAAAAAATAAATTTATTTATTTATACAAAATCTTTTTTTGATTTATTATATTAGGAAAAAAAATATATAAATTTATTTTGAACAAAATCTTTCAATATCACATTTTTAATATTTTAGAAAAAAGAAATTTAATAAAATCACATAATATCTATTTTGATTTTATACTTATTAAAATTTTCTAATTTGTGGTGCACCCGAGTCTATAAATAGGGACCTTTGGTCATTTGTAAAAGGGAGAAAGAATTGTCTTTAGAGAATCTTTATGGGAGAAAAAAAATGGTTTTAGAGAAAATCTCTACTAAAATAGTGTTTAGCTCGAGAATCCCTGTGAAATTTTTTTAAAGAAACATATTCCTCTCCAAAAAGGTGGGTTTTTACCGCTTTATTGTTTTTATTTTTATCTTCATATTGTTTTTTTTTTTACCCTAAATCTAATTTCATAACGAAGGAAAAACTTAGTTGGAAGTTGCAATAGATAGAATTTACTCCCAATGATCCACACTTCATACAAAAGTAATTTTCTTCGGGATTGATTTCTTATTTTTATTCTTCTCTTTTTTAAATGTAGAGAGAAAGAAAAAAATGTATAATAATTTTTTTTATGTTTTTGCCAATTTTTTAACATTATTTTATAAAAAAAAGTTCTTTAACCTTTTTTCTTCTCTCTCGCAAATAGATTGAAAGTAAAGAGAAATAAGAATGAATCTATTATTATCATTTATCTATTCAATTTTTTTTTCTTTTTTGTTATTTATTTTTTTAGTTTTTCTTTTATTTATTTATAATTTTCCTTTTTTTTCTTTCTTCTTATTCGATTATTCATTTATTTCTTTCTTTTTTTTCTCTCATCTTTCCTTATTTGTTTTTTTATTTTCTTTTAACTCATTTTTATTACCATTCTAATAATTATTATATTTTGACTTCAAATCCATATATGCATGCATTGATATCTTATGTTATTTGCCTCATTTATTGTGTGGTATGTCTATTTAGTTTATGGTGCATTATTTATGTTTGACCATCATTAAAAATTTCTTAAAGTTTTTAAAATATTTTTTAACCTTAATTACATGTAATTTTGAAATCTATTTTAAAATTTTTTCTCTTTAAACCATTTAGAATTTTTTTGCTTTAAAATTGTTTTTTTTAAACTCAAAATTAAATATATATTTCATAAGGTTTCCTAATATACTTTTTTTTATAATAACCCATGTCGATTTCGCTAAAAACAATCCTATGATGTAATCTAGAAATTTCTGGGAGTCTGTTATTTCTAGATTCTTGAGGTGAGGGATCAATATCTTTGGGAGTTCGAGATTTGATCCCAATAAAAAATAAATTTAATCAATGTTTTAAAAAAAAACTTTATTCGGAGACTAACCTATGATAAAATTTGAAAAATTGTAATAATTTCTCATTCTCTTAAAGTGATGAATTTTTCCTCAATATAGTCTAATTAATGGATGTATCCCAGTTATTTTATGGGAACATTGCTCCAAATATTGGAGCGGTGAGCAATGAACTAAGACATAATTTTTTTTAAAAAAAAATGAATTTTACTCGAGACATAAAATTTGGCCATCGTTTTTCTAAACGGGTGTTACAGGGTGCTAACACCTTCCTCGTACACAAATGATTCCTAAACTCAGCTCTAATTTTTTTGTAGACCAGTTTTATTTTATTTAAAATGATTCACTTTATTTCGGTGTCCAATCACACCGTGAAAAAGATTGGTGGGGTTTCCTTTTTTTTTCGCTTTTAAAATTAAACCCTTTTTAAGGACGTCGGCTGCTCTGTGTTGTCTCGGGTACGTGACGACAATTATAATATAAAGTTTTTATGAGAAAAGTTAATATTTGAATATGATTCAAATAATAATAATAATATGAATAAGATTCATAAATAAACCATAGGTTAAAATTAATATGAATTCGATTCATATTAGAACTATAGATCATATGAGAGATCTAAACCAGTGGTTATATTATATCATATATAATATAAAGTTTATATTATATGAGATATAATATAGATTAAATTTATAGTGATTTTATTTTATTTTAATTAATATAGTTTTTTTTAAAAAAATAAATAGAATAACTTCCCCTCTATATCAAGGAGTTATTCTACGTGGGAAAGAGGAAGGAAGTTCCATATTAATCGTTAAGATTTTTTCTTAAAAAGAAAGAGGAAGATTCATTAAAAACTCTCTATTTTTCTTTTAATTAATCGATCTTTCCACGTTCCAAAAGAGAGTGAATTCTCTCAAATTTCCCTCACCAAAATTACATAAGCCCACAACTCTGATTCTTTACCTAGAGAATAACAAGGAAGACTTCGTGGTGCTCTTGAAAGCTTGGAAGAAGTTTTTTAAGGTTTTACAGAGGTTAGTTTCTTTACACATTTTCCTCCATAGAAGCATGCTTAGGCTTTTTGTTTTTCTTTGAATTTATTGGTTTTACAAATTGAATTTCACTTGCACGACGTTCATACGCTTCCGCTTTGGGAATTTCATCCCTTCAAATACAGTTATAGGTTCTGCAAACTTGATTAAAAGGTTTTGAAAAAGCAAATATTATTTTGCCTAGAGGAATAAAATTCATAATTGATAGTGCATTATTCTTTAGTAAATAAAAAAGAAATCTACTTATCAGTTTTAAAGATATATATTACAATGACTATCATATTGAGACTGATAGAAAGAATGGAATAGAATATCTTTATATTATATCACAGTTGATAATGAATTGTCATGCGTGCTTATTATCAAGTCTAAATTTTGCATTTGCAAAATTACTTGCTCAAATAATTAAATTAAGAGCACAATTTCGTGATTATACAATTAAAAAAATTCGACTTGATAATGCTGGTGAATTTACATCCTAAACATTTAATGATTATTATATGTCTATTGGGATAAGTGTTTAACATTTTATAGCTCATGTTCATACATAAAATGGTTTAGCAGAATCATTTATAAAACATTTGCAATTAATTACTAGACCCTTGCTTAATAGAGCTAAGCTCCTTACATCTGTATGAGGATATGCTATTTTGCATGTTGCGTCACTTTTGCGTATTAGGTCAGTAGCTTATCACAAGTACTCACCATTACAATTAACATATGACCATGATCCAAATATTTCTCATTTGAGAATTTTGGGATGTACAATATATCTTCCAATTGCTCCACCACAACGTACTAAGATGGGTCCTTAAAGGAGGCTAGGAATATATTTGGATTTGATTCCCCGTCAAATATTAAATATCTTGAACCCCTGACGGGTGATGTGTTTACTGCACGATTTGTTGATTGTCATTTTAATGAGACAAATTTTCCATTATTAGGGGGAGGAATTAAGAAGTTGGAAAAAGAAATTTCATGGAATGTATCATTATTGTATTATTTAGATCCTAGTATAGATTAATATGAACTTGAAGTTGAGAAAATAATTCATTTGCAAAACATAGCAAATCAGTTACCATATGCATTTGTAGATGCAAAGAAAGTAACTAAATCACATATAGCAGTTGCAAATGTCCCATTAAAGATTGATATCCCTACATATATTGTCATTAATGAATCTGAAACACGCCAAAAGTGTGGTAGACCAGTAATTTCCAAAGATAAAAATCCTCAAAAAAGGAATCAAGCAAATATCTCGATGAAAGATGTGGATGTTCTAGAAGAAATCCAAAATTTGACTTATATAGTAGAAATATCGAAGAAGATAAAATAACGGAGGATAATAATGAGATCTCGATAAATTATGTTATGACAGGAAAAAGATGGTACCGAACTAATGTAGTTGTTGACAACATTTTTGCATAAAATGTTGCTCTTGATATTATATCCGAAAATGAGGATTCTGAACCAAAATCTGTCGAAGAATGTCGATAAAGAAAAGATTGGTCTTTGTAAAAAGAAGCAATTGAGCCAGAATTAAACTCGCTTTCAAAACATCACGTTTTTGGACCAGTAGTCCAAGTACTAGAAGGTTTCAAACATATGAGATATAAATGGATACTTGTGAGAAAAGGAAACGAAAATATTGAGATAGTAAGATATAAAGAAAGATTAGTTGCACAAGGTTTTTCACAAGAACCTGGTATTGATTATGAGGCAACATATTCTCTAATGGTAGATGCAATCACATTAAGATTTTTAATTGGTCTAACTGGGTATGAAAATCTAGACATGCATCTTATGGATGTAGTCACATCATATTTATATGGATCTCTTGATAATGATATTTATATGAAAGTCCTATAAGGATTTAAGATACTTGAATCATATAAATCAAGCTCCTAGGAACTATATTCAATAAATTTATAGAGATAATATAGATTGAAATAATCAAGACGAATGTGGTATAATTGGCTGAGTGAATATTTGTTGAAAAAATGATATCAAAATAATCCAATATGTCCATGTGTTTTTATAAAGAAATTACCGTTAGGATTTGCTATTATAATTATATATGTTAATGATTTAAATATAATTGAAACTCCTAAAGAACTTTCAAAGACAATAGAATATCTTAAGAAAGAATTTGAAATGAAAGATCGTGGAAGAACAAAATTTTGCCTTGATTTGCAAAATGAGTATTTAGCAGATGAGATATTTATTTAGCAATCAACTTATACAAAAAAAAAAGTTTTGAAAAGATTTTATATGGAAAAAGCACATCCATTGAACATCCCAATGCAAGATCGTTCACTAGATGTGGAAAAAGATATATTTTGGCCTAATGTAGAACTCATATATTTTGGCCTAATGTAGAACTCCTTGGTCCAGAAGTATCATATCAAACTGTGTCTAGCTTTGTATCTTGCTAATAATACAATACCCTATATTACATTTTCAATAAATTTTTTAGCTAGACACAGTTCCTCTCTAACAAAAAGGCATTTGAATGGAATTAAACATATACTTCGTTATCTCCGATGAGCAATTAATATGAGATTATTTTATACAAATAAATCAAATTTTAACTTAGTTAGTTTTGCAGATTTTGGATATTTATCTAATCCACACAAAGCTAGATCGCAAACAGGTTATCTATTCACATGTGGAGGAACTGTTATTTTTTAGCAATCAGTGAAACAAACAATCACAGTCACCTCTTCAAATCATGCCAAAATTCTTGCAATTCATGAGGTTAGTCGAGAATGTATATGGTTATGATTGATGACTCAACACATTTGGGAATCATGTGGTTTGTCTTCTAGTAAACTTCTTCCAACAATACTATGCGAAGACAATACGATATGTATAACTCAAATAAAAGGAAGTTATATTAAAAATGATAGAACAAAGCACATTTCACCGAAACTTTTCTATACTTATGATCTTGAAGAAAATGGCAATATCATAGTACAACAAATTTGTTCAAAGGATAATTTGTCAGACTTATTTACAAAATCACTACCTACTGCAACCTTTGAAAAATTGGTGCGATCTCAAGTGATGCATGTTACCATGAGAGGGAGTAGATTTTATTTTATTAACTATATATGAAATATGTATTCTTTTTCTTTTACTATGGTTTTTTTTATTGGTTTTTCCTAGTAAGGTTTTAACGAGATCTATCAAATACTCGATCTTAGTAGTCATGTAATCCACCTCATGCTTGCCAAATTGTCGGCTTCCGGTAGAGTTGTAAGATCTAAATAAGTAAGAGAAAGTGAAGAGATTTGAGATTTCCAAATTTCTTAATTATTTTAAGATTTTTTAATTTTCTTAATTTTTCAAAATTTTTATTTTTATATTATATTTTTATTATTTTAATATTATATTTTATCTATATCCTGTTTGGGTTGGGACAAATTATCAAAATAATGCTCTTTTTCAAATATATTACCAAAATAATGTTGTTTTCAAATTATTACCAAAATGTTGTTTTTTTTTATTTTTTTAATAGGGCGACTCCCCTTGTATATTTTAAAAACAAATTTCACATAGGGCGAGTCTTAAGACTCACCCTCATTATTAAAAAAAAAATAGAAAAGAGGGTGAGTCTTAAAGACTCGCCCTCATGCATTTAAAAAAAAAGGGCGAGTTTTCAAGACTCGCCTTCGTGATTTAAAAAAAAAAAAAGAGAAAACTCGCCCTTATACAACCCGTGATCGCTCGCCAGAAGAAGGATGGTCACGCCAGAAAAAGGAGGAAAAGAAGGAGGAAAAGGAGGGGTGGAGATGGATGGTGGAAGAAAAACGGACGGTGTAGATGATTTCCCTACCAATTTAAATTGGCCATTTTTCTTCTTCTTCTTCACATATCCTCCATTCTTCTTCTCCTTCACGAAAAATTTCTCCCCTCTTCTTCTCCTCTCAACCTCCTCTCGGGTGTTGTAAAAAAGAATTGATCTTATCACATATCCTCCATTCTTCTTCTCCTTCACAAATATATTTCCTCTTCCATAAATCTAGGTATGAAATTTATTTGTAAATGTAACTTTTATTTGAATATGTTATTGTATTATATTATCAGATTTTATGTTATTGTCGAATTTATTTAATATGTATGTTTAGTTTACCAAAATCATTAACTTGGTATTTTTATCCCCTAAAACAAAAGCAAGCATTAATCAAATACGGTGCCACATAGGCTAAAATTAAATAAATTAGGATAACCCTTCTATGCTATTATTTTTAATTCATTTTAAAATGCATTTAGTTATGTAGAAATCAAATATTGATGGTATAAAAGTTAAGTGCACAATTACGTTGCAGGATGTGGAAGTTTTGGTGGGATTACCGGCTGATGGCGAGCTCGTTATCGGTCAGATGCATGTTTGCCAAGAGTTACTTGGTGTGATCCCACCTCCTGAACAAATTAGGGGGCAGAGATTGAGTTTAACATGGTTGGGGCAGAGTTTCATGAATTGCCTAACGATGCCGATGGGGAAACTATCACACGTTATGCACGGGCATATATTTTACAGTTGATGGGTGGGAGTATTTTTGCAGATAAATCAACCCGTTATGTGCACCTAATGTTCCTACCATTCTTAGCTAATCTGCACCACACGGGGCGATATTCTTGGGGTGGAGCCTGTTTGGCATGGTTGTATAGACAATTATGCAAGACATCCAAACAAGGTGTTCGTGAAATAGCTGGGCCACTAATATTGTTACAAATATGGGCTTGGGAACGATTCCCAATAGTGGCTCCGCAACTCCTACATGTCAATCCTAATCAATTACACAGTCGAGCTTATGGTTCAAAGTATGCTATTTCAATTTAATTTAGATTAACAGTAACTTTTTATACGTAGTTCAATTAAAATCTAAAATATTAGTTCAACAATACAGATGGAGAGATCAATTTTGTGTGACAATATCGGCTACACATGTAGTCTCTCAGTATAGGTACATGTTTGATCTTCTTCAACCTAGTCAGGTACGTCATGCTGAACTTCAATTTGAAGTTCCATTTTTTTTAAGTTCTCAGTATAGGTACGTTATTTGTTTCATACAATTTGTTTCAGATTGTCTGGGAGCCATACAAAACTGTCATAGATAGCTTGCCACATTTTTGTACAAACGGTCACGACATATGGCGGACGATTAGTTCTCTCATATGTTTCTACATTGGTGAGTGGCATCATCCTGATAGAGTACTTAGACAGTTCGGTATTCAACAAGCTGTTCCACGTGACTGTAATACTAAACCACTGTTGCACAACATTAACTTGAGGACTGCTGATTGGTCAGATAAAGTTGCTCATTTAGTGATGCGATGGCATAATTGCAGAAGGTTTACTGCTATAGGACCTCCAATTGAGCAGTTTGATATGGATGTAACTCAAGAATACATCCATTGTGCAAAAACATTAGCAAGCTCTATATCACCCAACTGGGAGTTGCTATGAGTCATCTGGTATACATTTAAAAATTGTATAGTTGTTTTTAGTGAAAATTTATTTTCAATGATTTCTAATTCATTTTAATATTTTACAGAGATCGAACAATATTAGACTTCAGAATGTTGCAGATGATCCACAACAGGTTCTAAATATATGCAACGATAACGAGCAGTACATGGAGAACATCCACTATATGTACGATGTCCCTATTGTACCTGCTCCAGTTCAGAGGAGACGTCCTCTAGTGCAAGAGCCCGATCAATTGGAAGAAGTTGACCAACACGGGGAAGAAGTGCCTCCCATGACACAGACACAGACACAAAGCCAACATAATTACGTTAGTCCAGTAATGATGATGCCAACATTTGGAACGACATATTATGATTCAAGAGTCGGTCAATCGTCAGACTTTGGAAGAGGATATTACAATTCAGAGGCAGGTCAATCATCAACGGACTTTGGGCAACAATACTATGATTTAGGGAGCGATCCATCGTCTTCATACATGCATGGTCACGGGCGTGGTCGTGGAGAACATAATGAATATTTGCACTATGAAGTGCCTGCAGCGGTACCCAAGCAATCAGATGAGCAACAGCAACAAGAGAATGCAGCAGTACCTGAGCAATCAGATGAGCAACAACAACAAAAGAATCAAGAGGAAATACAACAACAAAGAGTTCAAAGTCGACGACGACAACCAGCTAGAAATCGTCGACGTCCAGGTTGTGGAACACATTGATTTTTTTTTCTTTGAATGAAAATTGTTAAATTATTGTATTAAACATTTTGATTCATATTTAATTATTTTACAATCAAAAGCACCTACTACAAATTTACGGCCTCCAATTAATAGACAAATATATTTTGATTTTTTGTATGGTGAAGAGATGCATGCAGAGTATACCAAATCATCTAAGTTTATAATACGAAATCCAAAACGAGCCAAAAAAGAATTAGAAATTTTCAAGGTTTTGATTAAATCCTAATTCTTCAAGGTTTTCATTCACATATTGAACGACAAATATATATTTTTCTATTGAATATATAGATATATATAGGATTCAATTAATAATGATTTATAATTTTGACTTAATTGGATGAGCTAAATAATAGACACAACCCACTTGTTGAATGGCAAAATAAAAGTGTTATTTATTCATTACAATGTTCCAAATATTAATTCCAACATACATACATCAGTTCCAAATTTTTTACATTTTTTTAACTATACAAGGGCGAGTCTTGTGCAATTTTTTTTTAAATATACTCGCCCTTGTATATTTTTTTGAAGACTCGCTCTATGTGAATTTTTTTTTAAAATATACAAGGGCGAGTTCTCGCCCTATTAAAAAAATTAAAAAAAAACAACATTTTGGTAATAAGTTTGCAAACAACGGTATTTTGGTAATAAGTTTGCAAAATAACATTATTTTTGTTAATGATCCGTTTGGGTTGTGCCTTGTTTTTACGATAGTAGTATAATTTTAAGAATCTTTTTGAATTTTTGCTAGAGAGGGAGACTTCAAAAGTGGGAACCCACAAAGAGTGAGTTCTTTCTCTGCCCTATCTATCGAGGCTTCCGAGTCTAATTTCAATTCCCTTCTCCATCCGACCCTTTCATAGTTCTTCCAAATTTACCCCAAATTTCTCAAGCTTTCTGTTTACAGAAACGTATGTAAACGGACCCTCAATCTCCTCCTTCCTCGCTGCTCCCCGATTTTCGAACCCTATACCACCTCATCATTCTCATGGATTCCCTCCGTTCTACTTACAAAGACGAAGACGATGAAGAAGATGAGTCCGTTCGCCCTTCTGAGATCGACCCTCCTGAGCTTGCTGATCCACCAATGGATGCCAATGTCAGCGGCTCCTCAACTGACCCCCAGGACGGTACCAGACAAGACCCACCTGATGCCTCTGAAGAAATCTCCGAAGAGGAACCCGCCTCTGATGACACCGAGAAATCAGCTAAATTGGCGAAGTCACCTGGGAATGACGACGATGATGAAGACCCACCTTTGAAGAAGCAGAAGCAATTATCTTCGCTTAACCAACCGGTGGAGGAGGACAAATCGCCTTTACCCGGATCCGATTCTGCTAAAAACGATGGTTCCGCCGGTGGCAATGCTGCTCCGGTGGCCACGGCTTTGAATCCGAAGAAATCGAAGAAGAAGAACAATAATGTTTGGGTTACGAAGTCGACCCGGAAAGGGAAAAAGAAGAACAAAGCTAATAACAATAACAATGCTCCAACTGAGGACCCTGTGTTGATCACTCCAGTTCCGAGGTTCCCTGATAAAGGGGATGACAATAACGATATGCAAATATGTTTGTCAAAGGTTTACAAAGCGGAGAAAGTTGAATTGAGTGATGATAGAATGAGTGCTGGTAGTACAAAAGGGTACAGAATGGTGAGAGCCACTAGAGGGGTGGAGGAAGGGGCGTGGTATTTTGAAATCAAGGTGGTGAGCTTGGGGGAGACCGGGCATACTCGACTTGGATGGTCGACGGATAAAGGGGACTTGCAGGCTCCGGTCGGGTACGACGGTAACAGTTTTGGGTATAGAGATATTGATGGAAGTAAAGTGCATAAGGCTTTAAGAGAGAAATATGGAGAGGAGGGATATAAGGAAGGTGATGTTATCGGTTTCTATATCAATTTGCCTGATGGGGCTCTGTATGCGCCCAAGCCACCTCATTTTGTTTGGTATAAGGGACAGAGGTATATTTGTGCTCCTGAAGGGAAAGAGGAGCCGCCTAAAGTAGTTCCTGGTATGTTAGATTGCTTTACTAAATGTTGACAATTTATGCATTCTATGTTCATTTTAGTTTGAAGTGAAATAATTTAGGTTCTGCTATATGTTCTATCATTTATGCAAGCTCTATGGAATACGATGCAGAGGTTCTGCTATATGTTCTATCATTTATGCATGCTCTGTGGAATACATTGAAACTGCATCTTGATTGTTATGTTAATAGTTCATTTACTCTTGTACTTTTGATATGCTATGCTTTTTTTTCCTCAATTTTTAATTGATTGTCAGAGTTAGTTAGGCAAAAATGTTTCGGTTCCTAATGTTTACAATGCCTTTAACATTTCCTAGTGTTAGCCAGTTCTGCTGGGCTATGAAACAATTGATGAGAGGAAACAAAATTTTCACCCATGAGGCTAGATCTCACTGGCTTGCAAGCAGGGCTCAGTATCTTAGCAAATTTGTGCAGTTGGTCTAGGATGAAAATATAGTTTTTATTGTTATTGTTTTATTTGAAGCTTGCTAATATAGGCTTTAGTGACATTCATTTTAAACTAAGGCTCCTCTAGGGTTATATGTCGCATATGCTTGTGTTTCTTGATACTAACATAGTTGGGAGAGCCAACATGAGCTGAGCTCAACTGACATCTATATGGTCCCGAGGACAAGAAGTCCCGGGTTCAAATCCCCCTACCCTCATGTTGTACTTAAAAGAACTTTTCTTAAAAAAAAAAAAAAAACAAAAAGACAGTTGGGAGAATTCTTAATGAGTTTGTGGTGGTGGTGGTGGTGGGGACAAAGAAAAGTGACTTATAAAAATAGAATGCCCAGATCAATAAGTTAAAACTCAAGATATTGTACTAAATACAAGGTGCATGCTGTTACCACCTTATTTGGATACATCGAATGCCTGCAATTGGTTGTATTTGCAAGTGATAAAACTGAAGCGGCAATTCACTTATTCCAAGATGAATAAACTCCAAAGTGTATCAGGCAGGGCACACACATAAATGTCCCTGGTAGAGTAGTACATTATCAACGGACAGGGAGAAATCACCCTCTCGTCCCGACTTTGTTTGCCGAAATCAGGCTTGAGGTTAGGATCGCCCTGTTGACCGTCTATAATGTGCTGTCTTAAGGTTGGACTTGTCAACTGTGCCATTTGGGAAGTAATTCCCCCTATCACCACCGGTATATTCGCATGCAAGACAAGTGTATATGGGGTTGGGAGAGGAGTTACCTCATTAACAGTAGTGCAATTAAATCATAGAAGTGAAGGACTGTGAGGGGGCTGTTTGGTCAAGAGGGTGTAGTGGGGTTAGCCCATTTGGTTATTTTGTCAGTAGTGAAATGAATGAAGTTGCTTTGCTTTTACTTGAATTCAGTTGAGTGCTGATTTGTTTTAACTTCATCCCAATTCAGTGAGTTTGGACCCTGTCTGTTTCTTGGGTAACATCTATTTTTGTTTAATAACCAATCATTTTCCACATTATGAGGCAACTGTCTTGTTGGTTATGTAGTGATTGATTGAGAATCGGCGACTAGAGAAAAATGCCCCTGAAATCTGTTGTGTTTTTCATTCTCTTTTCTGTTTTATGTTTACCTGGTCAAATCTTGATTGAAATATCATCTCCTTTATGAAGTTGCGTGATGTATCCACCATTCGTTATGCAGGAAGCGAAATTTCTTTCTTCAAAAACGGAGTATGCCAAGGGGTTGCTTTTACGGATCTAAATGGAGGCCGCTATTATCCTGCAGCCTCCATGTACACTCTCCCTAATCAACCAAATTGTGTTGTCAAGTTCAACTTTGGCCCCGATTTTGAATGCTTTCCAGAGGACTTACAAGGTCGTCCTTTGCCACAACCCATGATCGAAGTACCTTACCACGGATTCGACAACCAAGTTGAAAACGGAGTTTCAAGTGAGAAAAACACAGTAGTCACGAAGTAGTACCATTTTTTCAACCACACCAACCACTTTTTGAACTACATGACTTGATTATATTATATTTTTTTTTCAAATGTATTGTTAGTTCATGGGCATTAGGACTGATAGATGGAAGATGAGCGGTGTAAATTTTTCTAGTTACCATCAGGTGAAGAGAGCAATTTCTTTGAGAGATGTGTAGAGATAGACAGTGCATAACCCCAACATTATTTATATAATTTGCTTCTTTTTCCAGCCTTCAACTTTCCATTGGTTAGTTGATTGGATAGTTAATAATTCATTTCATTTTGTTCCCAAACAGTCAACATAGCAGATAATAACTTCTTGGACAGTTAAAAAGGCTGTTTGATAGAAAATTTCAGAAGAGAAACTCGAAACCAAGTTGACTATATTTCTTATTTTGAGTTTGATAGAGGATTTAAATATAAAATTTAGTTGTAGTTATTGAATAGTAGTCGACAATAAACCAATAGGGATATAGCTGATGAGTTCGTTGGTAATTATTGTACGAGAAGTTAATCTATCAATTGAGTTAAATTGATTATGCAGTTGAGTTGGAATGTTTGTGTTTGGAGTTTTGAGTTGAATTGAGTTGAGTATCTTATTTTTTTTGGTATTTTTAAATTTCAACTATACAAATATTTTCCTAAAATTTTCTAACATGAAGAATGCTTAATTTTTTCCCACTCTTCAAACATCACAAATTTCGACTTTTTATTTAATTTTAATAACGCGAGTACAATCTCTAATATTTGATCATTTAATTATCTTTCTCAAAAAAAGTAAATTTTAATCCTTAAGCTTGATGATCTCTCTAGATAGATGATTGTCTTTTAGATTTGATGATCTTTTTAAGAGGATCAACCTTTGAGTTGATCATCTTTTTTTAGTATCAGCCTTTTGGACTTGTTGATCATTTTGTATGATTGGTTTTTAGACAGGTTGATCGTTTTGATTCGAACTTTGACTTCTTTTTATCAATTTGGATCTGTTTCTAGCTTGATTAATCGCTTGGATTGAGTATGATTGACATTTGGCCTGTTGAATTTTCTTGGATTAGTTGAGATCGACTTTTGATTTGTTAGTTTGCTTTGATCATCCTCTGACTTGTTGATCAGTTTATTGATTGACTTAGATCGGCCTTTGGCTTGTTAATCGGCTTGGATGGGCCTCTAGTTTGTGAATCGACCTCTTGCTTGTTGATTTAATTACATAGGTTTTTATCTTGTTGATCCTCTTATTCTATGTGTTTGAATGCATACATTTGGTGTACGGAAGCTCAACACACGAAATGTATGGAAGTATAACATATGAATATTCTTGGAATTGAAGTCTTAGAAGAATGTTTATATCTGCAAAAAAAAAAAAAAAAAAAACTTATTTTAATTTTCAAGTGTGGTCAGTTTTAGGAGTTAGAGAGTATTTTGGTTGTTAGTAGAAATTTTTCTCTAGGCACCATCTGAGTAAAAAATTAGAGTTTTTGTAATGTATAACAGATTTGGTATAAAATATTAAGGATATGGCAATTTATGAAACAATTTGCAAATATAGCAAATTGATGATTTTTTTAAAATATATTCCAATATTACCCTTGTTTTAAAAACAATCCTGGCGCGAATTTCTCCTCCTCCATTCGTCTGCGTGATTTTCTCCCTCTCCAATATATTCTCCACGATTTTCTCACTTCTTCCGCCTTACCATTCTCAAGAACGCCTTCTTCCGCACGACGCCTTCTTCCGCACGACGCCTTGTTCCGCCTTCAACGACGCCTTCGTTCGCCTCCAACGACGCCTTCTTCCGCCTCCAACCAGTCGTCATCTTCGGTCTCCAACCAGTCGTCATCTTCAGTCTCCAACCACAACTTCTTCCGCCTCCAACCATCTGGTATGTAGTCTTTCATTTTAGTTTCGTTAAATCATCTGGTATGTAGTCTTTCATTTTAGTTTCGTTAAATCTTTAGATTCTTTCTTTTTAGTATTTTATTTTTTCTGTTTGTAATCTTGGATATGAATTCATCTTCTTGCAGAATTACATGTCTATCATTTTCATTTATTAATGATAGTGATAGACTTGTATCCTAGTGTATCACTGATAGAAGTCTATCACTAATACGCTATGATACAAGTCTATCACTGATAGACACTTTGTCTTCTAGCACTAATACACTATTTTTTGCACATTCTGCAGTAATTTGGAATTATGATTAAACTTCCCATAGTAGTGTTTCACAGTGGACAGTGGGATGATACAAATAGTTACTTGAATTACAAGACTACAGGTGTATTGGTTGATGAGATGATGTCTTTTGAAAATTTTGTGAGTTTGATATTAAGAGAAGTTCTATTTGATGCATCTCCTTCTTCAATACAACTGTCAATTTTATTGGATTATGGTATCACTAATATTCAAACTGTGGTTCAAATTCAAGAAGATAAAGATGTTACTTGGTTTCTAAGTTTAGTTAAAGGACAAATTACAAGACATCCATTAGTTGCCCATGCTATTGCTCATGTCCCTGATATGGATTTAGAATGGTCTAGTGTTGTTGACAGTGGGATGGATAATTTGTGTTCTTTGCTGCCTTCTTCTTCCATTGATGACGATTTTCAAATTCTTACGGATATTCATGTTAGTAGCTTGTCTTCTACATTTGATTTGAAAGAAAAGGATATGTTTGCTAGCAAGGAATTACTATCAAAGTCATTTTACTACATTGCTATAAAGAACAACTTTGAGTTCAAGACTGTGAGATCAAATTCTAAATCTATTGAGTTTAAGTGCTCCCAAGATAATTGTCCATGGTATGTTCGTGCATCTCGTTACAAGGGTGGGGAATTATGGCGGCTAAGGAAGTATATTGCTAATCACAATTGCTCCATAAATGTTATTCAAACTACTCATAAACAAGCATCTTCATCACTGATTAGTGATTGTATTGGAAAAGACTTTAGTTCTTTTGATCGTTCAACTCCAAATGATATTATGATTCACATGCGTACTAAACTTGGTGTAAATGTTAGCTACTATAAAGCGTGGAGGGCAAAGGAACTTGTTATGAATTCTTTGAATGGTGAAGCAAAAGAATCTTATGCCTTGATTCCAAACTTTTTCATGAAACTAAAAGAAATTAACCCAGGTATGTTTTTATTCTTACAATTTATATATCATCAATCAAGCTTTTAATGATATGGTCTATCACTGACAAGTTCTATCAGTGATAGGCCTTATAGTAAATGAGCATATCATTAGACGACTGGTGTTATGGTGGTTTACTATAGGGTCTATCAGTGATAAACCATATCAGTGACAGACCTATAGTAAAACTGATACAGAGGGACATTTTAATAATATTTTTTATTTCAGGTTCATTCACTGCTTATGAAACTGATACAGAGGGACATTTTAAGTACTGTTTTATGGCTATTGGAGCATGCATTGAAGGATGGAAATATTGTAGGCCAATATATCAGTTGACGGTACATTTTTGAAATCTAAATATGGTGGAACTCTTTTGACAGCCTCAACAATTGATGGTAATAATCAAATTTTCCCATTGGCCTTTAGTATTGTAGATTCTGAAAATGATGCATCCTGGAGATGGTTTTTTGAGAATATAAAGAATAGTTTAGGGGATCGGGAAGATTTAGTTGTAATATCTGATCGACATTTAAGTATCCCAAAAAGTGTTCATAATGTTTTTCCAAATGCTGAATATTGCGTTTGTTTGCAACACCTTCTAAAAAGTTTGAAGTTGATATATAAGGACCCTATAATTGATAAGCTCTTCTTTAGATGTGGAAAAGCATATACAGTTGTTGATTTTGAGACTAATATGAGATGGATGGAGTCTATGTATCCTAGTATACGAGACTATCTTAGTAAGGTTAGTTTTGAAAAGTGGGCTCGAGCATATTGTACAAGGAAAAGATATCAAATGATGACTACAAACATTTCAGAAAGCTTAAATGCAGTTCTAAAAGAATCTAGAGATTTGCCCGTTGCAGCATTACTCGATTCTATCAGACAAATACTTCAAAATTGGTTTTATGATCGAAGAAAAGTTGCATGTTGTATGAGAACTGTTTTAACTAGTTGGGCTGAGGGAGAATTACGAATTCAACATCAAAACTCAAGAAGCTTCACAGTAAGTTTTTGTGTTTCAATGTTTATTTATTTAGTTAAAGGGTAATGTAACAAGACCTATCAATGATAGTCTCTATCGCTGATAGATTCTTATCAGTGATTGTTTATATCAGCGATAGATTCTATCAGGGATAAACCATATATGTTGACTAAGTTTTTTTTTCTTCAGGTTAATGCTATTAATGATGTTGAATTTCAAGTGATTGATGGAAGAAAACAATTTATTGTACGGTTAGATTGCAAATCATGTACCTGTCGCGTTTGGGATCTTGATGAAATTCCATGTGCCCACGCTCTTGCTGTTCTTCGTGGGCGTAATATGAATACTTACTCTTTTGTTTCCAAGTATTTTTTGTCAAGTACTTTGATTTCAACTTATACTGGATCAGTTCGTCCGGTTGGGAACCATGCCAATTGGAAATCTATTGGGTTTGAGAATAACATACTACCTCCAACTTTCAAGCGTCGAGCAGGACGACCGCGAAAACAAAGAATATTATCAATTGGCGAGAAGAAAAGTCACTCAAGATGCAGCCATTGTCATCGTGCTGGTCACAATCGTAGAAATTGCAAATTTCCACCATTTTTACAGTGACGTGATATTATGTTTTCTATAATAAACTTTTAGCTTTAGCATATAGAGCATTTATTTTGTGTGTGTAGTAAATACTTTCTATTTGTTTGATTCAAACCGTTCAATAATAATCTACCTTTTTCTCAAGACTATAAAAGTAAAAGTGACTTTATTGTAAAGTCTATCACACATAGTTTCTATCAACAATAGATTTTGTAAAGTAATAATATGAAGTAATCCACTATAAAGTCTATCATAGATAGTTTCTATCAAGGATAGACTTTATTGTGTAGTCATCACCAATGATAGGAACCAATGTACAACTGAAGGAACTAGAAGGGATTTAGTTGATGAAAGGAATGGTTCAATAAATACTAATCTCAATGCAAACAAAGACAGACAAAAAACTTTTTCTTGATTAATATGGTAAAATCAACTAACAGCATATGAAGGTCCCATGTGAACTCTGTCACAAACATCCACAAAACAACTATTGCACTACAATATCTATCTACTAAATATTAAGAGATTTGCAATGTGAAGTCTACCATAAATATCAACAAAACTACTGCACTACAATATCCATCTACTTATAATTGAGAGATTTGCAAATCAAAACTAGGTGCTAGATCCCTTATTCTAGGAGAATATCTTGTTGGTTTTGGAGAATCATTCTTCTTTCCTCTTACATTCTTTTGTTCTTTCACATTCTCCAACACTTTCTTTGATGGTTTAGGTTGTCTCTTCGGCCTAGCTTTTTCAATATTCGTCGCTATTTCCATAATTTTCACTTTTGCCTTTTCTTGAACAACCTGAAAATATATAATATTGAATTAGAGTTTATCTACATATATACATTAAGTCTATCATAAAACACAAAATGTGATTATTATAATACCTTCACTTTGTTTGATGTGTCATGCACCATTTTTGACTTATTTTCACGATGATTATCATCTTCCTCGGTTTCCTCATTATCTTCAATCTTTTGCAGATATTAATATTAGTATTGCAATGAAAAGAATTATAGAAATTGTCAATATCCTATCATTGATAGACTTTTGAATCAGAATTGAAATTTCAGAATAGTCTATCACTAATAGACTTAAATCATAGAAAGAATAGTCTATCATTGATACAATTCTACCATTGATAGACTTTTCACACACAAACATAATAGTCTTGGAAAAAATAAAAGTAAAAGAACTATTAGTAATTTTACCTCTTTCTCTTTATCAACATCAGCATCAATCATTTCTAAACTTATTGGTGGAGGAGGATTCTTTTCCAAGGGCTCTTGAGATTGTTTTTCACTTTCACATTTGTGCGAAAGTCTTTGATTTACCACTTCTGTCAGTGAAAGTAACAAACGAACAATCTCCTCTTGTCCCTTCTTCAAGCACTCAAAATCTTCTTTGTGCTATTTTTTTAAATCTTGAATATCTTCATGTAAAGAAGATATTCTTTCTGCCACATTGCTTTCCTTCATAGCACATGCTTCTTCATCCAATTTATCATTTTCTAATTCCAAAAAATATCTGAAGTACTCAGATTTCATTTCTTCTTCTGATGCAACAATGGGGACCACAGATAGCTAAAAAACAAAATATATAATCAGTGTTAAACAAGAAAGAAACTATCACTGATATGGATCTATAACTGATAAGGATCTATCACTGATATGGATCTATCACTGATAAGGATCTATCATTGATAAGGATCTATCACTGATATGGATCTATCACTTAGTAACAACAAATTTAGAAAATACTAGAAACGAAAACAAATGAAACTTACATTTTTTTCCAGAAAGATGTTATCTTCAAGATCTTGCCAATCGAGTTGTTCACTGGATTCCCAATTTAATATTCTTGGACACCCTTTCCCTATTCTTGTCACATACCCACTAGCAAGTTGAGGAAGTATTTCGTATGCCCAGTAAGCTAGAACCATAGGGAAGCCTTGTAGAAAGGCACACGCTTTAGATTCTGTTTCTAAGTTCTTAGACTTTCTTTTGGATTTCACCGCATTTTGAATGAATTGCTTTGTAAGACTGAAGCACAACCTTCCCCAAGGATAATTCCTAAACTTCTCTTTATCATCCAACATCTTTACATGTTTTAAATCCAACATATTGTGATTTTGTTTAGGAATTAAAACATTGTACAAGAAGTAAAGGTTGGCTAATTTTACTAGCTCTTCTTCATCGGTGCAGGATTTACAGTGATAGTTAAAAGCAGTCTTCAATTCTTGTCTACTAATGGAAGTGTTATTTCTAAAAAACAATTGTTTAACCATAGACTCATTTTCTTCCGTTGCATCTAAAACATCTTCTATAGGATATTCACCACAATTTAATCCTGTAATCAAACAAAAATCTCGCAGTCCAAACTCCACAATGTTACCTTCGATGTTGAAAAGAAGAACATTGTTGTCTGTTGAGACACATTGTCTTCTAATCAAGTGTGCTAATAGTTGTAAAGGTATTTTTGTCATTTTTAAATTTAACAAGTGCCCAAATGGTCCTTCTTTAAACAAGTCTAGACAACTAGGTGATAAACTTTCGATAATATGGTCAGAAGTTTGTAGATTACAGTACACAGTGATTCTTAAGGTTGACTTCCACATTTCTTTGGGAATAATTAATTGTTTTCCCTGTTTAGAGCAAAATAATTGTTACAAATATGCAACATACTAACTTAGAAACAAAACAATATATATATATAATGGAATACCTTCTCTTTTTTTATCTTCTTTTTGCTTGATGAAGGTTCATGTGTTGAGACTCTTTTTGCACATTTTTCATTTGGTTCGCTTTCCATAATATCTTTTTTCTTATCCATCTATTAAAATTACAACAAACACATCAACCCAATGAACTAAACATCCCCCAAACATATCAGTGATACAAACATATAATAACAATCCAACATAAACAAAGTAAAACATCCTTCAAGCTGATAGAAACATATCACTGATAGAACATAAACAACATCACATAAAAATATACACTAACACACAAACCTATACACTAAACTAAAAATATACATTAAACTAAATTATTACTGATAGACCCTAACCCTATACACTAACACACAAACCTAAAACAGATCAGCATGTTATACATTCCATCATAAACCAGTTAAACATCCTCCAAATTCATTAATCAGTGATAGAAACTTATCACTGACAGACCCTAAGCAACATAACACACAAAATCTAAATTAGACTAGAGCTTTTACTAATTTCCCAAGTCAAACAGGCTAAACATCTTCGAAGACTATCAGGGATTGAAACATATTAACGATAGACCCTAGGCAACAACAATGCCCGTTAAATGGTTATCTACTAACATCCCAATGCAAACAAACTAAATATCCCTCAAGACTATTAGTGATACAAATATATCACTGATAGACCCTAACCCTATACACTAACACACAAACCTAAAACAGATCTGCATGTTAAACATTTCAACATAAACAAGTTAAACCCTAAATCAGTGATAGAAACACATCATTGATAGACACAAACTGAAAAACACAACGTAGAATGTAGTGCGGTGGAATGAAAACAAAATAGAAGAAAATAGTACCTGCAGCGTGGCGGAAGGAAAATAAAATAGAAGAAAGTAGTAGGCCAGAACGGCACCGGCACCGGAAAACCAAATGGAAGTAGGAAGAAAGTGGAAGAAAATAGAAAGAGGAGGAAAGTACCGGCACCGAAAAACCAAATGGGAGGAAGAAAGTGGAAGAAAATAGGAAGAGGATGAAACGGACTACAGTCGCGAAGAATCGTCTGCACTTTCCCACTCGCGAAGAATCTGCTTGAAACGCGAAGAAAGTGGAAGAAAATATATGTAGGGGTAATTTCGTCTTTTTCATTAAAAATTGCCATATTTGCAATTTTTTATAATTTTTGCTACATCCTTAATATATTTTGGGTCAAATGCTATATACCCACTCGACCCAAAAAATTATGAACTTTTGTTCTTAAGTTGCCTTCATGGGTTTAGATTTGGTTGGTCCATGGACCTAGTCCCAACTAATTGAATTTAGACTTTATTTAGCATTGGGCTAAATTAGGCCTATTTTTGGGCTTAAACAACCAAATTAAATTTAGGAATAATAAGGGATATAACATAATTTTTAGTAGTCATTTTGGAAAATGGTAAAACTACTTTTTCTTTTGATTTCCAGCAAATGACATTTTCTGCATGTGTGCATGGTATTTTATAAAATACTAAAATACCCATATTTTCGAACTGTAATTATTTTGTCTATACAGTGTAATTAATCTATATTATGCATTTATGAGTCTTTAATTATTTTTCGACGTGGTAAAAATATAGCAACCCATATCATAACTTCTTCCTAATATCTCGGGAACAAGTTTATTCAATCTTACTAATTTCAGGATAACCAAATTATTATTTCTTTTATCAATTTTTTCATACCTTTTTGTTTAAGTGAGAACTTGCTTATTTGTTTCTCAATGTTTCTTATTAAATTCAAATTAACTTATTTTAAAGATATAGCATTATATGTACTTATATGTATATATATATATGTGTGTGTGTATATATATATATAATCAATTGTGTTTAGAAATACTTTTAAATCAAAATATGTTCACTTGACTGAATAACATTAATTAAATTATAATTTCTATAAATATTGATTTGACGTCTATAATTGAATGTTCATGTGATTAAAGAAATAGCGTACTAACTAACATGATTTCGGGAATGCCACATATACATGGTATTTCATACAATACCACAATACTCACATTCACAAACTGTAATATATAACCAATTCAAATTAACTTATTCTAAAAATGTAGCATTGTGTGTGTATATATATTATATAATATATATAATCAATTGTGTTTAAAAAGATTTTAAAATCAAAACATGTTCATTTGACTAAATAATATTAATTAAATTATAATTTCTATTAATATTGATTTGACGTCTATAATTGGATGTTCATGTGATTGAAGAAATAACGTGTCAACTAACATGATTTTGGGAGTGCCACACATGCATGGTATTTTATGCAATACAAAAATACTCACATTCGCAAACTGTAATTATTTTTATTAAAAGTCTATCTAGTGTAATTAATTTGTGATATGCACTTATGAGTTCGTAATTAATTTCGACGTATTAATAACATATACAACCCCTATCATAACCTCTTCTTAATATCTCGGGATTTAACAATCCTGTTGAAGATTTTAACAACTTTATTCATTTTTTATTTCAAAATAACCATATTATTAATTTTTATTGGCTAAATCTTCACCTTTTTTATTTCAAAATAAGTTTGAATCTTTTAATCCTTAATAATTTGAAATTTTGAATTTTTATTTGGAAATTAAAATTAGTTTTCATATTAAAATCTTAATTTATTTTTAAAATTTTAATTTTTTTCGAAACAGAATAGTCTAAGATATTGTATTTTTAGATAAAATCTCCCAAATTTCATCTACATTTTATTAATTAAATAATTTTAAAAAATAAACTAAAATTTCCCCTAAGGAACAAAGAAGATGCAACTTTTGTATCTTTGTTCTTACGAATGAAGGTTTTTGTTATTCCACCCGAAACGTGATTGTAGGTTGTAGACTTGAAAATCATAGATGGAAGAGGAAAATGAAGATAGTATTTACGTGCTTTAAAGGTTTATATTCTTCTTCTTGAAAATGAATATGAAGTTGAGGATGAAATTGAAACTTCCATTGGAATGGTAACTTACAAAAGAGAGGTGGATATTGACTTGCAAAATGGAATGTTTAGAAAGATTTTTAAACCAAAACTTGTTAATTTTACTGAATAACATTAATTTAATTATAGTTTCTATTAATATTGATTTGACGTTTATAAATGGATGTTCATGTGATTGAAAAAATAGCGTACCAACTAACATGATTTCGGGAGTGTCATACATGCGTGGTATTTCATCCGCAAACTGTAATTATTTCAATATATGCGTTCTTATCAAAAGTCTATCTAGTGTAATTAATTTATAATATGCACTTATGAGTCTGTAATTAATTTCGATGTGTTAATAACGTATACAACCCCGGGATTATTTCAATATATGTGTTCCTAATATCTTAGGATTTAATAATTTTGTTGAAGATTCTAATGACTTTATTCATTTTTTTATTTCAAAATAACCATATTATTAATTTTTATTGGCTAAATCTTCACTTTTTTTTTTTAATTTCAAAATAACCTTAAATCTTTCAACCATTAATAATTTGAAAATTAAAACCAGTTTTTATATTAGATCTTAATTTATTTTTAAAATTTTATTTTTTTTCCAACAACGTAGTCTAAGATATTCTGTTTTTAGATAAAATCTCCCAAATTCCATCTACATTTTATTAATTAAATAATATAAATAATTTTTTAAAAAAAATTAGCTAAAATTTCCCAAGAGATAAAAGAATATGCAACCTTTGTATCTTCTTTGAGTTTAGGGTTTTGTTCTTCCACCCGAAGCGTGACTGTAGGTTGTAGACTTGAAAATCAAAGATGGAAGAGGAAAATGAAGATAGTATTTACGTGCTTCAAATATTTATATTCTTCTTCTTGAAAAAGCAAGGTGGAAAGATTAGGGTTTATTTGCTTGAAGAAGATGAGATTGGCGTTTGAAGATGGAAGAAGAAGATGAGGGTGGACATTCGCATTTGAAGAAGATGAGATCAAAAAAGAAAAATGAAAAATGGAGATGAAGGAAGATGAAGAACCGTAAAATGGAAGATGGAGATCGAATCGAAAAACAAAAATGGAGATGAAGGGTTCTAATTTTCATTGAATAAGTAAGTAGCTGTAATTATGTTCCAACATTTATTAAAATGTATTTATTTTATTTTAGCTTAAAAATTTAGCTTACGTTCTATGTGTATAGGGGTATTTTGGGGTTTTGCAAATTCTTGTTTATTGTATTTTTTTTTTTCATTTTGCCATTTTTGAAAAAAAACGGTTTTGCTATTTTTCAAAATGATAATTTTAAAATTGTTATTCTTCTAGTTGACCCTTAAATTTATTCAATCCAACTATCTTCATGAAAATACATGGTATCATCGAGATTTGTTGATTGATATCCTCAATTTTAATTTGAGGCATATGTTAACTTTTAATTAGTTCCAAACTCAATTATCCGTAATTTCATTATTAATGTGGTAAATGACGTGACATTTTGTGATTGATCCAAAATTTCTCATTCAACACCTACCGAGTAAATATATACTAAAATCAAATTTTGAATACTAAATTACGTAATATATTTTTTTCCATTCCTAAACACCAATTATATTCTAAACCAAACTTTTCACAACTGCATAGCTCTCAATCGCAAAGACTAAAGAAACTTAAAAGATGAACTTTTTGGTTTTGGGTTTTTTTCAAATATAGCTACCGTTGAATATACTTACAGATATAACAAATTTTTACTTTTTATCAATGACAGACCTAAATAGATCTAGATAGAAATCTAAATGGATCTACCATGATCTATAATCGATAAAAAGAAAAATGTTGGTATGTTTGTAAATATTTTCAAGGGAAACTTTCATAAACGTAACAAAACACCAAACTATTTACGACCCGTGTAACAAAACCCATAAAGTTAACCATTTTTTAAATATTCCAGGTTTGTTCTTCCATCTTTCTTCTCTTCCTTGCGATTTCTTTCATCGTCTTCCTCCTACGATTTCTTTCATTGTCTTTCTTCTTTTTCTTTTTTTTTTTTTTTTTTTGCTGCGATTAATAAGTTTTTGCTCATTTTTTGAACGAAATTCATCTTATGATTAATTTTCTAAAAAATCACTATTACAAATTTAATTATATTTAATTATAATTAAACAGTCAACTGCATTTATTATTTTTCTAAAATTTGACATTTTTTGAAGTAATAATTATTTAATTTTTTATTTGTTTAATTTCATTTAATATATATATTCTAACTGAATATGAAATATGTCCTAACTAAATATGGAATATATCTCATACAATTAGGTTGATTGTTATTCATTTGAATAAAACATATATTGCATTTTTTTTCTTTCGTTTTCGTTATCTATCGACCATTTCCTTTCATCATCATTTTTTCCTTCGGACTTTTTTGCTAGTGAGCTTACGGTATTTCTTTGGATTAATATTTATTTTGATTGTGAGCTTATAGTATTTCACTTGATTTATTCTATCGTTTCCATACTCGAGGGGAGGGCTACATGTATATAGTATTTTACAATCAATTTTTTACTAATTTGTCCAATATTTTCTGTTATATGTTAATATTGTTGGAATAAATGGTTATTGTTCGTGTTTCTTCATGAATGGATGCGTCACTTCATGAAAACCAATAACTATTTGTGTTTCATCATGAATAGATGCATCATGAGTGGATGAATCGCTTCATGAAAAGTATTATAGAGAAAAGACACGACTTTTCGAATGGTCACAAATAAGTCTATAAATACGATCCTTTTCTATTTGGTTGAAGAAGAGGAAAAAATTTCATAATTTTTTTTGTCTTCTTCCAAAAAGATATTTTTCCATTATCCACAATCTTCATGTTCGATAGATCCACAAAGTTTTGTTCGCTGATCTTCTAGACGAGGGGCTACTCTTAAAAGAAAGGTGATCTATTCTATTCTGGGAGACAATTACTCTCAAAACTCAAGCACTAGGGTAAGTAAATTTGTCTTAAGGAGACAACGTGATATTCGTTGGGCTCATATCTATATACATATATGTTTTGCTGTTTTGCTGTGTTGATAATTTTCATAACAATCTTAAGATAAATTTATCTTTTATAATAATATTGAAAATCCCATTATTTTTTTATAAGGCTTCGAATTACTGAAATTGAGAAATTGTGGAAATATTCATATATTGATTTGTTGCTGGATCATGTTGAGATTCTGTTTTAGAATTTCATATATATGTATATTATTCCATAAAGGTGTTCTGTGTGCAAATCATGAAAATTATTGTTAGTTTTCATTCAATTGATATTTGCATGAAGAGTTTCAAATGATTCTAAATTTTAGTGGATTGTTATGTACTTTACTCTTGGGCAAATGAATTTTGAGATTTTCCCTTTGGCAAGATTTTAATAATTTTCTTTTGCCACTTATATAATTTTGGCATGAGTTCGCCATTTGGCATATGCAGTTGATTATTCTTTATGTTCTGCACTAGTTTGTATTAATACATGTGTGTATTGGCCATAAGAAATGTTATTCTTTGACTTTAATATTGAAAATTCATGGTGAAACCAACAAAGCAAAGTTGCTTACGCTTGAGGCATAAAAATATATACAAAATATGTATGCCACATGTAACGACCCAGCTCCTTATACTAAGTCGAAGCCATTATTAATTTAAAAGATAAGTAAAATTTGTAAAGTTGAATAAAATAAAACAAAACTTCAAAACTTTCATTTAAAAGCATAAACAAAAGTGACTAGAGATAAATATAAAATAAAATCCTAACTCGGGCCCTATCTAATTTTAAAGAAATAACAAATAAAGAATAAACAAAAAGAAAATGCCAACATTAAAGTCTGAACTAGGACATAAAGTGGAAGCAAGAGATCCCTATGGCTCGCCATGGTCACTTCTGGTTGCTCGTCGGCTTGTCTTTGCCCTTACCTCTGCCCCTGCTTGAAAAAAAAATGAAATGGAAAAAGTGAGTATAAAATACTCAGTAAGGGACCCACTACTAGTCCTTTTAGGTGCCTGTTAACTTCCTATTAGAGTCTTGAAAGTGGTACCCAAGAACTGGCACGTTCCCGAACACGTGTAACATGTGATCCTGAAGAAACAATAACTGGTCTTCGGTGCACCCAAAGGAACACCTAGGACAAACTGGTCTATAGTGTACCCGGAGGAACACTAAGACAATCGGGCTGCAAGCGATCTCGTCGAACCACTCGAATTATGTCTATATCAATGTCAAACTAGTAGTCTCGTCGGACTACGCAATCCTAAAAAGGTGGTGATCCCAAAGGACACCCATGCAGGTACGACTCTAATAGGACAAGTTAACAATACACCCTAACCAACACAGGCGCATAAAAAAATCATCAATGCATCATCAAGTCATATCATATCATCATGTCATGTCATATCACATAATCATATCGTCATGTCATATCATATCATCATATCGTCATGTCATATCATATCCTCATTAATTTCCATGTCGTCATGCAATTTAGTTATCAATATGCACAACTCAAGAATAAATGCGACCTCTTAATTCCACTCCTAGGTCTAGTAGTAGAATCTCTTACCTGGAGATTTGCTCAAATGAATTCTACCATAAAATCACGCCTTCCAAGCAGCGAAGCCCTGAATTAGTTAGAAAACCAAATTTAATAACTTAACCCTCCGAGAAACAAGGGTCCAAAATCCATTTGAAGTAACTTACCCGAGATTAAGGCCGAACTCAGTTTGGACGTAGTTGGACAAATTCCCCGCTCGACTTCTAGTTAACTATAGTCAATTTAATCCAACAGTTAACTTGGTTAGGATCAAAATAAACCTTAGCTGGATAGACTAAAACCAAACCAAACCTACCGAGGCTTATCAAAAAATATGGGTCAAAATAGGGTTAAAAGAAGCTTGGCAGCTCAATTGGCTCGGCTGGAGAGGGAAAAACCGACTGGCGGCTCGATTGGAAAGAGGAACTGACAAGTCGGCTCGGGACAGGTGAAGCGACTAGGCTGGGGCGCACACGGGTGTGCGGCTCAGCTATGATGCAGGCGAGACGTGCGTGTGGCTCGACTATGGAGCAGGCGCGAGCGTGCATGTGGGTTTCTGGGTTCGGGTATGAGCGTCGGACTGAGCGCTCGGTCTTTCGACGACGTGACGCTGACCAAGTGGCGGCGAACTCCAACGGTCGACGACGGAACGGGGCGATAGATGATGGATCGATGCAGACGATGACGAAACGGGGCAGATTGTGGAGGAAGGGACGCGGGCATGCGGGTCGGGTTTACGGCTTCGACGGACAATTTACGATCCACTTCCGGCAGCGGTCGGATGAACACAGCGGCGACAATGGAGCGGCGGCGGCTAGGGTTTTCTCTTTTTTTTTTTGTTCTCTTTTTTTTTCAAAGAAGAAGATGATGGGTTTTGGATCACGGATTCCTATGCCTATTTAAACACCAATAATAAATCAATATTAATTTCTCTTTCCTTTTCCTTTTTTAAACCAACAAAAACCAATCTTCTCTCTCTCCACTTAAAACTCACCAAATCCCCTTTTAAATTCAAACTCAACCAAACACATCAATCTCTTTTTTTTTCTTTTTTTTTTCCAAATAAAAATATCACCATTAACTTTAACCAAATAATTCAATTTTCTCTCTCCTCAACCCAATTATCTTTATCTTCAACAAATATCTCTACCAATTTTATTATCCAAATAAAATAATTATATTGTCCTCAAAACTTAATTAATTACACAACCAAAAATATAATTAATCAAGTTTCCTCAATTACATCCAAAGTTTCAATAATTACACTTAAGATAATTGAAACTAAATCATCCCAAATTCTTGGGGTGTTACACAACAATCACACTTGGAGTGGATTAGATAATACAATATATAGTGATTATAATGGTGGAATTGGCAAAAATTTATAGGAATCATTAGTGCTATATATATATATATATATATATATATACATACATACACACACGAAAGAATATGCCAATAACAATCAAGTTTATAGTTGGAAATTTTACGATCTCTTAAACGAATGATTCCAAATTGTGATATCACTACTAGAAAAATGACATACCATGACAATTCACTACAAGCTAAAATGAAAGGAAAGAAGAAAAAACTGTCATAAATATCAAAAATTCGCGTTTTTGGCGGGAAAAGACGAAATTTTTCGAATTTGAAGAATTTATGACAGTTTTTAAGCGTCATAAATCTATGACAATGTTTAAATGTCATTAAATATAAACAATAAAATAATAAATATTTATTAAAATTGAATGAAAAGAAAGAAATAAAAGAGAGGGGAATTGGAGTTTGCGTGAAAAGGGTAGGAGAGCATCTCTTCTTGAAATTTCTCTCGCGGACCTTCCCTCACGGCGCAATCTCACTCTATCTCTCCACCGCCAACACCAGCGACTACTATGACTAAGCGCTGACCAGCCAAACACATCGCTACCAACTCTCGCCGTGCAGGACCAAAGTTGATTATCGATCTGCGTGGTACTTTCTCTCTATCTCTCCGACTAGACCTAAAATCTCTGATTTGGTAATCTCTCTCTATCTCTTTGATTAGCCCCAAAATCTATGGCTCCCCTTCTCTCTCTTTCCCTCTCTATCTAGAGATCCATTATTGGGTATTTTGTGTATGTGGAGTAGATTGTGAAGATTTGGGTTAAAGCAATTAGTCGTGCAAATGGGTTGAACGCTTTAGATCCCTCAATTGCTGCTAGTTTGTGACTTTGCCCTAAGTTTCATCGCTTGTGACTCCGCATCGGCCATACGTGACTCTACAAGTTCGAGATTTGTTGCCCGTGTCTACGCCTCAACCTCCACCAACAATGTAACTCCACCATAAGCTGCCAAATCGTAAGTTTATAGATATTATTGAGATTCGTAAAATTTTGCCTCACAGATATTTGTTAAAATTCCTTTGTGAGTTTTTGTGTGTATGGGGTTTGATGATTTTTTTTTATTTCTTCTTATGCATTGTGATTTATGTTGATGTAGTTTTCTAATTCTTAAATTATCAGTACACAATTTCATTACATGTTCAACTTGTATTTAGTTAATTGGGTTTTGGAGGTTAGTATCCTCCCGTGCATTTGGATTTACTATTTTTAGTCCATGGTGCTAATGTAATAACCTTATTTGTAGGTTTAGTATCCTTTTTTCTGAAAGATTTTGCACGATCGAACTAGCTCTACTATAAGTTTATGATACATTTCAGAATTTTGATTGTTTTTATGTTATTATGGTCTGTTTGTTTTTATCTTTTCTTACCAATTTTGTTATTTGTTTGGGCTAAACTTTTGATATAAATTTCCTCTCTAAGAGTCCATAATTGGTGCTTGGTTTCTTCACGGGATTGGTTCATTTAATTTTTATGACAACTTGAAATGGAAGACCCAGATAAGAAGAAGAAGGAAGAAAAGGTTTCTTTCTCCTTTCTTATTTATTTTTTATTGTATTGCTACGCATTTTTTTGGCAATTTGGTATAGTGTTATTGCTATTATTTTGTTTTATTTCAATTGAAGCTTAATTGGACTGGCTCGAGGCCTGGTCCAGCCTCGGATGATTCGGTTGAGTTGGCTGATGTGGATTCTTCAATGTTGGATGAGCTTTTGGTGACGCTGAAGAAGTGAGTTCTTTGTTAGTTCCTCTACTTAAACTATTCTTTCTTGTTTTGGTTAAAACTGTTTGTTTGATTCTTTTTTGTGAAGTAATGAAATTTTGTTGAGTTTGGTGGTTTGATTGGGTTTAGATAAGTTGAATGATACCCTTTTAGAAATGCTGAACTATGATAGAATTTCAAAGTTTCTGGTCTAGTTCGAGTGATCCTGTTACATTTAAATATCTTAGGTAATGATCGTTAACCTTCATGCTAGATATCCTTTAAGTTGAAGAATTTGTAGTTAGATGCACTTGTTCTCTAGTAGTTTCTTAGGTTAGAAATGGTTTGTTTGAGAATTCAAATCATACACTTTAGGTCGGGTATCGACTTTTCAAATAGATTTAGCTCGAACACACCACCGATGAGTTATCTGTAAATGTGTAGTTCCTTTGAAGTTTCTAAATGACAGAGGCGAAGGTAACTAATCTAGTTACTTATTGTAATTGGTTCAAGCCTAGCTTTAAAGTTCACGGTCACAACCTTGTCTTATAACATTAAGTAACCACTTGATTCTCTTTCAGATATAGAGTAGAAAGTATTGGTTGGATCAGAAGTGATCAATAAGGAGCGATGTTATTCTTGCAATAAGTGATCGACTAGATATAGTATTAACTTTTTAACTTTAAGATGGTCATAATAATTCTTGCAATAAGGAGTGATGTTAAATAAAATATGAGTTGCTAAATTTCAACACCTATTACATTAGTTCTTAATATGGATAAGACCTTATCTTCTTATGGGGTGGATTGCTGAGATTTATATATATGTTAATGTATTGTAGGTCAGGCTCGGTTCGTTTGGATGCTATTAACTAAACATGGAGTCCTATCTTTGGTAGGAAACTTCTTTGTGGAATTATATATAATATTATATAGTGATAATTTGGTTTATTTATAGTGGATTTATAATAAGGAAATTGTGATTAAGGAATTTTGATCTAATTTGGGTATTTCTCATTGTAGAGACCTTGTAAATGTTTTTGGAGAGTTTCTTCCAAAAGTTAGTGCTTGTAAAGTATAGCGAGTAATTCTTCCTCATACTTCATAATTCTTCCTCATATCTTCTTCATATGGATGAATTTTGTAGATTTTATTTAATTTAATGATGAAATTGTGCATTGTGTACTTAAACAGTAGCATAATTTTGTGACCTGTATATGTAAGGCTTTCCATTTGAATACCCTCTACATTTCCAATACCAAGCTTAGAAGTTATAGAAAAGAATAATTCACTGTCAAGCTTAAAAATTACTATTATTGAAGTATGTATGTGCTGTGTTGTCCATATGTGTTGTTAAAGTGAATGTGCTGTGTTGTGGAATCAATTTTGTTTCCTTTTATTTTCTTACTAGGTTTTGCTAGAATCCATTGGAGTAGTGAAACCATATTTGCGACAATTCATTGATGTATAAGCATTTTTGTAGGTTTGGTAGGAATTGTTTTTGTTTAAATTTAGTTAGTTAAATAATTTGTTCGTACCAAACCATATATGTACCAACACTTAAAGCGATATTATAAAGTGTATGTTTCTTTATATTAAAGTGTTCACCGTTTCTTTCCATATGTGATTGTATTGGTCTGTGTAATGGTATGTGTAATGGCAGGGTGTCATGAAAAACATGATTAAAAAAAAATAGGGCAAGAAAAACAGTGACTAAAAGCAAAATTATGACATTTAAATATAAAAAAAACCGTCATCGAGTTTTCTTGACAGTTAATTAAAGTCATGGAAAGTTAAATGATGACAGTTAATAAGTGTCATAAAAAATAAATAATGACATTTAATATATGTCATACAATATTAACAATGACAGTTATTCACTGTCATAAAATGTAAACAATGACAGTTATTCGATGTTATAAAATATAAGCAATGATAGTTATTAACTGTCATCGAAACTAAATAATGATAGTTATAATCTGTCATAATATATTGAATTCGTGACATTTATTCTATGTAATGAAAACCACATTTCGTGACAGCTTTATAGAACTGTCATAAAATACTTTTCATGACTGCCGCATCAATGACTGCAAAAAACTGTTACAAAAGCTTTTAATGATAGCATTTAACTGTCATCGTAGGCCCTTTTTGTAGTAGTGTATGACACATTTTGTGATATGTCCCTCCATGTTTGAAGGTTAGTTATATATTGTATGGGGATTTCCTATATGAAAACGTAAGAAATTTCTTGTGAAAAATGGAAAGAAAGAAAACTTCATACAAATTCTTAAAAGTGTGGGGGTGCCTAGCAAAGTTTACAATACCTAAACCTAAAATGGTTAAAAATAGAATTAAAAATTTGTTGATTGCATATTCATTGGTTATGCTAGCAACAGTTGTGCATATCAATTTCTAGTTCATAAATCAAATATTTCAGATATATATGTTAATACAAACATGGAATCAAGGAATGCAGCATTCTTTGAGAATGTTTTTCCACACAAAATGTCTTGTGAAGAAAGGTTACAAAAAACGTTCTCTTGATGCTATAACGAATGAATCTCACAATACGAGTGGTTACATTTTTATCCTTGGAGGTGGGGCTATATTTTGGAAATCTTCCAAACTTGTATAACACAATCCACAATGAAAATTTGAATTTATAGCTTTAGATAAGGCTGGAGAAGAAGTAGAATGACTTCGAAATTTTTAGAAGATATTCCCAATTGGTCTAAACCGGTGCCTGCAATATGTATACATAGTGATAGCCAGACAGCTATTAGAAGGGCATGGAACATTATGTACAATGGTAAGTCTCGACATATATGACAGAGACATAATACAATCAGGCAACTACTCTCTAATGGAATTATCACAATTGACTCTGTGAAATGAGATTAAAGCCTATAATATGAAGTTACGTAGAGAGGCAACCCAACCTAGTTGACTAGAGATCCCAAGATCTAGGTTCAATGGGAAAACCAATCTCTAGATAACATAATGAGCACTGCATTTTCACCCATTCTACAAATGATGAGGTAGTGCTAGTATGGTTTTAGGGTAAGCATCATGCTTTTAATGATTTCTGTGAGTGATAATTATTAATAAAAAAAGAGCATATATGATGTTCTGTACAATAATCACCTATGTGAGTGTGAAGGGGCCGCTTCTGTGAGAATTTTAAGGCGAATTCTCTAAAACACTTATGAGACCAGGCGATGTTCAAGGTCAAAACGAACACAATCATGAGAACAAACTTTGTTATAATGAGAAGTTGTGTGATAACTATTGTTTTAGTTTACTCTAGAACGGTTGACAGTTCAAGGCATCATGTCCACTGATTAACCAAGTAAACTCGATTAATGTTCATTAGGGAAAGTTCAAAGTTTATACTATTTATCCTCATGCAGGTTCTCCATTGGAAAAATGTCGAACACTTATTTTATTCCATTTGTCAACTTGCCATTTATGGGGGTGATTGTTGGAATAAATAGTTATTGTTCGTGTTTCTTCATGAATGGATGCATCATGAGTGGATGCATCGCTTCATGAAAAGTGTTATAAAAAAAGGAAACGACTTTACGAATGGCCACGAATAATTCTATAAATACAATCCTTTTCTATTTGGTTGAAGAAGAGGAAAAATTTTCATAATTTTTTTTGTCTTCTTCTAAAAAGATATTTTCTCTCTATTATCTACAATCTTCACGTTCGATAGATCCACAAAGTTTTGTTCGCTGATCTTCTAGACGGGATGCTACTCTTAGAAGAAATGTAATCTGTTCTATCCTAGGAGACAATTACTCTCAAAACGCAAGCACTAGGATAAGTAAATTTGTCTAAAGGAGACAACGTGAATTCGTTGGGCTCATATTTATATACATATATGTTTTTCTGTTTTGTTGTGTTGATAATTTTCATAATAAATATTATTCTTAAATTAAAAGTTATGTTTTCTAAATCAACATTCTATATATTTCATAGTATTCATTAAAGTCCAATTGAAACTATACATTCAATATATGTTACTATACAAAAAACTGAACTTGTCGTTGATGGAATACGAAATATGCACAGCGGAAACAAAGATCGAACTTTACTCTATATGCAACTAAACACTTTAGTGATTAACATGCTAAAAAAGACCTAATTCAAACTAAATTAGGGTTAAGATAAATACTTACCTTTGAAGCTCCCAAGCCTCTAAATCTCCTTACGATCACGAACCTGGGACCAACACTAGGTTGACCCGCTATTCTCCGGACTTAGAACTTGGTTGTGGGACTCGTTAAGTGAAGGAAAAATTAGAGAGATGGAATTTGGAGGTGGAAAAATAGGTTGAGATGTGAGAGAATCTTAGGTTTATTTTGTAATTCAAAATTATAAAAAATTATAAAAAAAAAAGAAAAAAAATCAATTTGAAAATTGCCCCTTAAATAGACTAATTACATGCAAGATTTCATGTAATTAGTTTATTAAATCTCAACACCTAACAATCCACTAACCAATAGTGGAACTTAGTGGTCTAGGTGTTTACATCTCATGTAGCCACCTATATTCCAACCTCCTAAGCATGAATGCGTATTCCTTTTTTTGAAATTCAAATCATATTTGAATACAAAGTCGGTCAAAGTTTGATTTTTCAAAGTTAAAGGTCAACATTTTGACTTTTCACAACTTTGACAATTTCCATCAATTTCGAGCTTCCAAATATGAATTTGTATTCATATTTATAATATTTAAATCACATTTAAAAATAATGCTTTATAAACGACGGCTATATCATATATATTCGTCGGTTTCTCTCTCTACCTAATTCGAACAATTGAAATTATTCCAACATATTGTTCTAAATTAATTCCATATGAGCTAGCAGGGGAACCTAATGGACCTATAGATCATGGGCTCCAATAATCCAAGATTAACTGGTTAAACCCTTTTAGACTGAGTTAAACAACATTCGTTAATTAATGGGTCATTCCACTAAAGTTCTGTAGTTGCACTCCCCTTAGTATAGATATATTTGTGTCCATCTGATATAACCATAATCAGTAAGTTAATCCTTCACAGGTTGTTCGTAAGCTTGAATGGGTTAAAATACCATTTTACCCCCGAGACTATATCTTGTTACTTAAGTCCCACTGATCCACTATCGAACATTTGGTTTAAGGTCTAACCTATAAACCGAATCTCTCTCAGGCTAATGAGAGGGCAAGATCCCTTATTCAAGACTTGGATTCAGTTCTTAAGGGAACAACCTATCTACTAACCCTAAAATGGGTAGGAGTGAATTTCGTTTTACACTCTATGTCCCTAGCAATCCACCGATCTTAACCTTGAAATAGATATTGGGTCAACGCCGTTGAGCTGCCCTCACCTATGAAAATCTAAGAATAATACCATTTGAACAGAAGTTTGTAGTTACTCATGATTAAGATTAAGTTACCTAGGTCATCATAATTGAAATAGTCAGTTTATATAGTCAACGGTGTTATAACTTAAAAGTGACTATTTCATTGTTTCAATCTTATGTAAACTCTTTACATAGGATGCCCCTTTTTTAAGGTTAGTAGATTGTGTTAGGTTTTATGTCCTAAAACTTATAGATAGTAAATATCATCCATTGTCCGTTATTAATAAACTGTTTTATTATTATAATTTCAATAAGTGTTATTGATCATATTATTAGTTTTTTCTTAATAACCTAAATCTAATAAACTAACATCTTACGCTGTTTGATGAGTTTTGAACAATATGTAGAGACATACAGGGATCAATGTTCAAGATCAGCTTAAAAGGTCTATAGTATAGAGTTAAGACTGAGTACCTTATCTTAGTAACACTATGGATACGGCTCACTTTGTATTTGATACAAACACATTGATCCAATGTGTTCATGTATACGACATGCGAGTGAAGGTATCCTATGCAATGAGTTTGCATAATACCGGACCACAAAATAGTAATCATTAGATGTAACTCCGTTAACTAGTTGAGTTTCTATTTCATTAGGATGACCTAGGTAACTTAGTCTTATTCCTGAGTGTATTATGAACTCCTGTTTGTGAGGGATTGTCATTTGATTTATACGGGTGGGAGTGACCAGATTGTCGATTCAATATGCTTATCATTTTGGGGACAAGATCGAGTGGGGAGCTGGAACGTAATCACACAAGATGAAATTCATTCCTTCCTGACTTTAAGGTAACTAGATAAGTGTTCTCTTAAATGGTGTCTCCCGGACTTGGACAAAGAGCCTTACCCTCTCTATGGCACGGGAGGGGTTTCTGTTTAGTGATTGGACCATAAACATGTTGTTCATTAGAGGAGCACAAGTATTTAAGGACTAGAAGTAACTCAGGGATAAAACGGTAATTTGACCTAGTTGGAGTTACGAATACTTGTGAAGGACTAACCTACTGGTATTGGTCTATATCCATGGACACAGAAATATATCTATAGTAAGAAGAGTTTAGCTGTGAGTCTTTAGTGGAATGTACACACAATTAACGAATATTGATTAATGTGGTTAATGAGTTTAGCCAATTAATCTCATATTGTTGTAGCTTCTGATCTGTAAGTCCATTAGGTCTCTTTCCTAGCTCGTAAAGGGTAATGAGATTTATTTATATTGGTTGTAATTTAAATGTTCAAATTTACTTTGGGAATTAATATAATGTATGGTAATACATTATAATATAAAGTTTATATTTTAATTAAACTTTAATATATAAATTTAATTTTGGATATGATTCAAAATTAATTTAGGAGAACTAGAATAAAATATTTGAATAAGTTCAAATATTAATTTAATATCAATTAGATTCATATTAAAACTATAGGTTAAAATTTAATGTGTATATGATACATATTAAAAGTATATGTTATGAGAGAAACTTATATTTGAATATGATTCAAATTTGGATTAAATTAAATATAAGATATTTAGTTTAGAAATTAATTAATTGGAAAATTAATTGATAGTTTAGTTTAATTTGATTTAATTTAATTAATTAAATTAAAACTTAGGTTATGTGAGAGATATTCATTTAAATATAATATAAATGAAATATTAATTAAATATGATTTAATTAATTATTAAATTAATTAATTAATTAATTAAATTATTTATTTTAATATTAATATTAATTTAACATTTGTTTATTAAATTAATAGGGAACGTACGGTGGTTTTCCCACGTTTCCACTTTTCTCTCAACTTCCCTCTTCTTCGAGTTACTGGTATGACGATACACAGAAGTGAGTTATGTGAATTTTTACGTACGTCGCATTCTCTCTAAAACGATTGTTTCTCTTTGAATTTTTTCTCTCCAATAATTCCCTCTTCCAATTTGGTTCCCACAAACCATCTCAATCCAGAGAATAGGAAAGTTTCCAAGTGGTGGTGCCCAAAATTGGAGTTGAGTAGATTTAGAGTCGTCAACGTGCGTAAGTTCTTCTTCTCTGTATTTTTTTCTTGAAAGCATGCTTAGTCATAGAAATTAGTTTTGTAATTTCTTTTGCCAATATATTGGTATTTTTTAGGTTCCCAATTAAATTGAGTTATGGTCTCTTTTAATTCTTCTGCCGTGTAAAATGCTTTCATCCCTTGAGATAGGTTGTTCCCTTAAGGACTGATTCAAGTGTTGAACAAGGGGCCCTACCACATTGACCCGAGAGGGATTCAGTTTATAAGTCGGACTTTAAACCAATTGTTCAATAGTGAATCAATGAGACTTAAAGAGTAAGATATAGTTTCGGGGGCAAAACAATATTTTGACCCAGCCGAGATTAAAAACAATCTGTGAAGGATTAACTTACTGATCATGGTTATATCAGACGAGAGTGCAACTACGAGATTTTAGTGGAATGACCTGTTAGTTAATGAATGTTGATTAGCTCGGTCTAAAAGGATTTAGCCAGTTAATCTTAAATCGTTGGAGTTCATGATCTATAGGCTTATTAGATTCCCCTGCTAGCTCATATGGAATTAACTTAGAACAATATGTTAGAATAATTTCAATTGTTCGAATTAGGTAGAGAAAGAAATCGACGAATATATGTGATATAACTGTCGGTTATAGCTTTGTGAAAGAGCTTTATGTTTAAATATGATTTAAATATTAAAAATATGAATCCAGATTCATATTGGGAAGCTCGAAATTGATGGAAATAGTCAAAGTTGTAAAAAGTGAAAACATTGACTTTTGACTTTGAAAAATCAAATTTTGACCGACTTTATATTCAAATATGATTTGAATTCCAAAAAAATAAATGTGGATTCATGCTCAGGAGGTCGAAGTTAGTCAAAACCGAAAAAATGGTAAAAAGTCAAAAGTGACTAGAATGGTCAAATGACCATTTTTTCCCTTGACTAAAGTTAGTGGGAAAATCTAGCATTTGGTTGGATAATCCCACTAAGTCTTAGGTTATTTAAAGGGGCATCTTTCAAATATTTGAGGGCTTTGGCAAATATTTTGTTATTTTTTAAATATTCCAAAATTCTTCTAAATCTATTTCTCTTCCAAGCTTTCAAACCTAAATTCCTTGCTCCAATTTCCATCAATCTCTCTTTATTTTCTTCAGTCTCACAACCTGGTTCTAAGTCCGGAGAATAGCGGATCAACTCTAGTGGTGGTCTCGGCTTGAATTCGTATGGAGATTATCGAGGATCGAGAGGCATCGAATCTATGATTTTCGATCAATCCTAATTTCATTTTAATTAGGGTTCTTAATGCTTGTTAATCTCTGAAGAGTTTACATGCAATTAGGGTATTCTTTAGATCCGTTTATCCACTATCCATGTATGCTTTCCATCGAGAGGGAGTATTTGAACACCAATAAGATTGAAATACATTGTAATGCAATCCAAAATTATATTTAGATTGAGTGCTTTAAGTTCGAATCCTAATATTAAACACATTTTGTTGGTACTGTTTTCAATCAAATTTTATTTGTTTTTATCTTTTTTATTTTTACTATTTCAGTTTTTGCTCTGCCACGCATAGACTCCATTCTAACACTCATTTCATATGGTGATTACATTGAGAGCTCCCAAACCCATAAAGGTCCGAACGCTCAAGTCTTCGAAGAAGCAAAAAAATCGAAATTAGGTTAAAATTTGAATTTACTCTTCCCCTCCATTTGAGTTCTCTTTTGCGCCTCTCCCTCTCCCCCTCACTCTTGCATTCTTCTTCAGCCCAACCACCGCCGTGCTCGCCCCTGCAGCAACGCCGAACTCCCCTACACCCATCTTCGCCGCCGCCGCCGTTTTCATTAAGCGCCGTCGTGGTCGCCGCTGGTAATTTTCATTCAATATTTCTCTCTTCAAACTCTTTCTCTCTCTCTAACCACGCACAATAGCTTTCGGTCACTGTCGCACGACCCCCGGACGTATTTTCGCCGTCTTCCCTCGAGTCCGCTACAGCCAGTGCCGCCTCCGGAATCGGAGTTTTTGGTAAGTTTCTGGGTGTTTTGGATGGTTTTGGTTAGTATTTATTAACCTATTGGGTTGGAGTGTATTTGGATCCAATTGTCCCTTGGATAAGTTGTTTGGTGACTTTTGGAGTGAGTTTCCAATTAGAATTAGGCTCCGAATGTTGAAATTTAATTTAATTCTTTTCGTAAGGTTTGATTCAAGGTTTACATAAGCCAGGAAGGGATTTTGGTTTCTTGGGCATTAGTATTTGAGTCTATCTTCTAGTTATGTGGAGATGACGGCCTTACTTACTTTAGTATGCAGGCCTGTATATTTGTTTGTCTTGTGACGAAAATGTACATAACACTCGAGCTGGGGGCCCTCATGTTTTTTTTCCTGAATAAACTCATACTTCATTAGATGATATGGATGCCCAAAGGGTTGCAACCCATGATCTCACCAGAAATAATGGGAGAAAGCCAACTGGGAATCCCAATATTAGATAGAGCCCTTCCTGCTAGAGTATGGGTAACCAAATTGGCATATCTAGGAATAAATTTAAAACCCTCAGTGTGAGTTTTGATTATCAAGTCTGCAGTTCCCCCCAAAATGACCCCCCGAGGAGAGCCCAACAAACTATTAGCATGGATAGCCTTTACCAACACTTGAGAATCTGATTCTACCCAAAAACTCGCCAACCCCTTGTGTCAGGCATCTTTAAACTGGAGAGGAGCACCAATGATTCTGCGGACAACACATTGATTCTCCCTCCAGAAAACTGAGAAAGCCACAACAACCCTCCCATCCAAACCTCGAAAAATACCACCTAGACCTGTATGCCTTCTCTTTATGCTACACGAGGCATCAATATTAAGTTAAAAAAAAAGCAGCCTTCAAAACCACTCACCTTTACGCTATATCTTTCCCACTGCTCGCAGGCCAAAACACCACCCCTCTATCCTGACTGCATCTTCATCCAGGGCCTTGCCTGCATCTCTTGATACTCCCTCACTTAAAATCAAATCCAACCCACTTTCTTACCAACCAAAGGAACTGGTCTTTGCCTAGCTACACAGTTCCGGTTTGACCATAAGGCCCCACACCAAAATGAAAACAAATTTAGTTTAGCTACAAAAAGACACTCTAGTTACATTGGAAGTTGGGTCATTACAAAATCAGACCCTCAAGAAATCCTTCCACACAAGAAGTTTGGTTGTTACAAAATCAGACCCATGAAAAATCCTTACTTGTTCCTTCAATTGTTGGGTTGCTTTAGCCTGTGGTGTCTTTAGTTTGTGGTGTGCCTTCTTGAGGCATGTGATCAGTGCTATTTTTGGGATTGATGACTATTGTTGGAGTTCCCTTGTGATATCACAGAAAGTTGAGGCTTTGGGTTTGGTATTATGAAGTAATAAGAGTCTTTCTTTAATTTTGTTGACTTTGGGGTGATGGGAGAAGCCTTAGGTTTTGGGAAGATAATTGGCGTGCTCCGTGTCACAATCGTAACTTTCAAACACGATTGTGCGACACTTGTTCTGCTCAGTCAACAAGTCAGCCGTTCAATATTCGAAACCCGCGGACAAACTCGCGGTATGATGTAGCCTCCCTCCATGTTCTCGAGAAAACGTTTTTATAAAACGGGAGAGAGAAAGTAAATAGTTGAAAACATCATAAAAGAAAGCATTGAAGACTGTCAATTGCAAAGAAAATAGCTTAGCTTGCAAAGAGTGCGACAAGGCTTGGGCGGGGGTTGGACTACTTAGATACTCCCTATAGTACATATAGAGATTTTTGGCCTTGGCAGGCTTGCATATGAAAAAGCCAAAATGTCACACTGTGGCTCGGCGACACGAAAATGAAAGAATTAACCTAGACTACTTTCAAAACATAAAGATAAAGCGATTTAGGGGAATTCGGGCGTACGGCCATAGGTAAATAATACCTTGGACAAGTATGCCCTTGACACTCCGCAATCTGTGGTGACTTTGTACCATGATATTTATGTTATCTCCACTGAAAAAGAACTTGTCTTAGATTGTTGGAATGCTCTAAAACAGGCTTGGGATTTGGGGTTATGGAGAAACCTCTTTGATAGAGAAGTTGGAAGTTCCTTACTTGTGCCCAATTATTGAATTCTTGGGTGGTGAATGGAAATAGAAACAAGTTACCTAAAAGATCGACTCCTCAGGCAAGCTTTCTACTGAGTTCATTTTCCTAAACTTGATTTAGGGGTTCACGGAAAATAAACTCCCTATGGTCAACCTTTTATTGAAGCTTAGAATTCCTAAGAAAGTGAAGATATTCCTGCGGTCCCTTGCTTATAGAAGTCTAAATACTCACAGAAAGCTTCAAAGGAAATCTCCAAATTAGGTCCTTGCCCCCTCCATTTTCTTTTTTTGTCTTAGAGAGGTGAATACTATGGATCACTTGTTTCTACCTGTGAGTTTTCTTCTAAAGAGGTGTTTTCTTTTTAGTACTTTTGGGGTGGCTAGTTGCCTCCCCAAGAAGATTGATGATTGGATGATGGAGGGTCTTGATGGTGGGAGCTTTTGAGGAAAAGAAAAAATCCTTGGAGATGTGCTACTCGTGCTCTTTTGTGGTGGCTTTGGGAAGAAAAGAATAGTAGGATAAGTTTGAAGATAAGTCTACGTCTTTTGATTCTTTTTGGCTCTTGTTCAAACTACAACATTTTGGTTGTGTGCAAATTACACCAATTTCTTTTGTAATTATAACCTATTTATGATTATTAACAATTAGAGAGATCTTCTTGTTTAGTTTTGCAGGAGGGGGTTCCCTCTACTCCCTTTCCTAGGCTGTTTTTTGGTTCTTTTGGGGAATATATATACCTTGTTTCTTATAAGAAAAAGTTAATAGCATAATATAATTCCTCTCTAATGTTATAGTTTGAATTTTTTGCCAGTACGTGGCATCTCTCTGTGAATGGAGCAGAGACTAGCCAATACGTGGCGTCTCTCTGTGAATGAAAAAAAGTTCATTGAAACAGCCCTTCTTTCCGATTTGAGGGTCGATGGTCGTTGCCCTTTTGACTACCGGAATCTCACCATCAACTTTGGCAAGTAATGTTTCTCATACGTTTTCTTGTGCTTCACACTGTATTTTCCCTTTCCGGTGTGATTTGTGTTGGTGGTGAATGGTGATAATAATGAATTTTGTGCAGGGATGATGGTTCTTCTGAGGTGCAGCTTGGCCAGACTCACGTAATGGGCTTTGTGACTGCTCAACTAGTTCAACCGTACAGGGATCGTCCTAATGAGGGCACTCTTTCTATATATACTGAGTTTTCTCCTATGGCTGATCCATCATTTGAACCTGGCCGTCCGGGAGAGTCTGCTGTTGAGTTAGGGCGTGTAATAGACCGTGGTCTACGGTAATTATCTTCTTGGTTCTTTTAACTATCAATCAAAATCCTGTTGTGTTGACTAATAGGTAAAGAATAAATTAAGTACATTCCTTTTATCTAGCTTCACAGTCAACACGTAACCTATTACACCAAGATATACATGATAATCTAAGATTGGAGCTATTAATGTAGGGAGAGTAGGGCAGTGGATATGGAATCACTCTGTGTTGTTTCTGGCAAATCTGTGTGGGCCATTCGAGTTGATCTCCACATTTTAGATAATGGGGGGTAAGCTTTTGAATTTTTATTTTATTTTATGTTGCATATTGTTGTAATGATGATAATGTATGGTATTTAACTATCCTGCAAGCAGAAACCTTGTGGATGCGGCTAATATTGCTGCTTTGGCTGCTTTATCAACTTTTCGAAGACCTGAGTGTTCATTGAGTGGAGATGATGGTCAGGAAGTGATAGTTCATCCCCCTGAGGTAAGATTTTCAAAATTTTGTTGCAATAACTTGAAGTGCATCCTGTTCAAAGGATGTGACATTATTTATTTACATGTGTTATATACAAACATAGCTATCCCACATCTGAGCAGTTTTATGTATTTTAAACATCAAACATTCTGCTTTGACATCCACATATTGATCCTTGGTCTTTGATTCATTCATTTATTTATTCTTCTGGTGAAACAAACAATAGTGTTTTGGTTTATCTTCTACCCTAGCTGCCTGTATCCTTGTGAATGTATCACATGGATGTTGCTATTTGACAGGTTAGGGAGCCACTTCCGTTGATCATACATCATCTCCCTATTGCAGTAACCTTCGCATTTTTTCGTAGTGAGAGCATTCTGGTAAGCTTACCGTTTCAATGTGTTGTGTAAAAGAGTTTCAGTTATGTAGGGGGAGTTTTTTAATATTGGGGTGCTGTGCAGGTGATAGATCCAACTCACTGTGAAGAGGCTGTTATGGGAGGAAGAATGACTGTCACACTTAATGCTAATAATGATGTTTGCGCTATTCAAAAAGCAGGAGGAGAAGGTGTACTTAAGAGTGTGATCATGCAATGTCTGCGAATTGCTTCTGTCAAAGCTGGTGATATCACAACTAAAATAAAAAATGCAGTGAGATTCTTTTTGAATAAGAGTTAATGATGTAGCATCCTGCTCTGTTTTCCCTTGTTTTACTTCTTATAGTTACAGTTTTACTCTATGTTTAGGGCAGCTGTATGGTTAGTTGGGAAGTTTAAATTTGGTTGGTTAGTTTCGGATAGGTCTTAGTTTGCTTTTTTATGGTTCAGTTGGATATAAATACACGCCCTGTTGAGTCTGTTCTCTCGTAATTGATTGATTATTAGTAGAAGTGTTAAACTTGAGTATTTTGGTTTACGAGCTAAGTTAACTTCTGCTGCGCTCTACAGTTCCATCTTGTTTAGGGAAAAATCATTATCTTGTGTTTCACATAACTTTATTTTTGCATAAGAAACCAGGTTGTTTGAGTTGAATTTGCACAAAAGGAAGGCCCTTGAAGAATAAAAAGATGGCCTACACAAAGTAACAAAAAGAATATGGATAAGTTTGAAAAGAACTGTAAAACAAAGTTACAGAGTACTCTAATAAAACTTTTAAAAACAGACAGGATAGTTTTAACTTATATAAGACCTTCCACGCATTTTAGTTTGACTCGTAAAATATTCCAAAGAAGAACACCTAGAGGCACTGAAATTTGAGGGCATATGTAACCTCTAAAGATTCCCCTGTCTATCACGATCTATGGCTTCTTCAAATTACTAAACTTTTGTTCTCTTTACTCATCTCCACCACAATTTTATGTTAGGTCGAGACTTACAGTTCAGCTAGACAATTGCGGAAGATTAAGCGTCACCCTTCTGTTAATTTGGATGTTGGAGGAGGTGCAGGTAGTCTGAAGGATAGCCAAGGCATATCTGATGGTGAAAAGAGTATCAATGATCAGGAGAGTATTGTCAGTCAAAGCGGGAGTATCAAGAATGATGAATCAACAAATCAAGGACAATTAGACAAGAGAGATTTTGATGCCAAGAATTTCATTGGGGGCCCTTCGTGCTGGTAAGGTGTTACCTTGATTATGGTTAAATATAATTTTCCACCAATGTATGCTCACAACAATAGGACTTTTTTCTCTTATTTAATGTGTTCTTCCCCAAAAGAAAATCTTAGGTATGAACTATGAAGTTTTCAATTAATATTGTAAACTGATACATGGCATCTGACAGTGTTGTCTTCAGAATTTTTTTTTCTTAACCTCCATTTTCTTTTCCCTAGGGACCCACACTCCAAAGGTGTTGATTCGAATTTCTTGAAAGCTACCTTAGCTTCACGTGGTACTCACTGAAACCCTATAATTCCTCTCTACTTTAAAAGCATAATTTATTTACTTTTCTCTGAAATAGTTACTCCATATCCATTTTTTCCCGGTAATATATAGGAATTAATTATGGATGCTACCTTAATTAGTTTTCACATTTCAATATTATTGGCTGCAACTTCATTTGGTGAGTGATGCAGGACAACTCAAAATCTTGTGCTTTTTGGCTTTCATGAGGGAAACTTATTGCAATTATGGCTAAAAGTATTATGAAGAATAACTACTGTATGCTCTGGCAATAATGCATAAAAGTCATATAACGGGCGTGCAAGAAGAATGAACATTGAGAGAGAGAGAGGTTATAGGCATAAACAATTAATACTTCAATAGGATTCATCTTTGCTGGATTTAATTTTGATTAGTTGACATACTTATTTTATTTTATAAAGGCTAGATATGTGTTATCAATCAGAGCATTCTGCTCAATTGGTAACTTAAGCATATGACTTATACCAAGAGGTTAGAGGCTTGAATCTCTCGACTCTAAATGTTGCATTGTGTCAAGAAAAAAGAAAAAAACTGCCTGTTCCCTTGAGGATTGTGAAATAAGACTACCAAAGCAACTGGAAAATCTACATGCATTATGATTTAACTTTGGAAACTTCATACCTTTTCCGCTGTCTAAAGATAGAAATAGGTGCGCACAAAAACTTCAGGAACAAAATATCTAAGCAGCTTATATGTTATTCTGTATAACTTATTACTTCTTTATTGGCTTACTTTCAATTTAGTTATCATACACTAGCATAGTTTCCTTCAGTTTTTTGTCGGCAGTTGTTTTCTATAACAAGGGGAGTTCAATTTATGTAAATGCATTTTGTTGGTTGGGGGATATAAAGATGGAAATATACCGAATGAAAAAAGTTTCACTGCTTTTGCAGGCTTCCTGAATGAAGAAAGGTTTTATCTTGATATGTTTACTGCTTTTCATCTTGATTTGGACCCCCTTAGAAACCAAATATGCTCCATGGCCATCAGTCGAAAGTTCACTGTTTACAAAAAAATCAACTTGCAAAATCATCCTCTTCCATTTGAGTCTGTCTTTTCTTATATTAGCTTGTTGCAGGAAATCTAACCGCAATGAAGAAAGAGGACATGAGTGATGAAATGATGTCCTCCGAGTCTATGGTTGATGAACAAGAAGCCAAAGTCGGTGAGGTGAATTTGTCTCCTGTTGCTGCAAAAACTTTGTCAGAAGAAAATGGGAAGAAGACGTTGAAAGATGCGGTGAAGCGAAAGAATAAGAGGAAAAAGAAGAAGACCACCACTATTGATGCAGATTAGTTCACTGGTGACAATCTTTTGAAATGTATGTTCTGGGGGCTTGACCTATTGACCTTAACAAACTATCCCCCCTTTTCTTTTTCTTCTCATGATTCTTCCATCTATGTTTGTTTAGTGTTCTTTATATGTATTCTTTGGTTTTTGAAAATCTCTCAATTGCAATTTTCTTTGTATTGTTTTATGAAGATACAAATTTTGAAGCTCGACTTCGAAGTACATAGAAGGGAGGGATCAAATGAAGCAGAAAGAAGCATCACGAAGGTTCGTGCCAGGTTTCATCAATGCTCATCAAAGAAATTCGAAGCTTGAAATTCTTGAGATGTAATGAAATCTGGATTAGAATGAACTTTAACCACTGAGAAATCTATGATATGCTGATGCTGTTGAAAGGGTTATTGTACCATGGATATGCAATTTCAGGATCTCTTTATTTAGAGTAGCATAGAGCATTTAGTTTCAACAAAATCTTAGAAAGGTTTAGATTTTTTTAAAGCTATTATTATTATTTTAAAATTTGGATTTTGTTTGGAGTACTGTTTTCTTAACCCTTTTTATCATAATATATTGATTGTAAAAAAGCTTTTTCAGATATTTAAGGGAAGAATAATGGTAGTCATTAAATTCGCTCCACATAGATGGAGTTCACTGGCAACTTTCAATGATATTTTTAACTCAGTCAATCAATAAGCTTGAAACTTGAAAGTATTATTATATATATTTTTTAAAAATAATTATTTTAAAGGAAATTAGAAAATAAGTTAGTGTTATTATTTGCAATCTATTCTATTAATAGTTGAAATCGTTAGATAGCCACTTTGTTTGTAGCAAATGAATGGAGAATTTTTCTTATGGTTTTGTTTTTACAGATGTATGTGAGTTTGCATATTTTATAGATGTATGTGATGCATTCGTGTTGGTTGATAAAAAAAAAAAAGATGTCTTCCAACATGTTTATCCACAAAATCTATTCAATAATAGAAATTAATATACTTACAAAAGTTTGTCAGTGTGTACATTTTAAAGTATTGGAGTAGGCACAATTCTTATCTTAAAATCTGATATTTGTGACTTCTGTAATGAATGCCCTGCTAGAAAACAAATTAAAGCAATGTTGCATCATTCTACTAGAAAATGTGGTACTTTTTGAGTTTTTGAATTCTTACACTTGAACCTGATGGGACCAATGCAGGTCGAGAACTTCAGCGGTAAATGGTATGCGTTTTTATGTGTTGATGACTTCTCCCGATACACGAGGGTAAAGTTTATATGAGAAAAGTCAGAGACCTTCAAAGTATGCGCGCCCTATGTCTCCAGTTGCAATGTGAACAAAGTAAAGGGGTTATTTGTATTCGAAGCGATCATGAGCGCGAATTTGATAATAGTGCATTCAATGATTTCTATGAATCAGAGGGAGCTTTTCATGAGTTCTCTGCTCCTCTTACACCTCAACAAAATGGGGTAGTTGAATGTAAAAATTGCACGTTGCAGGAAATGGTTTGTGTGATGTTGCATGCTAAAGCCTTTCCCTTATATTTCTGAGTAAAAGCACTCAATACTACATGTCACATACACAATTGCATCTCGGTACGTCTAGGTACTTCGATGACTAACTATGAACTATGGAAGGGGAGGAAACCCAATATCAAATACTTTCATGTCTTTAGAAGTACATGCCATATTCTTGGACACAGAGAAGTCAATCACAAATGGGACTCTAAATTTGACAAAGGTATTTTCCTTGGTTATTCCACGAGTAGCAGAGCATATAGAATTTATAATTAGAGGTCTAGATTAGTAATGAAATCCATCAATGTAATCATAAATGATCATAGTGATGATAGAAGACCTGATGATGATGATGAGATCCACTCTATTCTATGCAGCACCAACTCAACTTGGCAACCAGGGTGTATCTGGAAACTCATTTTTTGTTATAAAAGAACCACCCTCTCCAAACAATTCGAATGGGTGTATTTCTGGTCCTTTAGTGGATCCTTCGGTTGCTAACACTTGTGCTAACTATGGAGACGGTACTACCTCTGTTTCTAGAGTTCATCCTCATGTTAATAACTCTAGTAACAACAACACAACTTCATCTCTTGGTTCAAAATCTTTCGCACCATCATCTCATATGGGAAAAGATCATCCTTTCAGCTCTATAATTGGTGATATTAGTAGTGGAATGACCACTAGAAGGAAGGAAAGACATAACTACGCTAAAATGATTGCTAATGTGTGCTACACTTCCCAGGTTGAACCCACGTTTGTTGATGAAGCTCTAAATGATGAGAAATGGATTCTGGTTATGTAGGAAGAATTACATCAGTTTGAAAGAAATGAAGTTTGAGAGTTGGTCCCTCGTCCAACCCATGCAAACAACATTGACACAAAGTGGATATTCAAGAATAAGACTGATGAACATGGAGTTGTTACTCGAAATAAAGCTCAACTAGTGGTTCAAGGATATGCTCAGATTGAAGGCATCGATTTTGGTGAAACCTTTGCTTCTGTAGCATGCCTTGACGCAATTTGCTTATTGCTTAGCTTTGCATGCATCCGTCAAATCAAACACTTCCAGATGGATGTAAAGAGTGCTTTTCTAAACAATTTCCTTTTTAAGGAAGTATGTAGCACAACCGAAGGGGTTCATTAATCCTGTTCATCCAGATTACGTCTACAAACTACAGAAGGCATTGTACAATCTTAAACAAGTTCTTAGCGCTTGGAATCAATGTTTATCAGAATTTCTATCTCAATAAGGTTACACTCGTGGAGAATAGCTGACAAAACGATGTTTATCAAACAAATAGGTTCTGATTTTTTGATTGCACAAATATATGTTGATGATATTATCTTTGGAGGATCCTCTCCTGCTTTTGTTTCTGTGTTTGTTGAATAGATGAAAGCTGAATTTGAGATGAGGATGGTCAGTAAACTTGCGTTTTTTCTTGGCTTCCAAATTCAACAATACCATTCTAGGATTTTTTTTTGTCTCAAGGCTAAGTATGCTCGGAATCTTATCACTAAATTTAGACTAGACAAGGCAAAGTCGAAACGCACCCCTGCTGCATTTCACCTTAAACTCTCCAAGGATGATTCTGGAGAAAAGGTTGATAAAAGTCTTTACTGTAGCATCATTGGGATTTCTCTATCCGACTGCAGTCGTTCGGATTTGCTTTCGTTGTTGGCTTCTGTGCTAGATATCAGTCATCGCCTCGTGCTTCTCATCTTCAATCAGCAAAACATATCTTGAAGTATGTGCTGGACCAGATGCTCTGATGATTGCAAGAGTACCTCAGGTGGATGTTTCTTCCTAGGCAACAATCTAACAACGTGGTTTAGTAAGAAGCAAAATAGTGTATTGTTGTCTACTGTAGAGGTCGAGTACATTGCGGCAGGTAGCAGTTGTACCCAACTCCTATGGATGAAGTAGATGCTCTCTGAGTATGGTATCTCTCAATCATCTATGCCTCTATATTGTGATAATATGAGAGGTATTAGTATCTCGAAGAACCCTGTGCAACATAGTCACATGAAGCATATCGACATTCACCATCATTTTATTCAGGAACTTGTTGAAACCCATGTGATTAAATTGGAACATGTTCAGAGTTCTATGCAACTTGCATACATACTCACGAAACTCTTGGAAGTCTTAGTGCTTAAAAGCCTATGGGCTGGGCTTGGGGTGTGTAAATGCCCTGAATAGCAATCAATGTTTCGGGCCTGACACATGAATTATGGGTCTATTTTTCCTTTATGGGCTTTTGTTCGGTTTCCCGACCCACAAGACATCTATTTAAATTTATTTGACATTGATTGGATGCTCACCAAATCACTTCGTCTTCCTCTCCATCTATTGATGCGTGGTTTCTGGTTGCTTTGTTCTCTGCAACTTAGCCCTTATATCTCCTTCAGTTGTATCACTACGGTTTCAACTCGAAAAGCTTCTTATCAACTGGCCTCAACTTCGACAATGGCCTCTCCATCATCTACTTTTGTCCCTCTTGTTCGTGGTCGTCAGATGAAAAGCATACCTACACGACATCCACACAAGCGTCTTCTTGATAACCTTGCCTAGTTAAATGCTTCAGGTGAACTTAATGCTCCTGCTGCCTCCATAACATTGCATGTTGCTTCTATACCCTTTTTCAGTCATTCGATCACTTAAGGCTTCTCATACATCGGAATCTGTTCCTCCTGATGCTACTGCTCAGGTATCTTGACCCTCTACTTCCTCATCCCTTCTTGGTTCTAGGGCTTCTATTGAAACTATTCAAGTAGATTCTGATACTGACTCTTCTGATGGGGATGATTTAGTGGTTTTGTCAAAACTATTGAATCGGTTTCAATGTCCTGGTGCTATTGTTCGACCGTCTGTCTCTAAGTCTATTCCTGTTTTATTAAACCAACCATCCTCCCCTCACACATCATCTCTTGCTACTCATGTCAAAAACGTGCATGTGTCCACAACCCTTGTTAGTCCCACTATTGATGACCTACCTGACCTGAATGTTGTACCGGGTGATTCCTCTATGTCCGAAGTTCCTGCATTGTACCTTCCTTCTGATTTTGCCGGTTTCACCTTGCCTTCTGACCTAGGCTTTACTAATCCTGAAAGTCATGTGGATGCCTGGAGTGATTTTCCCTCTGTTTGACCATATAGGGTTCCTCTTAATCCTGCAAATGGACACTCTTTCATGTCAAAAGATCCTTTCGCTGCTGGCTAGTTTACCTTTCCTGTTGATCCTCTCGCTTCCACTAATCAGACTCAAAATCCCTCTATTATTGTTCCTTCTGTTGGAGCCATGAGGTGTTATTCTCAAAATGCCTCGTTGTTTTCTTGTTAAGGGTCAACGTGTGATCACCACCAAGGCTAATCGTTGTAAGCTTCTGTCGAATGTTCCTACTGTTTCTCTTGATGGTGTTTCCTTCCACTCGGAGGAGAGTGTGCATAATGGAAATATGTTGTGCAACGACGAATAGCAGATGAGATGAATATTTCAGATAAGCATTAATCCTGTACTCTTGTGATAGAATTAATTCAGGCTGCTGGTTTGATCAAGACAGTGTCAGATGTTGGTCTCTTTTCTACTCTAAGCTGATTCAAAAACTTATTGTTAATTTATCTACAGAGTCCAATGATCCCAGTTTTGCTGATTTTCATAAGGTGTATGTTCATGGAGTTTGTTTTCACATCTCTTCTTTACTGCTTAATCAGTTTTTGGGTCTATTTGTGCCTGATGACCTTGTGATTACGTATCCTTCCAATGAGCAACTAGCTGTGGAATTAATTGGCGTCCCAATCCGCTTGGCCTACTAATGGTCAGCTCCCTACAGTATCTTTGAGTACCAAGTATGCCATTTTGCACAAGATGGGTATTGCCAACTAGATCTCTTCCACTCATGCGTCTACTATATCAACTGCTCTCAGTCATTTCATATATTTGATTGGTAAAGGGTCTGCGATTAATGTGGGAGAGTTCGTGTTTCGTCACTTATTGGTCATGTGGACTCATTTGGGATTAGTATTCCTATTTGTTTTCCTCTCCTTTTGTCTGCCTTTTGGTTGACTCAACACCTAACCATTCTGTCTCTTGCTGATGTGGTTGGTCCTACCTCGAAGACTATGGCCTTAAGTTTTAGATTGATTTAGGGAGCCCATGCTCCGGACCTGCCTTCGGAGTTCTGCCCTGCCCCTGGTGCATCTACCTCCTCTTTCACTGACATCCCTATTCCCTCTGCTGGGCTGCTTCTTCTTCCCTTCATCGCATCTTGGGTACTTCAGGTTTTGATTGAGGAGTTGCGTGTGCTTATTAGTGTTGTAAGAGATTTATCTACTCGCCAGTCTGCAGTTGGCTCGTTGCTTTAGGAACTTAGACGGTTGGTGTCTTCAACCTCTACCTCTAGACCCTCTTCTTAGTCTTATTTGCCAGAATGCAAGGTGGAGTATTATTTTGTTGCTTTTATGATTTTTTTAAAAATTATGATATATTTTGATCTGATCTGTTTGACTTGTAATATGATCCGAATTCTTTTAACTTATGGTTTTGGTCTGTCGTTTTGTGGTGAATGAGAATATCTAAATTCTTTTGGATGGGATAGTGTTGAATTTATGGAATGTGAATGCTTTTTACAGTTAGCTTTTTATTTTCTGAATGGTGCTTGTCTCTCCGTCTGCATGAATATCTAGTGGTATGTTAGTTGCTTGTCTGCTCAAATAAAGGAAGCTGGTCTCAAGGGGAGTTTTGAATGATGTGGTCCCACTCTCTTTATTATTTAATTATTACTTTATATTTTAGATTTGGTGGTTGAGACTATATGAATTGTGGTTATGATATCCCATTAATATCGGGTAGTTGGGTTATTATTCTAAGCTTAGGTTGTTCATATTTATTGATAGAATGGTTACGTGAAGGTTGATAGAAAGTGAAGTCTTTCGTGCTTTGTGTTGTTAGAAAATATATTTTAACTTGCATCAAGTCTTCAGTATGCACATCGAGAACTAATGGGTGACGATATGGGTGACGATACAATACTAAACATGAGAGATCAAAACTGCTATTCAAAGATGCTTGAAGCTAGGATTGCACATGAGTATTGATTAAGGGGAAGTGATCCTATTAATGTTACAAGAATTGTTGTTATACAATATGTTTCTGATTGTTGAGTCAGTAAATGATCAGCACAGTGAAATATGTGTTGTGTGCTGTACCCTAAGTCATAACATTGTAATGATCAATTACTGCATGAGCAATATAATCTCTTATCATGAGTCTGTGGCCCCTCAAATGTAGATGCTTTGTTATCGAACTGGGTTACCAAAGTTTGATTGTGTTGGATCTCTTGTTTTACTTGTTTCTCTAATTATTCTCTTAGTTATTAACTCATGGTTCAATATATTGTACAATTATAATCGAGTGTATCCTTTAGAATTGAAAATAATACATCATCATTTGCGAAAATAATACGAAGTCCACTAGTATAAAATATTATTAAAAAATATAAAATCATTATGTGAATAAAAGAACCAATTTCTATTTTCAGAATTAGGATTCAGATAAAGAAGTGAAAAAGGAAAACTAAAAGCCTTTCTTTCCCTCTTCTTTTTCTTGAGAAATTTCCGTAGGGGTCCACTTTAGCCCAATTGAGTTTTGAACTTTGATGTGTGAAAAATCAATCCACTATGTTATAAACTAATAAAGTCATTAATAGAAAAATTAGGCACACGTGTATTTGAAAAAGAGATATTTATAAATGCATTGCATTTATTTAATTAGATAGTTCGTATTACCTAATTTATTTAATTAGCATTTACAATTAATGCACCAAACTTAGTAATTATAGGGTTAATAATTCAACTAAAAACTAAAACTTTCACGAAAAATGACATAAACCACCTCTCACCTATCTTCCATCTTTCGATTTGATCAATTAAATCATTGTAATTTTTGTTAATGGTTGCAATTAGTCCCTTATTTTTAAATTAATAAAATATTATAGAATGAAGCAAATAAAAATAAAGATTCTCTCTTTTCACTTCCTCTCTCCTCTCTTCTCCGTCCTTTTTACGTTTTTCATCATATCGGTAAACATTTACGATTTCTTTTATGAATATTATCTTCAGAAAATGAGTAATCGTAATGAATAATATTTTTAAGATTAATAATTATTTATTTTTGTTAATACAACCGTTGGATATAAGATTTGAATGATGAATCTAGTAGTTATCAATTAATTAGAATGTTAATTGAGTTAAGTTCTCGCCGTCGTATAGAAACATTTTTTTTTTTAATTTATAAAAGGTGCATATAATAATTAGGAGTGTTTAAAAAATAGTTGAAAATTGAACCGCAACCGAATTGAAATCAAATGCATGCGATTCAATTCGGTTTGTGTTACATTGAAACCAATTCTCACGCAGTTCGGTTTGGTTTAAGACATAAAATCGATTATAAAATCAAATCGAACCACTTTATTTTAGAAAAATTATATATATATAGTTAAATATATAAGTAAATATATAAGTATAACTTAGGTTTAGGGTATAAGTGTAACTTTGTAGGAATTATTTTGATGGACTTTCAAACTTCAATGTTTGAAACTTCAATGTCTTGTACTTAATTACTGTACAAATTAATTTAATTTATGTTTGTAATTTTGTAGAATTTTTATTTATGTATAATGTTCATAAAAAATTTCGATTTTAATATTTATGTATAAACAGTTCGGTTTTATTTCTGTATATGCTGTTTGGTTTTGATTTGATTTGACATAGATGAGCGGTTCGGTTCAGTTTCGAATAAGATTTTTTTTTGCATTTTGCAGTTCGATACAGTTTTAGTTTCAAACCGAATCGAATCAAACCATAAAGATCTCTAATAACAATATTCTCAAATCTATAAGTTCTATTTGTCTTGTACATTTTCCCTTTTGAGTTCCACGTGTGCTATTGAGAAATTCTATTATCTCACCTCTTGGTTTAAGTTTTTTTTCTTTCCCAAATAGTATTCTTTTTTCTTTTCGTGAGCATTGGTGTTTTTTCCTCAATTTTGTTACTTTTCTTTTATCTTCATCTTTTTGCCCAATTTAATTCATAATGCTTTCTTTCTTTAGCTATAAATGTTTTTCTTTTAAAATAGAACAAAGCATGAAAATGTTTTCACTATGTAGAACAATTTTGAAAAGGAAAGAGCTCACAAGTCTACAATATGAAATAACAAAAATATCTCGCAATTAATCGATCACACACAGCATGAAAAAAAAAAGATCTTGTACACCCTAGTCTAAATGATCTTGTACCCTACTCTGATCGATCTTATATCCTTGTATCAAGTCTAAATGATCTTGTACCAAAATTAAACGATATTGTACCATTGTATACTAGTCTAAACGATTTTGTACCCTTATACCCAGCCTAAACAATCTTGTACGTATCTTTATACTTAGTCTAAACGATCTTGTACCAAAACTATTAGTGATAGTGGTCTATCTAGGATAGACAACTGACCATTTATATATTGGTACACAATTGTTTAGATCATGTACCAATATCGTTTAGATCTGGATCAAGAAGGAAAAAAACAGAAAATGAAATATGAAGAAGGGAAGAAATTCTAAAGAGGAAATGAAGAAATTTGTAAATATATACGTAAATAATCATAATATTGTAAAATGAAAAAGAAGTGATAATATAAATAGATTAATAATATGAAGAGGAGATCAATAAATCTCAAAGAAGAAGAAGAAAAAGAAGTGAAAAACCATCCGTATTATTTAAGAGCAAACCTGGAATAAATATTACGAACTTTTTGATTTTGTTACAAGAGTCGTAAATATTTTGATATTTTGTTATATTTATGAAGATTAACCGTTTTCATTGATTTTTCTCTTTTATATAAGTTCATAATATTTTATTTCTCTATGTTTAATTTTTTTCAATGTTTACCGATTATTATTATGCAAGTGAGATTCGAATTTTTTATTTTTTAAATAGTTGAATTATGCTCGTGTTAGCTTTAATGACTGTAGATTTTTTCATAGCTAGAAATTTATCAATAATAAAAGTCTATCAGATACATACTTTTAATTTACAACCAAAATTTATCGATGATAGATTATTATAATGAATATATTTCAAGGATTTTTGTGTGGATAGCCCAAAAGTTGGGTAAAAAATGTCAAATGTCCCAATCTTTTAAAAAAAATGTTGAATGACCCTTTATTGACATCAAATATGGATGAAATTTCCAAAATATACTCGTCCACCCGTGGAAAAACATCTTGCTCTCCTCTCTCTTGGTTTTGCTCTCGCTCTATTTGCATATCTTGCTCGGTCTCACTTTCTTTCTATATCTCTACCTCAATCTCACTCTAGATATATATGTATCTCTTGGCTCTCTCAATCTAAATTTTAGAGCTGATTGCTGATAGAGAATAGGTTAAACTACCATTTTAATTTTAATTTTTTATATTTTCAATAAAATGGACTCTACTATTTGTTCATTTTTTTCTTTAATAAACTTCGGAAATATGTGTTTTAATTTTTGCAGGAAGAAAAAATATTATCATAATTTAATTAATTTTAATAAGAATAAACTTAAAATTACTAAATTTAAGACTTATTAAAGAATTAATTACTAAATGACCATAAATAATTGAAAATTTATTTTAAATAACAAAATTTATGAAATTTTTATAAACATAATAAAATATCGTAATATATTTGTGATATATCATGATAGTAGTTTTTTTTAATCTATCATGATAGATAAATTGTAATATATATTTTGTTATATTTTATAAGTATTTTGGTTTATTTTATTATATTTACAAATATCTTTAAAACAATTATACCAACTCCTAATTCATGTTCATGGAACCTTCATAACTAAGTTAAAGTGGTTTCTTAGAAAAGGTAAAGAAAAGTTAAAGTGGTTGATGTGCTACAACTCTAAGGTGTTTACCTTCTTTTGATTTCATTAGCATTTAGTGAGAAAAGTGGAAAAAGCTTTCCCCTAAATAAAGTTTGTCCAAAAACATTTAATGTTATTAGTAAATTAAGTAGTTAGAATCTCTCTCTTTTTTTTTTTTTTTTTTTTTTTTTTTTTTTTTTAAATTGATTTAACATCTTTTAAGAAACTGACGAGATTGGAGATCAAACTTTCGAGAGAAAAGACATGTAATATTGTTAGTGAGATGTGAAGAAATTATGAAACACCTTTGTTATTAAAACTAAATAAGATAAATAAAATTAAATTGATAACCATTTGTACTTTTTTTTTTTCCAGGGCTACTAGAACCATCGTGATCCTTAGCTAGCCGACTCAATAATTAACTAATTATGATAAATAGCTAAAGTTGTGTATAGCCTCTCTATTATTTCCATAAATCTAAGAGTCTAAAGCATTAAAATGACCCTCTACAACGTGGTAGTTCATTTCAATGAGATTTTTTTTCTTTCAAATATTTGATAACCCATTCTAATCCACCACAAAAATATTACTCATTCTCCTCACAACATCACAAGAAAGTAACCGGAAACTCAACAAACTTATGGATGAAGCATCCATATAAGATTAGGTTTCAACGTCATTGATTACTCACATTAAACACAACGAAAAAAAAATCAGAATAACTTAGCTATCATAAAAATAGTAACTATAATAAGATATAAAAAAAACCATCAGAGTTTAACTTAATGGCAAAAAGGAGACAATCTCAAGAACTAAAAGGTTATAAGTTGATCAATCTATGGTGACCAACTACCTAGGAATTAATTCCTTATGGATTATTCCATGAGATTAGTCAAGATATGCATAAGCTAGCTTAAACACTAACAAATATTAAAAAATATATATATATATATATATAAAGAAAGTTTTGATTAGGTAGACTAACATGTATGCCAAGTTTAACTTGATGTTAAACTAAAACTTGAAACTAAAGATGAACCTTTGTTATTAGGTGGGGGAAGAAAATCATTATCGTATCATATCATAATAAATATCATATAAAGTCAATTGGACACTTCCCTTTAAATAACAACCAATAAAATAAACACAAAATTAGAATCTCTAGTGGAAGAGCCCACATATTTTGAACAATTCTAATTCCAAAACAAAAAGGAAATTAAATTAAAATAAAACAAATATTAATCTTATATATTCAATTTGCAATAGCCGCCCTCCAATTTAATTGGCCATATAAATTCTTATAAATTAAGTTATGTTTTCAAACGATATTTTAAAGGTTGAACCATTCTTGTGGACAATTCAATTGGATAATTAAAAGACAATGACATGAAGTTTAAAAAACAAAGAAACAAAAGATGAATTTTTAAAACTTAAACAATTAACATTTATATGCATTTTTTTTTCTTTCTTTTTTCTTTTCTTTTGTCATGTAACACTCATGGCATCACAAATATTGAATCATTTAGGTGAAAATTTCTCCTTTATATGATTTTTGATAAAATTTTGGTTCCTTTTAGTTTTAGGGTTTAAAATATTCTACTTTAAATTTAGTACATTTTAGTTTATATACTTACAAATATTTTGATTTATCTTTGTCTTTGAACTTTAAAAGTGACTATTTTAATCCTTTAAAAATGAAAGGATTAAATGTTCCTTTTTTAAAAAATATAAGGATCAAAATAAACCTAAAATTAAAAGTACAGTGAATAAAATAAATCTTTTGAAAGTATAAGAATTAAAATAAACTTTACGAAAGTATAAGAAACAAAACGACCATAACTAAAAGTATAGAAATAAAAAAAGTATTTAAATTAAAAAGATTAAAATAAAAGGATGAAATTAAATTTTAAAGCAATACGTCAGAAATTACTAAAATGGTAATAATTTAAGTTAGATGGTTTATAATAATTAGGTACTTACATCATCATGGTGTTAGCAATCAAAGTGAGGGACCATAATCCAAAACAATTTGGAAGATGACACTATGTGGGTCCATTCTACATTCGTTAGATTCTTACATCAAAGTATCCAATTTAGTTTCATCTCTTCATTCGTCAACAATCCTTTAGTTTCAATTTAACTTTTTTCATAAAAAAAAGATGTAAACATCTCATTTTTTTAAATCTAAATTCTTAAAATTTAGTCAAAGGTTTCAAATTGTATTAAAAATATATAATATAAGCGATTTTTAATGGAGTAGAGTTGACTATATAAAATGATTTTGATACCTAATGAGTTAGTATCTTAAAACAAGACTAAATATGTAATTAAGTTTTAAGGCTTGGTTTAGTGTGAATTTGATCCTTCTTAACGTTATAGAAGTTTCATTTTTCATTCCACCATACACTAGTTTGATTCAATTAAAACTTCACTACAATAAAACATTTATTAAAACTTTGAATATACTATATATTTAATTTGATAAAATAGACAATTTGAAGATTACCTACATCATCGTATGACTAGACCCACACAAAAAAGATGCTAAATACTTATAATTGATACGTAAAAAACACTTTTATAAACTACCAATCTAATAGTCACTTAGGATCTATAGCTATAACAAGGAGTTTAGAGAAAATGAATTGCTACTTTGACAACTAAATAAAGCATATGGTTCGGTCGTTTTCTCATGTTAATAAATGAGGTGTATACAAAGAGGACCCAAATATTCACATGTATGTAAAACCATAACTTTTTTCGTCTAATATCATCGTTCTTAAAATGATGTAAACGCCCTCTTGAAAATTTTAAAAGTTATAAAATGATTAGGAAAATTGAAAAAGACAACCTCAAAATTTTAAACGTAAAAATTAAACACTCAAACTTATAAAAAAGTTAAAATTAGACATTTAAACTTACATAGTTGTAGTAATCATAACAACCGTCATTTTTTTTTTAATAGTTACTTTTTCTCTGTGTATAGCAAATATAAATTAGGAATACGAACATTTAATTTTAAAGGGTTACAGACCAATTACTCATCAACCATGCATCAACAAGCAGTTACCCTAAAAACCAGAACTAAAACATCAAATGGGCTCTAGTTTCCCATCTACCAACTTAAGATACATAAACTATTACTATTTTGCCCTGATTTTGCACCAAACACTTGGACTTCTCATTTGATTTAAAGAAAGAAAATTGGACGGTTGAGATTGAATAACAGACAGTCTTCAACCTTACTAAACCAGAGATTAAGCCTTTGTCCATTCAAAAGAGAGTAATGGAGAAGGAAATTTCTCTTTCTTTCTTCCTTTTGTCATTTTTCATTTTATTTTTTAAAAGAAAAACAAAGCAAAGAAAACTCATTAGAATTAGGTGAACAGAAAAAAACCCATCAAACAAACTTTCACTGCTTTTTCTATCATTAACTCATCAAAGTTGACAAAAATGACAAACTTTCTTCTTCAATGAATCAATTAACTTATCATCTAAAAACCTTCTTTCTCTGTAATGATCCAGAAAATTTTTCAATGAATGGAAAAAAAAAATTCCATTTGAGTAGTTTATGATCCTTCCCTTTTCTGCTATGGTCCATATGGGACACCACATAGCACAAAAGTTTTAGCTTTCTTTTTCATTTTTGTTTAAAATTAGATTTTTTTTCAGCTACCAAAACTATGCTCCATATGTTAATTCTCATCTGGGTTATCTTTGAAAGCACCTCAGAAGTTTTAGGATCAATCAACTCATATTGCCCACATCATCATCTTCAACAATTCGATCGAAAGTTCGAGCTAAAAACGGATAGATTTTGGAAGTTCCAAGAGCATTCAAACAAGTGGGTTGAAGTAGAACTTCCTTATGATCTTACCACTTGTAGAAATGGTAATTGCACCAAGGTTGGACAGATCAATAACAGATTGGAGAAGATGGAGAAACAGTATGACGGTTTCCAGCAGACCAAGAAGTCGGAAAAAGTGAAGGAAGTAGAGAAGTTTCACGTTGATTTGACTTTAAGAAAAAGAGTGTCATTGACTAAAATTTCAGATATGTCTATTTGGATCACTGGTGAAAGTGGGTCAATATATGAGAGGTTTTGGAATGGAGTTCAATGGGTAATAGGTCCTCATGATTTGCCAATATCAGCAGGTCTTGCTGTCTCCATTTTTGGTGTCAATCACTCAATTCTAGCTCTTTCTGAAGCAGGAATTTTGTATCAGGTAACTTCCAAGAACTTATCTCTCCTATTTTGAAAAACCAATATGATATTGGTACGGTTAAAAGAAAACACAAAGAATAGAGAAATCACATCGAGATTTATGCAGTTCATTAACAGTGTTTCTATGGCAAAAAAAAAAAAGGTACTTATTATGGAGAAAAATAATAGATTACATATTCAAATGCGACGGTAGAGTTAGAGACTTTATATAACATAACCCTCTATACCTTATGGTCAAGATCGTAGATAAAGTAAATAACATAAATACGAATTTTGTTGATTTTTGGTTGCGTAGAATACATATATAATAGATTCAAGGCATTCCAATAGATACAAACAGATCAAAAGAAATATTACTATAGAATATAGTTCAAGAAAGTTGTACAAGACTTGAATCAATTTTGGCAAAATAGCAAATGAAAACTTTAGAACGTACTGGGTCTTCAAGTGATGAAGTTGTTTCCATTTTCTTTCTTAGTTGCAGATCAATGATGGTTCCCAACCAATTTGGGTTGAATTAATACCAACAACTGATCAAACAACTAGTGAAGAACATGCCTCTCCAGTCCAACTATTGGCTGGTGTTGTTTCTCATGATGGAATGTAAGGCTTTTCCTTTTCATTCTCTTCTTATTTTGTATCTGTGTGTGTAAATTTTCATGATGAAATAATACTTTATTCTTTGTTATTGCTAAACCAGGAGAGTTTATTTCACTACAAAGAATGGAACTCTGCTAGAACTAACTGAGCTCGAGCCTCCAAGGTAAAATGTCAGGAGGATGAGTAGAAAAGACAAAGACTTAGCTTTCAAAGATCAATTTCCCTTTCAACTAACATTTGAGTGAAGAAATCTTATATTTTTTAACTTTGCTATTGAAAATGAAGAACAGATGGGTAGATCACGGCCAGCCCCGCGACGCCAATGTTGCAGCAATAGCAGATGTTGCTAGTTTCAGAACAGAAATTGTGTATACAATAAGGTTCTTAATTTTACTTATGTGTGTTTCTTTAATTTTCATAGATCTAAATAAAAGCTTCACCATGAACACAATTTTTGTCTAGTTGTCAATGGTTGCAGATAAGTTACAGGAATTTACTCATAGTTCGAACATAATATTAGAGTAAGAGGTGCTCAAGTAAAGAAACCTCAACAACATTGTTCTATTTGTTGGACAATAATCAATGTTAAACAAACCTCAACTAATGTAGATCTTGAACTGATCTAAGAAAGGAAAGAAAAGAAAGGCTAATACTTCATTTTCAAAATGCTGTTTATCAAATTAGAAAGATAAACTATTTCTTTTCCATTTTGAATTTACAGATTATCAGATTAAGGTAAAAAAGAAATTGTGAAATGCAGCTCTGTGGGAGATCTCTATGAATATGATAGGAACTCAAAGCCTCTGTGGAAGAAGCATGTATGGAAAGATAGAGCAGCACGAGATCTCCGATTGATTCCATCGCGGGGTTGCTATATACATAGCTTGAATGGAGATCATTCCATATCCCTCTTTCTTTTAACTAAGGTACTAAATAGAGAAAAATTCACCTTGCTATTGAGTTAGTATGAACCTAAAAGAGTTATTCTCTGAGTTTGTTAAGGGAAAACAAATTTCAGGATGGTACTTTGGTAGAAAGAAGATTGAACAAAAGGAAATGGAAATGGATTGTCCATGGAAGACCAAAAGATCATCAACTAACATCAGTTTTACCAGCCCTTCAAGATGAAACAAATGAGAAACTTTTCTCGCTGTTTCTCACCACGTCTTCTGGTTTCGTTTTTGAATATCGAACGAATATTCATCCAGGTAAAAACCACCTTCTTGACATTAATAAAAAAGAGGAAGAGTTTTTGCAAAGAAAATAACCATGATAAGTCAAATTAACAGATACAATAGATGATTTGGTGATATTTGTTGTTCTTATTAGAGGGATAACTAAAACTAAACTTGCAGTTTGAGTTAACTAACAATATTAATTGAGTTTAGAAGATCTAGTTCATCCTTCGTATTGAACTTTCTTTCCACTCATAAAAGCAGGTCATGGTCAGGAGGAAGAAACACCAGATGCTTGGGTAAACCACAAGCATCCCTTGAATGCAAAAGCTGCAAGAGGTATTGGTGGTTTACAGTTTCAAGTCGGACGGCTATTGTTTGCATTGGATGACGGTAGGATCGGAGAACTTCATCTTGTAGGATTAGGTGGTGAAAATTCAGGGCCAACTCATCACGCTACTTCAAGAAGAAAACCATCAGCTAAATATACATGGTCAATCCTAGATGCACCAGAGTCCGAGGGATGGAATGCTGAGTATTGCACCGAACACCGTGGACCAACAAATTGCATTGCAGGAACTAAAGATGATATAAATGATCAAGGGACGAGAAGATCAGCAACAAGAAGACCAAAGGGAAGCCAACCACAACAAAACTACTTATTACCAAGAACATCAGAGAGTTTGTCTGAAAAATCATCTGATAGTTTTGATCTTCTAGCTGAAAAATGGACGAAAAACAGCTTCCGACTTCGTGTGATGCATGGAGGACGCTCGTTTTTCCTCATAACAGTTGATGGCTTGACTTTTGAGTATCTTTACACTGGAGATGTATGGTTGTGGCTGAGGCATGAAAGTTCAACTCCTATGAAAGGTGCAGTTGGTAATTACAATGGAAGTTTATACTTAGTTGATAATTATGGTAGTTTGCTGATTAGAGAAAGAAGTAGCCAAGAACTTGCATGGACAAACTGCACTGCTCTTAGAAGAGGGAAACAAGTGATTGGAGGTGCTCCTTGGGATAAGTTCTTAGGTCAATCTATGAAGACCACAACAGAAGATGCACTTTTCTTTGTTAGTAAAACAGGAAGATTGCTCCAATTCACAGTAAGTTTCATGAATGAGAAATGTTAGCATAAAGTGCACTTTGGCTTAATGCAAATATATCTATCCTGCACATCTTCAAACATTAGAACTTGAAGATTTTGTGATTCAAGGAATTAATCATGCCTGTTAAACTACACGAAACTGAAGCTGATAGGATATATTTAATGTTAATTTCACTCAGGAAACACAATAGGTAAACTATTGGCATCAATCAGGAAAGAAATGACAGAACTTAGAATCTTCTGGTATGATATGATGTTAAATTAGGACTGAAGTTAAAAACTTAAACTTATGTCTATTGTCTTTAGGCGTACACTTTTCATGTTGGAACGCCTTGAATCTAACTTTTGACACTTTGAATGACCAAGCACGAGGTCTTGCAGGTGTAGAGTAAAGTGTCTTGGGGGCTTTGGGACATTACCTCTAAATCCTACGTTGTATTTGTATTTATGTTATTTACGATTTTGGTTTTGAGGTTTAAAGGAGTGAACTATATAAAAACACTTCCACTCCAACTCTATTAGCACCTTTGCGATCTTTATTATATGATATTTCTCTCTAATAATAAACTAATATTTCCATCAAAGCATGGACGTAGCTAACACATTGTTAGTAAATTTTGTAAATGTATCTATCTATTTCTTTATTGTTTACACTTTCTTGCACTCTTATGGTCGATTTTATAGCATTTCACATGAAGTTGCATATAAAATTTTACAGGTTGCACTAAGGAAATTCAAGTGGAAAAACTGCCAAAATCCTCCAGACACCAAAGTTGCAAGCATCGTAGATCAGGAAACATTCCGGGAAAACATAGTGTTCGTGATCGGAACAAATGGTCGACTATATCAGTACAACAAAGTGACCGAGTTATGGCATGAACATCATCAGTCTCAGCATCTACTTCTCTCAAGAATGCCTGGAACAGCAACAAGACCATCACCATATTCTCTTATAGGCTCATTGTTTATGATCTCTGAAGATGGTGGTCTCATTGAATATCATTGGAATCCATGGGATGGTTGGAACTGGGTGGAGCATGGAAGACCAGATAGAGGCGTGACATTCACCACCACGCCCGGGCCGTGCTTTGAAGGTAATCAATTGTTTCTTGTTGGCTCAGATGGAAGAATATACCTAAGATATATTGAACAAGACACATGGAAATGGAGAAACTGTGGCTTCCCAGATCAGTTTGATAGAGATGGGAAGGTGAATTCAAAAAATGGAAAAGGAGTAATTTGTGTTGATGAAGAGCTTGCATTGGAGAAGGAAGTTGAAGATGTAAAGGCTATTGACAAAAACTGTGATCCAAAGGTTAGATTCTTACATTTTAATGGCATTATTACACTATGAGATATGGCTTTTCTTAGATTCCAAATTCTTTGCAGGTTGCTTCTACTAAACCAATTCAATTCTCTGAAGATGCTGTCGTGTTTGAGCTAAGGGATGGTAGGGTAAGTAACATTCAATTTAAACATACTATAAGAGGCATAGTAAAAAATTTAGCAGTTCACTGAGTTGGTTATTGTTAAGAAAGTGCTTTAGGATTGAAACATGCTCATGTGTGTTTATCTTTGTTAAGTTAATTTAGTCCAAGTTTGTTCCTATTTCTTAGGAATTAGTCATTCATGATTTGTAATCATGGAGAAAGTCTAGGGTCATGTTGATTAGTGGAGAAAGTTTAGGGTCATGATGTTAGTGGAGAAAGTTTAGGGTCATGATGTTAGTGGGTAGTTATTTTTAAGACTTTAAATACTGTATTTTTCTTTGAATGTAATTGAAATGAATTTGTCTTCAATTTTCCATTGCAATATTTATTTTTACTCTAGAAAATAACAATTGGTATCAGAGCTCTCTTCTTAAGGGATCTGTGAGTGTGAGTTGTTGTGTCATGGACGCCATAACAAGTTCTAGTTTCACTTCAATTTCTCCATTGATATTTGATGGAGACAACTACCAAGTTTGGGCAGTTCGTATGGAAGCTTATATGGAAGCTTTGGACATTTGGGAAGCAGTGGAAGAGGATTATGAAATTCCTGCTCTTCCAGACAATCCTACCATGGCACAAATCAAAGCGCAAAAGGAGAAGAAGACAAAGAAATCCAAGGCAAAGGCATGTCTGTTTGCTGCAGTCTCATCTACTATCTTCACTAGAATTATGACTCTGAGATCAGCATATGAGATATGGAATTATCTCAAGTCAGAATATGAGGGAGATGAAAGAATCAAAGGAATGCGTGTGCTAAACTTGATTCGAGAATTCGAGTTGCAGAAGATGAAGGAAACAGAATCAATTAAAGAGTATTCTGTTAGGTTATTGGACATTGCAAACCAAATCAGATTACTTGGTTCTGTGTTCAAGGACTCAAGAATTGTAGAAAAAATTCTTGTATCAGTGCCTGAAAAATTTGAGGCATCTATTTCTGCCTTAGAAAATACCAAAGATTTGACTCAAATCACTCTTGCAGAGATACTCAATGCTTTGCAAGCGCAGGAACAAAGAAGAGCCATGAGGCAAGAAGGTGCTGTTGAAGGAGCCTTGCCAGCGAAGCATCATGAGAACGTTAGGAACAATAAGAAGAAGAAGTTTTTCAAGAAGAATCAAATTTCTACTAGAGAATCTTCAACTTACAACAAAGCAGGAGTCAAGAAGGGATCCTATCCTCCCTGTTCACATTGCAATAAACAGGGTCATCCTCCTTTTAAATGCTGGAGGAGACCAAACGCCAAGTGCACCAAATGTAACCAAATGGGGCATGAAGCTGTAATTTGCAGGAACAATAATCAACAACAAGGTGTAGAGGCCAAAATTGCTTATCAGGAGGAGGAGGAGGAGGATCAATTGTTTGTGGCAACATGCTTCGTGGGTGGTGAGTCAAATGAAAGCTGGCTGATTGACAGTGGATGTACCAACCATATGACTCATGACAAGGAGTTGTTTAAAGATCTGAAGCCAACAAATATCACCAAAGTCAGAATTGGCAATGGAGACTACATCTCAGTCAAAGGAAAGGGGACTATTGCGATTGCCAGTTGTAAAGGTACAAAGCATATACAAGATGTTCTTTTTGTACCTGACATTAACCAAAATTTGTTGAGTGTGGGTCAACTTATTGAAAAAGGTTTTAAAGTTACTTTTGAAAATGAATATTGCTTGATTAAGGATGCAGCAAATCAAGATATTTTCAAAGTAAAAATGAAAGGAAAAAGTTTTTCACTTAATCCTTTAGAGGAGAAGCAATCTGTTTTTGCTCTCAAAGAAGATGAAACACAGCTTTGGCACAAAAGAGTCGGTCACTATCATCATCAAGGGCTGCTACAACTAACGGAGTTGGCACTTGATTTTCCCAAGCTTAGTGAAGAAATCTCAAGCTGCAAAGCGTGTCATTTTGGAAAGCAAAATAGGAAGTCATTTCCCAAGTCATCTTGGAGAGCCACTAAAAAATTGCAGCTCATTCACACAGATGTTGCAGGTCCTCAGAGAACACCTTCTTTAAAAGGTAGTCTCTATTATATTGCTTTTATTGATGACTTCACCAGAATGTGCTGGATTTTTTTCTTGAAGTTTAAATCAGAGGTTGCTCATGTCTTTTGGAAGTTCAAGGCAAGAGTTGAAAATGAAAGTGGTTGCAAAATTCAAATGGTAAGGTCTGACAATGGGAAGGAGTATGTTTCGGCAGAATTTGACAAGTTTTGTGAAGATTCAGGCATAAAACATCAACTTACAGCTCCTTACACTCCTCAACAAAATGGAGTTAGTGAGAGGAGAAATAGATACATCATGGAGATGACAAGATGCATGCTGCATGAAAAGAGTTTGCCAAAGAAGTTTTGGGCAGAGGCAGCAAATACAGCTGTATTTCTTCAAAATAGGCTTCCCACAAAAGCATTGAAGGAAAAGACACCATTTGAGGCATGGTATGGGTACAAACCATCATTGAAATTTCTCAAAGTATTTGGTTGTTAGTGTTTCACTCATGTTCCACAGAGCAAGCGTGACAAACTTGATAGGAGAGCTTCACCGGGTGTCTTTATAGGCTATAGTTCTATCAGCAAAGCCTATAAAATTTTCCAACCACAAACTGGAAAGATTGTCGTGAGCAGGGATGTTCACTTCGAGGAAGATGAAGAGTGGAACTTTGATGATGCAGAGAAGAAAGGTCAGACCTTGGAAAAGATGAAATTCAAGTTTTTTGATTCAAGCATTGAAGAGGAAGATGACAGGCAGAATGAAATAGTAGATGATGCTTCCGTGAGAGGAACAAGGTTGCTTTCTGATATTTATGAAAGGTGCAATGTTGCTGTGTGTGAACCTGCAAACTATGCAGAAGCAAAGAAAGATCAAAGGTGGATAGCTGCAATGGAGGAGGAGTTGTCAATGATAGAGAAGAACAAAACTTGGATCCTTGTTGACAGACCTCAAGATAGGAAGGTAATTGGAGTTAAATGGGTGTTTAGAACCAAGCTTAATGCTGATGGCTCGATTAACAAGCACAAAGCCAGGCTTGTGGTTAAAGGGTATGCTCAAATCTTTGGTGTTGATTACTCTGATACTTTTGCTCCTGTTGCTAGAATGGACACAATCAGGTTACTATTTGCAATAGCTGCACAAAAGGGGTGGAAATTGTATCAGTTGGATGTCAAATCAGCTTTTTTGAATGGTGTCTTACAAGAAGAAATTTATGTTGAGCAGCCCGAAGGATGTGAGAAGCAAGGTGAAAGAAATAAAGTCTATCTTCTCAAGAAGGCTCTTTATGGTTTAAAACAAGCTCCAAGAGCTTGGTATAGCAAAATTGATGAACATTTACTGAGCTTGGGATTTTTGAAAAGTCTATCAGAATCAACCTTATATGTTAAGCACAATGGTACTAACATTCTTATTGTTTCACTGTATGTTGATGACCTACTGGTTACAGGAAACAATGCAGATCATATTCAAAATTTCAAATGGGAGATGATGAAGATGTTTGAAATGACAGATCTCGGGCTCATGTCCTACTTTCTTGGCATAGAGATCAAGCAAGGGCAAGGTGAAGTTTTCATTTGCCAGAAAAAATATGCAAAGGAAATACTAAAGAAGTTTAAGATGGATGAGTGTAAGGCTGTAAGCACTCCAATGAATCAAAAAGAGAAGTTGTGCAAAGAAGATGGTGCTGACAAAGTTGATGAAGGATATTTTAGGAGTTTAATTGGTTGCTTGATGTATCTCACAGCAACAAGACCTGATATTTTGAATGCTGTGAGTATTTTGTCTCGTTTCATGCATTGTGCAAGTGAATTACATCTTAAGGCAGCAAAAAGAGTGATACGATATGTCAAAGGCACAAGTGATTTTGGTGTTAAGTTCACTAGGGGCAAGGAGTTCAAACTGATTGGTTTTTCTGATAGTGATTGGGGAGGTTCCATTGATGATATGAGAAGCACTTTAGGTTACTGTTTTACTCTTAGCTCTGGTGTTTTCTCTTGGAGCTCGAAAAAGCAAGAGATTGTAGCCCAGTCCACTGCTGAAGCAGAATTTATTGCTGCAACAGCTACTGCCAATCAAGCTTTATGGCTGAGGAAAATTTTACTTGACCTTGATCTGGAGCAGAAGAAAAGCACGGAGATTCTTGTTGATAACAAAGCGGCTATTGCTATTTCTCATAATCCTGTGTTTTATAAGAAGACTAAACATTTTAACATCAAGTTATTTTTTTTAAGGGAAGTGCAGAAAAGTGGAGAGGTGATTCTTGTCTACTGCAAAACAGAAGATCAAGTTGCAGACATATTAACTAAACCGTTGCCTACTTGCAAGTTCGAGTTTCTAAGGTCAAAACTTGGTGTTTGCAACTCCTAAAGCAAGGAGGAGTGTTAAGAAAGTGCTTTAGGATTGAAACATGCTCATGTGTGTTTATCTTTGTTAAGTTAATTTAGTCCAAGTTTGTTCCTATTTCTTAGGAATTAGTCATTCATGATTTGTAATCATGGAGAAAGTCTAGGGTCATGTTGATTAGTGGAGAAAGTTTAGGGTCATGATGTTAGTGGAGAAAGTTTAGGGTCATGATGTTAGTGGGTAGTTATTTTTAAGACTTTAAATACTGTATTTTTCTTTGAATGTAATTGAAATGAATTTGTCTTCAATTTTCCATTGCAATATTTATTTTTACTCTAGAAAATAACAGTTATTATAGTTTGTAGGTTATAAAAATCTATGTTTGGTGAGTAAACTATGTTAGTTTGAGTAGAAAATATAGTAAATAAGGTAAAAAAGGAAAGAGATGATGAGTAAGTAGGAAATAGTAAACACTATAACAAGTAGTAAACGTTGGTACGGATGATTTGAAAAAACAATACTTTAGTTAAGAGTAAGTTATAATAGTCGAAAACATTACTATTATAATTGAAGCCCCAAACATTGAGGGGTATAATAGCCTACTCCACCAACTTCAAGTTGGTGCTCAAACACCCAAAGACTAGACATTATTTGCATACATACTTATCATAACAACATTAAATTAGTGTAAGATCCAACACCTAGAGTACTATATGAAGGACGGAAGAAATGACATCGTAGAAATTTGAATTCAGTACGTCCAACTTTAGTAACATATTAAAAAATTGAATCGAAAATGTTTAAGTTGGTTTGAATTTAATATCTCCACTTTGATACCATATTAAACCACGGATAAAACTAAAAGCTTGTGTAGATAGGTTACGGTAAATTTATTGCCTCCCATTCATTTAAATCACGTGGTTTCAATGGCTTCTTCAAGTTTTTTTCCCCTTTCCAACTTCTAAAACAATTAAGGAGGTGTTTAGCAAAAGAGCCGAGAGAGTAAGAGTTGTTTGACCTAAGGAGTCCATGATACCATGACTAAAAATACATCAATTTTACGTCGTATTAACTCCTTTTTACTATAGGCTCTAGGAATTCACAACCCACTTCTTACCCTAAACATCCTTAATGTTTTTCTCCCTTTATGCTAACATTTGGTGTGCAAATTAGTAAAAACATACAAGCAAGCATAAGGCACTGTCAAATCTTGAAAACTATGAGTTTCCTTTTAACTTGTGCAAGCATACCTACAAGAAGAAAAATGAAAATGCATGAAGCTGATGTTTTCTTTTCACCTTGATTAGTTGGGAGAAATGCGACAAATGGAGGACTCGAACTGGATTTGGTCTCGGATTATCGTCACTCCAACGAGCTTATGCATTTCAGATTACTGGACAGCTTTGGCATCATGAAAACTAATGGAAAGTTACAAATGGTTTGATGCATTTATAGGCAAAAAGGCTGAGAGTCTAAGCTTATAAATTGTTGTACAGATAAAATATAAGTAAAGAAGGAAAACAGTTTAGTTTAGACAAATGCTTTACTCTATAGCCATTCCCCTGCCCCTTGTATATTTATACTAAAGATTGATATTAAGGGAATGCTTTTGTCAAGTTGAATTGTTTGTATGTTGCATAAATACATGAAAATAACTAAAAGAAAACATGATTCTGAATCAACCAGTGAAAAATCCATTTTTCACTATTTAATTCCTTTAAACCACATTCTTTTTTGAGAATGTAGGAGATGATTTGATTGATGCTATGGTCGAAAATTAAATGTGTTTTAAATAAATAAGTTATATGTGAATTAATTTATGAGAGTTAGAAAATGACGTGAGTTAAAATGTTAGAATTAATTGAGTAAGAGTTTCACATTAATTAAATGTAGGATTTAAATTGTTGTGTTTAATTGTGGTATGAGTTATGCTCATGACAATCATATAAATAAGATTGAAATGTTGTAATTTAAATCGTCCAAGTGTGAGTAGAATACACACAAAAAGAGTTAAAGTCTTCCAATAAGTTCTTTTTATTTCCTCTCAAATATTCTATTTGGTGATATTTATTTGGGATTTTTATCACATGCTTCCAACAAAGTGGTATCAGAGCTTGAGTTTGGAGTCTAAAAAATTATTTTTGCAAATGGCAAACAACAATTTAGTTTCCTTCCAAGTTCCTTGAATTACGAAAGAAAATTATAGCAGTTGGTATATTTGAATGAAAGCTCTACTTGGTTTACAAGATGTGTAAGACATTCTTAATAATTGTTATGAAGAACCAGAAAGTGATGCGACTTTGAATCAAGCTCAACGAGAAATTTTACAAAATACAAGGAAAAAAGATCAAAAGGCTCTCACCATCATTCATCAAGCCATTAATGATTTAAATTTTGAGAAAATTTATGGAGTAACTACTGAAAATCAAGCATGACAAATTTTGGAGAATGCGTGTAAAGGAGTAGATCGAGTCAAGAAGATTCACTTTAAAAAATTGAGAGGCGATTATGAATTACTGCATATGAAGGAGTCTGAATCAGTTTCAAATTATACTTCAAGATTGCTAGTAGTAAGAAATGAAATGAAAAGATATGGTGAGACAATAAGTGATGAGCAAGTAGTAGAAAAGATACTTCGCTTATTGGATGAAAAATTCAATTTCATTATTGTAGCTATTGAAGAATCAAAGGATTTGAGTACAATGTATATTGATCAACTTTTGGGTTCTTTACAAAGAGAAGCTTTTTAAGAAGAACAAGCAGACGACTAAGCAATTTTTCAGTCAAAGTTAAAATTAAAAGACAAGGAAGACAACTTAGGAAAAGGAAATCGAGGTTGAGGATGTGATGACAAGCGTGAATGTGGAGATTTCAGAGATCGAGATCGAGGAAACTACACTAAAAAAAATTTGATGAGAGTAATTCAAACTCAAATTCATCAAGAGGTCGTGGAAGACAACATTATTCAAGGTCAAATGGAGAAAGATCAAATAATGACAGGAGGTGTGACAAAAGGTAGGTTGAATGTTATAATTGTCATAAATTCGACCATTATTCTTGGAAATGGAGAAATAAAGTTGGAGCAAATGCCAATTATTCTGAGAAAGATGAAGAAAGCAGAAATTCAATTAATTGCTTCTAGCATGCAAAGATGTGGAAACATGTGAAAACAATGCATGGTATCTCGATAGTGGTGCAAGCAATCACATGTGTAGAAGTAAATCGATGTTCGTGGAGCTTGATAAATATGTTGGTGGCGATATCGTATTTGGTGATGCCACAAAAATTTCAGTTAAAGAAAAAGAGAATGATATGTGGAAAGGACATGGTGAAAGGATTGCCATATGTCAAACATCCATATTAATTTTGTGAAAGTTGTCTTTATGGCAAACAATCAAGGAAGAGTTTTCCACAAAAATCATCTTTGAGAGTAAGAAGACCATTAGAGTTAGTTCACACTGATATTTGTGGACCACTCAAACTAAGTTCTTTTGGTAAGAATAATTATTCCTTATTATTTATTGATGATTTCAGTCGAAAATAATTGGGTTTACTCTGTCAAGAAGAAATCAGAAGTATTTGGCATGTTCAAGAGATTTAAAGCCCTTGTTGAAAAAGAAAGTGGTCATTACATAAAAGCTTTGAGATCAGACAGAGGAGGTGAATTCACTTCAAATAAATTCAAAACTTTTTGAGCAGAAAATGAAATTCATCGACCTATAATAGTTCCATTTATTCCTTAACAAAATGGAGTTGTCGAGAGGAAGAACCAAACAATACTTAACATGGCTCCAAGCATGTTGAAGAGTAAGAAGATGCCAAAAGAAGTTTGGGCACATGTTGTTGAATGTGCAGTGTACTTGTTAAATCGTTCCCCTACCAGAAGCTTATGGAACAAAACTCCTCAACAAGCATGGATAGGGTAGAAAACCATCTATTGCTCATTTGAGAGTATTTGGATGTATCGCTTATGCGCATATACTTGATAAAAAAACATAGTAAGTTTGATGATAAAAGTGAGAAACATGTTTTTGTTGGCTAGGATGCAAGTTCAAAAGGCTATAAGCTTTATAATCTTGTTACAAAGAAGATGATCGTAGTTAGAGATATTGTGTTTGATGAAGAAGCATCATGGAATTGAAATGACGAATCAAAAAACTACAAATTTTTTGTTTTTTTCAATGATCATGATGGACCTAGTGACATTGCTTCTCCACCAATACCACCAACATCGCTAATCCCTTCATAACCTAATATACCCTCATCATTTGCAAGTTCAAGTGAAGGGCCTTGTGGCATGAGAAGCTTATAAGACATATATGATGAAACTGAAGAGCTAAGTCAAATTTTTAATAACCTTACTCTTTTTTTACTATTTGGTGCTAGCGAACCTTTGAATTTTGAAGAAGTTTCGCACAATGACAAATGGAAGATTGTTATGGGTGAAGAGATAAAAGCCATAAAAAAGAATGATATGTGGGAACTTTCTACTCTTCCAAATGGAAAGAAAGCAGTAGGTATCAAATAAGTGTTTAAGATAAAAAGAAATGAAAAGGGAGAAGTGGAGAGATACAAAGCAAGATTAGTTGCAAAAGGATATTCTCAAAGAAAAGGTATTGATTACGATGAAGTATTTGCTCTTGTTGCTCGTTTGGAAACTATAAGGTTGTTAATTAACTGCACTTGCTGCTCAAAATAATTGGAAGATCTTTTAAATGGATGTCAAATCGGCATTTTTGAATCGATATCTAGAACAAGAAGTCTACTTAGAATAACCTCCTCGTTATTCTATGAAATGCCAAAAAGGTAAAGTTCTAAAATTGAAGAAGACATTGTACGGATTGAAACAAGCACCAAGAATGTGGAATAGCAAAATCAACATGTAATGTCCCAAAAATTTCAAGGTGAGTTTAACATTTTTATGTTAATTTTCGGGAATTTAAAATTTTTTGCATTAAATTTTGTTTGGTTTAGAAGAGAAAAGAAAAAGAAAATGAAGGGTATGAATTTTTAATAATATAATATGATATAAAATAATATAATAATAATATAATATAAATTATATAATAATAATTATTATTAATTTAAATATATATATATATTATTTGTTTTTTTAAAACCCTAAAAAACTCATCTCCCGCGCGCTGCCCCTCCCCCGTTTCTTTTTTTCTTCTTATTCTCCTATCGACAGCCGGTCGTCGTCCCCTCCAATCTCCATTCCTCTTCCATTCAAGCATGCTGGCGACCTCCTCGCATCACTACCAGTCGTCGATCGCCCCTGCTTCAGCCGTCCGCCACAACGCAAGTCACACACCACAGATCCTGAGCCGCTGCGGCCTTCAATCATCTCTCCTCCTCCTTTTCGTCGTCGACCGCCTCCAACATTTCCTTTCCCGTCTCCAGCTAGCTTAGCTGCGACAACCACTAAGACTCGAAGCTAAATTTACCGCCGCTTCCGTCTTTGCCTCGTACGCCATCAGCCGCGCAATAGGGACGCAAAGACAACCCGCAACGGCCACCTCCGACCGCTCTTCTTCTTCGTTCCACGTGCACGACCAACCATCGGCCGTCTCTACCTCGGTCGTGCAGTGTCGGCCACCGTGCATCTTGCCATCGACAAAGGTAACCGGGCAAGTCTTCTCCGTTGCCACTGTCGTGTGCACGCTGCAGTGTGGAAACCAAATCGGCTCCTCCAAGTTGGCTCAATTGAGCCGAGCTAGTGGGGCCGCCAGCCGTACCGGAGTCAAGTCGAGCCACGAGCGAATCGAACCAAGCCGAACCAAGCTGCGAGTCGAGAACTGAGTCGAGTCGAGCTGAGTCGAGCCGCGAGCCGAGTCGAGCCATTTTCCAAGCCAATCTCCCTGTTCACCGAGTCGCATAAGCCGTTTCTATCCGTTCTGAGTCCCAATGAGTTTTGGTAATGACAATGTAAGGAATTCCTAATGTTTTCTATAGTCAATGCAGGTTTAAATATCGGATTAAAATGTGGAACTTATTGGTTGGGTTAACTGTTGATCCCTTGAAGGCGTTAGAGAGGCAACGCTCGGATTCTGGGGCTTTACGGCAAGCGAAGTGGGAGCCAACTCTCCTCTACTTGGGTAAGTCAGTAGATGTTGCTTTGAAACATTTCGTAATGTGGATTTTGGTGATGTCATTGTTGAACCCTTATGTTTGTGTTTAAGTGGATTCGTGTAGGCGTCGAAGTGAACAAGGATCTTAACTACATTTCAGGTAAGGGATTTCTTACTACTGGACCTCAGACCGAGACTGGAAACGTAGTAACCCACATGGGAGTTATATGATAGCAACTGTACTGAACTGATTGATGCATGTTTGCCTAGAAAATATCACTTATATGCACTCTTAATTGACTAAAGGTGATGTGGTTGTTAGTTGTAGCCTATGTACTTATGTCCGATAATGAGTTGTTATGTTGATGACATTGATGCCCCGATGTTCTATGTACCTTGGTTATGTTGATGGGTTGTGCTGTTAATTGGAATAGTAATGTCGATGGATTATGAAAACCTTAATATTATTTAAAGTTGAAGTCTGTTATCAGGACACTGGTTATGGAGTTATGTCGTGGAGGGACTAAGAGTTCGAAAACCTCTTGTGTAGGTTGTGTATACGCCGTTGAACTGTGCTGTAGACTGATGCGACTGTTATGCATAACATAGATTACCTGTAGATGTGCTAGGGTTTGAACTGAGACGAAGTACCGTTAGGTGAATTTACAAAGTGATGATTTGACTAGTTGACTGGATTTAAGGAAATGTCACGATGATGTGTGAATTAGATATACATATAGCGACTGAGGAGATAGTTGATTAAACCTAAACTGTCTGACTGACTAAGCTTATAACTGAACCGTTAACTTGAATGTTATTGTGATGTGACTGTTGTAAACGGTTTAGTATGGACTGTAGGGTAACAGTTAGTTTTATCTATGGGGTAGCTTACCTTACAGGCACAGTGTCCTTCGGGATTCCTCGAGTGATATATGTATCCTTCGGGATCACGAGACTGATATATGCATCCTTCGAGATCACTAGACTGATATGTGTATCCTTCGGGATCACGAGACTGATATGTGCATCCTTCGAGATCACTAGACTGATATGTGCATCCTTCAGGATCACTAGACTGATATGTGTATCCTTCGGGATCAAGAGAATGATATGTACATTCTTCGGGATCACGAGACTGATATGTGCATCCGACGGGATCACTAGACTGATTGATGTGTGCGTTCTACGGAACCACTAGACTATTTATGTAAGGCACCCCTTAATAGGAAACTAACTGTTATTACCCTAACGGGCCCAGTAGTGGGTCCCTTACTGGGTATATTCTTATACTCACCCTTTTCTCTTTAACTTTTCAGGTAAGGGTATGGAAAGGGACAGACCGGCGAGGGGCAAGTAGGATGCGTGAAGGCCATATGGACGTGTTTAGTTTCTTTATGCTTCCGCTCACGTATTTGTTAATTCCTATTCCTTTTGAAAATTAAATGGAGTCTTGGTTAGAACATTTGATTGGTTGTTTTGTTTTGATGATTTTTGTGAACTGTATTTTGGAACTTTTGGGAACGTGATTTAAAATAGGGCCCGAAACTGTTTTTGTCATATTGTGAACATTTTTAATGAATCGTAAACAGGTCTTTTATTGAGGTTGTGTGTTTTACGGTCAAGTCTTAGCAGTACGTAGTGACCTTAGCTTAGTCTGAAAAGTTGGGTCGTCATAGTTGATATCAAAGCCCAAGTTTTAGGTTCTGTAGACTGACTTATGATGTGAGTCTGTGTTTTTGTGTCCCTATGGCTAAAACGATCCTTTGCCACTCGTCAGGTATGCTTTCATGAAACTATATATATATATAACTCTATATGTATGACCTTACCTAAGTTAAGTTGTCAAGTTAATTATCGTATGAGACTAAAGGAATCATTGGTGGTGGTTAGGGAAATGTCGCCAAGGAGAGGCGCACGTAGGGGTGGCCGAGGAGGCCGAGGAAGGGGAGCAGGACGTGTCCAACCTGAAGTACAGCCTGTAGCTTAAGCTACCGACCCTACTGCACCAGTTACTCATGCGGACCTCGCTACTATGGAGCAGAGGTTTGGGGATTTGATTATGCAGATGCGGGAGCAGCAGCAGCCTGCCCCGCCAGCTTCTGCTCCGACTCCAGTTGTACCCCAGGTCGCGCTGGATCAGTTGTCGGCAGAGGCCAAACATTTGAGGGATTTGACAAAGTACAACCCTACGACATTCGATGGGTCTTTGGAGGACCCCACCAAGACTCAAATGTGGTTATCTTCTTTGGAGACCATATTTCGGTATATGAAGTGTCCTGAGGATCAGAAATTTTAGTGCGCCGTTTTCATGTTGAAAGACAGAGGCACTGCCTTGTGGGAGACAGCAGAGAGGATGCTAGGGGGTGACGTGAGTCAGATCACTTGGAAACAGTTCAAAGAGAGTTTCTATGCGAAATTCTTCTCTGCCAGTTTGCGAGATCCCAAGCGACAAGAGTTTCTAAACTTGGAGCTGGACGATAGAATAGTGAAGCAGTATGATGCAGAGTTTGATATGTTGTCCCATTTCGCTCCTAAGATGATAGCGACTGAGGCTGACAGAGCCGATAAGTTTGTTAGAGGTCTCAAGCTAGACATATAGGGTCTTGTTCGAGCCTTTCGACCAGTCACCCATGCTAATGCACTGCGCCTGATAGTGGATCTCAATTTATAGGAAAGAGCTAACTCGTCCAAGATTGTAGGTAGAGGTTCGACTTCATAACAGAAAAGGAAGGCTGAACAGCAACCTATTTCAGTGCAACAGGGGAACTTCAGACTAGGTGGTGAGTTTCGCCGCTTTCAGTAGAAACCTTTTGAGGCAGGGGAAGCTGCCAGAGGGAAGCCTTTATGTACCACTTGTGGGAGGCACCATCTGAGCCGTTGTTTATTTGGGACCAGAACTTGCTTCAAGTGTAAGCAAGAGGGGCATACAGCTGATAGATGCCTGATGAGACTTACCGGGGTGCACAGAATCAAGGAGCAGGTACTCCACATCAGGGTAAAGTCTTTGCTACGAATAAGACTGAGGCTGAGAGAGCAGGCACTGTTGTGACAGGTATGCTTCTAGTGTTGGGGCATTATGCCTTAGTTCTGTTTGATTCTGGTTCGTCACATTCCTTTATCTCTTCTGCATTTGTGTTGCATGCCCGCTTAGAGGTAGAACCCCTATACCATGTTTTATTAGTATCTACTCCTTCTGGGGAGAGTATGTTGTCGAAAGAAAAGGTGAAAGCATGCCAGATTGAGATAGCAGGTCATGTGATAGAAGTAACATTGTTAGTCCTTGATATGCACGACTTTGATGTAATTCTGGGTATGGATTGGCTAGCTGCTAACCATGCTAGCATAGATTGTTCCCGTAAGGAGGTAGCGTTTAACCCTCCCTTGATGACCAGTTTTAAGTTTAAAGGAGAAGGATCAAGATCGTTGCCTAAGGTAATCTCAGCTATGAGGGCCGGCAAACTACTTAGTCAAGGTACTTGGAGTATCTTGGCCAATGTGGTGGATACTAGAGAGGTTGACGTGTCCTTGTCATCGGAACCAGTGGTGATGGACTATTCGGATGTTTTTCCCAAAGAACTTCGAGGGTTACCTCCTCACAGAGAGATTGAGTTTGCCATAAAGCTGGAACCTGGTACAGTTCCTATATCCAGAGCTCCATACAGAATGGCCCTAACAAAGTTGAAAGAGCTTAAAGTGCAGTTACAGGAGTTGCTTGACAAAGGCTTCATTCGGCGGAGTGTGTCACCTTGGGGTGCACCTGTCTTATTTGTTAAAAAGAAGGATGGATCGATGCGCTCATGTATTGACTACAGGGAGTTGAATAAGGTAACTGTTAAGAACAAATATCCCTTGTCCAGGATCGACGATCTGTTTGACCAGTTACAGGGAGCTACAGTGTTCTCTAAGATCGACCTTCGATCAGGATATCATCAGTTAAGGATTAAGGATAGCGATGTACCGAAGACAGCCTTTCGTTCCAGATATGGACACTATGAGTTTATTGTGATGTCTTTTGGTCTGACGAATGCTCCAACAATGTTTATGGATTTGATGAACAGAGTGTTTAAGGAGTTCCTAGATACTTTCGTGATTGTATTCATTGACGATATTTTGATATATTCCAAAACAGAGGCAGAGCATGAGGAGCATTTACGCATGGTTCTAGAAACCCTTTGAGCTAATAAATTGTATGTCAAGTTCTCAAAAAGTGAGTTTTGGTTGAAGCAAGTATCCTTTCTAGGCCATGTGGTTTCTAAAGCTGGTGTTTCTGTGGATCCAGCTAAGATAGAGACAGTCACCAGTTGGCCCCGACCTTCCACAGTCAGTAAGGTTCGTAGCTTTCTGGGTTTAGTGGGTTATTACTGACGGTTTGTGGAGAACTTTTCCCGTATAGCTACTCATGTTACTCAGTTGACCAGGAAAGAAGCTCCTTTTATTTAGAGCAAGGACTGTGAGGACAGTTTCCAGAACCTTAAACAGAAGTTAGTTACTGCACCGGTTCTTACTATTCCTGATGGTTCAGGGAGTTTTGTGATTTATAGTGATGCTTCTAAGAAAGGTTTGGGTTGTGTTTTGATGCAGCAAGGTAAGGTAGTCGCTTATGCTTCTCGTCAGTTGAAGAGTCATGAGTAGAATTACCCTACCCATGATTTAGAGTTGGCAGCGGTAGTCTTTGCACTAAAGATATGGAGACATTACTTGTATGGTGAAAAGATACAAATCTTTACGGATCATAAAAGCTTGAAATACTTCTTCACTCAGAAGGAGTTGAATATGAGGCAGCGAAGATGGCTTGAATTAGTAAAGGATTATGATTGTGAGATATTGTATCATCCAGGCAAGACGAATGTGGTAGCTGCTGCTCTTAATAGAAAGGTATCACATTCAACAGCACTTATTACCCGACAGGCCCCGTTGCATCGAGATTTTGAGAGGGCTGAGATTGCAGTGTCAATAGGGGCAGTCACTTCGCAGTTAGCTCAGTTGACGGTGCAGTCGACTTTGAGACAGAAGATCATTGTTGCTCAGAGTAACGATCCTTACTTGGTTGATAAGCGTTGCCTAGCAGAAGTAGGGCAAGCTGTTGAGTTCTCCATATCCTCTGATGGTGGGCTTTTGTTTGAGAGGCGCCTTTGTGTGCCAACAGACAATGCGGTTAAAACAGAGCTATTGACTGAGGCTCATAATTCCCCATTTTCCATGCACCCAGGTAGTACGAAGATGTATCAGGACCTGAAACGAGTTTATTGGTGGCGTAATATAAAGAGAGAGGTGGCAGAATTTGTTAGTAAATGCTTGGTGTGCCAGCAGGTTAAGGCACCAAGGCAGAAACCAGCAGGTTTATTACAACCCTTGAGCTTACTGGAATGGAAGTGGGAAAATGTGTCCATGGATTTCATTACAGGACTGCCTAGAACATTGAGGGGTTTTACAATGATTTGGGTTGTTGTTGACAAGCTTACCAAATCAGCACACTTTATTATTGGGAAATCCACTTATACTGCTAATAAGTGGACACAGTTGTACATGTCTGAGATAGTGAGACTACATGGAGTGCCAGTGTCGATTGTTTCTGATAGAGATGCCCGTTTCATTTTCAAGTTCTAGAAGGGTTTAATTAATTTAATTTAATCAATTTTAATTAAATAGAATTAAACTAAACTATTAATTAATTCTTCAATTAATTAATTGCTAAATTTAATATCTTATATTCAATTTAATCCAAATATGAATTATATTCATATATAAATTTTTCTCATAACCTATAGTTTTAATGTGTATCATATATGCATTAAATTTTAACCTATAGTTTTAATATGAATTTAATTCACATTAAATTAATATTTGAACTCATTCAAATATTTTATTCTCTCATAAATTAATTTTGAATCTTATCCAAAATTAAATTTATATAGTAAAGTTTAATTAAATTATAAACTTTATATTATACTATATCACCATACATTATATTAATTTTCCAAGTAAATTTGAACATTTCAAATTACATGCAATATATATGTATAAACCTTACTACCTTTTACGAGCTAAGAAGAGGTCCTTATGGACCTATAGATCAGAAGCTACAACGATGTGAGATTAATTGGCTAAACTCATTTAATTACATTAATAAATGTTCACTAATTGTGTGTATACTCCACCAAAACCTCACAATTGAACTCTTCTCACTGTAGATATATTTCTGTGTCCATGGATTAGACCAATAATAGTAAGTTAGTCGTTCATAAGTGTCCATAACACTAGTTGGGCCAAATTCCCATTTTACCCATGGGCTACTTCTAATCCTTAAATACTAGTGTTCCTCTATTAAAAAACTTATTTTTGGTCCAACCAATAAACAGAAACTCCTCTTATGTCATATAGAGAGGGTAGGACCCTGTGTTCAAGTCTCAAAGACACCATTTAAGGAACACTCATCTACTTACTCTAAAGTCGGGAATGAGCAAAAACAATCTTGTGTGATTATGTTTCCAGCTCCCCACTCAAATTTGTCTCCAAAATGATAAACATATTGAGTCGACAATCTGGTCACTATCACACGTACAAATCAAAGGACAATCCCTTCCGAATAGGAGTTCATAATAAACTCAAGAATAAGATTAAATTATCTAGGTCATCCTAATGAAATAGAAACCTAACTAGTTAATAGAGTTACATCTAGTGGTTCCTATTTCATGGTCCGGTCTTATGCAAACTGATTGCATAGGATACCCTCACTCACATGTCACCTATATGAACGTGTTGGATTATTGTGTTTGTGTCAAATACAACGTGAGTCGTATCCATAGTGTTACCAGGATAAGGTACTCAGCCTTATCCCTATTTTATAAACACTTTAAATTGTATCTCGAATATTGATCCATGTATGTCTCTACATACAGTTCAAGACTCATCGAACAACTTAGGATGTTAGTTTATTGGATTTAAGTTACTAAGACAAAACTAATAATCATTAAAACTTTATTGAAATTACAAAAATAACACTTTATTAAGAACGGTCAACGAATTATATTAAATAATAACGAGTTTTAGAACATAAAATCCAACATTTACAAGACTTTCTTTCATCCTATACCACAAAAATACTATTGGCTTGAGGTATTATTTGAGGTAATTCCTCCAAATGAGAACTTGTTAAGAGAAGCTGGACGTCTAAAAAGTTCTCAAATTCCTAATGAGATGGATTAGTGTGAAGGGAGTGCACAAGTTAGATGTATCGTATGCAAGGAAAAACATAACAAACGTACTTGTCCATTACAAGGTCCAGGTGCTTCCTCTTCAAGCCACAAAGGATGATTTTTTCCCTTTCGTATTGTAATCGATGTTCAATGGACTTTTTTTTTTTTCCTTTGTACTGAATCTATTTGTAATGGATGATAAATGGATTTTAAAAATTTTTATCTGTAGTGTGATGTAAGTTATTTATGGTGATGAAACATGTACAAAGTAATTTTATTATATGCATGCTTAATTTTGTCATTTGTATTATGTAACACTCATTTAGGCTTTTAATTATGATGATGTAAAATGTAATTTTATTATCTATTTTTAATTTGTATTTACGATCTTTGAGCGTTTCATTATGCAACTATATTAACAACCAACACACATCGTTCATAGTCGGTAAAGGATACTTAGCCCATTGTTGTTTTAAGGCATTGTAGATGAGAACAAGTAGTTGATCATAGTATAATGTTAGGCCACTGAGTCATACCACATTTACGATATGTGACTTTTATCGATGTTGCACAAATTGGGTTCATCTAATTGGATTGGCGTCTGATCACACCTTTAGTAAAGCGACGAAGGCCAAAAATTTATACTTTTCACATGCCTAGTGCAGAATGCACAATAACACTACAAGATATTGCAATAGAATTTGGATTACCGATAAATGGGGAACCTAAAACTGGTTTATTTGTATATGACTAGAAATAGGTTTGTGAGGATTTCTTGGTTGTTCGATCTCTAGAATTAAGAAGGTCGAGGTTGCCTATCCCATGGTTAACCACATAATTTGTTGAGTTGTCTCTTAATGCTTATGAGATCACTATATAACCATATGCACGGGTGTACATCATTGCTTTAGTGCATCCAATGTTTCTACATTGCTAGGGTCTTTTGACCGACGAATAGATATTCATAGGATGGTGCATGGCTTTGTATGGCCTTATAGAGAGTTTATGTCGAGCTAGTCACACAATAACTTTAAAGATAGCATGCCCACTAATATTACTGCAACAATGGACTAATGATCGATTTAACACACTAACACCACTCAGTTGTTGTTTTTAGATCATATTGTCGGACGCCCACTCGGTGTCAGGTATTAATTTCGTACATCTTCATTATTATTTTACACAATCAATAAATTTAAATGCATCACATGCATATATAGATGAAGCGGTATCATAGCTGCATCTGAGCATTCGAAAAATATATTACCGATATATTGATCGTCATTAGATCGACTAATGCAAAATCGAGTAAGTGTATAGATCTTTGATGATTCTACGATATTATGCAAGTTTAATGTTCTAGTTACTATTATTAATTTAAACAATTTAAAACAATTGGACACCCTATACACATGATATTGGACATTATTGACTGATCATTTCCTCTGTGGATAGACAGTAACACATGACATTTTAAGACTTTCGTACTTTGTTGTGGAATATGTGCGAAAAGACAACCACCGTATAACACATGACTTTCTGCTGGACTTAATTAATAACTATCTTTAGTTGTCATTTTTAAACATGAATGGTTTAATATTTTATCAAACATGACTAAAATAAAACTGCACTCGTCAACTAGGTCCACAAGTAAGATGTAACACTTGTGGACCTAGCTCACAAGTTACTTAATATGACAAGCTCTCAAGTTGCTTGATATGGCACTCTCAAGTTGCTTGATACGGCAAGCTCACAAGTTACTTGATATGGCAAGCTAACAAAGGTGTTGGGTTTCAATGGTCAAACTCGTGGACTAGGTCCACAAGTACTACACCTATTTTTTAGGATAGTTTTGCACTTTCCTTTAGCTTTAGAAATGTGCTTGATTGACCCTATTTTTGAAATTTGTTTGTCCAACCATACTATTTGTGGAATTAACCCAATAGGGTGTGTTTACTAATTTAATGCTTCTAACAATGATACCAATATTCTACTAATAATCCAACTACATCTCTAATTAGGTAAGGGCCAGACTCCATGTCTCAGAAAGCAAAAGCCCCCTCTTGCAAAAATAAATGGCTTACAAACTTAATATAAGTTGAACAGAACAGAGTTCTAAGAAGACAGAGCAACATAAATTTAAAGCAATGCATAAACCAGGGAGTGAGTCGAGTCAACTTCAAAACTTTTCTTTTCATATTTGAAAAGAAATGACGAAAATAAGACCTAAACTAAAAATTCAAATGACCGAGAGGCTAAGATCAGTCTGATTTCATCCAGGGACGAAACAAGTTTCAAGAAGCATCTAATGTTATCAGATTTCGTTATATGCCAACAGGCAACTATATAATATGATTGTTTGGTTCCAAAATTTTCTAAACTAACGATACACCAAGCTAAGTGTTGCATACATTTTAACGTTAAAAAGTACCCAAAGCTGAAACAAACATGAAAAACAAATAAATAACCTATCCTATTGCTTTCTTGATGTAAGCTGCCTCAGATTGTACTTGGAAAACTCCTTATACTTCTCCACTACTCCAATCAAGCAAATCGTCTGAAGAACAAACAACAAAAAGTAAAAAACTTCATCTCAAAAAATTAGAGAACTTATCGACTGAGTCCAAGAGCAATCACAAGAGGCCAATAAACCACAAATCAGGCAAACGTGTAGAATATGCAAAACTGATCAGAAAGTAACTTTGTTGGCTAACTCACAAAAAGTAAGAAAGAAAGAAAGAAGGAAGAAGATTGAAGAAGATTGAAGAAGAAGAAAGAACACAGATTATTATTTACTCTTTTTTATTATTATTATTTATTACTTTTTATAGCCATGGGCTGCAAGCTAAATCTGATTCAGCCTAGCAGAAACATATGCTGATCAATTATCAAAGATGTTATTTACTTTTTATTTTTAACTTTTTATAGCTATAGGCTAACAAGTTCAATCTGATTCAACCTACTCTATTGGCATCCAGTCTCACCAAACAAGTGCTAAACTTGTGGTTCAGCAAATCTTCAGGTTCAAAGGCCATAGTTATTGCCTCCCAGTCAAACCTGCAGGTAAGACCAGTTCTACGAGACAGAGAGGTTCCGCAACAATTTCCTTTCGTTTGGGTAAGGGTAAAACTATAAACTTCAGTTCCAGCAGAATAAACTTCAAATCAAACAATTTCTTAAGAAAATGAAGAAAAATAATTTTTTGGTTAAATAAGTCAAGTTTGAAACCAAAATTAGATTGAATTCACAAAGCTAGGTCAGAGCCTCTCTAACCACAATATTTTGAACAGATAATTTGAAGCTGCACACATCCTCACTAAAGTAGGTGGCCATGGCAAACATTCACTAGACTGAATCATGTCCAAAGAGTAAAGAGAATTCTCCAAGATTAATTAGTTTCAATACACAAGAGATCCTCACCTTGACAATCTCAACCACAATGGTTTTTTCAGGATTGTTCAAATCAACTTTATGAGGCTCAGGAACAGCTTTTGCTACCGTATTAATTATAGTTGCTCTGTCAATGCCAGTATTTGCACGGGCCTCATACAATACTGCAAACTGCAAGAAAGTTCACAAAAATTTAGACAAAAATTTATGAGCATGCTAATAGTAGAATCCTCATGTCAAATCACAGTGAGACCCTGAAAAACAATAGAACATCTGTTGCATAGACCGACAAAGATCTCTTAGGAAAAGATATTAATGTTCATTTCTTGTAATGTATTGATATAGGATGTTAGTTTCTTTTATAAATCAACAAATAGTGTAGTCACTAAAATGCATTCTTCCAACTAGGAGGTTACAATTCAATCATACGACTAGGAGGTGTCGAAACGTGTTGGGTCAGATTCATTGAAACTACAACTGCTGAAATATTTTCTTTTACAAAGTTTTTCTAAACTTTGAAGTATCATTAAAAAGAAGAGAAGAAAAAGAGAATAATGCATCTGTCAACAAGTTTGCAACATGGAAAGATTTAGAAAAGTAATTTAAATCCACAAAACATTTCTAGAGTCAATAATAGATCATTGTTACAATCACTGAAGATAAAATTTCAAAATTATAAATTGTGTAGAACTAACCAACCAAAACTACTTTAAAAGCAACAAGACAAGATGAGACAATCAGGCATACACTCTCCTTATTTTCTACCTGGTTGACAACTTCATTTGCAACATTTAACATTTATAAGCATACACAACCTATTTGTATATACACAACCTTTAAATAAAATGATACTTTTAGCCTTCTGTATATGATGTTAGAATTATTAAAATTAGTAGGCTTAGCCCATTGGGAAGATTTACCCTAAATATTCTTTCCTTTTTTTATCTTTTTGTACTTTTCTATTTATTTCCTCTTGTACCTATTGTATGAATATCAGAAAATAATAAAACTAAAAATATCGTGGTTTTTTTCCCGGTTCTTGGGTTTCCACGTAAGCCAGTTCTGTGTTTATTGCTTTCAATATGATATCAGAGCGAAGCAACAAAGAACCCTAGAAAAAACTTTAGGCATCACTCGGACCAAAACAGCTGCTGTCGCCGCTGCCGTCGCCGTGGACACCACCATAGAAAAACTACTCCAACGGATTTAGACGCCGCCGATCTATCCAATGGGCCAACTCTCGCCGCCTTCCAGCCAGAAAGCACTTCACGCGCCGCCTCTGTCAGGCGTGTGGGCCCATGCACCGCCGTCCGTTAATCTCACCGCCCATCCCATCCACTTCTACGCATCGTCGCCTGTCCAACCGTCTCACCCTTCCGATCATCCGCTGCTGCACGCGCCGCCCATCGCCGCCGGACAGCAACCTTCAAAACTGTCAAATCTGTACAGTAGTGCAAATCTGTTCGTCGACCCTTTACAGCAACCTTTCTTCTATAGGAACGGGGCTGACCAACACCATAACAGATCAGGGATTGAGGAGGGCGAGTCATTGGCACCCTCCGGTTATGGACAGCCATATGTTCGTGGTCTCAGGATTAATCAAACCTACAAGAGAGCTGTTTTTTAAGTTAGTACATCCTTGGCACAGACCAATCTACCGATGTATTCCAAAAACCCGGTAATTTTGCTTCCTAACATGCCTTCAAATTATATAACTAACTTTGTTGCCTTTAGTGCTCGATCCTTGACCCATGATAATGGAAAACCAATTCTCGTTTGTGAGCACTGCAAGAAACAACGGCATACCAAGGATCAGTTGGAAACTCCACGGTTGGCCCCCAAGAGGTAACAAACGCTCCTCCAACGAGCAACAGAACTCAGGGCGTACCAATGTTAGGGAGACTGCCAGCACCTTTCAGCCCATTGGCCCTATTGCTAGTCAGACCAACTCTCCTACTCTAAATGCCATTGCTTAATCAGGTATGTCTTAATCCCTTGGCCTTATTAGTGTTAATGGGGCGAATCCTTGGATTGTAGACTCGAGGGCCACTGATCACTTGACAGGTTTCTCGGAGCACTTTATCTCGTATACCCCCTGTGCTGGTAATGAGAAAATCCGGATAGCCGATGGCTCTTTGGCCTCGATTGCTAGGAAAGGACAAATAGTCCTCTTTGACGGTTTCTTCCTTCAGAATGTTTTGCATGTGCCTAAGCTTTCTTACAATTTGTTATCTATCAGTAAGATCACCCGTGAGCTGCACTGTAAAGCTACTTTTTTACCTGAGTTTGTTTGCTTTTAGGACTTGAATTCGGGGAGGACGATTGACACTACCTAACATAGCAAGGGACTTTAGATCCTTAATGATGATACCTCTGGTAGTAGAATCTCTACGACTAGTTTACTATCTTCCTATTTTAGCACCTCTGAACATGACTTTAAGTTGTGGCATTTTCGGTTAGGTCACCCGAACTTTATATATATGAAATATTTGTTTCTCCATCTCTTTCTTAAAATAGATGTCTCCTCATTATCTTGTGATGTATGCATTTGGGCAAAACAACATCGTGTTTCTTTTCCCTCCCCATCATATAAACCCATACAACCGTTTACCCTTATCCATAGTGACGTGTCCCTCCAAGGTCACCACCTCATCTAGGAAAAGGTGGTTTGTAACCTTCATTGATGATCATACCCGTCTTACTTGGGTCTACCTTATAACCGATAAATCTGAGGTTTCCGCTATTTTCCAAAACTTCTATCACACCATTGAAACACAATTCCATAAAAAAATTGCTATTCTTCAGAGTGATAATGGTGTGAATTTCTAGCCTCTAAGGGGATTGTTCACCAAAACTTGTGTGCCTACACTCCTCAACAAAATGGAGTGGCAGAGTGAAAAAATCGTCACCTTCTGGAAGTAGCCCGTTCCCTTATGCTTTCCACCTCCCTTCCTTCATACCTATGGGGAGATGTTATTCTTACAACAACTCATTTAATCAATAAAATGCCTTCTCGTATCCTCCACCTTCACTCCCTTAGAATGTCTTAAGGAGTCCTACCCCTCAACTTGTCTTGTTTCAGAATGTGTTTGGGTGTACCACTTATGTCCATAGTTTTGGCCCTAATCAAACCAAATTTATCCCTCGAACTCAGGCTTGTGTGTTTGTTGGGTATCCCCCTCACCGGCGTAGTTATAAATGTTTTCACTCGCCGTCCAGGAAATACTTTGCCACTATGGATGTTACTTTCTGTGAGGACCGACCCTATTTTCCCATTAGCCATCTTCAAGGGGAGAGTGTGAGTGAAGAGTCTAACAGCACCTTTGAATTTATCAAACCTACTCCTAGTACCGTGTCTGACATTGACCCTCACCCTATAATCCTACCCACAAACCAAGTTCCTTGGAAAACATATTACAGGAGGAATCTCAGAAAGGAAGTTGGGTCCCTTACCAGTCAGCCGCTGGCTCCAGTCCAAGACTCCAAACCTCTTCGAGATCAAGGTATGGAAAACCCTACTGAACCTTGCACTAATAATACAATGAATGAGAATGACAGGTCTGATGTGACTGTTCTTGAAAATGTGGAAGAAAAGAACAGTAGTGATGAGACTGAGGTCAGAACAGAAACCAGTAACAATGAAGTTGAACAGGGTCATACAGGGAAACTTGACAAGTATGATCCTTCTCTTGATCTTCCTATTGCATTAAGAAAAGGTACTAGGTCTTGTACAAAGCACTCCATATCTAATTATGTGTCATACGAGAATCTCTCACTACAGTTCAGAGCTTTTACTGCCAACCTTAACCCTACCACAATACAAAAAAATATTCATATTACTTTAGAGTGCCCTGAATAGAAGAATGTTGTCATGGAAGAGATGAAAGCTCTTGAAAAGAATAACACTTGGGAAATCTGTGCTCTACCTAAATGACACAAGCCTGTGGGACGCAAATGGGTGTTCACTCTCAAATACAAAGTAGATGGAACACTTGACAGACACAAGGCAAGGTTAGTTGCAAAAGGATTTACTCAGACCTATGGTGTTGATTATTTAGAAACTTTTTCTCTTGTTGCTAAGTTGAATACTGTCAGAGTCCTTCTTTCTGTTGCTGTAAACAAAGATTGGCTTTTATATCAGCTGGATGTTAAAAATGCTTTTCTGAATGGAGATCTAGTAGAAGAGGTCTACATGAGGACTCTGTCTGGTTTTGAAGCCCAATTTAGTGAACAGGTTTGTAAACTTCAGAAATCCTTATATGGTCTGAAACAGTCACCCAGAGCATGGTTTGACAGTCCCAAAGATACAGTCAGGGACACTCTGATCACACTTTATTTACAAAAGTTTCCGAGAAAGGGAAGATTACAGTTCTGATAGTTTATGTGAATGACATCGTTTTGTCTGGAGATGATCAGGCAGAAATCAATCAACTTAAGCAGAGAATGGGTAATGAATTTGAAATCAAGGATTTGAGAAATCTGAAATATTTCCTTGGAATGGAGGTGGCCAGATCTAAAGAAGGCATCTTCGTGTCTCAGAGAAAATACACCCTTGATCTGCTAACCGAGACAGGTATGTTGGGATGTCGTCCCACTGAAACTCCTATCGAATTCAACTGTAAACTAGGAAACTCTGATGATCAAGTTCCAATTGATAAATAACAATATCAGCGCCTTGTGGGTAAATTGATTTACTTATCTCATACTCGTCCTGATATTTCCTTTGTTGTGAGTATTGTCAGCCAGTTTATGCAAGCTCTCTATGAGGAACACATGGAAGCTGTCAAAAGAATTCTGAGATACTTAAAAACGACACCTGGTAAAGGGTTGATGTTTAGAAAGACAGACAAAAAGACCATTGAGGCATATACTGACTCGGATTGGGCAGGATCTGTTGTTGACAGAAAGTCTACCTCCGATTATTGTACCTTTGTTTGGGACAATCTTGTAATTTGGAGGAGTAAAAAGCAAAGTGTTGTGCCGAATATAGAGCTATGAGTTTGGGAATATGTGAGGAAATTTGGTTCCAGAAAGTCCTATCTGATCTTCATCAGAATGTGAGACTCCATTGAAGCTCTTTTGTGATAGTAAAACTGCTATTAGTATTACTAACAACCCAGTTCAACATGATAGAACTAAACATGTTGAGATTGATCGGCATTTCATCAAAGAAAGACTTGAGAGTGGGAGTATATGCATTCCGTACATCCCTTCGAGCCAACATGTTGCTGATGTCCTCACCAAGGGGCTTCTCAGACCAAACTTCGACTTTTGTGTTAGCAAGTTGGGCCTCATTGATATTTACATCCCAACTTAAGGGGGAGTGTTAGAATTATTAGAATTAGTGGGCTTAGCCCATTGGAAAGATTTACCCTAAATATTCTTTCCTTTTTTATCTCTTTGTACTTTTCTATTTATTTCCTCTAGTACCTATTGTATGAATATCAGAAAATAATAAAACTAAAAACATCGTGGTTTTTCTCCTTCCACGTAAGTTGATTTCGTGTTTATTGCTTTCAATATATGAATATGAGAAATGAACATGTGAACTTGAATTCCAGTCATAAAAATGACCATAAAGCTAGAAACCAAATATGAAACACTCAATTCAGCACAACTCTTTCCAACACATGGTAGTGTTGAAATGATTCTATTCAAACAGTCATTGAATCTATAATTGTTCCCCAATCTTCATTTACACACTTGCCAAGAGATCCTTGTTAAACTTTTCTTTCCTGTTCTTTTTGTGTTGCATAGAAAATTAATCAGAAAGGAAGTGGCACCATGATATTGGAATTGAGAGAGTTCAAAAGGGAGTGTATAAGAAATATACCTTTACAGCATTTTGACTTTCAATAGGGAAGTTCTTTTCTATTAAAGGCTTTATTGCCCTCGTGATCTCCTCTACAGAAGCGTAGCATGCCACTTCAATTGGCAGAATTCTAAGTATGAACCTGAGTTATATCATATATATACAAAAGCATTTTAGTGATCCAGTATATGAATGGTTTCATGCACGTTCCATACAGAAACTCAACAACTATGCAAACCTTGATATGTGTTTCCTTGTTGAAGCAATAGATGTCATCATATGCTGCACAACAGCCTTAGGGCCAGGTTCTCCATCATTCTTCCGCATTTGGATAAAGACAACACCATTACATCCCGAATCAAGATTGAAAAAACGTCTCTGTATCACAATCCGTAATAAGCATATTGAATAACATAGGATCAGCTACCAGTCTGGATAACAAATAATATTGTATACTATAAAATAACTCAAGAAAACAATGCCATATCACAAATCTGTTGAAAAATACTAGCAGGCAAGTTATAATCGATGACAAGATTATTTACAAGTCAATATCCAATGATTTAACCCAATAACACATAAAAAGAAGAAAGAAAAATATTAAAATGGAGAAATTCTTAAACATAATGATAATACAAGCATCAGCATCATATTCTATCAACAGACAGAGAATCCTTGGTCCAGCAATTTGATCCACTTTATACATTTTGCAGACTTTTGTCAGATTAAGAAGGCGCAATGAACTTGACAATCTTAAATAAGATATTCATTTAACAAAGGAAGTGGTCTACTTTTATTCTTTCTTAAAGTATTAAGAACTGCGAAGTTTATCAAAACTGGAGCAGGCCTGTATAAAAAACCTACTCAAAATCCCATCAGACATGTTTGTCCAACTTATAATAACAAAAAATTATTAAAGATTAGAAACAAAAATAACCTTAGTATTGAAATTTTATAACCGACCTTGGTCTTGTCTCCCAATTCCTGAAGTTCAGCCTCAATCAATTGATCAATGGACTTCTCTTTTTCTTTTATATTACTTTTTGATGCATCTGCTTCAACGCAGTGTTTCTTATTTGGTGGCTCCTCAACTTCCTCCGATGGAACTTCAGGACACTTCATATCCCTTTCATTGTCATTCGATTTTTCCTCTTTTTGATTTTCAGGAGCTACAGTCTCCTCTTGATTAGGATTGACAACGTCAGTTGTTTCATTTTCATTAGAAGGTTCATTTTGCTCCTTGGGGGACTTAGACCCTTCCTCAGGAACCTTCTTATTTTCATCATCATCGCCCTTCTCCTCCTCCTCCTCCTCATTATCATCATCGTCTGAACTAGAAGACTCAGAATCTGAAAACTTAATTTTTTTGTTTAAAGGTTTATCAGCTAATTCTGTCAGCTTCACACCACAGTTCTTTCCATGGGCTAACTCGTCGAAAAACTGAAAATTTGAATAACGGAAGAAAAGAACTCTGTCACACTCTAGTAAACATAACAACATTAAAGCCTTCAAAAGAGATTTATATAGCATGTCCAGACCACCTTATGACACTCGACTAATCTCACAGAAAACCGCATGAACATGACATTTGAGTGTGAAGGAAAATTGTATGTAATTAATTGCTAGGTAGCAATTTATAACCCTACAATGGAACAATTTAGACTAAAAATCGACATAAAATCAGAGATGCTTTGTGATAAGCTTGAACACTTTCCGTTTACATTACCTCCACCAACTCTCTCTAATTATCTTAAATTACCCATTTCTCTGCCCCTTTACCTCTTTTAATATCTGCTATATCTAACAAGGCAAAAAAAAAAGTTTCCAATAGAAATGCTGCTTAATTGTAATCAAAACGCTATACATTCAAAAATTCATCTGCCACCAAATCATAACCCAGAAGAAGATAGCCGGGGAGGAGGGGGGGGGGTGGATTGGTGAAGTCATACGGAGTCAATAACGTTGATTGCTTCAATGGAGGCTTGGCGCTCTCGGCCGCCATCACAGGTGATAAAGAAACCTTGAACCCCTGGGCGTAATGGGTAATGACCCTTCTTCTTTACTGGCTTCTGAAAGGAGAAAAAGAAGAAAAACCGAAGAAATTAAATTAACAGACAATAGAATACAGAAGGTCCAAAACAAGAAAAATGAGAAAGAAGAAGAGATTGAGAGGTAACGTTGTGGGGAAGAAAACGCTGCTTCCTCTTCTTGCCACCGGCGGAGGGTTTGTTGTCGGCGGCCATTGAAGAGTGAACACTGAACACAAACAAGCTCTCAAGTTTGGAAGTTCGAACCAAAGAGAAACTGTATCCTATTTTCCAAAGGTTCTATACCTTCAAGGGTGAATATATAATTAAGCCTTAGGCACATTTTCACCAATATTAGCATATATAAATATAACAAAGTATATAAATATATTAATGATAAATTATAAGAGTCCTTTAAAAATATAAAAAAGCGACAAAATATTTACAACTTATATAACAATTCTAAAAACAGAATAAACTCACAGAGCCACTGTGTAAAATACTAAAAATGTCCTGTCAACAACGCCCGTCTAATATATTTGGTACAACAACGCGCGTCTAATACATTTGCTATACGATCGTTTATATTTGGCTACAATTTATTTAATTTTGTTATACGATCGTTTAGATTCGTTTATATAAACGATTTTTTTTTCAAAATATGGTACATCATCGTTTAGATTTGGCTATTGTTTCGTACACGTTTAGATTTGGTTACAATTTATTTTTTCAATTCTATCGTTTAATTTTGTTACACGATCCTTTAATTTGCTTACGTTTAAATTTGGTTACACGATCGCCCAAATCTAAACGATTTTTTTTTCAAAATATGGTAAATGATCGTTTAGATTTAACTCAAAATTTGGTACACGATCGTTTAGATTTGGTTACAATTTATTTTTTTCAATTCTATCATTTAATTTGGTTACGTTTAAATTTGGTTACACAATCGTTTAGATATGCCTACACGGTCGTTTAAGATTTGGCTAAACAATTTTTTTAATTTTGTTGGTACACGATCGTTTAGATTTCTCTACCGTTGATTTATTTTTTTTATACGATTGTTTACATTTGGCTACTCCAATCTAAATGATTTTTTTTCAAGATTTTTTATACATGATTTTCTAGATTTTGCTTTTTTCACACGATCGTTTCCAAATCTAAACGACGTAAAAAAAAAAAAAAAAAGAAGAAAGACGATAGAAAGATTAAACGACGTAAAAAAGAATCAGAAAAGAAGAAAGACGATAAAAATATTAAACGACGTAAAAAAGAATCAAAATAGAAGAAAGACAGTTGAAAGAAATCGCAAAATCAGAAAAGAAGAAATACGATGGAAAGAAATCGTAGTGGAAAAGAAAAAAGAAAAAAAGAAATACGATGGAAAGATTTAACGACGTAAAAAAGTAATTGGAAAATACGAAAGATGATAGAAAGAAATCATAGAAAAGAAGAAAGATGATGAAAGAAATCGAAGAGGAAGACGATGAAAAAAATTCCAAGAGAAAGACGATTTCATCGCAAGGAAGAAAAGAAAGATGGAAGAGCAAACTTGAAATATTTAAAAAATGTTAACTTTATGGTTTTGTTACACGGGTCATAAATAGTTTGGTGGTTTGTTACATTTATGTAAGTTTCCCTAAATTATACTGTAAATATCGATCATCACTAAAGTTTATGAACGATAGAAGTATGCTATAGACTTTATTATATTTATAATTTTTTAAAATATTGGTCATATACTTATTCCTAAAATTCTTATCTACTGTAATTATTTTTAGAAATTTATTCAAATTTTGGTAGGCTCAATTCATTTTATTTTTATGTTTTTAAAAACAAAAAATATATATAGAAAAACAATTAAAACATGTTCGGCTTACTTATTTTTAGAAACGGTTTTCATAAACAAACTTTTGAAATAGTCTACTTTCAAAATTAATAAATTATCATTTACTTTGTTTTTAATTTTATTTTAAGAATTTATGCATATAAGCTAAACTATCGCCTTTTCTAATTTGCAAACAAACCTAATTTTTAAATTTTAAAGTTCAAATTTATAACTTTAAATTGAAATCTAACGTATTTTTAAATAAATAAAAAAAGTAAGATAAATAGTCTTAAACCATATGCACCAAAATGATAAATAGTCTGTATTTTGAATGTTAACACACATACAACTACTATATTCCAATTTTTGTTAAAATATGCAAGTTTTAAAATCATTTGATGTTTGACTTATTATCTTTTCTTCTTATCGACCTTAATTAAAGTGTGCAATTTTATTTATTTATTTATTATTTTAAATAGACAAGTGCCAAATAGTTAAGAGAGTACGAGAATATTGAAGAAAAAAGGGGAGAATGATGGAAAAAAAAGAGGTAAAACAATATTACCAGTTCTGTTTATATAATCGTAAATGTATTTCTTTTTTTAACTTTTTTAGTTGAAGGGCATTTTTCTAAAATTTAAAAGTTTAGGGATATTTTTTAAACAAAACTTTAATGATTTTCCAAAACTAACATAAATATGAATTAATAAATAAATAAATAAATAAATAAATATATATATATATATATATATATATATATATATATATATATATATATATGTTTTGCTCGTTTTGGAGGTTTAAATGTATTTTTGAAATGTTTAAAACTTAACGAGATTTTTTTACGTAGTGTAAAATTCAAGGGCAATTTTTATAATTTAGCGCATTTTCAAGTTTCAAAATTTTAAAATGTAATGCCCGAGATTAGAAGGGATGTATCAATAAACTAATATCATATCTTAATGAGAGCCATCTCGAGGATATAAAAAGTATGGTTAAGAAAGACGTAAAAGAATTGAAAGTTATTAACTATACTAACAAAGTACCCCTTCACTTTTTATGGCTCAAGCATATGAACTCCAAAGTTATGAACGTTTAGCCTAGAGCATTTCCATATTGAGTGACCTCCTTGATTTTAGTGAGTTATCTACTCCAAAAAATAGTTTTGAAACATTTATGTGTTGGAATTTATGTCATGAAACTCATAATTTGTAGTCATATTATAGTCAATAAAGCCATTATTGAGAAATTATTAGTGAAATTGAATACAATAATCTTAAATCCAATAAAATAAGGCTCCAAGACTATTTTGAATAAACTAAAACTTTATGTAAAGACATAAATATGGATCAAATTCGAGTATATAGCCTAAATAGTCTATAGTATACAAGTAAGGTTAGGCACCTCATTTTGGGGACACTATGGATGCAACTCGTTTTGTAATTAGTACAAATGATATGATCCTGAATCGAGACATGAAAGTGAGGGCATCCTGTATAAAGAGTTTACATAAGACCGAACCATAAAATAGTAACTTTTACATTATAACGTCATTTACTGTTTAAAACTTATTATTTTAATTATTGATGACTAGGTAACTTAATCTTAAGCTAACTATGAACTTTTGTTTACACGAGATTATCCTCAGGTCTGCATAGGTGAGGGCAGCTCATCAATGTTGGCTCAATAAGCCTCTCATTTTTAGGGGTAAGACCGGGTGGTTGGCTGTGGACACAAAGTGAAAAACGGAATTCACTTCTACCCACTTTAGGGTTAGTAAATAGGTTGTTTCTTGAAGGTTTGAATCAAGTTTTGAACAAGGGGTCTCGCCCTCTCATTGGCCAAGAGGGATTTGGTTTATAGGTTGGACCTTAAACCAATTATTTAATAGTTAGATCAGTGGGACTTAAGGAGCAACATTTAGTCTCGAGGGTAAAACAGTATTCTGACCCAGTTGAGGTTACGAACAACCAATGAAGGATTAATTTACTAATCATGGCTATATCAGATGGACACAAATATATCCATAGTGAGGGGAGTGCAATTACGAGACTTTAGTGGAATGACTCATTAGTTAATAAATATTGATTAGCTGGTCTAAAAAAAGTTTAGCCAGCCAATCTCGAATTGTTGGATCCTATGATCTATAGGTCTATTAAGTTTCCCTACTAGCTCATATGGAATAACTTAGAACATTATGATGGAATTGGTCGAATTGTTCGAATTAGGAGAGGAGAGAGAAATTGACAAGTATATGTGATATAATTGATGGCTATCAAATTAGAGAAAGAACTTTATGTTTAATGAGATTTAAATATTAAAAATATGAATGGGGACTCTTATTCGGAAGCTCGGAATTAATGGAAATGGTCAAAGTTGTAAAGAGTAAAAGGATTAACTTTTTTAAAAGTAAAAATTTGACCGACAATATATTCAAATGTGATTTGAATTTAGAAAAAATGAATGTGGATTCATGCTCGAGAGGTCAAAATTAGTCAAGATGGACAAAATGGTAAAAAGTCAAAATGTTGACTTTGTGTTTGGAAAAGAACCAAATGACCATTTTGCCCTTTGCCCTAAGTTAATAGAAAAATCTAACATTTTGTTGGATAATTCCACTAACTCTAGTGGGCTAGTTGTTGCCATTTGATGAAGAAAAAAAGTCCACTAAAGAAAGTGGATTTTGAGTTGTTGGGCTTTGATATTGCATGGACATGAATTTCGCATGTATTTTTCTTATAAATAGGGTCTTTCAATTCATTTGACGGGTTGGATATTTTTTGGGCTCTCTTAAGAATTTAGACTTTCATTTCTTCTTCTTCACTTTATTATAAAAGAAAAAGAAAGGAGAAATTCTTCCTAGCCCAATTCCACTTTATTTCCATCTCTAAATGTGTCAGGAAAGATTTGAAATGGCTTTAGTGGAGGCTACTCCGTACAATCTGACATTGAGAAGAATGTCAGGAGAAATACGTCGGGGGATCCATTCTCGACCTGCAACCAGCATGGCATCAAGAAATTCCTTCTCCCGACGTCGATATGGTGCAATGATAAAATGTCAGAACAACCTAACCCTCGACGTGACGTCTATACGTCGGCAGTAGGCCACTACCGACATCCTCTTTAGGCGTCAAGAAAATGTTTCTCCCAACGCTACGTCGGTAAAATTTTCCACGACGTTTTTAATAACACATCGGGGGAAGGGCACTGATTCCAACGCTTTATGTTCATCAGGAGATAATTTAAATATAATTTTTTATTGAATTTTTCTTTATTCAATCGTACAATAGTCTTTTCGATTCCAAATTTATTTAAATTGAATAAATTGTACAAAATAAGTAACAAACTACTAAAAATTATATAAAATACTAAATCTAAAATAAATATATTATAATTAAATGTTACATTGTCTAAGAATGTTTTAGAAAAATTACATAGAAAAGAAAAAGTACATTTGTCTCCTAATGGCCGCAGATGCCATATTACAACAAATTCACACCTACAATGACAAAAGTAAATTTAGATATACATATCACTGAATAACGCAAAGTAAAAAACTTAAAAGTTGAAAAATACATACCGCAAGTGTTCATGGTCCTCTATGTGTCCGACTCATTTCTTCTATCATGCATTTCTTCCATTTGTTGTGTGTGCAGCTTCGATGTTCTTCTCTATTCTTCAATCATGCGTTTAGCTTCTTCAAGCTTGAGTCTTTGCTACTCAATCAAGACTTTAGCTTCTTCGACCTCCCTAGCTTGCAAAAATAAGGTCGAAGAACTACTAGCACAACTCTTACAAGACTTGGGCATGGGCCATAACCAAGATCTTTTGAGTACATTTACCAAAATGGTCTTGCATATCTCGTCCCCAAAGAGTGGTTGAGAACCCCTTAAGGTGGGTTGGCACTAGAGTTCTAGCATTTGATTTTGCAACAAATTTTGTAATTAAGTTATGAAGGTATAAATAAAAGTACAAAATAAAACAAAAGTACTGCTAGAACTTACATCCTCAACGACCTGCGAAACGAATTGGCCACTCTGAGCGTGTGTTTCCTGAATAACTCCATATGGTCGACTGGATTACCTCATTTTTTGGTGAGCTCGTGTTGTTGTTGTAGAAACGACTTAGACCTACTACTATAGTTGTAATGTTGCTTTTGTCTAGCAGCCTTGTTCGTCAGTGATTGCTCCTGCATGGAAACAATTGTTAAAGTTATACATACAAAAAAGTTAAATGAAATAATGTACCATTACAATATATATAAATCTCACCTGAAATGCACGACTCATAAGTGATCGTATAGGAAGTGTCAATCTTCCAAACGTTCCACCAATCTATGTGGTGGGTTGGCACATGCCTATTTTGGGTCGCTATACTTTTTGAAATGTCTATGACAGTCTCCCCTAAACTACTTGAAAGAAGTGAGCATTTGATGCTCAGCAAATCTATTCAGTGCTTGATCGTTGAAATCAAGCACGAAAAAGCGCTACATATTATAGAACACCACACATTAGCTTGGTTTATACTTCTTTATGTTTAAAATGAAAACAAATTGTTTACTGCATGTACTTGTAGAGCGCCATGGAAAACCTCAATATATTCTCGTCCAACATCAGCCCACCTAAGGCAACAGACTAAAAATGTATCTCTCTCACACACACCAATGGTATTGATGAACCGAACAACATGTGGAGATATTGACTTCTCCGCTCCTCAGGCTATGGTAATCAGAATCTTACCATGCTTATGAAGGTACCTCTCCAATTCAAAAATATTCAATACAACCAAACCCTTCAATTTTCAATTCAGCTCCCCCTCCCCCCTCAAATTTTCAATACAACCCACCTCAAATTTTCAATTCAAACCCCCCTCGAATTTTCAATATAACTCTCGCTCCCTTTTAAATTTTCAATACAACCCCCACAAATTTAATTAATATAATAAACTTAATTAAATTCAATCACAATCTTAATTTCAATCTAAAATTAATTCTTAAATTCTAAAAATAATTCAAATTCAAATTCAAAAACTAAATCCTAAAACTAATTTAAAGTCTAAATCCTTAAACTAATTCTAATTCTAATAATGTAAATCCTAAAGGGCATGTTTAGGGAAAGCAAAAGAAAGGAAAGGAAGAAGGGTCTCTTTAGTCCTTTCCCTAGGGAAGGAATAGGGATTTAATCCCTCCTGTTTTTCCTTCTCAATTAGTCTCTTTCTTCCATTCAATCCCTCTTCCATCTCTTTCCTTCCTCTCAATCTCCCTTCAAATCCCACATAACCCTTCCTCACCTTTCAAATTAATTTTTTTATTTCATTTTTTCTTTGGATAAGTATACATCAAAAAGTACACGTGGCTATGAGAAAAGCTATTACAAACAGTAATTTTTCTAGAAAAAAATTAAACAAAGCAAATGGTACTTTTCTTTGCCTTTTGGAAACTTACATATATTATTATTAGCATCATTATTGTGGCATTTTTATATATACAAAATGAATCAAAATATTTGCAAGAGATAGTAAAATTTTAAATTCTATCTATGTCTAAATTTTGGTATATTTTGTAAATATTTTGCCAATTCTACTTTTTTTTAACATTGTCGATGTTATTGTTATTAATAATTAGAAATGCATTTTGAGATATAAATTATGTGTAATGAGTGAAATGGTCCTTCATCTCTTCCTAAAGTTGTTTCTTGTATTACCATTATTATTATTTAACTAATTTATTTTTGGAGTTTATCCAAAATTAGTTCATTTTTTATTCATAGATTAGTTCACCTAATGATGTTTTTTCTTTACCTTCAACTAATAATTAATTAATTCAACAAAATAAATATTAGATTAATTTATGTATATATTATTTGAAATGTCTAATTTAGTTTTTGTTTTAGTAAGTTGTAATTTTTGTTGTTATTATTATTATTATTCCCCATTAGTTATGTAATAGAAGTATCTTTAAATATGTAGATTGTATGGCAATTCTATGACATGCATATGTCATCAAATTTTTCGAGATTGCACTTACAATAAATAAATAAATAAATAAATATATATATATATATATATATAAGAGGTATAATTTATTCACATGTAATGCATCCATTAATTTATTGGCACGGACCGTTTACATCCAAAACGTTGAAAATTGACATCGTATTTACAAAAACTAATGGAACATATTTTTCGAAAAAAATTTAACAATTTCGATAAATTAAAATTATGAATATTTGTGTATTGGATTTAGAATATAAATTTAAAAAAATTACAAAATACGGATTTTTAAAAAATTAATAAAAAAGTAATTTTCATAATTCTTCCCTCATACAAGGATTATCATAATCCTTACATTTTCATAACCCAAGAATTATCACAATCCTTTCCCCCTCTATTCCCTTTCCTTTCCTTCCCCCAAATGGCCCCTAAGTATAAAGCAAAACTAAAACTAACCAAAACTTACTGGAATTAGGAGAGGCGGTGGCAGGCAACGACGAGCGGTGGACTTCTCCTTTCTTCTTCTCGGTCTCCCTCAGTCTCTCTAATTTCGTTTCTCTTTCGATTCTATGATTTACAGAACTGAAATAGTGCTTTTATATGAGAACTCCCAATGTAGCACGAAGATGTCAGGTAAGATAGCCTATTCCCGATGCCATTAGTAATGTGTTTGGAATAAAGCACCTCTATTCCCAACGTTTTACCAAGGGCATCAGGACTCACTACAAGAAATTGTGTTTTTAGTGACGCACCAAAAACGTCACTAAAACTCAAAAATACGTCGCTAAAAGTATTAGCGACGCAAAGTCGTTCGTCGCTAGGACTGTCGCTGATTCCGCGTCGTTAAAAGTTTTAGCGACGAAACAATTATGCGCCGCAAATGATATGCTTTTAGTGACGTTTCCGCGTTACTAAAAGCCTACTTTTAGTAACATATATTATGTCACTATTTATTTTTTATAGTGACGTTTTACACTCGCCACTAAAGATGAAGTTTTAGTGACAAATAATGTTGTTGCTAAAGGTTAATTTGGGACCATTACAAATATTTTTTGTGACATATTAAAGTGCGTCACTAAAAATTCCAACCTTTTTTTTAAGAAAAAACCAATGCTTTTTAAAAGTATTTTATTATATAAAAAATAATTTTTAATTTATTATATAAAAACCTGTTATACAATCTCAAATATAATTATATTGCATATGTTTTGCATTCCAACAATGATATACAACATGATCAACTCAAACAACACATAAACAAGAATGTAAGCTTTCCATCAATTGAACCATTTATGTTTCTTCAATCAACCCAATCTTTTAAAAGAACTAACAAATTGCATATATATGCTTAAACATACATATAGTTGATCATTACAATACTAGTTGTTCAAGAAACACAAATTAATTAAAGAAGCTTGAAACTCAATGACCTTGTATGAACTTGGTTTCAAATACAAACTTGGATTCCACAACCTAAAAGAAAATACAAAAACATCAAGTTAAAAATAAGCAATCAATTAGAGAAAAACTTAGAACAGATAAGCAATCACTAGAGTATTGAAGCAAATTACCAAAATATAAAGTATTAAAAATTAAGCCAATATAAAATGAAGTATATCCAAATACACACGGTACGCATTCAAGTCGTGGTACAATGGATGTTTCTGAGAGCTACAATAGTCTAATGCTTTAGCAATATATAAAGCAACTCTTAATCTCATAGCACACTCAATGGTCTGATTCTCCCATATAAATGTTGAATTGTAAGAGGAGAAAAACAAAATAGTTTACCTTTCTTTTAATAGCATTACACAATCATCGCTTGAAAGATTCCTCCTTCCTAGCCATCGAACAAACACTGGCAATAAGTCTTAGGCAACACAACATATGTTCTATTGAATTCAACATTTTCAAACAAACTAAAGTTTCACATTTTATTTATAGTTTGTTTACGCTATGACTATCATGCAATTATTATACAACTCAATAGAAACCATAAACAAAAGATCAATAGAAAATCAACCAAAGGAAACAGAAGCAATATATAATGAAAAAAGAAAAGCACCTCAACTAGAGCTAGGGTATTCAAGTTAGGAGTCAACGTTGGCTTTACTCCTGTGTTTGCAAAGACTTCTTTTGGTGTCCTATTACAAATGCAAGAATAATTATAGTAGCAAATTAAACCTGCAACATTGAAGTGAAGGAGAGACTATTTGTCAATACTGTTTCCAGAATATTATCAGTAAAGCTACCAAAGATCAGTGAATAAACTTAGCAAACTTTGCTAAAATAGGCCTTGGTCTCAGTCTATCCTCTGGATCATTACAATATGATAGAACAATGAAAAGTTCATAAAAATGGCATTGGAAAAACATGAAATGAAAACCATTTTGTTCAATACTAATAGACATAAACATGAAATCTCTCTTTGGCCTTGATTTCCTAATCCAAACAAACAAAAATCAATTAAAAATCATCCAAATGCTTCACTAAGGCATTTCATCAAACACATTGTAAGCTACCAAACACATGTAAACTTAGACAAACCTTGCTAAAATTGGCCTTGGTCTTGGTCTATCCTCTAGATCACTACATTATGATAGAACAATGAAAAGTTCACAAAAATGGCATTAGAAAAACATGAAATGAAGACCATCTTGTCCAGTACTACTTGTTCAAGTGTCTGATGCCATGCAACAAGTGTCGAAGGAACGAGATATATTATTTGATTTTTTCATTGTTTTTGACACTGTGAGGCACCATGTTGAGACCAGGTTCCCTTTTTTCGATGTCCTCGTGCATTACGTTGGGGGAGGTGGAGCAATTAGATAATAATTTCATTTTTTTCGACGTCATTTAGATAGACGTCGGCATAATTGAAACTAGTCTCGACGTTATTTTACATGACGTCAAGGAAAATGAAACTATTATTTAAATCTTCTACCTTCCCCGATGTGTAAGTGTTAGGCATCGGAGATGGTCTAGCCGTCTCCGACGTCATTAATAATCTTGGGAAGGATTCATGTTCTCGACATACCCCTAAAGGCGTCGCGGTAGACCATTTCTCCCGATGTTTGTTTCTCCGACGATGTTTTATTCATCGGAAGAGTCCCGATTTCTTGTAGTCTAGTGGTGGTTCAAGTAACAATCAGAGGTTTGAATGTAATTTTCCTTAAAAACCCTAATTTCTAATTAATTTAGGGTTTAGAACTTTGCATGTTAATCTTAAGTAATTAGAGTAAAATTTAGATCCAATTTCTACTATGCATGTCTAAAGACCATCATTATGAAAAGTCAAAACTAATATTATAATCTTGAAAACGATAGGGATATTTCTTATCTCAAACAACTTTCAAATGTATAGCTTAACTAACATATGGATGTATAAGTTGGTGAGTTTGAATCCCTTACTCTCATTGTACTCAACAAACAAACAACAATATACATAAAAGGAAAAAAAATTATAAAGGTGAAAAAATAGACAAAACTTGGGTCAATTTAATTTTTGAAAATTATTTAATTTTTGGTGTTTAGTTTTCAAAAATTAAGTCTACAAACACATTGTGCCTAAAAAATTTCTTATTTCTTGTTTCTTGTTTATTTTAATAAGGGTATAAGAATAACTCGAATAACCCGACAAATCGGACTATCAAATCCATATTATATGGGTTATGTTGGGTTAGCTTAAAATGTGGGTTTAGTTGGATTGAAAATTTTGATATTTTTCGGGTTGGTCTGGGTCTCGGGTTGGGGGTTGAAAAAATCGGTTTAACCCAACTCAACCCAAATTAATAATATATATAGGAGTCTTTTCAAAAATATAACAAACCATTAAAATATTTACACTCTATAGACAATTTAAAAAACGAAAAAAAACTCACAAGCCCACAATGGAAAATACCAAATATACCTCAGCCAACACGTGATTAATCGACCACACACGTGCATAAGTAATCCTATTCTAAACGATCGTGTGCTATAGTCTAAATGAATGGTCTACGATCATTTAGGTCATGATACACGATCATGTAGTTCTTTTTTACGATGAAAAAAAGACTTCAATTTTAAATATTTGTGTTGACTGTGGTAAGCGATCTTTTAGATCATATCCACATGATAATGTAGTTCTTTTAAAACGATATGGGTAAAGAGCTTTAAATCTAAACGATCGTGTTAACCATGCTAAGTGATCGTGTTAATTATGGTAAGCGATTATTTGGATCATATTAGGGATATTCAAAAAAGTCGTAACTTGACCAACTCGGCTTATCCAACCCAAGCCGGTTCAATTTTGTGCTGGTGTTGGATTGGATTAGAAAAAATAGAAAAATAAAATTTTGGGTTGAATAGTCGAGTTGGACTGATAAGGGGCCAAGTTGGCCCAACCCGACCCAGCTATATATATACACACATAATATAGAGGGAAATTTTCATAAATATAACAAACTACTAAAATGTTATACACACATAATATAGAGGGAAATTTTCATAAATATAACAAACTACTAAAATGTTTATGGTCCGTGTAACAAATCCCATAAAATTAGCCATTTTTTAAATATTTCAGGTTTGTCTTTCCGTATTTCTTCTCCTCCTTCTGCGATTTTTTCTATCTACCTTTTTTCCCTTCCAACGATTTCTTTCAATCGTCTTTCTTCTTTTTCTTTCTTTTTTTTTACGTCGTTTAGATTTTGGTAACCATATCTAATTTCTTATTATCGTCTTTCTTCTTTTTCTTTTTTTTCTTTTTTTTCTTTTTTATTTTTTGTGATTTCTTTCCATCATCTTTTTTCTTTTTCTCTTCTTTTTGTCGTTGCGATTTCTTTCCATCATATTTCTTCTTTTCCTTTTTTTTATTCGTTTAGAGTAGGGTAACCAAATCTAAAAAATCGTGTATAAATAATCTTGAAAAAAATCATTTAGATTGAAGTAGCCAAATATAAACGATCGTGTAAAAAAAATAAACGATCGTGTACCAAAAGCATAAAAAAATTGTTTAGCCAAATCTAAACGATCGTATACCAAAGAATCTTAAAAAAAAATAAACGATCGTGTAAAAAAATCTAAACGATTGTGTAACAAAAGAATTTTGAAAAAGATCGTTTAGCCAAATCTAAATGATCGTGTACCAAATTAAACGATAGAATTGAAAAGATAAATCACTTAAATTTGGCTATCCAAATCTAAATGATCGTGTAACCAAATTAAACGATAGAATTGAAAAGATAACCCAAATCTAAACGATCGTGTATCAAACAATAGCCAAATCTAAATGATCGTGTACCAAATATATCACGCACGTTGTTGACGGCGGTTGACGAGGCATTTTTGGTATTATCCATTGTTGGTTTGTGGGCTTTTTCCGTTTTTGAAATTGTTTTATACAGTGTAAATATTTTATCGTTTGTTATATTTTTTTTAAAAGATCTCATTATTTATATACACATATATAAAGCTTAAAACCTAAACAAAAAGAAAAGTCGTCTTCCTCTTCATTCCACTCCACTTCGCGCGCCCTATCTCCTTCAACCTCTTCATCATTTGCATGGTGCCATCTGCTCTAGCCAGCTATTCGTCGTTTGCCCCCTCTTTGTATATCCTCTCCTTCAGCCAGCCTCTCTGTTGTTTGCCTCCCTCTTCGCCTCTGCCTCATATAGCCTCTCCGTCGTTCGTCCTTCTCTAACGTATATAAGGTTTGATCTTGAATATTATTCCTTAGCTTTCATTGAAGTCAACTCATGATTTTTTGGGTTTAGTTTTGATGAGGTATTAATTACACCACAAGATGAAATTTAGGGTTTGTTTGGAAGAAATTGAAAATTATTTAAGCTTTAAATATATGATAATAGGAATGGGTGGGGTTGACCCTTGCATAGTGAACCGGTAGGGTTCATTTTTTACTAACCCAGATACTTTGGGTTGGTTCATAATTTTCCACCAACCCGGCTTATGTATACCCCTAGATCATATCCACACAATCGTGTAGTTCTTTTTAAATGATGAGAAAAGAGCTTTAAATCTAAACAATCGTGTTAACTATGGTAAGCGACCGTTTAGATTATATCAACGCGATCGTTTAGATTATATCAACACGATCATGTAGTTCTTGTTAAACGATGAGAAAATGGCTTAAAAAATAAACAATCATGTTAACCATGTTAAACGATCATGTTGACAACTTTGTCCCGAGTTTTAAAACTCGAGGTGATCTTGGATAACTTTACCCCAAATTTTAAAATCTTTTCCTTCTATTTTTCATACCGGGGTACTTGCTAAATCTTTCCTTCTTGACAATATTAGAAATCATCCTCTTGTGTTGAATGATATACCCAGGAAAAAAAACAATACGACCCGACAACCCAACTCAATCCGACACATATGTTAAGGGTTAGGTTGGTTGGGAATACAATTTGGGTTATTCAGATTGCAAACTCAACAAACTCAAAAATATAAGTTAGGTTGAGAATGTCTCCCAGCTCAACCCAACCCAACCTGTTTACACCCAATTTTTAACTCATGTTTTCTAAAATCAAATCAAGTTTTGAAAACTAAAAAAATACAGTTTTTATTTTTGAAATTTGACTAAGAATTCAACTTTTTTACTCAAAAAATGTGCAAATCATGTCAAAAAAAGTATGTAACAATGTCGAACAATAGTAAATTGTTGTGCCATGATAAACCACTGTGCTAAAAGCAATTTCGACCGATCATGGTGCTAATCGTGTTGTCGGTTGCTTCCCAAAGTTAACACAACTTCCTAGTTCTAACATGCACTCATCGAAATAAGGAACAAAAATAAAACCGTAAGCTTAGAACTTGAAAGTATAAAGAGGAGAGAATGTGAAGAATGGAGAAGATAGAGTTGGAATGATTTTGAGTGACGATCCCAAATGGAAATGACTCCAATTTATAGAGAACCAAGTTTGGGATTATGAAGTCGAGAGTGATAGTCAGAATAGTAAGGCTGAGAGGGAGAGACAAAACGGATGGGTGCAAGAACGACAGAATCGGGTGGCCAAAGACTTTATAGAAGTGCGACACGTGTTCGGATACAACCCAATGTTTAAGGCAAGTGTTAGAGCGGTGCGTGTGACGCGTGGATCAAAATGTAAATTCACCAAAAAGTAAGGCAATAAAAATTATCTCCTTTTTCGCACAAGTTGAATTACCCACCCGATCAAACAAACGGACGGCAACAGCCTGCATATATGGTGACAGGGTTATGCTATCATCTCCAACAGTTTAAATTCTCCTTTCATTACTTAGGTATTTATACTCACTCACATCTTCCAAAATTATCAATATGGGACAATGCAACTCAACTTTGCTAATGGGCCTAAGGCCCATATGTCATTTCTAACAACCCCCACAAATGATTGTAGCAGCAAAGTTACCAAGTAGAAGAAGGAAGAGATTCACTAAATTTGTTCTAAGCAAAGATGAGATATTAAGCTTATACATCAATATCCGAATATTCGAATTGATGCGTAATGAAGTAAGGCAACAATTTGTTAGAGAGAGTGAATTATATCTTGAACTTCCAATAGCACTGGTTGAGACCCTTACGACACGCTTTATCCTTAGTTACAGTTTTGTTTCTGTAATATAGATTTGTGCCTTTATGGTCATGCACATAGAATAATGAACCTCAGGTCATCGTGAAAGCTCTAAAAAGATACCTTTAAACTTTTTCTTAGAAGGCGACCCTACCTTCACTATCATGTTATATGCTCTATCAAGTTTGTCTAAACAAACCACTCAAAAAGAGCTATGGAGACTTCATTATTATCCATACAAACTATGGACCACTCAAATGTTTTAATATCATCCATCAAGTCTCTTTAAGGACTGTCCACACAATGAGCTATGGACCATCAAGTCTATTGCAACAGACCACCCAATAAGAAGCTATAGACCATCAAGTCTATCGCAACAGACAACCCAATAAAAGGTTGTGGATCATCAAGCCTATCGTAATAGACCACCTAATATCAAGTGTTATAAATCACTAAAGGGCTTTAGGCCCATGGTCACTAAGGAACATAGAACCACTTTCCTTATTAGTCCTTTGGTTGAAGGATCTGTCAGGTTCTTCTCAGATCGAACAAACTCTAAGAAAATAGTTTCTTCTTTTAGTTGTTATTTTACAGCTCCATGCCTAGACGTATATGTCTTCTTTTGCCATTATAAATATTGTTCTTAACAATACCTATGACAGCCTGTAAATCACAGTGTATGGACACAGGCACAAATGCCCCCCACAATGGTACATCTCATAGCAGGCTTTTAATCACTTAGCCTCTTGTCCTGCCAACTTTAACGCTATGAACTCGGATTCCATAGTGGATCTAGCTATACAAGTCTGTTTTGTAGATTTTCAAGATATTGTTCCACTCTCAAGCAAAAATACATACCTACTAGTAGTGTTTACCTTATTATTGTTTGCATCACAATATCCTTCTAATACGACATGAAATTTGTTTAAGTGCGAACAGTAATTTTTTGCCCCTTTAAGATATCTCAACATATGACATAAAAGACCCTAATGGTATTTATCAAGATTATATGTATATCTACTTAATCTACTGACAACATATGCAATATCAGGTCTAGTGTAGTTCATTAAATACATAACACTGCGTATGATCTTTACATACTTAGGTTGAGACACACTATCTCTTTTATTCTTCTTAAGATGTTTGTTAGCATCATAGGGAGTTCTTACTGGACAAACATCAAAGGAATCAAATTTCTTTAGCATTTTCTCAACGTAGTGAAATTGACATAAGGACAAACCCATTTTCATTTTTTCTGATTTTAACACCAAGAACTATGTTTGCTTCTCCTAGGTCTTTCATCTCAAAGTGTGATGAAAGGAACAACTTGGTATCCTTTATCAATTCCATGTTTGCTCCAAAGATTAACATATCATCAACATATAAACATATTAATATGCAATCAGCTCCAAATAACTTTGAATAAACACATGTATTTGAGAAACTTACTTTAAATCCATTGTTTATCAAAGTATTATAAATTTTTTCTACCACTGTTTAGCTTAAGACCATAGAGAGATTTTTTAAGTTTACATACTTTATTTTCTTAGCCAGAAATTTTGAACCCTTCTGGTTGTGTCGTAAAAATTTTTTCTTCTAAATCACCATTTAGAAAAGCAGATTTTACGTCCATTTGGTGAATAAGAAGACTATGTATGGCAACTAGTGCAATCAAGACCCTAATTGTGGTTATCTTAGTTATAGAGGAATATGTGTCAAAGTAGTCAATACCTTGCTTTTGAGTATACCCTACCACCACTGATCTAGCTTTGTATCTTTCTATGGAGTCATTTGGTCTTGTTTTTCTTTTGAAGACCCATTTTACTTCCCTTGGGAAGATCTACTAATTTCCATGTTTGATTCATGGTAAGTGAATCCAATTCACTCTTAATAGCCTCCTTCCACATACTTGACTTTACAGAGTTTAAGACCTCTTAGTAAGTTCTAGAATCCTCATCTATTAAATACAAACTCGTGAAATTACTGTCAACTTCATCGCGCCTTTCTACTATAAAGGTGCTTAAAAAACATGGTCCAAAACTTTTCTCAGTTCTCTATCTTTTGCTTCTTCTAGGTTCTAATTCACGTCTTACATTAGAAGTGTTAATAGTTTCAAATTCAGATGTTTCACTAACAACTGAGTGGTTTCCAGAATCATGCATATTTCTAGATAGGAAAGGAACAGACAAAGATTTATTTAACGGAAACGCATACTCAAAGAATTCTGCATCCCTAGATTCATTTATGGTTTTATCATTTAAACACATAAACCTATATGCAACACTATTTTGAGCATAACCGATAAATATACAGTCAATGGTTTTAGACCCTACCATGGATTTCTTCAATGGAGGAAATGGTACCTTAGCCAAGCATCCCCAGACCCTCAAGTTGGAGAGATTTAGTGCATATCCTTTCCAATGTTCGTAGGGAGTTTTATTCAATTTTCTAGGGGAAACCCTGTTAAGAACAAAACACGCAGACAACACGGCTTCCCCTCACATATTATCAGATAGATAGAACTTAATAAAATGATATTCATCATTTCTTTAAGAGTTTTATTTTTTTGTTATGCTATTTCAGTTTGCTGTGGTAAGTAAGGAGTAGTAAATTCATAAATAATACCATTTGATTCACAAAATTACTTAAGAGTTTTATCAGAGTATTAATCACCTTTATCTGATCTTAATCTTTTTATCTTTTTACCTAACTGATTTTTAGTTTCTGCCTTAAATTTCAAAAACACACACTGCTAGCTTCATCTTTTGTTTTTATCAGATAGATCTTCGTAAATTTTGAGAAGTCATCAATAAAAGATATATAATAGTTTTCACCACCTCTACTTGTAGTGTTTTAGAAATCAACTAGATCAAAGTGAATTAATTCTAATGGTGTGGTACTTTTAGTCACAACTGGTTTCAAAGGTTTCTTAAAGAATTTACTTTATACACCAACAGGGCGTTTATCAATTTCATGTGATTAAGATGCATTAATTAGTCTTAAATCTTTAAGCTTCCTAATTGATGCAGAATTCACCTGTCCTAGTCTACCATGTCACAAATCAACAGATTCAACATGCAAGTGGAACTAGAAGCATTTGCATTCATGGAAACAGTATTAAGTTTGACAGACCATTAGACCCCCTTACCAACAAATTCTCAGTTTTGGTGAGGACAACCTTGTCACCTTCTAGTATAATCTAAAATCCACCCAATTCAACAGACTCCCAAACACCACGTTCCTACATAGGGAAGGGACATACAAAACATTACTTAAAGATAAAGTTTTTCTTGAAGTTAATTTCAAAATAACCTTTCCTTTACCAATTATTCCTACAGTACTTGAGTTTTTCATAAATACGCATTCTTCATCTATAGTATCCTCGTAGTCATGGAGAAGTTCTCGACTAGTGCAGAAGTGTCTTGAGGCACCAGTATCGAGGATCCAGTTAGTCTTATTTTCTGTTAGGTTGACCTCCACAACAACTACTATGACATCGTAGTCTTATTAACAAGATTGGCTTGAGGTGCAGGTTTTTGGTCTGGTCTCCCTTACCTTTAATTACATTGGTAAGATTTATGTCCTTCCTTTCCACAGACATAACAGATTAGCTTCTTTGTCTTGATTTGTCCCCAGAAGCCTTGAACTGTCTCTTTTCTGAGGTTTTCTCATTATGTCTTTTATCCTACTTGGACCTGTCTCTATCAACAGAAAAAGATTCGTCGAAGTTAGCATTAACATAATTTAGATTTGTAGAGGCTAGCTTATCTTTCAGTCTATTGACTTCTTATGTACACATGTGGCTGATCAACTCTTGAAATTCCAAATCTTTCTTTTTGTGCTTCAGGTGATTTCAGTAGTCATTCCATGAGAGAAGAAATTTCTCGAGCAGGACATTTGCTTGGAGTATTTTCACACATCCTCATTCCTTCAAATAGAACATTTTCCGCCAAGTTTTTGTATTCATGTATCTGTTCCATAATCGACTTGTTGTCTGTCATATAGATCACGAGTTGTTTTGTCTTGTTCTTCTTTGCATATTAGTGGCCATGACAAGAGGTCTCATGGATGATTCTAGATTAGAAGGTGTTGGAATGGTTATCGAGCTCCTAAAAGAAGATTAACAATTTTTTGCTCAAGTTTGAACATATCCGGTAGAACTTTGTTGGAGGTCTTGATCGACATTGTGGAAAAAAATGCTTTAAAAATGTTAAAAAAGTATGTAAGAATGTCTAACAATAGTTAATTATTGACATGATAAGATTTGGCTATCAAAACCAACGTAATTTAAATTCCCTTTTCATTACTTAGGTATTCATACCCACTCACCTCTTCCAAAATTATCAATGTGGGACAATGCAACTCAACCTTGCTAATAGGCTTCCAAGGCCTAATGTCATTTTTAACAAATCATTGTAAGAAACCGTGAAGACATATGCTTAATCTCTAAAAATTCAAAAACTACAAACGAATTGGTTACCATACATGGTCTTGCACTCCAAATTTTGTTTTAAGTGAATATTCATTTAGTAGACTATTCAAACATTTGTATGCTTTGTGTACTCGAATTTTGATTTTGATATTCTAAACGTATAATTGTATTAAAAAAAAATAAAAGTACTAATCAATAATAATAGATGCTATAAATTCAATTCATTTTTGTTAAAATAAATTATTTATTATATAATGTAAGGTAAATTATATAATCATACAAAATCATTATTATACAAAAACTTGTGACATGAAACATGCCCATAAATTAATTAATAGTTAAAAGCAAGGATGTAAAACGACATATCTCTAAAAGCACATATCCTATAGAGATATTGTGAGGTGATACTCTTTCCTCCAAATTTCCTTGATATCTTTTGCAACTCATCAAAATCACATAGAATATATTATGGATATTTTTGTGGATATTTCGTCAACATGTCATCTAATTTATCTCTATATATGGCAATAGTAATTATGGTTAGTGTAGGCGATAAGTTTTGACCTATTGTTCTATTTATGAAACCACAATTTTTTCGTAAAGGATATGAAGGCTTAGATTTAGAACCTCTATATCGTTTACATTTTTTAGATCATCTTCATTTAAATTGAAGCATGTTTCATCCAAATAACCTCATATTGGTAGCATTTGGGTTGACATTGAGATTCATAAATGACATCCTCCCAAAATCTTAGAAATATCTTAGCATAAAAATAGACTTGGGAGCAATATTGAACTACTATCTCTTAGGATCATTCTCTTTTTCATGATTGAAAATCTTGTATTTCACCTTTATTTTGCATGAACTAGACTTTATTAATGTAATATTCAATTGATAATAATTTTGTCACTTCAATATTATCTATTATTTCATAATTACCGATATATGTTGCTTCTAATTATTGATTTTATATGTTTAAGTCATAGCTTATTATTTATATATTTTTCACAAAAAATTCCTATTCACTTTCACGTGTAACTACAACTAGTTTATGGTTTATCAAAACATTATCAAACGCACTTTAAACAACTGCCTATTTCATGAATCTTTCACATGAACACAAGTTCAAAAATATGAAATACAATTATTGTATTAAATTTCCATCAATATAATATTTTCGTCGATATTTTATATCTTTGTGAGAATGAAAAATTTTATAGTATCGTAAAAAAAATCCAGGAAACACAAAAGATAAACATTAAAATGCTATCGATATAAATATATATAAACAATACATGTTTACTTATTTAGAAATAAAAAAATATTTACCTATTTTTTAGGTTTTTGTTTCTATAATTTTTCAAAAATTTCCATCCACATTTTATTTTAATTGAATCTACTATTTTTCAAAATATTGAGTCTCATATTGCCAAACAAACCGCAAGTACTTGCATTTTTAATAACGATTTTTTTTAAAAAATAAAAGCATCGCATCAAAATCTTCCTTAATTAACACATCATGAACTTGAAAACTAATTTAGAAGTCTTCCCTGCTATCTCTTCTGAAATATCTCATAATACAACTCCTTTTATCACAACGAAACTGCTTCAAAACATTTGAAATGTTCATCTTTTGGTTAATGAACTATCTCATCAAGACAAATAACAATTAAACACACGACAAGTCTTAAACATTTGTGTTTGACCTTTCCATCAATGAAAGCAAGTGAAATTAGGTCAAGACTCCACTGCTCTTAAATAAATTTTAGCCTTTTCAGTTCTGAATTTAACAAACAGCCCAAACACATTCTCCATTTGAAGAAATGGGCAAAAACATGAAGAACAAAGGAGGAATTTTCACATCATATTTCCATACCCATTTGAAATCATGATCTGTCTTTGTACATAACTTCATATGTTGCAATGAACATATAACAAACAAACAATGCAATAGAATGAACCATTGAAACCCTTTTGAACAAAGAAGAATAAAACAAATATATGGACAGCCTTCTTTATACACAGATAATCAAATATTGAAATGAATTGCTAAATGTACAAGCTAAAGGAAGCTATCATTTTGTGTATAATAATATGAATACCTTTTCTATAGTCGATCTATATAATTATGTATGTGTGTGTATTTATAGCAAGTTTGCGTCCGTATCATACGATGAATAAGAAGCTGCCAGTAGTGCTGCTCCAATACCTGAACCATCTTCTGTTGGCTTCAAAATAACATGCGGGGCAATGTCCTCTCCCAGTATTTCAACCAAAGCTTCATGTAGATACTCTCGGAAGATTGTGTAGCTTGTATATAAACCTCCCTCAATTGCAACAACTGTTCGTCTAAGTTTGACGTCGGCTCTACTTCTTCCACCAGCAATTCCACTTGTTCCGTCCCGCCCTATCTTCTTCAGGATGCCCACAATACCAGCAGCTGCCAAGCGAGCAGCTCTACGTGTCACAATATCGCATATTTTCACTACGAGCTTCCGAACCTTTAAGGGTATATCAGTGATCTGAGGATAAAAGAACCGACCAAGAAAAAAGTAATCAGTGAAAACATGGCCATTAAACGTCACAACTAGTGTTCATTCCAGTACAATAAACAGACAAATGGAGAAAAGATAGCTTTCATGTCCACCTCCAAGATGTCTTCAAAAATCCGTGCTACCTCTGTCAATTCCAGGGAGCTGTCCTCGTGCATTGCAGCCATCATTGGTGTTCTGAAAGTTCGATGAAATATTGACCACACCGCGAAGAGAGAGTGCATGGGGGAGGGGGTCAAAGAGAGTGAGGTTACCTCAATTTGAAGGGCATTGATAATCGAGTAGAAGCAGGGCCAAATACATCCGATTCTTGTGAAATTCTCAGAATCACTCTCCTCACGATATCACCAAGATACATACCCGATATCATCTTCTCAAAGCCCTACATCAAGCTCATACACAACCAAGTTAGTTCCGACATAATGAAGTAGTTCTAGATGTTCAATGACAAAATGAAACCATACCAACCATACCTGATCACTGGGATTGGGGCTATCAGCATCCAAATCAATATCATAAGTAGTTCTTGGTAAATGAGAAGACCAAAAATTTCCCCATTCCATGTTAATAACCTAGATGATTAAAAAGACATCATTTGAGACCGTGCCTTCTAGATTGTAAGAACTCTATACGGGTTTTACTAAAGAAAAGTACCATGCTCCCAGATGTCGTACAAAGCCCCTGGCATTTGATAATAGCATCTGTACGTTCGACATAGCAAGCATTGGTGCCAGTGCCAATTATAACTGCAGCAACAGTGTCAGGATCTTGATAATGTCCAACAGCTAATGTTCCCACAGTGTCATTAATCTGATTCAGAAAATTGTAACACTACAATTACAAACTTCGTGCAATAGTGTCTTATAGTTAACTACTAACAATCAAATTAGGAACAACAAAATAATGGAACTGCATGAACATATATAGGTGATACTGTAAGATACAAAAAGCTATTTTAAGACACAATGTGATCTACTCGTAACCAGACTATCACATAAATGTATATGCACTCATCACCGGGGTTGACAAAACTACATTAAACACCACTATTGGACACGCCAACATCTGAAAATATAAATAGCTTTTCATACTTCAAAATGTAGTATGAACCACTTAATCCTTCTTCTAATAAGCTCAATTTAACAACATAATCTAATTAAAGAATTTCCACTGAAAGGTAATATAATTTCATGATAGACATATTATATATACAATTGACAGCCACTCTGACTCTAGTAATCATAGACCCCTAAGCGTCATTTCCATACTGGGGTATATTTTGGTCCTGTAAACTTATCCCAGCAGAAAACATGACCACAAACAAGAATGAGCACATGTATACTTTGCTGATTTGAGATGTCAAGGCATCCTTATAGCTCCATACAAAACATTAAATCTGTTGAAGATAAGGGTAAATCAATATTTTATTTGAGGCTGAATGGTACCAAACACAGAAAGTACCAATACCAAGAAACAAAAGCTTCTTGGTTTCGGAGTTGTATCCGTGAGCTTCTTTTCTTTATTAAATCAAATAATCCATCCATGCACCAACAAACTGTAATTTTATAACAAAGAAATGTGCATGGAGTAAAAACAACTCTTCAGTACTATGGCAATACCAAAAACTGTAAATCACGAGAAGTCTTTCTTAAAACAAGGCAACCCAAGAAAGTTGGTTATGAAAGTTTCTTTCAGACTAGAGGGATATTAGAGGAATGCTGCAGCTCCTAAACTTCCTTCTTCAGACTATCAAGAGGAAAGGTATTTGTTCTTTTTACCACATAGATAAGGAGAACTGAAGTAGACAATGCAACTTTTTTTTTACAAGAACCAAGATTTCCTTCAAAGAGTACAAAAGTACAGGCAGACAAGTGCAGAGCAAAAGAAAAATTTGAAAATAATAATAATAAATAAATAAAAAGCATAAGAATAGAAAAAATCCTCATCAACCAACAGATTTTTGAGAACGGAACACAATTCTTCAAGTCACCAGGATTTGAAGCCTAAGTCTAATAAACGTCATCAATTGAGAACTTGCTAATCAACAGAATGCTTACCAGTACTGATACCCGCATATCTAGTCCGATCTTATCAATGGCTTGTTGTAAAGATTCTGCAGCATCTCTTCCAACCTGAAGAGTATAACATTTGCTAAGACTAAGAGTATAGAACTTCAAGATAAAAGCTGATGTTCTCTTATTGTTTAGAGGCCAATGAAATTAAGTTTTTGTATCAGTGAAAAACTGTCTACATTCCTGACTCTCAAGGCAAAGTAAGTCTCGAATGGTTGGAGTGGAGAACTATCTATCACAAAGATTTTAGCATATATGCTTAACACTCAAAAAGTGATCAGAAAACCAACACCATCAAGAATAATTTTCATAAGAAAAATAAAAGGAACACTTTTTTCATCTCTCACTCTAGTAGTCCAAAACCAATACATTTAAACTGCATCCGACTAACCATGTCCTCAATGGAAAATCCTTTAGTCCATTTAATCAACACGCCTGATGAAGCAGATGTTTGTTTAACAGGAAAGGAAAATGTAAATCCAAGTTCCTTTCTCCTAGGGGCCAACTCATCAGGATCATCTGTTTTCTCTACAAACTCCTTCAGTGATGAAGCAATAAAATCAAATAGACCCTGCAAGCAAGAAACATGGATTAGTAAAAGACACATCAAATGACAACTTAACTCGACAGCGCATGTTTACGGTTGCCACCTCGCGTGTGCCCGTCATTAAATTTTGGGGAATTGGCTGCCGCTCCACATCATGCTTCAAAGTAAGAGACCTCTGGCCACCGAGATGAACTCTCAAAACCCTAAAATTAGTACCCCCAAGATCCAGAGCATAAAATGTTCCTTTCTCGCTCCTGAAGAGGGAAAAGTGACAGAAAAGGAGAACCACCTAGTAAGAGAAGAGCGAAAAATGCCCCCACACTGCAGCATAAACATGATAAACATGTATAACTACAACGTATATCCCAGCACATCAATCAAAATACAACTAAGATAATTCCTTTAGAAAATACAACTCAGAAAAAAAAAAAAAAAAAACTTTTGAGCACACAAGAGCAAGCAAACAAGCCACACTTAATCCCAAAATGCAACCAAAGATGATATGTAGCAGCAGTCAGTTCAGAAAGAATGACACCTCTTACCATTAACACTAGAGATAGCGACTCAATTAGAAAACGTGCAAAATACAAACTAGTAAGCAAAAGCAAGAAAGATAACATGGTTCAGACTTGAGCGAGAGACATTAGAAATGACAATATTTATACCCACACCGAAAGATGAAATTCAGGATTCGAACAGAGAACAATTAGAAAATACTCATCAGTTTACACTAATCCAAGATAAAAACACAAAATCCAACAAGAAAGATTCAAGAAACTACAACGAAACAAATAGAAAACACTGGAATCCAAAAAGCACAATCCCCCCAAAGGTCAACAATCAAGAAGCTAAAAAGAGACCCCCAGCATTGGAAAACAGAGGCAATAGACAAAATTGATAGGTGATTACCCATTAGGCAGATTATCAACATATGTGAGTAGCATTTTAAGCTTGGAACCACCTTCAGAAGCCAACCCAGCATGCATTTCCACAGCCATAGCATCAACCACCTGCCTCAATCTCCTCACAGGAGTATCACAAGTCGCTTCAAGCTCTTCCAAAACCCCGACCACTCTCTTCCACTTACTCCGGCTCTTAACTCTCCGACCGACTACCACCGTCGCTACCACACATGCCGCCACCGCTACGCCGACCGTCACACCAAACACCAACTTCCCCCCCATCACGGCCGCCGGTGATCGACAAGTCCAATTAATCCATCCAAACACGCCTCCGTTTAAACGCCTTCTTCCTATTAATTATCCCCACAAACTCCCGCCGCTTCCACATGCACGCCGCTTTGGATCCTTGAACACCAGCACCACCGCCACGGGTGACGGTTGAATTTGAAAAAAATCACCACAGCGATGCTCGCCGGAAGTCGCTCCGCCGTCGCCGGTGAGACGCCGTAACGGACGCGGATTTTACTCAGAGAGGGAGAGGGAGAGAAAGGGATTTTTGGGGGACGGGGATTGTTGGAAAGCGAAGTGGGGTGGTTACTTATAGGAAAATGAAATGACGGATTTGTCCTTAGTAAATAAAGGAATTTACGGATTCTATTATTATTTACCGTTATTAATGAGAGAAAAAAGAGATTCTTATTTTATTTGAAAATTATGAGAGTGAAATGTGGAGTTTAATTCCAATATTTGACTTTGCCTTTCTCTCTTTTTTTTTTTTTTTTTTTTTTTTTTTTTTTTTATTTAATTCCAATACTTTTTTGAACGTTTCTCCACATACAACTCAACTCCTTTACCCCTTGCTTTTGCTATAATCACCATTTTGCTTTCCTATTATTACCATTTTGCTTTTACTACAACAAACACTTTCAATTTATAATTTATATGGAAACAAATAGGTTTATATCTTACCTTCTCCCTAAACTTTGAATATTGTTCACTTTTACTCCTCCACTGTAACGACCCAACTCCTTATACTGAATCGAAGTCATTACTCAATATAGAACAAGTGGTTTAAGTCATAAAATTTTATTAAAAGCATACGGTTCAAGAAATTCATTTATAAAAGCATAAACAAGGTAGTCGTGCAAAAATGTAAAAACGTTCTGAAATCCTACTCGGGCCCTATCTACATAAAAGATAGTGAAAAATAAAAAATATACTCAAACTCAAATGCTAAAATCTGAAATAAGAAATAAGCGGAAGCGGTAGTCCCTATGGCCCTCCTCGGTCTCACTTCGGGTCGCTCGCCAGTTTGCCCTTGCCCTTGCCTCGTCCTCTACCTGAAAACATAAAATGGAGAGAATGAGTATAAAAATACTCAGTAAGGGACCCACTACTAGTCCCACTAGGTGCCTGTTAACTTCCTGTTAGAGTCCTGATAACTGGTACCCAATCTCTGGCACGTTCCCGAACACGTGCAATCATGCGCTCCCGTAGGAACGTAACTCTGGTCTTCGGTGCCCGGGGACACCTAGGACAGTCGGGATGCGAGGACCCCGTCGAGTCACTCGAGTCATGTCTATATCATGCTAGACTGGCGTCCCGTCGGACCACACAGTCCTCAATAGGTGGTGATCCCGAAGGACACCCATGCAGGTACGACTCTAACAGAATCAAGCTAACAGGTACCCTAATTGCAGTATACATACACATGGCATCAGCATATAACATGTCACATAATCATTTCTACATTCTCCGTCCCGACATTCGTCGTAAGCATAATGGATCTTGCCACACATAACAGGCTATAGCACAACTATATCGTCATTTGCATCATACTAGCGTTTATTTCAGGCATCATACTGTCAAATCCTCAATATGCAACATAGGGCATACACAGTCTCATACTTCAAACATGAAACTAGTAGTAGAATCTCTTACCTGGAGATTCACTCGACGAGTCCTAACCGCAAGACACGTGTGCTTTCCAAGCAACGGGATCCTAAATATTTAATAACGCCAAAGTTCGTAAATAAGTCACCAACGGCTAACGGTTAAAACTCGGTTGAAATAACTTACCCCAGAAAAGGTTGCAGTGGTTGAGCCCCTACTGAAGAAAATCTCCCGCTGCAGCAGTTACTCGGTCCAAGACGTTCCAAAAATAGGTGGGAGGAGCCAAAATAAGCTTGGCGGCTCGGCTGGAAAATAGGGCAGGAACCGGCTCGGCTTGGAGGCTGGAGATCGGCTCGGCTCGCGGTGCAGACAGGCGCGGCTCAGCTTGGACAGGAACTACGCGTGCGGCTCGGCTTGCAACAGGAGGGAGACGCGGCTCGGCTACGCAGAAGCGCGCGGCGCGGCTCACACGCGGGTGCACGCGGGCGCGGGTCGGTTTCCGGAATACGGCGCGCGTTGGCTCGGGTCGCGGAGCGGGTCTTCGGTCGGGTCTGATCTTCGCGCAGAGTGACGCTGACTTCCGGACTCGGGTTGCGCGACGGGTTGCGGTGGTCCGGCTTAAATGCGGCTTCGCTCGGCGGCTGCGGACGGGGGCTGCTCGGCGTCGAAACGAAGCGACGCGATTCGGCTTCGGCTGGCCGCCACGATTCGGCTTGCAGACGCGATGGGCTTCGGCTTCGGCTTGCGACTCCCGACTGAAGGCGGCTTCGATCCTTGGCGTGCGGCGGCTTCGATCCTTGGCGCGCGGCGGCTCGACGTGGACCGATCTTCGACGCTGCTGGGAGACCGGCGTGGTGACCTACGGCGGTTGACTAGCGGCGGCGGCGGCGGCGGCGGCGGGGGGAGATTGGGATTTAGGGTTTTCTTCTTTTTTTTTTTTTTTCACTTCTTGGGGAAGAGGTGAACTACACGCTTTCCAAAGCCCCCTTTTATAAAAGAATTAATACTAAATAAAAAACATAAATATTATTTCTTTTATCCCCCCTTTTTTTTTTCTTCCTACTTTAGTCCAAATAACAACCAACTTAACAAATTAAATCACCCACAAAAATCTCTAAATCTTCATTAATCACAAGTAAAAATTTCCTCAATTCGAAAGAAATTTCAAGAATTTTACTCTTAAGACGATAAAAAGGGAAGACAAATTTGGCGGGGCGTTACATCCACGTTTCTAACATCCCCTTTTAACCCATAACTTTTATATTCCAATCAATATGCCAAATAAAATAAATAATCACTTCTATTAATTTAGAGTTTTTTTAGTTCGAGCCGTAGAAACTCCAAAGTTAAACGCGCTTAACTTGAAGCAATTTGATGTTGGTGAAATTAGCAAGATTTCTTAATTATTTATTAATTTAATTAATAGGATGAATATAGAGCATAATAAAGTTAGGTCATAGTTTTGTTAAAAAGTTAACAAAATTCTAATAGCCGACGCCAAAGTAAGCTCTTCTCAAAAGTTAGAAAAAAAAAACACATTTTTAAGAGTTTAAGGACCAACATAGAATAGGGCGCAAAGTTTATGAATCAACATAAGATTTTGATTAAAAAAACATATCAATTCTCGCTACGGTGCCCGTTTGTTGTTTTTAAATGACATTTTTATTTATACTTTTGTCCCTTAACTTTTGTAAAATTAGCAATTTGGAAGTGTTTCGACATCCATATTGGGATTGGAATGTATTATAACATAATCTAAAGTTAATGTTTGGATTGAGCCTTTAAGTCTAAATTATAATATTAAACTCATTTCATTTTAGTTGTTTTTAATTAAACTCTATTTTTTATCCTTTTCATTTCTTACGGATTCATTTATGATTTTCCTCGATTCACGTATTTCAACACTCATCTCATTCCTAGTAATCATGATTACATTCTAACTTTTCAAATACTCTCAGTTTTTTTTAGACAATTGAGTTATTGTACTTTCAATTTTATATTAGTTTAATTTTTGAACTTTGATATATGTAATCATTTAATTCATGTACTTTCAAATTTGTAACCATTTAATCTTCAACGTAAAAGAAATCCATCAAAATTTAATGTCAAATTTTACTACTTTATGATGTATACTTTGTATTTTATAAATTTATCAAGTCTCTAGTTAGTTTGTCCATTTATTATTACAAGATATCTTATTAAGTTTTCACACTAATTTCTACAAATAGGGACTAAATAGTTTCAAATTTTAAAATACAAAAACTAAATTGTTAAATAATAAAATTCAAGAACTAAATTGTTATATGGTAAAATTTAGAAACTATATTATCACTTTTACGAAAATTTAGAGCCTAACTTTATTCTAAAAAATAACTAAAAGTTAAGTAAAAACTAAGTTTTACATCTTTAAATACAATTTTTTTTATTCTTAAAATTAGTTTAAAAGGATTAAAAACAAACTTCATTTCATTTTTAACTACACTAAGAATCACTCTCACCCACATTCATGTAGATTGTTTTTATCGAAACTTTTAAATTTTCGGATAAACAAAGTTGAATATTTGAAATCGACACATATATATAACTTTCAAAATAAATCATAATTCGTAACTAATAGTCCAAATTAATTAAAGTTTAGTGATGTAATTGATAAAGTCCTAAATATTTTTCTAATATATATAGACATATATATTATAGTTTAAATTCAATTTAAATTCACATATATATATATATATATATATATATATATATATATATATATATATATATAATAAATAGAAAATCTCTGGTAAATATAACAAACTATTGAAAATATTTACTGGCTCACTAACAAAACCCTTAACCATCTTTTAAATATTTTAGGTTTGTCCTCCCATTTTTCTCTCTAGACATTTTTATCTTCTTCTTCCCTTACTCTTGTTAGTTGGATTTCTTTCCATGTTTCTTTCTTTTTTCCTTAATTTAGATTTAGGTAACAAAATCAGATTTTTTTTTTTATCGTTTTCCTATTTTTTGATAGTCTATAAACATCGGATCATGTAACTCAAATAATACGACATAATTAAAAAAAATAAATATAAACGTATCAAACAATAGCCAAATCTAATTAGAATTGTTTTATATAGTATAAATATAATATTTTTTTGTGTTTCTTATATATTTTGTAGAAAACCCAAGTATATATATATATATATATATATAAGCATTTATTTAAATCACATTGACGAAATAACACCAAGGACTAAAACAAAAATTTCCTTTTTTATTTTTTTAGTTTAAAGACAAAATACATATATGATATTTACAGAAGAAACCATAAGTTATTATATTCAATGATTCGTCATTATTTTATTTAGACCTTTTATATATAAAGTCTAAATAGACATAATAAGACATAGATCATATATATATATATATATATATATATATATATATATATATATATACGTACAATAAAATTGTTGGAGAGTTTTATTTTTAATTACAAAGTTTCAAATATAATTTAATTTTAAATCATATGTAATTTTTAAATAAAACAAAATGATTTACAACCCACCAAAACTGAATTATCTCTCTCCAATCAATCTCTACAAAAAAGAAGAAAAAAAAATAATCTTATGCAAATTTAAGAAATGATCCAATGTTTTAAAAGGAGTTTTATAAATATATACATACATAAAACTAATGTGTTGAAATTTATTTATAACTAGATAATATTTTAAAACAAAAGAAAGGCTCTAAGATTAAATTCGTTACCTTAAAAAACGCACCATAAATTGAATTGATAAAAAAAAAAAAAAAAGTACTTTGAGGACCACAAGTAATTTAGTAGAGACCATGCTCTAATTTGTCCAAAATATAATTAAAAATAGTGGTTTTAGTAAATCAATAAGCCCTTTCAACCATATATATATATATATATATATATATATATATATATATATATATATATATATATATGTATTCATAGGGAACCATCATATCTCTCTCTCTCTCTCTATCTTAGACCACAATTTTGAAGTTGATTTTTTTTCTTTTGGGAGAAAGCATATCGTTATGCAAAATGAAGCTTAAAAGTCACTCGTTTTGAACACACTATACACCACAATTTTATTTGCCAACATGGCTCTCCTACTATCTTTTTCTTTTGCTACACTTTTCCATTAATATCACCTCCATTTATAGATTTTTTTTTATAAAAAAAAAAAAAAATATTCTGCACTTTGTTCATTCATGTCTCTAAAAGGTTGCTTGGAAAATTAAAATATAACTAGAATTATCAAGAAACTAAAAAAACATTAGAATGTGTGTTGAATCGAGGATAGAACGAGAATATAAAAATGAGAAAATGTCAAAATTGATGGATAAAATGGTTGGGGTTGAACACTGGAAGAGGAATTGAATAAGTTTAGTTAGTATCTCAAATTGGGATTAAAATACTTAATCAAAACATCGATTTTTATTATATTACATTACAAACTCATTACACTATGAATGTCTAAACAATTCCAAATAATTCTTTTTTTTTTTTTTTTAAGAAATCAAAGATTGATTTCTACGATTTATATATATCATAAAGAAAATATGGTTGCTATAAATATTTTTTTAAAAATATTTAGGTTAAATTATGAATTTGGTGTCTTTGGTTTGAAAAATTTAATTTAGTTATACTCAGAAAATATTCTTGTGTGTGATTTATTGTGTTATTAAATTAGAGTTATTGGGGAAGTGTATCTGAATGAAGTAGGTAAAAGTGATTATGAGTTTCACTCAACCAAACTATAAGAGTATTAAATGAAACTAAGGTTGCGTTTACTCCTCCATACACAATAATAATCAATGACCTTTATGGTTGTTTACTTCTATTTCGTAATTATAATAAATTTCAGAATCCACTTTAATTATAATAAATTTTAGAATCCATCTTCAATTATGTAATCAAATTACGTAATCTCATTGAAAAATTGATAATGATCGATTTGAATGGATTTGAAATTTATTGTTATCATTACAAATGTCGTTTATATTATAATATTAAAATTATACATATGTCATATTTATTATTATTGTTATCGTTACTGGGAGGGTCTTGCAATAACAATAAAAGAAACGATAATAGTAACAACAATCATATATGTGACAAATTCATAATTCTTGGTGAGGATTTCAAACTCTTTAAATACAATTTTACTAACAAATGCACCACTTATCATTACAATTTAATGAACATAACTTAAGTTGAAGTTATTAGGACTAAATTTGAAACCAAATTAAAATTAATCTTGAATTGTAATTTAAGAAAATGGAGGTGTTAGCTTTATATCAAATTATTCAAACAATTGAACCATATTAACTAGGGAAACTTTTCTAGATATAACAAAAATATTTATGGCTCATATAATAAAACTCATAAATTTAGATTTGTGTTTCCATCTTTTTCTCTTTATGCGATTTTTTCCATCTTTCTTTTTTTGTTTTTAGATTTTGGGTGAAATCTGTTTCTTTCTAAAGTCTTTCTTGTTTTTCTCTCTTTTTAGATAAGTGCATGTCTTTCTTCTTTTTTTTTTTTCACTCACTGCATGCATCCTATAGTCTTTCTTCTTCTTTTCTATGTTTAGACTAGGTAATCAAGAATCTTGAAAAAATTGGTTAGACATTTAAATTATGTATTGAAAAAAATTAAATCGTTTATATCAAATTTTGAAAAAAAAAATCGTTTAGATTTGGGATAGATCGTGTAGCCAAATCTAAATAGTCAAATCTAAACAATTCTATACCAAACTTTGAAAAAAAATGGCAAAATCTAAACGATAGTGTAGCCCAATTAATTAAACTCACCAAATTAAAAGTAGAATTGAAAAAGCAAATCTAAACGATCGTGTATCAAATCACGTTACCACCAAATATATTACGTGCATTATTGACGAGACATTTTTGGTATTTTACACAATGGGCGTCTGGGTTTTTTCTATTTTCGAAACGGTTACTTTACCACTTTTTTATATTTTTGAAAAGACTCAATTCACACTTTAACATAAGATTTTTATGGTTATCTTAAAAAAAGATATTATAGTCTTTCCTATAAATTATTTTGGAAACATATTCACATTTTGTTTAATAAAAAACTTATCATTATTATTATACCAAATTCCATAAAAATTAACTTCTAGTTTTAGAAAAACAGTAAAAAAAAAAAAAGAAAATAAATGGAAAATCTAACAAAATAATTACACCAAAATCGTGGAATTTTACTATTTTTGGACTTCTGTAAATATTTTGTGTTTTTCTATAACAATTAATTTCAAAATTCCATTAAAATAATTAAACCAAAATTGCGACATTTAAAATTATTGAGAATAAAACGAACATTTGAACTTAATTTTTTATCTTCAAAATATGTGGTAAGGGAAGTTCTTATTCGGTGCATAAATGCTTTTGTCGTTATTTTAAAGAATCAGAACGTTTGATTCATGATGGTTTTAACAAATTTGAGTTTATGAAACCTAAGATTCAAAAGTTTAAATTTTGAGCATATAAGATTAGTCTCTAATTTTTAGAATTGTGTGTATCTCAAAACTTTTACGATTGTTAAATATAACGACTAACGTCTCGAATATGAATAAATCGAGATCACATCTAAATCAAAATGATCATACGATAATATGAAAGTATAATTAAGAAAGGTTCAAAAGGACTGAAAGTTGCTATATATACCAACAGCAACAAGATGTATATCTTCTTCTCTTGTAGCTCGATCATAAGAACTCTAAAAATGAGTGTGATTTAGCCTAAGACAATCTTAGGTTAGAAAAGCTCTTGAAAATTTTCTTAAAAAATATGTGAGTGAGAATAAAACATGTTGAATATATGATCCTATTGAATTATATGGAGATAACTTTCACTCTCAGAAGTAGTTCAAGATAAATGAGAACGACATTATTAGGTCGCAAGGAAATGACAAGATTATTAGATGCCGAATTCAGATTTCTAATATTGGGCTTGAGCGTACATTATGATCTCTAGATTTTCAATCTTTTTGTCAAAATGATTGTTTAATTTTCGATCTTTTGTCGTAGAGTTGATTCTATATGGTTCAAATACTTCTAAAATTGTAATAGAGATTTTCTTTACCTATTTGATATTTTTGAAAATTCATGAATTTACTAAATTTGAAATAGAAAGCTTAGTTTTGACAAAAGTGAAGTTAAAATAAGTTTTGGGTTAACGTTAGTAGTGGGAATATTAAAAAAATTTAAAAATGTTGGTAATGGGTTCGCCAGTATTTTAGTACATTAAATTTCATAATTCAGATCTTATTTTGTACAATTCTCAAACTATGTTAGTGGAACAACATACATATGCATCCACTCTTAAGTTCCTTTAATAAATTCCTACTTCCTTGTAATCAAAAAAATATCCAAACATCAAAACTCTAATTCTTTAATTCTTTAAGGAGTTTTTTAAAAATATTAGTCGAAAAAATTACTTATTCCATCCCAAAAAATCGCTAAAAAGACTAAATTTATTACTGTTTATTTTTCAATAAAATTGTAACGATTAAATTTTTTATACTATGTTTAGGTCATTAGCTCTAAAATAAATAACAATTTTGCACTTTCTTGAAAAAGAGGAAAACTATATATTTTTTTCTTAAAAATAATTTTCAAACAACTCTTCATAAAATACAATTTGGCTGTAAAAATACCATGAAAACATGTCCCGTGGGTATTGTCAGCAGATAACCAATAAATACATGCAGACTCTCAAAGTTATGTTTGAAGGTTCAGTAGTAGAATCTCTTACCATTTATGCATTTTTCCTACTGTCAATACATAATCAATCAATATATGCTTGCTCTTAAATTTACATTCGAAGGTTCAGTAAAAAGAAAGTCCTTTAGTTGATAGTAAGTTTTCTCCAATTAATTCGGTCCTAATCATAAAGGAAAATATTTAATAACTTTATCGTACTTTACAACAAGCATGAGCAATTTCTATAGTATCCATATGCAAATAATTATCCTTTTAAAACATTATCCTTATCCAATAACTACTCTTCACAACCCTTACAAACATATATCACAGGTTATGCATATAATTGTATCAGACATTAATCCAACCCTTACATTAGGTTATGCTATAAGTTATTTGCTGCAAACGAAACCACAATTCCAACAATGCACAACCAAAATTAAATTAACAATTTTTGCCAACAATTAATTTGATTAATTACCTTAGCTTACCAAACTTACCCACAATCCTTTTAACCTTGATGAAAAATTCACCACTTAGATTCTCAAGTTTTGGCAAAGGAGCTTCAAAGCATGCGACCAAAATCAATTTTAATAATAAACTTGATTTAGAGTTTCATTTAATATTTAATGGGTATTAAAACCTCACAATGAAGGCACCAATCTTAACCAAAACTAGTGAGCGGTGGTGGCAGTGAGCAATGGTAGATAGCTCCAATCCGGTAGGGGCGGCGACAACTAGAGTTATCTTAGGGAAGAAAATGAGAACCTTCTCTTTTTAGTTTACGCATTCCAATGTCATTTATAAACCAAAATAATAATAGTAATAATATTTATCATTATTATTTCCTTTTCATTCAATACATCTATAAAATACAAATATATATATATATATATATATATATATATATATATTCTCATTCACTTTCCCCAATCTTCCCATCTAACCAAATCAATCATCTCTCCTCATTTATTATCTTATTTTCCAACAATTATAATTATATTTTATCATCTTTACTTTTCCATATTAATTATTTATAAAAACTAAATAATTAATATCATAATCCACAAAAGATCCAAATTCTTAATTATATATATATTGGAAACTTTCATAAATGCAACAAAACACCAAATTATTTACGACCCGTGTAACAAAATCTATGAAATTAGCTATTTTTTAAATATTTCAGGTTTGCCCTTTCGCCTTTCTTCTTTTTCTCATTGTTATTCTTTCATCGTCTTCCTCCTTGCTGCGATTCATCGTCTTTATTCTTTTCCACTTTTTTTTTTTCTGTTGTGATTTCTTTCCATTGTCTTTCTTCTTTGCTGATTCCTTTTTTTACGTCGTTTAATCTTTCCATTGTCTTTCTTCTTTTCTGATTTTTTTACGTTATTTAAATTTAGGTAACAAAACCTAAACGACCATGTACAAAAAATAACAAAATCTAAAAAATCGTGTATAAAGAATCTTGAAAAAAAATTATTTAGATTGGGGTAGTCTAATGTAAATCATCGAGTAAAAAAAATAAATCATCGGGTAGACAAATCTAAACGATCGTGTACCAAAAGAATTAAAAAATTGTGTAGAAAAGAATAAACAATCGTGTAGGAAAAGAATTAAAAAAAATCGTTTAGCCAAACCTAAATGATCGTGTAATCAAATTTTGAAAAAAAAAATCGTTTGGATTTGAGTCCAAATCTAAACGATCAAATCTAAACAATCGTGTAACCACATTTAAACGTAACCAAATTAAACGATCGTGTAACAAAATTAAAGGATAGAATTGAAAAAAATAAATTGTAGACATGTCTAAACGATCGTGCACCAAACAGTAGTCAAATCTAAATGATCGTGTAGCAAATATATTACGCACGCGTTGTTGACGACATGGTTAACGGAGTATTTTTGGTATTTTACACGGAAGGCTTTTGGGCTTTTTTCGTTTTCGGAATTGTTCTATACAGTGTAAATACTTTGCCTTTTTGTTATATTTTGTGGTCTTTTCAAAAATATAAAAAAACGGCAAAATATTTACACTCTATAGAACAATTTCAAAAATGGAAAAAACCCAAAGACTCACCGTGTAAAATGCCAAAAATGCCCCATCAACTAAGCCATCAATAACGCACGCGTAATATATTTGCGATTTATATGCGATCGTTTAGATATGGTTCAATATATACGCGATCATTTAGATCTGACTATAATTTATATGCGATCGTTTAGATATGGTTCAATATATGCGCGATCGTTTAGATATGACTATAATTTACAAGACGATCGTTTAGATATGGCTACAACGCGATCGTTTAGATATGACTCCAATTTATATGTGATCGTTTAGATATGACTACAATTTATCTTTTCAATTTCATCGTTTAATTTTGTTACACAATCGTTTAGATTTGGGGACCCAAATCTAAATGATTTTTTTTTTAAATTTTTGTACGCGATTTTTTTAATTCTTTTGGTACACGATCGTTTAGATTTATTTACACGACTGTTTACTTTTTTTACATGATTGTTTACATTTGTCTACTCCAATCCAAATGATTTTTTTCGAGATTTTTTTATATACGATCTTTTATTTTTTTTACACGATCGTTTACTTTTTTAAATGATCGTTTACATTTGTCTACTCCGATCTAAATGATTTTTTTTCAAGATTCTTTATACATAATCTTTTATTTTTTTTACACGATCGTTTACATTTGGCTACTCCAATCTAAATGATTTTTTCTTCAAGATTATTTATACACGATCTTTTAGATTTTGCTATTTTGTTGTACCCAGTCTTATACACAATCGTTTAGATTTGGTTACCAAATGTAAACACGTAAAAAAAAAAGAAAAGAAGAAAGACAATGGAAAGAAATAGCAGCAAAGTAGAAAGACGATGGAAAGAAATCGAAGTGAAAAAACGAAGAGAAAAAGAAGAAAAACGATGGAAAGATTAAACGACATAAATGAAGAATTGAAAAATAAGAAAGATGATGGAAATAAATTGCAGAAAATAAGAAGAGAAAAGAAGAAAGATGAAATCGCACGGGAAGACGAAATAATAGGAGAAAGACGAATCGTGAGGAAGAATAGAAATATGGAAGAGCAAACCTAGAATATTTTAAAAATGGCTAAGCTTGTGGGCTTTGTTACACAAACCGTAAATAGTTTACAGTTTTGTTACATCATGTAAGTTTCCCTTATATTTTTGAAAAGACCCCTATATATATATTTAATTAATTTCCTTTCAAGACCCTAAATCAACTCAAATCATCTATTCTTCTAATTAAACAAATCTTCGGCAATAAATCATTTATTTTAAAATTTCATAAATTCCAACATGAATTGTCTTAACCTAATAATTCAATTTTAGCTCCAATCCTCACCGTAACACCCAAATAATTTCAAATAATTAATAAAGATTTCCTAAAAATATGTAATGTTACATTTCTTTTTTCAGTAATTATATTTCAATATATAATCATCAATTTTTCACTTATTAATTATATAACCAAAACTATATAATCAATAACATTCTCTGCCAAATTTCAAAATCTTTAATTAAATATAAATACCTATATATATATATATATTTAATTAATCAACATCCAGAATATTCTAATCATAAATTATTCAAGATACACAAGTAACAAAATTATCTTAAAATTCTAGAATGTTTTTGGTTTTTTTTTTCTATTTTTGACAATTTTTTTATTAAAAAACCATTAAAAAACAAAAATTCATTACATTTAATTATCTTTTTCATGCTTCTGCATTATAGAGCTCAAATCACTCTATCCATATTGATATTATTGGGTTTTTTTTTTCTTTGGGAAGTATAAGATATTTTGAATTCACTTCACAAACCAAGTTCATTTAATTCAATTTTAGTAATGGATTGCCAAATTTACCTAACTATTAAATTTTAACTTTTATCTTTTAGTATTAAAAAGTTCATTTTTAACTTTTTGATGTTAAGAGTACGTTTGATCATCCATACAAGAAATTGTTTTAAAAGAATATATTTTCTTTTAAATACTTTCTTTAAAATAATTTTAAAATTTAAATACTCACATATTTGATTAGATCATTTTACGAGCGTTTATATACATAATTTTATTTAAAAACCTATTTTTCCAAAATTTAGTTTCGAGTGTTTTCTTTAAAATAAATTATTTTTCAATCTCATTTTCCAAAAATGCATTTTGAAAAGTTACCAAACACCTCAATTTTTTTTAAACGACTTTTTTCTTTTAGAAAATTAAACACTTTAGAAGATAATCAAAACACATCTCTAGTATTAAAACTTTCTTGCTCTTCTACATTTTTAGTTTCAAAAATTGATATCTATTATAAATTTTATTATGATACATGTCCATTATATCTATTATCCATTATGCTTACCGTTGATTATATATATCACTTTTCCTCTCATCCAACTCCCGTGTCATGTGTTTTGGAGTTGTCAACCTTCGGTGGGATTTTGAAAAACACACCTTGGAGAGAAATCGATGAAATTTGACGAAAGTTGAGGATATTTGAGGTTTTTTTAATTTATTTTACTTTATTTTATTTATTTAATATTATATATATATATATATATATATTTCGTTTTCTATATTTGGGTTGTGTGTCATTTTTACACCAATATTTATTTACGTACTTTGTTTTAGTTGTTGCTCTTACCTTTGTGGATTTCTTTGTTTTATTATTAGGTTTTTAGAGATATTTTCTGGATCAATTTGAAAAACTTAAAAAAGGAAAATTAAGACTATATTGTTGTTTTTGGAACTGTCTATTTTAAGTGTGTGTATATATACACTAACTAAGTAAAAGAATAAAGGATAAAAAATGTATTTCAAAATTTAATGAGGTAATTCGTTGGTTTTTTTACACTTACACTAACGAAGGTCAACCACTTTAAAAACCTTAGTTAGTATAAATATGTCATACTCAGAAAATTACTTATAAAAAAAGAATTCAAAACTCGAAATTAAAGTTATTAAACATTAATATTTTAGAAAGAAGTTTGAAAATGAACACAAAAGATCGTAACTCAAAAATATATAAACGTAATTTTCAAACACTAAAATAACTGTGATAAGTGATTTTAGATGGAAGGTTATAATCAATATAAAATAAGAATAGAAATAACAAAGTTTGAGCCAAAACTAATACCTTTAAGTACTTCGAGGAAAAAATTAACTCATAACAAATCTCAAAATTTATGTGTTCGACTTCAACCTAGGCCAAGGCCAAAGTTAATGCTAACTTTAGCAAAATAGTTAATAAGGTATGTCACACGCATGTCTCGACCCAAAACATTGTTCGAGGAGATGCTCTCAGCTTCGATCAAGGTCAAGGTCGATCCTGGCCAAACATAAAATCAAGTACGAGGTTATATAATAATTTTCTAAAACGATGTTGGAATAGTGCCAACAAACAACAAAACAACCTATTGTGGTTTTATATGTGGTAATTTAAATCTTACTTTCAAACTCTCTAATTTTTACACTCTTTCACCCTATGAGTTAAACATAGAGTGTGTGGTATGCATCACACTATATATATATATATATATATATATATATGCAAGTTTTTCCTTTTATAAAGATTACATTTTTTACTCTTTCAAATAAATCTACAATTGGTGTCACGTGGTTAAATGTATTTTCTTTGTCTAGATTTTGACATCTAACGCCAATACATTAAATAAATAGTTACCAAATGTAAGATGAACTTATATTTGTTTTTGAAAAACAAAATTGCTATGATCCCTAAACATTAAGATGAGGACCAAATCATTTTGGGGTAATTCATTATTTTGCTTTTCTTTCTAAGCATGGCACCTTAGTTAGCATAATTTTTGCCCATTTTATTTACCATCGATCCCTTTACATGCCAATAGTTTTTAGAAAGTCTATAGATCTCTTAAAAGAGATACAACTTGTGGAGACGAAAGGAGAATGATATTACTTTCTTATCTTTCAGTCTTTTCATAAATTTGTTAATACATGGAAGTCTTTGAGTCTGGGCGTTACTACATTGTGTTGTGGTTTTGTTTCCTTTGATTTGGAGGAAATATTATCATACATTCTTTATTTAAGTTTGGGTTTGAGTCTCAAAATCATTTTTTCTATGATTATTCCTCTTTATTTAGTTTGATCTTTTTTAGGATGTGTTTTTGTAGGGTAGATTTGAATGTTAACAAAATATTTAAGAAGTTTAATGAATGAATTTTGAAAATTTTGTCCATTAAATTGTTAGGATAATCTACAACTTAATCTTTTAGTTAAAATCTTACCATGAGAACTATAAGCCACATCCAAACCTACCATTTATGTAAAGAATAGGATATTGATTGTTTTCTATTCAAAATAATTTTTCAATGTAAATTTTAGTAGGAAATATTTTCAAATATAGCAAAATTTTAGATTTTATCATTGATGGACGATGAAAGACATTAATAGACTTCTATTGGTGTCTATCAATATCATTGCAAACACTAATAGAAGTATATTAGTGTTTATCAATATCTTTAGTTCATTGATGAAATCCATAATTTTACTATAATTTGTAAATATTTTTATCAAATTTATCATTTTCAACAATTCTCCTTTTATTTAGTTGACATTTTATGAATTAACTTCAAGTATATAAGTAATCAAAGACAAAGAGTAATCAAATTAGCAATTTTTTTTTTTTTTTTTTTTTTTTTTTTTGCATTCATGTATACACTTAAAACAAAGATAGCTTATATGTATTTGTGTTACAAACTTATTTAAAAAGGAAAAAGGAAAAAGAAAAAAGAAAAAAGAAAGCATAGCAATAAATAAAAAGAAGTGTGATACTCAATTATGTTAGGGTTAGGGGATGACCCTACAAAGATATGTACAATCTTTATGATGCAAAGGGTAGCCAAGTTGTAGAACAAGGGACAATTCTCTTACCAAAAAGAAAAGCCCACATTTTGTCCCCAAAAAATATAATGTCACATCCCTCAACTTATGGGTCAAGTTGGGTTTTATTTCCTCCCTACTATTTCGCATGCTTAATTTACCTATATATATATATATATATATATATTTCTTTTTAACCTTTTTTATCCTCTTATATTTGTTAAAATTAAAGTTTTACTTTACCTAAAGTAGGATTGTATTAAAATTTTATATTCAAAGAGTTGATATATCCAAACTAGAATTTCCTTTATGATGCAAATGTACATCGTAATCTTTAGTTAACTAATTGTTCTAATTGTGTGATCATAAAAATCACAAGTTATCTATAACAAACAATAATCATTTACTAAATTGTATATTGATCTTTTATTTGGAATTTTTCCTACTTTAAGTGTTTGTAATTTATGTTAGATATGTAATTTTTTAAACTATCACTTTTTTTTTTCTTTTGATACAACCCAAATAGGTTTTATGATTTAAACTAATTTCTTGAATTAGAAATTTAGGTCTCTTCGTGATCCATAAATCATTTTAAAAAAATAAACAACTAGCGAGCATAGATGAATTCTTTTGCGTTTATAAGTCTATTCAATAAAACAAGCTTGATTCCAATTTAAAATTTAAAATTTTGAATTTAAAATTTATGTTTGGTTATAAATTTGAAAATACATGTTCATAATTCTTTAAAACAAAATTTAAAATTAAAGAAAATGACACCAAAAAATTTAAAGTAATTTTGTTATTTAATTATCTTGAATAATTTTTTATTAGATTATTATGTGTTAGATTAATTGGAATCGAAAGTTAAGAATTTATTCGGGACAATGTCTTGGATTAATTGTATATTTAATTGAAGATTTTAGAATTTAGTAAAAAATGTTATTAATTATATAATTTTTATTATGTAATTAATAGTGGAAAATGTTAAGTATGTGGTGGAATATGATTATTATTTCATGGAAAAGATTATAGAATTAATTAAGAGAGAGAATGGAGATTTGGAATATATATATATATATATATATATATATATATATATATATCCATAACATATGTTTTATTTAAGAAAATCGAGAGTAAATAATCGTATTATTACTTTATTATTATTTAGGGTTATTTATTGGTGTTTTGGAATAGGTGAAAGTTAAAAAGAAAAAGAAAAAAAGAAAAAAAAAATTGTTCTCTCTCTTCTCTCACGTGAATCCTAAGCCATCGCCACCGCCCATCTTAATCTCTTTCCTGGCCAGCCTTCGACGAGCCACATGTCGCTCTATGCCAGCCGAGTTGAAGCTTCTGGTAGCACTGATCACTAGTTTAGTAAGTGTTTTGGATCTTTATCGTAGATTTTTAATACTCATTAAAAGGTTAATTGAGACTCTAAATTAAGTTTATTATTGTAACTGATTCTTGTTGCATGCCTATGGAAGGTTTCTTTAGCAAAGCTTGAGGATTTAAGGGGTGAATTGTCTAATTAAGGTTGAGTTGATTTTTTAACCTCTATTTGGCTAAGTTTGGGTAAAACTAAGGAAATTAAATTAGTAATCAGTTGGCAAAATTGTTAATTTAATTTTAGTTATGAATAGGTGGAATATTTGTTTCTTTTGCAGTAAGAAACTTATTATAACCTAAGCTAAGGGGTCTACTACTGGATCCTCGATTGAGGGTTGGATTACTGTGTGATAATGATTGATACAACTATATGCATAGCCTGTCATATGTTTGTGATGGTGAATTATCTGTATAACCTAAGGTTACCTTTAAATTGTGAAGAGTAGTCATTGGATTAGGCTAAGGTGTAAAAGGGATAATTATTTGCATATGCTTATTGTGGGAATTGCTTATGCCTACGGTGAAATATGATATTATTCACATGCCTATTATGGATTACTGATATGGTATGTTGTGAATTAGACTGATTGTTTATTATGGCTCTTTCATTAATGAAGTTTTTGCATAGCCTATGGGTGACTGTGATAAATGTTATACAAAGTTATTTGCATAGTCTATGAGTTATTATATGATTTCGTTGGATATAACTATTGACATAGTATGAGTTATTGTGAAAAATATAATGGGTAGTCGGTTACTTAGCCTATGGGCTAGTGTGATAATTGATTGGATAACTATTGGCTTAGTTAAGAGTTACTGTGATGATTGTGATGGATAACTATTGGTTTAGTTATGATTATGTGATAATTGTGAATTATGATGGGTAACCAATTTCTTAGCCTAAGGGGTATTGTGAAATTTGTGGTGAACACATAACTCTAGAGCTTATGAATTACTATGACAGTTATGTTTGATGGATAGTTATTTGCATAACATATGGTTTATTATGGAATTATGATGATGATTATTTATTGAGGCTGTTTGTATGAACATGCTTTGAACTGACACTAATCGTTAGCTTTAGCTATTAGGATAGTGTACTCCTATACACCGATGTTTCTGTTGGTTCACTTTATGTAATTATTTGTTCCTGCAAGTTCACTCTATGTGGTTATTATACGTGTTCTTGCAGGTTCAGTCTATGTGGTTATTACATGTTCCTACACACTATAAGAAAAAAGGGGGTATGCCGACACAGAGATGCATCGATAAAAGCCAGGAAAGTGTCGGTAGAGGCTACGCCGACGCAAAAACAGACATCGACAAGATCATCGTGAGAAACACATCATGAAAGGCTCTCCCAACGCTCGAATGGAACGACGTCGACAAATGGTTACTACTGATGCACTCTTCACTGACATGGTCAACACGTCGGTAGTGGTGAACTACCGATGCTTGTTAACGGTGTGGCAAATATATACCTTATTGTCGACATCACATGTATGTCGACATCGTCTAATATGTAACGTCGGTAATGTTATCTAATTTAATTTTTTTTATTAATGAACGTAAAATTAATAAAAACTATTAATATTCCAAATTTATTAATTAACGTAAAATAACTAAAAAATTATTAAAATTCTAAATTGAATCACAATTAATGTAAAATTTAAAATAAATTATTAAAATACCAAATCAAATTTATTATTAATCAAATATTACAAAAGTACACGTTCATAAATTTAGAAATTACATGAATAATACAAAGTAAAAACAAAAACTTAAACATAGTACTAAGCGCCAAGGCCAATTTCTCCATTTCTGCACATTGCCTCAGCATTACTGTAGCTAGTATGATCATATGGACATGGACATAATGTATAAAAAGGAAAGTTGAACACACATAAGAGGTGCGTCGAGAGAAACACGAGGTTACTTCAAACAGAAGCAACCAATACTCTAGTGGTTCCAGAAAATTGTTTGGAAAAAGAGAAGCAGTAAATGACAAAGATCGATAAGAAAACAGTAAGTCACAGAAATTTTTCCACTTGCATATTATGTAATATGCAAGCGAGGAACTTTCTATGACTTACCTGTTTGGTTCTCGATCTTGTCATTTTCTGCTCCTCTCTTTCGAATCAATTTTTTGAACCACTAGAGTGAGGATTCTTTCTGTTTGAAGCAAGCTTGTATTTATTTGGACGCGGCTCGTAATAATGTCCAACTATCCTCTTTACACACCATGTCCATGTCTCTATGATCATACTAGCTAAAATAATGTTCAACTTTCCATCCTCTATTTGAGTTCCTCCATTTTACATAATTCTGAAATACACAACAATTTTGATATCAAATAAACATATGCATCAAATTTTATAGAGACTAATACAAGGACATCAATTAAACAGAATAAGCATGAAATATATGAATAGACAATGCAATGGCATACATACAAAAAATGGAGTGGGCGACAGTGACTCTCGGCTTCTCTCTCAGCGACGACTCCCTTCCCTTCAAAGAAAGCTCTCAACGATGACTTCTCTCTCGGTCTTCCCTTCCTTTCTCTCTTGGCCGAAAATTTCTTCTCTCTCAGTTCTGTGAATTATAGAAAGCGAGCTTGGGTATTTATAGAGGAACTCCCGATGTTTCACTAATGACGTCGGCATAAGATCCCAAACTCGCGATGTAGTCACTTATGGCGTCAGAAGAATTATGTCAAAATTAGTCAAAAAGTCACACATCTCGCAATGTCAACTACACACGTCGGTAGACATTCGACCTATCATGATGCATGCAATCTAGCGTCGTGAGAATCATATCAAAATCAGTCAAAACGTCACACATCTCGCAATGTCAACTGCCTATGTTGGCCGACGTTTGAGCTCTCACAACGCCATGCAAGTCGGTGTAGTGATATTGTTGTCAGAATTTTTTAAATGTTCCCCTTTTGCTGATACGGTCAAAGGAACGTCAATAAAAGGTCAACCACTCACGACGTATTGCATGCAACGTCGGTAGTAATTGGGAAAACGGGGACATATACATGCATGACGTCATGGAAGCTAAACCCTCTGGCAATGTCAGTCGACGTTATTTGTGTGACGTTGCCAGAGATCCATACTGCCGACGCTTCCTTCAAGGCATCACAAAAAGACACTTCTTATGACGGCGCTTGTCCCAACACTGTTTTCTACGTCGGCAGACCTCCGATTTTTTGTAGTGGCAGGTTCACTCTATGTGGTTATTACGCGTTTCTACAGGTTCACAAGGTTATTAACTGCATGATATTCACCTAATAAGAAGTTAACTTTCACCCAATAGGTCCAATAATGGTTCCCTTGCTAGGTATACAGTATATATTTACTCTTTCCATATTAAACTTTTTCAAACAAAGGTAAAGGGAAAAATAAACTGACAAAAAATATTTAGTTTCACTTGATGAAATTAAACAAAATTTGGCACATGAACATGCGTTGAAAAGTTTGGTATATCATGATTTAGAAACATATATAGTGTCCACTATTTATGAAACTAAAATGGAATAATTGAAACTTTTTAACCTTTTCCCCTGCTTTCAAACACATTTTCAAATAGTGAAATAGCAGTGAAAGAAAAAAAAAAAAAACATCTCATAGAAGACAACATTATAGTATATGGGAAATATTGTTGTTTAAAGATATTCCCCCAAGCCAAAGGCAACACCATATCAATACAAAAGAAATCTTTATTAGTTATTTGTTATGTCTCAATGTTTTCTTTTTTCTTTTTCTTTTTTTCTTTTGGTTTCCAATATCATTTAATTATTACCATGAATTTTAGTCCATTATTTTTCTTCTATTGATTTCATTACAAACACACAAAAAAAGGACATGATCTTCTGTGATATTGGATTGAGATCTTAGCTTGTCAATTTTTTTTTCTGACTTCAAATAGTGTTGAATTTGATTAAAAACTATTTGAGAGAAAAGGCAGCAAAAGGTATGAATGTGGGGCATTTAGCCATAGATTTGAATTATATGGTTCAAGTATGAATAGAGCAAGAGTGAGTTAGTTAATTTGTGTGGGAGTGATATTCTTATATGTGTTGTAATTAGTGAGAAAAGACTTTGTATTATGATTTCTTGTTTTAAAAATATAAAATAAGCGATTCATTCCTATTTATAGGGCCTAAAACCTAGAGGTAATGGAAAAGACTATTTAAGTCATGTAGCTGAATGATAAAGGGAAACTACCACAGCTGATGTGTAAAAGTTTTTGGATACATGTTTTATGTGAATGAATGGTTGGTTCATTTTAAAAACCGAATAATTTGTAAGAAAAAAATGAATAGTGCGTTTAGATTACATTTTTAAGTGTTTAATTTAAAAAATAAGTTATTTTTGAAAAAGATAATATGTCTGAAAGCTTACTCAAAATGATTTTTTAAAGTGTATTTTAAACCGTCTTTACAAAAATGAGTTTTTTGAAAAACATTTTTTCTTAAGTCAATCCAAATAGACTTGAAATTGGGAACCAACTAATCCTCAAACGAAAATTAGATTTGAAGCTTCAACCAATTCATTAATTTCAAAACTAATTAAAAAGAAATTAAAATAGATAGTTTGTGGGTTTTTTTCCCTTTAAAAAAAATTTCATTCATCAAAGCAAAGGAAAATAGATTTAAAATTTAGGAGTTGTAAGTCAAGTGTATTAAAATTGGGAATTAAAAAATTGTATATAACTTATGGTAAATTTTTATAATATGAAATATTTCAATCATGGATTTTTCATCTATAATATATCAATTTAAAAGTTATTTACTATAAATTGAATATTATATTCCTCTATCTATCTAATTCTTAAATTTACAAGCACATAATACTTGCAATTAGGCACCAATAATCAATAAATTATTATATTGAATTAAATCACATTTTCCTTTCAAAATTAGAATATGAAGTCTTCTCATTATAACATACATAAATTTATTCAAAAGTTCTATTTTTATTTATGCTCTAATTAAAGAACATCAACACTATTGAGAACTTATATAAGTGTTTTTTTAAAGGTGAAGTTTAAAATTTTAGGTTAAATTAATTACAAGTTTTAGGTGTTGAATTTCCATGTATGGGTCAATCGATTTGGTAAAATTCAAAAGTGCTTAATAAATTTTAAAACTTTTATTTTTACTAAGAAGTTTCTTAATCCTTTTCATTCTTATATTAAATTTTCAATTATGTATCTAATAAAATCATTGTTTTATTTAACATTTTTTAAAAATTCATAAATGACATATGTCAAAAGTATTAGAAATACATTAGACAATAAATATAATATATATACTTTTTTTTAATTAAATATCTATTGGATACGAAATTAAAAATTGATAAACGAATTAGACACACATTTAAAAGTCAAAGAATCAGTTCGATACTTTTTAAAGTTAAAGTGCCACTTTATCGCTAACATATAATTACCTTTATATATATATATATATATATATAATTTTAATTTGTCAAATTTCAACTCTATCATGTAAGGTAACATAACTTTTAATAATTAAATTGTAATCTCTTTTCCGAGAAAGAATTAATAAATGAAGTTTTCATTAAGAGTAGAGAACATTCAACTTGGTTAAAACACATAATCTTCAAAACTAGAAATATTAGATCAAACAAAAATACCAAAAATTCCTCGTGAAAGGGTGAGTAACAAAATTACAAGCAACGACTACACTTGTCAAAAGAAATAAGGTTCACTCAATTTTCAAGAATCCAACACAGTGTCAACCACATTCTCCAATAAAAAAAATGTCAATCGACAACTCCTCGAAAGCACACGTAATATCAATCGAACCAAATTTCAGTTTGAGTAGTACTTATATTTTGTTCATAAGTTAGTTTTAGACTATGTACATATTTGATGCCAGCTATATTATGCAAATTCCAAGCTGTATGAATGTGATAAGCAGACAAAGGTACCTCCATTTTTGGCCTATATTTGATTTGCTTACCTTGGTCTTGAGAGGGCAATTTAGGAACTCCACTTTATATGTTTCCAACTTTCCACTTAGGAGGGAGCATCAAATATAATTTTTGAATTCTACACATTTAATAAGCTTATTCAAATCTTGTATGCAATTGCTTTTATTGTATTTATTTAAATTTAATGCCAATTTATTCATATTAGCTTTTATTGGTCATTAATGGTAATTTAATTTGTGAACTAAAAATACTATAACTCTTCTCCTTTGGGTTCAAATTACATAACACTTTAATTAATTCTTTTATCAATCTAACATTTTTGTTAGTGTGTTACGTGGGATCACAATTTACAGTTTTTTAGTACGTCTATTTATGTAAGTGACATTATAATCATTTATACCCCTATAATCATAGGGTAAAAAAAATCAACATTATCATTGAATTATAAGAGGCATATATATCATCTTTTTATGTTTATGTGCTAGAGGTCTATTTGAAGACTTTTCTATATACTTAGTCTTAAAATACAATTAAATTAAATGACTCGTTTTAAATGTATTAGTTTGACACTAATATTCTATTATTATACATCAATTAAATATAGTTAAAGTTCTATTACTTATAAATAATGAATTATATACAATAATAGATGAGTTCAATCGAGTACAACTCAATGAATAAAAGTAAACAATTATCATTTTAAGAGTTGATAGTTCAATTTCTACGTACCATCCACCATCCAAGAATTATTGAACTAAAAATGCTACGTGTAATAATAATAGTTCGTAATTCAAATGTAGGGAATAAATTAATACTAAAAAACAACTTAATAAATGTTAAATGTTATGAATATTCTACATTAAAATCAAATATTATTAGATGTCCATTACCTTCTTAGGTTACAAATTCATCAAATAACTTTCTCATCAATTTCCATAATTTTCTTGTCCCATATTTATGTTTGGTTTTGTAACAATTATTCTCACAACCCTATAAATAAAGGTTGTAGAGATTATTTGTATACACACCACAATTGAGTTCAATTGTCTTATCTTCTTCCTCTCTTCTCTATTCTTCTTTTGTGTTCTTGCATTGTTCTTATTTAGTTTTTGGTTCTTTATTTCATAACATTAAAGGTATTCTATTTTATATAGGAAATGTGAACATTATTACCCTTAAAAATTAATGGGTAGTGCAATAATAGGTTTTATATAAATCTCACATACATTGGTTCAATAAGTTTTTATGAATTAAAAATGAACGTCCTATATTATATTGCCCTAGGTTCAAGATTTAAATCAGGATGACTCCAATATTATCGTACATTATCTCCTACGATTGGGTCATACAAACTAACACGTACGTGAGTCATTTTAGTGTCGTTTTAACTTACATGCATCTTAAGAAAATTTCCAAAAGGTCAGTAGCTCAACATAAAATTACTTCAAGCTAAGCGTACATAATTTGATCCATGACTGATGTTCTAATAATTGAACGGTAAAAAAAGAAAGTGCTAACTTATTAGTATATGTACGTAGTAATTTCCAACATTCTTTCAAATTTAACCATATATGTTTATATCCTCGAGATTCCTTTGATTGAGGATCTCAATCAATTCATTTAAAAATATTGAAAATTCCTAAACATATTTTAGTTGAAATAATAATAAAAAGAATTCAACAAAATCTATTACAATCTCTGATTACAACATATTAACATGTGAAGACAAGATCCATAAGGTCAATTAATTCATCTTTTAATTTTTCCCCTTTTCAATTACTTATAACTAAAAAATTAGAACTTTTATATTTAAAAATAGAAAACAGCATTCATTAGTGGAAGAAAGAAACTATAGTTTTTAAAATGAAAGGGGAAAGACATTGTAAAAGCTAAGATAAAACAACCAATGATATTATTGAATGGAGTAGCTCATAGTTGATGACATGTCTCTATAGGGAGAAACTACTTTTAAAAAGAAAGTGATTTATTTTATATTCTTAGTCTTCTCGCACGCTTTAGTTTTGGTTTCTCAATCCAAATATAATTTAATAGATAAACCTTCAACTTCTCACATTTATTAAATCTAATATTAAAATTAACAAAAACACAGTTTAGTGAAAAACTTATTCTCACAAATTTAGATTTCTCCAACCCTAAGATACTATAGTTGAGCCACTGGAAAAGAAAACACACCTGTTGGCATAAGCAATGGCTTTCAATTCAAGTCTATCTTAATTATATTTTCATGTCTTTATGATCCCTTTCATTCAAACGTAATCTCGGTCCATTTATGTCCTCCTTCTAACTTTATCCATTTGATCGGTCTCACCTATGTGTAATATAATCTCGATGATAAAAAAAATACTATTGAATATCATGGTTGCATTCCCAAAGCAAAATTAATCTCGGTTTATTTCTTATTCTACATGCCTTTTAAAACTATAATAATTCCTCTAACTTTAGACTATAATAGAGAAGATTAAACAAAAATTAAGTAATAAAATGGAAATATAAAATAGGGCTTAGAAAAACGAATAATGAAAATATCAAAATCAAAGCATACGATGACAAACAAAGTAACAATTATCACTTACCAATTAAATTTCATTTTTTTCTCTCAAAAGTGGTGAAAGTGAAGTTTCATTAAGCACAAATACAACAAGAGGGAGAAGAAAGAAGTGGGGGAGAACACAAAGAGATTCTCTAAAAATATTTTATTTTTAATTAGAGATTTTGTTAAGCCAATGTCTTTCTCAACCTTAATTTTGTGTATGAACCTAACTCAAATCTTTGTGTGGAATATGAGTGGACATTTTTTATTAAATTTAATTATTATTTTACAAAAAAGAATTCTCTTTATGTTTTGTCTTTTCAATAGAAGAAAAAGAAAAGTAAGCAATGACATATAATATATGATGTATGTTTGATTAGACATCTAACAAATGGGATTTTGTGGACAGAATAAATCCAAATAAGGACACATCCGACCTATCTTTTTCTTTCTTTTCTTTAACAACCTTTTTCCTTGGGCTATTGAGTAATAAAAGTCTTTCTATATATATATAATATGAATATAAAATGTTTGACTTTTCTATTTATTCGTGTTTATCTAAATAGAATTTTACTATAGATGTTTGAACTTTCAATTTTTTATTTTTACTTTTTGATACTTCTAAATACATAATTCTTTTGTTTAAATTAAGCATGTGGATTCTTTTTTAATAAAATGTATGTTTTTGGTTTTTAAAGTTGGTTGTTGATGTTTATTTAGCTTTTCAGGATGTGTTTGTAATAAGAAATGAGTTATTATAATTGGGTTATAATATGAAAAAAAAACGGTGTGAGATAATCAAATAAACAATTAGTTAATTCTAAAGTAAATAACTATTGTAATAGAGGAATAGAAGGTGAGAATAACACAAGAAACTTTTGTAACCCAGTTCGGTCAATGTTAACTAGGTTTGGGGAGCTACGCACAGCCCTATGAGTGATCAATATACATCAATACAACAAATGCTCTCTGATCAACTATATGACTATCTTAACAAGCTTAATAGCTTAAGACTCCAAGCTTCCCTTCAACGTACGAGTGAATCTTCTTGACGACGTCTTCATACTCCCCTTGAGTTTAAGGTGATCACTTTGATCACAACTTCGTCTTTCACATTACTCATCAAAAGAATCATCACAGATCAACTTGTTGATACCATAGATAAAATGTCGCACTACATTCTTTACGCTCGTAGCTTCTACGACAAAACACTCGACTAATCTTTTGCAGGAAATTACTGATTCAATAGCCGTCCCAAAACCATTCATTCCATGCAAATACATATATATTACTCCAGTTATAATCACAAAAAGATATTGCTAACAAGATTCCTAAAATAAAGGAATATCTTTTATCTTTTTGAAAATTAAATAACTTATTAATAAAAGATAATCTCATAAAATCTTTTTAACAAAAACCCAACATAATGATTAAATAGTATGTACTTGGTTGTATATTATTTTAGTTTTATAAGGAAATAATAACTTTGCATTGACAATTCTTTTTTTTGTTTTTTTGTTTAGTTTTTGGTAGCACTTGTTGGACGAATGGAATAATAGGAATCTTGAAGTGCATCAAAAGGTTTCGATTTGTCATATTGAGGTGAAGATCAAGTCCTTTTAAGATATCAAACTGACAATTGCAATTGAAACTCTAAACATGACTATGTTGAAAAAATTGATACAAAAGAAAGAGATACTCATTTGGAAGAGAAATTTTCACTAAAAAAATTTATAAACAAAAGAAAGAAATATTCATTTAGAAGAAAGAAACTTTCATTAAGAAAATTTATAAACAGTGGACATTTTTTAAGAGAACATGCTCTTTTACTCTCGAAACACTCATTTACTTTCACTCAAATGAAGTCTCTTACTTCATTTCTTCTTCTCTTTGTTTACAAATACACAACCACTATTTATAGGTGTGTGATCTTTAGAGTTGAAACAAAAGCATTATCTCTCTAAAAATTCTAACTATTTTACATAATTCATAGCTTATCTTTATCTCAAGAAACTCTTTGAAATTCTTTAACCTAAATAAAATCTAAGATATTTCTAGATTTTACTTTTGAGATATTTATTAACATCTTTCGCCAATTTACATATTTATTTTAAATTGTAAATTCTTAAATAACGACCTTCTAGAATAGTTAGTATTGTCTTTTACTTCAACAGACTAGAAATCTAGTTTCTTCTCGAGAGAATATCGAAGAGACGAGTGGCTCGAAGGTAGAGAGGAGAAGATGGAGAAAACCGACGACTAGTAGTACATACAAGATGAAGGTGGATGATGCTATAATTCCTAATAAAAGTTGGATTGGTGTGGGTGTGGTGATTCGTGATGATTTTGGCGACCTTGTGGCTACCTAAACATTGGCTATCGACGACTGCTTGGATATTATAGCGACATAATCTCTAGCTTTGTTGAAGGGTTTGGATGTTGATCGAAGGGATGAGTCTAAAAGAGATTTGGGTGGAATTCGATGCAAAAGTAGTTGCTTATAGAATCCTCTCATTCAATTTTACTCACTCTCGTTATGATGTCTTTTATGCTGTTGTAGTCTTAATGTGTTTGACCTCCAAACTTTTTCTTAAAAATCGTAACAGGGTGGCCCATAACGTGGGAGCGCTCATACTTTGGGTTCTTGTTCTTTATATATGTGGATGTGGACTCATAATTGTTCAAGTTGGCTACACCCACTAATTGAGAATGAAAAGGGATGTGTATGGGCTCTCGGGTTAGAAAAAGAAAAATTTAGAGAAATGACCTAATCTGATTACAAATTTTCACGAATGTCTTAAATTCTCAATTATTTTTATTAATAAGATTTAGTCAACTTTTTGAAAACCTTTTCATTAATTAAAAATAAAAAATTTATACGATATTCATTCTATTTATTTATCATAAATATTTTAGACTGCATTTATTATTGTTATTAAAATCGACATATTTGAACTATTAATTATGTAATAGTTTTCTTTTTATTTAATTTATTTCTTGACATTTATTAGTGATCTAATCAATTATGGTATATATGGGCATACAATTAGGAAAATTGTTAATTGCATTTAATTAACAAATATATCTATGATCTTAAAATGTAAATAAGTAAATCCCTTGAGTTCCATCACATATACTAGATAAGAGATGAAGGCCTCCATAGACGCCTAGATTTTCCATCTCATGATAGTTATAGCAAGATAGGATGCTACTTGCAACTAGAGTTTCATCTTGCAGGTATCGTATCATGGGATAGGGTTTCCATGCCTTGAGTTTCGTCTCATAGATATATGAAATCCAAGGTATAACACGAACGAAAATAGAAAGTTGAAAGCTAAGTTTAAGAAAAGAAAGTTGTTTTGCTAAGTTTATGTATTTATTGCTTAAAGTCTTCATTAATATGCTTTGTTACATTTTCAAAAGTTGTCACACACGGGGCTTTATAGCTCATGATTCGTTGTTTTAATTCCCTTACAAGTAGATATCATAATTCTTGTATGTCTGCAAGAGCTCCACCTACCCTGTTAGAAGTTGAATATAATTTTGTATAGCTCACTACATTCATGCATACTAAGTTGTATTTAAGTTAGAAGGAATTTAGTTGTGTTATCTGTAATAGATTGGGCAAAGGCTTTTGATTTGAGTTTTGCAATATTGTTGTCTGGTTGAGACTCTAACTTAGTTTTGTTTATATAAGACTATTGAACATATTGTTCATTAGTTGGGTAAACCTGAAGATGTTTTGTAAAGATTTAATTGATTGTTTCCAAGTTCAGATATTTCTTTATGCATTGTATGTCTAAGTTTATTAAAAGAGATAGGTAAAAGTTACATGTTAAGCAAGGTTAGTAGGTGTCGTTAGAAGAAGAACGATGTTAGACGGCTTCATGCCATATCTCGGACTTAGTAAGGAGATATATAAAGAATGTTTAACATAAAAATAATATACAAGTAAGTCATACCTTAAAAATATATTAAAAATATCTACACAATAATAAGAATTAAATCAAATTAGTTTAATTTGAATTTAAAATAATAAAAACAAATAAGATAAAATGTAAAAATATATTCCTAAATTAAAAAAATTAAAAATTAAATAATTCTAGATATTAACTAAGAATAAATTAAACAAATATGAATGATTTAATACAAATTCAAAATTATTGAAAACAAATAATATTAAGTGATCTTGATAATTGTCCAAATTAGTTAAATAAATCATACAAGTAATAAATATAAGAAGGATTTAATAAACTAGATATTTTCAAAATTTAGCTAAAGTATCAAATATGATATCTAACTAAGATTTCAAATTTAAAAATACATAAAAAGAGCTGCTAGTATCTCGAATTTAACTCTTTTAGGTTTAAATTTCACAACAATCTGACAAAAATATACCGTTTCAATAATTCAGCTACTTTATCCATGGATTTCGTGAGGTTTTAAATCGATCACCAAAATCCCGAAATACATTGAATTAAAAAAATGATACATGAATTACATTTGTATAATTAATATGATATATACCAATACAGGGGTAAAATTAGAATATGTTAACCAAGAAATTTGCCAAAACCTCAATTGCCCCCACATTTTTGCTTTTCCTACAATAATTTCTAGGTGTTTTAACTACTATAGCCTAAATAGGGGTGCCTTATTAAAAGTTGGACCTAATGTTGTTAAATTTTTCATAAGTGTTCTAATGGAATTCAACTTTACACAAATGTAGAGTCCAAAAGACCTGTAACAACCCAACTCTTTATACTAAGCTGAGATTATTACTACTCAAAAGAAAATAATTTTTTTTTTAAAAAATCAAATTAGAAAGTAAAAAAAATGTTCACGATCAAAACTTCAAGTACTCATTTAAAATCATAAATAAATAAATAAATAGGAATAAATCTCAAAATAACAAAATCCTAGTGCGGACCCTATCTAGTTTTAAAGAGTAATAATGAAAGTACAAGAAATATAATAATCAAACTAAAATCATAATAGTGGAAGCAAAACATTCCCTATGGCATGTCACAGTCACTTTTTGTCATTCGTTAGCTTTCCTTTACCTCTCCCTTTACCTTTGCCTAAAAAAATTAAACATAAGAAAGTGAGTATAAAAAAAAATATACTCAGTAAGGGACCTACTACTAGTCTCGCTAAGTGACTGTTAACTTCCTATTAGAGTCCTGTAAAGTGATACCCCTAACTGGCACGTTCCCGAACACGTTCAATTTGTGATCCCATAGGAACATCTCTGGTCTTCGGTGAACCCAAAGAAACACCTAGGAAAGAACTGGTCTTTAGTGAATTTCGAAAGAAACACTAAGACAATCGGGTGTGAGTGACCCCGTCGAGCCACTTATAAACATAACATCGCATACTGGACTGGTGATCCTGTCAAACTACACAGTCATAAACAAGTGGTAATCCCGAGGGACACCCATGTGAGTACGACTCTAATAGAAAAAGCTAACAGTACACCCTATCCATAACATATAGCATAACATAACATCATCATAAACATGGCATGAGTAATAATAGAAACATTCTTAATCATGAGATTAATACTTCATGCATAAGCATCAACATCAGCAAATATTATCATCATAACATAACTCAGTCGGATCTATTAGTCATCATAACATAGACTAGTCATGACTATCAATTATCATAAATATAACTCAGTCAGATCTAACAGTCATCATAACATAGACTAGTCATGACTATCATTTATCATAAACATAAACACATTATGCATATTAGATACATCAGTGCATAATGGGAAAGTTACATGCAAGCTCTTACTTAAATTCGTAGGTCTAGTAGGAGAATCTCTTACCTGGAGATTAGCTTAATTCACAGAAAAACATTCCTGAAAGCAAAGTCAAGCTTCCCCAAAAAATCATAAACAGTAAGGATAATACTAGGTGATAACTTAATTTGTAGTTAATTTAGGATTCAAAAATCTAGTTAATTCAACTTACCCAAAGTTGATGTTGGATCCAACTCAACCTTAATTTAGAACAACGTTCCACAGCTTACTTTCAATTGATCTAACTAGTCCTTTAAGAAGAATAATTCAATTTAATCTAAAATTAAATTATTTAGGGTCCAAAAAATCTATTTTTGTTGGGCATTAACCAAAACTCAATTCACTTACCAAAACTTACCAAAAAATAGGTGAAAAGGGCAAAATTAAACTTGGTGGCTTAATATCTAATTATTTTCTTTTCTTTTTCCCTAGTTCTTTTCCCGAAAAAAATCTCACACTCTCTCTCTTCAATCAAATCACCTTTATCTTTTCCAAAATAAATATCCTTACATAATTATATTATCCACATAGTATAATTATTTCATCTTCAAATTCAATTAATTACATAATCATATATAATTAATCAAATTTCTCCCAAATACAATCTCTTAAAACAAACAACTTTAATAAAAAATCCAAATTTAAACAATTAGATATTTTTCAAAATATCTACTAAATTCCAATCTCCACAAATAAAATATTTCAACAATTAAATCAATTAACACCCAAATTAATTCCAACACTAATAAAAAATTAAACTTAAGATAATTAAGAATAAATTATCTTAATTTGGGGCGTTACAAGACCAAACTACCCATCATCATTATTAATAATATATTAAGAAACTAGAAAAATGAAATAAGGAGAGTGGACCATCGCATGGACTAAGATTTTACATTTATTAGATATCCTATATAAATATGATATGTGATTAATTCTATTATGGTAATATTATAATCAAAATTACATTTTAATTATTTTTCTTTTGGTGAGTGCATATTTGTTTCATACTACTAATTATGTATAAAATTGTGACAAACAAAATTTATTGTGAATTAAGTATATATGTCATGTAATTTATAGTACATATCCCTATTTAGAGTCGGTAAACTATATATACCAAGTCATTTTCTTTTGTTTTGCATTATTTTTCATATATTCCACGTAATTTAATAATATATGATATATACTTACTATAGTTCATCAAATTTGCATTGATTTTCATATATTGGAAGTTAATTTGTAAAATTTTATCGTGATTGAAACTTTGTAATATTTATATCATATATTGTATAATATGTCATATATTATGTCTATCATATTCGTAAATATACTTTGTAATGTTTAAAATATATGCAAGTATTATTTAAAAAGCTAAAATGGAGAAGAAACGTGGGGGAAAGCAGATCTGCAAAGGAGGATGTGTATGAGGTATTATTGCTAATGATATTTTATGAAATAGTATATATTGAAAACGACATAGAATTATTTTAGATATGCAATGGTGTATAATAATAACCGAACAATACTATTTAAATAAGAAAGGGGAGATACGTTGATTATACATTGTATACCATAGTTCACAATTTAAGAAACAAAACTAATAAAATGAAAGAAATTAATTGAAGGAGATGACCAAAATATTCATTCACTATACTTTTTATGGTCAGAAACTTCCTCATTAGGTACCTCCAAATTTTCATAAACATAATCAATAATATAAAGCAAAGAAATATGCATTCACCAATAAAAGATATTATGAGGAAATTGATCGATGAAAGGCACCAGAAAGTTTGAAGAAAAAGGTGAATAACTTGAAGGATGCCGATGAAATTCAATAAAGATAAATTAATTAATTTTGTATAAGTTCTTTAATATATTATTATCATATTTGACTCAGTTTTATATTATATTAAAATTAGATCACTAATAAATGATATTTTATTATTAAATGAAAATAAAAATCCAGATTATTTATTACATTAATTAGGTAAGTTATAAAATAGATAATAAATGTGATATCATATAATTATGGTATTATATTATATATATTTTTGAAAATAAATATTATTTATAATTAATGTGAAGGATAAAATGATCATTAAAAATTATGAAATCTTAATTAAGAAAATAAATAAAATTTTGAGACATTTGTGTAAAATCATGTCTAAGGTAAGCGATTTCTCTAAATATTTCTATGTTTAATTTAACATAAATGCCTAAATAAAGCCCAAATTCAATTAGTTGGATTGAAGGGAGTCTATAGGCCAACCAAGTCTAGTCCCAAGCCCATAAAGCTCACATAGGAACTCTATAATTAGAGTTCTCATTCATGTGAAGGGTAAAAAAATTTATACTCCAAAGGACATAGAGAAAATTCTCCCAATGATAAAAAAGACTTCTAATTCCTAAAGTGGACTATACTTGAAGACAGAAGTCCTTTAAACAAATGAACAATCTTTCAAGATTTCAAGTTTAAGAACATCAACTCGCTCCACTTCCATACATCAAGAGCACACATTTAACCAAGAGAGAATTAGAGAATCAAGTACTAAAGATTGAACTATATCACATTAAATTAATATAAAAAAAGCATTCAACCCCACAAAATAGGTTTTTGAACTAAATAATTTAATTTAAGGGGATCTTGCAAATATGACAATTATAGTATCATAAATTAGGCCCATAGCACATCATTTTTACATTTGCAAAAATAGAAAAATTGAAGCCCAGCCCGCATTTTAAAATTACGAAATTACGAAGTTACCCTTCAGTCGTTATTGATACACCAATATATACGGTTGATACACCAATATATATGGTTGATACGCCAATATATACGGCTGATACACTAATATATACCGTTGATACACCAATATATACCGTCGATACACCTGATTTGATGTACTGCTTGTACACTTTTTTTTACTCTCTAATACTTCACTGATACATATTATTAGTTTAAAACACTTGATATGTTGTTGATACACTCAATCAATTAAATACAGTTGAAGCACTAAGAATGATACACTTTATATATCATTGATACGCTTGTTATTGTTTCTTGATACACTCGATAGATTTAATACACTTAATCACTTGCTAAACTTTATTGATACATATTATTAGTTTGATACACTTGATATGTTGTTGATACAGTTGCTCAACTGTTGATATACTCAATCAATTAAATACACTTTGATACACTAAGAATGATACACTTTATATATCATTGATACATGTTATATATCGTTGATACACTTGTTATTGTTTGCTGATACACTTGATAGATTTAATACACTTAATCACTTGCTAAACTTTGTTGATACATATTATTAGTTTGAAACACTTGATATGTTGTTGATACACTTGCTAAACTATTGATACACTTAATCAATTAAATACACTTGATGCGCTAAGAATGATACACTTTATATATCGTTGATACACTTGATAGATGTAATACACTTAATCACTTGTAAAACTTCATTGATACAGATTATTAGTTTGAAACACTTGATATGTTGTTGATACACACTGTTGATACACTCAATTAATTAACTACACTTGATGCACTAAGCATGATACACTTTATGTATTGTCGATACAGTTGTTATGGTATGTTTACAATCTTAATAACATGTTGAACATCATTATTGCCTATAGTCAACAAATTAAAACTGAAAGTTCAATACATGACTCAACCTGAATTTCAGTATGAATCAAGTTCACAAAAGAATCAAATGATGATATCGCTCCATCAACCAAAACACAATTTGTTTTGTAATCCACGTAGTAATGTTGCTCATCCCATTGACCATTTTGAAAAACAATTACTGCCAATTTAACCATAACTACAATGAACTGCAACAATTTTGGAAAAATAAAAAACACGTAGTAAGTATATCAGTCAACTAATACATATAATATAAGTATATCATACCGTTGATATAAAAAACTGATACAATTTTTTTTTTAAAAAATAGAACTGAACGTAACTAAATAACACCAAACTGATCTACAAAGTCTCTTTCGATAAAAGATATTATGAACAAATAAAAGAGATGTGGAAGAATTAATCGTAGCCCTAATTTTAATAAATAATATATGAGTAATTTACAGAAATAATATTAGGGCTTCAAAATAGGGGAAGAAATACATACATAATTCTTGTTTTCCCTGAAGAAAAAATGAGGAGAATAGGAGAAAAAGACAAGGAGAAGATGATAAAAAAAAAGAGAAGCCGACGAAGAGGGAGAAATCTAAAAGAACGAAACTGAAGAGAGAAGAGAAGAACGGTGGAGAAGAACAGTGGAGAAGAGGCAAAAGAAGACTAGGAGAAGAGAAGTAGGTGAATAGGAGAAATGGTGAAGAAGAACGATAGAGAAGAGAAGAAGAAATCGAAAAATGAAGGAGAACAATAAAGAAAAACGAAAGAGGAAAAGAAAACACCAAAGAAGGGCAAATTTGGAATAATAAAAGAATAAAATAAGAAATATCAACCAAAATTAAAAAGTTGCTATATTTACAAAATTGAAAATGTTAGTGCTAATAATGCTAAATTGGATTTTTATTGTGCCACCCAATACAATTTCCCTTAATTTAATGCTAAAATTAAAATCATTATGTGTAACGCCCCAAAAAATTTTAAGGTATATTCTCAACATATTTACCTTATTTTATGGAAATTTTTATTTTCTTGTTTGTTGAATGTTATATTATGTGAGTTTGGTAAGGAAAAAGGAAAAGAAAAAAGAAAGGAAAATATATTGTGATGGTATAAAATAATAAGGGTAATTACAATGGGTAACAATTTTTAGAATAATTATTAAGTATGTGGCAACATTTTAAAAAAGTTGCAAATATAGCAAAATCTATCAATGATAGACTTCTATCGTTGATAGACTCTTATGGTTTATCAGTGATAGACCAACATTTTCTACATGGTCTATCAGTGATAGACTCCTATCATTAGTCTATCACTGATAGATTTTGAAAGATTTTGCTACATTTGCAACTATCTCTAATAATAATAATATGAAATAATATAATATAATATAATATAATATAATATAATATAATATAATATAATATAATATAATATAATATAATAATAATAATAATAATAATAATAATATTATTATTATTATTATTATTATTATTATTTTATAAAACCTAAAAGAATCTCCCCCTTTTTCTTCCATTCCAGCCGCACGCCCCCCTCCCCCTTGAGTTTAGCCTCATATTCTTCTCCTTCTTCACCGTGAAGTGAGCCACCTAAACTCCCTCTCTTCCTCCTCTTTTGTTCTTTGCTCCGACGACCGTCCTCGAAAGCCGTCACATTTCCGACCAGTACCGTCGCCTCGTTTTTCTCCCTTCTAATCAACTCCGCCACTGCAGGCGCTGGATTTTGTCTTCAGCCGAGCGTTAGCCATCGTCACATCCTCCATCCGTCGTTGGCGTCGAACGAAACGCAGAGAAGCTTTAGTCTACTTTATAGAGCTATCTTTGTTAGGAAAAGATAGACGAACCAAAGTTGACATTTGTTTTTTCAAGATTGCTAACGATTGGAATGCATTTAATAATTATGATTGGGGCGGGATTATTTTTCGACGCACGCTAAGTGCCTTGAAAAGAGCCTTGGACAAGCAATATGCCAAGGGAAAGAAGAAATCAACACAGACAAAAAAATATACTATCAATGGATTTCCGCATACATTACAGGTATGCATGTTCTAAATAAGCACGTAAGAAGTAAGAAGTCACATACCTGTAATGCATGCGAGGTGTTTGACTCGCCAATGGTAAGTAGCAAGCAATAGTAACTAACTTAAGGATCGCATGATTTTGTGCTTATTTCTTTGTCCTAAATACATTTGCCTTTTTCTCTTTGTAGTTGATAATTAAGGCGGTCATTGAGATTACACCTGAAGAGGAGCAGTTGAAAATTGCTTCAGGTGAACTTTTTGAAAACCTCCGCTCCTCTACCATTGTTCAGTCGAAGAATGGTGGTTCAAAAAGAGGAAGAGAAGTTGTTAATGATGAATGTGACTTCAAAAAGAGTAAGAAACAGAAGTCGAAGTCTAAGATGAAAAAGGCTATTTGGAATCTCCAAGATCGAGTAGCGGTTGTTGAAGGGCAACTTACTAGTATAAAATCAGATTTTGACGAATTGAAGGGCATGGTCAACCATATTGAAGCACATTGGACTTCAAAGAAAGGTTAGGAATCAAACTGTTAATTGTATTGACGTTAGTTGTTTCATATTTGGTAATTACTCATACGTTAAGTTGCATGTTCTTGCTAATCTTGATGTTTACTTTCTATTGTTATCCACACTAATTCATTTTGAGGTTCCATAGGGTGACGAAGGAGACCGCAAGGGGTTTGAAGGCTTAGTAGATCATACACTAGAAAGTGAAGAAGTGGATAATGCTAAGACCGAAGATGTTGACACAGGAGATACCCCTAATTGGTTGAGGATGCCAGAGGATGACACAAGTAATGGGGCGAAACACATTGAACTTAAAAAAAAGGTTTGGTTCCATGTTCTTGCTAATATTGATGTTTAATTTCTATCATTATCCACACTAATGCATTATAAGCTTCCATAGGGCGACGAAGATGTTCACATCGTTGGTACACCTCCTTGGTTGAGGTTTAATATTGAGTTAGAGAAGCCAATCGACATGTTGGACAAGAAGGTTGAGATTGGTTTAGAGGAGCCAATAGATGTCGTTGACGATGAGGTTGAAATTGAGGACAGTGGGAAAAAACTTCGTACTCATTTTGATTCAGACGTCACAGAGATAGAACAATTTCCCACTTAATGACCACACGTTTGGCCCGTCCTTAGGAAGTGTTAAGTGTTTACCTATCAACCCATTCACAACTCTACCTAAACGGTCTATGACATCAACCACCACTACCTCTCAGTGTGAACCAATTGTTCATTATCCCATGCATAAAATACTTGACGTCGATTTAGATAGACTTCGAGCTTGGATTACAGACAAGCGTACAAACGATGAGGTGTGTGAAACCTTTCATGAAAAAACATCAAAGATATTTTTCAGAGACTTGTTTATGTGTCGCCGGTGGTTGGCGGATGAGGTAAGGGATTATCTTATTATTTATGCCATTATAATTTTTTTATTGTTATGGTTCTATACATTTAGTGCGTACTTTTGTTTCTATTAGCATTTGGATGCACTTTTTCTTTTCATTCGCTTCAAGATTAAGGCAGCCGACATACCTTCTGCTTAAAACTTCACAACTGCAGACACAATCTTTATGGTTTGGAATCGTCACATTACTTTATGTATGTATTTGCGTTTGATATTTGTCTTTCAATCTGATATTTGCATTTGTATATTTTTCTTTGCAGCGCATTTTAGTTGCGAAGTAGCCCCAATACAAAGAATGTATTAAAGAGAATCACTCGTTTGACTGGAAGGAAGAGTATAGGTTGGTTGACTATGTTGTCGTGTCAAAAGAGGACTTCCAAGATCCTTGGGCTAGTGTTGATTACGTTTACTCTCCATTCAATGTCCATGCCAACCATTGGGTTCTATTATGCTTGAATTTGGTAAGTTGTCAAGTCAAGGTATGAGATTCGCTTCTGTTACTTGCAACTGCCGAAGAGATGAGATACATATTACTGTCCATTTGAGAGTTGGTGCCAAATTTGTTAGATAGTACTGGATTCTTTGTTAGGAGAGGTGGATCATCGACATACAAGAAACCTTGGCCAGTTGTCATTGTCGACTCAATTCCAGTACAACGAGATAATAGTGATTGTGGTGTATTCACCATTAAGTATTTTGAATACATAGCTGCTGGTATTGATTTAGATACATTATGTCAAGAAAACATGTCGTACTTCAGAAAACAATTGACATTTCAATTATAGACCAACACTCCTATGTATTGAAATATGTACATAAATCACAAGTATCGATTATTCTCTATGTTGCAAAACTACTTGTAGGTAAACGATCGCTTAATATTTTTTATGATTTTAAGAAGATCGTTTAGACTTTACTAAACGGTTGCTTAAAGATATGTGCACGATATTTTACATAAGTGTGATACATATAAACGGTCGCTTAATATTCTTCACCTGAACGTTTAGGAAATCGCTTAATATTCTTTTAGATATCAGTGTGGTTTCTATAAACGATCACTTAATATTTTTATGTTTATTAAGAAGATCGTTTAGACTTTACTAAACGATCGCTTAGAGATATGTGTGTGATGAGTATTTCTCTACACGAATGTTTTGTGATATGTATCTAAACGAATACAAATATTAACTCAAAAGTACAAGAACCAAATATATATTTATTTACCAAAAGTATTTATTTGTCCAAAGTTCCAGTACATACTGTTGTCTAAACAGTTTCATGTTTGGCATAGTTAGACAACCAATGTCAGCTTCAGTTACAAGGCATTCAATAAATTTAGAACAGAAAATTCCCAATCCAGTGAACGCCCTTTATGTAATATGGTCTTCGATCTGGGTACTGGCCAAGGGCTATATGTAAATCGTTCTGAATGGAGGTTTACACCAATTGCAATTGCGAGTGAGGCGATGCATCGTGCAGGCATTTGAAGAGCTTGATCAACAAGTTTCTACTCAACATAATTTGGCATTGAGTCGAACACGTAGGTCTTGGATTTTCTCATATCAGCTGTAATAGTCAACCAGTGTTCTTTTATGTTGATGTAGCCAATCACGTAGTTGACATTTCCCTACCCTGATTTTTGTTCGAAATCACCAACAGGTGTGTTGAAATAGTATTCCAAATCTTCTTCTGCCCATATATTTAAGTGTGCTGTTGTGTCTGTCCATTCAGCTTTTTTATCCTCCGGTGTCACCAGATGAATATTGAAAATATGTTTCCAAACAATGTAGTCTGGTTTATTGATTCCAGTCTTGAAGAACAAGTAAGAAAATTTAGTCAGAATATAATGATGTAGTTTAACTTCTATACAAAAAAATTAAAGAATAACAACTTACTATAAACGCAGAATCTAATATTCTAAAAGTACGCTTGCAAAGTTGCTTGAGATGCAACATTTTCTTCTACAAGTGGGATAATAGCAAATCCATGGTCTACAAAGAAAATTAAACGATCGTTTAGTGAATGAAAGGAGAGTATAAGCAATCGTTTAAGAATTATACAAATGATCGTTTAGTTAATAGAAGCGATCATTTAGTTAATAGAAGCGATCGTTTAGAAAATACGAGTGATCGTATACATATAAAATGAAATTTGGAAAGAGTACTTACGTCTCCAAGTACTCATGTGTTTTCTTTAAGCTGTTTGAAAAAATCTTTCTTTCTGGTTATGGAGACTACTTTCCTTTCTTCATGAGTTGTTTTTCTTGATCTTTTCCATTCTAAGTATGCCTTCCATAATTTTGGATCCACTTGCCACATGGGATTATATCTATCTACATCTCTGATTTCGACATCTGGGACAGGTATTGTAGATTATGATATGATCTTAGTAGATGTTGTGGGTGGATTAACTTCTTCATCTTCATCAGGCACATTTTTATTTGCTATTTTACATAGCTTTCTTCTCTTTATTGATTCTTGTTGTTCATCTTTATTAGGCATAGTTACTGGTTCTTTTTCAACCAAAGTAACTGCTTCATCATTTTTTTGAATCTCAACATGTTGTTTTGTTGTTTCCTACAATGTATGATATTAGACAAGTAACAAATTATTAATTCAAATGACTACAAATTTGTTGTGTATACATACCAGTTGAGATTCTTCATTTACAATTGAAATTGATGGTGGCACTTTATGAATTTGTACAGTTTGATCCAATGGAGCCATTTCACAAAGTGCAAGAGGTTGGCTCACAAGTGGAAGGGTAGTAATCATTTCTGGCAGGTCTTTTTCTTTCTGACTTTTAGCATTTAGATTATTTGATATATCTCTTATAGTCATTAGTAAGTTTGCATCCCTGCCGTCTATGCTCATGTCACTGCCAGATTCCTATTGATGTTCCCTAAACAAAATGAGAAAAAAATGAGAATAAGAAAAAATACAATTGTTACTTATTTAGAATGTAAGCAATTTTCAACATTATAAAGCAGTAAATAATGATGTTCAGTATGTTGTTGTTCAATATGTTGTTCTTCAACATATGCTTGGTCACTGGTAATCATATCTTCTCTATTCTGATCATCATTGTCATTCTGATGAGTATGATCATTTCCTTGATTTTCATTTTGATTCTAATAAACAAATATAAATGAACATAAAATTAAAAAATAATGTATTGTTAAACGATCGTGTATATAAAAGTAAACGATCATGTAACTTTGATAAATGATCATGTATATAATGTATTCTGAAAACAAATTTTACTTGGACCAATCTCTCGAGCATCTGCTTCATTTCAGACTGCTCCAATGACTGCTTTCTGATTGCGTCATCCATCCTACAGACTATAAAAGTCAGTGTGGATAAATCCTTACGAACTTCTTTTATTTCCTTCTTCAGTTTCTTGTAGGATTTTGAAGGACTTTGTTGTTCTTTGTCATTAGACTTCTTTGATCTGAAACATTTCTTGTTGGTGATTGGATGCATTTCAGACTGGTCAGCCACTGTTTGACTTTGTTCCCTTTATGGTGACAGTTGTGGAGATGAGTCTGATTGCTCCAATGATTTGTTGTTCATTGCATGATCAAGAGTATTGGTATCATTGTTGTTAATATCTTGAATGGATTCATCGTCCTCCATTTGCATGTCATCATTCCCTCGAATTTGACGCTCCATGAAAGCCTTCTCTTGGGTTGATAGCTTCAGTTTAGGTTTAACAATAGTCTGTAATGTAATCGTATTAAACGATCGTGTAATTGTATTAAACGATCGCTGACAAGTTTTACTTATATTTTTGTTGTCGAATATGTTCTTCTGCAACATTTTGTAAGATGGAGCTTGTGTACAATTCCTGAACAAAGGTTTGAGAAGCGACTGGAAAGGAGTGCAACTAAGGACGAAGGACTCATGAAATGGAATATGAACCTGTCTCTACCAAGGGAAATGTCTACTAGATGCGTAAATCAGATCGTGTCTCAATATCCTAGGGATTAATCTCTTACTGTTTCTTGTGGCCAGGTGCTCACTTGCAGTTGAGAGTACTTCATAAGCCTACACCTACAACATTTAAACAAATATGTTAAATTTTGATGTTCAATTTACATTTAATTAAAGTGTATAAACAAATAAAAATCACCTGAAAAGCAAGCAAGTAGCCTTTGATGTTGTAGTATGCCACTGCTTTGGAACTTGTAGTCTTCTTTAGCTCGTATGCTTCTTTTTTCCCTTGTAGGCTTGTCTTTAAATTGTTGAGCAGACGAGTGTAGAAGAAAGTTGACCAATCGAAGCTATTAAATGCTTCTTCATCATCAACTCTTCCCAAAATATCCATGTCAAATTGTGTTTTCTTATCCTTCCTGACCATCACAGTTTCTATAAAGACAGCCAAGGCGACCTTCAAAGCATCGTCATCATTTGTAGACTCAAAATTCTTAAAAATTTCCTTAATTTCCAAACATGTTATTAGTTTCTTATTTTTGATCTGAATAGGAGGCTTTGTAGGCGCTTGTTATCGCAATCTTTCTCCAATGTTGTGTTTGTTGGCCACAATCTAGTTATGATGTTGAATTCCTTTTGGGTGAAACGGACGTTCTTCCCCAAAACTGAGAAACAGATTCCATCTGCGTTACCGTCTTCAGGCATCTGCCTCAGCAAGAAATAATGGATTAACTGGCCATTGAAGACCATGCTGGCATTCAGCAATGGACCAAAAATTGTTTTGTCGAACATTTGCAGTTGTTCCTTGGTCAGTTTATCCTTAATAAGACTGTCGATCTTGTGCACTTGGCATGAGACGGTGGCAGGAAAATACTTGTCGCTAGGTACAACCATCCTGAAAATATAGTTAATAGACAAGTAATAAATTTAATAATCTGGAGAAATAGTTTAAACGAATTCGAAACCCTAAATGCTTGACAATAAAAATTTAAGAACAGAACGATATTTTTTCAAAACAGAAGTCAAAACGTTTGAAATATAAAGAAAGGAAAAGTGTAAAGTTATAGTAGGAAAAGTTCAGGAAAATACCTTTTGACGTTGAAGAAAAAAATGGACTGAGAAAAAAATGGTCTAAGAGAAAAATGGACTGAGTGATCAGTGCGGTTGTGTATTGCGAAGTGATGGAAAATGAAGAAGGCGGAACGTATATATTGGTTGTTTTTACCAAAGAGGCAATATTGTAAATTCGTGTACTTTTTTTAAAATGCTGAATCGCGGTTGTAAATTCGCGGTTGTGTTTCGTTGTTTTAAACGATCGTTTAAAACTAAAACGATCGTTTAGTTATTTTAAACGATCGTTTAGTTAAGATAAACGATCGTTTAGTTTTTTATAACCGATCGTTTAGTTGTTTTCAAACAAACGATCGTTTTGGTTGTTTTAAACGATTGTTTGGTTATTTTTAAACGATCATGTAACTATTTCAAAAAGATCTTTTAAATATGTATATACGATCATGAAAGCAGCTGTATAGCAAATAATTAAAAAATATATAAATTAAAGAATTACAAACTGAACGAACAGTCGTGTGAAATATAAAAAACGATCATTTAATAAAATTAAACGATCGTTTAGTTATTTTAAATGATCGTTTAGTTACGTTAAACGATCGTTTAGTTACGTTAAACGATCATTTAGTTACGTTAAACAATCGTTTAGTTTCGTTAAACGATCATTGATTTTTTTTTAACTGATCGTTTAGTTGTTTTCAAACGATCGTTTGGTTGTTTTTACACAATGATTTGGTTGTTTTTAAACAATTGTTTAGTTATTTTTAAACGATCGTTTAGTTATTTTTAAACGATCGTGAAACCAGTTTTTTTTGTTCCTAAATGAATAAGCCAGTTGTTATTTTCGTCTTCTTTATCTATCTGGAAGCACATAAAGTAAGAATGTTGGGACACATCATTAAGAAAACACATCATTAACAAACATTCATTAATTAGTGTAATAATTCGTACATTGTAGAGAAATTTCTAATCTTGTATGCTCGACTTCTCGGTATATGAAATTGGATTGGTACACGTTAATCTGTTGTGACCTATTTGTTTACACCGACCACACTTAATGCAATTTAGGAGCTTCACCAAAACTTGAAATCCTTTTTTTCTTCGGTCGACCAACTCTTTTGACTACTTTCGGAGGTAAAACAGTCATATGTACATAGTCTTCGCTTGTCTTCCAATCTGACTGATTTCCAACTAGGTAGACGGCCTCCGCATATGCAGTCAACAAACATTCATTAGTGTAATAATTAGCACATAAACTATCAACATTTATATTGCGATCCCGTGCTGCAGCAATGACATGTGAGCATGGTAGTTGCTCAGCTTGAAACTCCTTGCAAGTGCATTCTTTAATCTGAAGATTTACGACCTCTTCCTTATCTAAATTTTTGACATGTGACCTTCATTGTCAAAGCTCGTTCTTGTTTCTTTTGAATAATTAACTCTGCCCATTTGGTTAATGTAGACGTCACTTTGATGCCTTCTTCTCGAGCTCCCAAAACCAACGTTGTAGCAAAGCTCGAACATGTTCAAGAAATGAAGCAATAGGCAAATCTCTAGGTTCTTTCAGTATAGAATTCATGGACTCTGCTATATTTGTTGTCATCCAGTTATATCGTCTTCCTGGGCAGTGAACATGAGACCACCGTGCTATTCCAACATCATTTAAATATTTCCCTTAACCATTAGGAAATGTAAGAAGATGTCTCCATGCTTCTAGAAACGTTGATTCACGATATGTTCTTGATACATTGTAAAACAAAGTAACAACCGTGTCATTCTTATATTTATCATGCAAATTTTGAGTCAAATGTTGGACACAAAGGTCGTGGAATGCAAAGGGGAAAACTGATGAAATACCCTTGGAAAAGCATGTTTTTCGATCAGTCACGAAGCCTAGATTAGACACCTCCGCTATTGCACCTTTCAATTTTTCTAAGAACCACTGTATTGAGTCATCTGTTTCTTTATCAACTACTCCAAAGGCTAGAGGATAAATCGGATTGTTACCATATAAGCAAACTGCCACTATCAACTAACCCCGATATTTTTTTTAAGAAATGTTCCATCCATGACTATGACCGGTCTAATGCAATTTAAGAATCCTCTGACACATGGACCAACAACCATAAAAAAATATTTAAAGAAACGATCATCTTCGAGTTCCATGTGAAATATTGTACCTAGAATTGTAAATTTGAGTGCTTCACCATATCTATGCAAAAGATTATATGACTCTTCAGGAGACCCTCGCACTCGTTCATATGTATTTTCTCTGGCACGCCAGGCTTTTTCATAACTCATATTTATGCCATAGTCTTGCCTCATGTCTTCTATGATATCACGTGGTTTGTATAGGCGACCGACTCCCTTGAATTTGGACTTTATTAATTCTCCAACAACCTAAGATTTTGCTTGCCTATGGTCACGATTCAAAAACTTAAGAGAACATGAATGAACTTTGACATACTTTTTAATCTTGAATATATTTGAATCCTTCAGTCTAACCACTCGCTATCTCCAACCACACTTGTTGTCGATACATATAACAAAAAGAATCTTTTGTAGACTTTTTTACTACAAACTGAATTTTTTTTTCATTGCCAACACACTTAATCTCATTGACAAATCTCTCTTGCAAAAAAATATTTGTCCTACATCTAATTCCTCACTTGTAGAGCTTTCTTTGGACCAACCACTTCCTTTTGTCTTCAACTTCCGACTAGAGGAGCTGTAGTCAACTTTACCTTTTCCTTTGCAATCTTTTGTAGGAGCATCTCTTTGTTGTGGGATGTCAAACAATTCATTGTTCATCTCAACTAACTCCCATGTAAAAGTATCATCTTTTGAATGATATGACTCATATGATTCCCATATAGCCAAATTGTTCCCTATCATATTGTCACACAAGCCAACCTGAACTTCACCAATATCAACTTCATTGTCATGTAATGTATCCATTCCAATTGGAGGATGAGGGTTTAAATTTTGAACTTGGTTACTCCCAGATACTGAATTGTAATCTTTGTTTAACATTTTCTTGCTTCGATTGCTTGTAGGCTCAAATGATAGGTATAGGGGGACCTCCAATGGATTTTCACTAAGAATATAAAACTTCAAATCATGGTCATTGCTTAACTCAAATGGAGGAGCTTCCTTTTCCCCTTTTATCTCACATATACATCTTATCTTTATGTCGAACTTTGTAGGGTCAACTTCTGCAAGGTTATATAATTCATCCTGTAAATCTTTGTGTGTTATTTCTTTACTGACAACGATGTCTTTTAACACTCCTCCTTCATATTTTTTTTCGTCTCTCATCCCATGCACCACCGTAACGCACGAAAATACGAACATGTGCCATCCTTAAACTACCTTAAGTTTTTTAGTTCCTGCAAAAATTGATTTGAACTTAAGAACCTACGAGATGTGTGCGAGATGTAAAGAAATAACAAAAATAACTACGATATATGTGGGAGATACGCGTGAGATAAAGCATGAGGGTCTAAGAGACTTACTAAACATGCAAAGAATAGCTCTAAATGGATTAGAAGGTGTACAAATTTGATTTTGAAATAAATAGTGAAAGTTTGGAATGTGCGAGATGCGTACGAGATACGTGTGAGATAAAGCATGATGGCCTAAGAGACTGACTAAACATGCAAAGAATAGCTCTAAATGGATTAGGAGGTGTACCAATTTGATTTTGAAATAAATAGTGAAAGTTTGGAATGTGTGAGATGCGTGCGAGATGCGTGCGAGATACGTGCGAGATAAAGCATGATGGCCTAAGAGACTTACGAAACATGCAAAGAATAGCTCTAAATGGGTGAGGAGGTGTACCAATTTCATTTAGAAATAAATAGTGAAAGTTTCGAACGTGCGAGATACGTGCGAGATAAAAAAAAAACCTCTATTCCTTCTGTTCCTATTGCTTACTTCTCCTCTATTTGATCAAACTAAATCCTCTAGTTCAATTCATTTTTCACTACCCATTGAACTTTCTAAGAACCAAAACTAAACTTTGACTAAACTAATTTACAGCAAATAAGTCCATTCCAAAAACCAGACATCTACGGATGAAACTAGCAACAAATACCTCAACCAAACATTTACAGCAAATAAATTGAAAATGGGTTAGAGATGAAACTCACCGAAATAAGAAAAAACGCTCGAAGTTGATTGAATGGTTCGAAGAGGAGCAACGAAATGCACTGGACGACCGACGAAGGGCAAGCGACGAATGGCCGGAGTAGCTTCAGGTGTTCTACGCAAAAGAAAAGAGAAGAGAAATCGATCGTGGAGAGAAGGGAAAGCGAACGTGGAAGAGGGAAAGGAAAAGAGAAAGAGAAATTTAATGAAGGGCATTTTTGTCCATTCACACCTAAATTTTCCTAAAACTCTTCATTTTGAAAAGTTATCCCAAAAGTCATTTAACCCTCCTTTTTAACCTATTTTTGGCAATTTCCCCTCATACTTCAATTTGAAGATCTAGTAGAAGAATCTCTTACTTGGAGATTAGCTTAAACAACAGAAATACAATTCTGACAGCAAAGTCAAGCTTTCCAAGAAAATCTTAAACGGTAAGGATAGATACTAAGATGATAACTTATTTTGCAGTTAATTTAGGATCCAAAAATATAGTTAATTCAACTTACCCAAAGGATAAACGCGTTGAAACAAATTATGCGTTGAGACATCCAGCTAATGCGGAGGGATGGAAGCACTTTGATTGTGAATTTTCTGATTTTGCTTCTAATCCATGGAACATGTGTTTAGGGTTAGCTTCAGATGGGTTTAATCCATTTGGTCATATGAGTATCTCGTACAGTATGTGGTCTGTTGTGTTACTTCCTTACAATTTGCCACCATGGAAATGCATGAAAGAGATAAATTCACTGCTCATACCCGGTCCTAGATCTCCTGGTAGGGAAATTGATGTGTATCTCCAACCATTGATTGAGAAACTGAAAGAGTTATGGAATTTTAGGATGCATTCATATGACTCTTTTACAGGTCAGTTCTTGAGCTACATGCACCCTTGCTATGGACAATTAATGACTTCCCGACGTATGGTGACCTATCAGGGTAGAGTACAAATGAATGTTAGGCATGTCTCATATGCATGGGTGATAGATCATCGTTTGGGATACGAGGTAAAATATCCTTCATGGGACATCAACGCTATCTTTCAGAGAACCACGTGTGGCGTAGAAGTAGGCTACATGATGGAAAGGTAGAGCGTAGGGCTAGGGCTCCTCAAGTGGTGATGAATGTGCATGAAATATTAGAATATCTAGATCAGGTTGAGTTTCCAATTATGAGTAAACATCATTTAATAAAGGATAAAATAAGAAAGAGAGCTCTTAATTGGACAAAGAGAAACATTTTTTCGAACTTCTTTACTGGTCAAGATTACTGTTACGTCACAAACTTGACGTAATATAAATCGAGAAGAATGTTTGTGATAATTTAGCTGGTACGTTGTTGAATATCGAAGGGAAAACCAAAGATATCACAAATGCTCGATTGGACCTATAAAATCTGAAGATAAGAAAGGATTTACACCTTATAGAAGTTAGTAATCGATTAGTCAAGCCACATGCGAGCTACATGTTAACTAGTAGCAAACAAGTTGAGTTTTGAAAGTTCTTGATGGATTTGTTTTCAATATATCGCAATGTGTGAAGAAAGAAAGGGGAAAATATTAGGTCTCAAAAAGCACAATTGTGGTGTTTTATTACATCGACTGCTTTCTATTGGTATTCGAGCATTCTTACTCAGAAACGTGCACACTGCTATTACTAAACTATGTAATTTTTTTCGTGACTTGTGCGCCATAACGATAAGAGTAAGTGATTTGGATAGATTGCAAGCAGACATCATAATCATACTATAAAGTTGGAAATAATATTTCCATCTACCTTCTTTTGCGTTATGGTACAACCTTTCCGTTCACTTATCATATGAAATCAAGGTTACTGGTCCGATTTATTATAGTTGGGTGTATCCATTGAAATAAGTCTACATACTTTGAAATAGTATGTTTGAAATAAAGCACGTCTCGAGGGGTCTATTACAGATGAACAAAATGATGAACGAATCGAGCACCTTTTCTTTGCGTTACTTAAATGGTATAAAGACTCGATTTACAAGAGATGAACAAAATGATGATACCATTCTAGAGGACGAGGTGATTGGTGAGTTTAAAATATTTAAGTAGAAAGTACGACCATTAGGTGCGTCAAGTCTTTGTACTCTATCACAGGAAGAGAAGTGCCTCTTCCATTGGTACATCCACAATAATGTAGACGAAATATCGGAGTATCACAAGTAAGCATTTTTTATCTTTATATTTATTTGGTATAATTGTTGAGTATTTATTATACATTGATTTTACACAAATTAAACTTATAATCATCCTCGTCAGGAATTAAGGCTAATATGTCGACAAGCTCAAAATGCTACTGATTTATACAAAAAACATAAACGGGGATTCTCTTAATGGTTTCGAGCATAGGTATATAGTAATTTTTCGTATGACATGTATGCACTAACGTACTTATGCATCTAAATGTGTATAATCACTGTCACATTGATTTCAGGTTATAGAATTGCGTGAGTTTAAAAAATCTATCTCACGATTTGTTTTTATTTGCAACGAAACCATCATTTAATGTTTGTTGTTATAATGGATATATTATGGGTGATCTGAGATTTCATACGTCAGAACGTGATTACCAGCGCACTACGTAAAACAGTGGAGTGATGGTAATTGGTGAAAACGATGCAAGTGGAAGTAAAGACAATAATTTCTACGGTATTCTAGATGAAGTGTTGCACGTTCAATATCCGATGGAAAAAAGTGTTTGGCTATTTAAGTGTCGGTGGTATGACACAGACGTCAACAAAAGTCAAAGAACACATGAGGAATTAAGACACAAAGCTATCAACATGTCTCGTTTTTGGTTCACTGAGGAACCTGTAATTCTTGTGATGATTACTTTACCTAGATGACCTAAAAAATGGTAGTAATTGGAAAGTTGTGCAAGTCGTCCAGAATAAACATATATAAGACGTGCCAAAAGTGGACGATGTTGAGAATAAGCAACTAAATGTACTAGAAATCATCGTCGACCATCGAGTGGATAAACACATCGATGATGACATTCTTTGCAGGACTGACATTGATCCCACAATCGTTGAAGGTCGATTGTGCATCATGACACTGACGACTTCATAGAGGATGAGGATGAACACTTGTCACATGAAAGTGGAACAAGCGACGAAAAATGATAGTGACGAACCACATACCCATATATTTATTTAGTTTATATTTCGATTTTGATGATGTGTTTCGTATTTGTTTATTGAATGTTTGTTTTCTATGTCTACAGGTACTATGTCATCATTCTCGAGCAGTTTTGACGAGACAAATGTGATGTTCCTCGAGTTTATCGAGGATCTAGATAACCCTACAAGAGGGTCGTCATCGGTGGGTGACAATTCAGGTGAGTCTAATAATGGTATACATTTTAACTTGCGATTATTTGAACTTTTTTCTCACATGAACTTGTTTTTATAATTTATTCAGTAGGTACTTCTCAACCATCTATGACTCTGACTACTAGAATACGTGTGTAGTCTCGACTCCTAGAGTTAGGGCACTACGTTGCAACCAATAGGAAGATTCTGATGTCGAATGTGCAACACACTGTTAGCTAGGTGATAGGCGTGTGTATGCGAAAGACATTTCCAGTCCGCTACCTTAAGTGAGTGAATGTAGGCAGAGAATACATCGAGGTCGTCAAGGGCAACCTATAAGTAAGTCCCCTGCACATTTCTATTTTCATTTGAAACATATTTAAGTTAACTAAGCTAATGTTTTGTTTTTTGTGATATGTAGGAGTTTTTCGTACTTGATTTCAATGATCAAGAAATGAATAGGTTCGCTGAGCGTTAAATGCTCAGTACTTTTAAAGAGTTTCGGGACGACTGTCACAGGACTTCAAAAAGTACAGCGACCCTTAGGAGGCACGTGTCGACCAACCACACATATTGGTGGAATGTAATGAGGACAGACACTACCTCTGTGATCATTACATGGGTTGTGCATTCCAGGTGAGCAACTAAATGCTTTATAATGGTTAATTATAATTTCAACTTTTAATATGTATAATAAATGAACAATATAATTGTTTTCATGCAGGAGCAATCACAGACCAACAAGGGTGCTAGACAGAAGTAGCCTTACAATCATAGCAGCGGGTCAAAGTCATTTGTACAACGATAGCACAAGCTCGCTGGACAAAAAGGAGAGTCGGTCGACCATGTGGAGTTGTTCCAGCAAACACACGTTCGTGATGTGATGTTCGTGTCGCAGGTCGTAGAGGATGCACATGTAAGTTATCTAAGCAACACTTCTATCTATTGACTTAGTTGTTGAATGTTTCATCGTTTTTCAATTGGTATCAGAGCAGGTTTTGCAATGAATTTTGTTCATGAAGGAACATCCACGACTAGACCTACTATGCTTGATGGAGCAAACTATGGCTATTGAAAAGTAAGGATGATTCCTTGTCTCAAGTCCATGGATAGCAAATGTTGGAAATCAGTACTGACTGGATGGGGGTCGCCCTCCATTAAAGATGCTAGAAAAACTACTCTAAAACCTGAGATCACTTGGACAAAGGAAGAAGATAAAGAATCTTTCAAAAACTCGAGGGCTCTAAATGCACTTTTTAATGGTGTGGATCAGAATGTTTTCAAACTCATCAATACATGCTAAGGAAGCCTAGAATATTCTAGAGGTTGCTTATAAAGGAACCACTAAAGTTAAAGTATTAAAACTTCAGATCCTAACTTTACGTTTTGAAGCACTCAAGATGAACGATGATAAAACTATAGCAAAATTCAATGTTTAGGTGTTGGATCTGGCAAATGAAACTTTTGCCCTTGGTGAGAAAATTACTGAATCCAAGATAGTACAAAAAGTCCTAAGGTCTCTCCTTTCCAGGTTTAGCATGAAAGTGATGGCTATTGAGGAAGCTAATGACATAACCACTATGAAGTTAGATGAGTTGTTTGGATCGTTATGCACGTTCAAATTTTCCTTTGAAGATCAAGAACAGAAAAAGAAGAATGGAACCGCATCCAAAGTATATGTGAGGACAACTCTAAACAAAGTCTGAAAGCTCCTAAAAATAAAAATCTTACTCAAGCAGTTGCATTATTGTTGAGACGGTTTACCAAATTCAAGAATAAGTTTTACAAGAAGGCTGAAGGATATGGTTCATGACTAACCGTAATGGTGCTAGTTCAAACTCTTTTAGTTTAAGCTTAGCAAAAATGGATTTAACCTCCAGAAGGCGGGATCAAGACCGAAGCACAACATACAAGGATAAATCAGATAAGTCTGTGAGGTGTCATGAATGTAAGGGATATAGACACTTCCAACCAGAATGTCCTACCTACTTGAAGAGAAAGAAGAAGATTCTCAACATCACTCTATCAGATGAAGACAAGTCGTCAAACATTGAGAGTGGAGACCACAACAGAGCGTTAATTAGTTATGAAACTGAAGGACACTAGGAACTATGAAATAATAATGAATTACTACTTCAAGCAGTCATAGAGCCAAATTTGTCTAAAAAGTTAGAGAGAGAATGTGTAGAAAAAGATTAGATACTGTCACCTTTACCCTCTACAAACTTTGAAGAATTGTTGTACTTATGGAAAGAAGATAGAAAATTACTAGAAAAACATCGAGAAAGATTTCTAACACTATTTAACGACAATCATCGATTGATAACCATTATAATTGACCTCAAGGGTGAACTCAAAAAAGTTCAAGAAGAATATGATAACCTCATGAAATCAGTTTGACTATTAATTCTAGGGACTCAGAGTCTCGAAGATGTCTTAAGTATGGGAAAGCAGAGAAGCAACCAATGTTTGTTTGAGCATCTAAAGGGAAGACTCCAATGTTTGTTTGAGCCACAGATCAAAAGTATCTAGAGGATGTGGGAAAATCGTCGAACTATCGAATTCAAAAGACAACCAGTTGGCCAGCACGAAAGAGAGTATGTCACTACTATGGAAAAGTTGAACACATCAAACCTCAGTGCTATAAACTACATCGAAGAAGTTCATCACCTCGACAAGATACAAAGAGAACTTGTGGTGATCAAACTCCAAAGAAATTTGTGTGGAGAGTTAAAGGAAGTGTTAAGTGCTGCATCGCTTTTACGACAGTTCTCGCTACCTACTTCGATGACTGGTATTTCGATAGCAGGTGCTTGAGACATATGATAGGTAACTTGCTTTTGTTCACTGACTTAATTGAGTGAAAGACGGGTTGAGTAACTTTCGAAGATGGAGTCAAAGGCAATGTGATCAGAAAAGGCAACATCGATCTATCTGAGGCCTCGAAGCTCAAGAATGTAAAATTTGGTTGAAAGGTTATCCGCATTAACCAATTGTATGACCAGGGATATTCAGTAAAGTTCTCCAAAGAAAAATGTGAAGTTATGGATGGTGAACATCAAATGATTATGTTAGGAACCAGATTGGTAGATAATTATTATCATGGGGACAAACTAAGTAAGGAACTCAAATGCAACTTAGCTCGCTATGTTGAAACAATGTTGTGGCTTAAACGACTCGATCATGTTAGCATGTCCAAGATACATAAGACATAAAAGGCAGAGGTTATGGTTGGATTATCCACGTTGAAAAAGTACGACGAGTTATTCTGCTCAAAGTGCACTACAGGAAAATAGATAAAAACTTTACAAAAAGTGAACGATCAGGGGTCTTCAAAACATGTTTTGGAGTTATTGCATTTAGATTTGATGGGACCCATGCAAGTAGATAGCCTTGGAGGAAAACGGTACATGCTTGTGATTGTGGACGACTACTCTCGATACATGTGGGTGCGGTTTATCAAAGACAAGTCAGAATCCTTTAAGACGTTTTGAACATTGTGCTTACAACTTCAACGAGAAAAGGACCAAAATGTGTGTAGAATCAAAATTGGTCATGAGAATGAATTTGAAAACCAATACTACACTAACTTTTGTCAATCAGAAGGACTATTTCATGAGTTCTCGGCTTCTATGACACCACAGCAAAATGGTGTAGTTGAAAGGAAGAATTGGACACTTCAAGAGATGGAAAGTGTTATGATCCATGCAAAGTCTCTACCTATCCATTTTTGGGCAGAAGTTGTTAATATGGCATGTCATATACACAATCGTATTGCTCTCTGCCTTGGGACTACAGTAACGAACTACCAGCTGTGGAAGGGAAGAAAACCAAACATTAAATACTTTCATGTGTTTGGTTCCAAGTGCTACATTTTATATGATATAGAGTATCATCAGAAATGGGATTCTAAATCAGATGAAGGTATTTTTCTTGGTTACTCTATTCACAATAAGGCATATAGAGTATACAACAAAAGAACACGGACTATGATAAAATCATCAATATTCATATTCACAATACTGAGAATCCTACTTCACAATGCGTATATGATGATGAAGTGGTATTATGTTCAGAAGGTTCTGGAAACAGTTCAAAAACATCTACAAGTGATAAATCTGATAAAGTACAAGGCTCTCCAGACATGAATCCTATTGATATGTCAGATCAGACACATGACACACATTCTCCTACTTCAGAGAGATGTTTTCCTGTAGACCCTTCTGAAGCTGCGATAAACAATGTTGAAAATGCTAAATTGTTGGCACCTTCAGCACATGTGAAGAAAAATCACCCAGTGAGCAATGTGATTGGTGAAACTGATGGAGGAATTATGATGAGGAAGAAAACCATACCAGATTATGCAAAGATGATAGTTAATGTGTGTTTTATGTCAACAACTAAACCTAGTAACGTTCGAGAAGCTCTGTAGTACAATCAGTGGATTAAGGCTATGCAAGAGGAACTTCATCAATTTGAAAGGAATCAAGTCTAGGAACTTACTCCGCATCTTAACAATGTTAATGTCATTGGGACAAAGTGCATCTTTAAGGACAAGACTAACGAGAAAGGGAATGTTACTCGAAATAAAGCACGGTTGGTAGCTCAAAGGTATTCTCAGATTGAAGGAGTTGACTTTGGTGAAACCTTCACCCCAGTAGCACGATTGGAATCTATTCGGTTGTTATTGGGTCTTGCATGCTTCCATTGAATTACCATTTATCAAATGGATGTGAAAAGCGCATTCCTCAATGGGTTTATTACAGAAGAAGTCTATGTTTCACAACCTAAAGGCTTTGAAGATCTTGTATATCCAGATTATGTATATAAACTGAAGAAGGCCTTGTATTGTCTCAAACAAGCTCTCGTGCCTGATATGACCGCCTATCTGTTAAATAAGGTTTGGATAAGACAATGTTCATTAAGAAGCAACATGATGAGTTTCTAGTGGGGCAAGTATATATGGATGACATTGTGTTTGGTGGATATCCAGATTCTTTGATCTTTACCTTCATTGACCATATAAAGATTGAGTTCGAGATGAGTATGGTGGGTAATTATCATTTTTTCTAGGATTTCAGATTCAGCAGCATGAAACAGGTATATTTATTTCACAAGAAAAATATGCACGAAATTTGATTAAAAAGTATAATCTTGAAGATGCCAAGGTGAAGCGTACCCCTGCTGCCACACAAATTAAAGTTTCTACAGATGAGAATGGAAAGAAAGTGGATGAAAGCCTCTATCGCATTATTATTGGTAGTCTATTGTATCTCACTGCAAGTCACCCAGATATAGCCTATGTCGTTGGAGTTTGTGCTCACTATTAAGCTGATCCTAGGGAATCTCATATGCGATGTGCCAAACGAATCTTAAAGTATATTTTAAGCATAGTTGATTTTGAAATTTGGTATTCTTTTGATCATTACATCAGTGCTAGTTGGTTACTGTGATGTTGATTGGGTCGGGTGTGTTGACGAAAGGAAGGGTACCTTAGGTGGATGCTTCTTTTTGGAAAATAATTTAATATCGCGGTTTAGTAAGAAACAAAACTATATCTCTCTCTCTACTGCTGAAGAAGAGTATATAGCGACAGATAGCAGCTGTACTTAATTATTATGGATGAAACAAATGCTGACCGAGTATGACATTCTTCAAGATATTATAATCTTATATTGTTATAATATGAGTCCAATTAACATCTCTAAAAATCCAGTTCAACACAGTAAGACGAAACATATCGAAATTAAACATCGTTTTAGTAGAGAGTTGGTTGATATGAAGGTCATCTCGTTGGAACATGGACGAAGCTCTATTCAGTTGGCTGATATTCTGACTAAGCCTTTAGACGTCTCTCTGTTTGAAAATCTCCGTGTAGGGTTAGAAGTTTGTAGATTGTCAGCATAACAACTAGCTGTAGGTGGGATTGTCATTCTCAACACAGGGGGCCACATGACTGTTTTCAAAATTTATAATACTCAGGTGAAGGTGAAACGACTTCATTCAATTTTGATTCTTCCTCTCCCGTGCTCCTCCGAATATCACTCTTCGTGTAACGACCCAACTCGTTATATTAATCAAAAGTCATTACTAATTAAATGATAAATAAAATTTCTTAAATTAAAAATAGAAAATAAAAAAAAAACCTCAAATACTCATTAAAAATCATAAACAAATGTATGTAAAGATAAAATTTAATAAAATCCTAACTCGAGCCATATATAGTTTTAAAGAAAAATAAATAAAATAAAATAAAATAAAATAAATACAAAAATGCATCTCATCAATGACATAAGGCAGAAGCAAGATGATCCCTATGGCTCGCCACGGTCACTTCTTGTCATTCGCCAGTTTCCCTCTGCCCTTACCTCTACCTCTGCCTGAAAAAATAAACAACAAAGAGTAAGTATAAAAATATATTTAGTAAGGGACCCACTACTAGTCCCGCTAGGTGCCTGTTAACTTTCTATTAGAGTCTTGTAAAGTGATATCCCTAAACTGGTACGTTCCCGAACACGTGCAAATCTGTGATCCCGTAGGAACACATCTGGTCTTCAGTGAACCCAAAAGAACTCCTAGGACAAACTGGTCTTTAGTGTATCCGAAGAAAACACTAGGACAATCGGGTTGTGAGCGACCTCGTCGAATCATTCATAATCATGTTTATGTCTATGTCATACTGGACTAGTGATCCCGTCGGACTACACAATCATAAAAGGTGGTGATCCTGAGGGACACCCACACGGGTACGACTCTAATAGCTAAAGCTAACAGCACAACGATCATATCATTTCTAATCAAACAATGTCATCAAAGACATAACACAGTCGTCATCATCAATATACTACCAATAATAAACATACTAACAGCCACCGTCATCATCATCAATAATCCATATAATGACAGTCATTATCGATAGCATTAAGTTATGCATTTTAGCTATCATTAATGCATAACCATAAATACACGCGGTCTCTTAAATTCAGTTCGAAGATCTAGTAGTAGAATCTATTACCTAGAGATTAGTTAAAACCGAAATTATCCTAACAGTCATGGTCAAGCTCCAAACAGTCAAGTCCTAAACACAAGGGAACCTAATAACTAAAATTAATAAATTAGTTATCCGTCGCTTAAGGATCAAATTCCAATTATTTCAACTTACCCAAAGTTGAAGATGAACCCAAATTTATCCTTGGTTTAGGAAAATTCTACAGTACAACTCCTAATTGACCTATCATGAAAAATAATTCAATTAAGTCCATAATTAAATTATTTAGGGTCCAACTGATTCTTTCTTGGGCATTAACCAAAACCCAACTCAAACTTACAAAAAAAAAAGGTGAAAAGGCCAAAATAGGCTTGGCGTCTCAGAATTGGCTTGGCTAAGGAGAAACAGCTAGGCGGCTTGGCTAGAAAACTGGGCGGCTCGACTTGACGCAAGAAAAGGGTGGCTCGGCTCAACACGTGCGATCGGCTCTTTGCGTGCAACTTGAAGCGGACGGATGGTGCGAAGAATGGTTCATGGCTCCTCTTTTGCAAGAACACAGTTGCTCCGACGACCTGTGCAGTTTGGGCGAACGCGGATGAAAGCCGACGCGGCTAAAGAGCCTGACTTGCACTGGCTTCGAATAACAGCTGGTGGAGAGCGACAGGTACTTGGCGAATGACGCGGTGGACGTGAAACAAAACCAAGAAGGCTCGGCAGCGCTTGCGAGGTAAGGTAGAGACGATCTTCTAGATGACTGGCGTCGAGCGGCAGTGCATGACAGAGAAGGTGGTGGCGGTAGGTTGATGGAAGAAAAAAAAGATTAGGGTTTTTGGGGTTTGTTTGAAGAAGATGATGGGTTCGCTTTCCACGTTTTCCAAGGAGTCTATTTGAAGAAAAGTTAATATTAATGTAATTATTATTACTTTTCTTTTATCTTTTCCTTAATTTCATCCATATAAAACAACTCTCTCTCTCTCTTCATTTAAACGCACCAAATCTCCCTTTTAAATCAAATATTCTCCCTCTCTCTAATTAATTCACTTTTATCTTTCCCAACAAAACAAATATTTCTCCTTACAACAATATATCATTATTCCAACTTCAAAATCAATTAATTATATAAAATCCTTTATATAATTAATCCAAATTTCTCCCAAATACCAAATCACTTAACACAACCAATTCAATCATAAATTCTAACCATTAAGACAAATAGATATTTTTCAAATATCTAATAAATTCCAATCTTCATAAATAAAATAATTCAACCAATGAACAAAATAACACCCAAAATTACAAATTTTCAAAATTAAACTTAGAATAATTAAACTTAAAATTACTTACTTTGGGGTGTTACACTTCGTGCAGTTATATAATCTCCCAGGCGGTCCATGGTATTTACAAGAAACAAGATTTATCGCCCTTCTTCGACGACAATGAACCCACCTTCCAACTCTGTTCCCCTTTCTCGATCGAAAGGTCCAAGAATCAAGATGATTTTTGCCTGTAACCCTCTACGACAACTCCGACAACTTTAAGAGCTTAGTGACTTATCTTCCACTACGTCCTTTGTTCCACACTGTGATCGTTTAGTTTCAGAAAATAATGCTCCACAGGACCTGCCTCATTCAGTCCTTCCAAGTATGGAAGAGGAAGGGTCTCGCTCCTAGAAGTGCAAGTCAAAGACTCCGGTTGAACCAGTTGAACATGTGGTGGTTGACTTTGATTCTGACGATGATATTGTGCTTACGGATGTTATGCGTCGGAAGTTTGGAAAAGGGAAGGCTCTTCAGACCTATGTGGGGGAATCATCCAAGAAAAATCATCCGCCCCATGTGTCTGCTACAAAAGAAGTGTATCGATAACTTTTTAACTCTAATAAAGACATACAAGACTTAGACAGTGGTTTAAAGTCTCATTGTTGGAGTATGTATAATCGCACACAACAACAGCGTCATGTACATGAAGTCATTGATAATTTGTTCAAGGAGTTTGGCACTCAACCAGTCCATGTGGGTAGTCCCTCTTGCCGTCCTTCAGTCTCTCTAAGTTATTTTCGACCTCCTCCCCCTTTACCTGATTGGAATGTAAGGGCTTTAACTGTGCCACCTTCTGCATCTATTGATTAGAATATGGGCACCAACAATATTCCTCCACTTGTTCCAATTCATCATGGATTTCGCCTTCCGTCACAAGGGCAGCGGGTCATCTCTACTAAGGTCGATCGTCGAAAAATGCCTCCCAACATGCCTTCCATCTGTATTGATGAGATCTCTTTTCACTCTGAGGAGTGTGTGTTTCACTGGAAATATGTGATGAAGCAAAGGATAACTGATGAGTCGATTGTTTCTGATCAACTTCACTCATGTGCAGTTGTTATTGAACTTATTGCTAACGTTGGGATGATGTGCACTGTAAACAATATTGGGATTTTCTACCCAAAATTGGTCCACGAGTTTATTGTTAATCTTCCTATTGACTTCAATGAGCCCAAAACTCCTGATTTTTGGAAGGTTCATCGTGATAAGTGTATTCCAGTTTCTCCTCTTCTACTTAATCAATTCTTGAACGTGCCCCTCCTCCTAGCTCAACTGACAGTCATCCGACTTCTGAGCAACTTGCTTTGGAACTGTCTGAGGGGTTAATTAGGTTTTGGCCTACTGATGGCTAGTTTCTAGTCTCTGAACTAAGTGTGAAGTATGCAATCCTTTACAAGATAGGAATTGCAAATTGGTGCCCATCTACACATTTTGCCACCATTTCCACTACTCTTGCACAACTTGTATATTAGATTGGCACGGGTCATTCTGTGGATCTGGGGGAGTTCATTTTCTGTTGTCTCACCATCTGGACTTGCTTGCTGATGATGATGTTGCTGGACCAGCTCCTCGCACTATTTCTCTTAGCTACAAGACTTTTCAAGGAGCTCATGTATCGGACCTCCCTGCAACGTTTCGCCCTCCTTATAGGGGTGTGGGATCCTCAGGGGCAGAGTTACCTGTTCTAGATGATGGCCTGCATCTTCTTCGGGATTTGGCTCTTCGTGTGATGCAATTGCTCTCCGACGAGTCACAGGTACTAACTGTGTCTGTCATGAAACTATAGGGTGCCATCTCAACATTGAGGTGCACGGCGGTGGATTCTGTTCTACATGCTATTCAGGCTGGGCTGGCTGCCTCTCAGGACTCTGTCAATCCGTGATCTTTCTTTGTTCCCATGCAAATGGGGAGAAGAATGTTGTGATTGCCTAGCTTTGGGTGTTTTGTGTAACTATATCAGTTTGTATGATTATTTCCTAACTTTTTCTGCTACTATTTTTGTGCTCCAATTTTTGTACGTCTCTCTACCACCTGAATATTCTATGATGAATGATGCATTTGGTAATAAAAAATGAATTGGTGGTTTCATTAGTGTGTCTGATGGCTAACGACTGTACAGTTGTTTATGTGGATTGGATGTCTATTTAGTTGTTGTGATCTGTTACTTATGCATAGTTTCTTATGTGGAATAGTTATTTATTTAGCTGTTGTGATCTGTTACTTATGCACAGTTGCTTATGTTGAATCGGGTGTTTATTTAGCAGTTGTGATATGTTGCTTATGTACGATTACGTATGTGGAATAAGTGTTTATTTTGCTACTGTGATTTGTTGCATGTTGTAACAAATACCTCCTGGTCCCAATGGAGAGTTTATTAGGATTATGTAGGCCCATAGTATTTATTGTTTATGTATACTGAAGATGTCGCACATGCAGTTTAGGTAGCAGACCGTGGCTGATAACAACTTACGTAAAAATGAGATTCATATCTTGATTATTCAGGTATTTACGGGATATCAGTTGTTGAGATTTACAGCGCATGTGTTGCGAAAAACAGAATATATAAGGATGGTCGAATTTCTGCAAAAAGGTTGGTTGTTGTAGATATCATCCTGTAACACAGGTGAAGGCAAAAGTACAATGTTACACGTAAGTGTATCTGGAATGATTAAAACCATGAAATGCTGTTGAAATTGTTTCTGGAATATGTGAAACTCTCAATCCATATGAAGATTGTGTACAGCAAGGCCAAATGTACAGAACCCTAATCGGATGATTGATGAGATAATGGATCAAGGGGGAGATCTTCATCATTAACTTACTTAATCAAGAATTGGTGATTAAGGGGGAGGTTTTGGTTTGAATTAAAACAATCATAGACTTAATTGTACCCAGTCTGTGTGCAATAACAAGAGTAGTTCTTTATAGAGTGAGGATCATTTGTAAACTCTGTACAGCTAATAATAAGTGATTGCTTGTGATGTATATCTATTAGTAATAAAATCTCCTATCACGGGTCAAGTACCCCTCAGACATAGATGCAGCGTCATCGAACTGGGTTAACAAACTCTGTGTTTACACTGTATCTACTATATCCGCTTATTGTTGAACCTATTATAGTTGATCGTGCATGTCACCTATCTATCGACTTAGTTGTTGACTGTTTCATTGTTTTTCATAAAGATTTTAGAGTAGGGGTTTAGACCATAGAGTCATTCTTCAGATTCTCAAATGCAGCTCTCATCTCCTTTCCTATGTTTATAAATTCTAAATCAAAACGACAAATTGTTAGCTTATATGGAATAATTGAAAATTTTAAATGCGTACTTCAAAAATAATATTACCTTCATTAATTTCATCAGCCCTGTTAATTTCTTCAGTCATGTCATCCAAAGGTTTAGATTGAATCCAATTCTGAGCATAAATGAGTGCCTCTGCAGTTTGAGGAGTTAATGAACTTCAAAAAGAATCTAACACCCGTCTTCTAGTGCTAAAGGCAGACTCAGAAGGCACAGTTGATATGGCAATACTGTAGATGTCCCTGGCTACTTGGCTAATGATCTTATATTAAGAGTTCACCTTCCACCAATTTAACAAATCTAAATATTCATCTTTTATACGATTCTCATCTGGATAACGAGCCACCTCTGTTTTAGCATCATTTAGACATGTTTTGTTACTTTATTTAAATCTATCATGAACAGCAGCACGTGCCTTACAAGATCCACTAGATGGGATAGAAGGTATTTCACTTTGACTTTGAAAGCCAAATCCTTCAATAGGCATACATGATTATGTTTGTGAATATTTTTCTTGACATTCTCATATAATAATCATCACACAATCGTCAAAATACTTCTTCAACCTTATTCGTCCATATTTTTGCACAATCTTCCTCCAAAAATTCATTAAAACAGTAATTCACATAAGCCAGCTTGTACCTAGGGTCAAGAACTATAGCAACATACAATAATAAATTGGTCTTCTCACTTATAGTTATACCCCAATGCTTGAATTTTGTCTGCATGCTTAATGTTATCTGACTCAATAATGCATTCTCATACCACGAGTATTCACGAATTATTTCTTGGATTAAACAAAGTTCGTGAAAAAAGTATTTGAAGTCACATACATAGATGTAGAAAACTTCATTGTTACCTCAGAAAAAGTCTTTGGGAACTTTACAAACACTTTTGCATTATCCCAATCTTCAGTAGTAGGAATATCATCCTTTAGCAAATAACTAGGGTCATGCTCTTCTAATCTTTCAAACATCTTTTGAGCTCCATCTAATATAGTGAAAGTAGAATTCCATCGTGTTTGAACATCCATCATTAGATAATTTTTTGTTGACATCTTACTTCTTTAGAAAAATCTTTAAATATTTGTAATCTAGCAAGAGATGACCTAACATACTTCAAAACATTTCTGATTCGAATGATAGACACATGCAAATCTTTTAAGGCATTAGTAACAATTAAATTAAGAATATAGGCACAACATCTAATGTGAATAATTTCACCATCCAACACCAACCCATTTCTGCCTCTAAACTTTTTAAGCAAGTAGGCAATGACTATATCATTTGAACTCAAATTATTAACTGTTACAGTAAAGAGTCTATCAATACCCCAACCTTCTAAGCACTTTTCAATGACTCTACCTATTGTATCTCCTTTATGATTAGTTATTTGACAAAAGTTCAAAATTCTTTTGTACAAGATCCAATCATCGTCAATGAAATGAGCCGTTATAACCATATAATTAATATTTTGCACAGAAGTCCATGTATCTGTTAAACAACTCTTTGGCCACTTCAAGTTAATGAATTTTTTAACTTGTTTTCTCCCTCGTATACATTTGGAAACAATCCTTTGCAACGGTTACTCTTAAAGGAATCACAAACTTTGGATTTAATGCACGACAAAATTGATGAAACTCTTCACTTTCTATAAACTTAAATGACAATTCATCCAAGATAACCATACTAGCATGCATTGTTCTATAATTTTCTTGAGTGAAGGATGTAGCCATCAAACTACTTTCAAAATCTCCCATCCTTTATCATTATCTTCCAATGGATTTGCATACTTCTTACATTTCTCTAAATGTCTTTTTAGATTTGTGGTACCATTTCTTTTGGAATCACAAGCATATAAAGTCCAACAATGTTTACAAGCAGCCATAGGATATTTAGGATCACATCCTTATACTTTTATAAAATGTTTCCATACCAATGATGGTAGTTTAACTGGTTTTCTTTTTCCTAACACTGGACTAGAACAACTTTGTTTTGAAGTCTCGTCTACAAAGAATAAAGTCATCCTAATAATCATCCAACAAAATACATAGAAAAAAACACATAAATTTATACCTTAGTACACAGCCAACCAGAACTACCAAGTATAATACTCTTTTTATCAATACACACAAACATTAAAACATTAACATCTATGATCAATTGTACTCTGTTTTGAACAACTAGTAAAAAAAACATAATAAAATAAAATTCCTCAATCTTTATAATCCATGCCAAACCATCATTGTCAAATTAAAATCCAGAACAACATTAATTTATTCTACTGATGCACACAATAGCATAAAAACATCATATATTTTACCTCAAAACGCCATACAATTTACATAAAAATAGCATATAATTTACATAAAAATAGTATAAAGATAAAGTGGGAATTTATCTTTTTAGAATAGCCACACTAACTCTCCATGTACCTCTTCATCCTCACTCAAACCCCAACTTTCGTAAGCTTCCATTTTCACCAAACCGGATCTCACTCTTTTCAACACAAATTCTTGAATGAACCTCATACTTTTTACCTCATCTACTCAGATTTATGGTAATATTTACATAAAAATATTGGAAAATCGTCAAATACCTCAAAAACTTTTAACCCACGTCGGAGGCTACCTAGGAGAGGAGATTGACGGAGAATGAGAGAAAACCCACGAAGGAGAATGAAGATGAACGAAGGAGAATGACGAAGAATGAAGAGGAGATCCACCAATGGAGAATGAACGAAGGACACCTACAGATAGGCACGAATGACAGAGAACGAAGGACAGAAGGAGAATGAAAACCGAAGAGAATGCAACTTCTTTTCTTTAATTTTAAGGGGTGTAAAATTTTTAACCTAATCAGGTGAACCGCACTCGACCCAAATCAAATTAAATCACTTCAATTCGGTTTGGTACTATTGTTCTTTTAAACCGACCCGAATCGAGTCAATTCAGTTTTCTACACCCCTAATTTTGGGTACTCAATTTCTTACCCAAATTTATCCATTTACAATTTCTGATAAAGGCTTAACGTCTCATAAATGTGTAAAAAAATTATCTTTTAATTCTTTAAGCCAGTAATTCAAAGATATATTTCTTCAATTGAAAATGAGATTGTGCAAAGTCTTAATCTCATTTCAAAGAAAGAAGCAGATTGGACTTCTTTATGATGACATAAAGGACGAAAAATTAATGAAAAAATCATGATTGATTCTGAGATTTGTTTCAATTTACCCAATGCTTTTTGGGCAAGAAAAAGACATATTGTGGACCTTCCTTATGTAGATAATTTTAATGAAACCCAAATTCTTATAAAGGCCAGGCTCATTCAAATGAGCAAAGATCTTGTTGATACTTGCTTCAAAGAGATATCTGATGTCCAAAAGAAGGAACTTATAAGCCCATCAAAGAGCCCATGGTCTTGCGCAGCCTTCTATGTTAACAATCAGGCAGAAAAAAAACAAGGAATCCCTTGCCTGGTTATTAACTACAAACGACTAAATAAAGTTCTCCAATGGATTAGGTACCCCGTACCTAATCACCAAGACTTGCTTAAGTGTATTGTTAACGCAAAGATTTTTTCAAAATTTGACATGAAATCTAGATTTTGAAAAATTCAAATAAACCCAAAAGACAGATATAAAACCGCTATCAATGTTCCTTCGATCAATACGAATGGAATGTTATGCCATTCGATCTTAAGAATGCTCCATCGGAGTTTCAGAAGGTTATGACCGACATTTTCAATAAGCATCAAAACTTTACAATTGTTTACATTGATGACGTTTTGATATTTTCCAAAACCATTGATCAACATTTTAAACATTTAAATACGTTTATCAATATCATTAAAATAAATGGCTTGTAGGATTTAATATTGATCAAGGAATCATCAAACCTATTCAAAGGTCATTAGACTACGTGGATAAGTTTCCTGATGAAATTCAAGATAAACCCAACTACAGCGATTTCTTGGGCGCGTCAATTAAGTCGGATACTCTATTCAAGACCTCTGGACAATTTGTCTGTCACTTTATGATAGACTAAAGAAAAATCCAAATCATGGATGGCTGATGCATACACGAGCAGTCTAGTCAATCAAATTCCTGGGAAAAGGCATTCCATGCTTATCGCTTATGGATGAAAAAGTCAAAATGATCGTCGAAACCGATGCATCTGAAAAAGATTACGGCGGCATCCTCAAACAGGATATTAACAAAAAAGAATCGTTAGTCCATTTTCACTCCGACATATGGAATAGTGCCCAACAAAACTATTCCACCGTAAAAAAGGAAGTCCTAGCAATAGTACTATCTGTCCAAAAATTTTAGGGAGAACTTATCGACAAAGATTTTTCTTGTCATAATAGATTCAAACGCAAGTAAATTCATCTTTGAAAAAGATGTAAAGAATCTTGTTTCAAAACAACTCTTTGCAATGTGGCAAACAACTCTATCTTGTTTTGATTTTACAATTGCCTTGGGGATTAACTCTCAAGGTGTAAGCTCTGAAAAAACCCAAGTGCTTCTCAAGATATTTCAAACCATAAGCAGAGATATGTTAAACTTGCAAACTAAGTGGTGAGTATCAAGAAAGAAAATCTTGTTAAATTACAGCTGAGGGGGTTGTTTTCCGTACCACTCTTGCATTTCTCTCTAGGGTTGTAAGATAGAAAGTCTTTGATCTTCTTTTTCTTCCAAATAATTGTTAACAAAAGATGCACACATATTGATTTAGTCTTGCTTAAAAAAAATGGTCAGATGCAAATGTGCACTAAAAAACAAAATATTCCAATTACTTACATCCCAACAGATAGTTTGAGTGGAACCCAAAAGTTTTTGAGTGGAACCCAAAAGAATTAATGACTTAATTTAAACTAATTCATATATATAAATAAAGAGATTTTCAGATAAAATGTCAAACTATTTATAGAAATTGTCAAAAGATAAAACTTCCATTGTATTAATAGACTTATTTCAATGTTAAACTTCTATTACGTTTGTTTGAGATAGACAACAACTATCCAAAAGCAACAAAGCTCAAATCTAGCATCCAACTTGATGGATAACATCAAAACTTAATTGTTGTTTAAGAAATCATAGTCCTCTGCCGCATGAAGGGAATAGGAGCGATGGTGCCCGCGTTAGGAAGAACGACAGACGAAAATGCTATAAATGGTCGGAGTGGGAGTGGTAGAATCAGGAGAGATGAGGTTAAGGAAGGAAGAGAAGAGATGATAAGCTCCCAATATGCTTTAAGTTTACAAAGCTAGAGGTCCTTCTAAGATCCTTGTAAACGGACACAAATGAGACTAATTTCTCGAATGATTCCAACAAAGAGTTTAGTTAGAGGATGAATCACTCTTAGATCAAACTTAGAATCTATGATGGTCTCTCTTAGATCCTAAAATGACTCACTCCAGAATTAGATTGATCAAAGCTAATCCAATGAATCGATTGAACATCAAACCTAAGACAAGATTTGCTAGAAAAAACAATACCAAAGGGGTTGAATAAGCAAAAGCTTTTTAGTATTCATCATGTCTCTTTTCATGAGCATTACAAGCCTTTTTATAGGCCAAATGGTCATGGATAGACCAAGGAACTCAAAAGTCATTCAAATACACTTAATTGCAAATTGTAGAAATTAAGACCTAGGAACTTAAAACTTGATTGCACATCAAACGAGCAACCATTTCTCAAAACTAAAAGATAGAATTGTTTTTAAAATTGTCTTAAATATGTGCTATGTAATCCGTCCCTCATAATGGAAATGTTTGACAAACTTGACATCACGAAATCCCAAGAGATGCAAGTTTGACAGCCACCACTTCACAAATTCTGCACACTTTTTTCGTCTCCCGTGCCATCTTCCAAACTACACAACTTTTCCCGTGCCATCTTGATTTCATGCTCTTCTTGGCTTGCTGAACTAACATTATACAAAAATTTGGGTTCAAAATTCTTGATTTCTCGTTGTGCATTTTCCAGCTTTTGAACATGCAGTGTGAAAGCCTCTTGTATCTTCTTTGCCTTGCGCTTTGTGATTGGTCCTTCAGGTACATGCAATAGATTATTGATTGAATCCACATCATCCCCCCTTTCTTTAGAAGGATTTGTCCTCAAATCAAGGTCTTCATTGCCTACATCAAAAAGAGTCAAGTCAGCCACATTAAAAGTAGAACTTACATTGTACTTACCTGATAGATCTAACTTGTATGCATTGTTATTGATCCGTTCAAGTACTTGAAAAGGGCCATCGCCCCGTTGTTGAAGTTTTGACTTCCTTTGATCCAGAAACCTTTCCTTTCTTAGATGAACCCAAACTCAATCACCCGGTTTAAAAATCAATTCCTTTCTTCATTGGTTCTTATGAGTGACTAGCTTTTGATTCTTCTTTTCAATCCCTTCTTTGATTTCTTTGTGCAAAATTTGATGTATTCAGCCCTAGAAGAAGCTGCATCACTAGTCAACATATTAGGTGGCAAAGGTGATAAATCTAGAGGAGTCAAAGGGTTAAAACCGTACACAACCTCAAAAGGTGAACAATGAGTTGTGCTATAATTGCCCTATTGTATGTGAACTCCACAAAAGGTAGAGTTTCTTCCCAAGACTTAAGACTTTTAGAAATTAATGATCTAAGCAAGACCCCCAAAGTTCTATTAACCACTTCAGTTTGCCCATCCATTTGTGGGTGATAAGTTGTAGAAAATAGAAACTTAGTTCCCAATTTTCCCCACAAAACTTTCCAAAAATGACTTAAAATTTTAACATCCCTATCACTAACAATAGTTTTGAGAATGTTATGCAATCTAACCACTTCTCTAAAGAAGAGATTAGCTATGTTGGTAGCATCATCGATTTTGTTACATGGAATGAAATGAGCCATCTTACTAAACCTATCAACCACCACAAAAATACTATCATGATGTCTTCTAGTCTTTGGTAATCCTAGAAAAAAAATTCATGCTAATGTCTACCCATGGTTCATTAGGAACATCTAATGTTGTGTAAAGGCCATGTGGTTGTGTCTTAGACTTAGCCTCCTTACACTTGAAACATTGCTTGCACACTTTGTTCACATCTTTCCTCATTTTAAGCCAATAAAAGTGTTCACACAACATGTTGTATGTTTTAATTCTCCAAAGTGTCCCATAAGTCCTCCCCCATGAGCTTCCCTCACAAGTAACTCTCTAATGGAACACTTAGGAATACAAAGCTTTTCTTTCCTAAAAAGCATCCCATCAAACACAATATAATCTTGAACATTTTTTCCTTCTAAACATTGTGCATACACATCATAAAATTCAGATTTCTCAACTTTGCACAACTCAATCATGTGTTTAAAATCAAGAACTTTTGCACTAAGGGATGAGAATAAGCATACCTTATTGATAATGCATCGGCCACCACATTGTCCTTACCCTTTTTGTAATGGATGACATAAGGAAATGTCTCAATGAATTCCACCCATTTCGCATGCCTCTTGTTAAGTTTGGCCTTTAAGATACTTCAAGCTTTCATGATCCGTGTGGATAACAAACCCTTTTGGCCATAAGTAATGTTGTCAAACTTTCAAAGCCCTCACAAGCGCATGTAGCTCCTTGTCATAGGCCGGGTAGTTGAGTTGAGCTCCATTTAGCTTTTCACTAAAGAACATGATTGGTTGCTTTTCTTGCATCAAAACAGCCCCTATACCTATCCCACTTGCATCACATTCTATCTCAAAAGATTTATCAAAGTTAGGTAAAGCAAGACAAGGTGCTTTGATCAATTTTTCTTTAAGCTCATTGAATGCATTTTCTAACTTTTCTTTCCATTCAAATTTTACATGCTTTTTCACAAGTTCAGTTAATGGTGAGGCTATGCTACTAAAATCTTTAATAAATCTCCTATAGGAACTAGCAAAATCATGGAAGGATCTTACCTCAGATGCATTGGTAGGAGTTGGCCATTCTCGGATAGTCTTTACCTTTTCTTCATCAACTTTCGCTCCATCCTTTCCAACAATGAACCCTAGGAAATTTACTTGTTATAGACAAAAACTACACTTTTTGAAGTTGGCATAAAGCTTCTCTTCTCTAAGTTTGAGTAAAATTGTCTTAACATGCAAAATATGATCATTTAAGTCTTTTGAGTAAACAAGGATATCATCAAAGTATACAACCACAAATTTTTCAATGTATTCCTTCAAAACATGATTCATTAGCCTCATAAAAGTACTTGGTGCATTAGTAAGGCCAAACGGCATAACAAGCCATTCATAAAGCCCAAACTTTGTTTTGAAAGCCGTTTTTCATTCATTCCTACATGTATACGAATTTGATGATAACTGCTTTTAAGGTCTATTTTTGAAAATAGATTAGCACTATGCAATTCATCTAACATGTCATCTAATCGAGGAATAGGATGTCGATACTTTATCGTTATTTTGTTGATAGCTCGACAATCAACACAGATCCTCCATGTACCATCTTTTTTGGGTACCAAAATCACCGGAACTGAGCAAGGACTCATACTTTCTCTAATATACCCTTTATCCATGAGTTCTTCAACTTGTCTTTGGATCTCCTTAGTCTCGGTTGGATTAGTTCTATAGGCAGCCATGTTTGGAAAAGTTGCACCCGGAATGAAGTCAATTTGGTGCTCAATCCCTCTTTAAGGAGGTAAACCCGTAGGTGCATCTTCATGTGGAAACATGTCATTAAATTCCTGCAAAAGAGATTTAAAAGCACTAGGAAAACCATCATTATAGTTAGGCTCATTTTCTAAACACTTTCCTTTGCATATAAGTACAAAGTTTGGTACTTCGAATGAAAACATATTTTTCACTTCCCACTTTCTCATAACCAAACTCACATTCTTTTTTTTTCTCAAAATCACTTTTTTCTCTCTCTTGATTTGCACTCTCCTTTTGCCCCTCACCTTCCTCTCTTTCTTCACTATTCTCTCTTTCTTTTAACTTACTTTCTTCTCTCCTCTCATTTTCTTCAAATTCTTTTCTTTTCTTTTCTAATTTCAAATGATCACAATGTACTTCATATGGAGATAATGGCAGCAAAGTAAACTTCTTCTCATCCAAAGTAAAGGTATACTTGTTCAACAATCCATCGTATGTAACTTCTCTATCATATTGCCAAGATCGACCTAACAAAATATCTCCCGCATACATAGGTACAATATCACAAAGAACTTCATCATTATATCTTTCTAAAGTAAAAGAAATAAGAACTTGAGAGTTTACCTTCAATTCTCCTTTGTTGGTCAACCGTTGAAGTTTATATGGTTTTGGATGTGGACGAGTAGTAAGTTGAAGCCTTTTTACAAGAAAACTACTTACCATATTTGTGCAACTTCCATTATCAATCACCAAGCTACAAGGGCTTCCTTCAATCAAACATCTTGTGTGAAACAAGTTTTTCCCTTTGACCTTCAATTTTCTCTTCCTTGATTTTCACATTAAGTACCCTCCTTGTAATCAGGGATATGGAATTACCTTCTTCAATATACTCATCATCAACGAGTGTTTCATATTCTTCCTCAAGTTGTAAATCATTTTCCACACATTCATCTTTCGAATCAATCACGCCATTTCTCACCACCATGACTCTTTTATTGATACAATCTTTACTCATGTATCCAAACCCTTTGCACTTCCAACATTGAATAGAACTAGTCTTTTCCTTTACCTCCTTTGAAGCTTCAACCTTCTTAGTATTAGAGCTCTCGGCCTCCACTTTTTTGGCAGCCACAAATTTCCCCCTTGATTGCATTGATTCATTCCTATTCACAAAACCATCCTTGTTCCATGTATTAGAACTTGAAAAGGTGTGAGTTTTAGACACATACCTTTTTGAACGCTCATTTTCTTCCTTCAATTGAGCTCCAATTTTGATAGCATAATGATACATATCTTACATATTATATGGTGGATTTCTATCAACAAGATGAGCAATTTCTTGATCCAAACCTCCAAGGAACCTAGACATGGTGTCTTCCTCATCTTCTTGGATTCTTGCTCTTCCAATCAAAGTCTCCATCTCTCGGTAATATTCAGCAACACTTTTTATACCTTGCCTCAAAGATTGCAATTTAGTTTTCAAATCTCTTTCATAATGTTTTGGGAAAAACCTTTTCCTCATGGCTTCTTTGAGTTCTTCCCAAGTTTCTATTGGATCCTCCTCTTTCCTCCTTCTCTCGAACTTGAGATAATGATACCATTCAGATGCATAATTGGTGAATTTGGCAATGGCAAGTTTCATCTTCTTATTCTCACTAAATGTGTTGCAATCAAACACATGTTCTATCTTCCTTTTCCATTGCAAATATGTCTCTGAATCCGTCGTTCCAGTAAAAGGTGGAATCTTGAATTTAACTCCTCCATCTCTATCTTCATGCACTCTTTCCATCCTTCTAGGTTGCATTACGTTGAAGAGGTTATTTCTTCCTCTCCCTCTCACATTTTCTCTACCTCCAAGCTATCTTTCATGTGCATTTAAGTCAAACATGCCTTCATGTTCATGAAACGGTCGTACTTCCCTTTGTTGTTGTGCCCTCCTTTCTTGTCTTTCTTCCCTCATCAATTCCAACATACCTTGAATTGCTTGAAGGATAGCAACATTTGGATCTATCACTTCCGGAACTTCTTCTCCATCATGCGACATTTTTTTTTTTGTATTTAGTAACAAGGACCTTTCCACACTTCTCACAAAGATTTCACTCAAGGACACTCGTATTTATCACTCAAGGGTAGGCTTTTGGTACTAGGTCAAAGATGTAAGGGTTGGATTTAATTTTGGTGCAATCTTGCTATACGCTTGATATAACTGATTCAAATGATCAACTTTTCATAACCTAAAATAGAGCAACTCAACCTTAAGACCAGCAACTACAAACTTTGAACAAACAACAATATAATGACATTAACTTTTGGTGTGCCCCTCGGATCTTCGAATAAAAATCTTTTTTTTTTCCTTCTAATTTTTTTTAATACTCCGAGAGCAAGATACAAGATTACAAACTCGTATTGAAAAGAAAAAATATGACGGAAAGTAAAGATATTTTACCTCTAGAGTCGGCCAAAGGATGTTGACCAAGGGCTCTGATACCAAATGATAAGATCCCAATATGCTTTAAGTTTACAAAGCTAGAGGTCCTTCTAGGATCCTTGTAAACAGACATAAATGAGACTAACTTACCGAATGATTCCAACCAAGAGTTTAGTTAGAGGATGAATCACTCTTAGATCAAACTTAGTATCTATGATGGTCTCTCCTAGATTCTAAGATGACTCACTCCAAAATTAGATTGATCAAAACTAATCCAATTAATCGATTGAACATCAAACCTAAGATAATATTTGATAGAAAAAACAACACCAAAGGGGTTGAATAAGCAAAAGATTTTTAGTATTCATCATGTCCCTTTTCATGAGCATTACAAGCCTTTTAATAGGCCAAATGGTCATGGATAGACCAATGAACTCAAAAGTCATTCAAATACACTTAATTGCAAATTGTAGAAAATAAGACCTAGGAACTTAAAACTTGATTGCACATCAAACGAACAATCATTTCTCAAAATTAAAAGATAGAATTGTTTTTAAAATTGTCTTAAATATGTGCTATGTAATCCGTCCCTCATAATGGCAATGTTTGACAACCTTAACATCACAAAATCCCAAGAGATGCAAGTTGGACAGCCACCTCTTCACAAATTCTGCACACTTTTTTCGTCCTCCGTGCCATCTTCCAAACTACACAACTTTTTCCGTGCCATCTTGACTCCATGATCTTCTTGACTTGCTGAACTAACATTATACAAAAATTTGGGTTCAAAATTCTCTATTTCTCGTTGTGCATTTGCCAGCTTTTGAACATGTAGTGTGAAAGCCTCTTGTATCTTCTTTGCCTTGCGCTTTGTGATTGGTCCTTCAGGTACATGCAATAGATTATTGATTGAATCCACATCAAGAGAAGTGGGAATTATTGGATGGAAGAAGGGAAGTGTGGAGGGCATTGTTGAGGGATTGGGTTTCGAGGGAGAAAGGATCGAAAATCCATTACTCTTGGAAGGTGGAACAAAAGGACCCGTGGTTAAGGAAGGTGAAAGAATGACCAGAGGAAGTAATTTGAATTGAAGAAGGAAGAATGAAGTGGGGAGGAAGGAAGGGGGAAATGGAAGAAAGAGAATAAAGAGGGTGGTACTGAAGGGAGAAAATGGAGAAGATTGAAGAGGAAGAAGAGAAAGAAGAATGAGAAGAAGACGAGAGCGGAGTTTTGCTATTTTGTGTAAATAGTTTCCCTCCTTTTTCTATTTTAAAAACTCCTAATGTCCATATAAAAATAAAATTGATATATATTTTTGGAATGGATGAAGAAAATTGATATAAAAGAGGTAGAGTGAATTATGTTCTTAAATTTTATAGTCAAAATTCTTTTCTCGAACTCCTTCCATAGAGATTTGAACAAGTCCACCAAAAATAATCAAAACCCTATTCCCCTGTCAATTTCCAATTGAATTTTCCATTGAAATCTGGGGACAGAGCTACACAGAAGTTAATGACACGCAACTGAAGAAAAGAAAAATCGTCATAGATGAGAAGGACAAGAATGTACCCTTCTCCCAATAGGGTTTCTAAAGCACATGGTGGAAGGGTTTCACATTTCTCTCTCACCCTTTGCTCTGTTTCTCATGACGAGGTTTCTGTTTTACAACATTCTCACATGAGTTCATTCACTACTCGCTCATGGCTTCTTCTTCAATCTTCTTCTCCTCGTTTTTTTTTCGTTCTTGTTCTTCTCATTGAGACTTTCATTTCTCCAAGTTTCAACCGATTAGTTTGCAATTTTCCTTTAATTTCTCTGAAGGATTATGATTTTGGCCTCAATTTTTCTAGGGTTTTTAATTTTATCTTGTGGTGAAGTAGGATTGAAGTTGGTAAATATGGCGATGGCGACGACGATGATGATTGATGATGAAGATTCTATGGCTCTTTTACCATTTGGAGGATCAACATCTAGTGTTGGAAGGTTCATCCGACTTCCTCAATGCGGTGTCCCTCGCCGGACAGGTACCTATTTTTGATCATTGGTTTTAGCTTTAAATTAGTTTGATTATGAAGTCTTCCTATATTTGGGATTTGTGGCAAATTTCTGAATATGAGTGACCTGTAATGATTTTTTTTTATAAATTAAGTCTATTTCCTCTAGATTTCTTATGGTTTGCATCAAAGTAGTTGAATTTTTAGCTGAATTCAAAAATAAAAACAAGACTTCAATAACTACCGAATCTTGAGGAAAGAAATTTAGAAGTAAGATAGATGTTTATAGGTTTAATTAAGAAAAAAAAGTAGACAACCAAATGGTTAAAGAGTAATCTTTTGTCGTTCTGTAACTTAGGATATTGAGGTCCACTCTTATGCTTTATGGTTGTGTGTTCTGACCCACTCACGACTCACAAGTCACCAGTCTCGAGAGGCTTTGTCCAGTCTTACCCAAAGACTATTTTATCAAGGTCTCGTTGGATAATCTTTGAGTTTTTTTTTCTCGGTTTTTACCTTTCAAGGTTTTGAAAACTAATTTTCTTTACATTTCAAAGATTAACCTAAAAATAGATAATAAAACAGAGAAGTACATAGATGGAGGTAGTGTTATCTGAGAAGAACATATACGGATGCTCCATAAAGAAAGCATAAAATGTCAAGCTAATGAACACTCTTTGGAGATGAAACGCTTTGGCCCTTTTCACTAACCATTTCCTTTTTGTATTTGTTTTTTAATCTATTCCCACCATGCATTTTACAATTTTGCATCTTTCTTAAATACAAGTTGAATTTTTAGTGAAATTTCACAAACACAAACAATTTTTTAAAAGCTATTTTTTCTTTAGTTTTCAAGTATAATTTTTTAAACCATTGACAGAGTGTAGATCACAAAAGAAGAAAGTTGGTGGTAAGAATTTATTTATAGGCTTAATTTTCAAAACAAAAAACAAAATGGTTACCAAACAAGATTTTTGGTTTCTTATTTCAATTTTATATTTTTACTTTTTATTTTATTTTATATATACACACATATTTCTAGGCATGTCCAAAAAGTGTCCCAACCTGAAATTTAAAATTAATTAATTAATTAATTAAAATAAGTCATGAAATCTTTTTGTGTTGGACACATGTAGTGCTAATACAAACACAGCTAAAATAGATGTATAAGTGTCTGTACTTCATAGGTGTATGTAAGCTTAATTTTCAAAAACCTAATCACTAGTAATGATCTAGTTTTTAACTCATATGACGTAGGACTGGATTTTGAAAGCATCTCCAAACATCTCATAGCCTCCCCACTCCTAAATCTTTTCTAAGACCAAAAATGACCCTACAATTTCAGATAATATGTTAGGCTTCTGTTAACCTTGCAAACAATTCAACCAAAACAAACACACAAACCACACAAATATTCCAGCAGCACACAAGAGAAATATCAATAGAGAGGAGAGTTGTATATTCAATATCAAATCACCAACTACACCAAAGAGTTTCTAAATAAAGGGAATCAGCCAAACAAGAGGGTTGCACTCTCTAAATGAACAAATTTCACCCAAAATGTATAATGACCAAGATGATTAACCATAACACAAAACACCCAGATATATACTCCCACTTTTCTGTTGCCACGTGTTTTAAGGACCACTGGCCATTCTAACAACCATGTTGTCGAAGTGGAATTTCCCTTTCTACCCTTCCTCTTATAAACTTGAGTGATCAGAGGCCTAGCATAATATCAAAAGAACTTGGAGACGCAAGTGTCACATCTACATTCACACCTACAAACTATTAGATTATCCAATGAGTTGATTATTTCAAACGTTTCTCATACTCAAACCCATATTTTCCTTCTCTCCAATTATTGTTGGCATCATGGTCTAAACTACTAACTACCTGATTGTGTTTAGGGTTTATGACCATGCATCCTTGTCAAATATTTTGGTGATAAAATGAGTTAGAATTGTTATCAATATCCTCTGAACTGGATTGAGATCCCTTTTCGGAAGACAGTTGAGTCCAATGTTTTAAAAAACCCTCTTGAGTGTGTGCCTAGGCCCAAGGTGCAAGTCTTGCCCCTTGCCTTGAAAAGGTGTTGCTGACAAACTTAGATGGTAAATCCCAAGGGTCAAAGCCCCAAGTCTTGGGGCATTTCCTTAATTTTAAAATAACAGTAACAATTAGGGGTTTTAACTTTTTAGTAATGTTTTATTTCATATATCCATTGCAACTATGCTTTCCCATCTTTATATAGTAGTTTTTACGTATACTGCGCTTCCAAAAAAAATATATGCACAAAATTTTTCCCACCTTGTCTCAAGCCCCAAAAGGCTATTGTGCCCGGTTTATTGTGTCTTTAGCTTTTAAAAACATTGGTTGAGTTCCCCAATCTTTTGTTCCGATCTCATGTCCCTGAACTTATTTATCCGATTTGGGCTGGCTAAACATTTTATGCTGCATAAATCTTTGTTTTCTGCCTATCCATACGGTTGCACTTGCAGAATCCATTGGTGTTTACTATTCAAGCACAGGCAACAATTTACCAGATGCCAGAGAAGTAGTACAACTATACAAAAACAGCAGCATAAAAAAGATGAGAATCTATAATCCCAACACAACTATATTAGACGCTCTCCGAGGATCGAACATTGAAGTCATTGTAGGCATTCCAAACGCTTCCATCGAACGCATTGTTAATATTTCTTCTGCTGCAAACTGGGTCCAAAAGAACATTCAAGCCTATGTGCCATACGTCAATTTTTGATACATTGCAGTTGGAAATGAGGTGAAGCCACCCGATCCCATTGCGCAATATGTTTTACCAGCCATGAGTAGCATTTATAGTGCAATTTCAGCAGCCAATTTGCAAGATCAAATAAAGGTTTCCACAGTAATATCCATGAGCTTCTTGTCGAACTCCTTCTTTCCTCCATCTAATGGCTCATTTAGTTAAGAGGTTGGTGGATTTATGGAACCAATTATCAAGTTTCTGGCTAAGAATGGTTCACCACTTCTTGCTAATGTGTATCCCTACTTTGTTTACACTGAGATCAATAAAACCATCAGCCTTGACTATGCTTTGTTCATGCAATCGCCTGCTCTTGTGATTAGTGATGGAAATTTTAAGTACAACAGTCTTTTTGAATCAATGGTTGATGCTCTTTATGTAGCACTTGAGAAGTCTGGTGGAGCCGAAGTGTCGATCGTGATATTCGAGAGCAGTTGGCCATCAGGTGGAGGCAACAGTGCAACAATAGAGAATGCAGGTACGTACTACAAAAATTTGATTAGCTTTGTTCGGAATGGGACGCCGAGGAGGCCGAGAAGAGCTATTGAAACATATCTGTTTGCTATGTTTGATGAGAACTTGAAGTCTCTTGAAATGGAGAAACATTTTGGTCTATTCACACCTGATAAGAAATCAAAATACCAACTTAGTTATAGTTAAGTAAAGGGTGTACGAATTATATACACCCTTGTAACTAAAATAAATCAATATATTCATTCACTTCTCATTTTAAATATAAAATGGACTCCAGTTTAAATTGTAAAGTATACGCTTTACAGATATTTTTTCCTAGATAAAGCTTTTCTCAACAAAAAAACTTTTTTTTTTGTTATCATATATTTGATCAAATTTCATAGTATGTTTCAAGCTAACTCGACATTAAGTACTAAACCATATATACATCCATTATTAGAGACACAAATGGTTCTTTGTAGTTGTTTTGAAATTTGCTAATTTAAGCAACAAGTTCCCTTTTGCCACAGAAAAAAAAAAAAAAAAACTTGATAGTGCCAAAACCTACCCCTTTCATAAATTAATCAAATCGAAAGTGAGACGACCTAATGGTAAAAAAGAAGATAGTTTCAATAACTAACTAAGAGGTTTTTTAATATCATTAAAAAAGGAAAAAAGACTAGATCTTGGTATGATACTTGAATGGATCAAATCCCTACCTAGGAAAAAAAACCTTAGAGAAAAGATCGCCTCCTAGACTTGTATCTACTCAAACTGAGACCATAAATAACAAGATTTATGCCCATCAATCCTTAACTTAATTGCTTTCTCTAACCCACTTGAGGTGAGACTATCACTATAGATTGTGAACCTTCAGTCTTGAACGAGGACCTTCTTTTTCTCTCCTACAACAGGGAGATGAGATATGAAAACGATGACCTTACTTTGAGTACGTCTTTCAACTCTTTCGATTCCTTCTTTTCGGTATGGTCTTGCACTTTCTAACTTGTATGCGTCAATCCCTCTTTACGTGCCTGGGTCATCTCGTCATTTGTTATCATTCAAATATATATGGTGGTAATCTTCATCTCTTGAATGGAAAAACACTCGAGAGTGGAGAGAGAAAAAAGAAAACCATAGGAAATCGATGCTTTGAGGACATGATTGATTCGGTGGGGAAGAGATCAAGTACGCAGTCTTTCGAAAACAAGAAGTTATTTGTAACGTTGAGTTGATGTATGATGTTTGTGAAATTTATATGGTTGTGTTTAGGATGCAAATTAGTTGTTTTGTCTAGTTCATATACTTTATAATTAAAGTGTGAATTGAATTCACATGAAAGTTTATCCCGTGCATTTTCTTTTACATAAGTGTTATTGTTTGATTTTTCTTTCTCTAATATATAATACCACGTAATTTTCAAAATAACTTAAGGATTGCATTTGTTTTATTATATTTTTAAAGTACAAGAGTATTGTGTGGGAATTTTGAAAATGAGGTTTGGGTTTTACTGTTGGATCATGTAATAGAACTAATTTAGAATTATAGTGTAAGTGGAATATCTCGAAATGTAATTGTAGTGTGGACTTTATTAATAATCATATTACATAGTTGATACAAAAAGTATGTGACAAATGATTACACCACACCAGCCCGATTGTATCTATGTTATCGGCCAACAAAGACCAAGCCCTCTTCAATAAACCTCCGTCCAATTATATATATATAATATGGGTTTACGTAACAAAGAACCAAGTCCTCTTACGTAAACCTCAGTCTAGATTTTCTATTTAATAGATATGTTTGTCAACTTCCACTTCCCAAACTTCGGTTTATGATTTTCTTTTTTTATAAATGTAATGGGCATCAATTGAGAAATAATAACAAGGGAAAGTTTCCTAAATATAACAAACTACTTAAATATTTATGTCCGTGTAACAAAGTCTATAAAGTTAGCCATTTTTTAAATATTTCAGATTTGTCATTTGTACTCTTCTTTTTTTAGTTCCAATTTCTTCCATTTTTCTTTTTTTTTTTTTTTTTTTGATTTGGGTAACTAAATCTATTTCTTTCTATCGTCTTTCTTGTTTTTCTCTCTTTTTTTAGGTGCATGCATGTCTTTCTTCCTCTTTCTTCTTTTTCCTTTTTTTTTCATTCACTGCATGCATCGTATCGTCTTTCTTCTTTTCTTTTTACGTTTAGATTAGGTAACCAAATCTGATGATGTATATGAATCTTGAAAAAAATTTGTTAGGCATTTAAATTAATATTGGGTATAAAGAATAGTGAAAAATATTGTCTATACCAAATTTAAAAAAAAAATAGTTTAGATTTGGGATTCCAAAATAAACGATCGTATACCAAATTTAAAAAAAAAAAAAGGTTTAGATTTGTCTGGCCAAATCTACGATTGTCTAGTCAAATCTAAACAATCGTGTAACCCAATTAATTAAACGATCGTGTAACCAAATTAAACGATAGAATTGAAAAAAAAATCTAAACGATCGTGTACCAAACAATAGTCAAATCTAAATAATCGTGTACCAAATCGCATTACCAAATATATTATGCGCATTGTAATAGCGCATTTTTGGTATTTTACACTGTGGGCCTCTGAGCTTTTTCCATCTTCGGAATTGTTCTATACAATGTAAATAGTTTGCCACTTTTTTATATTTTTTAAAAGATCCCTAATAACAAAGTATATAGTAGCATTATTTTAAAAAAATTAGAAATACTTAACAAAGTCTACAAAGTAATAGACTTTGTGATAAACCACTAAGAGTGTATCAATAATAGAAGTTTATTGTTGATAGACTTGGATATGTATACTACTTTTATAAAATATTGCTATATATGTCAATATTTTGAATTTGATTAATATATTTGCAATGACCGTTCCAACATTTCTTTTTGGTCATGATACAAGCTTTTTGTTTGGATTAACTTATGGAAAAAATATCTTTTCAAAATGTCATTTCCTCATTTTTATTTAAACACCTTGATAATTGTAAAAAAAATTGTAAATTTGACAAAATATTTATAAAATGTAGCAAAATTTCAGATTTAAGATATTGACAGACACTGATATATTTCTTTTAGCTATATTAATAGATAGTAATAGAAATCTATCGATGTTTATCATTGATAGAATCCAAAATTTTGTTATATGTTGGAAATATATTAGTTTATTTTACTATATTTAAAAATGTTCCAAAAATAATCTTACTTGAAATTAAAACAACAATTTGAAGGATGACTGCTAGAATTGTTGTTCATGGTAGTGGTTGGAGTTGGTCGTGGCTAGAAGTTGCCATAAGTGGTGCCCAAAGTTAATTAGCTATTGGAAGTGGTGGCTAGAATGGCAATAAAAGGCATCAATTGAGTGATAAGGGCTAAGTGCATTATATTGTTATTAACGTAGGTGGACATAAGTATAAATTATTGGTGAGGTAGAAAGTCGAGCCCCCAAACACCAATATCATAAATCATATCAACTTGTATCCTCGCTAGCTCAAAACACCCTCGAAAAAGCCTTCTAAAGGTAAAACGTTCTTTCATAGCTCAAAATGGTAAAAAGAAAGAAAAAAATATATAATGGGTCGTATCCTAAAACTAAAATTTCTAAAATGAGATTAAGTCATTGCACATTAAGGAAGGGGGACCTCCAAGACCATGTGAAGGTCTATGGCATTCAATTAAGCTCCATATAAATCAAATAAGATAATATTTATTATATATTTTCCATTATTACATAAATAATTTTCACGGCTTTTCACCAGTCATTTCTTTACTTCGGATGTGTTTCGTTAGAATTATGGAGTGTTTAATTTTAAAAAAAACTATTTTAAAAAAAATTGTAATGTTTGACAAATTAAAATAATGCATTTTTTAGAAAATGATTTATAAAATAAATCATTTTAAAGAAATGATTAAAAACCACGTTTTTACAAAATGAAGTTGAGACTGATTAACCGGAAAATTGAGGGTGCGTTTGGTTTGTCTTTTTAAAAAAATGTTTTTTAATAATACATTTCCTTTTAAACACTCATGTTTGGTTAGATTTTTTTATAAGTGTCCATGCTCCATCTCCTGCAATGTCTTCAAAAAGAATATCTAATTGGCCTCATTTTGCAACCCCTTTGCTATAAATTTTGCTGCATCATGCTTAACCTACAAGATATTAATTTAAGAAGTATTTAATTATAATTTTAATTTCTAATAAATAAACTATATAAATAAATGATATACTTTCAAATTCTCTTCCCACCACTTAGTTGTGCATCAATAGTTTGTCCTAATGAATCCCACCATCAAGTTGGTGCATCTAACTCTATATTCTACTTCTAAAATAAAATTATCTAAAAAATTTAATACGAAAAAAAAAATGCTTGGTTTTAACTTTACTAATTTCAAAATCTTAAAACAACTAGTTTCAAGATAACGTTCAATTAATTTCAAAGTATATTTTAAAAAAAAATTAAAATATATGTATTTCTATATTAAATTAGGTAATAGTGTTTAGTTGTAACGCCCCAAATTAAGGTAATTTATTTTAATTATCTTAAGTTTAATTTTGAAAATTTTTTGGTGTAATTTTTAATTCAATATTTGATTTGTGGAGATTGGAATTTATTAGATATTTTGAAAAATATCTAATGGTGTAAATTTGGAAATTTTGGTTAAAGTTGTTTGTTTTAAGAGATTTGTATTTGGGAGAAATTTGATTAATTATATATATGATTATATAATTAATTGAAATTCAAGTTGAAATAATTATATTATGTAGATAATATAATTATGTAAGGATAATTATTTTTGGGGAAGATAAAGGGATTGATGGGAGAGAGAGAGAAATTTAAGTTTAAAAAATGAAGATTTGGTGGGATTCAATGAAGAGAGAGAGAATGAGATTTTTGGGAAAAAGAATAAAGGAAAAAAATAATAATAAATTTATATTATTATTAATTTTCTTTAATTAGAGCCTCAAGATGCGTGGTAATTATTCATCATCTTTCTCACAAACCCTAAAGAAACCCAATCTCAAATCTCATTCAACCATCGTGTTCAGCCGTCTCTGTCTCGATCAGCCGTCTCCATCTACGCCTCCGACCGTCTGCCTTCTGCCGCGTCAACGAACGTCTGTCAATCCACTGCTGCAAACGCCCAAGCTTCTCTTCGCCCAAGCCTTCACCGAGCCATCTTTGTCGGCCATCCGTAGCCAAGTTGTCTGCCCGTCAGCGTCTCCAGTCATCCGAGCTGCGCGCATGTATACGAGTCGCGTCTTCCAGCCACCCGAGCCGTCCTTTCCCTTCAACTGCACAAGAGTCGCACGCCAGCCACATTTGAGCAGCTTCCAGCTTCAGCCTGAGTCGAGCCGTCTAGCCATTTTGAGTCGTCAAGCTTATTTTTTTTGTTTTTTCACCTATTTTGGTAAGTTTGATTTGGGTTTTTGGCATACCCAACAAAGATTGACTTTTAAACCCTAAATAATTTAATTTTAGATTAAATTGAATTATTCTTCTGAAAGGACTGGTTAGATCAATTGGAAGTAAGCTATGGAACGTTGTCCTAAATTAAGGTTGAGTTGGATCCACATCAACTTTGGGTAAGTAGAACTAACTAGATTTTTGGATCCTAAATTAACAGCAAATTAAGTTATCATCGTAGTATTTTATCCTTACTGTTTAGCATTTTCTAGGGAAGCTTGACTTTGCTATCAGGAGTATTTTCCTGTGAATTAAGCTAATCTTCAGGTAATAGATTCTCCTACTAGACCTTCAAATTGAAGTAAGAGCTTGCATGTAATTTTCCGTTATATGTCGATGTAGCTAAGATGTATAATGAGTTTATGTTATGATGACTAGTAATCAGGACAGAGTTTATGTTCATGTGATTGTTAATTAATTATGACTTGGTAGTGTGATGATAATCATGTGTGATGATGTTGGTGTTTATGCATGAATTATTAATCTCATGATTAAGACTGCTACGATTAATGTTCATGTCATGCTTATGATGTTATGTTATGCTACATGCTATGAATTGGGTGTACTGATAGCTTTTTCTATTAGAGTCGTACCTACATAGGTGTCACTCAGGATTACCACCTTTTTATGACTGTGTAGTCTGACGGGATCACCAGTCCAGTATGAGATGATATGTTTACGAGTGGCTCAATGGGGTCACAAACAGTTCGATTCTCTTAGTGTTTCCTTCAAGATTCACTAAAGACCAGTTTGTCCTAGGTGTTCCTTGTGTTCACCGAAGATCAGTTTTGTCCTAGGTGTTCCTTTAGGTTCACCAAAGACCAGAGATGTTTCTATGGGATCATAGATTGCACGTGTTTAGGAACGTGCCAGTTAGGGGTACCACTTTACAGGACTCTAATAAGAAGAACAGCTACCTAGCGAGACTAGTAGTAGGTCCCTTACTGAGTATATTTTTATATTCGCTCTCTTACGTTTAATTTTTCAAGCAAAGGTAAAGGGAAAGGTAGAGGAAAGCTGGCGAATGACAAGAAGTGAACATGACATGACATAGAGAATGTTTTGCTTCTGCCATTATGATTTTAGTTTGATTTTAGTATTTCTTGTACTTTCATTATTACTCTCTAAAACTAAATATGGTCCGAACTAGGATTTTGTTATTTTGAGATTTTTTCCTATTTATTTATTTATTTATGATTTTAAATAAGTATTGAAGTTTGGATCTTGAACATTTGTTTTACCTTCCATTTTAATTTAAGAAATTTCATTTTCTTTTAAGTAGTAATGACCTCATAAGGAGTTGAGTCGTTACATTAGTAGTCCTTTATGGTAATTTGAGTTAAGTATAAACATCTTTGATATATAACAAAATAAACAAAATTCACATATAAACACTTATAAAAAAATCTAACCAAACAAAATTCACATATAAACACTTACGGTGTTTAAATTTTAAACTCATTTTCAAGACAAACCAAACGCACCTTCTTCTTCTTCTTGGATCTGATCTCAATTATTCTTCAGGTTTCCTCCAAGTGGATAATGTTTGTGTTGTAATTGCAATTTAGATTTTGAATATGAAATAATATTGAGTAGAATATTTATATGGTTTATGATATAAGCAGGTGGGTTGTTCAAGGTAGGGAGCTATGGCGATGGCGATTAATTATAATAATGACGATGAAGATTCAATGGCGCTTTTTCCCTTTGGATCTTCCTCTGGCTTCGGCAGCTTCGGTTCTGGTTGCTATCATCCTCACCTCCCTTCCCCCACTGGTATTCTTTCCCTTCTTTTCTACCTATTTCTTAAAACTTCAAATTAAAGTACGGGTGACTCCTAGGATGCCCTCCATTTGCGTGCTTGATACTCGAGCCTTGATTTTCTATGTTCTATGCTTTATATTATATATATATATGCTCTATATTATATACTAGATACTACTATTAAACTAATTAACTACTCGATGTTCAATGCTCGATATTTAGTGTTCAATACTTGATGCTTTACATATGTTTTGTTTATGTTATATATGTTTGTGTCCCGATACTCGATTCTTAAAAAAATAAAAAAGAAAAAAGAAAAAAATGAAAGAGCAGAAATACAAGAAGAAATCAAGATCTAGAAAAAAAGATGCAAAAGAAGTATAAAAATTGAAGAAAAAATACAAAAAAAAAACGCAAAGAAAATAATCATTAAGAAAATGAAAGAAGAAGAAGGAAGAAAAAAACAGAGAAAAGAAGAAAAAAAGTTGTAAAACGAATAAAAGAGAAAAAAAAACATTTAAGGTTAAAGTGGTAATTTACAAACTATTATTCATTGGTTTTAAAAATGTTAGCAATTTTTTCATTTGGGTCTTTTTAATTTAAATCCCTTATGCAAATTTGGACCAAACACATTTTTTCTCTAATATTAATTAGTTAACAAAAAATTGTCAATATTGTCTAAAAATATGTACAATTATAACACAAATTTTAAATTTAATAATAGACACCGATAGAACTCTATATTCATTGGTGATAAGGGATAAAGATTCTAAAATTTATTAGGTTTTATATATATATATTAATTTATTTTGCAATATTTTGTTGGCTAAAAAATCTTGTTTTATTTTTTAAAAAACAAAATGGAAGGGGATGACAATTGATTTCCCTTTTTTACCCTTTGACCAATTCCAATATTCTTAAACTCTTTATTCCAAATTAACTTAATTTAATTAACTAATTTTTGAGTAAGAAAAGCTCTATGACCTTATTACTTTAACTAAAAATTTTCCCTTATCGACTTAAAATTATTTAAATTATTTACCCTTTTCGAGGATTTTATCGAGAAAATTCAATGCATCTGCCTAGTCGTTTATACTATGATATTTTGATATATCAGTAAATAATTTTAAATAATTTCAAAAGTTTTCTGTAATTTTATTAAAACACCAGCATTTATTTTAGAAGTTAGAATAATAACATGTAACTTATCATTCCTTCCAAGACTAAAATCATAACTTGGTGTATAAGCTTAGATTTATGAGTTAATGGGTAGAAAACATTGAGATACTGGTTCGAGAGCTTGGAAATAAGAGAATGTTGAAAAGTCTGAATATTTGAAAACGGAACGAAATTGTAATTTTGAAGTTCGAAAATAGTGAGAGAAGGTTGGATTGAAAATCGTCGGAACGAAATAAGTTTTGTATTTTAAATTAGATCCAAAAATCTTGATCCAAACATGAGGCTTAGATTACGTTACATCACAAACTCATCCCATTACAAGCCTTACAACTTTACGATCCTATTTTGATTGATATGATAGGTGATGATATATAGAAATTGTTAATTCTTTTATTTTGTGTGCATTCATTATAGTGGGAATTCAAGAAGTAATTGGTGTTTGCTATGGAACCATGGGAGAAAATTTACTAAAAGCCAAAGAAGTAGTCCAACTTTACAAAAGCTATGGCATAAAAAATATGAGAATTTATAATCCTGACAAACATATATTAAAAGCTCTTCAAGGATCCAACATACAAGTTATGGTAGGCATCCCAAACAGTGACCTTCAAAGCCTTGTTAATAACTGCTACAAATTGGGTCCAAACCAACATTCAAGCTTATGTACCACACATCAAATTTCAATACATTGCTGTTGGAAATGAAGTCCAACCATCTGATTCTTTTGCTGCTTTTGTTCTACCAGTCATGAGAAACATTTATAGTGCAATTGTTGAAGCCAATCTAGAGGATCAAATCAAGGTCTCCACAGTAATTTCTGCTAACTTGTTGGGGTGCTCTTATCCTCCTTCTGAAGCCTCATTTAGCAGAGAGGCTAATGAATTGATGGAACCAATTGTTTGCTTTCTTGTTGAGAATGCTTCACCATTACTTGCTAATCTATATCCCTACTATACTTACATGTCTGGATCATTCACTCTTGACTATGCTTTGTTCAACGGGCCCTCGGTTGTGAAAGATGGCAAATTTGATTACCACAACGTTATCGAAGTGATGGTTGATGCTATTTATGCAGCGCTTGAAAAGTGTGGTGGCCCGAATGTGTCGATTGTGGTATCGGAGAGCGGTTGGCCATCGGCTGGAGATGCTATTACTAAGGTTGAAAATGGAGTAGCAGGTTCTTACTATAGTAATTTGATTAAATTTGTTCAAGGTAGGACTCAAAGAAGGCCTGGAAGAGCTATTGAAACATATTTGTTTGCTATGTTTGATGAAAATTTGAGGTCTTCTGTTGTGGAAAAACATTTTGGTTTATTCACATATGACCAAAAGCATAAGTACGTAACTAATCTTAACTTTTCCCTTTATTGATGGTTTATTTCATTGTGTTAGAGCTCACTTTTAGTTCTGTTATAATATTCTCAAGTAAAAGGAAATTGCAAGTATTTTAGCAAGAGCAAGAATATGATGTTACTGTTTAATTAGTCTTTTATGTTGAAGCAAGATAATTTTTCTCTTTGGATAGTTCTTTCTACTTGAAATTATGGAATGATGGTTCTTTTGTACGGTATAAGATGTCACCCAATATATCCTAGCAAGCAGAGAGCAACAATAATAAAACTTGTAAAGAGAACCAATAAAACACATGAGAATTGGTAACTCAGATCAGTGATATTTACAATACACATGCGTGTCTAAGGGCAATTTATCCAAAAAAGATAATTCACTAATTTCAATGAGTTAAACAAATACAACGTTGTATTTTATGCTCTCAAGATTACAGACAAGTCTAGATTACCAGCTAACCACTAAACACCTAAGCTCCCCTTAGATGTGAGACTTCCTCTCTTCAAGACTTAGGCTTTTCCGAAGTAGTTGATATCAAGCTCTCTCTAGATGTGAGACTTACTTTTGAGACTCTATTACATCTTTGTTCGACATTTGAGGATACTACTGACATGGTTAAGTTAGGGGGATGGCTTTAACACCACTTATTAAGACAAAGAACCTTCCAAATATCTCCACAATTGTATGATATTGTTCACACTTTGAGCATACACCCTTAGTTTTTGCTTCTATCAATGAAAATCATTGATAAAATTCTATCAATTATTATAAATGACACTGATAAACAATAATAAAAATCTAAAAATGTAACAATCTTGTTATATTTGTAAACATTTTCAGTAGTTTTGTAATCTATAATAATTTTTTAAAAAGTTATAAAAGAAGTAAGATGCAAAATATAAGACAAAAAGAGAGGTCTTTTCAAAAATATAAAAAAGCGGCAAAGTATTTACACTATATAGAACAATTTCGAAAATGGAAAAAACTCAGGGGCCCACCGTGTAAAATACCAAAAATGTCCCGTCAACTACGCCGTCAACTACGCGCACGTAATATATTTGTGATCGTTTAGATATTCGTGATCGTTTAAATTTGGCTATTGTTTGGTACACGATCGTTTAGATATAGCTACAATTTATTTTTCAATTCTATCGTTTAATTTTGTTACCAGATCGTTTAATTTGATTACGCTTAAATTTAGTTACACGATCGTTTAGATTTGATCGTTTAGATTTGGATTTGGCTATTTGTTTGGTACACGATTGTTTAGATATGGCTACAATTTATTTTTTCAATTCTATCGTTTAATTTTGTTACAAGATCGTTTAATTTGGTTACGTTTAAATTTGGTTACACGATCGTTTAGATTTGGCTAAACGATTTTTTTTAATTCTTTTAATACACGATCATTTATTTTTTTACACGATCATTTAGATTTGTTTACACGATCGTTTAGATTTGGCTAAATAATTTTTTTAAATTCTTTTGCTACACGATCGTTTATTTTTTTCATACAATCATTTAGATTTGTCTGCACGATCGTTTAGATTTGGCTAAATGATTTTTTTAATTCTTTTGGTACACGATCATACGATGATTTATTTTTTTTTACACGATCGTTTACATTTGGTTACTCCAATTTGAATGATTTTTTTTTTAAGATTTTTTATACACGACTTTTTAGATTTGCTTTTTTTTTATACATGGTCGTTTATATTTGATTATCCAAGTTCAAACGACGTAAAAAAAGAAGAGAAAAAAAGAAAGATAATGGAAAGAAATCACAACGGAAAAAAAAAAGAAAAGAAGAAAGACAATGGGAAAGATTAAACGACGTAAAAAAGAATCAGAAAAAAAGAAAGACGAAGAAAATATTAAACGATGTAAAAAAATCAAAAAAAGAAAAGATATTGAAAGAAATCGCAAAATCAGAAAAAAAGAAAGACGATGGAAAAAATTGCAGAAAAGAAAAAAGATGAAAGAAATCGCAGGAGGAAGAATACGAAAGAAATCGCAAGAGGAAGAAGAAAATTTCATCGTGAGCAAGAAAAAGATGAAATGACAAACCTAGAATATTTAAAAAAAATGCTAACTTTATGGGATCTGTTACACGAAACGTAAATAATTTGGTATTTTGTTACATATACGTAAGTTTCTCGCAAGAAAATATAATATTTTCGATATAGAAACTAAATGAAAACTAGACTTAATCTTTTTAGAATAAAATGATATTTTTATAAAATTAGGTATAATGATTTTTTTGTTGTCCTTTAGAAGTATCTTGTCATAAATGATAAATAATTTATATTTAAAATATTTTGCCATAAATAGTAAATAATTTGTATTTATTTTATTATTCCGAAGAAAAAACCTCTTAAATCATTTCAATTCCAAATTATTTTAAAAGGATTAATTTAAAGTGCATGTGTTTATAATATTGATAATATTATAATATAATATATGTTTAGAATGCTTGATACTAAATGCTCATGAATGACTACGTTACATTCCATGCTTCATTAAATGATGTGCAATAACATTTTAGTCAAAGAAATCAATAATAAATTAGAGTGATATATACGTTTTTAATTTTTTAATAATATTTATTTGTTCCCTAAAGCTTTGTATATAGTTTCTTCCTACTTAAGTTACAAATTTTTGTAATAATTAAGCCTTAGAAATTTGTTTCTTTTTCTTGAAAGTTGTTCCAATTTCCACAAGCAACCACATTAAAGAAGGATATTATTAGTAGTTGTTTTTAAGAAGAACAAGAACAACAAAACTAGCATTCATAACACAACTCTAACAATTTTGTCCAATCCAAACTAACCAACCTGAATCTTAAGGATTGGGTAAGGGTAAGCTAAGTTTTCATTTTGGTTATGGGCTATGAAATTAAATAATCAATCAATCCTATTAATTTGGTTTGTAGGTTGAAGATCTAAATTTTGTATATTAAATAATTTATTATTTTTTAGGGATTTCTATCTTTTCATTCGTTCTTCATTTTAGTGGCACCTAATTTAATGAACATCTTTGAAACTTTTGTTATTACACCGTCTTAATTTACATACTCGACATCATTCACTATATTCCAGGGTTGCCATTAGTAGCAACTTCATAAAATCTAGTTGGACTAATACTTGCATAAATATAATAATTGATTGATTATCTTTTGAAAATTGGAATTCAATAAAATGAGATTAATGCTCAATACCCAAGTAGGCTAATAAAGTTTATAGTGTTTTTCCAAGTTGTCTATACACATTGTCGGAGGAGACTTAGTCTCCAAAAATAAAAATACTCATGAAAGCTTACTAATAGACTCTAAAAAATGTTCTTTAGATGTAGTGTTTCACTTTGAGAACACTTTAAATTAACGTTAATGGAGAGAAAATAACCAAGTGCATTTTCATAAATGCCTAATGTCAAGGATTTGAATTTGAATTCAGAATTCAGAATTCAGAGATTTGACATCTGATATCGGCAACCTCTACATTTTCTTGTATTCCCTTTTCGACTTGACAATGTCACCCTTGTCATGTTTTTGAAAACTTCTTAGATTGAGAGTATGTTGTCCTCATAAACCAACATGTGTTGGCACTTTCAACATATTTTGTCCTTACTCACATGCTTCTTCCTAGAGCTAAACATGCTTCACTTGGAAGTTTTACTTTGAATTAAGCCACTGTAATGGAGGATGCACCTTATTGGTATTAATAGTAATTGTTAGTTTTAAAGGCCTATCTTAACTATACTATCATGTTCGTAGAATTCTCTCTCATTATCATATAATTTTGGTTCACATTCACAAGTTATGTTCAATTCTGATTACTGAAAATGTTCTCTTCATGTAAATTAACCAATTTTCCATAATATTTCACTGTAATTGTGATATAGATACATTTGGTTGTTAAGCCATATTTACAGCAACAAAATGCTATTCTTCCTCTCTCAATAAACATAAGTATTTACTTACAAATTAGATGTTTTGCTTCTATTTCATTCAACCTCTTTTGGGAAATGGAGAAACATTTTGGTCTATTCCACAGTTGCCATTAGTAGAAACTTAATAAAATCTAGTCGTACTACTGTTGAAGAAATTGGCACTAAATAAAGAGACACTCAATTGGAAGAAAAAAAAGTTTTATTAAGACAATTTACAAATGATGAACACCTTTAAAAAGAACACTCACTCACTTTCACTCAAAATTTCTTACTAACTCTCTTTCTCTCTTCCTCACTTTGCTTACTTGCTTTGATTTTTGCTTGGTCCACAAATGAGGATCACACCCTCTATTTATAGGCATGAATTCCTTGGAGCCCAAGCCAAAAGAGTTCTCTAGAATTCTACCTATTCTAGATATTTATTTACATAATTCTAAATATTCTCTCTTATCCTTATCTAAAAGAGTTCTCTAGAATTCTTTATCCTAAAAAAATTTAAGATATTTGTAGGTTTTTTTCCTTTAGTTTACATAATTCTAGAATTTTAATCTACTCTTTTAATATCTCTATAAGATTCTAGTTAGTGTTGCTATATACTTTAACACTCCCCCTCAACACTAACTATCCTTGGTCTTTCAATCATCCCGAGTTGCTGCAGAAACTTCGTATGCTTGGTTGCAGGTAGACCTTTTATGAAAATATCTGCAATTTGATCTTCAGTCTTTATTGGCTTCATTTCAATTTCCTCTTAAAGTACCTTTTCTCTTATGAAGTGATAATGTACCTCCACATGCTTGATCAGCATCACAAAAGCCTTCTAACTTGCAATCCTGCCCTTTCTTATATAAAAGGTTATATTCAGTTGTTCTTCTGAGATATCTTAAAATTCTCCGAACTGCTTCAAGATGAGGCTTCTTTGGTTTCTACATATAACGACTTACAACTCCAACAGAGTATGAGATATCAGGTCTCGTTAAGGTAAGGTAAATCAAACTACTTATCAACTGACGGTACATTGTTGGATCTACAAGATCTTTGCCTTCATGCATGCAGAACTTTTTGTTAACCTCCATTTATGTGGATATACACTTGTAGCCACTCATACCATGCTTCTATAGAAGATCCTTCACATATTTTTGTTGTTCAAGAAACAATCCTTTTTCTGACTACTCAATCTCTAGTCCAAGAAAGTGCTTTAGTTCTCCAAGTTCCTTCATTTCAAATCGGACTAGTAGGTTCTGCTTTATTTGTCGAACTTCTTCTATGTGGTCTCCTATTATGATTAGATCATCCACATAGACTAATATGATTGTGACCTTCGAGTCTTGAGCTTTGACAAATAAATTGGAGTCTGCTAAAGCTACTGCAAAGCCACTTTCAACAAGAAATTCTGCAATCTTTTTGTACTAGGCTCTTGGCGCTTGCTTCAAGCCATATAAAGCCTTTCTTAGCTTGCAGACATAGTCATGATGAATTTTATTCCCAAATCCTTTTGGTTGCTCCATATATATATCTCGATCCAACTGTCCATTTAAAAAGGCATTCTTAACATCCATTTGTCATAGCTTCCAGTCTTTACTAGCAGCCAATGCCAATAAGACTCAAATAATGGTGAGCTTTGCTATTGGACTAAACGTCTCATCATAGTCTAGACCACACTATTGTGAAAACCCTCAAGCCACCAATCGAGCTTTGTATCTCTCGATTGTTCCATCTTCTCGTGTTTTAACTTGTAAACCCTTACATGATTTAGGTTTAACATCCTTAGGCTTCGGCACCAAGTCCCAAGTATGATTCTATTTTAATGCGTCAACTTCTTCTTCCATGGCTTTTCTCCATTGGATGCTTTGTAATGCTTCTTCGTGTGTTGTCGGCTCTTCAAATGTAGCTAATGTTGCATCTATATACCTGGAATTTGGTTTTCTTATTCTAGTTGACCTTCATAATTGTAGTTCTTGATTATGTATTCCACTTTGCCAAGGACTTTGTGTTCTTAACTGTTCTTCTTCATCTTTGTCATTTTCTTCTTCAGCTTCTGTTGGAGCCGCGTAGCAGAAAATTAACAGAGACCTTAACTCAATTTAATTGGGAACCTAAAAATACCAATACATTGGCAAAAATATACAGAAACTAATTTCTATTACGGTTAAACATGCTAAAGATTACTTTACAGAGAAGAGGACAAATACTTACAATCGTGGACGACTTTAAATCTACAAACCACCAAACTTGAAGACACCACTACTTGAAAACCTTTCTATTCTCTTGGTTATTTGGTTTGTGAAAACCAATTGAAAGGGGGGAAATTCAAAGAGAGAATTTTTTTCTTGAGAGAATTGTGTTACGCAAAAGTCACATAACTGTCCTATGAATGCATACCAGTATCTCCTAAAGAAGAGGGAAGTTGAGAGAAAATGTAACGACCCAACTTTTCCGGACTAAGCTGAGGTCACTACCAAATATCAAAACTCGACCATTCAACATAAAATTTAAAACGGACCAGATACGATTCATTAAAACATTATAAACCTTACAAAAGACAGTTTCGAGCCCTATTTTTAAATAATTCAAAAAAATCACAAAATAAAATGTCAAGTCACCAATCCAAAATCACAGTCAAAATATTCTGACAAAATACATAGCGGAAGCGAAAAGAAAACCAGACGCGTCCATATGGCCTTCACGCATCCTTCCTGCCTCTCGTCGGTCTGCCCCTCGCTGTGCCCCTACCTGAAAAGTTAAAGAAGAAACAGGGTGAGTATAAACATACCCAGTAAGGGACCCACTACTGGGCCCGTTAGGGGACAACAGTTAACTTCCTATTCGGGGGTACCCTACATATCAGTCTAGTGCTCCCGAAGGATGCACATATCAGTCTAGTGCTCCCGAAGGATGCACATATCAGTCTAGTGCCCCCGAAGGATGCACATATCAGTCTAGTGCTCCCGAAGGACGCACATATCAGTCTAGTGCTCCCGAAGGACGCACATATCAGTCTAGTGCTCCCGAAGGACGCACATATCAGTCTAGTGCTCCCGAAGGATGCACATATCAGTCTTGTGCTCCCGAAGGATGCACATATCTGTAAGGCACACTACCCCATAGATGAAGCTAACCGTTACCCCTCAGTCCAAACTAAACTGTCTACATCAATCACATCCCAACGGCATTCATATCACAGTCCCGCCATAGGCTTTATCAGTCAGATAGTATAAGTTTAAACATCTACACCCTCAGTTGCTATATGCATTACCGATTCGCACACCAATAGGGAAAACCCTAGGTCCAATCGACTAACCAACCAAAACCGGACTCACGGTCCATCCCCGTCCAAATTCCATAAACCACATCCAGACCAGTGTCTTACTACATACTGAACCGTAACTTTAGGGTCCATCAACATAAATTCTCAATCCACAAATAGCAGTCACAGTATATTTTCATCAGACAAAATATAGTATCAGTACTTAACAGTCAACTTCCATACAGATATTCAGTACAGTCACTAACGTGTAATCCCCTGTGGATTACTACGGTTTTAGCCTGGACTCGGGGTCCAGTAGTAGGAAAACCCTTACCTGATACTCGGTTATGCCTCTCGATTGAATCCACGCTCAACAGATCAACCTAAACGAAAACACAACGGTTTTAGTTGATGACGTTAGTAGCAGTTGTTTTAAAAAGGTTATCCGTTGACTTACTCAAGGAAAGGAAGCTATCTCCAACCAGGTCTGCCGCGGAACCCGAGAACTTAAGCGTCAACTCTGTACTACCTTCAAGGGAGAAAAGTAGGGCCACATCTTGATCCAACATTCAAACTCGAATCGGACGAGGTAACATTAGGGAATTCATCAAAACAACCCTTACCGAAGACTCACCGTGAACCGAAGTGGAGGAAGAAAGGCTTAGGTGGCTCGGCTTGGACTCGGCTCGGCTCGGCTCGGCTCGGCTCGGCTCGGCTCGGCTCGGCTTGGCTTGACTCGGCTTGAATCTCGGCTCGGCTCGGCTCGGTTTGGCTCGGCTCGGCTCGGCTCGGCTCGGCTCGGCTTGGTTCTCGGCTCGGCTCGGCTTGCTCGGCTCGCGGCTCGGCTCACTCGGCTCGCGGCTCGGCTCGCGACTCGCTCGGCTCGGCTCACGCGGCTCACGCGGCTCGCTCGGCTCGGCTCACGCGGCTCACTCGGCTCGGACTGGAAGCGGTTTCGGGTCGGGTCAGCTTGGAACCGGGTCGGGTTGGACGAAAACGGCAGCCACGGTTTTGAGGGTTCTCTCTTCCGGCGAACGACGGCGGTACGATGGGGGCTGCAGCAACCGGCGAACCTCACGGTGGCGGCGTCAGCTGGGATCCGACGGACGACGACGAAGGGACGGGATGCGGCTGCTTGCAAGCTTTCGCTCGGACTGACGGCTGGCGGTGCGGCTTGCGGATGGTGGCTGCGGCGAACGTCCGGTGAGGCTAAGAACGCCGACGGGGATGGAGAGGATGGGTGATGGACACGCGTGCGGAAGAGAAGACGGAGACGGAGAGGAAGAGATGGTGGCGGCTGCGGCTTGAGGAAGACGAACGAAGAAGAAGAAGAAAAATTTGGAGGGGGGGCTCGCGCGTCTCCTTAGGGTTTCTCTTCTTCTTTTTTTTTTTTTTTTAAAGTATATATATATATATATATAAATAATAATGATAAACACATATATACATGTAATAAAATAAATAATAATAATAATAATAATAACCTTAAATATAATAAAAATAAATAATGATATATATATATATATATATTGAATAATATTAATATAAATTTATAATAGAATATTAATATTAATTAATTATAATAATATTAAATAAGAATATTAATATTTATTTTAAATAAAATAAAAGAAAATATCAACATTAAAATTGTAATAATAATTCCCGATAATAATAATCTAATCAATATTATATTATTATTTTATCGTTTTACCAAAACTCAAATTTCCGAACAATTTACTTAAAATGCTAAAATTTTACCTCGAACGTCGGGGCGTTACATTCTTCCCTTCTTAGGGAACTTTCGTCCTCGAAAGTTTTATTCCTCGAACAGCTCGGGATAACGGGACCTCATGTCATCTTCACGCTCCCATGTAGCCTCTTCTACCCGGTGATTCCGCCATAAGACTTTAACTAGGGGAATCTCTTTATTTCTCAACGTCTTCACCTCTCTAGCAAGCACCTCAACAGGTTGTTCAACATAGCTCAAGTTTCCATCAATCCCTAGTGGCTCGTAATCCACTACATGGGATGGATCTGGCACGTACTTCCTCAACATAGAAACGTGAAACACATCATGGACTGTCGTGAGTGATGGAGGCAACGCCAAGCGATAGGCTACAGGGCCAATCCGCTCCAGAATCTCAAACGGCCCAACAAAACGGGGACTCAACTTTCCCCTCTTTTCAAAACGCAAGACACCTCTCATAGGTGCTACCTTTAAGAACACTTTATCCCCTACCTCAAACTCAAGGTCCTTCCGCCTCACATCTGCATAACTCTTCTGCCTACTCTGAGCGGTATGCATGCGTGATCTAATCTTCTGTATCGCTTCGTTAGTAGACTGAACTAACTCAGGACCCATCAACCTCTGCTCACCTACCTCATCCCAGCAAACCGGGGATCTACAACATTTGCCGTACAGGGCCTCAAACGGTGCCATGCCAATAGTAGCCTGATAACTGTTATTATAAGCAAATTCCATCAAATGTAAGTGGGAGTCCCAGCTACCTGGAAATTCCAATGCACACGCTCGCAACATATCCTCTAAAACCTGGTTCAGACGCTCAGTCTGACCGTCAGTCTGTGGATGGAAAGCCGTACTAAAGTCCAATCTCGTGCCCATAGCAGTCTGCAAACCCTTCCAAAATTTGGAAGTGAAACGGGCATCTCTGTCAGAAACAATCGACACTGGCACTCCGTGCAATCTCACTATCTCAGACATGTACAACTGTGCCCACTTACTAGCAGTATAGGTGGATTTACCCGGAACAAAGTGCGCTGATTTAGTAAGTCTGTCCACCACAACCCAGATCACTGTAAATCCCCTCAGAGTTCTCGGTAGCCCGGTAATGAAATCCATGGACACGTTCTCCCACTTCCATTCCGGTATGCTCAAGGGTTGTAATAAACCCGCTGGTTTCTGCCTTGGTGCCTTAACCTGCTGACACACCAAGCATTTACTAACAAATTCTGCTACTTCTCTCTTCATGTTACGCCACCAATAAACCCGCTTTAGGTCCTGATACATCTTCGTACTACCTAGGTGCATAGAAAATGGGGAACTGTGAGCCTCAGCTAATAATTCTGTCTTAACCGCACTATCTGACGGAACACAGAGGCGTCTTTCAAACAACAGTCCACCGTCAGAGGATAGCGATAACTCAGCCGCTTGCCCTGCCTCTGTTAGGCCACGTTTCTCAACCAGATAAGGATCGTTACTCTGAGCATCGATGATCCTCTGCCTCAAAGTCGGCTGTACCGTCAACTGGGCTAACTGCATAGTAACTGCCCCCACTGACACTGCAATCTCAGCCCGCTCGAGATCCCGATGCAATGGGGCCTGCCGGGTAATAAGTGCTGCTGAATGTGATACTTTCCTACTAAGAGCGTCCGCTACCACATTTGCCTTGCCTGGATGATACAGTATCTCACAATCGTAATCCTTCACTAACTCAAGCCACCTTCGCTGTCTCATATTCAATTCTTTCTGAGTAAAGAAGTATTTCAAGCTCTTATGATCTGTGAATATCTGTATCTTTTCACCATATAAATAATGCCTCCATATTTTCAAAGCAAAAACCACTGCTGCCAACTCTAGATCATGTGTAGGGTAGTTCTGCTCATGACTCTTCAACTGACGAGACGCATAAGCGACCACCTTACCCTGCTGCATCAAAACACAACCCAGACCCTTCTTGGAAGCATCACTATAAATCACGAAACTGCCCGAACCATCAGGTACAGTAAGAACCGGTGCGGTAACTAGCTTCTGTTTAAGGGTCTGGAAACTGTCCTCACATGCCTTGCTCCAAACAAAAGGAGCTCCCTTTCTGGTCAACTGAGTAAGAGGAGTAGCTATACGGGAGAAGTTCTCCACAAACCGTCGATAATAGCCCGCTAAACCCAGAAAGCTACGAACCTCACTAACTGTGGAAGGTCGGGTCCAACCGGTGACTGCCTCAATCTTAGCTGGATCCACAGAGACTCCATCCTTAGAAACCACGTGGCCCAGAAAGGACACCTGCGTCAGCCAAAACTCGCATTTCGAGAACTTTGCATACAACTTATTATCCCGAAGTGTTTGCAAAACCATACGTAAATGCTCCTCGTGTTCGGCCTCCGTCTTGGAGTATATCAAGATATCGTCGATAAACACAATCACAAAAGTATCTAGGAACTCCCTAAACACTCTGTTCATCAAGTCCATAAACACTGCCGGAGCATTCGTCAAACCAAAAGACATCACAATAAACTCGTAGTGTCCATATCTGGAACGAAATGCTGTCTTCGGTACATCCTCATCCTTAATTCTCAGCTGATGGTATCCCGACCGAAGATCAATCTTAGAGAACACTGTGGCTCCCTGTAACTGGTCAAATAGATCGTCAATCCTGGGCAAGGGATATCTGTTCTTTACGGTTACCTTATTCAACTCCCTATAGTCAATGCATAGACGCATCGATCCATCCTTCTTCTTAACGAATAAAACTGGCGCACCCCAAGGTGACACGCTCGGTCGAATGAATCCCTTATCAAGCAATTCCTGCAACTGTACCTTCAGTTCTTTCAGTTCTGCGGGGGCCATTCTGTAAGGGGCTCTGGATATAGGAACCGTGCCCGGCTCCAACTCTATGGCAAACTCAACCTCTCTGTGCGGAGGTAACCCTGGAAGTTCCTCAGGAAAAACGTCCGGATAGTCCCTCACTACTGGTTCTGATGACAGGGATACATCCGCCTCTCTAGTATCCACCACACTCGCTAAGATACCCCAAGTACCCTGACTGAGCAGTTTACTGGCCCTGATGGCTGAGATTACCTGAGGCAACGACTTTGACCCTCCTCCCTTAAATTTAAAACTGGCCATCGAGAGAGGGTTAAACGTTACCTCCTTACGTGAACAATCTATGCTGGCGTGGTTAGCGGCCAACCAATCCATACCCAGGATTACATCAAAGTCCAGCATATCCAGAACTATCAGCGTTACTTCAATCACATGGCCTGCTATCTCAATCTGGCATGCTTTCACCTTTTCCTTCGACAACATACATTCCCCGGAAGGAGTAGATACTGACAGAATCTGGTGTAAGGGTTCTACCTCTAAGCGGGCATGCGACACAAATGCGGAAGAGATAAAAGAATGTGACGAACCCGAATCAAACAAGACTAAGGCGTAATGCCCCAACACTGGGAGCGTACCTGTCACTACTGTGCCTGCCTTCTCAGCCTCAGTCCTGTTGGTAGCAAAGACTCTACCCTGATGTGGAGCACCTGCTCCCTGATTCTGCGCGATCCCCGTGAGTCTCAACGGGCATCTATCAGCTGTATGACCCTCTTGCCTGCACTTAAAGCAGGTCCTGGTCCCGAATAAGCAACGGCCCAGATGGTGCTTCCCACAAGTGGTGCACAACGGCTTTCCTCTGGCAGCCTCCCCTGCCTCAAAAGGTTTCTGCTGGAAGCTGCGAAACTCACCACCTGGTCTGAAATTCCGCTGTGGCACTGGAACAGGCTGCTGCTCAGCCTTCCTCTTCTGTCCCGACGTCGAACCTCTACCAGCGGTCTTAGACGAGTTGGCCCTCTCCTGTAAACTGAGATCCACTGCTAGGCGCAGTGCATCGGCATGAGTAGCGGGTCTGAAAGCTCGGACCAAACCCTGAATGTCCAGTCTGAGGCCTCTAACAAACTTGTCAGCTCTGGCCGCCTCGGTCGCTATCATCTCGGGAGCGAAGCGGGATAACATGTCAAACTCCGCATCATACTGCTCCACTGTCATGTCACCCTGCTCTAAGTTCAGGAACTCCTGCCGCTTGGCATCTCTCAAACTGGCAGAGAAGAATTTCGCATAGAAACTCTCCTTGAACTGCTGCCACGTGATCTGACTCACATCACCACCTAGCATCCTCTCTGTGGTCTCCCACCATGCAGTACCTCTGTCAGTCAACATAAAAACAGCACACTGAACCTTCTGATCCTCAGGGCATTTCATGTAACGGAATATGGTTTCTAAGGACGATAACCACATCTGAGCCCTGGTGGGGTCCTCCAAAGACCCATCGAACGTCGTGGCATTATACTTCCTGAAATCCCTCAGATGTTTAGCCTCTGCCGACAACTGATCCGGCACAAACTGGGGCGCAACTGGTACTGGAGCCGGAGCTGGAGCAGGAACTGGTGCTGGAGCTGGCGCCGGAGTTGGCGAGGCAGGCTTCTGCTGCTCCCGCATCTGCATAATCATATCTCTAAACCTCTGCTCCATGGCGGCTAGGTCCGCATGAGTAACTGGCGCAACCGGGTCAGGGGCTTGGGCTACAGGCTGCACCTCAGGCTGAACGCGTCCTGCTCCCCTTCCTCGGCCTCCTCGGCCACCCCTACGTGCACCTCTCCTTGGTGGCATTTTCCTAACAACCACCAAACGATTCCTTTAGTCATAAATGGTAATTGAATTTGCAGTTTAACTTAGGTAAGGTAATGCATGTAGAGTTATACATATACTTTCATGAGAGCGTACCTGACGAGCGGCAAGGATCGTTTCAGCCATAAGGACACAAAACACAGACTCACATTATAAGTCAGTCTACAGAACCTAAAACTTAGGCTCTGATACCAACTGTAACGACCCAACTTTTCCGGACTAAGCTGAGGTCACTACCAAATATCAAAACTCGACCATTCAACATAAAATTTAAAACGGACCAGATACGATTCATTAAAACATTATAAACCTTACAAAAGACAGTTTCGGGCCCTATTTTTAAATAATTCAAAAAAATCACAAAATAAAATGTCAAGTCACCAGTCCAAAATCACAGTCAAAATATTCTGACAAAATACATAGCGGAAGCGAAAAGAAAACCAGACGCGTCCATATGGCCTTCACGCATCCTTCCTGCCTCTCGTCGGTCTGCCCCTCGCTGTGCCCCTACCTGAAAAGTTAAAGAAGAAACAGGGTGAGTATAAACATACCCAGTAAGGGACCCACTACTGGGCCCGTTAGGGGACAACAGTTAACTTCCTATTCGGGGGTACCCTACATATCAGTCTAGTGCTCCCGAAGGATGCACATATCAGTCTAGTGCTCCCGAAGGATGCACATATCAGTCTAGTGCTCCCGAAGGATGCACATATCAGTCTAGTGCCCCCGAAGGATGCACATATCAGTCTAGTGCTCCCGAAGGACGCACATATCAGTCTAGTGCTCCCGAAGGACGCACATATCAGTCTAGTGCTCCCGAAGGACGCACATATCAGTCTAGTGCTCCCGAAGGATGCACATATCAGTCTTGTGCTCCCGAAGGATGCACATATCAGTCTAGTGCTCCCGAAGGATGCACATATCCGTAAGGCACACTACCCCATAGATGAAGCTAACCGTTACCCCTCAGTCCAAACTAAACTGTCTACATCAATCACATCCCAACGGCATTCATATCACAGTCCCGCCATAGGCTTTATCAGTCAGATAGTATAAGTTTAAACATCTACACCCTCAGTTGCTATATGCATTACCGATTCGCACACCAATAGGGAAAACCCTAGGTCCAATCGACTAACCAACCAAAACCGGACTCACGGTCCATCCCCGTCCAAATTCCATAAACCACATCCAGACCAGTGTCTTACTACATACTGAACCGTAACTTTAGGGTCCATCAACATAAATTCTCAATCCACAAATAGCAGTCACAGTATATTTTCATCAGACAAAATATAGTATCAGTACTTAACAGTCAACTTCCATACAGATATTCAGTACAGTCACTAACGTGTAATCCCCTGTGGATTACTACGGTTTTAGCCTGGACTCGAGGTCCAGTAGTAGGAAAACCCTTACCTGATACTCGGTTATGCCTCTCGATTGAATCCACGCTCAACAGATCAACCTAAACGAAAACACAACGGTTTTAGTTGATGACGTTAGTAGCAGTTGTTTTAAAAAGGTTATCTGTTGACTTACTCAAGGAAAGGAAGCTATCTCCAACCAGGTCTGCCGCGGAACCCGAGAACTTAAGCGTCAACTCTGTACTACCTTCAAGGGAGAAAAGTAGGGCCACATCTTGATCCAACATTCAAACTCGAATCGGACGAGGTAACATTAGGGAATTCATCAAAACAACCCTTACCGAAGACTCACCGTGAACCGAAGTGGAGGAAGGAAGGCTTAGGTGGCTCGGCTCGGCTCGGCTTGGACTCGGCTCGGTTCGGCTCGGCTCGGCTCGGCTCGGCTCGGCTTGGCTCGGCTCGGCTTGACTCGGCTTGGTTCTCGGCTCGGCTCGGTTTGGCTCGGCTTGGCTCGGCTCGGCTCGGCTCGGCTCGGCTCGGTTTGGCTCGGCTCGGCTTGCTCGGCTCGCGGCTCGGCTCGCGGCTCGGCTCACTCGGCTCGCGGCTCGGCTCGCGGCTCGCTCGGCTTGGCTCACGCGGCTCGCTCGGCTCGGCTCACGCGGCTCGCTCGGCTCGGCTCACGCGGCTCACTCGGCTCGGACTGGAAGCGGTTTCGGGTCGGGTCAGCTTGGAACCGGGTCGGGTTGGACGAAAACGGCAGCCACGGTTTTGAGGGTTCTCTTTTCCGGCGAACGACGGCGGTACGATGGGGGCTGCAGCAACCGGCGAACCTCACGGTGGCGGCGTCAGCTGGGATCCGACGGACGACGACGAAGGGACGGGATGCGGCTGCTTGCAAGCTTTCGCTCGGACTGACGGCTGGCGGTGCGGCTTGCGGATGGTGGCTGCGGCGAACGTCCGGTGAGGCTAAGAACGCCGACGGGGATGGAGAGGATGGGTGATGGACACGCGTGCGGAAGAGAAGACGGAGACGGAGAGGAAGAGATGGTGGCGGCTGCGGCTTGAGGAAGACGAACGAAGAAGAAGAAGAAAAATTTGGAGGGGGGGCTCGCGCGTCTCCTTAGGGTTTCTCTTCTTCTTTTTTTTTTTTTTTTTTTAAAGTATATATATATATATATATATAATAATGATAAACACATATATACATGTAATAAAATAAATAATAATAATAATAATAATAACCTTAAATATAATAAAAATAAATAATGATATATATATATATATATATATATATATATATATATATATTGAATAATATTAATATAAATTTATAATAGAATATTAATATTAATTAATTATAATAATATTAAATAAAAATATTAATATTTATTTTAAATAAAATAAAAGAAAATATCAACATTAAAATTGTAATAATAATTCCCGATAATAATAATCTAATCAATATTATATTATTATTTTATCGTTTTACCAAAACTCAAATTTCCGAACAATTTACTTAAAATGCTAAAATTTTACCTCGAACGTCGGGGCGTTACAGAAAAATGGAAACATGGAAACATGGAAAAGTCATCACGTTCCCTATTAATTTAATAAAGTAATATTAAATTAGTATTGATATTAAAATAATTAATTAAATTTAATAATTAATTAAATAATATTTAATTAATATTTCATCTAAATCATATTTAAATGGATATCTCTCGCATAACCTATAGTTTTAATTTAATTAAATCAAATTAAACTAAACTATTATTTAATTCTACAATTAATTAATTTCAAATTTAAATTTTTATTATATTTAATTTAATCCAAGTTTCAATCATATTCAAATATGAATTTCTCTCATAACTTATAGTTTTAATGTGTATCATATACATATTAAATTTTAACCTATAGTTTTAATATGATTTTAATTTACATTAAATTAATATTTAAACTCATTCAAATATTTTATTCTTTCATAAATTAATTTTGAATCATATCCAAAATTAAATTTAAATAATAAAGTTTAATTAAAATATAAACTTTATATTATAATATATCACCATATATTATATCAATTCCTGAAGTAAATTTGAACATTTTAAATTACAACCGATACAAATAATCTCATTACCCATTACGAGCTAGGAATTGGACCTAATGGACCTACAGATCAGAAGCTACAACGATATGAGATTAATTGGTTAAACTCATTAACTACATTAATCAATATTCGTTAATTGTGTGTACACTCCACTAAAGACTCACAGCTGAACTCTTCTCACTGTAGATATATTTCTATGTCCAGGGATATAGACCAATACTAGTAAGTTAGTCCTTCACAAGTGCTCGTAACACCAGCTGGGACAAATTATCGTTTTACTCCTGGGTTACTTCTAGTTCTTAAATACCAATGCTCCTTTAATGAACAACCTGTTTATGGTCCAACCACTAAACAAAAATCTCTCTCGTGCCATAGAGAGGGTAGGACCCTTTGTTCAAGTTTCGGAGACACCATTTAAGGAAACACTTATTTACTTACTCTAAAATCAGGAAGAAGTGAATTCCATCTTATGTGATTATGTTCCCAGCTCCCCACTCGGTCTTGTCCCCAAAATGATAGGCATATTGAGTCGACAATTTAACCACTTTCACCCGTACAAAACAAAGGACAATCCCTCGCGAACGAGAGTTCATAATACACTGACGATTAAGACTAGGTTACCTAGGTCATCCTAATGAAATAGAAACTCAACTAGTTAATAGAGTTACATCTGGCGGTTACTATTTCGTGGTTCGATCTTGTGAAAACTCATTAAATAGAATACCCTCACTCGTATATCACTTACACGAACGCATTACATCATTGTGTTTGTATCAAATACAAAGTGAGTTGTATCCATAGTGTTACCAGGATAAGGTATCCAATCTTATCCTTATATTATAAACCCTTTAAGCTTATCTCGAACTTGATCCCCGTATGTCTCTACATACTATTCAAGACTCATCAAACAACTTAGGATGTTAAGTTATTGGATTTGGGTTATTAAAACAAAACTAATAATAAAATCAATAGCACTTATTAAAATTGTTATAATAACATCTTATTAATAATGGTTAATGGATTATATTTATTACCTATGAGTTTTACGGCATAAAAACCAACAGTTTATACATGACTCTCTGCATCACGATTGTTTATCGCAATAAGCCTCTGCTCCCAACCATTCATCGCAATGTTCAAATAATTTTTCTTGGTCCCGAACTGGGTAGTTAGTAAAGATATAAATCTTAATAATTTTAATATGTGGACACTTTCTTTGACGCCTTACTTTAGATTCTCAAATTTCAACGGATTAAAAATTTAAGATCTCAGGTGTTTAAGGATCTCAGCAACATGCATGAATTTAATTTATTCTGACTTTTCTGCTGAATCACTCACTAACCAAAAGATGCACTTAATCCTGGGGCCGGTTCAAGCAATAAAGTTAAGAAATAGAAAAGAAAAAGAAATGGAGAAGAATGAAAAGGAAGAGAATTTGGCAAGAGAAAACTCTAGCTTCCATTATATTTTTGGTATTCTACAAATCTTAAATATATAAATGGAAGCTGAGACTAAAAACTTTTACCTACTCACACACACATCATATAATTCCTCATATAACAAACTGTTTCTAGAATATGTAATTGGGCCATAATACAGTGGGCCAACAGGGAAAATAATTAGTGGGCTATCTTAACACCCCCCTGCAAACCAATGGCTGCTGAATCAATGACAGTAAGTTTATTCTTCAGTGTGTGGAAACTTTGAGCAGACAATGGTTTGGTGAGTATATCTGTAAATTTGTTCAACTGCAGGAAGATGTCTGACAGATAATTTTCCCTTTTGTATAAGATCTCTTACAAAGTAGATGTCAAGTTCAACATGCTTTGTCTTGGAATGTAATATAGGATTTGCACTAAGATGCACTGCACTTAGATTATCACCAAAATAGAAGGAAAAGGTATATCAATATATAAGTCATTCAAAAGAGAAAAAATCCATACCAGTTCGGTTGCCAAAAGAGCAAGGCAACATTATTCAGCTTCAGTACTAGATCTGGAAATAATAGATTGTTTCTTGGAACCCAAGATACTAAGTTATTTCCAAAATAAACACAGAAACCAGAAGTAGACTTCCTATCATCTGGATCAGAAGCCCAATCCGCATCAGCAAAACCAAATAAGGACATATTATCAGACTTACGAAACCATAAACCATGATATAGTACACCTTTAAGATATCTTAGAATTCTCTTCACAAGTTGCCAATGTGTATGTTTTGGAGTATGCATAAATTGACAAGCTTTATTGACACTATAGGATATCTCAGGATGAGTAAGTGTGGCATACTGTAATGCACCAACAACACTTCTATACAGATGCACATCATGAAATGGTTCCCCTTGAAAAGCAGAAAGTAAAGGACCACTTACCATAGGTGTAGAAATAGGTTCAGCGTCCAACATTTTTGTTCTCTATAATAAATCAGTAATATACTTTGATTGAGATAAAAACAAACCTCCATTAGTTGGGTATGACACCTCAACTCAAAGAAAGTAGCTCAGCTTTCCCAAATCCTTAAGTGCAAATTGACTGTTTAAAAAATGAACTAAAGAATTCACATCTTTCTCAGAGCTGCCCATGATAATTAAATCATCAACGTAAATCAAGACATAGCAACAAGACGTAGGAGTAACATGTATTAATAAAGATGTATCAGCTTTAGAAGTTCTAAATCCAAGGCAATGTAAACTTTAGCTCAACTTTTCATACCATGCTCGAGGGGCTTGTTTAAGACCATAAAGAGCCTTTTTCAAACGACAAACCACAGGATAAGAACTTTTAACTTCAAAACCAAATGGTTGTTCCATGTAAACATTTTCATCTAAATTGCCATGAAGAAAAGCATTATTAACATCTAATTGACGTATACTCCATCCTTTCATAATTGTTATAGTTAAGAGCATGCGAATAGTAATGGGTTTCACAACAGGGCTAAATGTTTCATTGTAATCAATATTAGGTGTTTGATGAAACCCTTTAGCAACTAAGCGTGCTTTATATCTACTAATAGACCCATCTGAATTCCTTTTTATCTTAAAAACCTATTTGCAACCAACAATTTTCTGATTAGGATTTTGTGGAATAAGGCTCCAAGTGCCATTTTTTTGTAAGGCTTCAAACTCTTCTTCCATGGCCTTTTTCCAATGAGGATGGTTAAAAGCTTCCTTGGCATTGCAAGTTTCAGTTTGAGTATAATCAATCAAGAATGCTTTTGGTTTAAAAATATCATGCTTACTCTGTGTTATCATGGGATGAATAGAGGTAGATTGAAGTTGAGTATTCATACCAGAATCAGTTTGATGCGGAGGTTCCATAGGACTTGGAGATTGAGTAATACCTCCACTGTTACCATCATCCCTAGAGCTCTCTTGAGTACCTGTCTCTAAAGGATACACAATAGTAGAGTTTAGATAATCAGTGTTATCAGAAACTGTGTCAGTGTGTCGCCTATCCTCATTATGGTTCATAAGAGATGATGGAATTATTGAGTGAAGTGGTGGGGATAGAACATTTTTGGATTTGGGTATGCTAGAATGAGATGCAAATGATGCATATGGAAATGAATTTTCATCAAACAATACATGTCTAGAAATGAAAAGACGCCCATCTGAAGCTAGACATTTGTACCCTTTATGGGAGGTACTGTATCCTAGGAAAGTACATGGTGTGGATCGGAGAGATAGTTTATGTGATTGGTAGGGTCGAAAGTAGGGATAACACTTGCAGCCAAAAACTCTAAGAAAAGGAAAGTTAGGTTTCCGGCAAAGTAGCTTCTCCAACGGGCTTATATTATCAAGAACTGGGGTAGGCAAAAGATTTATGAGATAGACACTAGTGAAGAAGGCTTCATCCCAGAATGATAGAGGTAAAGTGGCTTGAGATAGCAATGTAAGACCCATTTCCATGATATGCCTATGTTTTCTCTCAACTATATCATTCTGCTTTGAAGTGTAAGGACATGTTATCCTATGTTCAATGCCATGTTGATCAAGAAAAGGTTTGAATGGTTTAAATTCAGTACCACCATCAGTTTGAAGACTTTTAATTGATTGACCAAGAGACTTTTCAACACAGGTTTTGAATTTTTGAAAAGCTAAAAAGGCATCAGACTTGGAATGTAAGAAATATATCCAGGTGTATCTACTATAGGTATCAAAAAAACTTATGTAATATCTAAAACTATTATGAGATATATTTACAGCAGGACCCCATAAATCACAAGTGATAAGTTGTAAAGGATGTGTATAAAGAGTAAGGAAGTGAGAGAAAGGAAGGGCATGATGTTTGCCCAATGCACATGCTTCATAAAAATTCAGTTTATTTATAGTACCAGAAGAATGGTCAATGTGATTCAAAACAGCTTTAACAGTAGGTAAATGGGGATGACCTAGTCTTCTATGCCATAGATCAAGTAAGGGAGTATTAGATTTAGGTACGACGGTATTGAAAACGGACTTGGTGTTTGAGTCAGAATGGTGAAGTCTTTTATGTGATGGTTGAATGGTAAATTTGTAGAGCCCATCATTAAGTAGTCCTTGAAGAAGTACTTGGCCAGTATCCAGATCCTTCACATAACATAAAGTGGGGTAAAATTCAAAGAAAACATGATTATCTTTGGCAAATTGTGAAACACTGATTAAGTTTTTGGTAATAGATGGAACATGAAGTAAGTTATTGAGTGTAAACGATTTAAATGGTAATGTAGAGGAGTTAAATGACATGGAACCATAATGAGTGATTGGCAGACCTGACCCATTTGCTGCATATATTTGATTTCCTCCCCCGTACTCAGATCCAGTAGATAGGTTGCTCAAGCTATGAGTTAAATGATTTGTAGCTCCCGAATCAGGATACCAATTGCTGTCAATATTCAGGTCGGGGGTAGCCACCATAGCAGACATCTGTGGATGATTATTCATATTAGTATATGAAGTATTATGTGAGTTCGGTGAGTAACCTGATGAATTTGATCTTGTAGTATATCGAAAGAAGCAGCGATCAGCACTATGTCCAAAATTTGTACAGATTTGGCATTGTGGTTTATTACGATTTCCTCTTCCTCCCCTGTTTGATCTTCCATTGCCACGGCCACCCCTTTGATTGTAGAAATGATTGTTGTGATAGTTGTTTTCGTTGGTCCTTATGTAAGATTCTGCTCCTTTTTCAGTTGTTTGGGTGACAATATTAACATAAGGTAGAGCATTTTCGCTGATTAATTTGCTCTCATTTTGAGATTTCTGAGTAAGTAATAAAGACATAACTTCTTATACAGAAGGAGATTCAGTTCTGGGGAAAATAACAGATATCATGGATTGATAATCAGATCCTAAACCAGCCAATATGTACAGAATATGATCATCAGATGAAACTGGTTTGTTAATTGAAGCTAAGGCATCAACACGATGTTGTATTTTGAGAAAGTATTCTTTTAATGGCATGGATTCTTTCTTTATATTGTGAAGTTTGTTTTTGAATTTCATAGCTTGTGCCAAGTAACGGGAAGAGAAAATACCTTGAAGAGTTCCCCAAATTTCTTTTGCAGATTTGCAATGAAGCATCTGATTCAATATTTCTTCACTCATAGACCCTAGAAGCCATGAGGAGATAAGGCGATCTTGGCGTTTCCATACCTTATATGTCGGATTTGGTGTTCTAGTAGCAGATGCTGATGAACTCCCAGTGGATATGAGATATTTTGATGGTGGTTCTGATTCAGATTCAAGAAAATTTTCCAGATCATAAGCTTCTAATGCTGTAAGAATTTGGAACTTCCATAAGAGAAAATTATCATCGCTGAGCTTCACTAACGATATTTTGTTGCTCGATCCAAATATTTGATTAATCGGTGAAGATGCTTCAGTGTTCTCAACACCAAGTAGGGATGAGGTTGAACTCATTTTGTGAGTGATTTTGTTGTTGAAGTCTTATGCTCAATGGAAAAAATAAAAAAATAAAGGAGGACAGAACTTACTCTGTAAGTTCTGTGAGATGAAGATGTTGAGAAAAAAAAATTGATGAAGACGTTGATGAGATGAAGATGGTGAAGAAAAAAAAAATAATGATGGGATGGGTTACTATGTAGAAATGAGTTTAGAAAAGAAGATGGGATGGGTTGCTGCCAAAAGAAGGGAAAGAAAGAAGAAAAAAAATAATAATAAGATGATGTGATGTGCTGCTGCCGTATGGAAGGAGAGTAGGTTGAAAAGAAAAAAAAAATATTAGTATATTGGTCACCGTATGGAAGGAGAGAAGGTTGAAAAGAAAAAAAATTGCAAATATATTGGTCAGTTAGACTCTCATAGCTCTAATACCAAGTTAAGAAATATAAAAGAAAAAGAAATGGAGAAGAATGAAAAGGAAGAGAATTTGGCAAGAGAAAACTCTAGCTTCCATTATATTTTTGGTATTCTACAAATCTCAAATATATAAAGGGAAGCTGAGACTAAAAACTCTTACCTACTCACACATACATTATATAATTCCTCATATAACAAACGGTTTCTAAAATATGTAATTGGGCCATAATACAATGGGCCAAAAGGGAAAATAATTAGTGGGCTATCTTAACAAACCACATATTACTCTGGTACCTTGAACCTCTTCGAACGATCTTCGACTGAACGCGTGATTCACCAAAATCAAGTGTTTTGCTCAATATCAAAGTTAAACCCTATTCTTGTGTTTGAAAAAAAAATTCCCGACAACGACGCTAAAAACGTGAACTTGAAGAGCTAACTCAACGGTGCCAAAAACTTAACTTGTGTTGTGGCCGGTTAAGTTACCTTTGTAGCTTAGGATAATAGTGATGTTGCTTGCTTTGGTGTTTAAATCTACATGAAGATTCATTGATCATGGTGATTGCATACTAGATGCTCTCTATATATCTCTTTATTATGTAAGTAACTTCTATGTCCTCATTGAGTACAAGTTTAGTAACTTCTAAGTCCTCATTGAGTACAAGTTTTCCTATTGCTTGCCCAAGTGTAAGCGAAACAATAGGTTTATCTAGATGATCCAAAGTCGAACTCAGGGAATTGATATCAAAGTTTAGTTCTAGGGTTCACTAGGCGTTTAGGCAGTATAAAAGAATAAATTATACAATGTAAATGAGTGTAAGCTTAAACTATATCTACTTATCTATACTAGAGAATCTATAAAAGGGAATTAAGATTAATGCGAGATGGAGTGTGAACTAACTTGCATAAAAGAAGGGGTGAAGGAAAGTTTGTGCATTATCGGGTGATTAAGCAATAAATCCTTGATACGATATAACTTAGTTAACGAGCTTATGATTAAGGTGAGCACCTCTTGGTGTCTTTAAATGCCACACTTGCTCACCTCTCGGGATTCAAATGACCAAGTTGCATTAAGAAATTTATATCTAGAACGCTTCACTTACAAGACTTATAAAGCTTCGCGTTTAAAGGTGACAACCTTTCGGCGATTAACCTACACTTGTTCTCCTTTCGGGATATAAATGATAGAAGTTATCTCGTCAAGGTGGAGTTTGTCTCCAAACTCCTCCTTGCACGCTTTAGTCATATCCTTGCTACTTACCCTCTCATGTAGTTGGTAATATACACTGCCAGGTGATGAAAATAGTTCAGCTAATGCGATAAGAAATATAAGTTAACCTTCTTATCAAGAATCTATCGTAGATCTTAAGCTACCAATAACACAAAGATGGATGAACAGTAAAGAGTGGAAGATTGAAACTGGTATAAATACGCAATGTATTAAAGAATATAGGCCTTTGGCCACTATAAAAAATGAACAAACACATTACAAAGAAATATACAAAAATGGAAAGAACAGAAATGGCATTAAAGTTAGGGGAAGATGGGGATGGGATCTTCTTCACTCAAACCTCAAGCTTTCACTTTTAGATTGATCGGAGAAGATGAAGAAAACTTTACAGACGGTGGACTCTTTTCCACCACTCTTTAGGGTTCAGTCCATTCAGGTTAGATACTTTCTTGATGGTGATGGAGTTCTTTATGTAGGCAGATTTAGGAGAAAATCTTATCTTTTGAACATATCAATGTCGAAAGCTGCCTCTGTTTCAAGTCAAATCAACTCCAACTACCACTTTTGTCTTCTAGTGAACCTCTTCTTGCCTACTGATATGGTCTTCTCGCCTAGTCTTCACGTGAGTTCCTCTACAATTCGCTAGTTTCTTCTTTTGTTCATAATCCTACGTTAAGACACTAAAAACAGAAACTGATATAAATGCTTATGTAAAGTGTATTTCCAAATGTTTATGAATTGACAACATAAGCCACGTGTTTTGACACATTTATTATATTTTTTGGTCTTATTATTCTATCTAAAAGAGTATAATAACTTGTAGGTTATCATTATAAGAGCACAATACAAGAACAAAAATATAGTTCAATTATAATTTTTTTAAAAAATCTGAAACAGGCTTGACGACTTTTAAATGTCATAATGAAGTACATTCTTGACAATTTTAAAATGTCTTAAACAAATACATTCTTGACGGCTTTTCAATTTCATAAACAATCAATTTCATGACAGTTTGTCCATATCAAGTATAACATTTCTTCCTGTTATTAAATGTCATGAACACCCATACTCTTGACAGTTTTTAAATGTCATTAACACTCATACTCTTGATCGTTTTTAAATATCATGAACATTCATACTTTTGATGGTTTTCAAATGTCATGAAACACTCATACTCTTGACGATTTTTAATTGCCATGAATATTTGTATACGTGACATTTATAAAATATCAACGTTCACTATTCTTGACTTGGAAGCAAGCATCCAACACATTGATAGTTAAAGAACTTCAACTTTCTTGACGCTAGATTCAATTACAGTTTTAAAACCATCAAGAATAATAATTTCTTATAGTTACAACATGTCAAGAGAGTTTGTTTGTGTAGTAATTCAAGTATAAAGCATTTCAACAATTCCTATCTAAGATGGTTGATGAAGCGTAGCTAAGATTTTAAAAGCTGATCAGAAAGTGCCCACATCACGGACTCCTCGCAGCCATTGTAATGGAACGGTTCTACAATGGGATAAATCAAGCATCCAAGACCTTGGTCAATGCATCAGCGAAAGATTCTTTACTAAAGAGATTCGTGAACAAAACCAAAGAGATGATGGAAACCATAACAAATAACATCCAAAATTGGGGAGATCCTAAAGTAATGACCATAGCAGTAGCAAGTCCTACAAAGGTAGTTTTTGAAGTATAAGATCGTGATATGCTAGCATTAATTAGTAATCCAAAAGCTTACAACAATTGGCATGAGTTTGCAAATATTTGTTATGGACTCACAAACTGTTGTTGTAACTAATTGAACCCTCATCTCTAACTTGTGAATTTTGTATTGAAAATCATTTAACTCGTAATTGTATGTATAACCCTCAGTCGGTGTGCTATGTAGGTTGTCAAAAGGCGTAAGAACATTGGGATCCACTCAAAATACATACAACCCAGGATGAAGATCACATCCAAATGTTTTGTTAACAAATTAAAGTAGTAATACAAGCACAACTCATCAAAGTGCAAGAACAACTCCACTAGGATTTCCTTCAGTATCGCAACAATAGCCACGAGTGCAACCTTCATTACCTCCACTTGACAAGAATCTTATAGTGGTAGATAGATTTAAGGAGACTAGAAACAATGCATCTTTACACAATTTAGAAGTAAAAGTGGGACAACTAACCAAAGAAATCCAAAACAGACCTCCAAGGACATTCCGTAGTAGTATAGAGAATCCAAGAAGAAAGTAGTGTAAGGAAATCACATTAAGAAGTGAGCTAGAGTATGGAGAACCAAAGATGATTGGAGAATAAGATGAAGGCAAAAAAATCAACAAATGTCAAAGTTAAGGAAAAGATTACCTCCCGAGCTACAGATCAGACAAAAAGAATGATGAAGAAGAAACATCAAAGGATGCAAATAAAAAGAATACAGTACCAGTATATAAGCCACCAATATCATTAAGACATCTTGTTAAAAAAGAGGAAGTTTCTTAAATACGAAATTGTGATATTAACTATATGTTGCAATGCCATGGTTAGTAGCAAAATTCTAACACAGCTAAAAGATCCAGAGAGCTTCATTATTCAATGCTTGATTAGTGGACAAGTCTTAACATAACCCTTTGTGACTTGAGAGCCAGCATCAACTTGATGTCATATTTCATATGCACTCAGTTGAGAATTAACAAAGCAAGATCAACTATTGTGACACTTTAGTTGGTATACAGGTTGATAACTTGTGTAAATACAAAGTTATTATGGTCTTTTAGGTAAAAGAATTAAATCAGAATGCAGAATAAAGTGTTAAAATGAAAAGCTTTTAATGTAAATTTATAAAAATAAGAGAATACAACTTACATAAGTCTTCACGCCTAATTTACTATGTTTTTCAGTGTTTTTATCACAGGATAATGAAGAAAAGAAGAAATGTAGTGATTCGCAAGTCGAACGCGTGCAAGGTCAAGCGATAGAAAGTTGCTTGGCAATTAACATCACTTGGTGGTATGCCACATCATCACGTCAAGAGATTCACTAGAAGACAAGAATGGTAGTTAAAGTTGATGTGAATTGACAAGGCTACTTTTGGCATTAACTTAGGCAGAAGAATAGAAGCTTTTTGCCCAAACAAGCCTATATATACCTCTATTTCCACCATGAGAAAGGAGAAAATAGACCAAAAGCTAGGAGTTGCAAGGAGGTCTGTCTCCCTGAAAGCCAATGGAAAGGAATAGCCTTTCACCTTTTGTAGAAATTATTCCCCTCTTCACTTGTTCTTCGGTCAACTTCTGAGTGAGTGCTTAGAGAGAGATTAGAGAGAGAAATCACCTACCACTTCCTGCTAACTTGTAAAAGAGCCAAGGAATGCTCACAAGGTCTTCTGCGGCTCTGCTCACCTCTTTACTTTCCATTTTTTGTATTCTCTTTGTAATGTTTGACTTTTACATTTCCATGGCTGAAAGAACTACATTAATCAATAAATTACATCTTTCCTCACTATTTTTCTATCACTTCTTTATTGTTGATCATCTTGTTGAAGTGTTATAAGTAGTTTAAGTTCATAATAAGAGATATTTACTTATAAGGTTAATCGCGTTTAGTTAAGCTTGACTCCATCACTTAGCCAGTATTCGTTGCCATCTACTTAAGAGAGTAAGTAGCAAGGACATAATTAAACACACGCAGAAAGGAGTTTGGAAACAAACTCCAATCTCACAATTAACCTCCTCCATTTGTGTTTGAAAAAAAAGAATTAAGTGTTGTATCTTGACGCCGAGAGGTTGTCTACCTTAAAAGAGAGGCAATGTGACTCTTATAAATAAGAAAATCTAGATAGCTATCACCTAATTTATCTTTATCATTTGTATTTCGAAAGGTGAACAACTGTGGCATTTAAGCATCAAGAGGCTACTCGCCTTAATTAGAAGATGGTTAAGTGATGTCTATCGCATCAAGGACCATTGCATGGCTTAATCGCCTACAGTGCGGAGTCCTTCCTTCACATTTCTTTAACAAAAGTTAGTTCACTTTTCATCACCACATCACTCCATGTCACTTGTACAAAATTTCTAGTGTAAATAGTAGATTTAATACATACTGACAATTACACTATATATTGTATAGATTTTTATACTGCCTAGAATGAGAAATGGACGTTATAGCTAAGATTGATAGAAATTTCATGTGTTTGACCCTGGCTTTCTTAGGAAAATCGAGCTCTAAATGTTTAGGTACCTTTTTTTATTTTTGTCAAAAAAATAAATAAGTACTTAAACAAATTAAAAAAAAAAAAAGATAAGAAAGCTCTGAGTCTTTTTATCTATTTCAGCAAATAAACTCTTTCTAGATTGGTTTTGTCTAAGGAAGAGGTATTTAAGACGATCATAATAATGAACACCTTGACCTGGAAACCTACCTGTTAGTTCATTTAATTGAATGAACTTTCTAATCTTTTACTTGAGTGTGCAGATAAAGAAAGGAAGGAAAAGAGATAAGCAATACGCTCGCATCAAACGAAGTGATGCGACTGCATCAACAAGAAAAAGTTAAAGGAGTATCATGTTACTTATCTCATTCTTCCATTTATACTCTCAAAACTCATTTTATTTTACTTTATTTTTAGTCTTCTTTCCTTTGTTTTTTAGGTTAGTTTATCATTAGTTATTTTAGTTATGTTGGAATTAAGCTGAAATTGTATGAAATCAAGAGTTTTATTTTTGTCTTTATGTGCAAAATCTTTCTAGACTAGTCTTCTGCATGCCACCTAGTTTTGTGTACTAAGAGAGCTTAGACCATGACCTTTTGCAACCAAGCCAAAATGTCATTCTCTTGTTTTTCCTTTTGTAGCTTCCTTGTCTCAAGCACTGAGTACATTGCTTATTTTAAGTTGAGAGGGAGGGGGTGGAACTGCATTCTATATATCAATATAATATGTCTTGTGAGAATGTGTATTAGTATGTTAGGTCTATGAAAAAAAACTAGGATCAATGACACTCCTCCTTTTTAGGTTAGCCACAAAAAGTAGATAGAAGTGACGTATGATATTCTCGTGCTTTATTTATGTGAAAAAGTTATCTTGAAAAGTTGGTGTTTGCTTCAAGTGTGACTCTTGCTTATAATTAGATGTTTGCAGTTAACTCATAGGGGCAAGTTGGAATAAAGATGAGAACGCATTGAGGATTGTCCTAGGCAAAACTAAAAGAACAAAGATATTTAGTCATGTAAAATTGAACCCTTAAAGGCGTAACAAAAGATTAAGTTTTGGGGAAAAAGGGAAACAAGGTCTTATATAATCTATGGTGTTGGATAAGGTTGTAGTATGTTTGTGCTTCTCTAAGATCAATGATTGGAATCTTAGTTAGCTTGGCATGTTTGCGTGGTCCGTTGAAGATGTTGAGCCATTGGGAAAATAAAACTCTTGTGATGATTCTTCAGGAGTTTGTAATTATGCAAGGTCTTGGATTGGAGACCCCTTCTAAAAGTTGTTATCTTTGCCCTTTTCAAACTTCGCAAGCATGTAGTTGGTTTTAGGTCATGTTCATAATATTTTCTTAAGGACAAGAAAAAACTTAATCTTAAAGGTGAGATTCATGCCATGTGATGCATCTCGTTAAGTTATTATTTATGAACTTTTATAATGCAAAATGTAGTTTGTCCTACTTTTTAATAAAAATCGATTAAAAATAGGTCATTGGGAATCTTTGTGTTAAAAATGTTATTTGGTTATTTAGTACTGATATGGTAGATTTTTGGCTATTTTTGGAGTTTTTTTTTCTTTTTTATCTAATGTGCTAGCAACATATCTAATGCATCATCACTTCTTGGCCTTACATTTTAAAATCTCGAGCAAGTTAAGATTAGTTCCATTTTTCACGTTCAAAGCAGTTGGGAAGTGTTGTTCGTTTTGATTCTCTGCAGATTGAATGCGAGATGAGGCATGTGATTTCGTTACTATGCCTCTCATCCATTTACAAATAATTTTTTAAACCTATCATTAAAGTTCTAAATCTTCAACTTGGCTATGCAAGGAGACATGGTTATGAGATAAAAGGTGGTAATTTTGCCTCTAGGTTAGGATTATGCTATAAAAGGCATGAGGCTATGATCTAAAAGGGAATTCTATTGAAGAAAAATCCGGCTGAGAAAGATGGTTTTTTACTAAGTGTAAGAGAGAGGCGTCCTGCGAGGAAGGATGTGTTGGAGAAGGAAGGATGCAAAAAGAAACGTGAAATCTCAAGTGCCATCGCATTGAAGTGAGCGACGCGATGAGAATAAGTTGACGAGGAAGAAACACGCGGTACGAGGAAAAAGCATGCGTTAATGATAAGAATTAGGCGTTGGTGTAGTAACACGGGAAGAAATGCCTGTACTTAAGTATGGTCAGGTTAAGATAGACATTCATTGAAAAGATGGATGTTCGAATAAGTGATTGGATAACTCACTGAGCGAAGTTAATGTTCTGTGGCTTCCCGAAAAAAGAGTCTGATTATAAGAAGTTTAGCTTTCCAAGGAGATAAGGTTGGCATCTTAAGGAAAGTGTCTATTCGTAAGTGACGCTAAACTTACGTGTCGTGTTCATATTGGCTACATAGCATGATGGAATAGAAGGATGACACATGTAAAGTGTGAAAATGACCCATGGATGTAAAATGTCAGTATAAATAGGACCAAATACCAAAAGAAAAAGGGGCGTGAGTTGCTACCATTCTGATAATCCGTCGAAAGGGAGTTCCGAGAGTTGAATGGCTAGTCGAGAAAGTCGTAAGACAAAAGAGAAAGCTAGAAGTAGAAAAAGAAAAGAGTAGAGTTTCAAGTGTTTGAGAGTGATCTTTATAACTCGTATTTGTTTGTGAGAGATCCTTATAAACGTGTATTTATTTGTGAGTAATCCTTATAAAAGTGTATTTGTTTGTGAATGATCCTTATAAACAAATGATTATTTTGAATGATCCTTTTAAATAAATGATTGTTGGTAAGTGATTTTCACACTTAAAACTGCATTTCGATGAATTGATTTCATATGATAAATGAATATCATGAATGAATGAAGAGTTATATTATCTTCCTTACATTTGTAAGAAGTATCTTCTGAGTATTTGTGTGCCTATATCCTTTCGTAATATTATGATTTGAATGGTACTATGTTGTTATGTCATTTTGTATTGTTGAGCTAACGTTGATAATGACATTGGTCGTGTATTGTGTAGTGATAAAAGTTATCAGGAGATGATGGTGGGAATCTCAGATAACTCGCAAGACGCTGGTTGAGATGAGTCTTAGGTCTAGGCGAGGGGAGAATCCCAGGCCAATGAGGCGATAAATGTTGATGGATATCCCAGGTAACTCGCGAGACGCTAATTGAGATGTGTCCCAAGTCTAGCCGATGAGAGAATCCCAAGTCGATGAGTCAAAAAATATTGGTGGATATCCCAAGTAGCTCACAAGACGCTGGTTGAGACGTGTCTCAGGTTTAAGCGAGGGAAGAATCCTAGGCCGATGAGGCGAAGAAGGATTTCACGAGACGCTGGTAAAAATCCCAGGTAACTCGCGAGACATTGGTTGAGATTTGTCCCAGGTCCATACAATGGGAGAATTCCAGATCCTGATGACGAGTAGTGATTGTACGTGATGTAAATCATATGAAATTCTTGTAATGGTTGTGGTTTTGTTTGATGCGATAAAAGCATGTGATTATGATTTGATTAGTTTATATATATGTGTGAGTGTGAATATATATATGCTTGCGCATTCAGCATTGATATTACTTATATCTAATTGGTTGTATTCCCTAAAAAGGTATTTTCTAAACTCATTACTCACTAAGCCTTTGACTTACGTTTTAAGTTTATCTCTCCTCAGGTTGTTAGGCATTGAAGCCAAGTAAGGGATTCAATTCAGGCGTATAAGCCAAGTAAGTGAGAAGAAAGAGGATGGTTGCATAGACTTGTGTCACGGGTAAGTCGTGTCATCCTATCTCGCATTTAAGAAGTCGGTTGGTAAGCACACCACTCCTTAACGCCTAAGGCTCAATTCAGAAGGAAGGCGAGCGCTGCACCTAGGTTGGTGAGGCCAAGGCCGAAGACGATGAGTGTAAAGAAACTGAGCCAGGGAAAGGAAGCCTTGAAGACATTGAGATGGATTGTTGGGTGATCGAGGAGAAGGATGAGAAGAGGCCCTTACATCTCTAAGTACCCCGCCACAAAGAGCAGCATTAGGCGATGGACGAGGAAAGGTGGAGAAGAAGTCAGCTTTAGTTTTATGTTCTATGAGAAAAGGAATGTAATTTTGTAGCGCACGAACCTTATCAAAGTGTTAAGTTAATAAAGAGAAGTAGTTATGTTATGTTGTTTTATTATTTCTTTGAGCTTATTGCCTAAGAGTTAAGGTTGAGTTGTAACAAGTAAAGAGCTCTAGGCGATGGAGCGAAAGGTCCAGTTTTCCACTGTAATAAGAAAGTCTCAGTTTAAGGTAAAGGCTTCGCAAAAGGACGAGATAAAAAGTTGTTCCGCTCACTATGCGTTCAGTGTGTCATCTCGCAGGGAGATACCCGATGAGTATCTAAGCAGCACGTCCCCATCTAGTCGCACAAAGTGGCATTAGGGGCGGGACGTGACAAAAGGTACACATCCTACCTATACGTTGCTACTTCTATTGAGTCTGCATTAAGTACAAGTTTTTCTCTCGTTTGTCCAAGCTAGCTATTTTCAAGTTTTCATTTGTTAATTTATTTGTTATTTTACCCTAAAATCAGGTTTTTTCCCTTAATTTGAGGTGAAGGATCAAACTATTGGTTTTTTTTTTTTTTAATATTAATCCATACCTTAAGTCATCTCTTGTGTTTTGCCACTGAGTTATTATTACCCAATAAAACCAACTACATTTTAGTTCTTCCGTATGAAAATAGGACTTTTTTTAGACAATGTCAGTTTAAACTAATCAAACCAAAAAAGTGTTAGCATCAAATTAAATTCTAAACCTCTTTTTTTTTTCTTTTTTTTTTTTGTATAAATGTGAAACTTATAATTGTTTATTAAAACTTTAACGAATGGACAAAGCTATTTAGACTTTTAGTCTAAACTTTGTTCGAGAATATTCTATGTATTTAATTTAATTATTAATTGACATTTGAAGAAGTTGACACATGTTTTAGAATCAGGGCGTAAATGATATTAAAGGTAATCATAATGAAAAATCTAAATCGACTTAATTATGTAAATTTGGAGTTTAATTGACTCAACTATCTAGATGAGTGTATAGACTAATATGTCTAAACTTCAATATTTTAATTGATACAACGATATGTTCCAAATTTTAATTTATTCAATCCAAAGTTTAAGGGCTAAATTAATTTTCGTCCTAATAATACGGAGAACAATAAAAATTTAGGTTAAAAATACTTTTGGCCCCAAAACTTTCATTAGAGTAATAAATTAGTCCTTGGACTTTAAAAAGATGTTTAATGACTCGTAACGAGATGGGTTTGTAATGATCCAAAACTCATGTTCGGTTCAAGCCTTTTGGGCATAGTTTTGATTTACTTTTTCTTTCACTATTTTCACACTTTTCATTCCGTCTTCAACGACACTCCTCTAATTTTCAAATTTATAACAATTTAATTTTCTTTTTTTTCTAATTACAACATTTGTAAGAATGGATCAACAAACCTTCAAGATACAATTTAGTTCTTGAAATTTAATAAGACTAACAATTTAATCATTATAGTTTAAAATTAGTAATGATTTAAGTCTCTAACATGAAATACCTTCTAAATAAGTGTCAACTTTTATACATTCATCTATATGTAAAAGAATTCATTAAATCTTACGGTTTTTTTCATAATAGAAACTACGTCATTACAAATGATAAAGTGTAGGATTAAATTGAAAGTTTAAGAATCAAAAATATTTTTTAACTAAAAATTAATGAAAAAGGTGAAAATATGGGATTTGTTGAAGGCACAAGGACAAAATGTACATTCCACTCAAAAAGAAAAAAGAATTCAAATTCAAAAGGGTATCCTTTGAATTCATGAAATGATGAAGTACACATATGACTTCATATACGTATGTATTTGTATATAAAGTCATTAAACTCTGACACACATAACGGAGTATCATGAAACACTCCAAAATTTTTCAAAAAGCATCTTGGAAAAGCACCAAAATTTTTGCAATAAATGTTGAATTATAACAAAACAAAATGCATGGCCATATTTGCATCCAAAACGAGATGCCCCATGTGCTCCCCAAAACCTCACACATAAACATACATATTCCCCAAAGAAAAAAAAAAAGAAAAAAGAAAAAACATCTATGTTTCCCCATCTATAGTGCTCTCTTTGCCCTTAAACTCAAAACAAACTCATCCCGTTCCTCTGTTCAATGGAGTGAATCCTACTCAAAACATCAAAACATCAAAACATCTCATTCTAAGACATGCTCCTTTCCTGTTTCCATTTCACTTTTTAAGAAACAAGCACTTTTTAATAATTCTGCTTGATAATGTTCTCGTTTCTGATTCTTGTTTCTCAGATTTTAAGAAACAGGTTAATGTTCTCGTTTCTGATTCTTGTTTCTCAGATTTTAAGAAACAGGTTAATGTTCTCGTTTCTGATTCTTGTTTCTCAGATTTTAAGAAACAGGTTAAGTGGATTATTACCAGAATCTGACATAAAAAAATGTTGAGAGAAAGTAAATAGAGATGGAAGAAAGTGGGGTATCTCTTAAAAACTCACGAAGGGTCCAACAAAAGAGAGGAGCTAAAAAAGAAAAATAAAATAAAATAAAATAAATAAGTTCACATGTGTGCACTATATTCAACTCACAACCCACTTCTGATGGAAGCCAGAAAAAACCAGCAAAAAACTGTAAAAAAGAAAAGGTACCATATAATTTAAATTTCAAGCCAGTACAAAAGTTGGGGCCTCCCCCATTCACTTCCTCCAATGCACACAAAACAATGCATATCACAAACAATAACAACAAATATAAATATAATAAAATAATTTTACACAAATAATCTAACAGAGAAACAAAGGGAGAGGGTCGATGCCATTTATACCATGTCAGTGCCCCCATGTGATACCTTTGGTCCTTCCCCCATGTGTGGGCCTAAACAAGAACAGTGTGAGACAAAACAGTCCTCTAAAGTTAAAAACTTTCACAAACCAAATCAAAATCCATTTTTGTCCTTGTTTTGTCAATTTGTAAAAAACTTGTCTACTCATCCACTCAATTTTCAATTCAACACATCAAATAAAGAGAATACCATCATCAAATTATTGTATATCTAAAGGAAAAGGGAAAAAAAGAGGTGTAAACTCAGCTATTTGGGTTACCAACTAACCCCCCACTTTCTTTGGTCCCAATGAGTTTTGTGATATTTCATTAGTCAGCTACAATAAATTTCTCAAAGTCTTTTCTTCTTCTGTTAACTTAGGACCCTACTACTATGTACATAAGAGGCTCTTGTGAGCTTCACAGAAATTTTAAATCCTACCTCTAACTATGAATAATACCAAGAACAAACAGAACTTATGTGTAGATGATGAACAATGTAAAACGGAGTTAATCCGACCGTAGTTTCTTTTAGTCAGCATGGTCCAGCACACACCCAAATTGGGCACAAAATAAAACACAGAAGAAACCTAACTCTCATAAACCAAATCATCTGTCCTAAATGTATGAGTTTTATATGTATTTGCTGTTAGGAGTATGTATTGATGAAGATGATACTTGTGGAGATCCTCTCTATAATAGTAGTAATAGATCTACTCCTCAAAGTAGGTATAATTTCGCTATACATCCGGGGATAATTCTTCTGCCTGCTATATGCTTCTCTAACTTTTCTGCACAAGTAAAAGATCAATTTCATTACCTATTTCATTCGCTAGAACTCTAAACATGATGCTCCCAAAATAGCAATAGATGACAGTAAGAGATTAGTTGTCTTACCCTAACATTGTTGATATCTGCTGGCCATGCTCATGTAGTTATTGCCTATATTTCAAAAGATTCACACAAGGAATAGAAACCTAAGGAAAGTAATGTATCTTACTTTGAATTACTGACTTCTTAAATTTAGCATGACGGAAAGGGAGCTACCACAAAGAAGAGAACAGGGACTTGCCATTCAGCTGTGGGGTAAAAAAAAGTTATTAAGGGGAAGCTATGTCACCAGCAGGACCAGTAGGCAGTGACGAATTGCTCTAAGAAGATGAAGGTAACGTATTGGGACCGCACCCATCCGCTTTGACAGAAGAAATATCAGAATGTTGACCCAAGGCAGATTTTTTAGGAGAAGCAAATGGGCTATCAGGAAGGACCTGCTCAACACTGACCTCGTGGACAAAGTAAATAAATTAGGAGAAGAAAATGGTTAATGCATTGTACCAATTGAATTATCTGGAGCAAGATATCAAACTGGACCATCATCAGTATGTTTTAATGAGAAGTTAAGTTTCAAACCTTTTGTGAATTTCAAGCAGTTCGGAGTTGTAGCCATCTTCCGTGGCTTTGCCACCGCTGTTGCTTTGGACAAAACAAGGATTCTCTTCCAGCTGAAAGTTTTGCTGCGTGCTTATTGCATTGTTGGTAGCTAATTGGTTATTTTCATGCCCTGAAATAACTGACCATTAGATAATAGAAGAAGTCATCAAGTAACTGAAAACATTGAAGGAAAAAAAAGGAGAGAAGACCAAGGAAGAATCAGCAAACCTTCAGATGCTTCTTGATTTATAAAATCAGGAGGAAAAATATTTTGGTTCATTTGATTATGAGACTCAATGGACAATGGAGCACAAATAGGTAAATTATGTGGGTGATGGTGGTGTAATTGATCGTTTTTCAAGTCAGGAAGCTGGAGATTCAATAGTCTTCTTCCCTGAAGTTCAAGCGCTTGTTGCAATTCAACTTGCTCTTCTAATTTCCTACGCAACATCATCCCTTGAGTATTATACATCATTCTTGCTCCTGTATATTAACGGAATGGATGAATAACAATGAGTGGCATACCGGTCTCAATGCAAATATAAAAACAAAAAAAGAATTTATAAGGCATATTCAATCAATTTCCCCAACTTTTCAAGAACCAAAAGGCTGTCAATTTTGGGGAAGGGAGCAAGCCTACTAATTTCATACCAAGATTTAGGTCATAAGGATCCCGGGCATCCAGTCCAGAGGGGCTCAAACAAGGAGAAAAGTCACCCCTATCTAGTTGCTGTTGTTGATGCTGCTGCCTCCTACATTCCATCCCAACTGTAAACATCACTGCTATAAGGAAGAAAGGAAACAGAATGGAACACAAGAGTTTATGGTAAATTTACTTTTCTGGAACTTTTCCCTTCTCCTTGTAGGGTTTCACAAGTACTCGAGATTCGCAAATAAAATGTGGATTCCCCTTTGCTAATATATTCTTTACGGTCTCTGGATAGACAAATGTAACAAACCCAAACATCCTCTTCTGTTGGTATGGAATCCTAACATCTTGAACAGGCCCAAATTTGCTGCAAAGAGATGAGAGTTCACCAAGATTAAATCAATGAAGCCAAATGATTGAACAATAACACTTCATGAAAATAAAAATGCTAAGACGTGGATAAAAACCAACATGGCTTTTATCATGACTGGCTTTTACCGTACCAAACTTCTAAACTGTTCCTTGACCAACTATTCCTAATTCGATCTACATATTATTGTCCATCAGCACATAATTCCTCATATTGTGTTGATTGAGCCTCATTAAGAAAGGAATTACTTATAGGTTACACCCAAGAACCAGAGTAAGAAGTAATTTAAAGATTTTCAAATAAAACATGGCACCCAAGAACTTAAGATCGTCAGAGTTTGAATGAAAGGTTGCTCCCAAATTAATATGCAGCGCCTCCAGACTCAAAACAAAACATTCTAAACAATTTTCTCCAGTGTAGGTTATGGACAGTTGATCTACAAATCAAGTCAGCAAAAGACTTCATACCACTAAACTAAGACAAATTAATATATATATATATATATATATATATGAGAAAGCACTTCTTTTTTTCCTCGGCAGCAATAAAACTTGTATGTTGTAGCAAGAAGTTTTAATTTTCAAAGACATACTCTTGAGCACATCAATGAATAAAACAATGTGAATTCCGATTCACTTGTAACAGTTGGTTTTGGCATTAGACAACCTCAAAAACGATAAAATTGAACATCCAAATATTTCCTCTTTTATTTCTAATATGTCAGAAAGGTAAACACTTGAATGAAGCCTTCAAATTATTCAAGTATCCACATGGGACACATAGGTGATTAAACAAACATATGCAATATAGTGATCTATGTCATTCGGTGTTTGTGTTGCATAGCATTCATGCTTCTTCAAGATGTACTCAGGTGTACAAGAACACAAAACAGTAGGGCAAACTACACAATAGACACTGAAAAGTACAACATATTCGGAGTTTAAATCTCACTTAGTAGGGAATGGTGATAAAAGCAACTGGGAAAGGGGCGTTTAGGTGTAAAAGTATAGGCAAAGAAACAATTTGCAGGAAGATAAAAATAAGTTAAGCATCTTCCAAGGACATATACAGCAATATAAACCCATGACATTGACTATATATAAAACTATATCCAATTGAAGGTTGTAGAAAGAAAGAAATTTTGTCTAGGTCATAAAACAAAAGAACACCTTAAGAGACTCCTTCATTCTATTGGACTTGCTAGAACTGAAAATCTATAATCGTCAGAATTGTCATTCAAGCCTATGTGGACAAGGTAGGAAGAAAGAATGTGACAAGCTCAAATATCAAATGAACCAATCAGATATCAAATCATCTTACTACGTTTAAATGCATTGAAAAGTAAATACATTCAGGAAATTTCACAAGGAAATGAAAAAGGTAGCCCTCATCCTTAGAAGTGTTAAGGACACAGTTGTACGACCTATAGAACAAGTCTTGTTCAAGTAAGGTTGTAAAAGTACCCCTCATCCTCAAACTGAAGTTGAAATAGAACAAAGATGGTTTCAACAAAGGGTGGGGGCATAGGATATGAAGGAAGGCTCGTGATTCCAGTAAACAGGAAATTAAGAGAAAGATGGTTATTTGTTAGGGATGAGTACAAAGGGAAAGCACTCGTGCTGGAACTTAGGCTTATTTCACTAAGCATTAAAAAACCTCAATGGCCAGCCTCCTTAAACCCCTGAAAAGTTTTAATACAGAAAACTAGGAATCAGATGCAGGCAAGTCGCTGAAAATTTTAAAAAGTGAGTAGTAATCAGAATTCAGAAACAAAACAATATGTTAGACTAAATTTCTCGACCATACTCATCTTACTTGCACAAAATTGGATTTTTATACAGTTAGGGAGACAATGACATGAATGGTTCGTCAAGATATTTTAACACCCAGAAAAAAGTCCACCACACCTCATTAGTTACCTGAAATATTCGGAAACATCTTCATCCTTGAAGGTACTATCAGCTGGGAATGTCAAATAAATCTGTCTGGACGCTGAGTTTCTCTTCTCCGCAGCCAAAGCCAGAAAATCATTCCTTTCACTTCTGGACATGCCAAACTTGTGATATTCATCTCCCATCATAAGTGCAGCTGCTGTAGCTCTAGATTATCCATTCCAAATAAAGAAGAAAGAGATCATTACAAACCATTCCCAAACAAAAAATCCCTCCACCCCCCAAAAGATACCATTATAGGCTTCATACACTATATATAGAAGAACGACAAGTCAAAGCACTAAAGTTGGTTATCTATCTCCATCATTACCTATGATTTTCATTTTGTTGCTGAAGTAGAAAATTGATATACTTGTTATACTGTGAAGGTGAGACTCCAGCCATTAACTCGGACGCTGTGGCCAATCTCTGTTGCTGAGCAGCTTTATATCGCATAAACTCCTCACGCTGATCAAACAAGCCCTCTAGTTTGCTAGGAGAACCAACAATGGCAGCAGAAGGATCAACCGAATCAGAAAAATCACCATGCAAGAACTTACAATTGCTACCATTTTTACAAAATCCTCTAGCAAAATAAAGACAAGGCTTATACCCAACTCCAAATCCACCATCTTCAGACCCAAAACAAACATCACTAGCAGAATAGCTTCTTCTGTGAAAAGGGGTATCAGCATTGTCCATAGACTGCGTCCAATTCTGCAAACCACGCCCTAATTCCGTCCTTGGATCCACCAAATCCTCCCCTCTCGAAGAAGACGACTCGTTCAAGAACGAAAGGTAATCATTAACCTGAGGCTCTTCAATAACTTCAGAATCCACAAACCCATTTTTATGCTGCATAAATGGAGGCATTGAAAAAGGGGCAGCACGAATACTGTCATAAGACAAAAGAGGACTAGATTTAGGGCTAATGACATTGTTAGTAATGCCTGAAAGTGACCAGGAACTGGTTGTGGAAGGAGAAGAAGGGTTTTTAGTCAAGTCAAAGCCATTATTAGGGATTCTAGGTGAAGATTGAGAAAAAGGGTTACTGTTTAAAGGTCTAGCGATAGGATTAAGAGGCGAAGGAGACGAAGGTGTTGAAGAAGAAGAGTTTAAAGGAAACCCTAAATGAGCTTTGGCCTTCAAAATCAATGAATGCAAAAGGGTTTCAGGCCCAAAAGCTAAGCGTATCAACTCCTTATCTCCAAGGTCTTGAATGAGAAGAAACCCCATGATTTTGGAAGCATTTTCAGGCTCCAAGTTCTTGATCTTTGCATAAACCAAAGTAGTTGCTTCATAAGCATCCATATCCCTTCTTCTTCAACTCCACTTCTTCCTCTGCTTCTTTCAATCAAAACCCACCAAAGAAAAACACTCAAAATACAAAACCCAAGAAGCTAAACCCTTAAATCCTTACTGGGTTTCAAGAAAATCCCAGTTTTTTTCCCAAGAAACAAACACAAATCAGTAGGGTTTTCAAGTGTTTTTAGCAAAGTGGGTATTGCTTAGTAGAGCCAAACAAGTGACAAACAACTTCTATCTCTATCTCTTCTTTCAATTCCTCTCTCTAGATTTTGCAAAAACAGAGAGAGAGAAGACACAAAAATAAAAAAAAAAAAATGGTGTAGTAGTGTAATAGTAGATTACAGATCTACTTCAAAGTTAAAAGAGTAATTGTCAAACAGTATAAATTTTTGTCATACGTGTGTATTTATATATAATCCATCTCTCTCTCTTTTTCTGTATGCAAAATATAAACTTTTATCATATGAAAGAGATTCCAATGAAGAAGATAGGCCCCAATGCTTTTCTCTTTTCTTTTCTTTTCTTTTTTTTTTTTTTCCTTTTCTTTTTCTTCTTCCCAAGATAAAATGATACCCAAAAAAAAAAATTAAAACTAACCCTAATTCCAAAACTAGGGTCCCACTTTTTTCTCTTCATATTTTTGTTTTTTTTTTCTATATTTGATGTTCTCTTCTTATTCATCATCATTATCTTTAAATTATATTTAATTAAGATGAGACTCTCAACCATGATTGCTACCAAATCTTCAAACTCAATTCTACTTCAATCCTATTCTTTTCAATTTTTTCAACTCTTGTTTTCTTTCCCCCATAATTGCTAAAGCTATTAGTATTACTATCCATATTATTAATTAATTAATTTAAATTTAATATTGCAGTTGGTTTTAGGGAATTAAAGGTATGAATTTGTCATTTATAAGGATGAACGACGTTGAAAGGAAGTGAGAGAAATCATAAGACTTTCGTTAATATAATAGAATTACGGAACTATTCAAGTACGATTAAGACAAGTTTTTTCGATTAAGTTTATACTCCTTTTGTGTGATTTGTTTCCTCAAATCTTTTAATTTAGGCCGGTGTTGATTCAGATTTTGATTTTAAATCATTGAAAATGGAATAAAAATCGTACTTCTTCGACTATAAACAGTGAAAACAAAAGATAATAAATATATAATATGTGAGAGAAACGATACATGAATGTACATCATTTGTAATAAACTCTTGTTTACTCTCTAAATTTTAATTCATCTTTTTTATTATATTTTTTTAACCAAAATTTGTATCATTTTCTTTGACTTTTTTTTTCTTCCAACACTAACAAAAATGCTATCGGTAAACTATCTATAGCTCAACTCAACTCTCTTTTTTGCTATAGCATTTTCTTTTTCTTCATTAAATAATAACTTATCTATAGCTTTTACATTCCTTTCTTTTTCTTTAACTAATATAACTATTTAATATATACTCATTCCTTTACTTTTATTTCATTCTTCTCTAAAGTTATTTTTGTACTATTTTTCTCCTTTAACTTCTTTTTATATATAATTTCATTTTCATGAACCATATGTATTTTATATTTTAAAAAACGAAAAACCAAAAGAAAATCATTAAAAGAAAAAAGAGTTAACTTCTGTCTATATGCACTCTCATTTTCATGATTCAATATTTAAAAAAAAAAAATAGAAAACTAAAAAAATCACAAAAATAATTTTTTTAAATCACAAAACTATAGCAAAATTTACATGTTTATCTGTAATATACATTAATAGATATATATCAATAATTAACTCAAGTTTTGTTATATTTGTAAATATTTTGGTTTGTTTTCCTATATTTAAAAGCATCCCTCTTCCACTTAATTTTAAAAAAAAAAAACAAATTATCTTATATATGAATACATATAGACACACATGTAAAAAGATAAATTGGATTGGAAAATTCAAATCACACACCTCCTCATCCTCAATGTATACTAATATCAGTTAAGCTAAGTTTTTTTATATTTTATTTTTAGTGTAGTACGAAAATATATTCACGTGATGGTTTGTATACTTTTCTATAATCCCTTTGCAAATCAACATAATTATATAATAATTTCCTACAATTTAATAGGTCAATTTAATTTTCTTACGACAATTATGCAAATCAAAGGTTTTTTTAGGAAAAAGAATATGTATTTCAATTTAAATGTTATAATAATCAACTATAGCAACTTAATTAATAAATATATTAGAAAAAATCTCGAACTAATTTTGGTGAATCAAGCCATAGTCCACCCTATCCAAATTTGCCTTCAAAAGTACTAAAATGAAGAATCAAAATGAAGTTTTGGTAGTTGGGATTTGCCCAACTTGACTTAAAAACTCATTTAATTATTAATTATTGTTGTTCATTCTTAATGAATCGCATTAAATGTGTTCCAAACCCAAGAAAATATATGTTTTTTTCGAAATGCCATTCTAAGAAAATTAAATGAGAAAATAAAAGAAAAGTTAAACTTTGCAATTTTCTTATTTATTTAAAACGTATTTGCCACCCACTTAAATATATATATGTGTGTGTGTATTTTTATTCAACAAAAATAAAAATATGAAGAAAATTACTTTAGTGTCATGAATTAAAATTTTAATTCTAATACTTTGATAAAATATCGTAAATGAAATTTCTTTTCGACAATTTTATCTAATAATAGTGACTAAATTACATTTAAGGATGAAATTAATCTTATAATTAGATTTACATGTTATTCAATCATTTTGATTTTCCCATTTGTTTGCATATGGTTCCAAAATATTAGTCTCAACCAACATTAGCTTCCATCACATCAATTTTTTTTTCTTCAAATAATAACAATTTCTCACAAGTCTCTTTCGTCACCTTCATTATTATAGCATAGAAATTGTACCAATGAAAATGTTTGGTTGCAAATTTACTATTCAATCGAAGAGAAACTAATCATTGAATAAATTTAAAGTAAACTACTTCTAATTTGATCCAGATTTGATTGTAGTCTAAAAAATAGACATATACTTTATAACTAAGATCGTGAAGTTAAAAATTAAAAAGAAAAAATTACGTATATATTAAAGATAGTATGGATAACTATATAAAAACAATGTAGAATGTTTAATTAAAAATAAATTGTCATTAAAACATGATTTCTACTATTGTTAGAATACTTATGTAAATTCTTACAATAACGCATTCTTTAAATTAAAAATATTTCATTACTCAAAAAAACGTTTAAAATCGTAAAAAAAGTATTCTACGATTACTTTCGATTTCATCCTAAAATTATTTGAAATGCTCAAATATATATATTTAATTTCGTCAAATATTATGTTTACTTTTTCCACCTTAGTAAACTTTAAAATAACCTATTTTGCACTTCAAATATTAACTTATTATTATGTGCTCAACTTATTCTGCTTTTAGTTTAATGAGTAAAAATATAAAATATTATACGGAGACTCTTAAATAGTATAATTTTCTCAAGTTGTACTAAATATATATATATATATATATATATATATATGTCATTTTCCTAATCTTAGAAAAAAAATGTAAATATGTAACATCCATCAAAATATAAACTCAAATATTACAAAAATTTGGTTGAGTTAATTATCATGTTTGATTAATGTATTTTTTTTCATTAAACCACTTAGTCACATTACAATCTCACATGTGACTGGTAAGAAATAAACTTTTGTCTTCAAATAGATCAACAAATTACTTTTATTGAATATTCAGAAGATAACAATATCTATAATTAAGTTTCAATACAATAATTTTAGTCAAACTTTTTAAAGTCTTAATTATAAGGAAGGGAAATATAACAAAAACAAATGATGAAAAACATAACATATAATTATCATAATTTATACTTTAATATTAAATGTTTCAATGTTAATTTTTCTATTTCAATCGGTCATCATTTTTATAATTTTAAAATTATGTAAAAGATTACTCTTCGAACCGTTCACGTAACTATGTTTAAATTTACTATAATCAAAGATTAAAATGTAATGCATAAAACTACGCTGCTACTTTACGTAGTTGGAATATATTGAAAAGCGGACAAAAAAATATATTAAAATTAAAAATAAAAGAATGAGTAAAGCTTCCATTACCCACATATCCACTTAGAAAGAAATTTTTTCACAAATCTCCATATTTAACCATTCCTAATTCTTAGAACAAAAGTAAAAGATATATACATAGGTGTAAATAAGGGTTAAAATTATGAAAAAAATAATTATTATAAAAGTTGGGTTTAAAAGCAGTCTTTATGACTTGTGAACTAATATATATTAAGAGAAAAAAGAATTATCCAAATTCAAAACAGTTCCTGAGAATCAGCAAAAAGAAAAATTCTTTTTTAACCTTTATATATATATATATATATATAAATAAACCAATTCTCTCTTTCTTTCTCTGAAATATGCAATCTGTCTTTCAGATTCCATAGCAATTTAAAAGCATTACAAATGCACATCATCATTCTGACTATCACCTTGATCAATATCTACCCTTGGATCCTTTGACCTTTTTCTCTTTCTTTGACATGTCATTAATCTCTGCCCTTCACTGCTTTGACTTTTTTATTTAAATTTATTTCCTCTTTTGGGTTCTTTTTTTCTTCTATCTTTTTTGGAAACAAAATCATGTTAATAATAATAATATTATTATTATTATTATTATTATTATTATTATCTTTGTTTAAGGGAAAGAGGTCAGTCAGATATTCATTCCCAAATAATACTTTATTTGGAATTTTGACTCATCACTTGAGTTACAGTTTTCTGACCTATGTGAGTGACTTAGATTTTTTTTTTTTTTTTTTTTTTTTTTTTGTAATCCTAGGTTAATTTCTTTTTTCTTCTTACCTATTATTCACATGAGTTTGAGTTTTAAAAAATATTACTTTTGCAAATTAAAAAATAATAATAATTAAAAGGTTAAATTTTTCACAAGTTTAGGTAATTTTCATCTTTGCCTCAATCTATGAAAATCATCGAATTTATTGATGGCTAATTTATGATAAATAATTTTACAATATTACTCTTAATCCTTTATAAATGTTTCCAAATAAGGTTTAAATTTTTGAGATGATGTGTAAATATGATGTGATTTAAATTTTCTTGCTAGATCCATTTATAGTATATATTTTGAGATTATTATTAAAATATTTTGTGAGAGTTTGATGGATATAGTAGATTGCTATTTTATTTAATTATAGGAATATTATGGAAAAGTAAAGATAAAAAATTCTTAAAAATTTGGAATGTTACATTCTTTTTTTCAATAATTATATTTTAATATATAATTATCAATTTTTCTTTTAGAAAAATCCAATTCCTTCTCTTTCCTTATTTACCCGATCATATCAACTTCTTTTCAAAATCAATATTTATCTTTCTTTAAAATAATTAATTATCTTTCACGTGATTAATTATTATTTATTTTTCTTCAAAAGAATTAATTACCTTCCACATAATTAATTATTATTTATCTTTCTTCAAAATAATAAATTATCTTTCACAATAATTAATTATTTTTCTTTATCTAAAATAATTGATTATCTTCCCCAATAATTAATTACTATTTATTTTTTCAAAATAATTAATTATCTTCCACAAGAATTAATTATTATTTATCATTTTTAAATAATTAATTATTTTCCATAATAACTAATTACTATTTATCTTTCTCCAATTATCTTTTAACAAATAATTATATTTTCCAAAATATAAATATTTTCCTTTTTCTCTCTTAATAAATATATTTTCTCCAAGATACATATTATCTTTTCCTTACATAATTATTTTCAACATATATAATTATCTTTACTTTTCCATAATAATTATATATATATTTCCACATATACATATAATTATCAAATCTCCAACAAAATTTCTCTTTAATTAAATAACATCCATAGTTATTTAATTTAATTCAATTTCAACAACACAAAAAATTTCCAACTTTACCCAAACTTAATAACATATAATTTAATCAAAAACTCAATAAATACCACAAGTCAAAATCTTCAATTAATTAAATAATCATCTAATAAATATTAAATTAATTCTAATTTCCACATAATCAAATAATTTTAATTAAATAAATTTAAAATAACATTCATAAATTAAATCTAGTTAAATAAAACTAAGATAATTAACTTCAAAATTATCTTAATTTAGGGGCGTTAAATCTATATATTTTACAATACATATTATATATATTGGCGTAGAATTTGACGAAAAATTGCAATAACAAAACTATTATTTATTCCTCAAATAAAATAAAACAATAACAATTAATTATTATGTTTTTCAATACAAGCCTATTAAACTCATTTTCTTTTTATCATAATTAAGCTGGTGGAAAAACATATCCTTCCAAGTTTTATTTTAAGCATAATACATTTAGAAAAAGCAATTTTGTGGAAAATGGTCTTATAAAATTTGACAAATTTGGTATCCAAGAAAAATAAAATTGTAATAAAATTTTGACTTTTATGAATGGGTATTGGCATAAATTTAAAATAACACTGTTTCCTCTTTTTTAGGTTAGTTGTATCCAATATTTATTTTACTTTTAAACCAATGTGGCTGAGAGTTTCTATATAATAATATAAATAACAAAATTTAAAAAAAAAAAAAAAAAAAAAAAAAGAGAGGCAAGTTTTTGTATATAGAGATAATGGTCTTTACAACATGTGAAAGTGTATGGAATATTTATCCATTTGTAGTTTGCTTAAAACACTACTATTTATTAGGAAAAGAGAATAGACTTTTCTTTATAGGATATATAATTAAAAGTCAACGGTCTCTTCATATTTTTTTACGTTCATGGTATAGATATATAGAATCCTTTAAATACGGTAGATCTTTGACTATAATATTTGAATATTAATTATCATGAGAGATAATATGGTACATAAGAGTCGGAACCTCCATTGAAAAGTCAATGAAATCTCTTATATTGCTCTCATCCTCAACTATATCTCAAACAACAAAAGTAATTGAGTATTAATCTTTAAACTACAAATGGCATGTGAGGTTTGATTATATATATATACACACACACACAGCAGAATTATCAAAAATGACAATATATATATATATATATATATATATATATATATATATGATTAAGTAATTGAGTAATAATCTATTAATTTTTTGGTAAAAAATATATGTTAAAATTTGTCAAGCTACACTTCACCATTCATTACGTATAAATAAGCTGATGAAGCATAACAAAGTTGATGTAAATTACTCTTTTTGTCGTATTAAATTGAAAAATACAATGATCATTTTATTTTATTTATTGCTTAGATATAGACGTTTTGATGGCGTATTAAAAGGTCTCACTAAGAGACACGTACATTCATTAGTATTTTGTAACGATCAAATTTGAAGTTGAGATGAAAATAAAATGATTGAATTGAAGATCAAGATTATTGCTGATGTAATAAAATGACGTTTATTTATCATTTTTTATTTCATTAATTTTATTAACTTTTTTAATTTTCGAGGATGTTTATATTTGGTCTTTTTGTTTTTAAAAGATATCGTTTTTATAGTTGAATTTTAAAATTGTTCAAAAGGATTATGGTCATTTTTCTTTATAGTAACGGACTAGATCGGAAGAATGAATAAGTTTTATTTAATAAATTAAATCTTAGATAATCCATTTATGGAAATGGATGAGAATCTCTCACATTTGTTTAGAACTAAACATATAATATTGAATCATAACACATATCCCATCGTTATTCTTGAAAATTCTAAAGTATAATTATAAATACCAATATATTTTATGGGTGATTTTTGCAAGTTGTCCTTAAATTAATTTTAGAAAAGAATTAAAAAATACACGTAAACTATAATTTTATATTGTAGAAAAATAATAAAATTTTTTGTAGTATAACTATATATCTAAATATGGTGAAAAATTTAAGAATCTGTCATTATTTTTCATATATATAAAAAAGAAACAACTTCCATTTAATCCCCATCTATCACACATTTACAAAAAAAACTCACTTGAGTATAGGTGGTACAAGATTTGATTTAAATTCTAACAAGTTAATAAAATATAAGTACAACTCTTTATTATGATTTGAAGAAAATATATATATATATATACAAACATTCAAAGTATATACTTTAGTAAACATAAAGTGAGACAAATGAAAGGGGGCAGATCCAGATCATGTCCAATAAATTATTTGACAACCTTAAATTTACATGCTTGCCCCTCACTTGATAAAAAATAAAAAATTAAAGCTATCAAGTTGTTAGTAAAAGATTATAACTATTGGAAATTTTATTTATACTTCCTGATTTCTATTGTTTTATTTATACTGATGTTAATGTTTAATAATTAATTTAAATGAATATTATTTCTTTTTATTTTTTTTTATTGCCGTTAAAACTCATAAAAAAATAAATAATAAGTTACTTCATAATTATTTTAAACTAGTTAACTAATAGTTAAAGTCGAATTCTGAAATGGCATCAATAAAAGGTAGAGATAAAAGTGAAAAATATATAGAAATTTAGGAATAGGATGAAAACTAAATTCAGTACTTAAAAAAAAAGTGTAACTTCTCTACAATTATGAACTAGAAGGAAAATTAAACTAAAAAAATATTTCACAAAAATGTCATTTTGAAACTTCTGAAATGAACTATTTTTCTTTTTTAAATAGCACATGTCTAACGATGGGGGAGAAGAGTAGCTATAGGTTAAAGAATATATAGTTTCTTTTTAAATATTATTTTGAACCATATACTTTTATGAGTGGTTAACTTTTTAATTCTTACACGTTCAATTAATCATACCTTTGATCCTAAAGCTAGTGGTTTATTGTTAATTTTTCAAAAAAAAAAATGTTTTATTATCTATGGGATTTTCCATTATAATTTTATAATTGTTGATGTCAAATTTTGGATAAGAGCAATTAAGTACACATGTCATTCACGTGACATCACTAGTAAATTTGTTTAAAGAAGAGAAAAATGTAACCTATAGAAGAGAAAACCTACACACTGAAATGGTGCTTGCCACACACGTGTCTACATCAGAGAATAAAAGAGTGCAAAAGCTAGAGAGAGCTTGAAAGTGAGACTCACCTTACCTCACATGAAATTATAGTAATGTAAAACAAAAATGCATTGCTTTAAAAAATACAATTATTAGTTAAGAGTTTTAAATGATAAATTAGTATTAAAATAAAAGTTTTCAAGTATATAAAATAAGATTGGAATTTTGACTTTTATGTGGTATAATATAACTAGTTTATAATGGTACCAATACAAATAAAAACATGTTTGGAAAACAATATTGTTTTAAATTGAACTATGTTAAAGAGATTGTATGTTATAGAGATGGATTTGGTAAGTTTGGAGAAAAGAAAGATAAGGTATAGTTATGAAGAGAGAGAGGGATATGTTGAACGGGGCAATAAGGCTGACAAAGAGTTAAAGAGAGGTTGAAGGATGCATTTACAACAATGGCTGCTACAAAATATATATACATATATATATATATATACATATATATATTATATATATATATATATATATATGTATATATATATGTATATATATATATATATATATATATATATATATATATATGTATGTATGTATGTATATGTATGTATGTATGTATGTATATGTGTACCAAAGAATAGATATTGCCCTATAATATATATGATGTGTAATTATTATTTCATCACCCCTCAATTAAGGGACCCCCTCCCCTCTAGGCCTCTATGGTATATTCACTACTAAAGTCGTTGTTTTCTTTATTTAATGGGTTCCAAATAGTGTCTTTTTGAGAAAGGGGGAGAAATTGCACCACCATTACCTACTAAAAATTGTAGATTATGCAATTAATTTGTTACAATTACACTAAATAATTACTTTTTTTTAAAAAAAAAAAATGTGTGATTTGTTAATCGGATAATCACTTTTCTAAATTGTGTGATTTATTTACGTGTCACCTAACTTTTAATTCGATCTTCTATAGTTTGTTAATTGTTATAACATTAAAAGGAATTTTTAAAAAATATAATAAAGTACAAAATATTTACGCGGTGTAAAATAATTTCAAAAATGGAAAAAAAAATTCATAGGCCCACAATAAAAAGTGTCAAAATGTCTCATCAACCATGCCGTCAACAACAAAACATACGTAATATATTTGGAATACGATCGTTTAGATTTTTGGCTATTTTTTTTTATATACGTACGATTGTTTAAATTTGATCGTTTAGATTTGAATAATCAAATCTAAACGAAATCTAATTTTTTTTTTGAAGATTTTTTGTGATACGATCATTTAGATTTTTTTTAAAGATTCTTTTGGTATACAATTGTTTAGACTTGACTACCCAGATTTAAATGATTTTGTTTAAAGAATTATTTGGTACACGATCGTTTGAAATTTCTTTTCAAAATCTTTTATATTTAGTACACGATCTTGAACAACCAAATAACAGTTTAAAAAAATAAGAAAAATTTAGAACTTTTATATTTATACACTACCCTGAACCAAATAACAATTTGAAAAAAAAGAAGGTGAAGAAAAGAAAGATGATGAAAAGAAAAAAAAATCGTAGAGGAAGAAAAAAAGAAAAACGATAAAAAGGAATAACAAACCTAAAATCTTAAAAAAAAATGGCTACATATCTAAATTTTTTTATTTTTTATACCGTTTATAAATATTTTATCGATTTGTTATATTTATAAAAATTTCTTCGACTAAAATAATTTACTTTTACGGTGGTTTAATTATAAGTTATATAGATATTTTAATTTTTTTTTCAGTGAAATAACATTAGAACAAATTCAAAATTTATAAAGAAAATTAACAAAAAGAGTAATTAACAAAAAGAGTCCAATTGGAATGTTAATAAAATTTAAAGCTTCCAATTAAATAATAATTCCATATATATGTGTGTATGTGTGAGAATTGTAAAAAGTAGCATAGTGGACAAAATTTAATTTCATACAAAAATGATATGTATCAAAATCTTTTCTTTTAATGATTTCTTTCTACGGTTAATTTTCATAAACGAAACAAAACACATAAATATTTACGATTCGTGTAACAAAATTAAAAAGTCTATGAAGTCAGTAAACCGTTTTTATAAATTTCAGATTTACCTTTGATATTACTGACGATTCGTTACTTTTTTTTCTTCTTTGCGATTTATTCATTTTCTCTTACAAAATTTCTTTATTCTATTTTTAAATGATTTATTCTTCCATTTTTAAACGATTTATTTTTCTGTTTAAAAATCTCAAGAATATTCAAGATCGTTTAAAAAGAATATTGAACTTCATCTGAATATTAACTTCATCTTCCTCATATTCAAGAATATAAAGATCGTTTAAATATCACTTTGACATGATTTAAACGATCACTTACCTAGTCAACACGCTTGTTTAGCATGGTCAACACGATCATTTAGATTTGAAGCTATTTTTCCATTGTTTAAAAAGAACTACACCATCGTGTGGATATGATATAAACGATCGCTTACCAAGTCAACACGACATTTAGATTTGAAGATCTTTTCCCATTGTTTAAAAAGAATTACACGATCGTGTGAATATGATGTAAATGATAGCTTACCATAGTCAACACGATCATTTAGATTTAAAGTATTTTTTCATTATTAAAAAGAAGTACACGATCGTGTTGATACTACCTAAATGATCGTGTATCATTTCTTACACAACTATGTATCACGATCGCACACATGTGTGGCCAATTAATCGCGTGTTGATTGTGACATTTTTTATATTTTTTATTGTGGACGCGTGAGTTTTTTTCATTTTCAAAATTGTTCTATACGGTGTAAATATTTTTTCGGTTTGTTATATTTTTTAAAACTTTTTTTTCTATAAAGTTTAAATATTTTTTTTATTTTTAAAAATATACCATATATGTGTGTATTAACACACATACGTATTAAAGTGACAATCATTAGAATTTAGGGCTGACAAGAAGAATGACAAAATTAGAGGTTTACTTTGGATAAATGACAAATTTATTTTTAAATTGACAAAATAACAAAACAGAAAAATTTTAAATAAAAATTGGAGTGCGATGCCTTAAATGCCCCTACCTAAGTGACAAATGTGATTTATAAATACATTTGTTTACTAATCCGCAAATACCCTATAATTAATTAAAACTATGCACTCACACTTGAATATTCTAATCTCCCCCCAAAACAGAAAATAAACCACCAAATCACATTCAAATCTTTGCAAGTTGTTACATCCCATTCAATTTGTGCATGTTTGGAAACAAAGGGTCTTTAAGCCTTCATTGTTTGCCATTTCCTTCCCATTATTTTTTTGAAATCCCTAGCATCTCCTTCTTCACGTTTGAAAACCTTAGCATTTCCTTCCCATTATTCTATCTTCACGTTTCGCAGTTCCTTCGTCCCGTCACATCTTCATTCACTTCCCTTCGATTCGCATCTCCTTCGTTCCCTTCGTCCCGCCATATTTTTGTCTCATCACATCTTCATTCCCTTTAGTTCTTCGTTCGCCGTTCCTCACTTGGCTTCGCTTCTTAAGGTTCGCATCTTCAATTTTTAGGTTCGTCCGAATCTTCAGGTTCATCGGTTGCTATATTATTTCGAATCTTCAAATCTTCATCTGAATCTTCAATCTTCAGGCTTCGCATCTTCAGGTTCGCTTCGTCATTTTCCATACCTTCGTCTGCTTCAAATTTTTGCTTTGGTTCGTTTTCAAATCGGTGAGTTCTACTATTTTCTTCTTTGGATTTGTCCCATATTCTCACATTTTCTGAAAGTAATTAAAAAATACCCTGTTCTCACATTTTCTTCTTAGGACTTGTCCCTTGTTCTCACATTTTTTGCAAGTAATTAAAATCAATGGTTTTCTTATCTAGATTTGTTTTCTGCATCATAGTTCTTCTTCACTGGTGTTCTTCTATTTTGAAAATAGAGTACTAACTTTTCTTTAACTTAAATGTTAAATTATAGATACAGTTGAACATATATTTTATATTTTATTTGTTTATTTTATTATCTTTTTATTATTTTTTTATATTGTACAAATAAAATAGGAACATATATGCCCTTTATTTTAGGAAGAATAAGTGAGATTTGTTGTGTACTTATAAATATATATTGTTTTTATAGATTGTAGAGAATATAAAGATGAAAAAGGGGAAAGAAGAGGTCAGAACGAGAATAAGTGATCGGTTAAGAGCCGCATGGATCATTGGTTCGAAGAAATAATTGCCAACGGGAATTCAAACTCTGTCGAGTTCTTCAGATGAGGAACTAATGTATGTTTTTAAGAATTATACAGAAGTTGTAGATGTTTATAGCTTTTTCTATGCCTAGCAGAGACCAGAAGATATAATGGTAGAGGGGTTGGGAAGCAAGCAAAGACAGTCCAATAACTTCAAAAAAGAGGGGGAGAACTGAAGCGCCAAAAGAAGACGTGACTGTACAAAAGAAACAAAGGATAAAAAGCTTGGTAAACTACAAATTTATTTTCCAATGAGTTGTGGTCTGTGTAGGTTTCAAAAAAGCTTATTGTTGTTGTGGTCTGTATAGGTTTCAAAAAGTCGAGTTTATAGAAGGAAATCTGAAGAAAAGAAACAAAAAGAGATTGAAGGAAAGGTATGTGTTCCCCTTTGTTGTACTTCAATTGTGTATTCTATAAATTGATTATAACTTTGACAAACAGGAAAATACTGAAAGTGAAAGCGAAGAAGAGGAACAACGAGAAGAAGATAAACAAGTAGAAGAAGATAACGATGAAGAAGGGGAGGGTGAGGCAGTGGTAGATGAAGATACGAGTTCATCGATGAGTGAACAAGATGAAAGACCAACGGATACTAAGAAGAGAAAAAAGACCGTGGAAAAGGGAAAAAAAGCAAGCACATAGTTAATTTGATAAAGTGTTGATTATTTTCTGTATTGGCTATAAATTTTCGTTTTATAACATAGGTGAAGACTATTAAAAAAGAACAAAGGCAAGAGAAGATCGAAAAAGGAAGGGAAAAGCACCAATGAAACCGGATAAATCTGATATATGTGTTGTATGGTATTACCGTCTATGTGAAGTATGATAATTACATAGTATTTGTGACTTCTGTTGTATGTGATTCATTCAGTTACACTGTATTTGTGTATTGTGAATGTAACTCGTGTTCTGAATGTGGAGTATGGTATTGTTAAAGTAACTCATGTTATGTTTTTTAATGTAACTTATGTTCTGTATTTGTGTATTGTGAATGTAAATCATGTTCTGAATGTGGAGTATGGTATTGTGAATGTACCTTATGTTCTGGATTTGTGTATTGTGAGTGTAACTCATTTGTGAATTATACTGTATGTTTTGAATTCTCGTGTATATGATGTATTTAATTATAGTGTATTTGTGTATTAATTCAGGAGTTTTATGTAGTTTGTATGTTGAGTGTATTTCATGTTTTGAACTACATTTTCTATTTTGACTTATGTTACATTGAATATAATGACAGTGTATTCAATTCTATAGATTGTCTGAGATTCATTTATGGTAATTACAGTGTCTTTGTTTAATATATCTTTAGTGTTAATCAATTGACCGTGATAAATATATTTGTAGTTAGCAATAATTTTTTTCACATCAATGTTAGGACTCGGTCTACTTAATGTGCTTTAAAAGGAGAAACGAGCCTTTAAAAATTAATCTACAATCAAAGAGCACAATATTAGATAAAATCAAAGAAAATCTTGGAGATAGGCTGATTAATAAGTTTAGAGAGGGGATATTTGGGCACTTTCTAAACTTCTCCATAACAAACTAGTCCTCCCAATTGTTATTACACCTTATTCAGAGGATGTGCAAACCTAAATCGACTAGTTAGCTTCATTTCCTAATAGGAGGGAGAGTTCTGAAGTTTGGGTTGAGAGAATTTGCCCTTATAACCGACCTAAACTGCCATGAGATTCCTGATATTAACCAAGAGGATATAAAGAGAGGGTGGATAGCTAAAAGGAGTATATGTTGAAAACCTTGAAACTGTGATGAGGCAGTATTGAACGTTATGTTCAACATAAGCATGCTGGTACCGAAGAAGATAGGATAAAAATGGCCAAATTGTACTTTCTTGAGAGTTTTTGAATCATAGGCAAGAAAATTTAAGTATAGAATGGGATCACATCCTTATAGTAGACGATGATGAACTCTTTGATGGATACCCATGGGGTAGAGTTGCTTTTGAACTTTTAGTAGAGTTCATGAATAGGGCAGTTTGTAGCAAAGGGCAAACAGAGATTTCGATGGGAGGCTTTATTTTCTCCATTATTGCTTGAGCTTACAAGGTAATCCTAATTTTACGTACCCCACCTAACTACTTCGCAACGAGGATTTGAAATGAAGTCTCTAGGATTATAAATTGGACAGCCGACACTTAACCCAAATGGAAGGATCTAAAACAGAAGGTCTTCGATTTGCCAACTATATGAAAATCTGCTAATTTGTAAGAGTTTTAATATTTATAACAGTTTTAATATTTATAAAGTATTTTGTTTCTTTTTGAAACAGCTTGAAGCGTCACCCATGCTTGCCATACCAAATGAAATGGGAAAGCCATACTTTGCACCATTCCTTGAGGCAGAAGAAGATATACTTAAAGAAGCAGAAGATGAGCTTCGAAAGACCTAAAATTCTGACAGCGTTGCTCATATTTCGCTAAATAGAGGCATGCCCTTTACAAATCAGATTGATAGCCTGACGGAAATTGTAGAAAAGATTGGGAAGAGCCAAGAGGGGATGGAGAAAAGTATGAAGGGTATTCTTGATTTTCTTAAATATGTAGAATTAAAAATGAATACTCGGTTTGAAGAACTAGGACAAAAGATGAATGGAATATAGAAGCAATAAGGAGTCAATAACGGGTGCCCAAGACATTAATGAATTTATGGTAAGCATGTTCTGTAAACTTCAATATTTTGTGTGCATGTAATAGAATCTTAACAAATACACTGTATTTGGTATGTATTTGTTATGCAGGGAACAAGAACGTTTGAAGAGCACCTTGACAGGGTGGAAAAGAACCAAGAAGAAGATGACGTTGAAGATTTGAACTTGGATTCAAGCAATCCAACGGTGCTTGGTAAAAAGGATGATGATGAAGACAAAGACGGAAAAGGGAGCATGGATGGAAGTCGAACCTAAACTTCCAGAGGGCAAGCTGGTGTGCAACCTAGAATGGAAAAATCAGGAACATTACCAATAGTCGGAGGACAAGATGAAGATCGATCACGATATAAGGTAAAGAAAAAAAACAAAATATAGTATAACATATTGAAACTGCGTGTAATACATATTATAAACTAACATATGTAAATAATTGTAAGAGGACACCGAGGAAACTAAGGAAATAAACAGGCTCATACGATTAATCGATGAAAGTGTTATATATGACGAAATCAAGAAAAAAGAAGATAGAAGAAAAATGGTATAGTTCTCGATGTGTGTATGTTTCTTATATTGAATGACTATTAATTTAAGGACATATGTATCTCAATTACATTAAATTTGTACCTCTAACTGTATGGAGTAGGCTGACCATATTAGGAAGTGTGTGACAATCAATGATATGTATATTTCTTTGGGTTATTTACAATTTGGCACTGTTTGTCATCGTTAGTGATTTGAATCTTCAGAGGACTTGGTATTTGAATTTTATACTCTTTATTTGATCTGGCGTTTGATGAGTATAATACTGTATGATTATTAGTTTCAAGAAGTCTGAATCACAATTATAGTGTATTTGAAACTATGGCTGCGAGAGATGTGTTACTGTGATTCATTTATATGTATTTGAATGGTTTGTTGCTTATGTGTTTGAAACTCTGGCTGTTTGTTATTATTGGTTTGTAACTTTAGAGAAGTTGCTATTTGAATTGTAGAGACTGAATGATTACTATTAGTTTTAAGAAGTGTAGATCTTGATTACAGGGTATTTGTAACTCTGGTTAAGTGAAAATGGGTTGTTGTGATTCATTTATCATTATTAATATCACTGAATGAATGGATTAGTATAATATTGAATGAATAGACACGTGAGATTTTAATGAATGTGTTGCTGTGATCAGAGTCTGTTTATTATCATGAACAGTTTGTAACTTTAGGATGTTTGGTTTCTCACAGCAAGAAGTTTAGATAACAATTACAAGGTATTTTAAACTCGGGCTGCGTAAGATGTGTTGCTATGATTCATTTATCATTATTAATATTATTGAATGAATGAATTAGTATAATACTGAATGAATGGATGCGTGAGATTTCGATGAATGGGTTGCTATGATTAGAGTCTTTTTATTATCATGAATGGTTTGTAATGTCAGGGTGTTTGGATTCTCACACCAAGAAGTTTGCATCAAAATTATAGGATATTTGCACCTCTGGCTGAGTGAGATGTGTTGCTGTGATTCATTTGTCATTATTAACATTACTGAATGAAGGATTAGTATAATACTGAATGAATGGTGACTATTAGCTTTAATAAGTGTAGATCTCGATTATAGGGTATTTGTAACTCTGGCCAAGTGAAAATGGGTTGTTGTGATTAGTAGTGACATGTAGTTTTTTTTTGTTTTTGTTATCGTGCGTGATTGTTATAATGGATGTCTATTAGTTTTATGCGTGGATCACAATTACAGGGTATTTGAAATTTCGCTTGTTGGATTTATGGTTTGATTACCTATTCTTGATAAGGATGTGAATAGCTGTATATGAATGATATATTTTCTTATAATACTATTAACTAATACTTGAGAAACACTAAAGAATGCACATGGTCAATGTTCAATAAATTCAACTCTAAGAATGTTGAAGAATGTGCAACCAGCATTTGGCATAATTAAAAATAGACCACAGATGGCCAAGGTAATAACATACTTAATATGAATCTGGGTCCACAATTTCGAAAATGGTACAGTTAAACTCTTTGTTTGCCAACAACTTATAGATTAAAGGAAAAATGCCAAGTTAGGACAAACTTTCAAATATCGATGAAAATAATCCAGCAACAAGGGTTATTCTAAAACACGTAAGCATATCCTATACTTCATATGCAAGTTATAACTTGTTATCATATTAATGGACTTCCTTTTTTTGTTTTAGTTGAACACCACAAAAGAAGAATTGGTAAAAATGGTAGAAGACAAGGAACAACGAATGAAAAGATCAAATGCTAAACAGTATAGAGAGGTTATGCCAATTTCAACAAGAATATGGATAGATGTTGTAAGAGTAAAAGAAGGTCCATCAAACAAAGATAAAGTGAATTCATCTCCAGAAAGGCCATCGTTTGATTTGCATATAAGTTAGGCTTGATAACTTCATTTTAAATTTTTTTGTTAGGGGTCTATAATTTATGGGAATATTTATTGGTTCATTGGTTTAATTACATTAGATCTATAATTTTTTTGTTCGACTAAAATCTATTGTTTTTAGATATATGGAATTTATCAATTTATTTGTAAAGTGATTCCCAAATTCAGATTTATAAGTTGTAAATTAAATAAATTAAAATACATTGTATTTGGGTAATGATGTTTATATGAAGTCAATATAATAATACAACTTATATGTACAACTTATGGTTATAATCAACATCATATAATCTGCCCAGTTAAAATAATCAATATACTATATTTACAAAAAAAGAGATACTCCGAAAGCCAAATACGATTAGAAACTAGACATAATGTATCTTGACCCTATGTGGTAATATATGTCATGACTTTCATATTAGGACGACCTCAATGTATCTAGTTTGAAAATAACTATACTTGAATTTAAAATGAATCAATACAATATAATGTATTTAGTCAACATACCTAAGTTGCTGTAAAATATAAGAAATACTTCGTATTTCAATGAATAAAAGATCAATTTTATTTGAGCGAATCATTCAACCCCACTGATAACAGATACAACTATGAATATAGACAATTTGAAAAGAAATATGAAGTCCTTACAACTTAAAATTATTAAATATGAAAATTACTAAAACAATAACTTCATGTTGAATGGGTTCTTTACAGGACCTACAATTGTGACCTTTTTGACCACACACGCTGCAACGAATAGTCGCTTTTTTCTCTAAAAATGAAGTAAACCTTTTTTTTCTTCCAGTTGGACGTTTAACCTACGGTGGAAGTATTCCATCATTGCCACCTTGGTGCGTATTCCTAATTTGGTCTACGTGACCAATGAGACGTGTTCCCTTCTTGTACAAATTTATCAAATTTGACACATAGTGGAACTTATCAGTGTACAAATGTAGATTAAGATTCCTTGTGGACAATGCAATACATGCATGTGGACAAGGGATCAGATCAAGGTCCCATTGACGACATAAGCATCTGAGGTCTAAAAAGTTGACGACAAATTGTTCCTTATGATGGTGGACTTCAAATTCATGTTGGTCTGCAGGATATATCTGTAAAATCATTATAAAAAATTTCATCTACAAATAAGTGAATACATACTTATTGCATTTATTTTTTGAATATTAAACAACTTACATTCATTGAGCGACTTTCCCTTAAAAAATTTCGAATCATATCTTCTGCATATATTGAAAGTTTTATGCGTTGGAAACTCCATTTGATACGACATTCGTAGAACCATTTTTTAACCAAACTACGAATTGATTCTAGAAGTTCAGTTACAAACAATTCTCGCTGTTTTTTCAAAGTAGAATTCATACTTTCAGAGATGTTGGTTGTAATAACCTAGTATATTTTTCTCCTAAAAAATGCCATAGCCCACCTGTGTCTTCCAACAACCTCCAACTCAGGCCTAATCGATGGAGATAGTTGATCGAGCTGTCTCATATAGTACTCAAATTCCAATGGGGTATAAGCTCTGACACATTTATTGAACGAGTCCTCCATGGGAAGTGATTTATGGTTCTTTTTCAAGTTCTTCAACAAATGGAATGCACATAATCCATGTTCATCTATTTCATAAATGACATTAAACCCATTTTTTTTATACTTTTGTGAGCATCAGACACAATGACCATTTCATTATGTTTTTCAAAAACAACTTTAAAATTTTGAAAAAACCATGCCCATGAAAAATCATTCTTTGAATCAACAACAACAAAAGCTAGTGGCATAATTTGAGAATTGTCATCAATAGTACAAGCAGAAATGAGCATACTAAGGTATTTGTTCTTCATGGCTGCACCATCAACTGAAATAACTGGTACGTAATAATTCATGCATCAATTGAAGCAACTAGTGCCATGAAATAGAATTTAAACCGACCTTCATCATCTGCTTCTTCAGCCGTATATGTACCTAAAAACAGTGAAATAAAATAAATCATAATTATAGTGTATTTCTAAATTGATCGTGTGTTATTTGTTAAAATACAGTGTATTTGTAGTTTTTATGCTTGGGTTGTTTCGGATCAATGCATTCGAAAATGCAGACAACATGGCGTACGAGTCCTCCGAAGTACCCTTAATGGAATTCAAAGCAATTTCACGTCCTCTCTAAGCTTTATCGTAACTTACGTTCACTCCGTGGTGAATCTTCATATAATTGATAACATCCGAAGGATGACATGGAGCCTTGTCATTCATTTTAAAGATTGACTTTGTACACTAAAAAACAATCCAGGATGTTGCTTGCCTGTGATCATTCTTCACGATGTCAACAACACACTAATGTTTATCTGTGAATTTATGAACTATCAAAATATCACTTTTTTTTAATACCGAAGCACGTAGATATCAAGGGCAAGACGAATCTTTACACCTAATATCAAACGATGCACAATTGGACCCAACAGTTACTAGTTCAAAGCTATTATTCATAGCAAGAATATAAATAGCTTTCTTCAAAACTGATTTATTCCTAAACATTGATCCAACTTTAATAGGTATACCAATATGAGCCGATTTAAATGCATCAAGGTAAATAATTCTAGTTTCATTACGTGAAGCTTGAGCTCTAGGTAATTTGCTACTTAAATACAGGGTATTTTCAACATTTCACCAGCAGATACAGTGTCAACGACAACAAATAAATCATTGTCGGAGAATTTCGACATGACTAACATAAGCCAAAACACATCCTTATCATCAACAATCCGAATGAGGTTCGAATTGTTGCAATCATTTCAGTAAATGGTCAACCGAGAGACAGAAAGTTCTAAAGTTGGAAAAAATCTACCTTGGATGCAGTTTACAAATTCTTGAAACGACGATGAAACTGAAACATATACATAAAGAACGCGATAATCAATATATCGAGAAGATTCAATCCATCTACCATCCAACACAGTCTTTATTCGTTGTAAAACCATTGAAAAAGATTCAAAGAGAACACGTTTAATAAGTAGTCCAAAAACTGTTACAGTCTACAAATGGAACACTTTTATTGGGTAGTCGAGTATATTTTTAAATTGGCAAAATTATTTAAAATGTATGGAAATAATTAAGTGAAGAGATATATGCTAAAATATTATTAAATTGCAAATATTTGATTTCCTGCTTTATCATAACATATGATAGATGTATCTTAAATTAATGTATAAATTGACAACATTATTTAAAATGTGTGGAAATAATTAACTGAAGAGATATATGCTAAAATATAATTAAATTGCAAATATTATTAAATTCAAAGATTTAATTATTGTTTATAAATTATACAAACTCGTTTTAGGGATTGCAACATTATATTTGGCATAATTTTAGAGATTCAAACTAAATTAAAACCAAAGTATAATTTTAGGTTATGATATATAACAAATACTATTTTTGGCATAAATTTTAGGGATTCAAGGTAACAATCTAAAATTTGAAAATTTGAATTAAAAATAGTGTAAAATTTGAATTTAAAAATAATTTGAAAATTTTGAATTAAAAGTAGAAAAAATCGTGACCTATGGAATAAAATTAGGGTGAGATACATATCAAAATTATATTTGACATAATTGTAGGTATTCAAACTAAATTAAATTTATTTTTGGAGTTAAATAAGAATATATATATGTTAGTTGGAGGGTCCTTTGGATGTTATCAATATATAATTTTATATATATATGTTTTTTCATAAATAATTTAAAAAATAAAAAATGCTAAAATTAAGAGATTATCTATTATTTTTGGTAATTTTAGGAATTCAAATTAAGAATCTAAAATTAATGTATTTATGTATGTTTTTTCATAAATAATTTAAAAAATAAAAAATGCTAAAATTAAGAAAGTATCCATTATCTTTACCATAATTTTAGGAATTCAAAGTAACAATCTAAAATTAAGGTGTAAAATTTGAATTTAAAAATAGTTTTATAAATTTGAATTAAAACTAACTATTAAAATAGGGTGGAAAATAATCTTAAAAATAATGGTAGAATATCAAATATGTATTATGTATTGTTTATGTATATTTTCTTCATAAATAATTTGAAAAATAAAAAAATTATGAAATGGTTGAATTTATCTTTGAAGTTATTTTAGGGAATTTAAATTCAAATTGACAATTTTAGGGGATGTTGTTATTAAAAATTTGTAATATGTATTATTTAACATATTTTTTTAATAAATAATATGAAATATACAAATTCGTTAATTACTTAATTTTGTATCCTAATAATTAGGGGATGTTGAAACTAAAGCTATATATTTATGGATTGTTGTTCAATCTTCTACAACAATAGAATATTTTTTGATATAATTAAGATTTATCATAAGTGAATGTGTTTACAAATACACTGTATTCGTATTCGTGATATGTAATATTTCGTTTGATTTTTAGATCTCAACAAATACACTATATTTGTAAGTGAGCAATTGCCTTTCGTGGAGAGGTAAATTCGGGCCAAGAAAAATGGAAAAAAATCATATGACAGATCGTTTTACTATAAATCAAAATAATTTTGAGATTTGTTATTTTTCATTTTTCTATCCAGGATTTTGCCATTTCCACGATTTCCTCTCGAATTTAAAGTGTAAAAAGAATGGATCAAAATTAATATTGAAAATTTAATTTTAAAGTTACATCGATATAAAATACTTTGTACAAACAACCAAGAACACATTGATCAAATTAAAAATTTAGTCATATGGGTGTAACGTAATAAGTAACATAATTAAAAAAAATATTTTGTACAATTTTCCAACCCAAAAAAGAGAGATTATCTTTTATTATGGGATCCATTGTTGCAGCTTCAAAATTAATACCATCTATTTAAAGACACATCCGATAATACTTTTGTTTCTTTATTTGAAGACATATTTTCTATTTTTCTGTTTAAAGAGAATATCATATTTGGTAACTCTTTTTTATTTTATAATTTCTTTTACTTTTTGTTCTTTTTTTTTACGAAGCACAAACCACAAGGACCAGAGTTGAAAAACTTTTAACCTTAAAAAAAAATAGTAAAAGTTACTATATTTTTGTGTTCTCTAAAATCTTTAATTAAAATAATCGAAGTTTTATGTATCCATAAATAAAAGATGGTTCTTTTTAATTATACAGAATATCAAGCGCGTATTTATAAACCTTAAAAGGAAGAAGTTATGTTTATTTATTTTAAATTACAAGTTGAGTTCTCCAAACTTCTGACGTTTGCATCAAATATGTCTTTTGATTCTAAAAAAAAAATCTAATATGCATATGTGTTTTACACTTTTTTCATGATAAGTTTATAAACTATATATTTTAATTTGTAACAAGTCTTTGAATTTTGGATTTTATGATCTATTTAACATAGTTTAAAATTAAAGAATTGTCACATACAATTGGATATTTGATTGTAATTTCATAATAGGATTCCTCTATTAAAACGGGTAGTTTAGTAGCATTTTTTTGCATAACATAATAGGTTTTTCAATTTTAAATTTGTAGACCAATAGAAACAAAATTGAAAGTTGAAATTTTTTATGATAATTTTATAATTTATAGACGTAGCCAACATAAAGTTAAAAAGTTTAATTACCTATTAAATATTTATTTAATATTTTTATATAAAAACAAAAGATAAAAAACATGTGAACAAAATAATTTATGTATATATATACACACACAATATATATATATATATATATGAGTTAAGAAATCAAACATAAACGTAAACGTATGATTTCAAAGTTGATAATTCAAAAACTATATCGTTTGAGCTATGTTTGACTTATCAAGAAGATACTTAGATTTATCTAATTTATGTGTTTTCTCTTTATTTTTTCTATAATAATTAATTAAGTAGATAAACATAGAAAAATTGTATAAATGAAATATATACAGTACAAATATTAAAAAAAGAAAAGAAAAAAAAAAGGCTTGGCACATGCATTGTAATTAAGTTTTAAGAAAATACTGATTAAGATCTAAGAAAATATATGGTATATTTAGCTTTTAAAAGACAAGTGGTAAATAAGCACATATAATATTTAAAATTATGTAGTTTTCTAACCTAATTTGTATAATAAATTTGGAGGTAGAAATTAAGTTTGATTGAGAATTGGAAAACAAAAAATTAAAATAAAAGATAAAAATGGGAGCCATCAAATACAACCTAACAAATTAGAAAAAGACAAAGTTGGAAAAAGGAATTGAAAGATGGTGTCCTAATAATGGCCAACCAATTTCCATCATATTTGGTAAGGGAATATTAGTATGCTAAATTGAATTTGGTCCAAAATCATGTTTGCCAACCCTAACATATATTCATTGTTGTAACTACTTAGGAAACCAAAATATCAACCAAAACAAACTTCTCTTTTTCTTTTATATAATCATTCTCAATTCTTCTTCTTCTTCTTCTTCTTCTTTTTTTCTTCCATATTTTTCTTTTTTATTGTTTATTCTTTCTACTTTTCCTTTGTTTTTTTTTCCAAAGTGTGTTTTTCACTATTTTCCTGATTTATAAACCTACAAAATTTTAGATTACATCAATGTTAATTAGTATTATTATTCAAGTAGACAAAAGTATAAGTAGCATTGAAGTTACATTAGATTGGTCATCTACAGAGATAAGAAAAGTTACATAAAATACTTTGTAGTAAATTATAGGTTATAATAGTTGGTGAAACATCAACAATTACAATCGGAGGCCCAAACATGGAGTTCGATATAATAGCTTTGACCATCAACTCAAAGCCCAAACAACCTCATAAGGTAGAAAGAAACAACTATTTCACATAGCTAGTTGGAAAAAGAAAAGTTGAGAATTTGATAGAGCATTACTAGTGAGAGGAAGCTTTGAGATGAACTTGAGCTTGAACTTGTATAAATATATAAGGGCCTAGATTATAATGAAGAACGTCGTCGAGAGTTTGAGATTGCATTTTCATCATGAAACTTGCTTTTTTCACTCATTTGAAGTATGATGGTGCTTTTTAGCTTCTAATTATTCCTAATTAGCTCAAAATGATATGAAATGTTCCAAAACCAACGAGTTGCTTGAGATCCTATAAAATGAAGGTACTAATATAACACATTTCAGGTGCTATCGTCCCATATTGAAGGATAGTCTTAGGTTATTATTGTAATTTGCTACATTATTTGTTATTATGTTATTTGTGGTTATTCATCAACTTCATTGGCTATATATTGCTCATATCTTTATTTACTTTCTAGGGTTGTAATAATACATACATATATATCCAAGACAACACTACAAATTTTGGCTTTTGTGTTGATGGGTGAGAAATAGCAAAAAATGGTTATGTTGATGGACAAAAAACATCATGTATGCCAACATCATGAACGTCAAAAAGTTTAGTCTTGTTGACAACCAAAAAACGTCACCAAAAACCTTTTGGTAACGTTTTTGGCTACCAAGAAAAGGTACATTGACGTATTTTACCCATAAACTATATAGAAAAATCGTCAATGAAAATTCTTTTGTTGATACTTTTTGAATGTCAAAATAAGGTAATATCGACATTTTTTGTCCATCAACTATATTTTTTTAAAAACGTCAAGAAAACTCTTTTTTTGATGTTTTTTGCATGCCAAGAAAACTTAATATTGTTTGTCAATATACATTTACATTGACGGTTTTTAAATGTCAAAATATACACTTTTGTTGACTTTTTTTTACTCGTTAACTATGCTAGTTTGAAAAAAAATAGAAAAAAATGTGGATCATTGGGACCCCATATGTAACGTGTAATTGACTTGAACTATTCATACCCAATTGCAACTCGTAATAAAGCAACCTATATTTTGCACACAAATAACAAATACATTATCACTAGCATAAAATTTAGCTAGGACAACTACAATGCACACCTTCAAATTAACATATATCTATGTTTGGTTCACATTTTGAAGTGTTTAAATTTGCAAAAAAAGTTATTTTGAAAATATTTGTGGTGCTCATAAAATATATTTTTCAAAAATTAGTTTACAAAATAATTCATTTCGGAAAAATCAATCAAAACCAACTTTTAAAAAAATAAATGATCAAATTGACCGGGAATTACAATTTTTGGTAGACTCCATGCTTTACATCGGCAAAAATACCTTGGTTCTCCACACCCTCTCTATCTTTTTTATTATATATATACATATAGAATAAAATTCTTTCAAAATATAATTCTTTCTAAAAAAAAATCAAAATATATGTATTTCTTCCTGAACTAATATCATCATATTTAGTAGTTCTTTATAATAATTTGACATAAGAATAAACATTTTTGGTATATGACAAACGAAACAAAATAATGAACATAAACACTTATAAAAAGATATAAGTATTTATATTTTAAACATTTTTACAAGAAAATGTTTAAAAGAAAATGTATTCTTGATAAACATTTTTTTTATAGATAATCCAAACACACTTTAAATTATCACTATGAGACTATCAAAACAAGAGAGGAGAGAAAAAAAAAAAGAGAAAATGTATATTATATTTTGATTTCAATCATTAAAAGAATTAGAAAGATAATTTTCTACTTTAAATCAATATAAATTAAACGAGAGTTGTTTTTTTAGTATAATAAAAGGGAAAATTTTAGTACTTAGAAAAAGTATGCTTTTGACTATCAATATCTCAGTCGGTACCTATTAGTTGAGTTATTCTTATCTTAACCAAAATCGATCAAATTATATATGATTTTGAGTTAACCAAAGGAGGTGTAGGTATTGTTGAGTTTATGATTTTGAGTTGAGTGGTCTCAGTGTGTAATTTTAATTCTTGTCAAATAATTGAGTTTGAACCCCATTGCCTTTTTCTTCAATTATTGCCTCCACATAATTTACATTTGAATTAAAATATTGGCTAAATTGTAAAACTTTTTTTACACTATTTTATTGTTTAGGTTTCTGTAAGATTTTTTTTTAATTATTATTTATTTGGATGAACAATTGGTATTTTTTCCCTATAAAAAAAAAAGCTTAACCTTTCTCTTTACATACTAATAATAATAGATATATATATAAAACCTTCAATATTTACAAAACATTGACTAATTCTTCATATTTGATTTTCAAAGGTGGTTGTATTTAAATTGAGGCTGTCTTGTTATTTGGTGTACTTTTCGTAGATAAAAAAATTTCATTTTTATTTAAACACTATTGATATAAAAAAAAAAAGTAGAAATACACTGAAAAAGTGTTCCAAAAATTTATTTTGAGAAGTTGTCAAACACTCGAATTTGTTTCAAAATGACTTGTATGCTAAATTAAATACAACCTTAGGAAGAAGCTAACAAACTTATCTACAAATAATCATAAAATTTTGAATGATAATTAATATATATAAAAACTTTTGGAGGTTTTTAAAAAATATAAAAAATTGGAAAAATATTAGAACAATTTTGAAAACGGAAAAAGCCAACAGACTCACAATATAAAATACCAAAATTACCCCGAGATGTCGATGGATGAAAGAATTCTGCCTTTAGTTATTCTATCTTGGACATACAATGCACCAAGATGACTTGAGATGAAAGACAAAAATGTAGATCTACATGATCCTGTATTTCATTGTAAACGATGACTTTCAAATTTAAACAATCGTGTAGATCATGATACACAATCTTGGGCCTTAATTGTACTAGGATGCCCTAGGATGAAAGAATTCTACCTTTAGTTCATTCGATCATGGATATACAATGCCTCGAGATGCTCTGGGAAGAAAGAATTCTTCCTTTAGTTATTGGATTTTGAGCCTTAATGGCATCGAGATGGAGCAGGATGAAAGAATTATATCTTTATTTTATTTGATCTCGGACATACATTATCTCGAGATACCCTGAGATAAAAGACTTCCCTTTAGTTATTCGATCTTGGACCTTAATTGCACCGAGATGGTCAGGGATTAATAAATCGCAAGGGCATATATGGAATTTATGGAAAAATGATCCCGCGTCATAGATTTTTCTTAATTTATTATTTTGCTATTTTTAAAAAATGACGGTCGTAAATATTTTTGAGTTTTGTGACATTTATGTAAATTAACCTAATTTTTTTTGTTATAAATTAAAAATTTGGTCCAATATTTTGGAGAAAGTTTGAGTTAATTAGTTCCTATAGCTTATTAAATTAAATCCTCATTATTGCCTTTGTAGTTTGATAAAATCGTCACAGATAATATTCCTATCATAGAACTAAATTCTCATTATAAACTAGAGGGACTTAATGTTTAGTTTAATATTGCTTAGCATGTTTAATTGGACTAAATTATAAAAAATACTCATAAACTTTTTAGTTTGGGTAAAAAACACCTCTAAACTTTCAAAAGTTAAAAAAAAAAAAGAAAGATTAAAAAACACCCTTATAGTTTGTTTTGAATGAAATTCATTAAAGTTTTATTTTAAAAAATACCTCTGAACTATTGGAAAGTTTCATAAATACCTTTAAATTTAAAAAGGTTACAAGAAAATAAATCTCATTGATCCAATCTTTATAACAAATTTCTCAATACCCAAAATAAAATCCAAAATTGTAAGCCAAAACATAAAATTCCACAAAACCTCACAAAATTTCAAAATAAAATTTTATCCTTAAAACATACTAAAACAATAATTTGTCAAATAAAAAAAATGTATTCGACTATTAACATACAACTTTGTTAAAACATTTAAGTTCTGAAATCTCTTGGTGCTTCTATTATTCTTTTATTTTATTTTTATTATTATTAGAGTTGATATACCTTACTAAAGTGTGTCATTTTATTTATTTGTATTGAAGATGAGATGATATAATGACAAGAGTATTTTTTAACTTTTTTTAGGACAAAATACACTTTTGGTCCCTGAGATTTGAGGTCGATGTCTATTTGGTCCATGGAGTTTCAAAATGAACACTCTAATCCCCGAGGTTTGAGAAATAGTTCTAAGTCGTACCTAAAGTTACTTACACTGTTAGTTAACTAATGGAAAAATGATGTAGCCATCAAATATGATTAGTTTGACAAAGATATATTATAATATTAATTTTTTATGATGTGACATCCCTTCCCTCTTACATTATCTCTCCTCCTCTCTTTTTATCCGGAACATCAATCTTAAACCTTTGATTCCTTTTTTTGTCTAATTTTCTTTCTTTGCTTCAAATCAATCCCAACTTCCATAACTATCTATCTTTTTCTTTACCATGAAATTGTCATTTTTATTTCATCCTATCTCAAGTTCCACTCCCATAGCTTTTCATTTTTTCTCACAATAAATTTTGCAAATTTTTTTTCTTAAAAATCACTCCACTATAAATCGAAAGATTTGATTGGGCCAGTTAGGTTTTCTTCCATAAAACTTGTTAGGGTTTTAAAAAATACATAATGAAAAAAAAATCTTGAATTTGGATGGAGAAAATGGAGGGATTTACTCCAAAAGTAAGTAAAAATTGTAGAATTTGATGGTGACAAAGAAGTAACGGGCTAGAAGTTTAATACATGTATCTTCTATCCCATTTGCTTGCTAGAAGTTGAGAAGTGACTAAGAGGTTTTCCCAAGAGTCTTGGGCGCTAAGTCAAGGATCTTGAGACAACATCCCGAGGTGGATTGAAAGCAATTGCCTAAAGAGGAATGTCAGGACAAAGATGCTAAGACTTGATTATGTTCAACCGAGAGAAAAGACAGGGAGCTTTAAAGTGAGAAATCTCGGGCACCCTTGAGTAATCTTAGGCGAGATGGAAAATAGAGAGTAAATCTTGAAGCTAAGAAAAGAGCATCTTGGCACTTGCCGACTAAGATGAAAGATAGAAAGGTTTGGAGATGTGCTATCGAGCCATCTCGGGGCCATGTTTGGCCGAGATTGGAAGCAGAAAAGGGAAATATCAGGATTCTTGGGCAAGATTTTAGGCGTATCTGGCTGAGAAGTGTGAAGATCCTGGAGGATCTTGACCGTTCTCAACCGAGATAATTGAAGGATGTGTGACAGATAGATTTACATGAATTTCTATCGCGCAAGAGTTAGCGTCATTTGGATGCAGAGTTCCTTTTAAATACCTAAAGACTCTCACTTCTCTCATTTCTCACCATTTCATTGCAAAAGCAAAGTAGAGAGAAGTTGAGATTTCTTGAAAGTGTTGGAGCCAAGCAAAGAAGGGTGTTCGGCCAAGCTTCGTTGTGGATTTTCTATCAAGAAGCTACTCGAGAACTGGAGTGCATGTTCAGAGAGATTTGACTAAAGGGGAAGAGTAGAGTTTGAGATTTAAAGTCCAAGCTTCCTCTTCTTTGTTTAAGAAGCTTAAGCACAAGTTTGCTAAGTTAAGGCTATTCACACGAGATTTTCGAAGAAATTTGATTCGTGGAGTTGAACTTGTATTGATGTTACATTATGTTGATTTGATGCGATGTGGTTCGATCTCTAGAATTTGATCACTTGATTCTCTCTTGACTGGATGCTTATGCTTGATTTGAGGAAGCAGAGCATGTGATGTTCTTGAAGTTGGAGTCTTGGAAGAAAGCTTGTATCTTCAAAAGAGCTTTAATCTTTGAAGGCAGTCGACTTCAGGAGTTGGGGAGTCTTCTAGTTCTTGAGAGAATTCTCTCTAGGCCTTCTGGAGTAAAAAATTTTCAACCCCCACAAATGAAGAGAACTCATCTATTTATAGAGTTTCCTGGTGGACTTTTATGGACTTGGACTTCGTCTGGTCCATGGACCAGACCCATAAGCTTAATCACATAAATTTGGGTCATATTTAACTTTGTGCTAAATTAAGTTTATTTTGGGGCTCAATTGAATTCTAGCTGAAGTAAACAATATTTAATTGAACCAAGATAATTAATTTGATATAATTGTCAGAATAAAGATATGTGACATCATTAGAATTGACTAATTTGTCTTTAAATTTAATTTGGGACACATGCCAATTTTTAGTTTATCCCAAATACAATTATTTTAGTAAATGACGTGACAATTTGTGATTGGTTCCAAAATTTCTTATTTAACAAATGTACCTTTCGAGATTTATGCACGTGTATGGGTGGGTGAATCTCGAAAAAGATAAAATTTGAAGTCAAATACAAGCATTTTTTTTTGCTCAATTTGACATATCAAATTAATCAAACTATGAATTTAGTACATAAGTTTGATTTAAATTTGAAATAAGGGTTGGAATATGACCAATTCTTAATTTGAGAAAAGTTTAAGGTCTTATCCTCAGCTTGCTTTGATTTGAGGATAAAAATTTATAAATATAATGAATTTTTTTTTATAAAATTTGGAACCATATTTTAAATTGAGATAAGTATGAGGTTTCTACCATATCTTAATTTGTCATGAGGATACACAATAATTTAAAATTATCAATTTTAATTTTGGGATAAAATGGCCAAATTTAATTTTGAGATAAATACAAGACCTCAATCTTGGGATAAAGTTAGATTTATGGCTTCAATTTAAATTTGAGATAAGAATGGAGGTAAAATCTAAATTTTAATTTTAGTTTGGGGGTAAAATCCAAATTTTGAAATATTTAAATATGTTTAATTATCTTGAAAGGTGGAATTCGAGTTTTTATTCCAAAATAAAATAACATAAGATAATTTAATTTTAATTTTATTTAAAAATTAAAAAATTAAAAATTTAAAAAATTAAAAAAGATTTAAATATCTCAAAAGTGAAATCCGAGATTTTATTGCAAAATAAAATAAAATAAGATAATTGAATTTTAATTTTTTTATTATTTAAAAAATTTAAAATCATTCCAAATTCTATTAGAAATTGGACTTGTTAGCCTTATAAATAGACCTATATCTTGATAATTCTTTCCTCATTAGGCAGAACAAAGGTATAAGAGAAAAAAACTTCTCTTCTCCCTTTTTTTTCTTTTTCTTTTTTTCCTTCTTTTCTAATAACTTTTTTTTTTAACTTTCTGTCTTTTTTTTCTTTTTATAGAAACTAAAATTGTTGTGCCTCTCTTTGATTCCAAATACGTCTTCAAAAGGTGAGGATTTTTTCTTCTTTCTTTTTTTTCCTATTCTTCTTCTTTTCTTTTCGCAATTGTTTGCAGAGGTCTTTGCCGTCAGCGATTCAACTTCTACTGGAGGACGATCAGACATTTGTCGTTAGATCCATTGCCTAGTAGGAGCGATCTGACATTTTTGTCGTGCTTTGCCGTCAGTGATCCAACTTCTACTAGGGGATGATCGGACATTTTTCGTCAAATCCACCGCTCTGGTAGGAGCTATCGAGCATCTTCATCGTGTTTTGCCATCAGCGATCCAACTTCTACAAGGGGACGATCGGGTATTTGTCGTTAGATCCATCGCCCTGGTAGGAACGATTAAACATCTTTGTCGTGCTCTGCCGTTAGAGATCCAATTTCTATTAGAAGAAGATCAGACATTTGCCGTTAGATCCACCGTCTTGGTAGAAGCGATCAGACATCTTCGTCGTGTTCCTCCATTAATGATCCAATTTCTATTAGAAAACAATCGGGCATTTATCGTCAGATCCACGCCCTGGTAGGAGCGATTAGACATCTTCATCGTGCTTCGCGGTCAGCGATCCAACTTCTACTGGGGGATGATCACACATTTATTGCTAGATCCACCATCCTAGTAGGAGCAATCGAGCATCTTTGTCGTGCTTCACCATCAGCGATCCAACTTCCACTTGGAGACGATCAAACATTTATTGTTAGATCTACCGTCTTGGTAGGAGCGATCAAACATCTTCGTAGTGCTTTGTTGTTAGCAATCCAACTTCTACTAAGGGACGATCAGGTATTTATCGTTAGATCCACCGCCCTGGTAGGAGTGATCAGGTATCTTCATCCTCAACGATCCAACTTTTATTAGGGGACGATCGAGCATTTGTCCTCAGATCCACCGCCCTAGTAGGAGTGATCAGATATCTTTATTTTGCCGTCATTCCGAGAGGCAAGACCGAATCATCTTCATTTTGGAGAGGTGGAGGCAAAGTTGCACCATCATCATCATTTTGAAGAGACAGAGGCAAAGTTGTATTATCGATGTCATCTTTGGAGAGACGAAAGCAGAACTACACATCATCATCATTTTTTAGAGAGGTGGATGCAAAGTTGCATCATTGTCATCTTCTTAGATAGACAGAGGCAAAGCTATACTGCCATCTTCTTCTTGGATAGACAGAGGCGAAGCTGCACGATCATCATCTACTTGGAGAGGTGAAGGTGAAGCTTCACCATCGTCATCATTTTAGAGAGTTGGAGGTCGAGTTGTACTATCATTATGATGCTCGGTGCTGCAACATATTGGAGATGAATGATCCCCTAGATGGTCGATATTGGAGATGATGATCGTCTTGATGTAACATATTTGAGATGTCGACTTTCTCGATTATAACATATTTGAGATGACGACCTTCTCGGTTGTAACATATTGGAGATGGAGATCTTCTCGACTATAACATATTGGAAATGAAGATCTTCTTAGCTGCAACATATTTGAGATGATGATCTTCTCAGCTGCAACCTATTGGAGATGAAAATCTTCTCAGCTGAACATATTTGAGATGACGCTCTTCTCGATTGCAACATATTTGAGATAACGATCTTCTTGGCTGCAACATATTTAAGATGACAATTCGGTTGCAACATATTTGAGATGACGATCTTCTCGGATGCAATATATTTGAGATGAGGCAAAGTTTGCTGCATCGGCATTTTGGAGAGAAGGCGAAGTCGCATCTACATCTATGAAGCCTAAAACCTTCAAACTTTGAGCTTGAAGAAGCAACGATGAAGGTTTTTTTTTTGGCTTAAGAAAGACGAAACTTTTAAATTTTCATATGAGAAAGCTTTGATGAAGTCTTCGAGCTTGAATATGAGGAAGCATTAATGAAGCCTTTGAGCTTGAATATGAGGAAGCGTTGATGAAGCCTTCGAGCTTGAATATGAGGATGCATTGATGAAACCTTCGATCTTGGACATGGAAAAGTAATAGTGCAATCCTCGAAGTCGGTGAAGCATTGGTGAAGTCTTCAGTCTTGCAACTGAATGAGCCTTGATGAAATCTTTGACCTTGAATTTGAAGAAACATCAACAAAGTCTCAGAATTTGATTATGAGGAACTTGATTTAAACTTGAAGATGGAGTGTTGAACTTCAGGGGAAGCATCTAACTTTGCAGTACTTTGTTCTTAGTGCATCATCTCTTTGATTTGTTATATTGCCTCCAATAAGGCATCTTCAACTTTAAGTTGATATTCTTTAATGAGAATGAACATCATCAATTACCTAGTGCCATGCTTTACGTGGTCAAGACACTGCTCTTGTTTGTGTACGACTAAACTTAAGATTTATTTTAAGTTGGCTACATACCCTTATAGGGATCAAAACATAACGTAGTTCAACTTGAGGATCTTTTTTATTGGACTGAACTTAAAGTTTCCCTTAAGCTGCCTACCTACCCTTTTATAATATGGATCAAGTGAAAATGTTGTTCAACTTTTTTTTTTTTGTTTTTTTCCATTCACATTTTAAGCTCTTATGGGCTAGAAGCACTATGCAGTTTAGGCTCTAACGATAAGGAGCTTTGCATATTTAGCAACTCATATTTTCATCAAGAGTTTGTTCATCTCCTTTGTTTGTAGGATTGGTAAATATAACAAGTCTTGGCTTCATCGTCAAGGAATTTTCTGTATTTATGTCAACAGACAACTTCCACTTCATGCGTGATGGGACACGACTGTGGATCTTACCGCATTATTGTTTTCTTCATGAAATAGTTTTTCCTTCAATGTTTTCATCTCTCTTTCATGTTGATTGCTTGTCATCTTTAGACGATAAAAAGTAGATGTTGAAGGTCGATCTTTCTTCAATGTGAAGATACTTAGCCTTTTGAAAGCTGAAGTTCGAGTGGAAGTAGACGCTGGACATTGATTTTGTTATTCTTTCATGGCCATACTCAATCTTCGAAAGACTGAAGATCGAATATTTGAAGGCTTGATACGATCAAAGACAGAAGTCCTTTGCTTAATTTCAATTGAATTGTCAATTTCTTCAGAAGATGCATAATTGTTATCGACTTTTACTATGCTGACAACATGCATGTAGTAACTTCTAACAATTCCTCTAGATGATCATCAAGGACACTTCTTGGGAGAAATTCTGTCAAATTTACCGATTGTCGAGGTCAGAGGAAGTCCTTGTCTTTTCCTTTGATAGGTTTAGGCTTCCAAATTTCTTATTTCTTTTCACCTTCTTTTTATGGGAGATGCTTTCTTTTGCATGCTTTTTATGGAATTGCGACTTTTTTGAATTGAATTTAGTTTTCTCCCTTTTCGATGAGTCATGACTATCCATCCTTTGTCGTCATCTACGATAGGCTCTTCTTTGTTTTGGGAGTCTGTCAACACAATCTTTTGTTGGAATGAGACAACTATAGGTTCAAAAGTCCCAAATTGAGTCAAGCTTTTCCTTTGATCATAAAGTTGTGTTGATGGTGGAACACTTGAAGCCATCTCGATTGTAACATGATTCGTTTGAACTACTTCATCAATATCAAGCTCAATCTTATTTTCACGAGCCAACTTTAGAATCAGCTCTTTTAACACGAAGCAGTTTTCAACATGGTGACTAATGACCCAGTGATACTTGCAGTAGTTAGGATCATCTACTTTTCCTGCTTGCTCTGGTCGTTTACATTTTGGCAACTGAATAAGTCGTTTCTCTATTAATTGCTCAAACATGTCTGCAACATCAGAGTCAGGAAATGGATAAACGATCATAAACGACCATAGACTCTTTTATAACACTATTTACGATCTTTTTAGTGTCATTAATTTCATTGTTGGGACTCCTTATTTTTAGAACCAAGAAATCTTTTGCTCCTCTGTTGGCGATACTCAGCTTCATATCATCGACGCGAGTTGGCAATTCTTCAAACGTGTGAGGTTTTATTCCCTTTAAAATATAGAGAAGCTCCCAATGAAAGCCTTGGGTGCACATCTCCACTACAGATAGTTCAGCGAGTCGATCCTTACAGTTAAAACTCAGAGCTCTCCATCGGTAGATGTAGTCGATGACTGCCTACGATACGTCTGGTACAATAGAAGCGATTTAGGAACTCATTTTCTAGCTATTCCCAACTGTCAATGACTTTCGACTCCAAATTGGTATACCACTCGAAATCATTTCCTTTCAAGCTTCGAACGAACTACCTGATATGTTGGTCTCCTCTCGATCCAGCATTCTCGTATGTCTCAACAAAGTAACCAATGTGCTGCTTTGGATTGGCCTTTCCGTCGAATTGTTGGAACTTTAGAGGTTGGTATCCAATAGGCATTTACTGGTCATTGATTCTCTTGGTGTATGGCTTGGAGTACATGAAAGAAGTTTGTGGTGGTCCTTCATATTGAGCTCTTATGGAGCTTGTGATCATATCTTGCAGTTGTTGGATTGATAATAAGGTGACAGACATGGACTGTTGCGTCTTGTTTTCCTCTAACACAACTTTTCCTTTATCGTTAGCTTTGACAGGAGGAGTTTTGCTTAACTCAATAGGTTCACAAGCCTTCTTTTGATCTTTCAAGGCGGTGATTTCATGATCTCGCTCCTCGATAGCTGTCATTAGGAAATTTATTTTTCTCTCCATCTCTACCATGACTTCCTCAATTGTCACATTTGCCTATATGACGGATACTACTTCAAGGTGGGATTCTTTCTATGATAGATCAGAAGCAGATGTATAGTTGTTGAACAAAGGATTCTCTCTGATGATGATCCCGCCTTTAGGAGATTCCATCAATTGTTCTCAACTTTTCTTTGTGAGGATAAAACTTTGTTCATGTTCTTGCATGCTTGTCTTTGCATGACTCTGGACGATAAGTCTACTGTAACTCGTCATTTGTCATAGTAGCTTTGGATGCAACTTTCCTTAGTTCCATTAGTTGGTTTGTTGTTTTGAGTTTCGAGAGAGAGATGAGAGGTAGAGAGGTCCCATTGGCGAGCCAATTTGTTCACATGAGATTTTTGGAGAAATTTGATTCATGGAGTTGAACTTGTGTTGATGTTGTATTTAGTTGTTTTGATGTAATGTGGTTCGATCTCTAGAATTTGATCTTCTGATTCTCTCTAGATTGGATGCTTACACTTGATTTGAGGAAGTGGAGCATGTGATGTTCTTGAAGTTGGAGTCTGGGAAGAAAACTTGTATCATCAAAAGAGCTTCAATCTTCGAGGACGGTTGACTTCAAGAGTTGGGGGTCTTCTAGCTCTTGGGAGAATTATCTTTAGGCCTTCTGGAGTAAAAAATTTCAAACCCCCATAAATGAAGAGAACCCATCTATTTATAGAGTTCCCTAGTGGGCTTTTATGGACTTGGGCTTGGTCTGGTCCATGGACTAGACCCTAGGGCTCAATCACATGGATTTAGGTCATATTTAACTTTGGGTTAAATTAAGTTTATTTTTGGGCTCAATTGAATTTTAGCCGAGGTAAATAATATTTAATTGAACCAAGATAATTAATTTGATCTTATTGTCACGATAAAGACATGTGACATCATTAGAATTGGCTAATTTGTCTTTAGATTTAATTTGGGACACATGCCAATTTTTAGCTAATCCCAAATGCAATTATTTTAGTAAATGACGTGACAATTTGTAATTGGTTTCAAAATTTCTTATTCAATAAGAGCTTTTTGTTTTAGGCTCTAAATCTGTTAGAAGCTCATGTTGAGTTAGGGCAAGCTTGTAGAAACGGTCATGAGAAATCAAAGACCACCCAAGAGTTCTAAGAGATCAAAGTTAGTAAGAAAAGAGTTCTCTTGACTAGAAAAAAAAAAAGGAAAAAGGTAAAGAAGTTGAAGAAATTTCTTTTTGTTGGAACCAAAGTAACTGGATATTTTTTTGTTATTTTCAGAGCAAGAGGAATAGGGCAAATATGTAGACTAAAAATCTAGCCAAAAGTTATGAGTGACAAAAATGAATCTTAAATAAATTTCTAAGCTTGATTTAAGAAATTATGTTTTAAAGCATGCTTTGAGTTTAAGCATTTGAATATGTTAGATTTATGAAATTATTTACAAAACATGAATTTCTAGTATAGAAATGAGTTTATGAGAAAGCATGATTGAGTTGAATTTCTAAAGCATTCAAATTGAGAAATGTTTCTTTAAGCATGAGATTTATGAGAGATAAATTTTGAAAATATGTGAGCAAAAAAGTTATGTACATAAGCATGTGAAGCAAAGCTAGACTTGAGATTTGCTAAATGCAATAGTTTTACATAAGCATGCTAACTTAAGTGAGTTAAAGTTTTAGCATGAGATTTCTAAATATGTTTTAGTCTATATCGAGATGTCTTGAGAACTAATAGCAATCTTAGGGAGCTATGCACAGAGGTTGTGTGATCAGAGTATCTAGTAGATTTTGAAAGTTTCCATCATATACGCTAGATAAGAGATGAGGGCCTCCACAGATGCCTATATTTTCCATCTCATGATAGGAGATAGGGTGCTATTGGCGCCTAGAGTTTCATCTCGCAGGTACCGTATCATGGGATAGGGTTTTCATGCTTAGAGTTTCATCTCGTAGATATATGAAATTCGAGGTATAGGAAGAAGGAAAAGAGAAAAGTTGAAAGCTAAGTTTAAGAAAAGAATTACTTTGCTAAGTTTATTTTATTCATTTCCCACAGTTGTCAATAAGATGTTTTGTTTTAAAAAGCTATCACTCATGAGGCTTTATAGCTCATCCTTTCAATATTCTATTTCCTTTACAAGTAGAGATCGTGGTTCCAGCACCTGACTGCAATTCACATACTTTGCTAAAAGTTTGATTAGATTTTGTATGACTCATTCCATTCATGCATTTTGGATTGTAATTAAGCTAGTAAAGGATTCAGTCGTTGTCTGTAATAGATTAGTAACACTTTTTAGTTATGTTTTGTAATGGTGTGAGTGGTTGAAACTTAGAACTTAGTTTTGTCTATATAAGACTTGTTTTAATATGTTCTCTATTGGTTGGATGAACATGAAGATCTTTGACGAAGTTTTACATTTTCCAAGTTTGATATATTTTCTTTTCTGCACTTTTATGTCTAAGCTTTAAAAGGAGATAGATGAGAGTCGACAGATATTGGTCAGCTTCGCGCCACACCTTGGGCATAGTGAGGAGGTGCTCCGAGATGGGGTGTGACAATTTGGTATCAGAGCATTTCATTCTATGGGAACTAGACAGAGTGTAGTTCAAAGTAGTTAACTCCAAGGAAACTTGGGGGTAGTGAGTTAAAGTTGAGTTAGTTCATAGGTAACTAATCGAAAGTGGAGTTGAAATAGAGCTAGTAGAGTGGAGTTCTAGCATGAGTCTTAGGTTCCACCTAAATGAGCTAAGAGTAAGAAACGTAAGTTAAGATAAAGTTAGTCTCATGAGTACAACATCATGCATTGAAGTTAGTCTCATGAGTACAACATCATACATTGAATTAGAGTCAAAGTCTAATAGTTTGATATGTTATAGAAGTTATGCCTCTGCGTATTAGTGGACGACGTAAGCAGGAGTAGGGCGAAATGCAATACCCTATCCAAGGATAGTTTGAAGGGGAAACGAACATTATCCATAGGGCTCAGGTTGAGTCAGAAAGTGATTAGTTTACTAGATTTGCCCGTCAGTTGTTTTAATTGTGGGTTAAGTGCCTAGTGACCCAAAGAAAAAGTTTGGCATAGAGCAACTTAAGGCTCTAGGTGCCCCATTCTTTTTAGGGTTCGATAGATTCGACAGATGTCAAGACATAGTTGAACGTGCTAGAGAAGTGCTTTAATGTAATGGATTGTCCTAAAGAGAGGAAGGTTAGGTTAGCCACTTTCCTGCTTCAGAAAAAGGCAGAGGGATGGTGGAAGTTCATCCTAGTGAGACGCTGTGATGCCAGGTCACTAGATTGACATACCTTTTAAGGCATATTTGAGGACAAGTACTATCCGAGTACATATTGTAAAGCTAAAAGAGATGAGTTTCTAAGATTAGAACAAGGGTCACTATCAATGGCCGAGTATGAGAGGAAGTATACCTAGCTCTCTTGGTATTCTAGGTTATAGTGCCATCAGAGAGTGATAATTACAGGAGGTTTGAGAGGGTTTACAGTAGGAGATCTATGCTTGTCGAAAATTCTCGCTCGCAAGATTAGTTAAAGATTTATGGGGATGATGAGTGTAATGACTTTGAATTAGGGAAATTTTGGAAATTGTTCTTGTTAATTCCAAAAATTAACAAAAACGAAAAGGTGCAGTACCGTGATGGAAGGTTAAAGGAAAGGAGGGGAGAAAATGGAAGAGGGAAGGAATGTCACATCATAAGAAAATAATATTATAATTAATATATTTTTGCCAAACTAATCATATTTAATGACCACATCATTTTTCCGTTAGTCAACTACATGTCTAAGTAACTTTATGGATTATTTAGAACTATTCTCAAACCTCGGGGACTAAAGTGTTAATTTTAAAACTTAAGAAACCAAATAGACATCAACGTCAAATCTAGGGACCAAAAGTGCATTTGCCCTTTTCTTTATAAGTTTAAGAGTATTTGTTAAAGTTTTAAAAGTTTAAGGGTATTTTGAAAAGTTGAGTGTTTGTCAATAGTCAAATACATTTTTTTTTACTTTCAAAAGTTTATTGTTTTAGTACATTTTTAGAAGATGTTTTTTATTTTACAATTTCTTTAGTATATTGTTTGCATAGTTTTATGTTTTAATTTCAAATTTTAGTTTTTATTTTGGTTGGTGAGAAAATTGGTGTAAAATTTGCATTAGTGTTTTTACTATTGGTTAAATATATTTGTTTATGTTCCCTAGTTGTTCTTCTTAAGTCATTTAGTAGTTGTCTTAGAATTTGTATCAAAGTGTGCTTATTTCGACTGAGGTCTGAAAAGTTGCTGATTTTGTAGATTATTTATTTCCTTAATTGTGAGATTCTTCAGATTGGTTATGCGTGCCTTTTGCTTTTTTATTTCTTCTGTGTCGATTTATTCTGAGGATATTTTGATCCTTTGTTTGGTCATGACTTTTTAAACTCAAGGAAGTATTTTTGCTAGGGTTGCCACATATATTTGTGTTTTTCTTCATAAATTATTTGAGAGAAGTTTGTATTTAATGCATTCAAATGTCGATGTTATTGTCATGTCTCGCCCAAAATGCCACTTCGTGCGACCAGATGGAGGCGTGCCGCCTAGACACTCGTCATGTATCTTCCTACGAGATGACGCGCTGAATGCCTAATGAGTAGAACAACTTCTTATCTTGTCCTTTCATGAAGCCTTTGCCTCAAACTAAGACTTTCTTATTAAAACGACTTACAACTTTTGGACCATTTTTTCCATCGCCTATTCCACTTTACATGTTACAACTCAGTCTTAACTCTTAGGAGAAACTTAAAACATAAGTCAAAGACTTAGTGAGTGATGAGTTTAGAAAACACCTTTTTTAGGAATATATAAGTAATATTAACGCCAAATATGCAAGCATACACACACACACACACACAGACATATATATATATATATATATATATATATATATATATATATATATATATAAACTCATCAAATCACAATCACTAGCTTTTATAGCATTAAACACAGCCACATCCATTAAAAAAACTCCACATGATTTACATAATCGTACAATCACTACTAGTCACTGGGACTTGAGATTCTCCCTTAGCCTAAACCTAGGTACATCTCAACTAGTGTCTTACGAGTTACTTGAGATTTTCACCAGCGTCTCACGAATTCTTTCTCGCCTTATCAATCTAAGATTCTCCCCTCGCCTAGATCTAAAACACATCTCAACTAGCTTCTCGCGAGTTACCTGGGATTTTCCACCATCATTTCACAAATTATTTCTTACCTCATCGGCCTAGGATTCTCCCATCGCCTAGACTTATGACACATCTCAACCATCATCTCGCGAGTTATCTGAAATTTCCACAATCATTTCATAAATCACTTCTCGCCTCATCTGACTGGGATTCTCCCCTCGCCTAGACTTAGGACACATTTAAACCAAAGTCTCATGAGTAATTTGGGGTTCCTACCATCATCTCGCGATAGATTTTATCACCACACAGTACACAACCAATATCATTACCAACATTAGCTCAACAACATAAAATGACATAACAAAACAATACCGTTCAAATCACAATATTACGAAAGGATATAGTCGTACAAATACTCAATACATACTTCTTATGAATGTAACGAACATTATATAACTCTTCTATCATTCATGAAAACAATCACAGAGATATTCATTTATCATATGAAAACCATCATTGAAATGCAGTTTTAGGTGTGAGACTCCACTCTTTCCTTTTTCTTCTTCTAACTTCCTCTTTTACCTAACAGCCCTTTCGACCAACTCAACTCTTAGAACTCCTTTTGACGGATTATCAAAATGGTAGCAACTCATGCTCCTTTTTCTTTTGGCCTTTGGTTCTATATATAGCGACCGTTCGAATCCATGAGTCATTTCTACGCTTTACACCTGTCTCTCTTCCATTTCGTCGCGTTATGTAGCCAATCCCAACTCGACACGTAAGTTTAGCGTCAGTTATGAATAGACATTTTCCTTGAGACACCAACCTTATCCTCTTTCAAAGCTAAACTTCTCATCGTTAGACTCTCTTTTCGAGAAGCCACATAACATTAACTTCGCCTCAGTGAGTTTTCTAATCACCTATTTGAAAGTCCATCTTCTCAACATAACGTCTACCTTATCATGACCATACTTAGGTGTAGGCATTTCTTTCCGCGTCACTACAACAATGCCTAATTCTTATCATTAACACGTGCTTCTTCCTTGCAAACTAATCCTCATTGCATCGCTCACTTCAACGCAATGACACTTGGGCTTTCACGCTTCTTTTCGCATCCTTCCTTCTCCAACGTATCCTTCCCCGTAGGATACCTCTCTCTTACACTTAGTCAAAAATCACATTTTCTAGTGGAATTCTTCTTCATCAGGACTCCCTTTTCAACTAGGGCCTCACAATTATAGTTGTTATTTTTGTGGATTGTTTGCTATGACTACATTGATTTGTTTATACTGCTCTACTTTAGGGAGAGGCTAAAGCCTACTCATTAGGGAAGAGAGGTTTCATTAACTTGGTGGAACCTAAGTTTATATGTGTGTTAAGGGAGTTTCACAAGCAAAAAGGAAAGAAACATCAAGATAGAAGAAGTTCTATTCATTTAAGGGGAGCCTAAGTGCATGCTCACTAATAACAACTGCTTAGGGAAAACCTAAGTATTAAAGAGAAAAAGTTCCACATCTAGAGGGAGCCTATGTGTTTTATGAGTTAGCTCTACGAGTGTCCTATCATCTTGATAGTCTACAAGTAAGTACATTATCGTAATTGCTCAACTTATTGAGATTAGTGAATTATCTTTCTTGGGCACATTGCTCCCAAATGTAAGTGTTGTTACTCTGAATTAGGTTTCCAATTCCTCTGTGTTTTTTGTTTTGTTACTGTCATTTTTATCGTTGTTACTATTCTTATTAGGACATACTGCGTGACATCTTACACTGCATAAGAGAATAGTCATTTCATAATTTAAATTTGGATAAATGTGAGTAGTTCTTAATTTTTTTTAGTGTAAGGGTATTAATGAAACTTTTCAATAGTTTAAGGGTATTTTTGAAACAAAAGTTTAAAGATTTCTATCCAAAATTGATGATAAGAGTATTTTTTTTAACCTTTTTCAAAAGTTTAAGAGCATTTTTAAACTTTGAAAGTTTAAGGATTTTTTATAATTTAACAAGCGTGGGGAATTAAATCTATTATAAATAATTATCAAATAACTCCGTGCCTCACTGTTTGTATTGAAATTGTTTAATATTAAGTTATGATGTTTTTCTCTTTTGGAAAAACTATCCTTTTAGTCCTCAAGTGGTAAAGAATATATCTGTTTGGTTCCTGAGTTTTAAAAATGTAACTTTTTTGTCCCTAGATTTATAAGAATAGACCCATTTGGTTCTTTAATTTTCAAAATCTATTGTTTTAGTTTCTAATTTTTTAAAAATAGGTCTAGAAAAAGCCACTGAAATAACTTTATATTTTTTTTACATAATTATATAACATCTTAAATCAGAAAAAATAATTTCTAAAAATCATCTCTGAAACTATTTTTACCAATTAAAAATCATATAATTATTTTTTAAAAAATCAAATACAAAAGAAAAATACTCCAAGGACCTTTAAACCTATTTTATAAACCTAAGGATTAAAAAAGTACATTTTGAAAACTCAGAAACCAAATAACTCATTTTTATAAACTTGGGGATAAAAAAGATACCTTTTTAAAACTAAGATATCAAACACATCTATTCTTTGAAACTTAGGGGATCTTCCCCACTTTGTTCTTTATTTGAGTTAATGGCTTGGTTTCTTGTCATTTCTAAAATAGAACATATTATCTCATAAACTTGGTAATGAAGAACTTTAATAGTTATTTTGATGATCATAACCATTCTAATTATCGGTGAAAGTCGGTTCAATTTTCTCAGCTTTGGTGCTAACTAGGATCCAAATCGATGTCTAACGACGGACAAACCAATGACATGCTTTTTTATTGCTTTAGTTTCATGTTAGTTTAGTTTCAGTTAGGCCTTGGAAAATTAAAATGGTTTTAATAAATAATACAAATATCAAGCAAGATGTTGTAATTAGATTGATATTTGAGTAACATTATAACTTAATATTAGATAATAACAACATAAATAGTGAGACACAAATTAGATTGATAACTTAGTTCAAATAGTATCATGTACGCTTGAAGGTTGTATGTTTGACAGAAAGAAACTTTACTATATAAAGTTTAGCAATTACAACAAAGTACTTATTATCACACCCCTCTTGGACCACATACTCTCAACTCAAGAGATGACGTGAAGTCAACTGATACCATAACTACTCTTAGCGATACCTACTGACCTTAACCTTTATACCTTTACTTAACACTTAGCAGAAGCATATAACTCAATTTTAAGAGAAAGAGAATTCAAGTGCAGTCCATTTTATTTACAAACCTTTAGAAAATACCTACAAAGACTAACAAAACCAGACTTTTAATAAAAATTAGTTCTTTGTACATACAACACAACTAACTATGTTCTAATACACTACCTCAAACATAATCAGTTTGCAAACTTTTCTATCAGACTGGTTAACATGACAACAATAAGCTCAGCTCAAGAAAACATGATCATTACCTGAAAACTGAGAAAACATTTTGAAAGAATAAGTTAAAAATGCCTAGTGAGTGACAATTTTCTAAAACATGCTTTTTCCAAATAGTTTTGCTCAATGCTCAGTTTTGAACGTATAAATCATTGTAAACTTAACATAGTAAAGCTTAGAAACATTTTAGGAAATATTTCATCATTCAGAAATACATTAAGCTATCACATACCAGCTTCTAGCAATATATTCATAATTTAACATAGGTCAGTGTACAAACTGAACCTTTCCCCATAGGCACTTGTGCCGTCATTGATGTAATCATCCTAGTCTCCTTGATAAAACCTTCACGCTAGTAGTTGGGAATTATATGTGTACATTCAGAGGTAGTTTGTATAATACTGACATAACTTAATGAAAAACACATTTAAGTGCAAGACACTCACAAGTTATTGCTTATGAAGCTTGAAATCATGTTTTATAAATAAACTTGAACATATACTTAGAACCATTTAGATGCATATGTCACACACAAATTTGAGGTTTTTCTTCCGAACTTGAGAAAATAATTCAAATTCCAATTATCCTAAAAATAGGGTATTTATATTCCATTTAGTCCTTAAAATTCAAAAAATATCTAAGCTTCAAACCAAAATTGCTGTAACACCAAAAACTACCATGTTGGCAGGTTACAAGTACGCATGCAAGCTCAGGGGCCTTGTTGTGTGCTAACCTCGCATGATGATGCATGCCACGCGCGCCTCACGACTGTACCCGGTGCATTGGTGTTAGCACACATGACCTTGTGTTGTGCTTGCATGGCTTAGGCACACGCCTCATGTTGCTTGGTCGGGCTTTAGGCATGCCTTTCGCATGCTTCAAGGCTTAAATAACCACTTTCACCTATTTTACAATCCCAACTTACCTTGTTTTTTTAACACTTAGCCTACTTTTGGACCTCGGTTAGAAATTGGTTTTTCATCCAGAAACTTTAGTCGACTTTGAAACTTAATAACTTAAAATCTAAAACTCAAATCCAGAAACTTTCTTCTACAAACTTACTTAGAAATGTCTTAACTAGTTTACCTAAATATTTCAGCAAACGATTCCAAGTTTTGAGTTCTATAGCTCCTAAAATACTTGGTACTGTACAGATTTCTCTCGAAAATGACCTTTGTGGATTTCTTCTCTTCATCGAATACTTTCCTCACGTCTTCTTTGTTTGGTAGCCATACCCTTGACACTAGATTAAATTTAAGAGATTTTTCAAGTGAAATTACCCAAATGGCACAGGTGGATTATGAACACAATTTACCTAAAATTCCCTTTATGTAGGGGTCCTTACATGGTCCCTTAATGACACCTCTTCTCGCCTCCAAGACATTCTACTTGTCACTTTCTGCCTCTGAAAATCATTTTACACCTCATACTTGGCAAAACCTAGCTACTTTCATGTCATGCCATTTGTACTCCACTTCACCTCTTGCCCAAAATACCTTAGACACTTTTAGCCGCCAAACCCTTTGTCCTTAGAAGTTCTTTGGACAATTCCTGTTGCCTAGCTCACTTTCTTCACATGCCTTGACCTAGTCACATAGTCCAACTCGCATGGGAGTTCCTTTGTCACATGCTAACCTTTTTAGAGGTTATTGACACCTTTAAACGCCTAGGCATCCTTTCCACCCTTAGTCTCATACCCTTAATTACATGGCTTGGTCACATGGCTTGCCTTAGTTGCATGGTCTCTTTAAAGGTTAGTTGCACAAGGTTGGCCATCTAGTCCAACTTCAAAATGGCTAGGTTGCCCGCCTAATATGTATTTGGCCATGTAATACCCGTATCTTCTATTCCATTTTTTTACTAAGAAGTTGAGTAGAGGTTAAAAGGTTTGCCCAAAGATCTCAAGACAGAAGTTTTCAAACTCGCTCTTGCTTAATCGAGAGAAAATGTTGAGAAAATACAGAAGTAAGAATCTTGGGTGAGATGAAAAATAGAGAGCAAATCCCAATGCTAAGGCACGAGGATCTTCGTGCTTGTCGTCTCAGTCGAAAGACAGAAAGCATAAAAGGGAAATATTAGGGTTCTGGAGTATGTTTAATCGGGAAACATGCAGATTTCAAAGGATCTCGGTCTAGATCATTAAAGGATTACGACAGACAGATTTTTAGGAATTTCTATCGCATGAGGTTAGTATTTTTCGGATGCAATGAGGCATTTTAAATACGAAAGACCCTCATTTCCTCCATTTCTCACAACTTTCACTTTAAGAGCAAAGTAGAAATAAGAAGTAGAGAGAAGTTGAGTTCCCTTGCAAGAGTGAAGTCAGAGTAAAAGGGTAGTTTGAAATGAAGCTTTAGTTAGGTGTTCGGTCAAGAGACATCTAAGAAGTCGTTGTCTTTGGCAAGTTTGAGCTAAAGAGGAATGGTTAAGAGCCTAAGATTTAGATCCAAGTAAGTTCAAGTTTCTTTTTCCTTGTTTAAGATGTTTAAGAGCAAGTTTGCTAAGTTAAGGCTTTGCTTTAGGGTCTAAATCTATTAGAAGCTCGTATGAGACTAGAGTGTAAAACTAGTCTTGAGCAAGCTAAGACCATTCAAAGAGTTCAAGAAAATCAAGGTTAGAAAGAAAAGAGTTTTCTTGAGTAGAAAAAGAAAAAGGTAAGAAGTTGAAGAAACTTGCTTTAGTTGAAACCCAAGATTTACTTGATGTTTCTTGTTATTTTCAAAGCAAGAAGAAATAGGGAAAATCTATAAACCAAGAATCTAGTCAAAAGTTGTGAGTGACAAAAATAAATTTAAAATGAACTTCTAAACTTGATTTACGAATTTATGTTTTAAAGCATGCTTTGAGTTGAAGCTTTGAATATGCTAGATTTAAGAATTATTTAGAAACCATGAGTTTCAGGTTTAGAAATGAGTTATGAGAAAGCATGACTGAATAAAATTTCTAAAGCATTCAAATTGAGAAACATTTCTTAAAACATGATATTTATAAGAATGTATTTGAATGTTGAGTTTCTGTAAGTATTTGAGCAAAGAGGTTATTAAAAGCAAAGCTAGATTTGTGAATTGCTTAACTCGAGAGTTTTTCATAAGCATGCTAATTTAAGTAAGTTAAAGTTTTAGCATGAGAATCCTAAATATGTTTAAGTTTATATCGAGATGTCTTAATTCGATAGCAACACTATGGAGGAGATTGTCCTATGCACAGAGTTTATGTGATGAGGGTATCGAGTAGATGCCTAGAGCTTCCATCACATAGACTAGATGAGAGCCTCCGACGTTTAGATTTTCCATCTGATGATAGTTATAGTTATATTTATGTTACTGGCGCCTAGAGTTTCGTCTCGCAGGTATCGTATCAGGATAGGGTTTCCATGCCTAGAGTTTCGTCCTGTAGATACAAGGAGTTCAAGGTATAACAAAAAATAAAAGAGAAATTTGAAAGCTATGTTTGAAAAGAAAGTTGTTTTGCTAAGTTTAGGTATATTTTGCTTAAAGTTTTTGTTATCATGTTTTGTTTTAAAAGTTGTCGCTCATGGGGCTTTATAGTATTATGCATGTGTTATAGTGTATTATATTCATATATTTATTGTACTCACATGTATTTTATCTCTCATGATTAAATTCAACGTTGTTTTATCCCACTAGGAGATTTAGTCCAAGTGGGAGTTTGTTGGAATTTATGTCCTAAAACTCGTAGTTTGTAATCATATTCTATTCAATAAAGTTGTTATCAAGAAATTATTGCTGAAATTAAAAACTATAATCTTAAATCCAATAAACTAAGGATCTGAGGCTATTTTGAGCAAACTTGAACTTTATGTAAAGACATAAACGTGGATCAAGTTCGAGTATATAGTCTATAGTATACGAATAAGGTTAGGCACCTCATTTTGGGGACATTATGGATGTGGCCCGCTTTGTAGTTAGTACAAACGATGTGATCCTGAATTATTCATATATCGACATGAAAGTGAGAGAATCCTATGTAAAGAGTTTACATAAGACTTAACCATGAAATAGTTACTTTTATGTTTTAACGTCGTTTACTGTTTAAAATCGACTATTTCGATTATTGATGACCTAGGTAACTTAATCTTAATCCTAAGCTAATTATAACCTCCTGTTCACATGAGATTATCCTTAGGTCTACATAAGTGATGGCAGCTCATCAACGCTGACCCAATAATCCTTTCATTTCAGGGATAAGACCGGGTGAATGGCAAGCGACAAAAGGTGCAAAACTAAATTCATTCCAAGCCACTTTAGGGTTAGTAGATAGGTTGTTCCCTTAAGAATTTAATCCAAGTCTTGAACAAGGGGCATCACCCTCTCATTGGTCCAAGAGAGATTCGATTTATAGGTTAGACCTTAAACCAATTGTTCAAAAGGGGATCAGTGAGGCTTAAGGAGCAAGAAGTAGTCTCAGAGGTAAAATGGTAATTTAACCCAATCGAGGTTATGAAAAACTTGTGAAGGATTAATTTACTGATCATGGTTATATCAAATGGACACAAGTATATCTATAGTGAGAGGAGTACAACTACGACACTTTAGTGGAATGACCCGTTAGTTAACGAATGTTAATTAGCTCGGTCTAAAAGAGTTTAGTCAGTTAATCTTTGATCATTGGTGCCCATGATCTATAGATTCATTAGGTTCCTCTGCTAGCTCATATGGATAAATCTTAGAACAGTATGATGGAATGAGTCGAATTATTCGAATTAGGCGAGGAGAGAGAAACTGACAAGTATATGTGATATAGCTGTTGGTTAAAATATTAGAGATATAGCTTTATGTTTAAATATGATTTAAATTTTAATAATATGAATGCGAATTCATACTCGAAAGTTCGAAAATGATGAAAATAGTCAAAGTTGTAAAAAGTCAAAATGTTTACTTTTGACTTTGAAAAGTCAAATTTTGACTTTTGGTATATTCAAATTTTATTTGAATCTTGAAAAAATGAATGCGGGTTCATGCTTGGGAGGTCGAAATTAGTCAAGACGGACAAAATTTTCAAAATGTTGAGTTTTTGGTTTGAAAAGTCAAAGTTTGACTAAATGACCTTTCTGCCCTTTGACCAAAGTTAGTGAAAAAATCCAACATTTTGTTGGATAATCCCACTAGCTCTAGTAGGCTAGGTGTTGCCACACTATGAAGCTACTAAGTCTAGTAATTGTTAGTGGGTTATATGTTGTTGGCTTAGGAGCTTTGCATATACATGCAACTTTGCATTATAAATTGGGGTCTTGGGTCTTTTGGAAAGGGTTTAATTTTTTTAAGACAAAATTTTGGGTTATTGTTTTATTTCTTTTGTAATTTTTTAAAAAAATATTAGTCCAACCAAAATATATTACCCCAACCCTATTCCATAGTTCGATTTCCATCTCTTTCTCTCTCCTCTTTTCTTCTTCCAACGGGTCTCGACCCACAACCCAATTTTGAGTTTGGAGGATAGAAGGTCAACCTTAGTGGCGGTTCAAGCAAAAATTGGAGCTTCGAATGTAAGTCTTCTAAAAACCCTAATTTCAAATTAATTCAAGTTTTAAATCTATGCATGTTAATCTTAGTAATTATAGTATTAGATATGGGTTCGACTATGCATGTCTAAATTTCCATCATATAGCTCATCCTTTCAATGTTTTATCTTTCTTGCAGGTAGATATCATGGTTTCGACACCTGTTAAAGCACCGCCTAGCACAAGCCAAAATGCCTAGTTTGTCCGCTCCACCATGACTCACAATGCCTTGCTTGACCCATGGTGGTTTACAACACTTTTGGCCGCCTAAACCATACTTACCCTAATTTTCATTCCTCGTGGCTACAATGACATCCAAACTTTGTCACCACAACCACAACACTCTTACAATGTCACCTATGTTTCAAAGATTCCTTCATTGACCCTTCCTTTTCAATTTTTCCTTAACCTAAATTTTCAAAAGTCCTTTCTTCCTTCCTTTTTGCGCCTTGGAGCTAAATTTTAGGTTTCACACTTATTTAATAGACTTTCTCTTGAGTGACACATGTACGATTTATTCTTTAGTTTCAATTTAGGATCTCCTTAAGTTTGAGCTCATTTCAATTCTACAATAAAGTTTCACCCAAGCTTTGTATGAGATCCTTAGTCCAATATATACTTAGGTTCCCTCTAAGTTTGAGTTATTCTCACCTTCATTCAAAGTGATTTACAATATCCATAAGCAAACAACTTAGTCTAAAGGCTATAGACAACACCCTTAGCAATGAAGAGCACAAAAAATTTCTATTAGAACATAAGAGTTCGACTTAAATTTCCTTGGCAAAACTCAATACACATATTCTTTATACTCAAAATGGCTAATTCTAAAAATTAACAAGACCATAATGTATAGCTTAGCCTTGAAAAGATCTTCATGAAACAAAGAAATATTTCCCGCAAAAATAGGAAAGTGTGCCACCAAAACTGCAATATACATTGACAGAGGCAAGGGATACGTGCCTCCCCTAATTTTATGAGCATTTATATATATATTGACGAAGAAATATTCCCCTAATGTTTTTTTTTTCAATTTTCTTTCCAAAAATCATAGTTGGCCATGTGGTAATTGAAGTTATTGACCATGTAGTGTCCCCTCTAGTCTTATGTTCAATGACAGATAAGGAACAAATGTTGTGCTAGAATTTTCTCATCAAATAGCATTGTGCTTGACATCATACGCGAGGTTTTGCAAAACATGTCATTTAGAACAAGAAAGTAAATACAATAAAAAACAAATTACAACTACACATGTAAGTATTAAAAAAAAAAAGAATTCATGACAAATTTTGCATGATACAAATATTGGAACAAGTTGACATACTACAAGACATGTAACAAAATTTGTTACTCAAGTTTTGCATGTAATAAAATATATCAATCATATTGCAACAATAAATTCAACTGGACTTTTTCATTTTCTTTTTTATTATTAAAATTTTGCCAATTTATTTTTTAAATTTAAAATTGGACATTTTTGTTTTTGGTTTTCTTTTGTTTGAAACAGTACCTGAGTTTTAATCTAAATAATATACACATACATTAAAACTAGAAGTAAAAATAATAACAATTAGAAAATTGACATGTAAAAGGATATAAAAGATGTAAGAGATTAGAGAAGATTGACACATACACACAAGCATGATTCAGTAACAGTATGTCAAGTCAGCTACGTCTACGACGACAGAGATAAAAAAATTTTACTATAGAGAATGTTTATAGAATACAAAACAACGTCTCTAGGATTGGATAGTTTATATAGTGCAGTTCTCTAAACCCTAAGGTCATAATTGTAAATAACCATAAATAATTAAATCTGCTAAATACCAATTCTAAATAGATTTCATGCCAAGACTTCTGTACTTGATTATTTATGTGCCAAATAATAAATTCAATGTGTTCCAATAATAATTATGTCCATCGTCCATCCAACTTAATAATGTATATAATTAATGTAAGGCCTTGAGCCGAAAAAGACGTCATGTTGGGGAAAGTCTTGTTGAAAAGTTGTTTAGGTAAGTGTTGAGACATCAGGGAAGGATGCAAAAGAAAGCAGGTGACGTGAAGAGAAAAGCATTAGCTAAAGGACTCTATCGCATGTAGGCGAGTAACGTGATAAGAATAGATAACGAGAAAGGAAATGCACGATACCACGTAAGTGTCGAAACCCTAGAGATTAAGGCAAGGAAGTAAATGTCTTGTCAAGCAACATGACAACTCTCTGTGGGAAAAGAAATGACGGTGGCTTCTTCAAGAACTTTCTAATAAGATAAGGTGTGCATCTCAAGGAAAAGTCAAATCGCCGCTAACAAACAGGAAATGTGTCAAGTTCGGTTTGGTAGTATAATGCGGTGCGCGCTAAGATAATACGTGTAAAGCACAGAAGTGACCCTTGGATGTGAAAACTCTCTATATATAGGGCAAAAAAGTCAAAGAAAAGGAAAATTTTTCCAAAAAAAAAAGTGTAGATTTTCCTGATGAGGAAAAAAGGAGAAATTTTTGAATAATGAGTGGACAAATCCTTCAGCCATCAGACAAAAAGAAGAAGCTTGAAGCCGAGAAGGAAAAAGTCAAGGATAAGTATTTTGTGTAAGTGACACCTTATTTTTAATAGCTGTTATTTAATCATAGTTTCTAGTTACTCGAGCAATAGCTTGTAAGTGACAAAAATGGTCTACATATGTATTGTGAATAGCGTTATAGTGTTTTGTTTTACGAGCATTGTTCGAAAGAAAAGACTGTGGTTTATTACCCTTCTTCAAATGATCAAGTGTAAGCCCTCGTTCCATTCTCTTTTATTTTATCTATATATTTTATATCTCTTAAATGGTGACAAACAAGTTGAAATACTTTTATACTCCTTAAGATTAATTCGTGTGATAAGGAAATTTAGAACTACATTAATGGAGTTTTAAAGCATAATTTGTTTTGTATGGGTGTTGAAAGAATGAAAGAGGGTAAAAAGGAAGTTTAAATTTAAAAAGATGGCATTTTTGTCATTCCATCATTATTTTTAAGTTTAAAAAAAAAAGAAAAGAAAAGGAAAAATAACTTCTTCTTCTTCTTCTTCTTCTTCTTCTTATTCTTCATTCTTCTAGACCAAACGACACCCTCTCCTTTTCGAAATCTCTTTCGCCGCCCCATCCTTCATTTGCTTCTCCAGCCAACACGACGCCCCACTATCGTTGCTTGGTCTAATCATTGAAAGACGACCACCCACGTCGTACACCTTAAACCACGGCGTTTTGAAGCAGTTAGTTCGAATCAACACAATCTATTCGAGTGTCCTCGTTGTGTTTTTTGTTAACTGAGCTGTGCAGTACCTATCTATTGTTCGTCGTCATTCGGTAAGTTGAATCATTGCTAATTTCGTTCTTTTCAACTCCGTATCGTTGGATCTAAGTTTTTGGGTAAATCTTCTTTATTGTAAATGGATTTCTTGATAAATTTCAATTACCCATTAAGTTTTGACTTGGTTTTCACAATATCATTACATTTTAATGCTAGATTTAGATTTTAAAGGAGTTCAAACCTTTGTCCAGCAGTTCGTAAGCTCAAATTTGGGAGTTCTGGTACAACTTGGGTAAGATTCTATGCTTTATGGAGCGGGTCTTGAGTACCCATCTAATTTTAGTAACGATATTGATTAAACCATGATGTCAGATGCTTGATTTTGAGCTTAGAAGGTGGTTACGATATTGCCCATCGAAGGTAAGAGTACTTTAATTGGTTCTTAACAAGTTTTGGAGTAATTTAAGTGAGTTTTCTTTGAGTTCTTGCATCCCATTGAATCTAAGCATTTAAATTAGATTACTCGTAAGACTCGGGTCCCAAAGTTAAAGATTTGAGGTCAAGAAGGGACTTTCTTCTAAGTTTAGAGATTTGTTTGGGTGTTGTGTATATAAGTTTTGAACACACAATAGTTTTAGATCCTAGATTCGAATTTAGAAAGGCGCTAACGTGTTATCAAGGCGATTTTGACAAGTGTTTGATAAGGTTGTAGATAAATTAGCATGTTCTCTCATAGTTCTTAAATAGCACTTCGTGTTAGCGCAGACTTGATTTTACCCATAATATTTGAATAGAAAAGTTGGGACTTTAGAGAACTATGAAGCATTGTTCACCCCACTTAAGATTGTTTAGGACAAGTGTGGGAAATCTCTTAAGATGTTGGCTTGCTACTTTGACGTTGAGTTTGTTATTAAATGATCTAAATCTCTCACATTATTGATATTGCAACTAAGAGCATCTTAATATACAAGACCCATTAAGTATACACTAAGTTTGGATCCTTATCTTGTTAAGAGTCCAATGTGAAGTTTAAGGTTCAAAGGTGGAATGTTTAGCCTAGATTAAAGCATTTAGGGGAAAGTTCAATTTAGAACTTGGAAGCCTTGGTCAACACAGTTGAGGTTATTTTAGGTGAGTGGGATAGGTTTCTAAGTTATTGACCCGTTAGATTGTTGTTGAGATTGTTAATGGATTTAAATCTTTAAGGTATGAAAATTGGACATAAGAGTGTATGGATTTAAAAGACGACTTAAGTTGAGTACTTGTGGCATTAAGAGTTTAAATTGAAGTTTAAGGGCCTCTTGTGTGTTATAATGGATATAAATCCCAAAACATCATAAAAAATGGAGATAAAAGTGTTTTTACATAAAAGGCCCATTGAGTTTGAACTAAGTTGGATGCTTATGGGGTTAAGCATCTAGATTTCAAGTCTAAGGGTTCATAGGTGAAAATTCTAGCCTAATTTAAAGCGAATTGAGAATATAAAAACTTTAGAAACTAAAATAAGTTCGGTTTGGCCTTATGAAGTATGTTTCAGATTATTGTGTTGTCTCCCTTTGTGAAGATAATTAATAGGTCCTAATCGTTGTTTCAGGCCAAATTGAAGTGAGGAAAGCGTATAATCCCGAGGGATTGAGTCATTGATTGTGAGTGGTTTATTTTTTTAAGCTTTCTTTATACATATACACGTTATCTCTTGATATTGCTTGGAAACTGTGTTTAAACAATGTGTTTACGAATCGTGATTTAATGAATGTTATGATTTGGAGTTTATAAAAATGGGTTTCAACTTCCTGTTTTCAATTACACTTAAACGATGTGTTTGTTCATCACGATTGTAATAATGTGCATGGCTTGAACTTTATTATTTTTATGTTTATAGTATGTTTTTTGTAGTGCATCATGGAGTAGTTAGATGTGGTGAGAGTGAGGTCAAGAACGTGTGTTACAAATCCCTCTTAAGGATGAAATCATTTGTATGTAACTTTTGGTCTGATTGTGAACTTTACTGAAACTCTGAAATTGTGAAACCGTTCGGTTAAATGCGTGGTGAGACACACTTGTGGCATTGTGGAGTTGATGTTAATTCACATATAGAAGTGCAAAATTTCTCCCCTTTCCAGGTTTGGCTAACCCATATTTTGGGGAGGTGCTGTCGAAATTTTTATAGAATTTCTTGAAAAATGTTTTTGCAAAATTTTATTTTTGGGAATTTTTTTTAAAAGGAGTAAATTCACACCATGTTATAGGTTAGAAGGAAAAACTTAAACTGGGGTGTGACATCAAGTATGTTTTATGAATCCTATTTCTGCGCTATTAAGATCCATTTTGGTGAACGTTTTCTGAAAGTAAGGTGAAAGGGTAAACACTTCCACAAATATGAGTATTCTTTGAAAGATGGAAAAATGTGTTTTATAAGTAGTAGTAAACAGTTTCGAATATGATTTCTAAACCACTGGTTGATCTTTGTTTTAAGAAGTAGTGTTGATACATGATGCATGTTAAGTATTCTTTCTCTATTTTAATTATTACGAAATGCATTATTGACTGTGTTGATCTATTCTACGTGTAAACAGTGATACTGTGTTGTATGGTTGTTGCATGATCTATCGCACGATGCTATAAGGAATCCCAGTAACTCACATGATACTGGCGAGAGCGAAACCCAAGTCAGTGAGGGGAGAATTCTTAAGTCAGGGCGAGTTGTGAGAAAGATGTAGCGGGACACTGTTGGATATCCCAGGAAACTCATGTGATACTGGCAAGAACGAAACCCAGGTCAACGAGAGGAGATTCTTAAGTCTCAGAATGGGCTTGTTGTGAAATGATTTTAGCGTATGACATTGTATGGCTCACTTTGAGAAAACTGCTGATGAGACGTTGGTAGAGTGTCTCACCACATTCACATTCATAGACTAGTCTATGAATGTGAATGTGGTGAGACACTATTGTATATCTCAGGTAACTCGTGTGATACTGGTGAGAGCAAATCCCAGGTCAGCGAGGGAAGATTCCTAGGACTCAGAAAGACTTTGCAATTGTAGTCAATGTACAGTTTGGTAACTCGAGATGTGGTATTTCAATTGTTAGTCGTTCAGGCCGTACGAAGGTTAGTCCTGAGGCTGCGTAGCCAAGCTAAGGAAGGAAGGCAAAATATTTCTATAGTCTTACATGGCGTGTTAGCCATGATAATTTCTATTATGCCTCAGAAGCCGATTGGTAATCCATTTGCTCCTTAGTGCGGACGACCCGACTTAGAAGGAAGACGAGTGCCATACCCAAGTTGGTAAATGTCTAACTCGATAGGCCAGAGAGCCAAGAAGCAAAGTCAGGGGAAGAGTGGCCCAACTGCTAAAAGAGCTAGTTGGGCAACCTAGACGAAGGAGGAAGTGCCACCTTTTCACCTCTAGGTACCTTCTACAAGAAGCAGCGTTAGTGGCGAAAAACAAGAAAGAAGACTCCAGAGGATGCCCTTGGGGTAAAATCTTGAGGACTAGAGGAAAAAGGACTGAGATCGGAAGTCTTATACTCCTGAATACCTTGGCGCAAGAGAGGCACCCTGGTGGAAGAAGAAGGACGGAGAAAACCAGAGAGTTTAGTTTGTACAAGCAAAGTGTAATTTGTAATCTGTAAATTGTAAGCCTTAATTTAATAAAGGCAAGAGTCTAAGTTTTTCGCTGTTATATATGTGTGTTATTTTCTTAAGTTGTTTTCACTGTAAAAGAAGTGAAATTTTCAAGGATCAAGTGAAAGAGGTTCGCTAAAAGACAAGAGAAAATAGTTGTTTTGCTTATTAGGCGTTTAATGCGTTACCTAGCGAGAAGTACGTAATGAACGTCTAGGCGACACACCTTCTATTTGGTTGGGGGCGTGTCAATTAATTACATTTAGCATTTTCCTTTTGCAAAGATATCGAGTTGTTAAAAAGAGAAAGAAGCCTCACAAATTGAGGTCAAAATACAAATAAAACACCTCTAAAAAACAAGAAACGAACAAAAAAGAAATCCTACTAAGCCCAAAAATAAAGCACACATAACTAAGAAAAATGGTCCAAGGAGAACAATTGTCATGGGTCTCCCCAGTAAAAGAAGCTTCAAGCCACTTAGAATATCACATAAAAAACATCAGATCAAACAACCTGACTGAGCATTTGGTGATGAAACAAGGTAGCTCAAGGACACACATTATGATCATTTACCAAATACGATTATAACAACACACCAAGCGACTTTCTAGATCTTATGTTTGAGTCGTTTATAGGACTAAAGTGACAAATCCAATTGAGATTTGTATCCCAATGCAAATTCTTATAGGAACACCCTTTCCAAAAATGCATGTCTCCCTTAATAACCTTGCTAACTTAACACTCAAAGAATAAATGATCCTTACTAACGCAACTTTATGTGAGGCCCCGATCGCATTATGTACTATTCAATGAGTCTACTATACGACGGGGGTTACATTTTGCATTCAAAGCTACGCGATGAGAGAGGCTACGTGATGAACTATTATGCGATTTGAGCTTCCTTCTCTGAGAAGTATTTATGTCATCCTCATGTAAGAAAGTTGACAACTAATTTCACCTTATTGCCCAATTGAATTTAGGATAAGGAAGTGATAATGACACTGGCATTCTGATATTGGGTAATTCTCATTGATGGGCAGAGGTAATCATTCATGCATGGGATGTTTCACTGAAGAGTCTTATAAATGGTGAAGTCTGACCATTTTTTAAGCTAAAAATTTAAAGAATTTTAAGATTTTTAGAGATTCATCATGAACTTGAATTCGACAAGGAATTGTAAGAAAGTTCTTGGCTAAGGAATGAAGCTAAATGATTGTGAGTGGTTCTTCTTAAAATGTTTTCGAATCAAAAGGATTTCTAGTGCATTTGAATCCTCAAATATATTTCTATTGAATTCTTGAGTTATATGATTTCTCTTATGTTTTCTAATTCTTAAAATGCATTTGATTTATGAGTGGATTCGATTTAAAATTAACTAAAATGTGACGATGAGATGATCTTTGGTACCCTATGCGATGAGATGTCTCACACTTGCTGTGTGTTCTGGTATGGGATGCCTTGTCCTTGCTGGGTGATCTAGAACAAGATGCCATATTTTTGTTGTGTGATATGGAATTGGATACATCATGCTTGCTGTGTGATATGGTATGGGATGCCCTTTGCTTGTTGTGTGATCTGGCATTGGAAGATGCATTATGCGTGATGGAATTTATGGTAATTGAGATTTCTCTGCACAACCGAAACCTAGCAAAAAAGTGTGCTAAATGCTTGAGTTGAAAAAATGGTACAAAGATGTAATTGAACATGCAGAGCAATTCTGCAATGTGATTTATGATGCATTATGCAAGATGCATGCTTAAGAAAAATGAGTCATTATGAATGACTTGAAAATGAATGCTTTTCATATGATTCATATATGTTAATAGAAATTGGATCGTGTTGATAGCCTGATGTGTTGAGATGATTTGATTTAGACTCAATGTTTTATTATTGGAGCGCATAACTGTTTATCTCTCATGATTTTGCAAAATGAGTTACAATGCATTAGGACAAAATTTGACTTATTAAATGTGTTGGTAAAAGACCTTACTCACTTGACATTTCTGTCTAACCTTTCAAATGTTTTGATTTATTCCCCTTCCCCCAGGTAACGAAGGATAACCAGTGTTTAACTTGCCGTCTCGATCGCCTATTGTGCTATACTCGACTTGCATCATTTTGGTAGAAGTCATTTTCAACTCACGTAACATGTAGAAGCTAGGCAAGAAGAGTCAATTAAAGGAACTTGTAGTTTCGTTAAATGTACTCTTTTATCCATTATCAATGAAGTATTTGTATTTGCATTTGAGTTCTCATCTTGTGTTAAGTTTGTTGCTTGTGTTATCCCGCTTACTAGGTGTTCTCCGTGCTATCTCATGGAGAGATTCGCTAGAATGTCTAGTCGATCACGTCGGTTACATAGAGTGACTTTTAGGATGGGGTGTGACAAATTGGTATCAGAGCATAAGTTATTGGAAAAAAATTTAGATAGAGTTATGCATATAGAGAGTCACATAATAGAGTTATTAAAAGTTTTCTTGTATTGATGTGTTATAGGGAGTTATGGCACTGAGGAAGGTCGAGGCGAGGCAGACAAATGGAAACTGGTGTCCTAGCTACTTGGAGCGCTTATAGAGCACAAGAATCTGATGAGATGTCTAGTAATCCACATATTACTATTAAGTAAAATGTGGAGAAAAGCATCTTTGATCGCTTTGCTCAGAGATTAGCTGACATTTTATGCTTACCTATTCCACTGTAGAAAAAAGGTTTGGAATTGAGAGATTGAAGGTGTTGAGAGCAACGACCTTTGAAGGAACCATTAATCCAGTTGGCACAGAGAAAGAGTTGAGTTTGATTGAAAAATATTTTGGGGTGATAAAGTGCCCCGAAGAAAGAAATGTGAAAGTAGCAACATTTTTGTTGCAAGGTAGCATTGAAGATTGATGGATTCTCCATGCGGCGAGAGCAGGTAGAATGGGATATGTGTCATGGGAAGAATTTAGAAAAGTGTTCCAAAATAAGTTCTATCCTCATTCCTTCTGTGATGCAAAGAGGAATGAATTTATGAGTTTGGTTCAAGGCGACATGACTATTATGAAATATGAGACAAAGTTTACTGAGTTGGCTAAGTATGCGTTAGCCTTTATGGTGATGAGATAGACAATGTAAGTGTTTTGAAGATGGATTAAATACAAAGATTAGAGCACAGGTGACAGCCAGCAAGGACGGGTCCGATTTTTCCAAATTAGTTGAAGTTTCTATAGGAGTTGAGAGATGCTTGGCGGATGAAAATAAAAACAAAAATGTGATGGAAGACCCATGCATCCAGAGTACTGGTTGCATGTGGGGTGGTAAGGAACGTGTCGAGCACAGGCGTTTTGTGCGAGGCTTTCTATAGAGAGAAAATTTCAAATCTCTTCTCATGTCTCGGTTGGATCTAAAATGAGCTATGGTAAGAATTTTCAGAGGTAAAACAAGAGCCAAGGGAGAGGAAATGTTCTAGTATGTCCAGAGGAAGCCTCTCGAGGAAGACAAACAGTTGGTTTAAACTTGAATCAAGGAGGAAGACCTGGTTTCCCAAATGTTTTCTTTAATTACAACCAACCCAGACATTTTGTAAAATATTTTTCTAACTTAGGAGTTTAAAATACCCAAGGAGTTGTATCACAATCTATAAACGAACCTTATTATCTAACTGTAGCTAGAGAAGAGCCACGTGGAGTCAAGGGACCTGGAAGACCCAAGTCTCAAGGGAAGGTTTGTATGATGACCTAGAGTGAGGCTAGGAATAGCCCGCATATGATTGCAGGTTTGTTACTAATTTGTAACTCTCTCACTCTTGTCTTTATTGATTCTAGAGCTATACACTCTTTTATTTTTGTATCGCATGTTAAGTCTCTGAACCATAAGATAGAACATTCAGAAGGTGGAATGTTTATTAGTACTCCTTCAGGCAAGGTGTTTATGGTAGAATTAGTGTGTAAAGATTACGAGTTATGAATTGAGGATGTCAATTTACGAGTAGATTTATGGGAATGCCCTAAAAAGTTTTTGAAGTTCGAAGTTTTCTTGGGTTGGCGGGTTAATATTGGCATTTTGTTGAAGGTTTTTCCAAGATAGCTCTTCCTTTGACAACCCTCACAAAGAAAGTAGCAAGATTTAGGTGGATGCATGAATGCGAAAAGAGTTTCCAAGAGTTAAAATGCATACTTACTACTACACCCATCTTCTCATTGCCTACATTAGAAAAGAGTTTGAAGTCTTTTGTGATGCGTTCCATCAAGGTCTAGGATGCATTTTGATGCAAGAAAGGAAATCGATAACCTACGCATCCTGACAGTTCAAATTTCATGAAGGCAATTGCCCAACGCATGATTTGGAATAGGATGCCCCATACTTGCTGTGTTATCTAGTATGAGATGTCTTTTGCTTGATGTATGATTTGGCATTGGAAGACCCATTATCGTAAAGGAGTTGATGGTAAATTGTTGTTGCATTAAGATTACTCTACACAATCGCAACCCAGCAAAAGAATGTGGCAAATGCTTAAGTTGAGGAAAGGGTACAAAAATATAACTGAATATGCAAAGCGATTATGTGATGTGATTTAATGTTGCATTATGCGAGATGCATGCTTACGAAATATGAGTTATTATGAATGACTTGAAAATAAATGTTTTCCATATGATTTATATATGTTGTTAATAGAATTTTAATTGTGTTGATAGCCAAACACGTTGAGATGATTTATGATTTAGAATTGATGTTTTATTATTCGAACGCATAACTATTTATACCGCATGAGTTGGCAAAATTAGTTGCAATGCATTATGGCAGAATTTGACTTATTAAATATGTTGGTAAAAGACCCCACACACTGAATATTTTTTTCTAACCTTTCAAATGTTTTGATTTATTCTCCTTATCACGTCCCGTCCCAAATGCCACTTCGTGCGACCAGATGGGGGCTTGTCGCCTAGATACTCATCGTGTATTTTTTTGTGAGATGACGCGTTAATGCCTAGTGAGTGGAACAACTTCTTATTACAACGAAAAACTTACAACTTTTGGACCTTTTGCTTCATCACCTAGTACTCTTTACAAGTTATAGTTAAACCTTAACTCCTAGGCGATAAGCTCAAAGGGATAATAATAAAGCAGTAGAATAACATAACTACTTCTCTTTATTAACTCAACACTTTTACAAGCTTCATGCGTTACAAAATTACATTTCTTTTCTCGCGGAACATAAAACTAAAGCTAAATTTTGACCCACTTTTCTTCCTCCACCGTCTAATGCTACTTCTTGAGATGAGGTACTTAGAGGTGTAAGGGACTCTTCTCATCCTTCTCCTTGGTCACCCAACAATCCAACTAAAAGACAGTCTTTAGGGCTTCCTTTCCATGGCTCAGTTCTTCACACTCATCGTCTTCAGCCTTGGCCTCACCAACCTAGGTGTAGCACTTGCCTTCCCTCTGAGCTGAGCTCACAATGTGAAGGAGTGATGCACTTACCAACCGTCTCCTTAACATTTCTTACCTCATTGGCCTAGGATTCTCCCTTTGCCTAGACCTGGGACACATCTCAACCAACATCTCCCGAGTTATCTAGGATATCCACAAACATTTCTCGCCTCGTTGGCTTGACATTCTCCCCTCGCCTGCACCTAAGAACACAACTCAACCAATATCTCGCGAGTTTCCTTCGATATCCACCAACATTTCTCGCAAACGATCTCATTACCATACAATACATGATCAATATCAGAACAAAGGTTAGTTTGACAATGTAGGGTGGAATATTAACACAATACCATTCAGATTCACAAGATTACGAAAGGATATAGTAACATAAATACTAAGAAGATACATCTTATGGATGTAAGAAACATAATATAACTTTTCAACCATTCATGAAAATTATTCACAGAGATATTCATTTATCATATGAAAACCATTCTCTGAAATGCAGTTTTAGGCGTGAGAGTCATTCACAAACAATCATTTTTTTAAAAGGATCATTTACAAATAAATACCGTTTATAAGGATCACTCACAAACACTTGAGCCTCCACTCTTTCCTTTCTCTGGTTTCAACTTTCTCTTTTGCCTAACGACCCTCTCGACCAGCCGTTCAACCCTTGGAACCCTCTTTCAATGGATTATCAGAATGGTAGCAACTTATGCTCCCTTTTCTTTCAGTTTTTGATCCTATTTATAGTGACCTTTCACATCCATGGATCATTTTCATGCTTTACATGTCTTGTTCTTCCATTCTGCCATACTATGCAGCCAACCCAAACTCGACACGTAAATTCAACGTCAGATACGAATACACACTTTCCTTGAGACACTAACCTTCTTTTCTTGGAAATCTAAACTTCTCATCATCAGACTCTCTTCTTGGAGATCCACAGAACATTAAATTTACCTCAATGAGTTGTCCAATCACCTATTCAGACGTTCATCATCTCAACAGAACATCTATCTTAATGCAACCATACTTAGGTGTAGGCATTTCTTTTCACGTCATTACATAAACGCCTAATTCTTATCATTATTACATGAATCTTCCTCGTTAACTAATCCTCATCGCGGTTGCTCACTTCAATGTGATGGCACTTGATCTTTCACGCTTCTTTTTGCATCCTCGTTTCTCCAACGCATCTTTCACCGCATGACGCCACTCTCTTACATTTAGTAAAAAATCACCTTTCTCGGTAGGATTCTTCTTCAACAGGACTCGCTTTTGGATCAGAGCCTCACACCCCCTCTCTAGATCGCGAAGAAAAACTAGTGTTTGACTTTCTGTCTTGATCACCTATTGTGTCATACTCGAATTGGATCACCTTGGTAGTGGCCACTGTTAACTCGCATAGCATGTGAAAGCTAGGCGAGAAGAGTCAAACTATTTTTTTGAGATTATCCATATCTATTGTTAGTTGAAGGAACTTGTACTTTTGTTAAATGTACTATTTTATCCATCATTAGTGAAGTATTTGTCTCATCAGTGAAGTTATCCAGCTTACTAGGCGTTTTGTGTGCTATCTAGCGAAGAGATTCACGTAAAATTTCTAGGTGGTCACGTCCTCACTTGGTCACATAGAGTGACTTTTAGGACGGGGCGTGACACTCTGCTAGTACATATAACACAGTTTCTGGAAATCAAAACACCACCTACTAATACGATCACATGTATGTCACAGATTCTGAACAATCCATGAAATAAATGAATACAAGGGAATATGAAAAAAGAATGAAAATTAATCTGAAGGATACCTCGTTGGATCTAATTTTATGAACAAGATACCTAACAATGCAAACACACAGAAAAAAGAAAAAACACAAGCATTGTAAATCCAGTTTGGGGTAACTTCACCTATATCTAAGGGGGCTAAAAGCCCAATTGAGAGGAATATTCACTAATATAGTGTTTAAAGGTTTACAAGTAGACAACTTATATAATAAATGAACTGCCTTGTGTTACAATAAACCAAACGAGTAAATCATCTAGGCTCTCTCTAAACTTGTTGATACTTGTTTCAAGATCTTCTTTCTATTCAAGTTTCCTTGAATTTCAAGCTTCTTTTAGTCAGATCTGGTATGTTTAGGCTCCCACTAAACTCAGTACTTTTTCTTCTCAAACTATATGTAATGCCACCAAAATTAAGATAAATTTTAGAGTTAATTATCTTAGTTTTGTTTAATTATGTTTAACCGATTGGGGGTTATTTTGAGAAAAATTGATTGAGAATATTTGGTTTTATGGAAATTGGAATTAATTAAATATTGTTGAATGAATATTTAATTAATTAGAAAATTTGGCTTTTTGGTGTTATTGAGAGTTAAATTAGGTTGTATGATATGTGGTTTCATAAGGATTTTAGACTATAAAGTTAATATATAGTTAATGAGAGAAGTGAAAATAATTATACTTGTGGAAAAATATAATTATTAGTGAAAGGATAATTATTTTAGAAGAAGATAAAAGTTGATTCGATGGGGAATCAAATGAAGAGAGATAGAGAGTTGGATTTTTTTGGGTAAATGAGGAAAGAGAAATTTGGTTTATTATTTGAAAGGGAAAAAGAAAAAGAAAAATGAGGAAAGAAAAAGCTACTTGCAAGACTTTTCATCTTCTTCCTTCCTCACAAACCCTAATCTACCATTGTCGTTAACCTTCTCACAGTCGTCGAACTCTGTCTCACTCTTCGCCACACCAACTACTTCATCTATGTCAATCGTGCACGTTTCACATCTTGTGCCAACTACTTCGACGTCTGTTAATCGTGTGAAGCCTTCGTTTGAGTTTTTTTTTTATGTTGAGCCTTTTGTCTTGCGTCGCTCAAATTAAAACATTTAAGTCGTTTATCCATTTTGTTTCAACTAAAACGTGAGTCAAGGTCTCTATCATAGGGTCAGTCTCCTTCTGTTCGAGCCAACCTCTGAGCCGCAAGCTGCCCGTGCCTCCTCCTCTAGCCAAGCCGCCATATCTTCTTTTACCCTATTCATTCGTATTAAGCCACTTTTGGAAAGTTTTTTTACGGATTTCTGGATATACCCATCAAATGATAATTTTTTGCTCGAAAATAAATTTTGGATTTATTTTGGAGTTTTTCCTAGGTTCAATTGGCTAAATTTTCTGGAGGAGTAATCTGTTGAATTTTATCCCAATCAAAGATGAATTAGTTTCAACCTCAACTTTTCGGTAAGTTAACTTGAGAGAATTTTTTGGAACATTAGCCAATTGTTAATTTTATTAAATAAGTTACTGAATTTTTCCCCTTACTATTTAGGATTGGTTCATTAGAAAGTTTTGATAGTCAACTAGGAAATATCTATTAGCTAATCTCTCATGTAAAAGATTCAACTACTGGACCTTCGAACTAAATTTAAGAGACTGCATCTAGCTATGGATTGTGCATTGATAGTAGCTAAAATACATAGTTGATTTGTGTAGATGTTGGCTGGTGTTACAAGTTGATTACGCATGATTTATGGATTCCATGCTTTATTAACTATTATATTCTGTGGACTATTATGACTAATGACTCATGCCATGTTTATGTTGATTGTTACATGCTTTTGGACTATGATGTGTTAACTTTGGCTGTTAGGCTTTATACCCCACTTGTATTATGTTCCTACCTATGGGGTCACTCGCACGAGTAGGGTTATTCCTACAGGACCACTAGCATGATTATGGGTGTACCTATGGATCACATGCACAGTTAGGACCAGTTATATTGTGTTCATATGGAATCACTCGCACGACTAGGGGTGTTCCGATGGGGACACTTACACGATTAGGGGTATACCTACGGATCACAGACGTGATTAGGAGTGTACCTATAGATCACTTGCACGATTAGGGGTTTTCCTACGGGTCATCGCAGGATTAGAAGTATTTATACCGTCTCACTCTCCTAGGTGTGCTCTATTAAACACACGACATTATTGTTACGTTGCTAATGGAAAGTTAACAGAGAGCTTAGCAGGACTAGTAGTGGTCCCGCAAACAAGTAGAGGATCTAGAAAGCTTGGGAGCGACAGAAAGGCCCATGAAATGCCATATGGGGACCTTTTTCCGCTTCCGCTTTTATTTATTAGTTTTTCAGTTTTTTTTTTTTTTTTTGACATTTTATTTAAATTTTTATCTTATTTATTTAACTTTATTTTTTTAAAAAAAAATAGAACCTGCATGTCATGTTTTCAAACTATTTTAATGATTTAGTCAATTTTATGTTTTTCGAACATATATTTGATATTATTTTAAAAGAATTTAGTTTATCACTTTTCAAGAAAGTGTCAAATGTTATTTTATCTTTTGAGTAATGACCTCAACTTAGTTTAAAAGTTTGGGTCGTTACATTATATATGTTTAGTCTCCCTCTAAATTTGATACTTCTTCTTCTCAAAATGCTTATTCAGGCTCCACTTAAACTTGATATTTCATCTTCATAGAATGTTAACCATTAAGCTCAACGCAATCAGACAGCCAAAAGTGTCCTACTTGTTGTTCACATTATTTTGAGAATTGTTTAAATAATTATTTAAAGAATGATTGAATTTTTTTAATTTTATACAGTTTTAAATAAGATAATCATGTCTAAGCATCTTCAAGGTTTAATCACTCTTGAATTGGGTAATTTTGGAGATACTGATATTAAGACGAAGGTCGATGAATTATTTGGGGATTGAAATGCACAAAGTGAATATGAACTGATACCTTCAGAAATTTTTGCACAAATCGATTGGGATATTTGCTTGTCTATGTATGTGCAATGTGTTCTAAGCTATCATGGACACAGAATTCTGGTTTTAAATATGTGATTAGCCTAGGCGACCAAGATAGGGTCATGCGATAAAAAGGGTTGGTGTCTACTTATGCATTGCTCATGTCCAATGATATGTTAATTGTGTATAAGATTTCCTCCCTTTTGCTCAAGTGTAAGCAAAAAGAAGTTTTCCAGATAAGCCACGGTCAAATACATGAAACCTTTGCTACTTAAGGTTATAACGCGTGATTTGATTTCATGCAATGACTGTACAATATAGATGTAATCACAGTATCAACTATTCTAAGTGTGACTCTACTACGTGCGAGAAGAAACAAGATGGACGTGAATGTGGTGGTTATGCATGATATGAACGTAGTTTTATGTAGGCGATATAAAGGAAGGAATGTCTATGCAATTTGATGCATTACAAGGTTAGTTGATAAAGGCAACACAAATCATCTGTTAATTTCAAACTTAGGATGAGCCTCCTCTTGATGCCTTCATCACACTTACTCGCCTTTTAGAATGCAAATACTCAAAATTACCAAATGATTTATATCTAATCTTACATCACATTATTTACAATTCATCCTATATTAAGGCGGGCAACCTCTCGGTTCCTCATCGCCACACACGATTGCATTTTTTGATATGTATGTTAAGGAGGAGTTCAATGACAATATTGTATCACTACACTCTCTTCCCGCCTGTGTAGTGGGATTTAGGTCATTACTCTTTCGAGTGACAATGCCAATACTTTATTCTCTCTCAAATAGAATGATGTATTGAGTACAATGCATAGCTAAACAAGATAAATAGTACAAACATCCAAATTCTTTACCAACTATTTATGCCTAGCAATTTATCATGATTACAAAGAAACTAATGTTATGGAAAGATAAAGAGATGGGTGAGTAAAAGTAGTAATCTATTGCATAAAGAAAATTTTAGGCCTTTCAGCCACGTAGTTCATATTACAAATACAAAAAGAAAAGACATTATAAGTAAAAGGTACAAGGAATGAGTCGAGCCTCTGAGCACGTTTTCTTATGCTCATTGACTCCATTTTTTTGCCTACTACAACTAAGGGGGAAATGGGGTATAGATTCCTCTCTAGTCTCTACTATGATTTAAGCTCTCACCTAAAGTAAAGAAAAAATGTGAGGGGTGAAGTTGAGCTTGATCTCCAGATTTTTGCTCCCTTTGTTCTGAGGAGATAGCCTTGTATTTATAGGCGAGGACTAATGGGACTCAACATAGTCTGGGCGCCATTAATTCTTTAACACTACTGTGTGGTGCTGCAGAAGTTTTTTCTTCCTTTCCTGACATCCACGCCAACCATTCTTGTCTTCTAGCAATGTAAACCGCCTAGCATCAGTCTGTTTGTCGCTTGGTTAACATGTGCCTTATTAGCTAATGTTTATCGCTTGGCTATTTCTCCTTCTTTTGCTTCAAAACTGCATTCAGACATGAAAACTTTAATAAACAAGTGTTTTAATTTACTATTTTGATACTTGTAACACGTAATCATCTTATTTTCTTTATTTTGTTAGCATTTTCTTCCTTTTCTTCGTGTTAAGGCTTTATTATTTTACCTAAAAGTCTATAATAACTTGTATTTCTACAAGTTATCCCACTCCCAAATTTAGAATAATGCTTGTCCTCAAGCATAAGTCCATGGTCCTAGGTCTTTCTCCCTCTTATTGATCTTGCTAAACTTCTCATTATGTGTTTTAATTCCAACTCGCATTCTGAGCATCTCATTCTTTTATCTAGTAATTTCTACTTGCGAAAATATTTTTACCTTCTAAAAGCGACAAGCTTAAGTATCAAAATACTATTTTTTATTTACAGGAAATCTTATTTTCATTTTTAATCTCCATCATTAACTCTACTCTTGTTTTTTATTTTATTTTATTTAAAAAAACAATAGTAAGTTGTCTTCTTTTTTGTTTTAAGTACTCATCAACCTCGTCCACGAGTTAGGCCAAACTCGTGAACCTAGTCCACAAGTAAGCATAACAAAACTGTAGACCAAGTCCATGACTACCTAGCTGACATGGCATGCTTACAAGGCATTCATGTTTCACTTATTGAACTCCTAAACCTAGTCCATGAGTTTGATACCTATTTTTGACATTAGTTTCCCTCTTTACACTAGATTTGTTAAATGTTTAGTCTTGAACCTATTTTTGGAATAAGTTTTTACAAATGCATTATTTTTTGAATTTATCCTTCAAGTTCTCTAACCCCCCCCCCCCTTTTTTTTCTTTTTTTGATGCACCACCAATAAAGCGCCAACACCACATCTAACAAGGAAAAGAATCTTACATATGAAGGCAACAAAAACTTCTTACCACTAAAAACATGACTGTACCATGCCTGAACACTATCAAGGAGCAAAAAAGTTGATGATAAATTAGAAATGATGGGCGAAAACGATATCGGCAAAAATGTCAAAGATATCAACACCAACATGCCAATAAAGAAAATTTGAGAGTCGTTATCGAACAAGCCGCACTAACAGAATATTACCATGAAACAAAAGAAAAACAGCTAAAATTGAAATTTTCAACAGAACATTATATATTGGAAAAATATTGTAAATTGTACTATTGAAAATATTTTTAAAAAATATAGGAAAATTATATATTCTATTAATGGTAGAAGTTGATATATATTGAAAATCTTGGTAGTACATTATATATGCATAGTTTTCTCAATCAAAATTTAAACTGAACAAATAAATTTTTTTTTCTAAATAGAAAGTAATATATGTTCACTTTTTACACTATAAATTGACAAACCAATAAGTCCACTTAGATAGATTATTTTCTTTTCACTCCCTTATTTTAAGTAATAAATGTTCATGTTTTAGACAGGGTGAGGGCATAGAAAAATGTGGAATTTTTTATATCTTCACACGTGTCGCCGCCACCGAACCAAACGGATAAGGCATGACATGGCATGGTATGGGATAAAATAATAATTTTATAGCACATTAAATGAGGTGTTGATATGTTGAGGCGTTATAGATCTCATGCATTAATGATCTTATGATCATTGAGGCATTATAAAATCTAACACTATATAAAGTCCTCGTCCTCGTCTCATTTGTATCATTCGAAAACATTAACTCAAAAACTTCTTCACCCCTTTTAGTTTTCGAGAAAAGCTTTTATGAGCGTTGGTTTTTCAATCGGTTCTGGGGCAGCTTTGATCGTGCTTTTTTATAATTTTATCCTGAGGACGACGTGACAATGCAAAACTATTTGAACTTCGAGAAGGGTCGTTGAAACAACATAAAGAGAGTGTCATCTATGACTCAGCCTTCATCAAACATGTTTCTGTTTTGCATTTAGATGTTCAAGCCAAGCATCTAGCAGTCTAGGTGTTCTATCTAAACAACACTAACAAGGCGTCCACCAGTTTAGGCGACCATCTTCTAGACAACCTTTTTTAGGCATTCAATTCATCATGCGATCAAGTTTCAGACATTTTCTAATCAGGGGTCCAAAAGCTCAGACGCCTATTTATTGCTTCCCATTAACTTCCAGTACCATTTCCAACAATTTTAAGATGTTTCCTTTCTATTACGAAAAGGCTTGTTCAAATCAAGCCAATTTTCTCTCCACTGATCTCAATTGTCCATTCCCATTCGAAGAAGCATACTTCAATCGATGGAAACAAAAGATGTTGTTTCTTATAACCATTAAGAAAGTTGTTGTCGCTTAAACCACTGAAAAACCAAAAGTCCAAAAGACTAATCCAACTGAGGAGCAACTAAAGAATCTCGACGCATGGAAGGAATATGATTTTATTTATAAAAAATTATTTTAAATGCTTTCATTGATGATTTATATGCCTATTACAGTATGATGTCCACAGGGAAAGAAGTATAAGATGCTTTACAAGAAAAGTATGACACTGAAGGAGGTTGGTTCAAAGAACTATGTAGTCAATCAATACTTAAGATGTCGAGTGATAGATGAAAGATATATAGAAGCATGCAATCCCATGAAGGAGCAAAGGTATGACTTTAGATGAACAACTCCAAGTTGTTCTTATTGGCAAATTACCTCCTATGCAGAAGGAATTTAAAAATACCCTGAGGCATGAAACCAAAGAATTCTCTTTAGAAAGTTTGATAACATGCTTGAGGATTGAGGAAGAAGCCTGAAAACATTACCAGAAAGAGGTGAATGTCATTCCTAAAGGGACTTCCACTACTATTCTAAAACCTGGGTTGAAGCCAAAGTGGATTAAGATAAAGTTTAAGAGTCAAGGTCCCAACAACCAAAAAAACCTAAAGAATCAGAAACCTCAGTCTAGAAGTGCAATATAAATTCTCTACTACAATTGTAATAAGTATGGTCGTTTAACTAACAATTGTAGGAACAGGATTCGTCGTGCTACGCAAGTGAACCTAACAAAGGAAGAACTTTGTTCCATGATCACATAAATAAATGTGATCGGGGGTTCTGAAGGTTGGTGGCTAGACACTAGTGCCACGTGTCATGTCTATCATGACCTTAGTTTCTTTAAAAATTATAATGAAACTAAGGGTAGAAAACTACTTCTACGAGATCACCACACAACAAAGGTTGCTGAAATCAATGAAGAGAAGTTGAAGTTCACCATTGGCAAGACAGTCATACAGAAGAAAGTTCTGCACACTCGAGAAAATTGGAAGAATCTAGTCTCGATCTATCTTCTAAACAAGGCAAGCTTTACTCAAACAATAAAAGCAAATTTGTTTACTCTTACTAAGAATAATATCTTTGTAAGGAAGGGTGCAACTAATTGAATGTTTAAGCTTACTATTTGAATAAAATTCGATCTTCTACTTACATGTTGTCCTCTTTTAATACTTGGCATGCTAGACTTTGTTATGTTGATAAACGAATTATTAGCAATATGTGTCACGCCCCGCCTCGCATGCATCCTTAAACTTGTTGTGCTAAACGAAACGTGGCTTAGAACAATCCTAACACATCTAAAGTGAAATGCCAGAACGCTCACTTAAGTCCTTTTATATTACTAAACTATAAAGAGCACAATCAAAACACAGAGAAAAACACAACTTCACTTTTAATAACTTAATAACATGCATTCTACAGTAGTACATAAAAAAAGATCATAATACAAGACTTAAATAAGAAATCTTAAACGCCTTCACATTCTTCAACCTTCAATGATCGCTTAGCTTTTTTCGATCATCTAGCTATCTACACGATCATTTAGCTCCCTAACCGATTTCTTAGCTTTTAATCTGATCGCTTAGCTTCTTACAACCTAGGGTAGGGAAAGCTTAAAACGTAAGTCTATGACTTAGCGAGTGATAATTTTTTAAAACCTTTAGAAATACAAAGCATTCATGTAAAACATTTCCTTTTCATAAATACAGACTCAACAACTTATTTCAATAAACCATAAACACATATTAGCCCTCCACATTCCTATCACCAAGAACGTGAGTCACTCCCACGCATAGGCTACTATGCTGACCGCATCATCATCAACATCTCCTAAGATCTCACTGATTCGCTTCTGGTTGCTCAGGCCATTAACACAACCACTTTGGTTAGTCTATCACCGCCATGTGGTCTACTCACCCCATGGTTGCCTTGACTCATTATGGACACATAATAGCTAGCTCATTGATAAGAATATGACTAATGGTTTACTTTCAAACAAAGCATACAATGCAATCAATAAATCATGAACTTGAACTTGGAAACATAACACTAAATCTTTTTTAGAACACATGCTTTACATAAATCAAGTTCAACATAAATATACGACAGCATGCTTATTCACATAAAACATACTTTAACTTTGAAACATGTTACTAAAACTTTCCTCATAATCATGCTTTCATAAACATAAACATAGACATGGAACACATAAATCATAGAAACGCAAATATGATATAAGAAAATTTAAAATCAACTTTTAATTTTAGAAAAAAATCACTCACTGTACTCAGTTTCCCTTTTTTATAATAATTCTTAACAGACTAGGGTCTTCCTCTCACTTAACGATCTCTGGCTTTTCTCTTAGTAAAATCTTAGAATAACACCCTTTCCTTCGAATCTCTTTTCTTATTAATACTAACCCTAAGTTGGGATTAGTCATTCCTTAAACTCCTATAATCTTGCTTGCTATTGATTACTTAAAACTAAGCTTTGCATACCATGACACATGGAATCCAACTCCACTAATCTGATAATTATAAAGCTTTTGACCGATAAAACCCTAAGGACTTCTTTAAATTTTCTTTTATGCCTACAACCTCCTACAAGATTGTTAGCTTTGTGCACGATCGTTTATAACCTCTTAAACGATTATTTTAGCTTTCTGTATGATTGTTTACCTTCTTACGCAATCATTTAGCATTTTAAACGATCGTTTAAATTCACTTATCGATCGTTTATAATTTGGTTTTCTTCAAAACTCCTAATAATAAAGTCTTAACTTGAAAATTTTGTATCTATCAAAATGGCCCTTCTAATAGGTACGGGTCTCACAATATGAGTCGGTTGAATATGATTCTTTGAACGATTTTGAGAAATGTGGCATATTATAGTTAAACTAAAATAACTAAGACTTTACATAAATCTGTAATTAGGAAATTTGAGCCTCTAGATTTAATACATTCAAAGTTATGTGAATTTAATGGTGTCTTGACTAGAATAGTAAAAGATATTTTATAGCTTTGATTAATGATTGTTCTAATTACACTTTTATTTATCTCCTGAAAAATAAAAGTGATGCTTTTGACATGTTTAAGTTGTTTGTAATTGAAATAAAAAAATCGGTTTAATAAAAAAATTAAGAGATTTTGTAGTAATAGAGGAACTGAAGATAGTTTAGTTTCCTTTAACCATTTTTATGAAACGCGTGGATTAACCTATGAAAAGACAACACCTTATTTTTCTTAAATGAACGGTAAAGCCGAAGAGAAAAATAAACCCCTATTTGAATTAGTAGTTGCTATTTACTTGATTCAGGAGATGCGCCATTTTAGTGGGGTAAAATTATTCAAATTGTGTGTTATGTTCTTAAAGAATCCAAAGTCTAAGAATACAACTTCACCTTACGAAGTCTTCAAGAATAATAAACCAAACTTGTCATATTTCAAAACTTAGGGTGTCTAACCTTTGTTAGAATTCCAGTTCTAAAAGAAGAAAGCTCTTGCTAATAGAGTTTATGAATGTGTCTTTACCAAATATACAAGCAATAGTAAATTCTTTAGGTATATAACCTAATAAATCAAGTGATTATAGAATAAAATGACGTTGACTTCTTTGAAGATATAGAATTCCTTTTAAATCAAGAAATAGAGGAAGCTTGAGTTTCAATAGTCAAACTAGTGGGGACTCGATTTTTAGTAGTCTACCTTTAGTTATAACTCAAATTTAAAATGAGGAAGTAGATCTTGAGCCTAGAAGAAGCAAGAGAATTCGAACCATTAAAAACTTTAGAGATGACATGGAAATCTACAATATAGAAGGAGTCCTAAAGACCTAACAAAAGCTCTATTCTCAATAGATGTCAACTTATGACAAGAAACTAATAACGATGAAATGGATTCTCTTGAATCAAATAGAACTTGACACTTAGTTGACTTACCCTCTAGCTGTAAAGCAATAGGATGTAAATGGCTTCTAAGGAAGAAACTCAAATTTCATTGAGCTGTAGACAAGTAAAAGGCCAGACTTGTAGCAAAAGGTTTTTTACAAAGAGAAAATATAGATTTCTTTGATACCTTCCCCCCAGTAACTAGAATCGCCTCAATTAGAGTGATGATTTCTGTAGCAGCCTTAAATAATCTATTAGATCATCAAATGGTTGTAAAGATTGCTTTTCTGAACGATGAATTAGAAAAAGAAATTTATATGGAACGACCTAAAGGTTTCATAGTTCGTGGTCAAGAGAAAAAAATTTGTAAATTAGGCAACTCTCTCTATGGATTGAAACAAACATCTAAGTAATGGCATGAGAAATTTGATAATTTTATCATTTGTAAAGGATTCAAAGTCAATGAAAGTGACAAATGCATCTACTATAAGTCTGAAAATGGCTTATAAACTATTATATGCTTATACGTATGGTTAAAAATGCTATTGAAGGAGCTCGGGCATGAATATAAGAAAATCTCTTTGTTTTGTGACAATTAGAGTGCCTTGTATCTTGCAAGGAACCCAGCTTTCCATGCCAAGACCAAATAAAAGAAAGTAGAGGAAGTAGAGGAAGGAATAATATATATTATATACATAAAATATATACAAAAGAAAACCTACCAGATTACTTGACAAAGCCAGTTAACGCTGACAATTTCATTTGGTGTCAATCCTCAAATGGCCTAGGTGAAACATAAGCAACATGAAGATGGCAAGGAAAGAATGATGTGGAGATGTGATTGATTAAGTGGGAGATTGTTAAATAATTATCTTGAATTATCTTTAAAAATAATTATCTTGAAGTATCTTTAAAGAAGTTTCTTGAAGATAAATTTTGACAAATTTTGGACCATTGGATCTCACACTTTCTCCAAGATTAATTTATAGCCATTGGATCTTTCACATCTCTCTAGAACGTTTAGAACCATTAGATCATACACATATATCAAGGATAAATTAGAGCCATTGGATTTGCTTGATGACCAAGTATCTTTTGGCTATAAATAGGTGAGAACTCATGGTTGCCAATCCATCCAAAAATCTCCAATAAGTTGAATGAGATATAAAATAGAGAGAGTTTCTTCTTAGAGAGCCTTATATTCCTCAATAAGAAAGAAAGTGTTTGTACCTCCTATTTAATATTGTTTGTACCTCCTATTTTATATAGTGAATTCTTCTATCCTTGGCCATAGTTTTTACCCTAACTTGTTTAGGAATTTTCTACGTAAAATTCTTGTGTTCTATCCTCTCTTCTTCTTCTTCATTATTATTGTTCTCAATCTTCTTTAGTCGCAACCTTACTCTATTCGATCACAGTCTGAGTTCAAAACAAGTGGTATCAGAGCCAAGTTTAATTTTAAGTGTTAATATCTACTTATCGTATGCTCTATGGTTGCCACTAATAGGTGGATCCTCCATATCAAAAAATAAGCAAGATATTTTTCACATTTATTAAAAGGCACGATTAAGGATTGTTTATAGTTCGTGATAGAAGTAATGACGACAAAGTTCGAAATTGAAAGGTTCAATGAAACTAATTTCTAGTTGTGGAAGTTGAAGATAAAGGTTGTCATGAGAAAAGATAATTGCCTTGAAGCCATCAATAAGAGGCCAACAGAGATTACAGATGACAACAAGTGAACGAGATGGATGGGAATGCTATGGTAAAAATTCATCTAGCATTACCTGATAATGTGTTGCCAAGCATTGAAGAGAAGAAAACTACAAAGGAGATCTCACAAAACTGTATGAGGCCAAATCACTTCACAACAAGATTTTCCTTAAGAGGAAATTGTACACTCTTCAGATGTCTGAATCCACGTCAATGACAGAGCACATGAAAACATTGAATGCTCTGTTTTCTCAACTCACATTAGTGGGTTACAAAATAGAGTCAAATGAACGTGCATAACTTCTACTTCAAAGTCTTCCAGATTTGTATGTGTAGATACCATATTTTTTCCTTTATTTTTATTTTTATATTTATTTATTTATTTACTTTTTTATTTTATTTTATTTTATTACTTTATTTTTTATTTTATTTTATTTTATTACTTTATTTTTATTTTATTTTATTTTATTGCTTTATTTTTATTTTATTTTATTTTATTACTTTATTTTTTATTTTATTTTATTTTTTTATTAATGGAAGTTGATTTGAATTTGAATCTAATTTTTTAAAATTACAAAAACAAAAAAGCAAGAAAACAAAAAATGAATCTCGCGTCTCCTCCCTATTTTCTCTTAATTCACCCATTTTTATCTCACACGATTTTTCTCCTATTCATCTTCACGAATCTCCCCACCTTCCCCACTCTCAAAAACACATCTTGCCTTCTCCTTAGCACGCTAAAAAAGAACTACCATCTCACTGCCCTATAAAAGCAAAGAATGATTTCTTTTTCGGAAGTACGTCAAAGAGTTAAAGAGGCAGATCAAATGAAAGGGTTAAAACAAAAAGCGAAAAAGTAATGTTCAAGACAAATTGGTCTTCAAAGTTAACTTTTTTTTTCTAATTTCCTTTCTTTTCTTTCCCTTTTAAGACTGGATTTTTTTTCAAATTTATTTTTATTTTTAATTCCTTGAATTGATGTTACGATAGCTTTAATTTTGTTAGATTTAGGTCAATTGTTTTATGGTGTCTTTAAATTTGTTAGGGTTAGGCCAATTAGGGTTTAGTGTGCTTTTATTATTATTTAAATTTAGCAGATTTAGGTCAATTGATTTCGATGTACTTCAAATTTGTTAGGTTTAAGTCATTTGATTTAAATTTGTTAGATTTCGAGTTTAATTTGGTTGTTATTAATTTTTGTTTATTGTTTATTAAATATGTTGCATGTTTAATATTAATTTATTAGACTTGTTGAAAGGCAGAATATTTATTTGACCACATGCATATTACACTTTGTATTTATTTCCCAAATATTATTTCTCAACCTGTATATTATTTTTAATATAGTATATTATTTTCCAACATATGTATATTATTTTCAACCTATATTATTTGGCAACCTATATTGTTTGTTGTATTATTTGTCAAATCATTTGCCAACCTGCTTTATATGCGTATGACAACCTGTATTATTTCTCAACATGTATTTCTCCTATTTCACATTGATTTTCTATTATTATTATTGTTTATTTTTCAATTACAAAATGTATGAAATTTTTCATTTGTTTTTTGCCTATAAATATAAAACTTTGAGACGGGAAAGAAGTAATGTTCATTTAAGAATTTTATGGTTTAAATCCCATAAATACATGAAATTTCTCATTTTTTAAAAAATTAATTAGTAAGTTGTTTTTAAACAAAGTATATCAACAATTTTATATTCTAAAATGGGACTGAGTAGTGATTCATTAATTCTTTAGATTCATGAAATTTCTCATTTAATGCCTATGATGGAGATCAATATATCAAAGTTTGGTATTTTAATATTCTTGAGGTAAATAAAAAATCATCTTTTGAAACAAAAAAATAAATTTCATTTTTCTTACGGCTCTCATACCACCCATAATTATTCATTCGTCCTTAGCTTTTTTCTTAAATGTGAATTGATAACCATGAGGCATTTAAAAAACCCAAAAAAGAAACCTTGTTTTGTGAACCTCTGTAATTTAGTTTAAAAGATAAATTTTTGTAACTATTTTTATGGGTGTTGTAGGGTGCTAACGCCTTCCCTACACACAACTGACCCCCGAACCTAAATCTGAATTTACGTAGATCAATGTTTTCTTTGGTGACCAATCACACCTTAATATAATTGGTGGCTACTCCAAACCTATTATTTATTAAGATTAAATAACTGAGGACGTCGGCCGCTCCATATCGCGATCACATCGCGACAGTATGATCAACTTGTCATCAATCTAACAAATAATATTCTAACTGACAATCTAAGCTTTGATGATGTTGTTGCTGCTGTCCTAAAAGAGGAAAACTGGTGCAAGAACAAAAAAGATAAGTTGGTAAGTTCACAACAAGCATAAGCCTTGGCAGTGACAAGAGGCAAACCATCAAAATGCAACTCAAGTAGGAGCAAAAATCAAGGAAGGTCAAAGTTGCAAAGTAAGAAGAACATAAAATGCTACAATTGTGAAAAGAAAGGACATCTAAAGAAGAATTGTTGGAATCTAAACAAGAAAGATTTCAATCCTCAAGGAAATGTAGCAAGCACCATAAAGGAAGGTGGTGCCTTGTCTTGTGAAGCAGTGACAACTATGGAAGGCAAAAAAATAATGGTTGATGGATGGTTCTTTGACTCATGAGTCACTTATCACATGACCTCTCGTTGAAAATGGTTCCGTAATTACGAGCCTATCTTTGGAGGATTTGTGTTTAGTTATAATGATCATGCCTTGAAGATTTTCAGCATTGGAACTATCAAGTTGAAACTTCATGATAATATTGTTTCCACGATTCAATAAGTGCGATATGTAGAAGACCTGAAAAAGAACTTACTCTCATTAGGTCAACTTGATGATCTTGATTGCAAAGTTGTAGTTGAGAAAAGACTTATGAAGGCAATCCAAGATTTGCTACTACTTATGAAAGGAAGAAAGGTGGATGCAAACTTGTACATGTTAAAAGGAGAAACTTTGTAGGAAGAAGAAGCATTTGTTGCTTCAAGTAGTTGAGGTGAAAATCTCTCGATGATGTAGCATCACAAATTAGGCCTCATGTCTGAACAAGGATTAAAAGTTCTAGTATAGGAAAATCTACTCCCAAGGTTGACTAAGGTGTCTTTACCCTTTTGTAAGCATTGTATTACAAGCAAGCAGCACAGATTGAAGTTCAATACATCAAGTTCTAGAAGTAAAGTGATTCTAGAACCAGTTCTAGAAGTAAAGTGATTTTAGAACTAGTTCATTTTGATGTATGGCAATCACCGGTTACATCTCTAGGAGGAGCAAGGTACTTTGTGTCCTTTATAGATGATTACTCCAAAAGGTGTTGGGTATATCCTATCAAGAAGAAGGCAGATGTTTGTTTGGTCTTCAAAGTATTTAAAGTGCAAGTAGAACTTCAATCTGGTAAAAAGATCAAGTGTTTATGGACAGAAAAATGGAGAAGAATATATAAGCAATGAGTTTGTGGAATTCTGTAATCAAGAAGACATTAAAAGATAATTCACTACTGCTTACACTCCTCAACAAAATGAAGTGGCAGAATGGATGAACAGAACCTTGTTAGAGAGAATCAGAGCAATGTTGAGAGCTACTGGCTTAAAGAAAGCTTTCTGGACAAAAGCTGTTAATACCGCTTGTTACATAGTAAATTGTTCTCCATCAACTACAATTGAGTTGAAGACACCAATGCAAGCCAGTTGATTATTCAAACACATACATTTGGAAGTGCAGTATACGTAATGTACAATGCACAAAAAACTACAAAGTTGGATCTAAAATCTAGAAGATGTCTATTCTTAGGATATACTGATGGTGTGAAGGGATCCCATTGTCCACACGGTCGTCATCAACAAGGATGTAATATTTATGGAAGATAAGAAATAAGTAGCAGATGATAGCACCACAAATGAAAGCTTAGAGACTGCAACAGTACATGTGGACAAAGAATTTATTGATGACTCTTCTAAAGTTGAGCCAATCCACGAGATCCAAGAACTAGTTAAGCAACAAGTACTAGAAATTATCCGATCTGGTCAGACAGCAAGACCCCATGTCGGCAATTTAAGTATATTATGGAGAGTAATGTTGCTTACTGTCTTCTAACCGAGGATGGAGAGCCATTAACTCTAAAAGAGGCAATGGCCAGTTCAGATGTTGCTTAGTGGATGACAACAATGCAAGAAAAAATAGAAGCTCTTCATAAGAACGAGACTTGGGAACTTGTAACGCTACTACAAGGGAGAAAGCCTATTGGAAATAAGTGGGTGTATAAGATAAAGCGTAATAATGATGAACAAGTAGAGCGATACCGTGCAAGATTAGTGGTAAGAGATATGCTCAGAAAGAAGGTATTGACTTCAATGAGATATTTTCTCCAGTAGTTCGACTTACTACTATTAGAATAGTTTTAGCAATGTGTGCTACATTTGACTTACACTTGAAGAAATATATATGCTCCAACTAGAAGGTTTTGAAGTAAAAGGAAAAGAGAACCTAGTTTGCAGGTTAAACAAGTCTTTGTACGGTCTCAAATAGGCACCGAGGTATTGGTATAAGAGATTTGATTCCTTCACTGTGGGTCTTGGATACAACAGACTAGATGCAGACTCTTATGCATATTTTAAGAGGTTTGGAGAAAAAGACTTCATTGTCTTACTATTGTATGTAGACGACATGTTAGTAGCAGGTCCCAACAAAGATCGTATAGAAGAATTGAAGGCTAATTTGGCTAGGAAATTTGAAATGAAGGACTTGGAACCAGCAAACAAGATTCTAGGGATACAAATTCACCAAGACAGAAATAATAGGAAGATTTGGCTATCTCATAAAAATTACTTGAAGAAAGTCTTGCGACGCTTCAACATGCAAGATTGTAAGCCAATTTCTACCCTTATTCCTGTTAATTTTAAGATATCCTCCAATATGAGTCTTAGCAGTGAAGCAGAGAGGATGGAGATGTCTCAAGTACCGCGTATGCATTGGTAGTGGGAAGTTTAATGTTTGCCATGATATGTACTAGACCATATATTACACATGCAGTGAGAGTAGTTAGTTGATATATGGGAAATCCTAGTCGAGAGCATTGGAATATTGTTAAAAGGATCCTTAGATACATCAAAGGATCCATAGATGTTGCATTATGTTATGAAGGAACAGACTTTACTGTCAGAGGATATGTTGACTTCGATTATGCAGGTTATCTTGATAAAAGCAAATTCACCACCGGATATGTGTTTACTCTTGCTAACGGTGTTGTAAACTGGGTTTCCAAACTACAGTCAGTTGTGGCTATGTCACCAACAAAAGCAGAATACGTTGCTGCTACACAAGCTAGTAAAGAAGTAGCATGGTTAAAAATGATATTGGAGAAGCTCGAGCATGAACATAAGAAAATCTCTTTGTTTTGTGTCAATCAAAGTGCCTTGTATCTTGCAAGGAATCCAGCTTTCCATGCCAAGACCAAACATATTCGAGTGCAGTATCACTTCGTTCATGAGAAAGTAGAGGAAGGAATAATAGATATGCATAAAATGCATACAAAAGAAAACCTAGTAGATTACTTAACAAAGGCAGTCAACGCTGACAAGTTCATTTGGTGTCGATCCTTAACGACCTAATTGAAACATAAGCAACATGAAGATGGCAAGGAAGAAAGAATGATGTGGAGATGTGATTGATTAAGTGGGAGATTGTTAAATAATTATCTTGAAGTATCTTTAAGATTCAAGAAGTTTCTTGAAGACAAATGTTGAACCATTGGATCTCACACTTTCTCCAAGATTATTTTATAGTCATTGAATCTTTCACATCTCTCTAGAACATTTGGAGTCATTAGATCATACACATATATCAAGGACAAATTAGAGCCTTTTGATTTGATTGATGGCCAAGTATGTTTAGGATATAAATAGGTGAAGACCCATGGTTGCCTATCCATCCCAAAATCTCCAACAAGTCAAGTGAGATATAAAATAGAGAGTTTCATCTTAGAGAACCTTGTATTCCTCAATAAGAAAAAAAGTTTTTGTAACTCCTATTTTATATAATGAATTCTTCTATCCTTACCCGTGGTTTTTACCCTAACTTGTTTAGGGGGTTTCCACGTAAAATTCTTGCGTTCTATCATCTTCTTTCTTCTTCATCATTATTATTGTTCTCAATCTCCTTTAGTTGCAATCTTACTATATTTGATCACAATCTGAATTTACTACAGTTTTGTCCTGGGGACGACATGGCAATATTAAGTTGTTTGCACTCTGAGCAGAACCTTGAAATGCTTAAGGAGAGTGTGACCCGTAACTCAACCTTCATCTAACAAGTTTTTATTTTGCAATTAGGCGCCCACTTATCTAAACATTTTGTCTAGGCATCCACCAATTTAAGTGTTCTATCTAAGTGACCACCTTCCAGACAACCTTCTTCATCAGATGTTCAAAATTCATTGAGAAACCAAGATATCTTATCTATGCGATCAAAAACTCAAATGCTTAATTATTGCTTCACTGCATCTTCCAATAAATGCTAGTTCAATACTAGTTCCAACAGATTTTAGTAAAAGAAAAAATATATAATATAAATCTTGTATATGTATGCAAAAAGATAAGGAATTGTCCTCTTTTAATTAAACTTTGCAATATTATTTTATATACATTCTTCTACTTTTCTTTCCTTAAAAAAAGTACAACAACTCTATTCTTGTTTTCTAAGTAAATTTGTAAAGCCACAAGTATAGGGGAGACATGAAAATGAAAGGATGTCACATTTGAATGTGGGAAATCCTAAAGATATAGAACTAATGGTTAAGAAAGGTTTTAAAAAAATTTGGAATAATTAATTTTCAAAAAATAAAAAAAGATAAATGTTCATTATTGGCGAGGACTTCTTCACCAATCTTCATGAAATTAAAATGGAGAAATTCTATGTAGAAGGATGAATAAGTTAAGAGGACAGAGAACAAAGAAGTCATTGGCATTTCCATTTCGAGATTTGGAAATAAAGCAAAACACAGAAATGTTCAGAAAAGATAGATTTGATAATTGGGATTAGTTGGGATTTGAATGTTGAATTTTGATTTAATCATTTTTTTTCAACTATAAACTTATCTAATTTATTTAGTTAGTTCTAATGACGAAGAATTTATATGAGAATTAATGCATGGAGGGAAGGATCCTAACTTCATATTCCATTTCTTTCCTCCAAATTTTATCGTCAATGTTAATACCACAATGGGACAACCCCTATGTTCAAGGCTTTGTTAAAATACCCATAACATAACCCCCACGATTTTTTTTAAATTTTAAAATCTCATACATATCCATATTGTGTTGTACGTACCATTATGTCTAACTTTATTTATGGAATATTGAGGGTTAAATTTCTTCGGCTTTGGTGAAAGTTCAATTCACAAATGTTTAGATCACATCTTTTGTTATTAAGAAGTTGGATCATATCTACTTTCTTTAAATAAAAAACCTAATTTAAATATCAATAAAATCTAGTTTTTTATAATCTTCAAAAATATATATTTTTTAATCGGAGACCTCTCTGTATTACCTTTAAGTCATGATTAAACTAAGCCTTTGATGACTTAATTAGTTGAAATTGACCTGTCATTATTATTTCACTTATATTGTTATATAATACGTAGAATTTTGTTAAAATAATTGTTTTACAAAAGATATATAATTTCTCATATTTAATGATGGCAAATTTAGTGCTATTTTGTTAGGTGAATTAATGGTTATAGCAGTGGAGGTTGAAGGCTACCTAGCCTCCACCTTTCTTGATTTTATTATATGAAATTTTATTTGACATTTGTAAATATAATTTCTTTTTTTATCCTAAAATTATATAGAGGGTGCCAATCAAGTTTTTCCTAGACAAGGCTGGAAGATTATAGACATGTTCAAGTCCGAAAAAAAAAAAAAGGACTAATGATATGACGAAAACGAATTATATTATTGACGATTGTTAAAGGAAGGGATTAAGAATAACTTCATTTAACAAATCTTAAGAGGAAGTAAGAACTTTGAAGAACTTTAACCTTATTTTATGCTTAATTAACTAAACTATACATTTCATGCATTTGGAAATTGAAGTGTGGTTAGTTCGACATCACACACATGTACAAGATAATACTTTCATGAGGTTAACAAAACCGGATAAGTAAGCTGTAACCCACAAATTAAAGAACATGTGCTGACAGTAAACGAATGTGAATGTCCCTACAAATAACATTAATATTCTTGAGATCAATAATATAAATAACATATATTAATGACATTGAGTTATTTGTTCTAGGTTTCTATTTGACTAATAGAGAAAATCAAATCATACTGCCCTATGGTAGAGGCATTTACATATATTTCAATAGCCTAGGAGAGTGATGTATGACCATCATTGAATATACAAACATAATTAAGTTCTAAATGTTCGTTTGGAACATTTTGTCAAGGTGATTCATTATTTTAATTTTTTGTAATTATTGACGAAACAATAATGACTTGCTCACATTAACTTATAAAATCACATGATCCATTGAAATGACCTAACATAGCTATCTAATTAAGAAACAAAAAGTGGAACCTAACTATCACAACCCCTACCCAAATCCAAATAGCTAACTATTATGGAAAATGAGTACCATTATAAGATATTAGGGCTTAATTAATAAATTTAATTTTAAATTTGTGTTTACTTCATGCATCTGCAAAGATAGCTTATTAAAATTTTATAGGTAAAGTTATTTTTTAGTATTTAAGTTTCGATGAATATATGCATTGTCACGTTCTTGAGTTTTTAAAAATAGATTAGAAAAATAACTTATAAAATTCACATTCTCTCTAAAAACTAGTTTTTTCTAATTTTAAATATCATATAATTATTTTTAGAAAAACAAACATAAAATACTTTTAGAATCTTACAAACCTATTTTTTTTAAGACTTAGGATTAAGAAAGTACATTTTGAAAACTCAATGTTCAAATGGGTCTAATTCTTATAAACCTAAAGACTAAAAAATGTTCATTTTTTAAATTCACGGACCAAAAGCACGTATTAATCAAAACTTAAGAACTAAAAAGATAGTTTTCTCAAAATTTATTAATATCTCTATCTCTACTAAGATAATATGTTTATTTTAAGGTTTATTAGACATAGAATTTATTTTTAGATTATAAATTTTATTTTGATGATTTGGATAAAAGTAGAATTTACTCTCCAGGTCTTTAAAAGTTGGATCTAATCCTTATAGTTTAATAAAATGTAAAAAAAATTCAATAGTTTGATAATATCTTCATAACTACTCTCTAGTTTCACCATTATTTTTTAGGATTTTACCAAACTTACTAAGAATTAAATTCTAATCATAAAGTTAAATTCTAACTTTCTTTCGACTATGGAATTAAATTTGTAATTTATTACTTCACGGGCGTAGCACCTATTAAACTTAGAGAACTAAATTTATAATTTAACCTAATATTATTATATGAATTCAAATAAAAAAAATGAAGTTGAAACAATTAAAAACTTTAAAAAAAAAAAAAAAACAACCAACAAAGACAAATTAAAAGAGCACATATTATAGAAAAGTGATATTAGTTTTTGAAATTTCTGCAGGGTGTAAAATTTCCATCTAAATCTTGCAATTTTGATAATTTCAAGGTTTTCAAGAGCTCAAGTATTTAATGGGCTTTTTTTTTTTTTTTTTCTTCATTTCAAAATTTGGACAATATTTTGAGAATATTCTGATTCCTCCATTTCAAGAAGATTTCAGGAAAATTTGGAATTTTTCAATCAACCATATATTAGCTGCTACATACAATTCTATTACTTTAAGCACTATGGCAGTAATATCATTTGTGACAAAGGAATGAGATTGTCTTTTTTTGTGCTATGTTTCTCAATTTTTAGTTCAATTCTTACCCACATCTTTCATTATTTCTTTTGCAAAAAAACCACAAAACATAACCTATATTTATTTTTAACCAAGTTTGAACTTTTTTCATTAAATTTTCACGTCATTTTACCTTAAAATATTCCTAAACTTTATATTATTTTGCAATTTCTTCTGTTTGCTTTTTACCAACATTTACACATATATCTACGATAGACATCAAAATGTTGTCTTACTTTATAGAAATTGTGATTAAAAATTGTCAATTCTAATTTAATTAAGTCGCGATGAAATTTTCTTTAACTAATTATAACAGTTCTCATCAATTTTCACAATCTTTTTAAATTTCCACCAAAATTGAAATTTTCATTAGATCAAAATTTCTATTTGGGTCGACAACCATATTTGGATGAAGGTTAAATGTGTTGTGTACACTGTACACCTTGGAGGCAGAAATCAAATAATTGAGGTTCCAAATTTCAACAACGTTGCCTTTTTACTTCAATTATTGCATTCTATTATTTTTCATTACTTTTTTTTCAACTCATAATTATATTACTTTTTTACACAATATAATATATATTTGAAATGATTGGGTCTAAGAACTTCATTCTTGTTTTCTTCTTTTTCTGCCTGCTGAGGAAAGTTAGTATAGTGTAGATTTTTTTTCAAGAAAAGAAAATTTTAAATATATATATATATATAAGTTTAGAGTTTTTAGCAAAAACATTATAAGTGCAGTTGTTTCATATTGATGGACTTCAAACCTATAAAATGAGTCTAATATGCTTTTGGTTTCGATTCATCTTTATTAGAAATACTTAAAGCTTAATGTGTAAACTCAAATTAAATTCACCCTGTATTCATTTGTTTGGAGTGTAAAAAAACGTATGAATAGTCAAAAGCTTAAAAAAGAATGGTTTTGTTCTTGTAATTGGAAACAGAAGAGAAAATTATTGCTATTGTTAGGGAAACAAAATTGACCTTTTATTATTGTTATTATTATTTTAATAAAAAATGAGTTTACTTTTTATTTAAAAAAAAAAAGAAAAGAAAAAAAAAGTGTAGGTTGTTGCTACTTATCTATCATAGTTAACTTTTCTCTAAAAATCTTTTTTCATTGTATCTAATCTAAAAATATATTTTTAATATCAAGTAACACATATATACCCAATAATTGGGGTTAAGATTATCAAAATTAATATTTAAATATATTGTTGTTAGATAAAAACACAAATTTAAAAGATTTGAAAATGGTTAAAAAGAAAAATATGGTCATTATAATCTATAAAGTCGTTTAATTTTATTACATCAAGATTGTGCTTGAGTAGTGATAGTTGGGGTAGTGATTTAAAAAAAAGATTTAATACAATTGATTTTGTAAATTTGATTTCTAAATGATCAAATTTATATTTGGTAACAATGTAATGACCAACTTTTCTAAACTAGGTTGTGATCCTTCCTTGACAAAACCAAAATTTTCAAATGTCAAAAATAGTGTCAAGTTCTTCAATTTTTATTAAATAGAAGTAAATCTAAAACAAATTAAGGAAAACAATGTTTGCAAAACAGAAGTAACCAAAAACCATTCAAAGAAAATAAGTTCTTGGGGTCCTAAGTAAAACAATATGTTTGGGATAAAACCATCATAAACATGGCATAAAAAACATAAGGAAATCATGAAAGATAGCTACGAAGAAATATCGTAGCGGTCCCTATATGGCCAATCACACTTGTCAACTTATCTTTCCTCTTCCCTTTGGCTGAAAAGTTACATGGAAAGGGTGAATATATAAAATATACCCAATAAAAACCCGACTACTAGGCCCACTAAGTGAAAGTTAACTTCGTTCATACCTCGTGCCATAATGGTCACATAAGGGTAAAGAACCTAAGGACACCGTGCACGAGGATATACTATCCTAATAGCTAAAGCTAACGATCACCATCAGCCCAAAACATGTGCATATAACAAACTCAGTAAATAGGCATCATCATGATTTAACAGTAACCACATGATGTCACAATAACCACAGGCACCCTTCATAAATTCCACAGTAATCCATTAGCTATAACTAGCAACCTATTAGCTAAGTAACTGGCTGCCCATCCCAAGTATCACAATAGCTTATACAATGTCATTAGTTATCCAACACAATCATACAATAACTCATAAGCTATGTAAATAGCTCCCTATAATAGTTATCATGCCATAGGCTATGCATAAATTTCGTCAATAAAAGATTCAGTAAACCGTCATACGTCCTAACACCCACCATTCCTCATCAATAAGTAAGTGTTGTTCTCACAGTAAGCATGCACAAATAATTATCCTTAATTCAATGACTACCCTTCACAATTAACAATAACCTTAGGCTATACAGATAATTGACCATCACAACTTTTATAGATTATGCATATAATTTATGGTACGTGTAAGACATTGAAATTTAAAAATAATTAAAGAGATCAATTGAAGCAAGATATTTCCATTTATAATTCTAAAGGACGTTGAGTAAAAAATAAACTATCAATGATTTTAATAATGATATAAACTTAAATTTCGTTTTAATATGGAACCATTTTGTATCTACTAAATCGTTGCGGAGTTTTTTGTATTTTTTTCCTATTAAAATATTAATCATTCAACTCTTAACTTTAATAACAATTTTTCTTTCCAAATTATTAACCATAAACATTGAATTTTAATGAAAGGAGCAAAACAATATGAAATATCATTTTAGAATAATATAAATATGCATTAGAAAGAATTTGTATTTGTGAAAAGACGTGCATTGATGATGGTTTTAAATTTCAATTTACTTGTTCTTTATTAATAAAAGTTAAAAAATATCGTTTTTGTATATTAAAATCATCGGCGAATCCAAAAATTTTGTTGACGGAATGAGACTTGAACTTAGGTCTAGAAAAAATTGAAAGAAAGTTGGTATAACTTTATAGTATTATTTTTAGTTATATATATATACATATATATATATATATATATATATATATTATAAATAGTATAAAGTTATACTAAATTTGTTGGTGAAAGGAACAAAATACAATTGTTGAAGGATAAAATGACAAAAGAGAAATGTAAAATTAAAATGAACAAAAATTAGAAAAGATAAGAGGTACAGAAAATTTGAAAGGATGAAGACAAAATGAAATTTGTTCAAAAATGTAATAAGAAAAGGGGATGTAAAATTAAATGAAAAGAAAAAAGAAAAGAGATTGAGGTATGTAGAAGACACGAGTGTGAGTATAAAGGCAAAATGGTATCTATAGAAAAAGTTGAAAGTTAAAAATTCTCATCCTGACTCGTTTTAATGCAGTATAGATTATATAATTGTGTCTTTTTCACATCTTTTAGATTCATGGGGGACAATAATGGTTTTCAGATCAAAGCTTTTCAAGGAGAGTAAAAACTAAAAGTTCTTTTTCTTCGGTTGCATTTAATTATAACAAAAGTTAGTGTTGAGAATCCATTAATTCATTTTTCTTTTTTTCTCTCTATGCAGGGGTAATGTTACTTGCATAGTACAATGAACATATACAAGAATAAGCTAATGTGATACTTGGGATGTGTAGCCGGTTACTTAACTAATAGTCTCTATTACATTCTATGTTATATCTACTAAAGAAATGAACGTATACAAGAATGTATAAAAATATATTCAATTACATTAAGCATTTTACTAATTCGGGTATGTATATATAGAAATAGAACTCATTCCCTATAGATTTGCTATCTTCACCCATCTCCAATCTTGGTTAATAAATATTGAAGTAAAAACGAAGACAAAATCAAACCTAAACTCCATCCTATTTGTGATGGTTCAACCAGACATATCTAATTAATCAAAGTTGTTTCTATTCAAGATAGAATGCTCTTTGCTCCTATCTACTTTTATCCAAATCTACATTCCATTTAACACTGCAAATTACCACAAATGAGAGACATGAATTCAATGAGAACCACCAACATGAAAGTGGTGCTATTGTTGATTTAGTACTGGAAGTGCTGAGGGCCGTGGTCTAACGACGTTGAGTACTCCTCGTGCAGTAGCCTGTTGCATGACAGAAATTATACAAACATAAAATCTTGTGTATGTTTGGAAGTGATTTTGAAATTATTGATATCACTTTTGTCATCTTAAACATCACTCCAAAACATGTCTTTAACTACTCAAACATTGTTTGGTAATCATTTTATTTTCTATTTTTGTTTTAGAAAATTAAGCATATAGACACTACTTCCATCTCTAACTTTCTTCCCTTATTATCTATCTTTTACCGATGGTTTAAAAACCAAACCAAAATTTGAAAACTCGAAAAGTAGCATTGAAAGCTTGTTTTTGTTTTCAGAATTTGGGGGAAAAAATCAACTATTGTACTTAAAAAAATGCAAATCATGGTATGAAATTGGGAGGAAGTGGACTTGATTTTTAAAAATCAAAACCAAAAAACAAAACAATCTTAGTATTTCGTTTTACAATTCTAAACGCAATTTTCATATCAACAAAATTGATTTTGAACAATTAAAATCATATTTTGAAGTGGCTTTAACCATTTCAATATCACTCTCAAATAAGTCCAAAAACTTTTACTCCACATATTATACTCATAATCCATCCCACGAATCCCTAAGAAGCCTTCACCCACTCCTAGACTAGTTCAGGATGAAAATCAAGGTTTTGCGCCATTAAGTTTTTTGACTATGTGGTATTTAAACATCTCAGATTCTCAACTATAAATCCTTTAAGAATTGTAAAAAAAAAAAACAGAAACAAAACAAAACAAAAAAGAGAATCTTTTTACCTCAAAGAAGGAATTGAAATTCAAACGCATCAAGAAACGTCTCAAGAATGGAGCTCTCTGACTCCCAACCAGCCTGCTACTTCGCAAAATCGTGTACAAGGAGTTGGATTTCTTGTTGAATTCCTAAAATCAAATCAAATGTAAGGATGTCACATAATAAGACATCTATAACATTTTAGAAATTGATGAAGAGCTATTAGCTATTTCTTTTTTTTTTTTTTTTTCTTTTCCTGTATAGACGATAGATATGCAAATCGTGTTACACCTCGGTTAGGTGTTCCAGTTCAGAAGGGTCTGAACTACTGTCTTGATTTTCTATACTCCAACAAAACTGCAAGCAAAGCTTCATTATGCCATCCAGTATTCTTGAAACGGAACCGATATCCAAGAATGACTGTGAAATTAAAGCCGATAAGTACCTGTACCGGGTGATTAAATGCATTAGCACAAGTTTATAATTTATCACAACCAATTGTCTTCGAAGACTAAGTTGGAGATGAATTATTAAGATAATGTGTGAACCATATAAAATTAGGCAATAGACATACTCCTGGTGAAACCCCACAAGCTCAGTAAAATCATGAGAATCTTGGATATGGTCTTGCAAAATATTCCATTGAGATTCAATCACATCGACCTAGAGGACAAATAACAACTTAAGTACAAATGGAGAGTCATAATTTAAGTACATCAGTACATCAGTACATGATATTAAAGTCAATCGAAGATATTAATTCTGACCTGGATATAAAACTGAAGATTTCTAATCAAGAATGCCATATGTTCTCTTACACGCCACATCCGTCTAAAACGTTGTCTTCGCTGCAGAGATATTGAACCATCAAATTGAGCATTGCGAATGTTAGCAAAATCGGCATGATCTTGGTGCATGAGGGATGCCCATGATTTTTCCAATTCCATTTGTGTTCGTTTCAGCCGCAATAAGTATTGAAAGACCCTACAATACCTGAACCACCTATCTTGTTAACAGCGGAAGGGTTGAGCAAATCTACATTAATAAGAACATATTCAACAAATCTCAATTTATTTAGATCTCCCCAATCTCCCAGGAACAGTCGAAATAAGATTTTACAATCGACAATCAGAAACATGCTGCCCTCCATTGTAAACACTCCTAAATCCCTGAAAATAAATGTTGCCACAAACAACTAACTAATGATACTCTCTGGCCATAAAATCACAGCAAGCACACGTCCATTCCTCACTCATTGCATTACATGGCTACCTCTTTTTTCTCTTTCCGACATCTTCAATACCAGGAGACTTAGGGCCTACCGGTATTCAATATATGTTTTTGTTTCAAAGCAAATGGGGCAACTAAAAGATCCCAGTTAGTAACTTAATCCCTAGTCTCTTGGAGCCGATCCTGATGTAGGTAAAGCATTACGAAGATAAGCAAGGCCATCCACATGATATAAGAAGTGGATCCTTAACAATCCTATTATCTAAAAAATAAAAACATATCCAAAAAGAAATCTAGAAAAGAAAAGTAACAACCAATGCTTACTTAGAGAGCACTTCTTGAGTAAAGAATAATTGCAGAGGCCAATCAATATAGTATTCAAGAGAAACACCATCCCAACCATCAGGAGACATATCTAATGATAAATTTGATGATAGAGCACCGCCAGGATTTCCATCAATGATAGGTTTTTCCTTCAGGTCTCCTTGGGCAGACTTGACCTTGACTCCAAAAGATGGCATCCTGGAAGAAGTGAAAAGGATTTCCAAAGACACGATTGATACCCTTAAATGATGTAATAATAAGCAATTTAAAACCAACCAAGCTTAGTTCTCATATACAATTATAAATGGGTCAATAGCAATTTAAAACCAACTAAGCTAGTTTCCAATTATACATATATAATTTTAATTGGGTTCATTAGGCAACTACTAACCGCAATGATACTCTAGAAAAGTATCTGTCTTCTTCACTTGTAGTCTTTGTTGCAGCCTGCATGGTAAATGAATAGTGCAGAAAAAGTTTATGCAATCACATAAATCAAGAATAAAGTTTCATTTCAAATACATATTGAAGAATTGGAATAGTTGAGAACAAATCATCTTGCACAAGAAAAATTACCAACTGGAATGGGATCATAAGATCAGCTTCAGCAGTTGATTGGCGAGGGGGTAGGCGCATCAAATGACGACTTTCCTCAAGAAAACACTAGATTAAGCAATCGATGTATCAGTATAATATAAAGTTACCATAAGGAATGATCCAACACCATTTAGCTCAAAGCAACAAAAGATTTTGGTTTTCTACAATATTCTACTAAATTTAAGCAAAGATTAGCATAGGAGACTCCATTCTAAAGCAAAAACATATGTAGTAATGTAAGAAAGCTTCAAAGTAACCAAATTCTACCCAGAACACAAAAGGTTCAGCATATAATGTGCTGAAAAGCTTCAAATTCAAGTGTACTTAATCACACTCCACAGAGAAATGATAGCAGAAAATGAATAATTCTACATTAGAAAGCATCAACTTATATCTTAAAGAAGTTTGAAGTCTACAGAACTCTACTTCAATTTTCCCTGAAGACTACGAAGATTCATCTTCTAGGGAACAAAATTAAAACATTCTTACAGCTTCACAAGTTGAACAAGGATATTGACTATAAGCACATGAATTACTAAAAAGACTTGGTAACAAACGTGAGATGACATCTCAGTTATAAAGTTTCCTCTTAAGAGCCACAGAAACTGGGAACCTATCTTCCTCAACATATTGATGAAGAATCATATTTTCATATGGCACTTAAAAGATCCTCAATTGAAGTAAACGCAAAAGAAGAAATTAAATTTGGATTGGTCCATCATTTACCTGGAAGAAATCACCTTTCGCTAAAAGGAAATAATCTTTTAGGGCCTTGAGGTGGCCATTGAGGTCAGCACGCACTACTACAAGCTGCCTAGATAATGTTAGATAATTATAAAAGGATGAAAGGTAGAACTAAATGTTTCTCGATCAGAACCTGCCAAAGATGACTAGCCGCAATAGCCCTAATGGAATCAACAGCCGACTCAAATGATCTCTTGTGAAACTCGGATGATTCCTACACATAATGGAAGTCTATTTTCTCTAAGAAATCAATGGGTTGTGCAGAGAAGTGGAAAATGAACAACTATTAAGCACAACGAACAAATTTAAGTTAAGGAATGTTCCCGTAGTAATCAACTTGATACAATTGTATAAACCTTAAGATCTAAAAGCATGGCTTCTATCTTATCTGCTTCAGATTGAAGAAGCAACTCTTCTCCAGTCAACTTCGTGGCAACAAAAGGTTCCTTTTGGAGGGGAAAGTTTCTTGCATTTCCTTTAACATTCAAAGGTAATCTAGGCATATTTGAATGTGATTGATTTCCAGCACCCTGACACCAGAAGGCATTGCTTGGGTTCCGAAGAACCCTAATGGCTTTACCAGCAAAAAGAATTGATTCAGCAACACGCATATGGATATAATCAGGAAGCATATCCTGAAAGTAAAATGAGAAAAAGAAAAGACTAGTTAGCAAATAAGTTTAGAATCAAACCCAGTTCCTCCAAAAGACACACGACAGTGAAAAATAATTATACAGACAACCTCAGACATACTAGAGAGAGGGAAGAGAAGAGAAACAGATGAAGTAATAAAGCCCTTAAAAGTCTTAAGGAAAAACTTGAAAGAGATTTTTATTGAATAATGCCAATAGTGAATACACAAGCCATCTTAAATAGGCTGAGAACTTGATCAGCAAACTAGCTAAAAGAGTAAAAAACTAATTAAACGAAAGCTTACAACAATTAAACCGGCCAAGTTGACATACATACCCGTAAATAGGGGCTTTCAAGCATACAAAGATCTTTTTTTTATAGAAACTATTGAAAAGAAGAACGCAACACAAAGTATAAGTGGAAGCCCTAGTACAAGGAGAAAATACCACGATGGAAGCCGCTCTTATTATTTTCTAATGATGAAAAAAACAAGGGGGAAGAATATATATAGGCTACAATAAGCTCTAACAAATAAGGAAATAAAACTAGAGCACAATAAATTACAAAAATACCCTTGAGTTGATTATAAACTAGCTCCTTATTTCCAACAAAAACAACTACTTTCCTTGAGAAAAAAAGAAAGAATACAAGAACATTAAAAAAGCCCACAAGAAACCCACTAAATAAAGGGTTTCCAACTAGGCGAGATATTGCCTAGAGAGGAATTGGGCAATGTGCCCAAGAAGATAAATTCTATTAAGTCAAGCGTTTACAATGCACTTTGTTAGGAACTAAGATAGTATGGAATGCATGTGTCCCACATTGGTTAGAATGAGATAACCAATGTGATACTCAAGTGACTTGGCTCTCCCACCTCAATAGTTAGCATTTGAGGTGTGGTTCTCTAAGGTGCTTAAATACCTAACATACTTATCTGTAACATAATATCACTTACAGTGGTACTTAGAGCCTAACTTATTATTGATCATTTAGGCTCCCCTAGATGTGAGACTCCTTCTCAATAGAACCTAAACTCCACCTAAGTATACGAATATTAGTGAAGAATCACTTGGCTTTCCCTAAGCATGAGACTCCCTCTCATCACGGCTTCATCTACTCGCCTTCATCTACATAGCATTTTATTAATCTAGATACCCCTATGACGCTTCCCCAGATTGGTACTCTTTAGTAATAGTTGTTATTACTAAATATCAGGCTCCCCTGACTTCTATATTTGAATCTTCCGAAGATAGCAGGCTCCCCTAATTTGAATAATTGAAGCTTAGATATCAAGCTCCCCTTGATTTGAAGCTTTCAATTATTAAAGTCTTTTTTAATTTCTTATCTTCAAAGTATCAGGCTCTCCTTACTTTTATATTTGAATCTTCCGAAGATATCAGGCTCCTCCTGATTTAGATAATTGAAGCTTCCAATTATTAAAGTCTTTTTTAATCTCATATGTTCATTGTTCTTGGATCGATCTTTACAGCAGTAATATAATCTTCATGAAAGTATTTAGTTGAAGGTGAAAACTTACCTTCCAATCAAAACTCGGCTACAATTTTCTTCTTGGATGCATCTACTTCAATTACTCGAAAGAGAGTGAAAACTCCTATTTACAGATAGAGTTTGATGAACTTCAAACGGGAATTGAAAAAGCAATCTTCAAAAAATTTCGGTTAAAAGAGATTTGAACAAATGATCTTTTAAGATTTTGTTCAAAAATCTCGAAGAAACTTGTTGATGAAGTAATTAAAATATCTTCATGAAAAATCTTCATGGGAGAGAAAAAAACCACCGTATGAGGGATCAACAAAAATTCCGAAAAACTTGGATTGATATTTTTTTGGAAAATAGTTCTTTTAAAAAGAAACGAAATAAAATTTATTGTAAAAAATGTAACAGTTTTCAAAGCTGATTTCGACAACGTTTGGGTGGTTTCGAAGCTCTTTAAGCATGATAACTGGGTAGAGATTAAGGATACTTTGAAACTATACTTTGATTCAAATGTCATAATTAATCCCCTATTTGGAGAAAACGCTCTAGTGGATATGAACTGTGGACCTTTGAATGAGCTCCTTGAGAATCTAGGTAAATGGCAAAAGTTTGGCGCCTTTCATTTAAATTCGACAAATGGAACAAATGTTCCTGCAGAAGACCAATTTATTTGAAGGGTTGAGGAGGATGGATTTCAATTAGAAACCTACCTCTAGACTACTGGAGCAGGCTAACATTTGAAGCAATTAGAGCTCATTTTGGGGGATTAGAAAACATTGCAGATGAAACCATAAATTTCCTTAATGTCTCAGAAGCTAAAATTCAAATGAAGGAAAATCTATGCAGATTTATCCCTGCAACTATTGAAATAACGGATGATAAGAGGGGTAACATATTTTTAATTTTTGGTGATATCTCATCAATCAATCAGCCCAGCAAGGTTCGTGCAAATCTCTTCATATATGATTCTTCCAATCTACGGTTCGTTTAAATCAGGTTATGATTGATGAAGAAATTGCTTGTGAAATATTAAATTCTAAGTTAGATTTCCTTCTTCCCTCGAGGTTCCACTTGAAGCTTCAAAGGAATCCTTTTGTTCCCACCAATAAGAAGGTTGAGCTACAGATACAGACCTCACTGGAGTCTCACTGGAAGTCCAAGGAAGATTTTGATTACAGGGAACAATCTTGTTAACTCTCCAACAGTTGTTAATTCCGTTAAAGGTAGTTTGCCATTATTCACTAAGCTGTTAAGTAATTTAGATGGCTGTTCAAATTCAGGAAGGTGCAAAGTTGTGAAAGATGAAGAAGTACAATTCGTGAGGGAAGAGAAAAATCCAGTCGTGCCACCTGTCTTACCCATTGAAATTCCAAGAACCACTCATGAGTTTAAGGATACAGCGGCTAAGTCATTTTCGGTACTCAATAAGAAGTTGAGAGTTAATTTTGCTGATAACAAAAAATTAGATGCCAAACCACCCAATCTTTTTGAACCTTCATCAAAGGCAGCCCATCAGTCACAAGGCTTTCTTACACACACTTCAAGCTCCTCCAACAGCAGATCGTTGCCCAAGTTTATTCAGTTCCATTAGCTCCTCCTCGATTTGACACTACAAAATCAAGCAAGACCTTGTCCGGAACATGCTCAAGTAGCTCCTCCTCTTCCCTCTCAAATTCTTCTTCGTCTTCTTCCTCAAATAGGGATTCCCCAAAAATGGAAAAGAGGAGCAAGAGCCAACCAGATGTGAGGAAATACTCACAATTATTCAAGCCTTTCCTTAAGTATTTTGTTAGAAGAAAGAGACCAAAGGAAGTAACTAAATTGAGACCCATCAAGGAGAAGTTGTTCCCTGAGCAGAATCATGATGTTTTAGAAAATTATTGTTCTAAAATCCAAGCTCCCTCTCAAGCTAATAGGTAAGATTCTCATTCCTCTCATCTTCAACACTTAGAATACTACAGCTTCTCAATGTCTAATTCAGAGGTGAAATTCTTGAGAGGTGTTCCAAGCCATTCTCCTGTCATTCCATCCAAAAAGAAGAGCGAGATAACCTTCGATCCTCTATTCAACGTGAGTAGTGAAGAGTGTGAACACTTGGAAAAGACAGACAGAAATGAGGAGCAGTTGCAAATGGAGCCCTCAGAAACAGACCTAAATGCTCTATTTCAGATTGATGAAGAGTTGGAAGATGTTTGGAATGTTAATGAGCAGTGTTCAGCTTGCCCATTATCAGTGCAGCCCATTAGACTTCCAGATCATCTAAAACCGTTTGTAGCCGATTGCAGTCTATTTGATAGTATGGAGTTCCATCTCAAAACCAATTGGCAAATTTAATTATATCACTAACACTCCCTCTCACTGGTGAGCTTGAAATATTTGAAAGACTCAACAAGTGAAAATTAATTTTAATTAGGAAGTAAACGACAATGTAGGGGCTTGAACACAAGACTTCTCTGGACCACCTACTCTGATACCATGTTTGATAGTATGGAGTTCCATCTCAAAACCAATGTGGGACTCTCAACATCTCCAACATGGTATAGCACCCGTTTGATCATTCCCAACAGATTTTGCATCCTCCAAAGGCTCCATGATCTTTTTGCACGAGCGTGAGCAGTGAAGGGTTAGAAGAGGGCATGCTTTAGGGGTTTTTCATCAAGTTTGCCTCGTCAATTGGCCTGCCTCATTCAACCAAGGTTTAGAAGTTTTCTTCTCATGTTTGGTACCTCAGTTGTGCATCAGAAGTCTTGGTTAGTAGTTTGTCAACTCGTGTAGTCTTTGAATTTTTTACGAATCCGATGTTTTTTGGTTGGAATCAAGATAGTTCTGCTTTTTTGTTTCGTCCTCTTGAGATGCATCTTCTTCAAGCTTCTCAAAAAATTCTTCTTTCATGGTTATGATTTTTTTTGGCACACTTTAGTTTTCCCTTCCCAACATCTCAATTGTATTGGTTTATTTTGGCTGCTGTTTTGGTTGTTTTTCGGCCTAGTTTGGAGTTTATTAATTTCTTGTGCCTCGTTTTGTTTGTTTGTGTATTTGGTTTCCGGTTTCTTTGTCCCTTACAAATTCAAGCTCTTTGTATATTTCTCTTGTACTTTGAACATTAGTTTGATTTCATTATATCAATAAAGAGGCTCGTTTCCTTATAAAAAAAACAAGTTACGTGGTTATTGGTCTAGGTGCATGCAAGATGACCCGAACACTTGGTGATAATAAAAGAAAAATGACAAAAAAAAATAGGCAATCATTGAAGAAATATGTTACAATATGGTTTATCATTGATGTATAGCACAAAATGAGAACGAAATTCGCAACAAGTGAGAAGTAACAACACTTGGCTATCACAGGAAAAATGGAGGTGAAAAAATCAGTCAATATGGACCCATTAAAAATAATGAAAGTGTCATAAAAAAGCATGTCAAATTTAAGTTACCACACGAACTAAAAGCAATAATCATTAAAAACAAAAATTAACCAGGAAACAAACCAGTAAATATTGGTAGAAGGCGTGGCAATGAATGTACCAGATAAATGTGAAATCCCAAGTGCCAATCAGTCAAAGATTCATCAGTTGACAAGCGTCCTAACTTCTCTGACATATCTTGTACAGATGAGCCTTGATTAGTCTCCCTGTCATCCTGCCTGAGCAGTTTGATGATCACAAAATGAATCGTGCATTTCTAGATTGTAAAAATTATCAAATGCAACCAAAGAATGTAAAGAGGAAAAATTAAATCAAGATTGATCATCCGTGACTTATTCTCTAAACAGCTGCTTCTTTGTTTCCTTTCTCCTTCTAAGCCTTCTCCATTAAACTTGCTTATTACATTGTATCTTTATCTTCCTGGAACACTTTATAATCTACTAAGACTCAATAAAAGAATTATAATAGATAAGAATACCATATTTCTCGAATATGAAAATTCCTCCATATCAACTGCATAGATTTTTCACTGAACAAGATTTCTATTACTGTTGAATACCAGAATATATCCACCAAGCAAAATCCTAAATACATCCATAAAACCATCAATTCTTAGATACCATAACAAGATAGTCTACAAAGGCCTAACCAAATGTCCACTATATTTATTAAGAAATTATGGCAGCCCTCCACCAAATAATCTGTTGATGTAAACTGTAAGCAATCTCTGAACGCAAACTGTGTTCAACTATAATCAACTGAGAGCCCGAGACAATAGGCCATGTTTGCTATAATAAGATATAACAGTTCTTAGTGTCATTACCTTCTGATGAAAAATTCTCCATGCTTATCTTGAAGAAGCCCATAAACCATCCATGATGCTAGTTGATTGTACATTACCTGATGACCGTGCCAAAGGAGCCTATTCTTTTGGCAGAGGTCAAAATTAGGAAGAAAAGCAAAATAATGTTTAGATAAATTAAGCATGAACTTCCGATAAAGCGTAGCTAGCAAGGTAATTCTGCCACATGATCTACAATGAAGAATAAACAATGTAAATGTTCATTTAAGAGGTGCTATATGGATCGATGGACATTTAGCTCATACAATTTCTTTCAAGCTAGTGATGAAAATAGCAATTTCCAACCAGTGAACACCCTCCAGTCCCTCCTAATGAATTGAAAATACCAGGGCATGGACCAACTTCTAAAATTCCACTATTAAATACAACAATGAACATAGGATATGGATAGCAAGGCCTCAGAGAATAAATTCCTTCTTCCTTATGCTTCTTCTCCTTTTCCATTCCCTATTCATTTTCTCATTTTATTTTTATCTCATTCAATATATAAGGTACTCGTTGATCTCAGATTCCAATGGCTTCTACTGTAGTATGTTTTGTTAATAGAAAGCTCATTCTTTCTAGAGTGGATAAATGATACCATCTTAACAAATGCATAAAGGAACACACTGATATGATGTATCAAACTTTTCAGACGAGATTTTTTTTTCTTTTCCGTACAAGAAAGAGCTGACTTGAATACCTTTGAATGCAAGTTTGCAATTCAGGCACGCCACAGTGACAACGTTTGTGTAGAAGATTAAGTAGTTGGCCTCCTCGAATATCGTCGCGCTCAATCTCACAAATGAGCTGGTGCAGAGGTGGAAAAAGAACAAAGAACTACAATACAATCAATAAACAAGTCAAATTTATCGCATAATGTAATGAAACCTATTGATCAATACAGTAAACGCTTAGACAACAAAATTACCTACAGAGAAAAGGATAACATCTCAGAACCAACCTTATCGAGGCCCTGGGTGACTATTGCCAAAATTGGCACTGTTTCAGACAACAGTTTCTGCTCCACATGAAGCACAGCAGATCTATAAATAGACAGTATCTCTACAATGCCATTGGCTATGGCCCTCCTGTACACACTAGGGTTTTCGATTTTATCTTTAGACGACTCCGTCGAAATGGCTAAAGAAGACTCATTACCTGAACGAATCCAACTCAAATTCCTAGACTTTGTAGCAAAACGGTCAAGCTCTCTGTAGTAAAATCCTAACACAATGATCCTCTGAATTAGATCCCTGAATCCAAATATAGAAAACAATCATCGATAATGTATATAAAAGAATCCATTTGAAGTGGGTTTGTGGGAATACCTTTCGCTCGGTTCAAGAAAGGAGATATCAGAGGCGAGCTTGAACGTGGGTTCGCCAGAAATGGGGGCATCAACAAGTAAGTTATTTAACCCTAGGGAATTGTAATGCTCTCTTTCATCGATTATCAGATCGCCGGTGTAACCCAGTAGAGCAAGCAGAAGTTCGTGTAACATTTTTGCTCTCTTTGGAATTACAGAACTCTATGATAACCACTGAACTAACAAACAAGAATGAAGAGAGTATCATAAAGAGAAGGAGATGTTTTGACGCAACTTTTTGAATCTTGACTAACTATGATCTTCACTACATGCATGCTAATGTCATTTTGAAATAGATGAAAACGTAGGAAGAACAACTATTTGTTATAAAAATACTAAAAACTTGATTTAAGATCCCATTAAAAAACATTGAAAAACTTAGAGTAAAAACAAGTACCGAAGACAATCCAAAGGATATCATTACATTACACAACCCTTAAAATAAGACCATTAAAACAACAAATAGTGAACCCAATATTCATGCTAACATTGACCCATCGACACTCTCGACCCCATTGACTTTATCCACGACCACCAACGATCTCTATCGGCCCTAATTGATTTATTCAGAGCCACTGACCTCTCTATCGGCCCCAATTGATTTTTCTCAAGGCCTTCAACCTCTCCGATAATTTAAAACTAACTTACAGCACCCTAAGTTAATTCAAAATGGTATAAATAGAGGTCCAACATCCAAACGGACTTAGGTGCTTAAATGTCCAAATAATTCCAAAATTACTTCGAATTTATAAATAAGAGCTTCCAAGCATTAGAGACATATCTTGAGGACCTTAAACTAGTTCGCAAAGGAGTTTAGAGTGTTTTTATCCAATGAAGCTTACCAAAATGGATGTGAGCACTTGCTGGAACATGCCCAAATAGTCGAAATAAGAGAAAACAAAGAGGCCCGTATAATGTTGTTGCTCAATGAAGAAACAAAACTAGACTGCAGATCTGGTTGGCACCGGAAGAGGAGCTGTAAGGGTATTTCTTTGGTCGTCGTTCGCTGCAGTAGGGGTTTAGTCTCGACGGAGAGGCTACACTGGGCGAAACAGAAGGAAAAAGAGGGAGGTCTCGAAAGGGTAGACACTGTGAAAAAGGTGGTTTCGGATGGCTATTTTGATCTAACTGAATGATTTTAAATTCAAGATTTTAAATACATACAAAAAAATGGTTAGGAAATGGTCAAAAATAGAATAAAATTTAGGAGAGTAAAGAGTTTTTAGGATGAGTTTTAGATTCGAAAGGCACGTCGGAGGGCAAGAGTCATCTATTAGTATAACAATCAACTTTTGTTAAAGTAAATCATATTATATCACCATCATTTTTCATTATTATTATTGGCTACCGAGTTTATTATTTTACTTTTAAATTAAAATAGTTTATGAAGATTTTCAAATGAGCAGGTGAAATATCAAAATTGCCTTTACCATAAAAGACCTAAAGTTTCCTTTTCAAACAAGTGTTTATCTTACCTTCACAGCGTGTGTCTCTCTCACGATCCAAAACCACAAAGATAACTACGACGGGAAGGTGGAGACCTCAAGTTTGTAATTCTTAAATTCATTTTCCTCTAACCTTTTACCAAGCCACAATCCTCCTCCTCATCTCCGTCGGTCAGCAACTATTTGTCAGGATATTGCCAAAAATAGGCCAAATTTGGAGAGGCTGATGATTTTTAGGATTAGGTTTGTAAAGGTAGAGTTTTACGACAAATTCATAATAAAAAAAAAGTCAATTTTGCTCTTAATGAAATTTCTCTTTCTACATAATGTAAAAGAAATCAGTTAACCCATCTAACCTCCATCTCTCTTGGCCTCTCAATCTCTCTAACCTCTTTCAAACTTCATTTTTCTCAATCTCTCTTGTCATTCCATAGAATATTTGGCTAATTTTGATAAAGTTTTCGTGCTACTCGATAAATTTTTAGGTTTTTTTGTCTTTTGTTATTTTTTTCCTCCAAACTGTGTTATTTATAGGTTTTTTTTTTTTTGTCCTCCTCTATTGGTGGAACATTTAAAACTTAAATGTATAAACCTAATCTAATTTTTAATTGTTCCAATTTGATTTAGAGTAATTCAAACTTATTAGCAAGTTTTTTGTTATTATTTTTCTTCATCTAGCAAACATCTTGCAGCTTCTTAAGTTCAAATGTTTAATCTCAAGTGAATTATATGCTTGTGCTTATATGATTTAGGGTGCTTTTGTACATGTTTAGGGAATTTTTAGCTATTGTTCTTTTGCATCTCCCAAATATCTCACATCTTGCACCTTCCAAACTTTAAATGTCAATGCCGAATTATTCATATACTTATTTAGGTTGCGACTATGTATGTTTTATTTAATTTTTAGCTACTATTTTTTAATCTCACAAATAAGTCGTACACTTGTTTTATGTCATATGTCAACTTTAACTTCAAATCAATTTCTGCAAGAACTAAAAAGTTTAAGGTGGTTTAAGGATGTCACGTGTTCGAATTTTAGTACGTTACGGTGGTGTGTGGGATGGGGGACGAATAAAATATGAATGAGGTATATTAAAAGGCATTGTTGTCAGTAAAGAAATAACATACAAAATTTACAAGTTATATGATCTTGCAGAAGTTGACCCTACAGAGTTCGACATAAACATAAGTTGCATATATGAGATAAAAGTGGAAAATGAAGCTCCTCTATTTGAGTTAAGCAATGACCATGATTTGAAGCTTTATATTGTTAGTGAAAATTCATTGGAGGTCTCCCTATACGTCTCATTTGAGCCTAGAAAGCAAGAAAGTGTTAAACATGTGTTACAATTCAGTATTTGGGAGTAACCAAGTTCATAACTTAAACCCTTATCCTCCAATTGCAATGGATACATTAGATGAGAATGAAGTTCATATTGGTGAAGTTCAGGTTGGCTTGTGTAATAATATGATAGAGACCACTTTGGCTATATGGGAATCATAGGAGTCATATGATTCAAAAGATGATACTTTTTCGTCGAAGCCAGTTGAAATGAACAATTAATCATTTGACATCCCACAATGATGCTCCTACAAAATATTGCAAAGCAAAAGATAAAGTTCACTACAACTCCTCTAGCCAAAAGTTGAAGGCAAAAAGAAGTGATTGGTTCGAAGGAAGATCTACAAGTGAAGAGTTGATGCAACACAAATATTATTTTTTTTGCAGGAGAAATTTGTCAATGAGATTAAGTATCTTGACAATGAAAAAAATTAGTTTGTAGTAAAAAAGTCTACAAAAGAGGTTCTTTTTGTTAGACGTATTGACAATAAGTATGGTTGGATATTGCAAGCGGTGAAATTGAAGGATTCAAATATATTCAAGATTAAAAAGTATGTCAAATTTCATTCGTGTTCTCTTGAGTTTTTGAATCGTGACCATAGGCAAGCAAAGTCTTGGGTTGTTGTGTTAGAATAAAATACTTTAAATCTATACAATAGATTGACCCAAGATCATTTATGTCAAATTGTCAAGAATAAGTTAGATACTAGATTTTATTGTCAAGAATAAGTTATATACCAAAATCCATCTCCTTGAATTGATGATGGCTATAAACGAATGGTTGTAAAACGGCTACTGTCTTTCTCAACCAAAACCCTGAGTGCCTTAGTGAGATCTTTCTCTTGATGGGATAAAAGAATGACTGTGTGCTTATTATTTTGGTATGTCGGGGACCATAGCCCTAAGGTTCTTTATATACTAGTTCAATTAGGATCCCCATTAAATCTTAATCAATCTAGGAATAGGCTTCTACTCATTTAGTCCATGCTCAATTAGGAATCCTTAGCCTTAATTAAATATAAATCCAAACCACATAATGTCATAGAAGATATGAGGCAATACTTTGACATAAATATGAGTTATGGAAAAGCATGACGTGCCAAAGAAAATGCATATGAACGAGTGTGAGGGTCATATAATCTATTGCTTAGATATGGTGAAACACTCAAACTTATAAATCCAGGTACAATATTTCACATGGAACTTGAATATGATTGTTTATTCAAATATCTCTTTATGGTTGTTGGTGAAGGGATAAAAGCCCTTGGACAGCAGAATATCTAACAGAGACCTTAACTCAAATTAATTTGGATTCTAAAAATACTATTACATTGAAACTTTCCTAAAAGTTAAGCATGCTTCTAAAAATAATACAGAGAAGAGAGAAAATAGAATAAGACTTTGAATCTATTGAACGCTAGATTCGAAACACCACCACTTAGAGACTTTCCTATTCTCTTAGCTAGAGATTGGTCTGTGGGAACCAATTGGAATGAAATTTTTGTAGAGAACTTTTTTTGAAATTGGGAGATGTTTGCTGGATATAAAATTGTAGCAAAATACTTGTAAAAACATGGTTAAAACCACTCTAAATTAGCTTTAAATCACCTAAAGAATAAAATTGATTTAGGTTTAGAAATTTCAATTTTTGGTGTTGCGAGATAAAACGTTGTAACTAAAAACTTACAAAAACATTTTTATAATCACTCTAAATCAACTTTAAATCACCTAAAATTGACTTTCGATAAGAAATTCCAATTTTGGGAGTTGCATATAAACGAGAGATACTTGCTAAGTTGCGAAATAAAAAGTTGTAAGTGGAACTTGCTAAAACATGTTCAAAAATATACTAATTATCTTTAATTTCGAGAGTTGCGAGATAGATGCGAGTTGTTTGCAATATAAAAAAAAAAAAAAAAAAAAAATTAGCTAAAAGTGTGATAAAAACATGTTTAAAATCACTCTAAATTACTTCTAAATCACCTCCTAAAACAGATATAAAATTGATTTTGGGAGATAGATGCAAGATCTGACAACTAATCCATGTAAATAAAGTTGGCCACAAGGATGACTATGTTGCATAGTAGTTTAGCATTATGAAGGTTGAGATGCAAGGTGGTTTTAGACGATATAATAAGAAGTATGGACACAAAGAAGTTGTAAATACATCTATTAACGAAAGAAATGAGTCGACTTTTTGTGTTATGGAGTTTGAGAACCCATTTGTGAGGCTACGATATGAAGTTGAAGGTGCAGTTAGAAGACAAACTATGTTTTGGGATAGGCTTGATTAGGAGAAGTTTAAGTTAAGTGTGACCAGATAAGAACGTGTAAATAATTAAAAAGGAGCTGGCCAGATTAGGATAGTCTGTTGAGGGTGATATAAACAGGGAAGAACTCTATAAGCTCAGGTAAGTAAAAGATTAAAATTTAAGCAAAGATAAGGTCTAAGAAAAGGGACATAGGAAGAATGGACCTGGTTAGGTGCCAAGATGTTGAACAAAAAAAGAGAATGAAAGATAGAAGAGAAAACTAAGCCTTGTTCAGCAACTGACCTTTCTTACAAAGAGAAGTTTTCAAAAGGTTATTACTTCTTTAGGTCATGTGTTATGTAATAAAACATGCTGCATATTTGTGAGTTGCTAATTAAGTATTTTTTTTATTGTTTACCTATGATATTGTTTCTGTAAATTGTTTAATATGTTGTTTTCAAATCATTAGTATTGTTCTTGGTTCTATGCGACTGGTTTGTTGTAGCGGGATGTGTGAGTTTGCCCACGTTTAAACTAATTTGTCAAGCAACTAAAATTGAACTTTGTAGTTTGTTTGGGTGCTAAAGATGTGCTCTCTCCAGTAGCTAAGTGTTGAGTATGTTCAACATTTAAGAATAGAGTACGAGACAGACTAATGTGGTTTTAATTTCGCGTGTGATATGAATCAACCAAGCATCAAATTATTAATTAGATTTTATTTAATAATTGTGATGGAATATTAATATTTTTAAGTTTTATCATTTTAATAACATTTAATTAGTGTTAATTTAGTTTTTTTAGAATGCAACTACTATTTTATTGGTAGACTATTTAAGCCTTGTCTTTTGGTTTATAGAAATTATTTACATAGCTTCGCTACCAAGTTTTGTAATTCTTGACAAAGTATGCCAAAAATATTTAAAAACATTTGCAGGGTTGTTTGTCAAATTGATTTGGAGTTTTAAAATTTGATATTAGGGATTCACCCATCAATGTAGGCTCTGGATTAGATATGTTTAATTGCTTTCTTGGTTGAGTATAATTTCTGATTAGGTTTTTGTTTTGTTAAAAAAATTTGATTGTAAATTGAATTTGATTATGCTGCTAGAAGGTTGGAAACAAAAAAAAATTATGAAGAAGTGAGTGAATGAATAAAAAAAGATTTGAAATTTAAGAAAAAAGAAAGTTGAGGTTCAAAAAGATTCGAAATAAAAAGAAATTAAATTGAAAGAAAAAAGATAAGGGGGAGGCCGACGGAATTCAAAAGGAAAAGTTGGGGACGACGGTGAGCTTTGAGGGCACTAAAATAAAAATTTGGAAGCTGCTGAATTTCCCCAGGTTTTAACGCTCAAATTTCATAATAAAATTAATTAATAGTTTTTGAAGTCCACTTTTTTTATGGTTCCAATTGGGTTTTCGGTAAAATTAGTGTTGTTTGTTTTTATTCTTGATTTTTTTTGTTTTTCTTATCTACTAGTTTGTCTTTCTTTTCTTTGTTTACCATAATTCTTTGAATTTTTAAATATTAAATTCTTAGTTCTGGATATCATTTTTTTTTTCTTTTTGTTGTTTCTTGTCTAGTTTGGAGAATCTCGAACTTTAAGTTCTTGATTTCTTGTTTTTGCTTTTGTATTCAACTAGTTCTTTGCTTGAGTTTGACACTTAACCATCATTCTTGCTTGATTTGTTGTTTACTTACTCTTCTAAACTTGATTGCAAAATCTTGGTTATCCCCTAGTGAAAGTGTATATATTCAAAGAATATATATATATATATAGTATATATATAAACAAAATTGAAATAATAATACCAATCTCAATAGCTAACTTAATGACAATACTATCTTCCAAGTTGTCCACATTATTGCCACGCATACACTATATTTTTTTATTGTTTATTATTTATATTATATTCAGATACACCTATTAAGTTGGTATCCAATAGTTGGATACAAATTTTAATATCACAATTTTACTCCTTTCATGACATTTCGAGCAAAAAGAGGTCCACTCATCTTAATTATTTAATTTTATTATCTTGAGAACATGTAAATAAACAAAGAAATGTAGAAAAACCCTTTTTCCACCTTTCTAATTCAATCCTAGAACATGTAACAATTTTAATCCATGTATTTTGAATATATCTTAATTTAGTCATCCTAAATTAAAGCAAACTATGATTAGATTTAAGATTTATTAAAAATACAGAGCAAACGACTACAATCATATATTAACTAGAATAAAGAGAATTTTAGTTGACATTTTATTTATATAACAAAAAATATCAAACTAAATACGTAAAAAGGGGAATTTTACTGTAGGTAATGGAGAATGAATCCAGAGCCAAATTTAAAACAAAAAATATATATATAATAGCAGATATTCAACACAAAATGGAAAAGACCTCAATTAATCCAAAAAAAAAAAAGAAAAGAAAAAAGAAAATCATGGACCTCAAATCCTCTAAGTTACATACAATTCATCAATTCACATCAACGATCGAGAAACAAAGGCTGGAAACCAGGGGAATCTTGAGATAATTGAGTAAGAGCTCAGTAGAAACATTTCTCCTAATCCAATCCACAAGAAAAACACCTTTCCAATTAAAATCCAAAAACACCACACATCGAGTTTCTACACCTCAAGATCAGTATCTTCTCCTAGGGCTCCTCGAACGTCGTTCTCGAGCAGGCCTGCAATTAAATTAGAAGAAAAATTTACACAAGGTTTATTAATTTTGTATAATTCATTCATTTCACAATTCCCTTTGCAGATCCTGAAGAGATCTTAGAGATGCATACCTTGCGTTCTTCCTTCTGATGGGTCCATGGCTGAATGCCCAATCAACATTGATAATTTGGGTCAGAAGTTCAGCACCATCCATGGCAGATATTGCTTTCTCTGCTTCCTCAAAACTCTCGTATTCGATTAACGCATATCCCTTTATAAACCCAAAACAAAAATGAATACATATACGTGTATATAATAGCAAGAGCAACAATAGAACAACAATCAAAAGTCAACATACAACAGACAAGATAGAACGAAAAACCCAAATGGTAGTTTTCTCACCATTTCATTCAGGATGTTTATATTATTAGAATAGATGATCAATTGAAAACAAAATGTAATGCTCAGATTTTTCAGCAAACTACCTAGGCAAAATAGATGGTTGCAATGCGCATTATGTTTACCTATACAAACATCTATCACCAAAATAATTCAGATCTCAAAGTTACCGATACAACCATGCAAACACAAAAACGTGCTCGTGCTTCTTCAACGAAACTATGGAAAAGCATTATTGAAACATACAGAAGGTTTCCTATACAAACAAATAAATATTTCCAAAATTTATGGAAAAGAAGGGAAATAGCACCAGTTTCAGACAAAACTCACCAAAAGTAACATAAATGTGAATCTGCTAAACAATATGATATGCTTGCAGTAGCTACACATCATGAGTAAAATCTAAAGCTAGTTGGAAGAAAAATTACATGGTTAGCAAGGAAAAGATAATGATGTTATAAAAAATTATCTCAAGCAAAGCATTATACCCCGTAACTTTATACTTTGGGATAAGGAACCAACTTTCAATCAGAGATATGCAAGTACGAAAGAGAAGGGTAACCCTATAGATGAAGTTATTTCAATCCAGATATATGACATGAAAAATTTTATTATACCGCCAATTTGTAGAATAAAAAACACAAATATGGGCAACATAGAAAACCAAAGAAAATGGTTTTTCTTGTTTTTTCTTTATTTTTTTTAAACGGAAACAAAACTTTTCATTGTTAAAATGAAGGCTAAAGTGGTTTCATTCCAGCATACAGATTATCTGGCAGGGTGGCTCCCCCAAGGTCCCTTCAGACTCTAATAAAGGCTTGCGTTGTGTGTGTGCACGTGTGCGTGTACGTTTGTGATAGAATAGAAGTAGGTAGGGGTTCAAACTTGTGTAACATTATAGACAATTACAAACATGTCACCACTTGAGCTCTACCCTCAGGTTAGCCTTTTGAGTAATTAATTTTCACAAGAAACACCATTTAATCTAATCAAGAAAAATGAGACAGACAAGATCAAATGGAGCTTGAAAATATGCCCCAATGGGTAGACTTGACAAACAAAAATAAATAAATAAGAAAGGGCGGGGAAAGGTACACCAGATTAGGTGAGGAACTTTTTGGCACACCTTGCTTATTAAAACAAATAGTCGTGCTTTCAAGAAGAGTGAGGTCACAAAGTAAAAGGGAGACGAAAGAATCTAGGGGGAAAATTGTTTTCAAATATTTAAAAGTTACAATACTAATTCATTCTTCTTACAAACCATCTGATCATTAGCAAAATATGAAATTTTTAATTCTTCCTAAAATTTTATAGTTATTCAACTTTCTAAAACTATTAAACAATAAAACATATGCATGTTCTTTTCTTAAAAAACTACACAAATTCTTGTTTCTTTAGGGGGAAATTAAATAATAAAGGAATCAGACATACCTTGACAAACCCAGTACGACGATCGAGATTTAGATGCAAATTCTTTATCTCCCCAAACTCACCAAATGCATTTTGTAGATCATCCTCTTGTGCCTCTTCATGTACACCAGTTACCAGAATGATCCATCCTTCAATAGCTACACAAAGTAACTAGAATCAGACATTAATCTAAGGAATAAATTTCTTAAACATATTAATCTAAGGAATTTTAGTTAAAAGACCATATGAATTAGTCTATAACTTTTTTTAAGATAAGAAACAAGATACGTATTGTGTACAAAAAGGCCCAAAAAAGAAAATCCTAAAGGAAAGGAGAAGAGAGAACCCCCTTCCTCAGAAAATAAAACAAAAAGACTATTAAGAGTGCTTTCCAGTTCAATTGGAACATGAACAAGCTAAAATTACAAAAGAATTTCCTGTTTCTTGTCCATCAACAAGAGGCTGTGAATTGAGTGTTACTACAAAAGGAGTCAAAAGAAAATAACCAAATCCTTAAACGAAAACCCATTCAACAACTTCTTCCTTACCCACATTAGTATCAATCAACAAAGTCTTAGAAATATTCAACGAAATCCATGACCAGCCATAAACAACTACAAAATTTCCCACCAATTATTAAAAGCATTGGCATCATTAAGGCAAAAAACAATGTTATCATCAGCTTATTGAAGATCAATGTTTTGAAAGGGTAAAGGTGGCCTTGAGGCTTTTCCTCTTCAAGAGGCAAGGCATAAGCCTCGAGGCGGTATGAGAAGTAAGGCTCAAACAATGAATTAAAAACATTTTACAAAACCTAAATTGATATGATCAAGTATTGTTAATAACGAGTCATATAAAATTGTACCCACAATTTTACTTAATAAAAAATTCTAAAAGAAGATCTTCGTCATCATTACTCTTACTATTATTACAAAGAGGATTGATTTATACTATACATGTATGCTTTCGGCATTCTTTAGTTCCCAACAGTAATTGTCACAACTCAAACCTTAATATTTTTTAAGAACTAGTCAAATCACAATTATTTTTCTAATCATTAGGAGAGGCATAGAGATTGAAGCCTCAGTGCATTTTCACAAAGGCACAAGCCTCGTTTGTGAGAGGTGTAAGCCTCTTATGGTTCCACAAAGGCTTAAGTCCTCGATAGCTTTTTAAAACAATGAAGAAGAAAAAACCTCCTACCAATTGAGATACTTCTCCTTGCCTATATACCCATGGTTTTTCCCGGTCCAACAGAGGCTTTGGTTGCACTCCTAGCACAAGAAACATATTCAAACCCCACACGAGAACAAAAGGGATGCATCGTCTTTTAAGCAACCAATATGAAGACCTTAAATAGGTAAAGAAATGATGGTCATTTTTGTCATAATAACTTCTGAGGGGCTTTAAAGGGGGCAGAGACTAGGTAAGATCATTTGAACGCCCCAGATGAACCAACCCCATTTTCTAAATAACTTTCCATGGGGCTTCAGAAAGCAGAAGAGTGAGATCATTTGAAGGAATCAAACAAGCCAAGGTTGTATACTTATACATCCACCAAGAAAGAAGAGAACTTTTCCTTTAAGAAAGAAGTCTTTGCTAACATTATAACGGCCGTCTTTACATGTTCAAGAGAGGTAGTTAGACAAATAGTGTTAAAGATTCACCATTAGTTAGTTACATATTGCATCTACAAGTTAATTTGAGGTTGATTTTTCATCCCATCAGGCTTGTACTACTGTTCATCAAATGGGTTGTCTCTTCTATTTGTCTTTTCTTTAGATACCTCATCTTTTGGAGCACAAATCTCAATTCACTTTTATAATGGAAATTTTAATTTCATTTTCAAAAAGAGAGAGAGAGAGAGAAAACACATAAGATAAGAAATCTGCCACTGTTGTTAGAAGAAAAGGATGACGCTGGTGCAACCTCATTTTCTTTCAACATCGTCCATCAACTAAAACTAGAAAATTTTGAAAAGAGAGAATGGACAGCCTTTTCTCCACCTACACCCATGGCCTTCCCATCACTAGACAATCCAAGAAAAGATATAGCGATGTTGTTCTATATAATTCTTTTAATAAGAAACCTGAGGAGTATTTGACGTAAAAGGAACAAGAAACAAACTAGGGACAAGGGGAAGGGAGAAACCAATAAAACAAAATATACGAAAAAGAGAAATCAATATCTCCAGTCTCTTTGCCAAAAACATACAGTGATTTCATTCTAAATTTATCCATAAGAAAAGCTCAGACAGTTGCTTTTAATGAAAACCCAACTTTCATTAAGGTAATGAGGATTGAAACCAAGAGCTACGCATAGAAAATGATACTCCATCTAAGACAACGATCAATTAAGTGTGTTCCAAATCTATACGAAATCCCCACAGAAAAGAGACATTTCCATATTGTGATATATAATCCTTTTGATGCTCACTCAGAAGAAAGGTCCAAAGCTATTGACAAGGACCCTCCAAGAAATGTCGATGGTGTTGGCCATCCCAAATGTAACCAAATAAGAAGGGAGAATTTTATCTTAAGAGAATACAGGGATGACTTTGTTTTAGTCAAAAAACCAACCTTTAATCAGGTTAAACTATATCCTTATTCCTTAAGCATTCTCTTCTTATGTTGAATGGGTGGTTATTCGTGATAGAGTGGGGAGACCACTGTAAATCCCTATGCTAACCGTTGATCCAGTTCACCCAGAAGAAGGAAATTGCAAAAGGAGGAGGCGAGGTGGCAGATGAATGTAAAAGTGATTTTACTCCTCAGCCGTTTCCGAAAAGTGCAACACAATGCAGGCTCAATCTTTGAACTTTCTCTTACTGTATGTATTCCATGATAATTTCCCACAACACCACTTGAATCCTTTTCGTCTAACAATTAAATCCCATATCAAGTTCTAGCTAAGATCTGTGACATTGTCGAAACGAAGGGAGTAAACCAACCGACAATAACATTAAGCAAAACCTCTTCAAGCTCAAGGAAAGGATTTGCTTACTCTTAACTAAATTGAAGGAGGTGAAAAAACAATCTATCGTAGAACATACAGGAAAATACATCTAAACCCGCCACCTACCAAGTAAATAACCATCCAAAATTTCATAACCCTAACTCTAGTGAACCAAAGAAAAAAAACAGCAAAACAAAATGGCAAACCCCAATCTGCCAAAACAAAATAAAGAAGAAGAGGAAGGAGGAGGAGGAGGAAAATGATGAAAGAGAGAAGTGGAAAAACTAACATCGTTGGGGGCCAGGGCCATCAGCAGACTTGAGGGAATCGAAGTCCGACCCAGCAAGGCGGGTGTTTCGATCAGACTCCTCTCGAAATCCACGACCCTTAGTCTTCTTTGGACCACCAGAAAGCGAGGAAGATGCGCCGCCGGTAATGGCGGATTTGAGCTTAGGAAATGGAGCTCGTGGGGAGGCATCGGCTTCGGCGGCTCCATCCTCGTCCATGAGGTCATCTTCCTCAGGTTCAAAGTCGACAGCCTCTACATCAGCGCTGGCCATGGGTAAGCAAATGTTGGTCAGAGGTGCTGGTTGGTTCTTCAAAAATGGGGAAGGGAAGAAGAAGAAAGAAGATGGGAGAAAGGGTGGGGGGTTTTGGGGGATCGAAACAAGGGTTTCTTGTTTGCCCGCTAACCCAATTTTTTTAGATTTTTCTATTTCTTTTATTTATTTATTTTTTTTTATATATATTTACTTGGGTTTCGTTTGTTTTTTGTAATCACGTGTTTTTCTCTACCAAAAGATGGTTTTGTCTAGTGACGTGCAATTCACGTTCTAATCGTTTTACTTTCTTTTTTTTTTTTTTTTTTTTTTCTTTTTTCCTTTGAAGCCTGGAATGAAGTTTCATATTTCCTCGAGAAATTGTATTTTGCTTATATTAGTTGTATTTAAAATTACCATCTTGTTCTTAGAAACGTGTGGGGTGGGGGCTTGACGCTCAAACAAAATTTAGTTCTTGCTCTCACCTCATCCAACACGATTCCAACTTTTTTGTTCAATTTTTTTCCTCTACTCAGATTCTTCTTTTCTCTTCTCTTCTACCTCTTTTCTCTTTTCACTCTCTTTTCTTGTTTCTCATCAAACACAAACACAACTAACAACTATAATCTTTTTCTTTTTTTTTTGAAAAAAACTGCATTATGAAAAATGAACATAAAAGGAATTTAGAGAAGGAACAAAAGGTAGAGAAAAAATGAGACAAGAATAAGAAAACGACGACAATGCAAAGCCAACAGAAACAAAAGAAGAATAATGCATACGAGAAAGAAGCATAAAAAATACATATTAATTTGTTTTTTCATACCCTGCTGCAAAACAAAGAAGTAGAAAGAAATGTATTAGGCATTGTGATCTTATCTTCTGCAAGAAGCTTCAACCCCACACTTGTTAAAGAAACCAAATAAAATTAGTTACAACTAATTTTTGTTAGAAAAGGAAGTAACAAATAACATATTCAAATCTGGTAGCCTGAATAAGGAAACATAGAATAAATACATGGAGAAAAGAAAGGAAAAAAATTCAATCCGTTAGTTTAAAAAATTTTTTTTTTTTTCTTTTTTTGAAAAAGTAATATTGTTATACCACAGCAAGGAGGACCTGACAGTCTGAATTTAAGGCATGAGAGTAGAAATGTAACGCCCCAGTAGATTTGAGTTCCATTGTTCACCTCAAGAGTATTTTATATTTTTAAAAGTGGTTATGAAATGAGATTTATTTTGACTTACACTTAATTAAGGTTAAAATTTTCCTTGGTTGGGTATTTAATTGTTAAGGTTTAAGGGTGAAATAAATTAATTAATTGTGAAGCAACAAATTAATTAATGCCTTGGAAAGGGTCAATGGTGGCCTTAATGAAGAGAGAGAGAGGAGAGTTGCCATTGGACTAAAGTAGAAAAGTAATTAATAATAAAAGGAGAAAAGAAAGTAATTTGGTGTGGATTTTATTTTATTTTTATATCTTTTTTTATTATTCTTTTATCCTTTTAAAAGGGGGGCATTGGGAGGCGTGAAACTCATCACCTTCCCAAGAAAAACCCTAGCCCCACCTTGCTACCACCATAGCCGCCGCCACTCTCCGCCGCCGCCGCACGCCGCCGCACGCCACCGCACGCCACCGCCGCCAGCTGCGAAAATAACCCTCGGAGCCGGCCGTAGTAGAGCCGAACCACCATCCCAGCCGCGCCGCGTCTGCAAGCCGAATCCGGAACCGCCCTTCATCCGCGCAGCCGAGCGCCGTATCTGCAGCCAGCCACGCCGCGCCGCGTAGATCCGACGCAGCGCAGCCGGAACTCGTCGAGACAGCCGAAGCCAGCCAGCCGCGCCGCTCCGATCGAAGCCGAAGGGAGCCGCTTCGATCCGCGCACAGCCGTCTCCCGCAGCCGCCACTCGAAGCCGATCCGCCGCGCGTGCCTCCAGCCGTCGAAGCCGAACCCACGTTTCGGCCGACGCCCGAACCCGAAACCGATCCACGCCCGCTCGCCCGAAACCGACCCGCGCCCGCTCGCCCGAAACCGAACCCGCTCCACGCTCGCGCACGCCCGCTCCGAGTCGCAAGCCGAGCCCGCGCGCGCCCATCCCACGCCACGAGCCGCGCCGGTCTGCACCACGAGCCGCGCCGCGCCGCCTGCACTGCAAGCCGAGCCGCGCCTCCTTGCTGACGCGAGCCGAGCCGCACGCGCAAGATCCTTGCGCCAAGCCGAGCCGAGCCGATCTCTGTCTCCTTCCAGCCGAGCCGCCAAGCCTAATTTGGCTCCTTCCACCAAATTTTGGTAATTAAATCAATTATTTTGGCATTATCCAGTAAGATTCAATATTTTGGGCACTAGTTAATTTAATTTGGAATTAAATTGGATCATTTTTCCTTAAGGGACGTCTTGGACCAAGTAACTGCTGCAGCGGGGGATTTCTTCAGTAGGGGCTTGAGCACTGCAATCTCCTTCTAGGGTAAGTCATTTCGAATGAGTTTTGAACCGTTAATCGTGGGCGACCTAATTACGAATCTTGGCATATTAAACAGTTAGGACCTCGTCGCTTGGAAAGCGTACTGCCTCGCGGTTAGGACTCGTCAAGTAAATCTCCAGGTAAGAGATTCTACTACTAGCTCCACGCTTAGAAATATGAGATGATGTATACTCCAATTTTGCATGTTGGGGATTGGACGGTACGATGCCTGAAATCAATGTTAGTATGATGTAAATGACGGTATGGCTATACTATAGCCTGTTATGTGTGGCGAGAGCCGTTATAGTTATACGACGAATGTCGAGACGGAGAGGGCAGAGATGATTTATATGATATGTTATATGCTGATGCCATGTGTATGTATACTGCACTTAGGGTACCTGTTAGCTCGATCTGTTAGAGTCGTACCTGCATGGGTGTCCTTCGGGATCACCACCTATTGAGGACTGTGTGGTCCGACGGGACGCCAGTCTAGCATGGATATAGATATGACTCGAGTGACTCGACGGGGTCCTCGCATCCCGACTGTCCTAGGCGTCCCTCGGGGCACCGAAGACCAGAGTTACGTTCCTACGGGAGCGCATGATTGCACGTGTTCGGGAACGTGCCAGAGATTGGGTACCAGTTATCAGGACTCTAACAGGAAGTTAACAGGCACCTAGTGGGACTAGTAGTGGGTCCCTTACTGAGTATTTTTATACTCACTCTCTTCGTTTAATGTTTTCAGGTAGAGGACGGGGCAAGGGCAAGGGCAAGCTGGCGAGCGACCCGAAGTGAGACCGTGGAGGGCCATAGGGACTACCGCTTCCGCTTATTCTTATTTCAGATTTTCGCATTTGAATTTGAGTACTTTTCATCACTTACCATCTTTTATGTAGATAGGGCCCGAGTAGGATTTCAGATTGCTTTTACATTTCTGCATGACTACCTTGTTTGAATTTTATAAATAAAATTTCTTAAACCGTATGCGTTTTGAAATTTTTTTCATGACTTAAACCACTTGTTCTATATTGGTAATGACTTCGATTCAGTATAAGGAGTTGGGTCGTTACAGTTGGTATCAGAGCACAGTGTTTTAGGTTCTGTAGACTGACCTACGATGTAAGTCATTTTTTTGTTTTGGTTTTACTTCACCCTATGGCTATACGGTCCTTCGGCACTCGCCAGGTATGTCTAAAGCCTTGCTAATGTTAAGATTACAATTTTGCCTGAATAGTCTAAGACCTAGATATAGGGTGTTAAGTTCTTGTGGTGAAAAGTTTGTTGGTGAATTTTAGGGAGAATGCCGCCACGTAGGGGTGCACGCCGAGGAGGTGGTAGGGGAGGCAGAGGAGCCGGTCGTGGCCAGCCGGAGGCGCCACCTGTTGCACCGGCAGTCGACCCAAACGCACCGGTCACCCAGGCGGATCTCGCCGCGATGGAGCAGCGTTATCAGGACATGCTGCAAGCTGCTTTGGCGCCCTTCCTTGCCGCCCAGCAGAACCAGGCCGCCCCTGCTCAGGCCCAGGCCGCCCCTGTTCCGGCTCAGGCCGTCGCTCCTCCAGCCCCTGAGGAAGCTCAACCAGTACCAGTTCAACTGTCGGCCGAGGCGAAACACTTACGGGATTTCAGGAAGTATAATCCCAAGACCTTTGACGGATCCATGGACAACCCCACAAAGGCCCAAATGTGGTTGACGTCCATAGAGACTATTTTCCGGTACATGAAGTGCCCAGAAGACCAGAAGGTGCAGTGTGCAGTCTTCTTCTTGGAGGACAGGGGTACCGCCTGGTGGGAGACCGCTGAGAGAATGCTGGGGGGCGATGTCAGCAAAATAACTTGGGAGCAGTTCAAGGAGAACTTCTATGCTAAGTTCTTCTCTGCAAATGTGAAGCACGCCAAGCTGCAAGAGTTCCTAAACTTGGAGCAAGGCGACATGACGGTGGAGCAGTACGACGCCGAGTTCGATATGCTGTCCCGCTTTGCTCCCGATATGGTAAGGGATGAGGCTGCCAGGACGGAGAAATTCATTAGAGGACTCAGGCTAGACCTTCAGGGCATTGTCAGAGCCCTCCGCCCAGCCACGCATGCTGATGCACTACGTATAGCACTGGATTTGAGCCTGCCTGAGAGAGCCGATCCGTCTAAGGCCGCCGGCAGAGGGTCAGCCTTGGGACAGAAGAGAAAGGTGGAGACGCAGCCTGACGTAGCACCGCAGCGAACACTGAGGTCAGGAGGTGTCTTCCAGAGACACCGACGGGAGCTTGCAGCAGCCGGGAGGACTCTGAGAGAGCTACCCGCTTGTACTACCTGCGGGAGAGTCCACGGAGGTCGTTGCTTAGCTGGAAGTGGAGTCTGCTTCAGATGTAGACAGCCGGGGCACACTGCTGATGTGTGTCCTCGGAAACCCTTTGAGACGACACCGCCCCAGCCTTCTGCTCCCCAACAGGGGAGAGTTTTCGCCACCACTCGGCAGGAGGCCGAGCGAGCTGGCACAGTGGTGACAGGTACGCTCCCAATTTTGGGGCATTATGCTTTTGTGCTATTTGACTCTGGGTCATCCCACTCGTTTATATCCTCCGTTTTCGTTCAGCATGTGGGTTTGGAGGTAGAGCCTTTGGGTAGTGTTTTATCGGTTTCTACTCCATCTGGGGAGGTCCTGTTGTCCAAAGAACAGATAAAGGCATGTCGGGTAGAGATAGCGAATCGTATGTTAGACGTGACCTTGCTAGTGTTAGACATGCAGGATTTTGATGTGATACTAGGCATGGATTGGCTGTCAGCCAACCATGCAAATATAGACTGTTTTGGCAAGGAAGTTGTCTTTAACCCTCCCTCCGAGGCTAGCTTCAAGTTCAGGGGGGCAGGCATGGTATGTATACCCAAGATCATCTCAGCCATGAAGGCTAGTAAACTGCTCAGCCAGGGAACTTGGGGCATCTTGGCAAGCGTAGTGGATATTAGAGAGCCAGAAGTTTCCCTATCGTCTGAACCAGTGGTGAGGGAGTACCCCGACGTTTTCCCAGACGAACTCCCAGGACTTCCGCCTCCCAGAGAAGTAGACTTCGCCATCGAGTTAGAGCCGGGCACTGCCCCTATCTCGAGGGCCCCTTACAGAATGGCTCCAGCCGAGCTAAAGGAGTTGAAGGTCCAGTTACAGGAGTTGCTGGACAAAGGCTTCATCCGGCCCAGTGTGTCGCCTTGGGGAGCCCCAGTATTGTTCGTGAAGAAGAAGGATGGGTCGATGCGCCTTTGTATTGACTACCGAGAGCTGAACAAGGTGACAGTCAAAAACCGCTACCCCTTGCCCAGGATTGACGACCTGTTCGATCAGTTGCAGGGAGCCACTGTCTTTTCCAAGATCGACCTGCGATCAGGCTATCACCAGTTGAGGATTAGGGACGGTGACATTCCCAAGACGGCCTTTCGATCGAGGTACGGACATTACGAATTCGTTGTGATGTCTTTCGGCTTGACTAACGCTCCTGCAGTATTCATGGATTTGATGAACAGGGTGTTTAAGGACTTTCTAGACTCGTTCGTCATAGTCTTCATTGACGACATCCTCATTTACTCAAAAACTGAGGCGGAGCACGAGAAGCACTTACACCAGGTTTTGGAGACCCTTCGAGCCAACAAGTTGTATGCCAAATTCTCCAAGTGTGAATTCTGGTTAAGGAAGGTGACGTTTCTTGGCCACGTGGTTTCCAGTAAGGGAGTTTCAGTAGATCCCGCAAAGATTGAAGCGGTGACCAACTGGACTCGACCGTCCACGGTTAGTGAAATTCGAAGTTTTCTGGGCTTGGCAGGTTACTACAGGAGGTTCGTGGAAGACTTCTCACGTATAGCCAGCCCGTTGACCCAGTTGACCAGAAAGGGAACCCCTTTTGTCTGGAGCCCAGCATGCGAGAGGAGCTTTCAGGAGCTCAAACAGAAGCTAGTGACTGCACCGGTCCTGACAGTGCCCGATGGTTCGGGAAACTTTGTAATTTATAGTGACGCCTCCAAGAAGGGACTGGGCTGTGTCCTGATGCAGCAAGGTAAGGTAGTTGCTTATGCCTCCCGCCAGTTGAAGATTCATGAGCAGAACTACCCTACCCATGACTTGGAGTTGGCAGCTGTAGTCTTTGCACTGAAGATATGGAGGCACTATCTGTACGGTGAGAAGATTCAGATTTACACCGACCATAAGAGCCTGAAGTACTTCTTCACTCAGAAGGAGTTGAACATGAGGCAGAGGAGGTGGCTCGAGTTGGTGAAAGACTACGACTGCGAGATCCTATACCACCCAGGCAAAGCAAATGTAGTGGCTGACGCGCTGAGTAGGAAAGTGGCACATTCAGCAGCGCTAATCACCAAACAGACCCCCTTACTCAGAGATTTTGAGAGAGCCGAGATTGCAGTCTCAGTAGGTGAGGTTACCGCACAGTTGGCTCAGTTGACAGTTCAGCCAACCTTGAGGCAAAAGATCATTGCTGCTCAGCTGAATGATCCTTACTTGGCAGAGAAGCGTCACGTGGTAGAGACAGAGGAAGGTGAAGACTTCTCCATATCCTCTGACGGTGGCCTTATGTTTGAGGGACGCCTGTGTGTGCCGGAAGACAGCGCAGTTAAGACGGAGCTTTTGACTGAGGCCCACAGTTCCCCGTTTACCATGCACCCTGGGAGTACGAAGATGTACCAGGACTTAAGGAGTGTCTATTGGTGGAGGGGCATGAAGAGGGATGTGGCAGACTTTGTCAGTAGATGCTTGGTGTGCCAGCAGGTGAAGGCACCTAGGCAGCATCCAGCAGGGTTGTTGCAACCCTTGAGTGTGCCAGAGTGGAAGTGGGAGAGTGTGTCGATGGATTTTATTACGGGACTGCCCAAGACCCTGAGGGGCTACACGGTGATCTGGGTTGTGGTCGACAGACTCACGAAGTCGGCCCATTTCGTGCTAGGGAAATCCACTTACACTGCCAGTAAGTGGGGGCAGCTATATATGACAGAGATTGTGAGACTACATGGAGTACCCGTATCCATCATTTCAGACAGAGACGCCCGTTTCACATCGAAGTTCTGGAAAGGACTTCAACTTGCATTAGGTACGAGGTTGGACTTCAGCACGGCATTCCACCCTCAGACTGATGGTCAGACAGAGAGATTCAACCAGATTTTGGAGGACATGCTGCGAGCCTGCGTACTAGAGTTTTCAGGAAGTTGGGACTCCCATCTGCATCTAATGGAGTTTGCCTATAACAACAGCTACCAGGCTACCATCGGTATGGCACCGTTCGAGGCTCTGTATGGCAAGTGCTGTAGATCCCCTGTCTGCTGGGGCGAGGTTGGAGAGCAGAGGATGCTAGGCCCCGAGTTAGTGCAGACGACCAACGCAGCCATACAGAAGATCCGAGCTCGTATGCTGACAGCCCAGAGCAGACAGAAGAGTTACGCTGATGTACGACGTAAGGACCTCGAGTTTGAAGTGGGAGATATGGTCTTTCTGAAGGTTGCACCCATGAAGGGTGTTCTGAGGTTCGCGAAGAAGGGGAAGCTGAGTCCACGCTTCGTAGGGCCGTTCGAGATATTGGAGCGGATTGGCCCCGTGGCGTACCGCTTGGCGCTACCCCCATCTTTTGCTGCAGTGCACGACGTATTCCATATCTCCATGCTGAGGAAATATGTCGCAGACCCAACACATGTGGTGGACTTCGAACCACTGCAGATTAGCGAGAACTTGAGCTACGAGGAGCAGCCTGTCGAGGTCTTGGCAAGGGAGGTCAAGAAGCTTCGCAGTCGAGAAATTCCACTGGTCAAAATCCTTTGGCAGAACCATGGAGTGGAAGAGGCCACGTGGGAGAAAGAAGAGGATATGAGAGCCCAGTACCCCGAGCTGTTCGAGGATTAGAACTTTCGAGGACGAAAGTTTTTTTTTGGAGGGAAGGTTGTAACGCCCCAGTAGATTTGAGTTCCATTGTTCACCTCAAGAGTATTTTATATTTTTAAAAGTGGTTATGAAATGAGATTTATTTTGACTTACACTTAATTAAGGTTAAAATTTTCCTTGGTTGGGTATTTAATTGTTGAGGTTTAAGGGTGAAATAAATTAATTAATTGTGAAGCAACAAATTAATTAATGCCTTGGAAAGGGTCAATGGTGGCCTTAATAAAGAGAGAGAGAGGAGAGTTGCCATTGGACTAAAGTAGAAAAGTAATTAATAATAAAAGGAGAAAAGAAAGTAATTTGGTGTGGATTTTATTTTATTTTTATATCTTTTTTTATTATTCTTTTATCCTTTTAAAAGGGGGGCATTGGGAGGCGTGAAACTCATCACCTTCCCAAGAAAAACCCTAGCCCCACCTTGCTACCACCATAGCCGCCGCCACTCTCCGCCGCCGCCGCACGCCGCCGCACGCCACCGCACGCCACCGCCGCCAGCTGCGAAAATAACCCTCGGAGCCGGCCGTAGTAGAGCCGAACCACCATCCCAGCCGCGCCGCGTCTGCAAGCCGAATCCGGAGCCGCCCTTCATCCGCGCAGCCGAGCGCCGTATCTGCAGCCAGCCACGCCGCGCCGCGTAGATCCGACGCAGCGCAGCCGGAACTCGTCGAGACAGCCGAAGCCAGCCAGCCGCGCCGCTCCGATCGAAGCCGAAGGGAGCCGCTTCGATCCGCGCACAGCCGTCTCCCGCAGCCGCCACTCGAAGCCGATCCGCCGCGCGTGCCTCCAGCCGTCGAAGCCGAACCCACGTTTCGGCCGACGCCCGAACCCGAAACCGATCCACGCCCGCTCGCCCGAAACCGACCCGCGCCCGCTCGCCCGAAACCGAACCCGCTCCACGCTCGCGCACGCCCGCTCCGAGTCGCAAGCCGAGCCCGCGCGCGCCCATCCCACGCCACGAGCCGCGCCGGTCTGCACCACGAGCCGCGCCGCGCCGCCTGCACTGCAAGCCGAGCCGCGCCTCCTTGCTGACGCGAGCCGAGCCGCACGCGCAAGATCCTTGCGCCAAGCCGAGCCGAGCCGATCTCTGTCTCCTTCCAGCCGAGCCGCCAAGCCTAATTTGGCTCCTTCCACCAAATTTTGGTAATTAAATCAATTATTTTGGCATTATCCAGTAAGATTCAATATTTTGGGCACTAGTTAATTTAATTTGGAATTAAATTGGATCATTTTTCCTTAAGGGACGTCTTGGACCAAGTAACTGCTGCAGCGGGGGATTTCTTCAGTAGGGGCTTGAGCACTGCAATCTCCTTCTAGGGTAAGTCATTTCGAATGAGTTTTGAACCGTTAATCGTGGGCGACCTAATTACGAATCTTGGCATATTAAACAGTTAGGACCTCGTCGCTTGGAAAGCGTACTGCCTCGCGGTTAGGACTCGTCAAGTAAATCTCCAGGTAAGAGATTCTACTACTAGCTCCACGCTTAGAAATATGAGATGATGTATACTCCAATTTTGCATGTTGGGGATTGGACGGTACGATGCCTGAAATCAATGTTAGTATGATGTAAATGACGGTATGGCTATACTATAGCCTGTTATGTGTGGCGAGAGCCGTTATAGTTATACGACGAATGTCGAGACGGAGAGGGCAGAGATGATTTATATGATATGTTATATGCTGATGCCATGTGTATGTATACTGCACTTAGGGTACCTGTTAGCTCGATCTGTTAGAGTCGTACCTGCATGGGTGTCCTTCGGGATCACCACCTATTGAGGACTGTGTGGTCCGACGGGACGCCAGTCTAGCATGGATATAGATATGACTCGAGTGACTCGACGGGGTCCTCGCATCCCGACTGTCCTAGGCGTCCCTCGGGGCACCGAAGACCAGAGTTACGTTCCTACGGGAGCGCATGATTGCACGTGTTCGGGAACGTGCCAGAGATTGGGTACCAGTTATCAGGACTCTAACAGGAAGTTAACAGGCACCTAGTGGGACTAGTAGTGGGTCCCTTACTGAGTATTTTTATACTCACTCTCTTCGTTTAATGTTTTCAGGTAGAGGACGGGGCAAGGGCAAGGGCAAGCTGGCGAGCGACCCGAAGTGAGATCGTGGAGGGCCATAGGGACTACCGCTTCCGCTTATTCTTATTTCAGATTTTCGCATTTGAATTTGAGTACTTTTCATCACTTACCATCTTTTATGTAGATAGGGCCCGAGTAGGATTTCAGATTGCTTTTACATTTCTGCATGACTACCTTGTTTGAATTTTATAAATAAAATTTCTTAAACCGTATGCGTTTTGAAATTTTTTTCATGACTTAAACCACTTGTTCTATATTGGTAATGACTTCGATTCAGTATAAGGAGTTGGGTCGTTACAAGAAAACGCTCACAGGATCCAGAGAAACAAAAAGTACAAAAAGAAAGAACTACAAAAAGAACAACCTATCTTTAATGGCAAGCCAAGCTCAAAAAGAATGTTTGGAAACATTCCCCCACCCCCACAATAAACCAGTCCAAGGAACCTGACTACTTCTAGGACAGAGAGTATCCCACACATTCGCTATCAAAAAACCACCATGACTGTCAGGAATCCATACCCACCTATCACTAACACTAAGACACGAACGAACAGTCTGAACCGTATCCCATAAGTTAACCAACTCCAAAGAAACGCGTGGCCACCTCCACTCCTCATCCTGACCAAGAAAATCAGAAAGTCAAGTCTCACTCCGACTCATCGCGTCATAAAGCACCCTCTCCCTAACCTAATCAAGGATAGGACTGCCATGCAACCACGGATCAAGCCAAACTCTACACCTCCTCTCATCCCCCACCTCCATAGGAACAAGTGCTTTCAAACTATCCCGCTTACACAAGATAGCCCGAAGACACAAGATCAACCAACCCTACTATCAATCGTCCATAACGACCTCCCCTTAAGAATGTAAGCCACCCAAAGAGAACCAGAATTCGCCAGTAGCGACCAAAGAATCTTCATAGACATAGCAATATTCCAAGAAGGCCCATCACGGATGGCAGGCCCGCCCTCCTCAAAAGGAAGACACACCTTCGCTCATGCCACCTTAACACCCCTCTATCGTCCTCCTTACCCCTCCAAAGATAAGACCTAAGAATTTTATCCACCTCATAATGCACACTCTCATGTAATACAAACACACTAGCCTAGTAAACTTGAAAACTACATAGCACAGAACAAACAAATTGCAGTCTCCCATCAAGTGATAAAGCTATGCAGCCCAAGAGCGAATTCGGCTAGTTATACGCTGAATAAAAGAAGCACAACCGGTAGGATGTAACCTGCCCAAGAGTAAAGAAAGCCCAAGATAGTGAACTGGCAATTGCCTCATAACAAAACCCATACTACCAGTCAAAAGAGAAGCAGTCTCACTACTAACCCCCACAACAAACATAGAGCTTTTCCCTAAATTTGCAAACAAATCCAAAAACTTACCAAATCTCTAAAGGGCCTCATGAACAAAACTCAAAGAGGAATCATTAGCAGCACAAGTAAATCATGAGATCGTCAACAAAGGTCAGATGAGTTAAACTAACCTTTTCACATTGCTGATGAAACTGGAAACTCTGGATGGGTCTGTTCAACATACGAGATAGAACTTCCATCACCATAACAAAAAGGAACAGAGATAAAGGATCACCCTACTTGAATCCATTTCTACCATGAATCATAATCATAATAGAGAACATCGGGGAGGTAACACAGGCCCTAAGCCAACTCATGAATCTAAAAGGAGTGCCAATAGCAATCAACAAGCTAAAAGGAAGTCCAGTTAACAAAATCATATGCCTTTTGGAGATCGACCTTTATAGTACACTTGAGTTTACCAAATTTAAGATGGTAACCCCCAACGTACTTCTGAAAAGGCAAAATATTATCAATAATACTCCTCACGTGAATAAAGGTAGACTGATTACCACTGATAAAAGAAGGAAGTCACACACAGAGCCTGTCAGCCAAAATCTTAGAAATACATTTGTAAATCACATTACAACAAGAAGGAGGCCTGAAATCCTTCATACGCTCAGCTCTACACCGCTTAGAAATAAGAGTAATTGCATTAGCATTAACACCATGAGGTAAATATCAAGTCTCAAAGAAATGCAAAACAACATCATATAAATCCTCCCCAACATATTTCAGGCACCTTTAAAGAAACCAACAGAAAAGCCATCAAAACTTGGAGTCTTTCCACTATCAATGGAAAATAACATCTTCCTAACCTCCTCAAGCTCAATAGGGGTTTGTAAAGCAAGGCAACACTTCTCAAACCACCTAAACTGAACAATGTCATCGATCACGAGAGACGGATCCCTATAACCAATAATCTGTAACCCCAAACTATTGCAAAAATAATTAACAGCCACCTGAACCACCCCATCATGAGAAGTCAACCGAGAGCCACCAGAATTAACCATAGAGAGCAAAGAGTTGTGGCTCATACGAGATCTAACAGAATGATAGAATAAGGCAGTGTTCTGATCACCAAACTCTAACCACCTAATCCTGAACTTCTGATGGAGAGAGACTTCCTCAAATCTAACAGCCATCTAGAAGGCCTCAATTGCAAGGTCAGCTTAACGACTCAAAGCATCTGACATAGGATTATGCTCTACCTCTCTTTGAGCCCTATCCATGGACTCCTTAGTAATGCACACCTCCTCACTGAGGCAGCGGATATGCCTACCAAAATGTCTACGAAGGGCAGGGTTAAGATGGTGAAGATTCCTCATGAGACTTACTAACGGAGAGACACCCTCGTGGTGAACCCAAACTAAAGAAACCACATCAGTAAAGGAAAGGTCCTCCACTAAATGGTTCAAGAACAAAAAAGACACCACTCTTCAATTTTGTTGAAAGCTAGGATATAACAAAATAGGAAAATGATATAAAATATCCCACAGTAAAACATTAACCAACAAATTAGGTCAGGCAGATAACAAATCATCATTCACAAGAATACGATTAAGGCGACACAACACACCATACCCATGAACCTTACTAGTCCAAGTGAACTAGTTACCCTACACTGATGGCTTAACTAAGTCAGCATCACAAATAACCAAATCAAAATCCTCCATACCACTCTGAATAGGAGACCACCCAAAAGCTTTGAAATGTAATTTAATAGCATTAAAATCTCTCATGACGAAACCCGAGCTTGACTAACCAGAAGTAATCTCAACTAAATGACGCCAAAGCAACCGTCTCTCAATATTATTATCGAAGGCATAAACATAGAGCACCTCCACACAAACACCATAAAATAGATTTGTTAAAGTACCAGTAACAAACTACTCATCCACTACACGAGAAGCAAAAGAAAAACATCTCCTCCTCCACATCACCCAAATACGACCAACACCACTATTACTATAGCTATAAGACTAACCCCAAGAATTACCGAACTTGCTAGAAACAGACCCAAAATTACTTTCACGAACTCTAGTCTCCAAGAGATAATTGAAGCCCACAAAGGATGACCCTAGAAAATCAAACACTACCTTACATTTCACATGGTCATTTAGACTCCGCACGTTCCAAGTACACCAACTAATCATGAGAATTATCAAGAACATGTACTCCCTCATAACCATCCTTTGAACTCAAAATACTCAAACCAACAACACTATCATCCACCTACAAGGGCGGTGGTGATCCATCCACTATAATTAATGCTCATTTGTCATCCTCACCCACCTCTAAGAGACTGCTGAAAGAGTTAAGCATAGTCACCTTCAAACTTTTACTATGATCTCTAACAGAGACCAACTCCCTCTTCTTACGATTGACAAGAGTAAACTCATCTCGTTTACCCAACTCCTTTTCCACCCAACGACTAGACTTATTTGGAGAACTATTGATTCCACCTTTTTCCAACTATTTAAATGACTCTAGTACCACATCTCCACATGCCACATTAACCAGATCATCCTTTTTTATTAAAATAACCTTACTCACATACTCCTCCCATTGTACCGTACTACACATTTCTAGGAGACTTCCCACCTGAGTGCCTAAAAGCACGACACAAATTACATTTATGTGGTTTCCACTCATACTTTATCGTAACAATAAAGTCAACTCCTCTGAGGTTAATAGTAATTTCAGCAGACATACGAGAATCCACATTTAATTGTACACATACACGGGCATATGAAAGTCTATGTCTCTCTTTAGTGGTTGAATCTAAAGTTATGGGCTTACCCACAACACTACAACAACAGCCAACCCCGCTTCTATCCACAACTCCATAGGAATTCTACCCAATTTAATCCAGATAGGAAATGAATTGAAAACAAAAGATTCAAGAATTAATATATGGAGTCAATTTTATGAGTAGCATAGGTTTACAATCAAGATGCCATGGTCCATGCGAAAAAATCCAGTCCACAATTTTTGGACGTTTAAATTGAAAGCAAATGAGATCGTTTTCCAGGGTAGTAATCGTCGACATTTCGATTATGCCACAAAGAATGACATTTTAAAATAAGGTGGACGATATCGGAAAGTAGGTTTGTGAAAATTTGATATTAAGATGATGATGAAGTTGAATAAAGTGAATTTGTAGAAATTATTAAATGTAATATTATCGTATTAGCTTCAACTTAATACCATATAGAAGCATAAATGATATGCTAGTAATAAATTCAAATACAATTGTGGATTATTTATTATAATAATTATGGAAGTACAAAATTATTGATCTTGTAACCAAATCTGACCTGTATCAAATATATTATGTAGGTTGACATGACATTTTTTTGTATTTTTTATGGTGGACACGTGAGTTTTCGGAATTGTTTATATTTCTCAAGTTAATATTTATAATATATTTTTGAAAATCAATTATATTTAATATTGATATGAAGGTTAAAATGGTCTGAAAAAAATAGATAATAAATGATATCTTAGGAAAAAATCATGTATAAAGTAGATTTTTTTCTAAATCTTTCAAAATTTCAATTACTTAAAACCAAATCAAATAGGCAAAAATCACATCGTATTGTATCTAAATCTTGTGTCTACTACGTTGAGCTTGTTCATCATCGTATTGATATTCTAGGGTTCGTAAGAAGTCTCTAATTTCAGTCCCAAAACCCTTCTAATCCCCTCCCGTTATTTTTTTTTAATGAAATACAAGCCTCTTCTTTCATCGAACCCATCATTCACACTCTTCCACTTCTCTCCTTAAACTTCTCTGCTTCTGCCGTCTCGTGTTATTCGAACCCACTTCCCCATTTTCCCTCTACAAGCTTACCTTCATTCTTCAAGTCAGTAATGAGCAGCTGGAAGAGTCTTCTTCTCCGAATTGGTGACAAGTCCCCGGAATATGGCACCTCCTCCGACTTCAAAGATCACATTGTTCGTCACTTTCTCTCACCCTTCTCCCATTTATGCTCCAGTATTCGACTACTTGTCGTTGATTTCTATCTGGGTTTTGCAGGAAACCTGCTTTGGTGCGATTCGGCGGGAGCTAGATCATTATGGAGATGAAATTTTACCTGTAATCATTTGCCTCTACACATTCATAGTCTATTTGGGTGTTGTTTATATTTTGAGTTCTTGTGTCGATTGAAATTATACTGGTTGGGTCACTATATTAGTAGTATTTGCGAACTGAGATTTTTTGCTGGTTACTTTACTTTTTTAGGTGCATCCCTGTGTGGCAAGCGTAAGTTGTGTCTAACGTACTCTATTCTTATGGTTTTTACACTCTTTTTTGTTCATCGTGTTACAGTTCCTTCTGCAATGTGTTGAACAATTGCCGCACAAGACTCCTTTATACGGGACATTGGTAAACTACATTACGCACTTTAGACCTCAGTGGATGTTTTTTCTTTTCATCTATGAATTGCATCGAACAAATAATATTGCTAGATAGCTTTCTCAATTATTTGTTACATGCATGGTATCTTTGTAAATCTTATTTAATGAAATTTCTGAATGTTTCCTATAAAAAGAGCATATTTAAGATTAACGCAATAGCTTTCATTGTGCTATTGCCTTTTATGTTTTTGTGTATTGTTTTGTGCTGCGACTGGAGATTGTCTTTAGAGCTACGTAGGTTGGACAATTCTCTTTTGTCATTTGTTTTATTTTTTTTTACTTTTTTGTTTAACAAAATGGTGTGTTCCGTAAAAAATAACCTTCTCAAAGTTGTATTTACTCAATACTTGGAGCCCTTTTCTCCCCTTTTCCTAGTCAGGTTTCTTGCCTTGGATCTGTTTGATCTGTGCCCCTTTCTTAATTAAATATTCTCTTTGTTTATTCTTTCATTTTCTCTATGAAAGTGTTTTTCTTTTATTTTTCTTAAAAAAAAAAGAAAGAATTAGTTTGGCTTCTTTTTGTTGGGCTATCCTTTTGTATGTCTCTTGTTTCTTTTATATATCCTTTGTATCTTCTTTCATTCTTCATGAAAGTGTGGTTTTTATCTTAAAAGAAGCAAGACTTAGTTTGACATCTGTTGTGGGGCTGTCTTTTGTATGCCCTTGTTTCCTTTATAATCTCATTCCAATTGATAAATGATCTTTCTTGTTTAATATTTAGCAGATTTAACATTACTTTAAAATATTTTGTGGCAATACTCTTATAATTCTTAGTGATGTTTTTAGTTTGCTTTAGCATGTCTCTCTTATTGTATCCAGATTGGATTAATGAATTTGGAAAATGAAGACTTCGTGAAAAAAGTTGTGGAAAAAACTCACAAAAGTTTTCAGGTTAGTGATTCTGCAGATAATGTGGTTTAGGCATTTTCATTTCCTGTGGTATTTTGGCTCAATCCCTTCCTTTCAAACTCCTCTTATCAATGTCCAAAATCACACACCTATGAGAGCTCAGTCCTGTTGTCTCTTGACAATTTGGTCCCTTGATTGCTTCAAGGCAAGAGGTGACAAAAGAGACATTGTCATTGTGTTAGTGAAGAAAGACACCTTTCTATTTGCTAATTCTTACATCCCTTGTGTGACCCTAGATCTTTCTTGGAAGTTTTAGTCTGACGTCCTATTTTGGAGAGTCCTTGCTTGTCCTATTTAGAGTTCTCCAGGAGCTTTTGTTGTTGGAAGCAAATGTTAGACCAAGTGTTGAATGTTGATTGTTAATGAAGCCACTAAGGATTATAGGCAAAGAAGGGAGGGAAAATGATATTTACAATTAATAGGTTGTTGAGCCTTCAATTTGTGTCTAATGGGTTTTTAAACGTTCAAATTCCTGTCTAAATTATTAACCTATTCAAATTTTTTTAAAATTTATGGAGAGATGAAATATAAAATCAAAATGTTAGGTCAAGTATCAAATAGGTCTGTGTCATTAAAAAAGATTATTAAATAGGGCACAATTGAAAGTTATGGGATCTATTGGATATTCTTAGATTTTTTTTCTTTGGATAAGACACTATTTAAATTTCAATTATTTCATCGGAATATTTTGTTGATCTCACTTTTAGTTCTTTTTCAGGATGCCTTAAACTCTGGACATTGCCACAAGATCCGAATTTTGTTACGGTTTCTAACTGCATTGGTATGCTTGATTTTGATATTAACAATTTATGATTGAGATTATCATTTTTCAAAATTGGAAAACCCTAAATGTTAGCCTTTTGTTTTTGTTATCTCGAGACAATAATCTGACCTGCAATTTTGTTGTTTGATGTAGATGAGCAGTAAAGTCCTACTATCCACATCTCTTGTAGTTGTTTTTGAAACATTACTCTCTTCAGCTGCCACAACAGTGGATGATGAGAAGGGAAACCCTGCATGGCAGGCACGGGCTGACTTTTACATAACTTGCATTCTTTCTTGCTTTCCCTGGGGAGGTGCTGAACTGGTTGAGGTATTGTTGTTTCATCTCTGGATAATTTCTTTGCTTGGTGGATCATCTTTCTCAACATTGTTCTTTCCTCCCATTCTTGTTATGAATTTTAGTTATATCCTAGATTAGAAAATCGGATGGTGGGCGTCTTTTGAACACTACCCTCTCATTTTTGTTACAAGCTGCATTAATATCCAAGACTAGAACATTGGGCCTTGTTTTGATGGACTTTAATGGATTCAGGTACATTTTATGGCTTGCTTGGGTTGTGTGCGATCTTATGGGCTTTGTGGGGAGAGTTGAATGGTAAGGTTCTTGAAGGGGTGGAAAGTGACCTTAGTGAGGTTTAGTCTCTTGTTCGGTTTCATGTTTCTTTGTGGGTTACGATTTCAAAGACCCCTTGTAACTATTTTATAGGCATTATGTTGCATAGCTGAAGGCCCTTTTGTAGAGACTAAGAGAGGTTCTTTTTTTTGTGGACTTGTTTCTTTTTGCCATGTATTCTTTCTTTTTTCTCAATAGAACCCTTAATTGCTCATCAATGTTGCAACATAAACTCCAAGTCCATTATTATTTTTTTTGGATAGAAACAACAACTTTCATTGAGAAAGAATGAAAGAATACAAGGGCATACAAAAAAACCTGACCCAACAAAGCACCCCACCTATAAAACGGGTTTCCAAATAATTAAGATGTTTCCCGATTTTCCCTATTTGTCACCCACAGTCCTCCCTCTCTGTCAAGAAAATAGTGAATAACACTTGTTTTTTGATCGTCATTTCTCCAGTATGTGTTGGTGGAGCATTTTCTTTCTTTTTTCTCAATGAAAGTTGTTTTCATAAAAAAAACTTACTTAATGAATTTTTTTTCTTGATATATAGTTTTGTATAGCTATTAAAAGTTATCTATATATATATATCTCAGTGGAAGTTGGTTCCATCATATATATTTACAATGATGTATACCGTCTTTGAAAAGACAGCGGTTGAAGGTTTGGTTAAATCTCTGGATTAAACCAAGTGGTAATTGTTTGACTCGGGGACTCTTCGGCTTGAGATATTGAAGTCTTATTTGATAATGTTCTCACTTTTGTGTTTTGCGTTTGATTCAGTTACTTCTTCTTTATGGTTTTCTTGAAGAAAAAATTTCCATTTTCTCTATTTTTTTCATTTTCATTTTTGTATGGATAAAGATCAATTTCTCCATTTCCCTCTCATTTTTAGAGTGTCAATGGGTCACCGATAACTAGTCAAATTTACCTTCTCATTGAGAATTTTCTTTGGATTTTTTTGTCAATCTGGTGTCTTTGAAAATTTTGATAGAATTATTTAAATTCTTATTCTTTTTTGCGCTCCAACTTTGGTTCTTGTACTAGTTGATTGCTCTAAAAAGAATTATTTGTAGTCTCTACTATTTTTATCATATTACAACACACTGTACATCTTATTAGAGAAAGCCCATGTTTGCCAAATAGTCTCTGCCATTGATAACTCGTTTTTACATGCAGCAAGTTCCTGAAGAGCTTGAGCGGGTTATGGTTGGAGTAGAAGCATACTTAAGCATTCGAAGACAGACCTTGGACACTGGCTTATCCTTTTTTGAGGAGGATGGTGAAGTCGAGAAAACTCTTAACGAGAAGGTAAATATGACTAGTTGTCATTATTTGTTATCATCATTCTAAGTTTACTGCCAAAGAAAATTTGACACTAGTGAATCCTTTTCCGTAGCCAGGTTGGAATCCTTTTCTGTTTGGGCTTGTTTATTTGTCTGCTCTTGTATATTCTTTCATTTCTCCCAATAAAGCACAATTTCTTCCAGCGAACAAAGGAGATTATTCTAAGTTTTTGACTTATTTCATTGTATTTGATATTTGAAAAAGAAGAATGACTTTTCATTCATATAATGAAAAGAGTCTAAACAAAAACTTACAAAACTGAACTTGCCAATATAAGAAACGTTGACATTAAACCAAGAAAATAAGAGCTTTCCTATTCAAACTAATGTCCTGAATAGAAAAATTTGGAAAAGCCTTGGAAAGAGAACAAGGGGAGACAAAATGACAGTTAGAATCCAATTGAGGCGACCAAGGAAGTGGCTTATCGTGAAAAAACCCTCTGATAATGTTCAAACCAAATTTATGATAAAAGAGCTGTAACTGCATTGGACCATAAAAAAATCTGAGAGCTAGAGGCCAAAGGAGGGCCAACCAAGGCCTGTAGTATGTAGCTTTGAAAAGACTAGTAAAAAACCCATTGAATTTGGAAAATAGAGAATAAAAACGACCAAGATGATTGAGAGAAACTGCACTCAAAAAACAAATGCTGTAGATCATCATATGCTGAGCAATAAGTGCACATAGAGGGAGAAAGATAATGATGTTGGAGCTTATGTGGGAGAGTTGCCGACTATTTAAGGATCCAACCAGCATATTCCAAACAAGAATATTAATTCTCTTTGGGCTTTTGGATTTTCTAAGTGCCTGATACACATCCTTATCTAACAGGGGGCAACATTTAGGAGTTCAGATAAAGAGTTGACCGAGAAGCTTCTGGATGAGTTCCAAACAGCTCATAAACTGCTGGAAATTTGATATTTCAGCATAAAGGCGATTTGCCATGATTTTGTAATTTCATCCCAATGATAAATGACCGATCCATTAATGCCAAACAACCGATAATATGCAACTTTTGAGAACAGTCTCCTTGATGACTCAAGGATCAATCCAAAGATGGATACGTCTCCCATTATCCAATTTAAATTCTGCTAGGAAACCAACACATAGTCAATCTTTAGAGATGATAATCTATGGGCTTCTAAGACCAAAGCCAAAATTTTTGGAAGTATGGCAAGTTCCCCAAACTGAGACCTCCTTTCTTAAAGGAGTTAGCGACCAAACTCCAATGTGTGAAATGATTGAAGAATCGAAGAGGAAAGGTGAAGAAGAAACGAACAAGAAGAAGAAAAATAAGATGAAGCGTTTGATATTCCTCTGTTATTTTGAAGAATCGTAAAACTTAGAAAATGATGGAATGCCAAATGTATAACGTTGCCAAAGTTGGAATTAGATTTAAACAACTATAAATATTTTTAATAATAATCCTAAAACGCAAAATATTCTGCATTTAAAGAGTTTCTTATTCTATTAAAAAATGAAGCCACGTGCGTCTCTGGGATTCTTGGAAGGTGTGCCAAACGTGCGTGCCTTCTTCCATGTGCCTCACTTCTATGAGGCAAGGTGCCATCTATGTGCTTTGTGCCAAGATGCATGCCTGAATGTGCCTTTCAAAACACTGTATAGGATAACCACCTTCTGGTAAAGCAAGGTAAACAAAAGAAGCTTAGTTGGTTATCATTAATAACTGGGCTTGTTTCCTTTCCAAAAAAAATAAAAAGAAGCTTAATTGCTTATTTATTTACCTGTTTTAGATTGATTTTCTTTTACACACACACACACGTCACATTAGTCATATCTGTCAGCTCAGCCTAGGCAGATTGGCGAGTTCCAGAATTTTCCAGTGAGTCAAAGCCAATTATGGTTGATTAGATATCAATAGATATCAACGATGGAAAAGTTTTTGGTCCGGGTCAAACTCCGTCTTCTCAATATGTTAACACTTGCCTGGACTCTCCTTCTGTATCTTCAGTAACTTGTGCTTCTTAACTTAACGAGTCTTAGAACGAACAGGTCATATGGACCATAAGAATTGTCTACGATCCTTTAGTTTCTAAGAGTTCCATCTTCTAGATGATGATAATCGTTGATATATGAATCTATTATTCTTACATTATATATATGTGTGTATGTATGTAGAAGGAAAGAAAGAAAAGAAAAGAAAAAAAATGAAAACCTGTGTTATTTCAGCCTGGAGATTCTGCTTTATGATTGGAAATTTGGAACTGAACACCATTAGAGCAATAATTTTTTTTGTTTTTTTAAAAGTCAAACTTGTATTGAGACTTCTTGGACTCCACTCTTGAAAAGGGCATTGTTATCAAACTCGACAAAAGCTTCCTCTCCTGTATTTAGGCCTCCCCTTGGGGGTTACCCGAGGGAAAGAACCTTTTGGCAGCTGGTGATTGATAGAGTTCTGATAGACCCCCCATTATATTTCAATATAGCAGGAGAGGCAAGGGAAGTACCGCACGTGTGAGTAGCTTAGCTGTTAATGAGCTGTAGGTTATTAGTTAGTAAGTTGGAGAGGGGAATGTCTAAATAGTAGTTTGTTTGGCGGGAAGGGTAGTTATGTTTTGAGATTGAATTGTGTCGACTTGTTCATTCTTGAGAGATAGAAGAACAAGAGTTAGCCCTAATCCATTGAATTGAGATATTCTCAATTCAACTACAGTGTAATAATTCCTATTTTACATCAATAATATCAGAATTCCTATTCTACAAATTCGGATTTCATCAAGTTCACAAAAATTTGGAAAAATGGAGGAGATTTAATTTATTCAGAGGCAGTAGAAAAACGCTTCGCAAGTCTGTTTTGGCATACCTACCCACTTATTACATGTCACTATTTGCAGTGCCGACTAATATGGCCTCTTCCTTAGATAGATTAATGAGGAACTTCTTTTGAGAAGGTCATTCTTGGAAACAAAATTAATCATTTGGTGAAATGGGATAGATTCACTCGATCTCAACTTGATGGGGGCCTTGGACTGGGAGGTCTTATCAACAAAAATACTGCACTCTTAGCCAAATGGGGATGGAGATTCATGGAGGATGAAGATTCATTATGGGGACAAGTCATAAGAAGCATTCATGTTAAAGAGCCTTTCAAGTGGCACACTGTTGGTAAATCCGACAATAGCTTAAAAAGTCCATGGATTGGAATATCTAGAGTTTGGAGAAAGGTGGAAGCCTTGGCCTTATTCAAGCTTGGAAACTGTACTCAAATTCATTTCGGGAATGACTTGTGGGTAGAAGACATTCCCCTTAGTATTTGATTTCCAAAGTTGTTTAGAATCACCTTGCTGCCTAATGGATCTGTTGCTGCGCACTGGGACCACTCCACTTCATCTTGGTCTATAGTCTTTTGGAGACTTCTGAAAGAAAATGAAATCACAAATTTTCAAAATTTGCTCCATCTTCTCTCACAAAGGAGGGGGGCAGAATCTTTGGACAGAAGGCCTTGGTTGTAGAACTGCAACGTCGAGTCCCCACAAGATCGCTCTCTCCTTTCTGGTGCAGCCTTTGGAATAATGAAACCGAGGATCAAAACCATCTCTTTATGTTCTGCCCCTTCTCCAAGTATTTTTGGAACCACATTCTTCAAGCTTTCAATTGGAGTGTGGCCTTTCCAAGGAACATCACTCACTTCCTATCTCTTGTTCTTTATCACCCGTTCAAGGCTAGAAAGGGTCTCTTGTGGAAGCAAATTGTTAGAGCTTTCTTTTGGTCTATTTGGCTGGAGCACAATAATCTCTTCTTCAACAACAAAGCTCAACACTTCTGTGTTTTCCTTGACCACGTGCTCTTTGTTGCTTTTTCTTGGTGTAAACTATAGAAGCATTTTAACTCTTATAGTTTTGATTCTCTTTTGACCAATTGGAGATGCCTCTTGTAATCCTTTGGTCAGGGACTTCTCCCCTCCTTGTAATTTCATATTTTAATGAAATTGTCTCTTATCAAAATAAAAAATTCAAACTTGTGTATCAAGGATTTCTTTGTTTTCTCATCCATATTTTCTAAAATGCTCTTAAAATCATAAGCATATTTTAAAAGCTAAAAGAAGAGTATCCAAAAATTTCATTTATTTTCAAATTCGCTAAATTAAAAAGATATCTGAAGGAGAAAACAAACGAAAGGTTTGTTTGATAAACAAGCTTAATATTTCTATGGTAAGTGGGGATATCTTTTCTTCCCTTTTTGTATAGTTTGTGTTTAGATTATACAAGATTTTCTACTTGAACTGGTGGGATTTTATCTTCCAATGATTGCTAGATGATGTCTATCTCCTCAACTATATTCCTGTTGTTATTATGGTCATTTGGTTTTCTGCTATTTCTACTTGTCTACGGCTCTGTAAAGGGTTTTTGCCCTGTTTTGTCGTGGGTTGCTTGTTTGTAGTGTTTTGACCTAGATGCGATTGCCCTTGCATTTTTGTTGAGTTTAGTTTTGTTCGGAAATGATGAGGACACTAAGGGGGTGTCAACCTAGTGAGATGCTTTTTTGTGCCTCCTGAGCTATAGGCCTATATGCGTTTTGCTCCTTGTATAACTCTCTTATACTTTGTGGCTAGTTTCATTTCATTTAACTAATAAAGAGGCTCGTTTCCGTTTAAAAAAAAAAGATTATACAAGATTTTCTCCTTTTCGTATTAAAAGAAGCATAATGTTTAGATGCAGAGAATTAAAAAATAAAACATTTGATTACAGGATTTAAATAATTTATGGCAGTCAGGAATTCCGAACTCAGGATTGACTACCCCCATCTAAATTCAATCCGAGTAGGCAAACTAACTATAATTAAAAACTGTAAAAAATGTATAAGCAACAGTAAATTTTTTTTGATTATAAACCATTCAATGGAGAATAACGTTCTGCCATGTCTGCCTTCCTGTCGATATCTACCTCCCCCTGCCCCATTAGGGCCCAGTATAGATAATTAGGGGCTTCTATATATATATATACACAAAATAATTTTGTTTTTTTATTTTTTAAAATTATAAATAAAAATGTTGTCATGACATTAGCAGTATTTATTACATAACTCCTCTTTTGGTGTTTGTTTCAGGATTTTTTAGAAGATTTATGGGGACGTATACAAATGTTAGCTACTGGTGGATGGAAAGTGGACAGTGGTGATTTTCTTTAACTTTGGGCCCAATTTAGTTATTTACACTGGTCCTTTTATATTGCACAATAATCCTATCTTACTAGGGGAAAAAGGGAATTGTTCCGTATGTTGAAGTGGTCAAAGTCTATGACATGATGGATTGGTATGATAAAATTGTGAGAACGCCATTTACATCAAGGATCCATACAGTTTCTTTCATATTTGATATTCCTGTGAAATGCCTTGGTACTTCTGGGAGTTGCTCTCGGTGGGACTAAGATTACTGAGTTGGAACTTCATGTGACCTTTGATAATTTATTAACAGTTCGCCTTTTTGATATGTCTTATATCATATATGTATAGAAAAGATAATCTATAACAGTTCAATATTTTCTTTTGATGAAACCTAGTTAGCTAGTTTATCTATGGCTTATCTATGGCTCCTCAGATTTCAAAGAGATTAGAAACAGAGAAGTGGGAATGTTAGGATTTACAGTTTGGTAGCAACAAATCGAGAAAAGGGAGAGGTTCAGTGGGAAAGTGAAATGTTTTAATTTTGAATCATCAATTGATTCAAAAGCATTTTAAGGTTGAAGGTAAATTTAATACTATATCATTCAATATTTAGTTGTCTCTTTGGGGACATTCGATAAAATTGCAACAATACAGAGAAGATTTGGCATGGTGCGAGGATGACACGCACAAATTATTCAATGTTTAGTTACTTGGGTCAATACTGTTAAGGTTACTATTTTGATCCTTTGAGGTAAAATAAATATATGAATATTATGCGAAGTGACTAGGAATAGAGATCCTATATGAGATTTTGTGGTCTACTCTGCCTCTTGAGAATCCAAATACTCCCACATTTTGGTTTTTAAAGTTCTATAAATGTGGGAGTGAGGTCAAATCTTTGACCAGAAGGTAACAGGTCCTTATCCACCAAGCTATATATTTGGGTTGGAACCTCTAGACGTTCTTTTAGCTGGAGGAATTCTTGTATATGTTGATAATTCTAACAATTGTGTACCATTGTGAAAGTTTACTACTGCTTGTTGATGATTATTAACGATTGGCAGGTCCTTATAATAATAGTAACAATTAAAAATAAATAAATTTGGCAGGCATTTTTGGTGTGTTTTTGGAAGGGGTTCTCTCTGCCTCTGGCACCTAGACTTTATTTTCTTTCTCCTTTTGAATATATTCACGTTGATGTTTCTCATCAAAGGGGGTAAAAATATAAATAAAAAAAAGCTTGCGAGTTGCTAACCACTGGGAAGTTGGAAGCTTCTCAGCTTTTTCTTTTTCCTCTTTCGTTTCTTCCATCATCAAGTAGATTTTGCATTTTCAGTAATTATTCTATCTTCTCTTCATGTGATAGTTCCAAGGCCTCACCTTCTATTTGAAGCTCAGCTAGTTGCTGGGAAGTCTCATGAATTTGGAGCCATCAAATGTCCAGAGCAACCTAATCCTCCTCCAACACTATCTGGCGTTACTTATGGTAAACAGAAATATGATGCAGAGTTAAATTATCCTCAAAGGATACGTCGACTTAATATATTTCCATCTAGTAAATTTGAGGTACTATCTATTTTGTGACATTAATCTCTTTTGTTTTGTCTTGACTTGTAAAGAGTTATGTTTGACGATGCTAAATTTGTTTTATTGGTCTCGATCAAAAACTTTTTGATGACTATTGTAAACGTTTACAACATTATGAGAACGGTTCCATCTACTAGATGGATGTATAAACGTATATATGAGACCTCCAAACTGAAAATACATCACATCACCATAAAGGACAGATGAAAGTAACTAATGGAGTCCCTTATATAGGGTATTTACATTAATATACGATAATGTTATGTTACAATACTTTTTTTTTTGGCAAAAGAAATGCAATTTTAATTGAAATAATGAAAAGAGACGAAGTCAAGAAGTACAAAGTATAGAAAATTTAGTACAAAGTACATAGAAGGATTAGTAGGCTCACCCGAGCATCTGAATTAGGTTGACAAACACACTCATTCAATCTAACAAAATTCATGGCAAAGGAAATACATGTAAAGCCATAGCAAGCTGAATACAGGGATTAAAAAACACAATCCTACACAATCTGAGAAGACACTTCTAAGAGAATGGAATTGAGACGCCGAAAGGTAGGACTAAGCATCCATTTGGTGTGAAAATGAAGGCCTGCCAATTCAAAATGTTCTCTTGTAGGGGAGTAATCTTAAAAGACTTTGGATAATGAACGCCAGGATGTAGCATTCAAATGGGCGAAGTCAAAATGATCAAGCCAACTTGAAGTCTTATCATGGAAGACTCATTGATTTCTTTCAAACAACAACTCTACTGATAAAGGCTTGAGGACATCAACCCCGCTTGAATAATGCTCGAATTACATAGAGATAAGAACAACCCCCAAAGGAACCACACCAAGACCAAAAACAGACTTACAAAGCAAACCAAAAAACAACAAACTAAACAGAAAAAATAGCAAGACAACTCAAATTTCAAATCAAAACCAATCTAAAAAAACTTCAACGGTTGCAGACCAATTCAACCAATGCTTAGCTTCCAAGGACTTCACAAAGCCTTTGAGAACATCAACCCCAAGAGTTAACTCTCCTCCCAATGGCTGCAGACCAATTCAACCAATGCTTGCCATACAGATAACCAAACCAATCTACAGACTTGAACCGAACTTCATCTAAGTAGGAATGCAAAAGGGACAGTTGAGAGAACATAAAGCAATGATGCCATAAGTGAGCCTTCTTCAAATAAAACAGAGCATTTAGGACAACCCCACAATGATCAATTGGTCCTATGATTTCTTGGTCAGCTTCGAACTGAAATAATCTAAGACTTCAAACCAACATATTCAAAGATTATAACATGGAGAACGGTCAACCCAAAATTAAATAACTCTTCAACTAAGAACCTCAAAATTTTTAGATGAGGCAGAAGTGAACGACAAGAAAGAAATCAAATTCTCATCCTCGTGAAACGGGGCATTCAAATTCATCCCAAGTTATCAATTTGCTCAGGTGATTCTTGAACCAATACATTCTCTGTGCAAACAGTTTCCTCATTGTTTACACTAAAAGGAGAGCCAGTGTTGGACTAAAAACTCTTTTTCTGGCATGAAGTTGATGGAGGGCTAGGGGTACCTCTTAGAAAATGAACCTTCGAGTTAGGATGAAAACAGAGTATTTTAAATTTCTGAGAAGGTGGAAAGATAAAGGCTGACTACATGTGGAAGATGGAAGTTGAGCCCACACACAGTTCAATCAGGCTTCTAAAAAATCTGGGTTGGTCTCTGAAACAGATGATTTAGGGATAGAACCCCTTTTTTCTTGTGAAATGCTTGGGATATGGCTTAAGAAGTCTCAAAAACTTCTAATGCTTGGGAAACAGCCTTAGAAGACTTGAAAATTTGTTTTTATCATAATTTCTGGAGTTACCAGCTTGACTTTTATGAGGGAGAACACTTCCAGACTGTGGTTCGAGAAAGGAGCTCTTTTTTCTAGCAAATTGTTTGGGGAAAGGCTTCACCAAGTGTTCACGCCTTTTGGAGACTGAGGGGATTATATGAGTTGCATATGTAGAGTTTAGATGCTTCCACCTTTTCGGTGAGGAAAGAAAAAGAGGTTGTAGATTTGAGTTTTAATTCTCTTTTAGCGATTTCAAGACTGTTAGCTCATAATTCTTGGTTGGACATTGATGAGACTCTAGAGGTTTATTCTCAATCTGAGGTTTCTATTAACCCATTTATGGTAGATAAAGCGTTTTTGCATTTGAAGAACAATTTTTCTGGTTTGGACTTTGAAGGGAAATGAAGACTAATTGATGATTTTCGCCTAAAAATCGAGAAATGGTCTCAAGGAGAAAATTTTTATCCAAAATTTATTTGGGGTATGGTGGCTAGGTTTCTGTGAACAGTTTACCTCTGCCTTACTGGAAACATTCTTGTTTTAAAGCAATTGGTCAACATTTTGGAGGTTTGGTTAACATTTCTTCTTAGACACTTTTCTTGATTCTACATATTCTCTAACTGAAGTTGAGAAAAATATTTGTGGATTCATCCCTACTGAAATTGATATAACAGATCAAAAGTCTGACACTTTTGCTCTTTGTTTTGGGGATGTACTTCCTTATGATCCATCTCGCATTGATCATGAAAAATTTGTCATTTTTCAAATTTCAAATGCGGTGTATCTTAAGAGAATAACTGAAGAAATGATTCAAGGCTTTAGCATCTCTTCAAGGGTGTAACTTTATCGTTTCAAACTTTTCTTATGAGAATGTTCATTTACAAAATTCAGTTAGTTTCTTTTTACGAGATGACCTTCTGGCTAATCACTCTTCTTCAGAATGTGGTCAGTCTTCACAACCTTGTATCACTCTACAATTCCTAACTCTATTTGACCTTTTGGCTTTATCAAATCTTTTTCGATTGGATGAGAATAAATGAAGAAATACTAAGCCATTCCATATCGAATTTGGAACTTTATTTCTTTCCAAAATTTTTGATACTTTATAATGCATATAAGGTTAATCCATGGATCATACCAATCAAATCACTTCTAAAATTTTAAATGGAAATGGAATTTTTAGTAAAAATAAGAAACTCTACCGTTTCTTTTATACGGGAAAAATTACTCACCCTGGTTTCTCAGAAAGCTCCATGATTAACAAATATTTTGGAATATGTTTGTGCTTGGGTATCACTTCATCACCAATGCTACCTCAACTTCCTTCATATCCTTTCGTTTCCTACACTTTTGCAAAGGTCATTTCTTTCAGATCAAATGTTGTGTTTGCCAAAGGTATTTCGTTCTCTTCCATTGCTAAGGTAGCTACTTCCACTCAATCTGTTCATGATGGGGATTTCGATATTGCATCCAAGTTAGTTTGATCTGTGAGTATATCGAAGAGCAGTTAGCTTATATTAAGATGGATGATCTTCCAATTTTCCTGTTACAGACTCTTGCAAAAGCTTTTATAATCTATTCTCGATTGATGATAGAAAGGTTTCAGAAAAGATTTTACACTAGCATCAACGAATAAGTATCCCCCAATTTCTTCCAAATTTCATTCCTTAATTGTGAGGTATGTGGATTATAGATGAAAGAAATCAGGCTTCAGACACTACAAATTAAGGTTTAACTGAGGATTTGGGATATGCTTAAAAAGTATTTTTTGTTAATTTTCTTTAGTTCTTTGTCATCAGTATAACGAAGTTATTCAGTTACAGCATCCTTTGTAGCCTTTCAGTGGGTGCAATATTTTGGGCATTGGGTTCACTTTTTTCACTTCCAGTGGATTTTTGATAGATTGGTTTTGGTCGATTGTTCCCAGTTTGGTTGGGCATTTTAGAAGATTTTCCTTTTTTGTTTTGTTCACTTACAGTATATAAAGTACGTTGAGGAGTTTCGCTCTGGAAGAATTTTTCACGCCTTCCAAGATTTATCGCTTTCTTGGGTTTTTAGTTTGAGTTTGCCTAGAATTTTTCTGCATAAATCTTATGTTTTGTTGTAAAAGAATTTGTCGTCTTATCTTGAGCATTAGTTTTTTTTTCCATCATTTCAATGAATAGTTTTGTTTCCTTTTGAAAAAAAAGATACTAAGATTTGTTGGGCTCGTTTTTTAATGCCGCTGTATATATTTTTTAAAATTTTTTTCAATGAAGTTTGGTTTCTCACAAAAAAAAGACGTTTTTATCTTTCTTTTTCTTTTAGCTTTTCTATACTTTTTTGGTTTGTTTATGATTACATGACATACCATTTTGCACGTGGTCCTCAATTAAATCTGTGTTTCTTGGACCTTTGTTGATGCAGGATGTACAACCTATTGATCGCTTTGTCGTGGAGGAGTATCTTTTAGACGTGCTTCTCTTCTTCAATGGCTGGTTCGTTAATTCCTTCAAATCTGACGAGTAAATGTGTGATTAATCAGTTTGGTTCATGGAGGATATTTTCAAGAACATTGTTTTTGAATCTGTAATTTAAGAATGAATACAAGAGCATGGAATTTCTTCCTTCAATTGATTGTTGATTATTCAGTTTGGTTCATGTAGAGATATTCTGGGAACGCTCTTTTTGATATTATGATCAGTTGGCCTGTAAAGGGAAGTTAAAGTACCGTGCATTAGCACATGAGCTGTGGGTTGTTGTCAAAGTAGCTATCTTTGAAAACAACTTGAAGGAAAATAAAAGAAAGTCCTATCAAGTTACTGAAGTACTGTCAAAATTCTTGGTCATATGTTATTGTAGGCGCGAAGGATTCTTAGGGAAAGGCTCTATTAATTGCTCTTTCATGGTTTAGTTGAGAAGAAACAAACAGTAGGATCATTTAAGATAAATTAGTTTATCTGCAATTCATTTTATTGTCTAAAGAGGTTGAAAATGTTCCTAATTATGGTTTTCACAGATCGTATGTCTTGTTCTCAAAGGCTTTATTGCCTCACTTTAATTGTATTCTGCTCTACATTGTATTCAATTATTCTCTTATTTCTTATATTAAAAACGTGGAAGATAATCGCATATTCTTTTAATCCCAAGCTTCCTAAGGGAATGGCAGGTCCCTCAAATTTCTTTACCTTTAAGCAACTTGTCTGCTTGTAAATTCTTTTACTAGTCAATTAGTTCTATTATAAGAACGAAGCTTAGAGTTCTTTTAGTATTTTTATGGAATGATATGTTATTGAAAAATGTATAATTTTTACATTTCTATAAGACAACAGTTTACAATGGTTTTTTTTCTTGTTTCATGCAAAGCTAGTCGAAAGGAATGTGCATCTTTCATGGTTGGCCTTCCTGTACCTTTTAGATACGAGTATCTTATGGCAGAGACAATTTTCTCGCAGGTATGCGACTATTATTCTTGTGTTTTTTCTTCCAAAGGGAACAACACTTTTCATTGATAAAATGAAAAGAGACTATCATTCTTATTAATTATGAAAATATTTGTTCCTTACCCTCTTTGTCAATTTTATGAGAGAATGAAGTGTACAAAAGACAAGACCATAAAAGGCAAAACTAAAGATCTCTTATTTGTATTAAGGGGAGTGGAAAATTTTTAAATTCTGCAGATATATTGCACTGGGAGGAAGAGCCAAAAGTAATTAGATCATGAGTTTCACCGAGGTTTCTTCAAGTGTCTTTGAAGATCTTCTAAGGATGTGTTAGGGTTACTTTTTAAAGTGTTTAAATTTGAAAAAAAATCATTTTTAAAAAATTTGATGTGTTTGGTAACTTTTCAAAATGCATTTTTAAAAAATGAGATTGAAAAATAATCCATTTTAAAGAAAACACTTGGAACTAAATTTTAAGAAAATATGTTTTTAAACAAAATTATGTATGTAAACACTTAAAAGATCTAACCAAACATGTAAATGTTGAAATTTTAAACTCATTTTAAAGAAAGTGTTTAAAAGAAAATATACTCTTGAAAAACATTTTTTTCATAGACAATCCAAACGCACTCTAAGTTTGTCTATTTAAAATTCTTTTGGGGAAGAACACAAAACTATTTCCAAGAACTTAATTTCTTCCTCCTATAACATTCACAAAGGCTGTGGATGAAGAAGTTTGTAAGGCTTCTAGGGAAAGATTATTTTAAGGATGAAATTTGGTTGAGGTATCGGCAGGATCGACCCTAACTCCCATCATTGTCCGATGCTTTCACTGTGCCATTTCTTGGTGTAGATTGTCCAATCTCTTCTATACATATTATTATGCTTCCGTTATGGTTAATTAGAAATTTAGGAAAGATTGTTATAATTTCCATGGATTTTTCATCTTTTTTTTTTTTGTAAATCTACACCAATTAATTTTTTTCTCATATAAAAAATGCTTGGGATTCTAAAGTTTCTGGCTGAGTTTGATTGGTAGCTTCGACTGTAGTCTTCTCCCTAAACCTTGAATTCTAAACCCATAAGCAAAGTTGAGCTCTTTTAATCTAGAGTTTTCTTTCATTCTAAAAATTTTTATTTTCTCATCTTTATCTTTATATTGAGTTTTATGATTTTTTGAAGTGTCAAACTCATAGTTGCTTCCTCCAAAAAAAAAAAAAAAAAAAAAATTATTTGCAGCTACTCCTGCTACCTCAACCTCCATTCAAACCTATTTATTATACACTGGTCATTATTGACCTTTGCAAGGTACGCGCTTTTGTTATTGTAAATGTGTTTTTGTTTCCTTTTTTCTTTTTTGCTAGTATATGTGTGGATGATTCCTTTTTTGTTTTCTTCTTTTTTACCAAAAAAGTCTTGCTGTAAAAAATATATGACTATGAGGTATATTTAGGCTCTTCCTGGGGCCTTTCCTGCAGTTGTAGCTGGTGCAGTTCGGGCCCTATTTGAGAAAATTGCAGATTTAGACATGGAGTGCCGCATACGGTTGATACTTTGGTTTTCACACCATTTGTAAGTTTGAACTTTGCAAACACTAAAGAACTCGTTATCATACGTGCTTGCATTACCTTTCTTGTGATAAATGTGTTAGGGGCTTATGAATTTTGGAATGGTCATATTATTATCTTGTTTCTTTTTCTTAATTTAGAGTTCAGTTTATTCTCAACTTATTTTGGACTTGTTGTCTTTTCGAGAATCAGTGGATACTTCTACCTTTCAAAATTTTAACTATGTAACAAGCCCGAATGAAAAGAACCCAAGCAAATTATAGAGAACTACTTTCATCCAAAAGAACAAGACCAAGATCATAGATTCATAATTGCAAAAAAGCCTGGTGATGGAGGCCTAAAGGAAGACATTAATCCTAACCTCCTCCCAAACCTCCTCGCCAGTTTCTCAACCTCCCTAAAAGTTCTGTTGTTCCTTTTCAACTGAATACACCACAAAACAACAAAGAAGCCTACCTGCGCAAGATTGTGCCCATTCCCTTGAAAGATACATTCAAAAGGACCTCATTCAACAACAAACACAAACACCCATCCCTGCCTTAAGCACCACACACACCAAACAAGATTCTCCAATGGTCCTCAAAAAAGTTGAGCAAACTGACGATCCCATAATAAATGATTGAGATCCTCCTCATGGCTTCTGCAGAGTATGCACCAGTAAATGAAATGAAGGAAGAATGCCTTTAGACAGGATCCAAGGTATCCATTATCCCATTTAAAACCTGCCACGCGAAAACCTTAACCTTATTTTGAATTTTAACTAGCCTTAGAGAAGCGAAAGTAGAGGCAACTGGGTGGGAAAAGTGACGGAAAAACATGGAGGAAAGAATGCCATGAAAATCTTTGAGAAGGATCAAGGGACGAAATACAAATATTCCTCCTCTTTGAGTGCAGTTGGAAGTCTTGCAAGAGAGTGAAGATACCTTAAACATCCATCACCTAAGCGAGAGAAAAACATGGAGGAAAGAATGCCATGAGGATTCTCGAGAACGATCAAGGGACCAAATAGAAGCAATTCACTACATGTACTGTGTTGTTAGTGTCATTTTTCTGATTCATTGTCCTTAATTTGTACTTCAAGCATTAATCTCATTACATTTCAGCATTAAAGAGGCTTGTTTCCGTTTAAAAAAATGTCATTTTTCTGAAGCGATCTACTGCACCATTGTATGTTCAATATGTTCAGTACTATTGTGGATGCTTTCATTATACTGAAAAAATTATGATTTCTTTTTAAAGGTAAATTTTGCAGATATTTACACTATTTCTGCCACTATTTTGGCAGATCAAACTTTCAATTTATATGGCCATGGGAAGAATGGGCTTACGTATTAGAACTTCCAAAATGGGCCCCACAAAGAGTGTTTGTGAAGGAGGTTCTGGATCGAGAGGTCCGTCTATCATATTGGGATAAAGTAAAGCAGGTATTTATCATGCTAGAAACTGCTGACATTTTTGTCACAGATACTTCTATTATTCAGATATTTGTACTGCCATGTTTGTAAAATAAAATAGTCCTTCATAGACAATATGGAATGTATGATTTATTGGAGAACATAAGAATAGTGAATGACAGATAAACCACCAAATTGTGACTATAGTCCTGTGGGATGTTCCAATCTATTTATACATGCCTGAGAAATCAGAACAATGGAGTAAATATGAGCTAATAATGAGTTTTTACTTTGTTTCTGACATGTCAAATATATTGTGCTCCTGCGTATGTAGAGCATTGAGAATGCACCTGGTTTAGAAGAGTTGCTACCTCCCAAGGGTGGACCAAGCTTCAAATTTTCCGCAGAAGATGATGGAGAGAAAAGTGAACAACATGCACTTTCTGCTGAATTATACAATATGGTGAAAGGACGAGCTCCAGCACGTGAACTCATTTCATGGTTGGATGAAAGTGTAATTCCGAAGCATGGTTTAGATGTTTCTCTCGTCGTGGTCGTGCAAACTCTTCTGGATATTGGGTCAAAGAGTTTCACTCATTTGATAACAGTCTTGGAGAGATATGGACAAGTTATTTCAAGAATATGCCATGATCAGGATAAGCAGGTCTTGCTTATATCTGAAGTGGGATCTTACTGGAAGAATAATACTCAAATGACGGCAATAGCAATTGATAGAATGATGGGCTATAGGTTAATTTCCAATTTGTCCATCGTTAAATGGATCTTTTCTCCAGAAAATCTTCAGCAATATCATACATCAGATCGTCCATGGGAGGTACATTTTGCATTTTTTTTTGGCTACTTCACGGAAGAGACATTGTTATTTCTTTTGAATTTGACATGAATCACATGACCTACTTTAGGTGTTTCCTTCATCATTTCTGGGCTAAGTGATGGTAGCTATTGCATTATGATCTCACATTTGTGATTAATATTTTTAGAACTCAAGGATACAAATGTACAACCTATAGAACAGATCCTATTCAAGTAACGTCGTTACATTTGTGATTAATCATATTGCTTAGATATAACTTGAATGTAAAAAAGAAAAATAAAGTCACGAGAATTTCATCCTGCCTTATAAACCCTTTATCCAGCTGAAGGCTGAAAAATAATTTACAATGTTTTAACTGATATATCTGGTTAAAAGAAAAGTTTACCATCAGTTGTGGTCATCTCTTTCTGAGGAGCATGATTAGAAGAAATTTACATTGTTTACCGTTTCTTGGAATAGAGTCTATGTGTGTGTGTGTCTGCTTTTTTCCTTCAGTAAATAAATTACAAATGAGCAGGGATATGCTTTTTTCCTTCAGTAAATAAATTACAAATGAGCAGGGATATGCTTGTCTTAATATATTCATCTCTTTCAAATTTCATTCCTTTTTTTTTTTTCGTTTTATACTTCTTAATAGATTGATAAGTTATGGCTTATTTATTATACTTCCTGTAATTTATTTTCTTTGTTTCCTGAAAACTCATTCTCATTTTATGTTCGATTGGTAACTTGTGTTTCCAGGTTTGCTGCCCGTGCCACTTGTTTCTATTTAATCCATGTTTTTTCTTTTTTGAATTTTTTTCTCCAAATTTTAGTTTCAATTCCTTCAATCTTCAATACAAGTTTGAAGGTTTTCTTGGATTCCATGGCATAAATATCCACTGTATTTTTTAGACTTTTAAACTACATAACCTGCTATGGACATGGTTATTCATTATATCTTACCGAAGTATATCTACTTTGTTCATGGGCAGTCGCACCTAAATTTTACTGATAATTTCATTAAACGACTTCAAGTTCCTTCTGGCATGGAAATAAGTTGCAACTAATTTTCTCTTATTATCTCCTGTACAGATATTAAGGAATGTGTTATGCAAGACGTATAATCGTATTTCTGATCTTAGAAAAGAAATATCCTCCCTGAAGAAAGACGTTGTTGCAGCTGAAGAAGCTGTTGCTAGGACACAGGAAGAATTGGGTGCTGCTGAATCAAAGCTCTCACTTGTGGATGGTGAACCTGTTTTGGGAGAGAATCCTGTGAGATTGAAGCGATTGAAATCTTATGCTGGAAGAGCAAAAGAGCAGGAGATATCGATACGGGACTCTTTAGAAGCCAAAGAAGCTCTTCTTGCTCGAGCTCTCGAGGAGAATGAGGTATTAATTACGAAAGTAGAAATAATTGCACCTTTTCCATTAAACCTGAGCCAATATTGATGTTGGTATTCTCGATCTTCTGTTGCTTTTACCGTTGAATTATCAACTTTAACAGTACGTCTTTCCAATTCTAACTAATCTTTTCCACTTGCAGATATTATTTCTATCTTTGTACAAAAGTTTTTCCAGTATATTGACAGAACGCCTTCCAGCTAGTGCGCAAACTCTGCAGGATTTGAAGTCTACTAATCCTGCTGATACGAATGCTATGGATGTTGAAGAACCATCAGCCATGGAGATGGACAATGTAGAGTCAAGACCTGAAAAAAGGTTTTCTACGTCAAGAAGACAATTATCCGATGTCTTTTTGCCCAATTTTCAATTCATGATCGTTTCCATTTCCTTTAATCTCAATTATAAATTTACCATGTTCTCTTTATTTTGCAGTCATTTGAATGGTAGAACAGAGCATGCCTACACGGTATGTGAAAATGAACAATGGTGTTTAACCACCTTGGGATATGTCAAGGCCTTCTCGAGGCAATATGCTTCCGAGGTATTTTTCTTTCCTACGGTACCATACTTCAGGACTGCCAATCATGAAAACTAAAAATGATTCAAAAGAAATTTATGATTAATATCTGAAACGATCAGAATAACATGCAGCAACCTGAACGCTCTTTCTTACTCGAACCATTTTCATTGTGTGATGTGCTCAGATATGGCCTCATATTGAGAAGTTGGATGCGGAAGTCCTGTTATCAGAAGATTCACACCCACTTTTCAGGAAAGCTGTCTACAGTGGCCTTCGTCGATCTTTGGACTTGATCTAACGACACAATCATATTTATTACAGTATTCAACATTTTCTATTTTTTTCCTTCAATCCTTTTCCTTTTTCTTTTTGTAGATTAGGTGGATAGATCACTCGGTTATGTTATGTAACATTTGGGTAAACGAAACATACATGTTAGGGTGGCCAATCGCTGTAGGCCAGTTTAATTGTACTTGTCGTCATGTTCATGGATGCCCTGTATCATAATATCTAGTGTAAAAAATATTAGCAACCTTTTGGAATTATTTATGGGATCGTGTAGATTTTGATAGGGATGGAACGATGGAAGGCTGCATAGCAAGACTCAATCGTTACCAATTAAAATTTGACGCTAAATTGCCCTTAAAAACTACTTTATTTATTTATTTATTTGAAAAGAATAGCAATGTTTTCTATTAAGTTTAGTTTTGCTAGTTTCGATGAAGAAAGTGAGATTTTTGGTACAAGTATCCAATGGTTTACATATTTATGTAAGACATGTTTATGAAACCCAAGTATTTATGTGCACAAACACGTTTATGAAGCCTAGGTTGTGTTTATCCTACTGGAAATATAATAAATCAGTTTCATTTGGTCAGATTTGATTATATTTAATCATAGTGAAATGTAACGTCCACTTCAAAGTGTTTGATCAAAACCTATAGTTTGATTAAGCAACAAAGGGTTTTCAATTAGTCTGTTGTTGACAATTATGTGAAAATATTGTTAGATATCATAACGAATTCTAAATGGAAACAATAAACGTAACAAGATTGAGTTTTCTAAATATTTAGGTAAACGAGATAAAATCGTATGAGATTGAAGTCCGATCAATTCATTTATCGAATTGGTTAATTGGGTTAAAGGTTTATTAATCTCTAGATCATCTTTAAATGGTTAAAGGTTTAATAATCTCTAGATTATCTGAAAGGTTAGTTTCGAATCTCTACCTCCACATGTATTATATTCAACAAAAATAAATAAATAAAGGTTCTAAATTCAATTGTGATGTAATATTATACAAATAACTTAATTATGTGATTGTTATTCAGTGTCTTAAATAGATATGGATTCAAAGTACGAAAGTCAATTCATAAGGAAACATTTTAAATAGATATGGATTCAAAGTACGAAAGTCAATTCATAAGGAAACATTAAATTGTTATCCTCGTCAAAGTAAAGACAAAATGTATTCTATAATCCATTTTAAACGATAGACAAAATGAATCAATATGGATAATTGTGTGAGGAGAATACCTTTTTCTTTGAGTGCCCACTTTATGCCTGGTTAAGAAGAAATTGAGTAAAACATTATTGAAATAACACAAAAGAACTCTACATTCAAAACAAAACTCAAAATGGGTAAAGATAATTATCTTGTAGAGTTATTTGAACATTTTCCATGAAAGTCGGAGATAATAAAAACATGTGATCTTTGCGTTTATTGTTGGTTGATCATTTGTGATAAATATATAAAATTTCAAGTTGGTTTGATAGAATGGACAACCAAACCTATTTAACCTAAATTTTGTAAGACAAAATGAATCTTATTTTGCAGTGTAATATTTATGATTATAGAATATATAATAAACATTTTTCCTTTGAAAAAGAATGATTCATAAGAAAAACAAACCATCCTTTTGTGAATAAGTTCGTGAACATTGACAAAACTTTTTATTGATATATATATATATATAGGGACATTTTTAAATATAGTAAAATAAACTAAAATATTTACAATATATATCAAAATTTTAGATTTTATCGATGATAGACTTCTATTACTGTCTATTAATATGACTGATAGAAGCATATCAATGTCTAACAATGTCTATCTAGAATCTAAAATTTTGCTATATTTTGTATATATTTTGTCAAATTTACCATTTTTTACAATTCCTCATACATGCATGCATGCATACATGTCTGCTCCAAAATTTCAAGAAACCATACTATTTTCTTCTTTCGACATATTTCAACTACAAAGATTGAGGAGCTAAAAGTTTTTGTATTTTGAAATGGTTAATATCATTTTTGTTATTTTCAAAATCTTTAAAAAATACTTTTACTCTTATAAAAATAATGTCAAAGTAAGGATAACTTAGCAATAAGTGACATGCTCATTTTGGCTTCAACTACTATAGTATTTATATTGTCGACCTTTAAATCAAACGTCTAATTCTCCACCTTAATATTTTGTCAACAAAAAACCATTTAGTGAAAAAACTTTAGTACAAGAATAGGAATTAAGAGCTTAGAATCATCTTAAAGAAAGTTAACAAAGATAAATATATTTATTTGACTAAACTATATAAATATTTGAACTAAAATGAAGGAGGAAAAAAGTTACTCTTCTAAAAACAAATCTTGCCCAGAAAAAATGTATCTAATAGTCCTCCAGTAAAACAAGAAGGAAAGAAAGAAGAAAGAAGAAGAAACTTAAACTCAAAGAGGTCCACAAACAACTCAACTGATAAAAGGTTAATTGGTTGGTCAACTGTAAAGAATCTGCAAAGACTTAAAACACTACCATCTCATTTATCTTTACTAAAAGAAGAATAATAAACAATGCTACTTTCTTGACTTAAGTTTAGTTCCATTGGTTATGACAAAGAGAACGATAGAATCTTTGGTAAAATTATCCAATGATTTACTTATTATATGTGCCATGTCTATGAATTTCAATTATTAGCAAACATAGAAATTCATATTATTACCAAACATAGACATAACTAAGCGGTTAAAAGTTTAAACGAGTCTACATAATTAAAAATACCTTCGTAACTTTATTTCCATGCTTCATTAGTCTTAATAGAAAAAAAGTTCCACTTACCTTGATATATGTTACTATCTATCTTCAATATTTTAAATAATATTCTATTAAGATAAATTACATCAAATATCATTTTCAGTGCATACAATTGGATATGAATTCAACGGGAAAGAAAGTAGGCAACAAAAATACATTTTGTTGAAGAAAAATTTAATCTTTCAATGAAATAGAAACAACTTTTTCCCTAACAGATCTTCTAAAAGAAAATGTTAACATATCATACATTTCAAGTATGGTTTGTAAGATTACAACAAAATGATTCCTATCTTATAAATAATATATGTTGTATATGACATCAATTAATAGATTCTTTGCTAGAAGTATCCAATGATTTACTTATTAGGTGAATCATTTTTATGAATTTCAATCATTAGCAAGCTTGTAAATAACTCAATGGTTAAAAGTTAAAAACTAGTTTACATAACCAAAACACCAAATCTTCATAGCTTCATCTCCACATATTATTAGTCTAAATAGAAAGTTTAAAATTGAATGTTCAAACTCTTACAGGCCTTACCAACTATTTTTTATATTTATAGTGACATTTAGTAAAACAAATTACATCAAATACCATTTTTAGTGCATATGGATATAAACTCGAATAAGCAAGAGAGTAGTCAACAAAAAGACATCTCAAAGGAAGAAAAATTCATACAAACAGTTCTTTCCCCATTCATCAAACATATCACATACATTTTAAATATGGTTTTGTAAGATCACAGCAAAAAGATGGATCTTGTAAATAACATAACATCGAAGTTGTTTGGATTGACAAATTTTGACTGCACACTGGCGATTTTGATCTGACCCACCTTCTCTCTTCACGCATCTGTTTTGGTTTAGATTGGTTGGTTGCTTTATTCCCCTTCTTGGGTCCAATAACAAAATTGCAAAGTTCTTTGGAATCGGAAGGAATATAAATTTTTTATTTTGATTTTGTGTCAGTTCACGTTGCTCTTTGGTTCTGTCTTTCTTGCTTTCCTTCTTTCTTTCTTTGAGAGCACTTGTTGAGGGCACGACCCACTTTCCTTCAAAAGACTTTATATTTGTTCAACTGACACAAAACCCGTTTCTGTATGCATGTTTTGAGCATTTTTAGCGAGGAAAATTCCCTTCTTTCCTCTTTTCTCTCGTACCCAAAAGCCAATTTTCTGTAATTCTTGGTTGTTTGAAGTGGGTTTTCCCATTAGATCACAGGTCCAGCTCTTCATTGGGTGTTCTTTTACACCCATGATGGAGTTCGTGGGCAGAGCTGTGAAGAAAGAGTTCAAAGGCCGTGGAATTCATTCGGGTGTTGTGAAATCATTCGATAGCTCTTCGGGGTTCTTCGAGGTGGAGTTCGAAGGTGGTGATTCTGAAGAATTGGATTTGTCTGAGGTGTCTTTGCTTTTGGAGGGTCAATCTCAACCAGTGGAGAAGAGGTCTTGCCGAGGCCGTAAGCCCAAGAAGCGTCGAAGAATTGAGAGCAAATGTGAAATTGGCGGTGCGTCAGCTAATGCTGGGAGGAGTTTGGCGCTAGATAAAGGGAATCCCGATGAAACCCTAGAAATGGGCTTTGAGGTTAGTGTTGTTCGTGTTAAGGATTTAAATGAGAGTTTTAATTTGAATGATGAAGTCAAGAAAAACCAACTGATAGTTGATGGGGTTAGTGGGAATTTGAATGGGAGTCTCGAGGGAAATAAGATTTTGGATATGAATGTTACTCTTAGCGATGGGGTTGAAGATATTTTAGAGAAGAGAGACAATTCTGAGAAGGATTTTGAAGGAAATGGGTCGGGCAATGGGAATCTTTGTAGAAATGGAGATTCCAGAGATGGCTTTGATTTGAATGCGAGGTCTAGTTCAAATGAGTGGTTGAATTTAAATGACAGCAGTGATCATCATGCCAGTCCTAGCAAAAATGCTAACTTAGAGAGAAGGGGCTCCATTGATTTGAATCTGTATGTCAATGCTGACTTTGACGAGAATCTTACTGGGGGCGATGTAAGTTGTTCGCAGGTTGAAACAAAGAAAAGGGAATGGGATTTTGACTTGAATTTAGAGGTTAATGATGTGCATGTGGATAATAACAATAATGGTGGAGAAGAAATTGCTTCTTCTGGGATGGGCGAAGCAATAATAGACAAAATTTGTGATGAAGCGGTAATAGACCAAGTTTGTGATGAAGCAGCAATGGACCAAGTTTATGATAACGTTCAAGAAATTCGAGAGAAAACTATTGAATCTGAGAATGAAGATGAAAATTTGCAAGAAGTTCACATAGATATCAAGGAAGAATTGCCAAAAGAAAGCTATAGTTCCGGTGGAGATGTGACTGTTGAAGCTTCTCTTAGGGTTTCGGATCTTAACTGTGTTAATGATGGTAATTTGGTCAATATTGACGTGAAGGATGTGAGCTCTGAGGCTGGTCCTCAAATAATTGATGGTTGCCAAGGCAATTCTGAAGGTCAATGCAAACAACGTGGCAGGAGAAAGAAAAGAAAGGTTTTGGATGGTGTTAATACACCTGATACAGTTTTGAGGAGAAGTACCCGTAGAGGGATCATTCAGAAAACTGTCCCAATTGCATCATCTGATATATCCTCCCCTGTAGCTAGTGTGGTAACTGAGGAAAAACAGGTAGCTTATGATGGTTCTGACATGCCTGTTGGCCTTCCTTTTAAGTTGCAGTTACCACCCTCTTCGAAAAACTTGAATCTTGATGATATTCCCATCCTTGACCTGTTCTCTATTTATGCCTGTTTGAGATCATTCAGTACGCTATTGTTTCTTAGCCCATTTGAGTTGGATGATTTTGTGGCAGCGCTTAAGTGCAAATCTCCAACTATATTATTTGATAATATACATCTGTCTGTTTTGCAAACTTTAAGAAAGCATTTGGAGGATCTCTCTACTGAAGGTTCAGAATCTGCTTTGAGTTGTCTAAGGTTAAAATTATTCCATCGTATCACTTTTTATTTGTTTATATGATTATAATTTATATCCATGCATTCCTTTTTCTTAGATTATATGTTTACTTGTATGCATATTTAATTATTTGCTATATTTTCTTGTTTGAAATTTGTGATCAGGAGTCTTAACTGGGATATGCTAGACTTGATTACGTGGCCTATTTTTATGGTTGAGTATCTATTGATTCATGGTTCAGGTTTGAAACCTGGTGTTGATCTATGTCGCTTGAAATTGTTAAAAAATGATTACTACAAACTACCTACAGGCATTAAGATTGAAATTCTTCGCTGTCTATGTGATGATATGATTGAAGTGGAAGCCATTAGGTCAGAAATTAACAGAAGGTCTTTGGCAGCTGAGCCAGAGATTATTCGTGATAGAAGCCTCAAGTCAGAAGTCTACAAAAAGAAGAAGATTTCAGCAAATCCTTCCATTAATTCTTGTCAGTCAGAGGACACTATGGACGACACCGCAGACTGGAATAGTGATGAATGCTGTCTGTGCAAAATGGATGGTAGCTTAATATGCTGTGATGGCTGTCCTGCTGCATATCACTTGAAGTGTGTAGGAATAGCCAATGATCTCTTGCCAGAGGGTGACTGGTTTTGTCCTGAGTGTGCCATTGACAGGCACAAGTCCTGGATGAAAACACAAAAATCACTTCGGGGAGCTGAATTTTTAGGAGTGGATCCTCATGGCCGTACATACTTTAGTAGCTGTGGCTTCCTATTGGTGTAAGTTTGATAATTTATTCCTCTGATATGATGTGATTTTTTTCTTTTTTTGCATTCTGCAGATATGATGATAATTTGACCAGTAGTGCAGAGCTGCATGTTTCTAACACCTTTTTAATTCCTACTTTTTCGAAGTCGCATACTTATGTTACTTTATTTTCTGCTTTTTTCCATTGTACCTTCAGTGATTTAGAGATAGGAAATATAGATATTGCCTCTATCGATTAGGTAGCCTATTGCCACATTGAATTCCCAATGTCCCATCCTCCCCTTTTTGCATAGATTGCTCCTTTGCATCAATTCTTTTATGCAATATTAATCATGAAACTCCCTAGGCAAGGGGAAGGGATAAAGGCCTGTTAATTTGTATGCTAATAATTTTGTTTTTAGTCAACTGGCGCATTTACTTCATACGTTTTTTAAACTTCTGAAATTTCTTTTTGAATTTTTGAATTATTTTTTCCAACCTTTTTTTAGGGAGAACCAAGGATAAAATTCTGGCAGTTTAAAGCTAATTGAATTTATAATAATACATGGGTGCTTGCAGGTCTGATTCATGTGACACTGAGTCCTCTGTCAGTTACTACCACAGGAATGATCTGGATGTTGTTATTGAAGCTCTTAGGTCATCATATTCATCGTACAGTGACATACTAATGACTATTTACAAGCACTGGGATATTACTTTCACCTTAAACGGAAAAATTAATAAATCTGACTCTCTGCATTGTACAAGTAAATATTATAGTAATTTTTGCCATGAAGGTGCAAAGTCGGCAAACCTGTTTGAAGCGGAGACTATACTGGAAGGTTCTACTGTGAATAAATCAGCTCTAGATAGTCAGCTAAACTCTAGCATTCAGGATATTCAAACGCAACAGGCTACTGTTTCAAACGGTTATGAATTTTTAAATCAGGCTAAAGTATCAGGGAAGGTCTCTTCTGGGGAAGATCCTTCTTTATTACATCCCTGCCTAGATGGGATGCAAGAGAGCAATACAAGATGTGCAGGTCTTGAACATTCCTTATCCACGAGCATTAGAAACGGGGATTCCCTTGAAGATGAAAGTGACGATGGTTACTCTAACTTCTATAGTTTTGCTCAAACAGCGTCTTCAGTGGCTGATGAGTTTATGCGTAAAGCATCTGAGAAAGATAAAATTAAAGAAAAATCTACCATGTCAGAAGAAGAAATAATTGCAGCACAGATGAAGGTAATTTTGAAGAAAACAAGCAATTTCGGTTGGCCGTTTATTCAAAATATTAATGTAGCTACACAGAAAGAAAAATGTGGATGGTGCTTTCCTTGCAAAGCTTCCAGTGATGAGTTGGACTGCTTGTTTAAGACAAACAATGCTTGGATTGAGGAGGGGTTGGCAGTAGATGTTCCTGGTCTTCAACTCAAAAGGAAAGGAAAAGGCCACCTCAGGGATGTTATATGTCAAATTCTGTCAATTGAGAATCGTTTGCAAGGGTTACTCTTGGGTCCATGGCTGAATTCTCATCATTCTAAGCTTTGGCGTGAAGGTCTTTTGGCATTTGATTTTAATTCTGTGAAACATCTATTATTAATGGTAAGCTTGCTTGTTATTATCTTCCACTTCCTTTTTCTTTTTTTAATAAATAAATGAGAAACAAACTTCTTTTAGTTATTTTCTTTTTTTAGTACAAATTGGGTATGGGGGAATTTGAACCCAGGACCTATTGGTCCTTAGTACAACAATTTCAGTTGATCTAAGCTCTTGTTGGCTTTTTACTTTTTACGTTTAGCTTGTTATTGTAATATGGCTTTTTAGACTATATCTTTTTAGGAAATTGTACTTTTATAGACGAGTACAGGTGACAAGGATGTTGATAGGTGTTTGGGGTTTTTCATGATATAATGAAATGTTTCTTTTTCCAAAAAAGACAAGAAGATGATCTTGCTTCCTCCTAAAATGACAAACTAAAATTTACTATCTTTACTATCTTTGGTCACAAATGCTCTTCAAGTTTGATTTGTTAAAATAATGCAAATTTCTGAACTCTTCATTCTACCTCACAGTTTGTCGATTGTTATCTGGATTGCCTTCATTTTTAAGTTCCTATCAATGCTGATTCTTTCTTCTTCTTCTTCTTCTTCTTCTTCTTCTTTTTCAATAAAAAATGTACAGATAGAATCAAATTTACGGCATCCTGCTATATCAGCTGAATGGTTTAAGTTTGTCGACTCTGTTAACACCTTGGGTTCAGCTTCTCTTTTCGTTACCAGTTCATTACGTGCCACTAGACATGGAATTAGTAGAAAAAGGGGTAGGTTTTCAGATATCGAGTCAAATGGCTCTTCAAATGGTTCTAGTGGATTAAGCATGTTCTGGTGGAGGGGTGGCCAGCTTTCTCGTCGCATTTTTAACTGGAAGGTCTTACCTCGCTCTTTGATTTCAAAGGCTGCACGACAAGGTTTGTAAAATTTTAATCTTTTCTTAAAGCTGAGTTGACATCATTTGCAATGAAGTCAACTGAACAGTAATTCTGAATTCTTTTGAAGTTTAAAATTCTGCAGCTGGCTGTACAAAGATACCTGGAATTGCATATCCTGAGGGTTCAGAATGTGCGAGAAGGAGCAGATGTATTGCCTGGCGAGCTGCTGTGGAAGCATCAACAAGTGTGGAGCAGCTTGCATTCCAGGTTTTAAAATTTCATCTATGTATTTGGATAGTAACTTAAATTGGGAAGTAAAAAAGTTTAATATTATTCTTCTAATTATTCAACCAAAGACAAGGTCTGCTTATATAGAGAAAGACCAACAACAGATAAGAAAAAAATATAGACATAAATAAAAATTAATATTACATGAGAAAAGGAAATTCAACAAGTTCCTTTGTCTTGCTATGACTTCTGTTTTTCTCTGCCTCCCTGTTGTTTGTATCCGCATAAAGTTCGGGAAACTTCCCCGTAGTGTAGCAACTTCTAGTGGCAAGAGGAAGGGTTTCCAATTCAAAACTTGGGTCCTTCATACTTGTCTTTCTTTTTCTTGAGGGAGGAGGAAGACTTTATGAACCTTTTTTTTTAACAGGGACAAGCTTTGTTATTAAGAGCAAACTCAAGGTACAGAGAATTATACGATGAGGGTAATAGAGAAGCCTAGAGAGAGAGAAAAGAGAGGATCAGTAGGCGCGCCTGACATCTCAGCTAAGTTGACACCCTCTTTGCACCATCATCATATCTCAAAGAGAAAAAAAATGGTCATATAACGACCAAATATAGCAGTACAAACTAGCTAAACTAGTCAAAATTTAAAATGAAAAAGAAACATAAAAGAAAAGAAACCAAACTAAACTGAATACACCGGAAATCTAAAACCTATCTCTCTTAAGCTGAATGGTGGATGAATGTAGTCCAGTTGAGACAAATATCCTGAATTGAATAACCTTCGAATTCAGCTCTCAAGGAACACCATGATTCTGCATTCCTTTTTTACATGTCCAAGATGTCAACCCAACTCCTTTCTTTATCGTGAAAAATGCTCCGATTGTGCCCAAACCAAATCTCAACAGCTGAAGCATATTGGAGCTTAGGGATCCATCAAATACCCATACAACTTCAAACAAAGAAAAAATGCTATTCCAGCATTTAGAGTAGGGGCAAAAAATGAATATAAGTGTAATAATTCCTCATTGTCCTTTACCGATGGCAGCAAGCACTTATTGGGAAGTTTCCTTTGCATAATCTTGGAGCAATTAAGAAAGCCGATTGTCATAATCCACACTAGGATATTTATTCTCCTTGGACTGCTGGTTTTCCAAAGAGCTTCATAGCAAGCTTTTTCCATTGGGGAGGATGGAGAGAGATGAGCCGGAAGGGAGTTGACTGAGAAGTGACCCAAGACATCTAAGGACCAAAACCACCCATCATCCAATTCTGTCCATCTTCTTGAGGATAGGAGTAACAAGGATTGGAACTTGGATTTCTTCATCTTTCAGCAATCTTCGAAACACTATAGACCAGGAATTTGTGTCCCAATCCCAATAGGCAGCAAGGCTATTCTGAAAAGCTTTGGGAATTGAGTTTGTAGAGGGGTTTCTCCAGCCCGTGAATCTGCTCTGAATGTCACCCTTCTTCCATTACCAATCCTGAACTGTGCCAATATTTCCACTCTCTTGAGATGCTGACCCAAGGGCTTCTTAGACTATTTCCTGATTTGCTTTGAGTATGCCAATCAAATGTTTCGCTGCCACGAATGCTTCTGATCACTTGCCTCCACAGCGCGGTATCTTCCGACATGTACCTCGATCCCCATTTAGCTAGGAGAGCCGTATTTTTATTACTGATACCTCTCAAGCCCAGCCCCCCATTCAACAGGGAAGGTGTGACCTTTTTCCAAGCCATCAAGTGGTTTATTTTGCTGCCTGGGTTCCCTTCCCAAAAGAAATTCCGCGCTTTTTGAGAGTAGAATCTAAATTTTCTGGAATGGCAAAGATAGTAGTAGGTTGGAAGGTTGGCCAAAACTGAGTTGCATAAGGTTTGTCTTCCACCTCTTGATAAATTAAACCTTTTCCATCTATCCAATTTTTTGTGTACTTATCAATCATGGGTTGCCAAAAAAAATTCTCCCTTGGATAACCTTCCAATGGATGGCCTAAGTACAGAAATGGGGCTTTTCCATTTTGCAACAAAATTTTCCAGCCATATAAAGTAGCTCATTGTCCCCCATATTGACGCCTAAGCTCTGACTTGTCCCAATTTACTTTTTGACCCGAGCACCATTCAAACAGATTGATAGCCTCCTTTAGCTTAAGCAGCATCGGTTCATCATCTTTACAAAAAAGGATAGTATCATCGGCGTACTGTAGAATGGGGATGTGTACTCTATCTTTACCAACCATGAAACCCTCAAAATGGCCATTATCATGCAGCTTGTTAATGATGGCTCTTAGAACTTCGTTGACAAGCAGAAAAGGGAAGGAGAAAGTGGATCTCCTTGTCGAATGCCTTTGGAAGCCACTATCCTTCCTCTTGGCTTTCCGTTGATGAAAAGGAAAATCTAGGATTTTCAAAGCTATCCAACATCCATGAAAATGGATTGTAATTCTGGCCAAACTAATCTTCTTTCTCTGTAACCGCACGGGCCATAAACATTGGTAATCCAATAACATTTCCGGCACACCGTAACACCTTTTATTGAGAGAGAAAACTGCCCTTTAATGGTCTCAATCACAGTGACTTTTCTCTTATTCCACAGTGTGAGAATACCCCATGAGGAGCCAACTGATTTCACAAATTATCATCCAATATCCTTGGTAGGGTCTTTTAGACCTATTGTATTCCAAGAACTGATCTTCATGAAAAAGGAATCTAAGGAACTTCAACAAAACGAATCACTCAAACTAGCACAATTCCGCAATCATTGATAATGAGCACCAGCTTTTTGGAACTTCCCCTAATTTGATAGGGGAGGACCAGGGATCTTTGCTTGGTTCACAACAATCCACTTTGAAAAGAGAAATCAGGTCCTCTGCTTCTATTTCAATATTTGGTTTGTCCTCATTAATAAGTTCAATCTCAAGACCTGATGAATTTTCTAATTCAAAATTTGGGTACTTCTAGTTCCCACTTTAGCACCCTGGCTGAAACAGATGGGCCAATGATCAGGAGTAATTTTGGGGCTGAGGGGTTGTCTAGAATTAAAAAATATTTCCATCCAAACCTTGAAACCACATGTTATCAAACCCAAAAGGGCACTGTCCCCAGTTAAGCCAACTCCAATCATTGACAGGCCAATGATTGGGAGAGCTTTACAAATATTTACCTTTCAAATGGTGTTTCCATGTTGTGGATTGTTTGTTTTTAGAAAGATACACTATTTTCAGATTATCATATGTTGTAATCTTTGGACTAATTTACAAAGTATATAATCGTACTTCTTAAGAAATTAGAAACGAAGGGCTGAATTTTGTTCTTCTACGAAGAAACGATGGAGAAGGAATTTGATTAAAACAAGGATTACAAATGGAAATTTCCTTCATTGTTTTGAGGAATTCCACTTTCAGGCTCCATTATTGATGTAAGTAAGAGTTATTTTCCTTTGTTTTTATTCTCATTCTTTGCTACATTTAATTCAACAGAATGGTTTCTAATTTGAGTCCCGCAGAAACATTAGGGAACATTAATGTTGACTGTTGATTCATTCTTCTTGAAGGCTAGGAATACGATTCTAAACAGTGCAGATTCAAAAGAAGGAATATGCACTGTTTTTTAAGGACTTTCGGCCAATCGACCTGTCTACTCCAGTTTACAAAATTATTGCCAAAGTTTTAGCTGAAAGATTGAAGAAAGTAACGCCCTCTGTTATTTATCCTTACCAAAGTGAAGGGAAACAAATGTTAGATCCTTTACTCATTGCCAATGAAGCTGAGGAGGAGTATAGAGTATAAACCTAAGAAAAAGAAAAGATGGACTTCTTTTTTCCTTCTCAAAAGGAAATGGAAGTTGTAATATGGAATAAGATCGTACATAGTCGACCATTATATACAAGAGGCTGGCTTACGATAAAAAACCTCCGCTTGGATTGTTTGAGTAAACAAACATCCAAACTGATTGGTGCTTATTTTGGAGGACTGGAAAGTATAGCCACAGACACGTTGGATCTTCTTAACGTCTCTGAAAGCTAGAGTTCAAGTTAAGGAAAAGTTATGTGGATTTATCCCATTGACAATTGCGATTACAGATGAATCGCGCGAAAATTTTTATTTGAATTTTGGTGATATCGATCGTATCAATTGATCTGCCAAGAAAGTTCTAAAGGTGCATTATTTGTAAAGTTTTTACGCAATTGTATGCTTGACTCAAGTTATGCAAGATGAAGAAGTGGTGTTCAATTCTCTAAATCCTAATTTTGGGATTTCTGTTACCATCTCAAATTCTTCCAAATTTATCAAGTCATTAGTCTGCAACCCAAAAGAAAAAAAAAAAAAGAGTTCATTATGCAAACCAATTCAAATTCTTGCCAGAAACCTTTCCAGGCTTACAACTCTGGTTTCTTTCCACATTGAAAGGAAATTCCAAATAAGGTTGATGATGTGAACATGGTTAAGGGAAAAGAAGAGACAGAATCATTACGAAGAGAGAAGATAGACAGATGTTTGTCTTTTGAGCCACCAAAAAGTAGGTGCTTTGGATTCCCTCCAATGGGGAATAAAGAGTTGTCCAAGAAACAACCCAGGATATGCCTATAGAAGATATTCAACAGTCTATTTCAGCCATTAATTATGTCGCTTCAGATGTTGCAAGGTCTCTTACAGCTGAAAGATTTAATACTATTAAATTGATTGATAAAGATTCCGATTCTTCCATTAATGCTTTGACAGCTAATGATTATAACTCCGATCTCTCCAAAAATTGTAATTGCCATTCTCGTTAGACTTTGGCTCCCTGCACTCTGATCTCCTGCTCCAAAGATTCTGAAAACACATCCTCTGCTCAAGCTTCTTTTCAGTTGGATTCCAAGAAACGTTCTTGCCTGCTGAAGCCGTTCCCTAAACATTTTATTAGAAAAAAGATGTCCTTCCTCAACTCTTGGTCAACACTAGTTAACTCAGATTTGCTCGAAGAATGCTGTGTTAAGATTCAAATCCCTGGTTTTTTCTCTGACAGTTTAGTTAAATTTCCACCCAAGTCTTGCTCCTTTCTTGACTCAGTTTTTAAGATCCCCGGCTCAAACATACATTTTGTGTAAGGTACCCTGAGGATACCAAAGTAATTCTCACTCCAGCAAGCAGGAATCTGATGAAGATTCAATTGCAAGTGGTAGTGAAGAATTAGTGAGCTCAAAATCAGCAGGAAACAAGGAGAGGAAGAGTTAATTAGATAATTATGGCAAAGACATTTCACCTTTTTTAGACAGGAAGTTCAGTTGATTGGCGAGGCAAAAGACTCATTGTTCTCCCCTATTGATGAGAAAGAAATTACTCAGAATCTGATTTCATTAGTCGAAGCTAGTGATATTACCTTTGGTTGAGAAATGGGAGCCATCAGTGAAACGTTTGTAAGGTTGCTTTGACTGGCTTATGGCTGCATCTACAGTGTTCTGTTTTGAGAAGTTTTTTCTTGGGCAGTCTCAGTCAAGGAGTTTTTCTTTGGTAGGGCTATGGATAAGGAGGTGGATATCTTCAATGCATTCTTTTGAATTTTTGGATTTTGGTTTCCTCATCATTTCATAATCTTCCTTGTTGTGGCTGGAGTTGTATGGTTGTATTAGTTTGGTTTGCTTGTTTTCTGGGGAGGCTTCTACTTTGGCAGATTGCTAGTCAGTGTTGACAGAAGTTCATTTTCAAGCCTCGTCTGCTTTCAAAGCTCCATGTCACTCAATTTTCAAGTTTGTTCTTTGCCAGAAGTCTTGTTGTGGATTGTTTGTTCATTGGGTATTTCTTTGGTCTGGTATCTTTTATTCTTTTATTTTGTTTTTGTTATTCTGTATTTCCGCTAATATTTTCATCTCTCTTTGATCTTTTCATTGTAGTTTGAGTGTTAGACTCATTTCATTATTTCAACAAAAAAGTTGTGTTTCCGTTTAGAATAAAAGTGTGTTTTCTTTTCAAAAAGAAGAAAAGGAAATGGAATTTTTAATTGATAAAATAAAAAAAGAATAATGCTCAAAGTACAAGGAACCAAACTAAACTATCAAAAATACCAAACAAAACCCGAAAAAAATAAAAGCATGTAAGAGCAGAAATAGAATCAATCCAGAATAAAAGTGAAGGAAGTGGCTTGAACCCAAGTTGAAACAAAGCGATCCAAGGAAGAGACATATTCTGTAAAAACCGCTGAACTCTCTCAAACAACACTTTAACAGAAGAACTTTAAATGCCGACTAAGTGTGAGAACATGCACACAAAGAAGAGATGCTGCAAGACTATTTAATCAACCTAAAGAAGTGGGTAGGAAGCAGGGAATGAAGAACCCAAAAGATGCAACGACCTTTGACTATCTTCTACGTCTAGATTTTAATGTAGCTATAAAATAGGTAAAGTTAAAGCCTGTTAAACAATTTAAAGCCTACTACACGATCATTTTAACTGTCATAAAAATGTCATTTAACTAGGATCCTTAAAATGCTAGTTCACAGAAAATAATCCTTTACAAATGACTAATACGTTGTTGAAAATCTTGTGATAGATGGTTTTACTAGTTTATTCATTTTTTTGTTCAAGTTTGGTGACTTGTTCTTCCGTTGCTTTCAGGTTAGAGAGTTTTATTCAAACATCCGGTGGTATGATGTTGAAAATACCCATCCTCTTCCCACCGTTGAAAAGGAATTAAGAAAATCAATCAGGCTTTTCAAGAAGGTAATCGTGCGCCGTAAGTCTGTTGAAGGGAACTTGGTAAAATATCTCCTTGATTTTGGAAAGAGAAGAGCTATTCCTGACATTGTTAAAAAACATGGGGTTAAGCTTGAGGATTCCAGTAACGAGAGAAAGAGATATTGGCTAAATGAGACTTTTGTTCCTTTGCATCTGGTGAAGAATTTTGAGGAGAAAAGAGTTGCTCGCAGAGCAAATGAGGTCAAACCCAAAATTGTGGATTTGGGTATAGTGAAGTCCTCCAGGAAGAAGGGATTTGCATATTTGTTTTCTAGAGCAGATAAACTTGATTTATATCAATGTGGCCGCTGTAACAAAGTTGTCCCTGTCAGGTATTTTATACTTATTATTGCTTGTTTACTTGGATGTGTTTCATACCGCGGTATTACAATTTAATCACTTCTCTAGTTTCCTCTTTCTGGAAACACAGGACTTTTCTGTAGTCTGTTATGGTTATGTCTAGAATATTTCTTTTAATAACTTCTTCATTGAATGAATAAAGTTGCAAAAGATCCAGCAAGAGGAAAACAGGCTCCAGACACTGCAGGCCAAAGAGCTACAAAACCAGTCCAATCAACACTATATGAAATAAATAATTTGAAAGAGAACTTGAGAAGACCAACAAAGTTTGTACAATTTCAAATGTTTTCCCACCATTTTTTAATATTCTGAATGATCTCTTACTTCTCCCCAAGCAATAAATCCATTGTTGAAGAGCCCCACTAAAATCATTCCCAATAACTTTTACCTCATATTAGCACCTAGCAATTGGGATAAAAGGCAAATTAGCATCTTTAGGGAGGCAGATGGAAATTAAACATCTCTCTTTATTTTTTTTGGTGTTAGAAAGGAAACAAGATTTTTCTTTGCTTTAATGAAAAGACACTAACACTCAAAATGCAATGATATAAAGAAAATACAATTAAACATCTGAAACAGCATTTGTTATATAGTCCCTTCTGAGTCTTTTTGGCTTTTAATGCAATTGAATGCTTCTTGGTCGTTTACTAATCTTGCTAAATTCTTTTGTTATTATAGCCTTCTAATGATTGATAACAATGAGTTTTGAAACGATTTATTTCAAAATTTTGTGGCCATTTGCCAACTGCTCAATAAAAAAACAATTATAGCCTTCTAACGATTGATAACAATGGGAAGACTTTTCTTTACTAGGTTTGTTGGGGAGGGATAATCTTCACCCCTTAGCCTTAGGTTGTCCTTTTGTCTACTTTTGAATACAAGTATTTGTTTCCTTAAAAAAAGGATAAGAACGTTTGTGCTATATAGTCTTGTGAGTCCTCAATTAATTAGGAAAATTTTTAAGGTATTCTAAATGAAAAGAGACAATCGATCTAGTTGTCAGAAAGCAATATTGAGTGTATCTTTCACTATTTGACGAGCAAAGTGGAATGGACTATGTATTTTACTTTACCCTTCGGCTTGAAATGGGCTGATTGTCTGTAGTAATACATTATTATTGGTTTCTTGTCATGAGCATCTCTTTTGTTTCATCTTATTCTATTCTTTATAAGATTATGAGCTCCATTCATTATCACATTGTGATCTTGTTCAACTGCCAGACTGATTTCAAGGTTTGTGCAAATAGTAGGCTTTTGGGAATGAATGTAGATGATGATGAATTGATTACTTATATGCTGTAAATACGGACTATACCTTTAATGTCATTCTTACTATTACTCAAAGACGTATGTTCTGACTCTTTGTTGACTTGGTTTTCGTATATCTATATTCTTTCACTTTATTGATTCTCTTTTCTTTGAACTGTATTGTAGGGAAGCTGTTAGTTGCAGATATTGTCAAGGTACATGGGGTGTTTTCTTTTCTTAACCATTTTGTTTTTCTGCATTGGGAACCACAAGTCAGTGAGATGTTAATATCAGATTATATTACCTGAAGTTTTACCTTCTATTCTTCTTACATTTTGCATTTCAAGTGAGGATTCGGTTGTCTCTCTAAGTAATCAATATAGTACTTCGGAATCTCAGATCTCCTGCGTAACTGAGGTTACCTGCTATTCCTAATTTGATAGGGAGATAATTATGGTTTTGTGTTCTACGTTTAACATCCCACATAGAAGTTCTAAGCTTCCACAAAGAAGTTTGGGGGAGGGAATGGACAGATCATTCTTACTTGAATAATTGATGGGAAGGAACCAAGAACATTGTGGTTTGAGCTATTGGGATATGAATTATGATGTACACACATACAAGTTATTTGTATATGCTGCATTGAGAAAGGTTGTTCATAAAATAATGGCTGGGAAATAATGTTTGTTGTGGGTTGGTTGGTTATTTTTGTTCTTTCTTTTGCCTGACAAGTTCTAGTTCATCTCCCCCAGAAAAAAAATCCAGATAATTAGAAGAAAATGTACTTTTTCTTTGATGACTAGGGAGTCCATTGAAGTAAAGCATGATTATTGCTATGCTTGCTCATCTACAAGTTGAATGCCTAATTACTAACCAAAACCAAGAAAACAGATCAAATTTGTTTGGAAAGTTGATCTTTTTGAATCTCTATTTTAAGTTTAATTCCTAATTATTCTTATTATGCTTTCAGGAATTTTTCACAAAAAGCATGTCAAGAAGTATGTGGAATCCATTGCAGCAAAATGTACATATACCTGCCACAGTTGTTGGGATGGTATATCTGTGAAGTCTAATGGAAAAAGAGGAAAAAGTGGTGTAAAAGGAGGGAAGTTGCACATGGTGAAAGGCAAGAGACCTAGTGATCAACGTGCACTGCGATTGAAAAACAGAAAAAAAGCGCTGAGGGCTGGAAAACAAGCACAGACACAAAACAATTCCAAAGTTCCGACAGGTATCCCTCTACGTCGTTCAGCAAGACAAGCTAAATACTCATCGCTTCAAAAGAAAAAGCAAGATAAAAAGGTTGGAGGAAGTGTCAGAAGGAAAAAGATGAAGTCCAGGAAGGGAACACCAAAGAAACGTAAAAGAGAGACTTCTTTGCAGAAGAAAAGGACTTTGGCGTGCCATAGCTTCTGGCTTAATGGTCTCTTCCTTTCTAGGAAGCCTGGTGACGAACGAGTGACACACTTCAGGGAGAAAAAGCTTCTTATAACCCCAAGGATTTCTGTGAACCATGATAAACCAAAATGCAATCTTTGTTCTGAAACAGAACATGCATCTGGTTTGAATTATATTGCTTGTCAAAATTGTGGAGGTAATTGCTTTTCTCTGAGCTTCTCTTATATTGGAACTTCTCTTTGCTAATATTTTAACACAATTTTCTTGCTTTTTACGGAAGTAGTGTGGAAGCATTGAATTAATATGTTCTTCCTCTTTGTGTATCATGCAGCGTGGTTTCATGGAGATGCTTTTGGTCTTGATCAGACTAAAATAGATTTATTGATTGGATTTAGGTGTCATATATGTCGGAAAAGGATGCCTCCCGTCTGCCCCCATCAAATGAATCAGAAGCCTCATATTTTGGATGAGGTACAATATAATACTTTGGTTTATTGTTCTGCGGAACCTGTGCCCTGCCATTTATAGCTGTGATACATCAAATATTGTAGGAGAGATTACTATGTTTCTTATGGGGAAAATAGAAAGATATACAAATAAAGAAAAATGACCCAAGAAAGAAAAGTTTCTGTATTCAGAGAGATGATTTTACTGACTTAGGAACTTGAGATTTCAAAATTAGTTGATTCCAGTGTTACAATGGCCTGAAGCTTTATAAATCCAGATAGTTTTTGATGTATACCAAATGAGAGAATTTTATTAATGTTTAAAAGTTGTGAATACAAGAACTCTTTTTAATTATATATAGAACTATTAGATTAAAGATTTGACCATAATACACTATGTCTACTACATCAGTTTTTGTCCTGTCCTGATTACTTCCTCCTCCCAAATAGCTGTAAATCTGTTTATCAAACGTTTCTTCTCCCATTTTTGGTCATTGCTGTGCTTGTTTTATCCTGTTTCCTTTGACATATTTGAATTCTTTTACAATAAAATGAGGAAACTATCCTACCCATTTGAATAACCTCGTTTAACTGAAACTTCATACAAATGCCTCTACTTGTGGATTTCCTGCGTTCAAATTATCTATAAAATAGTTCAAGTTTTTCCACCACATTTTTCCAATGGAACTATATCATTATTTTCTTTTCTTTTTACTTCTGCTTAGAACTTTTCCCTTCCTAGATATGTAAACCAGAATAGATGTTTTTCTTTGGACTCTGTAGACTTTATCTTTTCCAGTATTATGCATGCCCTCACGTGGCCATTTCTTTACTTTTCGGTGTATTATGTATTCAGCCCTTTTCTATTTCGTTTTTCAGTGCACTTTGATAACCATTTATTGTACCACAGCCTCAGATATGTGATCTCATTTTGACCATTGATTGAAATTCACAGTGAAAGCAAGATGGCATTTTTTACGTCAGTTGTTTCTATGGTTAGTTTGTTCCTTTTGGATATGCTTAACTCGAAGGAATGTCAAATCGAAAGACATGTATGATATATTGAATTTTTTGGAGATTTGAATGAATAGATGCAAAATGATAATTTTAATGGGTGTACAACAAGGATTAGAGTGTGTTTCATTGTATCACTTCAAGCCTTCACGGCTAAGAATCTAAATAAATATTTTTGCCTTTTCATTTTACAGGATTGGCGTTTCCTTTGCTAGACTCGTATCTTTTGTCTCAGTAGGATTACTACTGAGACTTTATTTTGTACTTTTATCTTTTGTTATCCTCTTTGTATTCTTTAATTTTTCTTAATTAAAGCTACCTCTTTATAAAATTCAGCAGGATTTCTTCACTTTTCTGTTAATAACTAGATTTGTAGTGAAGTTTTGTTTTTTATCAAATATAATATATGTATCTGACTTCTTGGATCCTTAGTATGGATAACCTGGTAAAGTGAAGACCTAATTTCATGTTCTTTTGAATATAGTGAGATACTTCTTGTAGCCCTGCATGATTAGTGATAGAGAGTGCGCATTTAAGTTGCAATGAGATAAGTTATCTTCCTGGATAACAAAGAGAAGAATTAAACTATTCTGTAAGAAATGAGATGAGAAGAAAGTGCAAAGCTCTACACAGTAGCCAGCAGGAAGATGCTATTCAGAAAGATGAGGCAGATGGTCATTCCTGAGCTAAATAGTTGTAATCTTAGGGGAGATGTATCAAAGCTGTGGGTTAAGTGGTATCTCTCCCGTAGGAGACCGATGTTATAAATATACATGTTTAATTAATTATGTATGGCGAGGCTAATAGCTTTACATGGTTGCTTCTGTTTCATATTTCTATTCCTAATTTACATGCCAGAAAGGTAAAAAGAGAAAATGGAGTAAGTTTTCTTATTGTGCTTTCTCTTCCTCTCTCTTCTCCTCTCCATGGAGGAGAATGCAATGATGGAACAAATTCTTTTTCTGAGGTTTTAAACTCTTACTCTTTCACCTTCATTTCATTACTTGTTTTTTATATCAGACTATCTATTTGAACATGGAAGCCCATACAGCGCCACCTGTTCTTTTATGTGTACGCTCTGAACAGAAATTTAAATTGCATTTTCTAGTAGACCGATTATCTTAATGTACATATTTTTTTTCCTTTCTTCAAATGATCTTCGCTATTCTTATATTTCATTCCTGAACTTCTAGATAAACAATAATGAGATTACCAACGTGAACCTTTTTAATGTATTCCTTCCATAAATTATCCTTTGGATGTACACAAAATGGTGTTGACTTCTTGTCTTGTTTTAAATGCAGGTTCAGAACTAGCGACACTAAATTGGACCAATCTACTTCATTAAAACGAAGACCTTCATGGCCAACTTCCAGATACCACAAGTTCTCAACGCTCGGCGTGGTATGGTTTGAACTCACAACATGAGAACAAGAACGTTTGCCAAATTGAACATGAAGTGGTGGCATTGGAGTGACCTATTCATTTTTTAGGTAGCGATGACAGTATTATTGCAGTTATAAACTAACCACATGAATATAGGCATTGTATTAGGCTGGCCAACTTATAAATAGCAATCCCGGTCAGCATTAACACTCTCTTAGGTAGTCGATTCGGCTTCTAACGCATGTATCGGAAGTTGGAAATTGGTTCCTCATTGAACACCGACTCTACTGATTTACAAATACTGATGCTGTCTTTTTGTTGAGTCAATCTCAGGATTCGGAGGGGTTCACGAATACTGAAGTTTGTAGGTAGAATAGATCTATAGAAAGATTGTAGTTACTGGCTGGGGAGCTGTTTGTAACAATGGACTTCATTGTGAATCCACTGAAATTGTGCAAACTTTCAGCCAATAAATTTCAATGTCAAATTCGTTTTTCTGCTTCTGATTGCAATAAGATGGTCACTGAATCATAGTCTTGTATAGTTGCTGTAACTCCATTTGTGTCACTGCCTATGTGCTTTTACCAATCTTCTCTATGGAAGTTTATGATGAACCCTTTAGAAGAAATCTCTCTGGGACCAAGATTATGTTATCAAATGAGTTGAAGATGTAGTTTTTCCTTATTGTATGATCAATAATATCTTTATTTTAAATGTGCCGGGGTAAAAGAAGGTTGCGTATTGAACCTGTCAATTTGAAGTCACAACTTACAAGAAATGTCAGTTTTTTTTGTAATTCAGTAGCAGAAAAGTCTAATCTTTAAATGTTGTTAGAACTACGATTATAATATTTTTGTTCTATATTGAAAGTGATGAACCAACAAAAACACCAAGTTATGTGAAGACTTGAGTATTGGAAGAGAAATCACAATTTTATTTTTCTTATTATTTCAGATAATTATAAGAGGTACAAGAGAAGGTAATAAATAGAATAATATAATGTGATGAAAAAAAAAGAAACTTAGGATAAATTTTCCTATGGACCAAGCCCATTAATCCTAACACTCCCTTTCGACTTGGGACAAGTATTAATGAGGCCCCAACTTGTTTACACAAAAGTCGAAGTTTGGTTTAAGAAGCTCATCGTTAAGAACATCAGCAATCTGTTGGCTCGAAGTAATGTACGGAATGCATATGTTCTTATTGTCAAGTCTTTCTTTGATGAAGTGTCAATCATTCTCAGTATGGCGATGCTAATGGTTGCTTTGTTTTCATAAAATAGCTTCATTGGTGCCACTTCTGATGAAGATTAGACAAGACTTTATGGAGCTAAATTTTCTCACATATCCCAAAACTTATATCCATGTATTCGGTTTCAGCACTGGTCCTGGCCACGACACTTTGCTTCTTACTTCTCCAGGTTAATAAATTGCCCTATACAAAGGTACAGTAACTGGAGGTAGATTTTCAGTCAACAACAGATCTTGCTCAGTCTAAATCAGTATAGACCTCAATCGTTCTTCAGTCTGTCTTTCTGAACATCAATCCTTTACCAGGTGTCATTTTCAAGTATCTCAGGATTCTGTTGACAACCTCCATGTGTCCTTCACAGCAAAGGAAACATCTAGATGAGTATGAGACAAGTAAATCAATTTACCCACAAGGCATTGATATTGTTCTTCATCAACTAGAACTTGAACACCTAAATTTCCTAGTTTATAGTTGAATTTAATAGGGGTGTCAACAGAATGACATCTCGACATACTTGTCTCAGTTAGCAAATCAATGGCGTATTTTCTCTGAGATACGAAGATGCCTTCTTTAGATTTGGCCACCTCAATTTCAAGGAATTATTTTAGATTTTTTAAATTCTTGATTTCAAATTCATCACCCTTTCTCTATTTCGATTGATTAATTTATGCTTGATCATCTCTAGATAAAACGATGTCATCAACATACACAATCAGAACTGCAATCTTTTCAATCTTTGAAAATCTTTGTAAATAAAGTATTATTGAATGCTCTTAACTGTACCCTTGAGACTTGAAAAAAGTAGTGAACCTGTCAAATCATGCTCTGGGTGACTATTTCAGACCATATAAGAATTTGTAAAGTTTACAATATCTGATGACCAAACTGGGCTTCAAATTCAGGTGGGGGGTTTCATGTAGACTTCCTCTACCAGGTCTCAATTCAGAAAATCATTCTTAACATCTAGCTGGTATAAGGGTAAATCTTTGTTTACAACAACAAATAGCAGTGTAGAATTTATACCGACTAGTTAAGAAGTAAGTGTTATAGCTAAGATTTTATAGAAATTCTCTGTGTTCGACCTGGCTTATCCAAGAAAACTCTCGATTTGCTTACACTTGGGCAAGCATAAGGAAAACTTTTACTAAACGTTAATCATTATGCATTGAGCAACGTATAGGTAGGACATACACCTTATATCGCATAACCCTAGCCTAGATGTCGTTGTTAGTCGCATAATTAAAATCCAACATGATATATTTATGAATGATTTTTGTATAATATATAACAAAAAAACAAGTAATCAATAATCGAGGGGCATTCTGACTCTTCGAGTAAAGTTTCTAAGTTGTATCCCATAAAATTTTTGCATTGGTCGCATAGAGTAGATGCTTAACGATCTATGTTTCAATGCTATTAATCAACATAGACTGAATGAAGGAGTCCTTCCCTTTCCAGAATTGTTCCAAGGCATCACCTAGTGGAGGACGTACAATCTCCCATGTCAAAAAGCCAAATTAGTGACGGTCCTTGAGGAACATCTTGATCAATTGAGATCACGAAAAACAACATTTAATTTCTCCCATGAAAATTCCCTCTAGATGGTGCTAGAGCCAGTTATATAATTCGAGGAAAAATTAGGGAGAAAAGTTACCAGGTTCTTTGAATACATCTGTAGATCAATTGATTTATACTGTGCCAAGAATTAACCTACTTCAAAACCAGATTGAGTATACCCTCAATCAATCCGAAACCATGAATATGCGGCTGCTTTAAGGAATGAAAAGACAGCTATACGTGAGTAAATGACAGTTCGTAAACTGAGGGCAACAACATCGTGTGGAGCTTTGAATTGTCGGAAGGGTATAACAGCTGAACTTAGGATGATAGCGAGGAGAAGACAGGCTAGTTCGTCGAGGCATTCGACGGCGGCGCGTGTGCAGACACGCCTAGCAGAGGCGGCGTGTAGGCGATTGGTTGTGGTGCGTGAGGGCCATTCCCGGCGTTGGACTATGTGGACTGCTCTGAGGGTGGCCTCAAAGTAATCGCCAACATTCTCTAAGGGTGTTTAGGGTTTCGTTGTTACCTCACTTTGGTACCATAATGAAAGCGATAAACTAACGAGAACATCAAATTACGTGAAAACGTAAGTATCGAGAGAAAAATTACAAGTTTACTTTTCTTATTATTTTTTATAATTACAAAAGGTATAAGAGGGAGAATAAATAGAATAATACAGTGAGATAAAAAAGAAAAAAATTTAGAGTAAATCTCCCTATGGACTAAGTCCACTAACTCTAACATTTTCAAACTATTATAATCTACAATTAATGATGTTATTATTTCAAGTTATTATAATGTATATTATTTGTTACATGGTTTACTATATTGTATTTATGTTTTTTTCCTCGTTATCGTGTATACCATTTCTTATAGAGACAAATAGTCTCCATTCCAAGCATAGATTATTATAGTATAGACTTTAATAACTATAGACTATAATAATTAACTCGGCTCCCAAGATTCTTAAAATGATATTTGTGAACTTTTCAAGAATTTGATGCATATTTCTCCCAAAGATTTTATTTGACTCTATCACATGCCAATTTTTGTTCACATTTTCGTAAAAATCCTTGATACTATTAATAAATACTATTAATATATATAGATGCCCATTAGTGTGCTTAGTGGCCATAGTCACATGTCAACCCATTAATCATCTAACGCTCATGCCACGTGTCAAGTGAACATAGACTCTTAATGGCCAAGTAATGCCTACTTGCTAAATTACTTATAAATAGTGGCATTTGGTGGACTTGCAAGTGACTACATTATTGGAGAGAAATTCAAAGAAATTGGAGAAAGTGGAGAAATTAAAATTTTGAGATTTTCCTAATCTTCTTAATTTCCTAATTAATTTCTTGTTTATTTATTATATTAGATTATTTTAATATTATATTTTTTCGATTTTTGTATTCCGATTGTGCCTCATTTTTACAAAGCGTTATCATCATGAGCTCCAATTATCTCCTCTGGTCGTCCTAATAGTATGTCGATTTTTCCTTGTTATAATTACTAAAATAAATATTATTTTCCATGTTTGATATATATATATATATATATATATATATATATATTAAAATTTTACTATTTGATACTAATAGTAATAATTATTTATTATGAATTCTTGATACACTGAAATGTCATTAAGAATATGATCATAAAAAAAAAAAATTATTCTATATTTTGGATATCCTCCTATGCTCCTGCAATTGCAATATTGAGAGAAATATTTTTACGAATACTATTGCCTTATCTTAATTTCTTCTTGTGGTTGAATGTGATGACGAGTTTTTGATTGAAAAATCATAAAGATCAGACGAGTAAAGAACCAACATTTCCCTGAAGTGGATGTTGTAAATTTTAATAGTGGTGGATGAAAATTAATCAATCTTGACCAATTGGAACAACCTCATTCCTTGAAGTGAATATTGTGAAGTCGATGATTGTAGTCAAGTTATAACCACAGTAAAATAAAAAGTAATTATTTTTTTTGGTTGGTCCTTATATAATCATCCATATCTAAAAAAACTACATGAAATGATGATCATAAAATGAAAGCTCTACAAGAAAAAGAGAAAAATGTGGAAGCAGATTTTGCATATTAAATTGAATAATATATTTGGGCATCTAGTACGACAAATTTGGATGTGGTAAAGTTTTGAATCTCCTGAAGAGATTAACATATTTTATTAAATAGCAAGTACTGCTTTATTTATGAATTAATTTAATAATTGATGTTTTTTTTATCTCTCATTTTTATACATAGTATAATTTTTTTTATTGTAATTATTTTGTTTAGTGAAGAAGCATGGATAATTTTCTTATGCCTTAAAAATGAACAATGAAGTTATATGTCTGGCAGACAGTGCAATTACGTACACAATATTGACAAGTAAAAAATACTTGAGAAATTGCAAAAAATAGGCCATTTTTAGAGAAATAAATGATTTTTAGGATTAAATTTGAAAAGATTGAGTTTTAGGACACAAAATGAGAGTAAAATGTCAATTTTACCCTTAATAAATGTTCCCTTCCCTTCCCTTCTATTTTAACCTAAAACAAAACAAAACTAAAAAGAAAAAAAAACCATTCGTTCTTCTCCTCGCGCAAATTGAAAAAAAATTGAACTTTCGCGCTTTGATTTCTTCTCCTCTACTCCAGTGCCGTATTCATCCTCTCCTTCAGTGAATGTCGGTGAGGCCATAGTGAACATCGCCTCACCAATTCCATTGCTTTTCTTCAATTTTTATTAGGATGTCGGAGCATGCTTTCTTGTGATAGTTGAACTGTGTAAGCCTCTCCTCCTGGTTTTTTCTTTGAAAATCAGTGTAAACCTCTCTTTTGGTGAACGTAGGTGAAGCAACGATAAACATTGGAGCACGCATGTTCATTTCCTTTCTTCAGTTTGCTTTTCTTTGCAACTCCATTGTCATTGTTCAATTTCTTCGCCAAATCTCGATAGGTGATCACTCTCAATTTCCTCTTGTATGTACTTTTATTTTTACCATTGTAAATATAAATTTATATAAATTTGTGATAGTTGTTGGGCGTTTCTTAGCCTGTTTGAAAACTCTCTACTGTTGGGTTAGAGCGACCTTTTGTAAATTGAAACTAGGTGGCATTAAGTAGGATCAATTTTTTTAGCAAAGGTGGAAGATGTGAAGTTATAGCTTGGACTATATGTGATTCAACATTTGCCTCATCACGTGTCAGTAATTTTGTACTGCTTAGAAATTTCAATACCAGTTTATCATATAAGCTTTTGCATCGTTTTAGAGCTTTTCAAGGAGATGTTAGGCAACCCTGTTAGTAGAGAAAATTTGTTACAAGTTCTTACTATTTGCTTGAGTGAGAAAAATTCTTTTTGGTTCCCTATTATTACTAGGTTTGAAGAGGATATATGATCATTCATATAGATTTCCAAAAGAAAATAGCTTTAAAATCAGCACTTTCTGACATGGTTTATAAAGGCAACCTCAAAGCATCTATTTCCTTCAAAGTATTACATACATTAAAGAAAAATGCAACGTTTATATATGCCTGAGAATCGTTCAAGGCGTTATAATATATGTTTAGGAGTGCAAGCAATTTATTTTAGCTTAGTTATTGTGAAATTTTTTATCCTTGTTGACAAGTTTAAGAAAGATAACAGAAAACATAAAAGTTAGTTTTCTTTGTTTGTTGAAATCAATTATATACCTTGTTTACTGATTTGGATTGGGTGTAGATTATTTTTGTTGTTGTCTACTTATTCTTATCTTAGAATATGGATAGTTTAGTTGTTTTGGTTTTGGTTAACGTGGAATTGTTGTAGACTAATGTGGAATAGTTGAGGTGTTTTAGGAGGCTTTACACATGTTTTATGCATGTTTAGTATGTCTCTTAGGCCCTTATGTTTTATCTCGCACACCTCTCGCACATTCAAAACTTTCACTATGTATTTTGAAATCAAATTGCTACCTCTCCTAGGTCATTTGGAGTGTTCTTATGCATGTTTAGTAAGTCTCTTATGCACTTATAATTTATCTTGCACACATCTCGCACATTCCAAAATTTCACTATGCATTTTGAAAATCAAATTATTTTCCCTCTTAAGTCCTTTGGAGTGCTTTTATGCATGTTTAGTAAGTCTATTTGGCAGTTACATTTTATCTCACACACCTCTCGTACATTCCAAAATTTCACTATGCGTTTCGAAATCAAATTTCTATCCCTCTTAAGACCTTTGGAGTGTTTTTATGAATGTACAATAAGGCTCTTATGCACTTATGTTTTATCTCGCACACATCTCGCACATTCTAAACTTTCACTATGCATTTGAAATCAAATTGCTACCCCTCCTAAGTCATTTGGAGTGTTTTTATGCATGTTTAGTAAGTCTCTTTGACCCTTATGTTTTATCTCGCATACATCTCGTTGATAACTTGTAGAAATACAAGTTATTATAGCCTTTTAGATAGAATAATGAGACCAAAACACATAAGAAATGTGTCAAAACGCGTAAGTGATGTTGTAAATTCATAAATATTTGGAAATACATTTTACATAAGCATTTATGTCTGTTTCACCATGTTTTTTGTGTCTTAATGCTAGAGTATGAATAATATAAGAAGCTAGGGAATTGCAGAGGAACTTGTGCAAACACTAGGCGAGAGAGTTTCGCTAGAAGACCGAAGTGGTAGTTGGAGTTGATGAGATTTGAAACAGAGGCAACTTTCGGTGCTGACATGTTCAAAATATTAGATTTTTTGTTAAATTTGCCTATATAAAGGACTCCATCAGCATAAAAGATGAGGTATGAATGGACCATTAATGGGGCTCGAATAGGTAAAAAACTAGAGGGTGGTGGAAAGGACTATCCTTTCCATCATTTGTAAAGCATTTCTTCATTTTCTCTGGTCAGTCAAAGAGTGAAAACTTGAGGTTTGAGTGAAGCAGATCCCGTCCTCATTTCCTCTAACTTGTAATGTCATTTCTATTCTTTCCATTCTTTGTATTTCTTTGTAATGTATTTGTTCATATTGTACAGTGTCTAAGGTCTATATTCTTTAATACATTGCATATTTATACTAGTTTCAATCCTCTATCTATTTACTGTTCATTTGTGCTTGTGTGATTGTAGTTTAAGATTTATGATAAGTTTTTAATAAGAAGGTTAGCTTATATTTCTTATCGCGTTAGCTGAGCTATTTTCATCACCTGACTAGTGTATATTGCCAACTATCCGAGAGGGCAAGTAGTAAGGATATGACTAACGTGTGCAAGGAGTAGTTTGGAGATAAACTTCACCTTGGCGAGATGACTTTCAGTATATGTATATTGAAAGGAGAACAAGTGTGGGTATATGATGCCGAGAGATTGTAAGTCATTCTTAAATGTGAAGCTTTATAAGTCTTGTAAGTGAAGTGTTCTAGATATAACTTGCTTAATGCAGCTTGGTCATTTGGATTTCGAGAGGTGAGCAAGTGAGGAGTTTAAAAACATTGAGAGGTGCTCGCCTTAATCATAAGATAGTTAACTAAGCTATATCGCATTAAGGTTCTTTGATTGCTTAATCGCTTGGTAATGCATAGACTTTCCTTCACCCCTTCTTTTATGCAAGTTAGTTGACAATTACATCGTAATTGTCCTTTACGGATTCTCTAGTGTAGATAAGTAGATATAGTCTAAACTTACATTCTTTTACACTGTATAGTTTATTGTTTTATATTGCCTAAACGACTAGTGAACCTTAGAACTAAGCTTTGATATCAATTCCCTGTGTTCGACTCTGGATCACATAGATAAACCTATTGTTTCACTTACACTTGGACAAACAATGAGAAAACTTGTACTCAACAAGGTTTTAGGAGTTACGTGATGAAGATATGCATAGAGAGTATCTAGTATGCAATGACCATGATCAATGACTCTTCATGTAGATTTAAATACCAGTATGTAAGCAACAATATTATTCCCCTAAGCTCCAAAGCTAACTCCACCAGCCACAAGTACTACACATTCCAAACTTTCACTATGCGTTTCAAAATCAAATTGCTTCCTCTCTTTAGTCCTTTGGAGTGTTTTTATGCATGTTTAGTAAGCCTCTTATGCACTTATATTTTATCTCGCACACATCTCACACGCATCTCGCACATTTCAAACTTTTACTATGGGTTTCAAAATCAAAATTTTACCCCTCTTAAGTCCTTTAGAGTTTTTTATGCATGTTTAGTAAGCCTCATTCTTATGCACTTATGTTTTATATCGCACACATCTCGTACGCATCTCGCACATTTCAAACTTTTACTATGTGTTTCAAAATCAAATTGGTACCCCTCCTAAGTCATTTGGAGTGTTTTTATGCTTGTTTAGTAAGTTTTTTAGGTCGTTATGTTTCATATCGTACATTCCAAACTTTCACTATGCAATTTGAAATCAAATTGCTACCCCTCCTAAGCCATTTGGAGTGTTTTTATGCATTTTTAGCAAGTCTCTTAGGTAGTTATGTTTTATCTTGTACATATTTCACACATTCTAAACTTTCACTATGCAATTCGAAATCAAAGTGCTACCCCTCCTCGGTCATTTAAAGTTTTTTTATGCATGTTTAGTAAGTCTTTTTGGCGCTTATGTTTTATCTCGCACACATCTCGCATGTATCTCGCACATTCCAAACTTTCACTATGCGTTTCAAAATCAAATACCCTTGGAGAAGCATGTTTTTGATCTATCAAGAAGCCTAGATTAGGCCCTCCCCTATCTTTCAATTTTTCTAAAAACCACTGTACTGAGGCATCTGTTTCTCTATTATCTACTCCAGAGGCAAGAGGATAAATTTTATTGTTACCATCTAAGCAAAGGCAACTAACAATTGACTCCAATATTTGTTCTTAAGAAATGTTCCATCCATGACTATGATCGATCTAATGCAATTTAAGGATCCTCAAACACATAGGCCAACAACCATAAAAAGATATGTGAAATATTGTATTTGGATTTGTAAGCTTGAGTGCTTCACCATATCTAAGCAATAGATTATATGACTCTTCAGGAGACCCTCACATTCGTTAATATGCATTTTCTCTGACATGCCATGCTTTTTCATAACTCATACTTATGCCATAATTTTTTTTCATGTCTTCTATGATACCACGTGGTTTGTATAGGAGACCAATTTCCTTGAATTTGGACTTTATTAATTATCCAACAACCCAAGATTTTGCTTGCCTATGGTCACAATTCAAAAACTCAAGAGAACATGGTTGAACTTTGACATACATTTTTAATCTTATAAATATTTAAATCCTTCAATCTCACTGCTCGCAATCTTCAACCGCAGTTGTTAATGTATCTAACAAAAAGAACCTCTTTTATAGATTTTTTTACTACAACTGATTTTTTTCAGTGCCAAGACACTTAATATCATTGAAAAATCTCCCTTACAAAGAAAAAAAATTATCCTACATCCAACTTCTCACTTGTAGAGCTTTCTTCGGACCAATCACTTCTTTTTGCCTTCTACTTTTGGCTAAAGGAGCTATAGTGAAGTTTAGCTTTTCCTTTGCAATCTTTTGTAGGAGCATTTCTTTGTTGTGGGATGTCAAACGATTCATTGTTCATTTCAAATGGTTCCCATGAATAAGTATCATCTTTTGAATCATATGACTCATATGATTCCCATATAGTCGATGTGGTCTCCATCATGTTATCTCACAAGCCAACCTCAACTTCACCAATATGAACTTCATTCTCATCTAATGTATCCATTGCAATTGAAGGATGATGATTTAAGTTATGAACTTGGTTGCTCTCAGATACTAAAGTGTAACACATGTTTAACACTTTCTTGCTTTGATTGTGATGTAATTCAAAGTTGAAGCCAATTTCTATATGAATTCTCTGCAAAAAAAGAAAAATGGCTAAGAGATGGGGTATTTATTGAGAGGTTTGAAAGTTTGTTACAAGGTAGTTATAAGGGAGTTGCTAAAACAGTTAGGATGGTTAGGGAGTTAACTAATCAGAATAGCTGATTAATTTTTACTATTTTAACTATCTTTATTCTACTTATTACATCATTCCACCCCTTAACAATGGACTCGTGCTTGAGTGCATTAGCTGGCTAGTGTGGAGCCGTCTGGTGTGTGGTATGGTTTTAGGTCAGCAACGTTGAATATTGGGTGTATGCATAAGTCCGACAGTAGTTCTACTTTGAAAGCATTATCTCCATACTTCTCTAAGATGTGAAATGAGCCAAGTTGTTTGTCTTTTAGCTTGCTGTAGATGTCGGTTGAAAATCTATTTTTTTGAAGATGAATCATCACTAAGTCGCCTTCAGAAAAGTTGGCTTGTCTTCTTTTCTTGTCTGCTGTTCTTTTATAGGAATCTGTAATTTGTACAAGGTGGTCGTGAACTTCTTTATGGAGTTTTTTATTGAGGTCCATGGTTGTGGGAAGTGAGGCAAGGTCAAAAGTTAATCGTGGTTGTTTGGTGTATACAATTTCAAACGGGCATTTACCAGTTGAGTAGTTCTTTATATTATTGAAGGCAAACTCGACTTATGTAAGAGTTAGATCCCACTGCTTAGATTTTGTTCCACTTCAATTTGTCCATCTCTTTGTGGGCGGGTCGTAGTACTGTATTTTAGAGTTCTGTCAAATTTCTTCCATATAGTTCTCTAAAAGTGGCATAGGAATTTGACATCATTATCAGAAACAATTGTTTTAGGTACTCCATGTAGACCGACAATCTCTCTAAAAAAGAGGTTGGCTATGTAGATTGCATTATTTGTCTTCTTGCAAGCTATGAAGTGAGCCACTGGCTGAATTTGTCTATTACCACCATTACTGAATCATAGTGCCTTTAAGTCTTAGGTAGCTCGATCACAAAGTCAACTGATAGATCCTTCCAAATAGAGGTTGGAATAGGTAGTGGTAAATATCAGCATTGGTGCTTGAGCCTTTAGGTCTTTGCCAAACAGGGCATCTCTTTACGAAGTTATTTGAATTTCTCCTTAGTTGAGGTCAATAGTATCTTTTGGAGATTATTCCAAATGTTTTAACTCGCCCAAAATGTCCAACTAATCCATTGGAGTGAGCTTATTTTAATAGGACTTCTCGTAGAGAAGTGTGAGGGATGCACAATTGTTCTCCTTTGAATAGGAAGCTGTTAACAACATGGTAGTCATCGGTCTTCAAGTAGTTAGCTCATTTGTACCAAATGTCTCCAAAGTCAGTGTCTTCTTCATATAGACCAGGAAGGTGTTTAGATGCCATAATTTCTGAAGAGAGGAGTGTAAGCAACGAGCTTTTTCTTCTCAGGGCATCAGTGTAACGCCCGACAATTTCGGTTTCTTTTTTTGTTTTGACCATTAATATTAATACTAAGTGTGTTTATTATTAGTATTAAACTAAAGTTTTTATGGATTAATTTTGAAGTTAGGGGGTGAAATAAATTAATGGCTTAGCAAATAAATGGCCTTGGAAAGGGTCAAAGGTGGTTAATGGAGGAGAGAGGAAAGAGGGTTTTAGGGTTTTCTTTTAATTATTTTTTTTATTTCTTTTAAAAAGAGGCATGGGGAAGTGTGAGACTCTTCACCTTCCCAAAGAAAAGAAAGAAAAAAAAAAATAGAAGAGGAAACCCTAGCCGCCGCCGCACGCCGCCGCACGCCGCCGCACGCCGCCGCACGCCGCCGCACGCCGCCGCCGCCAGCTGAAAGAATAACCCTCGGAGCCGGCCGTAGTAGAGCCGACCCACCGCGCGTCTGCAAGCCGAGTGGAAGCCGAGCCATCCTCCGCGCGTCTGCAGCCGAATCCGCAGCCGCCAGCCGAGCCGGAACCCGCCGCGCCGTTTCGACCTAAGGAAGACCGCCGACGCCGCGCCGCTCCGATCAGGAGGATAGCCGAGCCGCGTCGCGTCGCTTCGATCGAGCCGATCTGTGTAGCCGAGAAGCTCCGTCAGCCGCGTCGATCCGAGAAGCTCCGTCAGCCGCGTCGATCCGAGAAGCTCCGTCAGCCGCGTCGATCCGAGAAGCTCCGTCAGCCGCGTCGCTCCGATCGAGCCGAAGGGAGCCACTTCGATCCGCGCCCAGCCGTCTCCCGCAGCCGCCACTCGAAGCCGATCCGCCGCGCGTGCCTCCAGCCGACGAACGAACCCGGAGCCGCTCCACGCCCGCGCGCCCGAAGCCGAAACCGAAGAGCCGCGTCCGCGTGTGAAGCCGCGCCGCGCGCTTCTGTGTAGCCGAGCCGCGTCTCCCCTGTTGCAAGCCGAGCCGCGTCTCCCCCTGTTGCAAGCCGAGCCGCACGCGAAATCCCTGTACCGAGCCGAGCCGCGTCTGCCCAAGCCGAGCCGGTCCTGTCTTCTTCCAGCCGAGCCGCCAGGACTAAATTGGCTCCATCCACCTATATTTTGGTAAGCTAATTAATTATTGTGGTTTTTCCGGTAAGACTCCATGCTCGGACGTTAGTTAAATTAATTTGGATCTAAATTCAATTATTTTTCTCAAGGGACGTCTTGGACCAAGAAATTACTGCAGCGCGGGATTTCTTCAGTAGGGGCTCGAGCACTGCAACCTCCTTCTAGGGTAAGTTATTTCAACTTAGTCTCGAACCGTTAGTCGTTGGCGACCTATTTACAATCTTGACTCATTAAACAGTTAGGACTTCGTCGCTTGGAAAGCGTACTGCCTCGCGGTTAGGACTCGACAAGTGAATCTCCAGGTAAGAGATTCTACTACTAGTTTCATGTTTGAAGTATGAGACTGTGTATGCCCTATGTTGCATATTGAGAATTTGACAGTATGATGCCTGAAATAAATGTTAGTATGATGCAAATGACGATATAATTGAGCTATAGCCTGTTATGCGTGGCAAGATCTATTATGGTTACGACGAATGTCGGGACGGAGAGTGTAGAAATGATTTATGTGACATGTTATATGCTGATGCCATGTGTATGTTTACTGCAATTAGGGTACCTGTTAGCTTGATTTTGTTAGAGTCGTACCTGCATGGGTGTCCTTCGGGATCACCACCTATTGAGGACTGTGTGGTCCGACGGGACGCCAGTCTAGCATGATATAGACATGACTCGAGTGACTCGACGGGGTCCTCGCATCCCGACTGTCCTAGGTGTCCCCGGGCACCGAAGACCAGAGTTACGTTCCTACGGGAGCGCATGATTGCACGTGTTCGGGAACGTGCCAGAGATTGGGTACCAGTTATCAGGACTCTAACAGGAAGTTAACAGGCACCTAGTGGGACTAGTAGTGGGTCCCTTACTGAGTATTTTTATACTCATTCTCTCCATTTCATGTTTTCAGGTAGAGGACGGGGCAAGGGCAAGGGCAAGCTGGCGAGCGACCCGAAGTGAGACCGAGGAGGGCCATAGGGACTACCGCTTCCGCTTATTTCTTATTTCAGATTTTAGCATTTGAGTTTGAGTACTTTTTTATTTTTCACTATCTTTTATGTAGATAGGGCCCGAGTAGGATTTCAGAACGTTCACACATTTTTGCATGACTACCTTGTTTATGTTTTTATAAATGAATTTCTTGAACCGTATGCTTTTAATAAAATTTTTAGACTTAAACCACTTGTTCTATATTTAGTAATGACTTCGATTCAGCATAAGGAGTTGGGTCGTTACAGTTGGTATCAGAGCACAGTGTTTTAGGTTCTGTAGACTGACCTACGATGTAAGTCATTTTTGTTTGGTTTTACTTCACCCTATGGCTATACGGTCCTTCGGCACTCGCCAGGTATGTCTAAAGCCTTGCTAATGTTAAGATTACAATTTTGCCTGAATAGTCTAAGACCTAGATATAGGGTGTTAAGTTCTTGTGGTGAGAAGTTTGTTGGTGAATTTTAGGGAGAATGCCGCCACGTAGAGGTACACGCCGAGGAGGTGGTAGGGGAGGCAGAGGAGCCGGTCGTGGCCAGCCGGAGGCGCCACCTGTTGCACCGGCAGTCGACCCAAACGCACCGGTCACCCAGGCGGATCTCGCCGCAATGGAGCAGCGTTATCAGGACATGCTGCAAGCTGCTTTGGCGCCTTTCCTTGCCGCCCAGCAGAACCAGGCCGCCCCTGTTCAGGCTCAGGCCGTCGCTCCTCCAGCCCCTGAGGAAGCTCAACCAGTACCAGTTCAACTGTCGGCCGAGGCGAAACACTTACGGGATTTCAGGAAGTATAATCCCAAGACCTTTGACGGATCCATGGACAACCCCACAAAGGCCCAAATGTGGTTGACGTCCATAGAGACTATTTTCCGGTACATGAAGTGCCCAGAAGACCAGAAGGTGCAGTGTGCAGTCTTCTTCTTGGAGGACAGGGGCACCGCCTGGTGGGAGACCGCGGAGAGAATGCTAGGGGGCGATGTAAGCAAAATAACATGGGAACAGTTCAAGGAGAACTTCTATGCTAAGTTTTTCTCCGCCAATGTGAAGCACGCCAAGCTGCAAGAGTTCCTAAACTTGGAGCAAGGCGACATGACGGTGGAGCAGTACGACGCCGAGTTCGATATGCTGTCCCGCTTTGCTCCCGATATGGTAAGAGATGAGGCTGCCAGGACGGAGAAATTTGTTAGAGGACTCAGGCTAGACCTTCAGGGCATTGTCAGAGCCCTCCGCCCAGCCACGCATGCTGATGCACTACGTATAGCACTGGATTTGAGCCTGCCTGAGAGAGCCGATGCGTCTAAGGCTGCCGGCAGAGGGTCAGCCTTGGGACAGAAGAGAAAGGTTGAGACGCAGCCTGACGTAGCACCGCAGCGAACACTGAGGTCAGGAGGTGTCTTCCAGAGACACCGACGGGAGCTTGCAGCAGCCGGGAGGACTCTGAGAGAGCTACCCGCTTGTACTACCTGCGGGAGAGTCCACGGAGGTCGTTGCTTGGCTGGAAGTGGAGTCTGCTTTAGGTGCAGACAGCCGGGGCACACTGCTGATATGTGTCCTCGGAAACCCTTTGAGACGACACCGCCCCAGCCTTCTGCGGCCCAGCAGGGGAGAGTTTTCGCCACTACCCGGCAGGAGGCCGAGCGAGCTGGCACTGTGGTGACAGGTACGCTCCCAATTTTGGGGCACTATGCTTTTGTGCTATTTGACTCTGGGTCATCCCACTCGTTTATATCCTCCGTTTTCGTTCAGCATGTGGGTTTAGAGGTAGAGCCTTTGGGTAGTGTTTTGTCGGTTTCTACTCCATCTGGGGAGGTCCTGTTATCCAAAGAACAAATAAAGGCATGTCGGGTAGAGATAGCGAATCGTATGTTAGACGTGACCTTGCTAGTGTTAGACATGCAGGATTTTGATGTGATACTAGGCATGGATTGGCTATCAGCCAACCATGCAAATATAGACTGTTATGGCAAGGAAGTTGTCTTCAACCCTCCCTCCGAGGCTAGTTTCAAATTCAGGGGGGCAGGCATGGTATGTATACCCAAGGTCATCTCAGCCATGAAGGCTAGTAAACTACTCAGCCAGGGTACTTGGGGTATTTTGGCAAGCGTAGTGGATGTGAGAGAGCCAGAAGTTTCCCTATCTTCCGAACCCGTGGTAAGAGAGTACCCCGACGTTTTCCCAGACGAACTCCCAGGACTTCCGCCCCCCAGAGAGGTAGACTTCGCCATCGAGTTAGAGCCGGGCACTGCTCCTATCTCGAGGGCCCCTTACAGAATGGCTCCAGCTGAGCTAAAGGAGTTGAAGGTCCAGTTACAGGAGTTGTTGGACAAAGGCTTCATCCGGCCCAGTGTGTCGCCTTGGGGAGCCCCAGTATTGTTCGTGAAGAAAAAGGATGGGTCAATGCGCCTTTGTATTGACTACCGAGAGCTGAACAAGGTGACAGTCAAAAACCGCTACCCCTTGCCCAGGATTGATGACCTGTTCGATCAGTTGCAGGGAGCCACCGTCTTCTCCAAGATCGACCTGCGATCAGGCTATCACCAGTTGAGGACTAGGGACGGTGACATCCCCAAGACGGCCTTTCGATCGAGGTACGGACATTACGAATTCGTTGTGATGTCTTTCGGCTTGACTAACGCTCCTGCAGTATTCATGGATCTGATGAACAGGGTGTTTAAGGAGTTTCTAGACTCGTTCGTCATAGTCTTCATTGACGACATCCTCATTTACTCAAAAACTGAGGCTGAGCACGAGGAGCACTTACACCAAGTTTTGGAGACCCTTCGAGCCAACAAGTTGTATGCCAAGTTCTCCAAGTGTGAATTCTGGTTAAGGAAGGTGACGTTTCTTGGCCACGTGGTTTCCAGTGAGGGAGTTTCAGTAGATCCCGCAAAGATTGAAGCGGTGACCAACTGGACCCGACCGTCCACGGTTAGTGAAATTCGAAGTTTTCTGGGCTTGGCAGGTTACTACAGGAGGTTCGTGGAAGACTTCTCACGTATAGCCAGCCCGTTGACCCAGTTGACCAGGAAGGGAACCCCTTTTGTCTGGAGCCCAGCTTGCAAGAGGAGCTTTCAGGAGCTCAAACAGAAGCTAGTGACTGCACCGGTCCTGACAGTGCCCGATGGTTCGGGAAACTTTGTAATCTATAGTGACGCCTCCAAGAAGGGACTAGGTTGTGTCCTGATGCAGCAGGGTAAGGTAGTTGCTTATGCCTCCCGCCAGTTGAAGATCCATGAGCAGAACTACCCTACCCATGACTTGGAGTTGGCAGCTGTAGTCTTTGCACTGAAGATATGGAGGCACTATCTGTACGGTGAGAAGATTCAGATTTACACCGATCATAAGAGCCTGAAGTACTTCTTCACCCAGAAGGAGTTGAACATGAGGCAGAGGAGGTGGCTTGAGTTGGTGAAAGACTACGACTGCGAGATCCTATACCACCCAGGCAAAGCGAATGTAGTGGCTGATGCGCTAAGTAGGAAAGTTGCACATTCAGCAGCGCTAATCACCAAGCAGACCCCCTTACTCAGGGACTTTGAGAGGGCAGAGATTGCAGTCTCAGTAGGTGAGGTTACCGCACAGTTGGCTCAGTTGACAGTCCAGCCAACCTTGAGGCAAAAGATCATTGCTGCTCAGCTGAATGATCCTTATCTGGCAGAGAAGCGTCGCGTGGTAGAGACAGAGCAAGGTGAAGGCTTCTCCATATCCTCTGACGATGGCCTTATGTTTGAAGGACGCCTCTGTGTGCCGGAAGACAGCGCAGTTAAGACGGAGCTTTTGACTGAGGCTCACAGTTCCCCGTTTACCATGCACCCTGGGAGTACGAAGATGTACCAGGACTTAAGGAGTGTCTATTGGTGGAGGGGCATGAAGAGGGATGTGGCAGACCTTGTCAGTAGATGCTTGGTGTGCCAGCAGGTGAAGGCACCTAGGCAGCATCCAGCAGGGTTGTTGCAACCCTTGAGTGTGCCAGGGTGGAAGTGGGAGAGTGTGTCGATGGATTTTATTACGGGACTGCCCAAGACCCTAAGGGGCTACACGGTGATCTGGGTCGTGGTCGACAGACTCACGAAGTCGGCCCATTTCGTGCCAGGGAAATCCACTTACACTGCCAGTAAGTGGGGGCAGCTATATATGACAGAGATTGTGAGACTACATGGAGTACCCGTATCCATCATTTCAGACAGAGACGCCCGTTTCACATCGAAGTTCTGGAAAGGACTTCAAATTGCATTAGGTACAAGGTTGGACTTCAGCACGGCATTCCACCCTCAGACTGATGGTCAGACAGAGAGATTGAACCAGATTTTAGAAGACATGCTGCGAGCCTGCGTACTAGAGTTTTCAGGAAGTTGGGACTCCCATCTGCATCTGATGGAGTTTGCCTATAACAACAGCTACCAGGCTACTATCGGTATGGCACCGTTCGAGGCTCTGTATGGCAAGTGCTGTAGATCCCCTGTCTGCTGGGGCGAGGTTGGAGAGCAGAGGATGCTAGGCCCCGAATTAGTGCAGACGACCAACGCAGCCATACGGAAGATCCGAGCTCGTATGCTGACAGCCCAGAGCAGACAGAAGAGTTACGCTGATGTACGACGTAAGGACCTCGAGTTTGAAGTGGGAGATATGGTCTTTCTGAAGGTTGCACCCATGAAGGGTGTTCTGAGGTTCGCGAAGAAGGGGAAGCTGAGCCCACGCTTCGTAGGGCCGTTCGAGATATTGGAGCGGATTGGCCCCGTGGCTTACCGCTTGGCGCTACCCCCATCGTTTGCTGCAGTGCACGACGTATTCCATATCTCCATGCTGAGGAAATATGTCGCAGACCCAACACATGTGGTGGACTTCGAGCCACTGCAGGTTAGCGAGAACCTGAGCTACGAGGAGCAGCCTGTCGAGGTCCTGGCAAGGGAGGTCAAGAAGCTTCGCAGTCGAGAAATTCCACTGGTCAAAATCCTTTGGCAGAACCATGGAGTGGAAGAGGCCACGTGGGAGAAAGAAGAGGATATGAGAGCCCAGTACCCCGAGCTGTTCGAGGATTAGAACTTTCGAGGACGAAAGTTTTTTTTTTAGGAGGGAAGATTGTAACGCCCGACAATTTCGGTTTCTTTTTTTGTTTTGACCATTAATATTAATACTAAGTGTGTTTATTATTAGTATTAAACTAAAGTTTTTATGGATTAATTTTGAAGTTAGGGGGTGAAATAAATTAATGGCTTAGCAAATAAATGGCCTTGGAAAGGGTCAAAGGTGGTTAATGGAGGAGAGAGGAAAGAGGGTTTTAGGGTTTTCTTTTAATTATTTTTTTTATTTCTTTTAAAAAGAGGCATGGGGAAGTGTGAGACTCTTCACCTTCCCAAAGAAAAGAAAGAAAAAAAAAATAGAAGAGGAAACCCTAGCCGCCGCCGCACGCCGCCGCACGCCGCCGCACGCCGCCGCACGCCGCCGCACGCCGCCGCCGCCAGCTGAAAGAATAACCCTCGGAGCCGGCCGTAGTAGAGCCGACCCACCGCGCGTCTGCAAGCCGAGTGGAAGCCGAGCCATCCTCCGCGCGTCTGCAGCCGAATCCGCAGCCGCCAGCCGAGCCGGAACCCGCCGCGCCGTTTCGACCTAAGGAAGACCGCCGACGCCGCGCCGCTCCGATCAGGAGGATAGCCGAGCCGCGTCGCGTCGCTTCGATCGAGCCGATCTGTGTAGCCGAGAAGCTCCGTCAGCCGCGTCGATCCGAGAAGCTCCGTCAGCCGCGTCGATCCGAGAAGCTCCGTCAGCCGCGTCGATCCGAGAAGCTCCGTCAGCCGCGTCGCTCCGATCGAGCCGAAGGGAGCCACTTCGATCCGCGCCCAGCCGTCTCCCGCAGCCGCCACTCGAAGCCGATCCGCCGCGCGTGCCTCCAGCCGACGAACGAACCCGGAGCCGCTCCACGCCCGCGCGCCCGAAGCCGAAACTGAAGAGCCGCGTCCGCGTGTGAAGCCGCGCCGCGCGCTTCTGTGTAGCCGAGCCGCGTCTCCCCTGTTGCAAGCCGAGCCGCGTCTCCCCCTGTTGCAAGCCGAGCCGCACGCGAAATCCCTGTACCGAGCCGAGCCGCGTCTGCCCAAGCCGAGCCGGTCCTGTCTTCTTCCAGCCGAGCCGCCAGGACTAAATTGGCTCCATCCACCTATATTTTGGTAAGCTAATTAATTATTGTGGTTTTTCCGGTAAGACTCCATGCTCGGACGTTAGTTAAATTAATTTGGATCTAAATTCAATTATTTTTCTCAAGGGACGTCTTGGACCAAGAAATTACTGCAGCGCGGGATTTCTTCAGTAGGGGCTCGAGCACTGCAACCTCCTTCTAGGGTAAGTTATTTCAACTTAGTCTCGAACCGTTAGTCGTTGGCGACCTATTTACAATCTTGACTCATTAAACAGTTAGGACTTCGTCGCTTGGAAAGCGTACTGCCTCGCGGTTAGGACTCGACAAGTGAATCTCCAGGTAAGAGATTCTACTACTAGTTTCATGTTTGAAGTATGAGACTGTGTATGCCCTATGTTGCATATTGAGAATTTGACAGTATGATGCCTGAAATGAATGTTAGTATGATGCAAATGACGATATAATTGAGCTATAGCCTGTTATGCGTGGCAAGATCTATTATGGTTACGACGAATGTCGGGACGGAGAGTGTAGAAATGATTTATGTGACATGTTATATGCTGATGCCATGTGTATGTTTACTGCAATTAGGGTACCTGTTAGCTTGATTTTGTTAGAGTCGTACCTGCATGGGTGTCCTTCGGGATCACCACCTATTGAGGACTGTGTGGTCCGACGGGACGCCAGTCTAGCATGATATAGACATGACTCGAGTGACTCGACGGGGTCCTCGCATCCCGACTGTCCTAGGTGTCCCCGGGCACCGAAGACCAGAGTTACGTTCCTACGGGAGCGCATGATTGCACGTGTTCGGGAACGTGCCAGAGATTGGGTACCAGTTATCAGGACTCTAACAGGAAGTTAACAGGCACCTAGTGGGACTAGTAGTGGGTCCCTTACTGAGTATTTTTATACTCATTCTCTCCATTTCATGTTTTCAGGTAGAGGACGGGGCAAGGGCAAGGGCAAGCTGGCGAGCGACCCGAAGTGAGACCGAGGAGGGCCATAGGGACTACCGCTTCCGCTTATTTCTTATTTCAGATTTTAGCATTTGAGTTTGAGTACTTTTTTATTTTTCACTATCTTTTATGTAGATAGGGCCCGAGTAGGATTTCAGAACGTTCACACATTTTTGCATGACTACCTTGTTTATGTTTTTATAAATGAATTTCTTGAACCGTATGCTTTTAATAAAATTTTTAGACTTAAACCACTTGTTCTATATTTAGTAATGACTTCGATTCAGCATAAGGAGTTGGGTCGTTACAATCAGCTACTTTATTTTCTTTACCAACTCGATGTTTAATCACAAAGTCAAACTTTTGAGGGAAAGAAATCTAGCGTGCATGCATTCTGCTGATGTTTCTTTGAGATTGAAGATATTTTAGGGAGAAATGATCGATTATGAGTATAAACTCCTTGGAAAGTAGGTAGTGTTCCCATTGTTTCAATGCTCGAACAATGGCATATAATTCCTGCTCATAGGTACTCCAAGACTGTCTAGATAGGCTTAGATTTTCGCTGAAATATTCGATTGGGATTCCTTGTTGAGATAGGATAGCCCTAATTCCTGTGCCAGAAGCATCAACTGCTACTTCAAATGGTAAAGTAAATTCTGGTAGTTGCAACATAGGGCTGGAAGTCAACTTTCTTTTGATGTCATTGAAGCTTTCTTGTTGTATTAGGTCCAGGACTTGAAGTTTCCCCTTCTTAAATAATCAGTAAGCAGTGCAGCATGTGAGCTGAAATTTCTGATGAACTTCCTATAAAAGGAAGCTAAGCCAAGGAAGGCTTGTATCTCTTTAATGGAAATTGGAGTTTGCCAAGTACTGATTGCTTCAATCTTTTTAGGTTCCATTCTTATTCTTCCTTGCTCAATCATGAACTCGAGAAAGAGAATTTCCTTAGGGTTGATGTATAATTCTTTTTCTGTTGGGACTTGAAACCGTTTTTGTAGATGTAATATATGTTCATCACTGTTGGTGTTAGACACGTGTATATCATTAAAATAAACCACAATAAATCTATTGAGAAAGGGGTGAAGCACTTGGTTCATCAGCCTCTTAAAGGTGCTAGGAGAATTAGATAGCCCAAAGGGCATGACTAGCCATTCGAATAAGCTTTCGTTCGTCTTAAAAGTTATTTTTCAATCATCTGGGTTACTTTTAGTTCTTAAATACAAGTGATCCTCTAATGAACAATTTGTTTATGATCAAACCACTAAACAAAAACCCCTCTCGTGTCATAGAGAGGGTAGAGCCCTTTGTTCAAGTCCCGGAGACACCATTTAAGAGAACACTTATCTATTTATTTTAAAGTCGGGAAGGAGCATGAATTCCATCTTGTGTGATTATGTTTCCAGCTCCCCACTCAGTCTTGTCCCTAAAATGATAAGCATATTGAGTTGGCATTCTGACCATTTTCACCCGCACAAATCAAAGGACAATCCCTTGAGAACAGGAGTTCGTAATACACTTAGGATTAAGACTAAGTTACCTAGGTCATCCTAATGAAATAGAAACTCAACTAGTTAACGAAGTTACATCTAGTGGTTACTATTTCGTGGTTGGGTCTTATGCAAACTAATTGCATAGGATACCTTTACTAGCATGTCACCTACATGAACGTGTTGGATCATTATGTTTGTATCAAATAAAAAGTGAGTCGTATCCATAGTGTTACCAGCATAAGGTACCCAGTCTTATCCTTATACTATAGGCCCTTTAAGCTATATTTCACACACTGATTCTTATATGTCTCTACATACTGTTCAAGACTCATCAAACAACTTAGAGTGCTAGTTTATTGGATTTAGGTTATCAAAACAAAACTAATAATATAATCAATAACATTTATTGAAATTATAATAATAACAATTTATTAATAACGTGGATTATATTTACTATCTACGACTTTTAGGACATAAAACCCAACACATTATACGAAGACAACATGACATGTATAGCTTAAATAAAAGAAGTTTATATTAAAGGTAATAGAACAAAGCACATCTCATCGAAGCTTTTTTATACTCACGATCTTAAAGAAAATGACGACATTACAGTACAACAAATTTGTTCAAAGGATAACATAGGAGACTTACAAAATCATTACTTACTGCAAGTTTTGAAAAATTGGTGCACAACATTAAAATGTAACGATTCAGATATCTCAAATGATGTGTCTATAAGGGGGAGTAGATTTTATTTTTGTACGTATTTATGAAATATGTACTTTTTTCCTTCACTGAGATTTTTTCCCATTGGGTTTTTTCCTAGTTAGGTTTTAACGAGGCATATTTCATATAACTAACAAGCCTCTAAGGGGAGTATTATAAATACTATTAATATATAGATGCCCATTAGTGTGCTTCGTAGCCATAACCATATGTCAACTTATTAATCCTCCAACACTCATGTCATGTGTAAGTAAATATGGATTCTTAGTGACCAAGTAACGTCACATGCTACTTGTCAAATTGTCAATAAATAGTGGTATTTGGTGTATTTGTAAGGGGCAACATTATTGGAGAAAGTGAAGTGGAGAAATTAAAATTTTGAGATTTTTCTAATTTTTTTATTAATTAATTAATTTATATATTATAATAAATTATTTTAATATTATATTATCTCGATTTCAGTATTTTGCGACAGAAACTACTTTATTACATTCTTAGAAAGATGCATAGCATCAAATAATGCACCAAAATAGATGGAGGTTCGCTACTTAGATTTTTGCGATGGAGGTTCACTACTTAGATTTTTGTGGACCTTTCAACTTAGCATTTAGATAATTTCACATCATCACTAAGTCTTCAGACCCATTTGATATCATTCTTATTTAAAATATTTTATTTTATTTTTATCGAAAAGAAGTAACAGAGTGAAAAATGGAAGGAAAAAGAAAACATAATCATATTTTTTCAACTTTAAGTTTGAAATATTTGAACGAGGAAAATGTAAATATTAACCTTATACAACACAAATTCTATCCAAGCATTCGTTTTCTTTATTATTTTTCTCATACAGTGACCATTGATGTTGATATCCACCATTGTGGTGTTTGTTCTAATATTACCAGACAGCAATCACAATTCATTTAAAAGACTATGGGCTCAAGTGTTCCAAAGCAAAGACAAACCCAACACAGAAAGATGACCCGATCTAGAGAGAGTTTAAAGAGTACTGCACCAATCTTTGTACGTCTCACTTGTTTTTATAAAGTAAGAAGAGATTGTTATGTAGTAAACTACAAACAGAGTGTCCAGCAAAATGCACAAGGATGAATGTAGCCCTCAAATATTTTTCGAGTTTGGATAAAGTTTCAATATACAAAATAGGCCACAAGAAAAGGTTGTGTTGGAGTTGATTTCTTCTGATACAAAGAATGAGCCATGATGAGACCAAAACCAATGTGATGATATTATAGTTTCAACAAACATGAAGGCCTCGTGGATTTTTCAAGTAAGAACACAACATCGTGATCATTCTTGTTCGCTAATCTAATCGAAATGAAAAGAATTGTTTCGCCTATAATAAGAAAACAGATTCTATATTCCATTCTACTTACAACATCTCCAAGCCGAAACCGAAAACAATGGACGATCTTGCCAACAAATCATCACACAGCCATTCTCTTCCTTCATCCTATAACCACCACAACCATACCCCTGCAACAAGCTCCGAGCCTGCAGCATTCCATAATAACTCAAAGGCACTTGCCTAAACCCAGCGACATCGAACCGCTGACTCCAGTTCTCATGTTTTTCATGCCGTTCCTTCCTTTCAGCTCCCTCACAAGCTATGATGTTCTTAATCTCTTCCCCAAATAGCATCTTTTCCAACTTCAACCTCTCCAGGGATGTTCTTGACATGTTAGACTCCAAACAATCAAAGATAGCTGCATATGTGTGGAGAGCTTCCAATAATCTCTCCATAACTGTTGTACCGTTATGGTTAGAATCTTGTTCTGTTACGACCATCACCTTCGGCGTCAAACTCCACAATCCATTCAAAAAGCTGTCAATCTTCGTCGCATTAGCCTGAGATAGTGCTGAAGAGGAAACTGAATCGGGACTTGGACTGCATCCGTTAACCATATCCTTGTCGAGTAACTCGCTCAATGTGGTTTGGTTGAGATGCGGGTATCTCGAGTATTGAACTCCATTTACATTCTTGGCTGCTGATGGAGATGGCTTTTGCAAGGCTTCATTATCATATCCCAAAAGGTTGTGCAACTGAAGAACTGAATTGATAGCCAGAGCCTCCCCGGTTTTCACACGAAGCTTTTCCATATCAAGATCCTCTAGTCGACTGATAACGGAATTGAATTGAAACGGGATATCCAATTTCTCGGCTTCATTGGTCAACCTACGAGCCATTTGATCCAGAATCTCTTTCTGTGGATGAACTCCAGTGATTCTCAAATGTGGAGGTCCTTCAGGCCTCACACTCAAAACTTGCAAAAGAGCAAGCCATTGAGCAGTTTCATTAGCATTGAGATCAATAATATGAATCATCTTTTCCCCCTCCATGGCTTCAACAATAGCTTGATTAGTAAGCACAAAAACCACCTTGAGGAATGGAAACATTTCAAAGAACAGTTTCTTAACAAGAATCTCTTCTGACACCATTGGTATCTTAGTAGAGTTAAAGGCCTTGTAAAGACCAGGCCAAGTCTTGAGGATCCTATCCGCTAGAGCCTCGGCGAAGTACGCCGCAATTCGCTGCATTGTATCACCATCTGGAGAAGCAAGATGGGATATTTGATCAAGGGCAAGATTAGCTCTGTCAAGACTACCAACAGCCACATGATTTGCACAAGTAAGCAACAAATGGATTAAATACAAACCCCTCTCCTCAGATTTAAGCTCTCTAAGCCATGGATATGGGGAACCCAATTTAGGGGAAAGAGACATCATTGTGAAGAACTGAAGAGGAGAGGAAGTTATGGAGGATGTACCTTCATCTTGAAACATTGTTAGACACAACAGAATCAAAGTATTGGAACAGAGGAGCAAAAGACAAACTAGGATTTCCCAACAATCAACTTCACTGAATAAACCAGCAGTTCCTTATGAATATCGCACAAACAAGAATCAATTTAGACGAACAAAAGAGAGCAAAATCCTCAGTTATCCTCATCATTTCTCAGAGATCAAATTAAACGTGAGAATGGAAACTAAAGGGCAAAAGACAAAAAGGGTTTGTTGCTAGAGAATAAATACATTACACAAACACAAACAAGAGAGAGACAAAACACAAAATACAAAACTCAAAAAGGGAACACAGAAAATACTCAAGTGGGTTAGTCGCAACAGAAAATTTCAACAAAAACGTAACAAGAAACAAACTAATTAAGCAACAAGAATGAAATTAAAAGGGGAGGAGAGGGAGGAAGAAGAGGAAGAAGAGGAAGAAGACGAAGAAGACGAAGTGAAGGAAAGGAAAAAATGAATGGTAAATGGAAAAATGGGTTAGTGGGTATTGTAAAGAAGCGAAAAGGCAAGAGGAAAATGGAAGAAAAATCCAAAATGGAAAAAAGTGTCGGTACTTGAAAAGTGTTGGGTGGGTTTCCTCTGTTTCGATCATAAGTTTGTGAATTGAATTGAATTGAATTCTGTAAGTTGTGTTGTAGTTGTGGGTGAGATGACTACGTTCTCGACAAAGCGTGGTGGTATGATGGTTTTGTCCTCACTGATTTCTTGTCTTTTACTCTAAAGTGGGGAATATCGAATTTCTGAACAACATCGTCCTCTGTTTTCTTCTTTCTTTGCTCAGCCTTAAAAAGGGTGGAAAACAAAATAAATTAAAGATTTTTCCTCAAGATTTTTGTCTGCTTGGTTTTTTTTTTTTTTTTTTTTTTTTTTTTTTTATAGATGGTAAATAATTTGTCATTTTTATTATTATTTTTTAAAACTCTTTTTATTTGTCTTACGATTTATTAATTTATTAATCATTTATGGTGTGGATCTACGTAGTTCTTAAAAACTCTTTTATGTGACAAATAATATAAAAGAGGAATTTTGTATCCCGGAGGTGAAGAGAACCACAAGACACCATAAGAATAAGGAAACAATAAAGACAACAATTAAGAGAAAGCACAAACAACTCAAACAGAAAAAAGTCCAAAGAAGAGATGGTTTGGGTCACCTCAAGAGAAGTCCATGTAACAACAAATAAAATTCTCAAACCTAACAGTATGACTAATAATTTGGGAGAAAATGTTAGACTTTGTGATAAGCCCCAATATGCTTTAAGTTTACAAAGCTAGAGGTCCTTCTAGGATCCTTGTAAACAGACACAAATGAGTCTAACTTACGGAAGGGTTCCAACCAAGAGTTTAGTTAGAGGATGAATCACTCTTAGATCAAACTTAGAATCTATGATGGTCCCTCCTAGATCCTAAGACGACTCACTCCAGAATTAGATTGATCAAAACTAATCCAATGAATCGATTGAACATCAAACCTAAGACAAGATTTGATAGAAAAGACAACACCAAAGAGGTTGAATAAGCAAAAGCTTTTTAGTATTCATTCTATTCATTTCATAAGCATTACAAGCCTTTTTATAGGCCAAATGGTCATGGATAGACCAAGGAACTCAAAAGTCATTCAAATACACTTAATTGCAAATTGTAGAAAATAAGACCTAGGAACTTAAAACTTGATTACACATCAAACGAGCAACCATTTCTCAAAATTAAAAGATAGAATTGTTTTTAAATTGTCTTAAATATGTGTTATGTAATCCGCCCCTCATAATGGTAATGTTTGACAACCTTGACATCACAGAATTCCAAGAGATGCAAGTTGGATAGCCACCTCTTCACAAATTCTGCACACTTTTTTCGTTTCCCGTGCCATCTTCCAAATTACACAACTTTTCCCGTGCCATCTTGACTCCATGCTCTTCTTGACTTGCTGAACTAACATTATACAAGAATTTGAGTTCAAAATTCTTGGTTTCTCGTTGTGCATTTGCCAGTTTTTGAACATGCAGTGTGAAAACCTCTTGTATCTTCTTTGTCTTGCGATTTGTGATTGGTCCTTCAGGTACATACAATAAATTATTGAGTGAATCCACATCACTTTGGTTCCATAAATGTCTCCTAAATAGTTCATGCCTTACGAGAATTTCATTAAAAAAAATTGTGATCAAATCACAACAACTAAATTCTAACTTTTAAAACTACGAGGACTAGTTCTAATTTTCTCCACATATAGGTATTGAATTTAAAATTAAAAAAATAAATAAGAAAATTTTACCACTAAATAACCATTTGATTTTTTAAAGTTTTTAATTATTAAGCTTATAAACACTCTTATACCTCTTAGTTTCTTATCTTCTTTTTATTATTGCTTAAAAAACCAAATCAAGTTTGAAAAACTAATTATAAAAAAGAGTTTCAAAGGTAGTTTTTGCTTTTAGAATTTAGGTAAAAATTTCCCTTCTCTTTCTTCTTCCTTTTTGTGATTTATTCATTAATCTTCCAAATTTCTTCATCTCCTCTTCCAGTTTTTCTTTCTTATATTTTTAAATAACTTATTCTTCTTATTAAATCTCTTATTTCATCTTTACTATTTTCAGAAAGATTCTTTGAAACTACTTCATATTCCTCATATTTAAAAATATCAAGATCGTTTAAATATCATTTTGACACGATCTAAACGATTGTTTACCATTGTTAACACGATTTATTGTAAACAAATCATTTAAATTTGAGATCATTTTCCCATCGGTTAAAAAGAACTACAAGATCGTATTGATATGATTTAAACGATCGCTTACCATAGTCAACACGATCGTTTAGCATGGTCAACACGATCATTAGATTTAAAGTTTTAAAGGATCATTTACATTGGACTATGTTAAGATTATGTGGGCCCATAGTATTTGTTGCATATACTGAAGATGTTGCACGTGCAATTTGGGTAGCAGACTGTGGCTGGTAACAAATTACGTAAAAATGAGATTCAAACCTTGATTATTCAGGTTTTTTCGGAAGACTGGTTGTTCAAATTTACAATGCGTGTGTTGTGAAAAACAGAATATATAAGGATGGTCGAATCTCAACAAAAGGGGTTGTTGTAGAAATTATCCCATAATGTAGAAAGGACTGATGCTCAATGTTGCATGTAATGTAACTAAGAATGATTCGAAACATGAACTTGTATTGAAATTGATTGAAAAACATTTGCAATGTGTTCAATCCCAATTAAGATCGCGTATTACTAAGTTGAATGTACATAACCTTGATCGAATGATTGATGAGATAATAAATCAAGGAGGAGATCTTCATTGTTAACTTACTTAATCAACACGTAGTGATTAAGGGGAAGATTTTGATTGATTTAGAACAATCATAGATTTAAGAGTAATTAGTCTGTGTATGTTTTCTAATAACAATAATTCTGTATAAAGTGAGGACCATTTTGTAAACTCGGTACTGTGTGAATTATAAGTTCTACCTTATGATGTATTGTTTGTTAGTAATAAAATCTTCTCTCACGGGCCAAGTACCCCCCAGGCGTAGATGCAGAGCCATTGAACTGAGTTAACAAATCTCTGTGTTTATACTGTATCTACTATATGCACTTATTGTTGAACCTACTATAAGTGAGCATACGTGTCTCCTATCTATCGATTTAGTTGTTGACTGTTTCATTATTTTCAGACTGTACGATCGCTTACCATAATCAACATAATTGTTTTCCTTGATCAACACGACCGTTTTTCATGATAAACAAGATTGTTTAGATTTGAAGGCCTTTTCCCATTGTTTAAAAAGAACTACACGATCGTGTTGATACAATCTAAACGATCATTTACCTTAGTCAACATGATCGTTAAATTTAAAGCCTGTTTTTTTCATCGTTAAAAAAGAACTACATGATCGTGTATCATGATTGTAGTACACGATCATTCAGAAGAAAATTACTCGTGTGAGTTGTGGCCAATTAATTGCATGTTGATTAGGACATTTTTTGTATTTCTCATTGTCTATACGATATAATTAAATATTTTACCTGTTTAATTTGTTCTATCTTTGAAAAAAAATCCATTTCATTAAGTAATTTTACAAGGTTTCAAAATATAGAAAGATAAGCCAACTTACTAATATAAAAAAATATGACATCTATCCATGATAGACAATAATAGATATTGACGTATATGTTTATAATACACAATGCCATTTTATTATATTTGAAAATATTTTGACTAATAAAATCCATTTAAGACGATTAAATGTACTATCTAGTTAAAGTTACCTTTGAAAAGAAGCAACTTTGAATTTTGTCTGGATGTGAAGTGGAAAGGGAATCAAGGGGTGGGGTTTAAATATTCCAAAAAGAAGGATAAATCCAAAGAGATCATAACAAAGATTAAAAAAGAAAAGAATACCCCATTGTTGGGGTTTGTTTAGTAGTGGGGTAAGTGATGGTGGGGAAAATGCAAGAAAGTTCAACCAATGTGCTTCCAAAACCCAAATTTGTTTTGTTTTGATTTGTTTTGTTTTCAAAATGGCAAATGACCATACATTTTGGTATTATCTTCCCTTCTATTAAGACAAAAGGACATGGTAGTTAAGCTAACTTCCAAAATCAGATACTACCTTTATCCCTACTTGTTGACTCTTATAGGTCCCTTTTCAAATTCAAAAAAAAAAAAAAAAAAAAAAAAAAAAAAAAAAAAGAAACCCCACTTCTTTTTATTTTCTTTTGTTTCTTTTTGTTCTTGCAACTCTTGCTAACTATTTTAAGACTCTAAAATAATGGATGGATTAGGTTGAATACTTCTCCTCTCAACTTTCCACTATCTTCTGTTTGTCTCTAAACTTTTCATAAAATTAATTGAAACTTAACTAACATAGTCATGTTAGTGTGTTTGTTTATTTACTAAGATACCTTCCATCAAAAGTTATTTGAGATTCACATGTGGTAGGTCATATATCGGGTTTAATAACAATGATAAAAAATAACTTTGTTTGCAAAGTTAATAATGGCTAATCAATTAATATAAATTTTTTTAAAAAAAAAATTAGTATATCTCAACTGACATAATATCGTTCTATCAACTTTGAGTTAGAAGTCTAATTTCTCCAATTTACATATTGTAAAAAACATATTATTATTTTTCTACGAAAAAGTTTAGAAAAGAGTAATTAAGATTAATTCAATCATTTATATCAGCAGAAGATCATGATAGTACTAAAAAATGAATGGAGGAATGAGCTTATGAGTATAGAATTCTCTCTTTTGGCATTAAGATGAGAGGTTTTCATTTAATTAAACTACAAAATTATAATAGTTAGTTATGGAATAATATCAATAAGAAAATATATTAGTGAATATGATTACCAACTTAACTATAAGCCAATAGTTAAGACATTAATAATTATCTTTTAGAGATCAAAGGTTTAAACTTTCACTTACACATGTATGGTATCTAGCGATATAACATATGTTGAAAAAAATATAATGATTAAAAAAACATTTTATTAGACATACACATACACAAAAAATAGAATAAAAATCAAGTTTATAAATAAAATGCGACATTGAACTACTAAAATGTAGTTTGATTAGTTAAAAGTAAGTATAACTCGACTACCACGTTAGTTCTTAGTTCAAAATGCCTGCACCTCAAATGTTCTAACTTTTATTGTACTAAGAAGGAAGCAAAAGTAAGTTGAAATTGAAAGTGTAGAGTTACCCTGATGTTCTCACGAAGAGTTTAATTTGATTTGATTTGATTTCTAGTCAAATTATTGGAACTGATTGATTTGATTTTTTGAAGAAAAATTTGAACTGTAAAGTGAATTCATGATTGCAAAACAAAAACAAACCATGTTTGAACCAATTGATTTCTTCCTGTGGTTTTTTCTTTTTCAAATTTCCTAAAAACATATAAGAAAATATTTCATGTTGGAAAATCAAATCTAATCAAAACATGAAAATCGAGAAAATATAATATATAAAGGAATAATAAATAAAGAAAATAGGAAATTAGAAAAATCTTTGTAACTCTCTTCCATTTATTTGGAAATTTGTCCTATCCGTGCGTCTCTTTACAAATTCATCTAAGGCCTCCATTTATAATCGGTTATAGGAAAAATGGAAAGTAGGTGGTAAGATTACTTGGCTACTAATAGATAATATCTTCAAACATGTCAATGGTATTGGATGATTAAGTAGGTGACACATGGTCGATACTAAGCTTGATAGATAATGGGCATTTATTTATTTAATATTTATAAGATTCTCTCTTAGACGTCTGTTGAATAAGAAATTTTGGAACCAATCACAAATTGTCACATCATTTACTAAAACAATTATATTTGGGATTAACTAAAAATTGACATGTGTCCCAAATTAAATTTAAAGACAAATTGGACAATTCTAATGATGTCACGTGTCTTTATTATGACAATTGAGTCAAATTAATTATTTTGGTTCAATTAAATATTATTTAGTTAGCTAAAATTCAACTGAGCCCAAGAATAAGCTTAATTTAGCCTAAAATAAAATATGACTCAAATCCATGTGATTGAGCCCATGGGTATGGTCCATAGACCAGAACAGGCTCAAGTCCATAAAAGCCCACTAGGGAATTCTATAAATAGAGAAGTTCTCTTCATTTGTGGAGGTTGGAAATTTTTGACTCCAGAAGGTTTAGAGAATTCTCCCAAGAGATAGAAGCCTCCTCAACTCCTGAAGTTCACCACCCTCGAAGATTGAAGCTCCTTTGAAGATACAAGCTTTCTTTCAAGTCTCCAACTTCAAGAACATCTTTGAAGGTTGAAGCTCCTTTGAAGATACAAGCTTTCTTCTAAGTCTCCAACTTCAAGAACACTTTCGAAGATTGAAGCTTCTCTGAAGATACAAGCTTTCTTCCAAGTCTTCAACTTCAAGAACACCCTCGAAGATTGAAGCTCTTTTGAAGATACAAGATTTCTTCCAAGACTCCAACTTCAAGAACATCACGTGTTTCGCTTCCTCAAATCAAGCATAAGCATCCAGTCGAGAGAGAATCAGAGGATCAAATTCTAGAGATCGGACCACATCGTATCAAATCAACGTAAATACAACATCAACACAAATTCAACTCCACGAATCAAATTTCTTCGGAAATCTCATGTGAACAACGTCCATTACATTTATGAAATATGTCTCATTAAAATCTTACTAGGGAAAAACCCAATGGAAAAAAAATCCTAGTGAAGGAAAAAGAGTATATTTCACATATACTTACAACTATAAAATTTACTCCCCCTCATGGACATATCATTTGAGATTTGTGAATTGTCGTATTCCAATATTGTGCACCAATTTTTCAAAAGTTACGATTGGTAATGATTTTGTAAATAAGCTTGTTTGGTTATCCTTTGAACAAATTTGTTATACCAAGATGTCGTCATTTTTTTCAAGATCGTGAGTGTAGAAAAGTTTCAGTGAAATATGTTTTGTTCTATCGCCTTTAATGTAATCTCTTTTGATTTGAGCTATACATATTGTGTTGTCTTCATATAATGTTGTTGAAAAAAGTTTACTAGAAGACAAACCACATGTGTTGAGTCATCGATTTTAACTATATACATTCTCGACTAGTTTCATGAATTGCAAGAATTTTGATATGATTTGAGGAGGTGGTTATTATGGTCTGTTTTACGAATTGTCAGATATATCAGTTCTTCCACATTTTTTTTGAGTTAGGTAAGACTCAAACCTAATTCAGAAGGGGATTGACAAACAAGGTAACCACTAAGCTACTTACAAGTATTAAAAATTAAATAGTTTTCTTTATATATAATATATAAAGACGATAAAGTTGAGGGGAGCTGGGCCTATACTAAATCCACCGGTTCTCTTATCAATTATTCCTCGAAGATAACGAAGTATATACTTAATTCTATTCCAATGTCTTTTTGTGGGAGATGAATTGTATCTAGCTAATAAATTTACTGAAAATGCAATATCTGATATAGTATTATTAGTAAGATACATAAGTGCACGAATTGCACTAAGATATGATACTTCAAGACCAAAAAGTTCTTTATTATTATCTCGAGATCGAAATATAACTTTCTTCACATTCAATGAATGAACTTGCTGCACTTTATCCATATAAAATCTCTTCAATTTTTTCATGTATAAGTTGATTGATGAAAAAATATCTTATCTGCTAAATATATAATGATCTCTATAACTTTATTGAATATAAGTCTCAATAACTTGATTTATATGTTTTACGTATTTTTAATCCTTCTTGGACTTTTATATAAATATCATTATCAACATATATCTATATAAATATGCATGTTGTGACTACATCCATAAGATACATGTCCATATTTTCATATACAACCATGTCAATTAAAAATCTTAATATGATTGCATCCACCACCGGAGAATATGTCTCTCCTCATAATCAATACCAAGTCTTTGTGAAAAACTTTGTGCAACTGATCTTACTTTACATATTGTGATCTCATTATATTCATTTCTTTTTCTCATAAATACTCATTTATATCCCACATGTTTAACACCTTCTAATGTTTGGACTACTAGTAAAAAACTTATCATTTTGAAAGTTAATTTAATTCTACCTCAATTGTTTCTTTCCACAAACACCATTTTTTTCTCTGCCAACATTCTTCAACAAATTTTGGTTAAGGATCTTTATTTTCTAATATAAGAGCAATATTATATGCAAAAATGTTGTTAACAACTAAATTAGTTGGACTCCTTTTTCTTGTCATGACATAGTTTATCGGAATCTCATTATTATCCTTAGTTGTTTTATCTTCTTCGATATTTTTGTCAGAAGTCAAATTTTGGATTTCTTCTGGAACATCCATATCCTTAATTGAACTATTGATGCGATTTCATTTTCAAAGATTTTTATCTTTGAAACCTACTGGTCTACCACGCTTTCTGGCAATATGTTTTGTAAATATGATTCAAATATTTTGTTTGTGATATTTACAAAGTGGGTCCTAACCATAGTGTTACTAAGTACCCAACCTTATCTATATACCATAAACCTTTTAGAATATTGCTTATGATATTATTGAATCTTAGTTTATTGGATTAAGTTACACAAGTGCTAAAATTGAAATAAATAATATTTCATTAATAAAGAAGTTTTTACAAACGACACATTTAGGGCACATAAACCCCAACACCTCTTACTCGTAAAATCCCCCTCACTGAGTCTACAAATTCTCTAATGCCACAGGCCCAGAATTCAGAATCGAAAACTATCAGCCCTAACATTCCCTTGCGATCCAACTACATCATCTTCACTTGTGTTAAATGATTCAAAGAGTGAAAGTTGTCCCTAGAAACCAACATCGGGTCCTTTTAACATGCTTTGTCCTCACTCACATAAATCATAGGAAAATTCCCAGGAGGTCCCCCCAACATAAAATTGTTCTAAGCTAAGCACACCTAAATTTGAAGTTCCTATAATTGAGCTATCGAAAATGAAGGTGCACCTTATTGGTATAAGTAGTAACTTTCAATATTCTTAAGTCTTTCTTATTCTTACTTTCATGTCCTCAAGATCCATCTCATTCAGATAAGATATTGATCCTAAACTCATAGTTTTTCATGAAGCTTCAATTAACAACTTCAATCTCCTAATCTCTCATGTAGTATCCCGATCTCTCACCCAATCTCATTCACGACTTTAGATTGAATAACAACTTCAATCTCTCGATCTCTCACCCCATCTCCATCATTCACAACTCCAGATTGAAGCTTCAACTAACATCTTCAATTTTCTAATCTCTCATGTGGTCTTATGAATACTCACTCACTCACTCACTCTCCATTGTTCATGACTTTAGATTGAATAACAACTTCCATCTCTTGATCTCTCACTCATTCTCTTGGTCTCTCAATCTTTCAGTCTCTTAATCTCTTGAAAAGAAGGGGAAAAAAAGAACTAGAAATGAAAAGCCACCCAACTTAAAAAGGGTGGATTGACCCTCTATATAAAGAAGGAATAGTTGTAAATATATAAATTAGATTCAAAATAATAAAGCATATAGCAACATTTTAAAAAAATTGCAAATATAGCAAAATTTTCAAAGTCTATCACTGATAGGAGTTTATTGATAGGCTATATTGCAAATATTGGTCTGTCACTGATAAACAATAAATGTTTAATAGTGATAGAAGTCTATCACTAATAGACTTTGTCATATTTACAATTTTTTAAAAATGATGTTATATACTTAATTATTATTCCTAAAATTGCTACCTATTATAATTACTAAGAAAGGATAGAATACATACTTGACCAACCTAAATTTATTCTTAAAAAATTATTCTTTTGTAAGAAGTACAATTCGCAAGAACTTCATTTTGAACAATCCAATGAACAAGTTAAATAAACTCAATAGTACTTGAAAAAAAAACCATAAAAGATATTTGAGACGGTGAGTTAAGTTATAAAATTTGAAATTAATATATTAAAGATTAAAAATTCAAGTGTGAAATTATAAGATGATGTTTGTCGATGAATGATAAATATGCGAACTTCAACAATATTTACTATTAAAATTGAGTTGCTTATCACCAACCTATGAAGTTGGTAGGTCAAATATCCCTTCAACCCGAAACATCCCCTCAAATTTCAATTTTACTTGCAGTTAGAAAAACATAAATGAAATTTATAATATCCTCCCTATAGATGAGATTTTTTATTCAAGGTGTTAATCAACCATAGGGGTATACAAACCCATCACTATTTCTGACCATCATCTTTGAGCAATGCTAAAAAGTGAATGTCCAATTTGTAAGTGATTGTGCAAACAATAAATGACAGTACTTCTTGTCCTAATAATATACATAATTGTAGCACATCACGATAGTCTATCTATAATGGATGCTTTTCAACCACAAAAGTGGGTTGAGATATGTTTCCTCTTTTATTTGCTTATTATTTATTATTTTACTTTTTAAAAAATAAAACTTATGAAAATTATTTCACCATTACAATGAGTCCAACTTACTTTAAAAAAGCATTTAAATGATTAAGAATGTGTTTGAATTTTTTTTAAGTGCATATACATTCTCAAATGTTTAATTTAAAAACAAGTCATAAAAAAAAAGTGTTTGATAACTATTCAAAATAGTTTTTAAACACTTCTATGTCAAACTTTAAAAATACAAAAACGTTTTCCTCTTGTCATTAATGAAATATTTCCATTTTAGTTTTGAAATTTATACTTGTTTTCACACCAATTTTTTAAAAAATATTTCATTTTTCCTAACAAAGATGTAAAATTCTTAGTCAAATTGGAAAAGAAAAAATTTGAAACCATATTTTTATTTTTCAAAACTAAATTTCAAAAATCAAAAACCAAAAACTAAATCTCAAATGAATCCAATAACTTTTTTTTTTTTTTTTGCTTTTTTTAGTTTTCCAAACTTGGCTTCAATTTTGATAACATTCATAAAAAAAAAAAAAAGATAGATAACAAAATAAAAAGAATACTCAAAAGTAAAAGTAGTATTTATAAATTTAGTTTGCAACATCAAAATGGTGTTATCAAATGAGGTCTAAGTTTTAGGTGCATGCAACCATTGCAGCTATGTCTATATAATACATGCTAGTTAAATGCCAAACCCACCAAACTTGATACAATTTTAAACCTTGTAGAAACAAAGTCAAGCAATAATAAGTTCAAATAAAATGGCTTTACCTTCTCTAAGAATGAAACCTTGGAGATTTCTGAAGTGCTTAAACAAAAAAAGTTGTTTACGACATAATTAAATCTAAATCAAAACTTTCCCAATCAAGAAATAGCATTAAAACAAAAGGTTAGGCTTCCTCAACAGATTGTTTTTTCCATTGGCCATACTATTAAATTATATGGTCACTGTTATTCTTTTAATAAAACAAAATTCTATTATTGTGGTCCAACTTGAAAAGTACCTTCCTGCTATTCCACTCTGAGCTTGGCAAGGGCTGCGGCAATTTTGGCACCCACAAGAGCATTGTTTTTTACAAGTGCAATATCTTGAGGAAGTTAAAGAAACCCAAGAGATAAAGCAGCAGACCATGTCCGAAATAAATGAATCGTTTTGCTCTTCTCTGTCGTATTTGAGTAGAAAAACTAAATTGTCGACCTGATATGCCCAGAATTGCATGTAGCATATTTATTGTGATAAAAATGTTTGCAAAAAGAGTCAATTAAAGGATACTTGAAGCAAGTGAGGCTCCTCCAGTGAGTTCATTCACCCTTTTAAGTAAGAATGGAGTTTCAGCATTGCCCACAATATTCTTCTCCCTAAAATGTGTATATACAAGTGGATGAGTTTCGGTATAGCTCAACAATTAATGCATTAAGAATATTGCCTAGTGATTGAAGGTTCAAATATTCGCCACACTATACTCCTTATATGTTTAGAAAGTTGCAATAAAATTTGACTTGTGGAGTTCTTACCGGGCTTCTTGAAGTGCAGTTTGTATTGCCTTCTCAATTAAGCTTCCAAAAGCTGAATGCTCATTTGGAATTGGAACAGCAATCAGAATTCCACTTCCAAGCTCAAGATTCATGTTGGCTACTGTAGAGGAAGACAATCAAAAAGTAATAAATATATAGAAGAATGGAATGAACAGCAACTATCATTTTAGATTGTCCAACTATGTGAAGAAATATTTGAAATATTTGAGTGGCGTCATACTTAGAACTCTGTAACTCAATTCCTTTGCAGAGAAGACAACAGTTCTTGTTGTATAAGTTTCCAGTGTTCTAATCTCTCACTTATACAGCAACTGAGATTTTCTTCACGATAAAGTTCCACTTTTCTTAGGTTCTTAGATAGTATATATTTGGCACAAAATCTAGAATATTGGGAGGAAAAAATAAATCTTCTTCTAATTGCAATTTAAATCAAGAAAGGTCAAAGGTTCTTCAGTGACTTGCCGATAAGCTTTGCAGCCTCTTCTGGAGTATCAACACGACAAGGTGCCTGGATTTTGTACATCATGAACAAAAACAAAACAGAAAGATTAACTTTAGTTTCAAATAATAAAAACGTTGGCCCAACATATGGCATGAGTGAAGATAACCACAAACTTATGATGGTCTTCAGTTATACCATCATAAATGAGTGAAAGTATACCTGGAATTTGGTACCATCTAGACTAAATTGAGAAAGTGGAGTAACATTTTGCCTTTGATATATAATAGATTACCAAATCATTAGAGACTTGTGGAGATCTAGAAGGCAAAAAGCAGTTCTGCATTTCAATACCTTGCAGCCACTGGTTTCCGTGAAGAAAGCAGGAAATTCATTTGTTCTATAAGCTGCAACACATACTCCCTGAGTTTCCTGTTAATAACATTTTTGGGTCGGTGAATAAATTAAAAAGAAAGTTACACGATATGTAAAAAGGTTTAGTGCAGGGAAATAGACGACTATACCAAATATTCAAGGGTCCTGGGGATGTCCAATATCGATTTTATACCAGCTGAGATGACTGCTACAGGGGTTCTTCCTAGCTCGGTGAGATCAGAAGATATATCCATTGCTGAAAAAGGCAGTTGAAAACAAATAGAGCACAAGGGAAAAGTCATTCATGGGTTTGTTGCCAGGGATTGCTTGCCATTCATCCATACAAAAGTATCTTACTTTGTTCACCATGTCTATGAACACCTCCAATTCCCCCAGTCACAAACACTGGTATGCCAACCTACAATAAATTTCCATGAACAGAACTAGTGAGAAGGCTAAAAAACTGAAAATTGTGAAGTATGTTTACGAATCAAATACAGAATAAAAAACCACAGCTACATGCTCACCTTAGAAGCAAAGAACATTGTTGCAGAAACAGTTGTAGCACCATTTCCTCCACTGGCCACCTTATAAGACACAAGATATGCAGTAATTATTTACGAAGAAAAAATAAAACTCAAAAAACAGTTCCATGAAGTTTATAACATGTCCACGGTCATATAATTAAAACTAATGGAGAAAAGGAGAAAGAATTATTATATCAAACAGCTGCCAAGATTGATGTTTTTATGATTACCATTCAAAAATACGATTTAAGTTCATACATTAGAAAAATTCCAAATCTAAATCAAACATTGCTGGAATTATGCCTATGAATGCCTCCTATGTCCTACCTATTGATGTTTTTATGTTAACAAACAACCAGAAGGATATTGGTGATCAACAACAAAAGAAAGATATCTTAAGAACTACAAAATGTTTAGGTTGCGATTTGTATTCTATACCATAAGTTACTCTACTGTTCATACAAAGGTGGAATTATGCCCAGCAAAGAGGAGTAATTGACAAAGTTCATAACCACCAGCATGAAAAAACAAGAAACACAATTGCTAAACTTAGTACTCACAACTTGTGCTATGTCCCTCCTAGCAGTCTTTTGTACTCGGTTTCCCAGAATACTCAACCTCTCCAATTCTTCCTCATTCAGGCCTGCATACATAGAGGAATCAGAAATCTAGAAGTCAAAAAAATAACGATCGAACAAAAAGGAGAAAAAGAAAAGATTTGACGGTTATAGTTCTGAATGAATAAGTTTTAGGTTAATTAGAAGAAGCATAGAATAAAAAATGCTTAAAAAAGCCCATGCAAACACAAATACCAAGGTATAAAAGGTTTCAAAAAACAAAAAACTATTTGTATGTACTCTTGCCGTCAATTGCAAGAACCATATTTTGATGGTTCTTGTAAAGCCTCCCTCACAGATGTTGTAAGAGGACTTTGTTCCAATTTAATGCATCCAAAGGGTACGGTCTCCAAAATGATTCTGTCCCTTGCAAATTCCTTGATGGAAAGTGTTGCAATACCACATTATGAAGAGATATATTTCAATTAATAACGGCTTTTAAGCTCCTTTAACAACTGCAGCGAGTTTCATCAGTTTTGAAAAAGGAGGGGTGGGGGAGTGGTAATGGGATGATACAGGGGGCTGTATACATTGAATAGTTTGAAACTTCTAAATGAGTCATTGACTACCAGGAATGAATTAATTGGATACGGTGATCCTTTGTGTGGATGAAAAGACACTCGCATATTTGATTGGAGAATAGGAGGATTGGACAAGCCCTACTATGAGCTTACAAATCTCATACTTCACCAATTACAGATGTTGGAGGCAACAATTCAAGAAAAGTTCATAGCACTCTGACACAAGGATAGGACTGAAGTACCAATGACAGTTCAAAGTACTAGTTGCACCATATGGTGATGTACTAGAGAACATGTGCTAGAGGACCATTTTATCAACGGATTAAACCATGAGGTCAAGGCTAATTCAAGCTTTGGGATTAAAATGGACTAGATCAAATGATAGAGATGGAAAAGGGAGAAGAATAATAAACTCTAACCCAGATAGGTCAAGGCTGAGTCCACCCATGAGATGATTTAACATCCAAGACATCATACATATGTGGGTTTGTTCCTAGCTATAGCCTAACCTATTTGTGCCCCCGATAGTGAACCCAATGGAAACCAATTGTCAATAGGAGAATGAATAACACAGCACAATCAATAGAGTGATTTAAGAAGTCTGAATTGGAGTTTTTGCCTCAAAGAGAAGAGTTTCTTTAATTATGATTAAAAAAAATTACTCCATTGAAAGGATACAAGAACAAGCTGCTGCTCTATTGAGGAGACAATTTAGGAGGTCGCCACCAGCCAGAGACCTAGTGCTTTGAAGGCCAAATCGACAATAATCCAGTAGAGGATGAGAAGACAATGTAGTTGGTAGGCTCCATAGAGCCAGAGCAGTGCTTAAAAGATCAAATTGGTGGGTAGGACATAGGAGCTATAATAGATATGTGGAGCAACACAGCTTCATCTTCAAGGATGCAATTGAGAGACTATACCAATACGACTACCACATCTAGAGAATATTGCGAAAAATTAACCATGTGAATGCACAAAATGGGTTACACTATCAAAATTAAAAATCAGTTCATTCCTCGACACAAAAAACAGTCCATTTACTACATCTTATCAGGATCCCAATATTCAATTTTCTGGAACTACTGATCATAAACTGTATACAATGAAACTATTATAAGCACAAGAAGTATGGATAGGTATAGAGACTGAGTAGTTAACAAACACCTACGCATGGAGTGCCATCTAAAATTGCAACAGTTGCAGGAACTGCTCCATTCTTCCTCACTATTGCTTCTACTTCCTTTGCAGTCTCCAAATTTTGAGGATATGGCATCCCTACATACAAAGAGAGAGATCAACAGAAAACTGTGAAGTAGAATAAAAAGAAGTTTCTACAGTAACGCTAATTAAATAAAAATTTTGAAAATCGACAAATAGTCAACCTTCACTAATTTTCATGCTTTCAAACTAAGAACACTATTGGATCCTACAACATAAATCATCAGAAACAAATCTTCACTTTTGCAATACCCCATATGTGTACCAAACAGGCCAACACCTAGAGTAAAACCAATGATTTTCAAATGCAATATTCTAGCTCTGAGAATCATAGACAACATTACTGTTCAATTAAATTGATTGAACCAAGGTGATCCATTACAAATATTTTTGAGAAGCACTTCATTTCATCTTGAGGTCCACATTACTCCCTCTTTTGTCCAAATCTCTACAGGAACCAGATTATGAGAGAACCAAGGCTAGAGGATGATATCAAAAGGATAACCAAAACTAGTTTTGACAAAAGAGGGTTTCAAACAATTGAACAAAAACTAAAAGGCAGTCAAATAAAACTACAGAATCACCATGTGAGATGATGGTTGATTCGAGGGCAACAACAGGATGCCCACGAGAAATGGCAGCAGAAACTTCGGAGGATATCTTAATTAAGCCTCCACCGGGAGCGTCAATAGCACCCTTCAACAATTTAAAGAAGACAAATAAGCAAAAAGCTGGGGGGAAATGGTTTTTTCAAGAGATTAATTTGAGGATTCTAACCTGTGGGTCATCGCTTGTTTTCGAGTTTGGCGAGTGAAAGTGTCTACTGAGATTAGATATTCTTGAGAGAGCTGAAGAAGAAGAAAAAGCCATTTTTCTTTTTCTCCAACTGAAAGGACTGTTTAGGACAACGTTTCCTTAACCAATTGCTTCATTAATACTCTGTTTGGAACCTAAAGAATTTCGAAGCAATTCATAACTAATTCCAAATGAATTATGTTTATTACACAAGAAAGAGATTGATTTTAAAATTCTTAATGATTTGAAATTCTGTTTTTAATTCAAAACTCCTCATATTTTATAGAATTTAAAAATAAATTACATAATTGACATCTCATTCTCTAATTTTCAATTTACACATCAATCGATAAAAACTAATAAATTTAACTTTCTTTTACTTTTCAATTAGCATCGAAACATGAAATTTTAAATACATCAATTTCAAATCTTACTCGTTCCAAACAAAACAATTAATTTAAAATCATTTCTCGAATATCAAATCACAAGATTTTTAAAATCATTTTTTCAACTTTCTTAAATCTAGGCAGAGGGTAAAGTTATTTTAAAAGAAAATGAGGCGTTTGTACGAATGACCCATTATTTAGTGCTTCAGTTTCTTGACCCCAAAATTTTGAAACATGATTTATAACCTTTCACTTATGTCACATTCTTTTTTAGGAATCACCAATCTATTGCACACGGGAATAAAAATTAATCTTGATTCCAAGCACCACAATGCGAGTCTGATTGGTGGGAATGTCCTTCGATCTTGAATTCGAGTTAGACACATCCTTTTTCTTCACAATCACAAGTACCCATAGTGTCTTTACTACTAAAATGCATCTTGAGCCTAGTTGAGCTAATGATACCTTGATTTGGATTTTAAACGATTTATATCGGGTCTGGAATGAACCTATTGTTGCACACCCCCTCCCGAGTCACTTACTCTCAACTCGAGAGACGGTGTGAAGTCAGGAAATCTCGTCCCTAGCTACTCGACGTCACTTGTTGACCCTACCCTCCAATACCATTACTTAACAAAACATGTAGAACACACAACTCTTAAGAGATAAATAATAAACAAGTCAAGTGCAACCCATTTTCTTAACAAACGTCGAGATAAGTCTTACATAGACTCTTATACACGTTTAACATTCTCATACATTGACATATTTATGAACACATACTTGACATGTGTTTACTAACCACTAAACAACAAAACAGGCACATTAGACTATCGTAGCAAGTCAAGCTCGAGGATCATGATCTCTTCCTAGAAAGTGAAAAACATTTTGGAAAGGGTGAGCCAAAAAGCTCAGTGAATGACGGTTTTGTAAAACATGCTTTTTGAAATAGTTATGTTCAAAGTTTCACTTTTTAACATATGAAAATAATCATATAAATAACATATAAGTTTCTAAAACACTTCAACTTTGTAAATCATTCTTCTCCATAAATAATTCTTTGTTTCACAAAATCGATTCTTTGTTTATTCTATACCCTAAAACTCGATCACGTTAGCTTGATAGCTCAATACTACCGTGTCAGATAAACTCAGTCATTATATTATCATGCCTAGACTCGGTCAAGATAACAAAGTAAAATCAATACTATCCTGCCTAAACTCGATCAAGATAGTAGAGTAAAATCGACTATATCCTGCCTAAACTCGGTGGTAACTAGCCAAGTGATCAGCAAAGGCCCATACCCCTAAACTCGGTCAAGATAGTAGAATGAACATGGTTTTCTTACTAAAACCTTTTTCATCAAATTCATGTTTTACAAATATCTTTCTAAAACAGCAAACAATTTTATCTCAGAAATCTCAAAGAGTACTCATAAATCATTGCTAATAAGCCCAAACATGTTCAAAATAATCAAATTGAAAACATGTTTGTAAATAGTTTTTAAAGTCATGCTTCCCTAGAAACCATTTAAATGCATAAGTTCATTCACGGATGGTAGCTAAATCCTCGACTTGTAAACTTGCCCAATTTCTCCTTATTCTGAAATAATCATTTTTATCCTCAAAAAATTCTCTTTAATTTAGAAAACATCCAAACTTCAAGCAAAAATTGCCAAAATACTAAAAAATGTCTAAAAATGGCATGTGTGCTAGGCTGATGCGTAGGCATGGGCGGGGCCTGGGGTGTGCGTGTAGAGACCCTGGGTCATATGCTAACCTCGCGTGCATGGTCATGCTTTGGCGTGTGGAATGTCAGTGGTTGTACGCTTTGTGTGAATATGACATGCCCCTCAACACCCTAACCTCCTCTGTGTGCAACACTACCCTAGTGCTCAACCCACCATATACAATGCCTAAAAACTGAGTTTTTGACCAAAATCTTACTTCTCACTTTGGAGGTTAATACCTAAAAATTCAGAACTCATATGATAAAAATTTCTTGTACAAAGTTTTTTAGAATTGTCTTGAGCATCTTACCTTCAAATTTCGGCTTCAAACTCCAAGTGATGCATTCTGTAACCTCCAAAAACTCAGCACTGCTCAAAGTTACCCAAAAAAATGACATTTTGATACTTTAGCTTTGACTATAACACCCCAGGCTCAGGATTTGGAATTTGGATCCTTAACATTCTTCTGCATCTCCTGTAACTTAGGGTGTTTATGATGGTATCAGAGAGGAACCTCTCTCAATAAGATATGGTTCAGAGATGAACCAAGTGGAAGTTGGTGGGCATGTACGCCCTGAGTTTAAGAAAAAGAATATGAATGAACAGATATCACATCTTAATGAGAGGGATTCCAATAACATGAATGTCAGGTTAAGAAAAAACTTAAAAGAATTAAAAAGTTACTATTTATACAAACAATGTGCACCTTCCTTTTTAATGGCTCGATCACAAGAACTCCAAAGTTAAGTGTGCTTGCCTCAAAACAATTTTATGTTTGGTGACTTGAGAATTTTCCTAGGATACATGTGAGTGGGGACAAAGCATACTGAAAAGGCTAGTGTTGGTTTGTGGGGGAAGACTTTCACTCTAATAAACCTTAAGACAATTAAGGATGACGTTGCCAGGTCGCAAGGGATATAGGGGAATGTTGGAGATTTGAATTCTAAATCATGGTTCGAATCTTGTTTGTGAGATGTTGTGCCGACATTAGCCTTTTTCCTTAACTCCTTTTGGTTTGGCAGTTCTGTCCAATAAACTAGACTAATTTTTGGAGATTTTACAACTAGAATTAAGCAAATGTCACCGTAGTTTTGAAGCACTTCTTCTCCAAGGTTTCCTATTTATAGAGCTACTTTGCATTCCTTGGTGATGAAACCTTCTACTCACACTTTCCACCTCATGATTGCATGGCCAACCATTGACACCACCTTCATGCACTTTACACCTCCTGCTAACCTCTTTACACCTCATCCTTGCATGTTTAATCTCTCAACACCTCCTACTTGTTGCCTCTTAGGTTTAAAGGTTAATATTTTTTTGCCACCCAACCTCTTTTCTTTAGAGGTTATTGATAGAAATAAAACATGCGTAGCAGAAATAGAATCCAAATTATACCCTAATTGCATTTAAAAAACTAAAAACCCTAAACTGTAAAAACTTTGAAATTAAGATTTTTTAGGAAACACTTACGTTTGAAGCTCTAATTGAGGTTTGAACTACCACTGAGGTTGACCCACTATCCTCCAAATAAAGAGCCGGGTTGTGGAACCCGAAGGAAGAAGGACTTGTGAGTAAGAGAGTGATGGAAATTATAGAAAAGGAGTTGGGATAAGCTTTGGTAATTTAAATTATTTTAGGTAAAAAACAAAGTGGCAAAAAGTTTTTTGAAAAATGAAAAAACTATCATTTTATAAACAAATTACATGCAAAATTTGCTTGTAAGTGAACCATTGAAGCTCAACACCTCACAATCTGCTAACCATTAGTAGTTTTATTCATCATTCCATTTTCTCTTAGTGGCCTCTTGGTGTCATCACCATGAGCCTCCACTTAGCCCACTAAAAGTTAGTGGGATTATCCAACAAAAATGTTGGATTTTCTCACTAACTTTGGTCAAGGAGCAAAATTGTCATTTGACCTTTCTAGTCAAAGTCAAGCATTTACTTTTCAGGTCAAAAATCAACATTTTGACTTTTTACCATTTTGATTTTATTGACTAATTTCGATCTCCCGAGCATGAATCTACATTCATGTTCTCAAGATTCAAATTACATTTGAATATATTGTCGGTCAAAGTTTGACTGTTCAAAGTCAAAAGTCAACATTTTGACTTTTTAGAACTTTGACTATTTTCATCTTTTTCAAGCTTCAGTGTATGAATATGCATTCATATCTTTAATATTTAAATCTCATTTAAACATAAAGCACTATCTGTAATCTAAAATTTGATGGCTATATAATATATACTTGTTGGTTTCTCTCTCCTCTTATAATTCAAAAATTCGACTAATTCCATCATACTGTTCTAAGTTTATTCCATATGAGATAGCAAGGGAACCTAATGAACCTATAGATCATGGACTCCAACGATCCGAGATTAACTGGCTAAACTCTTTTATACCGAGCTAATCAATATTCGTTATCTAACGGGTCATTCCACTAAAGTCTCGTAGTTACACTCCCCTCACTATAGATATATTTGTGTCCATTTGATATAACCATGGTCAGCAAGTTAATTCTTCACAGGTTGTTTGTAAGCTCGACTAGGTAAGAATATCGTTTTACCCCCCAGACTACATCTTGCTTCTTAAGTCTCCATAATCCACTATTGAACAACTGGTTCAAGGTCCAACCTATAAATCTACTCCCTCTTGAGCTAATGAGAGGGTGGGACTCCTTGTTCAAGACTTGGATTCAGTCCTTAAGGGAACAACTTATATATTAACCCTAAAGCGGGTAAGAGTGAATTCGTCTTACACCTTATGTTCCCAACTATCCACTCAATCCGAAATAGGAGGCTTATTGAGCCAACGCCAATGAGTTGCCTCCACCTATATAGATTTAAGGATGATCTCATGTGAACAAGAGTTCACAGTTAGCTCAGGATTAAGATTAAGTTACCTAGATCATCAATAATCGAGATAGTTAGTTTTAAACAGTAAAACAACGTTATAACGTAAAAGTGAATATTTCATGGTTTAGTCAAACCCTTTACATAGGATGCCCTCACTATCATGTATCTACATAACGATTCAGGATTAACTTATTTGTACTAACTACAAAGCAGGTCGCATCCATAGTTTCTTTTAATAAAGCGCCTAATCTTTATTCATATACTATAGACTATTTATGTTATATACTCGAACTTAATCCATGTTTATGTCTCTACATAAAGTTCAAGTTTACTCAAAATAGCCTCGGAACCTTAGTTTATTGGATCTAAGATTATAGTATTCAATTTCTCAATAACAACTTTATTGATTAGAATATTATCACAAACTATAAGTTTTAGGACATAAATTTCAACAGTTATTTGGACAGTTTCTGCCACCTAGCCCTTCCCCTCACATGTCCTATCATGTTGCATAGCCTAGTCTCGTGTGGCTTGTCTTGGCGCATGGTGGTACTACTTTTTTGAGGTCTATATTATGAGATATGTGAAATATTACAACTTACAAAAAAGGAAATACAAAAAAGGAACACAGAAAAGGGGGCAAGCTGCAGAGTATGAGTGCTCATAATCTTTGGCTCTAATTTTTACCTTTACGTCGAGGGAAAATGGATGGGGAACTCTCTCTCTCTTTTTCAAACTCTAACCTAAAACAGAGAAATGAATGAAGGAAAAGCTTTTGCTATCTACAATAATTTTTGCCAAAATTCGCACACATCAAATAAAGAAGAAGCCTCAATTTATAGGCGAATCATGATGTGACAGGATAGTGGTAGCAGGTAGCATAGGCTCTAATTAATTTTGATAAAGCTGAGTCGGCACCACATAGTTCTTTTATCAGCTTTACAAATATTCGTGCCTACTTCATGTTTTCACGCCAACCACGCTTTTGTCTGCTAGTGCTTCATCTCACCTAGCTTTGCTATAGTGATCGCTTAGTTGGTTCATGCACATCTTTCTCACCTAATATTTTAATCGTCAGGTTGCTCTTTATCTTGCCTAAAATCATTCAATAAGACAACTAAAATGCGATAAACAAGCATAAGGTTCTTTTATGATTCACAATGCACAACTTGATCAATGTACTTACTTTCCTACATGTTTCTTCCAAATCTACGCATTAAGGCTTCATTATTCTTCTTAAAAGGCTATAGCTTGTATTTCTACAAGTTATCACGTTGCCCATCTCGCGTGGGGAGGCTTGGTCGCATGCTAACCCCTTTAGAGGTTCTTGACACTTCCAAATCGCCTACCTTGCTCACCTATGTTATGAAATCACAACCATATCAAAGCAAGAAACATATATATCACACGTATATTATAGATCTGAGCCCAATAAATTCACATTGTCTCCTTAAGATAATTTACTTACCCTAGTGCTGGAGTTACAAAAGTAATCATTGTCTCCCAAGATATAGAATAAATCATCTTTCTTTTAGAAGTAGCACAACTTCCACAAGATCAACGAATGAAATTTTATGGATGTATTGAACCTCAACTATTTTGAAAATATAGAGAAATACAAGATTTTTGGAGAAGGCAAAAGATTATAAACATAAAAAAAAAATCTCCTTCCAAATTTAAAGAAAGCACTTAATTTAAAGACTTATCGTGGCCATTCGAATAGTTGTGCCCTTTCTTTAATTTGATTATTCTCATGAAGTGAAACAACCATTCACAAGGGACACCATTCATTCCAACAATCTCCTCTATAAATGGTAAATTAGCAAATAAAGATAGAAGATGAAAGAAAACATTCAATTTTTTTCCTAATGGAGAGTCTCCATCAGGATAAGTAGCAAAAACTTTGAACTTTCTCTAGTGAGCATCAATCAAGTTTACTTAGTTAAACAGTAGACATGATGCCTTGAACTTTCAATCATTCTAGAGTAAACTAAGACAATAGATATCCCACAGTTTCTCACGATAACAAAGTTTGTTCTCATAATTGTGTCCATTTAGCCACTGGTCTCATGAATATTTTAAAGAATTCACCTTTAAAATTCTCATAGAAGTGACCCTTTCACACTCGCATAGATGATTTTGATAAAAAGCAACGTATATGCTCTTTTCATTAATAATTACCACTTATAGAAATTATTAAAAGCATAATGCTAACCCTAAAACCAAACTAGCACTGCTTTATCATCTTTAGAATGGGTAATAGTTTAAATTTTAATCTAGTGGTCATTACATTATCCTTAGATCAGTTTGCTCTTTGAACCTAGATTTTGAAATCTCTAGTCAACTAGGTTGAGTTGCCTCTTTGATTAACTTCATATTATAGGCTTTAATCCCATTCCTTTTGCTGAACTTTCAAACAACTCCTTAGTTAGGCCTTTCGGTACCGGTGGATCCACAATATTATTTTTCGACCCCTCAAAGTTGATTGTGATAATTCCACTAGAGAGTAGATGTCTGATTGTATTATGTCTTCGTCGTATATGTCAAGACTTACATTATGCATAACATTTCGTGCCCTTCCAATAGCTGTTTGGCTATCACTATGTATACATATCGCAAGTATCAATTTAGACCAATTGTTAAGGATTGCGATTTTAGTTTTGAAATATTATATTTTTCATGGTAACACTAGCATAAAATATTATAATTATATTAGAAAATTGTCTTTCTCCATCTCTTTCTCCTTCTTACAGACATAGTCGTCTTCCTCTCCATTACTTCTTGATGCTAAAAAAATCCTAAAAACAAAGTAAATTAAAGCACTTTTTAGTCTCCTTCTTTACCCTTTTTGCCATTCCCCATCTTAATTTCCTTTCCCCCTTGCTCTTTTTTTTTTCTCATTTTTGTATTGTAGCTACCACTATTTCTCTAACTTCTTCTCCTATTATGTGACAGTACTACTTTCTACACGATTATAGAAAACAACAAAACATAACCTGAGGAAATGTCGCGCGACAGCGGGTGAGGAGTTTCGAGGACAGACGTAGGCAACGATTGTCGGTGACAGACGACAACATTTGGAGATGGCCGGCGGCGTTTGGAGACTTTGAGAAAGGTATGTGTGAGGTTTGGAGATTTCGGGGAAAACTGAAGCATATCTTTTATTAAATATTATTTTAATAAATTTAAATAAATTTTATTTTAATAAATTATTTAATGTTTTTACCTTTTATAACAACAAATAACTGTCACGAAAAATTAGAATTCGAAATCAACATTTTTTCCTGCCAAAAATGCGAATTTTGACATTTTATGACATTTTTTTCTTCTCTCCTTCCAATTTGGGTTGTAATGAAGTGTCATAGAATGTCATTTTTCTTGTAGTGTTCATATGTACAAAATATGCTAAATAACATTTGTTTTATTAATTATAATAAAGTGAGAAAAAATTCAACCTACCTTTATGTACCTTTGGCAAAGGAGATGATAGAAGCTCGTCCTGATAACGTGTTGTGCAAATGAGCACAACGGGAGATGGTTATCAAGAGAATATAAATAAATGTATGTATGTATGTACGTATGTAGGTATGTACGTATGTGCGACGTATGTACGTATGTAGGTATGTAGGTATGTACGTACGTACGTATGTATAATAAAATAAATAAAATATAAAAATGCTCCAAAAATCCCGACTAACTCTTAAACTTTTGGGTTTCTCTAATTTTACCAAAAAGATGTGTAAGAACAAGATCCACAAAATGCCTCTATTTATAAGTCAAATGCAAGTAGGAGGTACATTACATGGACACTAATTGTATATATTGGTAGGACATATGATAAGTATAGGAGGTGGATTATACGAACACAGGACATGTTTAGGACTAAAGAGGTAATGTGGGGTGTATGGGCTATAATAGCTCACACACTTGTTTGGGGTTAGAATTAGTTTTGGTTGAGGATTAAGATTAAGATTTCAAATAACTCACGCTCTTACTATTTTTTAACCCTAAGGGGGTGTTTGTTTCAAGGATCAGGAACTTCATGGATCGACTTTCAGACACTGCCTTTGATGATCGTTGTTGGTCCATCTTCGACCAACACTTTTGTTGACTCCATCGACAAACTTCCGACAGCCAACTATGACGACCGCCGTCAACTAATCTCCGATCGACCTGAAACTTTTTTTAATAAAAACACTCTTGATATGTATAACAAACCAAAAAAAAATTGTATATACAAATACTTTTAAAAAAGAGTTATCAAACTCATTTGTGTTTTTGTTTTAAGAAGTTTTTTATATCATAAGTGTTTAAATAAAAATAACTTAAAAACATTTCTTCTAAATCATTTCAAATACACTCTTAGTTTAATTATAATAATATTTTTTAAAGTACTTTTTCTCATTTTTCTATTTGTTTTTCTTTTGAAGTCTTTTTATATTATCATTATTAAATTATATTTTAAAAATAATATATCTTCCCTTCTTTGTTTAAAATCGACATTTCCTTCACTTTGGGAGATAGTGTTAGTGTATACATAGTGTCAAATATATATCAAATAAACTTCACATACATGATGTTATATTAGGCCACATTTTAGGCTATATGTGTAGAAAAAATCTCTAATTTAGTCCAATAACATTTTCTTATATTTTCGTTGGTTTATTTAATTGCCTCGAAGACTTAGAACTCTCTTTTAAACTTAAAAATTACAACGTTGGAAAAAACTCGGTGGTCAAATTAAAAATTAAAATTCAAACTTTGTGATTCTTTTATTCTTCAAATATAATTTGATAAAAAAATGGGGCATTTGCAAAAATAGTAAAAACTTTTATGATAATAGGACCCATGTCATTACATTTTTTAAATTGCAGAATAGCAAATTTAAAAGCGGATAACCTTCTAAAAGCTTTTTGATAGCCTTCTGATAATCGTATGATAGCCATATGATATCATTAATTACTTGTCATATTTGTCATATTCGGAATAAGCAAAAGAGATGTGGTATGGGCTGTTTTTTCTAAATATTTTTGTTATCCGATGCAATTTCCTCTAAAAATTATGTTTCCAATAATTGATTTCAATTTTAAAATAATAGTCTTTTCAATTTGAAGTCAGCATATTATGATAAAAAAACTTAAGATCTTTTTCAAATTAGTTAAAGCGACAAATGTCTAGGAAACTTTATTTCAAAAACCTAGTAAATAAAATACCAAATTATTAAACAAGTTAACAAAATAACTAGAGAAGTGGAGGGTAAAAATTAATTATTTTTCAAAATAATAGTAACGATAAATAAAAACGATCTAGAGAAAGAAAAAAAATGAAAAACATTTGTATGATAAAGAATAATAGTAGAAAAATTATATACGGTCTAAAATAACATACATTGTTTAATTTACATACTCTATAATTCAGACTGTAACAATATGTAGGAGAACAGGTCAGATTTATCCCAATAGAAGTAAGAATAATAATAGTGTTTATAATGTTATAACATCAAGTGTAGTATGTAAAGTAATATGAAAAATCACTCCAAACACAGATTATTGTAACACAGTCTAAAATAATCAGCACTACGACAACATATATTATTATAAATCATATTGTAATTGTATGCACCGCAAACACATACTATTATAACAAACATATTATAATAACTAAGAATGTATCTTTAAAGGACACATGAGATAAGTGGGTGAAAGTTGCTTAAAGTACCCTGTGCATGGACTTCTAATATTTTTTGTTAATATTTATAATACAAACAACTTGTAATTTCATCCACTTTTAGATGTTGCATTATAGATATCAGAAATTGGTATTAAATAACGAAAAATGTATTTTTTTTTTAAAAAAAAGAAACAAATAACTTTAAGTACATTATTGAACTCTTTTAAAAATCTTAACGTTTTTGAAACTTTCGAAATAATTTTTTTTACACAGATTACAAAGTTTTTGGAAATTTATTCTAATTTAACATTTATAATAATCAAAACATAACTAATAGTATTTATTTAATAGGTCATAAAAAGGTTACATTCAATAAAAATTACAAGATTTTACTATGGTGTATTTGAGGGTAACTTTGACATGACTATAATCACTTTTGTTATTCTCAAAATTACTTTTATCTAAACTAGTCATGTTTGGCAATAAAATGAAATTGATTTTTGAAAAACAATAAATCACTTTAAATTGATTTTTAAAGTATTACTCATCAAGTGATTCTTCTCTTTGTGATTGCCTCGTTTTTTTAAATTATTAAAAATAAATCAATAAAATTAGATATTTATTAAAAAAAATTCAACAATTGCAGCCAACCAACTTTTGATTATTATTATTTTAATTGCTCTTAGCAAACTTTCAATGATTGCTTTCCCACAACCATTACCGATAAACTTCTGACGACCATATATCGTCATTGACAAACTTCCAATGATGGTTTTTCGATAACGGTTGCTAGTCAACCTTTAATCACGTCTCTGTCGATTGTTTCTTGGCGATTGCTGACGACCATTTTTTTTGCAATTGCTACCATTCGACCTCTAATGATTGCTTTTCGAAATCATTGTTGATCGGTTTTCAACAACTATTTTGTTTATGACAGTTGTCGAACAACTTCATGCAACTACTACCACCAACCTTAGATTAACGTTTTTCATCATCACCAATGATCAATTTTTGACGATCACATCTTAGCAACTGACGCCGAACAACTTATAGTATAGTTCATATTTGTTAAAAATAAATTAATAAAATTAGATATTTGTTAGAACTTCAAAAAATATTCCAACAACCGTTTTCACCCAAATGTCGACGACCATGTTTCAATGACCAACTTTAGCGACCACAACTATAAACCTCTAATCACCATTTTTCAATGATAACTATCGAGTATCGACCACGGTTTCCAACAAAAGTTTGTCAGCCACAGTTGGTGGCCAACATTTTAATAAAAAAACATTTTTAAAAAAACAAATATAAAAATATATTATTACAATTAATTGGTTAAATAATTTTATTGTATCCCTTCCAAATTTTTAAACCAAACAAAAATTTGCTGGTTAAAAAATCACCTTTTTTTCAAAATAAATAGTAGGTAAACGTAAACCTATTCAAATCATACTCAAACTATTACTCCTTAACATTCCCCCTACAATTATTTTCAAAGTGACTTTTAAATCTGTTTTAACCTTCAGTTTTCATCCACTCCATGCAAACTCGTCCACGGAAATTTTACAAAAATCATAAAACACAAATTTTCAATGCAAAACATTTGAAACAAAAAATCTGTTGGATAATCAGTTCCTTCTTCACTCTTCCTCTTGAGCGTCTCATCAATGGCTACCATTACCAACCTCTCTCTCTCATACATCCCTCGTTTTCCTCATCCACCAACAATTTTTCACACAACATTCCAAACTCTTCCTCTCTTCACCCTTCCCCCGCTGTGTTCATCTTCATCCTTCGACAATCAACTTCGCAACAGCATTTCAAGCTACAGATTACGATCCCCAGCTATTCGTGCAATCAATCAGGAAGTTGTTCAGACTCCAAGTTCAGAATCGACCCGTGACTCGAAAATTGATCCTGTTGCTTCTTCTAAACTCGTCCTTGTCGTCGGAGGCTCCGGCGGCGTCGGTAGGCTCTATCTGTATTATTCTCTGTATCTTCCCGTTGAATATATATGCACGTACATGGTAAATTGAGTAGCTTAATTGAATTAGGCAGTGTTAACTAGTTATTTTTATGTAAAATTGAGTGTCTTGGTTGTAGTTCTTAATGGGGAGTAGGTACTGGTTATTTTAATGAAGTTTTTACTTCTTAGTCTGACTAATTAGCGAGCTACATTGGAGGGCTTCTTTTGTCCACTGTGTGATTTATGTTCTTGCTTTGATGTTTCACTTTCTTATATAGGACAGTTGGTGGCAGCAGCTTTGCTTGACCGGAATGTCAAATTACGCCTCTTACTGCGAGATCCGGAGAAAGCAACTACATTATTTGGTGAACAAGATGAAAATTTGTTACAGGTAATATGGTCTGTCTTAGTTAAGGAAGTTCATGGTACAGAATGTCAGAAGCTTATGATTTCATGTTTCATTTCGCTTGGTTGAGTGTAGCACATTAGTAGAGTTTGTTGTTACATAGAGTTTTAACTTTGACAGGTATGCAAAGGCGACACAAGGAACCCAGAAGACCTAGATCCATCTATATTTGAGGTTTGTGATCTAGATTAGATTACACTACCTTACCATTTTTTTTTGTTTCTAATTCTTTAAGGATGCTTTTATGATAGGAAACTTCCTGAGTTCATTTGATTATTCTTGGGCACCCTGAGGCTTTCCCACACTGCACCAAATAAAATTACCAGTTATTAATTACTTGCAGTCCTTTTATATACAAAAATAACCTTGCACGAAATAGTACTTTTTGTTCACTTCCCCAGTCCCCAGCTTCTCTCATGGGGAAGCTCCTTCCTCCCGTTCAAGAGAAAGGAAACAGAGGGAGAGCGAGAGGAGTGGTTGTGTTAAATATCCTTTTGCAAGGACAGAGTAGAGGTGACTGGGATAAATGGGGTGACAGTTGACATTGGAGGGCAATGGTGTTGTGTTGGGTACTAGAAAGTTATTCAATGGAAGGCCCAATTAATAGGTTCTTCATCGCAAGATTTGAGATTGATTCCCTCTTGCCTTCTTTTGCTTTGGCTAGTAATTAAATGTGTGAGTGCGATGAAGATGGAAAATTTGAAAGAAAAAAAAAAAAAAAAGAAAAGAAAAGCTAGAGACTGAAAATTACAATATAAATCAGATCGAAAAATTTGTGATTCTAAATAATATACCGTACAATTTTGAGTGTTGCTCTTGCACTCTCATGAAAGGTAGAGTTGGGCTATAAATTATGATCTCACTTAGGCAAACTAGTCTGATCCCTCATCACCAAACTTCAATTTTAAACCTTTTGATAACTTAGATTGTTATCATTACTTTTCTTATCAGATTCCTCTTTGAGTTAGATTGTATTAGAATTTTTAGTCCTGGTTTTGGATCATAATTGTTTCTTAATTTTAGTTTTTCTATAGAAGAAATGAACATTGGTAGTTATAATTTTTTCTGTTGTTAAAAAAACATTATAGCTTGGTGGTGTTGTATCAGATGTTTATAATTTTAAAATATCTGTTTTGATTTATCTGATATTCATCTGTTAGGGTGTCACACATGTGATTTGCTGCACAGGAACGACAGCCTTCCCTTCAAGACGATGGGATGGGGACAACACTCCTGAAAGAGTAGGTCAGAATTACACTGTTAATATCAGATGTTACGTCTTAGTGTTTTGGCTAGAAATTTAAGTCTACAGATCACTGTCACATCTCTGTTTCATTTTTCAACAACATTGTTGATATTAATAATTAATATAACATCAGAGTGTTTTGGCCATACTCAAGATTAAAGTTATTACTCATAAGTCATAAACACACCAACACAGAATCAATTAAGCCTATGCTTCTCAGCACTTTCTGACTGTGGTCTTATAATTGTAGATTGGGAGGGTGTGAGAAACCTCATATCAGCAATTCCTCGATCAGTAAAGAGAGTAGTTCTTGTTTCATCGATAGGTGTAACCAAATTCAATGAATTACCGTGGAGGTAGGCCAGCTTATTTTGTAAAGCAAGCATTACATGGTAGAGGAATGAAGAAACCTTCTAAATATTGACAGTTTTTCACTAACAAGAATGATTCATCTTGAAAATAATAATGATTAATGTGTCTGCTAAAAAGCGATTGCTTCTAGAAAGCATAGCCTGCATTATTGGAACTACTGGTACACATCATTTTTAGTTATATATTGTATAAACACAGACTCAAAGGATGTGTTCTTCAGTTTGTCAAACTAAATGTCTGTCTCGTCTTAGGTTTGGGTTTATACAGATCTGAAAAACTTTCCTAACCTTTCTTCTTAAAAGTCAGTATTCAGTTTTAACTTGGCCAGAAAAAAAAAAGTTCGTCAAACTGATGTTTACTTCTTCAGAATGTTCAATTTTATTAACATCTGGTGTCATATAGTCTTAATGCCAAAAGGACAGTAAGACCGTTAATCATGCAGCAGAAACTTCTGCTGGTTGATTATTTATATTGCTCAGCATGAGGCTTGACATTAAGTCGTTGATTTTCCTTTTATTGTTATTGTTTCTAAAACTTGGTATAGGAAGCAGACGAATCTGTGTCTGCATTTGGTTTTGTCGAATTTAAAATTTAAAAGAAAACATGTTTAGTATACAAACTATGCTTTAATCATAATTGATTTCTTTTCTTTTTCCTAGCATTATGAATCTTTTTGGTGTTCTCAAATACAAAAAGCAAGGGGAGGATTTTCTTCGCGACTCAGGACTTCCGTTCACAATTATCAGGTCGGTGTAGTTGGCATGGACTTGTTTTACCTCTAATTGTTTTTCTTTTTCTTTCTAGAAATTTAACATAGTTTCTCCCCATTGAGCGTACACTCACTCTTCCATGACAAATGTGCGCTACAGAGCTGGTAGGTTGACTGATGGACCATACACCTCGTATGATCTTAATACTTTGCTCAAAGCTACAGCAGGGCAGAGGCGTGCTGTCCTCCTTGGTCAAGGTACAACATTATAAGAATTTATAAAAATCACAAATGATGCATTTCTAGAGAATTGTGGTATGAAGAACACGTGGGGCTATCTCTGGGTGCGGTTTCATTATACATAGTTTTAGTTACCAATTATAAATCCTATGGCCTCAATTCTATATAGCTTTTCCTTTCCTTCTATATTAAATTACAAATTTGGTTCCTATATTTTAGAGAAAGTTAAAGCTTAGTTTCTATGGTTTAAAATGTTAGAACATAGTCTTAGACTCTCTATTATTTGATAAAACCTTATAAACAGTCCTTTGGGTTGATAAAATCCTAAAAAGATAGTTCCTACTGTAGAGACATGTTAGGAAGGTTTACTAAACCATAGGAACTAAATTTGCAATTTAACCTTGATTCTAATTGCTCGTAACAAAATTATCTAAGAAGTTTTAAAGTGAGCAGCCAAGCATGAAAATGTACAAACATATACGCTCTTCTTAGTACACCTTCTCGTGGCCATCAGCTTGTTTCCATTTCCCATCATTATATTCTTATTCCTTTGTTAATTAACACAATCGAATTCATGTCAAATTTATGTCGTCGTTTTTCCTCTCATGAATCTCAGGCGATAAACTCGTTGGAGAAGCCAGCAGGATTGTGGTTGCTGAAGCTTGCATACAGGCTCTAGACATCAACTTCACTGAAGGACAGGCTTACGAAATTAACTCTATTGAGGTGAGCTTCCAAGATATGCTGCAGTTGATAATGAAAGCTTGTTTAACATCTGTTTCTAGACAAATTTTCTAGCTTCAAAGATGCTCAAGTCAAAATTGAAATAAACAAACTCTTTTGAGAAAATCATTTCTATTGCTTCCCTATATTGTACTTTCATAGAGAATTTTTAAATTAAAGTTTGTGAATAAGCTTTACGGTTCTGTATGGATTTATTAGAAAAAAAAAATGTTTTTCAAAATAATCATTTTTATTTAAATTCTTTTGATAAAAACATTTTAGAAAGACTTAGCTATTTTATTTGGTTACCTAAAATTTTATTTTTTTTACAAAAATGACTTATCGTAAAACTAAATACTTGAAAAGTTAAACCAATTCAACCCTGCAAGTCATTTGAGTTTCTGAAAACAGAAAATAGAAAGCTATTTAAAAACATTATTTTAAACTAGCCGATTCTTCGTAAAGTTCTCTCTGTCTCTTCAGAAAGTAGATAAACTTTGAAACTTTTTGTAGGGTGAAGGTCCAGGAAATGATCCCAAAAAATGGAGTGAACTATTCAGAGCAGCTGGCACACAGTGATTACTTCTCCACATATCACTAACTTTCTACCCTTTACTGTATATGTCTTTCACTCTCTCCAATCTCTTCTTCTCATGGTAACTTCTTCATTTTAGAATTGCTTCACTTCAAGTCTCTCTCTCTCTCTTTCACTCTAAATGTAATATAAAAATTTATTGACCAAAAGAATAGTTTTATGGAAAGTTCAGAAACTGTGCCTGAGAGCGGAGAGCCAAGGATAGACAAGCAAGTTATATTGTAATGGAAGTAGATTAGGTTAAATTACTAATCTAGTAGTTTTGAGTCTTTTTGGTCTCACTTACATTTTGCGTCTAAGAAGTCTTCTTATTCATAATTTTTAAACCAATTAATTTTGTAGCAAAATTGAAATTTATTTCTCATAAATCTAACATGAGGACATAGATATCAAAGTTCTAATGCTCCAAATTAATTTTTTACTTAAGTTAGGTTGATTTAGGTCCTTTTATTTCTAACTTATTTTAGTTTCTTACTTGTTAGATCCATTTATAATTGAAAGTATAACTATTAAAACAACACTAAATGAAAATATTATAAAATAAAAAGTTCAAAATGAACCAATCAAGATTATTTAAATATTGATTATATATAAACTGGTTTATTTAAACAATTCTTAAATAATGTGTTCTTTTTTAAGAAAAAAAATTGATGATATACAGTTAAATTTGCCTCCAACGACGAACTTAAACTTTTTTGGATTAATTGTTTGTTTAATATTTTTTCTTTCAAAAAAGTTCGGCAACAAATCTTGATATTCTTACATCCCTGGTGTCAGCAGTACAAGATGATTCCAGTGAAGTAAGGAGGGCTTTATCTGCAATCAAAGCAGTCGCAAAAGAAAATCCTTCGTTTACTGTGACTCATGCCTCACTAATTGGTCCAGCACTCGTGGAGTGTTTGAGAGACGGCAGTACTCCTGTAAGATTAGCTGCAGAAAGATGTGCTTTGCATTGCTTCCAACTGACAAAAGGTAGTGAAAATGTTCAGGCTGCTCAAAAGTTTATCACAGGCCTTGAAGCTAGACAATTATCGAAGTTACCAGAGCAGAGCTACGATAGCAAAGACAGTGATGCAGAATCTGCTAGCGGTTAATTATCTACGAATATTTTCCTTTTCCCATGGGACAGAATTAATAGACCAGAATTTTAATGAGCAGATACCATTTACGAAAGGTTTCTTATTTATACGAAAAGGCCAACGCCCATTTTTGTCGTCTGGGTGTAGTTTATGTTAGATGTAATTAGCTCAAATACAAACATATGTTGTAATATGTATAAAATGGGGGGAGGAATAAGAGTTTTATTATTAATTTTGGTTGTGATATAGGTTTTATCAAACAAGGAGTTTTGAAATGCAATGGAAGGAAATAATTTTGATTAAAAAATACACATTAAACCACCAATTCACCCAAAAACTTAAGATGGTGATTGAAGACAAATTTAACCGTATATCACCAACATATATATATATTCAAGTCTAAAAGTATCATAGTTCCTAAAGACAATAAACATAGAATCTGAATACTGGATGAGCTTAGAGAAGAAACAAAAAATTGTTGTGGCTCATTGAAAAATTCATCACTTCAATGGCAGTGCATCCAACTACTTGCTTGCAAACAATAACTTAACGAAATCTGAGCTCAGTCTAATGTACAAGTTACACCTACATTAATTTACTTAACCAAAAACATTAGTAAGGAAGAGAACTAACATCAGCTTTTGATAGTATCTCCAATAAATTCACCTCTTTCATCCCAAGGTCGATGTTCGTAAGACTTTCCTGCCATACTGCGTTTCGTGTTGATTGTACCATCTTCACAGCGATACTCTGGAAAGTAATCCAAAAAACTTTTGCTTCCGAGCTCATCAATGCCATTGAACAGAAAATTTTGCACCACATCCTAATGATTAGATGCAAAGTGAGAAAATGAAGATTTTTTAAACGATGCAAGAACATTTACAGGTTTCATGTATGTTACCTTTGCAAGCGTCTCTCCAATTAGTTTTCTTAGAAGATGGTGTCCTGGATCCTGTTTTGCAAATGTTGCATCGAATAAAGGCCCAAACAATTTAACAATAGAGAGTTTTCATGAAACTTTATAGTCTTAGACTAAGTTTTATTTCAGTGGTAGAATGAAAACCAATTTAGTATACTCCTAAATGATCTTTCTAGTCTAAATTTGAATACAAGGTGTTCACAAAAATAGCAAATTTTTTTATAATAATTGGCTCATGTTACTATATTTTATAAATTGCAAAAAGTAGCAAATTTAAAAATAGATAGCCCTATGATATATCTAATTACTTGTCATATTTACAATATGCAAAAAAAAAAAAAAGTGCTATGAGTTATTTTTTTCTAATTTTTTTTGTTATTTGATGCAATTTCCCTTGAATATATAACCAAAGTTAACTGTGAGCAATTATCTAGCTAAGTGTCGGTAAAATCCATCCATATACGACCACCGCATCTTTGTCGCCCGAGCTAAGCCCGAAATTTTCATAAAACAAAAACATACAAGGAAAGAAGAAGAGATCTATGATATGAGAACATTTGTTAATGACCTTTTCTGCCCTCCACGACAAGTATCTGTGTTGCGCTTCACGATTAATCATACGTTGGGACGGGATAGTTTCCTCCACAGTATTATTCATGAGCTCAAGCCATGCCTAGCAGTAAATTGAAACTTTCAGTAACATAATCAAAATAAGATCCAATCTTTATAACTAAAATACTTCAAAAACACAAAGTTAGAAATCACACAAGAAAAGGCAAAAAAAAAAAAAGAAAAAAGAAAAAAGAATCTTTATCATAGCAGAAGCATAGTTAATTTCAACTACCTTGTAGTAATCCATGAATGCAGAAGATAATATATCGTACTTGGACTCAGTCGATGAAAACTTGGACCATATCACAATGGGAGAGAAAAATTTCAATGACTCACTCGTAAGCTTTCCGCCCCAGGGTAAAAGCTGCAGGAAGTCTGTTTTCAGTAATCATCACATCAAATTTAGAACAGACTTAGGAAAAGGAAAAAGAGTTGTATGAAAAACGTGATAAAAGTAAAAATTCTGAAGTGCCAGTAGTAGTTAGTAAATAGTAATATGACTAATATCTTGAAAATAGACATTCACCTCCGCATATTTAGTTCCAAGATGTAATAAGCTTTTATAGTACTTTTCTCTATAATATCTTTGGGTGATCACATCATGCAAAGGGTTGAGATCCCTACAAAAAAATACGAGTTAGTGTTACGAACAGATTATATTTAGTGTAAGTTCCAGCAAGAACAAGAACATTAATTGGTAACCTCGTTAGAGATATTTTAGAATATAATTTGGACGCTCGGACTAAGAAGTATATGGTACACGATTAGGTGTCTGCTTTTCATCAGTGAGCCAAACTCATATCACTCTAAATCAACATTTTTCCCTCCAGGTATGTGATTGAGATTGCTAAAAAAGTACTTATGGAACCGATTCTGGTCATTTTAGTGGACATTTGTCTCTAACTTAAGTTTCTAACAAGTGCCTACCAACAAAAACTGGAGAAAGCTCACTAAATCAGAAGGCAAAATGCCTACATTCTCTTATCTAACTTATTATGCCCAATGAATGTGGAAAAAAGTGTAGAGGTGTACGTTTACAAACTATTGATTAGATGACATGCTTTAGGAACATTAAAGATTGATTGACCACCAAACATTTTTTGGGGTAAAGAAACTAAGCTTTTATTGTGAAAAATGATAGAATAAAATGACGGCGAATGAAAAACAAGCCCTAAGGAAATGGTAGTATGGCATTAGCTTCGCAAAAGACCCCATTTCAAGAGAACAAGACCAAGACCATAATTACAAAAAGGCCTAGTGATTGACGCCCACAAATAAGTATTTAACATTTCCACCTCCCAAAACTCCTCACCCGATTTCATGACCTCTCCAAAAGATATTACTGTTCTCAAAGCCAAATAACCCACAAAACAGTAAAAATTCGAAAGTTTACATTTCATTGATAAAACAAAACATCAAAGAAGTTACCATGCCACAAAATTTTGCCCCTCTGCTTAAAGGGAGGATCAAAAGCAACTTCTCCAATATAGAAATCCCATCACTATTGCGAGCCCCACAGAGATTGAATGAACTCAACCAGCAACTTCAAGGTAGTGTACAAACTAGTAAATGGTTAAGATCCACCTAGTGCCACTTAAACCCTTGCGTGTACAAAACGAAGGAAGGGTGTTTTATTAATACAATCAATGTTTAAGATCCACCTAGTGCCACTTAAACCATACAGAACTCTCTACATTCTTTGGAATTTTAACCCTCCAAGAAGACCCGCCACATCAATCCTCTCTATCAAACTTAGGATGACTCAAACCTAATAAAACCGAAGAATGGTCTTGGCAATAGGCCACTAAACGCAACGCTGCTTCGAAAGAAAGTATAAATATGGAAATAAAGACAATGGCTTATCTCCCACCCATTGGTCCAGGCCACGCATAAATAAACTTTTGAGCCTTCCCAAACACAGTAACCAACAAACAAACTGAGAGAAATTGGGAAAACCACAATAGATATGACCCCTTCCCACAAGCTTTGGGTTCTTTCTTCTAGGTTTTGATCTACAGTCAGTAATCCGCATCTACCTCCATCCTTTTATTTGAACTAAATTGACTTTTCGGATATCATTGTTAACAGGAGGCAAGGCATTCACATAACCAATGGATTTTTAGATTGATTCATTCACATTGGATTTTAGTTTTTTTTTTTTTGAAAAAGTATTGTAATACTACTCGGGGTGGGGGGATTTGAACCTGGGACCTATTGTCCGCGGGTACAAACAAGTGTCAGTTGAGCTGAGCTCATGTTCGGATTTTAGTATTTCCAATGGTTCCATGGTAGAAGATGCAAAAGTTTACAGACTTTGAAGCATTGAAGCTCATATGAATAATGTAAGGCTATTTGTTCTGTAATTTAGTATCTTCTATCAGGCTCCAAAGAACAAAGAAGCTTACAGTACAACTATACTTGAATTTGCGGCAGTGAAAATATTTGCGCAAAAAATGGGAATATCAAATTCTGGTTCAGGGAATGCAGCAAAATCTAAAACCTGCACCATAATTGAAGGGAAATAGTTAATTGAATATAAATATAGATGCTAAGTATGACTATCAAACACAGATTCTGGAGTGAATTTCAGCAGTTTAGGGCTAGTTTGATAACATAAATAGTAACAAAAAGGAAAAATAAGATTTACGGTTGGGCTAGCTACACAAACTACAGTTTAGAAATTTGTTTAGAGCTGATTCAAGTAATTCAGAAACCTCAAAATCATTGATACTAATTCTTACAGCGAGTATCTACAATGAATAGCCACATGGATCAATATTCCCATCATAGCCATAACCAAAGTAATTTTTAGTCCATGACTGAGACTAACCCTCTCATCATCAACAAAGTACAAGGACATCTTAGGATAACTATCAAATTTCTGTACTTTAGAGTTTAGAGTTCCAAGGAAAGTTTCTCAAGGGATGGTTCTTCTTTTAACATTGTCAAATTTTAAATTTGAGGGGAAGCAGAGAATTGCATCAAGGAAAAATAAAGAAGGCTACAAGCAAAAAGGGCTAGAGAACCAATCAAAACTACGAATTGCTTTCTGTTTGTTATTAAAAAAAATATGACAACTATGAATAAGAAATAAACGAAATAAAAATATCACAGGCTAGGGGTGACAAGCATCTTGTCTTGCACAATTACTTGCCTAAAAGTTACAAAACAAGAGCTTTTGAATTTAAAATAACTGTTGATAGGCTATAATTATAGAAAATTTTCTTTTATTCTTTGAACACCCAAGAGAGTTGGGTAAGCTATTTCTTGTGGTCTAATAAGTTTGCATATTAATACTCTTTTTGTGTGTGGGCATCATGATGACAATAATGGTGATGAGAGAATGACCTTTCTGAAGTTACTGAAATGCCTTTAATCTCACATTATAAAATTTGATTTTTCTCCATAGTTTCATAAACAGAAAGACACGCTAATCATGTAATTTTGTGGGCAACCATCAAAGTATACAATATTTTCCATTTTATTTTATTCATCAATGTAATATAACTTCTTTCTTTTCTGATTATAGTCTCTTGTATATGATTTCCAATCATAAAATTTTCATGTAATCCACCTATACATGTTTTGGGGTTTATTCATTTTATTTCAATCATCAATGGAATTTGTTTCCCTTCTCGAAAAAGATGGAAGTGGTCATTAGAGAATCCTCCAATTCTTCTCTGTCAAGTCACTTTACAATTTACATAATACAGTTGAAATTCTCTTAGATTTCATTTTCCAATCATATTATATGAACTATAGCATAAAAAATTCTCCCTAAGAGGGTTGAAATAGAAAATAAAACCTGAACTGTTTCACTTTCGATATTCAAACTACGAAGTAGTCTGATCTTAGGAGCATGGAAAGATAACATTTCAAGCTTGGCTTTCTGGTCCAACGAAAGCATGGAATTATGTTTTTCCTGCAGGATAAGAATAATTCTAACGTTACTGTGGCAGAAACAATGACTCGTGTTTAAATTCATACAAATTTTAAAACTTTATTCATTCTGACAATGCTGACAATAACAGCAAAAGATACATACTACACAATCATGTATGTAAATGCAAGCCTGAAACGATTACATTATATTGACTTGAGTTGACAAAAAATCATACAATCCATTAGAATATCAAATAGGGTATTCAGTAATCAGCGAGTTGACAACCTGTCCATGCTAGATAAAAAATAATCTATGAACTTAAGTAGTAGTTTAGATATGATGATGAATTGCTCGAGTTCTTCGATATCCTATCATAAAAAGATATGGAATCTACTGAAAAAAAAAACAGCCGCTATAATCCAGCAAGATAAGAACAAGAAACCAATCCAACAATCTCCTTGGCAGGAATTGGCAAGTTTGAAGAAATATAAAATGTAGAGAAAACAAACAGTTAAGATTATTTATACATCATGTAGACAAGAAAAGGACCAAGAGGTTAAATTACAAATTCAGTCCATTAAGTTTGATGGTTGTGTCGATTTACTTCCAAGAGTTCCAATTCCATTTCAGGTAGACCCTGTTATTAATATCATTATGATATGGTAAGTCTAATGGACATTATTGATTTATACAAATGATAATAGGATTGAAAACACGATATTTTGGGTGTATTCTCATGACAAGTTAAGAACTCAGAACACTTTGATAGAGAGAGTCATTTCCAGTCCATTAAAAGATACATCAATGAAAACTAATCTAAAACAAAAAGTCCATCAAATATCTTCACACAAAATCAGTGAAAAAGAGAAAAACATGTCATACTGAAAAAAGCTCATCAGTCAAACTCACAGTAGAACAGGGGAAGTGACAAGAAACACAACAAAAAGCATCCCTATTCTTAGCAGACGCTATTAAACAAAGAAAATAAAAACCAATCTAGAGAGAAGAACAGCCAAAACTTTTTTTTTTTTTTTTTTTTGGAAAGATTACAAAGCAAAATGGATTAATGAGGCTCAAATGAAGCAAAATCGGAAGATCCAAATACAATATCAAGTAGATTAACTCATTACCTGTAAAGGGGAGGGGAAGAGATGGGTGTGAAGTTTGGTTTCATCCAAAGCGAATTGAACAAATTTCTGATATGAAATTGAAGAAATGGGAAAGCGAGCTCTTTTAAACCTGTTTTTACTGTTACAATTGGTCGAAAATGGTGGAGAGTTGAAGGAAAGAGAGAAGGACAAACGAGAAGAACCCATTGGAGTTAAACTTCTAATGAAGGGTTCAGTTGAAGCATTTGCGTTACTGAAATCCCATTTTGTATCTCTCAAATCGATCCAGTGTTGGGGTTTGAGCTATGAAGAAGAAGGATTTTGGATCATGTGTTCACCCACGTTGCCAAATTGGTGAAATCAAGAAAAGTAAAAATGATGTTTAAAGTGAGATGAAAATATGAATATCCTAATGAGGAAATGTACCTGTTTTGTTCTTCTTTGCGTCAAACAAGGCATTGTGTCCGAAATATATATATTGTAATGGGAGGAACATTTGACCCATAAAGACAAAGGTCGTGTGGTTAATCTTAGTTTGACATTGGAAATAGTAAATTTGTGTTTAGAGATCCATCTTACCACGTGTGGCATGCGGATATTATTTTAACTTTAATTATATATTAATATTTGGATAAGATATTACCATATATTATTTTTTAACTTTAATTATATTTTACTATTTGGATAAAATATTACGAAGTATTGTCTGTCATATTATTATTTAATTAGAAAAACTCTATAAACCCATTCAAATATAAAAAGATTCATCTTACTCCATAATTCTTCGATAATACATTTGTAATGGAATATGTTTACATAATACACCAAAAACTAATATGAATGTTTAATTGTGAAAAAGCTAGACGAAATGAGTTCTTTTAGCGATTTTGATACAATGAAATAACACTTTTTAAAAGACAATGATGATACTTATACTTTTGTTATTAGTATTAGTTGATTAATTAATTACACCACGAGTTTTGATGATTCTTATGAAAAAATGGTTGTTAAAGAAATATATATAAAAAAAAATAAAGAATGAACATCATAATTAAAATATCGAATGATTTTTTTTTAATTGTGATTTGTATGTTTGCGAAATCACATACTTTCATTCTCAAACCCTTTTCACCTCCAACTATATTATTAATTTGGGCATTATTCATGAATTATGTATCATTCAAAAATCATGTGGATCATCGTATTTCTATATTCACATACACCATCTCATATATATAGGTGAAATTAATGAACTCGTTTGGTTTTCCATGGGTCAATACAATTTTGGAGCAAAAGAAAAAAAATAAAATTATTTATGCTACTTTTTTTTTTTTTTTTTGTGAAAAGATTGACCATGAAGAAAATTATTGAGTTATAGCAATCTCATAAAAACAAAAATAATAATAATAAGAAAAAAGAATGAAAGATAATATTATCATATGATCTTATTCTTTTGGTTGAGAGGTGGGAATAATGTATTATAAAAGACAAACTATAAGCAAGAGACAATTTTATGTCTAAAAAATAAAATTAAATGAAAAATATGTAGGAAAGAAAAAGATAAGAAATTGAGTGTAATATGTATATCTAAGTCGTAGCTTCTTCGTTAATTAAATTTTGAGTGTTTCTCACATTGTTATATTTATGTAATTCAAGTAGAACTTTATTAGACATATGTTAAAATTTCAATAGAAATGATATGAGATTGAGAGAGATTTTAATACAATGATTTTTAATATTCAAGCAATTAATTCATAGGTTACAATTGCATATTAGCGGTTAAAATGATAATTATTCTTCATTATTTACCTAATTTGAAAGTATTTTTACAAATAAATTAATAATTAATAATTAATCTATGAGATCTTTTTACAAATAGTAAAATATTTACTGTATATAATAATTCTGAAAACGAAAAAAAATCTATAGGCCTACCGTTGTAAAATATAAAAAAAAGCTCCATCAACCACTCGCGCGTAATATACTTGGTACAAAATGTGCGCGTAATATATTTGGTATACGATTGTTTAGATTTAGTTATTGTTTAGTACATGATCGTTTAGATTTGGTCATTTAATTTGACAATTATTTTTTTAATCCTATCGTTTAATTTGGTTAGACGATCGTTTAATTTGGTTATGTTTAAAATTGGTTATACAATCGTTTAGACTTGGGTAGGCAAATCGTTTTTGTTTTGGTACACAATCGTTTAGATTTGGTTAAACGATTTTTAAATTTTTTTTTGTACTCGTTTACATTTTTTTATACGATCGTTAGATTTGTCTACCGATCATTTATTTTTTAAGATTACACGATCATTTAGATTTGGATAAACTATTTTTTTTAATTATTTTGGTACGTGATCGTTTAGATTTATCTACACAATAGTTTGTTTTTTTATACGATCGTTTACATTTGGCTACTCCAATCTAAATAATTTTTTTTCAAGATTCTTTATATAAGATCGTTTACATTTGGTTACCAAAACTTAAACGACGTAAAAAAGAAGAAGAAGAAAGACGATGGAAAGAAATCACAACGGAAAAAAAAGAAGAGGAAAAGAAGAAAGACGACAAAAGAAATCGCAGCGAGAAGCAGAAGAAAGACGGAAGGGTAAACCCAAAATATTTTAAAAATGGCTAATTTTGTATGAGCTTTATTACATGGGCCGTAAATAGTTTAGTGTTTTGTTACCTTCATGAAAATTTTCCTTAATCTATATCTATATCTATTTTATATCTATACTATATATAAAAGGATTTATACGGAGAAACTTTTTCTCCTAATTTTACCCTCTTCGTTTTAGTAATTTTAACTATAACATTTGTGGTAATTTTGTCAATTTTAAAATTTGTTAAATAAAAATTTAAAAGAAAATTGTAAAGTCGTATAACTTGTTAAATAAAACAATTAATATCTAAATATTAATTACATTTAAAACAAATTTCACTAAATACATTAATTAGATGTTAAACTTAATTTTTTTAATTTAAATTTTTTTTAGCTTTCCAAAATTTCGTTAATTTTTTTATCATTACAAAACCATCAACTAACTACATTAATTAGACAATTCACACTAATAGTAAATAAATAAATTTTTGTATTTACATGTCTCTTTTCATTCTACAAATTTAATTTACTACATAAAGCTCATTATGCTAATTGAAAAATATCATTATCTCAAGCCTACGATGACAGACAACGATATAGAAATATGAGAATGTTTGAGTTCACGCTATTGGAGCATCAAGTCATGTAGAAACCAATCCATTGAGAGTCAAAGAATGCTCGTTCTTTTGCATCGAAACAAACTCAAGTCCCCCATATTTAAAGGCTTTAACGAACTATATTTAAAAGATTTCTAATTAAGTGAAATACCTGTGATCTTTTAAATCAAATATCTTTTATTCACTTTTTAAACAAACTTTAAATAATAATAAAAAGAATCTCATTAATTCTTTTTGACCAAAATGCCAACAAATTTTATCACCAAACTCATCCTTTGCATACATCACCGAGAAGCTAACGTGTGTGGTGATAGAACCAAGTGGTTGTTCGCTTTAATCAAGAATAAGTTACTACTAGCACATACAAGATGATCAGATATAAATCACAATTTAACTTTGTGTATTTTCATTCAGAAAGACGAGCAAGTATGACAAAAGCGCGAAGGGGTTAGACTCCCTAATTCTGAGTTAATATATGCTTTTGCTTTATATTGCCTTGAAGTATTAAAACACAATTATTGTGTTTAGATAATTAGACTCTTCCTTCTTCGCCATGTTTATAATGAGTTCATAAACTACTTTTCCATCTCACCATGTCCACCTTGCGCCGCCAAGCACCGTAGTGTAAATAGTTAGAATAATTAGTATACTGTTCAGAATTATATTGTATAGCTTATACCGCATGATTTGATTGCAGGATATGATAAATTAGGAGCTTAAAATTCCTGTGTTTGTCCTTAGACTTACCAAAAAAACCTCTCTTCACTTAGTTCATTAGTTTATTATTATTATTATTAATCTCTATACACTTAACTCAATACACTAAATCAAAACACTTATTGCTATATATTAATTATATATAAAAAAAAACTTAGAATTCTTGAGTTTGGATTTCAATCCATCGTTTCAATTTTGTACTCCTTACATGTGTTTTTCTTTTAAATTCCAAAGTATTAACTTATTGCAATTGCAACAAACGAAGTAATAGAAAAAACAAAACACAATGAGTGAAAGGAGCAAAAGAAAACAAACCTAAATAGAAGAAAAAATTCAAATATTTATATAAAAAGGATTGAATAGAGTTATTTATATAGTCGTAGAAGATAAAAGTTACAAAACCTTTTAGAATCTCTTCAATTATTATATATATTTATAAATTTAGAAAATTAAATTATAGAAATAAAAAGATTACTTTTCATATTCTAATATTTTAATTTCTTAATTAATAAGTTACGCAAGGAAGGTGGGAATTTGAAAAGATTATAAATGTGATAATTTTATTCTTATATTAATTAAATAATTATAAATAAATAAAAATCAATTCTAAAAATGAGCAAAATTTTTTTAAAAAAACTGGATAATGTTGGAAATTTAAGATTTAAAGAGGGGCAAAGAAGTCCAAATATGATTGTTCCTCTGGATAAGATAAGATATTTTGACACATTTCTTCAGTAATGTTGGAACTTTCTCAGATATTTTGGTCTCAGGTTGGGGTAAAATGGGTAAATAAATGTCTTAAAAGTTATTTTTACCAGTTGTATGAGTTTTTACCGAAGGTTTTAATTGCTTTGCACGTTTGTGTCTTGACTCTTGATTTCCCCGCACTGGCTTTTGGATGACATGCTTCCATGAGAAATATTACCTATTATTCTTAGTTGTTTCTTTTTTGGGTCCATAGTCATTTTCCAACGATCATTTTTTAAATATAGAAAAATATCACTATTTATCTATAATAAACAATGATATTCATTGACAAACTTCTATTCAAATAGACAAGACATTTTTTGTTAACCTAAATACAATTCTACTTTTCGTTAAATTCCTTGTTTCGAGTTTTCCTACTAAACTGCCAAAGTTTTGGATATTAGTTATTCTACGTATACAAACACAAATTATTTAAACATCCATAATCTCATGTAACAAAACTCAAGATCCAAAGGAGTCCTTCAACATAAAACCTATAAACATTTGCTGTTTTCTCCCCTTCAAATATCCATTATAAACAATGGATCAAAGTAAGTTTGCAAGGTGATCAAACATAGATTTTTCCAAAAATGCAAAAAAGAAATAGAAAAGTAAAAAGTATCAAAATATATAACAGAAGTAGAGTATTGAGAAGTGCTTTTTTTACAGAGTATTAGAGATGAAGAAAATGAAAAATAATTACATGGACATGGGAGATAAATTAAATCCTTGAAGGAATGAGAGGGATGTTATTTTGAAGATATGCACTAGCTGCAGCAACTCCACTCCCTAGTTTAACAGGGTACCCGACATCCTTCAGTATCATTTCTACACCAGCAAGACATCCCAACAGTTGCAACTGACAAATAGTAACAAAGCAATGAAAATTAGTCAATCTTCCTTTGGGCTCAAAACAGTATTTTTTTCCTTCTTCCAAGAATTAAAAACCAAGAAATATGTTTGCAGTTTAACATCAAAGAAAGTAGGAACTTCTCTAAAAAGTAGAAAAGAAGTTTGATGCAAGTGAGAACGGTAAACAACATATATTAGTAGAGTTAATGTTGGGAATGTGATTGAAGTCCTAAATAAGGGAATGATCATGGGAGAGAACAACTACCTCTAGTGGAATAAAGTCTTTTTGAGTGAAATCAAAGTAAAGTTACCGTAACTTATAACCAATGTATTATATTATTATAGAGATATCTAGAGTTCGGTTGTCACTAAATATCAGTAACCGTTAATAAGAGAAAGCTATAATAATTTACCTCATTAAGGTTTCCAAGGTGACCAATTCTGAATACTTTGCCAGCAACTTTGTTAAGGCCAAGTCCCAAGCTCAAATTGTATCTCTTCCATGCCCTTCTCACAATTTCTGCACTGTCAATGTAAGAAGGAACAAGCACAGCAGTAACAGTGTCACTAAACCATTCCTCTTTTTGTGTACAATTTTTCAACCCCCAAGCCTCCACAGCAAGCCTAAATTTCAAATTCACCATGAAAAAATAATTAGACCACAAATAACAGCAATGAAGTTTGTGTTAGTTCACTTCTGGTATCTTTGAAGTGCTACCTTGTTGCTTTGCCAAGACGACTGTGCCGAGCAATCACATTGTCCAAACCTTCCTCGAAAAGAAGATCGAGAGCTGCTCTTAATCCATACAAGAGCTGAATGGAAGGGGTGTATGGCCAGTATGTTCCTAGATTGTAGAATTTGAGATAGTCTTTCCAATCAAAGAAGACTTTGACAGATTTTGAAGTTTTGGATGCTTCTAGTGCTTTGGGACTGGCACAAATAATTCCAAGTCCTGTAGGGAGAGAAAGAGCCTTTTGGGAACCAGTTAAAGCAACGTCGACTCCCCATTCATCCATTCGAAAATCAAGTGCACATATGGATGACACTCCGTCGACCAGCAAAAGAGCAGGATGCTTGTACTTATCTGTGTTTTTCAGCAGAAGATTTTAGAGCAGCATTGAGATGAGACCAGACAGGGGAAATGACAATTCTTACCAACGGGGGAAAATCTTTTTGAGTAAAGTTATAATTTTGGCCCGTTTGATAATAAATTACTTACAAACTCTACCTCTACCTCCACCTCAACTTTCTACCGACGTTTTAAAAGACAAAATCACAGTTTGAAAACTAAATAGAGAACTTTTACAAATGTGTAGTTTTTTTGAAATGTAAAACAACAGTAAGAAAATTTTGAGGCAACAACCATAAATTTCAAAAAATTGGAAGCTAAATACGAAATTATTTCCAAACAAAACCTTAGGTTTTGCGTTTCTGAAAATGAAGCTTACTATGATCACTTCCATCTATGACTTTCTTCGATTTATTCCCCACTTCATGTGGACATTTTCAAAATTAAAGTTGAGCTTCCTAAACTAAAAACCAGTAGTTTTTAACCACTTATTTTTGTTTTAAAAATTTGACTATATGAATTTAAATGTTACCTAAAACGTGCTACCTTAAAGAAGATTGGATCCCATTGCAAAGAAGTGGTAATAAAATACGAACAATTTTCAAAACTCAAAAACAAAAAACACAGTAGTTTTAAAATGGAATCTAAACTTTTAATATACATCACCTTTCTGTTTTAAAATTTTAGGAAGACAAAGCCAGGAGAAACTTTAAAATCTCAACCATTATTTGATAACTATTTGATTTTTGAAGATTAAGTTTATAAATACCCATTCCACCTGCAAATTTATTTATTTTATTATCTACCTTTTACAAATGCTTTCAAAATCCATGTCAAGCTTTGGTTAAAAATTAAAAATGTTCACTTAAGAGAGATAAAAACCATTGTAAATAAATAAAAGAGTGAACAAGTATAATTTTAAAAAGCCACGAACCAAAAACTTTGAGAACAAGCATTTCTTACCAAGTAGGAACCGAACTTTAGACAGGTCATTAGTGACACCAGTAGCTGTCTCATTGTGGACAATGCAAATTGCCTTGATGGTGTGGCCGCCATCGGTGGCAAGCTTTGATTCCAGAACATCAAGATTGGCACCCTGACCCCAGTCGCTCTCGATGACATCGACGTTGAAGTTAAGGCGCTGCTGCTGATCAATCCAGAGCAGACTGAACTGGCCAATGAGAAAGGACACGATCCTATCTCCAGGAGACAATGTGTTTGTAAGAGCACTTTCCCAAGCACCAGTACCTAAGCAGCCATAAACATGAAAATTAACAAAATAAAATCGAGTGGTCAGAGTTTTCACTTGGGAAAAAAATTTACCTGTTGTGGGAATCAGGAATGTGGTTCCAGTAGTAGATTTGAAAATCTTTTTCACATCTTCAAGAAGAGTTTTCGTCAAAGCAGGAACGGCAGGCGAACGATAATCCTCATTGTTTCGGTTCATTGCCCGCAGAACCGGTTCGGGAATGTTGACCGGCCCTGGGACAAAGAGATGGTTCTTTCCAGGTGCATAAACGTAATCCATTTTTTCTAATGCTCAAATTCTCAGTTTTCACCTACACAGAATGATAAAGAAAGTTACTTACTGAGTAGGATTGGCAAACGGATTAGTATTTGTGTAATGAAAAGCAACCACACATGGAAATAAAAGTGTAACTAATAGGTTAGACTATATTGAATCTTTTGTATATATAGTCCAACATCTTACAGTACCATTCTAAATTATGATGATATCTGAAAATTTAAGACATTTAACTACCGCTTGCTTGTTCATATCGTGTCGTCTCCATGTCTCATTTCCATATCCATAATTCTGATTTATTTAATCTCTCACCAATGACATCGCGAAAAGCTTTGTTGGTTTTGTTCATTTAGTGTTTGAATGTTAATTTTTTTTTAATTGCATCTCAAACTTTTGATGTTAAACCTAACCTAATCAAGAAGTTCCAAAACTTCCAGTTCCACTTTTCTTGTTCTAAATTTAATTAAATGGAACCTGGAAGACTAGGAAGAAATTTGAAACTTAAAGTCCTAGAAACTGAAAGCCTCAAAACAAATGACTAAATTTGTGATTTAACCATAAATATTTTCGACATAACCTTAAAAAGTTAGTGTTGGGTTCATACATATAACACTTCCATCTTTCGTATCGACATATTAATGAAAATAATACTCATAGAAAATGAATTGATGCTAATTTTAAACAACTAATCTCTCACCTCTTCTAAGTTTTCCTCCTCATACTTTTGAAAACATCAAGAGAGTTTGGGACATAGAGTAAATTAAACTTAATAATTTCCATTTCTTACACCAAATTTTGTGGGGACCCAAAATAAAAACTAAAATTGTAAATTAAAACATTAAATTTCACAAAAACTCATAAAATTTCAAATTAAAAAATTCTGGCTAGAACATACTAAAACAATAATTTGTCAAATAAAAAATTATATTTGACTATTAATATACACAAAACTATTATCATATAACTTAGTTTTTTTTTTTATTTTCTTTTTTAAACTTTCAAAAGTCTAAGTTACATTTTTAAAAGTTTAGTGGATGTTAAATAGTTAAATACACATTTTTTTTTATTTGACTAATAACTGTTTTGGTATGTTTTGAGATGAATTTTTTATTTTAGAATTTTGCAAGAGATTTGGTAGAATTTTATGTTTTAACTTAAAATTGGTTTTTAATTTTGTTTGGTGAGAAAATTAGTAGAAAATTTGAATCAATAAGAGTACTTTTTTAAAATTCATGGATATTTAAGAAACTTTTTGATGATTTGAAGGTATTTTTTCTTTTAAAAAAATGGTTTCATCCAAAACAGGAGCAAGAGTACTTTTTAACCATTTTTGAAAGATAAAGAATATTTTCAAAACTTTTTGAAAGTAACTAAAAAGTTGAGGAAACTTTTTTATAAATTTAACATAAATATTTTGTTCCAAGGTTGCCACTGTTGTAATTAAAAATATAAAGGTACTTATTAAACAAATGGAAGGGTTGAAGGGGATTTTTATTTTATAATTTAATCCAACCAGAAAATAGAAATATATGAAGACTTGAATACTCAAACACTCCTCACCGGTTGCTTGAAAATTCATAACATCCAACGAGGATAATTCATGATAGGATGCGACAGAGGCCATGTTAAATTACCAAAAGACCAAAAACAAAGTGATGAGTCATGGTAAATTTAATGATATAGATAGTCGAACAAGTTCTTTGAAGAAATACCCAAAACCCCAAACATGAAGAATCTGAACAGAAATCAACAAAGAAAAAGAAGTAGAAACCCCAGAAATATAATCCGCAAATCAAAGGCAAGAGAGAGAGAGAGAGAGAGAGAGGAGAATGAAGAAAAACAGAGAAAACAGCACGAGGAGAAAGAAAAAGAGAAGAACCTTGAGAGAGAAATGGAATGGTGTGTGGCTGCGGGGGAAATGACAAAGCAGAGCAGAGCAGAGCAGAGCTGAGCAGAGATTTTGGTATTCATTTTTATAAGACAGAAATGGTAGAGGGGACAGAATCCAATCAGGTGTCGCCATGTGGCAGATAAGACCCACACCAAATTAGTTCCTTTCATTTTTTGCATGGCTGCCTTTGCTTCTCCTTTTATTGTATTTTATTTTATTTTTCAACTCCAATTATCTCTTACTTGTCCTATCCTAACCTTTTTTTCTCAACCTAACATCCTAATATTTATTCAATTACTTAACATATTATTATTATTATTATTATGGTGAATCTAAGCTCATATTAGTAAATAAAATAAGATGAAGCAATTGAAAATTGGATCCCATCTTCATGCTTGGAGTTGGAGAACTAAAAAGGGCCATTTTAAATCTACTTTTGCCTTTTCATTTTTTTAGGATGAACTTTTTCCTTTTGAATTAATCCAAAATATTTGATTTTTTTAATAAAAAATTATTGTAAATAATAAAACAGTTGAAAATATTAATAAAATAGATACTAATATTTTCAACACTGATAGACTAATAGACACTAGTAGACTTCATTAGTGATAGATCTAAAAGTGATACATCTAATACACCCAATATACATTTGATATACACCTAATACATATATTTGTATACATAAATATTGAAAGCGCCAAAATATTAAAGGTTTTTAAGTTAATGTGTCTAATTAGTCTTTAGGTAAATAAAGCAATGTGATATTTTCCTAAGTAAACTAATTTTTATCAACTTTAGGGCAAAAAAAACTCGAAACATTTTTTAAGGGGTATTTGGAGGCAAGAAATGAGTTATTGTTCTATGTTATTATAATTGGGTTATTAGTTTGTGTTTGGGTATAGATTATTACAATTAGGATATATATATAAAAAAAAAAATCAAAATCTTTTATCATAAATCCAAATATTTAGTATATTAAGTGTGTATCAATTATGTATCATGTGTGTATATTTAACAAGTGTATAAAGTGCCTATTAATTAGAAGGATATCAGGTATATCAAAATGTATATGGCATGTGTATCAAATTAATGCATATCAAAGTAGATATCAATAGTGTATCAAGTGTATATTAGTAGTGTATCGAGTGTGTCAAGCGTATCAAGTGTATTAAGTATTATGAGCAGTGTATCAAGCGTATATAAAAGATATTAGATGCCTCATGTATATTACGTAGGTTAGACTTTTTTTGTCATTTTCGCAAAAGTAAATAAGTATGTGTTATAGGCCTAATTTTTTAAACATATTTTGTCAAAAATACAACAAGCCTAAAAGCTAATACGATCAAAATTTGTGGTTAAATTAAATTCAATTCTTTTATTGAAAACAGAAGTTCCAAAATTGACTCAAAAACTAGCACGCTCCTTGACCTGATATGTTATCTACTTATCCTATAGCAGAGATTTGAAAACTCTAGGAAACATTCCTAGGTCAACTTTCTTTGTAAATACACAACTATAACTTTATATGAGGTAATTTGGGTGCTACGATCTTAAACTCACTCTTTAGCTGACACACTCTTTCATTCTTTGATTTAGGGACCAGAGTATGTGTAGGGTTTCTCTTTTGCAAGTCACGTTCTTCTCATCTTTAAACAAATTCATGAAAGATAGATGCACACACCTCTGTCCAAAGTTTGATATCAGCGAAGCGAAAATTCGAGCTTAAAGAAGTACGAGGTTAGAAAATTAAAGTTTGTCGTATACCCATGTTTTAGTTGTTAGAAGAAATAAGTCATAAAAACTTGAGTTTGTGTATTAACATAATAATCTGTAATTATTTTCTTCTTTTTAATGAACAATCATGTGGTATATATAGAGACTCAAGTCATGTGGTATAAAGTCATCTATTTAAGACTATTGATTTTATCGGTTATGATCAATTTGATGAAATTGATGAAGTTTAATTTAAGCGTAAAAATAAAATTTACTTTCCTCTCTACTTTCTAAAGTATTTGAAAATAACTAAAATTTACAAGTGAAAAGAAAAAAGTACTACACTTCTGTTTTTACATTTTTAAAATAATAGGCCTTGAAATTTCAAAACCTTTCTTAAATGAAAAGGAACAAAGAAGTTAATGAGTAAACAAACTTAATTAATTTGCAAATTTATTCAAAAAAAAAAAAAAAAAAACTTCATTTGTAAAACAAGTTATTAAAAATGCTAAATTACAAAAAAAAAAAAAAAAGAAAAAGAAAAAACTCTAAATTTGTGATTCGTGGCGAAAATGTCTATAAACTTTCAAAAGATTTTAAAAATGCCTATAAACTTTCAAAAAAAAGGTTAAAAAAATATCCTTATCATTAATTTTGGACGAAAACTTTAAATTTTTGTTTCAAAATAACTCTAAACTACTAAAAAGTTTTATAAATACCCTTAAATTTAAAAAAAATTAAAAAATATTTTCATTAATTCTATTTTTACACTAAATTTCTTAGCATCCAAAATAAAAGGTAAAATTTGAAGTTAAAACCATATTTTTAAATTTGTATAGATATGTCGATATTTCTATCAATATTTTCACATTTTCATGGATTTGATGTCGGTAAAAGTGGTGAATCGATAATTTCAATACATCTTAAAAAAGTTCATGAATCACAAAAACTAAACATCAAAATGACGCTAATATAAATATAATATAAATAATAGACATGTCTACTTATTTGAAAATAATAAAATATTTATTTAATACTTAAAATTTTTTTTGAACTTGTTTTAATTTTTCCAGAAATATCTATCAAAATCAAAATTTATATAAAACTAAGATCCATCAACATTGATATTTTAAACCTCGGTTAAAACATAAAATTCCACAAAATTTCACAAAGATCCAAAATAAAAATTCTCTTTACAACATAATAAAACAATAATTAGCAAAAAAAAAAAAAAAATCTCACACTAATAAATCTATTAGATTGTATACATTTTTTATTTGACAATTAACATTAAGCTATATGTTAATTAGAATAATAATTATAGAAGTTGATTGAATTCGTGATCTACCATTTTGTGTTAATAGTCAAGTAATTTTAAGACTATGACTTAAACTTAAAATTTAGGTTTTTATTTTGACTCTTGAAAGAATTGGTGTAAAATTTGGATCAACGAGAGTATTATTGAACATTTTTAAGTTCAGCTATTTACAAAATTTTTTCAATTGTTCATGATAAGGATAATTTTGAATCCTTCTTAAAAGTTTATGAGTATTTTAAAAACTTTTGAAAATTGAAAGGTATTTTTGACATAAAAGTAGGATATGGTTTTTTTTTTCTTTTTATAATTTAACTTTGAAAAAGTAAGTTCAAATAGAAAATTAAAAGAAGGAATACACCCACATTATTTTAGAAACTTTATAAAAAAACTTATTTTAAATAGAAAAATTGTTTAAAATACTTACAAAATATAACGACAATTCATAATAGACTTCTATTAGTGTCTATTAATGTTATTGATAAAAGTCTATTAATGTCTATAGAATTTGTAATTCTATTATATTTTATGAATATTTTGATTCATTTTGTTATATTTGAAAATGACTCACTATTAATATAACTTTTTAAGCATAAAGAAATTTATGTACAAAATTAAAGAGACAATTCAAAATTAGAAAATTATTTTAAATGACAAAACTACTAAAATATTTTTACGAATATAATAAAATGTTATTATGTCAACAATAAGCCACAATAGACTAGTGATACAAATAGTAATGTACGACAAATAGACAGTAAAGTTTAGTTATATTCTTAAATATTTCGGTTCATTTTGCTATATTTGGAAATTAGAATTTTTATTTTTTAAAGTATATATTTTTAAAAATAACTTCCGGTTTAAGATAGGGAAGGATACAAATTCACGAGAGGAAATCTTATTTGTTTTGATTATTCTGTTTAAATCTATACAAATTTCATAAGAGATAATTGCTGTAATCTGCCAACATGGATATAATTTAATTGTTATAATAAATGTATTTTTAAATTAAGAAATCAGACTTTTAGATAAAAGAAATTACTTTTTTTTTTTTTTTCATTTTTCTTTATTTATTATATTCCTTAGGCTAAGGAGAAGCTTGAGGTTGAGACAACAATGACAAAGATAATGTGATAACGTTTCATTTGAGTACCAACCACTTCTTCTTTTCTAAAATTTAGGCCACACACTCACATTTTTAAATGTATATTTTATTTTCAACTTTATTTTCCATTTGGGTTTTTTTTCTTCTCCTTTATCCTTAAATAATTATTTTTTTAAGGTCGAGGAAATTTTGGGCAATGAGCAAACAATTGTGATGGCCTATCTCCACACGTTATTTTTTTCATGTTGTTTTAATAAGACAAAACACACTACATTAAGATAATTATAAAACATATCTTCATTGTATTATTTGATTATTTCGACAAGCAATCACTTCAAATAATGTCTACATATTTTGTACTTAAATAAGGTCTCGATTACTTGTTCTATATGTAATGTTATTGTTGTTGTAACACTTTCGTATAACGTTCTCTAGCTAGTTACGAAAAACACATATAACTGTAGCAAGAAATACCAACAACAAGTAAATAAAGAAAGAGCTAGAGAAGTTGGTAATCCAGTTTGGCAATATATAACACCTACGTCTGGAAGTAGTGTGTCCAGAAAAGATAGTCCACTAATATTAAAGAGTTTAGCAGTTTACAACGTAGTACTTGTCTACAATACTCAACTACTACAGTGATTTATATATAGACTTATTGATTAGCTATGCTCCCTCTAGATGTGAGACTCTCTTTCAATTGTACTTAGGCTCCCCTTAAGTGTGAAGTCCCTTCACCTTCTACATGCTTAAGCTCCCCTAAAAATGGAGATATTAGTGGTGAACGCTTTGACTTTCGACAGTGTGTGAGACTCCTCTCAACGATGATATATTTCCTTCACGTTAGTGAACTCCCTCTAAGATAGAGAACTCTTTCTCTGAAGCTAAGCCTTAGGCTCCCCCTACAACTTGATTATCTTCAACGTCTTGCACTTAATGGATGAAGAGCTTGCACAAGAAATATAAAACAAATCAACCGTAATTAAGACTTTATTTGAGGCAACCGTAAAAACCACTACCTTAAAAAATTATAAAGTCAACTATTCAAATCTCCCAACAACTTGTATTACCGACTTCGATGACATAGAGTAAAAAATGAGTTATAAGACATTATGTCTTAATTAAAGTGTACAAGATTCAAACTTGTTCCTAAATTTTAAATTTTCATTCACATCATATTTTTTTCTTGCATGAAAATTATTATTAATATTTTACCAAATTTAATTAAAAAATATCTCAATCTAAAAGTGTGAGACCCATATTGTGAATTACCTTACGCGATAAGACTACATGCGATGAAGATAGTTGTAACGACCCAATTCTTTATACTAAGCTGAGGTCATTATCTTAAAAATAAATAAAAGTTTTGACAATTTCTTGAAAAGAAGAGAACTGACATTTTTATGAATGTCACATCAAATTAATGTTCAAAAGATGTAAAATTTGCAAATTCAATAAAATACTGTGAAAACATGACCTGTGGGTTCTAACAATTCTTTAAATAAAATAAACTCAAATAAATAGGTTAAAAATTTAATTTAAAATGTCCGACAACAAAATACGCTAAAATTTGATACATGGGCGTGGAAGCATAACTGAGTCCCCATATGTCATGTCACAGGCCTTTTCTGCCGCTCGCTAACTTTCCTCTACCTTTACCTTTGTCTGAAATATTAAACATAAGAGTATAAACATATACTAAGTAAGGGACCTACTACTGATCCCGCTAAATGTATGTTAACTTTCCATTAGGATCCTGTAAGGAAGTGTCCTAAAATTATTGTGCTCCCGAACACACGTAATCTAGTGATCTCATAGGAACACATCTTATCTGTCGGTGAACCTGAAGGAACACTTTAGAGAATCAGGCTATAAGTGACTACGTCGAATCACTCATAAAACATATCATGACAGATTGATGGTCCCATCGAACTCACACAGTCATAAAAAGGTGGTGATCCCGAGGGAACCCATATGGGTACAATCCTAATAGACAAGTTAACATAACACCTATTCATAGCATGTAACATATCATAAACATCATAAACATGACATGAATATCAATCATAACGTCCTTAATCATGTGATTAATATATCATGCATCATCATTAACATAATATCAGTCATCGTCATCAATATAATATCAGTTGTCGTCATCAGCATAATATCAATTGTCGTCTATAGCATCACATTATGTATCTTAGCTACCATCAATGTATGGTAAATACATGCTGTCTCTTAAGTTTAGTTTGAAGGTCCAGTAGTATAATCTTTTACTTGAGAGATTGGCCAAACAAAATACTCCCTAGCTGGCAGTAAAATACTCCAATTAATTTGATAATAATCATAAAATGAAATTTCAGTATCTTAATTAATAAAATTAGCAATTGGCTATTATTAAAAAATTCTCCAAAATTAATTAACTTCCTAAGAAATTGGGGTTGAAACCAATTCAACATTGATTGGAAAAATTCCAAGATTAAACCTCCAAAAAATTAGCCAATTGAGAGCCTTCAAAGAAACCCTAATTACATCCAAAATTAAATTGACAATTTTTGCCAACAAATTACTATTTTAATTAACTTAATTTACTAAACTTATCCAAATGAAGGTTGCAAAATTCTCTTAACCTTGATGTAAAAATTTATCACTTAAATTTAAGGTTTGCCAAAGAGACCAATCATAACTAAAACTGGTGAGGTGGCGGCGGCAAGGGTTATCTTCGAAGAAGATGATGAACTTTTTTTTTTTTTTTTTTACTTTCAATTTAAGCATTCCAATGCTATTTATAAACCCAAATAATAACAATAATATTTATCATTATTATTTTCTTTTCAATTTAGTATATATATAATACCAACATATACATATATTTTTATTCACATTATCTTTCCTCAATAAATTCCTTAAATCTACAAAATTTATGCATTTATAACCATTAATAATAATAATAATAATAAGGGGTCTTTTAAAAAATATAAAAAAGCGGCAAAATATTTACACTTTATAGAACAATTCTGAAAAATGGAAAAGCCCAAAGGCCCACCGTATAAAATACCAAAAATGCCCCATCAACTACGCCGTCAACAACGAGCGCATAATATATTTGCGATCGTTTAGACTTGGCTATTGTTTGGTACACCATCTTTTAAATTTGGTTATTGTTTGGTACACGATCGTTTATATATGGCTACAATTTATTTTTTCAATTCTATCATTTAATTTATTACATGATCGTTTAATTTGGTTATGTTAAATTTGGTTACACGATCGTTTAGATTTGATCGTTTAGATTTGGGGACTTAAATCTAAAAAATTCCTTTTTTCAAAATTTGGTACACGATCGTTTAGATTTGGCTAAACGATTTTTTAAAATTCTTTTGTTACACGATCGTTTAGATTTGGCTAAACAATTTTTTTTTAATTTTTTTGGTACACAATCGTTTAAATTTGCCTACTAATGATTTTTTTTACACGATCATTTACATTTGGCTACTCCAATCAAAACTTGGTACACGATCATTTAGATTTGGCTAAATGATTTTTTTAAAATTCTTTTGCTACACGTTCATTTAGATTTGTTAACACGATCGTTTAGATTTGGCTAAACGATTTTTTTAATTCTTTTGGTACACGATTGTTTAGATTTGTCTACCGATGATTTATTTTTTTTACACGGTCATTTACATTTGGCTACTCCAATCAAAACTTGGTACACGATCGTTTAGATTTGGCTAAATGATTTTTTAAAATTCTTTTGCTACACGATTTGATTTCTTCATAAAATCAAATCAACCATTTCTCTTTTTATGGATTATCTTTTTTTTTTCTAAACAATTATAATTATAGTCCATCATATAATTAACTTTATTTTTCCGTATTAATTATTAATATCATATTCTGCAAACCAAATTCTTTATTATATATATACACACACACACAATTTCAATTCCATCAAAATTGACTTTTTCTTTCAAGATCCCAAATCAACTCAAATTCTCAATTCTTTTAATTAACCTAATATTCTTCAATAAATCAGTTATTTTAAAACATCATAAATTTCAACATGAATTATCTTAACCCAACAATAAAATTTTAGTTCCAATCGTTAATATAACACTCAAATTGTTGGAATTTTGTCAAAAAGATTTTATGAGATCATCTTTTATTAATTAGTTATTTAATTAATTTCAAAAAGATAAAAGATCCTCCTTTATTTTAGGAATCTTTTATTATTATCTTTTTCAGATTATCCTTGAGGAAATATACATATACACTACGGAACTTGTGGGTTCTAGTACGACTGACGAACGAAGAAAGCTTTTGGAGCTGTTAGTCGAATATGTATTGCAATATATAACTATGAGCGGAAGAAGGTAGTGCGATTGGCTATCTATGGTCTCGACGTGTTGACTTGTGATGATTCTTATGATGGGTAGTGAGAAAGACGAAGCTGTGATCAAAGTGGTTACCTTAAACTCAGGGGGAGTATGAAGACATCGTCAAGTAGATTCAGTACTCATACATTTAGGGGGAGCTTAGAGTCTGATGCTAATAAGCATGTTAAAATAGTCATATAGTTGAACATAGATTATATACTGTATCGATGTATATTGACTAAGTGTGAATCCTAATAATTTTACTCATCAGGGTTGTACGCAGCTCCCTAGACGTAGGCAACATTGGTATTGTACTCAAGAAGTCAGAGAAAAGTATCTTTCTTATTATTTAGAGTCAAAGTAAAGTTACTTATATATAGAGAACAAAGAAACCCTAGACCCTATGTATAATTACGATAATGGACATATAATATATATATATATATATATATATACATATATATATATATATATATATATATATATATATATATATATATATATATATATATATATATATATATATATATATATATATATATATATATATATATATATATATATATATATCATAACACTCCCCCTCAAGTTGGAGCAAATATGTTGATCATGTCCAGCTTGTTGCACAGATAACTTATCCTTGCTCCATTTATAGCTTTGGTCAGAATATCTCCCAATTGTTCTCTAGTTTACACATATCTTGTGAAGTGCAACTTGATTATCACACTATAATTTAGCTGGCACTATAATACTGAAGCCTATCTCAGATAATAGTTGGTGAATCCATACTATTTCGCACACAGATTGTGCCATAGCTCTATATTCTGACTCAGCACTCGAACAAGAAACAACATTTTGTTTCTTACTCTTTCATGATACCAAGTTTCCACCTACAAAGACACAATATCTAGAGGTCGATCTTCTATCCTCTCGAGATCCCATCCAATCAACATAAAGAAAACATTCAACTCTCGTATGTCCATGATCTTTGTATAAGATCCCACGTCCATGAGGAGTTTTCAAATAACACAGAATATACTTTACTGCATTCCAATGATCCATTGTAAGGGAAGACATGGACTTACCACACTTATAGAATAAGCAATGTTTGGTCGAGTCACTGTTAAGTAGTTCAACTTCCCAACTAATCTCTTATATATCAAGTGATCTTTACATAATTTTCCTTCTTTAGCAAGTTACTGATTCGACATCATCGGAGTACCACTTGGTTTGGCTCCTAATTTTCCTGTCTCGTTGAGATAAATAAATACCTTTCTTACTTTCTCATCACTTCAATGACCAAAAAATATTTCAGTTGACCCAAATCTTTCACATGAAACTGACCCTGAAGGAAAGTTTTGAGAGATGAAATACCCGATGCATCATTTCCAGTAATAACAATATCATTAGCATATACAGTTAGTAAAACTATACCATTATCAGATCAGCAATAGAAAACAGAATGATTAGATGTACTCTTCTGCATACCAAAGCGTACAAGAGCTTGACTAAACTTACCAAACCACACACATGGAGTCTGATTCAAACCATACAAAGATTTTTAAAGGCGACATACTTTATCACTCTCCCCCTGAGCGACAAACCCATGTGGTTTCTCGATATAAACTTCCTCTTGAAGATCACCATGCAGAAAAGCATTATTAATGTCAAGTTGATGCAAAGGCCAGTTATGGGTAGCAACCATGGAAAGAAATAGGTGGATGGAAGTTAATTTGGTAACTGAAGAAAATGTATCTGAATAATCAATACCGTAGGTTTGAGCATAACATTTGCCAACAAGATGATCTTTCAATCGAGCCATTGTTCCATTAGGATTCACCTTAACAGAAAACACCCATTTACAACCAATAGCCTTCTTTCCTGCAGGACGAGATACCAAATGCCAAGCACCATTATCATCTAAAGCAGTCATCTCCTCAATCATTACATTTTGCCAGCTAGAATGAGATAAAGCTTCATGAACAGTTTTAGGAATAGAAATGGAGTCAAGAGATGTAATAAAAGCATATGTAGGGGGAGACAATTGGTGATAGAAAATAAAAGAAGAAACAGGGTAAGTACATTTATGTTTACCTTTGCGAAGAGCAATGAGAGGATCATCACTTGGTCCCGGATCACATGATAAAGGAGGCATTGATGTAGGACATGAGTCTGAAGGTTGTGATAGAGGTCGTCGGGAGTAGACTCAAGAAGGCAATGAACGGGAAGGAGGCGTATCAGTGGAAGAAGATGTTGTGGGAGAGGTCATCTCATATATAAAAAGATTGTCATCCTCCCCCTGACACGAACTTGATGGTGATGAAGTAAAAGGTGTATCCTAAAAAAAAGAAACATTTGGCGAAACAAGATACCTTTTAAGCGTAGGACAATAACAACGATACCCCTTTTGAACATGCGAATAACCTAAGAAGATAAATTTCAAGGATTTGGGATCTAGCTTAGTATGATTAGGACGAATGTCATGAACAAAACAGACACAACCAAATATCTTAGGAGCAATAGGAAATAAAACTTGGTAGAAAAAAGAATACGATAAGGAATCTCACCATGGAACATATGAAGGCATTCTATTAATTAAAAAGCAAGCCTTAGACATAACATCAGCCTAAAAAGTTTTTGGAACATGCATTTGAAACGATAAAACACAGGCAGTTTCAAGTAAATGCCTATTTTTATGTTCTACGACACCATTTTGACATGGAGTGTCAGCACACGAAGACTAATGAATAATGCCATGTTAACACAAGTAAGCGTCAAGAGTATGAGAAAAATATTCACCCGCATTATCAGTGCGCAAAGTTTTGATAGAGACATTAAACTGATTTTTTATTTCAACGTGAAAGGTACAAAAGTCTGCTAATAACTCAGAATAATTTTTCATCAAATATAACCAAGTTAGACGAGAATGATCATCAACAAATGTAACAAAATAACAAAAGCCTGTTTGAGATACAACTGGACATGGACCCCAAATATCATAATGACTGAAAAATATAATTTGAAGCAAGCCCAGAAGACGAAAGTCAAAACAGACGACCCATGCTCTCCCACGCACTGGCACGTGGTGACTGTACAAGAATCTTCCGATGGCGCGTGAAGCTCACGCGCGGTGTTTCTTGGCGATCGGTGATGACAGAATGCAGCGGACGACGATGACCCTTCTTCTGGACTGGACGGTGTCGACAAAAGGCCACTTAAAGATGACCTGAACTTAAGCTTTAATGAAGAAGGAAGCCACCGGCTATGAAATTCAAAACTCTAATTTGAAAATTCAAAACCCTATAGTCTCTAATACCATGTACTGAAGAAGTCAGGGAAAAGTATCTTTCTTATTATTTAGAGTCAAAGTAAAGTTACATATATATAAAGAACAAAGAAACCCTAGATTGTATGTACGATTACAATAATGGACATATAATATATATATATATATATTATATTTATTTATTTATTTATTTATTTATATGTATCATAACAGGCATAACTGGGTCACTAAAGTTCCTTGTTTTATTCTCTTTTGTTGTCCCTTTAGCTATTACAACAGTTATTTACTTTAGAATTAACTAAAGATTTATTTGATTATCTTACCACGTTTTTCAATTGGTATCAGAGTGGGTTGATACTGGTTCATTGAGTCTTCAATGGTGTTGATCAGAGAATGTAGATCAACAATGGAGATAATCAAGGAAGGTTCTTCCAGTACAACTTATCTTTCAGTTTTAGATGACACAAATTATGGCTCCAATAGCAAATACCAAAGCAACTTTAGAAGAAAGCATTTTGACTAACCTAATGTCAAAATAGACAGATCTTTAAGGTGCAGAGAATGTGAAGGGTAGGGTCATTATCAAGTTGAATGCCCTAATTTTATGAGAAGACAAAAAAAAAGTTTTAGTGCTACATTATCTGATGATGATATAGACGAAAATGATGAAGAAGGTGAATGTACTAAAGCATTTTGTTAGTATTTTATGTAGAGATGAAATTGAAGGTTCTGAAGAAGAAAACGAAGACAACCTATCCTTTGAACAATTGAAGATTAAATGGAAAGAAGATTCAGAAGCTAGAGTAGTGCAGAAAGAAAAAAAAAATACAGAATCTTATGGAAGAAAATGAACGGTTATTATCAATTATATCTTCCTTAAAACAAAAATTGAGGGAGATCCAGATAGAGTATGATCAGACTATGAAGTCAGTCAAAATGTTAAATTTAGGAATTGAAAATCTAGACCAAATACTGAATTTAGGACAGTCTAGTTCCAACAAATATGGTTTTGCTTGTGATTCATCAGTAAAGAGCACTAGTCAAGCAAATGGGATAAAATTTGTTTCTACGACTGTGAGGATCAAGTCTGATCAATCAGTTGAAACAAAAGCTGTTAGCTCTTCACAAAAACAAATAACTGGGTGTGCCATCACTGTGGTAAAAAAGGTCATTTTCGTCCTTTTTGTTATTCTTTACAAAGATATAAATTCCAATATTAGAAAGCTACTTATCACTCACAGAAGCACAAACAAAACTCATTTACTCCAAGAGACAAGAAAAGTTATAAGGAATGAAGAGTCAAGAATTCGGGTAAATGTAATATTGCCTTTACAACAGTTCAATCTTTAGCTGATGCTTGGTATCTTGATATTGGTTGTTCCAGACACATGACTGGAAATAAATCATTATTTTCTGAACTAAAAGAGTGTACATCTGGACACGTTACGCTTGAAGATGGTGCAAACGAAAGAATCCTTGCAAAAGGAAATATTGAGAAATATAATCTACCATGTCTAAATGATATATGATATGTTGAAGGACTCAAGGAAAACCTAATTAGTGTAAGTCAACTATATGATCAAGGCTATATTGTTAATTTTAGCAAGGAAGAATGCATTGTGATTGATATTAATAAAAATTTTCTTATGAGTGGCACTAGATAGATTGATAACTACTATCACTGGGTGTCTAATAATAATCATTCATGTCATTTGTCTTAAGAAGATCAGGCGCATTGCTGATGAAGTGATTGTATCAGATGAACATCACTCATGTTTAAGTATCATGGATTTCTGGGAATCACTGTAGTGGCAAGCTCTTAGTCTTTGCACCTATCTATTGATGAATTGGCTCCTGTCTTATCTTGAGGAATATTGTTAGTTTGGCTGGTGAATGAGATTTCTGTTGTATCCCTTAGTGTTAAATATGTCATACTCCATAAAATTGACATTACAAACTGGTTTCCTTTGTCACGTGCTTCCAGTGCAGCTGATCAGTCTTAAGAATAGACATTAAACTGGTTTCCTTCGTCACATGCTTCCACTGCAGCTGATCAGTCTTAAGAATAGACATTCTTTTATGGGAGAGAAGAGTTTTGTGCAAAAAGTTGTTTTTGATGGGCCACCTAAAGAACAAGCTAAAGTTTGTTGTTTTTGTTTTTGTTTTTTTTTTGTGTGGAGCTTATATGATTATTATTAATGTTGATTGAAGAGTTTTATGCAGATTTTGTTTTTGATGGATTAAGGAGTTTGTGGTAGATGTGCCCTATGTTTTTATGCCTTTAGTGATGCTGTTTTTGGTGATGTATGTTTTGACTTATGCAATGGCTTCAGTTTTGACTACTGTTAGTTTGATTGTAATTGTTGAGTTCTTTTGGAAGTATCTGCGTCTCAAGATGATTTTATATCTATTCTTGGGTTTTCGATTGATGATTTTACTATGGGACATCTGGTTGAACATAAAAAGAATTCTTCTCTTTTTGACAAAAAATGGGAAGTTTATTGAGATTTTTGTAAAAAACAATTAATGAGATTCTTTTTATTATTTAAAGGTTATTTGAAAAATAGGTTAAAAGGATATTTTTTTTAAAAGATAAAAGATCTTCCTCATAAATAGGAATCTTTTATCTATATTTTTTAAAAAAGATCTCAAAGATTTGATAGAGTGGTTATGTATTGAAGTGTTATGCTTGGTATGGTGTGGGTATTACCAAACATTCAATTTGAAAGCATTATCCTTCTACATCGTTTCTTCTTAAGTCTTCTGGTTCATTTGAATGTTGATATCCTAACTCTAAATGATGCTCCTGGTCTTGGCCCAAAGACATTGTTATTAAGCTATAGGCTATTTCAAAGAAGTCATGTTCCTAATATAGAACATGATAGTTGTAGCAGGCCAATATCCTAAAGTTGTTTATGTTGCTATTTCTATTGAAGCTGTGCAGTTTAGATGTTGTTTTGAAGTCTGTTGCAAGCCAATATCCTGAAGTTGTTTATATTGCTGTTTCTTTTGATGCTGTGCAGTTCAGATGTTGTTTTGAATATTGGCTACAAGGTAGAGAAATGAAATGATGACTATGTTGATCTACTGTGTTGTTGTGTGGTTGAATATGAACATTTGTTGACTGTTGCTTTATGAGAAGTCTTTTAGATGCATTGACTGGAACTTGAAAAGAAATCTTCTCTTTATTAACAAAAGGGGGAGTTTGTTGGGATTTTGTCAAAAAGATTTTATGAGACTATCTTTTATTAATGAGTTATTTAATTAATTCCAAAAAGATAAAAGATCCTCTTTTATTTTAGGAATCTTATATTATTATCTTTTTGAGATTATCCTTGAGAAAATATATATATACACTATGGAACTTGTGGGTACTGGTACGACTGACGAACGAAGAAAGCTTTTAGAGCTGTTAGTCGAATATGTATTGCAATAACTATAAGCGGAAAAAGGTAGTGCGATTATCCATCTATGGTCTCGACGTGTTAATCTGTGATGATTCTTATGATGGGTAATGAGAAAGATGAAGCTGTGATCAAAGTGGTCACCTTAAACTCAGGGGGAGTATAAAAACATTGTCAAGTAGATTCGCTTATACATTTAGGGGGAGCTTGGAGTCTGATGCTAATAAGTATGTTAAAATAGTCATATAGTTGGATAGAAATCACGTGCTGTATCGATGTATATTGACTAAGTGTGAATCATAATAATATTACTTATTAGGGTTGTGTGCAGGTCCCGAGACGTAGACAATATTGACATAACTGGGTTACCAAAGTTTCTTGTGTTATTCTCTTCTACTGTCCCTTTAGCTATTACAATAGCTATTTACTTTAGAATTAACTAAAGATTTATTTGATTATCTCACTCTGTTTTTCACAAATAATTTAACATAATTAATAAAAAAAATCCTTAAAGATTTGAGATATTACATTTCTTTTATCAATAATTATATTCCAATATATAATTATCAATTTTTCCTTTTAATTAAATTTTATTTTTTTCTCTTTCCTTATTTACCCAATCATATCAACTTCTTTCCACAATCAATATTTATCTTTCTCCAAATAATTAATTATCTTCCACAATAATTAATCTTTTTTTGTTTCCTAAAGTAATTATCCTTTTACAAATAATTATATTTGTTCACAATATAATTTTTTCCTTTTCTCTCTTATAAATATCTTTTCTCCAAAATACAATTATCTTCTCCTTAAATAATTATATTTCAAAAAAATATAATTATCTTTTCCTTTCTCATAATAATTATAATATACATATATCTACATACATATAATTATCAAATCTCCAACAAAATTTTCACTTTACAATTTAATTAAATAACATCCATAATTATTTACTTTAATTCAATTTCAACAACATAAAAAATCCACAACTTTATTTAAACCTCTTAACATACTATTTAATCAAATTCTCAACAAACACCACAAGCCAAAACCTCTAATTAATTAAATATTCATCCAACAAATATTTAATTAATTCCAATTCCCACAAAATAAAAAAATCTCATTAAATGAATTCAAAATAACGTCCAATAAATTAAATCTAATTTAACAAAACTAAGATAATTAACTTCAAAATTATCATAATTTTAGGGGTGTTACAGTGGTCCAAGTGAGAAGAAGCACTATGTGGCAAAGGCTAAGCGAAGAACCCTCACTGCGAGATTGACTCACTGCCCTAGAACATAATGACCTCATTGCCCACGTAAGAACGTCGACAGATGAATTGACATTGCCGTCCAATCTGAATCCAAGATAAGATTATGGTAGAGACACGTGCTATTTAGTATTGGACCTCTTTCTGCCGCCGATAGTGGTAATCGAGGCATGGGCATGCTCTACTTGAAAATGGCTATAAATAGTGGAATTTCAATCATTTTAAAGTTGTTTTACCAATCACAAGCTTACGAAGGAGAAAATTGAAGAATCCTAAAGCCTTAAAGAACCACATTCAACCAGAATCTGACAAAGGCTTGAAAGCAAGTGCAAAAAGGAAAATATGAGTTGAAGGCCAGACGCATAAGCTAGTTGCTTGTGATAGTGAGTGGTTATTCTTTGTAAAAAAAATTTCAAAAGTTTGGCTTGAATAAATCTGTAAATGTGCTACTTTAAGAGACTAGGATTATATGCCTTCTCCCTTATGTTTTCTAGTTTCAAAATGCATCATCTTATACATGAACTGGATTTAGTTGTGTATAAATGAAATGATCATATCATGCATGAGAAGTTATAACTAATAATTTAAAAAGATGCATATGGTGGCAACCCTTACAAATAAAAGAATGTCTTGCAAACGATCTTTTTTTAAGAAAATATATTTGAAGATATCTCTTTGAATAGGTGGAAATGTCTAAAGTATTGCGTGAGCATATACCCTGGTAGTTTGATGGTTGCTTGAATGGGAGAAAGGATTGTGTCCTAAGAAATAAATAAATCTAGTAAAACTTAAATGTAATGACTTTTGTACCCTACACATTATGATACTCCATTCTTGTTGTGAGATCTTGAATGGAATGCCTCATCCATGCTGTGTGATCTTAAATGGGATGCCTCATCCATGTTGTGTGATCTTGGATGAGATGCCTCATACTTGCTGTGTGATCTAGTGAGATGCCCTTTACTTGCTGTGTGATCTGGCAATGGAAGACCCCTAATGTGTTGAGAAATTGATAAGACGTGCTAAAGGCGTTGAGTTTACTTTGGCTAGTACAACTTAGCAAAAGAGTGTGGTAAACACTTGAGCGAAGGCACGAGTAAAAATACCTAATTCAACTTATGAAATGATTTTATGGGTTGACTATGTGGCAGGTGAAAAGACCAATGATGCGAGATGAAATAAAAAAATGATTATTTTTTAATTACATGCTATTATACTGTCTCCATTGATTAGTTTGAATTTACTTGATAAATAACCCCACTTACTAAACAATTCTGTTTAACATTTTTACATGATTGTCTTAATGTTCCTCCCCTAGGTAGCGAAGGACATCAGGCGTTGAATTTGCTATCATGATCACCTATTGTGCCTTCTGAATCGCATCATTTTGGTAGTGCCCTACTATTCGTATAGCATGTAGAAGCTAGACGAGAAGAATCAAGTCATCATTTCAAGTCTAATATGTTTCCTTCAAAAGACCTATGTATTAACAATCATATGAACCATTGTGATTTGTTTATCAATGAAGTTTTCTTGTTTCATTCAAGTTTAAATACTATTTTTAAATTTATGGTATAAAGAAGTTGTTCCGCTTACTAGGTGTTCAGTGTACTATCTCGCAAAAAGATATGCATTGAATGACTAGGCAGCACTCCACTTGCTCCTATGAAGTGACATTTGGGGTAGGGTGTGACAAGTGGGGATCAGAGCATAAGTTCTTGGGATAGGTCCCAAGTAGAGTCATGCATATGGCGTTATGTATTAGTATAAGAGTCTAACATATGTATGTGATATAGGAATCATGGTACCACACGAGGAAGGCAAAGACAAGTTAGACAAGTAGCAGTGGATGTTCTAGCTACTGGAAGCGTCAATAGAGCACAAGCATCAGATGAAGTGTCTAGTAACCCACATTTTTTAGTAGGGAGGAGGACTGAGGAAAACATGTCCGACCACCCTCCTAAAAGTATCGATAGGCTAAAAGAATTGAGAGCAACGACCTTTGTAGGAACCACTAATCCCGCTGATGCAGAGAAGTGGTTGAGTTTAATATAAAAGTATTTTGGGGTAATGAACTGCCTTAAGGAAAAGAATGTGAAATTGACAACTTTTCTGTTGCAAGATGGCACAGAAGACTGGTGGACTCTCCATGTGACTAGAATCGGCGGAGAAGGCCTCATTATGTGGGAAGATTTCAGAAAGGCCTTTAAGGATAAGTTCTATCCTCGTTCCTTCTGTGACACAAAGAGAAATGAGTTTATGAATCTGATCCAAGGCGATATGACTGTTGCAAATTATGAAAAATGATTCCATGAGTTGGCTAAGTATGCTTTAGCCTTTGTAGTTGATGAGGCGGATAAATGCAAACGATTTGAAGAAGGTTTACGAATTGAAATCAGAGCACCATTTACGACTAGTATGGATTGATCTGATTTTTCTAAATTGGTTGAAGCAGCGATGAGTGTTGAAAGGTGCATGGAGGATGACAAGAAAAACAAAATTTCAAAGAAGGACCCCTGCGGTTAAAACTTTGGTAATACAAAAAAGCAATGAACGACGCGGTGAAAGTAGGCATCCTGCACCTGGCTTTCAACAATGAGAAAACTTTAGAACTCGCTTTCATAACCCCTCCAGTTCTAAGACTCATTATGGATGAAAATTTCAGAGGCAAAACCGAGACCCAAGAAAAGGAAGCAACTCAGTTTGGACTGAGAATGAACCCTAGCAAGGGTTGATCGATAGGCAAAATCCAAATTTTGAGAATAGGAGTAACTTTTCAAGGAATTGCTTCCATTGCGGACAATTAAGACACTTTGCCAAATACTTGTCAAAATGTGGGAACCCAAAATAACCCGTGAACCATATCACAATCGATCAACCAGCCCTACCGACAAGAAAAAACTAAAGTGGGACCTAGTGGAGTCAGAGGACCTGGGAGGCCGAAGTTGCAAGGAAAGGGTTGCACTATAACCCAAAGTAAGGCCAGAGACAATCCTTGCATAATCATAGGTTCGTTGATGATTTGTAATTTCTCTACTTCTATGTTGTTTGATACTGGAGCTACGAATTCTTTTATTTCCTTATCGCATGCTGAGACCATAAATCACCAAGTGGAACCTCTTCAAAATGGGATACATATTAACACCCCTTCAAGTAAGGTGATTTTAGTAGAACTAGTATGTAGAGATTGCGAAATAAAATTTAGAGATATCGTGTTAGGTCAACTTGATTTTTTTCGAACTTGATGAACTCAATGTGATCTAGAGGATGAATTTTCTTACCAAGTACCATACGGTATTGGATTTCTTCAATAAGGAGGTAGTGCTAAAAGACCTTCAAAAGTCTGAAGTCAAATTGCTAGGCAATAAGAAGGTCAAGTTAGTAGGAAATATATCTGTACTTAAGGCAGAAAAGTTAATTAAGAAGGGGCATACCGCATACCCAAACCTTGTAATGGATACTCAGGCTCTGTAAACCGATCCAAGAAAGGTACCTATAGTTTACGAATATATAGACGTATTCTCAGAAGAATTGAGTGGATTATCGACTAGGAGAGAGATTGAGTTCATCATCGAGGTTGCATCCAAAACCACACCAATTTCTCAAACCCCTTATCGCAGGCACCAATCGAAAGGAGTTGAAGAATTAGTTGGAAGAGTTAGTAGAAAAAGGTGACATTCAGCCTAGCACCTCACCATGGGGAGCCCCCGTTCTGTTTGTAAAGAAGAACGACAGATCTATGAGACTGTGCATTGATTATCGTTAATTAAACAAAGTGACGATAAAGAATAAGTACCCTTTGTTGCGAATAGATAACCTCTTGGACCAATCGAAAGGAGCTTTAGTATTCTCCAAGATAGATTTATGTTCGGGATACCACCAATTAAGGATTAAGGAGTCAGATGTGCCTAAAACAACCTTGAGAACTTGTTATGGACATTATGAGTTCCTGGTAATACCCTTTGGAATAACCGATGCCCTAGCATCTTTTAGGGATCTAATGAACAAGGTGTTCCATAACTACTTAGATTAGTTTGTCATTGCTTTCATTGATGACATTTTGGTGTACTCCCCAATCGCAGAAAGAAATGTAGAACATTTGAGGATTGTATTACAAACCTTGCGAGAAGAAAAGCTATTCGCAAAGTTTAGTAAATGTGAGTTCTGGCTAAATCAGGTAGTGTTTCTTAGGCACATTATATCATTTGAAAGATTAAAGGTGGATTCGCAAAAGTGAACGCAATTGAAACTTGGGAACATCTCAAAACAGTTTCTGAAGTTAGAAGTTTTCTTAACTTAGCGGGTTACTATAGGAGTTTTGTAGAGGGATAATGTAAATTAGCCCTCCTTTTGACCGCACTCATGAAGAAGACAACAAAATTTGAATGGTTAGATGACTGCAAAAAGAAGTTTCCAAGAGTTGAAACACATGCTTACTTTGGCACCCATTCTCGTCTTACCTACTTTTGAAAAAGAATATAAAGTCTTCTGCGACGTATCTCATCAAGGATTAGGGTGTGTTATAATGCAGGTAGGAAGAGTGATCGCTTATGCATCCCTACAACTAAAGATACATGAGCACAATTATCTAACGCATGACCTAGAGTTGGCAGATATTGTAATATGTTAAACATTTGGAGGTATTACCTCATTGGGGAAGATGTAACATATTCATTGACCACAAAAGCCTAAAATACATCTTTGACCAGAAAGAATTGAACTTGAGACAAGGATGTTGGATGTATTTGATTAAAGATTTTGATTGTACTATCGTCTACATCTCGAAAAGGTTAACGTAGTAGCCGATGCGTTAAGCAGGAAGAATATTTCCAAGGAGAATTAAGGAAAAATAGCCTTACTACAAGAATTAAAAACCTAAAGGATTGACTTGGCTTTGGGACTATGGGAAACTTAAGTGTGCGGTTCCAAGTCAGGCCCACCCTAGAAGACGAGATTGTCAAGACTCAACCAGAAGATCCTATATAAGAAGCTTGGAGAAAGAAGTAAGAAACACTAAACTGATTGATTACACATTTAGGGGTGTTGAAACATTAGTAAAAGTGAAGAGACTACGTGCTCCAAACAATAGAACATTAAAAGAAAGCATTTTGAATGAAGCGTATAACTTTACTTATGAAATGCACCCTGGAAGAAAGAAAGAGAGAGGTGAGATATGGTGGGATAAAGAAAGGAACAATATCTACAACTAAATATGGCGGGATAAAGAAAGGAACAATATCTAAGAAGAAAGAAAGAGAGGTTAATGCAATTGGTTTTCCTAATTCAGGAAATCGATTTTTGGCTAGAGAAAACATAAGCAAAACTTTTCGTCACATATAAGCAATGTTTCTCATATGCCTTATAATAGCTATGTACCAACCTATACCTTCTTTGAAACTCCAAAACCTGTTAACTCAAATTCTCCTCGACCATTTGTACAGGGTCAAGGTAGCAAGACCAATTCAGATACATGGCGATTTGATCTAATTCTCATGACTTATACATAACTTTTACCTCAGCTAATTCAAAATCAACAGTTATACAACCTTCTTATACAAAATGGTATGATTTAGCTTTTAAAAGAAAGGTGCAATCTCTAATTAATGTTGTATGGTTAAGTTTTAAAAAAGCTTATGAGAAGCCGAATGTCAATGAAAATCCACTACCTAATCATGAAAATCCAAAAGTGAATGCTTTGGATGGCCTTGTTGAAAAGTGCAAAAATGAAATTCATTAGATAATGATGCCTATGGAAACACTTTTTGAAGGTCTTTTTGAAGATGAATATCTTAGTCATGAATATTTAGACCCTAACATAAAATATGAAGGGTATGATGAAAGCAGGCATTGTATATTCTATCAAGGAGTTGTAGGTTATGTTGTCTAATAGTGCCACAAATTTAGATCCAAAAACAACAACTTATGGATTTAAAGATACTCACGGTATACAGAGGACAAGAAAAAGACGAGATGAAAGATAGTAAAATATGTGCATTAATGGATAAAGTTTCAGAAAAGGAAGATTCCTTTTTACTAAGACCTTTGATAGTCTTTTATCAAGAAAGTCGAAATGAGTCAACTTTCTGTAATCCTAAAAAACTCACGATTCAAGTGCCGAGTCCTTTCAAATTTAAGGATCTAAAAGTAGTGCCTTGGTGGTATGATTGTCAAGTGATAACGTGTCCTTCATTTGATAACATTACTGAAATCAGTGGGATAACCCGAAGTGGAAGATGTTACAAACTAGATAATTTAACAACTCCTTCAGATGGTTTGATATTGGAGCAAAGGAGGAAAAATGAGAAAAGAAATGTAAAGGAGAATTTCAAAGAGCATGATGTAGAAATGCCTATTATTGCAAAAGATGTAGAGTACAAAAATCTTGTTATGGATGAGGAAGCCAATGAAATCTTAAAAATAGTAAAACAAAGTGAGTATAAGATCATATAGCAAATGCATCATACTTCAGCTCAAATTTCTTTGTTATCTTTATCTTTGAATTCAGAGCCTCATCGCAAAGTGCTATTAGATATTTTGAATAAGGCACATGTCGGATATGACTTTTTAGTGGAAACGTTCAAAGAAATTATTAGAAACATTACATCTTCAAATTCCATAGTCTTCAAAAATGATGAAATTTCTCCTGAAGGTTTAAGCTATACAAAAGCACTGCATATTTAAGTGAAGTGTAAAGACTATGTTATAGTAAGAGTTTTAGTGGATAATGGATCAGCCTTTAATATAATGCATAAATCTACATTATTGAAGCTCCTAGTGGACATGTCACACATAAAATCAAGTATTATGGTTGTGAGAGCTTTTGATGGGTCACGTAGAGAAGTGCTAGGTGACATTGAATTACCAATCAAAATTGGTCCATGTATTTTCAATATATAGTCTTTTAAGTCATGGAGATAACAACCACATACAATTTTTTATTAGGAAGTTCCAGGATTCACTCAGCAGGAGTGGTGTTATGCACGTTGCATCAAAAATTAAAATTTATTGTTGAAAGTAAGTTGATTTGTTTGATGGGAGAGGAAGATTTCTTAATAACAAAATCGATCTCAACTCCAATGTTGAGGCAACAGAGGAAGCATTAGAGTGTTCTTTTCGCTCTTTTGAAATTGCTCATGTAACTATGATGGAAGCATCTATAGATAAAGTATTAAAGCCACACATGTCTAAAGTTGAAGTTATGACCACTAGGGTAGCGGGAGGTGGAGGATATTTTATGAATCAAAACTCAGAGAGACTTTTTAAAACACTGAGCAATGATGAGAGGTTTGATTTGGGTTATAAGCCATCAATATATGATAAGATTAGGCTTCAAGAAGAAAAGAAGAAAAGGCATTCGGCAAAGCTAGAGAGGAAGTTTGATCCAAGTCTAAAATTTATACCAGCATTATATGATATTTTCAAGAGTGCTGGTATAAGTTATTCATCACATGACTTTGATTTGAAGGATGGTCTATTAACGAAGATGGAGAGTTAATCGATTGCAGTAGTGGCACAAGAAGCATCATTTGAAGGCAACACAATTTATGCATGTCCACCTGATTTTGAGCTTAACAATTGGGATATTGTAGATCTACCTACATTTTCAAAAGAATTTCAAGAGTAATGAGCTTTTATTTGTTTAAGTTTTTATTTTTCGAACAACCCTATCCAAGGTCATAGTATTTTGTTTGTTTTACAGCATGGATGTACTGTTTTCTTGACATTTAATAAAATTTTCGCATTTTTATTTCATTTGTTCTAATTTCTTCTTCTCTCTGCTTTCTTTCTTGCATTTGCAAATTAAACATAAAAGTCCAAACCCTTTCATAGACAATATTCATAAGAATGAAGATGTTAGTAATTCCAGTTCTACCCTTGATACCTTTTTATACACTATGAAATCTGACAAGGAAAGTGATGATGAAGATGCTATGAGAATATCCTCAGAATTGTTAAGAATGTAGTAAAAGAAGAAGATAAGGTTCTAGGTCCTCACAAAGAACTAGTTGAAGTAAATAATTTGGGTTCTCAAGAGGAATCAAAAGAGGTAAAAATTGGCACATCATTGACCAGTGAATCTAAAAAAAAAACTGATCAATTTGTTACCTGAGTACTCATATATTTTTGCTTGGAGTTATCCGGATATGCCTGGATTAAATGCTAATATAGTAGTACACCGTGTTCCTTTAAAACCAAAACGCAATCCAGCGAGACAAAAGCTACATAAAATGAAGCCTAATGTATTCATTAAAATAAAGGAGCAAGCATAGAAGCAAATTGAAGCAAGGTTCCTCACAGTCTCTAAATATCCTAAATGGCTGGCAAACATTATTCCAATGGCTAAAAAAGACGGAAAAGTGAGATTGTGCTTGGATTATAGAGATCTAGATCGTGCTAATTCAAAAGATAACCTCTTTTTACCTCACATCGATATGTTGGTAGATAACACTTCAGGATACTCAAGTTTTGTCTTCATGGATGATTTTTCAAGATATAATCAAATCAAAATGGCTGAAGAAGATAAAGAAAAAATGACATTCACTATCCTTTAGGGAATATTCTGCTACAAAGTAATGCCTTTTGGTTTAAAAATGCTAAGGCAACATATAAACGAGCAATGGTTACACTTTTTCATGATCTGATGCATAAGGAAATAAAGATGTATGTTGATGATATGATTGCAAAATCCAAGGCAGATGGAGATTATAAAACCACTCTCCAAAAATTATTTGATCGATTGAGAAAGTATCAATCGAAATTAAATCCATCCAAATGTACATTTGAGGCAACCTTGGGAAAGCTGTTGGGATTCATTGTCAGTGAAGAAGGAATCAAAGTACACCCAGATAAATGAGGGTTATCATGGAAATGCCATCCCTTAAAATAGAAAAAGAAATTCAAAGTTTTCTTGGAAGATTGAACTACATATCTAGATTTATCTCGCATTTAACACCAACATGCGAACCAATCTTCAAGCTCTTATGTAAAAACAACCTAAGAAGATGGAATGAGGATTGTTAAGAAGCTTTCAACAAAATTAAGCAATATTTGCAAAGCCCACCTATATTGATACCTCCAGCTCAAGGACAATCGTTAGTCCTATATTTAACAGTATTAGAAAGTTCTATTGTTGGTGTTCTAAGACAACATGACTTATCAGGAAAGAAAGAGCGCGCCATTTATTATTTGAGCAAAAAGTTCATCGATTATGAGTCTAGATACTCAATGTTAGAGGCAATATATGTTATACCATACGACATGACTTATTTAAAAAATGGATCCAATGAAATACATTTTTGAGAAACCATTATTATTTGGGAGGATTACAAAATAACAAGTTTTGTTGTTTGAGTATGATATTGTTTATGTTTCTAAAAAAGCAATAAAGGGAAGTGCATTTGCTTATCATTTAGCTGCCCAACCAGTAGCAAATTACCAGCCTATGAGGATTGATTTTCCGTATGAAAACATATTTCTAGTTGAAAAGGATGCTACAGATCATGAGATATGAATTATGCTTTTCGATGGTGCCTCAAATGAGTTGGGACATGGTGTTGAAGTTGTACTAATTTCTCTAAAAGGAAAGGTTTTCCCCCTAACAACCAAGTTATGTTTTTATTACACTCACAATATCGCTAAATATGAAGCTTGCATTATGGGACTTCAAGTAGCATGCGACATGAGTATTAAAAAGTTGAAAGTTTTGGGTGACTCAATATTAGTAATACATCAAGTCAAGGAAGAGTGGGAAACAAGAGATGCTAATTGGTGCCTTACAGCCAATATGTTATAAAATTATCTCAAAATTTTGAGAAAATTTCATTTGACCATGTTCATAAGGAAGACAATCAAATGGCAGATGATTAGCATCTAGGCAGTGATATATTATTTTAATCTTGAATTTGAACTTCATCCCATCCAAAATTACAAAGCAGATGTGCCGGCATATTGCATAAATGTTGAAAACGATAACAAGCTAAGGTATTTTGACATGAAGAAGTACATAAAGTGTAAAGAATATCCATATGGAGCTTTAGAGAATGACAAACTCACAATAAAAAGGTTGACCATGAACTTTTTCTTAAGTGGCGAAGTTCTTTATAAAAGAAACCACGATATGGTGCTCCTTCGGTGTGTTGATGAGGAGGAAGCAAAACAAATTATGATAGAGATTCATGAAGGAATATATGGAACACATGCTAATGGACATATGATAGCTAGACAAATACTTAGATTTGATTATTATTGGACAACGATGGAATCAGACTACATAAAATATGCAAGGAAATGTAAAAAGTGTAAAATTTATATGGATAAGATCAACGCAACAACATCTCCGTTGCATGTCTTGTCAGCACCCTGGCCATTTTCTTTGTAGGGAATGGATGTTATTGGATCCATTGATCCTAAAGCCTCAAATGGCCATCGTTTTATTCTTGTGGCTATTGATTACTTTATTAAATGGATAGAGGCGACATCTTATTGCAACGTTACAAGAGGAGTAGTGCTTAAGTTTATTAAGAAAGAGCTGATCTGTTGTTATGATCTTCCAGATAGTATTATTACGGATAATACCAAGAACTTTAATAACAAAATGATGGACGAGCTTTGTAAGCAGTTCAAGATCAATCACCTGTTGGAAAAAATAAAGCATTAGAGACATGCAGCAGCGGAATTTAGAGGATAATGCTTTACTCTATATGCATCTAAATGATTTAGAAGATAACATGCATCTACTAAGCGATGGACTTAAACGAAAACCCAAAAGGTAAACGATGTTCTTACCTTTGTAGTTCTGAACTTCTTCTTTAATCCAATGCTTCTTTGCCCGAATATCACGAACAAGGATAACCACCAAGTTGACCTACTATACTCAGGACCAAGAACGAAGTTGTGGAACTCGGTTATTCAAAGAGAATTTTATAGAGAGATGGGGAGTGAATCGTTTAGGTGTTTTTCAGAGAAAACCTCATCCGTTTCTCATTTGGTAATGAGAAGTTTTATATGAAATTTACATGCAAATTTGCATGTAAATTATTTCATATCTTATCAACACCTAATCAATTCATTAACTCTTTAATGAAATTAGTGGCTTCAAATTCATAATAATTTGCCACATTTTCCATTAATCGTTAGTTAATAAAGTAATTAGCGAAAGGGACGTTTTGGTCATTTGACCAAGAAAAGTGAAAGTAAAACTTTGACTTTTCTTAGTCAAAAGTCAACTTTTTGACTTTTTACTAATTTTCCCATCTTGACTAATTCGAACCTCCCAAGTATGAATCCGTATTCATTTTTCTAAAATTTAAATCATATTTGAATATAAACCGGTCAAAGTTCAAAATCAACATGTTGACTTTTTGACCGTTCTCTAAACTTTTCAAGCTTTATGAATCTATATTCATATTTATTTAAATCTTATTTAAACACAAAACTTAAAGTTTATTTCTACCGACTTATATCTTATATATTTGTCGATTTCTCTCTCTTATCTTTATTCGAGCAATTCGAATTATTTCAACATACTTGTTCTTAGTTGAATCCATATGTGCTAGTAAGGGAACCTAATGGACCTATAGATCATGGGCTCCAACGATCCGTGATTAACTGGCTAAACTCTTTTAGACCATAGTTAATCAACATTCGTTAACTAAAGAGCATTCCACTAAAGACTCTTAGTAGCACTCCCCTCACTATAGATATATTTCTGTCCACTGATATAACCATGATGTGTAAGTTGATCCTTCACAGGTTGTTCGTAATCTTGGCTACGTCAAAATACCATTTTACCCTCGAGATTACATCTTGCTCCTTAAGACCCACGATCCACTATTGAACAATTGGTTTAAGGTTGTAACGACCCGAACTTTTTAAACTAAGTTAAGGTCATTACTAAAAAGGTAAACATCAAAAGACACTTTTTTAAAAGAGGATAACTAAAATCTTTATAAAATTAATATCAAAACGTTCACGAAAAACATAAGATTATCAAAATTAACGAAAATAATTTGAAAACATGACCCGCGGGTTCTAACAATTTTAAGGAACTAAAAACAAATAAATAGAATAAAATCTTTAAGTAAAATGGTTAAAATTTAAAAATACTGAAAGACATATAAATGAGTGCGGAAGCTGAACTGTGTTCCCATATGGCATGCCACGGATCCCTCGCTATCGCTCGCCAGCTTCTTAAGTTCTTTACCTTAACCTGAAATATTAAACATAGGAAAGAGTGAGTATATAAATATACTCAGTAAGGGACCCACTACTAGTCCCGTTAGGTGATCTGTTAACTTTCCGTTAGAAACATAATCATAACGTTGTCTGTCCAATGGAGCACACCTGAGTGAGTGAGACCTTACGAACACCCCTAAATCGTGCGAGTGATCCCGAAGGAACACCCCTAGTCGTGCGAATGATCGCAGGTACACACTCCATAAACATATATGTAATACGTAGGTACACCCCTAATCGTGCGAGTGGTCCCGTCGGAACACCCCTAGTCGTGCGAGTGACCTCGTACACACTCCATAAACATATATGTAATACGTAGGTACACCCCTAATCGTGCGAGTGATCCCGTCGGAACACCCCTAGTCGTGCGAGTGACCTCGTATACACAATATAACTGTCCCCTAACCGTGCATGTGATCCGTAGGTACACCCCTAAATCGTGCGAGTGATCCCGTGGGAACACCCCTAGTTGTGCGAGTGACCCATAGATAGGACCACAATACAGGTGGGGTAAAAAGCTTAACAGACAAAGTTAACAGACACACCATAACCCAAAGCATGTAACATCATTATAAACATCATAACATGACATGAATATTAATCATAACGTCCTTATTCATGTGATTAATATATCATGTATCATAAACATCATAAACATACCAGTCATCATCGTCAATCATAGTATTAGTCATCATCATCAATTTCAATATCAATCATCATAAACACAATATCAATCATCATCTATAGCATCACATTATGCATCTTAGCTACCATCAATGCATAATCATAATTACATGCGGTCTCTTAAATTCAGTTCGAAGGTCTAGTAGGAGAATCTCTTACCTGGAGATTTTAGCCAAACAAGGTACTCCCTATCTGACAGTAAAAATTCTCCAATCAACTTGATTCTAATCATAAAAGGAAAACTCAGTATCTCAATTAATGAAATTAGCAACTGGCTAACATCCAAAATTTTCCCAAATTAATTAACTTAAAAAAAAAAGGGGTTGAAACCAATTCAACCTTTATTGGGAAAAATCCAAGATTTAAATCTTAAAAATTAGCCAATTGAACCTTTAAAGAAACCCCCAAATAGATCTAAAATTAAATTAATAAAATATTAATTTAATTTCATTGGCTTACCAAGGTTACTCAAATGGAGGTTGAAAAATCCTCTTATCCTTGATGAAAAAATACATCACTTTAAATCCTCAAGCTTCCAAAGAGACCAATCTTAACTCCAACTGATGAGGCAGCGACAGCAGAGGGTTATCTTAGAGAAGAAGATGAAGAACCTTTTTCTTTTTCCTTTACTTTCCAACTTAAGCATTCCAATCTATTTATAGACCCAAATAATAACAATAATAATAATAATAATTATTTCCTTTTCCTTTTCCTTTTAGGATATATATATATATATATATATATATATATATATATATATATATTATAATAACAATAATATTTATTATTATTATTTTCTTTTCCTTTTCCTTTTAGGATATATATATAATACCAAGAAATATACATATATCTTTATTCCTATTATCTTTCCTAAATAAATGCCTTAAATGCACAAAATCTTAGGCATTTATAATCATTAATAATAATAATAATACTTCTTTATTATTATTATTTTTCTCGCACCAAAATATACAATAAGCATATATATTTATTTAAACCATCATTCTCTCTTGTAAATAAATATATATCTTTTTCGTCCAATCAAATCAACCATCTCTTTCCTCATGGATTATCTTCTTTTCCAAACAAATATAATTATATTCCATAATATAATTAACTTCACTTTTCCAAATTATTAATTAAATATATATATCCATATATATATACTCAATTAAATCCAAGTCCACCAAAACTAACTTTTCCCTCCAAAATCTCAAATTAACTTAAATTCTCAATTAATTTAATCAATCAAATCTTTTCCAATAAATCACTTATAACTTCCAACATGAATTATCTTAACCCAACCATAGCAACTCCACTCCATAATCAAGATTTAACTTTCAATAATTAATTATCTTCTACAATAATCAATTATTATTTATCTTTCTCCAAAATACAATTATCTTTTCCTTAAATAATTATATTTCAACAAATATAATTATCTTTTTCTTTAACATAATAATTATATATATATTTCCACATATACATATAATTATTAAATCTCCAACAAACTTTCCACCCCACAATTTAATTAAATAACATCCATAATTATTTAATTAAATTCAACTTCAACAACACTAAAAATCCACAACTTTACTTAATTCTCTTAACTTACTATTTAATCAAAAACTCAACAAACACCCCATGCCAAAACCTCTAATTAATTAAATATTCATCCAACAAATATTTAATTAATTTCAATTCCCACATAAATTAAATAATTCTCATTAAATGAATTCAAAACAACGCCCAATAAATTATCTTATTTTTTGGGGCGTTACAAAGGTCCAATCTATAAACCAAAATCTTTCTCGGGCCAATGAGAAGGTGGGGCCCCTTGTTCAAGACTTGGATTCAGTCCTTAAGAGAACAACCTATCTACTATCCCAGAAGTGGGTAGGAGTGAATTTCATCTTGCACCCTATGTCCCTAGCTATCCACTCGGTCTTACCCCTGAAATGGGAGGCTTATTGGGCCAGTGATATTGAGCTGCCCTCACTTATGCAGATCTAAGGATACTACCGAATAAATAGAAGTTGATAGTTAGCTGATGATTAAGATTAAGTTACCTAGGTCATTATAATTGAAATAGTCAGTTTATAGTTTATGATGTTATAACTAAAAGTGACTGCTTCGTGGTTCCAGTCTTATGCAAACCATTTGCATAAGACGCCCCCACTCCCATGTCTCTACATGAACGATTCAGGATTACATCATTTGTACTAACTTCGTAACGGACCGCATCCATAGTGTTTATCCAGAATAAGGCGCCCAACCTTATTCATACACTATAGACTATTTGGGCTATTAACTTGAACTTAATCCATTTTTATGTCTATACATAAAGTTCAAGTGTATTTGAAAAAACTCAATAAAATAGCCTCGGGACCTAAATTTATTGGTTTTTAGATTATAGTATTCAATAATAAATTTTATTGAATCAAACAACAAAGTACGAGTTTTAGGACACAAATTTCGACATCACCAAAATTCAACTTCATATCGACCAAAGATGAATGGGGCAGTTGAGGAAACCAACAAAAATATTAAAAGAATGATTGAGAAAATGACAACAACATACAAAGATTGGCATGAAATTCTATCGTTTGCGCTGCATGGATATCGCATGTCAGTTCGTACTTCAATAGGGACAACACCATTTTCTTTGGTTTATGGTATGAAAGCTATCCTACCTTTAGAAGTTGAAAACCTTCATTGAGAGTTCTCATGGAAGCTAAGTTAGATGAAGCTGAATGGATACGAGGCCGTTATGAGCATTTGAATTTCGTTTAAGAAAAATGGTTGGAGCATTAAGTCATGCACAACTTTAACAAAGAAAACTAATGCGAGCATACAATAAGAAAGTGAACCCTTGAAACTTTCGAAAGGGAGATTTGGTGTGAAAAAGGATACTTCCATTTCAAAAGGATCATTGAGGAAAATAGACTCCTAATTATGAAGGTCCGTTCATATTGAAAAAAACTTTTTTAGGAGGAGCTTCGCTTTTAACCAATATTGATGGCGTTGAGTTAAAAAATCTTGTGAATTCAGATTATGTTAAAAGATATTATGCATGAGACCTTTTCTTAGACGGTTTCATAGTGTTGAAAGAAGTGAGGGTTATTTCTAGGAAACTTACATTTAATTCTTAGAATGTTATTTCTAGATGTGTAAATTTTCTATCACCCCCTCACTTTGTACTCCTATTCCAAACATCGTTGTCATTTTTTTTCGTCATTTCTTATTATATTTATCAAACATATGTTTTTTTTAGTTCTTTCTTTTATCATTTCTAAAGATTATCAAATTATAGTAAACATCCATGATCCATCAGTCCATTATTCTACATTTTGTTAATTAGCAAGGATCCAATATAACTTATTGTATTTGTAAACCAAGTAAAAGCTATGATGTTCTTTTGATAAGAGTTAAGGAAATATAGGTGTCTACAAATCTTGACAATTTTTTTTAGGATTGTGAGTTGTCGTAATTGGAAGTCTACATCGTAAAGGGATTCACATTTTGTGAAGTCCAATACTAAAACAACATTGAGTCTTTACAACATAGTGTAGTCTTTTGCAGTTTCGATTTCGTTTTGTTTGATACGAAAAGTGGCGAATTTGGTAGCTTAAAAAGCTTTCATGATACACGTGTCTTATTCTATCATGTGACCATGCCTATCAGTTGTTAATAGGATTGGTAAAATGGAGTAGTGAGCTATTTATTTCTTTGAAAGTCACAATAGTTTATTTTCAAATTAAATTTTTACCTAGTCGAAAAGTAGCATGAGTCCACTTTTTATCAAATCTAGTCCTAGAGCTAAGGTTGGTGTCTTTTCAAATTTGGTTAAATCGAGACCAGATTTGAAGCTGAGGTCGAAGCCTGCCTATCAAGTCCTTTATTTATCAAACCTAACCATGGAGCCAAGTGATGTCTTTTCGAATTTGGTTAAATCGAGCTCAGATATGAAGCTGAGGTCGAAACCTGTCTATCAGGTCCTTTGTTATCAAACCTAACCCTGGAGCTAAGGTTGATGTCTTTTCAAATTTAGTTAAATCGAGCCCAGATTTAAAGTTGAGGCCAAAGTCTGTCTATCAGGTCCTTTGTTTATCAAACTTAACCATGGAATTAAGGTTGATGTCCTTTCAAATTTGGTTAAATCGAGCTTAGATCTGAAGCTGAGGCCGAAGCCTATCTATCAGGTCCTTTGTTTATCAAACCTAGCCATGGAGCTAAGGTTTGATGTCTTTTCAATTTGGTTAAATCCAGCATAAATCTGAAGTTGAGGTCGAAGCCTGTTTATCAGGTCTTTTATTTATCAAACCTAGCCCTAAACCTAAGGTTGATAGTTTTTTTTCCTTTCTCTCTCTAAAAACTAAAAATTCGGCCAAAATACTTTATTGATTTCTTTTGTTCGCCTTGAAATATTTTCAGGATGGTTAAAAGGGGGCAAGCTGTAAATACCATATTTTGTCATTAATTTTTAATTTTATATTTATTTTATTTTAATTACTTTATTTTATTTTGAAAATTGGATTTGAATTTGAATTTAACCTTTTCTTTTTAAAAATAAAAAGAAAAACAAAAAAGCCAGACAAAAAATCTCATGTCTCCTCCCTATTTTCCTCAACTCACCCAATTTTCTCTCCCACGATTTTTCCCTCACTGTCCTATAAAGCACAAAGGAGGATTTATTTTTGGAGGGACGTTAGATTGAGATCAATTGGAAGGGTAGAAAAAAAAAGCTAAGGAAACTATTATGCCAAATTGGTCTTCAAAGGTAACTTTTTTTTTTTTTTAAATTTCCTTTCTTTCCTTTCCCTTTTGAGACTGTGATCAATTAAATGGTGCATTTTTTCAATTTTTTTATGTTTAAATTTCGTTATATTGATGTTATGGTGACTTTAATTTTGTTAGATTTAGGCTAATTGTTTTTACGGTGACTTTAAATTTATTAAGGTTAGGCCAATTGGGTTTATTGTGCTTTTATTGTTTTTTCAAATTTAGCAGATTTAGGCCAGTTGGTTTTAATGTACTTCAAATTTGTTAATTTAGGCCGTTTGAGTTCATGCTTTAATTTGGTTAGGTTTAGGCCAATTGAATTTATTGTTGCATCAAATTTAGCAGAGTTAGGCCAATTGATTTCAACGTGTGCTTCAAATTTGTTAGATTTAGGTCATTTGACTTTACTCTACCTCTGCTTTATTGTGCTTTAAATTTGTTAGGTTTGACCCAATTGATTTAATTTGTTAGATTTAGGGTTTCATCATCATCATCATCATCATCATCATCATCATCATCATCATCAGCACCACCACCACCACCACCACCACCATCATTATTAATTAATAATTATTATTATTATCTTTATTATCATGATTATGATATGATTATAAAAATCTGAGACGGGAAAGAAGTCATGTTCATTCATAGATTTTATGATTTAAATCCCATAAATACATGAAATTTCTCATTTTGAAACAAATTAATTAGTAAATTGTTTTTAAACAAAATATATAACAATTTTATATTTTAAAATGAGACTGAGTAGTGTTTTCTTTGGAATTTATTAATTCTTTAGATACATGAAAATTTTCATTGAATGCCTATGATGGAGATCAAAATATCAAAGTTTGATACTTTCGTTTTCTTGAGGTAAATAAAAAAATAATCTTTTGCAACAAAAAATAAATTCCATTTTTCTAATGGCTCTCATGCCACTCGTAATTATCAATTCATGCTTAGTTTTTTTGGCTTGATTTACTCCAACTAACAAGCAAGTTTTTGGCGTCGTTGCTATGGAATTTATTTTCAAGATTAGAGATAAAGTTTTACTTCGATTTTGGGCAAAACACTCCATTCTGGTGAATCATGTGTTCACCCAAAGATCATGTGAAAAGGTCTATGGTACTAGAGCAATTTGTGTTGCATGGATTCACCTTAGAGATTGAGTGTATCTTTCATCAATGACAAAAGGAACCTTAGTTTATGTGATCAAAAGAAAATGAAACTAAGTACCTCAAACGCACGGAGCCAAAATTGTCTAATCCCCTATTATGGAGGATTCAAAGAAAGTGTCCACGCATTAAGCTCAGTAAGGCACCTTGTCTTAATTGACTACGTGATAAAAGGACCAAAAGATCATTTGCAACATTCCGATGAACGATTGTAATCAGAGACTCATTGCGATGAGCAATTAAAGCTTAGAGTCATGTAGCAAAGAGATAAAGTTGTTTAGAAGGGGAACCACGTTTAAAGTGATTGTGCAGGATGCTACTTGCAAGAAGACACCAATCACTTACATTAAGGAATCTAAACGCATGGATGCTTTTGTAACGTATGACTCTCTCTATCTTCATTACATAATGCATCAATAATTTTATGTATATTACTTTATGTATAGCTTTCTTTTATTTGTCGTTTATAGCTTCATTTATTTACTTTTTAGAGTAGTTACTTTCAACAAGTTAGGAAAAGGCGAGTTCTATTGCATAAAACTTAGGCAATGAGTAGGTTTATATGCGATAAGACTACTTCATTAGATGGTCGTAGCGAAGCATGTCATGCGTTATAGTTATCTCATGAAGCCTATAGGATGGAAAGGAAAGACCATCAAATGTTTAGGGTTTCGGGAATGAAGAGCATCAAATTCAAATTTAAAATTAATAGCAAATATTATGTTTCCGCCTTAAGAACCCAAATGTCTGTGTCAGAATGTCCTATCATCATTAAAATGCATAACGAACCACTGCGATAACCCAACCCTAGCCATGGTAAACTCCTATTTAAAACCCTTAGAAAACCCTAATCACAACTTTTTCACCATATACATCATCTGAAGCTCCAAAGCTCTCAAGCACTTTCTTTTCTCAAAACTTCTACATTTGTCCATTTCACCCCTTTTCCTTATCAAAATATCTGGAAAGAGAACCCTAGTCGAAGCTCTCATAAAGTACATGTCACAAAAGGCTAGCAATTCTCAAGAAAATACCAAAAAGTCCGTTGCGACGATCCTTTGTCGAAATGGGATATAATGCCAATCGGGAAGTACCAGCTCTTCCCACACAACTTGAACACTGCGGCCAACATTTGGTCGGTGTTTATTGAAAAGAAGATCATGCCAACACACTACGACAACACCATCTCCATGAAAAAAATTATGCTACTCTACTTTATGATGGAGGAGATTTCGGTGAACGTAGGCGAGATTATTTGCGCGCACATTGTAGCATGGATTAAGCAGCCGTGTGGAGTAAAGCCTTTCCCGCACTTAATAGAATAGTTTTGCATAAAGGCATGTCCAAAATTGAAAAAACTCCCTCAAATTGCGATGAAGGGCAGAATATGTAACATATCCATCATTTGTCGCATAATTGCTATCCATAGAAATAAGGTGAAAAGCAAACGCCTAAATACCAAAGAGAAAAGGCAAACCAAGACAGCTGATGAAGTGGAAGCAAAAGAATAAGAAGAGAGGGAAAGAGATCATACCCTACTAAAATACAAACAACAAGGCGAGGAGGAGGCCTCTAGTTCAAAGAAACTCAAAACCACCAAGGCCAAGGATTCTAGTGACCCTTCGTCTCTTGCATTGACAATTATCCCCTAAGACCAAAAGCCCACAAGAAGCATCTCGCCCTTAAAGTTTAAATCCAAAACAAAGGCCAAACTAATAAGTTCACCATCTGAAACGCCACCACCACCTCCCTCCAAGTCTAAAACGCCACAATCTTCCCCAAAAATCCAAACGCCAACTTCTTTAAAGTCCAATACTAAATCGCCTAGCCTTTCTGTGAAATCCAAACTTTGACTTCCCCAAAGCGATAAGAGGACACTTCTATAACTCTTGTTGCACCCTTGCTTGTTCCAAACTTAACTAAAAACCCTAGCTTTGCCAATCTCCAAATTGACCAAGGGGATGAATCGAACAAGGACTTTTTTAAAGATTCCATTTGTGACCGCTTAGCGTTCTTGGATGATGCACTTAAGGAGTCAGAGGACGTGACACTAAGCCCTGTAGTTTCACCCAGAAAAGAAGCCCTAAAGAAGGTAGTTGATGGCCCACTTCAAAAGAGGAAGGAGACAACTTCTGAGGTAGCTAGCGAGATGCATCTTCCTTCACGGTCTAATCAAACATCAAAAGTCACAATGCAAGACAATAAGCAAAAAAAGGCGGTAAGGGAAGATGATGATGATGAGGAAGATGATGACCACTTCTTCAAATTCATTAATGAAAACGTCAGTAAACCAATGCAAGAGGGATTTGAAGATGTGATCTAGTGTCAATCCAACCTACAAGAAATTAATTTGCAGAGTCAAAAATAGTTGCAAGACTTAAAGCTTAAGTTGACGCAAGCAATCATCATCAACCTCAAATTGACGATTTTAAGGGGGGGAGTACAAGAGCTTAAAATGCAAAATCAAGAGCTCAAACCATAGAATGAATTAATACTTAAAATGATCGAGCAAGTCGCCTGGCAGAATGATATTTAGTATAGGTCATCATTGTGTTACCTCTATATAGCCATTTGTAGCATTGTGCCTATACCTAAAGTCAAGTCTGAAATAGCAAAACCCCTATCTGGAATGATCCTGAAGTACGTGACGCAGGAGAACCTTCCCAACAGCATCAACCATAAACTTGGGGGTGTATATATTTTGTCATATTCTTTTGTAATTTCCATTTATGTACTTTTGAATTTTAATCTTTTATATTTGTCTTATTTTCAATACAAGTACAAATTTTGATGCCATTATTACACGTTTAGTTTTCCTTATTGCAAGCTTGATTCCTCACGTTTAAGTACTTTAATTTTTCTTCACGCTTCAATGATAACTTCAATGATATAAACTATGGGAAACAAAGTTTCATTTGTTGTTTAGGCGTTCACTAGGAAACTTACTTAGGAAATATTTCAAGATAGTTCACTAGGTGAGCAAGCTTTACATCTTAAATCTCTTTTGTAATATTTTTCTATGATAAATCTCATCATTTATTTTTCACCCATGAGGATGTTGATGTGTTCTAAATTTGGGGGTGGGTGAGGCTCGAGCTAAAGCTTTTGAAACTTTTTGAAAATCCTATAAGGCATTTAAAAGAAGGCATTTTAACATAAATTAAAACAAAGTAAAAAATGTGAAAATTTAAAATATTCTTTCATTCTTTTATTCTTTTATTCAATTGAAGTAACAACTCAAATGTTGCCTCCTCTCATAAAAAATAAGAAAAAAAGCTGCAAAACAAAAATATGAGAGTTAAGTAATAAGTGGCAATAAGAGTTATAGTTGAGGAGAGAAATAGACTTATAAAGTGCCATGATTTCCCAATCAACGCAAAGTCTCAACCAAATAAGTAAATAAAAAGTTTTCTTTTCCAAAAAGGATTCAAAACTCTTTGAAAATTTTAACTATTTCTAAAAATTAAAAATAAGATTTTCTAGGGAATGAACAAGGGTATTTTGAGTATTAAGCTTGTCGCGTGCAGAACCTAAAAATATTTTTATAGTAGAGAGTACACAATGAGAGTAAACCTTAAATGGTGAATAAGACTAGCTCGCACTATGAGAAGTTTAGGAATGTAAAGATGAAGGTAAAACTTGGAGGTGGAATTGTTCTTGGGGACAAGCAGTGATACGAAGTGGTGCTTGAGGACAAGTATTGTTCTAAATTTGGGAGTGTGATAACTTGTAGAAATACAAGTTATTATGGTTTTTTAGGTAGAACAATGGAACAAATACGCATGATAGTGTGTCGAAACACGTAATTTCTACTACAAGCCTTCATGCTTGTTTTACCCTATTTTCTAATGTTTTATCGTAGGATTGTAAAGAAACTAAAAACGTTAGTGAATCATAGAGGAGCACATGCTACGTGATAAGAAGCTTGTCTAGCAACCAAACATCCTAGGTGAGGAACCACATCAGCACACGATGAAGATTCACAAGAAGACAAGAATGATGGTTGAATTTGATGGGACTTGACAAATGCTGCAATTGACACTGACATGATTAAAAGAATAGAAGTTTCTCGTCGAAACTAGTCTATATAAAGTCTCCTTCTACCCCAAGTAAAGAGGAGGCCAGATGTCTGAATGGACCAGTCGTTTGACCTGATGGGTCAAACCCTAGAGAGCTCTATTGGAGCTGGCGGAAAGAACTAGCCTTTCCGTCTGTAAAAGTCATCTTCTTCTCCGGTCAATCTTGTAAGTGAGAGCTTTGAGAGAAAGCTAGAGAAGGATACACCATTTCCTTCCCCCTAATTTATAATATCTTTCATTTCTTTACTTTCCAGTTTTGTCTTTCATTCTAATGTATGTTGTTCATATTGTACAATGACCTAAGGCCTACATTCTTTAATACATTGCACATTTATCCCTTTTCAATCCATCATTCCATTACTGTTCATCTGTCAAAGTGTTATAAGCTGTAGTTTAGGCTTGTGATAAGTTCTTGATAAGAAGCATAGCTTATAAGGTTTATCGCGTTAGTTGAGCTTTAATTTACTCCATCGCTTAGTCAGCATTTATCGCCAACTACTCGAAAGAGCATGTAGCAAGGATATAGCTAATGCGCGCAAGGTGGAGTTTGAGGAGACTAAACCTTCATCACTTGTGTACCGAAAGGAGAACAAGTGTAGTGACTTGGTGCTAAAAGGTTGCCACACTTAAAAAGAGAGGTAATATAAGTCTTATGAGTAACAACTTCTAGATAGCTATCACTTAACTAAGCCTTATCATTTCATCCAGAGAGACTAGCAACTGTGGCATTTAAGGTACTGTGAGGTGCTCGACTTAATTAGAAGCTAGTTAGTTTATCTCTATCGCGTTAAGACTGCTGCATGGCTTAATCGCCTAACTACACGGAGACATTCCTCATCTTCTTACCATTCTTACTACCTTTTACAGTAGCTCTTGGGTAAATATTAGGATTAGTACTTAGACACAAATTTACTTTATACTATATAGATATTGTATACATTTTAGATGAAGAAGTGAGCTTTATAACTAAGGTTTGATATCACCTTGTGTTTGACCCTGACTTACCTAGAAAACCTATCGTTTTGCTTACACTTGGGCATGCGATGAAAAAACTTGTACTCAACGAGGATTTAGTAACTACGCGAGGACAAGAGCTTGTACCTTTTATTGCATAGCTATGACCTAGAGACATAGTTAGTATCTCACATGTAGTGACCATGACTCGCTTTGTAAAGAGGTTTGCAATAGGAACTTAACTTACACATCTCAATCGCGCAAACCCATACAATAAAACTATAAGTGAAACACAACATCAAATCCCTGAATCAAACTCTAGATTCCTTCCAACCAATAAGCATATATATGGGAAGAAAAGATGAATAAATCGCAAAGAAGAAGAAGAAAGAAAAGTGATGAATTGCTCGCAATATTCGAGAAAAAATCTAAAAAATTACAAAAATATTTTACCGGCTTCATGGGCTTTTGCTTTTTGTTACACATGCCATAAACATTTTTGTGTTTTATTACATTTAGGAAAGTTAACCCAAAACAAATGGATTTTTTCAAAAATATAACAAAGCGACTTAATATTTACATTATACAGAACAATTTAGGAAACGAAAAAAGCCCACAAACCCATAATACAAAATACCAAAATTATCCGAATCAACATGCGATAAATCGGCTACAAGCAACACGATACACGATCTACACGATTGTGTAGATTTTGATACACAATTTTGAGCATACCATGACCACAAATGCCTTGGGATGAAAAAATTCTACCTTTATTTTATTTCATCTCGAGCATATAATAAACCGACATGACTCGGGATGAAAGACAAAAGTGTAGATCTACACGATCTTGTACTTCATTTTAAACGATGACTTTCAATTTTAAACGATAGGGTAGCTCATGCTACAAGATCTTGGGCCTTATTTGCATAGAGATACACTAGGATGAAAGAATTCTTCCTTTAGTTATTGTATCTTGGGTCTTAGTGGCACCGAGATGGCCCGAGAAGAAAATATTCTACCTTTATTTTATTCGATCTCAGACTTACATTACCCCGAGATGCCCCATGATGAAAGATTTATACCTTTAGTTATTTGATCTCGGCCTTTAATTGCATTAAGATGGTCCGAGATTAATAAATCGCAAAGAAGATAGAAATCACAAGGGAATATATGGATTTTTACAAGAATAATACAAATAATACAACTAGTGGAAGTTTCCATAAAATGGTGGACATCTTTTAAATAAATTTAAAATAGTGGAAATTGGGTACAAATATGTTTAAGATCATATATGTTCTATGAAATCAATTAAATCTTATTATGATATTTTATTATCAAATACAATGCAATAATATATAACAAAATAAAACAAATATGGTTGATAACATGAAATCTATGAAATCAAATAAATTTTGTTGAGGTAGGTCTTCTTATCTAAATTCATTATTGCAATTAAATTAAATAAAATTTTAAGGAAAAAATTGAGTCAAATCAATTGATTTTGTAAGATATGAAATAAAGGGAAAAAAAGAAATGGTCTAATGTACCTCATTTGGCAGATGAAAGATCACTTATATGTCAATGGAATTGATGAAAATTATAACATTTGGTATTGGCATGGTGAACAACTACCTAACTCTTGTTATATGAAAAATCTTCTAAGTTCGACATGTACATGTATGAAGACAACGATGTTGAAAGTATAAACAAAATGATTGGAGCTGCTCATAAGGGATATTTAAAAGACCTAAATGAATTTGAAAAATTGCTTGATCATGACGAAAAACCGTTATATGAAGGACGCAAAAAATTCATCAAGTTGTCCACATTAGTCAAAATTAGGTACTAATGAATTTGAAATTTTGCCTACTACCAATGAGATCCCAACATCAATGTATGATACAAAGAAAATTTTACGTGCGCTAGGAATGAATTATGGAAAGATTCATGCATGCCCAAATGATTGTTGTTTGTATAGAAAAGAACTTAGTTATGCAACTGAATGTCCTTAATGTGGTGAACCAAGGTGAAAGTATGCTAATAATGTAAGCGAAAGAAAAGAAACAGATTCATGCTAAAGTTGTATGTTATTTTCCACCAATATTCAAAGAAACACATGCTAATAAGAGTGGCCAGTTCATTTCACAAGCGATCGAGGATGCACATGTAAGGTTATCAGATATTGCGGTTTATTTTTTAGTTTAATTGTGAGTGCATAACTTAACTATTTGTGTGCAAAACCAAATGATGGAATTACTGTCCACACCCAACCCATGAGGTTCTCAACCACTCTCTAGGGATGAAATATGCTAGACTATTTTGGGTAGACAACCGGGCTACTTAAAAGGTCATGGTTGGGGCCCCAAAGCCATGTCAAGGTAGAGTGGTAACAGTTTGTCGAGTCTGTATTCTCAAGAAACACATGCTAAGGAGGTTATGGAACTAAGAAATAGCCTTGAGATCTTACAATCTCGGATTGAAGAACAAACAAACCTAATTTAAGAACAAACAAACAAGATTGAAGAACAAAGAAATATGCTTAAGAAATGATTGAAGAATAAAGAAGAACGTCAGAGATGCATGCTTGACAAATGGAAGATATGAAAAAAATTATTGAGAAGATGGCATGAGCACACAGAGAACCTTGAACTTACGGTAATTATTTTTGGAATTTCTGATTATTTTTTATTGATTTATTTCAAATGATTTATTGAAATATCTAATTGTATTCTAATTAAAAATTTATTTCAAATGTTAGTTCTGGCTATTCTGCAGTTATGGTATCTTTTAGTTTAACTTAGCTTCTAAATTCTAATTAGTGGTTCTGGCTATCCTACAGTTGTAGCCTTTAGTTAAATTTAGCTTTTGAATTTTGATGATTTGTTCTAGCTATGTCGCAGTTATGGTGGCCTTTAGTTTAACTTAACATTTGAATTTTGATGAATTTTTTTTGCTATCTTGCAGTCATGGTAGCCTTAGTTTAAACTTAGCTTTAGTGAAAGTTGAGAGATTGGGTAGTTATGAGATGTAGTTTGATCATTAGTGAGCTTAAAGGGGGTGAGGGTGAAAGGGAGAGGGAACTTGAAGGTTTCAATGTAGTTGTTACGTTGGTGGCATGACGAAGTGAGTTTATGTGTAAGGAGTTTCTATATTGCGTCTTCTAATCATTGTTACATTGAGGTTGGGTTGTAGTTTGATCATGGAGTAAGTTTGGGGGGGATAAAGGAAGGGGGCTAAACATGTCACATCTCACCCTGAACACCTCTTTTCTTGACCCATGATGTGGTGTGAAGTCAACCGACATGTTGTCCTCCTGAACAATACTAGTTGACCTTGACTATTGATCCCTTTTGCAATGCCAAATAACTCAATTAAATTAAAACTTACATAGCGAAATAAGATGATAAACTTACATTGACAAACTTTATTAGGAAACTCCAAAGAAAGTCAAGGCTAGATGCCGTTAATTACAAACTTTTCTTTTAGACTAAATAGGAACTTAAACAACTGAAACTAATCTTAATTATGTACAACACCAAGGCAAACCTAGGTACTAACCAACAACAGTAAAACTACCTACAACTTTGCACAACATACTTGGAGACAACGGTAAAGCTCTCTGATCATGATCTCTACCTGAAAAGTGGGAAAACATTTGGAAAGGTTGAGCTAAATAGCCCAATGAGTAACAATTTTGAAAAACATACTTTAAAACATATACACTGACATCTTTTACATCATTCATTCTTGAAACTTAACATAAGTATAAAATCTTATAAACATCTTTATGCTAAACTCTTTCAGTCTTTCAAATACTCTTTTATCTCTGTATATTGTATATTCAAGAAACTCGGCCAAAATAACATAGCACATTTGGTCTTACTAATCTTTAATAATATAAATCAAGATAGCAGAGCACCTTTGGTCTTACTATCCTGCCAAATCTCGGTAGTAGATAGCTAAGTGGTCAGTAAAGTCCTATAGACTGTGCACATTGACCATCGAGAACTTGGTACATAGAATACCATGACTTTCTTCCTTAAAACCATTTTCATCAAACATATGCTTTTCAAACATCTTTCTAAAATAGTAAACAATCTTATCTCAGAAGCTCAAGTTTGCTCATATTCATTACTTGCAAATCTAATCAATAAATACATGCTTTGTTAAAACGTTTCAAATTATGCATACTCAAGTACTTTAATTAACATTCTTGCAAATCAATATATCATAATTAGTATAGCTCAGTAATCATTCAAAGCGTATTTAAATGGTAGCTTGTAGATCATATTTAAAATCGTCATCAGAAATCATGTATCACTCATTGATGATAGCTTAGACCCTCGATTGTAAATCTGCCCAAACTCTTCTTGACTTGAAATAACGAGAACTAATTCCATTTAATTCCCTTTAATGAGAAAAATATCGAAATTTTGCTTAAAATTTTCGAAAATATCAAAATCGGCCCAAAAACATCCATTTGGCATAGCTGGCACGCAGTGGGTGGGCGGCAAGGCTGGCACACGTGAGCATGGTGTCATGAACATGCTTATGCAAGGCGTTGTTTGCCTGTGGTCGTATGTTCAAATACCTCCAAATCACATTGTCTTTATGTTTTCTACATCGTTTAATCTATTTCTTTCATTTTTTATGTTGCCAACCTACGGTGTGACGTTTTAGCTTTTTCATATACAAGCCTGCCAAGGCTAGAAATGTTCAAAATAAGGGAGACATAGTAGTTGAATCCTCGACCAAGTCTTGTCGCACTCTCTTCAAGCTAAGCTTTCTTTTCAATTAACAGTCTTCAAGGCTTTCATTTATGATGTTTTCAATGATTTCCTTTTTCTCTCATGTTTTATAAAATAATTTTCTCAAGAACGTGAAGGGAGGCTACATAATACAACGAGTTTTTCTACGATTTTTGGATTATGGCTAACTTTTTGACTGAGCAGAAAAAATGTTGCACAATCATGTTTGAAAGGCTACAATTGTGATAAGTGGTATCAGAGCCGAATTGGCTAATTAATAGTTAAGACATAAACATGTCAACAATGAATCAGTCGGAGAAGGCCCAAAAAGACCGAATAGTAGAGTTTGGAAAGCAGATGCTCTACCTAGTGCAAGTTTTCAACTCCATCCGCTTCTTGGATTCTCGTCTTGAAGAAATTTTTGAGAAAGATGATACTATCTATGCGGTGGTTGGCAGTCTCAATGAATTATCGATACAAGAGTTATTGACAAGAGTCAACACTCTAGAAGGAAAAGTTGGAACAATTGGTACCACGAGTATGGGGACAGTTTGATGGGCTCTGTGGTCCATATAGAGGAACGTGTCATTGAGCTATATAGCTCTCAGGAGACGCTTTTAGAGATGATAAATGACATGTTAGAGCATTTTCGAGCTACCCTCGATGTTGTTAGAAATGAAATAACAGATGTGAACACAAGGTTGAATCTCACAATGTGAGCAATGGCAAACCAGGCTCTAGCCAGAGGAGCAATTCGTGTTACACTACAAGAAATCAAGAGGTTTCTAATGCATAAAATGACATCAATAGAAGGAACATCGAGACATATGCCTATTCCCAATGTTGTTTTGTATGTGTCGGGATACGACGAAAGCATTATATTAATATTACCTTGTTTCGACTTTGCAAGAAAAATGTCAGAAAACTAGAAGCCATTCCCGACGTGGTGTTCTAGGGCGTTGGGAATTGTTCATAATTAAAATAAATATATAATGTATCCCGACGTCTCATGCATCACGTCGGGAATGGTCACACCTGTTCTCGATGGTTCTCGACTGACGTAGAAAATGAGTAACCTATTTTCTGATGGCTTACATGAGGGGTCGGGACAAACTCAAACATTAATTATGTTAGAGCAGGATTTTCGATGGTCTATGCAAGGCGTCAGAAATGGTTATACATGTTCTCGATGCCATTAGTGATTCGTCAAAAATGTTTTAGACTATTCTCAACTTTTCATTAATGGCATCGGGTACTGGAAAGAACTTCTGATATCTTTGTGGTGCTTCATGAGTTCTCCTATATATTTCGTTTCAATTCTTTGAAAGACAACTGAAAGAAGAGAAAGAAACAAGAGAGGCGAAGGAGAAGAAGAAGAAGAAACGTCGTCGTCTCCCTCACGTTGTCTCCCTCGCCGCCCACTGCTTTCTTCCATTTTCAGTAAGCTTCAAACCATTCTTTTGTTAGTTTTGAAGTTAGTTTAGATTATAAATTAGTTTAGGTTAGTAAGTTTATAGTTTTATTTTTTGAAGTTAGTTTAAGATTGAATATTGAATTAGTTTTAGGATATTGAATTATTTTTGGAATGTGAGTTGAAAATTTGAGGGGGTTATTTGAGAAATTGGGTTAGAGAATTTAAATTTTGAGTTGAAAATTTAAGGGAGAAAAGGGTTTCAAATTAATTGAATGAAATGGAATGGGTTAAGAATTAGAGAGGGGTTGAATTGGAATTTTGATTTGGGGCAGGGGTTCAATTGAAATTTTGAATGGGAGGGGGGGGGGGAGTTCAATTGAAATTTTGTAAAAGGATCGATACATTGAACTTTTCAAGGGGGTGGGGTGGGTTTAATTGAATATTTGAAGGGGATGTGTTGAAAATTTAGGGGGGGGGGAGGGGGTTGAGGATGAAATTTTGAAGGGGGGAGGGAGGTAAGGGTTATTACTGTTTTAAAAATTCTATAATTTGTGTTAAAATTCGTTTTGGCTATTCTGCAGTTATGGTAGCCTTTAGTCCAATTTTAATTGTTTATTTCTTAGTAGTTTTGAATAGCTTTGTTATTGATTTGGGATGACTATCCTGCAGTTATGGTAGCCTTTTTATTTTGAATTTGTTTGTATTTCTGAGGGTTTGAAGAGAGGTGGTAGTAAGATAGCTTGTAAGGTAGTGTTGTTGGAATGGGTGGATAGGATGCGAAGATTGAAGTTGTTTGTGGTTAATTATGTTGTGGTGGCTATCCTGCAGTTATGCCTCTGTAGTTTAAAGTTAGTTTTAGTGAAAATTTTGGGAGATTATATATTTAGAGGAGTAAGTTTAGGATGTGAGAGGAGAGGAATATGCTTCTAATCAAGCCTAGTTATGTTTTATGGACTTAAACGATGGATAAGGATTGGATGAAACTTAGGAATAAGTTTTTCCTTGAGTATAGAGAGGGAGTGGGCCAATTTTTAGAAGTTGCCAAGTTTCACGTTGATGCCTACGGACTAATAAGGTATCCATGCAAGAGATGTATGATTTCAAATTGAAACTCACTAGATGCTGTGGAACGACATCTACTGACTATTAGAATATCTCCTCTGCACATAATGGGTGTATCATGGAGAATCAATTAGCTTTAGAGGTACATAAAACTTTGATGATCGAACTAGTAGTAGGTAGTTTGATGAAGAAGATGATATGTTTAGGATGCTGAATGATTTACAAGCTCCAATTAAACAGGAAGAGGAAACAGAGGAAGGTTGTTTGGAGGATGAAATGTCAAGGAATATTGAGGTAGATATAGATAAAGATATAACAAACATATTTCAGGACTTATTGAATGAAACACATAATGCGTTGTACCTCGATTGTTCTGAATTTTCCTCCTTCAATTTTTTGGTTAAGTTGATGCATGTGAAGGTTCTAAATAGTTAGAGTAACAAGTCCTTCGACATGTTATTAGAACTCTTAAAAGCATCATTTCCAATGTGTAGTAGTACTATCCATAGTTCATTTTATGAAATCAAATGAAAAATTCGAGACTTGGGTTTGGGATACAAGACTATTCACGTGTGCAAGTACGACTGTGTATTCTACTGAAAAGAGTTTGTTGATTTGCAACATTGCCCTACATGTGGCGAGACTCGGTACAAGGTTAATCACAATAGAGGGAAAAAATTTATGCATAAGGTATTGTGCCACTTTTATTTGGTACAGAGATTACAACGCTTGTTTGTATCGCAGGAAGGGTCCGCTGACATGAGATAGCATAAGGATAAACGTATTGAAACAGATGATGTGTTAAGACATCCAGCTAATGCAGAGGGATGGAAGCACTTTGATTCTGAATTTCCTAATTTTGCTTTTGATCCATGGAACGTGCATTTGGGGTTGGCTTCAGATGGGTTTAACCTATTTGGTCATATAAGTACCTCGTACAGTATGTGGCCTATTGTGTTACTTTCTTATAATTTGCCACTATGAAAATGCATGTAAGAGACGAATTTCATTTCACGCTTATACCCGATCCTAGATCTCTTAGTAGGAAAATCGATGTGTATCTCCAACCATTGATTAAGGAACTTAAAGAGTTATTGAATTTTGGGGTGCGTACATGACTCTCTTATAGGTCAGTTCTTTCAGCTACATACAACCTTGTTGTGGAAGATTAATGACTTCCTGGAGTATGGTGACCTATCAGGGTGGAGTACAAAGGGGTATCAGGCATCATGCATGGGTGATAGATTGTTGTTCGGGATACAAAGTAGAATATCCTTCCTAGTACATAGACACAATCTTCTAGAGAACCACGTGTGGTGTAGAAGTAGGCTACACAATGAAAAGGTAGAGCATAGGGCTCCTCCAGTTGTGATGAATGGGTATGAAATATTAGAACGGCTAGATCAAATGGGTATGAAAGAGAGCTCTTAATTAGACGAAGAGAAGTTTTTTTTTTAAATTTCTTACTGGTCGAGACTACTGTTACGTCACAAACTTAACGTAATGCACATTGAGAAGAATGTTTGTGACAATTTGGTTGGTACGTTGTTGAATATCGAAGGGAAAACCAAGGATAACACGAATGCTCGATTGGGCCAACAAGATCTAAAGATAAGAAAGGATTTACACCATATAGATGTTGGTTAAGCGATTGGTCAAGCCACAAGCGAGCTACAAATAGTGAACGAGTTTAGTTTTGCAAGTTCTTGAAATCAGTTAAGTTTTTCGATGGATTTATTTCCAATATATCGCAACGTGTGAATGAAAGAGAGGGAAAAATATTAGAACTTAAAACGCATGATTGTCATGTTTATTACATCGACTACTACCTATTAATATTCAAACATTCTTATCAAAAAACGTGTACACTGTTATTACTAAACTATGTAATTTTTCGTAATTTGTGCGTCAGAACGATAAGAGTAAGTGATTTGGAAATATTGCAAGCAGACATCATAATCATACTTTGTAAGTTGGAAAGAATGTTTCCACCTGCCTTCATTAGTGTTATAATACACTTAGTCTTTCACTTACCATATGAAATTAAAGTTACTGGACTAGTTTCTTATAGTTGGATGTTTCCCATTGAAAGAAGTCTATCACTTTAAAATAGTATGATTGTAACAAAGCGCATCCCAAGGGGTCCATTGCAGAAGTGTACGTGATGAATGAATCACCTTTTATTCGCGTTACCTAAGCGGTATAGAGACTTGATTCACAAGAGATGAGTGAAATGATGATACCATTCCAGAGGATGAGGTGATTGGTGAGTTTGAAATTTTCATGCAGAAAGTACGACTCTTAGGTACGTCAAGTCTTCGTACTCTATCACAGGAAGAGAAATGCCTCTTCCATTGGTACATCCTCAACAATGTAGACGAAATATCAAAGTATCGCAAGTAAGCATTTCTTAGCTTGGTATTTCTTAGGTATAGTTGTTGAGTATTGTTATACGTTGTTGTTACACGAATGAAACTCATAATCATCCCCGTTAGGAAACACCTGAGGCTAATACATCGACATGCTCAAAATGCTACAAGTTTATATAAAAGACATCAACAGGATTCCATGAGTGCTTTCTAGCACAGGTATATAGCAATTTTTTTTGTGACATGTATGCATTAATGTTTTTTAAGCACATGAATGTGTATAATCGTTGTCAATTGTTGTCACATTGATTTCAGGTTATAAAACTGTGTAAGTCTGGAAATCTATCTCACGATTTCTTCTCACTTGCAATAGGACCATCATTTGACATTCGTTGTTACAATGGATGCATCATGGGTGGGCTAAGATTTCACACATCATAACGTTATTCTCGGTGCACTACACAAAACAGTGGAGTGATGGTCATTGGTGAAAGCTATGCAAGTGGAAGTGGCGACAAAAACTTGTACGATATTTTGGATGAAGTGTTGTACGTTCAATATTCGATGGGAAGAAATGTTTGGCTATTTAAGTGTTGATGGTATGACACGGACGTCAACAAAAGTCAAAGAACACACGTTGAATTAGCGTACAAATCTCTCAACACGTCCCATTTTTGGTTCACCAAGGAGCCTGTAGTTCTTGCAACGCAAGCACAACAAATTTTTTACCTAGATGGCCCAAAAAATGGTAGTAATTGGAAAGTTGTGCAAATCGTCCAAAATAAGTGTATATGGGACGTGCCAGAAGTGGACGATTTTGAGAATGAACACTTAAATGTACTAGAAATCGTTGCTAACCATTGAGTGGACAAATATATCGAGGATGACACTCTATACAGGACCGATGCTGATCCCACAATCATTGAAAGATCGGTTATGCATCATGTCACTGACGACTTCATCGACGATGTGGATGAACACTTGTCAAATGAAAGCGAAGCAAGCGATGACGAATGATAGTGATGAACCGCGTACCCACATATTTATGTAGTTTATATATTTTGATTCTAGTTATATGTTTGTATTTGTTTATTGAATGTTTGTTTTCTATGTCTATAGGCAGTATGTCGTCATTCTAGAGTGGTTTCGACGAGATGGATGCCATGTTCCTCGAGTTTGTAGAGGAGCTAGATAACCCTGCAGAAGGGTCGTTGTCAGTGGGTGACAATTCGGGTGAGTCTAATGTAAATGCAAATGAGAGTCCCAACTCCCTGAAAAGTCCAGCACACAAGGTCGCAACTTATCCTCCAAGATTTGGTTTAACCGCTTTGTTTAACCATCGGTCTGAAGGGAAATGTCGTGTAAAATCTAATCTCGTGCCCAAGGAAATCTAAAGTCCTTTCAAGAACTTTGAAGTGAAACGAGCATCTCTGTCAGAAATGATCGGTACAGGCACTCCATGTAGCCTCACTATCTCAGTCATATATAACTGTCCATAATTACTGCTAATATATGTGGATTTCCCTGGAAATAAATGGGCTGACTTCGTGAGCCTGTCAACAACCCAAATCACCATATAACCCTTCAGAGTCCTAGGCAAACCTGTAATAAAGTCCATAGACACATTCTCTCACTTCCATTCTAGCACACTCAAGGGTTGCAATAAACCTGTTGGCCTCTGTCTTGGTGCCTTCACCTGCTGGCACACCAAGCATCTACTAACGAAGTCTTCCATTTTTTTCTTCATATTTCAACACTAGTAAACTCGCTTCAAGTCTTGGTACATCTTTGCACTACCAGGATGCATAGAAAATAGAGAACTATGAGCCTCAGTTAAAAGCTCAGTCTTAATTGCACTATTTGCGGCACGCACAACCGTCTATTAAATATAGGTCAATCATCGAACAATATGGATAACTCCTCATCTTGGCCTGCTTCTGCTAGGCGACACTTCTCAACCAAAAATGAATCATTTAACTAAGTAACAATAATCCTTTGTCTCAACGTCGGCTACACTAACAACTGAGCTAACTGTAAAGTGACTTCTTCTACTGAAACTGCAATCTCAATTATCTCAAAGTCTCTGTGCAATGAAACTTGCTCAGTAATAAGTGTTGTTGAATATGATACCTTCATACTAAGAGCATCAGCTACCACATCCGCATTACTTGGGTGGTACAAAATCTCACAATCGTAGTCCTTTACTAATTCAAGTCATCTTCTCTGTCTCTTGTTTAACTCCTTCTGAGTGAAGAAGTATTTCAAGCTTTTATGGTTAGTAAAGATCTGTATCTTCTCATCACAAATAGTGTCTCCATATCTTAAATGCAAAAACCACTGCTACCAATTCTAAATCATGGGTAGGGTAGTTCTACAACAAAACACAAACCTGTCCTTTCTTAGAGGCATCACTATAAATCACAAAGCTTCCAGATCCATCTGGTACTATAAGGACTAGTGTAGTAACAAGCTTCTGCTAAAGATCCAGGAAACGACTTTCAAATGTTGGGCTCTAAACAAAAGGAGTCCCTTTCTAGTTTAATTGAGTCAAAGGATTTGCTATACGAACCTTGTATAATAACCTGTTAAACCAAAAAAAGTACGAACTTCATTGACTGTAGAAGGTTGAAGCCAATTGGTAACGACTTCAATCTTTGTTGGGTCTACAGAAACTCCCTTACTAGATACTACATGGCCAAGAAAAGACACTTTCTTCAGCCAGAACTCACACAAAAAAAAACTTAGCATATAACTTATTGGTCGAAGAGTCACCAAAACGTTATGCAAATGCTCCTCATGCTCAACTTCTGTCTTAGAGTAAACCAAGATATCATCAATAAAAACTATAACAAAAGTGTCTAGGGGATTCTTAAACACCCTGTTCATCAGATCCATAAATACAGTAGGAGCATTTGTTAAGCCAAAAGACATTACAATGAACTTGTAATGCCCATATCTGGATTGAAAAGTAGTCTTAAGAATACCACTGTCTCTAATCCTTAACTAGTGATAGCCTGAATGTAGGTCAATCTTAGAAAATACAGCGGCTCCTTGTAACTGATCAAACAAGTCATCAATTCTGGGTAACGGATAATGGTTCTTGACTGTCACCTTATTCAACTCTCTGTAATTAATGCAAAGATGCATCGATCCATCTTTCTTCTTTACAAATAGTATTGGTGCTTCCCAAGGTGACACACTAGGTCGAATGAAACCCTTGTCCACCAATTCCTACAACTGAACCTTCAGCTTAGCTGAGGCCATTTTATAAGGAGCTCTAGATATGAGAACAGTGTCTGGCTTTAACTCAATAGCAAAATTAATCACCTTGTGAGTTGGAAGTATCAAAAACTCATCAGGGAAAACATCAATGTACTCTTTTACCATCAGTTTAGATGATAAGGAAACTTAGGTTCTCTTATGTCTACTACGCTAGCCAAGATATTCCAAATACCCTGGTTGAGTAGCTTACTGGCTCTCGTAGCTAAGATAACTTTGGGTAGGACCACATTCCTTGCCTCCTTATACTTGAAACTAGCCCCTGAATGAGGGTTAAAAACTACCTCCTTGCGGGAAAAATCTATACTTGCATGGTTAACAGATAGTCAATCCATGCCTAGAATTACATCAAAATCTCACATGTCTAAAACTAGTAAAGTTATATCTAACGCATGGTTTGCTATCTCTATTTGACATGCTCTTATCTTTTCTCTGGACAATATAACTTCTTCAAATGGAGTAGAAATAGAGAATATACTACTTAATGGTTCTACCTCTAAACACATATGCTGAACAAATATTGAGGATATAAAAGAATGAGAAGACCCAGAGTCAAAAAACATAAATGCGAAGTGCCCCAAGATTGGGCGCGTACCTGTCACCAGAGTACCAACTTCTTCGACCTCTTAACGAGTAGTGGCAAATACTCTTCTTTGCTGAAAAGTGGAAGTTTGGTTCGAGGTAGCCCCAAACAGTTTCTGAGGATAAAAGTCAACTATATGCCCTGGTTGCTTACACTTATAACAAACTGCACTTGCTACTAAGTAACATCCTCCATGAGACCTCCCACAGCTACGACAAGCAGGCAATTCTTTCAAGGTCTTTCCTGCTATAGCAATCTCCTGACAATGTCGCTGAAAAAACCACCTGACCTCAGATTTCGTTGTGGCGCGATAGGAGGCTACAACTCAGCCTTTCTCTTCTGACCTAGGTTTCACCCTTTCTCTGCAGCCTTGGACGGATCAACTCTCTTATGTAAACTCATATCCACTGCCAGGCACAATGCATCAGCGTCGGTGGCTGGCCTAAAGGCACAAACTAAACCCTAGAGGTCTAATATGAGACCGCTAACAAACTTGCCAGTCCTAACAGCCTCATTCGCTACTACCTTAGGAGCAAAGCGAGATAGCATATTAAACTCTGCATCAAAGTCATATCGTCTTGCTCCAGGTTTAGAAACTCTTGCTGCTTAGCATATCTCAGGCTGGTAGAGAAGAATTTTGCATAGCAACTCTCCTTGAACTGCTTCTAGTTTATCTAGTTGACATCACCACCCAGCATTCTCTCTATAGTCTCCCACCAGGCTGTGCCTCTATCCATAAAATAGAATAATACTACACATTGAACTTTCTGGTTGTTAGGGCACTTTATATACCGAAAGATGGTCTCTACAAAAGGCAACGACATCTGGGCCTTGGTAGGGTCTTTCAAGGACCCGTCAAATGTCTTAGGGTTATACTTCATAAAATCTCTTAGATGTTTAGCCTTTGCTGATAGTTGATCTGACACGTTTTGGGGTTCCACTAGGGTTTGAGCAGAGGCTATCGGGATCTGTTAGCCAACATAAAATGGTGCCAATCCATCTCTTAGCATATCTTGGTATTTGTACTCCATTGTAGCGAGGTCTGCCTGAGTGATAGGTGTTGTAGGGTTGGCAACCTATACAACAGGTTATTCTTTAGGCTGAGTACGTCCAGCTCCTTAACCTCCCCTACCACCTCCACCTCTACATGCACCTCTACATGGCTGCATTTTTTCTAAATTCCACCAACATAAGTCTTTCACAATACAATCATAACATTCATACTTTATCTATTTTAATTCAGGCAAGGTCATAAACATAGCATAATCATAAATCATAAAACATATTTAGCGAGTGATGAAGGATCGTATTAACCATAGGGGTATAAACAAAACAAAGACTTACATCGTAAGTCAATTCGTAGAACCTAAAAACTTAGGCTTTGATACCAACTCTAACGACTCAACTTTTTATGCTAAGCTGAGATCATTACTACTTAAAGGAAAATAAAAACTCTCTGAAGAAAATTGAAAAATAAAACTATCTTTTACTGAAAACCTCGAATATGCATTAAAATCATAAATAAATAAATAATGTAGAAATAACTCTAAAATAAACTCCTAATTCGGGCCCTATCTACTTTTAAAGAAAAATAGTCAAAGAATTAAAAAAATACTGAAAACATAATGGTAAAGTAAAAGCGGAAGCAAAAAGTTTTCCTATGGCATGTCATGGTCACTTCTTGTCATTTGCCAACTTTCCTCTTGTTGGAATTTATGTCCTAAAACTTGTAGTTTGTAATTAAAATTACATTCTATTCAATAAAGTGGTTATTGAGATCTTATTAGTGAAAATAGAATACATCTTGAATCCAATTAACTTAGGTCTCAAGGCTATCTAATGTAGACTTGAACATTATGTAGAGACATAAACATGGATCAAGTTTGAGTTTATAGCCCAATTGATCTATAGTGTATGAATAAAGTTAGACGACTATTTCAGGAATACTATTGATGTGGTCTGCTCTATAGTTAGTACAAACGATATGATCCTGAATTGTTCATGTAGAGACATGGGAGTGGGGGTATCTTATGTAAAGAGTTTGCATAAGACTGGAACCATGAAATAGTCGCTTTTAAGTTATAACACCGTTGACTTTATAAACTGACTATTTCGATTATGATGACTTAGGTAACTTAATCTTAATCCTTAGCTAACTATGAACTTCTATCCAAATGGTATTATCCTTAGATCCACATAGGTGAGGGCAGCTCAACGACGTTGGCCCAATAAGCCTCCCGTTTTAGGGGTAAGACCGGGTGAATGAATAGGGATATAAGGTGCAAGAAGAAATTCACTCCTACCTGCTTTGGAGTTAGAGATTGTTCCCTCAACGACTAAATCCAAGTCTTGAACAAGGAATCCCACCCTCTCATTGGCCCGAGAGGGATTCGGTTTATAGGTTGGACCTTAAACCAAATGTTCAATAGTAGATCAGTGGGACTTAAGGAACAAGATGTAGTCTCGGGGGTAAAATGGTATTTTGACCCAGTCGAGGTTATGAACAACCTGTGAATGATTAACTTACTGATCATAGTTATATCAAATGGACACAAATATATCTATAGTGAGGGGAGTGCAACTACGGGATTTTAGTGGAATGACCCGTTAGTTAGCGAATGTTGATTAGCTTAGTCTAAAAGGATTTAGTCAGTTAATCTCGGATCATTGGAGCCCATGATCTATAGGTCCATTAGGTTCCCCTGCTAGCTCATATGGAATTAACTTTGAACAATATGTTAGAATAATTCAAATTGTTTGAATTAGGTAGAGAGAGAGAAATTGACGAATATTTGTGATATAGTCGTCGGTTAAAGAGCTTTATATTTGAATGTGATTTAGATATTAAAAATATGAATATGGATTCATATTTGGCAGCTCGGAACTAATGGAAATGATCAAAGTTGTAAAAAGTCAAAATGTTGACTTTTGACCTTGAAAAGTTAAACTTTGACTGGCTTTATAAACAAATGTGATTTGAATTTTACAAAAATGAATGCGAATTCATGCTCGGGAGGTCTAAATTAGTCAAGACGGACAAAATGGTAAAAAGTCAATATTGCATGTAATTAGTCTATTTAAGGGGCATTTTTCAACTTGAAAAAAGATTTTTGCCATTTTGTAATTTTGAATTACAAATAAACCTATGCTCCCAAATCTCAAACCTTTTTTTCCCTCTTCCAATTTCCATCTCTTTCTCTAATTCCTTTACTTAACGGGTCCTACAACCCGATTTTTAGTTTGGAGAATAACGGGTCAACACTAATGGTGGTCCTGGTTCGTGATCGTGAAGAGATTTAGAGAAGTTGGGATAAGCTACAAAAGTATAGTTTTTCCTAAAGCCTAATTAGTGTAATTAGGGCTTTTTGTCTTAAGCATGTTAACATTTAAATTAGTTTAGATACATCTAGGGTAAAATTCTAATCCATAATTCTGCTGCCTTCATATGCTATCCATCACCTTTGCCTTTACCTCTACCTCTGCCTGAAAGATTAAACATAGAAAGAGTGAGTATAAATATATACTGATTAAGGGACCTAATATTAGTCCTGCTAAGTGTCTGTTAATTTCCCATTAGAGTCCTATAAAGAGGTACACCTAAAACTGGCGCGTTTCCAAACACACGCAATCTAATGATCCCGCAGGAACATCTTTGGTCTTCAGTTAACCCAAAGGAACATCTAGGATAAAACTGGTCTTTAGTGCTCTCAAAAGAACCCCTAGCACAAACTGGTCTTTAGTGAACCTAAAGGAACATTTAGGACAATCGGGCTGTAAATGATCTTGTTGAACCACTCATATACATAACATCTCATAAGACTGGTGATCCCATCGGACCACACAGTCATAAAAAGGTGGTGATCCCTAGGGACATCCATGTGGGTACGATTCTAATAGACAAAGTTATAAGAACACCCTATTCATAGCATTTAGCACATCATAACATCATGAACATGGCATGAGTATTAATCATAATGCTCTAAATCATGAGATTAATATTTCATGTATTAACATTAATATCATTAGTCATCATCATTAACATAACTCAGACATAACTATCAGTCATCATCATCAACATAACTCAGACATAACTATCAGTCATCATCATACGTCATCAATACAATATGCATTTTAGCTATATCAATGCATAATAGGGAAATCACATGCAAACTCTTATTTCAATACGAGGGTCTAGTGGGAGAATCTCTTACGTGGAGATTAGCTTAACTAAAAATAGTCCTAACAGCAAGGGGAAAAATAACTAAGTTCAATAACTTAACAGTTGCTTAAAGATCAAAAAACCATTTAGTTCAACTTACCCAAAGTTGAGGTTCAATTCCAATTCAACCTTAACTGGAAAAAATCAAAGCTCTCAAGTTCCTCCAATAAACTCTAGCTAAACCTTCATAAAAATATAATTCAATCTCAAATGAAAATTCACCTTAAAAATCCAAAATTAAATTACTTAAAGTCCACAATTAATATTTCATGGGAATACCTAAAACCCAATCAAACACTCACCAAAACTTACCAAAATAGGTGAAAAAGGACAAAAAAGTATAAGATCGGTGGCTTGGCAACTCAGCTAAGAATCGGCTCGGCTTAGAGGCAGGAAGCGACTTACTCTCGTCTGAAAAGGTGAAGGATGTGTGGCTTGGCTCGCGGCTGAAGGGAAGGCTCAACTTACACCACATGGCTCGGACGAAAGATGGTGGCTCGCGTGTGGCTTGCAGATGGCTTTCAGGTGGCTTGGAGTTTGCTTGCAAAAGTTAGCTGACACAAACAACCAGGGATAGGTGACGCGTGGCGGATGACGGAGGGAGTAAGGGTGCAGTTTTAGGGTTTTATGTGTGAGGAAGAAGACGAATAGTAAATACGTCAACCGAGGCCTATTTACGAAAAATAATAATAATAAAATTATTATTTTTTTCTTTTCTTTTTCCTTACTCTTTTCTCTAAAATAAATCTCATAAACTCTCTTCATTTATTATCCAATCACACCAAAATTTTATTCTCTCCTCATTAAATTTCCTTAATTAATTATATTATTTCCATAATATAATTATTCTTATCTTCACTAATCAAATTAATTATATATCCACATATATAATTATCCTCTAAACTTCAACCATAAATCAACCAATAACATTCGATTTAAATCAAATCTTCCAACACTAAAAGTTCTAAATCTTCAAACTATATAAATATTCTCCCAATATATTTATTTAATCCTACATCTCACAAAATCAAAAAATTTTAACAATTAACTCAAACAACACCCAAAAATAATTTCAACATGGTTAAAATTAAACTTAAGATAATTAAAACTAAAAATTACCTTATTTTGGGGCGTTACAAGGCGGATTTCGATGACGATCGCCCTTAGTGTGGAGAAGCCTATTTCACCACATGTCATTCACTTTAGCCAGGCGATAGACATGTATATGCGAAAGACATTTCTCGTCCACTGCCTTAAGTGGGCGAATGTAAGTAAGTCCACTAAACATTTCTGTTTTCATTTAAAACATATTTAAGTTAACCAAGCTAATGTGTTATTTTTCTTAATGTGTAGTGGTTTTTTGTACTTGATTTCAATGATCAAGCAATGAATAGGTTCGTTAAGCATCAGATGCTGAACACCTTTAAAGAGTTTTGGGGCGACTATCACAGGCACTTAAAAATGTACAGCGACCCTTAGGAGGCACGTGCCAACCCACCACACCTTTTGGTGGAACATAATGAGGATTGACACTACCTCTGTAATCACTACATGTGTCGTGCATTCCAGGTGAGCAATTGAACCCTTTGTAATGGTTAATTATGATTTTAACTTTTAATATGTATAAGAAATAAACAATATAATTATTTTCATGCAAGAGCAATCACGAATGAACAAGGCTGCTAGACAGAAGTAGCATTACAATCATACTAGCAGATCGAAGTCGTTTCTACAACGACAGCATAAGCTCGCTAAGCAAAGTGGGGAGTAGGTTAATCGTGTAAAGTTGTTCCGAGAAGCACACATTCAAAATGGGACGTTCGTGTCGCAGGCCACGAAGGAAGCGCATATAAGTTACCCAAGAAACACTTATCCCCTTATTTTTTCTCTTTAATAATATATTTTTGATTTGCTAACTTAGTTTCTAAATTCATTGCAGAATTAAATGCTAGAACTCCAGTTCTAGCCTACCCTAAAGGGTACTCAGCCACTCTCTAGGGATGAGATATGTGAGTCGGTGTTCGGTAGACGACTGGGTTACTCAAAATGCCTTGGTTGGGGACCCAAGCCCAAGGCTCGCAAGACGGCCAATACGAGCAGTTCCTCGACCTCATGTTCGTAGTCCACGGTAGAGCTCCAATTATGGGCTGCGCTTGATCAAGCTACGTAGCGAATTGAAAAACAGACAAGAAATCACGATGCGTTAGCTTCAGAAGTTGAACGAATGCGAAAACTCATAGAAGACATGAGTCAAGCATAGCAAAGATCACCACATGATCCTTATCTTTATGGTATGTATATATGTTTCCATTATTCTTAAGTTCTTGAATTGACAGTATTCAGTGATGATACGCATATATATGTACTAAACATAGCTACTTTTGTATCATTGTAGGACCCGCGATGTAGAATGACGTACGAGGCTCGTTAGGAGACATACGTTATGAAGTATGACTTTCATTGCGCTTTTTTTGGGAACGAGGAATATTTTTTATTTGTATTATGAACTTTGTTACATTTTTTAAACTTCTTTGTATTATGAACATTTAATTTTTTGTTGAATTTTTGTTTGTATATCATAATTTACTAATTTATTTTGAATTTTCTTTAATTGAATCGAAAACGAATGCGAATATTTTAGGAAATAAATCTTACTAGAAAATATTACAAGAAAATATTTCAGGTAAATATTTTAGGAAAAGAATAAAAAATTACATATTTGAAATATTTTTCGACGTAGTACATGCGTCGGGAATATGGTGCAAACATCACGTTGAGGATGGTTATTGTCGACGCATGGATGATGTTGGATATACAAACATTAGGAATCATTATTTTCGATGCATAGCTAACGTTGGAATTGTGGTTGAGGGGTTGCATTGTTGTTGACGCATCGAAGACGTTGGTAACAATGACGTCGAGAGAAGTATATTCCCGATGCCCTGTTGATGATGCATTAGGAATCGGTCTCCCAACGTATTTCTTCTGATGGTCTTCCTGACGTCTCTTTCTACATCGATAAATCATTTCCCGATGTTATTTACATTTACGTTAATTCTTTTATATGTCGGGAGTAGCCCCACTTCTTGTAGTGTTAGTAGAGTAAAGATTCTAGAACCCAAGCCCTTCTATGGGGCAAGGGATGCAAAAGCCTTAGAGAACTTCATCTTGATCTCGAGTAATACTTCAATACCACAAACACGGTCACACAGGAAGCCAAAGTGATATTGATGATGATGCATCTGTCTGAGGATGCCAAGTTGTGGTGGAGATCTTCGTATGTTGATAATCAAGAAGGGTGTTGCACAATAGACACTTAAGACGCTTTAAAGAAAGAACTCTGCTCGTAGTTCTTCCCCAAGAATGTTGAAATCTTGGCTCGACAAAATTTGCATGAACTAAAACACATCGACAACATTCGGAAGTATGTAATATGAACAGAAATACATCGAAAAAAATTGCGTGAATTGAAACACATCGACAAAAATTGCGGGGTTGATGTTAGACATATGCGATATGTCTCGTATGTCTGAGAAAGGCAAAGTTGTCTATTTTTTTAAAGGTCAGAAACCGTGGGCAAAGACAAAGTTATATGAAAAGAGGGTCCAAGACCTCACATCAGCATACGTAGCGGTCGAACGATTGTTTGGTCTATCCAATAACTCTCAAGATGTGAGATGTCATCAAAACTCCTCATCTCGAGGAAATAAAAATAACTACTTGAGTTCTCCTAAAGCTGGTGGGGGAGACAAACATTCTTGTGGAGACCGCAGGCTTTACCAACCAATTGGCCTCTTAGTTGTTTCATATATAAGGGACCTTATTTGGCTAGAGAATGTCTAAATAAAACCGCCTTCAATGCCTTTAAGCCTCTTTATCCTCCAACTCAGATGATAAATTGAGTCAATCAGAAGGTGATGTAGGCCAGACAGAGGAAGGTGAAAACACTAGAATTGGAGCCTTAAAATTCCTATAGAAGAAGGTATGGGAGACAAGTGCACTAGTGCAAAAGGGATCTAATGTATGTTCACACCTTGATCAACCAGAAGCCGACCAAGTGCACTATGGTTTATTCCGGTGCAACTCACAATTTTATAACAAAAGCAAAAGTTAGGCGACTAAGTCTCCATCGGTAGAAGGATATTGAAAGAATGAAAGTCGTGAATTCTATTGTCTTACCTCTCGTCAGACTAGTGAAACAAACAATGATAAAGTTCAGAGGGTGGAACAGCCTCGTAGATTTTTTGGTTGTAAAGATGGACAACTTCGAGGTGGTACTGGGAATCGAGTTTCTACTCGAACATCAGGTATTACCAATGCCTTTAGCCAAATGTCTAGTAATCACTGAATATGCCCCTACCGTTATACAGACCGTTATTCGCCAGCCTAATGGGTTGAAAATGATTTCGACCATGCAACAAAAGGACCTCGCTCGAGACTAACCAACGTTTACGGTCATACTGCTTGAGTCATTGGACAATCCAGGGGAGACAGTCCTTAAAGATATTTTGTGTGTCTTAGAGAAGTACAGTGATGTGATTCTTGATAGTTTGCCTAAATATTTGTTGCTGCAATGGGTGATTGATCATGAGATCGAATTGCTTTCAAAGGAAAAACCAGTTGCTAAGAATGCTTATCATATGGCGCTTTCAGAGTTAGATGAACTTCGAAAACAATTGGATGAGTTATTGAATGCAGAATTTATTAGACGTGCAAAAGCTCCATATGGAGCCCTAGTCCTTTTCGAGAAGAATAAGGATGGAAGTCTACAGTTGTGTATCGACTATCGTACCTTGAACAAGCTCGCGATTTGTAACAAATATACGTTTCTCATAATCACTAACTTGTTTGACCGCTTACATGGGGTGAAGTATTTATCGAAGCTAGACTTGTGGTCGAAATATTACCAAGTAAGAATTACAGAGGGAGATCATGAGCCTAAGACAACCTGTGTGTCACAAGATATGAAGCGTTTGAGTTTCTCGTGATGCATTTGGTCTTACCAACGCCCCTCCAACCTTTTAACTCTGATGAACCAGGTCTTCCATGAATATCTTGACAAGTTTGTCATGGTTTACCTAGATGATATAGTGGTCTATAGCTCCACAATGGAAGAATATAAGGACCCCTTCAAAGGGTTTTTTCAGAAATTGAAGGAAAATTAGTTGTATGTCAAAAGAGAAAAATTCTCCTTTGAGCAAGAACAGATAAACTATTTGGGCCATGTGATAGAGTGTGGTCGAATTGGTGCGGAAGAAGGGAAGATTGTTGCAATACATGACTGGCAATATCGAAATCAATCATAGAATTACGCTCTTTTCTTAGATTAGCTAATTATTACAAGCGATTCATAGAAGGATTCTCCAAAAGAGCAAGCTCACTGACTGAGTTATTAAATAAGGACATTCAATGAGGTTAGACTCTCGAGTGTCAAGCCGCCTTTGATGGTCTGAAGCAAGCCATGATGGGGGAGGCCAGCTCTTGGGATCGCTGATGTAACCAAATCTTTCAAGGGTTGAGATCGATGTGTCCAATTATGCATTGGGCAGTGTTCTCCAATATAATGGACACTCGATTGTACATGAAAGTCAAAAGCTAAATGCAACTGAAAAGAGATATACCGTTTCTGAAAAAGAAATGCTTGCAGTGGTACATTGGCTAAGGGCATAGAGACAGTATTTGCTGGGTTAGACATTAGTTGTAAAGATGGACAACAGTGCTAAAGATGGACAACAATGCTACCTGTCACTTCTTTACTCAACCAAAGTTGACTTCAAAGCAAGCAAGGTAGCAAGAATTCCTAACTGAGTTTAATTACCAATTTGAACATAAGAAGGAATCGAGCAATTAGGCTACTGATGCCCTGAGCTGGAAAAATGAACATACAGCTCTATGCATGTTAGCTTACCTTCAAACGAGTAATATTGATGGGTCAGTTCGAGATGTCTTAAGAGAGTTCTTGTAGAAAGATCTCATCAATCAGAACATCATGAATTTCACTAAGGTGGGTAAGGCAAGATAGTTTTTGGGTTGAAGATGACTTATTAGTAATAAAGGGTAATCGACTGTACGTCCCTAGAGCAGAGGACCTAAGCAAGAAATTATTACAAAAATGTTAGGACACTCTGTGGGCTGGACATCCTAGATGACAGAGGACATACACTTTGCTGAAAAAGGACTACTTATGGCAAAACATGAGAGACAACATCATGCAGTACACAAAGACATGTCTCATTCGTCAAAAAGATAAAATTGAGAAAGCGAAGGTTGTTGGACTTCTTGAACCTCTGCCAGTTCCAATAAGACCTTGGGAGTGTGTTTCTATGGACTTCTTCACCCATCTTCCTAAGGTAAGCAACTTGAGGCCATCTTGGTCATCATTGATCAGTTTTCAAAATATGCCACCTTCATTCCCACTACCAAGCTATGTTCAGCTGAATTGATGTCCTAGTTTTTCTTCAAGCATGTTGTTAAGTTATGGGGAGGCCCGACAAGCATAGTAAGTGACATAGATGGTAGATTCATTGGCTCTATCTGGACATAGTTATTTACGTTCTTTGGGACAAGTCTGAATATATCCTCAAGCTACCATCCCCAGACTGACAGTCAGACCAAGCGATTCAACAATATGCTCGAAGAATATCTACGTCATTTTTTAGATGCAAGGCAAAAAAATTGGGTTCAACTGTTGGATGTAGCCTAATTCTATGTTAATGCTCAAACTAGTTCGTCAACCAGCAGAAGACCGTTTGAGATTGTTTGTGGTAGTTAGTTTGTATTAGCATACCTTGTTTATCTTCTCTATGTAGGGAAGAACCCCTAAACTCGCGACTATATAAAGAAGTGGAAATAGACGATAGACATCGCTGGTGCCCAAACGTACCTCGAGAAGGCCTCGAGGCAGATGATTAAGTAGGCAGATAAGAAGCAATGCCCCCTTGACTTTCACACAGGGGACCCAACCCTTATTAAGCTATAACAAGAAAAAATCAAGTTTTAAGGATGCAAAGATCAGTGCCTCGTCAAAAACTACGAAGGACCAATGAAAATGCTTCAAAAGGTAGGGAATATATCTTACAAAGTGGAGTTACCCACATGGATGAAAATCCATCCAGTAATTCATGTGAGTAACCTAAAGCCCTACCATCAAGATCTTGAAGACATGCAACGGAATGTTATACTTCGACCAATCATCAACCTTAGTCAGAAAGAAGAAATAGATGTTGAAGAAATCCTGGCTGAACGAGTAAGAAAGGGTCAAAGAACCACAAAAAGAATCCATGAGTATCTGGTATAGAGGAAGAACTTTTCTATAGAAGAAACCTATTGGGAACGTGTCGAAGATCTAGAAGCCTAGATGCAGAAGATAGAAGAATTCAAGCTTGTAAGTTTATAGGGACTTCAACTATTTAAGTGGGGGAGAATGTCATGAACATGCTTGTCCAAGGTGTTGTTTGCCTATGGTCGTACGTCCAAATACCCCCAAATCATCTTGTTTCTATGTTTTTTACTTTTTTTAATATATTGCTTCCATTTTTATGTCGTTGACCTAAGGTGTGACCTTTTGGCATTTTCATATGCAAGCTTGCCAAGGCAAAAAATGTTCAAAAGGTACTATAGGGGAAACACAGTAGTTGAATCCCCGACCGAGCCTTGTCGCACTCTTTGCAAACTAAGCTTTCTTTTCAATTGACAATATTCAATGCTTTCATTTATGATGTTTTCAATGATTTCCTTTCTCTCTCACTTTTTATAAAATAATTTTCTAAAGAACGTGAAGGGAGGCTACATCATACCGCGAGTTCGTCTGAAATTTTTAGATTTTATACGACTGACTTGTTTATTCAGTAGAAAAAGTGTCGCCTAATCATGTTTGAAAGGCTACGATTGTGACACATGGCTTAGGTAGGCCTGCCACATGCTAACCATGCAAGGGAGCATACCATGCGCACCTTGCATCTTGCATAGCCCTTCTCGCACACGTAGGCTTGTCCCTGCGCTTGCTTGGCCACGCACAGCCTTGTGTGCGGGCTGTACATCCAATTCAAGTCCAACATACATGCTAACCTCTTTTAACCCTAAAATACACAACCATGTCGCCTAGCAACCCCTCACACTCGGCCAACCACCAATACTGCCCAAAACACCATTTCCCGACCAAAACCTTAACTTAACTTTAGAGCATAATATCTTAAACTCCTGAACTCAAATAAAAATATTTCCTTCTACAAAGTTGCTGGCAAATACCTTAACTTTCTTACCTCAAAATTTCATCCAAAACCTCTACATATTTTATTATGTAGCCTCCTTGTAGTAAAGACTACTTAGATTTCTCTTGAGAATGACCTTTCTTTCTTCTTTCAACCCAAAGTCGACCTTCCTCTTGTCAAATTAAACCAACAGCCCTAACTTAGAAAATATACACAATTTTTAAACGTTTGAGACAAATTTTATCAAAAATGCACTGGTAATTTGGGAGCAATTTCAATTTGAAGTGACTTATTTATACTGAGCTTTTCATGAAAAGTTCTTGACAACTCTTACTTACTAAAATTTAACCTAAGCATACACATGACACCTGTAAAGTACTTAGAATTCCAAGTTGGACATCAAGGTTTCTTGAAGTTAAGTCCTAGATATATTGGGTCGTATCAGATAACAGAACGAGTGGGACCAACATCTTATAGACTTGAGTTGCCAATAGAACTTGTGCGAATACATGATGTTTTTCATGTATCCATGTTAAGAAAATATATACAAGATCCATCACATGTGTTGCGAGAGCAACCAATTGAATTGAAAGAAGATTTGAGTTATGATGAAGAACCAGTTCAGATCCTCGGCAGAAAGGAACAAGTTTTGAGAAACAAGACGATTCTACTCATAAAGGTTTTGTGGAGACATCACGAAGTGGAAGAGGCAACTTGGGAACCAAAAGGTTAGATGAAGAAGAAATACCCGATACTTTTCGGTTAAGGATATCTAAATTTCGAGGACAAAATTTTCTAAGGGGAAGGTAAGTTGTAAACCCAATATAGTTTTTGGATTTTTAAAAAAAAAATATGAAAGGAATAAAAGAAAAATGGAAATCAAGTATATAATTTCTTTTATATGTAATTAAGGGTTTTTATAAAAAGAAAAAAAAAGAAAGGAAATAAAGGAAGAAAAAAGAATAGAAAGAAGAAAAATTCCATTTTTCTTTCTCTTCTTATCATTCCCTCCACCGCCAAGCTTCTTCCATTCCATTCTTCACCATTTTTTTTCACCATTTCTTCACCAAATTTCAGAAGGATTTCAAAGGGTAGAGGGCTGAGAAAGGAAGAAGAAGAAGTTCAAAAATGTATGTTGAAGAAGACAAGAAGTTTGCAAGACAAACTTCTCTATAGTTCATTAAGCACATCTTTGGTTTTTTTTAATTGATTTTAAGCTACACAAAAAGAATTAAGAGGTGAAGTTTAAATTTACTAAAAGATAATTCATTTTTGAACAAATTTTATGAATAAATCTTGAGTAAAGTTTCATATTCATTGGGTGAATTTTGATAGAGAAGACAAGGCAGATTGTTTTCACCCGAAATCAGGAGATCTATGGTTTTTTTAGTATTTCAAGATGTGCCGGTGGAGTTAGGATCTCTGTTTGGTATGATTAGAAATATTACTCAAATTAGTACAACTTTCATGAAGAAATTGTGAACGAAAAGCGGCTGAAAATAAGTCAAATTGTAGGGAGAAGTTAAAGAGGTCGTGGTATACGTGATTGTTGGAGTGGTTCTGTTTCCAGAGATGTTTGAGATTATATACAGGGGATCCGATTTACATGTCTTGAGGTAAATTATAGAGGACTTCCAAATGAAGATTTTAACATAAAGAACTCTCACTTTAGTTAAGTATTGGAAGAGTTATGATTATTTTTATGTTATGCTACGAATCTGGAAAATTTTGTGAAATGTATGGAATATGGCTTTATTTCTTAAAGTTAGACTTCTTAAGCATCATCTTTACACTACAAGAAATCTGACCTTTAATGTCGGTTTAAAACCGACATTAAAGGGCTTTAATGTCACTTGACAACCGACATCTTTGCGAGCGTTATTAAAGGCCTTTAATGTCGGTTGGGCTTTAATGTCGGTTTAAAAATGACATTAAAGGCCTCTTTAATGTCGGTTTAAAAACGACATTAAAGGCCTTTAATGTCAGTTTTCAACCGACATCTTTGATAGTGTTATTGAAGCCCTTTAATGTCGGTTGGGCTTTAATGTCGGTTTTAAACCGACATTTTTGATAGTGTTATTGAAGCCCTTTAATGTCGACTAGGCTATGATGTCGTTTTAAAACCGACATTAAAGAGGCCAATAATGTCAGTTTAAAACCGACATTAAAGGCTTGTTTTTCTCCATTTTTAGAAATTTATATTTATTTAATTATTGTATTATTGTCCATTTTTTATAAACCAACATTGAATCCATATAGATAAATTTTTTTTTCTCGCTCCAACAAATTAATAAAATTAATATTATTTTAGAAACTATAATATTTATCTTTTAAATTTGTATACACAAAATGAAAACTTAATATTGTTTTTATATATACATTCTACAATAGTACATGAAACAAGATCCTAATACAAGACTTAAATAAGAAATTCTAAACGCCTTCTCAGTCTTCAACCTTCAACGATCGCCTGGCTATCTACACAATCGCTTAGCTTTCAATCTGATGACTTCAATCATTCTACAAGCAATATCAAAATAAACCATTTAATCTGATAACTTTTGATTTCTATCATCTCCATTATTACAAACAAACATGTCAAGCATAGTAGTAAGCAGTTCTATCACTAGAAGAAAACCATAAACATACCCAAACCCAATTACAAAAACATTCAAACCCACTCATAAAGAAAAGTATATATCAAAATAATTTTTGTACACATTATTTTTGTAGAAACTGTCATTGTACACATTCAAATGTCTATCTCCCAAACATTATATACAGAATCATTTCCCATGGTCGATTCCTTGCATCATATTATTTAAATAACTGCCCTGAACACTCTTCCTTGCATCATATTATTTAAATTTTCAAAGAAGAGAAGAGAGGAGAGTTTTCAGCTGGATCTTACAGTATCAATGGCATGAACCAAATCATTGAACTTTGCTCCAGTTACTTCTTTAACGACCATCTTATCCTTTAGAATCTTGAAAGTTGGCACCACTTTTATCCCAAATTTCTTTGCCAATGGCTGCCAGATAAAAGCTTAGCATATACTGTTGTGACTTATTCTAACATATCACACACACATATATATTGTAACTTACTTTTCAGATCAAAGCTTTCAATAGAAAACATATCACGAAATCATTTGACGTCAAGAACTAACCTCAATTAAAGAAACTGTTGGAGAATTCAGAATATCGACCTATCCCTCTTACAAACTAACTAATTCAATAACCAGTGAAATCAAGCATTAAATCTACACAAATCCATAGGAAGAAAGATGATGTCTTCAACTACTATCCATTTACTTACAAGAATTTCAGTATTTTACACTGCCAGGACTTTAAATTGTTTTGGCTTTATTTTGTTGGGAGTGTTCGGTTTCTTATCACAGAAAATTGTTAGGTTGCCATACATTATTTTTTTCTTTCTATAACCTAGAGTGGAAGTTCTTTATGCAATAGCTTCCCACAATCATAACCTCTTAGTTGTTTTGGACTTTTCTATGTGAATTATTTTGTCTCGAGAATACCTGCAGTTCACCCCTTGCAAGGGCAGGTTTTAATTTGTTTGCTGCATCAATAGCTCATTCTGCAGCCCTTGCTCCAATTAATGTATGCACCTCATCAATAAATAGAATTATTTCATCACTTTGTTTTATTTCCTCAATCAGTTTCTTTAATCTTTCTTCAAGCTCCCCACGATATTTTGTGCCCGCTACAAGAAGGCCCATATCCAAGATTATAACCTGCACAACAGATGATTCTAAAAAAATTAACTCAATAACAAGTGTGCCAACAAATGGAGAAAAATAGCCAACAAAACCAAATTAAAAAAGAAAGAGTGTAGAACGGGTTAAACAAACAAAATGGTTCCTTGATTTGTATCAAGAGAACAATTACCAGAAATAAATATCATACAGAGTTTCTGTTCCTTGTCTTGTCTGCTGCTAGCAAAGGGCAGCCTACTTGTATACTTCTGTTTGGTAGAAATAAATACTTTCTGCTGCTGCTAACAAGCATCTTCATGAAAAGGATCTATACTTCAGCCTTGGAATTATTTCCAGTATTTGTACTATCAAAGACAGCTCCAGTATTTACCACTCCATTTCTATAAAGAATATCTAATTCTTGAAAATATGGACATGTCTTACCATTTGCAATACTAGCCTTCCCAGTTACAATGGTCCTTTTGAAATATTTGTTCATATTTTCCCATTTTTCTTTGCACTTCTTTGTTGAACGCTTGTAACCCATCTTCTGCATCTCATTTGTTCTGCACCAAAAAGAACAAAAACAAAAACAATGAGTGTCATTAGATTCACGTTGTAGATACCTTTTTCTCTCAAAGACATCCCTAAGCCCCAGCAATCAAGCCATTGAGTTTGCTTCCAGCTATTTTATAAAGCCCCTGGACCACTCACTTACTATAAAACCAAAATCGAAAAAGGAAAAGTCATTTCTATGAGTTCCACCACCACAAAAGGAAGAGAGGGAGAATATCTCTTTTTTTTTTCCAGTAGAATGACTTTTCTCTAATGAAAAAGATGAGTACGAAATTGTATTAGCTTAAGTCTGTGACAAGTCTTCAAACTCTCCATGAAGATTTCTACTCATGAAACATGACAAGAAAACATATTTTATAGCTCACAGTTTCGTAAATACATCTCAAAATAAAGTTAAACTTTAATGACAACCATGGAGACCCAATAGCTGCTACATTAGTAAATATGAAAATCTAGTGAAGATCTCTCAGATATTTTTTCAAACACCTTAACTACAACAAAAAGGTTATACTAAGTTATGAAAAGTACTTTAAAATAAACAATCGTCAAAATAAAACTAGCTCATGAAAATTTCTCATCAAAACTTTAAGATAAGAAAGTTTTTTGCTATAGTAAGAACTAACAAAAATAGCTACAAAACTAAGTTTAAGGTCAAATCTTATAAACATTACAACAATTAACTCCATCAAATTAACAAAACAAATTAAAGTCACCAAGTAAACCAAACAAATTAAAGACTTCACTTACATAACAACCAACATAGTTATTACTTCATTTACACGAAGAAGTAAAAAGCCTTTAGAAACCTGAAACTTGTTTACATTAGAGAGTTCATCAAGATATGCTAGAAAGGAATCAGCCAAAGTAGCCTACAAACCCAAGAAAAGAATCTGAAAATTAACAAACAAGATAAATGACAATATCTAAGAAGCATTCAAAACAAGAAGCACCATACCAAGTCGAAAAGCCTAATGAAAGTATAAGAAATAAGTCATCATCATCCATACCAGATTTATATGAAAACAAAATAACTTTTTGTTTTACAATATTGTATCATTATTAAACCACCTTCTTCTTAGTATTATTATTATGTGAGCTAGAGTTAATAACCTAAAATTAAAGACATGACTTAAACATCTATATTGTGTTGAAATCTATAAGTTTATGGGGCAAATGCACATACATTATATAATAATAATCATTTAATTAATCTAGAGAAGAACATGACCAAATCTGATAATCCATTTGCCAAAACCCAAATGATTAAGATTCAAATTAGCCAAGCTAAAGCCCAAAAGAGAATAATATATACATATATACAACAAAACTGAGAAGTTTCCAAGGTACCAGAAAGAACATTTTTTAATAAAATATATAAAAGCACAGAAAAAGATCGTGAGAATTATTATATGAAATCAAGATCTAAGATATTAGCTGTAATTTGTTTGTTCTCTCTCTACTGGGAACAAGAAACAACAAACCACATTTCGCAAACACACTCATTATTTAACTCTACAATTTTGTGTGTTCTAAAATGGGAATCTACCCCTGTCGTTGATTAAGCCTTGCTGCGGCTGCCACCGACGCTGGAGTTCCATCAGAAAGCATCACAGACTGAAAAGAAAAAATATATATATATTAATGAACATTTTATCCAAAAAAAAAAACAACAATTCATCATCCAAAAGAATGTAACTGATACTAGAAATAAATTCGAAAATACTTTAAAGATCTATTACAGATAGCTATTGAACCTTTCGGATGACAGCTAATCGGCGCTCTTGCAACATATCTAGCCACAAGCAGACTAGATTTGAGCCTGTGAGACAGATGCGGACGTGCAACGGTGGTGGTGAGGGCTGGACACGAACGTGGTCGAAGAAAAGGACTACAGACGGTGGTGGCAAGCACAAAGACGATCGAAGAAAGGGAAGAGTGACAACAGTGGAGGCGGGCACGGGATGGGCACGAGGGATGACTGTGGTGGTGGCGGCGGCGACTGTTCTCAGAAGAAAGGGAACACTGTGAGATGAGAATGAGAAGAGAAGAAGAAATTGGATGGAAGAAATTGTGTGGGTCATTTAGAAAGAGTAAAGTAAGAGAGAGAAATAGTTAGATTTTATTACAAATAAAAAAAATTAAATTAAATTAAAAAGGATTTTTAATGCTGCTTTTCAAAAGGAGGATAAAGCTCCCTCTTTAATGTCGGTTTAAAACCGACATTAAAGCTGCCTCTTTAATGTCGGTTTAAAACCGACATTAAACATCCGCTTTTTAAAAAGCGACATTAAAGCTCATTTTTCATTTTTTCCAACCGACATTAAAGGCTAGATTTCTTCTAGTGTTTGTGAGTCATATCAAGCATAACATTTAAAGATCATAATATTTAGATTTCTAATACTCCATTTTGGTTGTTTGACAGGCCAAGAGGAAATAGGTCGGGTTTACACACCAGAGAACTAATCTAAGACTGTGAGTGACAAAACAAGTTTTGAAAATGATTCTTTTTAAAAAAATTGTTTCTTATAACTAAATGTTTAACGTGCTTGACTACGAGTTTAAAAATAATATATGATTTCTATGTTTAGCTTTCGATTATGAGTTTGGAGCTTAGATTTCATAATGGAATACACATGTTAGCACATAATTAATGAGTTCTTAAAAGCAGTTGAAATGGCATTTGTTTAAGCAAAGCATAGTTTAAGCAAGAATTATTTTAAGAGTTTCGATTTTTCCACAAACAAGCTGAGTAAGTTTGAGTTTATGCAAGGTTAAGATAAACATACATGTTTTAATGTTTTCATATTCTTTATGATATTTCCATTGACTACATGATTGAGATCTTGAGCCTGAGGCTAGATGATACCGTGTGTACATAGGTTACGTTCCATTGTTGACGTTGAGTGTCCTCCATGATAACGATGTTGTCGTAAGTACTGGGTGAGCCCCACTACGACAAAGACGATGGGAGTGCTGGGCAGGCTCCATTACATCGTAGAACTAATTAACGTTGGTTGTACTGGGCGTGCCTACACAACTTAATGAGGTCATGTTAGTTAAATAGTTTATAAATAGGAAATGTCTTGCTAGATTTTATAGATATACGTATTGAATGTTTGAAGGAGACATTTTCTGAAAATATTTATAGATAACGCTGTGCTTGTTAGATTTATAAGTTTTCAAAGATTATCATGAGTTCTGATTTAAAGTTTTAAAGTATTGTCACTCACTAGGCTTTATAACTTACTGTTCCAAAATGTTTTACCCACTTTCCAGATAGAGATCGAGTTCTCGATGCCTGATAGACTGCCTTAGTCTACTGAAGCTTCGATATCGATTGTCAGTATGTGGTTGGAGTTGTGCATAGAGTCTGTTGTGTTATGATTTATATATATGTGTATGATATAGATACTCTACAGTTTGTAAAAGCTTTAGGAGCTACGGTTGTGTAAACCTCTGTTGGCTATGTTTTGGTTAAGGTGTTTCCATGTTTACTTGTGGAATTAGTTATTTCCGGGCTACACTTCATGTATGTATATGATTAGTCTAGGTTCCACTGTGTTGTGTTACATGTATAATAGTTTGTATACTAGATTAGCAAGTTTATCACGTTAATGAATTCAGTAGAGTCGATAGATATCGGTAGAGAAAAGCGTTGTCGGTCGGCTTCACGCCGTTTTTCAGTCTAAGCTAGCAGGTAATTCAGGAGAGGGTGTGACACTCAAGTTGTTTAAAAAATCCAAGTTCCTTAAGGTTCGAGGTTTACAAAACATCACTTTTAAGGATTCAATATAGTTGTTACGTTAGGTAGCACGTCGAAGTGAGTTTACATGTAAGGAGTCAAGGTTTAACAATTCTATTGTTACATTTCTATGTAGAAAGAAAGTCAAATTTGAGAGGTTGGGTTGTTTTGGGTAGTTTGACCGTGGAGTGAGTTTGAAAAGGGGTAAACATTACTTTGAAAGCTTCAAAGTAGTTGTTGCATTGGGCGGCACATCAAAGTTTGTTTATGAGAGAGGGATTAAACGACACTTTGAAGGGTTAAATGTAATTGTTACGTTCAGTGGCACGCCGAAGTGAGTTTATGTGTAAGTTGAGTCTCTATTGTTGGTTACATTTGTAGAAAGAGTGAAAGTTGAGAGATTGGATACTTAGGGGTTGTAGTTTAATTATTGTATGTTCTTAAGTTTTGGTTTTTGGCATCCATGCATTTTGGTTTCTTTAAAGTTTGAATAATGTACTTTAATTTCATGTCATTATAAGTGTGGACTTATTCGAAGATGACATCCAGGACGATCAGAGATGATCTATTTTTTTTTTTTATGTATTTGTTTCCAACAAACATTATTGTAAGACACTTTTTTATATGAAATATGTTATAATTTTATAAATTAAAAATTTGTATTTTAATGTATTTATTAATTTTGTGTTTTTTTCTTTTTGAAAATTTTATTAAATTTTAATTGAATCGAAACCCAAAAAGTACCACGAGGTTTAAAAAAATTGAACATAATAATTGAAAAACAAATAAGTAAACATAATCTCCCGATTCACATAGGTGTGAGGAGTTGTTTACATGTGTTGACATTTTATGAGTGCATCGAGAGAGACTACTCTCGTGCATTACAAAAAGGTGTTGGGAGTTCCTTACCCCCGATATCATGATAAGAGCGTTGAAAGTTCCCTTTTTCCAATGCGCTTCATTTCGATGTTGAGATTAAAGAACTCTCAATGCCTCGATATCATAAAATCCCGACACATTTCTCACAACTCATCTCTTGACGATCCTATATGCTTCAGGAGATCTTCTTTTCTGATGCATTTGAGTATTTATGATGACGCTTTTATTGTGAGACTCGTACCTAAGAAAGATTAAAATTTGACTAAGTATTAAAGAGAAGGCGTTTTGGCATGGATTAGGCAGTAGGAAGCAGACGTTTGAAGTCCATTGCGAGAAGAAGAGTTAAGCGAGAAAACCTTAGAACACGGTTGGGTTTTCCAAAGATTGAGACTAGGTGATAAGAAGTAAGGAAATTAAATTTCCTAAGTTTACTTAATGGGCCACGTGTAAAAGTCTAAACTAAGCATGATTAAGTTAAACCTTAAGTTCACACTTGTACAACTAAGAGTAAGAGCCGGAAATATATTAAGAGTTTAAGTATGACTAATCCTATTTAGGACTAGTATAAATAAAGGTTAAGGTCAAATTATTCAAGGATGTTACTCTGGAAAATCTAAAAAGAAAGAAAAGCTAAGTGCTTGAATTGTTGTGGAAGGACTATGCGAGAAGGAGAAGATCAGAAGCAAATGGAGTCTATGGCTATTAAGTTTCTAAGTTTGTGAGTGTTTTTCTTAAATAGTTTGTTTAAAAGCTTTCTTTTTAAGTTTCTACCAATTTGAAATAATGTTTGATTTACGAATGTTTCCAAATGGTGTTTCAAATTAAAAGTTTATGCTATGAACAAAGTATGTTTTATGTGATTCCAATGATTGTAAAATGGTGGTCAAACCATTAGTCTTCTTCCTATCAATGAGCTAACTATTATGTGCACATAAAGAGTAAAGGTAGACATGTAGAGAAGGCGTGCATGGTGAAATGAGGTCAGACAATGCATAAAAGGTGTGTATTGCGCTTCGGCCTAAGAAACAAGGAATGAATCAGGATATTCTCGGATGTTGTTGATGAGAAGACCATCTTAGTAGTCTAAATACGAGACAATGAGACTTTGCATAGAGAATGATTCAAGTTTTTGGTGAAAGGAACATGTTTATGACTAATGTGTAACTATGTAAAATGTATATTTATGTGATATGATATGTTTATATGAAGAGATGTGCTTAAGAAATTTATTGTAAAATAATGACATTATGAAAGGTACTTCCTGAAAGGTTTTCTTAAAACCTCGCTTGTAAGTCTTTTGACTTATGTTTTAAATTTTCACCTTTCAGGTTTCTGGCATTAAGACCAAGTAAGGAAAGGGTAAGAAGCTACTAGGCGAGAGGAGACTACTAGGTGTTTTGTTTAACTATGTATTGTTGTAAAGTGATATAGAATGCTTGGTTAAAGTAAATAAAAGGAATGTTTTAATCTTACTTTGTTCATAGCCTAATGTATGAATTGAAGTTAAGTTGTAAGGTTATCAGGCGATTAAACAAAGCTTAAGAACCTTAAGATGAGCATTTTGGTGTTTAACGCGTCAAAATTCTCAAGGTCATACCGCATCTCGTAGATGCTTGCGGGGCAAGGTGTGAAATTTATGCGTCGAGAGTCACTATTTCTTATAGTGAATTCTACATCTCAAAAGATTGTTTCGAAGTATTGATTGTGCTAAAAATCTGATTTGGCTGCTAACGATCAAGTAGTTGATGGAAAATTATGACATTTTGTAAACTCTCCAGCTTGGAATTAATTACTAGATTTTAATTGGTCAGACTTTGGTTCTGAACCTAGGAATATTTGTTTAACATTGTTAGCTGATGGAGTAAACTCATATGGTGAAATAAGTTCTACATATAGTTGTTGACACATAGTGATAGTTATTTATAATATTTTCACCACATGGTTATGCATGAAAAGAAAGTTTGTGGTGTTATCAATGTTGATATCGGATCCAAGGCAACAAAGGGATGACATTGGTACACACTTAGCACCACTAATTGATGATTTAAAACTCTTATGGAAAAGTAGTGTTGAAGATTATGATGCTAATCGAGAAGAACTATTCGATTTTCTGTTGTTTTGTTGTGGACAATAAATGACTTTACTGCATATGAAAATCTTAGTGGATGTAGTGTGAAATGGTATAAGACATGTCTAATTTGTGAAGATAATACGTCGTCTATAAGATTAAAATATGGAAAGAAAATGACATACCTTGGACATCTAAAATTTCTAGCATGCAAACATTCATACCTAAGAAGTCATTTGATGGTGAAAATGAGCTTAAAACAATTTCAGAACCTCTATATAGAGAGGCCATATATTCAAGAATAAAAGATCTTGAATTTCTAATAGGAAAGAAGAAGACAAAAAAGATGTCCAGTATGGTGAAAATGAGCTTAAAACAATTGTTTCTGATTACGATAAAATTTGTGCTCCCAAAACATGTCCAGTATGCCATCACTTAGTGTATACTTTTCAATTTGATATGTTGTAAATTCGTTGATGTGCAACAATAGGACAAGTTGGAAAAAGATATTGAAGTGACTATTTATCTGTTAGAGAAATATTTTCCTCCTTCATCTTTCACCATCATGATAATCTCATAGTACACATTGTTAAAGAAGTTAAACTTTATGGGCCTGTATATCTAAGATGGATGTATCCCTTTGACAGATACATGAAAGTTTTCAAAAAATACATGAGAAATGGACATCATCTAAAAGGTTGTATTGCAAAAAGTTATATAGTAGAAGAAATAGACATCATCCAGAGGGTTGTATTGTAGAAAGTTATATAGTAGATGAAGCTATTGAGTTTTGTCCAAACTTTTTATCTAGGGTAGATCCTATAGGGCTTCACATGGACAAATTAGATGCATCTTTACACAATTCAAGCTTTGGTATACTATTGTCTATAGAAGTTTCCTTCACACCTGAACAAGATCTTCTATACCAATTAATGTGCAGTCATATATAGAGTAAGCTAAGTTTCAATGATCTTGTCTTATGTTTTTCATTGAATTTTATGATATAAACCTAACTATATATTATAATGTTTCAATGTTCAAGTAAACATATGGGAGTATTGCAATTGAATTACCCAAATAAGGTTGTTCATAAAATATGGATTCAAGAAAAATACAATTGAACTTTCATATCTTGGTTAAGAGAAAAGGTAAAATTCAAAACTTACTTACCGATAGTTTTTTATGGTCGACTTTTTAATTATATTAAGGTACTTATCATGGTAGGTTATATATGAGATTGAGATAGGAAATGTTGAAGTTTCAAATAACTTGAGGTGGAAGCTCATGGCCCTCATCCTTTTGTTATTAGTTATAATAGTTACCTTATTAATGGATGTTGCTATCACATAAAGTCTTATGATAAGGATCTAAGTCTACAAAATAGTGGTGTTAGTTTAGTGACGAAAACAATGCAAGTGTCCAGTTCAATAGATAAAAACTCCATCATTGGACACAACACCTAGGAAGTTAGAGTTCGTAACCTATGTAGTAGATTAATGGCTTCACAACAAAGCCAAATCGTCTTGGCTCCTTTTTTATCTAGGATAAGTAATATTCTACTAATCAAATCATTAAAAGTATTGCAATAACAATGAAACAACCTACTTGTATTCTATGTAATGGTCATTGGACACTTCTAGCTATTAACACATATAATGAGACAATATATTATATTGACTCACTTCGAACAACATCTAAAGTAGATATTAGAATGTAACAGACACATACGTTAACTTCTTTCATATGATGTTTTTCGTCTTAAAGTTCATTTTATTTTAAAAGTATAGTTGTTTCTTGGCAATATGGCTATTACAATCTTTTGATACCATAAAAATATTCAAAAATGTCGAAAACAACCAATATGGAAAACAATGAAGACAAGTGTAAAAATATTTATTTATTAATTAAAAGTATACATATATAGGCAATTTGCACATATTTTGGTAATTTATGTATTACAGTGTCTTTTACAAGTCGAAGCACTAAATGCGGGTACTATGTGATGAGATACATGAGAGATACAATCACTAAAGGGAGCATAGTAGTCATAGATTCGGTATGTTGTGCTAATGACTATCTACATTATTTTATACAATTAAAAATATAGCTTTAGTATTTTGGGCTTTATACTAAATTGATAGAAGGAGCTCATACAATCAATTTGAGTTAGATGAGGTACAAATGGAGCTAGCTAATTTTTTGGGTGGACACATTCGATGGTGATTAGTTGATATTTTTTGGGTTAGCTTGTTGGATATATTTATTGGTTTGAAGGGTAGAATGTTGATATGATGAGCTTTGAAAATATAGTTTTTTGGATTAGGCATATATATTTTGTTGATATTAGATAAAAGTGAATCAACGTTGATATAGGGTAGAAAATGTTCTATGCTAAATTTTTTTGATAAGTTGTTTTTTGAGCTAGGCATATGTTTTGTTCATATATTGCTAAATTTAGGTTGTTATATTACTACAAGAAATAACATATACGATAGCTAACACATGCTATAATAGACTTTTTATAGCCTTTTTCAAAACTCGTGACAGCCCAAGTTTTTTAAAAGTCTGGGATATTTTATAGTCTTTTTCCGAAGCTATAATGAGTGCTATCATAGAGTTTGAAGATATAGCTTATACATGTTGCTATAAAAACATTTGATAGTGTTTTTTATTAGAGCTATAATAAGTTTATATAGCTTGAATAAAGTGTTATCTTTTACATATAATAGCCTTTTTTCGACGTTATAATATAGTATTTATATCTATAATTTTCAGCTATAATATAGTAATTGTAGCTATAATATTAAGCTATAATAATGCTATTTAATCATTTTAAATTATTATAATAATTATAATAACCTTTTGATATCATTTTGTTTCTGGCTATATAAATCTTTCTATAGCTATAACTTATGGCTATGAAAGAGGTAACGTTTTTCTCAAAAATAATTTTTGAATTAATTAACTTTCATTCATAATGTATTAAAATTACAAAATAAAGTAGTCATTCTAAAGGGAAATTTTTATGAAGGTACCAAAACACCAAACTATTTACGGCCCGTGTAACAAAGCCCATAAAATTAGCCATTTTTTAAATATTCCAGGTTTGTCCTTTCGTCTTGTTCTCCTTCTCGCTGCGATTTCTTTCATCGTCGTCCTCCTCGCTGCGATTTCTTTCATCGTCGTCCTCCTCGCTTCTAAGGATACTACCGAATGAACAGAAGTTCATAGTTAGCTCAGGATTAAGATCAAGTTACCTAGGTCATCATAATTGAAATAGTCAGTTTGTAGTTCACGATGTTATAACTAAAAGTGACTACTTCGTGGTTCTAGTCTTATGTAAACCATTTACATAGGACGCCCTACTCCCATGTCTCTACATGAACGATTCAGGATTACATCGTTTGTACTAACTACGGAGTGGGCCACATTCATAGTGTTTATCCAAAATAAGGCGCCCAACCTTATTCATACACTATAGACTATTTGGGTTATTAACTTGAACTTAATCCATGTTTATGTCTCTACATAAAGTTCAAGTGTATTTAACAAACTCATTAAAATAGCCTCGGGACCTTAATTTATTGGTTTTAAGATTATAGCATTCAATAATAAATTTTATTGAATCAAATAACAAAGTATGAGTTTTAGGACACAAATTCCAATACTATGACCATTAAGTTTGAGGATCATGTTATTGTGCTCAAGTCTTTCTCATTAGTATTTTCTTTTTTTAGTTAGAATCTTAAATTTGAATGTTTACTAATTTAAAATTGTTAGCGATAGACTCCTGTGAATTTAACATGGAGGTAATAACAAACATACATTATAATTGAAACAAATTACAAATAGATACTATGAACATTACACAATACTACGATATGATATAAAACAGTCTAACAATTGATAGTTATTTCTTAAATAAATTCGAGTATTGAGAAGGTATAGTACAAGGAAAAAGCGATTATCAATATCATATAGAAAATGCACAGTATAGTTCATACCATAATTAAAAGAAAACTAATTAACAAGTTGTATTGTGTTATAAAAGGAAAAAAAAACTCTAAAGACATACAGTGTATTATTAATTATTTTAACATTAAAAACAAATACATTGGAATTAAAAGAAAATCAACAAATAAACACCAATTAAGAAGAAAACACGAACCACTACAGTGTAGTTCATAATACTCTAAACTCATGTATTCATAATCAATTCAATGAAAAATCAAATAAAAAAATGAATTAATGGATAAGAAGAAGCCCTGACAATTTGAAAGAGATTGGGTACTTTTTTAGAATTCAAATCTTTACGAGTTAGATTGTAGAAGAGCAGTTCTATTTTTTAGTACTCAGAAAGATTTGAGAGAGAGAGAACTTCGAAAACATTTATAGCTTGTTTGCCTAACCTCGAATCATTCAGTTAAGTTTCTAAACTAGAAAGGAAGAAGAATACTAACCTCAAATCATTGGACGACGACGAGTTCCCTTGTAGAGATGATTTCGAACAAAAACAAAGAACAGAGGTGGCCGACGATGAAGAGATAGATGAGATGAAGACGTCTTGTCGAACAGAGACATGAACAGAGAGACGACCGACTATCCTAAGCTAGGTAAGTTAGAGTTAGATGAATATGACCAGCCAATGAAGAGAAGAGATGAGATGAGATGAAGATCAAATCGATTGAAGTGAGATGAAGAAATCGATGATGAGATGCGATGAGATGAGAGTCGGGCAGCTATCTTGAGTTAGATTTGAGATGTGATGTGATGAAATGAGATGCGCAATGACGAAAGGATGAAAAAAATTTTGGAGGGCTAATCGCGCGCTTATTATTCTAAATTAATTAATATTTTTTTCTTTTTCAATAGCTCAATTTGAAATGGGATATCTTGGAGGGCTATTAAAAGTCCAATATGTTGTAGTGTAAGTATGTAATTATTTTTTTAGGTCTTGCTAAATTTAGGTTGTTATAAGTATGTAATGACCAACTATATGTATGTTTATGGATATCTATGCAACTTGTTAGTTCTTTGATGGAAAATTCGAGTTGATTGAAGAAACTTAAATAGTTTAATTAATATGTGTAGTTTAGCAAGATTGATGGAAACATTAAGGTTTTACTTATATTGTTTGGATTGGTCATGTGTATACAAATAATTAACTAGGAAAAACGTCAAGTAATGTTGTTTTTGTAGTAGTGAACAAATAGAGAAATTAAAATAATATTTTAACAGAATTTAATATTAATTTATTTACTTTGAGTATGATGGAGGAGTTGATATTTAAAATCATTGGTCACATGGTATTAAAAAAGTCAACTCAAAAGTCAACGTTTAAAGAATGAACCCAAGCAGTCCACATACGTTTTTTTCACTTCTTCTTTGAAGTTTCCTAATACCAACTTTGTCAACACAAGTAAGTTTCCTTTCTTTGAATTTGTCAACCCAACAAAAACCACATCATGTTAAACTACCATGTAATTTCTCTAACTTCAATTTTTTATATTAATCTTTTAATCATCTTTTTAATAATGTTCCTATTTTTTATCTTGAAAAAAAATATCAATTAACATATTCGAATTTTATAATTATATCAATTTAAATACTAAAAAATATATATGTACTACAATTCTAAAACTGTGTTAGGTTTATCGATTTTTTATTATACGATCGTTTATTTTTTTTATACAATAGTTTAGATTTGTCTACACGATCGTTTAGATTTGGCTAAATGATTTTTTTTTTAATTCTTTTGCTACACGATCGTTTATTATTTTTATACAATCATTTAGATTTGTCTACACAATCATTTAGATTTGTCTATACGATCGTTTAGATTTGGCTAAATGTTTTTTTTTAATACTTTTGGTACACGATCGTTTAGATTTGTCTACCGATGATTTATTTTTTTACACGATCATTTACATTTGGCTACTCCAATCTGAATGATTTTTTTCAAGATTTTTATACACGTTTTTTTAAATTTGCTATTTTTTTGTACACGGTTGTTTAGATTTTGTTATCCAAATTCAAGCGACATAAAAAAAAGAAGAGGGAAAAAAGAAAGATAATGGAAAGAAATCACAACGAAAAAAAAAAGAAAAAAGGAAAGACAATGGAAAGATTAGACAACGTAAAAAAATCAAAAAAGAAGAAAGACGAAAAAAATATTGAACAATGTAAAAAAGAACAAAAAAAGACATTGAAAGAAATCGCAAAATTAAAAAAGAAAAAAGACAATGAAAAGAAATCGCGACGAAAAAAAAGAAGAAAAGAAGAGCGACGATAGAAAGATTTAACGATGTAAAAAAAGAATTGAAAAATAAGAAAAATTATGGAAAGAAATCGCAGAAAAAAAATGAGAGGAAAAGAAGAAAGACGATGAAAGAAATTGCAAGAAGAAGAATATGAAAGAAATCGGAAGAGAAAGATACGATTTCATCGCGAGGAAGAGAAAATGATGAAATGGCAAACTTGGAATATTTAAAAAAATTGACTAAATTTATGGCCTTTGTTACACAGACTGTAAATAGTTTGGTATTTTGTTAAGTTTTATGTCTAGTTTCCATTTGATCCCTAGATTTCTAAATATTACACATTTAGTTCTTAAGTTTTGAATTTGATTTTAATTTAGTTTCTAGGTTTCAAAATAGGTGTGTGTTTAACTAATTCATTTTTTAAGTTTTTTAAACAAGAAACCAAACCTTTTCTAAAAACAATGAAGAAAAATGCAAAATGAAAAAAATATATATTTTTTGTTTTTTAAAAATATGAAAAACATTTTTTGTTTTTCAGAAAAAAAAAAACAAAATTAGTTACCAAACATATATGACATTTGTTTTCAATAAACAAAAAATAAAAAATAAAATTCAAAAAATAGAAAAAACAATTACTAAACTAGGTCTATAATTTTTATCTTTGAGAGTTGAGTTTTGTTTTAAAAACGTATCTAGGTTTAGAAAAGTTACCATTTTTACTTCAATCAATCAATTTTTGTTTTAATTTGATTTCTAATTTTATGCCTCATCTTTTTATCAAATATTCACAAATTTTTTAATTATTAAGTGAAATTCTAAACATAGATTTTCAAATATAGAAGAAAAAACACTATTTATAAAGTAAAAAATATCAAATTTTCGATGAAAGTATATTTTTTATTTATTTTTTTATGGTTTGGGTTATACGTGAAAATATAAGAAAAAGGCAACAACTCCAAATTTAAAAACCAAATTAAACAAGTCTTAAAATGCCCAAGGAACACACAACTTGTCTTCGTAACTCCATTCCTCGTGGAAGAGATATGTTTCCACATTTTGGCACAGTCAGCAAATCAAATCAATCCATGGGAACCCAAACTCAAACTCAAACCCACACTCAAAACCCACGGACTCCCTTTCTCTCTCTATAAACCCATTTTTAAAACAAAATAATAGTAATAATAATAATAATAATAATAATAATAATAATAAAACTAACAGTTATAACCCCACCCTATTTCCTCTTCTTCCTCCCCAAAATTCCTCACCAACACCACCAAGAATCAAGATCATCATACTCCTCTCATGGATCCAACCAACAATCAACTTCAATTGCATATTCCAATTCCAATTCCAATTCAAAATCAACAACAAGACTTTTTTGATCTTCTACCCGATTCAATTCTTCATCTCATCTTCACCAAATTGACCCACGCTCCCTCCCTAATCCGTTGCCTCACCGTCTCCAAACGCTTCGCCTCTCTCATTTCCCAATCCGATTCCGTTTTCCTCTCCATTCCTCCTCTCCTCCTCATTCCCAATCCTAAATCCAGAACCACTCCTCCCTCACTTAGGTTTTTCTTTCGTAAGTTCCTCTTTAATCCTTTTCGTTTTATCCGCCGTCTCATTACTCATACTTCCCAATCCACTTCCAGATTTTCCGATTGGTACTACTGGCCAAGCGTTGCCTTGAAGGAATTGAAAGGACTCAAGTCCCTTCATATTGAACTCCCTTGCTGCGGCGATGAAATCGGATCCAATCACAACGGCGGTGCGTTGCTGAAATGGAAAGCCGAGTTCGGTTCCCAATTGAAGACTTGCGTTGTTCTTGGAGCATCCTCTTTAAGAAGAAAATCGGTTGTAGAATCTGAATCATCAGAGGTTAAAGCAGAAACAGAGGAAAACAGATTACATTCGGAATCGGAATCGGAAATGGGAGATGGAGAGCTTAAATCAAGAATTGTATGGACGATTTCATCGTTAATTGCGGCTTCCATGAGACATTATTTAGTGAAACAAATGGTGAATGATTTTCCGTTGCTAAAAACTGTGTTGATTACGGATTCAGCGAAACAAGGGAGGTTATGTATGGAAGAAGAAGAAGTGATGGAATTAAGAGAATCGATGAAGTTGAGTTCAAGTTCTTGCGTAGAGAGGAGTGTAATTCCAGATCTGAAGATGAAGATGTGGTATGTGCCGGTGTTGGATCTGGCGGCGGCCGGATTTGTAATGACGGCGGCGACGTTGGTGGTGATTAAGCCGAGTGGTGGAGGAATGGGATTGGATGGATTAGAAAGAATTGGCGATGAATTTGATAGTGAAGATGGGGAGAAATTTGGAGTTTATGGAGAAGCTGTGAGGAAATTGATGAAGTTGAAAAGGAATTATGCTTTGGAGGTAAATTCCTTTTGATTGTGAAGAAACTCAATTTTTTTTAACAAATTTGTTCCATTTTTTTTGGGGGCTTTTTTCTTTTTTGTGTGTGTAGAAAATTGATGTAAATTTTGATAAGCTTTTTAATTCAGTGGGTAGGGTTTTTAGTAATTTTAGATTATTCTTTTAAGTACATGATGATGATGAAATAAGTTTGTAACATAATCCAAAAATTCATGTTTGCATAAATGTTTGGAGTCCTATTTGTAATATAAATTACAAAATCTTCAATCAAACACTTTTTTTTGTCTTGCCTTTCATTTTACATTTCAACTCCTCAAACAATCCTCTCTTTTTTTTTTTTCTTTTTTTTTTCTTTTTTTTTTTTGCTTCATTTGGGTGGTTTGTTAAAGTTAGGTGTTGAATCTAATTGTGGAGTAATTTTCTTGAAAATTTCAAGATCAAAGTGATATTAAGCCAAAAAATTTATGTAATATGATGATTCAGAAAACATTCATAAATATTGTACTTATTGTTTCCCAATTTCCTAATCACATTTTTATTTTTTTTGAAGTAAAGTTTTGAATTCTTTATCTAATCCATGACAAAAACTGATCTTGTGTATTACTTTATATAAACATCTTACGATATTCCACATCTTTTTCATCAATAATACTAATAAAAAAAAATTTTGTTTTTTTAATTTCTAAATTTAACACGAGTTTTAAAAATAGACATTTTTAATCCCCAAATTTACAGAAATACATTTATTTCATTTGGTTATGAGTTTAAACGTACATTTTTAGTCTTAAATTTTTAAAAATTGGTTTAAAAAAAATAATTTTATATTTTTATTTTAGATAATTATATAACATTTTAAATGAAAAGTAAAAGTTATATCCTCTTTTAAAAAAATTTAATTTTAGATATCATATAATTATTTTAAAATTTATAAACATGGTTTTTAAAACTTAGGGACTTGAAAAAAAAGTACATTTGAAAGGATCAGAAACTAAAAACACAGGTACATCAAAACAACTTTGAAAGTAAAAAGTAGTAAAAGAAGGCATTTATTTCTATTAAAAGTAAGGTCAACACCACTAAATAATATAGTAAAGTATCTCTAATTTCACAAAAATGCACCGACAAAAGAATGGGCGGTGATCTTGTGTATGGGCAGCAGATATTGTTGCTATAGGGTATACAACTATTTGCATCTCACACTCTACTATGGTTGTAACTTGTAAGAGCAATGACGAGTACACCTAACTCTATAACTATCATTTACTTCAAAAATGATATATATAATAAAAAATGTAAATAATATTAATAAATAAATAAGAAATTAAGAAAATTTGAAATTCTCAAAATTCTCCACTTTCCCCGGCTTATTTGGATTTCTCTCCAAGCTTGACGTGTCTTATAACAATTCCACCAAAAGGTGGCAATTTGACAGACACATGACACATATGTTGGATGACTAATGAGTTAACATGCAATTATGGCCCTAAGCACACTAATGGACATCTAGTTATATTAATAGTATTTATAATACTACTTCTTAGATGCTCATTGCATATATGAAATATGTCTCGTTAAAACCTTATTAGGAAAAAAAACCCAATAACAAAAAAATTCTAGTGAAGGAAAAATAGTACACATTTGATATATACTTATAAAAAATAAAATTTACTCTCCCTCATGACATAACATCACTTGAGATTTTTGAGTCGCCGCATTCCAATGTTGTGCACCAACTTTTCAAAGGTTGCGGTAGGTAGTGATTTTGTAAATAAGTCTGTCAAATTATGCTTTGAACAAATCTATTGTACTGTGTTGTTGTCATTTTCTTCGAGATCATGAGTAGAAAAGTTTCGACGAGATGTGTTTTATTATATCACCTTTAATATAATCTCTTTTTATTTGAGCTATACATTTCGTATTGTCTTTGTACAATGTTATTGGGAGGAATTTACTAGAAGATAAACCACATGATTTCCAAATTCTAGGAAAATTCTTTAGAGCATCCACTAAAATAAGATATATGTGCAAGGCCTTAAAGCACGGACAATTTTAGAACTTCACTCGAATAATGTTGTGTCTGCAATCTTGCTAAAAGTAAAGTTTAAAACCATAAGTTACTTTACAATATTCTAAACTATTGATACTACGTAAAGGTTCAAGTCCTTTGACACCTTTACTTAAGCACAATATTATAAAATAGACACTACTCGATGAAAATGTTTTAAAAAATTTTCAAGTGGAGGACTGATAGTAAAAAAATTTCAAGTAGGGGATTGTTGATGAAATTTTTTGAAAATGTCATTATTACAAACATCCAATTGTGATTTTGGAAAGGAGAAAAGATAAGCAAATAAGTGTGTTGACATCCAAGGAGAGATGACTAGGCGATTAGATATGATAATCTCCACATGCAAATTGCTATTTAAGGCGAGATGACTAAGTGATTTGCTATAATCTTCACGCACATGCCACCATTCTAGGGGAGATGGCAAGGTGAGATCAGATGTAATAATGATATTATATTTGTATCTTTTAATACAAAAATCAAACGTTATAATTTCATTTTATATTCAATTTCCAACGTTATCCTCCTTTAGTTACAAACGTTTTCATAATTAAAACTCCCTATTTAATTACCAACATCTCTTTTATTCTCCTCCATTATATACAAACAGTTTTTTTTTAAACTAAAACAATCCTTGATTTTCAATATCTTTTTTTATTTTGGATCACTCAAAATAAAATTATTTGAGTTTCTTGAACTTAAAATTTATTTTTCAACGGTACATTTTATTTTTCAATAGTGCAAAAAGATCATGATGAAGACCTATATATGCACATATAAATAAGTTTGATTAAAAAGGCCAAAATTTTAAAAGAGTGTGGTTTGAAATCCTAGAAAGTATATACCTAAACAAATTTAATATGATTTGTCTCCGACGGTCTAATTAACTTAAATACAAAGTAATAGTTGTAAATGATTATCTTTTAAAAAACTTGCAAATGCGTTTCAAGCCACAACTCAAGATTTTAGTTTCAATCCTCACATAAGACGTTGTATGAGTTTTACAATTTGATTAAACCAAACGTAAAATCTAAAATTACATATAATTTAACAATCAATTTGCAAACACATAAGTTACATATATGATTAAAGTAGAGTAACCACATTATTCTTTGAACTTTATGTTTAAATTCAAAAAAAAAAAAAAAAAAGAATGATGGTGGTGAGAATATAAATGATGAATACACCAAATACATACATATGACAAAATAATCAAAATTAAAATACTCACTGTATTTGAACAGGATTCTAAATACCTCAAAACTGTAAATAAGATTCCAGCAGGTCTTTAACATGAATCAAAACCAATTTTTACACAATCTCCAAAATGGTAAGATTCGTGCTAATAACATATTATAAAATAAAGAACAATATGAACAGTAATAACAATAAATCAAAACAAATAAAGCAAAACAAAGAGAATGAAGTAGAAGAGAAAAATGGAAGAATAACAATTGAATTCAATTGCGGTGCCTTTTACAAAGGCACCACAATTATAGGACATGTGATTATATATGTTAGAATATAGAATTCAATAGGTTGAATGTTACCATTTAGAATTGAAGGATATAGCTATATAATAATTGATAACTTAGGTAGATTATGAATATCTACCTTCGTAATATATAATTATATTTTATAATAAAATAAAAGTATTATTCTTAACTAAAATTTGAATTTATATATAATTGATGTTTCAATTATGTTGTAAAAATATTCAAATACATTAACCACAATTATTAGACACAAAATTATATGTTTACAAACTTATTGTACATTTTCAAAAGATAAGATTCCATTAATAAAAAAATTGAAATATAAACTCAAAAAAAATTGATAAAGAAAATCTCACAAAACTAAACTTATAATTTAGAGATATTTTCAAAACTATAAAAAAGCGATAACGTATTTATATTATATAGAACAATTCCGAAAATGAAAAAAAGCTAAGAGGCCCACCATGTAAAATACCAAAACTGTCCAGTCAACCATGCGCGTAATATATCTGGTAATGGGATTTGGTACACCATCGTTTAATTAATTTGGTACACGTTTAGATTTGGCTACCCAATTTTTTTTTTAAATTTTGGTATACACACGATCGTTTAGATTTAGGGTTCCAAATTTAAAAAAAATTTCAAAATTTGGTATAGGATCGTTTGGCTACATTAAAATCTATCAATGCCAAATCCTATATCAAATTTCAAATTTTTTTTTTAGATTTAGAACCTTTCCAAATCGATATTGTAGCAAAATCTAAACTATCATATACCAAATTTTGAAAAAAAAATGGTATCATGTAGAGAAATATATTACATCCATTATTGAAGGAACATTTTTTATATTTTACATGTGCATCTATAGATTTTTTTCATTTTCGAAATAATTCTTTTTTATATTCTTGAAAACATACCATAAAACATTATCTTCCCTGTGTTCAATCTCGAATTAAGAAATTGACATAAAATAAAGTTTGAAAAACGTGAACAATGTGCGAGCATAACTCACATACATTGTTCAAAAATCCTTTTTCTCTATTTCAAAATTAGGGTAGAGAGACTCCGGCAGCCTCGGCTGAGCTAATGCAAACAGAGGATCCTTAAGAAACAGCTGATCGGACTCCGACAACTCAATCGCTGCCACACCAGGCGGCAACTGCCAAGTAAATCCCTGCACGAGGCGAGCCAAAAGCATCATCGTAATGGCCGTCCCAAGAGTGCCGCCCATACACCCTCTTCGTCCTCTAGTAAATGTAATAAACCTCAAATCGGGCTCAGCCAGGCCCAAATCAGCGCCCGGATCTTGAAGATGGCGGTTCGGGTCAAATCTCATAGGGTCAGGCCAAATTCTATGGTTCCTTCCGAGGCCGAGGCGGCTTAGGAGAACGTGACTGCCGGCGGGAATGAGGTAGCCGGCGACGACGACGTCAGTGGTGGCGATGTGAGGGAGGTTGAAAGGAGCAATGGGGTGGAGGCGAAGAGCTTCTCTGGCGCAGGCAGTGAGGAATTTGAGGTTTGGGATATCGGATTCTTGAACAAGTCTCTCTTTTCCTACTACTCTATCGAGCTCTCCGGTGGCTTGTTGGAGGTGTTGGGGTTGGTTTAGCATCTCCGCCATGGCCCATTCCACGGCGTTTGATGGATTGTCTACTGTCGCAAGAAGTAGTTCCTGTAATTTTCAAAATACAAAAATTCAAATCTTAGTCACCAAATAATTAAGCATAGTTATTGTGGTCGTCTCAACTATGAAATTTGTGGTTTCATTTTTTACTACTCTTTATTTTAAAAAAGAATTAAAAAGATTATTTTAATCTTTACATTTACATTTTCATATTTTAAATCAAAATAGTCATTAAAACACTTTCTTTCTTTCTTTTTAATGTCACTAAATTTAGTCTTTATATTTAGAACACAAAAGTTATAATTATTATTTTTTAGTACATTTACCAAATAGCAGGTGGAAATCTCTTTAAAGATACATATCATGCTAATATCACTAAGCAGGATTCACGTTAGCAAAGTAAATTTTCTGTATCTTCATTTTATTTATAACTTTATAAAATTGTATTCATATTAATAAATTTATATTAAACAATTTTTATTTAATATAAACTTTGAACCCAAATTTGTAAATAAATATCAAAATAATCATTTTTAAATAAGTTTAAAAGCTAAAATGAGCTTAAATATAAAGAAAAAGTGCATAGACAAAAGGAACGAAAACAAAAAAATACATGTATAAAATAGTATGTAAATGTAAACCTAAAGAAACAATTCAAATATTTTAAACTCAATTATAGCCTCAAATTTTTCTAAGTTCATTCTAATTTGGTCGCTCAAGTTTTGGACCAATTTTATATATTTAGTTAATGAATTAAAAATTGTATTTTGATCATCACCACTTTTGTCTAACTTTTAACATATTCTTATTGAGCTTTATCAGAATAGTCACATTTTCACCAGACGTTAAAGGTCAATTTTTTTTTGAAGTGATGGGCATCAATACAAAAATAAAAAAGTTTAGATTCTAAAAATACAATATGAGATTGAGTTTAAAAATAAGAGTGATGAATTCTTACAGTAATTTGTGCTTTAATCTCTTTAACAGACAACAATGGCTCCCCACTTTCATCTTTGAGTGAAATGAAAATATCCAACATATCCTCAGCTTCAATCCTCTTCCCATCTCTCCATTGTTGAACTCTCTCATCAATAATTGGCTCTTCATATTTTCTAATAACATTCAAAGCCTTCTTCACAATCCTCTCATGCCCATCCAAATCAAATGCCTTCAAACAACTCATGTAATCTGAAACACAAAATGCATAAACATGTTGAAGCATCGTAAACAATGCTCCAATGTGTTCTTCTTCCTCCGTCGCTGGCCCCCCGTCTGCCCTCCCTTTCCCGAAATATCTTCTATTGAACATCATTCTCCTCATCACATTCCCCGAATAATGTTGCGTTATGCTTCTCACACTTACCGACGTCGGTGTTGTTTTCGTTAGACTAAATACATAACGAAGGAGATTGTCGGCTTCTTCCGTTCTTTTCGACAACATCCAACGGTGTCGCGCGGGACTCAGTATTTCCGACGTGAGTATTCTTCTCATCTTCTTCCATTGGTTTCCCCACGGCGCTACACCTGCTGTGAGGAAACCGTCGCTGAACATGTCGGTGGTGACGGTGATCGGCCGCGACGCGAAGACAGAGTCGTGTGTCTTTAGGAACTCCATAGCGAGTTCTGGAGATGTCACGGGAATCACGTGGATTTTTCCGATTCGAATGCATGCAATTTCGGTGTTGAGCTCTTCCATTATCTTATGTACCCATCGGTATCTCGGCTTCTTCCGCCATAACGTTGGGAGGCAGCCGACGATAGGCCATGGAATTGGGCCAGGTGGTAATGCTGCTGCTGTACTACCAACACAATATTTGTTTCGTCTTTTACCATAAAACAAAATGAAAGCAACCACCATGATTGAGCCATAAAACAAGATCATGAAGGTTGAAGAAGACAAAGGCTCATTGGTTTCCATGATGAAAAAATAAATTTCAAATTTTTAAAAATTGGAACAAAAAGGATTATGGGTACTCAAATTTTGAAACTCAAAATGATATCCATCTATCTTATGACAAACATAGAATACAAATAATATAGAAAGAATCAATATCATGATACAGATCAAATTAAGTTAAAGATTTTCGGGATTTAATTATATTTCATGAACAAATATGGTATTCCCAACACATATTTATTACCAAAATCAACTGATATTACTCTATCAATTCATTTTGGAATGTTTGACAGATTCTTGAACGATCTTCATTATCTTTTGGTTTTTTTCCTTTAAAGAAATAGTATTCATTAAATTAATATTTTGAAAACGCTAATGTAATGATTTTTTTTGTTGCAAATTGAAGATTGCGTTATTCCATTTAGTGACCTCTTTTTTATTTTTTATTATTCTTTTCTTCTTCATCTTCTTCTTTTTTTTTTCAATAAAATAAATTCAATCCTTAGGACGTGTTTAACCCACAGATTGGAGTGGAGTGGGCTACCATGTTGGTCCAAGGATTGAATTTGATTTGGAGATTAGGTTATCATTGTTCCCTGCTCCTCCCAACTCCACTGTCACATTATTTTCTTCCCCTCCCAACTCTGCACCGATTCTTCTCTATCTTCTCTCCCTCGCCAATTGATCTCTTCCCCACTCAACTCCACGCCGCTCCTAGCTCGTCGGTCTTTTCCTTCTCTAAAACCCTTCGTCTCAGTCTCCTACTCCCTTGTTCGTTTTGCTTCATTGAATCCTTCCGAAGGTTTGTTGTTATTTTAATCTTATTTGAATTATTTTCCCTTTTTCTGTTAGGTTGAATATGTATATCTTCTTTCTCGAATAGATGATTCTCGGTGGTTTCAATAATCATTTAGCAAATCCAGAAATTGGGACCTCAAGTTCGGTTGCCGTGGAAATAGCTAAATTAACTCTGAAATCCTCAAACTCAAATATGTGAGAATAATCATGATGAATCTGAACCGTCAATGGCGGACCATAGCAACAATAATTAGAATTACCAAATTTCAATAGAGGGAATTCCTTTGTATGATCCTTAGGCCTAACAGGGATTCTTGATTTGAACCTCTCTTTGGAAGATATTCTTCATAAAAATTACACAAAATATTTAGCTGCTTGTTAATAGAAGTGTCATTTTCTCTTAAAATAAAGAGAGTACACGTCAAATTAATTTATAACTATGTAAAATATTATTATGGTTTAGTAAGCAAGAAATATAAATATAAAACTTATGCTTATTTTGTTCATTAATGGAACTGCCAATCTATTTCAGTGAGGAGATTACACGTGGGAGCAAGTAGAATGATAAGCAAGAGGATAAACTAAATAACAACCTTATAACCAACTATCCTAAAACTCCCCCTCAAGATGTGTTGGAGAAATTTTAGACTTATGGATACAGAAACAAAAATTCAGCAGGCCAGGTCAGAAAAAACTCCTCTCCTTTTTTCATATAAGAATAATAAATTAAAATGCCTTCTTAAAGGCTTACAAAGAACTGACACTTGCTAAAAATAAAAAACACGATCTTACACCACTTACCCACTAATTTTAACACTTACCCACTAATTAACTTAACTTAACCTGTTAATAGAGAATAAATTAAAAAAACATTAATTTAAATAATCACGTAATTTGAATCAGTCTTCAATACTCCATCTTGATTCAAATTTGCTAATACCCATCATAGCTCTAAAGTAACAGAACTTTTCCTTTGACAAAGCTTTTGTGAGAATATCAGCCCACTGCTTATGTGTGCTGTAATATGTCAGAGAAACTTCTTCCTTTGCAGCCAAATCACAAATAAAATGAAAGCGAATATCAATATGCTTTGTCCGGCTATGAAATGTCGGATTTTTCGTCATTGAGATCGTTGCTTTGTTGTCACAGAATATTACAGTTGCTCCCTCTTGCTCATGTTGGAGTTCTGTTAGAATTCTTCACAATCAAATTGCCTGACATGCTGCTGAAGTTGCTGCAGCATATTCTGCTTCTGAAGATGTTAAGGCAGCAATTGCTTGTTTCTTCGAGCTCCAAGTAATAACTCCTAACCCTAAAGTGAAAACATTCGCTGAAACACTTCGCATATCATCCAAGGAGCTCGCCCAATCACTGTCTGTGAACCCGCATAATTTGAAATCAGAAACTTTAGAGTACCAAATACCATATTCTATAGTTCCAGCAATGTATCGCATAACTCGCTTTGCTGCTCCGAAATGATCCCTTGAAGGACGTTGCATAAACCTGAAAATCACACCAATAGAATACGAAATATCGGGACGGGTATGAGTTAGATAAATCAAGCCTCCAACAAGGCTTCTAAACCGCTGCGCATTGGCCATCTCTGCACCATCATTTTGTTGCAGCTTCTCATTCACATTCATTGGTCTAGTTGCTGGCTTGCAATTGATCATACCAAATTTTTTGAGAAGATCCTTGGCATACTTCTTTTGTGAGATAAATATCCCACCTTCAGTTTGACAAACTTCTAAACCAAGAAAGAAATGCAGCAAACCTAAATCTGTCATCTCAAATTTATTCTTCATATGTGATTTGAACTCGGCAAACAGAGATTTAGATGAACTAGTATAAATGATATCATCAACATAAAGACAAACAATGATGAAATCATTTTTACCTCCCTTTTTCACATACAAGGTAGGCTCATTTGCACTCCTTTTGAATCCATTTTGCTGAAAATATCCGTCGATTTTGCTATACCACGCCCGAGGAGCTTGTTTCAATCCGTACAACACCTTTGTTAACTTATACACCTTTTCTTCGATGTCCTTTTTATCAAAACCTTCCAATTGTTCAACATAGACTTCTTCTTGCAGTTCTCCATTAAGAAAGGCTGACTTGACATCAAATTGATAGACTGACCATTGTTGTTGTGCTGCCAATGCTAGAACAATCCTCATTGTTTCGAAACGAGCTAAAGGAGAGAAAGTTTCCTCGAAATCAATACCATGTTGTTGTGCATATCCTTTTGCCACAAGACGAGCTTTGTGCTTCTCTAAACTCCCATCTGCAGCAAATTTGCTCTTATACACCCACTTCAAGCCAATTGCATTTTTTCCTTTTGGTAAGTCTACCATTTTTCATGTTCCATTCTTCTCAATAGCTGCCATTTCTTCCTTCATTGCTTGCTGCCATTGTTCTTTGCTTGCTGCCTCATCATAAGACACTGGGTCAGAAACCATAAGAGTAAATTGAGAAGAATTATAGATATCATCCATGGACCGAAACCTCTGAGATGGTAGTTCATCTGATGTTTCATCATTACTTGATGAAGAATGGTAACTTTGTGGTGTTGATGGAGTACTCGACGGAGGTGTTGAGGATCCAAACACAGTTTGTTCTCCATCATTTGTCAGTTCACCATCCACCAAAGAAACATATTCTTCACTATTTTTCCAATCCCAACTAGCACTCTCGTCAAACACTACATCTCTTCTTGTGAGAATTTTGCCATTAAGAGGGTTATACAATCTATATGCTTTGGATTGAGTACAATAACCAACAAAAATGCATTTTTCAGATTTTTTATCAAGTTTTTGACGAACTTGAGAAGGTACCAAAGCATAAGAAATACAACAAAAAACTCTTAAATGACTTACATTGGGTTTTTTGCCATACCAAACTTCAAATGGAGTTTTATTCATGACAACCTTTGTTGGTGAGATGTTCAGTAGGTAGATGGAAGTCGAGACTGCTTCAGCCCAAAAATCATTCAAAAGGCCTTTCATTTGCAACATGCTTCTTGCCATCTCCACCACAGTTTGATTTTTCCTCTCGGCTACCCCATTTTGCTCCGGAGTATAAGGTGTTGTCAACTCCCTATGGATGCCATGTTCCTTGCAAAAATGGTTAAAGTTGTTGGACAAAAATTCTCTACCTCTATCACTGCGAAGAGATTTGATGAACATGCCACTCTGCTTTTCTACCTTTGCCTTGAAATGCTTGAACTTCTCAAATGTTTCTAATTTTCTTTTTAGAAAATATATCCAACTCATACGGCTATAATCATCAATAAAAATCAAGAAATAAAAGCTCCTACCAAAAGACTTTGTTTGCATTGGCCCGCACAGATCAGCATGAATTAGCTCGAGACACTTGGAGGCTCTCCAAGCTTTCCCAATAGGAAAAGATTTTCGAGTTTGTTTTCCATACACACATCCTTCACAGATATTAATAGCACTGATTTTCGGTAACCCAATAACCATATCTCTTTGATTTAGCAAAGAAAGCCCTTTAATATTAAGATGTCCTACCTTAAATGCCATAACTCCGAGTTGTTCTTTGTTGTATTTGTTGCAGTAGCAGTAAGAGCAAAACTTTCCACATTTGAAACTTCCAGCGGAAACATTTTACTTTGGGTCATCTTTACTTTCGCCAAAACTCGTCCTGTTTGCTTATTTTTTATCAAGCACGCACCATCATCGAACAAGATAGAATACCCACTCTTCATTAGTTGTCCAAGACTTAGCAAATTATATCCAATATCGGGCACATACTGAACATTTGTGAGAATTCTATTTCCATGGTGAGTTTCAATTCCCACCGTTCCTTTGCCTTCTACTTGTAGCTCCTTACCGTTTCTGAACTCTACCTTCAACTTTTCTCCTTCGTTTAGCTCCTTGAATACAGGCTTCAAACCTGTCATGTGATTCGAACAACCGCTATCAATGAACCACACCTCTGCTGTCTTTTGATCACTGGGTATGTTTGTCATAAAAAGCTTATTTTCACCATTTCCATTATTCTCAGATGCTTCATTCTCTGCTGCGAAATTGGCTCTCTGATTTTTGTACCAACAGTCTGCCTTTACATGACCAAACTTCTTGCAATGGTAGCATTGAATATTAGCTTTGTTGCTTGATTGCACTCCGAACTGCCTTTGTGCTTCATTTCAGTGACACCCTTTTTCGGTACCATGACCTCGACCACGATATCCTCCTCTTCCTCGACCTCGAGTCATCACACGATCACTGTCATTATACTTTGGAACTGCATCCTTTACCTGAAACGCTTTTCCTTCGTTTCTTTCCATCGATCTATTAATTCTCGACTCATGTGCTTCAAGAGATCCCATTACTTCAATAAATGTGAAAGTGAACAGGTTCTTTGATTCTTCTATTGCAGCCACAACGTGATCAAACTTTGGAGTCAAAATTCTCAATACTTTCTCCACTATAGTCTGATCCTTAATCGTCTCGCCGTATGTTTACATCTGACTAATAATTGTCGTTGCCCGTGACAAAAAATCAGCAATTGATTCTCCATTTTTCATCATCAAGGTCTCAAAATCTCGTCTAAGTGATTGCAATTTAACCATAAGTACTCTTGAATCTCCTTGAAATGCCTTTTGCAAAATCAACCACGCTTGTTTTGACGTTGTTGCTGTAGCAATCCGCGAAAAAACACTGTCATGGACTGCTTGTTGAATAATCACCAACGCGTTCGAGTCTTTCTTCCTATTCTCCCACAACTTGCCTTCGTCGTCAGGATCTACATAGCCTTGTTCTACTAAGTCCCATAAGTCTTGAGATCTTAGAAGAGTCTTCACGAATACTCCAAAACTCGTAGCCTTCTCCTTTGAAGATTGGAATGAGTGGTTGTGCTGTACCCATAGCATTGCCATTGCTACCCATCTTTTCTCACTGTGTTTTACACTCAACTCACTCTCTCGAACCTTGCTCTGATACCAAAATTGTTGGAGAAATTTTAGACTTATGGATACAGAAACAAAAATTCAGCAGGCCAGGCCAGAAAAAAACTCCTTTCTTTTTTCATATAAGAATAAGAAATTAAAATGCCTTCTTAAAGGCTTACAAAGAACTGACACTTGCTAAAAATAAAAAACACATTCTTACACCACTTACCCACTAACTTTAACACTTACCCACTAATTAACTTAACTTAACCTATTAACAGAGAATAAATTAAAAAAACATTAATTTAAATAATCACGTAATTTGAATCAGTCTTCAATAAGATGGAAGTGACAAATCAATGACCCTCATCTTGGAAATCAAAGATGTAAAAGCAGGAGTAGGTAGGGCCTCGGTAAAAACATTAGCTAGTTGTAGTTGTGAACAAATTGGAAGTAACTTGATGGAGTCCCGAACAATGTGATCTTAAACAAAATGACAATCAATTTCTATATGTTTTATGTGTTCGTGGAATATTGGATTTTCAGCAATATGGATAGCACCCTCATTGTCACAGTATATTAATGAAGGAGGGGAGATGAAGACTTAGGACTTTAAGAAGTTGTCCAATACACAATATATACTTCACTATTTGTGACAGCTAAAGCTTTGCACTCGGCCTTTGCAGATGATCTCGAAAAGGTGGACTGTTTCTTGGCTTTTCAACTGATTATAGATTTTCCAAGAAAAACAAAAAACCCAGAAACAAACTTTCTTTAAGTTAGGACATGAGCCTTGATCAACATCTGCATATATGTTTTTAGTTAGAAGGATGAGACAAGCTTGAGAAAAATGACTTGACTAGGGGAGGTTTTCAAATATTTAAGTAGAGAACATGGAGACATTAAGATGAGGTTGTCGAGACTTGGCTACAAGCTGACTAAGTTCGTTGGACAACAAATGAAATATAAAAGGGCGAGAAATAGTTAAATAATTACCTTTAGTAAATAATTGAGCTTTAAATTTGGATCTTGAGGCAAGGGAGTTGGCTTGCAGGCGAGGAGGCCATTGTCTTCAAGTAAAATGCAAAGTGTAATTTTGCATTGGGACAAAACTATGCCTTTGGAAGAATGAGCTAGTTCAAGGTCTAAGAAATATCGAAGAGACCCGAGATCTTTGAACTTGAAGGCATTAATTATGAAGGTGTTCTTTTAATGGTTGTTTTCAAATAAAGAAAAATAACAAAAATATTTATTAATACAGAGCAAAATGTCACTGTAATGACCCAAATTTTTAAATTAAGTTAAGATCATTACTCAAAAAGACGAATAACAATTTACGCTTTCTTGAAGAGACAAACGACCAAAATTCTTATTAAACATAGAAATTCATAAAATATAGGATTATTAAAACCAACAAAATACTTTGAAAATGTGACCCACGGGTTCTAACAATTTTAAAGAAAATAAAAATGAATAAATAGGACAAAATCTTAAGTAAAATGTTTAAAATTTAAAATACTAGAAAAAAAACTTATAAATAAACGTGGAAGCTAACTATGTCCCCATATGATATGCCACGGATTCTTTACTGTCGCTTGCATGCTTCTCAAGTTCTTTACCTTAACCTGAAATATTAAACATAGAAAAGAGTGAGTATATAAATATACTCATAAGGGACCCACAACTAGTCCCGCTAAGTGATCTCTGTTAACTTTCTGTTAAAAACATAATCATAACGTCGTGTGTTCAATGGAGCACACCTGGGTGAGTGAGACCATACGAACACCCCTAAATCGTGCGAGTGTTCTCGTGGGAAAACCCTAGTCGTGCGACTGATCGTAGATACACACTCCATAAACATATCTGTAATACGTGGGTACACCCCTAATCGTGCGAGTGGTTCCGTCTGAACACCCATAGTTGTGCGAGTAACCCCATAGACACAATATAATTGTCCTCTAACCGTACATATGATCTGTAGGTACACCATTAAATCATGTGAGTGGTCCCGTAAGAACGCCCCTAGTCATGCGAGTGACCCCGTAGATAAGATCACAATAAAGGTGGGGTAAAAACTCAATAGACAAAGTTAACAGACTCACCATAATCCAAAACATGTAATATCATCATAAACATCATAACATGACATGAATATTAATCATAACGTCCTTAAGCATGTGATTAATATATCATGTATCATAAACATCATAAACATATCAGTCATCATCATCAATCATAATATCAATCATTATCTATAACATAGCATTATGCATCTTAGCTACCATTAATTCATAACCATAAGTACATGCAGTCTCTTAAATTCAGTTCAAAGGTCCAATAGTAGAATCTCTTACCTCGAGATTAGATTAGTTAAACATTTATTCTTTATCTATCGCAGTCAAAGCTCTCCAATAGACAAATCCCAAAGTTCAAGTTGAAGCCTCATTGGAAGAATTACACAAATTATTTTTCCAAAGTATTAACCAAATGAACTTTGAAGGGAAAAATCCGAATTAAAATCAAAAGTAAATTTATTTTCGAGCCAAAAAATTACTATTTAATTGGTAGACCTAAAACCCAATAAAAAAGCAAAAGAAAAAAAAAAGTCGACAAAACTCACCAAAATGTGGCTCAAAATAGGTGTAAAGAGGGTAAAATAACAATAGTGGCTCAACTAAGCGCAAAATAGCTCGAGTGGCTAAGAACTAGCCCGCGCAGCTTAGCGAGGAACAATACACACTCACTCAGCTCGACTTAATGAGTATAAAATACGGCTTGGCTCGCAGAGGGTTCGACTACCGAACGACTTAGGCATGGCTTCGTCTGACCGTTAATGGACGAGGCTAACGCTGACAAAAGGAAGAACGGCGTGGATGGTGGCTTCGATGGAGAGATGATGACGACTATAGTGGATAACCGACTGGCGTGGTGCTTGGCTGCGTTCAATTTCGACTTGGGTTTCTTCGGATGATAAACGTGCGACGGACAAGAGGTTCACAAGGACGGCTTGTGTTCGACGATCGACGGCGAAGGAAACGGGCGACTGTAGGTGGCGGCGACATTTAGGGTTTTCTTTTCTAAAGAGGAGTGAGATGATAAAGATACACGAAGAACGAGAGGCCTCTTTATATCTTAATAATAATAATATATCCTTATTATTATTTCTCTTCATTTTCCTTTTTAAATTCTCTTCTAGAAATCAAATATTCTCTCTCTTCATTTAAACTCCATCCAATCAAACTTTAATTTTCTTATCATAATTATCTTTTACTAAATAATAATTACATTTTTCATTATATAATTATTATTTTAAATTTCTTTTTTCTCTCTCCACAAATATCCTTTTTCCAAACTATTACTCTTCAACTAAATATATCTTTATCTTCTTTCAACAATACAATATCTTTCTCCAAATAATTATATTTCAACCAAATAATAATCTTAATCTTCTTCTCTCCAAAATACCATATCTTTTCCTTAACTAATTATATTTTAACAAATATAATTATCCTTTTCATTTTCCATAATAGTTATATGTATATATATCCATATATACATAAAAATTCCAAATCTCTACAAAAAATTCACTTCTCCAATTTAATTAAATAAGCTCCCAAAATTAGTTAATTAAACTCTAATTTCTAAGTAAGAACTAATAAATCTTTAAAACATCATCCACTATTTTGAACCTAATTAAACAAAATTAAGATAATTAATTCCACAAATTATCTTAATTTTTAGGACGTTACAATCACTGTCTATTAGTATAGCATATTTATACGCAACGATATAAGAATCGAATTTTACCCTAATTGCAACTAAACTATGTTTTTATACTCAACCTAGCTCTTTTATGTTTAATTTTTCAGGCAGGGGTAAAGGTAAGGGCAGAGGAAAGCTGGCGAATGACAAGAAGTGGTCGTGGCGTGCCATAGGAAACGTTTTTGCTTCCGCCTTTATGTTATTAGCTTTGATTTCAGTATTTATGCATTTTCGTTTTTACTCTTTTAAAACTAGATAGGGCCCAAGTTAGAATTTTATTTTATTATTATTTTATTTATTTTTACTTACCTTTTTTTATTTGTGATTTTAATGAGTATTTGAGGTTTTTGATTATGAGCATTTTGTTTTATTTTCCATTTTGATTTAAGAAGTTTTATTTTTTTTAAGTAGTAATGATCTCAGCTTAGTATAAAGAGTTGGGTCTTATATTAGAGCGTAAATTTTAGGTTTTGCAGACCGACTTACGATGTGAGTCTTTGTTTTTGTTTTTACCCCTATGGCTAATATGGTCCTTCATCACTCGCCAGACATGTATTATGATTGATGATAATGCTATGTTTATAACCTTGTCTGAGTTAAATTAGATAAGGTATGAATGTTATGATTGTATTGTGAAAGACTTCTACTGGTGAAATTTAGGAAAAATGTCGCCACGTAGAGGTGCAAGTAGAGGTGGTAGGAGAGGTAAAGGAGCTGGACGTACCCAGCCTGAAGAGCAACCTGCTGCGCAAGCTGCCATCCCCATAACATCTGTCACTCAAGAAGACCTCACTACAATGGAGCAAAGGTACCAAGATATGCTGAGAGATGCATTGACACCGTTTCATGCTGTTCAACAAACCTCGCCAGCCCCTGCTCAGGCCCTAGTTGAACCCAGATCGTGCCAGACCAACTGTTAGTAGAGGCTAAGCATCTGAGAAACTTTAGGAAGTACAACCCTAAGACATTTAACGAATCCATGGATGATCCCACCAAGGCTCAGATGTGGTTTGCTTCTGTAGAGACCATCTTCAGGTATATGAAGTGCCCCAACGACTAGAAAGTTTAGTGTGCGGTATTCTTTTTGATAGACAGAGGCACCACTTGGTGGGAGACTGCAGAAGAGAATGTTGGGTGGTGATGTTAACCAGATAACCTGGGAGCAGTTCAAGGAGAGTTTCTATACCAAATTCTTCTCTGCCACCCTGCGATATGCTAAGCAGCAAAAGTTTTTGAATATGTAGTAGGATGATATGACTGTGGAGCAGTACGATGCAAAGTTTGATATGCTATTCCGCTTTGCTTCTAATGTAGTAAGGGATGAGGCTGCCAGGACTGATAAGTTTGTTAGCGGTCTCAGATTAGACCTCTAGCATTTCATTCGAGCCTTTAAGCCAACCACCCATGTTTATGCACTACGCCTAGCAGTGATATGAGTCTACACGAGAGAGCTGATTTGTCCAAGTCTACAGGAAGAGGGTCAACTCCAGGTTGATAGAGGAAGACTGAATTGCAGCCTATTGTAGCGCCACAGAGGAACCTGAGGTCAGGTGGTGTGTTTCAGCAGCATAGTTAGGAGGTTGCTGCAGCAGGAAAGACCTTGAGAGAACTACCTGCCTGTCATAGTTGTGAGAGATCTTATGGAGGACGTTGCTTAGCAGGAAGTGGAGTTTGTTACAAGTGCAAGCAACCGAGGCATATAGCTGACTTTTGTCCTTAGAAACTATTTGAGACTACCTCAAATTAGACTCCCACTTCCTAGCAAGGAAGAGTATTTGCCACTTATCGTCAGGAGGCCGAACAAGTTGATACTGTGGTGATAGGTATGCTTCCAATCTTGGGTCACTTCGCATTTTTGTTGTTCGACTCTGAGTCATCTCATTCTTTCATATCTTTAGTATTTGTTCAACATATGTGTTTAGAGGTAGAACCATCGAGTAGTATACTATCTGTTTCTACTTCATCTGAAGAAGTTATATTGTCCAAAGAAAAGATAAAAGCATGTCAAGTAGAGGTAGCAAACCATGTATTGGATGTAACTCTACTAGTTTTAGACATGTGAGATTTTGATGTAATTCTAGGCATGGATTAGCTGTCTACTAACCATGCAAATATAGACTGTTCCCGTAAGCAGGTAGTTTTTAACTCTCCTTTAGCGACTAGTTTCAAGTATAAGGGGGCAGGAACTGTGGTCCTACCCAAAGTTATCTCAGCTATAAAAGCCAGTAAGCTACTTAAGGGTACTTAGAGTATCTTGGCTAGCATAGTAGACACCAGGGAGCCTAAAGTTTTCTTTTCATCTGAGCTAGTGGTAAGAGAATATCTCGATGTTTTCCCTGATGAGCTTTCAAGACTTCCACTTCTCAGAGAGATCGATTTATCTATTGAGCTAGATTCAGGCACTATTCATATATCTACAGCTTCTTATAGAATGTCCCTAGCTAAGCTAAAAGAGCTGAAGGTCCAATTGTAGGAGTTGCTAGACAAGGGTTTCATTCAATCTAGTGTGTGACCTTGGGGAGCACCAGTACTATTTGTGAAGAAGAAAGATGGATCGATGTGCCTTTGCATTGATTATAGAGAGTTGAATAAGGTGACAATTAAGAACCGTTATCCATTACTTAGAATTGATGACTTGTTTGATTAGTTACAAGGAGCCATTGTGTTATCTAAGATTGATTTACGTTTAGGCTACCACCAGTTGAGGATTAGAGACAGTGATATTCCTAAGACTGCTTTTCGTTCCAGATATGGGCATTACGAGTTCATTGTAATGTCCTTTGGCTTGACCAATGCTTCTGCTGTATTTATGGAGCTGATGAATAGGGTGTTTAAGGATTTCTTAGACACTTTTGTTATAGTTTTTATTGATGACATCTTGGTTTATTCCAAGATAGAGGCTGAGCATGAGGAGCATTTGCATCAGATTTTGGAGACTCTTCGAGCCAATAAGCTATATGTTAAGTTTTCTAAATGTGAGTTCTGGTTGAAGAAGGTGTCTTTTCTTGGCCATGTTGTATCTAATGAGGGAGTTGTTGTGGATCTAATTAAGATTGAAGCAGTTACCGGTTGGCCTCGACCTTCTACAGTCAGTGAAGTTCGTAGTTTATTTTGTTTAGCAGGTTATTACAGAAGGTTTGTGGAAGATTTCTCTCGTATAGTCAGTCCTTTGACTCAGTTGACCAGAAAGGGGACTCCTTTTGTTTCGAGTCCAACATGTGAAAGTAGTTTCCAGGATCTTAAGCAGAAGACTGTTACTGCACCAGTCCTTACAGTGCTAGATGGATTTGGAGGCTTTGTGATTTACAGTAATGCCTCTAAGAAAAGACTGGGTTGTGTTTTGATGCAGTAGGGTAAGGTGGTTGCCTATGCCTCTCGTCAGTTGAAGAGTCATGAGCAGAATTCCCCTATCCATGATTTAGAGTTGGCAGCAGTGGTTTTTGCACTGAAGATATGGAGACACTACTTGTATGGTGAAAAGTTACAAATCTTTATTAACCATAAGAGCCTAAAATACTTCTTCATGCAGAAGGAATTAAATATGAGGCAAAGAAGATGGCTTGAGTTAGTAAATATGACTGCGAGATTCTGTATCACCCAGGTAAGGCGAATGTGGTAGCTGATGCACTTAGTAGGAAGGGGTCACATTCATCAGCACTTATTACTGAGTAGGGTCCTTTGCTTAGAGACTTTGAGAGAGCTGAGATTGCAGTTTCAGTAGGGGAAGTTGGCTCACAGTTGGCTCAGTTGTCAGTGCAGCTGACTTTGAGATAGAGGATTATTGTTGCTCAGCTAAATGATCTATATTTGGTTGAGGAGCACCGCCTGGCAGAAGCAAGGCAAGATGGAGAGTTCTCCATATCCTTTGATGATGGACTTATGTTTAAGAGGCGTTTATGCATCCGAGCAGACAATAGGGTTAAGACTGAGGCCCATAATTCTCCATTTTTTATGCATTCTGGCAGTACAAAGATGTACCAGGACTTGAAGCGAGTTTACTGGTGGCGAAATATGGATAGAGAAGTGGCAGACTTCGTTAGTAGATGCTAGGTATGACAGCAGGTGAAGGCATCAAGACGGAGGCCAGTAGGTTTGTTGCAACCCTTGAGTGTGCCAGGGTGGAAATGGGAGAATGTGTCTATGGACTTCATTATAGGACTGCCTAGAACCCTGAAGGGTTATATGGTGATTTAGGTAGTTGTTGATAAGCCCACGAAGTCAGCTCACTTCATTCTAGGGATATCCACTTACATTGCTAGTAAGTGGGGACAGTTATATATGACGGAGATAATAAGACTACATGGAGTGCCTGTATCTATCATTTATGACATAGATGCTCATTTCACTTCAAAGTTCTAGAAAGAACTTCAGCTTGCCTTGGGCACGAGGTTAGATTTTAGCACAACCTTTCATCCTCAACAGATTATCAAACAGAGCGTTTGAGCTAGATTTTGGAAGATATGCTGCGAGCTTATATGCTGGAGTTTTCAAGGAGTTGGGACTCTCATTTGCATTTGATGGAGTTTACCTATAATAACAGTTACTAGGCAACCATTGACATGACATCGTTTGAGGCTTTATATGGTAGGTGTTGTAGGTCTCCTATATGTTGGGGTAAGGTTGGTTTGCAGAGACCAAGGCAAGCTAGTTCAGACCACCAATGCAGCCATACAGAAAATTAGAGCTCGTATGTTGACAGCGCAAAGCAGATAGAAGAGTTATGCTGATGAGCGGCGTAAGGATCTAGAGTTTGATGTGGGAGACATGGTTTTTCTGAAGGTAGCACCTATGAAGTGTGTTTTGAGGTTTGAGAAGAAGGGAAAGCCAAGTCCATGTTTTGTAGGGCTATTTGAGATACTTGAGTGGATTGGCCTCGTAGCTTATCGTTTGGCGTCACCTCCATCGTTTTCTGCAGTTCATGATGTGTTTCATGTCTCTATACTGAGGAAGTACGTAGCAGACCCGACACATGTAGTTGACTTTGAACCATTGAAAATTAATGAGAACTTGAGTTATGAGGAGCAACCCGTTCAGATTTTGGCAAGAGAGATTAAGATGCTCCACAATAGATGAATTGTATTGATCAAAGTTCTTTGGTGCAATCATGGAGCTAAAGAGACCACATGGGAGAGAGAAGACGACATGAGAGCCCAGTACCCCGAGCTGTTCGAGGATTAGAACTTTCAAGGACGAAAGTTTCTCAAAAGAGGGAAGATTGTAACGCCCCAAATTAAGGTAATTTTAATATTTTACCTTAAGTTTAATTTTGGCTAATCTTGAAATTCTTCGGTGTTATTTGATGCAATTGTTGAAACTATTTGTTTTAAGTGATTTGTAATTGAGGAAATTTTGATTGATTATATATGATTATATAATTAATTATAATTTGAAGTGAAAATAATTATACTATGAAGATAATATAATTATTTAAAGATATATTGTTTTTGGGAATATAAAAAGAAGATTTAATGGGAGGAGTTATTGAAGAGAGAGAAGAGTTGAGTTAAAAGGGGATTGAATTGGTTTTAAATAGGTCTCGGGATGCGCATGATGACTATTTATCTTTCCTTTCCAAGAAACCCTAACCTCACAAAACCGTAGCACCCAATTTCAGCGCCGTCGTCATCACCGCCTTCACATACCTCTACTGCTACATGCCGCCATTTAGCCTTATCATCGCAAGCCACACTTATTCTCCGTTATCTATCATTTGAGCCATCTCGATTTCGTCTGTCGTTTGCTTTTACCGCGTTCTCCTCCGTGTCGACTTTCTCGTGTACCGACCAGCGGCTGTCGTCGACCAATATTGAAGAACTGTCGCTAGTCAAACCGTTAGCCATCATCGAACGTTAGTCAAGCTGTGCACGTGAACTCAAACCCACGCAAGTTGCCGCGTCTTTTTCGTCGACTGCTGTTTCGTCAGCCACCGAGCCAACTTCAGTTGCTTCTTCATCAGCCATCTGCTCGAGCCTCATGCGCCTTAGCGAGCTGCCCCTACTCGAGCTGATTCCTTCCATCAGTCGAGTCGCCACGTCTGCTTTCCCCTCTAGACAAGCCATTTTGAGCCGCCAAACTTATTTTTGCCTTTTTTCACCTTTTTTTTTTGATAAGTTTTGGTAAGTTTGTTTGAGTTTTGGTTAATGCCCAACACATATTAATTATGGACCCTAACTTATTTAATTATGGATTAATTTTGTTAGGTTTTAATTGGAAGTTTGAGCTATGAAATTTTCCCAACCAAGGTTGAATTGGAATTCAACCTCAACCTTAGGTAAGTTGAACTCAATGATTTTGAGTCTTTAAGCAATTGTTAATTAAGTTATGAGCTTAGTATTTTACCCTTACTATATAGGAATTTTACCCTTACTGTTAGCTTTGTCTATTAGAGTCATACCCACATGGATGTTCATCGGGATCACCACCGTTTTTATGATCGTGTAGTTTGACAGGATCACCAGTCCAATATGAGATGATATGTGTATGAGTGGTTCAACGGGATCACTCACAGCCCAATTGTGTTAGTGTTTCTTTCGAGTTCACTAAAGACCAGTTTTGTCCAATATGTTCCTTTGGGTTCACTGAAGACCAGAGATGTTCTCATGGGATCATAGATTGCGCATGTTTGGGAATGTGCCAGTTTAGGGGCACCACTTTACAGGACTCTAATAGGAAGCTAACAGACACCTAGCTGGACTAGTAGTAGGTCCCTTACTGAGTATATTTTTATAATCACTCTTTTATGTTTAATTTTTCAGACAGGGGTAAAGGTAAGAGCAGAGGAAAGCTGGAGAATGACAAGTAGTGACCGTGGCATGTCATAGGGAACACTTTTGCTTCCGCCTTTATGTTATTAGTTTTGATTTCAGTATTTATGCATTTTCATTTTTACTCTTTTAAAACTAGATAGGGCTCGAGTTAGGATTTTATTTTATTATTATTATTTTTATTTATTTCTACTTACATTTGTTTATTTATGATTTTAATGAGTATTTGAGGTATTTGATTATGAACATTTTTTTGTATTTTCCATTTTGATTTAAGAAGTTTTATTTTCCTTTAAGTAGTAATAATCTTATCCTAGTATAAAGAGTTGGGTCGTTACAATTGAAATGCATGGTTTGATTACATTACGTATTGTTGCGCTTACTATCCTGTGCAGTTATGGTTTTGAAAAGCTATTTCGTTCGATGCGTTTAGACATATGTTTTACGGATGTAAATATTCTTCAAAGGCTCCAACTTCAAGAACACCAAATGCTCCACTTCCATACATCAAGCAGACGCATTCAACTAAGAGAAAATCTGATGGTCAAGTACTAAAGATCGAACTAAACTTTATTTTGTTCAAATGCATGTTTTAAAGATATTGACTGTCACACCCCACGAAACACGTCCCTTCCTTGCATTCCGAACGTAGAGCAACTTTAGCATCTCCGATGCTCTATACCAAAGCGCCAAAACCCCCAAACGCCCAAACTTAAACTTCACTTAAACGCCTACTTCTTAGAACTTAAGCTTTGATGAGAACTTGCTTTGCGATAAACATAACTCAACACTTAAAAGCCTGAGAGAACTCAACAACTTTATTCCTTCACTATTAGACTCAGTACAAGTACAAGGAAATGCTTTAAGAACTTAAAAATTTATAAACTTAAACTTCAGCACCTTGTATAACCCTTATTGCCTGGCTCAATGTAGTGGCTTAACTCGGCTTCCTTGCCTTGCTTACCTGGGGATGGGTAGCTTAAAACATAAGCCTTATATTCAGTAAGTGACAATATTTTTGGAAAACCTTTGGGGAATACAAGTACATGCATAACATCATTTTGCAAGATCAATTTCACAAAGCCTAAACAGGCACTAAAAACAATAAACATCTCATTGGCCTTTACTTACTCCATCTGCTTGGACATCGAACCTTTCCCTCAGATAGACTACTGTCATGATTCATTTCACCACTAGTATCTCTGAAGAACTCACATTCATTCCAGTTGCTCCAAGAATTAGCTTAAATGTGGACCTCTCAACGCGTCCGACCACCTTCTCACAATGCAGACCACTCAACGTATGGTTTCCTTGACTCTTATTGTACAACTAACTCATAATAGGAATAAAGCTAATGGTTTACTCTTATACAATCATTTCATTCAAGCAACATAAAATAAATACTTTAACTGACAAACCGATGCTTTTCTTATAAATCATAATCAAAATTATAACATGCACTTCGCTGTACATAACATAACATAACATGACTTCGAAAGAAAAATTTAGAAACCTTTGTTCTTTTCTTTCGAAAGGACACTCACAAAACTAAAACATTTTCTCCTAACCCCCTTCTAAACGCTTTTCTTCTTCTCCTCGCTTGATGTTCTCTTGGCAGAGCTTCAACACTTAGAGCTTGCTTTATAACGTCTTTTAAACTCACAATATCTATTTATACTAATCCCAAACTGAATTAGTCAGCCTTAAACTTATCTAAAGTTACTGGTTCCTAACTTAGTGTCTTACATGTCTAGGTTTAATATTAACTCTAATCATGGTTGGTTATTTCGATAGACTCTGAAATTGGAACCCTGAACTTCCATTTTTGTTCAGAATTGGTTTGGAACTTTTAAGACTCTCCTCCACACTCATTACTGGGAACAACATAAGACAGTAGGGTGAAGCATTCGTAACGGTGATAGCAGTTATGGCATCATCTTGATTGGATAAAGATTTGTCAGATGAAGACGAGTTGATGATTTCTTAAAGACACCTTAACTGTTAAAGAAGGTTGCAAGCTGAAATCATCTTGATTCTTGGAGGTTTCGACAGAGGCTGATTAAAGCTTGTTGATGGGTTTATTATGGGTAGCGTTCAACGATACTGTTTATTCCTTGTTGACACCATTGAAGAAACTCGAAGAAATATACCCAGAGAAATTTGAAGCATTGCGAAGATGGAAGATGAATCGTGCTCGAGAGATGAAACATCTAAAATAAATTATGCCTGTTGATATTCAACTGACTTTCCGTGGGATCGGAATAACAACTAATGGGCCTACACTTTGAGTACAACAAGCTCATCAACTAATCATTGCTAATACATAAGTTTGCATACTCCCAGTCCTGCACAAAGATTTTCAAATAAGGAGGCTTCGAACGACTTTGTTAAAATATCTACTAATTGAATTGAAAGTCCCATATACTCTAACTAGATTGCTTTTTTTTTTTTCGACAAGCTCTCTAATAAAGTGATGACGAATGTCTATATGCTTCGTCCTACTATGTTGGACATGATTTTTCCATATATTGATAGGGCTCATATTATCACAATATAAAATCATTGTGACATTATAGATATCGCATTCAGTGAGCATCTACTTCATCCATAGAAATTGAGTTAACAGACACCTAGCAGAACTATTAGTAGGTCCCTTACTGAGTATACTTTTATAGCCGAGCCAATGAAGAGTGATGATAGCTCGTGGATCATTTTTTTCCTTCTTCGCTTCCCAAGAACTAATGAGGAAGGCTGCATGAATATAAATGAGAAGTGTAATCATCCATCCTCAACAAGGTCCGCAACCACTTTCTTTCTCATGCAGCTTTCTCTTTTTGCATCCTCTTCTTTTTCTGAATAGCACAACTAAGAGCAAGATGGCTATTAAGTTCGAGATTCCCCAATTACACCCTTAATTCTACACCCGGATGAATCCTTGAAAGGAGAGACAAAGCAAAACCTGTAAACCGGCTTCAAACTTCCGGGTTAAGCAGGTCAGTACACTTTTCAGGCAAAGGTAGAGGTAGAAGTAGAGAAAAGCTGGCAAATGACAAGAAGTGACCGTGGTGTGCCATAGGGAAACGTTTTGCTTCTGCCGTTATGTTATCAGTTCAATTTCAGTATTTTGATATATTTTCATTATTACTCTTTTAAAATAATATATTTTCCGAGCTAGGATTTTATTTTAGAGATTTATTTCTACATACATTAGTTTATTTATAATTTTATTGAGTACTTAAGGTTTTGATTATGAAAACTAGTTTTATTTTCCTTTTTTTTAAGAAAGTTTTTATTTTCGTTTAAGTGGTAATGACCTTAGTTTAGTATAAAGAGTTGGGTCATTAAAGATTTTCATATCCGTTTGGCTGAGTCTTCGACGATCTATAACTTCGTTTAGCACTCAACATCAGCAAGAACACCAATGTCTCCAACTGGGCAAGAACTTCGGTGTCACATCCCCACGTCTCTAACTCTCTGACATCTAAATCTCAACATGCAGCCAACGAGTTTGTGCCTTTTTTCCCTACTCTCATCCCTCTTCATCATCTCTTTATCATTCTCTCCATTTCATCCCAATTATAAAAATCGAGAAAACCAATCGATCGACCTTGGTGTGTTGGTCGGTTTTGTTACGAGTGGTGACTGGGAGCAGTTTGGTCATTCCCATCCTCGACTTGTGGTTCATCGGAGTTTGACGAAATGACAATTTTACCCTTTGGCACATGTCTTTGCATGCACATGCAACCTTGCATGTAAAATCTCTATAAATTGGGCTCTTAGGGCCTCAAGTAAAAAGGTTGGTTATTTTTCAAAAGAACAAAAATTGGGATGTTGATTTTAAAACCTAAAAACCCAATTTTTTTTACTTTATATTTTCTATCTTTTTTCTCTCTCTTTCCCAGTTTCCTTCATCCAACGGGTCCCACAACCCGGTTCTGAGTCCAGAGGATAGTAGGTCAAACCTAGTGGTGGTTTAAGCATCAATTGGAGCTTCGAACGCAAGTTTTTCCTAAAAAACCCTAATTTTAACCTTATTTCGATTTAAAGTTTTTTTTGTTAATTAATTACAATTAGGGTAGAATTTCGGCCTTTCTTCCGCCCTGCTCGTTTAATCTCTATCAACATACACATCTTTAGTGATACATCCATTTAGAAATGTGCTCTTGACATCCATATGAGAAAGAGTAATCCTTCTAAAGATCGAGTAATAAACGAATAGATTCCAATCGAACTATAAGTGCGAACGTCTCACCAAGGTCTACTCCTTCAGTTTGGGAATATTATTGGGCTACTAACCGTGCCTTATCCCGAGTTACATTTCCCCTCTCATCAGTTTTGTTCTTGAAGATCCATTTTGTGCAAATAGTGTTTACATCTGCAGGTCTTGGTATTAGTTCCTAGACTCGGTTTTGTTCAAACTGATGTAGTTTTTCCTGCATTGCCTTGATCGACTGTTCATCTTTTACAACCTCAGTTACATTGGTGGGCTCTATAGTATATGCAAAACATACATTGGCCATCAACTTGGCACATTCTGGCCTATTTTTCTTTCTCGTGCTGATACCACTGTTAATATCCCCAATAACACTGTTGACTGCATGATTATTCTTCATATATGCCAAAGGAGCAAACAGTTGAGTACTAGCGTCTTTATTTGAAGAAGCTTTTGAAAGGCCAGATGTTGAATGTTTTTCTGTTCCATATAGCTAATCATTACCTTTACTCTATTCGGATGATGCTTTAAAGGCGACTTCTGAAGGTACTCGTGCAGTTTCAGAAGCATTGGAACTAATTTTTCAGAATGGTTCTCATGAGTTTCAATAGAAGGTACTCCTTCATCATCTAATAGGTTTCTTTCACACACATCCTTAGTATCAAGTATTCAAACATTTATAGACTTAATCATAAATTTTGTTTGCTTGTTGAACACTTGAAAGGCTTTGCTGTTGACAGAGTAGCCAAGAAAAATACCTTCATATGACTTCGAGTCCCATTTTTTATGATAGTCCCTATCATTGAGAATGTAACACTTGCAATCAAATACATGAATGCCTCCACGGCGTAGTTTTATACGATTATGTAAATTGCATGTTGTATTTACAGCCTCTGCCCAGAAGTAAAGATGTAGAGACTTTGCATGCAACATAACTCTAGCCATCTCTTGTAGCGTTTGATTCTTCATTTTTACAACCCCATTATGTTGCGGTGTCATAGAAGCTAAGAACTCATGAAATATTCCCTTCGATTGACAAAATTCAACGAAATACAAAGTTTAAAACTCTTTACCATGATCAGTATGAATCTTAAATACATTCTGATCTCTCTCTCTTTGAAGTTGTAAACATAAGGCCCGAAAGGTCATAAAGGTATCTGATTTGTCTATAATGAACCACACCCATGTATACCAGGAATAGTCATCTATAGTCATTAGAACATACCATTTTTCTCCAAGGCTATTTACTTGCATTGGCCCCATCAAGTCCAGATGTAGCAGTTTCAGAACACGAGTGGAAGATACATGATCATTTACTTTGTGTGAGGATTTCGTTTGTTTTCCTGTAGTACATTCTGAGCAAAACGTATTGGTTGACTGCTTTAACTAAGATAAGCCAAGTACAGCCTCAGCCTTTTGAGTCTTGTAGATTTTGGCGATACTAACATGGCCAAGTAGTTTATGTTGCAACATAGTTTTTACTAATCTTTTACAGATTACATCTCAACTCTTGACTTGCTTTGTCCCAATGGTAGAAGTTATCCGAGAGTCTTGTTCTTGTCATAACAGTTTTCTATTCAATATCCAGTACTTCACATTTCTCTTTAGAGAATTTTACCAGTCTTCAGAGTTAGCTATATGAACAATGGTGAATGCTACACAAGACTTAAAACTTTCTTTAACTCTCCATTTCATTTTTCTTAGTTTGAATCTTGGAGCTGTTCCGCTCTTATTTTGATGAGCAGGACTATTGAATCTACGAAGTTTGTAACAATGGGGTCTTATATGACCAGGCCTTCCACAGTAGTGGCATATCCATTTATGGGCCATGCTTACCTTTTTTTGTTTAGTTTGTGATTTTGTTGATTTGGTAATATTGTCTAGATTCTGTTGTTCAGAGGCTCCTACGAAAACTGGAGCTTTTCCTTTGGATGTCTCTTGATATCTTGAATACCCTAGCCCTTCACGATCGTTCTTCTGTTTTCCTATGCTAAGAATTTTATCGAGACTTTGTGTTCCAGTGGAGAGCATTCTAACTGTGATTTCACTAGAGTTTCATACTCACTACACACCATCCTATGTTCAAATTTAAAAGTAGAGATTGTAGTCATCAAACGATGGTTATCTTCAAATAATGTTAGAAATCTCTCCCAGTGTTGTTTCAGTAGTTCTTAATCTTCCTTCCACAAGTATAACAACTCTTTAAAGTTAGAGGGAGAAACCTTGGGTTCGTTGTCTACACATTTTTCGAGTGTACCAGATTGCCGATTTGTATCTGTGACAGTTTGGGCATGTAACTCATCATCACCATATTTTTCTAGAACTTCTTTGATTTCACAACTAACTAAGGCTCTACCATAGCTCTCACTTTCACTGTTAGAAGATGTTTCCTAATTAGATAATGCCTCAAAATAAAGTAATTTTAATTTTAGTTATCTTAAGTTTAATTTTCACCATGTTTAAATTATTTTGGGGCGTTATTTGAATTAATGATTGAAATTGTTTGTTTAAGTGAATTGTGGTTGGTGGAATTGTATTTGAGGAAATTATGGTTAATCATATATATGATTATATAATTAATTGAATTATGAACTTAAGATAATTATATTATTCATAATATAATTATTTAAGAACATATATTGTTTTGGGAAGATAAAAAGAAGATTTGATAGGAAGAGTAATGAGGAGAGAGGTAATAGAGTTAAAAAGGGGAATTTGATTGTTTTAAATGAATAGAGAGAAGGTGTGAGATTTTTGGGGAAATAATAAGGAAAAAGAAAAGAAAATAATAATAATATATTATTATTATTATTATTCTCTTAAATAAGCCTCGATTTACGTGCATTACTTTTGCAAGCATTCATTCAAGCAAACAACATTCATTTCATTCATGCATTCAGAATAATACTAAAAAAAATTCTTTTGGTTAATTTTTATCTACCCAAGTCATGTAAATGCTTAAAAGAAAAAAAAAATTAGCAACCTAGTTTAACTGGTACCCACCCCCAACTTAAAAATTTTGCTTTATCCTCAAAGCATATTTATGTAAGAAAAATGTATGAAAATACCAAGGAACAGAAAACTCCCCTGGATTTGAGGACTTTGATTTTAAAGCTTGCTTCAAAGCGAAGTGGTTGCTTTCTTTTATGATTCTTTTATTTCTTCAAGTAAAGTTGCCCTACATATTAAAAAAGTGAATTTATCTCAATTTTATTCAATGCAAAACTAATCTAGGAAAAACTAAAAAGGCAGAAATTAAAGAAAATTATAGACGGGAAGCGATAAAATCTTGACACCTGGCTGCTTTGGCGTTATGTGTAGAGGGGGAGAGAAAGTGTTTCTATAGAACATTGTTGTGTAGATTCCCTTCATGGAATATTTTCAGTTTATGCCCATTCACTTTGAAAATTTGTCCTGTGTCAAGACTTTTTTACACCAAATGTAGAGAAATCATTCACAACAAAAGGACCAAGTCATTTAGATTTTAACTTTCTGGGCATGAGTTTAATAGAAGAATTATATAAAAGAACTTTTTGCTCTATTTCAAATTCTTTTCTTAGGATTTTTTTTATCATGCAAAAGTTTAGTCTTTTCTTTAATCCTGGAATTTTCGTATGCTTATAATCTCAATTCTTCTAATTCTAGCAAATCTAGGAATCTTTTCTCACCGACTTCTAAGAGAGATAAATTGCATTATCTAACTGTCCAAAGTGCATCGTTGAGGCGGAGGCTCAAATCCTTCCTTTTTGTGTTGATGGTTTTCTCTAGGATATTTTTTATCTCTCGATTAGAAGTTTTGGCTTGTCCCTTCTTTGAGGATGGTATGGTGTGGAAATACGGTGTTGAATACCATATTTTCTCATTAAGGCTTCAACGATACGATTGCAAAAGTGTGTTCCTTGATAGCTAATGATTGCCCTTCGGATGCCAAATCTAGAAAATATGTTAGAAACTAGAAATCTTGAGACAACGGAAGAATCATTAGTCCTAGTGGTGATTGCTTCAACCCACTTCGATACATAGTCAATGGCTAATAAAATGTAAAGATATCCAAAAGAAGAAGGAAAGGGACCCATAAAATCCATGCCCCAAATATAAAAAACTTCACAAGTAGTAACGAGGTGAAGGGGCATTTCATTTCTCCTAGATAGAGATCCAGTTCTTTGATAGTTTGTACATGATTTACAAAATGAAAAAGAATATGCAAATAATGTTTTCCAAAAGAATCCACTATCTAAAATTTTTCTAGCCGTTCTTTTAGGACTAAAGTAACCTCCGCATGCATGATCATGACAAAATGATAAAATTGATTCATATTCATGATCGGGAACACATTTCCTAATGATTTGGTAAGAACATTCCAAAGACATGGTGGTTTCTAAAAATAGTTTTTAGCATCACTACGTAATTTGGCTTTTCGTGAAAAAGAAAAGTCTGGAGGAAAGTTACCCGTGACTAAGTAGTTTACAATATCAGCGTACCATGGTGCTTGAAGATTTGTTTGAAAGAGATGTTCATCAGGGAAGCCTTCTTGAATTGACATACTTTCTTGCTTTTGTACAATTCGACTAAGATGGTCAGCTACAGAATTGTTGGCTCCTTTTCTATCCTTGATGGTTAGGTTGAATTCTTGCAAAAGTAAAACCCATCGAAAAAGCCTTGGTTTTGATTCTTTTTTTGATACAAGTTACCTAACCGCTGCATGATCAGTGTAAACAATTACTGGGGAGTCAATATTGTAGCTTCTAAATTTATCTAAAGCAAAAACGATAGCAAGAAATTCTTTTTCAGTTGTGGTGTAGTTAGATTGTGCTTGGTTAAGGGTCCTAGATGCATAGTATATAACATGCAATTTTTTATCTATCCTTTGTCCTAAAACAGCTCCTAATGCTAAGTTGCTTGCATCACACATTATTTCGAAAGATAAATTCCAATTAGGAGATCGAAGGATAGGGGTAGAGACTAACCTTTGTTTGAGATCATCAAATGCCTTCTTATAATTGTCATCGATCAGAAATGGTACATCTTTTTGCAAGAGATTAGTTAGAGGCAAAGAAATTTCAAAAAAATCTTTTATAAACCGTCTATAAAAGCCGTACTACCAAGGAAGGATCTAACATCCTTTTAACATGTTGGATATGGAAATTTTTGTATAACGTCAAATTTTGCTTTATCTACCTCTATTCCTTTTGAAGACACTAAGTTTCCTAAAACTATACCATGAGACACCATGAAATGACACTTTTCATAATTCAAGACAAGGTTAGTTTCTATGCATCTATTTAGAATTAATTCTAGACTGGCTAAACATGCATCAAAACTATCACCATAAACTGTGAAATTATCCATGAAAACTTCAATGCATTTTTCAATAAAGTCAGAAAATATGCTCATCATGCAACGTTGGAATGTGCCCGGTGCATTACAATGACCAAATTGCATACGTCTAAATGCATAAGTTCCATAATCACAAGTAAAAGTAGTTTTCTTTTGGTCTTCACATGCTATAGGAATTTGGTAAAAACTAGAAAATTCATCTAAGAAACAAAATATGATCTACCCGCTAAATGTTCTATCATTTGATCAAGAAAAGGTAAGGGGAAATGATCCTTTTTTGTTACCTCATTGAGTTTCCAGTAATGTATGCACATTGTCCAACCATTTTGCATTCGCATCGGAACCATCTCACCTTTGTCGTTCTTCACAACGATCATCCCGGTCTACTTTGGGACCACATGAATTGGACTTACCCATGTACTATCTGGGACGGGGTAGATAATTTCGGCATCTTTTAGCTTTAATACCTCGTTCATGACAACTTCCATCAATGTTGGGTTAAGCCTTCTTTGTGGTTGGATTTTGTCTTTTTCTCCCTCCTCCAAGATAATACGGTGCATGCAAAAAGTGGGAGATATGCCCTTGATGTCGTCAAGAGTCCAACCAATGGCTTGCCTTTTCTTCTTCAAGACTTGGATAAGTCTTTCTTCTTGTTTTTGGTTTAGTTCCCTTGAGATGATTATGGGAAACATATTCTTTTTTCCTAAGAATATGTATTTCAAGTGTGGTGGGAGAGTTTTGCGCTCAATCCCTAGTTTCTGTGGAGAAAAGAAAAGATTATTACAATTATCTTTTTCTAAAGCATAGTCAACATTGGGTTCTAACAATTCTCTATTTTCAACAATTTCTTGTTCAAAAAATTCATCATGTATAGACAATTCATCAACTTCATCATGCAATTCTAATGAACATAAAGACAAGCATTCATCCGGATATCTCATGGTTCAAAAATATTGAATGTGACAATGTCTCTATCAAACTCTACACTCAAGGAACTTTTATCAACATTTATAATGGCTTTTGCAGTTTTAAGAAAAGGTCTTCCTAATAAAATAGAGTGATATGGTTTTAGGCCTTATTCATTCATTTCTAATATGTAAAAATCCGCCCGAAAAATTAGTTTGTCAATTTTCACAAGGACATCTTCAACTATTCCTAATGGTGAAATAAAATATCTATCCGCTAGTTGTATGCATACACTAGTATTTTGCAAATTATTGAGTTCTAGATCTTTAAAGACGTGGTATGACATGACATTTATGGATACTCCCAAGTCAAGCATTGCATGAGAAATTAGCCTATTTCCTATTACACAAGGTAGGGAAAACATACCGGGGTCATTGCAATTTTCTGGAATATTACTCTTTAGAAGAGTCGAAACATTTTGACTTACCAATGCTCTTTCTTTTGTTTTTCTCTTGTTGGTATACAACTCCTTTAGAAACTTTGTGTACCTCGGGACTTGTTGGATTGCATCAGAAGGGGTAAGTTGATTTGCACCTTTCTAAACATCTCCAAGAGTTCTTCCTCCTTGGATGTTTCCTTCTTTTTTGGAGCCAACCTAGAAGAAAAAGGAGGTTTAGGTATGTAAGGAGTAAAATCATTAAGAGGAGATTTATCATTTTTAGAATTAGATGGTGAGGGGTTTGTTTCAACCTTTTCTTCCTTGGACTCGTTCTTACTATTAAGAGGTAAGGGTTTGGAAGTTACCTTTTTCTCTTTGGTGGTGGGGGTGTCAAGAATCTTACCACTCCTTAGTGAAATGGTACTTACATTAGCATGGTTCGGTTGAGCCGGAAGTTTGCCTTTCCCATCCATCTTGCTTATGGCGGTAGTAAGTTGAGTTATTTGTTGTTTCATCTCTTGTTGAAAAGAAAGAGTGTTAGTTGCCAAAGCTTTGATAATATCTTCAAGATTCGTACCTTGGTTTGAAGAGGTGGGTGGTACTTGTGTATGCTTTTGGTTGTCATTCACCCATATGAAGTTTGGGTTGTCCCTCCACCCTGAATTGCATGTATTACCGTGGGGGTCATATCTTCGAACAACGTTTACATCCTCGATCACCTCAGGACATTTGTCATTTGGATGACCAACCAAGCCACAAACTCCACACTTGGTTACTTTAAGAGGAGTACCTTGTACAAAAGAAGTAAGAAGAGTAGTCATATTTAACATTTGTGATTTTAATTCACTTACCTCTTTTGTTAGAGAATTGTCAAGCTCCGATGCTCTATTCCCAAAGCTTTGAGAATTTTCTGCCATTCTTGAAATGAGCTCCCGTGCTTCGGTGGGGGTCTTGTCGGCTAAAGCTCCTCCTACCGCCACATCTACCGTATTCCTGTCGAAAGACAAAAGATCGGAGTAAAAATATTGAATTAAAGAAGGGTCAGAAATATGATGGTGAGGAAAGCTAGCACAAAAATCTTTGAATCTTTCCCAGTATTCCGAGAGGGATTCTCCAAAGTCTTGTCTTATCCCATAAATTTATTTCCTAATATTGTTTGCTCTAAAGGCAGGGAAATTTTTTTCTAAGAATTTCTTTTTTAGACTACCTCAAGTGGTTATGGAACCCGGTTCTAAGTAGTAGAGCCATCTCTTTGCTACATCCGTAAGGGAAAAAGGAAAGGCTCATAAATTTAGTTGTTCTTTCGAGATGCCGTGAGGCCTCATGGGATCACAAACCATATGAAAATCTTTAAGATGTTTGTGTGGGTCCTCTCCGAAACTTCCTTTAAAGATGGGCAAAAGATGGATAAGTCCCAGTTTCAATTCAAAAGGTTGAGTGGTTGGGAGTATGACTATACAAATAGGTCTTTGGTCTTCATCGGGCTCGACAAGCTCTCTAAGGGTCTTTTCTCTAACTTCACCCATATTCCTTCTACCAAGGTTTGGATCTAAAGAAGAATCTAGGCTAGGTTCTAAACCTCTTAAAGGTTCTTGGTTAGAAAGATTGGGGATGCTATTCTCTTCTCTCCTTTCTCTTCTAATTCTACGAACCTCCCTATTTAAATCTTCAAAGTAAGGAAATTCTAAATTTGAAGAACGGGTCATGCAAGAGAGGAGAAAAGAGAACACAAAAAATTCTACACGATCTCTTTATGCCTATATATATATATATATATATTTTACAAAATGAATATAAGAATCAAGAAGCTCTAAAAGAAAGTTTGAAATCAAAAAGTCTTGAAAAATACACTGTGTTCCCCGGTAACGACGCCATTTTTGAGATGGTGAAATTTGAGGTAAGTCGTTATGAAAATGATAGGTTGTTATGGATGTAAGTATGCAAAGCAAGAATTTATTCCTAGTCTAAAATAAAAGAATACAAGAATAGAGAAAGACTAGATGAAATATGAGGGTTAAGGATTACCACAATTACCTTTCAAAGTTATCTTTTTAACTCTTCTTACCTTTGTGGAAATTGAGAGTAGTATGGAGAAGAAGGGTGTCGAACCCTAGAGAGCACTTAGGATTCAAAACTTCAAGATTCACAAACAAGGTCGATTAGTAGCTTCAGGATCTAAAAGAAAATTAGAAACACAAAAGGGGGGGGGGTTTGTGGAAGTAATTTTTGAACTATAGTAAAGAACAAGCATTAAGGGATGATTAGTGACAACAAGTAATTCAAGTAAAGTTCTTCTTTCAAGTTTAGTATAGGGACTTTTTCTTGGGCAATTACCATGTTTCTTATCATTGAAAATGAAAGAAGATCAATTAATCTTTTCTTGAATATGCAAGAAGAAAATTTTTACAAAAAGAAAGTAACCAAATCTTTATTAAAACATGATCAATCTCAGCGACCAAAGCATGTTCAAACCGAGGCAAAATTCATCCTATTTATGATTTGCTAAGGAGGGGATAGCCACTACCCTTAGCAAAATTAATGCCCATTTCAAACTTGTTATGCAAGAATCAATTAGTAGAAAATTAAAGACAATCTCAACAATTAATTCATCATAACAAACCATTGCAAATCAAAATTTAAGTTCAGCACTTTAAGAGTTTGTAAAGAAATTTCAATGAAAAATTGATGGGGAAAACTTATTTGTTTTATTGAAATTTTAAAAAAAATTGCAAAGAGAAACAAACAATCAAATAAAAAATTGAAAAGATATAGAAAAGAATTTAATTCTCAAAGAAAACATGGTAATTTAACCCAAGAAAAAGTCTCAAAAGATTACCTTAGCCCATGAAGATTGATGAAATTCTTGAAGAGATGTTGAGGAAAGAATTCATTTGTTTGACAAAAGTAATCTTTTATTGATAAAATTTCAAGAATTTGCTACAAGAATTGAATGAGAAAGAAGATTTTTTTACATTGGAATTTCTTATCTTTCTCCCAAAAAAATATAAGAGTTTTTATAGAAGGGAAAATGGGAGAAAAAAATGGAATTAGTTTAAAAAACTGCCATTTTGTAGTTAATTTTGGGGAAGATGATGAACTGGGTCACAAATGGGCTTGGGTCGGGTCTTGGATTGGCCCAATTGAAGAGAAAAAAAAGAAATGCAGCTGCTAAGATTCGAACTCACGACAGGAGAGAGGCGCGCGCTGACGAGGGATCGACACGTGGCGGACGCGTGGGTCGCGAACTGGTTCGCGGATCGGGTTGTCGGGTCGGATTTCGGGTCATGCAAAAAAAATGAAAGGAAAAAAGAGGCGTGCCTGCGGTTCGAACATGCGACTTCAAGGCGGACGCGTGGCGTGATCTGGTGATGCCACGTTGTGTGATCTGGTTCGTCTAATCTTTTCCAATTTCTCGATTTTGCCCTTCAACTTGTTTTTTACCGTTCTTCTTCGTTATAACTCCAATTTAAGTGATTTCAGTGGCGTTGGACTCTATCGGGGTGAAGTTTCATATTCTACATAAAAATGACATTTTAGTGAGTAAATGGATAAAGGTTGTGAAAAATTAGTCGAATAATGTTAGGTCTAAAATAGCCCTAACACTATTCATCCTTCTTCTTCTTCACAAACCCTAACCCGAGCTGTTGCCTTGCTCTGACCACCACCGCCAGCGTCGCTCATGCTGTTTTCATCAAGACCGTCGCGAAACCTTGATCTTTCCTTGCATACGTGTCGACCGGAGGTGAAAGTTTGTTGCATCAGTTTCCCCTCATTCGTTGCACGCCGTCGGACGTGTTCTTTGTTCAACTCCGTCTCACGCATCGGCCAACAATCATCATCGATCGCCGTAAGCCACAAGTTGATCATTGCACGTCGTTCACGATTGTATCGTTCGTCTGCTCTTTATCGTTTGTCTCGTCAATCGTTCACCTTCCGTCGTATTTTGTCAGTCATCTGCCACTAAGCATTGTAGTCAGTTCGCATTCGTCACGTGGTCATTTTTCGTGAACTGCTATTATAACAAAAGTATAACAAAAGTTATGCTTGGGTTTGGGTAATTTTTCCTCTCTGCATTAGTTTTTCAAACCTTTTTTAGAAAATTTGGTTGTTATATGTTATCTATTTTTAACTTCTTATGGACAAGAAAGTTATTTAGTATTTGGGTATTTAAATATTGGGTATTTATAACAAAAGTTGTGCTTGGGTTTGGGTAATTTTCCCTTTCTGCATTAGTTTTTCAAACATTTTTTAGAGAATTTGGTTGTTATATGGTATATGTTTTTAACTTCTTACGGACAAGAAAATTAAGTTTCTTTTTGTGGTCAAAGTTTTCAAATTTTAAAGAATAAAAAGTTTTTTTTGCTGGTATCCACCAACGGTTGTTCTATTTATGGAATTAAAAGTTGGGGCATTTTCAAATATAGTAAAATAAAATAAAATAAATTATTTACGAACTTGTTATAAAATAAAGAACCAAGAAACTAAATAAGAAGAATGCAACAACACAAAAGAAGAATAGAAAAGAGCGGAAGTAGAGGACAATTAAACTTAATTGCGTTGTGTATTACAAAGGCACCACACACCTCTATTTATAGGACATATCATGGTATAGATTACATTATGGAATGCAATGGGATGAATGTTACAGTATGGAAGTGAATGAAACTTATATGAAAATTGTAACTTATATAGGTTATGGATATCTACATTTAGAATATATCATTATATTTACAATACTCCCCCTTAGATATCCATATTATATAAAAATAAATATCTCATTAAAACCTTACTAGGAAAAAATCTAATGGGAAAAAATTTTAGTGAAGGAAAAAGAGTACATAATTTTTATACATTAATAACTGTGTAACGCCCCTAAAATTAAGATAATTTTGGAGTTAATTATCTTAATTTTGTTTAATTAGATTTAATTCATTGGGCGTTATTTTTAATTCATTTAATGAGAATTATTTTATTTTGGTGGGAATTGAAATTAATTTAATAGTTATTGGATGAATATTTAATTAATTAGAGGTTTTGGCATGTGGTGTTTGTTGAGATTTTGATTAAATGGTAGGTTAAGAGGATTAAGTAAAGTTGTAGATTTGTAGTGTTATTGAAGTTGAATGAAATTAAATAATTATGGATGTTATTTAATTAAATTGTGGGATGGAAAGTTTGTTGGAGACTTAATAATTATATGTATATGTGGAAATATATATATAATTATTATGTGAAAGGAAAATATAATTAATTATATTTGTTGAAATATAATTATTTAAAGAAAATGATAATTATTTTGGAGAAAGATAAATAATAATTAATTATTGTGAAAGATAATTAATTACTTTGGAGAAAGATAAATAATAATTAATTATTATGGAAGATAATTAATTATTTTGGAGAAAGATAAATAATGATTAATTATTGAGGAAGATAATTAATTATTTTGGAGAAAGATACAGAATAATTAATTATTGTGAAAGATAATTAATTATTTTAGATAAAGATAAATAATAATTAATTATTGTAGAAGATAATTAATTATTTTAGATAAAGATAAATAATAATTAATTATTGTAGAAGATAATCCATATGGAGAGAGATGGTTGATTTGATTGGACGAGAAAAGATATATATTTATTTATAAGAGAGAATAATAGTTTAAACAAATATATATGTTTATTGTAAATTTTGGTGAGAGAAACTATCGATGCGGTTGGGCGCTTTATTCAGAAATACTATCGATGCGGTTGGGCGCTTTAAGTTCAAATAAATAGTCTAAATAGTTTATAGTATATGATTAAAGGTTGGGCGCTTTATTCAAAAATACTATCGATGCGGCCCACTTTGTAAATAATACAAATGATGTAATCCTGAATCGTTCATGTAGAGACATGAAAGAGGGGGCATCCTACGTAAAAGGTTTACATAAGACAAAACCTTGGAATAGTCAATTTTACGTAATAACGTCATTTACTTTTTAAAAACTGACTATCTCATTTATTGATGACCTAAGTAACTTAATCTTAATCCTGAGCTAACTGTGAACTCCTGTTCACACGAGATTATCCTTAGATTTGCATAGGTGAGGGCAATTCATTAGCGTTGGTCCAATAAGCCTCCCATTTTAGGGATAAGATCGGGTGAATAGTTGGGAACATAGGGTGCAAAACGGAATTCACTCCTACCCGTTTTAGGGTTAGTAAATAGGTTGTTTCCTTAAGAACTGAATTAAAGTCTTGAACATAGGGGCCCCAACCTCTCATTGGCCTGAGAGGGATTCAGTTTATAGGTTGGACCTTAAACCAAATGTTCAATAGTGGGCAGTGGGGCTTAAGGAACTAGATGTAATCTCAGGGGTAAAAACGGTATTTTGACCCAATCGAGCTTACGAACAACCTGTGAAGGATTAACTTACTGATTATGGTTATATCAGATGGATAGAAATATATCTATAGTGAGGGGAGTGCAGCTACGAGACTTTAGTGAAATGACTCGTTAGTTAACGAATGTTGATTAGCTTGGTCTAAAAGGATTTAGTTAGTTAATCTCAGATCGTTGGAGCCCATGGTCTATAGGTCCATTAGGTTCCCCTGCTAGCTCATACGGAATCAACTTAGAACAACATGTTGGAATAACTCGAATTGTTCGAATTAGGTAAAGAGAGAAAACCCGACAAATATATATATGTGATATAATCGTCAGTTATAAGACTTTGTATTCAAATGTGATTTGAATATCAAGAAAATGAATGCAGATTCATACTCGAGAGGTCGAAATTAGTCAAAATGGACAAAATGATAAAAAGTAAAAATGTTGACTTTTGACTTTGACTAAAATGGTCAAATAACCATTTTGCTCTTGACTAAAATTAATGGGAATATACAAAAATCCCATTAAATGAAATGATGAGTAAATCCACTAAATGTAAGTGGAATACAAAGTGTTAAAAAATTAGCTAACTAGTTACATGCAATTATGCATGCAATTAGGTTATAAATAGTTCTTTTTCTTCAAGCGGTAAGACGATATTTTTTTGGTAATTTTATCAAAAACTTCATACCATATTTCTCTCCAAAAATTCCTTCATTCGACGGGTATCACAACCTGGTTCTTAGTCCTGAGAATAGCGGGTGAATTCTGGTGGTGCTTCCGGATGTGTGATAGAGAGAAGGATTGAAGCATCATGGAGCTTCAAAGGTGATGAATTTCTTTTAACCCTAACCTTTGTAATTAGTGTTTTCTTAAGCATGTTAATAACTAAAGTGTTTAGTTGCATTTAGAGTACTTTTTGATCTTGTTTCCGCTGCGCTTGTATGCTTTCTTTTAAACTTTGCCATAGTTCATAGGAAGAATCACATTTTTTTTTTATGATCATATCTTTCTTTTAAACTTTGCCATAGTTTATAGGGATCTTTTATCATAAGATATTCAATCTTTAGTCCCTTATGAAGATGAGGTCAAAGGAAAATCATGGCTTTCACCTTTTTCTTGACTTGAAGTCGTGTTTCCTTCTTTAATCGTTTCTCCAAGATTCATGGCATCCAAATGAATTTCAGCATCAAGTACCCATGATAAATAATTATCATCATTGATATCAAGAGCTAAAGATTCTAATTTGGTAAGACTTGACATGGTAAAGCTATATCAAAGAACAAAGAAACTAATATTATAAATTTAATAACCATGTTAAACATGCCTTCTAAGACAACTTAGATAAATATCATACTATGCACATGATACAAAAATCAATGGGACCCATATAAAATAATTCAAAATATGCATGTTAATGTACAACAATTAAAATTACAAATAAAAATTACATATACATATTATGGAAAATTAACAACAATACACACTAAAAACGTTAATTTTACAACATATACTTATACATAATATGTTAAAAAAACATACTTAGGTAATTATAATGGGTAACAAATTTTAGAATAATTATTAAGTATGTAGCAATATTTAAAAAAAATTTGCAAATATAGCAAAGTCTATCGGTGATAGACTTCTATCGTTGATAGACTCTTATGGTTTATCAATGATAGGCTAACATTTGCTACATGGTTTATCAGTGATAGACTTCTATCATTGATAGATTTTGACAGATTTTGCTATATTTGCAATTTTTTTAAAATCTTGCTATATACTTAATTATTTTGAATATAATTGCTACATTTGCAACTATCCCTAGATAAATTGATAAAAGCATTTAGATCATAAAAAAAATTACAAAACTTTTACTAATAGAAAGTAAACAACTAAATTATAAACACAAATCATAAAAAACTCATAAACTATACATAGATCTTAAAATAAATGATATAAGAACCAAACATAAACAATCACATAAATCATAAAGAAATTAAGATGGATTAAACCAAAATCTTATTATGAATTAATAATATTTTTGACAAACAATAATCGTGTAAACATGATACGTAAAATTACAACATGAAATAGTTATAAAAGATTACATCCTCAAATATTTCAACTATGCATGATGTATACATGGATTATTGCATGCAATGTTCACAAATACCAAAAAAAAAAAAAAAAAACAGAAAACTAACTAATATTATAACCTACCTTTTGCAAATGATAAAATTGTAATGACTCGTGCTATAACGTGTTATAAAATAAAGAACTAAGAAACTAAATAAGAACAATGCAACAACACAAAAGAATAATAGAGAAGGGGGGAAGTAGAGGACAATTGAACTCAATTGTGGTGTGTATTACAAAGGCACCACACACCTTTATTTATAGGACATATCATGGTATAGGTTACATTATGGAATTCAATAGGATGAATATTACAATATGGAATTGAATGAGAGTTATATGACAAATGTAACCGATGTAGGTTATGGATATTTACATTTATAATATATTATTATATTTACAATAGAACTAACATTTTCTATCAACGATTATATTAGAAGGGTATTTTTTATAATTGATATCTATTTGGTAAACATATCAGTTTTGAATTGATAAGGTCTAATTAGGCTATCAATTGATATTTTTTACAGCTTCAGTTAATGATATTCTTCTATCTTTATCATTTATAATATCTACTAGTGATAGAAACAGAAGGATATCATTGATAGCGTCTATGGGTAATATCTCTAATAGACTACTATATATTAATGATAATGATGTAATCCTACTCTAAAGTGATATTGTGGTTGTTTGTTTTTAGCATAAAGGGACAAAGAAATTAGATCGAATTAGCATGCTATCGGTAATAGCTTTGAATTATTAATAACATTCTATCCATATATTATAGCTTTTATCGCTGACATTGTAAATGAAATTTTTTATAGTTGCAACTTTTGTGAAAAATAAATTATTGATTTTAGATTATGCTATGAATATGTGTATCATTTAGAAATTCAAAAATCAAGTTATTAGTGAAAAATTCAAGAAAAACGTTATGACATCTAAACATGTAATGTCATTGATAGAAGTCATCATTGATAGTATGATCTCAGTGATAGAAGTCATCACTGATAGCATAAGAGGAAAGAACTGAAGGAAAATTTCTTAAGAGGAAACATGTAATGGCATTTAAAAGAAATATATATATATATATATATCTCATATGACTAGTACATTGACTAGTACAAAAATTGTCATTTTTACAAATATCTCTCCTCTATGCTATATATATTATATTTATTTTCTAATATGTGTTATATGGTGCAATATTTCTGATTTTCCATGACAAAAAGAGGTCATTGTATAGATTAATAACAATTATTTTCTCAAAATTAAGGTTATAGACTTAGTGATGACAACTAAATAAAAATTAACCATTTTTAACTTCAGAATAGAAAAGAATATTTATGTTAAACCCTTCAATATCGAAAGTTGCAGATATTACTTTAAATTCGTCAAGTGCATCACAACTTAAATAAATAATTCAATCATTTAACAAAAAAATGTTAAAAAATAAAACAATGTTACGACTCTCGTAGCTTATCAGTTCCATCATAATTAAAAAAATAAATAAATGTCACTTTTTGTTCCATTTAATATATATATATATATATATATATAAATCTCATTGTTAAAGGTATTCTCTATATTCTAATATTGAATGCTTTTATTCAGTTTGACATATAGATTGATGGCATTGAAATGCATGGTTTGATTACATTACATATTGTTGCATTGATTATCCTGTGCAGTTATGGTAATAATTGAAAAGTTATTTCATTTGATGCATTTAGACATATGTTTTAGGGATGTAAATATTATTCAAAGGCTCGAACTTCAAGAACACCAAGTGCTCAAGCACTTGGTGTTCTTAGAGCGCTCCATTTCCACACATCAAGCATACACACTCAACTAAGAGAATCAAATGATCAAGTACTAGAGATTGAACTAAACTTTATTTTATTCAAATGCATGAATTTATGAAGAAATTGATTGTCACACCCTGCGGAATGCGTCCGTCCCTCGCGTTCTAAACGCAGAGCGACTCCAACAGCTCCGACGCTCTTTAGCAAAGTGCCAAAATGTCCAAACTTAAACTTACCTTTCTACTAAACTTAAACTTCACTTAAACGCCTACTTCTGTATCAGACACAGTACAAGTACAAGGAAATGGTTTAAGAACTTAAAATTTTCTAAACATAAACTTCAGAACCTTGTATACCCTTATTGTCTGGCTCAATGTATTGGCTCAACGTGGCTTCTTAGCCTCGCTTACCTGGGGAAGGGTAGCTTAAAACATAAGCCTAATACTGAGTAAGTGATAATACTTTTCGAAAACTTTTGGGGAATACAAGTACATGCATAAAATCATTTTGCAAGATCAATTTCACAAAACCTAAACATGCGCTAAAAACAATAAACATTTCACTGGCCTATTCTTACTCCATCTGCCTGGACATTGAATCTTTCCCACACATAGACTACTTTCATGATTCATTTCACCACTAGTATCCTTGAAGAATTCACTCCAATTCACGTCCAATTCCAGTTGCTCTAACAATTAGCTTAAATTCGGACTCCTTAACCCGTCCGGCCACCTTCCAACCATGCATACTTCTTAACGCATCCGACCACCTTCAACCATGCATACCACTCAACTTATGGCTTCCTTGACTCTTAAGTGCATAGCTAACTCATGATAGGGATAAAGCTAATAGTTTACTCTTCTACAATCATTTCATTCAAGCAACATAAAATAAATACTTTAACTTAAAAACCCATGTTTTTTTTTATAAATCATAATCAAAATTATAACATGCACTTCACTGTATATAGCATAATATGAATTTGAAAGAAAAATTTAGAAATCTTTGTTCTTTTCTTTGGAAAGGACACTCACAAAACTAAAAAGTTTTCTCCTAACCCCTTTCTTAAGTCTTTTCTTCTTCTCCTCGCTTGATGTTCTCTTGGTAGAGCTTCAACACTTAGAGCTTCCTTTATAACTTCTTTTGATGAACTCACAAGATCTATGCATACTAATCCTAAATTGAATTGGTCAGCCTTAAACTTATCTAATGTTTCCGGTTCCTAACTTCGTGCCTTACACTTGTAGGTTTAATATTAACTCTAATAATGTAACAACCCAACTCCTTATGCTGAGCCGAAGTTATTACTAGAGGTAAAATACATGATTTAAGCCATAAAGTTTAGGTAAAACGAATCAAACTTCAGGATTTTATTTATGAAAATCAAATCAGGATAATATGGAAAATGTAAATAATGTTAAAATCCTACTCGGGCCCTATGTACTTTTAAACAGTGAAAAGTGAATAAGAAATAAAATAAAACTCAAGTAAAAAAGGTCTAAAACGGGGTAAGCGGAAGCAGAAATCCCTATGGCTCGCCACGGTCACTTCTGGTCGCCCGCCAGCTTGCCTTTGCCCCTACCTCGGCCTCTACCTGAAAAACATGACATGAAGAGAATGAGTATAAAATACTCAGCAAGGGACCCACTACTAGTCCCACTAGGTGCCTGTTAGCTTCCTATTATAGTCCTGTAAATGGTACCCAATCTCTGGCACGTTCCCGAACACGTGCAACATGCGCTCCCGTAGGAAAGAAAATCTGGTCTTCGGTGTCACGGGGGAGCACCTAGGACATGCTGGTCTGTAGTGAACCCGGGGGTAACACTAAGACAATCAGGATGCGAGGACCCTGTTGAGTCACTCGAGTCATATCTATATCCATGCTAGACTGGCGCCCCGTCGGACCACACAGTCCTAAATAGGTGGTGATCCCGAAGGACACCCATGCAGGTACGACTCTAATAGGCTAAGCTAACATGTACCCTAACCATAACATACATGCACATAGCATCATCATGTAATCATAACAGTCTAATCATCATCTCACTTTTCACCTCAACAACCAACTTACAGTCATAACAATTCACGTCATAACAATTCACGTCATCACAATATCATTCCATCATGTAACCATATCATCAATCGCATCATGCTCTCATTAATTACACATGTCATACAGTCTAGTCTGTAACATGCACAACTGAAGGTGTATGTGGTCTCATGGTTTTAAACATAGAGCTAGTAGTAGAAATCTCTTACCTGGAAATTTACTCGACGAGTCCTAACCGCAAGACAAGTGTGCTTTCCAAGCAACGAGGTCCTAACTGTTTAATAACGCCAAAATTCATAATTAAGTCACCAACGACTAGAGGCCCAAAAACTCAGTTGAAAAAACTTACCCTAGGTCGAGGTTGCAATTCTTGAGCCCCTACTGAAGAAATCCAACGCTCCAAGTCAAATCGTCCAAGGTGGTCCTTAAAAGAGTTAATTTAATTTAGTCCAAATTAAATTATTTAATGTCCAAAAATTGAGTCTTGCTCGGTAAGCCAAAACAAATAATCAATTTACCAAAAATTAGATGAAAAAGAGCCAAACTAGGCTTGGCGGCTCGACTGGAGGAGCAGGAACCGGCTCGGCTCGGGCTTGTGGCAGAAGGGAGGCACGGCTCGGCTTGGTACAGAAGCTGCACGCGTGCGGCTCGGCTACGCGGGTTAGGTTCTGAGTCAAAGGCACACGTCTCTTGTTTGGGTCGAAAGCGCGAGATGACTGCGGCAGGCGGCGCGGCTCGGGTCGCGAAGGGCGATGCGACGACGGAACGGCGGACGAGATGCGGCGGCGTCTGGAAGTCGGCGGGACAGACGCGGAGACGATCCGCGAAGGCGACGGCTGGCGAGCGCGGCTTCAGACTTCCCGACTCGATGCGGCGGCGCTGGACGGACGAGGAGGCTCGGCTCGGGACTGCGGCTGGGCTCCAGCACGAGTTGGCTGAAATCCGGCGGCGACGACGGCTGAGCTGACGAAAAGAAAGAAAAGGACTTGGGCGACTCGGGTACGCGGCGGCGGCGAGCGGCGGCTAGGGTTATTTCTCTTCCTTTTCTCTTTTCTTTTCCTTTTTTTTTTATTTTTCTTATGCACGGGTCCCAAAGCTCCTTTATATATATAAAAAAAATCTCTTTTCTTTTCCTCCAATTAATTCAAAACCAACCACCTTCTCTCTCTCCAAATCTCATCAAAATTTCATTCTTATCCTCAACTAGGTCCTCACATCTCTCCCTTAACCAACCAACCTTTAATTTAACAATAACTTCACCAATTTATTTCCAAATAAAATACTTAATATCTAAACAAAATAAAGATTCCAAACCTTATTTAATCGCAAATTTCAAAATGATAAGGTTCTTCCAATAAATTCGAATTTTCCATAACCACACTTAAATATTAATAACAAATGGGAAAATCGAATTTGTTGAGGCGTTACAAAAAATGTTTTAACTCTAACCCAACACGTAAAGAAGCCAACTAATCCAAATTAGTGAATCATCTTCCTTTCCTTAGATTCCTTTCCTGGCTTGGCTCTTCCTCACTTAACTCATAACGCTTACTAAACTTCTTTTCTCATGTTATCTTGTCTTAGCACACCATCTATCCTTATTACGCGCAATACCCTTCCTCGAGTTTCCCAGCCATAACTCATCCTCCTTCCTCAAAATGTGTTATCCTTATACTTAGTACTTTTATAACTTCCTTCCTCAAATTTTTTTGCTCTAGAACACATGTTTTACATTGACAGAGAAATTTTAATTTGGTTGTTTGAATTACAAATATGTTTTATATCCTTGGTTCTTTTTTATGAAATTTAATGTTTCGAGGATAGGTGAGAGACATGTAGGGTATAACGGGAGCTACTTGGTAGATTTATGAACTCAAACATTTATTATTTACTTTGGATGTTCTTAGTGTCGAAACTCCTATGGCACTTATTTAAAAGCTATTTGGCTAAATGGTATGTAGGCTTAAGAAGTCCAATCCTACAACAAGTCTATTTTCAAACATCAATAAAGGTAAGGAAGGAAGATGCTTTGAAGCATGTGTGTGGGTTTGAAAATATAGATTTCTATCAACTATTATATTTTTCTTGGCCACGACTACATAATACTCTCTGTGGTCATAATTATCGTAGAAATACAAGTTACTAAAACATTTTAAGTTGAACAATAGAGTATTATTCCAGTAAGAAGGAGAATAATGTGTAAAAATTCGTTAAAAAATAAGAGCAAGTTGGAAAAGATAAAACGCTTGTTTAACACAATTTTTCTTCTTTTCATGTTGGATTCTAGCAAAAAGAAATTGAAAGTGAAATGAAGAAGTTACCATAGGAAACTGTTGCTTGTGATAACCAACTTGGGGATGCATGAAAAGATATCCGGTGATAGGAATTGCTAGAAGACAAAAACAATTGGCAAGATTGTCAGCAAAAGAACGATGCGACATGTTCAGTGCCGAATTACAGTTTTCAGAAGTCAGAAGATTTAATGGCCCATCAAAACCATGTTCAATCCCATCAAGAACATGCCTACAAATAAATGTCATTTCCTTCATTTTTGGAGTGATATAACTGCGGTAGAGGGAAAGAACCTCAAATTTATTCCTAATTTTTGTTCTCTATACTTTAGGATATAGCTGAGAGTGAAAGTTGTAAAGAAACACTACATACGATTCCCCTAATTCTGTAATAGACATCAATAGAGCCAAAGAATGCAAGCGATTGCATTCCGCATCTTGACACACTTCTCTTCTTTATCATTTGTAATGTTTATTTTAGTTGTATTGACAATATGAACTCCACGGTTGATAGGCCTAAAGCTGTTATTATTATTAAATCAATATCATTTCAGTTTCATTTCCCAGTTCTTTACTTATCCCATACTTTAGTTCTTTATTTTATGAATGAAACAGAGAGTTGGTTAGTTACTTGAAATATCTAGAAGTTGATAATGTTTGTCTTGTTTAGCCATAGCTTGATTTAACGCCTAATTCTATTATAATGAATGAATTACGTGGTGGGAGTTAACTACTTGAAAGAGCAAGTAACTAAGACCTCACTAAACAAGCTTAAAAAGGATTTTAAAAATAAAATCAATTCCACATATTTATTCTTAACATACATATTTGAAATGCGAGTATATGTGGCATCAAGGTGCCAAGAGGCTGCTTGCCTTAATTAAAGGATAAAACTTGAACATTGTGACCTAAAAGATTTAGATATGAATTATGTAATAATTTTAGCATTTGCATCACAAAAGACGAGCAAATGTAACGAAAGTACAAAGATGTTGCCCACTTTAATTGGAGTTGATTAAATAATTTGTATCACCACAAGGGATTACAATTTTTCTTGTATCGTGTAATAATGTAAAGGGCTTTCCTTTAATATTTCTTGTCTTAATAAAAGTTTTTTTTGTCACATCTTTTTTTTTTTACAAATATTTAGTTTCTTTTTATTAAAAGAAAAAGAAAAAAAATCTTAACTTTAGGGATTTTATTAATATCTCTTTCAAAAAAGGATATTTTTAAAAGTTTGGAAAGGATATTTTTAAAAGTTAGATTCTTTGATCTGTAATAAGACTTTTGACTTTAGGAAAGTTTTTCTTTTAAATTTTGGTTATCTTCACAAGGTTTGTTTCCCTTTCCTTGTCCGCTTTATCCTTCTTCCCATTATAAAAGGAGAAGGCCTTTGTTATACTCAATATTCTTTGTAGACATCTCAGAAGCTCATACGTGAAGAGTCTTTACAAAGGTAAGAAATTACCTTAGATATTTCATGAAAATTGTTTGGTATCTTCATAGATGATTCAAATATACTATTGATAAGAGATTTAAAGAAGATTAAGTTAGTTGATTCAGGGTAATCTACTCTTGGGGGAGTCTGTTTATCTTCATTAGATTTAAATAAAATTTAAGGGGAAGCTTGATTATTTTTAATTTTTGTGAATAATTAAAAAGAGTACTTACTTTAGAAGGAATCTCTTCTAGTTTATTGAAAGTTGTTCACTCACTTGAATCTTTATAAAATCTTCTTATCTGAGCTAAGAGCTCTTCGGACGTAGGTGGGTTTCAAAGGTTTTAGATAACGTGCATAGGGTATGCATTGCATTTCTTATTATTCGTGCATTTGTTTTTAATGTGTAAATAATTCAACTACGAAAATGCACACACGTTTACTACTTCTCAGACTTGATCTTGATTTATAATGTATTCAATGAAATGCAGGATTCATTACTTTTTGTTGACAAGTACCATATTGAAAAATAATGAAACAGTCAACAACTATAGTTGGAAATAAGTAATGCTCTTACCAACAGTAGATACAACAACATGCACACATAGTAGAGACAATAGTTGCACAGAGATTTGTTAACCGAGTTCGATGACACTACATCTACGTCTGATGGATACTTGACCCAAATTAGGAGATTTGATTACTTTCAACAACTTATCATAAGCATTCCCTTATGATAATCAGTACAAAGCTTACACATTTATTCTTACTCTATACAGTAGTGATATTTGTTAAAGACTGTAAAGACATATCACAACTAAGTCTATGTTTGATTTAGACTAATCAAAATTTCCTCCTTAATCAGTGTTCTAGACTTTCTAATTAAGTAGTTCAATGATGAAGATCTGCCCTTGATCTATTTTCTCATCAATCATCCGATCAGGATTCTATTCTTAATCTGTTTCATACACGATCTTCAAAAGGATGGATTGTTGTCCATGGAATTCGTACACTATTTATTTGCACATTGAGATAATTCACTGAATAAACTTACAGCGTACAACCTTCTTGACAAGCCACAATGGTTCTTCACCTCCACAAAACATACAACGTCAACAACAACCAATTTAAAGTTTTTCAAACATATATATATCTTTTTACCATGAACAAAGATGAAATCATATATTCGAGACCATATCTTTTGTAAACATAGGAATAACCCATTTATTATTCGCATCACCATATAAATCAATAATGATTGCTAACAAATATAATCTGACTAGGCATAAAATCTTTTTCGCCTTTTCTGCTTGATCTTTTTAAATTTTGTGCTAACAAATAATACGGGCCCACAACTTCTTGACAAACTCTCCTTTGGGATCGGGAGTTATTTGTTTAGACATGCATCAATACGAGACGAAAGTCATGCCAACCATGCTCTCATTTCATCCATTAACAAAAAGAACTTTTCAATAATCGAGGAGCGTATATACAATCCACAACGATAACAAAAAGCAATCAGTAGAAGGCAACAACACAAAACATTCAACGTCTAGCACAATAATAAAAATTGTACAGCCAGGCAAGCCAAAGATGAATATCATCTTCTAACATCCTTTTTTCCCTCAGCAATGTACTCCCCCTTTCATGTAAACAAATAAAACTCAAGGATCCAAGGGATCCTAAGAGGTAGCTATACGAGCCCACAAAGTAGTAAGAATAGACTCCACAACAGCACGTCATCCAGTCAAAGTAATAAGAATTTTATGAATTTCCTCAAGAGACACACTGAGCGATCAAGATTCTCTAACAGAAGCTATACTACTCTTATAGCTAACTCTTGGGACAGATGCAGACCAACAGCTGGAATTTATAAATCAGCACCAGATGAACTAGAGCCCCGTCGAGGTGGTTGAAATGTAGCAGACAGATTAGAGACATGAGATCCTTGAAAAATTTTATAATTGAGAGTAAGTGACTTTGAAGCAGGACCCACCATCTCATCATCAGTTATAACCTTTGGATGCTGAGCTAGGAGGAACCCAATAATCAACGGAGGAAAGCATATCGGGATGTTGATGTCACAAATCTCAATATGACGAAGAATTTGTTGAAAGATTAACTCACCCACATCCACTAAGCCCCAGTACCAATATGATACATGAGTTGGGCCAGAGTAGTTAAGTTGGTAGCCATGTGTGTTGACAGAAACCAATTAGCTATTCCAACCTTTTGAAGAATTGTATATTTCACACTTAGCTTCATTTCAGGAAATTGACGATCTGTGGACCAAGTTTGAACCATCCCACCAAAGAATTCTAGGACAAGCTATTAAGAAGTGGACAAACTAGAAGCATATTCAGCAAGCACCGACTCATTCAAATAGAAGTTCAACAGAGCAAGAGACACCTCAACACACTTACCCTTCATATGTACCTTCTAAAAATCAGGGGTACCTGGTTCATTAAAATATGCAACAAGATTAACAATGAACTCTCAAACCAGTTTCACGTGAAACACGGTAAGGTTTGTCACGGTGTACATCATCTTTGCCTTATTGATCAAATCAATAACTGAAGCGCAAGAACGGTGTTGATCGACAATTATTGACTCATCTACTAACCAACGATGCATGACATACTTCTACTTGAAGACACACTCCTCGTAATAGAATGATATATTTCGTCAATTGGTACAGAGGGCACATTTGGAGGGAGCTTGTGATGACCAAGTTTAGTGGTGACAACCCATTGCCCCTTTGATGGAGGATGAATACTTGGTCATGGTGGTTTAGTGATAGGTATAATATTATCCTCCACTCTTTGCACAGTTCTTGATGGATGATTTGATGTAAGCTTATTAGGTGGCCCTTCATTAGTTCCAGTCTAAGAGTTTATTGAGGAAGAAGGTGGCAAAGGTTGTACATCAGTCGTCGACTCTGGCACATGACGTGGGGGACTGCACAGAGGTTCTGATTGTCCTCCAAATTCCTTCAATAGATCATCAATAATAGAGTCTGCAGTTTTCTTTGGACTTGTGTGATAAGTATTGACTTATTGAGTAGTAGAATGACGCTTTTTGAATGAACTTTTAGAGTTATGCATGCCTTAATGAGAGTCAAACAGCTAATGATAGATAGCCTAAGCAGCTGACATCTTGTCACTCGAGCTTTCTTTGATGACTCTCCCAAGTAAGATTTGGTTGCCACAATGGCCCCGAACTTCTGTCGCTAAGGCAATATCATCATGATCTGAGGAATCGGAATCCAGTACTTCCGTTTCGACAGACTCTAAAATGGGAGCACTAAACTTCTATTTGATTTTAGAATCGGGTTGGAACTTTCTAGACTCTCCTCCACACTCATCAGTAGGAACAACACGAGACATAAAAGGTAAAGCATTCGTACTTGAGATAACAGTTTTGGTGTCATGTTCGAACTGGGATTTCTTAGATGAAGATGAGTCAGTGATTTCTTAAAGATGCCTCAACTGTAGAAGAGGATTACACGTTAAAATCATCTCGATTCTTAGAGGTTTCAACAGAGGCTGATTAAAGCTTATTGATGGGTTCATTTTAGGCAGAGTTGAACGATACTATTTATTACTTGTTGAGACTATTGAAGAAACTCGAACAAATATACACCAGAGAAGTTCAAAGTGTTGTGAAGATCGAAGATGAATTATGCACGGGAGATGAAATGTCTAAAATAAATTCTGCCTTAAATTCAACTGACTTCTGTGGGACCTGAATAACAACTAATGGGCCCACACTTTGAGTTCAACAAGCCCATCCACTATTAATTTCAATGATAGAAGTCTGCATACTCCCAGTCCTGAATGAAGATTTTTAAATAAGGAGGCTTCCAATGATTTTGTTAAAATATCTACTATTGAATTGAACTTCCTACATGCTCCAACGAGATTACTTTCGTTTCAACAAGCTCTCTAACAAAGTAATGACAAATTTTCATATGCTTCGTCCTGATATGTTGGACCAGATGTTTCGATATATTGATAGCTCTCATAGATATCATATTCAGTGAGCATTTTTTTTATCCATAGCAATTGAGTGCAGTTGCTTCCATCAGCTATATACTCTACATCGAAAGTGGAGAGTGATATGCAATTTTATTTCTTATTAAACCATGCAATTAGATTGTTCCCCAAAAAGAAACACGGACCAGAAGTACTTTTTCTGTCTTCAGCACATCCAGCCCAATCTGCATTATAGTATCCTATTAACACAACAGTAATGTCAAACGAGAACGACAAATAAAACTCAACTATACCTATAACGTATTTTAGAATACGTTTAGCACATCGTAAATGAGATTTCTCTCTAAAGAACCGCACCCATGTATACCAGGAATAGTCATCTACAGTCATTAGAACATACCATTTTTATCCAAGGCTATCTACTTGCATTAGCCCCATCAAGTCCCGATGTAGCAGTTCCAGAACACGAGTGGAAGATCCATGATCATTTACCTTATCTGAGGATTTTGTTTGTTTTCCGGTAGGTCATTCTGAGCAAAACATATTGGTTGACTACTTTAACTGAGGTAGGCTAAGTACAGCCTCAACCTTCTGAATCTTTGATCAACCGGTTGGCTGAGACTGTTCAAGTCTGTCGATAGCCCTTCGATAAGGTGAACATTGTTGAGTTTTGGTGCTCTTGGTAGATAAATATTCTCTTTACCAACAACATTTCCTTTCATGCTATCTCTGAACGTTACTCCACTTGTTCTGCACTAATTTAATTCAACAAACAGAAGTGAGTTACCTGTCATATGTCTCGAGCAACCACTGTCGAAATACCAATTTCTAAAGTTAGTTATATGAACAGTGGTGAATGCTACGTAGAACTTAAAACTTTCTTTAACTCTCCATTCCATTTTTCTTGGTTTGAATCTTGGAAATCTTTTTGTCCTATTCTGATGAGCAGGACTATTGAATCTACAAAGTTTGTAACAATGGGGTCCGATATGACTAGGCCTTCATAGTAGTGGCATATCCATTTATGAACCATGCTTACCTTTTTGGTTTTAGTTTGTGAGTTTGATGATTAAGGAATATTGTCTAGATTCTGTTGTTCAGAGGCTCATACGAAAACTGGAGATTCTCTTTTCGATGACACTTGATCTCTTAAATACCCTAACTCTTCACGATCATTCTACTGTGTTCTAGGGGAGAGCATTCTGAGTGATTTCACTAGAGTTTCATATTGACTATGCACCCTCATGAGTTCAACTTTAAGAGTAGAGATTGTAGACATTAGACAATGGTTGTATTCAAATAATTTTAGAAATCTCTCTCGATGTTGTAACAGTAGTTCTTGATCTTCTTTCCATAGGTATAATAGTTCTTTGAAGTAAGAGGAAGAAAACTTGGGTTTGTTGTCTACGGATTTTTCGAGTGTACCAGATTGCAGATTTGTATCTGTGACAGTTTGGGCGCGTGTAACTCATCATCACCAACTTTTTTTTGAACTTCTTCGATTTCACAACTAATTAAGGCTCTACCATAGCTCTCACTTTCGCTATCAGAAGATGTTTCCTCATCAGATAACGTACTTGTGAGACTTTTCTTCTTCCTTTTCAAGTAAGTAGCACATTTTGCTTGGAAATGCCTATATCTTTCACATTTATGACATTTCACACTTCTGTCAGTTTTCTTAACTTGTAATGTGCTTCAGTTGTTTTCATGCCTTCTATAAGGCATTCCTACATTTAATGACCCTGAGCTCCAGAAGTTTGAATTCTTGTTGTCTCGGTTACCCTGAGTACCATTCCTTCCTGCCTTCTTGTAAAACTTATTTTTGAATTTTCTAAAGCGCTGTGACAACAAAGCAACCGTTTCTACAAGATTTTCATCCGCGGGAGATTTCATACTAAGTTTTGAGGGTCTTCACTCACTCCTTGAAATGCGACACCACCCTTCTTTTTTTTTGGCCTTGATCCTAAAAAGATAGCTCAAATATTTTTGTAACGAACCGAACAATTCATCCAACTTCATTGAGGTTACGTCATTAGCTTCTTTGATGGCAGTAACTTTCATGTTGAACCTAACAGGAAGAGATCTTAGTACTTTTTGAACCATCTTGGCTTTAGAAATTTTTTCTCCAAGTGCAAAAGATTCCTTTGCGAAATCTAGGACACGTACATTGAATTTAGCAATGGTTTCTTCTCCAGTCATCTTGAGAGCTTCAAATTGTGAGGTCGGGATTTGAAGTCTAGACACTTTAACTTTTGTAGTTCCTTCATATGAAATCTCTAAGATACTTCAGGCTTCTTTAGCCGAGGTATAGGTATTTATGAGTTTAAATACATTTGGTCCACTCCCTTAAACAACACATTCAAAACTCGTGAATTTTCAAGAGACTCATCATCCTCTTCCTGTAACGCCCCGAATTTCGAGGTAAAATTTTAGCATTTTATGTGAATTTTTTGGGATTTTAAAATTTTGTAGATGATGAAATAATAATATAATATTATTTATCGTATTATTATTATTAATTTCCATCATTTTAACTTAATATTAATGCCTTTATTTTTATTATTTATCATACTAATTATTTGATATTAATATTGTATTAATTACTTATAATTAAAATTTGTGTTATTAATTTTATTTTTATTATTTAATACCTTCTTTTATTATTTATATTAATATTGTTATTTTATTTAATTATTTTGTTTTACATATAAATATATATATAATAATTTTTTTAAAAAAACCCCAAGGGCGCGCGCGACACCCCCCACCATCCATTTTCGTTTTCTTCTTCCTCGCGCCGCCGCAGCCCATTCTCTTTTCTTTTCTTTTCAGCGCCACCTCCCACCATCTCTCTTCCACGCACACGCCGTCGCCTCCGTCCCCATCTCCTCCGTCTTGTTCCGTCTCCATTTCCGTCTCCAGCGTCGGCAACTTCTTTAACTTCATCGTTTTCGTCCGCCGCGGCTCCCTACCATTTCGGGTCTCCTCTCGGTTTCAAGCACTCGGACGCCGCCGTGCGTCCTTCGTCCGACCGTGTCCGCCGTCAATCCGTCGCCCTCCGCCGCGTTGAAGCAGAGCCAATCGTCGGACTGCACCAAGCCGCGACGCATCTCCGTTGTCGAACGCCCGAAGGTTTGTCGTTCATGGTTGCCCGATTTCAAGTCGACCCGACCCAAGAACCCGCTTCTAGTCCGACCCGTGTTTCAAGCTGAGAGCCGCAAGCCGAGTTGAGCCGAGCCGCGAGCCGAGTTGAGCCGAGCCGCGAGCCGAGTTGAGCCGAGCCACAAGCCGAGCTGTGAGCCGAGGCCAAGCCGAGCCGAGCCGAGGGTGAGCCGAGCCGAGCTGTGAGCCGAGGCCAAGCCGAGCCGAGCCGTGGGTGAGCCAAGCCGAGCCAAGCCGCGAGCCGAGCCGAGCCGAGCCGAACGCCTCCAAGCCAAGCCGAGCTCCCTGTTCACCGAGCCACCTAAGCCTTCCTTCCTCCACTTCAGGTCACGATGAGTCTTCAGTAAGGATTATTTTGATGAATTTCCTAATGTTGCTACGTCCGATTTGAATTTGAATATTGGAATAAGATTTGGTTCTACCTTTCCTCCCTTGAAGGTATTAAGGAGTTGACGTTTAAGTTCTCGGGTTCTGCGGCAGGCTTGTTTGGAGATAGCTTTCCCTTCCTTGGGTAAGTCAACGGATGTTGCTTAGGACCATTTAAAATGACTCCTACTAGTATCATCGATTAAAACCTTCGTGTTTTTGTTTAAGTGGATCCGTTGAGCGTGGACTCGATCGAGGGGCATAACCGAGAATCAGGTAAGGGTTTTCCTACTACTGGACCTCGGATCGAGGCTGGAAACGTAGTAATCCACAGGGGATTACACGTTAGTAACTTTACCAAATAAATGTATGTGTGTTTGACTTCTAAGTATTGTTACTATACTCTTGTCTGATGTAAAGGTAACGCGACCGCTAGTTGTAGCTTGTGTGCCATCGGGTGTAAGGAGTTGCTTGCGGATAGACCCCGATGCTGGATGTTCGGTATATTGTGGTTATGTTAATGGGCTACGTTGTAGATTGGAATTGTATGTCGATGGACCTTGAAGTTTACGGTTAGGTACGTGGTAGTCATTGGTCTGGACATTGATCATGGAGTTTGGTCGGGGAAGGACGGTGGGTCCGATTTTGATTGATTAGTTGACTGGGTCTAGGGGTTATCACAATGGTGTGCGAATTGGAAATGCGTATAGCAACTGAGGATGTAGTTGTTTAAAACCTATACTTTCTGACTGGCAAAGCCTATGGCGGAATTGTAATATGAACGTTGTTGGGGTATGACTGTTGTAGACGATTTAGTATGGACTGCGGGGTAACGGTTAGCTTCATCTATGGGGTAGTGTACCTTACGGATATGTGCATCCTTCGGGAGCACTAGACCGATATGTGCATCCTTCGGGAGCACTAGACTGATATGTGCATCCTTCGAGAGCACTAGACTGATATTTGCATCCTTCGGGAGCACTAGACTGATATGTGCATCCTTCGAGAGCACTAGACTGATATGTGCATCCTTCGAGAGCACTAGACTGATATGTGCATCCCTCGGGATCACTAGACTGATAGGTGTATCCTTCGGGATCAGGAGACTGATATGTGCGTTCTACGGAACCACTAGACTGTTATGTAGGGTACCCCTGAATAGGAAGTTAACTGTTGTTCCCTAACGGGCCCAGTAGTGGGTCCCTTCCTGGGTATGTTTATACTCACCCTTTTCTCTTCTTTAATTTTTCAGGTAAGGGTACCGCGAGGGGCAAACCGACGAGAGGCAGGAAGGATGCTTGAAGGCCATATGGACGCGTCTGGTTTTCTTTATGCTTCCGCTGATGTATTTTGTGAGAATATTTGGTTTTGTGATTTCGAGTTGATGACCGGAGTATTTTATTTGAAACTTTTGTGACTGTAATTTAAAATAGGGTCCGAAACTGTTTTTGTAATATTTCTAACGTTTTTAATGAATCGTAACTGGTCCGTTTTGAATTTTGTGTTTTGTGGTCGAGTCTTAGCACTGAGTAGTGACCTTAGCTTAGTCCGGAAAGTTGGGTCTTTACACTTCCTTTGTCCAGGTGATTTCAGGCTTCAAAACCATCTTACTAGCAGCACCTTTGGTAGATGGTGGCAATCATTCTTGCTTTCTAATAGCCATAATTTTCTCGATCCAGCATAGAAGGTCAAGTCATTGAAGTTCCTTCATGCACATAATCCATTAAAGGTAGAAAATTCACTCTTACACGAATTGAAAAACAATGAAATAGTCGACAACTGCAGTTGGAGATAAGTAATGTTCTTAACAACAGTAGATACAATAATAGGCACACATAGTAGAGACAGTAGAGGCATAAAGGTTTGTTAACCCAGTTTGATGATACTGCATCTACGTCCGGGAGGTACTTGACCCAAGTTAGGAGATTTTATTACTTTCAACAACTTATCATAACCATTTCCTTATGATAATAACTACAGAGTTTACACATTTATTCTTACTCTATACAGTAGTGATATTTGTCAGGGAATGTAAAGACATATCACAACTAAGTCTATGTTTACTTTAGACTAATCAAATTAATGAGTTTGTGAAGATATTGAGATTGTATTTTGTTAAAGGTAGTTGAGAAATATAGAAATTTTAATCGATTGCTAACATTGCAAATATTTGTTAAATCACTAGTCCTTTTTTATGAAATTTAATGTTAGATAGGTGAGAGATATGTGAGTCTGAGGGGAGCTACTTGGTATATTTTTTGACTTGATCAACTTTTTATTTGGGATGTTCTTGAAGTTGCATGGAATCTCTAACACTTATTTAAAATACTTAAGAAGCAAGTCCAATCCGATGAAAAAAGTATACGATCCAACAACGACAAAAGTAAGAAAGGAAAATTGTCAAAGAATATGTGTGAGTTTAAAAATATAAATTCCTAAGGTAACCTTTTGTTTTTCTATTATGTTTTTGTAAGAATCTATTGGAGTAATGAAGTCATGGTAGCACTCTCATTCCGTTTGTAGGATTGTGATGTACTTATCATACTTTATTACATGTACATTTTTGTAAACCCTTTACAAAAAATGGTTATTAGCCAATTTTTTTGTACAAATATTACAAAGTGTATGATAACGTATATATATTAAATTGTTGACTATTTTTTTTCATATGGGTTTGTTTTATAGTACTTTTTGATTGAATTGATCAGTGTAATGGCATGGCGACAAGAAAAATAGGGACTGTCAAGAAAAATAGAAGAAAATGTAGTAATAGAAGAGTATATGACATTTGATTTTTAAAAAAAAAAATTGTCAAGGAAAAGGTATTCTTGATAGACAATTAAAGTCATCTTAGGTGTTTTATTGACATTTAATAATAGTCATGATTGGCATATTCTTAACCTGAAAAAAATGTGAACATATATGAGTTCGTGACTTTTTATAATTGTAACCCCCCAAAATTAAGATAATTTTGGAGTTAATTATCTTAATCTTTTTAATTAGATTTAATTTATTGGGCGTTATTTTGAATTCATTTAATAAGAATTATTTGATTATGTGGGAATTGAAATTAATTAAATAATTGTTGGATGAATATTTAATTAATTAATGGTTTTAACATGTTGTTTGTTGAGATTTTGATCAAATGGATTAAGTAAAGTTGTGGATTTTTAGTGTTGTTGAAGTTGAATTAAATTAAATAATTATTGATGTTATTTAATTAAATTGTAGAGTGGAAAGTTTGTTGGAGATTTGATAATTATATGTACATGTGAAAAAATATATATAATTATTATGTGAAAGGAAAAGATAATTATATTTGTTGAAAAATAATTATTTAAAGAAAAGATAATTTGATTTTGGAGAAAAGATATTTATTAAGGAAGAAAAAATGAAAATAATTATATTTTGGGAAAATATAATTATTTGTAAAAGGATAATTATTTTGGAGAAATATAAATAATAATTAATTATTGTGGAAAATAATTAATTATTTGGAAGAAATATAAATAACAATGAATTATTGTGGAAAATAATAAATTATTTTGGAGAAAGATAAATAATAATTAATTATTGTGGAAGATAATTAATTATTTTGAAGAAAGATAAATAATAATTAATTATTGTGGAAGATAATTAATTATTCTACCAAAAGATAAATATTGATTTTGGATAGAAGTTGTTATGATTGGGTAAATAAGGAAAGAGAAGAAATTGGATTTATTTAAAAGAAAATTGATAATTATATATTGAAATATAATTATTAGGAAAAGGAATGTAACATCCCAAATCTTTAAGGAGCTTTTATTAATTATGTTAAATTATTTGGGTGTTATGTTAAGAATTGGAGCAAAAATTTAATGGTTGAGTTAAGATAATTCATGTTGGAAGTTATAAGTGATTTATTGGAAAATATTTGATTGATTAAAAGAATTGAGTATTTAAGTTAATTTGAGATCTTGGATGGAAAAGTTGATTTTGGTGGAATTGAATTTAATTGAGTATATATATATTTAATTAATAATTTGGATTTTTGTAGAATATGATATTAATTATTTGGTTTTGTCTAAATAATTAATATAGAAAAGTGAAGTTAATTATATGACCGAATATAATTATATTTATTTGGAAAAGAAGATAATATATGAGGAGGGAGATGATTGATTTAATTGGATGAGAAAATATATATTTATTTAGAAGAGAGAATGATGGTTTAAATAAATATATTTGTTTATTATAGATTTTGGTGAGAGAAAAATAATAATAAAGAAGTACTATTATTATTATTATTAATGGTTATAAATGCCTAAGATTTTGTGCATTTAAGAAACTTATCGAGGAAAGATAATGAGAATAAAGATATATGTATATTTTTGTATTTTATATATATATCCTAAAAGGAAAAGGAAATAATATTAAGGGGTCTTTTCAAAAATATAAAAAAGCGGTAAAGTATTTACACTGTATAGAACAATTCCGAAAATAGAAAAAGCCTAGAGGCTCACCGTGTAAAATACCAAAAATGTCCTGTCAACTACGCCATCAACAACGCGCGCGTAATATATTTGCGATCGTTTAGATATGGCTACAATTTATTTTTCAATTCTATGATTTAATTTTGTTACACGATCATTTAATTTGGTTACACGATTGTTTAGTTTGGTTACACGATCGTTTAATTTTAATCGTTTAGATTTGGATTTGGCTATTGTTTGGTATACGATCGTTTAGATATGTCTACAATTTATTTTTTCAATTCTATCGTTTAATTTTGTTACACGATCGTTTAATTTGGTTACATTTAAATTTGGTTACACGATCGTTTAGATTTAATCGTTTAAATTTGGGACCCCGATTTTTTTTGTCAAATCTTGGTACATGATTGTTTAGATTTGTTTACACGATCGTTTAGATTTGGCTACATGATCGTTTAGATTTGGCTAAACAATTTTTTAAACTTCTTTTACTACACAATCGTTTATTTTTTTATACGATCGTTTAGATTTGTCTACATGATCATTTAGATTTGACTAAATGATTTTTTTTAATTATTTTGGTACACGATCGTTTAAATTTTTCTACCGATGATTTATTTTTTTTACACGATCGTTTACATTTGGCTACTTCAATCTGAATGACTTTTTTCAAGACTTTTTATACACGATTTTTTAGATTTGCTATTTTTTTGTACACGATCACGTAAAAAAAGAAGAGGTTAAGAAGAAAGATAATGGAAAGAAATCACAGCAAAAAAAAAAAAAGAAAAGAAAAGAAAAAAGACGATGGAAAGATTAAACGACGTAAATAAGAATCAGAAAATAAAAAAGACGAAAAAAATATTAAACGATATAAAAAATAAGGAAAAAGAAGAAAAGACATCGAAAGAAATCGCAAAATTAGAAAAGAAGAAAGACAATGGAAAGATTTAACGACGTAAAAAAAGAATTGAAAAATAAGAAAGATTATGAAAAGAAATTTGTGAAAAAAAGGAGAAGAAAAGAAGAAAGACAATGAAAGAAATCGCAGGAGGAAGAAGACGATTTCGTCGCAAGGAAGAGAAAAAGATGGAAGGGCAAACCTGGAATATTTAAAAAATAGCTAACTTTATGGGCTTTTTTACACGGGTTGTAAATACTTTGATATTTTGTTACATGTATGTAAGTTTCCCCAATAATAATAAATATCATTGTTATTATTTGGGTCTATAAATAGCATTGAAATGCTTAAGTTGAAAAGAAAAGAAAAAAGAAAAAAGGTTCTTCATCTTCTTCTCTAAGATAACCGTTTGCCGCTGCCACCTCTCCAGTTTTAGTTAAGATTGGTCCCTTTGGCAAAGTTTGAAGATTTAAAGTGATGAATTTTTCCATCAAGGATAAGAGAATTTTTCAACTTTCATTTGGGTAACCTTGGTAAGGCAATGAAATTAAATTAATATTTTGTTAATTTAATTTTGGATCTATTTGAGGTTCCTTTAAATGTTAAATTGGCTAATTTTTTAAGATTTAAATCTTGGATTTTTCCCAATCAAGTTGAATTGGTTTCAACCCCAATTTTTAAAAAGATAATTAATCTGGGAGAATTTTTGGATGATAGCCAATTGCTATTTTTATTAAGTAAAATAATGAAATTTCCTTTTATGATTAGAATCAAATTAATTGGAGAATTTTTACTGTAAGCTAAGGAGTACTTTGTTTGGCTAGAATCTCTAGATAAGAGATTCTCCTACTAAACCTTCGAACTGAAGTTAAGAGCTTGCATGTAATTTTCCATTATGCATTAATATAGTTAAGATTCATAATGTGTTGATGTCGATGACTGATTTAGGGTGATGATGATGACTGATTTACGTTGATATGATGATGCATGATATATTAACACATGAATAAGGACGTTAATATTGGAATTTATGTCTTAAAACTCGTAGTTTGTAGTTAAAACTATATTCTATCTAATAAAGTGTTTATTGAGGACTTATTAATGAAAATAGAATATTATAATCTTGAAGCCAATAAACTAAGATCAAGAGGTTATCTAGTGTAGACTTGAACTTTATGAAGAGACATAAACTTGGATCAAGTTCGAGTATATAGCTCAAATGGTCTATAGTGAATGAATAAGGTTGGACGTCTTATTTTGGAAACACTATGGATGCGGTCCGCTCTGTAGTTAGTACAAACGATGCGATCCTAAATCGTTCATGTAAAGACATGAGAGTGGGGGCATCCTATGTAAAGAGTTTGCATAAGACTGGAACCATGAAACAGTCACTTTTAAGTTATAACACCGTTGACTATATAAACTGACTATTTCGATTATGATGATCTAGGTAACTTAATCTTAATCCTGAGCTAACTATGAAATTCTGTTCAAATGGTATTATCCTTAGATCTGCATAGGTGAGAGCAGCTCAATGGCGTTGGCCCAATAAGCCTCCCATTTTAGGTGTAAGATCGAATGAATGGCTAGGGACAAAGTGTGCAAGACGTAATTCACCTCTACCCATTTTAGGGTTAGTAGATAGGTTGTTCTCTTAAGGACTGAATCAAAGTCTTGAACAAGGGATCCCACCCTCTCATTGGCCCGAGAGGGACTCAGTTTATAGGTTGGACCTTAAACCAAATGTTCAATAGTGGATCAGTGGAACTTAAGGAACAAGATGTAGTCTTGGAGGTAAAACGATATTTTGACCCAGCCGAAGTTACGAACAACTTGTGTATTATTAACTTACTAATCATTGTTATATCAAATGGATACAAATATATATATATAGTGATGAGAGTGCAACTACGAGACTTTCGTGGAATGACTCGTTAGTTAACGAATGTTGATTAGCTCGGTCTAAAAGAATTTGAGCCAGTTAATCTCGGATCGTTGGAGCCCACAATCTATAGGTCCATTTAGTTCCCCTACTAGCTCATACGGAATTAACTTAGATTAATATGTTGGAAGAATTCGAATTGTTCGAATTAGGTAAAGAGAGAGAAACTGACGAATATATGTGATATAGTCATCAGTTATAGGGCTTTATGTTTAAATTTGATTTAAATGTTAAAAATATGAATATGGATTCATATTAGGAAGCTCGAAATTGATGAAAATGGTCAAAGTTGTGAAAAGTCAGAATGTTGACTTTTGACTTTGAAAAGTCAAACTTTGAACGGCTTTATATTCAAATGTGATTTGAATTTCAAGAAAATGAATGCAGATTCATGCTCAGGAGGTCGAAATTAGTCAAGATGGACAAAATGGTAATGACTTTGACTAGAATGTTCAAATGACGATTTTGCCCCTTGACCAAAGTTAGTGGGAAAATCCAACATTTTGTTGGATAATTCCACTAACTCTTAGTGAGCTATGTGGAAGCTTATGGTGATGACACCAAGCCCACTAAGAGAAAATGGAATGGTGAATTCATCCACTAATGGATAGTGGATTGTGAGGTGTTGGGCTTTGGTGGTCTAATTACATGCAAAATTTGCATGTAATTTGTCTATGTAAGAGCCAATTTTCAAATGGAAGAAGGATTTTGCCATTTTTGTAATTTTTGAATTACAAAAAGAAAACTTTTTTCTCTTCCAAATCCCACACCTTAACCCACCACCAAATTCAATCTCTTTCTCATATTTCCTACTTTAACGAGTCCCACAACCCAATTCCAAGTCCAGAGAATAACGGGTCAATTCTAGTGGTGATCCAATTTGAGTTTGGGAGAAGAATGGGAGCTTCGGGAAGCTACAAAGGTAAGCGTTCTATCTTAACCCTAATTATTGTAATTAGGGTTTTTTAGTCTTGTGCATGTTAATCACTAAATTAAGTTTTGTTGCATTTAAGGTAAAAATTTGTTCCATATCTCCACTGCGTTAGTATGCTTTCCATCAGTTAAGATTAATATTCATGCGATGTTTATGATATGCTACATGCTATGGATGGACGATCTGTTAACTTTGTCTACTAGAGTTGTATCCACATGGATGTCCCTCAGGATCACCACTTTTTTATGACTATGTAGTCCGAGGATATCACCAGTTCAGTATGAGATGATATGTATATGAGTGACTCGACAGGGTCACTCACATTCCAATTGTCTTAGTGTTTCCTCTGGGTCCACTAAAGACAAGTTTGTCCTAGGTGTTCCTTTGGGTTCACTGAAGACTACAAATGTTCCTACGGGATTATAGATTGCACGTGTTCGGAAACATGCTAGTTTAAGGGTACTACTCTACAAGACTCTAATGGGAAGTTAACAAACACCTAGCGAGACAAATAGTAGGTCCCTTACTGAGTATATGTTTATACTCACTCTTTCTATGTTTAATATTTCAGACAAAGGTAAGGGTAGAGGAAAGTTGGCGAGTGATAGAGAAGGATCCGTGACATGTCATATGGGGACTCAGTTTTGCTTCCGCATCTATGTATCAGTGTTTAAATATTAAGTTTTTAATGAAAATTTAGTATTCATCTTTTCAATAAAGTGCCTCTTGTTATTGTTTCTTTTTAGTAATGACCTCATCTTTGTATGAAGAGTTGGGTCGTTACAATAATTTCGTTAATATGCAAATAATGGCGATAATTACTCTAATACGTGTGAAAGGATGACAGTTAGTTATTGTCATAAAATATAAATAATGTCATTTATTATCTATAAAAAATATTGGATATGTGACATTTATTCTCTGTCATTAAATTTAAATAATGATATTCATTGTTTGTCAACAATAGAAGACGTGTGACATTTATTATCCGTCATAAAATATAAATAATGACATTTATTATATATCAACAATAAAAGATATTTGACATTTATTTTATATTATGAAAACACCAAACTGTCATAATAAACTTTCCTTGACAGGCAGAAGAATGACTGAAAATAAATGTCAAGAATTTTAAATATGACATATTTTAACCATCATGGTGGGCCATTTTTTTAGTATTGAATGTTTTGGCATTGATTACATCCGTGTTCTTAATCCACTTGACATGGCTATCAAATCATAATTATAACTGCTTGAAACGTCTTTTTGAATTTTAAAGTCATTCTAAACACCTACAGACTCTTGCAGTTGATTTTGCACATAAGATATATTACATGCAATAAGGACATTGAAAGAGATAGTATATATAATCGAAATATGAAAGGCATATCGAAGGTTATTCTTTACAACATTCAGATAGTTTTCCAAAAGGTGTACCAATTAGTTAAAATTTAGAGAATAGCATAGCGTGTGCATTGCACTTCTTATATTATTTGTGCATTTGTTTTTCATGTGTATATAATTTGACTGTGAAAATGCACACACGTTGATTATTTCTCGCACATGATCTTGATTTATAATGTATTCTATGAAATGAAAGATTCATTAAATTTTGTTGATAATTACCATATCATCGTTCAAAGATTGTCAAACAAGTTAATAAGGAAAATAAAAAACAAACCCTTTAGTCCATTTTATTTCGATAGAGAATGTGTTGTGTGTTGAAAGTAAAACATAGTAAGAAATTGGAAAGATCAACAAGGATAGCGGCAAAGACAAGTATCACTTGGGGTTCGAAAGAAAAAGCACAATCCGATTGCACCTTGTCCAAATAGGGCTTTGCAGCCACTCATACACTCGGCATCCTTGCAACCTCCTCCATGCAAAGCCTTCTCGCATAGCCCTCCTACAGCTTCAACACTTTTCATCATAGTTTCTCCTGCATTCATCAAAATCCATGAGCACCCAACCTCAATCTCCAATACTTAGGTAAACACAAGTGTAGAATTTCTCAAATAAGTAATTAAAATGGAAAAAAGAAATCAAAAGACAAGACGAACATGTGATGATAAAATTAAAATAAATAATAAATGCTAAGTAGGAAGTACCACTGAAAATGAGTAAAAGTGCAAGAAGAATGACCGAGAAGGAGATGGACTTCATGTTTTTAATTTGTGATTTACTTTAATTCTCGCAAATTTTGAAATGATAGTATTTAGGTATATGAATGTTGGGTATTTATAACAAAAGTTAGGCTTGGATTTGGGTTATTTTTCCTCTCTGTATTAGTTTTTTAAACCTTTTTTAGAAACTTTAGTTGTTATATGGTATCTGTTTTTTCCTTCTTATGGACATAAAATTATTTAGTTTCTTTTTGTGGTTAAAGTTTTCAAATTTTAAAGAAGAAAAACTTTTTTTTTGCTGGTATCCACCTACAATTTTCCTATTTATGGGATTAAGAGTTGGGATATTTTGAAATGTAGTAAAATAAAATAAATTAAATTATTTATGAACTAACATTTTCTATCAACGATTTTATTAGAAGGATATTTTTTATACTGATATCGATTTGGTAAACATATCAATTTTGAATTGATAAGGTTTAATTAGGCTATCAATGGATACTTTTTACAGTTACTCTCAATGATATTCTTCTATTGCTAACACTTATAATATCTATTAATGATAGCAACAGAAGGATATCATTGATAGCGTCTGTGAGGAATATCTCTAATAGACTACTATATATCAATGATAACGATGTAATGCTACTCTAAAGTGATATTGTGGTTGTTTGTTTTTAGCATAAATGGACAAAGAAATCAGATTGAATTAGCATGCTATCGGTAATAGCTTTGAATTACTAATAACATTCTATCCATATATTATAGCTTTTATTGCTGATATTGTAAATGAAATTTTTTATAGTTGCAACTTTTGTTGAAATAAATTATTGATTTTAGGTTATGCTATGAATATTTTTATAATTTTGAAATCCAAAATTCAAGTTATCAATGAAAAATTCAAGAAAAACGTTTTTGACATCTAAACATGTGACATCATTGATAGAAGTCATCATTGATAATATGATATAGTTATCACCGATAGCATAAGAGGAATAAATTAAAGAGAAAATTTGGAATTTTAAAAAAAATATATATCATATGACTAGTAAAAAAATTGTCACATTTTTGCAAATATTTCTCCTCCGTGCTATAGTGCTATAGAGATATTATATTTATTTTCTAATGTGTTATATGGTGCTGATTTTACATGACGAAAATTGATCATTGTATAGATTAATAACTTTTATCTTCTCAAAATTAAGGTTATAAACTTAGTGATGACAACTAAATAAAAATAATAATTTTTAACTTCAAAATGGAAAAGAATATTTCTGTTAAACTCTTAAATTTCGAAAATCGCAGATATTACTTTAATTTTGTCAAGTGCATCACAACTTAAATAAACAATTCAATCGTTTAACAAAAAAATGTTAAAAAATGATTCAATCATAATTAATAAATAAATAAATGTCACTTTTGTTCCATTCAATATTTATAAAAAAAAAGTCTCATTGTTAAAGGCATTCTCTATATTGTAATATTGCATGCTTTTATTCAATTTGACATATAGAGTGATGACATTGAAATGAACTGTTTGAGTATATTACATATTATTGTGTTCACTATCCTGTGCAATTATGGTAGTCATTGAAAAGCTATTTTGTTTGATGCATTTAGATGTATGTTTTAGGGATGTAAATATTCTTCAAAAACTCCAACTTCATGAACACCAAGCGCTCTAATTCCATACATCAAGCAGACGCATTCAACTGATAGAGAATAAGATGATTAAGTACTAGAGATCGAACTAAAGTTTATTTTATTCAAATGCATGAGTTTATAAAAATGTAATGCCCCAAATTTTTAAGGTATGTTCTCAACATATTTACCTCATATTATGGAAATTTTGTTTTTAGTTGGGTGTTATATTGTGTGAGTTTAGTAAGAAAAAGGAAAAGAAAAGAGAAAGGAAAGTATTTTTTTTTTGTAAGGGTATAAAATAATATAATATAATATAATATAATATAATATAATATAATATAATATAATATAATAATAATAATAATAATAATAATATTGTTACTATTATTTTATAAAAAAACCAAAAAACCTTCTTCTTCCTCATCCTTTTTGCGACAGCCACCCCCTTCCGAGTTTTCAGCAGCTTCTTCTTCTCCTTCTTCTTTCTAGCACCGTCGCCACCTCAGCTCGCTTTCTTCTTCTTTCCAGCATCGTCGTACGTCACCTCCAATCTTTTTTCCTTCATCGTCGTCCGTGCAAGCTGCCACCGCCACGCCTGTAGATCCATCGGCCAGATTTGTCACTATTTACAAAGCTCGACGACCATGTATGGAGGAGCACGATTTGTGCCGTGTCTTCGATCTTCCTCTATCTGTCGATCGCTGGCCATCTCAGTCCCACATCCGCATCTCTTCGCGCCGCGCACCTGACCCGAGCCGACCAAGCTAACCCAAGTCGTCCCGAGCCGTCTCCTCTTTCCAGTTGAACCATACTTGTTTCTCCCTTGCTCACGTCGTCTGAATCACTTGGTGTTCTGCCGCTTTTTCCTCATTGTAAGTTTTGTGGTGAGGATAAATATTGTGGGTTTTGTTGCTATTCTTATGGCTATTTAACTGTGAATGTTGGATTAATTTGTTGAACTACTATTAAATCTTTGAAGGTGTAGCGCTCGAATCCCTAGGTTTTTTCGACAAGCTTGGTTTGAAGTCCATTTCGCCATTTACTTGGGTAAGCTTGTGAGCGTGCGTTTATGTGCTTTAGATGAAAGGATTGATTTAGGAGAGTATTTGATTTAATGCTTGAATCTGTTATGTTATGTTAGGTTGGTTCGTTGGATCTTAGTATTGGTTAAGGAGCGTAGCTAAATCTAAGGTAAGGGCTACTACTACTGGACTCAAAAAATGAGATTTAAACGTAGTAAATGATATGAAAGCATTGTTTAGAGGCTACATTCGATTAAAGGTTATGTGTTCATGTAAAAAGTAGTAATGATATGCTCTTGACTTGTTTTGAACGACACAATTGCTAAGTGTAGTTTAATTTACATTGATGGGTCGTGTTGTTGTCTTATTATTGATGATGAGAAATTTACTGTTATTCGTAACGTGGGTTACCGTTGGATTGTGCTATCATTGATTACTGTTATCTGGATGTTCTGTGTAATCCATGCATACTGTTGAGCTGTATTGTGCATTGACGATGGATTTCAGAACTGTTACATGTAGGTTGTGTATTTATTGATGAACAATTCTGCAAATTGAATATGGACTTTAGGTAAGGTTTAGATCAATTATAGTTCATGTTGTTGTTTAGGTTGACATGATGAACTTGTTAGGTTTAAATTGCATAGTGATGTTTTGTGTTATTGATTGGATTTGGGTAGCATGACTATTTGGTGTGATTTGAATGTATGTAGGCTGACAAAGAATACTATTGATTGACTGATTATGCTTAAAGTACGAACTGTTAATTGAGCTATATTGTGATGTGACTGTTGTAGACAGAATTTAGGGAATAACTGTTAGCCTTACCTATAGGGTAGCGTACTCTGCAAGCACGGTGTCGTACGAGATCACCCCACGTTGTGTATCGTTTGAGAGCACTAGACGAATATGTGTATCCTTCGAGAGTACAAGACTGATATGTGAATCCAACGGGACTATTAGACTAATATGTGGATCCGACGAGACCACTAGACTGATATGTGTATCCCACGGGATCATAAGACTGTTATGTTGCAGGATACCCCTTAATAGAAAGCTAACCGTTGTTTTCCTTAGCGGGACCAGTAGTGGGTCTCTTACTGGGTATATTTTCATACTCACCCTTTTTGCTTAACTCTTTCAGGTAAGGGCATCGTACGAGGCAGACTGACGAGGGGCAAGAAGGATACGTGAAGGCCGTACGGGAATGTCGAGTTTTATTGCTTCTTCTAAATATCTTTGTTTTTTTCATTTTAAGGATTTTAAATTTAAGTTTTGGTTAGAACATTTATTCATTTTTTTTCGTTTGAAAATTCAGAGACTATGTTTTGAAGTTTTGAAATTTATTTGAAATAGGGCCCGAAAACGATTTTATTATATCTTGAAGTTTTAAGTGAAATTTTGAACAAGGTCTTTATTGAGTTTTTACGTTGGATGTCGAGTTTTAGCAGTAAGTAATGACCTCAGCTTAGATTGAAAAGTTGGGTCACTACAGTTGGTATCAGAGCCTAAGTTTTAGGTTCTGTAGACTGACTTATGATGTAAGTCTATGTTTTTGTGTCCTTATGGCTAGAACGATCCTTTGTCCCTCGTCAGGTACGCTTTCATGAATTATATGTATAACTCTATATGTATGACATTGCCTAAGATAAACTACGAAGTGGATTCTTGTTTGAGACTAAAAGGAATCATTGATTGTTATTAGAAAAATGCTACCAAGAAAAGGTTCTCGTAGGGGTGGCTGAGGAAGTCGAGGAAGGGGAGCAAGACGTGTCCAACTTGAAGTGCAGCCTGCAGTTCAAGCTGTCAATCCTGCTGCACCAGTCACTTACGCAGACCTCACTACTACGGAGTAGAGGTTTAGGGACTTGATTATGCAGATGCGAGTATCGCAGCAGCCTGCCCGCCAGCTCCTGCTCAGGCTCTAGTCGAATCCTAGAGCATGCCGGACCAGCTGTCGGCAAAGGCTAAACATTTGCGGGATTTCAGAAAATAAAATCTGAAGTTGTTTGACGGGTCTTTAGAGGACCTCGTCAAGTCTCAGATGTAGTTGTCTTTTGTGGAGACCATATTTCGGTATATGAAGTATCCTGTGAATCAGAAAGTGCAGTGCGCCGTACTTATGTTGACAGATAGAGGCACCGCCTGGTGGGAGACGGCAAAAAGGATGTTAGGGGATGACATGAATTGGATCACCTAGGAGCAGTTTAAGGAGAGTTTCTATGCAAAATTCTTCTCTGCCAGCGTAAAGTATGCCAAACAACAAAAGTTTATGAACCTAGAGATAGGTTGTATGACGGTGGAGTAGTATGATGCAAAGTTTGATATGTTGTCTCGTTTTGCCCCTGATGTGATAAGAGATGAAACTGCCAGGACCGAAAGGTTTGTCAGAGGCCTTAGGCTAGATATCCAGGGTCTCGTTCGAGCCTTTCAACCAGCCACCCACGCTGATGCACTACGCCTAGCAGTGGGTATCAGTTTGTAGGAGAGAGTTAATTTGTCCAAGTTAGCAGGAAAAGGGTCAACCTCAGGACAGAAAAGGAAGTCTGAACAGTAGCCTATTATAGAGAAGCAGAGGAACTTGAGATCAGGTGGCGATCTTCGTCATTTTTAGCAGAAACCTTTTGAGATAGTGGCAGTTGCCAGAGAGAAGCCTTTATGTACCACTTGTGGGAAGTACCATTTGGGTCGTTGTTTGTTTGGGACCAGGACTTGCTTCAAGTGTAAATAAGAGGGGCATAGAGCTGATAGATGCCCTATGAGGCTTACTGAAGTTGCTCAGAACCAGGGAGCAGGTGCACCATAGCAGGGTAAGGTCTTTCCTACGAATATGTTCGAGGCTGAGAAAGCAGGCACTGTTGTGACAGGTACGCTTCCAATGTTGGGGCATTATGCATTAGTTTTGTTTGACACTGGTTTATCACATTCCTTTATCTCTTATGTATTCGTATCACATGCATGTTTAGAAGTAAAACCCCTAGAGCATGTTTTATCTGTGTCTACTCCATCGAGGGAAAGTATATTGTCAAAAGAAAGAATAAAAGCATGTCAGATAGAGATAGCGAGTCACATAATAGATGTAACGTTGTTGGTTCTGGATATGCATGATTTTAATGTAATTCTAGGTATGGATTGGTTAACTGCTAATCATGCTAGTATAGATTGTTCCCGTAGAGAGGTGGTGTTTAACCCTCATTCAGGGACCAGTTTTAAGTTTAAAGGGGTAGGAACAGTAGTATTACCCAAATTGGTCTCAGTTATGAAAGCCAGCAAGCTACTTCACTAGGGTACTTGGAGTATCTTGCCCAATGTGGTGGATACTAGAGGGACTGATGTTTCCTTGTCATCGGAACCTTTAGTGAGGGATTGTCCAGATGTTTCTCCTAAAGAACTTCCAGGATTACCCCCTCACAGGGAGATTGATTTTGCTATCAAGTTGGAACTAGTACTGTTCCTATATCTAAAGCTCCATACAGAATGGCCCTAGCAGAGTTGAAAGAGCTGAAAGTGCAGGTACAGGAGTTGCTTGACAAAGGCTTCATTCGACCAAATGTGTCACTTCGAGGTGCACCAGTTTTGTTTGTTAAAAAGAAAGATGGGTCGATGCATTTGTGTATTTATTACAGAGAGTTGAATAAGGTAACCATTAAAAACAAGTATCCTTTGCCCAGGATTGATGATCCGTTTGACCAGTTGCAGGGTGTTACAATGTTATCTAAAATCGACCTTCGATTCGGATAACATCAGTTAAGGATTAAGGATAGTGATATACCGAAAACAACTTTTCGTTCGAGATGTGGGCATTATGAATTTATTGTGATGTCCTTTGGATTGACGAATGCTCTGACAATGTTTATGGATTTAATGAACAGAGTGTTTAAGGATTTCTTAGACACTTTCATGATTGTATTCATTGATGATATCTTGGTGTATTCCAAGACAGAGGCAGAGCATAAGAAGCATTTGCGTATGGTTTTAGAGACCTTTCGAACCAATAAACTTTATGCAAAGTTTTCAAAATGTGAGTTTTGGTTGAAGCAGGTATCTTTTCTAGGCCATATGATTTCTAAAGATGGTGTTTCTGTGGATCCAGCTAAGATAGAAGTTGTTACGAGCTGGCTCTGACCTTTCACAGTTAGTGAAGTTCGTAGCTTTATGGGTTTAGCAGGCTATTACTGACGGTTTGTTGAGGACTTCTCTCATATAACTACTCCTCTTACTCAGTTGACCAGGAAAGGAGCTCCATTTGTTTGGAGCAAGGCTTGTGAGAATAGTTTTTAGAACCTAAATAGAAGCTCACTACTGCAACAGTTCTTACCGTATCTGATGGTTTATGGAGTTTTGTGATTTACAGTGATACTTCTAAGAAAGGTTTGGGTTGTGTTTTGATGCAGCAAGGTAATGTAATCGCTTATGCTTCTCGTCAATTGAAGAGTCATTAGAAGAATTACCCTACCCATAATTTACAGTTGGTAGAAGTAGTTTTTGCACTGAAGATATGGAGGCATTACTTCTACGTTGAGAAAGTACAGATCTTTAAGGACCATAAAAGCTTGAAATATTTTTTCACTTAGAAGGAGTTGAATATGAGACAACAAAGATGGCTTGAATTAGTAAAAGATTATGATTGTGAGATATTGTATCATCCAGGTAAGGCGAATATGGTAGCCAATGCTCTTAGTAGGAAGGTATCACATTCAGCAGCGCTCATCACCAAACAGGCCCTTTGCATCGAGACCTGAAGAGAGCTGAGATTGCAGTGTCAGTAGGTGCAGTCACCTCGCAGTTGGCTCAGTTGTCTGTATAGCGCACATTGAGACAGAAGATTATTGTTACCCAGCGTAATGATCCTTATTTGGTTGAAAAGTGTCACCAAGCAAGAACAGAGCAAGCTGATGGGTTTTCCATATCCTCTAATGATGGACTTTTGTTTGAGAGGAGTCTTTGTGTGCCAGCAGATAGTGAAGTCAAGATAGAATTATTAACTGAGGCTTATAGTTCCCCATTTCCTATACACCCAAGTAGTACAAAGATGTATTAGGATGTTAAAACGAGTCTATTGTTGGCGTAATATGAAGTGAGAGGTGGCATAATTTGTCAATAAGTGCTTGGTGTGTCAGCAGGTTAAAGCGCCAAGACAGAAACCAGTAGGTTTATTACAACCTTTAAGCGTGCCAGAATGGAAGTGGGAGAATGTATTTATGGATTTCATTACATGATAGCCTAGAACTCTGAAGGATTTTACTGTGATTTGGGTTATGGTTGACAGACATACTAGAGAGACTGATGATCATCCGGGGGAAATCCACTTATATTGCTAGTAAGTGGGCACAATTGTACTTGTCTGAGATTGTGAGATTGCATGGGGTGCCCCTATCGATTGTTTCTCATAGAGACGCCCGTTTAACTTCTAAGTTCTGGAAGAGACTTCAGATTGCCACGAGGACGAGATTAAATCTCAGTCAGCTTTTCACCCTCAGACAGATGGTCAAACAAAGCGTTTGAACCAAGTTTTAGAGGACATGTTGCGAGCTTGTGCATTAGAGTTTCCAGGTACCTTGGATTCTCACTTGCATTTGCTGGAGTTTTCTTATAACAACAGTTTCCAGGCTACCATTGGCATGGAATCGTTTGAAGCTGCATATGGCAAATGTTGCAGATCTCCTGTTTGTTAGGATGAGGTTTGTGAGCAGAGATTGATGGGTCTTAAGTTAGTTCTGTCTACTAATGAAGCAGTAAAGAAAATTAGAGCATGTATGCAAGCAACATAGAGTAGGCAGAAAAATTATGGGATGTAAGACATAAAGATCATGAGATTGATGTGGGAGACAAAGTGTTTTTGAAAGTAGCACCTATGAAAGTTGTTTTACGATTTGAAAAGAAAGGGAAGTTGAGTCCTCGTTTTGTTGGACCGTTTGAAATTCTTGAGCGAATTGGCCCTGTGGCATATCGTTTAAAATTGCCACCATACCTCTTTGTAGTTCATGACATGTTCCATGTTTCGATGTTAAGAAAGTACGTGACAGATCCATCTCATGTAGTGGATTATGAGCCATTAGAGATTGATGAAAATTTGAGCTATGCAAAATAGCCAGTTGAGATCTTGGCTAAAGAGGTAAAGATGCTGAGAAACAGAGGGATTCCTTTAGTTAAAGTCTTATGGCGGAATCACAAAGTTGAAGAGGCTACGTGAAAAGAGAAAATGACATGAGAGCTCATTATCCATTGTTGTTCGAGAATTAGAACTTTCGAGGATGAAAGTTCCTTAAGAAGGGAAGAATGTAAGGCCCCAAATTTTTAAGGTATGTTCTCCACATATTTACCTTATATTATGGATTTTTTTTAGTTGGGTGTTATATTGTGTGAGTTTCGTAAGAAAAAAAAAGAAAAGAGAAAGGAAAGTCTTTTTTTAGGGTATGAAATAATAATAATATGAAATAATATAATATAATATATATATATTTTTTATTATTATTATAATAAAAAAACCTAAAAACCTTCTTCTTTCTCTTCCTTTTTGCCACAGCCACTCACACCTTCCCCCCGTGAGATTTTAGCTGCTTCTTCTCCTCCTTCTTCTTTCTTGCACCGCCACCGTCTTAACCCGCTTTCTTCTTTGTTCCAGCACCGCTGCACGTTGCCTCTAATCTTTTCTCCTTCTTCATCGTCTACGTAAGCCGCCACCGCCACGCCTGTAGATCCACCGACCAGATTTGTCTCTATTAACAAAGCCCGATAGCCACGCATGGAGGAGCACGATTTGCGTCGCGCCTTTGGTCTTCCTTTATCCGTTGATCGCCAGCCATTCCAGTCCCACATCCGCATCTCTTTGCGTCACGCACCAGACTCGAGCCGACCTGAGCTGTTTCCTCTTCCCAGCCGAACCACACTTGTTTTTCTTTTGTTCAACGTCGTTTGAATCACTTAGTGTTCTACCGCTTTTGCCTCATTATAAGTTTTGTGGTGAGGATAAATATTGTGGGTTTTGTGGCTATTCTTATGGCTATTTAACTGTGAATGTTGGATTAATTGGTTGAACTACTATTAAATCTTTGAAGGTGTTAGCGCTCGAATCCCTAGGTTTTTCCAACAAGCTTTGTTTAGAGTCTGTTTTGCCATTTAGTTGGGTAAGCTTGTGAGCCTGCGTTGGTGTGCTTTAGATGAAAGGATTGGTTTAGGAGAGTATTTGATTTAATGCTTGATTCCGTTATGTTATGTTAGGTTGGTTCGTTGGATCTTAGTATTGGTTAAGGAGCGTAGCTAAATTTAAGGTAAGGGCTACTACTAGACTAAAGAAAACGAGATTTAAACATAGTAAATGATATGAAAGCATGTCTTAGAGGCTACATTAGATTAAGGGTTATGTGTTCATGTAAAAAGTAGTAATGATATGCTCTTGACTGGTTTTGAACGATACAATTGCTAAGTGTAGTTTGATTTACATTGATGGGTCGTGTTGTTGGCTTATTATTGATGATGGGGAATTGACTGTTATTCGTAACTTGGGTTACCGTTGGTTTGTGCTGTCAATGATTGGTGTTGTCTGAATGTTCTGTATAATCCATGTATACTATTGAGCAGTATTGTGCATGGACGATGAATTTTGGAACAGTTACGTGTGGGTTGTGTATTTATTGGTGTGGTGCTGCAGACTAAATATAGACTTTAGGTAAGGTTTAGATCACTTGTAGTTCATGTTATTCTTTAGGTTAAGATGATGGAATTGTTAGGTGTAAATTCAATAGTGATGTTTTGTGTTGATTAGATTTGGGTGGCATGACTTTTTGGTGTGATTTGAATGTATGTAGGGTGACAGAGAATACTGTTGATTGACCGATTATGCATAGAGTCAGGACTGTTAATTGAGCTACATTGTGATGTAACTGTTGTAGACTGTTGAGGCTGAATTTAGGGAATAACTGTTAGCCTTACCTATAGGGTAGTGTACTCTGCAGGCACGGTGTCCTACGAGATCACCCCACGTTGCATATCCTTCGAGAGCACTAGATGGATATGTGTATCCTTTGGGAGTACTAGACTGATATGTGGATCCGACGGGACCACTAGATTGATATGTGGATCCGACAGGACAATTAGACTGATATGTGTATCCCACGGGATCACAAGACTGTTATGCTTTAGAGTATCCCTTAATAGGAAGCTAACCATTGTTTTCCTTAGCGGGAGCAGTAGTGGGTCCCTTATTGGGTATATTTTCATACACGCCCTTTTTGCTTAACTCTTTTAGGTAAAGACATCGTACGAGGCAGACCGACGAGAGACAAGAAGGATACGTGGAGGCCATACGAGAATGTCGAGTTTTATTGCTTCTGCTTAATGTATTTGTTATTTTCGTTTTAAAGATTTTAAATTTAAGTTTTGGTTAGGACATTTATTCATTTGTTTCGTTTGAAAATTCAGAGACTGTGTTTTGAAGTTTTGATATTTATTTGAAATATGGCATGAAGACGATTTTATTATATCTTGAAGTTTTATGTGAAATTTTGAACAAGGTGTTTATTGAGTTTTTACGTTGGATGTCGAGTTTTAGCAATAAGTAATGACGTCAGCTTAGATTGAAAAGTTGGCTCGTTACAAAAGATATTGACTGTCATAGCCCGCGGAACACGTCCCTCTCTTGTTTCGAACGAAGAGCAACTTCAGTAGCTCCAACGTTCTCTACCAAAACGCTAAAATGCCCAAACGCCCAAATTTAAACTTCACTTAAACGCTTACTTTTTAGAACTGAAGCTTTAATGAGAACTTGCTTTTGAGATAAAGAAAACACAACAGTTAAAAGCCTGAGAGAACTCAACAACTTTATTCCTTCACTATCAGACTCAGTACAGGTACAAGGAAATGCTTTAAGAACTTAAAATTTTCTAAACTTAAACTTCAACACCTTGTATAACCCTTATTTCCTGGCTTAATGTAGTGGCTCAACACGGCTTCCTTACTTCGCTTAACTAGAGAAGGGTAGCTTGAAACATAAGCATAATACTTAGTAAGTGATAATACTTTTGGAAAACTTTTAGGGAATACAAGTATATGCATAAAATCATTTTGCAAGGTCAATTTCACAACGCCTAAACATGTGCTGAAAACAATAAACATCTCATTGGCCTCTATTTACTCCATCTGCCTAGATATTGAACCTTCCCTACACATAGACTACTAGTATCCATGGAGAATTCATGTTCAATTCCAGTTGCTCTAACATTTAGCTCAAATGCGGACCTCTCAACGTGTCCAACCACCTTATCGTCATGCAGACCACTGAACGTATGGTTGCCTTAATTCTTATGTTCACAGCTAACTCATGATAGGAATAAAGCTAATGGTTTACTCTTATACAATTATTTCATTCAAGCAACATAAACTAAATACTTTAACTTAAAAACTCATGCTTTTCTTACAAATCATAATCAAAATTTCATGCACTTCACTGTACATAACATAACATAACATAACATAACTTAACATGACTTTGAATGAAAAATTTAGAAATCTTTGTTCTTTTCTTTGGAAGGGTCCCTCACAAATTAAAATGTTTTCTCCTAACCCCTTTCTTAACACTCTTCTTCTTCTCCTCACTTGATGTTCTCTTGGCAGAGCATCAATACTTAGAGCTTCCTTATAACTTCTTTTAAATTCACAAGATCTATACATACTAATTCTAAACTGAATTAATCAGTCTTAAACACATCTTAGGTTGCCAGTTCCTAACTTAGTACCTTACACGTTTAGGTTTAATATTAACTCTAATCATACTTAACTCTAACCCAACACATAAGAAGTCAACTAATCCAAATTAGTGAATCTAAATTCCTTTCCTAGCTTGGCTCATCCTCACTTAGCTTATAACGCTTACTAAACTTCTCATGCTCCTTCCACAAAACTTGTTATTCTTATACTTAGTACTTGTATAACTTCCTTCCTCAAACTTCTTTACTCTAGAACGCAGGTTTTACGTTGACATTGTATCTTACTGAAAGTAGTTGCTGAATAGAGAAATTTTAATTTGACTGTTTACACTACAAATATATGTGTTATATTGTTGGTTTTTTTTTATGAAATTTAATGTTTCGGGGATAGGTGAGAGACATGTGGGGTCTAACAGAAGCTTGGATGATTTATGAACTCAAAAATTTATTATTTATTTGGATGTTCTTAGCGTCGAAACTTCTAGCAGTTATTTAAAAGCTATTTGGCTAAATGGTATGTATGTTTAAGAAGTCCATTCCCATGAAAGGTATATTGTCAAACAACAATAAAAGTAAGGAAGGAAGATGCTCGAAGTATGTGTGTGGGTTTAAAAATATAGATTTCCTTTAACTGCTCATATTTTTCTTGGCCATGACTACATAGTTCTCTCTATGTTCTTAATTGATAATCTGTAGAAATACAAGTTATTATAACCTTTTAAGTAGAACAATGGACTATTTTTGCAATAAAAAGGAGAATAATCCATAAGAATTTGTTCAAAAATATAAGTAAGTTGGAAACGAAAAAATGCCTGTTTATCACAATTGTTTTACTTTTGATTCAGGATTCTAGCGAAAAGAAGTTGAAAGTGGAATGACAAAGCTACCATAGGCAACTGTTGCTCGTGATAACCAACTTGGGGATACATGAAAAGATATCTAATGATAGAAATCGCTAGAAGACGAAAACAATTGGTGAGATTATCACAAAGGGACGACGCACACTACAAGAAATCTGGCCTTTAATGTCGGGTGGAAAAAATGCAAAATGGGCTTTAATGTCGGTTTTCAAGATCTTTAATGTCGGTTTAAAACCGACATTAAACGTCCGCATTTTGAAAACCGACATTAAAGCCCCTTTGTAATTTTTGTTTTATTTTTTTAATTTGGTAAAAAATCAAGTTTTCTCTCTCTTACTTTACCTTTTCTTTTTCCTTAAAAGTTTATATATAAATTCTCCTCCTCTCTTCTTCCTCCTTATAACTTTGAAATCTTCTAACCCTAAATTCTCCTCCTCTCCTCCTCTCCTCCTCTCTTTTTTTTTTTTTATTTTTATTTTATTTAAATTTTTTTTGCGCTTTGAGAAGTCCTTCCCAGTTGTTGTATTTCAAGCTCATTCTTTCCTATTTGTTTCTTAGGTTGGCTCTCAGTGCACCATTCTTACAGATAACTATTGTGAAGATGCCTATCATTTACTCCAAACTCCATTGTTGAAGAATCTTTTGGTAACTTCTTAGAAAATTTGTTCTTATTTGCTCCAGTTTAAATTCTACGTTCTCTTGAAAAATATTTTGATAGAAGATTCTTTGAGTTTTCACTTCTGACATGTGAAAAGATATTTAGGTAAAATGAGCCGTATACAATTCATAGTGTTATTGTATATATATTTAGGTAAAATGCCAACCTTTAGGTATAACCATGTATACATTATTCATTTGCTAGTGGAATTTAGATTTCACCTTGTGCTATGTGAAAAGATGAAGAAGATGCATTCTTGAGTTATTAGTTTATGCTCATAAGATGTTTGATGAAATGTCTCATAAAAGTCTCTTTTTCTTATACATTGAGTGAGCGTTTTGTTTGGTTTTTTAGTATTATTTTTGTGAATATAGGTTGTTCGAAAGATGCAAACTCCTAAGGAATGTTGGTTTTAACATAGGAAACATATTGTATCATTGTATTATTTATTTCTTTTGTTATTGAAATGAAAGGTTTTGGTTAATATTTATATTCTTCATCTAAGATGGACGAGAAAAAGGAGCGGAGGAGATTTGCTGACGGTGAAAAAGAGTCAAAGACGATGGAGCAAGCTTGGGTGGTAGGGCAAGGAGGGACCGGAAGCGGTTTGAGGATCGAGTGAAGGAAGAAGATAATGGTGGAAATGTTGATGAGAAGCATGCGAAAGTGATTGAATACAAGTCCAAAGGAGACGTGGGGGATGGAAAAGTTCAGTTTGGAAGCACCACTGATGAAAAAAGGTCACTGGGGAATGTAAGTTTCATTTTGCATATGCTGTGTTTTATTGTAAGGAGACACCAAAAAGGTGATTTCTTTATCTTTTATTCGATTCATCTTTCTGGGTTTTAACCTCTCTTATTATGGATTTGGATCTGCCTTTCCTCTTCTTTTGCTTCCATAAATTTCTTACCCTTTTTGGATTTTTAAGCTTTTATGCAAAACAATTCATTTTTAGTTCCCAAAAGGGTAGATTGGCTCTTGCTGATTGAACTCGCTGTTTGTTTTTATTGGTTTTCTTGTCTCTAGATTTTATTTGGTTCTTAGTTTCTATTTTTCAGTAATTTTGGTAATCTGTTTTAAAGGATAGTTTTTTTTTTAAATAATAATTAATATAGGATGTTACTGGAATGTCTTAAATCATGGCAGTTGCGAAAAAATTAGCTAAAAATAGAATTTTTATCAAACTAACTTTTCAAATGTTCTTTTGAAATTTAGCTTTCTAATAATTTTCTTAATTTGTATTGCTGTTGATCATTTGTGAGTAACAATCCAAGAAAGCGAAAAGTAATATCAATTGAAGTATTGATATAACTAAATTTACCCTATCTATAAGCTTAGCTGGGAGATCTTGTTTTCAAACTCAGTTATGTAATTAGTATAACTTTTAGCGATATGAATGTATAATAAAAATGAGTTTCTTACTTCTTTCTGTTCTGAAAACATGCTTAGTTTGTTAATTGTGCCAAATAAAATGAAGTTCTAGCTATTGGCTGGATTTGGAACCCTCAATTGCTTTTGTTTGCTTATGGTTATTATTTCACACCTGAAAAATCAAAGCAAAAAAGAAGTATTTTAACACTATGGTGTTAGTTTGGGATTACATCGTATTAAATGAGGAAAAGAAAAGAATGGTCCCCTTACAGTAAACTTTGGACTCTGATTAAGGTGTTGGTTGAGGATAAAAAGAGGATTTCTCAGCAAATTTGATTTGAATGTAAGTTTCATTTTGCATATGCTGTATATAAATTAATTAAAGTAATTTAATATTGTTGAATAGCCTCTAAGAATGTAATATGTTCATATACTTTGAAAATTTTTGGTAAAGGAAAATGAGAAGGCTTTGGTTGAACGTGGACAGTGCGATGTTCCAAACTTGGTTCATAATAAACAGCCCATTTTTGGAATGACACCATCAATTCCTTCATTATCTTTCGGGTATATTCCTCTTTCTCTCTTTCAACTGAGAAATCTTTTCTCCTCAAGTTCATAGATACGTACTATAGCTTGTATTGATTTAGCTATATCATAATTTCATCGTTAGAAGAAAGAAGCTGTCATTAGTTATTTTGAAGGATAATTGAGATACTAAGGAGTACTATATAAGTTGGTATGATGAATTGTTTCTTTTTTTATATACTGATTTACTTTTATTTCTGTATTTTTTTTCCTTTTTGAAAAATTGAAAATATTAGAAAAGAAGATGAATATTTTGTGGAGGAAGATGGGTGGACTCAGATTTTGTCCCAACTTCAAATTAGTTCAAAGGAACAACCCTGCTCTTCTCTTTTTCTCATTCTCTACCACTCGGGCTTCTTACAACACTCTCGTCTCTGAGGTACCATTTTTCTTTCACTTTCCTCCTTTTCATTTGTTTCTTTTTTATGTGGGCTATGACATTACTGCAAGTTTGGTAGGTTGACGTTGCGAGTTTAATTGAAAGGGATCTCTATGGGTGAAGTTGCGAGTTTAATTGAAAGGGATCTCTGGATTCAAATTTGTAATCTCATTGAAAGGGAGCGTTAGTCTTATATTCCACAAAAAACCAACTTCCTTATATAATCTAACTAAATGGTACTCAATACTGGGTTGTGTTTTTTCTTTTGGATTTTTTCTGCTACTATTGTTGGACGAGCTGTTATGGGTGTGCTAAAATGGCAATGCAGACTAGGAGTACTAGTGGTAACTTTGTTATTGTTGATGTTGCAATTTCTTTAATTTTTATGTTAACTTTGAACTTTGAAGTTACTAAACTTTGAGTTTAATTCATTTGCAATGTCTTTAATTTCTATAAGTTAATTTTGGACATTGGAGTCAGTAAAATTTGGGTTTAGTTCATCTGCAATGTCTTTAATCTCTATATGTTAATTTTAGACTTTGGAGTTAGTAAATTTTGCGTTTAATTAGTTTGCAATTTCTTTAATTTCTATGTTCATTTTGGACTTTTGGAGTTACATATATAGGATCACGTTATATTTCGAGTTCTTTTTTCTACCTAATCTCCTTATTTTGATGTGATTAATAAGTGAATTTAACTACTTATTAAATGCATATATTCTACCTCAATGTTTAAATACCTCACGTTTAGCTTTGTTTTGGTATTGTTTATAGAATGATTGAAGTTATATGGGGTTGAAAGCTGAGCAATTGTGTAGATAGCCAGACGATCATTGAAGGTTGAAGATTGAAGATTGAGAAGACGTTTAGAATTTTTCTTATTTACGTCTTGTATTAGGATCTTTTTTCATATACTGTTGTAGAATGTATATATAAACACAATATTAAGTTTTCATTTTGTGTATACAAATGTAAAAGATAAATATTATAGTTTCTAAAATAATATTTATTGATTCGTTGGAGCGAGAAAAAATATTTATCTATATGGATTCAATGTTGGTTTATAAAAAATGAACAATAATACAAGAATTAAATAAATATAAATTTCTAAAAATGGATAAAAAGTCTTTAATGTCGGTTTTAAAACGACATCATAGCCCAATCGACATTAAAGGGCTTCAATAACACTATCAAAGATGTCGGTTTAAAACCGACATTAAAGCTCAACCGACATTAAAGGGCTTCAATAACACTATCAAAAATGTCGGTTGAAAACTGACATTAAAGGCCTTTAATGTCGTTTTTAAACCGACATTAAAGGGGCCTTTAATGTCGTTTTTAAACCGACATTAAAGCCCAACCGACATTAAAGGCCTTTAATAACACTCGCAAAGATGTCGGTTGCCAAGTGACATTAAAGGCCAAATTTCTTCTAGTGGCAACATGTTAGCGACGAATTACAGTGTTTCGAAGCTAGAAGATTTATTGGCACATCAAAACCATGTGCAATCCCATCAATCACATGCCTACAAATAGATGTCATTTCCTTCATTTTTTGAAGAGATATATCATGTGGTAGAGGGAAAGAGCCTCAACTTCATTCCTAATTTTCTTTCTTTGTACTTTAGGTGAAAGCTTAGAGTTAGAGTTGTAAAGAAATACCTCATACCTTTCCACTAATTTTGTAATAGACATCAATAGAGCCAAAGAATGTAAGTGATTGCATTCTACAGCTCGACGCACTTCTCTTCTTTATCATTTGTAATGTTTATTTTAGTTGTATTTATAATATGAACTCCATGGTTGAGTGGCCTACAACTTTTATTATTAATGCAATATCATTCAGTTCCATTCTGCCATCTCTTTATTTATTGCATACTTTAGTTCTTTATTTAATGAATGAAACAAAGAGTTGGTTAGTTACTTGAAAAATCTTGAAGTTCATAATGTGTAACACCCCAAGATTTAAGGTAATTTTTATTGTAATTATCTTAAGTTTTATTTTTGGAATTTTGGGTGTTATTTAGACTTTTGGAGTAATTGGTCGTAGGAATTAGAAATTTATTAGATATTTTCAAAACAATATCTAATTGGGTTTAGTCGTTTTGGTAAATTATGTTTAAGTATTATTTGGTTTAAGGATTTAATAATTGTATTAAGAAAATAATATAGTTATTTATGAAAAGATTTTTTGATAAGATAAAGGTGATTGGATTGGTTGAGGAGAGAGAATATGTGATTTTATTTGGGAAAAGAGAAAATAAAAAAGAAGATAAAAAGAGAGATTTGGTGGGTTTTAAATGAAGAGGGAGAAGATTTGGTTGTTTTGGAATTTAATAAGGAATAAGAAAAAGGGAAAATAATAATAAATGTAGTATTATTATTTTTGGGTTAAATAGGTTTTAGGGAAGTTTGGAAACCTTCATATCCTTCACAAAGGAAAGGAACCCTAATTTTCCTTTACATACCAAATCTGTCGCCGCCGCCTAACTCAACAGCGAGTTTCGTCAACCCTCCTCTCTTCTCCACCAAGTGTCGTCGTCAACCTATATCTTCGACGACCACACACCGGCAGTCGTTGGTGCATTAGATCGTTCGCCGCATTCGAAGGCGCCACATTTTCGTCTACGCGCCACATCCATCCTTCGTTCTCCAATTGCCCTTTAGCCAAACGCCGTCTGCCGTGAAGCTTCGCCCGTCGCCACTGTCTTCGTTGCGTAGCCGAGTTGCGCACACCTAGCAAGCCGTCGAGCTTAACCGCGCACGAGCCGCCTTTAGGTCCACGCCGCGTGAGCCGATTCCAGCTTCAGGTTCGAGCCGTCTTCAGCGCCCAGCCATTCTCGCTTCCTTTCTTCCAGCTGAGCCGCCAAGCCTTTTTGAGCCACCTAGTCATTTTTTGTTCTTTTTCCACCAATTGTTGGTATGTTTTTGGTAAGTGGACTGGGTTTTTGGCATACCTAACAAAGATTTAATTTTGGACTTTAAATAATGTAATTTTGGATTAAATTAAATTATTTTTCTTAAAGAGTTGTTGGATTGTTAGAAGTGGAACTGATGAATTCTAGGTTAAGGCTAAGTTGATCTCAACCTCGATCTTGGGTAAGTTACTTCGATTGAAATTTGGACTTTAATTCTGTGAAAAATAAGTTATTAAATTGGTGTTTTCTAACTATTTAGGACTTCGTTGCTTGGAAAGTGTGATTTTACTGTTAGAAGTTGATTGAGCAAATATCCAGGTAAGAGATTCTACTACTAGGCCCTCGAGTTTAATTTAAAGAGACCACATGTATGAATGGTTATGTACTGATGATGGCTAGCTACAGAACTCGAGGTTACAGATAGAAACTGATATTTTAAATATGACTAATGGATGACTTTGTGGTTAGAGCTGATAATGCATTGATATTATCACCTACGTTTTAATGATACAGAATTGTGATTGAGGATGATATGATATGATATGATATGATAGGATAGGATATGTATGGTATGACATGTTATGGCATGATATGTTATGATATGATTTGATGATGTGTTATGTGCATGCTATGGATAGGATGTATGTTAGCTTTACCTATTAGAGTCCTACCCATATGAGTGTCCTTCGGGATCACCACTCTTTTTGATGACTATGTAGTTTGACGGGATCACTAGTCTGACATTGACATTAACATAGACATGATTTAAGAGATCCGACGGGATCGCTCACACTTATGACTGCGTAGTCCGACGGGACCACCAGTCTGGCATTTACATTGACATAGACATGATTTGAGTGATTCAACAGAATCACTCACAACCCGATCGTCTTAGGTGTTCCTTTGGATTCACCAAAGACCAGCTTGTTCCTACGGGATCACAGATTGCACGTGTTCGAGAACGTGCCAGTTAAGGGGTACCACTTTTCAGGACTCTAATAGGAAGTTAACAGGCACCTAGCGGGACTAGTAGTGGGTCCCTTACTGAGTATATTTTCATACTCACTCTTTCTATTTCTATTTTTCAGGCAGAGGCAGAGGTAAGAGCAAAGACAAGCTGACGAATGACCATAAGTGACCGTGGCGAACCATATGAATACGTTTGCTTCCGCTTACTACATGTGTCAGATTTCAGTGTCGATATTCGTTTCATTTTTTTTTATTTTATTCATTTCCTTGTTTTTCCCTTTAAAACTAGTAAGGTCCGAGTATGATTCTGTTTTAATTTATTTCCGTACATTCTATTTATGATTTTAATGACAATTCGCAGTTTTGTTTTATTTTCTATTTTCTTTAAATAAATTTTAATTGTTTTCTTTTAAAGTAAAGTCCGCAACTTAGTATAAGAGGTTGGGTCTTTACATAATGTTTGTCTTGTTTAGCCAGAACTTGATTCAACGCCTAATTTTATTAGAATGAATCAATTATGTAGTGGGAGTTAACTACTTGAAAGAGCAAGTAACTAAGACCTCACTAAACAAGCTTAAAAAGGATTTTAAAAATAAAATCAATTCCACAAATTTCTTCTTAACATACATATTTGAAATGCGAGTATGTGTAGCATCAAGGTACCAAGAGGCTGCTTGCCTTAATTAAAGGATGAAACTTGAACACTGTAACCTTAAAGATTTAGATATGAATAATGTAATAATTTTATCATTTGCATCACAAAAGACAAGTAAATGTAATGTAAGCACAAAGAGGTTACCCGCTTTAACCGAAGTTGATTAAATAATTTGTATCACCACAAGGGATTATAATTTTTCTTGTATCGTTTAATTAGGTAAAGAGCTTTTCTTTAATATTTCTTGTCTTAATCAAAGTTAGTTCTGTTACACTTTTTTTTTTACAAATATATTTAGTTTCTTTTTATTAAAAGGAAAAGAAAAAAAATTCTTAACTTTAGGGATTTTATTAATATCCTTTTTTAAAAAAGATATTTTTAAAAGTTAAACTCTTTGCTTCTTTAATAAGTCTTTTGGCTTTAGGAAAGTTTTTATTTTAAATTTTTGTTATCTTCACAAAATCGGTTTCCCTTTCCTTATCCGTTTTATTCTTCTTCCTATTATAAAAGGGGAAGGTCTTTGCTATTCTCAATATTCTTTACAGATGTCTCGGAAGCTCCATATTGTGTGAAGAGTCTTTACAAAGGTAATAAATTACCTTCTTAGATATTTCATCAAGATTGTTTTGTATCTTCATTGTTTATTCAAATATATTATTGATAAGAGATTTAAAGAAGATTAACTTAGTTGATTCAGGGTAATCTACTTCAGGGGAGCCTGTTTATCTTCATTAGATTGAAATAAAATTTCAGGGGGAGCCTGATTATTTTTAGTAAATTTACAACTATTTCTCTTTTTCGAGTTTAATAACATGAACCACATACCACCTATGCTCCAATTTCGCTGCACACCAATAGTGTACATAATAATTAAATACATTATATTGTGAATATAAATTACTGTGTAAATACTTCATGAGTTTCTGATAGGTGTAATGATCCAAAGTTATTTAATTAAAATCTCTATGTTTGATCCTAGCTTATCCAAGAAACCTCTCTTTTGGCTTACAATTGGGCAAGAGAGAGGAAAACTTGTATGCAATATGACATATCAATAGACTTAAGCAACAAAGATGATTAAGGTCTGTCCCTTTTATTGCATGAGCTTAGTCTTGTTGCCTAGCTTAGTTGCATACTTAAAGCTACATTGTTAAATCTATGAAAGAACAAAACATGTCATAAAACAAACAAACATATTAATCCACCTTGAAAAAGTTATGAGATAATCAATAAACATTTTAATTAATTCTAAAGTAATTAACTGTTGTAATAGCTAGAGGGACAATAGAAGTAAATAATACGTGAAGCTTTGGTAAACTTGTTTGGTGAATACCACCTACGTCTGGAGAGCTTTACACAGCTCAGATGGATAATATTATTAAGATTCCCAGTTGTGAATATAGATCAATACAATAAGAAACATTCTTCTAATGTATATGACTATCTTTAAGTACAAGATAACTTAAAGGATTCAGGCTCCCCCTAAATGTATAAGTGAATCTTCTTGATGATAACTTCATACTCTCCTTGAGTTCAAAGTAATTTCTTGATCGTCACTTCTTCTTGCATATTACTCATCATTAATCTCAGCACAGATAAACATGTTGAGACCACCGTTAGTTAATCATACTACCTTCTTTCCCTCACAGCTCTGCAACGCCTTTTCGACTAGTAGCACAATCGTCTTTCTACATCAGTAAAACTCGACTTTTCAAGCTTCGTAATATATATATATATATATATATATATATATATATATATATATGAAGAAAATCTCAAAAAGATATTTATAAAAGATTCCTAAAATAAATGAAGATCTTTTATCTTTTTGAAATTAAATAACTTATTAGATAACAAAAGAATCTCATTAATTCTTTTTGACAAAATTCCAACAAACACTAGGAAGCTTCAGTGAAGCACTAACTTAAACTTGAAAAAAATCTCCTTTTTTTGACAAACATATGTTAACCACTAGGAGATGACTATTTTTTCAAACATATGTTAACACACTAGATCAACTCACTCATTGAGAGAAATTATTAACCAAAAGCTTCTAACGATCATCATTTCATTTCTTTAATTCAAACGAAAATGACAGCAGCAAAAAGTCAACAGTAAAACATCATATAAGCTCGTATGAGCTTCTTACATCTACAAAAAAGAACAAAAAAGAAACAACTTCAAAGAAACTTCAAAACTTCATCAGAAACAGCTTCAGGACTTTAACAGCTACTTCTACCCGTTAACTTCATAACCACTCGTCTCCCCTTTGAACTGAAAAGAAACACTACTCTTGAGCTGGATCAACAGTACTTGAGGAGGGGATAAGAGTCTTCAGGTGTCGAACAAGCGAATCAATCTCCAGTCTCCTATCAGATAACAAATTTATAAATGTAGAAAGAGCTCGAGACTCAGCTGTAAGTGTGTTAATGATCCTGAAGGCTAAATCACAATGAACAAAGAACCTTTTAGCATTCTCATCTACATCATTAGTGTCGAACACACGGGGATTCCTGAAGGGCTTTAAATCACATTCTAAGAGAGGAACATGACTTTCTTTAAATAACCTGTAGCTTAATGACAATGTCTTTGGGTCAAGACCAGGAGCATCACTTGAGGTCAAGAAACCAGTATTTAGATAAACTAGTAGACTTGAGAACAAACGAGGCAAAGGGATAGGAATCTTTACACCGAACGTTCCCACATGTCTCAATAACTTATTATATATAAAGAGGCCAACATCAACTGAATCATCATTGCAAATTTGATAAAGAAAAGTTCCTAAAGGAACATAAACACTGGAAGCAATTAAGGAAGGGAACCAGTTAGCAATGCATATCTTATGAAAATATCATATTTTATACTTAGTTAAACAACTAGAATCCTATTTACTAACCATATAGACAGAGTTCTTCCAGACAGAACTGAAGTCAAAACATCATTGGATGGATGTGAAGGAGTATAGCTAGATTCCACAGTGTTTCCCAAGAATCCATTGATTATAGCAGGAGAAATGTTGAACTTTGAGCCTCGAATGTGCACAGTCTGATAGTCAGAGCTGCTTGGATCATTGAATTCAAAAGGGAAATTGACTATAAATTCTATTATTAGCGAGGGATAGAACAAATCCACATTAGAAATAGTATTGGACAACCCTGCTTTTAATAATCAAGTCCATAACACTTAAGCAAGAATGATGCTTATCAGACACATTTACTTCATGTGCAATACACCTATACACTACATACTTCCATCGTTGCACACTTTCTTCAAGATGAAATGAGATTCCATCAATAGGCACATATGGAATATTCCCAACATCTTCTTTCGACCATTTTTGGTAGTAACCATACGACGACTCTGTTGTGTTCTTTTCACTTTTGATTTCGCGTCAACATGAGGTTGTTCAGGTTCAGTCGAAGGAACACTCTCATTGGGTTCAACACCATCAGGTGCACTATTATCATTTGGTTCAACATGCTCACCAACATTCTCATGAATGTTCTCACCAACATTTTCAGAGGGCTGACTCACAAGATCAGGATCAAGAACAGACTGATGAACATCAATAGGTGGACTGGACTGAACAAGAGACCTAACAGGTGGGGAATGACTAGTTTGTTGAAGGTTTTTGTTTGTGGTAGATGGCTGACTATGAGTTAGAACAAAGACATTCTAAAAGGAAGAAAAACTATCAAAATATACTGAAGGGACAGAAGCCTTGGCAACGGTGAACCCAGCTTTAGAAAATAAACCCTTCTTCAAGAACCTGGCTAATGGAACATCATCCTTCTCATCCGAATCTATTTCAGACATATGAGACTCACAGACAACCGGTTCCGATTCGATATTATCGGCAAGAATACCAGCAACATTCTCATCATGCAAAGACACACTTGAGCTATCAAAAAGAGTTACTCGATTCTTTTCAGACGGCACCCGATTGGGCCTACGAGAAAGAGTGCTTTTAACATGATGACCCCTCATTCGAACGCCATGCATGTTGTTTCAGGTGTCAAGAACTTTATCAAGAACTTTGGGTGAACAAGCTTTATACTTTCCTCTATGCATATTCACCATTTTTAATTTCGAAAACCTTAAAGATCGTGAGCTCTGAATTTGCGAACGAGCAGGCTTCTTAAAGATGAGGGGACTTTAAACAAAAATTACTTCCCACTTAAAAATTTAGTGACCCTTAATAAAGACAATTATTGTGCAGGCGTGCCCATAAATGTAGGCCATTTTACTTTTCTCCACGTCTCCCGTAAATGTATAAAATAAATTTTACAAACACCTAAACCAGCTCTCAAGTGCTCAAAAGAGCTCGCATCAAGTGGTTTAGTAAATATATCAGCCAACTGAAGATTTGATCGAACATGCTCAAGAGTGATAATTTTTCCCTCTATAAGCTCCTTGATAAAATGATGCCTAATATCGATCTGTTTGGTCCTACTGTGCTGGACTGAATTTTTAGAAATATTGATTGTCCTCATATTATCACAACAAGATGTCATAGTATCCTATTGAATACCATATTCTTGGAGTATCTGTTTCATCCATATAAGCTGAGTACACCCACTTCCTGTTGCAATATATGCTGCCTCTACTGTATACAATGAAACACAATTTTGCTTTTTTCTAAACTAGGAGATTAAAGTGTTTCCAAGAAAGAAACATCCTCCTGATGTGTTTTTTCTATCATCTGAGCATCCTGCCCAATTCGCATGATATTAGCCAATAAGAATTTATTTGTATCATAATAGTATAATACTTCAAACTCACTTGTGGCATGAACATATTTTATTATTCTTTTAACTACAACAAGACGTGAAACACGAGGATCGGATTGAAACTGAGCACATATGCCCACAGCTTATGCAATATAAGGTCTACTAGTCGTTAAATAAAACAAGTTCCCAATCATACTTCTGTGAAGTTTATGATCAACAGTATCCTCATCACTATCTTTGGTTATTTTAACATGTGTCACAGCGGAAGCCCTCTTTTGCTGAGATTTTTCAAGGAAAAACTTTTAAATTTTTAGCATATTTCTTCTTAGTTACAAAGGTGTCCTCCTTGCTTTGCTTAATCTGAAGAGCAAGAAAATAGGAAAACTGTCTAGCCATACTTCTTTCGAATTCTGACTACATAATATCCATAAAATTATTCACGAGCTCTTTTGGAAATCCTTCGATCATCCACATATATTTGTGAAACAATCAAGTCTTTGTCAGATTTATTCACCAATAAGATCCTATTAGCACCTCCTTTAGAATATCCTTTGCGACCAAGATAAATCATGAGTCGTTCATACCATGTGCTTTGGGTGCTTGCTTTAGTCCATATAAAGCTTTATTGAGTTTATACACATGCTGAGGATAAACTGGATCAAAAAAATCATTAGGTTAAGCTACATATACTTCTTCGTTTAAGTACCCATTTATTGAAAAAGTTATGAGATAATCAATAAACCTTTAGTTAATTATAAAGTAATTAATTAACTGTTGTAATAAATAGAGGGACAACAGAAGTAAATAACATGTGAAGCTTTGGTAACCTAGTTCGGTGAATACCACCTACGTCGGAGTGCTTTACACAGCTCAGATGAGTAATATTATTAAGCTTCACAGTTGTCAATATAGATTAATACAATAAGGAACATTCTTCTCATGTATATGACTATCTTTAAGTACAAGATAACTTAAAAGATTCATGCTCCCCCTGAATGTATGAGTGAATCTTCTTCGAGATAACTTCACAGTCCTGTTGACTTCGTGGTAATTTCTTGATCACCACTTCTTCTTTCATATTACTCATCATCAATCTCATCCCAGATCAACATGTTGAGACCATAGTTTGTTAATTGTACTACCTTCTTTCGTTCACAGCTCTACAACGCTTTGTCCATGTAATTTGCACACTATTTATTTGCACATTCAGATAATTCACTAAAGAGACTTACGACAAATAATCTTCTTGACAAGTCAAAATGGTTCTTCACCTCCACAAAATGCACAGCATCAACAACAACCAATTCAAAGTTTGTCAAACCATATATATATCTTTTTACAATGAACAAAGACGAAATCATATCTCAAAGACCATATCTTCCGTAAACATAGGAATAACCCATATATTATTTGCATAACCATATAAATCAATAACAGTCGATAACCAATAAAATCTTACCAAGCATAAAATCTTTTCCCCTTTTTCTGCTTGATATTTTTAAATTATATGCTAACAAATAATATGGCCCCCAATGTCTTAACACATTTAATCATTCAAATAATGCGAAATATGTTGAATCCTTTATTTTAATGCATTTAGGATGACATCCAGATCCTTTAGCTTCCGTTTCAAGCTTTACCAATCCTTCATTTTGTGATATACTTCTTGTAAATTTTGAACTGAGTATATGGGTGTTTGTATGTTGGGTATATATTATGGTGACCATGGCAAACCAAAAATTCGAAACAACCGACCGAACCGAAGTCGGCCGGTTGGAAGAAGGTATAGGGCAATTGAAAGTCGGTTTACAAAAATTAAAACCGAGTTGTATTCGATCGAAGGACGTTGACGAGTCGAGACTCAACCGTCTAATCGAATCTCCCATTTTACTCATTTTTCATTTAGTTTATTCTTTATTGATTATTCTACGGTTTCTTTTTTTCTACACAATCGCTCGCACGTCTATCCTCTATCTTTGTTCGAATGGAGTCTCCAACGATCTCCATCTCCGTTCAACTGAGTCTTCAACGATCTCCAACTTTATTCCGCACTCAACATCAACAAGAACACCAATGTCTTCAACTGGGCAAGAACTTTGACGTCCCATCTCGACGTCTCCAACTCTCGGACATCCAAATCTCATCGGTTGTAGCCAACGAGTTTGTGCCTTTTTTCCCTACTCTCTCATCCCTCTTCATCATCTCGTTATCGTTCTCTCCATTTTATCACAATTATCAAAACTGAGAAAACCGACCGATCGACCTTGGTGAGTTGGTCGATTTTGTTGCGAGTGGTGGCTGGGAACAATTTGGTCATTCCCATCCTCGACTTGTGGTCGATCAGAGTTTGGAAAACTAACTCCGACCGACCGAATATTGATCACCCCTAATATATATAAGTAATGTTATGTTTTGGTTAGTGTAACTTTTCCTCTCCTGAGTTAATTTTTCAAACCTTTTTAAGAAAATTTGGTCATTATGTGGTAAGTTTTTTCAACGTTATGGAGAAGAGAATTAATGAAATTAATTAGTTTATTTTTTTTATTAAAGGTTTTAAGTTTAAAAGAATGAAAACTTTTTTTCTTGGCATCCAGATATAATTGTTCTATTTATGAAATGAAAAGTTTGATAATATATTATTTAAATTATACAATTATGCTCCAAATATTTGTTAAACGCTTAATTAGTATAATAAATTTAGTCATTTTATTAGTACATTTTTTATAACAAATAAGTCAAGCAATGAGGTGATGATTTTGTGGCTTGTCCCTGTAATTTAATTTCTTCTGACTTTCCACCACAAAAGTAGATGGTTGTATGGAGTAATAACTTTATCATCTCAAAGTTAAGGTTATATACTTAGTGATACAACTAAAGTAAAAATTCTAATTTTTAACATAAAATGATCCCTATATCTCTCAAGTTGTAGAAGTATTACTTTAAGTTCGTCAAATACATCTCAACTTAAACAAATGATACAGTTGGGAAAAAATGTTACTAAACGGAACAATGTTAGTAACTGTTCAGTAGAGTTATAATTCAAAAAAAAAAAAAACATTAAATGTCACTGGTGTTCAATTCATTATTATCTATCAACAATAGAATATATGTGACATTTATTTTCTGTCATCATGACACTTATTGTGACAATTTTTTTCCACATAATAGACTTTCGATAGGCAAAACAATGACTGAAAAAACTATAAAAAATTTTAGACCATTTTTCTAGTAATATATGTTTTGGCTGCGATTACATCAGTGTTCTTAATCCACTTGACATAGCAATCAAATCATAATTATAACCGATTGGAACGTCTTTTTGAATTTTAAAGTCATTCTAAAGACCCACAGACTCTAGCAATTGATTTTGTACATAAGATATATTTCGTGCAATGAGGAGATTGAAAAAAAGAGTATGTATCGTCAAAATACCAAAGGCATATCGAAGGTTATTCTTTATAACCATAAGATAGTTTTCCAAAAGATTTACCAATTTGTTAAAATTTAGAGAATAGCATAGCTAGCGTGTGCATTGCACTTCTTATAGTATTCGTGCATTTGCTTTTCATGTGTATATAATTTGACTGTGAAAATGCACACACGTTTACTATTTCTCGGACTTGATCTTGATTTATAATATATTATATGAGATGAAAGATTCATTAAATTTTGTTGATAATTACTATATCATCGTTCAAAGATTGTCAAACAAGTTAATAAGGAAATTAAATAACAAGTTAAACCCTTTAGTCGATTCTATTTCGATAGCGAATATGTTGTGTGTTGAAGGTAAAACATAGTAAGAAATTATATTTATGATATTAAGAGTTATGATATTAAAAGTTGGGGTATTTTCAAATGTAGTAAAATAAAATAAAAAAATTAAATTATCTACGAACAAAATTTTTCTATCAAAGATTTTATTAAAAAGATATTTTTTATAACTGATATCTATTTGGTAAACATATCAATTTTGAATTGATAAGATTTAATTAGGCTATCAATTGATATTTCTTACATCTACTATTAATGATATTCTTCTATTGTTATCATTTATATTGTCTATCAATGACAGCAACTGAAGGATATCATTGATAGCATCTATGAGTCATATCTCTAATAGACTGCTATATATCAATGATAACGAAGTAATACTACTCTAAAGTGATATTGTGGTTGTTTGTTATTAGTATAAATGGACAAATAAATCAGATCGAATTAGCATGCTATTGGTAATAGCTTTGAATCACTAATAACATTCTATCCATATATTATAGCTTCTATCGTTGATAATGTAAATGAAATTGTTATATAGTTACAACTTTCGTTAAAATAAATTATTGATTTTACGTTTGCTAGGAACATTTATATCATTTAGAAATATTATATTTGATATATGTGATCTTTTTGGAAGCGACTATTTATCAACTCTCTATATGAATGGAAAAATGATTTAAGTAACTTAGATCTAAGTGCAAGCATACAGAGACGAAAGAAGTAATAATTTTAGAATATTTGAGTATCGAACCTACATGAGGATGATACAGGGAATTGTGTTGTGAGTGGACAATAACTAAAAATAAAAATAGTAAATATATAATAATGATCAAACAGAGTTAACATACAATGCTTCAGTCTTTTGGGTTCTACGACAAGTCATGCGACCACATCACACACCTAGGACAGTGAAGTGTGCATGGGTTGAAGCTTACACCTATTTGGTCTTGAGAATAAAAGTTTCTTTGGGAGAGTTCTAAGTAGTTACTATCTAATGTTCTCATGGATAATTAAATCTTAGATTAATTAAAGCTTAGTTTCTTTACCTTATGGTGTCTCTTATTCCTAAGATGACATGAGTCTCCTATTCTCTATGCTCTTAGTTGACCCATATATCCCTTTGTGACATCTCGTTTATACCACATAGCCTTCTCAGCACTGGAGCCAAACTAGATTGTTAAACTAAGTAATTAGTTTAGTTTACCAACGTGTTTTTCTTTAAATTCAAGAAAGAGAATGCATATATATAAAAAATTGGCATCGGCGAAACACTACTTAAACCATAAAGACCTTACATCTACAATGTCGAACTCCAAAAGAAATTTATCTCACGATAAATTACACGATAAATTTATTTATTAATCAAGAATCATTGCTTCTGATTGGTAGAGAGATAAAATTGATAAAAGGAATTAAATAGAAGAAGAATGCAAGAAAAGTACAACTCAAAGAACTTGGGATATAAATCCTCAAGCTCCCAAATCTTTCCCTAGGATAATTTTTCCTTTTCTAAGGTAAAAATCGTTCCTCAACACATGTAGTTTTATGGGAAGAGAGATCCTAGAACTGATACATCTTAGAGGAACTTATGTTATTTAATGTTACTGACTTGAAACAAGAGAAGAAACCCAAGGGGTTGCAACATAAAGAATTTGGTTTAAAATATAAAATCACTCGAATCGCCCAACAAAACACACTTATAAGCCTAACACTTTAAATTAATAATCAACTAAAAAAACGTAATAAAAAGTAAGTTTGGGGTTGTACCCAAAGAAATTTTGACAACAAAGAAAATCCTTTTTTCTTTTTTCTTTTTTTATCAAGAATTCAAGAATACCAAGTAAAAGGTAAGGGAGGTTTTTCTTCAGACACTTTTGCAAGAAATATTAAAAAACAAGGAAGTAAATATTTTTGGTTGTTTTCAAGAAATTGGAACACAAAAGATAGATTTTTCTCCCAATTAATAATAAATGGGAATGTGTGATTTTAGTTAATATTTTTATTATTAAATGAAGCACAAATTGCAATTAACATCAATTCACAACTAATTATCTTAAAGCGATGAACAAGATTTATATCAAATTTCATACCATACCAAAAAAAAAAACTAAAAGGACAAGATGCTAAATAAAGTAATATGTGAGTTATCAAAATTTTAAATAAAGTCAAAAGATAAGAAGAAGACTGCATATGAATAACATATTCATTTTATTTAATTTGTGCTTAATTCAATAAAGAGACTGAATTAAGTGCTCATAGTTTACTGCTTTCTCAAGCAAGTGACTCGAATCACATTAAACAAAAAAATAGTTGGCTTTGAAAATAAAGTTAACCTTTAATTTGAATCTACATACATAGAATTGAGAATACTTGTGATATTAAAGTGTTGAAAGGTGGTCTATCTTAATTAATGATTGGAAGATGAATGCATTACTGATATTTACTCACAGAAAAGTTAATTCTTTAACATCAACATATATATATTTAGAGATGTGAATGTAACGTTTACCGTTTAGGAGGAACATGAATGAACAGATATGTAACATTCTAAGATTTTTGGATAATTTATTTAATTATCTAAAATTAATTGAGTTATATTTTGGTTTTAAAGATTAAATAGAATTATATTTTGTATACTTAATCTGGAGTTTGATTATGTGTAAAGGAATTCACGAAAAGATTTGAGAATATTAGTTAATATAAAATTTTAGGAGAAAATTAATTAGAAAAGAGACGTGAGGGACAAATTTAAAAAATAATGCATTTTTAAAAGAATTGTAAAAAATAAAGTTCATTTGAAACCTACGACAGAATTAAGGGAGAAGAGCAAACTATTGTAAAAAATAGGTACATGACTTCCTTTAACCCGATCAAAGCTTATGTGGCTGAAGACGGATGACTCGACTAAAGGAAGCCATGTAACCCCATAACATTTATTATTATTATTATTTAAAAAAGGGAAATTAGATGCACAATTTAACCATTATTAAAAACTGTCAAAACTTTGTTATTAATTTTTAAAATATATAACTTATTTCAAAAGTTACGGTTTAATTTTATTTTTAAACTTTTATAAATAGTTTAAGATGCACCTATAAAAATATTTTCTTTCGAGAATGAAATTTAAATTAGCAGAATGTATATTTAAAAATATATAAAAAATTAAAAATATTGAAATAATTGATGTTGCTTTTTATTGCATAACTAGTACCCAAAATTTAAGCGTTTAACAAAAGGAAAAGTTTAACAAAAATAATTTGTTAGTAATAAATTAGGAAAACCTCATATTTTACATTATTATTTGTGGAACAAATATAATTATCTATGTTGTAAACTGTTTTAAATTATGAGAAACTAAATATGGTAATTATATATATAATTATATATCGTAAATTATTTTAGGTAATGACAAGACATTGAAGTCATGGATCAGGTTTACAAAAAAGTATGACAACTCATAGGAGTCAAGGATCGGGTACGCGACTTCAATGTCTTAAACTTTACTTTTTACGATAGTTTTATTCCTATTCTATTTTTGAAAATATTTTTTAAAGTAACATTATTTTTAAAAAAATTCAAAAAAGAGTTTATGTATAGGAAATTGTCAAAAATAGCAAATTTGACAAAATACTTATAACATATAGCAAAATTTCAGATTCTATCAGTAATAGATATTGATAAACATTTATATGTTTCTATCAATAACATTGATAGAAGTTTATCAATTTCTATCGTTGATAGAATTCAATATTTTGCCATGGTATGTAAATATTTTAATTTCTTTTACTATATTTAAAAATATTATATATATATATATATATATATATATGACGTGGGAGAAGAAGAAAGATTAGAGTTTTAAATAGGGAAACTTTCGTAAACGTAACAAAACTTTCATAAACTTTCGTAAACTATTTACAGCCCGTGTAACAAAACCCATTAAGTTAGCCATTTTTAAAATATTCTAGGTTTGCCCTTCCATCTCTCTTCTCTTCTTTGCGATTTCTTTCATTGTTTTTTTCTTTTCCTCTTTTTTTTTTTCTGCTACGATTTCTTTCCATCATCTTTCTTCTTTTTCGATTCTTTTTGTACATTGTTTAATATTTCCATCGTCTTTCTTCTTCTCCTTTTTTTTTTCGTTGCGATTTCTTTGACCGTCTTTCTTCTTTTCCTCTTCGATTTTTTTCATCGTTTAAATTTGGGTAACCAAATCTAAACGACTGTATACAAAAAATAGCAAAATCTAAAAGATCGTGTATAAATAATCTTGAAAAAAAATCAATTAGATTGGAAACGATCATGTAAAAAAAATAAATCATCGTGTAGACAAATCTAAACGATCGTGTAAACAAATCTAAACAATCATGTAAAAGAAACAAAAGTAAATGATCGTGTACGAAATTTTGAAAAAAAATCGTTTAGATTTTGGTCCCTAAATCTAAACGATCAAATTTAATTGATTGTATAACCAAATTAAATGATCATGTAATAAAATTAAATGATAGAATTGAAAAAATAAATTGTTGTCATATCTAAACAATCGTGTACCAAACAACAGACAAATTTGAACGATCGTGTAGCAAATATATTACGCATGTTGTTGATGAGACATTTTTTGAATTTTACATGGTGGACCTATGGGCTTTTTCCGTTTTCGAGATTGTTCTATACACTGTAAATACTTTGCCGCTTTGTTATATTTTTCGAAAGACCCTTTTTAAATAAATGAGTGCATATATTAAACACTTCGGTAGTTCAATTAGCGTGCAATTAAAGGAAGAAAGTAAAAGTAAATTACTTTTCTCGTCTTCTTCATGCTTCTAGCAGCTAGCAGCCCTCGTCTTCAATCACTACCGCTTTTCCTCATGCAATCGTTCGACGCTTGTTGTAACCTCCAGTCACTAGCCCGACGACCGTCGCAGCTCCTCCCTCATAAACGATTGCCACAATGCCTCTTCAAGCCATCCCTTGTGGAGACCTAGGTTCGATCTAACGTAAGCCACACCGTTGTTTAAAACTTCACATCTGCGCGCCCAAATCTGTTGTTTTGCTCGTCATTGTTGCTCGAGTTCCGACCGCACTGCAATCGCTCACTAGAGTTGGTTGGGTGAGTTTTGTTGAGATTTGTTTTTTATTTTCTTGAATGATTGGTGTATGCACATTGAATCTTGGTTAATTGGTCGTCACTTTTGATGTTTGGAAGGCTCGAACGCATTTTTTGGAGCATTGTGATTAGATCAAAATCGGGTTCGTTTCCGACAAGATTTTTTGTAGGATTTACAATCGTTGTTGATCTTTGGGCACCCATTGATTATTGGATTAAGTATTAATTCCATTCTTAAATTTAAACGATTTAAGGTTGCTGCCGCGGAGCTAAAAGTTGTTCTTAATATAGATTTGGAGCTGAAGTTTCGAAAGATTGTTGAGCATGCTTTGCTTTAGGTAAATTATTCAAATTCAATTACTTGACTTAATGGTTGGATTAGATTAGATTTTGGGTTTGTGATGTAGGATTTACTCAAACTCTACTATAGGGTTATTATGATTCAATATTAGTATTTAATCGTGAATTGAGGTTTGTGATTTACTGCTGAATTCCTTGAACCTATTTGATGTTGAGGAGTGTTATAAGTCACTATGATATTAATAATTTATATTAGGATAAAACGTACTTTTGTTTCCTGAGGTTTCGTGTCCTTGTCAATTTGTCCCTGATATTTCAAAGTGACACTTGACTCCAGAGGTTTGAAAAATAGTTCTAAATGGTCTCTATGTTAAAGTTGATAATTAGTTGACTGACAAAAAATGATGTGGTACTAAAATAGCAATTATTTTAAAAGAATTATACTTATTTGTGTTGCTTTAGAAAGATTTTCAACTAGTACCATTTTTGTTGTATGCTTAGTTCTTTATTCTCTCAAAATTTGGAATTTGCAAAGGCCACTTGCTTCTCAGCTATTTTTGGCATTTTATTATGTATGAATACTGTGCACAAATATTTGTTCTCAGAAATTAGGCATAAAAACCCATATTACATAGAAATACATTCTTCATAACTCATCATATGTTCATATCGCATAATCAATTTGCATATTTAATTACGTCTTCATACCCTTTCTCAGCTCAAGTGTTTAGCACACTATCTTGCTAGAATGCAGCTATGCGGAGTAGTCTCAACATAATCAACAAGCGTCTATCAATTCCATCACGTACAATGCGTCTTCCAATAACATATAATACAACAACCAAAGAGCATGTAATACCACAAGATTTTAAGGTATTTCTCCAACCTACATTGTAAGGTAGTCGCTTATGCTTATTGTCAATTGAAGAGTCATTAGCAGAACTATCCTACGCATGATTTAGAGTTGACAGTAGTAGTTTTTGTATTGGAGGCATTATTTATATAGTGAGAAGATACAAATATTTACTGACCATAAGAGATTGAAATACTTCTCCACTAAGGAGTTAATAAATATGAGACAGCGAAGGTGACTTGAGTTAGTAAAGGATGATGACTACAAGATATTATACCATCAAGATAAGGCGAATGTAGTAGTTGATGCTCTTAGTAGGAAGGTATCACATTCAACAGCCCTTATTACTAAATAGACCCCATTACATAGAGACCTTGAGTGAGGTGAGATTGAAATATTAATAGGGGTAGTCACCTCACAGTTAGCTCGGTTATCAGTGCAACCAACTTTCAGACAAAAGATTATTGTTACTCAATACAATGACTCTTATTTGGTTGAGAAGCGTCATTTAGCAGAACTAGGGCTAGCTAATGAATTCTCCATATCCTCTGATGATGAGTTTTTATTTCAGAGGCGTTTATGTGTACTAGCAGGCAGTGCAGTTAAGACAAATTTGTTTACTGAAGCTCATAACTCCCTATTTTTCATGCATCCAAGAAGTACGAAAATGTGATATAAAAAGAGTTTACAGGTGCTGTAATATATTAAGAGAGAGGTGGTAGATTTTGTCATTAATTTTTTTGTGTGTTGGCAGATTAAGCACCAAGATAGAAACCAGCAGTTTTGTTACAACCTTTGAGTGTGTTAAAGTGGGAATGGAAGAATGTGTCTATTTATTTTCTTATAGGATTGCCTAGAACCCTTAAGGGTTATACAGTGATTTGAGTTGTTTTTGACAGACTCACAAAATCAGCACACTTTATCTCGGAGAAATCCACTTATACTGCTAGCATGTGGGCACAATTATATTGGACTGAGATTGCGAGACTGCATGGAGTGCCCATATCAATTGTTTCTAACAGAGATGCCCGTTAGAGATGCCTGTTTCACTTTCAAGTTTTAGAAATGACTTCAACCTGCCATGGGCACGAGGTTAGATTTCAATACAACTTTTCACGTACAGACTGATGGTAAAACTGAGCGTTTAAACTGGGTTTTGGAGGATTTTTTGCGAGTTTGTACATTAGAGTTTTTAGGTTAGGATTCTAATGTAACGACCCAACTCTTTAAATTAATTAAATATTCTTTCAATAGATACTTAATTAATCATGATTTCCACAAAACAATTGTTAAATTATCTTAAATTAACACCTCAGTAACTCCAACATCAATAAAATTATACCAAGATAATTAAAATTAAAATGACTTTATTTATGAGGCATTAAAATCTTCTGTCCTTTGAGAAACTTTTGTTCTCGAAAGTTCTAATCCTTGAACAGCTCAGGATACTCAGCTCTCATGTCATCCTCTCTTTTCCATGTGGCCTTTTCAACCTCATGGTTTTACCAAAGAACTTTAACTAGTGTAATTTCTCTATTACGAAACAATTTGACCTCTCTTGCAAAAATCTCAACGGGTTGCTCCTCAAAGCTCAAATTCTCATTAATTTACAATGCTTCAAAGTCAACTATATGCATCGGGTCTGCTACATACTTTCTCAGCATAGAGACATGGAATACATCAGGAATTGTGGAAAATGATGGAGGACGCCAAACAATAAGCTATGGAGCCAATCCACTCAAGTATCTCAAATGACCCTTTAAAACGTGGACATAACTTTCCCTTCTTTTCAAATCTCAAAACGCCTTTCATAGATGCTACTTTCAGAAAAACCATGTCTCCTACATAACACTCGAAATCCTTATGTCGTTCATCAGCGTAAGTCTTCTATCTACTTTGTGTTGTCAACATACGTGTTTTAATCTTCTATATGGCTTCATTGGTGGTCTGAACTAGCTCAGGTCCTAACATTCTCTGCTCACCAACCTCATCCCAACAAACAAGAGTTCTACAACACTTAACATACAGATATTCAAATGGTGTCATGCCAATGGTAGCTTGATAGCTTTATTTCTATGCGAACTCCATCAAATGCAAATAGGAGTCCCAACTTCTTGAAAACTCTAGCACACAAGCTCGTAGCATATCCTTCAAAATTTGGTTTAAATGCTCTATTTGACCATCGGTTTGACGGTGAAAAGTTGTACTAAAATTTAACCTCGTGCCTATGCCAACCTAAAGTTCTTTCCAGAACTTGGAAGTGAAACGGGCATCTTTGTCAGAAACAATCGATACTGGCACTTCATGTAGTCTCACAATCTGTCAAATATAACTAACTATGCCAACTTACTCACAGTATAAGTGGATTTCCCTAGGATGAAGTTTGCTGATTTCGTAAACATGTATACAACAACCCAAATCATTGTATAACTATTCAGGGTTTTAGGCAATCCTATTATAAAATCCATAGACACATTCTCACACTTTCACTCTGGCACACTTAAAAGTTGCAAGAAACCTACTAGTTTCTATTTTGGTGCATAAGCTTGTTGGCCCACCAAGCATTTACTAACAAAATCTACCACCTCTCTCTTTATATTACACCACCAATATGCTCGTTTAAAGTCCTAGTACATCTTTGTACCGTGAGGATAGATAGAAAATGGGGAACTATGAGCCTTAGTCAATAATTCTATCTTAACTGCACTGTTTATTGGCAAGCATAACCGTCTCCTAAACATAAGTCCATCACCGAGGATTTATAGAACTCCTCTATTTTCCCTGCTTCTTCTAGCCGGCGTTTTTCAACCAAATATGGATCATTAAGTTTAGCGACAATAATTCTCTATCTCAAAGTTGGTTGCAATGGTAACTGAGCCAACTGTTAGATGACTTCTTTTACTAAAACTTCAATCTCAACTCTCTCAGAGTCTCTGTGCAAAGGAACCTACCTAGTAATAAGTGTTGTTGAATGTGATACCTACAATACTAAGAGCATCAGCTACCACGTTCATCTTACCTAGGTGGTACAAAATCTCACAATCGTAGTCCTTTACTAACTCAAGTCATCTTCTCTGTCTCATGTTTAACTTCTTTTGAGTGAAGAAGTATTTCAGGCTCTTATTATTAGTAAAAATCTGTATCTTCTCTCTGTATAAATAGTGCCTCCATATCTTCAGTGGAAAAATCACTACTGCTAACTTAAATCATGTATAGGGTAGTTCTGCTCATGACTCTTCAACTGACGAGAGACATAAGCAACCACCTTACCTTGTTGCATTAAAATACAACCCAGTCCCTTCTTATAGGCGTCACTATAAATCACAAAACTTTCGAATCCATTTGACACTATAAGAAATCGTGCAATAACAAGCTTCTGCTTAAGATTTTGGAAACTGCTTTCACATGGTAGGCTCCAAACAAAAAAAAAAAGTCCCTTTCCTTGTCAACTGAGTGAAAAGATTGGCTATACGAGAAAAGTCCTACATGAACTGTCGGTAAAAACCTGCTAAACCCAAAAAACTACGAACCACACTGGCTGTAGAAGGTCGAGGCCAACTGGTAGCAGCTTCGATCTTTGTTTGGTCTGTAGAAACTCCCTTACTACAAGGCCAAGAAAAGACACCTTTTTCAATCAGAACTCACACTTTGAAAACTTAGCATAAAGCTTATTGGCTCGAAGAGTCTCCATAACCTGATGCAAATGCTCATTATGTTCAGCTTCTGTCTTTAAGTAAACCAAGGTATCATCAATAAAAACTATTACAAATGTGTCTAAAAAATCCTTAAACACCCTGTTCATCAAATCCATGAATACAACGGAAGCATTTGTTAAGCCAAAAGACATTACAATGAACTCATAATGCCTATATCTGGAACGAAAGACAGTGTTAGGAACATCACTATCTATAATCCTCAACTGGTGATAGCCTGAACATAAATCACTTTTAAAGAATATAGTGGCTCCTTGTAACTGATTAAACAAATCTTGAATTCTGGATAGTGGATATATGTTATTGATTGTAACCTTATTAAACTCTCTATAATCAATGCAAAGACACATCGACCAATCTTTATTCTTCATGAACAGTACTGGTGCTCCCCAAGGTGACATACTAGGTCGGATGAAGCTCTTGTCCAGCGTTTCGTGCAACTAGACTTTCAACTTAGTTGGAGCCATTCTATATGGACCTCTCGATATAGGAACAGTGTCAGACTCTAACTCAATAGAAAAATCAATCTTTTTGTGAGGTGGAAGTCTTGGAAGTTCATTTGGAAAAACATCAGTGTATTCCTTCACCCTCGGTTGAGATGATAAGAAAACTTCAAGTTCTATAGTGTTTACTATGCTAGCCAAGATACTCCAAGTACCCTGGTTGAGTAGCTTACTAGTTTCATGGCTGAGATAACTTTGGGTAGGACTACATTCCTTGTCCTCTTATATTTGAAACTAACTGCAGAAGAAGAATTAAAAACTACCTCCTTGCGAAAACAGTCTATACTTGCATGGCTAGTAGATAGCCAATCCATGCCTAAAATTACATCAAAGTCTTGCATGTCTAAGGTTAACAAAGTTACATTTAAAACATGGTTCAATATTTCTATTTAACATGCTTTTATCTTTTCTTTTAATAACATAATTTCTCTAGATGGAGTAGAAACTGATAACATATAACTCAAGGGTTTTACCTCTAAACACATATTTTGAACAAATATTGAGGATATAAAAGAGTAAGAGGACCTATAGTGAAACAATACAACTGCAAAGTGCCCCATATTGAGAGCGTACCTATCACCACTATGTCAGCTTTCTCGGCCTCCTGCTGAGTCATGACAAATACTCTTCTCTGCTGAGATGTGGAAGTCTGGTTCGAAACAGGCACAAACAGTTTTTTAGGCCAAAAATCAGTTTTGTGCCCTGCTTGCTTGTATTTGTAGCATATTCCCTTTTTTATAGGCAACGACCTTCATGAGACCTCTCACAGCTACAACAGATCGCTAAAAACACCACATGACCTCAGGTTCCTTTGTGGCGCCGCGGTAGGCTATAACCCATCCTTCCTCTTCTTTCCTGAGGTTGACCCCTTTTCTGAAGTCTTGAACAGATCAACCCTCTCATGCAAACTCATATCCACTGTTAGGTGCAGTGCATCAGCTTGGGTGTTTGGCTTCAAGGCTCGAATAAAACCCTGAAAATCTAACCTGAGACCTCTAACAAATTTGTCGGCTATTGCAATCTTAGTCGCTATCATCCAAGAGCAAAGCGGGACAACATATCGAATTCTTGGTCATACTGCTCCACTGTCACATTACCTTGCAGCAATTCTAGAAATTTTTTATGCTTAGCATCTTTCAGGCTGACAGAGGAATTTGGCATAAAAGTTTTTCTTGAAGTGTTCCCAGGTAATCTAGTTTACATCCCCACCTAGCATCCTCTCTGTATACTCCCACAAAGTTGTGCCTCTGTCCCTCTATAAGAATACGACACACTGTACCTTCTGTCGTTAGGCACCTCATGGAACGAAAAATCGTTTCAATAGAAGCCAACTACATCTGCACCTTGGTAGGGTCTTTCAAGGATCCATCGAAAGTCTGAGGGTTATACTTCCTGAAATCTCTCAAGTACTTAGCTTCTACAAAGAGCTGATCTAATACATTCTGGGTACCACTAGGCTTGAACAGGGGCTGACAGGGTTTGCTAGACAGGTTGAAACGGTGCAAATTCCTCGCTTAACATATCTCGATAATTCCAAGTCGAGCTGATTTCCTCCTTCAACCGAACTGCGCTTGCCTTTCCTTTGTCCTAGCTGAGTCGTCGAGCCGCCAAGCCTTTTGGTCTTTTTCCACTTATTTTGGGTAAGTTTTATTAGGTTTTGGATTTAAGTTGGAGTATTTTTTTCATGAAGGTTTAGCTAGTTTAAATCAGAAGTTTGTGCTGTAGTATTTTCCCGAATCAAGGACAATTTGGATTCAAGCTCAACTTTGGGTAAGTTGAATTAATTGAATTTTTGGACTTTTAGCCAGCTGAGGACATTACATTTATGTTTAGGACTTGACTGCTTAGAAAGCTTGACTGTGACTTTTAGGATAATTTGGTTAAGCTAATCTCGAGGCAAAAGATTCTTCTAGCTACTAGACCCTCGTACTGAAGTTAGTAGTTTGCGTGGGATTTTTCCATTATGCAATTATGTAGTTGGGATGCATACTATATTGATGGCGTATGTTGATGACTGATAGTTATTGCTGATTTATGTTGATGATGATGACTGATTTATGTCAATGATAATGCATGAAATATTAATCTCCTGATTGAGAGCGTTATGATTAATATTCATGTCATGTTTATGATGTTACGATGTGCTACATGCTATGGATTGAGTGTTCTGTTAACTTTGTCTATTAGGGTCGTAACCATATGGGTGTCCCTCAGAATTACAACCTTTTTATGACTATATGGTCCGACGGGATCACCAATCTATCATGAGATGTTATGTATATTAATATGTATATATATGTATATTATATTACTACAAAAAGAAGCATTAGGTGAAGTTTATTTGATGTATATAACCTCATTAATATATGAGCACTCTCTTTTAAAATGAAAGATACATTAATTTTAGAAAAAAAAGGAAATAGAAATAGTTTTAAAAGATAATATAATAATAATTTTAAAAACTCCGTAAGAAAAAAAAATTTGAAGTATGAGATAGTGTAATTTTAAAAATATTTTATAATTACATCAAGAACATAGTTGTGACTTAAAAGAAAAAAAAAACTATAGAGTTCAAAATATATTAAATTATGCTCCATAACGTTATAAAACTATGGAGTTCTATCACATTATCAATCATATATCAAAACGAAACACAAACTCCATACAATCTACAAGAAATTTACTAAAACTTAAAATCAACAAGCAATACCAAAACAGAATCCAATTAATTTGTTTATTTAATTTATATTTACATATATTAATGCTTACACAACTTCTAATTTAACTCCTCAAATAATTGAAAAATATGACACATAACCTAAAATTGGTTTTACAATACATGATAGCACATAAAAAATATATTAAACACAAGCATATGTATGAATGGAAAACGAGTACTGCCTACTTTTTCTCTTTGTAGACACCGTTTCTTAGGTAGCTTTATGCTTGATGGCCAATAAAACTTTGGTACATATCATGAGATAAACGTGGCTTTGCATGCAAATGCAATGGCTTTAATAGAGATAATTCATTGGTTTGAGGAATGTCTGTCTTTGTGAATTTTGGCAATGAAGTCCATGAAAATCCTTGTAGAAGTCTAGCAAATAACATCATCGTAATGTTAGTTCCTAGTGAGCTACCAGGACAACCTCTCCTCCCTCTAGTGAAGGTGATGAATCGTAAATTGGGTTCTGAAATTCCCAATTCAATTGTCTCATCCTTTAGATGACGTTCTGGATTAAATTTCATTGGATCCTCCCAAATTCTTGGATTTCGACCAAGACCTAAACGACTTAGCAACACTTCACTTCCTTTAGGAATAAAATAGCCAGCCACAACAATGTCGGAGTTGGACACATGGGCAACATTGAAGGGTGAAAATGGGTGAAGTCGAAAAGATTCTCTAACACAAGCTGTGAGATACTTGAGGTTCGAGATATCCGATTCTTGGACTAATCTCTCTCTTCCAACTACTTTATCCAATTCTTCAATAGCTTTTTTGAGAACTTTTGGTTGATTGAGTAATTCTGCCATTGCCCATTCCACAGCATTTGAAGGATTATCTATCGTGGCAAGTTGTATATCCTATTATTATAACAATGGTGGTAAAATTGGCGTTAGTATACGTCAACAATTTGAGGAAGCTTAAATTAACGAATTTTTCAGATTCTATTCTTCTTTGGACATGGAAAAGAAAGTTGAGGTAAAATAAAGTGTCAAAAGGGTCTTGAACATTAAAAAAAGATTTAGCACATGAATCATTGATAAACATATTTATTTATTGTTTAGTAAAGTTGGTAGAGTTAAAATTAAACAAATATCAAATAGGTCAAATATTTTATTGTCAATACTTTTTCATGTTCAAACAAAATAATTAATTACGAAATTAGAAACAATTTTTCCACATATGCATATATGTACTAACGAGTAATTTATGTATGCTTTGTTAATTATCGTATACAGAACTATAGAACACTTACCATGATTTGATTCTTGATCTCTTCTATTGACAACAAGGAATTTTCATTGTCATCTGTAAGTGAAATGAGGATATCAAGAATGTCTTCAACCCCTTTTATTTTCTCGTCATTTTTCCATTGTTGCACTCTCTCTTTTATAATGTGCTCATCATATTTTCTAAGAACATTCAAAGCGTTCTTCATATTTTTTTGACGTCCATCTAAATCAAGAGGCTTCAAACAAGGCATGAAATCTGATATAGAAAATGAATTAACATGCCTAACAATGGTCAACAATGCTTGATTATGTTCTTCTTCTTCAAAAGTTGGTCCCCCATCTTCCCTCCCTTCGCCATAGTATCTTCTATTGAATACTATTCTTCTAATAATGTTACCGCAATAATGTTGTGTTATGCTTCTAACGTTGATCACTGCACCTCCTCCATTTTTGCATGTTTGGTTGAAAATATAGTGTAAAAGAGCATCGGCTTCAGCAGTTCTTTGGCCAAGCATTCGATGGAGAGTTGATGGATTGAGTATCTCTGATGTGAGAATTCTTTTCATCTTCCTCCATTGGGGTCCCGTTGGCGATAATATCGTGGAGACACATCCGCCGGTTAACATATCAACATCGTTGGAAAAGGAAGAGCGGGATCCAAAGACAGAATCATATGTTTTAAGGAATTCAAGAGCGAGTTCTGGAGAAGCGACAGGGATTACGTAGGTATTTCTGAGGCGTATAGAAGCAATTTCAGCATTGAATTGCTTCATAATTGAATGAATCCATTCGTGCGTTGATGAGTTGTTACTGGACAACATTGCGGGCAGGCAGCCAACAAGAGGCCATGGCCTTGGCCCTGGTGGAAGAGGAGGTTGCAAGTTTGAGTGTTTCTCCATACTGTTATAACACTGAAAAAACAAGATAGAAATGAAAGCCATCAATAGAAACATAACGAAAGATGGTTGCAAGTTAGAGATCATGGCTACTGGAGAGTTTTGGTAAATCAATTGACCGGTGAATATCGAAGCAACTTCCATCACTTTCTCTATGTATAGTAATGGAATGTTTTTTAGCTATATCCTTTGGAGAATATGTGTGTGCATATATATAGACATAAGTGGCATTTGAAGTAGCATTTGTAGAGACACATAAAGTACCGTTCAATTGAATTACTATTATAATTAATTTCAAATGTGTCTATTTGGTATTTCAACTTGATAAAATGTTTAGCTTGATTTAATTTCTAATTGAGCTTTCCACTTTGTTAGTCAAAAAATTAACCTAATAAAGTGTATACTTTAAATATTTAAATTTAATAATATAGGTCATTTTGTTTAAGAAATGTTTTAATACCTATCAACATGCATATGCATCGGGATGCTCTTAAATCTTCGATTTTGGCTCATCAACTTTTTAACAAATATTTAATGAAGCGGCTTGCAACACGACGCTCTTGTGTTACCTTTAGGACCAATTACACATTCGAGAGCCAAGAAGCTGCAGTTAGCATTGAATTCTCGCACTTAAGTGGAGGTGAGCTTAATTAATTTAGAAAATACAAGTAGTAACAATTGAACATAAGCTTTACATATGATTGGTTTTAAATATGATTGGTTTCAATTAATTAACAAAAGATGGAACCAAGTGAACTTTGTAATTATTTTATCTACTTTAATTTTTGAGTTATTTCATTTTGAAAATTTTGGAAAAAAAAATGGTTTAGATTTGGGGTAGCCAAATCTAAACGATTGTGTACCCAAATCTAAAATATCGTGTACCAAATCTGTTACCAAATATATTACGCGTGTAACGCCCCAAAGTAAGTAATTTTTAAGTTTAAATATTCTAAATTTAATTTTGAAAATTTTTAATTTTGGGTGTTATTTGGTTAATTGGTTGAATTATTTGATTTGTTATTTGGAAGAAATTTGGTTAGTTATATAAATGATTATATAATTAATTGATTTTGAAGGTGGATGATATATTTTGTAAGGAGAAATATTTATTTTGGGAAAGATAAAAGTGAATTAATTGGAGAGAGGGAGAATATTTGATTTTAAAAGAGAGGATTTGTTGGATTTTAAACGAAGTGACAGAAGATTTTGATTGGTTTAATTGGGGAAAGAAGGAAAAGAAATAGGATAGTTAAAAATATAACAACACGTTACCATTGTTGACAGTGCATTTTTTGGTATTTTACACGTTGGGCTTTTGGGTTTTTTTTATTTTTTGAATTGTTTTATACAGTGTAAATTCTTCGCCTTTTTTTATATATTTGAAAAAACTCCCATATTTTATTGATAATAATAAGATAACAATAATGAGAAGAAAAGATTGTGGTAACCAAATTCCATAAGGTCATTTTTCGCTCACGAGTGTACATTTAATTTTCTTTTTCCTTTTGGTCCTTTGCTTTGTTTTATTACCTTTTTCTTTTAGAAAAACAAATGTTTATTACGACCACTACTTTTTAGGCACATGTTTAATGTGAAACTTAAGAAGAGACAAAGTTACCAAATGTGATTGGCGAAGCTTATCCACTATATTTAGACCACAAAAACACTGTATTGTTAAATTAGTTCATCCATGATGAAAAATGTGCTTAAATTATTTTCTCCACTAAAAAAACAAAACAAGACAAGAAAACGACTACCACAACTATCTAATTTAAGTTAGTTATTTATAATTGAAATTAAAAATCACAAACTAAATAATTAAAAACTTTTAAATTATTCAAAAATAAAATTTCATATATGGATAACTTTATGTTAATAAACCTATTCTTTGATAAAGCAAGTTTAATTAACTAACCTATGATGGTTATAAAAAAAAATAATTATAACCAATTCTCTACCGCTTCAACTCTGTTTACATATATTTATAGGACATCTTTTATCATTATTTCTTTTATTTTCTTTTTTTTTTCAATTTAAGTTGGATTTAATAAGCTATTTGAATATTATATTTGAACAAATATGATAATAATTTCTAGAGAAAAGATAATGTTTATCCTACAAAGTTTAATAAATCAGTTTAATGCTCAAATGAAACAAATAAAATCCCCATTAATATATCTATTCCCTCTTGTTGTCAGTACTCTCAAATGCTTTTACCACTGTATACTTTGTTATTTATTATCGTTTTGTAGTATAACAATTAAAAGTAAGGAAGATTCTATACAAATCTTGTAGTTATGTCACTAAATTCAATTATTAGTCGAGTCAAGCTTTTCATGGAATTACCATGTATATTATAACAAAACTGGGTCTTAGTGCCAGTTTAAAACCGACATTAAAGAAGTATGATAGTGTTATTAAAGTCCTTTAATATCGATTGGGCTTTGATGTCGGTTTAAAATCGACACTAAAGAGACTAACGATGTCGTTTTAAAACCAAAATTAAGGAAGTTCGATGTCGGTTCTAAACCAACATCTATGATTGTGTTACTAAAGATCTTTAATGTTGATCGGGCTTTAATGGTGTTTTAAAACCGACATTAAAGAGGACAATAATGTCAGTTTAAAATTGACATTATACATTGTTTTTTGTCTTCGTTTTTATAAATTTAGTTTTATTAATTGTTGTATTATTGTCTATTTTTTATGACATCAAATGGTTTAAAAACCATCATTAATTGTCTCATATGTTATGTCAAAAAATATTCGTCATTATCATTATATTAATTGCACGCTAGCTAGCTAAAAATATATCTTCTATTGTATACAACACAATTCTCAACAAACAAAAAAATTATCTCCTTCACAACAAAGAAAGTGACATAATCGTGTAACTAAGTAACCTACTATCAAATTACATTGATCAATATATACGCTAACACTACTAGAAAAAGAGTCTTTCTTGACATTTGTATTTTTTGTTTCTTGCTGGTTTAAAAAAAACGTCAAGAAAGGGGTGATACGAAAGAAAAACTGTCAAGAATTTTTATGAAAAGATGGAGGGTAGTCAATTTTCAGCTTTCTTGACGGTTTTGAAACGTCAAGTAATATGCATTTTTCTTGACGTTTTAAAACCGTCAAGTATTATCTATTTAATTCTTGACATTTTTAACACGTCAATAATTTTTATGAATTCGACATTCTTGACGTTTTTTAAACGTCAAACAATATATACTTATCCTTGATGTTTTAAAAACATCAAGTAATATAGATTAAATTTTTGACGTTTTAAAACGTCAAGAATTTTATTGAAAAGGTGGAGGGGATTGATTTTTAAATTTCTTGACGTTTTATAAACGTCAAGAACTACTAAATAATTAAAAAACATAAAAACCTAATTTTTTTAAAAAAATAAACCTAATTTTTCCATTTTCTTTTTACTTTTTTCCCTTTTCCTCCATACAACCCCAATTTCCTTCTTCCTTTCTCACAACCCACACGACGCCATACCTTTTTCTCGCAACTCACTCATCCCGAACGCCGTCGAACGCCATCAAATGTCGTCGAACCCCGACTACCATCCAAAGACGAATGCCTGCTCGTCGAACGTCGAACGCTGCTACTGCTACTTGCTAAGTACCATCCGAACGTCGAACGCCACTCCCTCGCTCCCTTGCTCGTTGAATGCCGAACTACAAACACCGCTCCCCTGCTCGCCGAGCGCCTACTCTACAAACTTTGTTGCCCTTTTCCTTGCTTTCGTTGAACTTGTTTCTCAGAATTTGTTGTGTCATCTCACCGTCCATTTCTTCGATCGATAGTTGGAAGATGTGGTTGAGAAGGAAGGTTTTTTCAGTGGATTATATTGGTTTGTAAGGAATGTCATGCGATCGAACCGTCGAGGAAGGATGAGATTGCAAGGAAGTCGAAATTGACGACGACAATGACGACAAAACCGCAGAGTAATTGAATTTAATTATTGATTAATAGTTTCTTCTCGATTTTGCCTCTTGCTGACACTACAAGAAATCTAGCCTTTAATGTCACTTGGCGACCGGCATCTTTGCGAGTGTTATTAAAGGGCTTTAATGTCGGTTGGGCTTCAATGTCGGTTTATAACCGACATTAAAGACATCTTTAATGTCGGTTATAAACCGACATTAAAGGCCTTCAATGTCGGTTATAAACTGACATCTTTGAAGGTGTTATTGAAGGCCTTTAATATTGGTGGATAACCGACATTAAATATGTCTTTAATGTCACTTATGATACATCTTTAATGTCGTTTTTCCACCAACATTAAAGATGTCTTTAATGTCATTTTTTGAAATTTATTTTTATTAAATCCTTGCATTATTGTCAATTTTCTATGACACCGAATAGTTAAAAATGAAATCTTTTATTTGTACATATACAAAATGAAATCTTAATAATGTGTACATACAACTTGGCTCCAAACACAAAGAAATTATGAAGCTTAATTATTATACACTGATCATCTTTTGGAAAAGAAAAAAGAAAAAAGAAAAAGAATATATTGAGAGAGCAATAACTAAAACTGCAACTAATAGCAAACTAGAACGCTTCACAAATGACCATCTTCAAGATCTTGTCACAAAGATGAGGGTCTGGCTAATTGTACTCACTTGCAACCATTGCTTCTATTGCAGTCATTTGTTTAGTGATAGCTCCCTATAAAAGACATCAAGATGGTTGTATTGATAAGTAACAATGTTATGACCTAGTTGCTAGTAGAAATATTCACATTTGATTACTAATTAATAAAGCAAATGGTTGGTTACCAAACATAACTATTTTTGTTTTGAAGGAAATTAAAAACATGAGTTAGCATAAATATTTCCATTTCTCATTATCAATAAATTAAATTAAGAGACTAAAAACTCACTCCTCGATTAACTACATTAAGTAAAGCAACAGTCATTATAGCTATTTAAGTAAATCATAAGAGAACTGAAGACGACGATTGACTATATTAGTTAAAAATCAAGAAAAATAAAAAACTTCAACTTACATGTATTTATCATAGCAATGAAACTCAACAATCTCGGGAATTCCATCAGCAAACGGATGTGCAGATACCTATAAAAGGTCCCTCAATATAAGCCCTCAAGCAATACCTTTGAAGTTCCCGTTTAAATTATCAATAATTATTATAAAAGTACCTAAGCTCTTTAAAAGGGCCAAGACCAATGCTTTTCCTGTATCAAATCTCCAACTAAGTGACCAAAATTCTTAACAAAGTGGAATATGAAGTCTTCATACCACTGGAAAGCATATCGTGACTATAAAATAGAACCACAAATCAGAGGTAAAGATATGATCACATTCGAAAAGAGTTTGTGGGATTACAACATCAATCGAACTTTCAGCACAATGATAGTACAACAAGATCAAAATAAAGAAAAATAGCTCATCAATGATAGTACAACATCAATCAAACTGATCATTCTTTTTATAATTATTCAAACGTTTTGACGTGTACTTAAAATGGAGTAGACAAGCCACCTACAGACAATTCAAAATCATTTGATGCTATAATATATAATAGACAAATAAATCATTTAATTACTAAGATGGTGGGAACTTATAGAGAAGCACTTGGATGATGGAACCCACAAATTTGAACTACCAGTGTAAAAAACAACATTAACTTCCCATGAACAAATTCTCCTTTAGTTACTTGAAAAATATAAGTGCATAAAAAAATCCAAACATCTAATAAGTGACCACATCTACGTTTCTTGTTTTGTTATCAACTTTCTATTCATGTTTTTCAAAAACCAAGTCAAGTTTTGAGAAATAGTCACCACCATGATAGTCTTTTCATTGCCAAACAAAAGAAACCAAACATAAAGTCACCACTAAAACAATTTTTTCTTCACATAATTAAACTTCCCGCTTTTCAAAATTGTGAAACTAAGTATTTGAAACAACACCACCAAAAAGAATTTCGATAATTATTGGATTTATAATTGGATTTTGGGGAGCAGTTGGAAGTTTAATATTGAAGAAGAGTTGGAGATATGCTTATTTCAAGTATGGAATAGTGACTATGGTTACATTTAGGCTGCTGAAAGTGAACAATATTAGCAACAACGTTGTACGTCGTAACATATTTACCTTAGGGATGTCTCCAATACGGATGGTGTTTGCTGCACAGCTTTGAGGTTGGTATTCATAATAAGGAGGTTGTGAGAAAGGATTACAAACCAAAGCAATGTCTGGATATGATATAGCAATTTGTGTGTTAACCTGCAAAAATATTAAAAAGTAAAAAGTTTATTATAGTTTGTGTAATTAAATTAAGTTAATAATAAAAAATGTATTGTGTATGTATATATATAATAAATCTCTGAACTTACATCAGTGAGAACTGATTTTGCAGTTAGAAGTTGCTCACATGGGAGAATAGAACTTAGGCTGTTGTTGTTGGGATTTTCTTGGAACATCTCAAGAGCTTTGCAAGTGTCACTCGAGAAACTAAAATCAAACCAAAATCAATTATTTATTTTGAGTTCAAAGAGAGGCCGAAGAGAGTTACTTGTTCAAGAAAAGGTACAAGCCAAAGAAAATCCAACACAAAACTGTGAGAATCCAACAAAGAAGAATGAAACTGCAAGGAAACAAAAAGTTCAAAATTTTTAAGTATGTGTTGTTCTTTTTTGTGTGTTTTTATGACAAAATTATATGAACATTAATGAGTGAGTAATACTTACAGGTGAAATAATCTTTGTAATCTGAGAATCCCAAATACTGCAAAACAAAACAAAACAAATATAAACAAAAATGAATTCTCATGCACAAAGCTATTTAGCGTAAGAATTCTTATACAAAAAGAAAAAAAGAAAAAGAAAAAACTGACCAGCCATGACAACTACAGCTCCCAAGTTCAAAGACATTGTAACCATAGTCACTATGTACCTGCAAAACTCATACCAACTCATCCACCTTAAACTATTAGGTAGAAAATCAAGAGTACTAATTTTTGAAGATTTAAGATTCTTAACTTTGAGTATAACCAAGTTCTTTACTTTTCTAAAAGCATTTGAATCAATGTCTAACTTTGTCAATTTAGGAAATTCTAACTTTATGGCTTTAACTGCTCTTGCTTCCTACAAATGATACAGGAACAAACATTTCAATCAAAATACAGGCATATACATAATAGAGGAAGGTTCTATATCAATTCAATCAAAATTCAATCAAAAATGAGAAGTTTCAAATAAATAAATAAAATTAGAAATTAGAAGTTTCACACAAATCGGAGACCCGAAGACCTACGTGTCGAACACCCCATTGCAAACCCAAGAAGAACCCAAGGCTAAAACAGAATATATACGACTAAAACTCACCAGAAAATCACTCTAATCTACTGCCAAACCATTCAAACCTCGAAGCCAAACAAACGCTGGAAGGGTCCGCTTAGAATGTCGTCAAACCCACGCCAACGTCGGACGTTGGTGCTCTCTCTTCACATTGGAACGTCGATAAAATGCCGAAAAGGTGTTAAACACACCGAAAAAGCTCGCTCGATCCCTCCGCTTAGCTGATGTCAATACTTTGACATCTTTATCTCCGTCAGCTACCTTAGGTAACATTAATACTCCATCCACCGATGGCGAGTGTAGGGAGATGAGAGACTTGCGAGATTGAATGTGATTTTTTTTCTTGATGCAAAGTGAAAGAATGAAGATTTTTTAAATGATACAAGAAATACGATGACGAACGAGCACGAGCTGGGTATGAGAGATGGTTGTGATGGTAGGGACGGCGACTGATCAGAGAAGAGAGGGGAGAAAGTGATGAGATTGAGAAAGGAAGAAAGGGAAGAAATGTTGAGAGAAAACATTTCTTTCATGGGGTTTGGTAGAGAAGAAAGGAGAAAAGAGTAAAGTAAGAGAGAAAAAAATTTAACCTTTTACAAAATTAAAAAAATAAAAAATAAAATAAAAAGACCTTTAATGTCGGTTCTAAAAAATATGATGTTTAAAACCGACATTAAACATCCGCCTTTTGAAAACCGACATTAAAGCTTATTTTTTATTTTTTCCACCCGACATTAAAGACCAGATTTCTTCTAGTGTGATGATATATGATCTGATGTTTCATCCATCTCTTGATTTCGGGAATTTTCTTGTTTTCAATTGTTGCCATTTTTTTGTTGATATGAATATGATCTCAATGATCTCTCTCTCCTCTCTTTACAATGTTGAGTAGCAGAGAATTAAAATTTGTTAATAAGTTGTAATGATATTGTAACGCCCCGAATTTTCGAGGTAAACTTTTATCGTTTTGCGTAAATTTTTCGGAAATTTTAAATTTTGGAGTAATTTCTGAAATTCTTAAATTAATATTTGTAAATTTATATAATAATAATATAATATTAATTATATTATTATTATTATTGTTAATTATTATAATATTTATATATAATTTAATATTAATATTATCTTTTATTATTATTATTATTAGTATTATTATTATTATTATTTATAATTATTATAAGTTAGTATATATATATATATATATAATAATTTTTTTAAAAAAAAAACCCTAAGGCGCGCGCGGCATACCCCCTCCCCCTCGTCCGTTTTCGTTTTCTCTCCCTCGCGCCGTCGTAGCCTATTTTCCTTCCTCTTCGTTTCGGCGCCGCCTCCCACCATCTCTCTTCCGCACACGCCGTCGCCTCCGTCCCCATCTTCTCCGTCGCGTTCCGTCCCCATTTCCGTCTCCGGCGTCGGCAACGTCTTCGACTTCATCATTTTCGTCCGCCGCGGCTCCCTACCATTTCGGGTCTTCTCTCGGTTTCAAACACTCGGACGTCGCCGTGCGTCCTTCGTCCGACCGTGTCCGCCGTCAAACCGTCGTCCTCCGCCGCATGGAAGCAGAGCCAGTCGTCGGACTCCACCCAGCCGCGACGCATCTCCGTCGTCGAACGCCCGAAGGTTTGTCGTTGTGGTTGCCCGATTTCAAGCCGACCCGACCCGAGAACCCGCTTCCAGTCCGACCCGTGTTTCAAGCCGTGAGCCAAGCCGCGAGCCGAGTTGAGCCGAGCCGCGAGCCGTGAGCCGAGCCGCGAGCCGAGTTGAGCCGAGCCGCGAGCCGAGTTGAGCCGAGCCGCGAGCCGAGTTGAGCCGAGCCGCGAGCCGAGTTGAGTCGAGCCGCGAGCCGAGTTGAGTCGAGCCGCGAGCCGAGTTGAGTCGAGCCGCGAGCCGAGTTGAGCCGAGCCACGAGCCGAGTTGAGCCGAGCCATAAGCCGAGCTGTGAGCCGAGGCCAAGCCGAGCCGAGCCGAGGGTGAGCCGAGCCGAGCCGAGCCGAACGCCTCCAAGCCAAGCCGAGCTCCCTGTTCACCGAGCCACCTAAGCCTTCCTTCCTCCACTTCGGGTCACGGTGAGTCTTCGGTAAGGATTATTTTGATGAAATTCCTAATGTTGCTGCGTCCGATTCGAATTTGAATATTGAAATAAGATTTGGTCCTACCTTTCCTCCCTTGAAGGTATTAAGGAGTTGACGTTTAAGTTCTCGGGTTCCGTGGCAGGCTTGTTCAGAGATAGCTCTCCTTTTCCTTGGGTAAGTCAGCGGAGGTTGCTTAGGACCATTTAAAATGACTTCTACTAGTATCATCGATTAAAACCTTCGTGCTTTCGTTTAGGTGGATCAGTTGAGCGTGGACTCGATCGAGGGGCATAACCGAGTATCAGGTAAGGGTTTTCCTACTACTGGTCCTCGGATTGAGGCTGGAAACGTAGTAGTCCGCAGGAGATTACACGTTAGTAACTGTACCCAATGAATATATGTGTGTTTTGACTTTCAAGCATTATTACTACACTCTTGTCTGATGTAAAGGTAACGCGACCGCTAGTTGTAGCTTGTGTGCTATCGGGTATAAGGAGTTACTTCCTAGTAGACCCCGATGCTGGATGTTCGGTATAGTGTGGTTATGTTAATGGGATACGTTGTAGATTGGAATTGTATGTCGATGGACCTTGAAGTTAGGGTTAGGTACGTGGTAGTCATTGGTCTGGACATTGATCATGGAGTTTGGACGGGGAAGGACAGTGAGTCCGATTTTGATTGATTAGTTGATTGGGTCTAGGGGTTACCATAATGGTGTGCGAATTGGAAACGCGTATAGCAACTGAGGGTGTAGTTGTTTAAATCTATACTATTTGACTGGCAAAGCCTATGGCGAAATTGTAATATGAGTGTTGATGGGGTATGACTGTGGTAGACGGTTTAGTATGGACTGAGGGGTAACGGTTAGCTTCATCTATGGGGTAGTGTACCTTACAGATATGTGCATCCTGCGGGAGCACTAGACTGATATGTGCATCCTTCGGGAGCACTAGACTGATATGTGCATCCTTCGGGAGCACTAGACTGATATGTGCATCCTTCGGGAGCACTAGACTGATATGTGCATCCTTCGGGGGCACTAGACTGATATGTGCATCCTTCGAGATCACTAGACTGATAGGTGTATCCTTCGGGATCACAAGACTGATATGTGCGTTCTACGGAACCACTAGACTGTTATGTAGGGTACCCCTGAATAGGAAGTTAACTGTTGTTCCCTAACGGGCCCAGTAGTGGGTCCCTTACTGGGTATGTTTATACTCACCCTTTTCTCTTCTTTAATTTTCAGGTAAGGGTACAGCGAGGGGTAAACCGACGAGAGGCAGGAAGGATGCGTGAAGGCCATATGGACGCGTCTGGTTTTCTTATTGCTTCCACTGATGTATTTTGTTAGAATATTTGGTTTGTGATTTTGAACTGATGGCCTGAGTTTTTATTTGAAACTTTTGTGACTGTGATTTAAAATAGGGCCCGAAACTGTTTTTGTAATATTTCTAACGTTTTAAGAAATCGTAACCGGTCCGTTATAAATTTTGTGTTGTGTGGTCGAGTCTTAGTACTGAGTAGTGACCTCAGCTTAGTCCGGAAAGTTGGGTCGTTATAGTTGGTATCAGAGCCTAAGTTTTAGGTTCTGTAGACTGACTTATAATATAAGTCTGTGTTTTGTGTCCTTATGGCTAAAACGATCCTTGCCACTCATCAGGTACGCTCTCATGAAATTATATGTATAACTCTATATGCATTACCTTACCTATGTATAACCCTTTTCTCTCCAGTGTTTTAAGCATAATTTATTCTTAATTTGTAGTTATATGTATGGATTGGTTGCAATTCTGCAAAATTTAGAAATGTGTAGTTATTTTTAATGACGTGTAGTTATATGTATGGATTGTTAATGGAACTAAGATGATAGTCATCAAGTAAATTTCTCTCTTTGGTATAAAACTACGCATCATTCTACTTTCTGTATGTACAGGTAGCTGACCTATTTAGCTAAGTTGCACAAATGTTCACTAATGATGATGATGTGAACATAGTACATGGTGTCCTTTATAATTTGTCCAGAGAATTTCACAAAGCATTTGAATCCTTTCAAACAGCCTTGAAATTATATCTACAGGACTACTCTCTTTGGAACAAGCTAACAATATTCAAAGCACGCCGATCCTATATTAGCTTAATTTTAGACCTAGATAGTTCACTATCCTCTCTTATCCTTCATAATCAACAAATGGTACAACAATATAAATTTTTTTTGGAGAACTTTTAATGCTTGAATGTGTTTCAAACAATTTTCAAATAGAATCCTAGATTCACTTTACCGATACATATTCTTGAGGGTATTAGACATATTCTTTGGTACAATTATTTCAGAAAATTAATCATTGGTTTGCACTAGGTCAATACATCTAATGTTATCATCTTCGAAGGTATTTTGTTTAATGTTTCTCAAATCATATGGATGAAATGAGATATGTGAATGCTGAAAGGAAGAGTTGAGTAGTGATTTCTCTTTTCAGCTTTGCAAAAATAATGTTTTGATTCAATTTTATGTTCATAACTTCATTCTCAGTTAAGCTACAGTTGTCTTTCTCAAATCCGTTTCAAAGGAGTTCAAGTTTATGTTCACAACTTCATGGAAGGAGAAAGAATGATGACAATCTTCAACTACAAAACCCGAAAGCATAAATCTGTAATATTTTTTCTTCTCCACTCACTAGAAGAAATTTGACCTTTAATGTCGGTTTAAACCGACATTAAAGGGCTTTAATGTCACTTGGCAACCGACATCTTTGCGAGCGTTATTAAAGGCATTTAATGTCAGTTGGGCTTTAATTTCGGTTTAAAAACGACATTAAAAGCCTCTTTAATGTCGGTTCAAAAATGACATTAAAGGCCTTTAATGTCAGTTTTCAACCGACATCTTTGATAGTGTTATTGAAGCCCTTTAATGTCGGTTGGGCTTTAATGTCGATTTAAAAACGACATTAAAGGTCTTTAATGTCGTTTTTAAACCAACATCCTCGATAGTGTTATTGAAGTCCTTTAATGTTGATTGGGATATAATGTCATTTTAAAACCGACATTAAAGAGGCCAATAATGTCAGTTTAAAACCGACATTAAAGGCTTGTTTTTGTCCATTTTTAGAAATTTATATTTATTTAATTGTTGTATTATTGTCCATTTTTTATAAACCAACATTGAATCCATATAGATAAATATTTTTTTCTCGCTCCAACAAATCAATAAAATTAATATTATTTTAGAAACTATAATATTTATCTTTTACATTTGTATACACAAAATGAAAACTTAATATTGTGTTTATATATACATTCTACAACAGTACATGAAAAAAGATCCTAATACAAGAAGTAAATAAGAAAAATTCTAAACGTCTTCTCAATCTTCAATCTTCAACCTTCAACGATCGCCTGGTTATCTACACAATCGCTCAGCTTTCAACCCGATATAACTTCAATCATTCTACAAACAATACCAAAACAAAGCTAAACGGGAGGTATTTAAACATTGAGGTAGAATAGATGCATCTAATAAGTAGTTAAATTCACTTATTAATCACATCAAAATAAGGAGATTAGGTATCCTATAAAAGATAGAGACCATTATTAACATAAACAAAAAGCTCAACATATAGGAATATACATGTAATAAATTTAAAGAGGTACCAAACAAAGCTAAACATAATCACAAAACCCAAATTCTAATCACAAATCCAAGTGCATAATGAGCAACTTTACGTAGTCGCTAGCTGAATAAAAAATTACCCATCTTGAATTGGAATCTCTCACATCCTATTGTCTTTTACTGAAAAATAAAAGAATTTGCCCTTGATACTAAGTAGGTGATTATGAGTTAAATTCAAGATCTCTTCAATAAGATTCCTCTATGTTATAACCAGACACAAAACTATGCAAATAACAAAAACAAACTCAAAGACAATCAAACTTTTCAAATAGGTATTTCGTGTTGTGTGCATACAAAGAATACCTCCTTCCTCAAACTTTAGTACCTTCAAGGATGAGTTCCTCTTCTGCTTGTGTCTTAGTGATAGAAATCACAAGTTCAGCGACAGACTTCCGTGGTGGATGGTTCTAAAAGTTAGTGATCATTATTATGAAAACAATCATTCCCATAACCAAAACTGTTAGGAGTAAACCAAAAAGAAACAAAAAGATAAATTGCAACAACCTACATATGACATGCCAATGTGGGTATTTTTTCGCATACTAAAACTCAAGATGGATACTTTCGGCTAAAATCTAAGATTTATTTTGATAAAGAAAATGTTTATTTAGGATTTATTCCCAATTATGTTGATACTAACTTATTCCCTTCCATTTTTCTGCCTAATTAGTGTCAAACAAATTAATAACTTATTGATAAGGTATTTTTCATGCATCAACGATCCTAAATTTGAAATAAATTAAGAGGAAAAACAAGTTTCTCATTTCAAAAGGATGAAAACTGCCAAAATATTAATGAAATATATTTTAGAGATTACCTTATAGAATAGCTTGCGCTTACTCCACAGTTCCAACATATTTGATATTTTGAGAGCAAATTTTTAACACCACTAACAAGCAAAAAGATGTGAAAGAATATTTACCAAGATTGGGTTAATGAACTTAGTAGCAACAAAAGCTCAGGCATAGTTATTTAACCGATTACAAAAATATCACATTTCCATTTTTTCCTTTCATAGCTCATATGGAACCCTCCCCCCCCCCCCCCAAAATAAATAAATAAAAGAAATTTTCTTGGGGAAAGAAACATTTGATTGATACTTCATAGAAATTTGGTATAGACAAACAAATATAAAGACAAATGAGCAACCAAACAGTAGGAGCAAATATCTCACTTGCTAGTGCTAAGTAAGATATTAACTCCATCTTCGGCGATCAATCTCAAGTGCTAATAAGATCACACTTAATGCGAATCCAGAAACCCCAATTTAGGCATTTTAGAACACAATGTAGATGATCAATACAGAACAGAACATAAAAACCACATGATAAGCTTAAAATATACGAAATCATATGCAGTAAAGAAATAATGGCTCTAGTAAAATGTTTAGTCGCTCACCTGAACTCTTGCTAATTCTTCAAAAGTTGTGGTCGACTCTTGTATGCTCTGCTCTACTTGCTAAGAATCTACTTGCTAAGAATCAATTATACAAGTTTGAGAGGAATGCTGAGTTTATTTTCAAAATGTGAATATTAGTTTTCTACTAAATGTCTACAATTAGGTTAGTATTTACTTTTTATTTTTCTTATTGATAGATCATTATATTTTCATGTTTTCAATGCTATCCTAAAGAGGTACATTTGCTCTTTTGTTGGGATATTAGGTGGTGTTTCTAGGAGAAGAAAAAGAAAGAATGAAGACGTATATAGCATCTCAATCATAAAAAATGTTATAAAAATTACACTTATTCCTTTCTGATCAAATGGCTTAAGAGGCACCAGGTTGTACAACAATTGCACATTTCCTTCATTATTCTAAAACTTTTGAGTTTTTAGTGGTGATTTATTAACAGCGGTAACAAAAATGTAATCACCTAGCTTTATGGTATGCTTAAGATAATAGATCTTTTCCCTACCGCAACAAAAAAATTACATAATTCTCTGATTGACCAGTTCAACAATGAAGTTATAGAAACAAACAATTTTTAAGGTGAACTTAACCCACTGATCCTCTTCTCTTCCCCAACCCATCACTACAACAACAATATTGGCAAAATCAAAATCAAAATCAGTTGATTTCCGTAACAAACAAGCTTAAAGAATAACACCCATTGCATTACTGAATTACCTTTGAAATGTTGTTTGTCAGACGGAAGGGAGACAGTGGTGAGAAGTTTCAGGGAGGAGAGAAAAAACGAAGAGCAATAAGCATGAAAAACTCAAGTGTTAAAACGAGGGTCATGATCATCTTCAAAAGCTGGAATGTGGACCATTTCAACCCTGTAACTTAATGTATTTCCCTTTAGATATTGCCATTGGTAGAATGAAGAGGTTACAAAAGAATCAAAACAACAAGGTGGTTCTGAAACACGACTGATGGAATTGAAAGGAAAAATATATATAATAAGTGAGGTTAGGGAAAATTAGCGATCGAAGAAAGTGGGAGAGAAATTTTGGTGGGTAATTGAAGGATTGGATTTGTGTGCCATATATCCACTCTCAGAATCAACGAAAATGAACATAAAAACATCGAACAACAGAATCATCCATGTTTAACATCCAGCCACTTAGAAGTAAACATAATAATAATAATAATAATAATAATAATAATAATAATAATAATAATAATAATAATAATAATAGTAATAATAATAGTAATAATAATAGTAATAATAATAGTAATAATAATAGTAATAATAATAGTAATAATAATAGTAATAATAATAATAATAGTAATAATAATAGTAATAATAATAATAATAATAATAATAATAATAATAATAATAATAATAATAATAATAATAATAATAATAATAATAATAATAATAATAATAATAATAATAATAATAATAATAATAATAATAATAATAATAATAATAATAATAATAATAATAATAATAATAATAATAATAATAATAATAATAATAATAATAATAATAATAATAATAATAATAATAATAATAATAATAATAATAATAATAATAATAATAATAATAATAATAATAATAATAATAATAATAATAATAATAATAATAATAATAATAATAATAATAATAATAATAATAATAATAATAATAATAATAATAATAATAATAATAATAATAATAATAATAATAATAATAATAATAATAATAATAATAATAATAATAATAATAATAATAATAATCTCACACCATTCTACTAGCAAAATGTCTCGTAAGATCAGTACACAAAGAAAACCATAAAGAAAAAAATGAAACCTACTTACGTTTTTGTAGAGATGGAAGAAGAGATGTATCAAAAAGCGAAGCGAGAAAAGCATGGATGATTAAAAGGAAAATATGGAAGAAGAGATGTGGTGAGATCGTAGATCGTAGAGATACGAGACGTAGAGATGGAAGAAGAGATGTAAGACGAGAGATATTGAGGGAAGGAACGGAGGCGGCTGCTAGTAGGTTAAAGAAAAGCAACGCAAACCCTAACTTAAAAGGAAAACATTAATTTTGTAAAAATAAAAAATAGAGATTAGCTTCAATGTTGGTTTTAAACCGACATTAATCCCTCCTCTTTAATGTCGGTTTAAAACCGACATTAAACATCAATGTTTTTAAAACCGACATTAAATCTCCGTTTTTATTTTTTCCAACCGACATTAAAGGTCAAATTTCTTATAGTGGCTTTTAGGTTTTTCATTTACTTTAGCCTATGTTCTCTTAAAGAATTTATTGATTTTGTTTAAAACAAAGTTTTTTTTTAAAAAAAAAAACATCTAAGTACTATGACATCCCATGTGTTCTCTCTTATTCTTTTGATAGCTATGTGAGCAACCATCCACTAATTCTTAATGTATGTTTGTAAGCGTCCAATACTTCATAGAGATTCTACATTTTGTGTCTATTTCAAGGACATAATTCTAGTATCAAAGGTCTTAGACTTAAAAGTTAGAGTTCTTAGTTTTAAATGTTGTTCTCATTTTGCTTGTAGATTTCAAGAAGTTGATGATAACAATCGTGAGACTTTGAGTTTGGAGTTATCTAAGAGTGTGAGGCTTGGAGGAGGGTGATGTCTTTGTTTCTTATTATTACATATACTTTGTGTTTTATAATTAAGAATGATGATCATAACTTGTTCCTAATTAGTTGTAAGTATGTAATGACCAACTATATGTATATTCAAGGATATATATGCAATTTGTTAGTTTGATTGAAAGTTTGGGTTGATTCAAATTTTCCATTGATGTGTATTTTAATATTGTTGGACTTCAAAACAGGTGAATGATAAAATATATGGATATATTAAAATACATAATTTTTTATTTGAACAAATCTTATATACTTAATACCTATAAACTGTCAAGTATAATTTTACTTGACATGTAAACCTGTCAAAAATAAAAACCCCCTTATTCTTGACACTGGATTAGTTGACGCATAAAAACTGTCAAGCATAATTATATACTTGACGTTTTTTCAATGTCAAGTATAATTATACTTGACACTTAGAAACTGTCAAGTAAACCTTCCTTATTCTTGACATTGGATTAGTTGACACATTGAAAAGCGTCAAGTAAACCAATACTTGACAATTAAAAAGCATCAAGTAAATCCAATTTTATAGTAGTGATATTAACCACACAAGCATATGTATGAAAAAAAAATGACTGCCTATTTTTCTCTTGTAGACACTGTTTCTTAGGTAGCCTATGCTTGTTGGTCAATAAAGCCTTGGTACATATCATGAGATAAACGTGGCTTTGCATGCAAATGCAATGGCTTTGATAGAGATAATTCATTGGGTTGAGGTAAGTCTATCTTTGTGAATTTTGGCAATAAAGTCCATGAAAACCCTTGTAGAAGTCTAGCAAATAACATCATGGTAATGTTAGTTCCTAGTGAGCTACCAGGACAACCTCTCCTCCCTCTAGTGAAGGTGATGAATCTTAAAGTGGGTTCTGAAATTCCCAATTCAACTGTACCATCTTTTAGATGACGTTCTGGATCAAATTTCATTGGATCTTCCCAAATCCTTGGATTTCGACCAAGACCTGAACGACTCAACAACACTTCACTTCCTTTAGGAATAAAGTAGCCAGCAATTACAATGTCAGAGTTGGACACATGGGCAACATTGAAGGGTGAAAATGGATGAAGTCGAAAAGATTCCCTAACACAAGCCGTGAGATACTTGAGTTTTAGGATATCCGATTCTTGAACCAATCTCTCTCTTCCAACTACTTTATCCAATTCTTCAACAGCTTTTTCGAGAACTTTTGGTTGATCAAGTAATTCTGCCATTGCCCATTCCACTGCATTTGAAGGATTATCTACTGTTGCAAGTTGTACGTCCTATTTTTATAATAATGGTGTGAAAATTGGCATTAATATAAACAACAATATGTCAACAATTTCGTGGAGCTGAAATTACAAATAACTTTTTAGGTTGTGAAAAAAATATTCTGAGTTCAAATAAACTGCCAAAATTAACGATCCCTTGAACATTAAAAATAAATAATATATATATTTAGTAGACGTGGCTCATGCATTAATAAAAATTTATCCATTGTTTAATAAAGTTCACGAAGTTAAAATAAATGTGTCAAACCTTTTGTTGTCAGATGCCTTTCCATTTCCAAACCAAATAGTTAGTTACAGTTATTTACAAACTTAATTATAAACAAGTCGAGAGATCTGAGTTTAATTATAATTTATCCATATCTGCATGCATGTACGTACGAGGAATTGTAAGATGCTTACTATGATTAGAATCTTGATCTCTTCTATGGACAGCAAAAAATTTCCATTGTCATCTTTAAGTGAAATGAGGATGTCAAGAATGTCCTCTGCCCCTTTTATTTTCTTGTCATTTCTCCATTGTTGCACTCTCTTTTCTATAATCGGCTCGTCATATTTTCGAAGGACATTCAAAGCATTCTTCAGAATTTTTTGATGTCCATCTAAATCAAAAGGCTTCAAACAAGGAATGAAATCTGATATAGAAAATGCATTAACACACCTAACAACGGTCAACAATGCTTGATTGTGTTCTTCTTCTTCAAAAGTTGGCCCTCCATCTTCCCTCCTTTTTCCATAGTATCTTATATTGAATAACATTCTTCTTAAGATGTTACCACAATAATGTTGTGTTATGCTTCTAACGTTAATCACTGCACCTCCTCCATTTTTACATGTTTGATTGAAAATATAGCATAAAAGAGTATCGGCTTCAGAGGTTCTTTGGCCAAGCATTCGATGGATAGTTGATGGATTGAGTATCTCCGATGTGAGAATTCTTTTCATCTTCCTCCACTGGGGTCCAGTTGGCGATAATATTGTGGAGACACTTCCACGGGTTAACATATCGACATCGTCAGAAATGGAGGAGCGAGATCCAAAGACAGAATCATATGCTTGAAGGAATTCAAGAGCGAGTTCTGGAGAAATGACAGGGATTATGCATGTATTTTTGAGGTGTATGGAAGCAATTTCAATATTGAATTGCTTCATAATTGAATGAATCCATTGGTGCGTTGAAAAGTTGTTGCTTGACAACATTGCTGGGAGGTAGCCAACAAGAGGCCATGGCTTTGGCCCTGGTGGGAGAGGTGGTTGCAAGTTTGAGTGTTTCCGTATGCGGTTATAACATTGAAAAAACAAGGTTATGGGTATTTGAGAGTTTTGGTATATCAATTGAGTGATGAATATCAAAGCAACTTCCATCGCTTTCTCTATGTATAATAATGGAAGTTTTTTAGCTATATTGTTTAGGGGACAAGTGTGTGCATATATAAAGACATGGGTGGCATTTGAAATATCATTTGTGTACACGCAAAACGTTTTGGGTTTTGTTTGATTACCTATTTGTTATCTGAACTTAAAAAAATGTTTAGCTGGATTTAATTTCTAAGTAAGCTTTCAACCCTTTATTCCAAAAGTCACTTGAGCCTTATAAATTGTCTAATGAAATTTTAGGGGCCGTTTGGGGGAAGAGTTGGGTTATGGGGGTTAGGGTTATGATAAACCTAGTTATGATAAACCTAGGATTATAATAAGATGTGTTTGGGGGAAGGGTTATGGAGGAAGTGTTATGATAAGATGTGTTTGGAGGAAGGGTTATGAAGGAAGTGTTATGATAATGTTGTGATAAGATGTGTTTGGGAGAAGGGTTATGTGGGTAGGATTAAGGAAAAGTTGAAGAAGAGTTAAGGAAAAGTTGAATAAGGGTTAAGAATTGTTAAGAAGTATTGAGGAAAAGTTGAAGAAGGGTTAAGAAGTGTTGAGGAAGGGTTAAGGAGTTAAAACTAGGGTTACATAACCCTTCCCCTAAACGAGGGTTGGATTACATAACCCTAACCCCCATAATTCAACCCTTCCCCTAAACGCCCCTTAAAGTTTTGGGTTATCACGAATAAATTTATAAAGTTTAAATTGTTTGCAAAAGAATTTGTACGTTTGCAATAATTCTCAATAAAAAGTAAAAATGTATTTTAATGAGTTCTATCAAAAGAATTTAAATAAAAATAATTTTTTTTTAAAAAAAAGGATTTTTTAAATCAATCAAAAGGTAGCTTATGCTTTGTAGGTTCCTTCCTCCCACATACTTTACCTTTTTGTTATTCCATCTAATTGGATACAAAGTAAATATGATAGAAGAATTAAAGGGGATGCAAACAAATACAAATGCAAGTTTCATCCCTATTAACATATTTATAGAAAGAGTTACATCACCGTCAATACAAGTTATTTTAATATTCTGTTCAGATATCATAAAAGGATGATTTGACACAATATACCAATCCTGGATTTTCCTTTTTTGACAAAAAGTAACAAAAATAAACGCTTCTTCCATAAAGAATTAAATATACTATAATGGGTAGATGCACATTATTTATCGGTAATATTTATTTATAGAGTTAAATTACAAATTTAATTATTCATTTGTTTCGATCCCTAATTCATCTAAAAGCTCAAAATTAGTAAATCATGTTAAATTTAATTATTAATTTAAATAAAAAAAGACACTCAAAATAGAATTCAATTAATATTCAATAGAGAAGAAACAACACTACACAGGCTTAAATACAAGACCTATTTGAATCAGTTGCTCTAATATCTAGTTTTTATTTAGGATGAGATAGAATATATATACAACCTAAAATTGAATGAAAATTTAGTCTTTTAAAAAAAGTAGTGTTTTAATATTCCGTTTTTAATGAAAATTTAGTCTTCCCTCCTTTAAAAAAAAGTAGTGTTTGTAATTGTTTTTTTTAGTAATGACCTCAGCTTAGTATAAAAAGTTGGGACGTTACATATTGTAACACCCCATAAGTTTAAGGAACCAATTTTGGGTGTTACATTAAGTGGACTTCGAAGTTAAGGAATGTATTTGGTTGATTTGGTTGGATGAAAAAAGATATATATTTATTCAAAAGAGAGAATAATGGTTTAAATAAATATATATGTTTATTGTAGATTTTGGTGAGAGAAAAATAATAATAATAAAGAAGTATTATTATTATTATTATTATTAATGGTTATAAATGACTAAGATTTTGTGCATTTAAGACATTTATTTAGGAAAGATAATGGGAATAAAGATATATATATATTTGGTATTATATATATATATCCTAAAAGGAAAAGGAAAAGGAAATGATAATAATAAATATTATTGTTATTATTTGGATCTATAAATAGCATTGGAATGCTTAAGTTAGAAAGTAAAGAAAAAAAAAAGGTTCTTCATCTTCTTCTCTAAGATAACCCTCTGTTGTCGCCGCTGCCTCATCAGTTGAAGTTAAGATTGGTCTCTTTGGAAGCTTGAGGATTTAAAGTGATGAATTTTTCATTAAGGATAAGAGGATTTTCCAACCTCCATTTGAGTAACCTTGGTAAGCCAATGAAATTAAATTGATATTTTATTAATTTAATTTTGGATCTATTTTGGGTTTCTTTAAAGGTTCAATTGTGTAACGACCCAACTTTTCCGGACTAAGCTGAGGTCACTACCAAATACCAAAACTCGACCATTCAACGTAAAATTTAAAACGGACCAGATACGATTCATTAAAAACAGTATAAACCATACAAAAGACAGTTTCGGGCCCTATTTTAAATAATTCAAAAAAAAAAATCACAAAATAAAGTGTCAAGTCACCAGTCCAAAATCACAGTCAAAATATTCTGACAAAATACATAGCGGAAGCGATAAGAAAACCAGACGCGTCCATATGGCCTTCACGCATCCTTCCTGCCTCTCGTCGGCCTGCCCCTCGCTGTACCCCTACCTGAAAAGTTAAAGAAGAGAAAGGGTGAGTATAAACATACCCAGTAAGGGACCCACTACTGGGCCCGTTAGGGAACAACAGTTAACTTCCTATTCGGGGGTACCCTACATAACAATCTAGTGGTTCCGTAGAACGCACATATCAGTCTAGTGCTCCCGAAGGATGCACATATCAGTCTAGTGCTCCCGAAGAATGCACATATCAGTCTAGTGCTCCCGAAGGATACACATATCAGTCTAGTGCTCCCGAAGGATACACATATCAGTCTAGTGCTCCCGAAGGATGCACATATCAGTCTAGTGCCCCCGAAGGATGCACATATCCGTAAGGCACACTACCCTATAGATGAAGCTAACCGTTACCCCTCAGTCCAAACTAAACTGTCTACATCAGCCACACCCCAACGACATTCATATCACAGTCCCACCATAGGCTTTGTCAGTCAGATAGTATAGGTTTAAACATCTACACCCTCAGTTGCTTTATGCATTACCGATTCGCACGCCCAATAGGGAAACCCTAGGTCCAATCGACTAACCAACCCAAAACCGGACTCACTGTCCTTTCCCGTCCAAATTCCATGAACCACATCCAGACCAGTGCTTTACTACATACTAAACCGTAACTTTAAGGTCCATCAACATATAATTTCAATCCACAAATAGCAGTCACAGTATATTTTCACCAGACAAAATATAATATCAGTACTTAACAGTCAACACGCATACAGATATTCAGTACAGTCACTAACGTGTAATCCCCTGTGGATTACTACGGTCTTAACCTGGACTCGGGGTCCAGTAGTAGGAAAACCCTTACCTGAAACTCGGTTATGCCCCTCGATCGAAATCCACGCTCTACAGATCTACCTAACGAAACACGAAAGTTTTAGTTGATGACTTTAGTAGCAGTTGTTTTAAAAAGGTTATCCGTTGACTTACCCAAGGAAAGGAAGCTATCTCCAACCAGGTCTACCGCGGAACCCGAGAACTTAAGCGTCAACTCTGTACTACCTTCAAGGGAGAAAAGTAGGGCCATATCTTAATCCAACATTCAAACTCGAATCGGACGAGGTAACATTAGGGAATTCATCAGAACAATCCTTACCGAAGACTCACCGTGAACCGAAGTGGAGGAAGGAAGACTCAGGTGGCTCGGCTCGGCTCGGCTTGGACTCGGCTCGGCTCGGCTCGGCTTAACTCGGCTTGGTTCTCGGCTCGGCTCGGCTCGGCTCGATTTGGCTCGGCTCGGCTCGGCTCGGCTCGGCTCGGCTCGGCTTGGTTCTCGGCTCGGCTCGGCTTGCTCGGCTCGCGGCTCGGCTCACTCGGCTCGCGGCTCGGCTCGCGGCTCGCTCGACTTGGGGCTCGGCTCGCGGCTCGGGTACGGCTCGCGGCTCGGGTACGGCTTCACGATCACCTTGGCTGCGCGCGACGACGGACAAAATCAACACGACGATGGCGGTTCTCCCTCTGTTCTCACTCGACGACGGCCGGAAGGGAAAAACACGACGAAAATGGAAGGACGGTTTGTTCGAGTGCACAAGATGAAGAGGGAGAGAGAGAGAGCATCGGAAATAGATGGAGGCCGCGGCGGAATCCGCTTCGACGTTCGTGGACAGAGGCGGAGACGAAGGCGGACGACCACCACACGGACAGAGACGGAGAGGAAGAGAGATGGTGGCGGAGAGACGAAGGAGAAGAGAATGAGGGGAAGAGATGGCCGTCGGAAATGGAGAAGGAAAACGCGGGGGGTGGGCGGCGGCGCAAGGAAGAAAACGAAATGGATGGGGGATCGCGCGCGGTAGGGTTTCTGTCTCTCTCTTTTTTTTTTAAAAATATATATATATATATATATATATATATATATATAATAAGTTTAGAAAAAATCAATAATAATAATAATATATAATAAAAATACCATAATAATAATAATAAAGAAAATATTATTAAATGTGTATATATTAACTTTAAAAATTCTAATTACTATTAATAATAATATATAAAATATTAATATATATATATATATATTAACTTTTATATAATCAAATAATAATAATAATAATACTAATAATAATAAAATAAAATATAATATCAATATTAATTTATATATATAAAACTTATAATAATTAATAATAACATTAATAATATAATTACTATTATATGATTATTATATAGATTTACAACTATAAATTCCAGAATTTCAGAAATTAATTCCAAATTTAAAATTCCCTAAAAATTAAATAAGGCGGTAAAAGTTTATCTCGAAAATTTGGGGCGTTACAAATTGGCTAAACATTTTAAGATCTAAATCTTGGATTTTTCCCAATCAAAGTTGAATTGGTTTCAACCCCTTTTGTTTGAGAAGTTAATTAATTTGGGAGAATTTTTTGATGTTAGCCAATTGCTAATTTCATTAATTAAGATACTGAGTTTTTCTTTTATGATTAGGATCAAGTTAATTGGAGAATTTTTACTGTCAGATAGGGAGTATCTTGTTTGGCTAAAATCTCCAGGTAAGAGATTCTCCTACTAGACCTTCGAACTGATTTAAGAGACCGCATGTAATTATGATTATGCATTGATGGTAGCTAAAATGCATCATTTGATGCCTATTCATAATGACTGAGATTACTATGTTGATGATTGATGTTGATGACTGATGTCATGTTATGACTGATAGTATGTTGATGATGATTACTGAGATTATTATGTTGATGATTGTTGATGCATGATATATTAATCACATGATTAAGGACGTTAAGATTAATATTCATGCCATGTTATGATGTTATGTTGTGCTACATGCTATAGATATGGTGTTCTGTTAACTTTATCTATTAGAGTCATACCCACATGGGTGTCCTTCGGGATCACCACCTTTTTAGGACTGCGTAGTCCGACGGGGCCACCAGTCTGGCATTGACATTGACACAGACATGATTTGAGAGATCCGACGGGATCGCTCACACTTATGACTGCGTAGTCCGACGGGACCGCCAGTCTGACATTGACATTGACATAGACATGATTTGAGTGATTCGACGGGATCACTCATAGCCCGATCGTCTTAGATGTTCCTTTGGGTTCACCAGAGACTAGCTTGTTCCTACGGGATCACAGATTGCATGTAACGACCCAACTTTTTATACAAAGTGAGGTCATTACTAAAAAGAAACAAAATTATAAATGATCGTGTAGTAAAAGAAGATTAAAAAATTGTTTAGCATAATCTAAACGATAGTGTACCAAGTTTTGAAGAAAAAAAATTGTTTAGATTTGGGTCCTTAAATAACCCAAATCTAAACGATCAAATCTAAATGATCAACCAAATTTAAACGTAACCAAAATTCACCGATCGTATAACAAAATTAAACGATAGAATTGAAAAAATAAATTGTAGTCATATCTAAACGATCATGTATCAAGCAATAGCCAAATCTAAATGATCGCAAATATATTACTCACACGTTGTTGACGACGTAATTGATGGGGCATTTTTGGTATTTTACACGGTGGGCCTTTGGGCTTTTTCTGTTTTCGAAATTGGCCATTTTTTCTTACACAATCGTTTAGATTTGGCTACCAAAATCGTCATTTTTTTAAGCCTTTTTATATTTAGTAATTCTTGAACAACCAAATAATTAAAAAAGTTTGAAAAAAAAGTTAAAAGAAAAAGAAGAAGAAAAGAAGAAAGATGATGGAACAAACGAAGAAAGAATAAATTAAAAAAAAAAAGAAAGACGATGAATAGACGAAGGGCGAATAAACAGTAAAAAAGAAAAGAAGAAAGACGATGATAGAGGAAGAGAGGAAGAAAGACGGAAAGACAAACTTGGAACAATTAAAAAATGGTTAACTTCATGGGATTTGTTATATTTATGAAAGTTTTCCAATATATAAAGTATGTAATTTGAGCTATATTCACTTAATTTATTATCACTATTTATTTTAAATTAGGAATAGTATCGTTTGTAATATTAAGTTAAGTAGTTTTAGGATGATCATCTCAACCATGTACTATGTCTCACTATTAGTTGTATGTTGTATCCACTTCCCACACATTGACCCTACTTTCATTAAAGGGGTCGTTTAAAAAATATAAAAATTTGGCAAAGTATTTACATTGTATAAAACAATTTCGAAAACGAAAAAAGCTCAGAGGTCCACCGTGTAAAATACCAAAAATGCCTCGTCAACCACGCCGTCAACAACGCGCGCGTAATATATTTGTGATTGTTTAGATTTGGCTATTGTTTGGTACACAATTGTTTGGACTTGTGAAGACCCAAATCTAAAAGATTTTTTTTTTCAAAATTTAGTACACGGTTTTTTTAACGATCGTTTAGATTTCTCTACACGATGATTTAATTTTTTTTACACGACCGTTTAATTTTTTTACACGATCGTTTACATTTGGCTAGTTGAATCTAAATGATTTTTTTTTCAAGATTTTTTATACATGATCTTTTTTTTTACACAATCGTTTACTTTTTTTACATGATCGTTTACATTTAACTGCTTCAATCTAAATGATTTTTTTTTAAGATTCTTTATACACGATCTTTTAGATTTTGTTTTTTTTTTTTTTTACACGGTTGTTTAGATTTGGTTGTCCAAATTCAAACGACGTAAAAGAAAAAAAAAAAGAGGAAAAGAAGAAAGGCAATGGAAAGAAAATCATAGCGAAAAAAAAAAGATGAAAAAGAAGAAAGATGATGGAAAGATTAAACGACGTAAAAAAAGAATCAAAAAATAAAAAATACGATGGAAAGAAATCAACAGAAAAAAAAAGAAGAGAAAAATAAGAAAGACGATGAAACAAATCACGGCGAGGAGGAAGATGATGAAAGAAATCGCAACAAGAAAGAGAATAAAAGCAGAAAGGGCAAACTTGAAATATCTAAAAAATGACTAAGTTCACGGATTTTGTTACACGGACCGTAAATAGTATATAAGAGTTGACGGTAATTGATTTACTTAACCCACAAAGTACAGTTTGTATATATATATATTAGAAATTTACGTGGTTACCCAAAAAAGACCACAGTTTCCTTATTAGAATAGCTTCTCTCTAGAGTTTACAACAATGTTTGAACGATATTCTATTATTCTCCATTGTGTTCTATCTTTTCGTAATTCACCCACTCGTCAAGTTAAAAGCAGTTGATTTTAATATTTAAAAAACACTGTTTTTTCTTTGGAAAACTTTTGTAAATGTAAGAAAACACGAAATTATTTATGGCCCGTATAACAAACCCATAAAATTAGCTATTTTTTAAATATTCCATGTTTGCCCTTCCATCCTTTTTTTCTTCCTTAGGATTCGTCTTCCTCCTGCTATTTCTTTCACCGTCTTCCTCCTACGATTTCATTTTTCTTCTTTCCTATTTTTTTCTGCAATTTCTTTCTATCATCTTTCTTATTTTTCAATTCTTTATTTACATCGTTTAATTTTTCCATCGTTTTTCTTCTTTTCCTCTTTTTTTTTTCGTTTTTTCATCGTTTTTCTACTTTTCCTCTTCTTTCTTTTCGCTATGATTTCTTTCCATCGTCTTTCTTCTTTGTTTTTTTTTACATCGTGTACAAAAAATACGCAAAATCTAAAAGATCGTGTATAAATAATCTTGAAAAAAAATCATTTATATTGGAGTAGTCAAATATAAACTATTGTGTAAAAAAGTAAACAATCATGCCAAAAAGTAAAAAATCATGTAAAATAAATAAAAGATTGTGTATAAAGAATCTTGAAAAAAAAATCATTTAGATTGGAGTAGCTAAATGTAAATGATCGTGTATAAAAACGATCGTGTATAAAACATTAAAAATGTGTACAAAGAATCTTGAAAGAAAAATCATTTAGATTGGAGTAGCCAAATATAAACGATCGTGTAAAAAAATGGTGTATAAAGAATCTTGAAAAGAAATCATTTGGATTGGAGTAGCCAATTATAAACGATCATGTAAAAAAAGTAAACGATCGTGTAAAGAAATCTAAACGATCGTGTACCAAAAGAATTAAAAAAATCGTGTACCAAATTTTGAAAAAAAAATCAGATTTGGGTCCCTAAATCTAAACGATCGTATAACCAAATTTAAACGTAATCAAATTAAACGATCATGTAACCAAATTAAACGATATAACTGAAAAGATAAATTATAGCCGTATCTAAACAATCGCGTATAAATTGTAGTCATATCTAAACGATCGCGTATAAATTGTAGTCATATCTAAATGATCTCATATCAAACAATAACCAAATATAAACGATTGTGTATCAAACAGTAACCAAATCTAAACGATCGCAAATATATTACGCGCGCGTTGTTGACGGTGTGGTTGACAGGGACATTTTTGGTATTTTACACGATAGACCTTTGGGTTTTTTCCGATTTTTGAATTGTTCTATAGAGTATAAATATTTTGCGTTTTTTTATATTTTTGAAAAGACCGCTTTTTCTTTTGCTTTTTATTTGAATCTTATCTTGATTATTTGCAGTTTTCAGTAGAATTATATAAGATCGATGAGTGCAGTAGAAGATGTATCCAAGCATTGGTTTACATTTTACACGCAATTTCAACCAATATTAGTTTATTTTAGAACATTTAGAAAGCAACATAATTTTTTACCCCTTTTTATTATAGCTAGATTTTAAAATCCAAAAATTTATTAGAAAAAATAAATGTTAGAAAATATATTTTCTACTTAAATAAATAAATAAATTTAGTATTTCATGCTAAGATTCATTATAAATTCAAACTAATTTTTGGTATACAACTCCAACTCCAACTCTAACTCCAACTAGTTTTATGGTTAATAAATACATAATAATGTCGCTTAAATTTTTTAAATCTTTATTTTGAAAGTTGCAAGATTTTCGGCCACACGTCATAACTAACTTGTTTCCAAAAAAAAAAAAAAAATCTAAAGTAATTAACTTTGGCCTTTTCAATGCTTTTATAGTTTCGAATGCCTTTTCAAAACTCCATTCAATGCTTTTCCTTTTCAAAAATATAAAAAATCGACAAAATATTTACACTTTATAGAACAATTTCGAAAATGAAAAAAGCTCAGAGTTTCACCATGTAAAATATCAAAAATGCCCCATCAACCACGCCATCAACACTAATATATTTGTGATCATTTATATTTGGTTATTTATCGTTTAGATATGACTACAATTTATACGTGATTGTTTAGATAATTGCTACAATGCGATCGTTTAGATATGATTTTTATATGCGATCGTTTAGATATAACTATAGTTTATACGCGATCGTTTAGATATGACTACAATTTATATGCGATCGTTTAGATATGAGTTTTTCAATTCCATCGTTTAATTTTCTTAGACGATCACCCCAAATCTAAACGATTTTTCTTTTTAAATTCGGTACACAATTTTTTTAATTATTTTGGTATGCGACCGTTTAGATTTTTTACACGATTGTTTACTTTTTTTACATGATCATTTATTTTTTTTACACGATCGTTTACATTTGGTTACCAATCCAAATGAATTTTTTTCAAGATTTTTTATACACGATCTTTTATTTTTTTTTACGATCGTTTACATTTGGCTACTCCAATATAAATGATTTTTTTTAGATTCTTTGTACACAATCTTTTATTTTTTTTTGCAGAATCGTTTACTTTTTTTACACGATCATTTACATTTGGCTATTCCAATCTAAATGATTTCTTTTCAAGATTCTTTATACACAATCTTTTAAATTTTACTTTTTTTTTTACACAGTCTTATACACGTTAGATATTGCTATTTTTTTTATAGACTTTTATATAAAGTCGTTTAGATTTGGTTACCCAAATGCAAACGCGTAAAAAAAAAGAAGAAAAGTAGAAAGACGATGGACGAAAGAAATCGAAGTGAAAAAAAAAGAAGAAGGAAGAAAAACGATTGAAAGATTAAACGACGTAAATAAAGAATTGAAAAATATGAAAGATGACGAAAAGAAATCGCAGAATAGAAAAAGAGGAAAAAAGAAAGACGAAATCGCAAGGAAGATAAAGAATATGAAATAGAGGAGGAAGGCGAATCGTGGAAGAAAGAAATATGGAAGCACAAACTTGAAATATTTAAAAAATAGCTAATTTTATGGACTTTATTACACGGGTCGTAAATTTTGGTGTTTCGTTACATTTACAACAATAGTTTCCCTAAAATATTCTATAAGTATTCTTTTGCAAATTATCACTCAATTGGGACTGATAAAAGGACACTAAGAAGAAAAAATTATGAATAAGAAAAAGACGCTAATGAAAATTTATAGAGTGACATGGTTTTGAAAGATAAAAAATTGTGTTATATATATATATATATAAGGGAAGTTGCAGTTAAATATATTATTTTGTAACTGACTCACGTATATTTAATGTTGTGTAAATATGACCAAAAAATCATATCTGAATGTTTAATTAATATTTATTGCATATTTGTCCTCACAATTAATTGATAGAGCGAACACAAAAGATACAGAAAGAGAAAACTGGCAACCAACAATCGATGACCAGGCCCACAGTGGTCGATGGAGGTGAGGGATGGGGAGGATGGAGCAGTGATCGATAACAAATAGTGGGGAATGAGTGAAAGAGAGATGAGAAAGATTAGAAACATAGTCAATCCGCTCTCTATCGTTCGTGACCGGAGATTCAGAGTCAGACTTCCAGCAACAACGGCGATGATTAGATGTCCAGCAGTTGATAGAGGTAAAGCGGTAGGGAGGTGGAGTCATGGGCAGCGGTAGACGGTGTGGATCAGCAATGCTTGGTTGTTTGAAGATAGATGTTAGGAAAGGGCCTATTGCTTTCGAAGAAGTTGTATTCTTTTCATTTTAATTCAAGTGTATCAAGGGATATCAAATTTGTACATCAATAAGTTTTTATTAGGTTAAGCTTTGTTTTTCTTTATTATTTTTTGCAAAGCTAAGAAGTTTTAGATATGGGCTTAATACTATCAACTTAATTTGCTCATTTTACAATTATCCTTATTCTTATCGTTTTTACCTAATATATATAATTTTGGTTGGGTCAGTGATGAACATTAGTAAACTTTTATCACTGTCTATTAACGATATTAATAGATACTTATGAAAGTCTATAATTATCTATCAATATATATCATGCATTCATATGCATTCTAAAGTACATAATGAAATTCTAGTATATTTAAAAATATTTTGTGAGAATTTCTCTTATATAGTGGACAAGTTTAAAGTATTATAAAGGTTTGGCTAGAAGGTAGGATGCATGTCTTCTAGTTGTGGGTCACATTATATTTTAATGCTTAAAGATATGTTTGATATCATTTTCAAACATATCTTTAAGCATTAAAAGTCAATTTAAAATTTAATACATATCTTTAACCATTGAAAATCAATTTAGTATTTAAATTTACATGTTAAGATGTAATAGTCATTTCATTAAATTTAGGTTTGAACCACCGACAACATATTTCATAGTTAATTTTAAAATGATAGAAGTGATTTAATCATGCATCTTAGAATCTCTTTCAAATATATTGTTATTTATCTACTGAGAATCACTCGTTAGTTTACTCTAAGCATGAACTCGCTATATAGATATTATGTTTTAGATTTAGCTTTTCTAAGAATATGTCGAATTCTTAGTTGTGTATAGATTTAAAAATCATCCTTTATACATATCGTCTACTCTTTCGTAATATTTTAATTCATTCGATTTGTAATATATAGCCATTATTTTTGTTGAACTTTTATGAAATAACTTTAGATTAAAAAAAGGTCTATAAATTTAGTCATTATGATTTGAAGAAAATTATAACTTAATCTCTATCATTTTAAAAGTTTAAATTTAGTATCTATAATTTGGTTGATTTTTGTAAAAAAAAAAAAGAAAAAGAAAAATAAAAATAAAAAGGAAATGGTGTGTAAAATATGAAATAAAGAGTAATTAATAGATTCAAAGTTTTGGAACAATGACTTTGGAAGAAAAATAAAGGAAAGGAGTGGTTGCATTTCAATCACAAAAATATATATGTTGAACAAATACATTGGAAAAGGACTCAGAACGTCGGTTATATAGTTGGTTCCATTTCGTCACCCTTTCACTAATTGACCTTTCACTATCATATACATAACTCAACTTTTTAAATTATAAGAAAAATAAATCAAATTATCCTAAATATAGTTAAATATCAATGTCTATCGATAATAAAGGTCAAAGTATCTAATATATGTGTTGAATGTCATAACGAAATATTTAATGCATTACTCAGTTATTTTTCATGACATTTTGTTACGGGGTCTTTTCAAAAATATAAAAATCGGCAAAATATTTACACTATATAAAATAATTTTGAAAATAGAAAAAGCTTAGAAGCCCACCATGTAAAATACTAAAAATGTCCCGTCAACTATGCTGTCAACTACGCATGCGTAATATATTTGTGATCGTTTAGATATTTGCGATCGTTTAGATTTAGCTATTTTTTGGTATACAATCGTTTAGGTATGACTACAATTTATTTTTCAATTCTATCGTTTAATTTTGTTACACGATCGTTTAATTTGGTTACGTTTAAATTTGGTTACACGATCATTTAAATTTGAATTTGTCTATTGTTTGGTATACAATCGTTTAGATATATGGCTACAATTTACTTTTTCAATTCTATCGTTTAATTTTGTTACGCGATCGTTTAATTTAGTTTCATTTAAATTTGGTTACACGATCGTTTAAATTTGAATTTGGTTATTGTTTGGTATACGGTCGTTTAGATATGACTACAATTTATTTTTTCAATTCTATCGTTTAATTTGTTACACGATCGTTTAATTTGGTTACATTTAAATTTGGTGACACGATTGTTTAGATTTAATCGTTTAGATTTGGATCCCGATTTTTTTTCCAAATTTGGTATACGATCGTTTAGATTTGGCTAAACGATTTTTTAATATTCTTTTGTTACACGATCGTTTATTTTTTTTATACGATCGTTTAGATTTGGCTACACGATCGTTTAAATTTGGCTAAACGATTTTTTAAAATTCTTTTACTACATGATCGTTTATTTTTTTATATGATCGTTTAGATTTGTCTACACGATCGTTTAGATTTAACTAAATGATGTTTTTAATTCCTTTGGCACACGATCGTTTAAATTTGTCTACCGATGATTTTTTTTTTTTACACGATCGTTTACATTGGCTACTTCAATCTGAATGATTTTTTTTCAAGATTTTTTCTATACGATTTCTTAGATTTTTTATTTTTTTTGTACATGATTGTCTAGATTTGGTTAGCCAAATTCAAACGACCTAAAAAAAGAAGAGGAAAATAAGAGGAAAATAAGAAAGATAATGGAAAGAAATCACAGGAAAAAAAAAGAAAAAGAAGAAAGACGATAGAAAGATTAAATGACGTAAAAAAGAATCAGAAAAGAAAAAAGACAAAGTAAATATTAAACGATCTAAAAAAGAATCAAAAAAGAAGAAAAGACATTGAAAGAAATCAAAAAAAGAAGAAAAACGACGGAAAGAAATCACAGGAAAAAAAAAGAAGAAAAGAAGAAAAACGATGGAAAGATTTAACGACGTAAAAAAAGAATTGAAAATAAAAAAGATAATGGAAAGAAATCGCAGAAAAAAAAAGAGAAGAAAAGAGGAAAGACGATGAAAGAAATCGTAGTGGAAGAATATGAAAGAAATTGCAAAAGGAAGAAGACGATTTCATCGCGAGGAAGAGAAAAAGATGGAAGGACAAACCTGAAATATTTAAAAAATGACTAACTTTATGAGCTTTGTTACACGGGCCGTAAATACTTTGGTATTTTGTTACATGTATATAAGTTTCCTTTTGTTATATTTGAAAATATTTTCAGAAATAGAAATCAGCTCTTACCATATTTACATCTTTTTAACTCTTACGCTTATTTACTTGTGTATGATGGTAATATATATTTAAGACATATATCAGTATCTATCATTATGACCGTCTTATCAATAGACATCGAAGTGTTACTATACTTACAGTTAGTTGATTTATTTTTCTTATACTTTAAACGTTTTTTATACTTTAAAAGAAAAAGGTGAGTTGTATATGAAAAGAAACGTTGAGTTGTATATATGATAGTGAAATGTCAATGAGTTGAATGATGACCGATCTATTTGTGGTTGAAATGCAACCAACTATATATCAAACCTTTTTGAGTCCTTTCTAAATGTATTCGTTCCACATATATATTTTTGTGATTGAAATGCAACCACTGCTTTCTTGTGTGTTTTTGTTCCAAGTCATTGTTCTAAGACGTACTTTGAATCTATTAATTGATATTTCATATTTTACGCACCATTTCATTCTTATCTTTCAATTTTTTTACAAAAATCTATTACATTATAGCTACTTAATTTGAACTTTTAAGATCGTAGAGATTAACTTATAATTTTTTCCAAGCCATAAGTAATTTGGCTTTTTTTTTTTTAATCTAAAGTATTTCATAAAAAAAATCAACTGTAAAGTATACTTGGATCATTGACACCAAAAAAACATACCATTACATATCCACATATTTTTTGTATGAAGTAAGATAGTATACTTGACCTTTTTATATGTCACGTAAGATAGTATATTTGATATTTTTTCAATGTCAAGTTTGTTGTTTCTTGACATTCATTTCGTATCATATTTGGTTACTCTTGACATTTTATTTATGTCAAATATATGGATACTTGACATGAAAGAATTCACACGTTATTTATGTAAAACTCCAAAATTAAGGTGGTTTCTAATTTTGTTATTTTAGTTTTATTTTTAATTTGAGTAGTTATTGTGTGTTATTTTATTTGAAATTGAAGTTAATTGTTTGGTGAATTTGAAATTAATGAAGTATATATGTATGGATAAATGTATATTTAATTAAGGAATTTGATTTTTTGGTCGAAATAATATTGATTATAAATATGTATACATACATACATACATACATACATATATATATATATAAAATGAAGGTTAATTTTCATAAATATAACAAAACACCAAACTATTTAAGACCTATGTAATAAAGCCCATGTAGTTAACCATTTTTTTAAATATTCTAAGTTTGCCCTTCCGTCTTTCTTCTCCTCCTAGTTGCAATTTCTTTCATCTTCTTCCTCCTCGCTGCGATTTCTTTCATCGTCTTTCTTCTTTTCCTCTTCTTTTTTTCCGCTGTGATTTCTTTCAATCGTCTTTCTTCTTTTCCTATTCTTTTTTTTTTTGTTTGCTGTCATTTCTTTCCATCGTCTTTCTTCTTTTCCTCTTCTTTTTTTACGTCGTTTAAATTTGGGTAACCAAGTCTAAATGATCGTGTACAATCTAAAAGATCGTGTATAAAGAATTATGAAAAAAATCATTTAGATTGGAGTAGCCAAATGTAAACGATCGTGTAAAAAAAGTAAATGATCGTGTAAAAGAAAATCATCGTGTAGAAAAATCTGAAAAATCGTGTACCAAAAGAATTAAAAAAATCATTTAACCAAATCTAAACGATCGTGTACTATAGACATATCTGAACAATCGTGTACTAAAATAATTAAAAAAAATCATTTAACCAAATCTAAACGATCGTGTACTACAGAATCTTGAAAAAATAGACTATCGTGTAAACAAATCTAAACGATCATGTAAAAATAAAATAAACGATCGTGTACTAAAATAATTAAATAAAATCGTTTAGCCAAATCTAAACGATCGTGTACCAAATTTTGAAAAAAAAAATCGCTTAGATTTAGGTCCAAATCTAAATGATCAAATCTAAACAATTGTGTAACCTAATTTAAACTTAGCCAAATTAAATGATCGTGCAATAAAATTAAACAATAGAATTGAAAAAAATAAATTGTAGCCAAATCTAAACGACCAAATATAAGCGACCGTGTACCAAATAATAGTCAAATCGAAACCATCATGTACCAAATATATTACACGCGCATTGTTGACTGTGTGGTTGACGGGACATTTTTGTTATTTTCTATTGTGGGCCTGTGGGCTTTTTTGGTTTTTGAAATTGTTCTATATGATGTAAATATTTTGCTGCTTTGTTGTATTTTTGAAAAGACCCCTATGATTAACGGTGGAAAGTAAAGTTAATTATATAGTGAATTATATATAATTGTTATTGGAAAAAAAAAAGTAAATGAAGAGAGGGAGGGTTGATGTTGGTTAGTGAGAAATAGAGAGAACTTAATGAGCAAAGAGAAAGAAGACAAATGTAACAAACCAAAAAATAATTATGACTTGTGTAACAAAAAATTCAAGCCCATGAAGCCACCATTATTTTTCCTAAATTTTAGATTTGCCCTTTGATGGTTTAAAATATTGCAGGACCATTCTTCACTTCACTTCTTTTTCTTCTTTTTTGTGATTTAGTCTTCACCTCTTCATATTACTAATTTCTTCATATTATTACTTCTTTTTTTTTTCATATTCTCATTTTTTCTTGTTCGTGATTTCTTCCTTTTCACTTACAGAATTTCTTCCTTCTTCTTCATCTCTCATTTTTTTTTTCTTGTTGGTACAAGATCTATACCATCATGAACCAATATCTAAACGATTAGTTGTCGATCCCAAATAGATAGAGATAGACCACTATCACTAATAGATCATTTTGATTTGGTACAAGATTGATTAGATTGGATACAAGAGCGTTTAGATTTCGCACATGATCGTTTAGGCTGAGTACAAGGGTACATGATCATGTAGACTGGATACATGAATACAAGATCGTTTAGACTAGGTATAGGGGTACAAGATCGTTTAGTTTTGGTACAAGATTTCTTAGACTAGGTATAAGGGTAGAAAATCGTTTAGACATGGTACAAGGGTAGAAGATCGTTTAGACTTGGTACAAGATTGTTTAGACCTGGTACAAGATCCTTTAAAATGGGTAGAAGATCGTTTAGATTTGGTACAAGATCGTTTAAATTTAGTACAAGACCGTTTAAATTTAGCAGAAGATCATTTAGACTTGGTATACGGGTACAAGATCGTTTAAATTGAGTACAAGATCGTTTAGACTGAATATAAAATCGTTTTTCATGCGTGTGTGACCAATTAATCGTGGTGTATTTTTGCTATTTCATGTTGTGGGCTTGTAGGATTTTTCCTTTTTCAAAATTATTCTATACGGTGAAATATTTTTGCGCTTTGTTCTATTTTTGGAAAAAATCCATATACTATATATATATATATATATAGTGAAAGGAAAAGGAAATAATAATGATAAATATTATTATTATTATTATTTAGGGTTATAAATGGCTAGGGTTCCTTGGAGTACATGAAAGCTAAAAAGTTAAAAAGAAAAGGGGAATGAAACGGAAAAGAAAAAAAAAGGTTGGAAACCCTTCTTCTTCTTCCCCACGTGAACATCAAAGCCTTCGATGAGCCACGTCGCTGTCGCTCCCAATCGTCCGTCGCCTCTCTGACCAAATCTTGGTTTGGTGAGTTTGGGTAGGTTTTGTTTCTTTTTTCTTTTGGTCTCTTTAGATGGGTTTTGAAGAGCCAAAACTTAATTAAAGTTCAAATTAAGGTTTATTTTGGAATTAATTTGGAGTTTTCTTTAAACGATCAATTGAAGACCCTCAGATGAAATTCTTAGTTTTCCTCTAAGATTAGAATTGGCTTCAACCCTCTTTTTGGGTAAGTTTATGGGAGATTTATTTTGGCATAATTGATAATTTTATTAAGTAAAATAATTAATTGTTTTTCTTATGTTTAGGTTGATTTGTAATTTAATTTGCATAATGAAATTTTGCAACGGAGTTTATTTCTATTTTGAGGTAAGAGATTTCTTCTATTGGATATTTGAGTTAAGATTAAAGTTGTACTGTATGGATTCGTTGATGGTTATGCACAAAATTAAAATGCATTAATAGGCTTATGTGAGGGTTTAATTAAAATTGTGTTGATTTACTTACTTGTCTTAATATATAATTATGGAGACTATTCGATGATGTTTGCATGTTATGTATATGTCTGTTATTGGACTAAGTTTGATTGCAATATGTTTATTTGGAATGATGGTAGTTGTTAACTTTAGTTATTAAACTAGTTGTAACGACCCGAATTTTTCATAACCAAGTTGGGGTCATGTGTGGTCCTGATCGCTTTCTATACCTTATGCGATAAGATTTCATGTGGCAAGAGTAGTCTACGCAATGAAAAGTAACTACGCAAGGAACTATTATGCGTTTTTAGCTTACTTCAACAGGAAGTAGTAACGTCATCCTCGTGTAAGAAAGACGACAATTGATTTGACTTTGCCACCCTAATCTAAATTCAGGATAAGCAAATGGAAGTGATACGTGGTGTTCTGGCATTGGCTAATTCTCACCGCCTAGCAGAAGTCATCATTTCTACACAGAAAGTGTCACCAAAAAGGCTTATAAATAGACGAAATCTGGCCATTTTTTAAGCTGCTTTTACCCTGTGTTATGTTAAGAAAGAATTGGAAGAATTTCCAGCATTTCCTGAGATTTTCAAAAGCTTGAATCTAACAAGAAGTAGCAAGAAAGCTCTTGGCTTAGAAGCTAGGTGAAGAGCTAGCTGATTATCGATTGTGAGTGGTTCTTCTTAAAATGTTTTTAAAAAATAAGACGATTTGTAATGTGTTTAAATCCTTAAATATATTTCTATGGAGACTCTGGTTATATGATTTCTCTTGTGATTTCTCATTTCTTAAAATGCATGTGATTTATAAATGAATGGTATTTAACATGAATTGAAATAATGAAATGAAATGAGATGAAATGAGATGATTTTGTGTACCGTATGCGACGAGATGATGATTTCCTCACACTTGGTGTGTGTTCTAGTGTGGGATGCCATATCCTTGCTGTATTTTTTAGGATAAGATGTTTTATTCTTACTGTGTGATTTGGAATAGAATGCCTCATACTTGTTATATGAGGAGTTCAGAAAAGTGTTCCAGGACAAGTTCTACCCTCATTCCTTTTGTGACACGAAGATGAATGAGTTTATAAGTTTGGTCCAAGGTGACATGACCGTCACAAAATATGAGAAAAGATTCACTAAATTGGAAGTACGCATTAGCCTTTGTGATTGATGAGACAGACAAATGTAAACGATTTGAAGATGGTTTGCGAACTGAGACTATAGGATCAATGACAACCATCATGGACTGGTAAGATTTTTTCAAATTAGTTGAAGTTGCCATGAGAGTTGAGAAATGCTTTGCAAATGAGAAGAAAAACATGATTTTGAAGGAAGACCCATAAGGTCAAGGTACTGGCAGCACGAGGGGTTGCAAGCAACGAGACGATCACAGGTGCTTTGCAGTTAGCGTTTAAGTGAAAGGAAATCTCAAATCTCGTTACCATGTACCGCCTGTGTCCAGAACGATTTGTGGTAGACATTTTTATAGACAGAACAAGAGCCAAGTGAGACGAAGTGTCCCTACGTGGTTAAAGGAGGCCTTTTAAGGCAGATAGATAGGTAAAATGAATGTAAACCCTAGAGGAAGACCTTGTAAGGCCTTGATCCAAAAGGTAATCCTGTTGAAGAAGAATCCCGTCGAGAAAGGTGATTTTTGACTAAGTGTATGAGAGAGGCATCCTATGGTGAAGGATGTGTTGGAGAAGAGAGGATGCAAAAAGAAGCGTGAAAGCTTAAGTGCCATCGCATTGAAGTGAGCAACGCCGATGAGCATTAGTTGGCGAGGAAGAAGCACGCATTAATTATCATGCCTCGACCCAATTGTCACCCCATGTGACTAGATGAGGGCGTGCCATTTAGATATCCTTCTCGTACCTCTTTGTGAGATGACGCATCGAACGCCTAGTGAGTGAAACAACTCCTTTCACTAGTCTTTTTGAATAGTTCTTTACTTCAACCTTGGAGACCTTCAGAACTCTTTGCCACGGAAAACAACTCTAAAACTTAGCTTCGTCGTCTAGTACTTAATACTTAGTTCTAATCAACTTTTAACTTTAAGGCGAAAGCACAAAGGATAATCCAGCGAATTAAATAAACTTCTTATTTTTACTAACTTAACACTTTACATAGAGTTCATAATTATGTACATTGCGTTTTGTTGCAAGTATAAAAATAAAACCAAGTTTTGATCCACACATTTTTCTTCTTCTACCACGGTGCTTCTCTTTGTGCCAAGGTGTTAAGGAGTATAACACTCCTTTTCTTTCTTTGCCGCTTCAGTTGCTTCTTTAAGGCAGGATACCTAGAGGTGTAAAGTCCTCTTTCCGTTCTTCACCTCGGTCGCCCAGCAACCCCAACTTTGAAGATAGCCTTCAGAGCTTCCTTTCCCTAACTCAGTTCTTCGACTCTTTTGTCCTTCAGGCTTGGCCTCACCAGCCTAGGTGTGAACTCACCTTCCTTATGAACTGAGCTTCAGTGTTAAGGAGTGATGTGCTTACAACCAAGCTCCTTAAATGCGAGGTAGGACGACACAACTCTCACGCCACACAAGTTTATATAACAACCCTACCTTCCTTCATTTACTAGGCTTTTATGCCTGAGATCCAATTTTTATTTGGCTTTTACGCCTGAGATCCATCTTTTACTTGGCTTCAATGTCTGACAATCTGAAGAGGGAAAACTTAAAATGTAAGTCAAATGGACTTGGTGAGCGATAGGTTTAAGAACTACCTTTTAGGGAATACAACAATTTCAGATATAACAACAATAAGACCAGTTCACCAAACATAAGGTTCTTATCGCATCCAACCATAATCATAGCAAGCATGATAAGTTTCACGTGCTTAGGTTATCATACATTCCAATCTCATTACCGGGACTTGGGATTCTCCCTTTGCCTTGATCTGTGATTCACATTGAACTAACATCACGCGAGTTACCTGGGATTTACACCAGCATCTCGCCACATTCAATCTTTTCTTAGACCTAGGATTCATATTCAACTAGTGTCTCATACATTATTCCTCGCCTAGATCTGGGATTCACATTTAACAATCATCTAGTGTCAATAACACATCACAACTTGCCTTTACCTGGGATTCTCCCCTCGCCTGGACCTGGGATTCACATTCAACCAGAGTCGTGTGAGTTACCTACAACTTCCACCAGCATCTTTCGATAAGTCTCATTTTTTTCACATAATACAATCATTACAATCAGCAAACAGAAAGGTTAGCTTCCTTACTTACTTTCCTTTCATAAAATCACAATAGTAACAATATCATGCAATATACATCCACGGAAGAAGACTTTCAAACGATCATCAATAAAATTCATCTTTCACTTATCAAGATCACAAACACAACATTAACTATTTATGGAAATCATTCATAAAACATTTCTTTCATTGATGAAAGATTCACAAATATTTTGTTTTCAAAAGTTACTCAAAACAATCATTTGTTACAAAGATCTTTCACAAAGATACTTGTTTTTATATATAAAGAATCACTTATGAAAATACTTAGCCTTAATTCCTTCTTTCTTTGCTTTTTGGCTTTCTCTTCTCGCCTAGCGGTTCCATAGACCAATCTTTCAACACTATGAGCTTTCTCTAGAATCAACCAGATTGTTCACATTTCAAAAACTCCTTTTCCTTCGGTCTTAGGACCTATTTGTAATTTCCTTTCACATCTAAGTGTCACTTCCATGCTTTACACGTGTTACTTTACCAATTCGTCGTGCCATGCAGTCAATTCAAACTTGACATGTAGCTCAAATATCAATAACAATTAGACGTTTCCTTGAAACACCAACCTTATCTCCTTAAAAAGCTAAACTCTCTAATGGCCTGACTATCTCTATCTTCTTGGGATGCAACAAACATTTACTTTCCATAGCAAGTTGTCTAATCATTCCAACATCACATCTACTTCTTTGCTACACTCTCTTAAGCATAGGTACTTCTTCTTGCATTACTATGCTAGAGATCTAGTTTTTAGCATCCAACACATGCTTCTTCCTAGCTAGATATTCTTATCGCGTTGCTTACCTTACACGATAGAACTTAGACCCAATATTTCTCTTTGTTTCGTCCTTTATCCTCTCGCATTCTTCCTTGTAGGATGTCCCATGCTTATTCTTATCTAAAATAACTTCCTAGAAAGGCTTCCTTTGAATAGGACTCCCTTTCTCCATGATTAGGGCCTCACATTAATGATAAAAATTAGGCGTTAATGTAGTGACGCGAGAAGAAATGCCTAAACCTAAGTATGGTCCCAATAAGGTAGACGTTCTATTGAGAAGATGGAAGTTCAGATAGGTGATTGGAAAACTCACTAACGTGAAGTTAATGTTTTATGGCTTCCAAAGAAGAGAGACAAATAATGAGAAATTTAGCTTTCAAAGGAGATAAGGTTGGCGTCTCAAGAAAAGTATCTATTCGTAACTGACGCTGTACTTATATGTCGAGTTTGGGTTGGCTGCATAATATGGCAAAATGAAAGGGCGACACGTGTAAAGCATGGAAATGACCCATGGATTGAAAGGTCACTATAAATAGGACCAAAGGCTGAAAGAAAAAGGGTTATGAGTAGTTACCATTCTGATAATTCGACGAAAGGGAGTTTCGAGAGTTGAATGATTGGTCGAGAGGACTGCTTGGCAAAAGGGAAGTTTGAAGAAGAAAAAGAAAATAGTAGTGTCTCAAGTGTTTATGAGTGATCCTTATAAATGGGTATTTGTTTGTGAATGATCCTAAAACTGCATTTCGGTGAATGGTTTTCATATGAAAAATGAATATCTTTATGAATGATTTTCATGAATATGTCGAAGTGTTATATTATATTCCTTGCATCCATAAGATGCATCTTTTGAGTATTTATGTTGTTGTATCCTTTCGTAATCTTATGAATCTTAATGGTATTGTGTTGATATACCACTCTGGTTTGTAAAACTAACGTTTGTTATCATATTGATCGAGTATTTTGTGGTAATGAGATCTATTGCGAAATGATAGATACTCTAGGTAACTCGCGAGACGCTGGTTGAGATTAGTCCCAAGTCTAGGCGGGTGGAGAATCCCAGGCCGATGAGGTGAGAAATAAATTATGAAACGATGGTGGAAATCCCAAGTAACTCGTCAGATGCTGATTGAGATGTGTCTCAAGTCTAGGCAAAGGGAAAATCCAAGGCTGATTAGGCAAGAAATGATTTACGAGACACTGATGGAAATCCCAAGTAACTTGTAAGACACTGGTTGAGATGCGTCCCAGGTCCAGGCGAAGGAAGAATCGCAGATCTCGATGATGAGTAGTGATTGTGCAATGATTTAAATAATGTGGAATTCTTGTAATGGTTTTGGCTATGTTTGATTCAATAAAAGCGTGTGATTATGATTTGATGAGTTTATATATATGTGTGTTTGTGAATTAAACATTAATATTATTTACATCTGATTTGTTATATTTTCCCAAAAAGGTGTTTCCTTTAACTCATCACTCACTAAGTCTTTGACTTACATTTTAAGTTTCCCCCTTCTTAGGTTGTTAAGCATTGAAACCAAGTAAGGTATAGACGTCAGGCATAAATGCCAAGTGAGAAAGAAGAAAGAGGGTAGTTGTGGAGACTTATGCACCTTGCAAGTTGTGTCATCCTATCTCGCGTTTAAGGAATCGATTGGTAAGTGCATCGCTTCTTAACACAGAGGGCTTCAACTCATACCAAAGCAAGGTCGTCCAATGTGTCACAGTTGTGGGGCAGAAGACAATGAGTGTGAAGAGACTGAGCCAGGGAAAGGAAGCCCTGAAGCTTGTCTATGAGTTAGATTTCTGGGCGTCTGAGGAGAAGGTTTAGAAGAGGCTTTTACTCCTCTGAGTACCCTGCCTCAGAGCTAATGTTGAGTTGTAACATGTCAAAAGTACTAGGCGATGAAGCAAAAGGTCCAAAAGTTGTAAGCTTTTCGCTATAATAAGAAAGTCTTAGTTTGAGGCAAAGGCTTCATGAAAGGACAAGATAAGAAGTGGTTCTGCTCATTAGGTCTTCAGCTCGTCCTCTCACAGGGAGATACGTGATGAGTGTCTAAGCCGCACGCCCGCATCTGGTCATACGAAGTGGCATTTGGGATGCACTAGAACAAATATAGGCTTTAATGTCACTTGGGAAAAATGAAAAAAGACCATTGGTGTCGGTTTTGAAAAAGCGGATCTTTAATGTCGGTTTTCCACCGACATTAAAGACAAAGCTTTAATGTCGGTTTTAAAACGACATTAAAGGTCCGCCATTTTGAGAACCGACATTAAAGGTCCATTTAAATTTTAATTTTTAATATTTTTATTTTGTGAAAAAATAGACACTTTAATGTCGGTTTTCCACCGACATTAAAGGTCCATTTAATTTTTTTTTAATAATTTTTTTCGTGAATTCTCTCTCTTACTTTACCTTTTCGACCTAGCTATTCGATTCCAAATCTCGACCCTCGTCTTCTCCGAACTTCCTTCATTTCTTCTCCATTTCTTCTCCGATCGACGCCACAATTTTAATCGACGCCGCCATTTTATCGCCGCCACCATTTCTATCGCCTCCACCATTTCTATCGCCGCCACCATTCCGATCGATTGTTGTTCTGTTCGCCCACCCTTGGAATCAAATTCGGCCGCATTTCTCTCCTTCTAAAGAAATTCGTCCGGTCGTCCCCGTTCACAGCAATCGTGTTCACAGCAACCGCGTTCACAGCAACCAGGTTTTTTGAAACTCATCCGCTCGTCCGCGTTCACATCAACCAGCAACCAGGTTCGCCCACCCTTGGAATCAAATTCGTCCGCGTTCACAAAATACATCTTCTCACGGTAAAATTTCCATCTTCTTTCATTTGGGGTTTTTAGCATGTTTTTTGATTTTGATTTAGATTATGGATTCTTAGACAAGGGAAAGTTGTCAAGGCATATAGAATACGAGTAGTTTTCTGTTCATGCATATATTTTACTATTTTGGCATATGATGCGGTCACACATCAATTCTGCTGCAAAACCCAAAAAATTGGAACATAATTGTATTGATGCTTTGATTAAAATTCAACCTCAAAATCACTTATTATTCTGCTGCAAAACCCAAAAAATTGCACATTATTATTGGATGCAGTCGGTGCAGCGAACTGCACCCAAGTATTTTTCTTCAAACAGTTACGAGGGGAAGTAAAAGGTATTCCTGTGATCCTGATGTTAGTTGTTTGTGTCGAATTCTGATTAGTCAGTGATGCTTGAAACGCGTTCACAAAAATTCTGTTTGTGTATGAGTGTGTGTGGGGTAAGTAGATTTGAAAGGCGCGAGACAGAAATTAATTTAATTAATTTCACTGTCTTCTAGTTTTATTAACTTAACACATCAGGTATATACAACATAGAGTTGAAGTCGGTCGCTATATACAAATCCTAGGAATGATGGATTGTTATGAAAAGAAAGGGAAAAAAATAATAGAATCTGTTGGAATGGCTAGATTAGAAACTAGGAAGAGAGTCTAAATTTTGTCTGGTTGCATTGGAAGATTTGTGTTGCGGGCTTTATTGGCGTCGACGAATCTTGAAAAGCATAAATTACAATAATGCTGTAAATAAGGATGAAATGGCTGGAGTTGCGTTTAGTATAAGCTTCTTGTATTTGGTAGATGAGGTGTATTGAAAGGTACAGGTTAGAGATGTTGTGCTATGTTGAAATGTTGGTCAAACTGGAAGTTTGTATTTGGTAGATGAGGTGTAGTGACAGGTACAGGTTAGAGATGTTGTGCTATGTTAAAATGTTGGTCAAACTGGAAGTTCTTACTTTCTACTGGGTTCATAGAAAGGAATCAAAAAACTATTCTCTTTAGAATTAGCTTAACTTGGGCAGGAAAATGAATGGAGAAAATAAAGCTATATCATTGTTGTAGTTGCTTATATATTAGTATTTTCTTATTAGAGAATAACAATTGGGAACAACAACAAATTAAGATTAGTATGAGTTATAATTGATAATCATAAGATGCTTATATATGTAGAGACATAAATTATAATCATATTTTCTTATTAGAGAATAACAATTGGGCTGACCCCTTTTAAGATTATTACATTGACATGTTGTTAAAGATTTTAAGGACTTGGGATATAGAGTTCAGTGTAGTGTGATGTGTTGTGTATCTTATGCTCTGCGATGAGACATGGTCATGGTATGCGGTATGCTCTATATGTCTCGCATTCTCATACAATTATTAATTCCTCATTGAGTTCAAGTTTTCCTAGTGCTTGCCCAAGAAAAGCGAAGCAATAGATTTCCTTGGGAATCTAGGGACTAACATAGAGAATTGATATCAAAGCTTAGTTCTAGGGTTCATTCTTCATTCAGGCGATATAAAAGAATTATCTATACAGTATGATGAAGTGTAAGTTTAAACTATATATTACTTATCTATACTAGAGAATCTGTGAAAGGGGATAAATATGGAGGCGAAATGGAATTGAAAATTAACTTGTAAAATGGATAGTGAAGGAAATCTCTGCGTTACTAGGCGTTGACCATGGGAGAGCTTTCATGTGATATGTCTCAAACAACTAGCTTATGATTAAGGCGAGAATCTCTCGATGTCTGAAACACCAAACTTGCTCGTCTATTAAGATGCAAATGACTAAACTTTGTTAAGCAAGATATATCTAGAAGGTTTCACTTATAAAACCTATATTCTCTTTTAAGGGTGACAACCTCTAGACACCCAATACCCACACTTGTTCCCCTTTCGGGATACAACTTATGGAAGTTATCACAACAAGGTGGAGTTTTCCTGAAAACTCTTCCTTGCGTGCGTTAGCCATATCCTTGCTACTTGCCCTCTCGAGTAGTTGGCTATAAGCACTGGCCAAGTAATGACTAAAGCTTAACTAACGCGATAAGAGTTATAAGCTAAGCTTGTTATCAAGAACTTATCACAAGACCAAACTAAAAATAACACATAGACAGATGTGAGAAAGTATAAATATGCAATATATTAAAGAATGCAGGCCTTAGACCATTATACAATATGAACAAATACATTACAAAGAAATACAAAAATGGAAAGTGTAGAAATGAATATTACAAGTTAGGAAAAATGAAAAGTGGCATCTTCTCTACTCATATTCTAAGCTCTTACTTATAGATTGATGGAAGAAGAAGAAGAAGAAAACTTTTATAGACGGCAAATAGGCTACTACTTTCCGCCTTTCTCTAGGGTTTGGCCCATTCAGGCACACTTTTGCTTGGTGTATAAAGAGACTTTATATAGGCGACTTTCGATGGAAAACTTCTATTCCTCTGATCATGTCAGCATCGATTACAGTCTTTGTCAAGTCACATAAACTTCAACTACAATTCTTGTCCTTTAGTGAACCTTCCTCGCGTGTTGACGTAGCTCCTTGCCTAGAAGTTGTGCTTGCCAGATGGACTCTGCTTGTGTAGCTCTTGCGCAAGCTCCTCTAAGATTCACTAATTTCTTCTTTTGTTTCTATTGTGTTAAGACACTAAAAATGTGGTAAAACAAGTATGGAGGCTTATGTGCAACGTATTTCTAAATACTTATAAATTTACAACATAAACTACGTGTTTTGACTATATTATTCTATCTAAAAGGCTATAATAACTTGTATTTCTACAAGTTATCACACCCTAAATATAGAATAAAGATGTTGATGAAAGTGATGAGCTTACTTATGCAAGACAATATTGTGAAGGTGTTTTCATTTGAGAAGTAGTTTGAGAAGTACTTTGATGCGCTTTATGATTATTTTGTACTAAAAACTTTTATTTTGTAAACTATATATATCATATTTTTCACTACTTCAATGATGGCTCTTTGTTCTTTTAATCTATTGCAATTTACTTGTGCTCAAAGTTTGGTGGTGAAATGATTTACTTGTTCTTTTAATCTAAAAAAATGGGTCTTTGTTCTTTATTTTTCAAGAGATAAAGCATTTGTGTGTATAACATATATATGCAAGGACAGTAATTGAAAAGCCCTTTGTGAAGACCAATTAAGGTTCGTCTGAGACGAAATCAAATTATGACTGTGGTTAGTTTTTCATCATTTCAATCCGCCATAGTTTGCCAAAGGTCAGTTAATACTTTTACTGGCAATCCATTCAGAATTCATAATTCATAGTTGATCATTCACGTGGATTTCAAAGTTAAAATACATCTTGCCGCATGCTTCGAATTCATTAGACTTTGATTTATTATTTAGGATTCAATTGTGTCTGTGTGATTTAGGATTCAGTTCTTCTTCTTGTCCTTCTCCTTCAAACTCCCTCAACTATAAAATGCTTGGAACCATGTTTACATACGTTATTTCACCTTTATCATAAGTCATTTTTATTTATTCATCCACATAAATATATAACACTTAGCAATTGATTGTACAGTTCTGGCAAGTTACTACAAAAGTTATTTTCTATTCAAAGATTTAAGCATCAAGCAATTTGATGTTGAAAGTAGAAGTGCAGCGAGTACAGTGTGGTTAGTAAATATTTATATTATAAAATGTTTCTTATTGATTATTTGTTAATAATGATGCTTTTAGATTGAAATGGAGAGAGGTTTTACAAGATACCATGCAACTAAAAGTCTGAAGGAAGCTTATTGTTGATAGCTTGCTTCTTCTAAATGAGCAGAACATGGAAAGTTCTCTCATTGGTACCCACCCCAAATGTTTATCACTTATATGAGAAGACAGTTGAAGGTAACCTATATTAGACCCACCGGTTGCTCAAACGAGATTAGCAATTCGTAGGCAAGCAACAATTTCTATCGTGAATGGATTTGAAGAACCTCCATTGAAAAAGGATGACTTTGCCTAAGGAGAAGCCAGTTGAAGATCATGTTGTCAATGAAGAACCCACATTTTAAATGATGGCTTTGCCAAAAAAAAAAACAAAATGACCTACAAAAATGAAGATAATAGTCGTTGAAAAATAATCAAGAGTGGACATTGTTTTCAATGAATATGGACACCCAATTGGTAATGAATCGATAGGATGAGCTTGTTTTCTTGGACCACTAATGAGAGGTTGTACTAGTGAATCTTGAGAATTGGCTAAAATTATCACCAAGATTGAAAGTAGTGTTATGCAACTCTATCCAGGTATTAAGTTACTTTATTTTTCTCTAATAAGTTCATTACTTTTGATTTCTAACTATTTTATACTTTAGTCAAGGTACAATGTGGAAGATTGCCAAAAAAAAAAAATTCTTCCAAACAATTGCTAGATTATGGAGGGTTGGAAAATCTCGTCTAGTAAATTCGAGATGCCCCAACAAGGAATGTAATTTTGAAGCTGATGCCTGATAATTTACAATCTATAGATGATTGGATGGACTTTGTGAGTGAGAAGATAGTGCAAACTTCAAGGTATGTAAATCTCTACTTCAAAATGTATATACCTACATTTGATTATAATTAATTCATATGAAGTTTGAACGTCTTTTATTTAAGTAGTTGAAAAGTGAAAAGTACAAAACCATGAAGAAGAAAAAGACTCCCACATACATATAGTAGAAAAGGGTATGCTCGTTTAGCCGAAGAGATGGTAAAGTTCATTACTGTATTTCAACTTTGCTTTCATATCGTATATGTGGTTTCATTGTATAAATCTCATTTTGTAGAGAAAAAGTAGTTCATATTCATCTTCGGTCACAAGGGTTGCATTATGGACTAAAACACACAAAAGGAACGATGGACAACCAGTAAATGCACAAGTTGCGCTGAGACACTTGTATGTGTTCTTTACTAATAGCATAGTGATTAGAGGCCACACCATCTAAAGCATGAGTTATCTTCTCCATCCAAGCATTTGTTCTTTGCAATTTGTGCTCCTGTTCTTACACTTGATTATCATTGTAACCTTGTTGAATCTTGCTGGTATCTTTGATTATATATGTTGTACATAGGGCATTTGCCTCTGTTTCTTAAATTGTTGGGTCTTTCTGTGTGCAGGAATCTTTAGCTTTGTGATATTTAAAATAACTATAAAACATGTCTTAAATCAACTTTAATGTTCTTTCAAAAGAATGTGACTTACAAGTGTTACCATTCTCTTTTGCTTAGGAGCACACATAGAATGAAGGAAAAGGTATTCTGAAGAAAGGTGGATGTACACTTATGTTGGTTGCAAATAAAGATCCCATTCAGCTTTAAAATTTTCTTTACTTGTTGAGTGACTATGTACGTATGGTCACTAGAAGAGAGTGTATAAAATGATATAGTTATCTTGGTCAGTTGAAATACAATTATTGATTAGGAAAACAAGTAAATGGACCTCTAAATGATCGCCTAAAAAGGTCCTTCTTCATGCAAGAAAGTGAGACCTTGTGCAGCACATAATGGATTGTTTATGTTATGAAACTGTAATATGACAGCAACACTTTATGTGAAAAAGGGCCTACAATGACAGTTAAATGCTGTCATTAAAGGTTTTCGTGACAGTTTTTTGCAATCATTGATGCGGGAGTAATAGAAAGTATTTTATGGCAGTTGTAAAAAACTGTCACGAAATGCAGTTCTCATGACATATAATAAATGTCACGAATGAAATATTTTATGACAGATTATAACTGTCATTATTTAGTTACGATGATAGTTAATAACTATTACAGTTTACATTTTATGACTGGTTGTAATTGTCATTATTTATTTTCGATGATAGTTAATAACTATCATTGTTTATATTTTATGACAGAGGATAACTGTCATAGTTTACATTTTACGACGGAGGATAACTGTCATTGTTAATATTATATGACTGATATTAACTGTCATTATTTATGATTTATGGCACTTTTTAACAGTCATTATTTAACTTACTATGACTTTAATTAAATGTCAATAAAACTTTTTCGATGAAAGTTTTATTTTTCAATTGAAATGTCATATTTGTGTTTTTAGTCACTGTTTTCCACAACCCTTTTTCTTATTGAATCCTGTATTTCTTGTCGCCCTGCCATTACACATACCATTACAGACCAATATAATCACAAATGAAAAAACGGTGAATGCTTTAATAGAAAGAAACACGCTTTGTAATATTGCTTTAATTGTTGGTACAAATGTGTTTTGGTACGAACAAACTATTTAAATAACTAAATTTAAACAAAAAAAATTCCTACCAAACCTACAAAAAAGCCTATACATCAATGAATTGGCGTAAATATGGCTTCATGCTCCAATGGATTGTGGAAAAACCTAATAAGATAAGAAATGGAAAAAAAATGATTGAACAAAACAACACATTCACCCACATAAACACATCACATTCTCTTCATGATGAACAACACACTTCAACAACATAGAGCACATACACACTTCAAGAATAATAACTTCTAAGCTTAGCTAAATTCATCCCACAAACTAAGCTAAATTACATACACGCACTTGAACAACACTTCATGATCAACAAAACACTTTAACAACACTTCATAATCAACAACGCACTTGAACAACACTTTTTTATCAACAACACTTTTCAAGAACACTTCATGATCAACAACACTTTTTTATCAACAACGCACTTCAACAACACTTCATGATCAACAACACACATCAACGACACACTTCAACAACATAGAGCACATACTTAGCTAAATTACGTACACACTTCAACAACACATAAGCACAAACATCAAATTCAGGCCACAAACTTACCTAAATTACATACACACTTCAATAACACATAATAGGAAACACCACATTCAGCCCACAAACTTAACTAAATTCATCACGGAACTTCAACAACACTTCATGATCACCAACACACTTCAACAACATAGAGCACATACACACTTCAAGAATAATAACTTCTAAACTTAGCTAAATTCAACCCACAAACTAAGTTAAATTACATACACACTTCAACCACACTTCATGATCAACAACATACTTAGCTAAATTACATACACACTTCAATAACACATAAGCGCAAACACCAAATTTAGCCCACAAACTTACCTAAATTACATACACACTTCAAAAACACATAATCGCAAACACCAAATTCAGCCCACATACTTAACAAAACTCAAAGCTAAAACACCTACAAGCATATCAATGGCTAAAAGTAAAAAAATTGATCGAACGATGCACTAGCACAAAATACAAAAGGAGAGAAAACCAACCTTTTGAATGAAAATGGATTATAAAGTGCTGAGATTTGAAGTAGAAGGTTGTGAACAACTTTTAGCGTCTGGCAAGTAAAACAGAGTGTATCATCTTAGCAAAAAGTGTATTCAAGTTACAGATACTAAATTAATGGAGATAATTTGATGAACTTCAAAAACTGCATTTTAGTAATTTGGGTAAAAGTAATATCAGAGTTTGAACTACTTAAGAAAAAAGGAAGTAAAGGTAAAGATAAGTATGACATACCTTTCAACTACTAAGGTTACATCTGGGTCAATACGATTTTTCAAAGGATCTATCCAAAAGGCAGCACCCTTCGTAAGGTTTATTACAACCAATGTCCAATGATTCCTAAATATATGTGTGAAACAATAATACTACATCTTAGACTATTGTAAGCACAATTCATATCAATAACTTTAGGTTATGGACATACCCGGAATTGTAAGAAAACAGCAAGTGTAAAAGATCGAAAGTGTAAACGAAGGAGCTCAACGATTACAATATGAAATATTCAAAAAGGTAAACGAAGGAACTCAATGATTGCAATATGAAATATCCAAAAAGGTAAACGAAGGAACTCAACGATCAGCAATGTAAACGAAGGAGCTCAACGATTACAATATGTAATACATAAACGAAAAAAACTATTACTAAAGACTCTCTCTCTAGAGCTACAGTGCCCACTACTTCATGAAAATTTTCCTCCCTTATCCTTCTCTCTTCTACCTATTTATAACCTTCAAATTGTCCCCCCTTGTAACAAACAATTCTAACAGAAATGTGGTCCCCCCCTATACAACCGACTTCCACCAATTATAAAAGTGTCTTCAACTTCATCACTTGGTGAACATAACTATACCATAGAGAATATATGACATACTAATCTCTTCTTTATAAAAGAGTTCTTGAAAAATTAACTAAAGGTATGTGACACATTGATTCTAGAAAAAGTTGATCCATATCAAAGAAAAGCAAAAAGAATAAATGTAGAAGAGCAAATAGGAACAAATGATTTAATGGTCGTACATACCTTATCGCATACAATTTCTCCTGTTTCAATACATCAACAAAACTCATCCCTCGAAGTCATACTATTGATTAAGAAATGAGTAATAAACTAATAACTATCCACTTTTTGGTAGAATCGTGAGAAGATGGAAAAGATAATAACAAAACTTCAACTTTTTAAAGAGATGAAAAATACAACTCAACAGTAAACAACTCTTTCAAGTATCTTCCAATTCAAGTAAACGAATTCTTAAGAACCAAAACATAGCTAAGTTCTTGAATTGATGAGTTCACAAAAACGTACCTAGTTTCAAATTGGTTCATGTAGTTCAACTAACAAACAACTAATAAATGTTTTTTGGCACAACAAGAATTAATGCTTTTTTAGAGTTCTTGAGAATTATTATTCTTCCATTAAACTACGAATGGATCTAAGAGAGAAATGAACAATATATCAAAAAAAAACTATACTTCAACATATTATTTTTCTTTATTTTAATGATCAATTAAACTGTTAAGGGATCCAAAAAAATATGGTAAACTGAACAAAATTATGGAACAATTTGTAAAAGACATGGTCTGACTTAGAAGTTAAAACAGTTCATCCTTCGTTTGGTAAAAAAGTAAAGGCTCCAATGGCTTGATGCAACACAACAAACAATTCAATTAAATGCAAATGAGGATGACAATATTTGAGTTTTATCTTACTAGAGACATCAAATACATACCTCAACCAATAAGTTACCTCCATTATTAGATTCTTCACTAAAATTGTTAAAAGAAACAGAGATCCTAGAGAAACAGTTTTCATTGAGAAAGAATGAAAGAAACACTCAACCGACATGCTAGACCTGATTTTCTATATCTATCTTAATGCAGTATATGGAAAAAGAGACAAGAAGGAAGTACCCATTTCTTTGCTCAAGAATACTAGGAAAATGCATCTTCACTTAGGTACAGGTACAAATTCCCAAAAGGATTACTGTCAGAAAGGAATGAAAATTGAACAGTGAAAAACAAAAACAACCATGTTAGTGTTTAGTAGCTCCTCTATTTATCCAAGCTAAGAAAATATCCATAGTCCAAACACCAAAGACAAGGGTTATTTACCATGTTCAAAGTACCAGATATTAATCACGTTAACAATCCTCTTTCAATTCAATCTAGAAATAGGTTAAAAAACAAGTTAGCAATGGACCAAAATGAAGTTCGATCATAACACATCCACAGTTATCCACAATTACAACTAAAATCAGGAATTAACAACAACCACTTCTAATAATTTGAAAATATAGGGCAAACAAAATTAACTCTTTGATTACTGGGAAATCTAAAACACGACTCTTATTATACTATTTATAATACAATGTAAGTAGTTTAAAAACATATCGCATCAGTAATAATGCTTGTGTCCTTATTCACGATTTCGCACATGTACCTCATGACATAATATCCACATTCAACAGTACCTACTTGTAAAGGACACTATAACACAAAACCAAATAACAATGCATATTAGATTATGTGCTAAATTTTAATTGATTATTTTATTATGTTTTGCAAATATGAAATATTGATTTATTACTTCAAAGCTCAAAAAATTGTAAAATATCAATAAAAACATCGAGACTTAAACCCAATTTGATAATATATTACTTAATGAGGTGGAAACCTATGTGAAAAAATATTAGTAATTATCATAATAATAAGCAAAACTAGGAGGTGACTGAGTATATTATTGTCTTGTACATAGGCGTTTAGGTTCTTTTTTAACACTTCCATCTCAACATCTAAAATTTAGGGTACTCTTGATAAATTAAAGTGACCAAAATTAAATTAATATTATGTAATGGCTCAAATTTATTTTAAAAATTTTATAAAATTAAATGAATTAACTGATGTAAGTTAAAGTAATCACACAAACTTATCATAGTTCATTTTCAAGCATCAAACTTAAATCGAAAAAAAAAAAAAAGATAACTTTGCCATGAAAGTGTAACTTCTAAGAAAAAGGACCACTAAATCTTCAATCGAAAAGTAAGATTTCAGATTTTTACGCTGCATAGTTGGTTTTATACTCTAAAGAAAACATAAATTATCGACTAAGGTAAGCATTTGGTTTGACAATAAAATAAAATCTAAAGAAGATCAAAGTAGACAAATAGGAGATGGACATAATATAATTACTATCATTATCATCAAGTGGAATAGAAGAAGATACATATTTTTACAGAAAGTTTGGTTGAAATGAAGGGACCCATAAAAATAGCTGGAGATATTGTGAGTGGAAAGTAAAAGCCATCCAAATCCAATAATGCTAATTGCTAAAGCTAAATCTAAAGCAAAATCAAAAGCACAAAACATATTGATTGATGCCTCCACACTTTTAATTTTTCATGATCCACCAATATGGTTTTTCTCAACTCCAAAGAGAATACCTTTATTCTCAACATCACATTATTACAACACTCTATTGCATACATAGCATCCCCTTCATTTCATCTCATCCTCCTGTTATACCCAATTAAAGAAGAAGACGAAGTTAATTTTACTGACTTTCAAAATTTTAATATCTAATCTAAATCTGGAAGATTTGAACCGCCCACTTCCTAGTTGACTAAGAGCATTTGTTAAATTGAAGCATATTCATATTGGGATAAAGATCTAAAAAGTTATAAAAACTTGACTATATTTTTTGGCATTGTGAGTTTGTATTCTGTTTGGGATTATTTCTTCTTGAAATTAAATAGGTCAACAACAAAACCTTACTCTGCCCAAGGAGTTCATAAATCCCACGACTAAAACCATCGCTTCCATAATTTAGCAACTCTTTACACCTTACACGTTGAACTTATGACTAAATAGCTCATTTATTTCAGCAACTCTCTAAACTAAAAACCTTCACCTCTTGCCCTAATCCTTTGATCTATCATTTTCAACATGAAATCCATGTTTAACAGGGTATTAAAGGATTAGGAAGAAGGAAATAAAAAATTTAGAATCGAAAAATCTAAAACTGAACAATAGAATCCATTGATTTGACATGAGATCCAGAAATCAAGAGTCTAACAGCAAGATGAACAAAAGAGAATGATGTCTAACCATAGTATAAAAGAGAAAGAACTTACAGTAGGGTACGATCTTCCATTGTTGGTTTTCTCCTTCCTTCCATTTCCACAGAACAATGTGGGTGCTGTCATGAATTCCACCAGAATATTTGTCTCCATTAAAGGCATCAACATTCAAGTCAACGTTATTCACCATTCAACATTCAATTTGTCAGAAGGTCGTGGGTCGCAGTTGAAATTTTTTGGGCCGTTGTCGGAAGGTCGTGGCTCACCGTCCAAAGCCCGTCGATGTTCCCATCTTAAGCGCATCGCGTCTGAAAATGCTGTCTTATGAAGCCCGTGAGTTTGAAGATGCCATCTGACGAAGCCCGTCGCATCTGGAGATGCCATCTGAAGCCCGTCGCATCTATGGTGGTCGGCGGTAGAGTACTTGTGTGGGTTGTAATGGGCTGCTGCTGAAGATAGAAAGACTAAAAGATGGAGATAGAGATGGAGAGATTGAGGGTTTTTGAAGATTGGCCAGTCGTCGTCGATTGAAGAAGGAAAGGTCTTTTTGGAGCCTTTCGTGGAGATGTAGAGAGAAAGGAGATAAGAAAATATATAATTAATAAATTATTTTATTATTTATACTCAATGACAGTTAAAATTTGTTTACAGATTTATGACAGTTAAAAACTGTCATAAATTATTCAAATCTGGAAAATTCCGCCTTTGCCCGCCAAAAATGTGCATTTTGACCTTTTATGATAGTTTTTTCTTCCCTCCTTTTAATTTTGGATGAAATGAACTGTCATAGTAGATACATTTTCTTGTAGTGAAATGATGACTTTGCCTAAGGAGAAGCCAGTTGAAGATCATGTTGTCAATGAAGAACCCACATTTTAAATGATGACTTTGCCAAAAGAAACAAAAGGACCTACATAAATGAAGATAATAGTTGTTGAAAAATAATCAAGAGTGGACATTGTTTTCAATGAATATGGACACCCCATTGGTAATGAATCGATAAGATGGTCTTGTTTTCTTGGACCACTAGTGAGAGGTTGTATTAGTGAATCTTGAGAATTGGCTAAAACTATCACCAAGATTGAAAGTAGTGTTATGGAACCCTATCCAGGTATTAAGTTACTTTATTTTTCTCTAATAAGTTCATTACTTTTGATTTCTAACTATTTTATACTTTAGTCAAGGTACAATGTGGAAGATTGGCAAAAAAAAAATTCTTCCAAACAATTGGTAGATTATGGAGGGTTGAAAAATCTCGTTTAGTAAATTCGAGATGCCCCAACAAAGAATGTAATTTTGAAGTTGATGCCTGATAATTTACAATCTGTAGATGATTGAATGGACTTTGTGAGTGAGAAGACTAGTGCAAACTTCAAGGTATGTAAATCTCTACTTCAAAATATATATACTTACATTTGATTATTATTAACTCGTATGAAGTTTGAATGCCTTTTATTTGAGTAGTTGAAAAGTGAAAAGTACAAAGCCATGAAGAAGAAAAAAACTCCCACATACATGTAGTAGAAAAGGCTATGCTCGTTTAGCTGAAGAGATGGTAAAGTTCATTATTGTACTTCAATTTTGCTTTCATATCGTATATGTGGTTTCATTGTATAAATCTCATTTTGTAGGGAAAAAGTAGTTCATATTCATCATCGGTCACAAGGGTTGCATTATGGATTAAAGCACACAAAATGAAGGATGGACTGTCACACCCCCTTCCGGACTACCTGCTAGCTTAGACCGAAAGATGGCGTGAAGCCGACGAACAACGCTTTTCTTTACATGTATCTGTCGACTTTGCTTAAAAATTTAATGTGATGAACTTGTAAATCTAGTATATAAACTATTATACATGCAACAAAACACAGCGGATCCTAGGCTAGTCAAACACATACATGAAGTGTACCTCGGAATTAACTGATTTCACGAGTAAACCTAAAGACACCTTAATCAAAATATAACCAAGAAAAAAAAATTTACACAACTGCAGCTTCTAAAGCTTATACAAACTGTGGAGTATCTATAACATACAAGGGTGTATATACATCATAACACAACAGACTCTATGCGCAACTCAAAACATGTACTGGCAATCGATAACGGAGCTTCAGCAGACTAAGGCAGTCTATCAGGCACTGGGAACTCGATCTCTACCTAGAAAATGGGTAAAACATTTTGGAAAGGGTGAGCTATGAAGCTCAGTGAGGGACTCAGTTTAAAACTATGAATTTAAAGATAAGAGCACGTAAAAACTTTACACATATAAATCTGTTTATACAAGTCGTAAATCTAAACGTGTAGTAGTAAGAATAGCTTCCTCAAATACTCAGCATGTTCGTCATTGAATTCTAGCAAGGCATATCAAGTATATCGAAGCGTTTTAATTAACAAGACAAATCAACGTTGTGTAGGGTACACCTAGTACAACAACGTTTACAAGCTCTATGATGTAGTGGGGTCCGCCCAGCACTCACGACAGCATCGTTGTTAGGAGTACACTCAACGTCAACAACGGAATCTAACCAGTGTGCACACTGTAATCTCTAGCCTCAGGCTCAAGATCTCAGTCATGTAGTTAATGAAAATTTCATAAATCATCTAAAAACAATATTAAAACATACCTGCTTATAAATCTTACACAAAGCTCAAACTTTACTCGGCGCTTTCATGGAAAATTGTAGTTCTTAAAACAAAACTTCTTGCTAATTCATGCTTTGCTTAAAACATGGTGGTTTAAATACTTTCCAAACATTTAATATCCATGTGCCAGCATAAATTTCATTAAGAAATCTAGTTTCCAAACGTATACTTGAAAATAGTCATGAAATTCAAATACCTTTCATGACTTCGGAAATAAACATTCATCGCATTCAATCATAAATAACAGTTATGGAAAATATTTCAAAATTGGTTTTGTCACTCACAGTCTTGGACTAGATCCTTGGTCTATAAGCTCGGTTTAAATCTTCTTGGCCTGCCAACAACCTAACCGAGTATTAGAACTCTAAACATTCTAGTTTTCTAAAGATATACCTAACATGTCACACCAAAGATGACGCTCACGAAAACAAAGCTTAAGAAATAAAATCCTATTTCAACAACTCTCTTAAATTTCCAGATTTCTAACATAAACTTCAAATGACTATAACTTTCTCAATACTTAACCAAAATGAGTGTTCTTTATATCCAAATCTTCATTTGTAGGTCCTCTAAAACTTACATGAAGACATATAAATCTGATTCTCTGTGAATAAACTCACATAACCCTCGAAATAGAACAACTTCCAGAATCGCGCGCACACGACCCCTTTAACTTGTCCCGACAATTTAACTTATTTTAGTCCTTTTTTACTCATGATTTCTCCATAAACGTTGTAGTAAATCGAATAAACTTTCCAACAATACCAAATAGAGATCCTAACTCCACCGATACACTCTGAAATACAAGAAAAACCAGAGACCTCCTGAATTCACGTGAAAACAAACTGCACAGTTTTCTTCATCAAAAAGCACCCAATTAATATCATAATTTGCTCCAACTTTCTTCATAAAATTTGTTTGAAAATGAGTTAACTTTCAGTAAATGTAAACTTCACCTCTTAATTCCTTTTGAAGAATTCAAACCGAATTAAAAACCAGTGATGTGCAGAATGAACCAAAATTCAGCCATGAGTACACTTTGCTTGAGTTCTCCTTCTCTTCTTCAACCTCAAAATTCTAGTAAAATTCATCTTCTTCTTCCAAACTCTCTCTTAAATGTTCTCTGCAATTTGAAGAAGGAAAAGAATTGAAGATGGATGAGAACTTTTCTTTAAAAAAATGTTTGGCGGTGAAGGGAAAAGAATAAGAAAAGAAAAAGTGAAATTTTCTGCTTATCTTTTTTTCCTTTTATCCTTTATTTTCTTTATTTTACTTAACAAACCATTAAATATATAAATATATATATATATATATATATATATATATATTTACACTTAATTTCCATTTTCTTTTTTTCTTTTTTTTCCACATTTAAATAAATTAAACCAAGAAAATATTGGGTTTACATGAACAACTAGTAAATGCACAAGTTCCCGAGACACTTGTATGTTTTCTCTACTAATAGCATAGTGATTAGAGGTCATACCATCCAAAGCATGAGTTATCTTCTCCATCCAAGCATTTGTTCTTTGTAATTTGTGCTCCTGTTCTTACACTTAATTATCGTTGTAACCTTGTTGAATCATGCTGGTATCTTTGATTATATATGTTGTACAGAGGACATTTGCCACTATTTCTTAGATTGTTGGGTCTTTCTGTGTGCAGGATTCTTTAGTTTTGTGATATTTAAAATAACTCTAAAACATGTCTTAAATCAACTTTAATGTTCTTTCAAAAGAATGTGACTTACAAGTGTTACCATTCTCTTTTGCTTAGGAGCACACATTGAATGAAGGAAAAGGTATTCTATAGAAAGGTGGGTGTATACTTATGTTGGCTGTAAATAAAGGTCACATTCAGCTTTAAAAAAATTTTTGCTTGTTGAGTGACTATGTACGTATTGTCACTAGAAGAGAGTGTATAAAATGATATAGTTATCTTGGTCGGTTGAAATACAATTATTGATTAGGAAAACAAGTAAATGGACCTCTACATGATCGCCTGAAAAGGTCCTTCTTCATGCAAGAAAGTGAGACCTTGCGCAACACATAATGGATTGTTTATGTTATGAAACTGTAATATGACAGCAACTCTTTATGTGATGTCTACCACGTTTCAACATCTACTATCATAATAAACTGTAATATGACATAAACTCTTTATGTCTACCACGTTTTCAACTTGTTATCATAGAATGATACTTATAATATGACAGCAACTCTTTCTGTGATGTCTGTCAAGAAAGAAAGAGTTGCTATCATAATCACGAAAAACCTGAAAAAACAAATATTACAGCAATGTAATATTACTGTAATTGGGTACCAAGTTTGTTACAAACCTATTTCGTTTGAGTAGTTACGTAGGTTAATTGGGTACTAAGTTTGAGATCGTGTGGGGGGGATTGAGATTAAGTCTTTATGCATTGGATGTTTCTCGTTGCTCTTGTTGAATGTTTTTAATGTAATTACATATGTGTAGAGTATGTGAAAGTTAGACTTTATAATCTTCCATCTCTTTTAAAGTGGTTGACAATAATAAACTTTGTTTGTCGGAGTAGTTGCGTAGGTTAATTGGGTACTAAGTTTGAGATCGTGCGGGGGCTGAGATTAAAGATTTGATGAGAAACCTTAGGGTAAGGTTAAGCCTATGACTATGAGAAATATACAGGTGAGAGTACATGTAATATTATACTGCCTCAGAGTTTAATAATAATGGCAATTGCTATGAAGACGTTAGATTGAATTTCTTTTAACCTTCTCACAAGATGTTAGATAGAATTGTTGGACATTACTTTGACTAAGCATAATGAAAAGATGAATCTTAGTAACATGACACTAGATATGTGTTTATATATTGCTTGTTGCTAGAACCGCATTGAACAACTAAGGCTGAGACGACAGTTTCAACAACAAATGTGGTTGATGATGCTTTGAGTAAAGTTCTTGGCCCTAATCTTGATCATGTAAGAGGATTTGGGTTTGGTGTGACTCGTTCAAAACTATCTATTTTGTCTCAACAAGATCAGACGTATAAGGTCCTTGAAAAAGAATATTTGAAGATGAAGAAAGAAATGGTAGAAATGAAAGTAATGAAAGACAAAATGATAGAAATGAAAGCACTTACGTCATCTTATTTAAAGAAACAGATACTTTTTTTCTTTTACTAACTTAGATTCTTTTTTTATCGTAGTACTTAACTATATTTTTGGTTTCATATGAGATTATCATAGGCTGAACCAAGTGAGGAGCTTTCAAATGCTACTGCAAGTGTGCCTAAGCAACTAAATTTCCTCCAACTTATCCAATGTCTTCTCCATTGATAAATTTATTTATAATAGGATAAAAATTGTGTAACGCCCCGAAGATCGAGGTAAATTTTAGTAAATCATGTGAATTTTCGGAAATTTAAGATTTTTGTAAAACGATAAAATAATAATATAATAGTAATTATATTATTATTATTAGGTATTTTATCATTTTAGTTTTAATATTAATAACTTTTTATTTCTTATTTATTTAATATTAATACTAATATTATTATTTAATATTATTTTAATTATTTAATACTAATATTTATTATAAATTATTATTATTTTTGTTTAATATATATATTAATATTTATTATTATTATAATTATTTAATATTAATATTTTATTATTAATAATAATTATTATTATCTAATTTATATATATATATATATTATTATTATTTTAAAAAAAAAGAAGAAGAAACCCTACCTCGCTTGCGCGCGCCCCATCCATTTCCATTTTCTTCCCGACGCCGCCACCCACCGACTCCATCTCTTTCTTCTTCGTTTCTGCATCACCGCCGGCTTCTTCGTCTTCAGCTCGCATCTCCATCTCCGTTTCCGTTTCCATCGTCGGCAGCTTTAAATCTCCTCCGTCGTCCGTCGCGGCTCCCCATCCATTTCCGATTCCTTCTCGGCCTCACACAACAACGGAGCTGCCGCCGCTCGTCGCCTCTCCACGAAGCAGTCAGCTGCCGTCCTTGTATGTCGTCTGCGAAGCCGCCGCAGCCGTCGTCCGCCGGAGAAGAAACCATTCAAACCGTGGCTGCCGTTTTTGTCCAACCCGACCGAGAACCCACATTTAACCCGAGACCCGCTTCCAGTCCGAGCCATACACAAATCCGGGTGAGCCGAGCTGAGTAAGCCGAGCCGAGTGAGCCGAGTGAGCCGAGCCACGATCCGAGCCGCAAGCCGAGTGAGCCGAGCCGCGAGCCGAGCCGCAAGCCGAGTGAGCCGAGCCGCGAGCCGAGCCGCGAGCCGAGTGAGCCGAGCCGCGAGCCGAGTGACCGAGCCGCGAGCCGAGTGAGCCGAGCCGCGAGCCGAGCCGCGAGCCGAGCCGCGAGCCAAGTTGAGTCGAGCCACAAGCCAAGCTGTGAGCCAAGGCCAAGCCGAGCCGAGCCGAGGCCGAGCCGAGCCGAGCCGAGGCCAAGCTGAGCCGAGCCGAGGTGGAGCCGAGCCGAGCCGAGCCGAACGCCTTCAAGCCGAGCCGAGCTCCTTGTTTCACCAAGCCACCTAAGCCTTCCTTCCTCCGCTCCGGGTCACGGTGAGTCTTCGGTAAGGATTGTTTTCGATGAATTCCCTAATGTTGCTACCTCCGATTAGAGTTTGAATATTGGAATAAGATATGGCCCTACTTTTCTCCCTTGAAGGTAGTACAGAGTTGACGCTTGAGTTCTCGGGTCTCGCGGTAGGCTTGTTTGGAGGTAGTTTTCCTTTCCTTGGGTTGAGCTGTTGAGCGTGGATTCGATCGAGGGGCATAACCGAGTATCAGGTAAGGGTTTTCCTACTACTGGACCTCGGATCGAGGCCAAAAACGTAGTAATCCGCAGGGGATTACACGTTAGTGATTGTACTGAATAACTGTATGTGTGTTGACTGTTAAGCACTGTTATTATATTTTGTCTGGTGTAAAGGTACTGTGACTGCTATCTGTAGATTGGGATTTTATGTGGATGGACCTTGAAGTTACGGTTCAGTATGTAGAAATCATTGGGCTGGATGTTGATCATGGAGTTTGGAAGGGGAAGGACAGTGAGTCCGGTTTTGGTTGGTTAGTTGATTGGGTCTAGGGTTTTCCCTAATGGTGTGCGAATTGGTGATGCGTATAGCAACTGAGGGTGTAGTTGTTTAAACCTATACTATCTGACTGACAAAGCCTATGGCGAAATTGTAATATGAATGTCGTTGGGGTGTGACTGTTGTAGACGGTTTAGTATGGACTGAGGGGTAACGGTTAGCTTCATCTATGGGGTAGTGTGCCTTACGGATATGTGCATCCTTCGGGAGCACTAGACTGATATGTGCATCCTTCGGGAGCACTAGACTGATGTGTGCATCCTTCGGGAGCACTAGACCGATATGTGCATCCTTCGGGAGCACAAGACTGATATGTGCATCCTCCGGGAGCACTAGACTGATATGTGCATCCTTCGGGAGCACAAGACTGATAGGTGCATCCTTCGGGAGCACTAGACTGATATGTGCGTTCTACGGAACCACTAGACTGTTACGTAGGGTACCCCATAATAGGAAGTTAACTGTTGTCCCCTAACGGGCCCAGTAGTGGGTCCCTTACTGGGTATGTTTATACTCACCCTTTTCTCTTCTTTAACTTTTCAGGTAAGGGCACAGCGAGGGGCAGACCGGCGAGAGGCAGGAAGGACGCGTGAAGGCCATATGGACGCGTCTGGTTTTCTTATCGCTTCCGCTATGTATTTTGTCAGAATATTTGACTTGTGCTTTTGAACTGATGACTTGAGTTTTTATTTGAGACTTTTTATGATTGATTTAAAATAGGGCCCGAAACCATTTTTTGTAAGATTTCTAATGCTTTTAATGAATCGTAACTGGTCCGTTTTAAATTTTATGTTGAATGGTCGAGTTTTGGTATTTTGGTAGTGACCTCAGCTTAGTCCGAAAAGTTGGGTCGTTACAAATTGTTTATGATGTCATTATCTTCTTATTCTAGTTTCTCGTATTTGTCTTTTGACAAAATATCAATAACAATAGTCAAATTAAGTGGTAGTTATTAGATTGATATGGCTCGTGAGAGATTGTTGCTGAAGGAAGATGGTTTTCTAATGATCCAGCTGCTCTGGTTCATCATATTCCAATTGGCCCACATGCGATTAGAGTATGAGTTGATGTAGCAAAAAAACCGAATGCATATTTGTGGAGGCCAACATCAGAAATGACATGTATTGAAGAAGCTTTAGGAAGTACAGTTGCATGGCCATCTAGTAAAGTGATCATTGGTATGTTGTCTAATTCTAATTTTTTTGTCTATATTTGTTAAAGATTTTCTATACTTCTTTAATTAGTATATGTTTTATAAATTTATCTAGGTGAATGAAATGGAGTCGTCTTAACCAGAGGACTAAAGAACCAATGATGACAGTTAGCTCATATGATCTTGTACACTTATGATGAACTTTGTTTGTATTTTAAGGGTTAATTTGTGTGGTTGTTACATTATTTACTAATTTATGTATTTTGATTGTTAATTTGTGTGGTTGGTACATTTAGAATGACTACTTTATTTTGTAATATTAATCCATTATGAATGGAAGTTAATTAATTCAAAAATTATTTTTGAGAAAAACATTACCTCTTTCATAGCCATAAATTAAAGCTATAGAAAGATTTATATAGCCAGAAACGAAATGGTCTCAAAAGGTTATTATAATATTTGAAAACGATTAACCAGCATTATTATAGCTCTATTATGGTTGGAAATACTATATTATAGCTTAATATTATAGCTACAAATACTATATTGTAGCTGAAAATTATAGTTATAAATACTATATTATAGCATCGAAAAAAGGCTATTATATGTAAAAAAAAAAAGCACATTATTTAAGCTATATAAACTTATTATAGCTCTAATGAAAAACGCTATCAAATATTTTTATAGCAACGTATATAAGCTATATCTTCAAACTCTACTATAACAATCATTATAGCTTCGAAACAACGCTATAAAAAGCTCCAGACTTTTAATAACATGGGCTGTCAAGACTTTCAAAAAAGGCTATAATAGACCTTTTATAGCCTTTTTCGAAAGTCCTGACAGCCCATGTTATTAAAAATCTGGGGCTTTTTATAGCGTTGTTTCGAAAAAGGTTATAAATGGTATATTATAGCCTTTTTCGTTAGCTATCGTATATGTTACTTCTTGTAGTGCGTATTTCGTAGCTTGTACTGCTTTTTTCCGCATAGGTTAAACACTTCTTCTCGCGTAAACATGATATCGTCGAGCTTCACTTCTTTTTGCCTAAAATCTTGCGATTAGAGCACTAAAACATAGTAAAACAAGGATAAGGTTCTTTTCTATCATGCATTTCGCAGATTAATCAAATTGCCTACTTTTTTTTCTCCATTTTCTTCTATTTTCATGCTATAAGACTTCATTATTTTTCCTAAAAGGCTATAATAACTTGTATATCTATAAGTTATCAACTATACCCCAATTATTCAGAATTTTTCTCCCTGAACTTTTTGGTTAAGTGGATGCTTATCAAGGTTCTCAACGGTTAGAGCAACAAATCCTTTGACGTTTTATTAGAACTATTAAAAGCAGTGTTTCCAATGAGTACTACTATTCCTACTTCATTCTATTAAGTTAAATGAAAAATTTGTGGCTTAGGCCTAGGATATGAGTCTATTCATGTGTGTAAGTACAATTGTGTATTGTATTGGAATGAATTTGGCGATATGCAACATTGCCCAATTTGTGGTGAGTCTCAATACAAGGTTAATGTTAACAAAGGGAAAAATTTTGCATAAATTATTACAACACTGTCTGTTAATATCGAGATTAAAGCGATTGTTTGCATCGCAAGAAGGCTCACCTAGCATGAGATGGCATAAAGATAAACAAGTCAAAACAGAGGATGTGTTAAGACATCTAGCTAATGTAGAGGGATGGAAGCATTTTGATTGTCTCCTGATTTCGCTTCAGATTCACGAAATGTTTGTTTGGGATTAGCTTCATATGGGTTTAATACGTTTAGGAATATGACTACCTCGAACAATATGTGGCCTGTGGTGATAATCCCTTATAATCTACCACTTTGAAAATGCATGAAAGAGTCCAACTTCTTCATGTCATTGCTCATATCTGATCCAAGATCTTCTTGTAGGGAAATTGATATTTACCTACAACCGTTGATTGAGAAATTGAAAGAGTTATGGACTTTTGGTATGCATACTTAGGATTCTCTTACCAGTAAGTTCTTTCAATTATATGCAGCCTTGTTGTGGATAATTAATGACGTCACATCATATGGTGACTTATTCAGGTGGAGTACAAAGGTTATCAGACATGTCCAATATGCATGGGAGATAAATTATCATTCGGGATAAGAGGGAAAATACCTTTCATGGGACATCGGCGTTATCTTCAAAAAAATCACGTTTAGCGTAGGAGTAAGCTACATGATATAAAGATAGAATGTAGGCCTCCTTCAATTGTAATGAATGGACATGATACCCTAAAACAACTAGTTTCGTTAAATTTTCCAGTAATGGGTAAACAACCCTCACTGAAAGATAAGAAAAGAAAGTGAGCTCTCAATTGAACTAAGAGAAGTATCTTTTTCGAACTTCCTTACTAGTCCGACTACTATTACGTCATAAACTAGATGTAATGCATATTGAAAAAAATGTTTGTGAAAACTTCGTTGGTACATTGTGGGATAGTGAAGCAAAAACGAAAGATACCATGAATGCTCGAATGAACCTACAAGATTTGAAAATGAGAAAGAATTTACACCTAATAGAAGTTGTTAACAGATTTGTGAAGCCACATGCAATATACACGTTAACTAATTGCGAGCAAATTGTGTTTTACAAGTTTCTTAAATGAGTTAAGTTTCCCGATTGATTCGTTTCTAATATTTCATGATGTGTGAACGACAGAGATGGAAAAATATTAGGTCCTAAAACACACGATTGTCATGTTTTAATTTGCTAAATTGACTACTTCATATTCATGTTTGAGCAATCTACTAAAAAATATGTCAACTACTGTTATTGAATTGTGTGGTTTTCTTCGTGACTTGTGCACTAGAACGATACAAATAAGTGATTTGGATCGATTGCAATCAGATATCATAATCATACTTTGTAAATTAGAAAGAATATTCTCACCTGCCTTCTTCAATGTAATGATACACCTTGTCGTTCACCTACTATATGAAACCAAAGTTGATGTATCCCATTGAAAGAAGTTTACAATCATTAAAACAATTTTCCAAAACAAAGCACGTCCTTAGGGGTCTATTGTAGAAGCATATGTGATGAATGAATCAGAGACTTTTTGTTCGAGATATCTAAGTGGGATTGAAACTCGATTAACTAGAGATGAACGAAATGATGATAACATTCACGATGACGAGGTAATTGTGAGTTTGAAGTGTTCGTGCAGAAAGTACGACGATTAAGGGCATCAATTTTACAAACTTTATCATAGGAAGAAAAATGGCTCGCACATTGATACATCCTCAACAATGTAGCTGAAATAGCGGACTACTGAAAGTATGCATTTTCAACTTTATATTTCACTCACTATTTAAAGTCTTTCTTATTGTCGTCACATAACTTCACAATTATCTACTTTAGAAAACACTTAAGATTGATACGTCACCAAGCTCAAAGCGCTTCTAACTTATATAGAAGACATCAACGAGCATTTCCTAACTGGTTCAGAGCTCAGGTATATATCGTACATAAATTTGAGAATTGATATATCTTATTTGAGAATTTATATTCATGTACATCAATTTCAGATTCTATAAATGTGTAAAAGAGAAAACCTTTCTCATGATTTCTTCTCACTTGCGATGGAACCTTCATCTGAGGTTCACTCTTACAATAGATCATGAAAATGGGGTACGATTTCACACAGTAGATCATGATTCCCAACTTACTACATAAAACAGTAGAGTCATGATAGTCGGTGAAAACAGTGGCAATGAAAATGCGCACAACAATTTCTATGGTGTTTTAGATGAAGTGTTAGACATTCAATAGCCTCTAGGACGATGTGTTTGGCTATTCAAGTGTAGATGGTTTGAAACAGACAACAACAAAAGTCATAGGACATACGTGGAATTAGTCTACAAATCAATCAACGAGTCACATTCATGGTTTGTTGAGGAACCTATCATTCTCGCGATTCAGGCACAACAAGTCTTTTACTTTCAGGACCCAAAAAATGGTACCAATTAGAAAGTTGTTCAAGTGGTCCAAAATAAACGTATATGGGATGTGCTCGAAGTGGAAGATGTTGAGAATTAACAATTTAATGTATTGTAAATTGTTGTCAAACATTTTATGGATGACACTCTGTATAATTAACTTAACTATTTGTGTGCAGAATCAATTATTGGAACTACTTTCTCCACCCACCACAAAAGGTTCTCAACCACTCTCAACAAATGAGATATGCGACACCATTTTGGGTAGACGATCAGGCTACTCAAAAGGTCATGGTTGGGGCACAAGTTCAAGTCCCAAAGAGTTGTAGCAGCTCTTTGAGTCCGTATTCTCAAGAAAGAAATGAACAAAGAAATGAGTTTGCAGAAGTTAAACGAACGATTGAAGAACAATGAAGAACGTCAAAGATGCATGCTCGAAAAATGGAAGAAATGAAGAAGATGATTGAGAAAATGACTCGGGCACACAGAGAACCTTAAACTTGCGTTACGTACTTTTAAACTTTTTAGATTGTTTTTCTTTTGATGATAGATAAATTTATTTGAAATGATTGATCATGGCAGCCTTTAGTTAAATTTAGATTTTTAATTGTGATGAACTGCTCTGGCTACCCTGCCTTTAGTTCAAACTTAACTTTAGCTAAAGTTGCGAGGTTAGGTAGTTATTAGGTGTAATTTGCTTATGGAGTGAGTTTAAGGAGGGAGTGGGGTAAACGTTTATGTTCAATGTAGTTGTTAAGTTGGGTGGCACGTCGAAGTTGAGAGGTTGGGTTGTTTTGGATAATTTGCAGATAGAGTGAGTTTGAGGGGGTGTTAAACATTTATGTTCAATGTAGTTGTTATGTTAGGTGGCATGCCGAAGTTGAGAGGTCGGGTTGTTTTCAATAGTTATATAATGGATTGATTTTGGGAAGGGGTTAAATATAGTTGTTAAGTTGTATGGCACACCAAAGCGAGTGTATGTGTAAGTTAAGTGGAATTTGATAAATTCAGTACTTAGAGGCTGTACTTTGATTTTTGTTTGTTCCTAAGTTGAAATAGTAGAAGTTTGAGAATGAACTATATGTTGATTATTGTTTGTTCTAAGTAAGTTTCTAGCATATCCATGCATTTTGGTTTCATTGAACTTTGAATAATGTAATTTACGTACTTTCATGTCATTGTAGGTTTTGACTGTTCGAAGATGGCGTCTGGGGCGATGAGAATGATGTATTTTTTTTCTTTTATATGTAATGGCTTCAAACAATATGTATTTGTTCGAATAGTTGGATTTATTTTCTAATTTTATAAATGACAATTTGGTACTTTAATGCATCTTTTAATTTTTTGTTTGTTGTGTTTGAAAACTTTATTGAATTTAAATCCAATCGAAACTCAAAAAAGTATCTTAAGGATAAAAAAAATTGAACATAATAATGGAAAAAAAGTATTAAAATTATCTCTCGACACATTAAGGCGTACTTTTCTGACGTTGTAAGCACAGAGTCGGGAAACGATTCCTGACGTCGCATCAGGCATTCCTTTTTCCCGATGCTAGGATGTGCATGTCAGGAGTTACCTTTTTCTGACGTGCTCCATCCGTCGGAAATCGAGGCATTGAAAGTAAGGAATTGCCTATGCATTTTTGTTCATGCGTCAGGATTCCCTCCCCCAATGCAATACTCTTTTCTTGCCTCTCGACGACATTGTTTACGTTGGGAGATCCTTTTCTGACGCATTTCGGTATATATGGCAACCCTATTAGGTGTCGGGAGACCCCCTAGTTCTTGTAGTGTCTATTTAAAAAATGAAACTTTGACAAAAACTCCGATGTCATCACTACGATGTGAACAACACTTGTTAAGTTGTTAATTAAAAGAGCATAGTTCGCATGTTTAATGTCATGATAAGAATTAAAGCCGTGAAGAAGAACAAATTCATAAAATACCAATTATTTCTGAATTGGTGCCTAAATATTGAAGTAGATAAATGAGAAAAACAACACAAGATCTTACCTTCCTTTTGAAATCATAGAATAATCCTGAAATAAATACAGGAATTCATGGACGTTGCGAACATGGTTTTTAGGGCTAAACTTGCTTGCATTTGAATTTGTGAAATATTTCTTTAGTAGGTTATCTTAACTTTGAGGTGATACATTGATCAGATGAATCCTGAATAGTAAAGATGCATATTGAGAGGTCATGCTAACGTGTCAAGCTCTAGGAATGACGCATTAAGAGGGTGTATAAATGCTAGATGACATTCATTATCTTAAATTTGGGGGTGTGATTATAACTTCTAAAAATACAAGTTATTATTATAACTAAAAAGTAATATGAAAATGCATATGAATTAGACTTAGAAAATATGCAATGTTGCTGTCGACCTCTTTTGTGTTTTCCACCGATGATTCAAAGAAAAGAAGGATAATTTGTCAGTGAACTTCCAAAAACTTCCAAGGCATAGGCAAAGTGGAGCTTTGTCCTCGAGCAGGGATCAATGCGGCAAAACTCAAAAAGAAAGGAAACTACTTAAAGTTGGTGGTACGAACAAAAACCAAGAGGCGGAAAAACATGAGGATCATTGCTTGGAAGAGCAAGAAACTGAGAATAAAAAATGGCACATCTTTTCTTGTTCGTGGGTGAACCTTACAAGTGCTCAAATAGCCTCCGCAAAACAAAGAACGTGCTTAGTGGGCGTAAGCTTCTGAAAGCCTATAAATACCAGTATTGAAAAACACAAGGGAAGGAAGTTTTGAACACAAACGCACATAAGAGCCAAAACTCTGCCATTTTTGTCTCTGATCACCATCTTCATCACCCTTCGTTCACCTGTCAGTAATTAAAGCTCCATAGTCATCAATTAGCCGAGAAAAGCAAGAAATTATGATCCAGGATTTAATCTTTGCCATTTTCTGTCTTCCGTTTTTTTCATCTTACTGTGTGATTATCTTAGAAAGATTGGATATTGTTAAACAATTCTTATCATCAATATATGATAATTCCAATGTGTATCACATTTTCATCTCAATTCTTTACCACTTACATGAGTACATAAATTTGTTAATGGGTTAGGGAGTTAGATTCATTTTTGTGAAATAATCGTGGATAGCTCTCATTTTTGTTTAGCCTATGTAGAAGTTAAGTGCTGAAGACATAGAAAACGGTGAAGTGGAAGTTGGCTGGAGTTTTGTCAGAAAAAAAAAATTAATGAGAATCTTTTTATTATTATTTAAGAATAAATAACGTGTTTAAATTTAGAAAGGTGAAAAGATTTTTCTTATTATTAGAAATCTTTGACTAATATCTTTTTAGATCTTAGTAATGAATACTAAGTAATGGTCATCGAAGTTTGACTATTATTGCTTTACGCAAGTGAGATTTCGTTGTGCAGAAGGAGTTACAACCTTTGCTTATGACATCTAAGTGATGATTGCTCAAGGGAGTTATTGATAAGTAATATGAATGAAGGTTGTGTTTACTTAAAACTGATGATGAACTCAGGGGGAGTACGATTTTATATTCAAGAAGATTTTCTCATCAATTCAAGGGGAGCCTGAATTTGTTTAAATGTCTTACTGCTTAAAGAAGAGTCACTACATATAAGAAGAAAGTTCTTTATTATATTGATCGTACGTCGACTCAGTTCAATCATAATAATATTACTTATCTGATCTTATATAAAGCTCCCTAAACGTAGGTGATATTTGCCGAACTGGGTTACCAAAGCTGTAAACCCGATATTTTCTTGGGTTATTTTCTTTAAATGTGAAAGGAATAAAAGAAAAATGGAAATTATATATATATATATATATATATATATATATATTACATGTATTTAATGTTTTTTTATTAAATGAGATAAAGGGAATAAAGGAAAAGAGAAAGTAATAAGAAAAGAAGAGAAAAAGGAAGGAGGTGGGTTTTGTTTTTGGTGCTCTAAAACTCACCACTGCTAAAGTATCATTCACCATTTTCTTCATCATTTTCTTCAATGTCTGCATCAAACTTTCAGAGGGCTTCTAGGGAAGAAGGCTGAGAAAAGAAGAAGAAGAAGTTCAAGAAGTTTTGTTGAAGAAAGACAAGGGAATTGCAAACAAAGCTTCATCCTTGGCAAAAATTGATTCACACAACACACCTCTAATGTTCTCTTGTTTCCGAGCTACACAAAAAGAATTAAGAGGTGATGTTTACATTTACTGAAAGCTAATTCATTTTTAAATAAATTTTAAAAAGAAAGTTTGAGCAAATTCTGATGTTCATTAGGTGATTTTTGACGAAGAAAACAGGGCAGCTGGTTTTCATGCGAATTCAAGAGGTCTCTAGTTTTTCTTATATTTCCAAGAGTACCGATGAAGTTAGAATCTCTATTTGGTATAGTTGGAAATATTATTAAATTTACTACAACTTTCATGAAGAAATCATGAACCAAAAATGAATAAAAATAAGTTAAATTGTAGGAATAAGTTAAAGGGGTCGTGTGCACGCGATTATTGAAGTCGTTCTGTTTCAAGAGATATCTGAGATTATTCACAGGGAATCAGATTTATGTGTCTTGAGATACATTTTAGAGGACCTCAAAATGAAGATATTGATATAAATAAATCTCATTTTGGTTAAGTATTGGAAGAGTTATGATCATTTGAATTTTGTGCTGCGAATGTGAAAAATTCTGAGAAGTGTGTTGAGTATGGTTTATTGTTTTAAAGATAGACTTCTTTAGCATTATCCTTAGTGAGTCATGTTAAGCATAAAATTTGAATATCTTAATATTTAGGTTTCTAATACTCGGTTCTAGTTGTTTGACAGGCCAAGAGGAAATAGGTTGGATTTACACATCGAAAACTAGTCCAAGACTGTGAGTGACCAAAACCAGTTTTTAAAAAATATTTTCTTTCTCCTAAATATTAATTATGATTGACTGATCTACACGTTTATTTACAAAGCATTGAAAATCATTTGAAGTCCATGATTATTTTCAAGTATGAGTTTCGAGACTAGAATTCTTACTGAATGTTTATGCTAGCACGTGATTATTGAATGTTTGAAAATTATTTGAACCACTATGTTTCAAACAAATATGAGTTACCAAGTTTTGTTTTAACAGCTACAACTTTTCACGAATAATCTAAGTAAGTTTAAGCTTTACGAAAGAAAAAGGATAGCAGACATGTTTTAATGTTTTCATACGATTTTTCTGATGTTTCTATTAACTACATGACTGAGGGGTTGGCCCAAGGCTATATGGTAGCGTGTGCACACAGGTTAGATTCCATTGTTGACGTTGAGTGTACTCCATAACAACGATGCTGTCGTGAGTGTTGGGTAGCCCCCACTACATCGTAAAGCTTGTAAACGTTGTTGTACTGGGTGTACCCTACACAACGTAGATTTGTCATGTTAGTTAAAATATTTTGATATACTTGATAGGCCTTGCTAGATTTCAATGACGTATATACTGAGTATTTAAGGAAGCTATTCTTACTATTAAACGTCTATGTTTACGACTTGTATAAACAGATTTATAAGTGTAAGCTTTCACGTGCTCTTACTTTTAAATTTCTAATTTTAAACTAAGTCACTCACTGAGCTTTATAGCTTACCCTTCCAAAATGTTTTACACACTTTTCAGGTAGAGATCGAGTTTTCGGTGACTGATAGACTGCCTTAGTCTGTTGAAGCTCCGTTATCGATTGCCAGTATGTGTTAGAGTTGGGCATAAAGCCTGTTGTGTTATGATGTATATACATCCTTGTATGTTATAGATACTCCACAGTTTGTATAAGCTTTAGGAGTTGCGATTGTGTAAACCTTTGTTGGTTATGTTTTGGTTAAGGTGTCTCTATGGTTTACTGGTGAAATTAGTTATTTTCGAGATACATTTCATGCATGTATATGATTAGTCTAGGATTCGCTGCGTTGTGTGCATGTATAATAGCTTATATACTAGATTGGCAAGTTCATCACATTAAAGTTTTAAGTAGAGTTGACAGATATGGGTAAAGAAAAGCGTTGTCCGTCGGCTTCACGCCATCTTTCGGTCTAAGCTAGCAGGTAGTCGGAAAGGGGTGTGACAAAACCTCTCTCTATTATTTACTTCTATGGAATACTTAGCTATTCCTCTTGTTATTTACTTTAGAATTAACTAAAGGATTTTTTATTATCTCACACTGTTTTTCAATTGGTATCATAGTTTGGTTACAAGTCAATGGAGATAATCAGATAAGGTCCTTCCACTACTCGTCCTCCTGTACTTGATGGCAAAAACTATTCATACTGAAAGCCACGCATGATATCGTTTCTTAAATCTCTTGATAGAAGAGCTTGGAGAACTGTTGTAACTAGATGAGAACCACCAATGATCACAGTAGATGGTCAATCAGTTCCTAAATCTGAACTTGACTGGACAGATGCTGAAGAACAATCCTCTATGAACAATTCTAGAGCTCTTAATGTTAGCTTTAATGGTGTCGACTTAAATGTGTTTAAATTAATCAACCCTTATAGCTCTGCAAAAGAAGCATGAAAAATTTTGGAGGTTGCATATGAAGGCACTACAAAAGTTAAAATATCAAGATTACAATTGGTAATATCAAAGTTTGAAGCATTAAAGATGTCTGAAGAGGAAACTAATGCTGAGTACAATGAGAGAGTTTTGGGAATTGCAACTGAATCATTAAATCTTGGAGAGAAGATACCTGAATCTAAGATAGTACGTAAAGTGTTGCGTTCTTTACCTAGAAAATTTGATATGAAAGTAACTGCAATAGAGGAAGTACATGATATTACTAAATTTAAACTAGATGAGTTATTGGGTTCGCTAATAACTTTTGAGATGGCTATATCAAACAGAGAAGATAAGAAGGGAAAATGTATTGCTTTTAAATCTATTTATGAGGAAGAAACACTTGCTAATAAATCCACTAATGAAGTTAGTATGAATGAGTTTATTGCTCTCCTAACAAAACAATTTTCTAAAGTTGTTAAGAAATTCATAAATATGAATACAAAATGAGCTAGTGTTAGAGATCAAAATAATTTTCGAAGAAGAGATGAAAGAGATGAAAAATTTAAAAGAAGACAGGAAGGAAGAACGTTCAAATGCATCAGGCTAAATGTCCTACATTCTTGAGAAAATAGAAGAAGAGTTTTAGTGCAACTTTATCTTATGAAGAAACTGATGACAGTGAAGAGGAGGATGAGTATACTAATGTTTTTATCAGTAGATTGATAGAAAATGAGGATCCAGAAGAAGAAAAAGAAAATCTTCCCTCATATGAAGAGTTGCAAATAAAATGAGAGAAAGATTCAGCTGCTTGAACTATACAAAAAGAAAAAATTCAAGATCTTCTAGAAGAAAATCAACGGTTGTTATCGATCATATCTACTTTGAAACAAAGAATTACGAGGTTCAATATGAATATGATCAAGTGGTGAAGTCTATCAAAATGAATTCTGGATCGGAAAGTCTTGATCAAATTTTGTATTCAGGACAGCTTAATGCAAGTAGATATGGTCTTGGATACAATTTCTCAGAAAATTGTAGTAGTCAAAAGACTTCAACAAAATTTGTTCCTACAACTATCGATGTAGATATTGAAAAACCAATAGGGACTGCTATTATTGGTTCCTCATCAAAAATAAAAATGTCAACTCCTTGGATTTGTCATTACTATGGAAAGAAAGAGCATATAAGACCTTTCTGTTACTCATTGCAAAGAGACTGGCTTCATCATCTATAGAAGAGTTATAGATCACTAAAGTATAAGTCTAATTCTTCCACTTTCTATGTAAAGAGGAATCATAAGGTCTGGAGAGTAAAGCAATCTTCAGAACAATGTAGCATTGCATTTACTACAATACAATCCTCAATAGATGAATGGTATTTTGATATTGGTTGTTATAGACACATGATAGGAAATCGTTCCTTCTTTTCTGAACTAAATGAATATTCCTCTGGTCATGTTACATTTGAGAATGGTGCTAAAGGTAGAATTTTAACAAAAGGAAATATTGTGAAACAAGATTTACCTCATTAGAATGATGTTAGATATGTTGAAGGGCTCAAGGCTAACCTAATTAGTGTGAGTCAACTTTGTGATCAAGGTTATATTGTTAATTTAAGCTAGGAAGGTTGCATTATGACTGATGTTAATAAAAATGTTCTTATGAATGGCACCAGATAGATTGATAATTGTTATCACTGGGTGTCCAATAACAATCATGTATGCCATATATCTAAAGAAGACTAGACGAAATTGTGGCATAAAAAACTTGGACATGCAAGTATAAGAGTTATCAACAAGGCTATTAAAAACGAAGCTGTATTTGGAATTCCTGATATTGATATACATAACAAAATGTTTTGTGGTGATTGTCAGCTTGAAAAACAAACTAAGTCATCACACAAAAGTGCAAAAGAATGTATACCAACAAAGTTCTTGAACTACTACATATGGATCTAATGGGTCCTATGAAAATTGAAAGACTTAGAGGAAAGAAGTATGTCTTCTTATGTGATGATGATTTTTCCCAGTTTACTAGGGTGAGATTTCTATGAGGAAAGTCAGATAATACTAAAGTATGCATAAGTTTATATCTAAAACTTCAACGTGAGCAGGGAAAGAGTATCATTCGTATTAGAAGTGATCATGGCAAGGAGTTTGAGAATGAAGAATTAAACAAGTTCTATGATGCAAAATGTATTCATCATGAATATTTTGCTCCCTTGACACCTCAATAGAATGAGGTGGCAGAGAGGAAAAATAGAACTCTACAAGAGATGGCCAGAGTTATGTTACATGCTAAAAATATTTAACTACAGTTCTGAGCGGAAGTTATAAACACAGGTTGTCACATTCATAATCGAATAACTACTCGTTCTGGAATGATTGAGACATTGTATGAACTATGGAAAGGCAGAAACCTAATGTTAAATATTTTCATGTGTTTGGAAGCACCTGTTACATTCTTACTGATAGAGAGTATCATAGAAAATGGGATGCTAAATCTGATAAAGGTTTCTTCCTAGGATATTCTCAAAATAGTCATGCTTACAGAGTCTTTAATACTAGAACGAAGGTGGTTATGGAAACCATAAATATTGTGGTAAATGATAATGAATAGTCATTGTGCAGACAAATGGATGATGAGGAAGAATTACTATTTCAACCTTCTATCTCTACTGTTCCCCCTGAACAATCGACTGCTACTATTCCCTCAGTTAATACGGAAGTTATAAGCAATGGTAATAGCTCTAAATCTTCTCAGAAAGAGGTGATTTCGAATGAAGGAGGAAATTCTCCATCGTCACATGTTTATAAAAATCATCCTTCAAGCTCTTTTATTGGCGATCCATCTGCTGGTATTACTACCAGAAAGAAGGATAAGATTGATTATGCCAAATTGATTGCTAATATTTGTTATACTTCCTCTATTGAGCCTACATCTATAAATGAAGCTTTCAAAGATGATTTTTGGATAAATGCCATGCAAGAAGAATTGTTACAATTTCAAAGAAATAATCTGTGGACATTGGTTCCTAAACCTGACAAAGCAAATATCGTAGGAACAAAATGGATATTAAAAAACAAGACAGATGAAAAGAGATCAATAACTAAGAACAAAGCCAGGTTGGTTGCACAAGGCTATTCTCAAGTTGAAGGAGTTGACTTTGATGAAACCTATGCTCTTGTAGCTACACTTAAAGCTATATGCCTTTTACTTAGCATATCATGTATTAGAAAATTCAAGCTTTATCAAATGGATGTTAAAAGTTCCTTTTTAAATGGGTACTTAAATGAAGAAGTATATGTGGCACAACCTAAGGGTTTTATTGATCCAATTTATCCTCAATATGTTTATAAACTAAATAAAACTTTATATTGGATCAAACAAGCCCCCAGGGCTTGGTATGAACGATCACTATCTATCTTAGTCACAAAGGATACTCTACGAGAGGTGCTGACAAGACTCTATTTATCAATAAATCTGACAAGGATAAGATTGTTGCACAAATATATGTTGGCGATATCATATTTGGTGGATTTCAAGAAGAGTTAGTCAGAGATTTTATTGATATTATGCAATATGAATTTGAAATGAGCATGGTTGGAGAGCTATTTTGTTTTCTTGGGCTGCAAATTAAGCAGCGACAAGAAGGAATTTTTATATCACAGTAAAAATATACTAAGAATATTGTTAAAAAGTTCGAGCTCAATAAATCACTGCAAAAGAGAACTCCAGTTGCTACACATTTTAAAATTACCAAAGATAATGATAGAGAGCCTATTGATAATAAATTTTACAGAAGTATGATTGGTAGTTTATTTTATTTAACAGCCAATAGGCCTGACATTGTCTTTGCTGTGGGAGTATGTACTAGATTTCAATCTGATCCCTGAGGTTCTCACCTTGCTGTTGTCAAAAGAATTATCAAATATATTCATAGCACTAGTTATTTTTTAGTGTTATATTCATATGATACAAATTCCACTTTAGTTGGCTATTGTGATGCAGATTGGACAAGATGCTCAAATGACAGAAAAAGTACTTCAGGAGGATGTTTCTTCCTTGGTAATAATTTGGTTTCCTTGTTCAGTAAAAAGCAAAATTGTATTTCTCTATCAACGGTCGAAGCTGAATATATAGCAACTGGAAGTGGTTATATTCAACTAATGTGGATGAAGCATATGCTTCATGAATATGGTCTTCAACAAGATACCATGACTCTTTATTGTGATAATATGAGTGCTATTGCTATTTCTAAAAATCCAATTCAGCACAGTAGAACCAAACACATTATATTCAGTATCATTTTATCAGAGAACTTATTGAAGGAAAAATTATTGCTCTTGAGCATGTTTGATCTTCTCTTGAGCTGGCTGATATTTTTACTAAACCACTTGATATTTCTTCATTTGAACATTTAAGAGCTGGATTAGGGTGTGCAGGATTTAATATTTATTCTATTAAATGCAAATAGAATATAGGGGCATATTTATGGCCCAACTTTAGTGGCTACGATGGTATTAATGACTATATTTTCGGTCCATTTATTTTTAAATATTTTCGTTAAACAGGAAGCTCTTCATTTTCATTTATTGTTCCCTTGAGCTTATGAAACTATTCATATTCACATTTTGCTCGTGGTTCTTGATTCTTGGTTGAGCAAAATGGTGAATATTTGACGAGGAAAGTATAAAGCTCATTCAACTCCAGTTGGTTCCGAAAATGTTAGCTCTAGAATGAACATGCATGGTGTTCAAATTAGGAGTCGTCGATTTAAAACTACTTCGTCCCGGCGTCCCTATCGTCTACCATTTGAAACAATTCAGGTACCGTCTTCTGATCCTTCTGAGGAGTCTTTGCATGTTGATCCTGTTAGATCGTATGTTCCCGAGCATGTTAGTCATCAAGAGTCGAATTTCTCTGATATGGACTCAGATAAAAGTGATGATGTATCTCTAATTCATATTCTAAAGCATGGGGTTTTTAGTATAAAATCTCAACCAAATGTTAGTATTCCTGGTCCTTCTACTGCTAATCATCCTTCAGGTGTTCCTTTTATTTCATTGCATTCCACGAGTAGCTCCTTTCAGGATGATATCCTCAGTTTGAATGTGGCATAACATTCAAGTGGAAATGTCTCTCAGGGTCTAGATAATGTTGATCAAGGGTCTACCCCTCACATGTTAAAAAGAATCAGTTCCTAACACTGAACATCCTGCATCTAAACAACCTGTTGAAGTATAGTTGAAGAACTTGATCAGCATCATGAAACAATTAGAGATATTCCAGACCCTGTTTCTGATATTGGTGAGGATTGTCCTCAGAAGAAATCAAAGAAAACCTCAGCTCGTCCTAAAGTGATTACTATAGATACTAGTAGAAGAAAGATACCTCTAAATATTTCATCTGTTCTTATTGATGGAATCTTGTTTTACCTAAAAAAGAGTGTGTAGAGGTGGAAATATGTTGTTCAAAGAAGGATTGTTGATGAAGTAAATGTATCTGACAAGCATCCCTCATGTCTAAGTATCATGGATTTGATTATTAATGTTGGGCTCTCTAAAACTATTTCCAATGTAGGTCCATTTTACCCTCAGTTGATTAGAGAGTTCATTGTGATCAATTTACCATCTGAATTCAATGATCCAAGCAGTCCTGATTATCAGATTGTTCACATTAGAGGTTCTGTGTTTAAGATAGCTCCAGCTATTATAAATGATTTTCTTGGGAATTCTTTTGCATCTGGTTCTCAGTCTTCTCATCCTTCTAATGATGATTTGGCCTCCGTATTATTTGCTGGAACTTTATCTGTTTGGCCTATGAATGGTATCCCTATTGTTTCTCTTAGTGTGAAATATGTCATCCTCCATAAGATTGGCATTGCAAACTAGTTTCCATCATCTCATGCATCAAGTATCTCTGTGGCTCTAGGTACATTTCTTTATCAGATTTGTAATGATGAGTTTGTGGATGTTGGTCTCTTTATCTATAATCAGCTATTGAGACATGTGGGCACTTTTGGGGTAAAGATTCCTATTCCTCTGCCTCGATTTTTCTCCAATCTACTAATTCACCCGAATTCTAATCTATTAACTTCGAATAATGGTCCTCGCTGTTATCCCAAGACGTTGTTGTTGAGCTATAGACCCTTTCAAGGAAGTAATGTTCCTAATATAGAGCATGATATAAGGTCATCTAGAAATGCTAGAGCATTTGATTCTAAGAACGTGTTTCTCTACATTAGGTTTCTCTCTTCCTTGAGACTTGGCTTCACGGGTTATCAATACACTTACAGCTGAGTCTCGTGCTCTCTCTTAACTTTAATAAATTTACTTTCTGAAAGAAGCTAGAGGTGGACAATCTTGTTCGACATCTGAAAAGTTTACTTCCTTCTTGTAGTTCAACTGATCAAGTTCAAGAGTAAATATTTTCTATTCAAAGGGAGAGAGGAAGTGTGGAAGAATGAAGTCCCGGAGGATATGTTTTTTTCCTCTTTTTTTTTGTTTTTTTTTTTTTTGAAATAGCCTTTTGTTTATGTGGATTGTTTGATATTTTGTAATTATCTCTAAGATTTCTGAAATTTATGTCTTTGAGATATTTGTTTTTGTTGTTCCTGATTATGAACCTTTATGAACTATGAATGGCTATATGGACTTCAATTATGAATGATGATTTGGAATGATCTTTAGTGGATTTTGCGTCATGGACTGTTTTGACATAAAAAGATTACTCCTCTATTTTATAAAAGGGGAGTTTGTTGGAGTTTTGTCAAAAAGATTCGGTAAGAATCTTTTTATTATTATTTAAGAATGAATAATATGTTTAAATTCAAAAAGGTGAAAAGATTTTCCTTATTATTAGGAATCTTTGACTAATATCTTTTTGAGATCTTAGTAAGGAATATACATATTTTTTTCATTTGATGAAGTGATGGTCATTGACCCAATGCAAAAGAGATTTTGTTGTGCAGAAGGTAGTTACAACCTTTGCTTATGACATCTAAGTGAATATGATTGCTCAAGGGAGTTATTGATAAGTAATGTGAATGAAGGCTGTGTTTACTTAAAATTGATGATGAACTTAAGGGAAGCACAATTCTGTCTTCAAGAAGATTCTCTTACCAAGCCAGGGGAGCCTGAATTTGTTTAATAAAGAAGAGTCACTACATATAAGAAGAAAGTTCCTTATTGTATTGATCGTAGATCGTTTTAGTTGAATCTTAATAATATTAGTTATCTGAGCTTATAAAGCACCTCAGACGTAGATGACATTCACCAAACGAATTGGGTTACCAAAGCTGTCTGTCTTATTTACTTTTGCTGAATACTTAGCTATTTCTCTCATTATTTACTTTGTAATTAATTAAAGAAATTTTTATTATCTCACACCGTTTTTCACACACATGAGAAAATACAAATGATATGATGACCAAACCAATGACTGACTGAAGTTCGATAAGTGCCTCGAACATAATTGGTTCTACAGAATGAAAAGAAGAAAGGAGCAGAAAAATAAATTGAAATGATTTAGCTCTTTCGAGGTGGAGTTTTGAAGGGTTTTCTTTTTTTTTTTTTTTTTTTTGTAATCTCTTAAGTTTGATATAAAAATCATTTTGTGTAAAATCTGTTAGAGAAGTAGATGAAGAAAATATCAAGAATAAAAGAATAAAAGGTGCTTATAGACAGATTAATAAAGGGTGATTAAAAATCGGAGAAGTGATTTTCTGAGAGTAAAAAGAACTTATATATGGTTATCGTAATCTTCTCGAATAAAATACATCAAGTTGCTCCTGTTTTCTCCGTGGATGTAGGTCACTTGGACCGAAGCACGCAATTGCTTGTGTCTCTATCTTTCTCTTTCTCCTTATTTTGTTTAAATCTCCATAGCTTCTACAAATTGTTCTTCTCTATGTATTTGTATCCTCGGCTGTGAGCTCCGTCTCCTTTCCATCAAGTAGTTCTTGATGGTTTGGAAGAATTGCCTTCAAACCTGCTGTAGCAAGGGTAAAGTTGGTGAAAGTGAAATTGAGGGGTTATCTTCAACTCAAAACACGTGTAAAGCACTAACAGAAATTTCTTAAAAATGTTTTCAACATATCCACTGACACAAAAATGGACAAGAAAGAGACTAGCCAATTCTCCTCTTTTGTCTGTCTTAAAAAAAACTTCAAGAACCATTCCACGTCAGTATCACCATAACCAGAAGAAGATCCAACCAAGATCAGTACGCAAAGACGTAGCATGCAATAACATGACGGAATCATAGGAAACAGCAATCCTAGAGGTATGAGAGGAAGGGCACAAATTTGATCATGAGACTAGCTAAGTGTAGTAATCTTAAAGGTATGAGAGGAAGGGCACAAATTAAAAATATGTCAAGAATGATTTATCTTTTATATTTTTATTTGAGAAACTGCATCCATGTCATCATTTAATTTAATTAAAATATATATATATATATATATATATATATATATATATATATATATATATATATATATATATATATATATTCTACTGTTTTCATTTAGAAGAAGTCACAAGAAGAAATATAAGCTTTAATGTCGCTTGGGAAAAATGAAAAAAGAACATCAATGTCGGTTTTGAAAAGGCGGATCTTTAATGTCGGTTTTCCACCGACATTAAAGACTAAGCTTTAATGTCGGTTTTAAAACGACATTAAAGGTCCGCCATTTTGAGAACCGACATTAAAGGTCCATTTAAATTTTAATTTTAATATTTTTATTTTGTGAAAAAATAGACACTTTAATGTCGGTTTTCCACCGACATTAAAAATCCATTTAATTTTTTTTTAATAATTTTTTTCGTGAATTCTCTCTCTTACTTTACCTTTTCGACCTATTCGATTCCAAATCTATTCGACCCTCGTCTTCTCCGAACTTCCTTCATTTCTTCTCCGAACTTCCTTCATTTCTTCTCCGAATCTCCTTCATTTCTTCTCTGATCGACGCCAAAATTTTAATCGACGCCGCCATTTTATCACCGCCACCATTTCTATCGTTGCCACCATTTCTATCGCCGCCACCATTCTGATCGATTGTTGTTCTGTTCGCCCACCCTTGGAATCAAATTCGGCCGCATTTCTCTCCTTCTAAAGAAACTCGTCCGGTCGTCCCCGTTCACAGCAATCGTGTTCACAGCAACCACAGTTCACAGCAACCAGGTTTTTTGAAACTCATCCGCTCGTCCGCGTTCACAAAATACATCCTCTCACGGTAAAATTTCCATCTTCTTTCATTTGGGGTTTTTAGCATGTTTTTTTATTTCGATTTAGATTATGGATTCTTAGACAAGGGAAAGTTGTCAAGGCATTGGAAGATTTATGTTGCGGGCTTTATTGGCGTCGACGAATCTGCATAAATTAATTACAATAATGCTGTAAATAAGGATGAAATGGCTGGAGTTGCGTTTAGTATAAGCTTCTTGTATTTGGTAGATGAGGTGTAGTGACAGGTAGGCAACCAGGTTAGAGATGTTGTGCTATTTAAAATGTTGGTCAAACTGGAAGTTCTACTGGGTTCATAGAAAGGAATCAAAAAACTATTCTCTTTAGAATTAGCTTAACTTGGGCAGGAAAATGAATGGAGAAAATAAAGCTATATCATTGCTGTAGTTGCAAGAAGTTCTTATAATATCGGCAATAAAGTAGGAATGTAGAGACTTTTAGATTTGAGAGACCATATGCAGCTGTGTAATAGTGGAGGTGATCTTCAAAAATCAGTGTAATTGATCTTGTTTTCTAATTTTCTAATTTTTTTATGGTTTAGGTGAGGATATATTTTAATTTTCTAGACCATATGCAACTTTTTTCTAATTTTCTAGACCATATGCAACTGTTTTCTAATCTTCTCTTGTTTCCATCTCACCTTTCCGCTTGGATGATTTAGGTGAGGATATAGTTTGCATCGGTGTCATTCTTCGTGATTCTCACGGTACTGCTGAGGTTAAGAGTGTTACTGGCAATAAGATCTTGCGCATTCTTAAAGCTCATGGTATTGTACTTGTTCTTCTTGTTCATCAATTCGAAATTTTAATGTATTAGTTTTAGGTTTTAGCTATTACCAGGATAGATATGGATGATTGAGTATATGTTAATGTATTAGTTTTAGGTTTTAGTTGTTGTGGTAATTGAATGTGTGTTTTTTTATTACTATCAAAAGGGCTTGCTCCGGAGATTCCTGAGGATCTTTACCATTTGATTAAGAAGGCTGTCTCGATTAGAAAGCATTTGGAAAGGAATAGGAAGGACAAAGACTCCAAGTTCAGGTTGATTCTTGTTGATTCTTGATATCTAATATTTATTTTTTTTTATGCTTTTAATATTTGTAAAGGGAACACCATGCCAATTGTCTATAGGATCCATTAATAATATTGTTGCAGTAGCCACGATAGTTAAGGATAACATTGGATGTCCCAATGTTAAAGTTCTAATAGACGTGGTTACGGGAGAAAATTTGACTATACCCAATCCAGTGAAGGGAAAGATAGAGACTTTAAATCAAGCATTGGGTAACATTATAGAATGGCCTCGTCGGCTTGTTTCTACGATCAATGACAAACAAGTGTGTATCTTTTTTTACTATTTAAGTTTTGATTTTATTTGTATATGTATTTTTAATTTAGAACCTTGGTTGTGATAGGAGCATTCAACTAGGAAGGATGTCGTATACCCTTCAAATTATACTGACGTTAACGGGATTATTAAGCTTTTAAATAGACATGCCATGAACAACATGGAGGATGTAGACATGATTCGCATCCCAATGAACGAGCTAATATTTGGAAGTGACAAATGTGTTTATTTAGCTCGTGAAGATTTGTTGCATTACTGCGGCATGGTTGAAATCGGCTATATGTGTATACTAGCGTATATTACGTAAGTAGACAACTTATACTCATCTTTATCTCCAATACCACTTTTGTAGTTAGTTTGTTGATATTTTAACTATGGTTGCTTTTACTTAGATGTCTTTGGGATAAATGTGACTGTGCAAAGAATTTTTTTGTCATTGACCAATCAAAAATATCGTCACATATCAAAGATCGTGATCTTCGATCCAGAAATTTAGCCAACCAGCTAGAAGCAGTTAACTTGGAACAGAAAGTGCTAATTCCATATAATACCGGGTAAATAAAGAAGAGAAACACATTAATATATTTCCATTGAGCTTAAATGTGTACTCACATTGAAGATGTTGTTTATTGTAGTTTTCATTGGATGTTGCATGTTATCGATCTTCGTGAAAATTGCGTTTATGTTTTGGACTCTTTTCGGAGTAAAGTCAATGAAGACATTCATGGAATCATAAATGTGTAAGTGTATTTACTTTATTACTTCTTATTTAACTTTCTTGTCTTCTAATGTTTCAAAATATTTAGAGGGTTGAAGACATGGAAAGCGAAACACGATCTACAACGCTATCGATCAACTCCAAAATGGAGACCTGTAAAGGTAATTTGCATTTACAGGTAATTATTTTTTATGAAACATAAGATTAATTTGTATTTTGATATACATGTAGTGCCCTCGTCAATTGGATTCTGTAGGGTGCGGGTACTACGTGCAAAAGTACATACATGAGATAATACATAATTCTAGTACTTCTATTACTAACCTTGTAAGTTTCTACTTTAACTTTTTACATATTACAATTTATGATTCAAACTCATACTTTCCATATCTTTCTCTTTGTGTGTAGTTTAATACCAAAAATGCATATAGGCAAGAGGAGATTGATGAGATTCGAACTGAATGGGCAGCTTTTGTTAGCAGATTTGTGTAAGTAGTTGCTTTTTGTAGTTAGGTTAGTAGTTGATTTTTGTAGTTAGGTTAGTAGTTGGTCGAGTTAAGTTTTTGTAGGGGACGGGCAGTCCTATAGTTTTTTTAGGGGCAGGTGGTCCCGTACTAATTGTTGTTTGTTAGATAGTTTGTACCTATACTTTAGTTAGTGAAGGAACTTTCTATTGTGTTTATAAATCACGATCTTATATATTATCTTTATATTTTTGAGTTTACAGTTGTTGGTTGTTTATTTAAATATGTGATTAGGAGTTGGATGATTTTATTTGTTGTAATACTATGTAGAAGGGTGGAAAGGTGTGCTGATATTTTAGGTGTTGGATGATCGTATTTGCTGTAGTACTATATGGAAGTGTGGAAAAGTGTGCTTGTATTTTAGTGTTGGATCTTATGCATTGTAGGTGTTTACTATTGGTTTGCCATGGATGGTAGGATGTGTTGTTTGATATGTGTGATTATATATAAGTGTATATATTGGAGGATTTGGAGTAGTTGGACTTGTAGTGTTGAATATAGTTGTGTTTATTGATATGTGATTATATGTAAGTGTTGGATGATGTGTATTTGTTGTAGTATGGAAGTGTGGAAAAGTGTGCTTGTATTTTAGTGTTGGATCTTATGCATTGTAGGTGTTTACTATTGGTTTGCCATGGATGGTAGGATGTGTTGTTTGATATGTGTGATTATATATAAGTGTATATATTGGAGGATTTGAAGTAGTTGGACTTATAGTGTTGAATATAGTTGTGTTTATTGATATGTGATTACATGTAAGTGTTGGATGATGTGTATTTGTTGTAGTTCTATATGGAAGTGTATGCTGGAATTTTAGGTATTATTGTGTGCATTGCAGGTGAATTAGGTATTATTGTGTGCATTGAGTAGTAGGCATTATAGCTAGTGTGCAAGCCATTTTTTTATTTTCTACAATATACGATGACGAACATTTCCGGACGTAATTCGACTCAAATAATATCGGTTTTGCCGTCATAAAAACTATTATAAATACGACATGAAATGAATCTTTAAAAACGACATTAAATGTGTCTTTAATGTCGGTGGAAAAACGACATTAAATGTGTCTTTAATGTCGGTGGAAAAACGACATTAAAGATGTGCACTAAGCGACATTAATGTCGGTTTAAAAACGACATTAAAGACAGCTTTAATGTCGGTTATAAACCGACATTAAAGACCTTCAATAACACCTTCAAAGATGTCGGTTTATAACCGACATTAAAGGTCTTTAATGTCGGTTTATAACCGACATTAAAGCCCAACCGACATTAAAGGCCTTTAATAACGCTTACAAAGATGTTGGTCGCCAAGTGACATTAAAGGCCAAATTTCTTGTAGTGAGTAGAGAGATCAGACGATCATAAAGGTGGTGGAACAGAAGCATATGGCGGTCAGCAGAAGAGGAGACTGGGAAGTTTCTTTCTTCCTTTCTCTCTTTGATTTTGGCGAACGGAAGCACATGATGTACAATATCTTTCAAAATTATGTGATGGATTTTCATTTCATTTATTTCCAAATGGAAGGACAAAAAAAGTATTAGTTTGATGAATGAATATAAAAAAAGAAGACTTAGTTTCAAACACAAACAATCATGCACTTATAAATTGGCGACCATTTATCTTTAATAATTATTATCAAATTAGTGATCGGACAATCGATATAATTGGCAATTAATATCATATTATAATTATAAGAAAATAATTAATATCATTTATGACCAGTAAGTTAGACAACAATCATTATCATAGAAATTCGATATCAAATAGTAAGTAGAAAATAATAAGATAGCAAATGTAATAATTAACCACTATGTATCAAATAGTATTCCTACAATAATCAATTAACAATTGGTATCATTGACAATCAAATAAAAATATTGAATATCAAATAGCAATCAAACAACAATCAATTAGCAAAACATCATCCATCACAATCAGATAATAATTGACATCAAATAGACAGTAATTAGACAACAATCAAATAGCAATTGTTGTCGTTGATAATTAAATGGTAATCAAATGAGACGATCAAATAGTAATTAGATGACAATTAAATGCAATAACAGAATTTTAACTGTGAGGGTATTTTGATCGTGTAGCTATTTCGATTGGATTGGATTACCCATTTTGCTATTTCTACAACTTTAAATTGTTGAGGTATGAGCTTAATTTTTACTTTTATATGTTTTTACCATAAGTGCAAGTACCCTTTTTGTATAGTTATACGGATGAGGATAATAAAATTTCCCACAAACAAAATATTCAATAGAAGGAAACAATTTTAACAATTATGTACGACCTGTTTTGAGTTTTGAAATGTAAGCATATTCATCTTTAGTTGAATTTTTAGTCAAACTGTGAAAACAAAAATAAGTTTTTAAAAGGAAAATTTTCCTAAATATAACAAACTAGGGAAATATTTATAGACCGTGTAATAAAATTTATAAGTTTAGCCATTTTTTAAATATTCCAGATTTGTCATTCTATCTTTTTCTTCTCTGTGTGATTTTTTATTGTCTTTCTTTGTACTCTTCATGCTATTTTTTCCATTTTTTTTTTAGATTTTGGGTAACCAAATCTATTTCTATAGTCTTTTTTGTTTTTCTCTTTTTTTAGGTATCTTTCTTCCTTTTTTTTTTCATTTATCGTATCGTCTTTTGTCTTTTCTATTTTTACGTTTAAATTAGGTAAGCAAATCTAAAGGATGGTAACCAAAACTAAAAGATTGTATATAAAAAATATTGAAAAAAATCGTTTATACCAAATTTTGAAAAAAAAATGGCCACAAATCTAAACGTAACCAAATTAAACGATAGAATTGAAAAAACAAATCTAAACGATCGTGTACCAAACAATAGTCAAATGTAAACAATCGTGTACCAAATTGCGTTACCAAATATATTACGTGCATTGTTGACGAAACATTTTTGGTATTTTACACGATGGGTCTTTAGCCTTTTTCCATTTTCGAAATTGTTCTTGTACAATGTAAATACTTTGCCGCTTTTTATATTTTTTAAAAGACCACTTTTTAAAAGTTATTTCTTTTAGTTTTCAAATTTTGATTTCATTTAATTGTTTTAAATCATCGATAAAATATTGATAATGATGAAAATGAAATTTATGTCTTTAAGTTTATTTTTAAACATAAAAATAAAAAATAAAATGGTCACAAAATCAGGGTGTAACTAATTAAAAGTTTAAGAGCAAAATTCTATAAATTTGAACGCTCTGGGCCCAGTTTAATAAAGTTTGTGTTTGAGTGACCTAAAACTTTTTATTTCTTGGTTACAAATATATGTATGTTGAGTTGTAGATAAGTTCAATTATTTGATGTGATCGACAAATTATGATATTTAGGAAACATTACTTCTATATTAATAAAAAACAGTAAAAAAAAATATAAATTTAGACTAAAATAATCTAAACTCCAAACACATACTAGCACCCCAAACTATTATTAAAAAACAAATAGTTTTCATTCCAAATTTAGATTGGATGATGTTATCATCCACAAAGTATAATAATCTACAAACTATAGTAACGTATCCAAACAATTTCTGTTTGACCCAAGGACTTAAGAAGTATGAGTTGTGAATTTCACTTCTTGCTTGGCGTAAGAAGATTATGGGTCCCACTACTAAAAGAATATCGACTTTATACTTCATCAACTTCTTGCACTATGAGATCTAAAGTTCACACAACTATCAATATTTAATAAATTGGGGCTTTTGCAAAAATAGCAAAAAAATTTATGAAAATAGAACCTATGTCACTGCATTTTCTAAATTACAAAAGTAACAAATTTAAAAGCAGATAATCCTCTAATAGTCTTTTAATAACCTCAGCACTTTGATAACCGTCAGATAGCCATAATATTTGTCATATTCACAATATACAAAAAAAAAAAAGTGTTATGGACTAATTTTTTCTAAATTTTTTTTGTTATCTTATGCAATTTCCCTAATAACTTCTTATAACCCACTATTCTACTCTTATTCCAAACCTTTAAAGCGGAGGTCCAACCCTTACTTCACAACTTCTTGGGTCAATACACCCAAGTAATAACAGCTAGTCCTAGCCAGTAAACCTATGTGATGATATTTATTGTGTTCCCATAATTTGATGGACTATATTATGGTTTCATTTTCATGGTATTGAAAAAATAAAAGAAGATTGCAAAAGTTACGAGAATAGGTAATTCTAATTATGACCTTAGAATCTTAAAATTAAAAATTAAGTCTTCAAACTTACTTAAATTTTTAAATATAACTTCAAACTTAGATAATTATACGATTATATGAGTTTGAATTTCAAATTTTATTATTTGTAAATTGCTTTTTACTATTATAACTACCACCCTATTTTACGTAGTATTTGCAGTTTGCCAAAATGAAAAATATTTCAAACACCGCAAGTAGTAGTAGTTAGTTTTCCATCTTCCATGTGGGTCGCTGTTGACAGTTGGATGAATAGAGACAAAAGAAGTATATATGCTAACGTTTTGGTCACAAAACAATTGATGGATGTGGTCGGCCTTTCTCATTTCGAAAGCCATCAAAGATTTTTCAAATTCAAGATGAAGATAAAAAGATACTGTTTGAAACTAATCTTATGGTTTACATTTAAAAAATGGTGATTTACATCATGACGTATGAGGCTTTCGAAATCCCCAAGCCACTTACCGAATAATTTCTAGCAAAATTTTCATTTATTTTTTCTTGTCCGTCAATCGCGTGGCATAGATGTGGATCCCATTGGCCCATTTCTATCCTCACGCGACAAAACCCAATTGTCTGTCTCTACTGATGATTGATGAACATCGTCAACGTGGCTTACTGTATTTCGCAACAAAAACAAAAAGGAAAAACGGAGTGTATTGGAGGAAGAAGAAGAAGATGATGATGATGATCTGGGTTGTTGATACGATTGTGATTGGTGATTAATTTGATAATGAAAAGGAGGAGAAGAAGAAAAATAAGGATCGAATTCCCGAGATGGGTTTTAGCGAAGACAATCTGACTGGCGTTATTCTGGCATTGCTCTCAAGTGGGTTCATAGGGGCAAGCTTTATTATTAAGAAGAAGGGGCTTAGAAGAGCAGCAGCAGCATCTGGGGTCAGAGCTGGTGAAAATTTTTCTCCTGAATGGACTTGATTTGGGTTTTTTGTTTCTTGATATTTTTGGGCTTTGTTTAGAATCAGATGGCCTTGTTGGTGTTCTTCATTTTGTAGGTGTTGGTGGATATACTTACCTTCTTGAGCCTCTTTGGTGGATAGGAATGATTATAAGTGAGATATCCTTTCTCCTTTTCAAGGGGCTTTGTTTGTTTTACATCTAAATGGTTGATAGCACGATAAATTTTCACATGTTTTCTTATCCTGGCTATGTGAAAGTTTGTGCACCATGTACATGAATGAATTTGAATTTGGCTGATATGTGCTTCAAACTTGAAGTGATTTGCTGGACATGATTCATTTGGCCCTTCTTTTCCTTGCATTTGAAACTTCTGCTTTAGAATTTCATATTTGATTATATTTAAGCGATGCTCAGCATTCTTATTGTTTGTAATCCAGTGATTGTTGGTGAGGCTGCCAACTTCATTGCATATGCATTTGCCCCTGCAGTTCTCGTAACGCCTCTCGGTGCATTAAGCATAATCGTAAGGTATTTCTCAACTTCTCCACTATGCTTGTTCTTTCTCAATAGAGTGTTTAGAGGTGTAGATAGGGATCCTAAGTGAGGTTTGGTCCATGGTGAAGTTCCATGACTTTGGACTTCAGTTTTGAAAATATTTTGCAATCATTCTCTAGGTAACATCTTATTTAATTGGAAACCCTTTCTCTAAGGGGACTCCTGTGGGCTTGTATGTCCTTGTCTTCTTCCATTTTCTCTCATTGAAAACAGTGGTTTCTAAAAAGAAAAAAGAAAAACCATCTTCATGTTAGGTTTTAGAATTTTTCTGATATTCTTCAAACGGAATTTTCTAGTGCTGTGTTGGCTCACTTTATCTTGAAGGAGAGGTTGCACAAGCTTGGGGTTTTGGGCTGTGTGATGTGTATAGCAGGTTCAGTCATTATTGTTGTTCATGCACCAAGGGAGCTTCCTATCACTTCTGTACAGGAAATATGGAGTATGGCAACACAGCCAGGTTAAACATCTAGCTCATGGCTCCTCCTATTTTTTTCTTTAGCTTGTCAAATATAAGCTTCGTTGCCCACTGATACTATTTTGTTTTTCAGCCTTTTTGCTATATATGGGATCTGTCATCGTATTGGTTTTTATTCTTGTCATCCATTTTGCCCCACGATGTGGGCATAGCAATGTGTTGGTGTTTACTGGAATTTGCTCCCTGATGGGCTCCCTCTCGGTATGTCTTGTCTACTATAGCATCGAGTTTATATGAATTCCGATGCATTTCATTGTTCAAACTAGAGCATATTTAAACCTATGAGATTTTGACACGAATTGCAACTGATCTTGAGAACAACTTATCGTGCCTTCAAGTGAATGGACTAAAGGAAACTTAGTTTGTTGGCTAAGTTGCTTTGGCACTTTGCTCATGAGCTTGAATCTTTGTGGTGTCGGATCATTGTGAGTAAACATAGCAACCATCCTTTTGATTGGGTGGAGAAAGGGGTTAAAGGTACACATCAGAACCTGTGGAAAGATATTTCTTTTGAGTTTCCTACCTCTTCTCGTTTTGTCTGATGTGTTGTTGGAGATGGTTAGGTTACATATTTTTGAGAAGATCAATGAGGGATAATGCTCTTTTTACTAATTACCCAAATCTTTACCGGTTCTCTTCTTTTAAAAATTGGCCCATCACTTACCTTTTGGTGTGGTTAGAGAACTCTATGTCATTCTCTTTTGGGTTCCATCGTCACTTGTCCAATAGGGAAACGACAGAGGTGGCCTCCCTTCTTTCTTTACTAGAGGATTGCAATTTTAGATTGGGAAGAAGGGACATTCGTTTATGGAGTTCGATTCCTAGCGAAGGCTTTTCTTGTAATTCTTTCTTTAGATGATTGTTGGACCCTTCCCCTACTAGAGAGTCTGTGTTCAGTGTGGTTTGGAGGATCAAGATACCTAAGAAAGTCAGGTTCTTTATTTGGTAAGTCTTTCTTGATCGTGTGAACAGTTTGGATAGGCTGGTTAGAAGGAGGGCCTCGCTAGTGGGGTCTCTTGTTGCATTATGTGTCGGAAGGCGAAGGAAGACTTAGATCATCTCCTTTGGGATTGCCAGTACACGAGGGATGTTTGGAGCTATTTTCTGCAGGAGTTTGATGTTAGTTTCGCTGGCAAATGAACGTTGATGCTACAACTGAGGAGTTTCCTCCTCTATCTCTCTTTCAGAGAGAGACCGTTTTTTGTGGTTTGCTGGGGTGTGCATTATGATTTGGGATCTTTGGGGGGAGAGAGATAATAGGGTGTTTAGAGTCGGAGACAAGGATCCTTATGGAACTTGGTCCTCAGTGAGGTTCCATGTGTCTTTGTGGGCTTTGGTTTCAAAGCTTTTTTATAGCTGCGGTGTTTTACTTAGCTGGAGTCTTTGCATGTAGCTGGGGTGTTTTGATGGGCTGATTTTTTTCTTTTCTTTTCTTTTCTTTTTCTTTTTGTATGTCATTTTATTCTTTCATTTTTTTTCAATGAAAGTTGTTCCATAAAATAAAACAAAACAACAACAACAAGAGAACTCAAGAACACCAAAAACAAACAAGAACACTGAAGGATATAATTATATTACAATATCTATGAAGAAACTACAATATACTCAGCACATTAGAGCTGTGAATCCTCTCCCACATTTCCCAAAAGAAATTCCACAAAATTCTGCACTTCCTCCTCTCAACCCACTCCCCACTATTTATAACTAAAGCCTTTACAACCTTACTATCCAATTACTAATATGCAGCTTCTAATAACCATAATAATGTTCTAGTAATACTCCCATTATATTGCTAACTAGGCTGTTACAGCTTCCCTATCCATCTTTTTTAAAGTTGAAATGATTGAAGGCTTACTTTCTCATTCTGTCAATTGATTTTCTGATGACAGTTGTTCATCTCAAAGTAATTGTTCACTTCATCCTGAATATTTTCAGGTTATGAGTGTTAAAGCCCTTGGGACGTCATTGAAATTGACCTTTGAGGGAAAGAACCAATTAATCTTCCCCGAGACGTGGTTATTCATGTTGGTGGTTGTAACATGCGTCATTATTCAAATGAATTACCTCAACAAGGTTGGTAATTGCTACACTCTTCTATTGTTCATAGACTGGCATGTCGCCACTTGGCTTTAAAAGTCGTGTTTGAGTTTTCTGTTGCACAAAATGAAGTAGTGATTAGTCGGTGAAATCCGTTTTATTTCTTTATTTATTCCAAGTTTCTCTGTTTCTTTTACTCCCTTTTCTTTTAAACACTCCTGTCCACGATAAATGAATTTTTCTTGGCTTGCAAAAAATTGAAACAACTTCTCTTGTAGCCGGACTTGAAAGTAAAGCTTTAATTCTTTGAAAATTTTCTTTATATTATAGTTGGCTTTTTAACAATAGTTTAGCTCAACTTACATCTGTATGTGTACTATTGAGTACCAAGAAGTCCGTGGTTCAAATTCTCCCATCCACCTGCAGATTTAGTATAGGCCTAGGGGGCCCCTCAACTTTATCGTCTTTATAGAATATATATAAAGAAAACTATTTAATTTTTAATACTTATAGGTAGCTTAGCGGTTTCTCTGTCTATCAACTCCCTTCCAACCCAGGTTCAAAGCTTACCTATATAATTTATTTTTCATATTTTCTTTTAGTCCCTTGTCAATATATTTTCTGGATTCGTCACTGCCACTGCCCCCGCCCCTTTTGTACTGAAAAAATTATAGCTGACTTTTTGTAAATGTTGAAGGAAAGGAAGTTATTATAGCTGGATTTTTGGAAATGTTGAAGGAAAGGAAGTTATTATAGCTGGATTTTTGGAAATGTTGAAGGAAAGGAGACAAGAAGTATATTTATGTAAATAGAGATATAATGGTGATTTTAACTCATCATTTTTATTACTTTGGATTTTTGTATCCTTTCAAAACATGTTGGTAAATACTTTCCTTCCCCAATGATCTTTGTAATGTCCTGATCAAGGGACTGAGTTCTTAAACAAAAATTCTCGATTCACCCATGAAGGGGCTCAACACCTATGGAGTCCAGAATTTCACATCTCTATTAGGCAATCAATTCTGTGAATTCATTAGATAAAATCCATTCTGTTCCTTCATATCAAATTTGAAGTTACTTCACATATTTAGTTCCAAGATGAAGACTTGACTCTCACGTTCCCAACATTCTGAAATGAACAAGGGCAAAAATATGTGGAAAAGCCTCCTGAAGTGGATTTGGAGCTCTCTAATGATCTTCCTAGAATATATACCTTTCACAGACACGAATAACAACTTCAACTTTAAATTTCTCAAGGAAAATAGGAGAATCTCATGGGAAACTTGGTTGATATGAATGCGATCTCTGTCAATGTAATGAGCAGCAAAACTAGACTGTATGCATAAGAAATAAACTAAAAATATCAAGCTAGGGGTATTGCAATAGAGAAAGAAAGGGTGACAAGGGAACCCTCTGATGAGTGCCTTTTGGAGTCGGAATCAACTCTAGACTTGGCCTCTTGTTAATAAGCATAGCAAAATTATTGGAGGACACATATGGCCACATCCAAAGTCTTCAATTCACTCTGAATATGTTAATATTTTCTGACTCCAGACGTTGTAAGCTTGGAGGGCTGTTTTATGGAATTAGTTGATGTTTGCATGAATTGAATCTGATGCTCATAACACCCTGCAAACAGTAACATAACAAGAGATATATAGAAAACAGAGCGTGCCCCGCTGTGATGTGATTTCAATTAACTGAACAATAAGTCAAAATTACAATTACTGGAAAGAAGAAACAGGTGCTAAAAGCTCAGCCAAACAAGACAATTGAAATAAAAAACTAAAAAGGATAAACCAGCAGAATTCAAGGGATGCTGATGTTTCTCTCCTTTCTTAAAGCTACTGCAGCTTTTACTCTTAAATTCCACACCCTCTTCTCACATCACATTCTCTATATAAGCAATCACTTTGGTCCTGACTAACTAACTTCTTCTCCCTCCTCCATTACCTTTTTGCCTCTCATAATATTCCTCTTTTACAACTCTTATAGGTAAATAATATTGGAGGCCATACATATTTATAATCTTAATCATTATGGAATCGATGGATGATATTTTTATTTTATTTTATGGGTATAAGTGATATCAAAGATACTGATTAAACCCTCAATATCATGTTGACCTCTCCAATTTGCGGATATATCGACAACAAAAAGAGTTCACTCTTTGCACTTGAAATCCTCTATTTCCTCATTTGGTACTCATTAAGGAGAGCAGAAAGCAATCATGGTTGGTATCAAGATATTAATTTCGTTTGCTTATGTGCTGGGAATATGGTTCAATTGCAAGGCAAGTAGTGAAAAAGAGAGAGCTTATCCTTGATGAGAAGTTAAGTATATAAAATCCAGTGGTCTCATTTGCTTTATAAATTGTTCACTTGTGAGAATTCTGTTTGCATGAATTAATTTGAAAAATTGTTGAGACCTCTAGCATGTGGTATAATGCTCTACAATTTCTCTACTGCTTCATTGGGTTAAATACTGAAAGTTGGTTTACAAGTAGTTTATGGAACATCAATAAATACCTTTTATTCATATTTGGTAATATCTCTATTTTTCCAGGCACTTGACACATTCAACACGGCAATTGTCTCCCCGATATACTACGTGATGTTTACAACACTTACAATCCTTGCAAGTGTCATAATGTTCAAGGTATGGAAAATCTATATACTGACATAAGAGTTCAATTCGTATTTTTTTGGACATTTCACTTCATTGGGCTGGAACCACCCTAGCTAAGGGCATTACAAAATCCTGTGTGTTCGCTTCAACTCGAGAATAGCTGAAACATGCATTGAGATTGCACTAAAAATATAATAGCTTTTTATGTGGTAATTTAGGAAGTAGAACTATTTCTTCAGATTTTAGTTTTTAAAATGGGTCTAGGAAGATCTATCTCATAATTTTGGTATCTTCATGTTATAGTTTAAGAACTTGGGAAAATATATCCTTCTTGTCTTCAAATTTTGAATCTTGTTCCATTACGATGTTTCGCAATGTTATACTTTTACCTTTTAGTTTTGACTTTAATATTCGTATGGTCCATTGGTTTCAAAATGGTACATTCTTACCCTTGAGTTTTGAGTTTTGTTTTCATTTGGTCTCTAGATTTCAAGATTTATGCTTTTACCTTTGATTTTTTATTACTAAAATCTCACTTTTAGTTATCTCTGTGAAAAGTCTTCAAATTAATTATTAAGTTAGATTTCACTAAGTTTTCATCTATATTAATTAAAAAAGTTTACATCATAATTATTTTAAATTAGTTAATTGAAAGTTAGTGTCAAAGACCAAAAGTTTCTAAAACCTTGCCTGGGACGGGAGTAAAGTGTGAAATATTAGCACTAAGGGACCCCAAGTCACCTAGGGCCTAAATAAAAACTAAACATGAAACTCATGATAAAAATGTAACACTTTGAAACAGAGACTAAATGGAAAATAAGCTAAAAACTTAGTGTAAATTATGAAACCTAGGTACCAATTAGAGACTAGACATGGGACCAAAAGCTATTTTTCCCTTGAAATTTTAAATTCGGATTAATGCTCTTCGAGTAAGAGGTGTGCTAGGATGTTATATTAGCTACATTTCATTCTCTCGAGCTTAATATGTTAAAAGTACTTAGAAATGCATCTGCAACATCAGGATTGGAATGGCCAAAGTGGAGCAACGATCATATCCGAAATATGTGGCTTTGTTGTTGTGCTTTCTGGCACCATCTTACTGCAAGTTGCAAAAGATTTTGAGCGAAGCTCATCCTTCAGAGGTGTGTTAAAGAATCTAATAAAATTTTCATCATAGAGGGAAATATTTCACCTCCAAATGTTATGATTTATGAAGATCTGAAGTCTCAAAATCTCTTGTTGAATTCATATGCAGCCAATCATACCCCAGGTTCCCCTTCGTTATCTACTCGACTTTGCACTGGGAATGGAGAACTAGCAAAGTATAATGATGAAGAAGTGCCTCCTGAAGAAATCTGTTTGAGAATACAAGAATCATATTAGTTGTTTCTCTCATTTGATTCATATATCTTCTCAGTAAAATCGCCGTAGCGGAGAAACCGTCATGGAAGAGTGATCAGCACCAAAAGTTAAGCTCAAAGTCAAATGTTGCAGTGCAGGGGTAAATGATCAGAAACTAGTCAGTTGGTGGTTGTATAGGGCTTGAAGTTTCATTGCTACCAATTTCGTTGTTTAGTTCCGAACATAGATTTCCAATGGGAGGCTTGTATCACTTAACAAGAAGGATTCGCACTAAAGACACAATTGGGTTTCAGACACGGGAAGTTTCAGTTTCCATTTGGAGTATCTGCATAGTTTAAACTAGATGACTTACATCGAAATGTTTCCTTATATAGCTTGATATTTTATGCTTTGCTGTTTTCTCTACAGTCCTCCCCTGTTTTTCATTTGACACCAAAATTCAATTCCTGTACATAGTAATTCTTTATTTCCATGTTTACCAATCCCGGATTAAATTGGTGTAACCATGATGAGATTTTGTTGATGAATCCATTGTAAGGAGTCTCAATCACAAATATAGTTGTTAGAATTAGTGGACTTGGTCCATAGGATGTTTATGGAAAAAATATACCTTGAACCCTTTTCCCTTCTTTTTTTTGTATTCTATTTATTCTCCCTCATTGTACCTATTGTAAATTCATCAGAAAATAATATGAACAAAGATATTGTGATTTTCTCCTTATACTCTGGTTTCCACGTAAAGTTTGTGTTTCGTGTTTTATTGCTTTCAATGTGGTATCAAAGAAAAGAAACAGCGAAACCCTAGAAAACAGTCTAAAAGTAACCCAGACCGAGTAGAAGTCGCTGCCATCGTTGCGTGCATGGAAAAATTGCTCTGACAACTTCAGAAGCCGCCAACGATCACAGCAGGACCACCTTGTCGTCATCAACGCAGCCCTTTGGCCAGAACCACACTCATGCACTGCCGCTGTCAGGTGTGTCAGCCCACGTGCCGTCGCTATTCATCTCATTGCTCAGCTTGGCCTCTTTTAAGTGTCATCGTCTATTTGATTGTTGCATCATTTCAGTCAGTCGCAACACCACTCGTTGTTGCCCTCTAGACAGCAACCCTTTACAGCAAATTTGTCAAATTTGTTCGTTTATGCGCCATTGTCTATCAACCATTTATGACAACCTTTCTTCTATGGTAACAAGGCTGACCAATTGTGTAAGACCTGCAGTTAAGACCCGTAGTTAAGAGAAGAAGTAAAAATTTGACCAAGTGTCCTAAAATAGGTGTTTTAGTGGTCTATGCGAGAAGATGTGGGTTACTTAGCGAGAAAGGTTATGCGAGAAGACTTTGAAAGGTTAGACGATTAGAGTTCTTTACGAAATGAAACTTGGTGAGAATAAACAAGGTCAAATTTCCTAAATTTACTTAATGGGCTATGTGTAAGGTTCAAGTTAAGTATGATTAAGTTAGATATTAAGATTACACGTGTTTAAGGATTAGTATAAATAAGGGTCTTCAACAAAATTATTAGTCATGGTTATTTTGAGAATTTGAAGAGAATAGTTTAAGTGTTGAAGTTTTGCAAAAGTGTCTATGCGAGAAGAAGAAGAAAAGAAGCCTTTGAAGTTTAAGTAGCTCGATAGTGTGAGTGTTTTCTTAAAAGTATTTAAATGATTTCAAAACTTCTTTATTAAAGTGTTTATTGATTTGAGTGACGATTTCAATACAAATGTTTCTAAAGAGATTTCTAAGTAAAGTCTATCGTATGTTTAAAGCATGTTTATTATGTTTTAAAGCATGTTTTTGTTGGGTTTTATGTTCTAAAACTCGTAGATAGTAAATATAATCAATTGACCGTTATTAATATTATTAATAAAGTATTATTATTATAATTTCAACAAGTGTTATTGGTTATATTATTAGTTTTGTCTTAATAACTCAAATCCAATAAACTAACATCCTAAGCTGTTTGATGAGTCTTGAACAGTATGTAGAGACATATAGAGATTAATGTTCGAGATCAGCTTAAAGGGTTTATAGTATAGGGTTAAGGTTGGGTACCTTATCCTGGTAACACTATGTATACGACTCACTTTGTATTTGATACAAACGCAATGATCCAACGCGTTCGTGTAGGTGACATGCGAGAGGGTATCTTATGTAATGAGTTTGCATAAGATCGGACCACAAAATAGTAACCAATAGATATAATCCCATTAACTAGTTAGGTTTTTATTTTATTAGAATGACCTAGGTAACTTAGTCTTAACCTTGAGTGTATTATGAACTCCTGTTCGCAAGGTTGTATGGGTGAGAGAGGCTAGATTGCTGACTCAATATACTTATCATTTTGATGACAAGACTGAGTGGGGAGCTGGGAACATATCACACAAGATGGAATTCACTCCTTCCCGACTTTAGGGTGAGTAGAAAAGTGTTCCCTTAAATGGTGTTTCTAGGACTTGAACAAAGGGCCCTACCCTCTCTATGACACGAGAGGGGTTTCTATTTAATGGTTGGACCCTAAATAGATTGTTCATTAGGGGAGCACTTGTATTTAAGGACTAGAAGTAAATACTGTATTTACCCCTTACTTGTATTTAAGGACAAACACCAGTATATTTGTTTATTGTTTCTTTTTCTTTTTTTTTTCTTAGCTATATTCTATTTAGGTATATATCTGAGCACGATCGTATATATCTGAGCACTTGTATTTAACATCTCAGCTATATTCTATCTAATAATATTTGTTCTTCCTCTGTCCGTGGATATAGCTAAGATGTTGTTAGTGAACCATGTATATATCTGTGTCAATCTTTATGTTTTTTCTTTTGCTTAATTGTTGATTTCAATAATGGAGTGTGAGAGGTTTTGATATTTCTGTTTATTGTTTCTTTTTCTTTTTTTTTCTTTTTGTAATAAACACGCTTTAAATAAAGGTCTTTTTAAAAATATAACAAAGCGGCAAAATGTTTACATTGTATAGAACAATTCCGAAAATAGAAAAAGCTCACAGGTCCACAATGAAAAATACAAAAAATGTCTCGTCAACAATCCGCTTAATATATTTAATACACGATTGTTTAGATGTAGCTATTGTTTGGATTGTTTAGATTTGAATAGCTAAATCTAAATAATTTTTTTCAAGATTCTCTATACACAATCGTTTAATTTGTTACATATAGTTTAGATTTTTGTAGTCAAATCTATATAATCCGATCATTTAGATTTAGCTATCCAAATCTAAATAATGTTTTTGAAAAAAAATAAAAAATAAATCTTTTATATTCAATACGCGACGTTGAGCCAAAGGATAGAAAAAGGATTGAAAGAAAAAAAAAATCGCAAAATCCTAAAATATTAAAAAGAAAAATGGACAACTTGTTATTTCATTTGTTGCACGTAAATATTGATCTGTTTTTTATATTTATGAAAATTTTGCAATTAAATATTATGCGTAAAACGCGTGAAACAAACACGCCACTGTATACAAGTGAATAGCTAGTGGTTTCCATAGAAGTAGAATAACAAAACAGGGTTGTTCCGCTTTACTTCAAATAGCAACAAAGAAGAAGAAGAAGACGATTAGAAGAGAAAGATGGAAGCGAAGGTCAGCAAATTCTTAGGCTCCGTTTCCAATTTCTTCTCCGGCGGCGATCACATACCATGGTGCGATCGCGACGTCGTTGCCGTATGTTTGTTCTCTCTATTTATACTCACCTTTTAGTTGCTTGGTTTTTCTTCTCTTCTTTAGATCCTGCTTTGTATTTTAACTCCCTGATGAGCTATGTTTCTTAGTATATTTAATTGAATTTTGGGTTTTTTGAATCATTTGCGTTTGTGTATTGCAAAACAGTGTTCTAATTCTTATTGTAGCTTCTCTTAATTCTTCCAGTTAATTGGATTTTGGGTGTTTGTGTGAAGTTATTCAATTGCAGTTTGTGGCTTTGTGGTCTTATAACTTAAAATTTTCCCCTTTCAACTTGTTCGTCTTTGTCCTGACATTTCCAATTTTAATGAAAATTCATACCCTCCTTGTTTTAGGGCATTGGTTATTTTTCTTAGTTTGCAAGATTCATCATTAACTTCATTTCAATTAATGCTTCCCAAATTTTCTCGTGGGTATTACTGAAATTTTTTCTCTTACTAATTTTTTCCTTGACTTAGCTCATGGGCCTGGGCATGTTATGGGATTTTCAGTATGTTTTGCCTAAAGGAAACCATCAGTTTTACTTGGTACTTTAGCTAATGGCATGTTTTGGATTGATTCTAAAATGGTTTAGATCAGTTTTATCATTTCAAACTCACTCAAAAATTGCTTTTAATCATTTAAAATCAATTTTAGTAATATGAAAAATGTGTTTAAAAGTGTAACATTGAAAAATGGGTTGATATGAGTGATTACAAAATCTCTATCAAACATTCGCTAACACTATTGAATCCCTATTTTATCTTGCCCATTAGGATGGAGTTATGAGGCTACATTTTCTTCCTTCTTGATAGCTATCCCCATATCCTCCTTTTTTTTTCTTTTCTTTTTTTTTCTCTTTTTTCTCTCTTTTTGTATCAGACAGTTGATGCACCAACAAATAGTGTCTAGTGAAGTTTGTTATAGTATGCTTAATCTTACACACACACACACACACACATATTTATCCTGGAAATTCTATGTCTGTTTGTAAATCAGATTAAGGAATTCGTTTGGGTTTTAGATTTAAAAAAGAGCTTTTATGACAAATACTTATTTGTGGCGGAAAACTGAAAGCTGTTTGTTTTCACTTTTTTTTTTTTTTTTTTATGTTTTTTCATTTAGTTATTGTATATTATCAAGTATAGCTTGATCTTAGTGTGTTATATATTTAATTTAATAGGGGAAAGAAGTAAATGAAAATACAGTAAAAGAAACATCTTTCCAAACAGTTTTTGAAATAAAAATACAACAGCGTTCTTTAGTCTGTGAAACATTTTTTACAAAACAATCAGAAACAGTAGTTTTTTGTCGTTGTTATAAAACGTTGGAGCCACAGATTCTTGTTTTTCTTCATTGCTCGGTCATACATTTCCCTCCATTGTTTAGTAACAAAGTAAAAGTTCAATCTTTTTTTTTTTTTTTTGTGGCTGCATTATATTGTTAATCTTCATTTTTAATAATGTTATCTCATATTATTATTTGAATGGCATCCATTTTTAAGTTGATATGGTGACGCATTGCAGGGTTGCGAAAGAGAGGCTGCTGAGGCCGAAAAGAGCTCATCTGATGAGCTTTTGAAGGAAAGCATTATGCGTTTATCTTGGGCACTTGTTCATTCAAGGCAACCTGAAGATGTACAACGTGGAATTGCAATGCTCGAAGGTGAAGTATTTCAAGGAACTTATTATTATTTGAATTTCCAATAAGTGATCTTTCAAAATGCCAATGTTACCCTATAATTTGCTATTTGCTTGACTGATACTCTTCAAGATTTTTCTACTTTTTCTGTTTCTTTTTTATGCAGCTGCAATATCTGGTGACGATAGCCCACTGAAGATGAGAGAGAAGCTTTACCTTCTTGCTGTTGGGTATTTCAGAAGCGGTGATTACTCTAGGAGTAGGGAGCTTGTAGAAGAATGCTTAACAGTATGATACCATCTGTGGCTTGGATTTTTCTATGCATTATTTATAAACTATTAACATTTAGTAACATGTAGGCCTCATTTGGTGACCATTTTGTTTTTACTTCTTTTGGTTTTTTAAAATTGAGTCTATTTTCTCTTGAATTTTTTGATTTCTATCTTTCTTAACTAAAAGAGTTAGAATTCTTAGCTAAACAAGTTTTTAAAAACTATTTTTTTAGCTTTTAATTTGGCTTGGTTTTTGAAAATATTGGTAGAAAGCAGGTATCAAAGCAAGAAATTTAATGGTGGAAGGAGTGTTTATAACCTTAATTTTTAAGAACTAGAAACCAAAAATCAAATGGTTACCAAACAAGGGTTTAATTTTTTGTTTTAGTTTTTAAAAGTTAAGCCAATAAATACTCATTCAACGTCTTTCTTGCTTTATTATCTATATTCTACCCATGTTTTCAAAAAAAATCCAAACCATGTTTTGAAAACTAATAAAAGTAGTTCTTAGATACTTAGTTTTGCTTCTGGAATTTAGTTATGAATTCATCATTTAAGACGAGAACCATTGAAAGAAATTGTGAGATGAAATAGACTTAATTTTCAAAAACCAAATGCTTACTAAATGGGGCATTCATGTCGTTGAGTTTTTTCTCTTGCATCTCAAACTTGATACCTGATCCTACAATGGAGAAAGATGTAAATTTGGCCTTGTTACATATATGACCCCCAATATGTACCACTTCTTTTACGTAAACTTTTTACGTGGGTTGATTGTGACATGTGGTAAAGCACATTTAGATTGTTTTATGACTTTAATAACCAGAATGAGGCAGACATATAACTTTCCATGAAATTGGAGTTCTCAAGAACAGAATATGCCTCTTCTTCTTGAAACCATTGATGATTGAAGTTTCAGAACTTGAGTTCAACCATTTTGATGTTTGATTCTCAGATTGCTCCCGACTGGAGACAGGCAATGACACTGAAGAAATCAATCGAAGATCGGATCACTAAAGGTATCAATTTTTCCCCGACTTCTTTCCCTCTTTTTTTTTTTTTAATAATATGTGGGGTAGGAGAATCGAACTTTTGACTTCAAAATTGATAGTATAGACACTATGTCAGTTGAGCTATACTTTTTTTTTTTTTTTTTTTCTTTTCTCCCTGACTTCTAATCCCCAACTTAACCAAAAATTCATTAAAAGTAAACATTTTCATTCATTATCACTCTTGCTTGGGGAATGTAGATGGTGTGATCGGCATCGGCATTGCGGCAACTGCTGTAGGACTGCTTGCGGGTGGAATTGCTGCTGCTGTTTCCAGGAAGAAGTGAGTCCCAATTACTTGGTTTGTATATAAGAAATCACTCTGATCAAGCCCAGTTTTAGAGTTGCTATACTTGAGAACTTTAAGATGTAGAATGATGCTATTTAGCTATTACTAATGTTTGTTCTGTTATATTGATCTATTTCATATTTGTTTAAATATTGTGTTTTACGTACGTTATCTTGCATTTGTAGTTTATTTGAGATTATACATATTCTTTCAAATTGATTTGCACCATTGATGCTTTAAAGCACCGCCCCTCCTAATATGGCCGAGTGTTGTCGGACAGCAACGTGCCAACAACTTGTCTGTCACACAAAATAATTTGGGTTTAGTGGGTTTCTTTAGGCCCTTTGTTTTTTCTTTTGTATGTTCATGTATTCTCTATTTTTTCTTCTTTTCAAGAAAAGAGGTTAGATTCTAAAAAAAAAAAGTCTTTCTATTAGAGAAAAGTTGTTAGATTCTACAAATAACATTGAAGTTTTATGTTTATTTTTGGATAGCAAGGACATTAAAAGTTGACTTTTAGTGAACTTTCAGAAAATAACAAATTAGTATTTGAATTACCTCACAATTTAGTGTTTATACTTTTTTTTATTCTTATTTTTTTCATGAATTTAATAAATAACAATTTAACTTTTATACATTAAAGTTGATAACAATTTTGTATCTATCATAAAAAATCCATAAAAAATAAGTGATTGAAATTAAGTGTTAATCTTCAATCAATCAGTCTATCATCCTACAAAAATTTTCATGTGCGAAGACTTTGTTATAAATTATAAAATATGAAGTCTAAATCCTAATTATAAATGTATCTTAAGAAAGAATAAATCATAAATATATATATAAAAAAAAATCAGGTACTTTATATTATTAAAGAAAATATATGCGTAGAATCCATCTAAAAGATAGAAACTAGCTAGGAATATCACAAAAGAAAATAAACGGAAAAGAAAAGCTTAGAATTTCCTATAGAACCATACAATCAATCCAAAACCCTATGTTTAATAAAAACTTATTCCAAAAGTAGTATGGAAAAATAATAATAATAATAATAATAATAATAATAATAATTTAAGAACTTAATCCTTTAGGTTCAAAGGTTGATCAACGCCCAAAAGTGCTAAAAGAAAGGCCTTATAGTCTCCTCCTATTTCTCTACTCACAGCTTCCTCAAGAGATATATTGTTTCTCTTCAAATACATTTCCATAATCTCCTTCAAATCTTTTTCTGCTCTTGTCACAATCACTCTACTAATACCATCTCTGTCGACCCCGATTGTATTCATCGCATTTCGCAAAACCTATATATCGACACGGTTTTAATTAGTCACATGAATATATACTAGGAGGCGAGGGAAAGAGATTTTGAGTTCAATATAGGGTCAAATGATTATTCAAACTTTCGATCTTTTTGTTGAATGACTATATACTTTCACCAGTTGAGTTATTAAGTTATTAATAGGATGAGTTGATAAAATATATTATATGTACCTTTGCGTAATATTTTTTTGGATCTCTAATGCATCTTATAACAGTTCTTAATGCCGCAAGATACTCATCACTTGAGTCACCTATTAAACCCTGAAATTCAAAAATCAAAGTCCATATGCATTAGTGAGAATCATAAAGTGGAAAATAATTTCAACAATTTAAAAATAACATATTTTTGTTAGGTTTGAATTTCTCATCTCTTTGTTCGTATAGAACTCAAAGAGAGATTAAGAAATATTCAAATGCTAACGATATGATTTAGTTAACAAACTTCTTCATGTCAAAAGTAATTAGAGTTAGAAGAATAGCATAAGAAAATTAGTAAATGAGAAATATAGGACTTGTTTGATAATTAACCTCGTTCATGTTCATATTTTTTGCTTCACTTTTTAAAATAAGGAAGTATCGGGTAATTCTTGTTGTCACTTATTTGTTGTTTTTTAAAAACGTTTTCAAATTGTGTAGAAGTCATAGGAAGTTACAATGCAATCAGTTTTCTAATTTCTTGCTGTTATTATCTATATTTTTTCCAAACATAATTGTTAAAAGTATTATTTATCATCTTTTACTACTAAAATGGATAATAAATATCTGAAAATAAATAAAACAATAAATTTTTTATATTCAATTTGGAAAAAGAACTTATTTTCATATAAAAAAGTTTACAATTCTAATTTAAAAGTTTCAAATTAATAACAGAAATTATCAAACATGCTTTGTTCTTTTTTAGGGGAAAATTAAAAGACAAAGGAAAGAAGAGAAGAAGAAACAAATATCAAATACGATTTCATTCTTCATTATTAAAAGATAGGAAACAGAAAACGATAAAACGATAAACAATATACGGAAGCGTTATGGAACAGATCTACGAGATTTTATAATTAGATATAAAAGAAAATTTGTATTTGGTACCTTGGTGATGGATGTACCATGAATATCTCTATAGCGATTGAAAGTTGCATTGAGTTGTGGCTTACTTCTTGTGCTAACAATTCTTATGATCTCTTCATTATTCTTACAACCTTTGCCTTTGATTTCATCATCAATAATGTTTGCTTCTAATTCTGCCATGTTCTCATCAATCTCATTCCCTTCACATCTGTAAGCACTCACTACCCCCACAAGAAGCTGCAGAAAACAGAAAGAGCCAATTTTTTATATTTACTTTGATAATCCCTTTTTGTTTTCTAGAAAATAAGTTAATTCAATGACTTTTTTGTTTGGTAAATGTTGTTTTGAACTTTAGAGTAAGTTTGGAATTGAATGACTTTTCAAATGTTAAAAAGACCCCTTATTTATACATTAAAATACATAAATAAGTTGATTGATTAGAACACACGATGTACTACGTTGTTTAATGAACTTACTTTTCTCATATCTTTTGTTGTGCAAGAGGCCACATCTTCCTCGAGGGAATGTTTGAATCGAAACCGATAAGCTCGTTTTACTGCCAAAAGATCTTCGGCGGACCGAACACATGCTATTTCGATTATGACACGATAATCGGGTGTCGATGCTTTCAATGCATTGTTTGCTAAAATGGCGTCTCGATCAGCCGGATCGAGTGTCCAGTGGCTTATAGCACGCTGTGTCAATCATAGCATAACATATTTAAAGTTTGTTACAAAATTAAATTTAGAACAAAATAAAAACTATCATTGAACATATAATTAACCTCAAAGTCTCCACAAAGCTCAGAGTTGAGTTGTTGAATGAGATCTTCATTGTAGATTTCTTCATAAGCTAACCTTATAAGCTTCCTTTGATTTGCATTTCTATGGCCTAAAATGGAGATTATGGCATTCTCATCTGTCCCCAAACCTTCAAACATAAACAAAATAAAATTTCTAAACCATCAAACCTATTTTTTGGTACCATTGGAATAGTACAGAGATTTGAACATTTGAACTCAAGAAAAAAAGTAATGTTATGTACTCAATTTGGCAAAGCATCGAACATTTGTTATATTTTTATTGCATCCACTAGATATCCAATCAAATATTTGTCATGTGGCAAATTTTTGTTTTTTCCAAAATAAAAATAGTATTATTGAACTTTGTTTTACTATATAATCAAAGAAGATTCACGAAAATAAGCGTTGACTAGAATTACATCGTTTTTTGTTTTAGTAATTTCAAAAGTGTTTTTATTAGGATTAGTCCACAAAATAAAAATACATTGTGAATTAGTGTTTGTACTCGTTAACCTTTTCGAAGTCGATGATTCAATATATACAAAATAAGAGAGATGAAAGTACCTAGGCAAGCCTTCTTGATATTTTCTGCATCTTCAACAGGAGAGAAGTACTTTGGAGCAATTAGAGTGGCCATTCTTTCTGCTTTGTTGATCAATTGTCTATTATTTTTCTGAAGAACTTTGTTGTCGATGAAGTTTGTATTCAACTTCAACCATTTTTATAATGGGAAAAGAAATGCTCTAACGTTTTAGTTTTTTATGCTTTTAACTGTCCGTTTAATTCACAACGTATTGTTCTAACTTTGAATGTAATTTAATTTGTTAACTCTTTGGTACGTGACCTTTTAATGACACATCTCCTTAAACTCTTATTTCAAATGTGAAGTTATGATCAAAGGGAGTTTCTTTTCCCTTTTTCCTTCAAGGTAAATTTTATTTTTGGGTTTTTCGTTTAACAATATGAAAATAGGAAATTTGGATATTTAATATTATAAATAACATTAATGATATTCAAATTAAATGTTAATGAAGCATGTCTTAACCAAAATGAGTTTGGATATACATATGACACATATTAAACTTTTATCTGACACATCAATATTTTCAACATAACATTTTATACTTCCTAATTTGAACTTGTATTGATTTAGGTGAAAGATTTGTCTTCTTAAATTAATGGTGTGTTTGAATTATATTTTCAAGTATTTAATTTAAAAGATAAGTTATTTTAAAAAAATTAAAGTGTTTGAAAGCTGTTCAAAACTATTTTTTAGAGTGTATTTTAAATAATTTTCAAAAAAATGAGTTTAAGAAAAAACATTTTTTTCTTAAGTCAATCCAAACATACCTTAAATTTTCAAAAGCTTAAGTCAACATGTGCAGGACCATCATAAATACAAAGTAGGTAAAAGTGTGGATGTCGATGCAAGACAATGGAGTTGCATGTTGGGTGTCATGATAATAATCGAGCAATGTCATAATTCTTATTTCGATTTTTTAGAACAAAAAATGAAACGGTTATATGCTTTTTTCTTGCTGACATGAGGTAAGATTCCAGCTAATTCTATATTTCAACAGCCATAGTGATTTTTAAAAGTAGAAACAACACATCACCAACTAAAAAAACTTTTCAGTCCACAAAAATTTTAGCCGAACTCTACAAAGTTTAAAAATCAGAACATGTTTTTAATAATATATCCACTTTAAAAGTGCTGAAGAAACACACACTGATTCACTTCAAATGAGTACAAGTTACAAACATATACAGGAAAAGTTTTACTAATGGCTATTCTTTTCTCAAAGAAGTATGGCAGTATACATGCTTCAAATAAATAAAGTTTCAGCTGTTATTCAATATTAAAACCATGATTACGAAGCATAAATTTTAAGATAAAAATATTGACATGGCAGTATACATGGAACAATCAACTGTAGATCTTTCTCTTTCGCATCCAGACAGTTGCAAACGTCTTCTTTTCCCATCGGAACCAGACAACTTCCGACCTCTTCATTTCCATCATAACCAACCATTTTCTGTTTCCTTAAACAACTTTTTTTTCACTCGAGTCTTCCTTTCAGATCTCACCGATAATTCTCGTCAACCTTCCACAATTGTTTCTTGTTTGATTGATAAAGATCGTCCACCGACATCTACTTCCCTTACTGATCGAAAATGCAATAACAGCCTCTGTCTCATTTCCAACCCATCCTTGAATGCATTGTGTTCCTCCGATGATTGATAACCATCTAAAACGCTTCCAACAGAACTACTTACACTAAACACCAGCAATTCGAACTTGTTTCGATCCCTCTCTTTCTCTTCAGTTTCTATTTTCTTCGTTTGTACCTTGTTTTTGGTTCTTTTTGTCGATATCTTTCCTCCGTCGATTGTGCTCTCTATCACCGATAGCTGTTTTTGTTTCTCGGCTTGATGCTAAACAATCTTCTTGTTCGTCTTCGATTCCTCAATTATTTCAAGTATCGAAGCTTCAACTTGCTCTACCTTATTCTCACAATTGAATAAATCTTTTGTTTCTCTCGTTGTTGTAGACTTCTCACGTATCATATCTTCAATATATTTCATTAGCGAATCTTCTCTTTCTCTCTTTGTCTTTTCTTTCTTCTCCATGAGTTCAACGCACATTTTAAAAACAACTGTTGGTTCTCCTCGGCCTGAACCTTTATCGCTCAATAGTCTTTGCTATGGATCTCAAAGTTGCTGTGATTGCCATTTTCCTTCGATTTCCCAGAGAATGAGTGCTCTGATACCAATTTGATAGAACACCAACTGTATATTGATATAATATGAAAATTACAGAAAAAGGGCTGATAATTCAATCCTTGAACAACTAATAAAAGCAAACGAACTGTAATAAAACTGCAGAGACTCGAGAACAATTAAAAGAAACCCTAACCTTATGTCCTTCCTTTCTTTCAAGGAATGTTGCAAGGAATGTTGCAGGCTTCCTCAACCAAAAAATCTCACCCCTCCTTCCCTTACCAACTTCTTTATTTATAACCATACTTCCATGTAACTACCAAAATATCTAATTACTCTTATACCCCTGCTCTAGTATTAGGTATCTATCACACCTTTAATTTAGAAGATAGGACGGCCACCATTTAATAGCAACGAAATGGGATTGTACTATTGAAGCATCAAAATATAAGAAGATTGTTGAGAAAAAAATAATCTTCAAACTATCATGGATTTAACCTAGTGGTAAAAATGAGTCATAGTCTTAATAAATGACCAAAGAGGTCCAAGGTTCAATCCACGATGACAACCTCCCTAAGAATTTATTTTCTATGAATTTCCTTGACATCAAATGTTGTAGGGTCAAAAGGGTTGTCACGAAAAAGGAAAAAAGAATCTTCAAATTTCTTTCATATCTAAACTAAGGATATTGACAAAGTATAAGCATTCTTATCTAAGGGAAGGAGGGAAAAAGAAGCAAGAGAATGAAATGAAAATGACAACTCATTAGTCATTAGCATTCTGAACTTTTTTAACCATAAAATTGAAACTGAAAAGTTGTAACTATAATCAACTTACATAATATTCAAATAATAAAAGTTCAGAAAATTAAACACGGCAGTAATGATATATTACCTTCTTCACTCACATACAATTGCATTAATGTTTACTATTGGACCATCAAGCAATATCATAGGAAACATCCAATTTACACTTGTAGACCAGCAAATGGTAATTATTCTTGATACTAGCAAATGATAATTATTTTGAATTGGATACTAAAAATAACAGCTAATTTAAATTGCAGACTAACAAACAATAATTATTTTGAATTGAAGACTTACAGTCCGTTCCCCAGAAATAATTCTAGAGACGTGCCTCAGCTTAATGTGCTTCTCCCTTTTCCCCGAGAACTATATTAAAATACACTCATCCTGAAATCATAAAGATGTACTTAGAATCTTTGCAGTGGGAGTGCAAGTAAAATTCAGAACGATAGCTAATACACTATCCGCCAATTAAAACCACACAATGAAAATAGATTACAGTTACATTATTAAAAAAATTAAAATTATATTACTGCTTGGAATTATATGAATCAGCAACATACTTATGAAAAATAGTGATGCATGAAATCCAAAATATAGTCCATTCCAAGGTCTACCAAAGCTCAAATCCTACTCCTAGGCCTTCCATTTACGATAGAACAGAATATTTTACCACTTTGATGCGACTCCATATCCAATATTATGTATACCCAAAGTCTTCCTTTGCAGGGTCAAGACCATATGGTTATATGTCCTCTAAAAGTCAATCTTAGTGATGACTCCCTCTTCTATAATCTCCAATAGCCTCATTAGTATAAGGGTCTGGTCAAGAATATCTTCCTGCAGTGAACTGGCCCTAAGAAATAGAGATCGTCCAAAAGAGAACCTTCTTCTGTTTACTAGCCAACACCTTAGCTATGATCTTATACACGATTGTAACAAGGCTGATGGGTCTAAAGTCCTTAACCCTATTTATAAATATACTCTGCAAGACACAGACTTGGCAACACCAACTCAATATTTGACCACTTTGATTGAGATCATGGATATATCCACAAAATAAGTTTTTGAAAAATTACTGTGAAGAACATGTTTGGAAGTGATTTTGAAATTGTTAAAATCAATTTTTCATGTTTAAAATCAGTCTGAAACTCACCTACTCAAAATCAATTCAATTTTTACACTTTCAAACAGAATTTCATATTATTTAAAATTGATTTGCATTTTGGGATCATTAAAAGAACTTTTCAACTTATTTTAAAAATGACAAGAGTAATTTTAATTATTTCAGAACCACTCTCAAACATGTCATAATTAAATGAAATAAAAGATAATACAAATACAAGTAGTTGCAGAGTTATGCACTTAAACATTACACTCTTGTACGCTTTCGTGGTTTCCCTTGATTCGTATTGTACCAACTTGATAGCCACTCAGTGAGATTCTCCCTTGGACTAAAAATTCTAATATTTGGTCAATCACATTTGGATACCACCACAGATTCATTTTCGTGGTTTCCCATGGATCGGATTTCGTAATTTTTCTTCTGCATAAAACAACAAATATAGATCGGTGATTGCATGAAACATCTGAACAAAGGCAATTGTGGAGATAGAGCCAAACCTCCACTTCCTCAGATTCGTCTAAAATGATTCACCAACCATAAAACTGCAGAATGATTTACCACAACCTCACTTTCATTCATCTTCCCAAGTTTCCCTGCAAAATCAACCAGGCTATGAAATAGCATCGACTCGTTCGATACAGCCCAGGAAGCCAAAACTGCGGCTGAGAAGCCATCAAATGCATCATTGGGTAACAACATGATTGCCTCAACAAACTCAGGCGATGGTGCATTATAACAGCACAAGTTTAGAAGACCTTCAATGGCAATGCCATGCTTGCTTGCATCTAATACTCCCAAGCAAAAAAGTTTAGAAACTATGTTCTCGACCCGAACCTGTGAAACTATAAGCTCGGACCTTATCAAGCCCCAGAGTTTACGTTGTTCGAGACAACCCCAATTCAGAGAGTTCTTAACTAAAAGAAAAATAGATTTAATGTCCTTACCAAACACAGAAAATTTCTTTGCAATAATCTCGAACTGCATATTAACAAGATCAGTGTCATCCAACAGGGTAACAAGTAATTTAACAATCTCTTCCTTGCATATGCATAAATCTGAGAGAAGATCAAAAATGCAATGGAATAAGAATTTCACTCTCCTTGCATTCCATTCCACACAGGACATCAAATCACGATAGAAGACCTTGGTTAAAGATACATCGGCATCTTTGTGCAAAATATCTTTTGAATAAGCAAGGAAACATCTATAAGCAGAAAAGGCATTTGTTACCAACTTAGCAATCTCCTCCTTGTCTGTTCCAGAAAAAGAGAGAACTGTTTCTTGGGGGTTTTCTCCCATACCATTTCTAAAAGAAAAGTATCCATTCACGTGGAACAACAATAACTGGGCATTTGAATCAATTTCTGCTTTCTCACTGTTCTCAAACTCAACATTTTCTGTTAAACCTGCTTTGTTCACCTCATAAGCCAATCGAGTTACATAAGATAACAATCGCGCTCCCACAGGCAAACCATTCCTAGAACAAAATAAAAGCAATTGTTGTATATTTTTTTCATGATGAAAGATGAAGGTACGAACTATTAAGGCAGTGGCAGATTCTATTTCATCATCATAACCGGGACCATTTGGAGGTAATTCAAGAGCACAAAATAGTTTATGCCCACTTGAGTCATATGTATTTAAGATTCTGGAAGACAGTATTTCAGGGGAAAAAATTGTACTGCTATCTTGTGCATTGTCATCAAGTGAGAGAAATAAAACTAGAAGTTCTTCCAGAGTTTTGAGGCCCATTTTATAAGATTTTCTAGTAACTTCACCAAGATTTTTCACCAAAATTTCTATCTTGTCACATTGCTGTACATTTGTTGCAACTGAATGATGAGAGGCAGATGCATCCTCCACAATAGGAACAGAAGCACCACCAGATGTAGAATTTAGATTGCCTACAATGCGGCTAGGATGGCTTTCCAAATCTATTATGCCTGAGCAGGATTTAGTCGAAGAAGGCAGAGGCTTTGCAGAGTGATCAGGTACAAATAATTGTACTTCATTTGAAACCTGGAAGTTCTTACATGATGAAAGTATCCTAAGCCTGTCTCGTAGTAATGGAGAAATGCCGCCAAAAGAAATCAAAGTGTCCAATGAGGAAATTACTCCTTTTTCAATAAGTGCGCTAAAAGCTGAAGAGACACCCAAAGCTATTTTATCCTTCCTTTGCACATCATAGTTGTCCACAAGAAGAAATAGAAATTCAAGAAGAGTGTGAACCATATCAATATATCTAGGTATAGAAAATACCATTAACAGCATTGCAGGCTCAATGTTCATAATTTTGTCAGTTTGATCATCAAAGAAAAGCCAATCATAAAAGAGAGCAAGTTTTACATTGGCTTTAATATATTTCTTCCTACAACATGTCAAAAGCCATCCTATAACAGCCCATCTCGGAATAATATCAGACTGAATGACTTCATTTGGAGGATGGTGTGCACAGCATATAAACCGAACAATGTCAGAAATGATCGTTTCACTCTCAGGCCCGTGTAGAAACTTCTTGGCAAACCACATCTGATAGCGGTTTTGAGAGCCCAGTTTCACATTTGTCATTAAAAAACGCAGTTGGGCCTCCATTTCAGGAGAAATTCGAAGTAAGAAGTATCGACTTGAAGTTCTCGTGTAGTAAAAATTTGAAATATCAGAAAACCCAGGACTCCTAAAGTTGCTTGGGTTTAATAACAAGTCTTTCCATACATCTCTAAATTCAGGTACACAAACTAGGTCTTGTAAGAGCCTAATAAAATCTCTCCCAATCTCCAAACAAAAGTGAAATTGCTCCCTTATTACTTTAATGCAAAACGTAATCTCCAATTGCTTCAAAGGCCCCAATTTTTCATCAGAAAATCTACAGTGATCTGCTAATAACCGTAAAAACGTATATAATGCACTTGGCATAACCTCTGGTAATTCTTCCAACAAATAACTCCAACTGTTCAAAAGTAGACTCACCAATTCAAAACACAACCATAAATTCCCTTCACCAAAATCCCCACCAACAATTTGCCTCAACAGAGATATCAAAACAGCATCGACCCCTACAGCACATACCTTTATCATTTCCTTAGTCACCATAAATATTTGACATTTTGCACAATCAATGAGTTTAAGATACAGTTCATTAACAACCTTTCGAAGCAGATAACAAATCAGACCATAACCATCCGTGACAATTGCATGCAAATGCTTAATATGAGTTTTACCCAAATGCGGTTCACATAAAATCCCATAGAGAATAGCCCAATTCAGCTCCTTGTATTCTTGTGGGTCTGGGATCTTCAAACAAAACGGAGGTCTTAATTTTGGTTCAAGAAGCTCGAAAGCTTGTCTCAAAGAGACCTCAAAATGATTTTCAGCTTCATATGCAGCCACGTGAATGAGTTTGGAAACCATCTATTGTATAAAAATATGGTGAGATGCAGATGGAGGCAAAAAGGGGGTAACTATTTAAAGCAGCTGGCAGATGGTAAGTCTGCTTATTCCTCGCACAATTGAAGATCGAGCAACTGGTCGTCTGGAAAAGGCGGAACATAGAGCTAAGACATACCAAATTGAGCAACGCATTACTAATAACCTTCCACAGCTACTGACTTGAAAGGTAAAAATATGAATTAGATTTCAAGTACAAGAACTCGCTCTGACTACATTCAACAGGTACAGAACCTCCTTGTCTTGATGCTTGCAGACCCTTTGGTAAATAGATTACTGTAAAAATTATGTACTAATTTAATCAAGAACACAATGCCCAAACAGAACGCAACAGCCAGCAGAAATAATCAAAGCAATAAAGAACACAATGGTTCAATCAATTTGGTCTACATCAACTTTGACAACCAGGTAGGAGGGATTTTATTAATAGCAATCACTAATAAAAATTACAGAATTTCAACAAAGATAAACAATCTGTAATTTAATACTCAATCACGACGATTATTCGGCTCTTGACTGAGACCAATTGTTTGAGCAACTCCCCCAAACACTCACTGTACCAAGAGCACAATATAGTCTCTGATACCGAGATCAACCCGCCGAAAAACAGCCCCAAAACCGTCGGAAACTGCCTACTCTGACCGGAGACCCACGCGTCGAGCAACCCACTGCAAACTAAGAAGAAGCCCACGCCTGCAAAGTACCCACTACGAAATTGTATCTCTCACCGTCGACCACACTCACCGGAAATAGATCCCACGTTGTTTTCTCTCTCTAAGTTGCAGAAAAATTTTATTTTCTCTCGAGGTGCTGGCCCATAGGTTTGGAATTACGAAGCTAAACAATGTTTCACATTTTTAACAAGCCAAACTGATTGCTTATAATATTTACAAATATTCATAAATATAAAAAATTTGTAAAATATTTACTATCTAAAAAAAATAAAAAAGTCGTAAAATTGATATTTTAAAAAAAAAATCTATTTTTTATTTTTTTCAAATTGTTATTTAGTTGTTCAAGATGGTAAATATAAAAGATCTTGACAAAAATGTCATTTAGATTTGGGATCGTGTACCAAAAAATAATCAAATCTAAGCGATCGTGTATAGAAAAAATAAACAATCGTAGACCTAAAGAATCTTGAAAAAAATTGTTTAGCTAAATCTAAACGATCGTGTAGTCAAATCTAAATGATCGTGTAGTCAAATATAAATAATCGTGTAGACAAATCTAAACGTACCAAACAATATCGAAAAAAATCTTTTAAGTTTGGCTATCCAAATCTAAATAATCGTGTACCAAATCTAAATAATCGTGTAACCAAATTAAATGATCGTGTGCAGAGAATCTTAAAAAAAGATCACGATCATTTCAAACCTAAACGATCGTATACCAAACAATAGTCAAATCTAAACAATCGTATAACAAACATATTACGGGCGTTGTTGACGACGTGGTTGACGATATATTTTTTGTATTTTCCATTATGAACTTGTAGGCTTTTTTCCGTTTTCAAAATTGTTCTATACACTGTAAATAGTTTGTCATTTTGTTATATCTTTTAAAAGAACCCCTTTTTTATTAGATATCATACGTTTTAGAAAAGATTTCACTTAACCTCTTACCTCTTATCAATGATCATTGATGACCGTTGGCAATAAACGTTAGTCAACTTCACAATCAACCATGATGATCGATCAACGGTCATGACGACCGATTGTCCTAATCTTCTGCTTCGGATCATCAATATAATTGTCACCTTCGGATCGTCTTGACCATCGATCATCAATCGTCTTGATCGTCGGTGATTAATCATCTTGATCGTTTGTGACCTACAACTTTGGACGTCACTATTGTCAGGTGAACATCTTGATCAACGAGGATCAATCGTTATCGTTAATTATCAATGTCGTGCCTATTTAACAAATGGTCGTAGTGATGATCAATAGTCATGACTCTTGGCGACCGATTGTGATGATGATCTACGACCAACTAATTGTTTTAAACATTGGCAACTGTTAACCGTCTTCACCATTGATCAACAATTATCTTCACCAAGGCTTCCACACCAATTCCCATGGGTTTAAAACACTATTAAAGCCCAAGGATTACTTTTTTCTAATTCAATCTAGAAAATTGATTGACCAACTCCGAACACCACCTCTGGTGATCATTGTTAGCTGACCATTGGGAGTCATTTTTTACAAATCCACCGATGAACTTCCAGCCACCAACTCTGGCAACCATCGCAAACCTTAAAAAATTAATAAAAATGAATTTTTGAAATACTTCTTTCTTGAGTCATTCCAAATACGCATTTGATTTAATCACAATAATATTTTTTAAAATGCACATATTTTTCATACTTCTATTTTCTTTTCCTTCTTGAGTTTTTTTAATAATAATTATTATTAGATCATCTTTTTTAATTATCTATTTTCTCTTCTTTGTTTAAAATTAATATTTCCTTCATTTTAGGAGATTTTGTTTATTTTGTTATATTTTTCTTAGCTGAAAATTGATGACCTATCTATTATGATCTCAAGTATAAATCAAAGACTAATATATCGGTAATATATTGAAAATTGTAAATATATATCACATATACCATGGTTTATTATTAGTTTAATAATATTTTTTATTTTTTTTTAGTCAATTTAACTAAAAGACTTGGGACTTATTTGGATTGACTTAAGAAAAAAGTGTTTTATAAAAAAAAAAAAAAAACTCATTTTTATTTAAACCCTTTTAATAAAAGTGGTATAAGATATATTGCATGCGTATTGGAATGCAACCATAACTATGGCTAAATGTAACTCTACTATTTTCGCTTTTGCATAACCCTTTTGGTTGTGCTTATTTTGAAACCTATTAGACCCTTTTTAATGTTGTCTAACTAGAACTTTTGTAAATCTCATCCAATTATATGATTTGTTATATTTTGTGAATGGTTTGTAATATTCCTAATTAGACCATTCATATTAATGCAACTATAATCAAAATTAATGTTAAAATTTTTCGTTTTTACATTATTGTCATGAAAATCAATAGAGTCAAAAAATTGAATTAGAGGTACAAATATGAAAAGAAAATCGATTAAAATTTTGATACAATGATAAATTTAGAATGTACAATTCACAAAAAATAAACAAACAAACATATTAGCTAAACCCAAGAATTCAAAACTAGCACCTCGAACATAGACATCAGAAATCTAGATTTCCAAATCTTGCACCCCAAACACAGACATCTATAATTCCCAAACATCAGAACCCCATTAAATAAGCCTACATTGTAACGACCCAACTCCTTATACTAAGCCAAAGTCATTACTAATTATAAGATAAGCAAAATATCTTAAATTAAAAATAGAAAATAAAACAAAACCTCAAATTATCATTAAAAATCATAAACAAATGTATGAAGCAAAAACAATTTAAATAAAATCCTAACTCGGGCCCTATTTAGTTTTAAAGAAAAATAAATAAATAAATAAAATAAAATAAAATAAAAAGTGCATCTGGTCAAATGACATAAGGCGGAAGCAAAAATGATCCCTATGGCTTGCCACGGTTACTTCTTGTCATTCGCCAGCTTCCCTCTGCCCTTATCTCTACCTCTGCCTGTAAAATTAAACAAGAAAGAGTGAGTATAAAAATATACTCAGTAAGAGATCTACTACTAGTCCTGCTAGGTGCCTGTTAACTTTCTATTAAAGTCCTGTAAAGTGGTACCCCTAAACTGGCACATTCCCAAATACATGCAATCTATGATCCCGTAGGAACATATATGGTCTTTGGTGAACCCAAAGGAATACCTAGGACAAACTGGTCTTTAGTGTACCTGAAGGAAACACTAAGACAATCGGGCTGTGAGTGACCCCGTCGGACTACATCGTCATAAAAGGTGGTGATCCTGAGGGACACCCATGTGGGTATGACTCTAATAGCTAAAGATAATAGTACATCATATCCCTAGCATGAACATATCATTACATCATCATAAACATGACATATGTATCGATCATATCATTCTTAATCAAACACCATCATCAAAAACATAACGCAATTGACATTATCAATATACTTGTTGGAATTTATGTCCTAAAATTCGTAGTTTGTAGTTAAAATATATATATATAAATATATATAGAGAGAGAGAGAGAGTTTGTTGGAATTTATGTCCTAAAACTCGTAATTTGTAGTTAAAATAGAATACTATAATCTTGAATCTAATAAACTAAGGTCCAAAGGCTATTTAAAGTAGACTTGAACTTTATGTAGTGACATAAACTTAGATCAAGTTCGAGTATATAGCCTAAACGGTTTATAGTGAATGAATAAGGTTGGACGCCTTATTCTAGAAATGCTATAGATGCGGCCTGCTTTGTACTTAGTACAAACAAAGTGATCTTAAATCGTTCATGTAGAGACATGGAAGTGGGGGCATCCTATGTAAAGAGTTTGCATAAGACTGGAACCAACACTAGTAGAAAAAGGGCCTACAATGACAGTTAAATGTTGTCATTGAAGGTATATAATTCTTAAAATATTTTTATAATCATTAGTGATCGACAGGGATGGATGCCCTCTGCATAAATATTTGCTCCATGAGCCTCTCCAAAAAAAAAAGAATTTAATCATCTTTCAATGGACTACAGCTCTGAAGATTCTGTGATTTCCCTCCAACCAAATGGACCACAAAGTCGCAAGCAATAATGTTAAAAGTGATAGCCCCCTTTTTGTTCTTCTAATTTAATATAGCAGGAGAATTAACGTTGTTTTGTGTATTGTGCCAATAGATCAAATTCCCAACCTTATTCCATAAATCTTGGGTGGTTTCACAAGGAATGAAGATGTGGTTCAATCACATGAACATCCAATTATAAACGTCCAATTATAAACGATTCTAGAACCTTATGAAATTGGAGATGGATATTATATATGAGTTAAAAAGAAATGGATTAGAACCTGGGTACGCGAAAGATTTGAAGCTGCGCGATGACGGGTCGACTCAGTGCGTCGGCTGGGTGCGCGGATCAACGCTGGACTGGGTGCATCGGCCGTGGGTGGGTGGGTCGACCGTGGTGGGTGCGTTGGCTGTGGTGGGTGTAGGGCGTAGGGCGTCGCCTGAAGTTGGGTGTGCGGGCGTCGGTGGAAGCGCTTGGTCGGCCGTCGGTTGAAGGTGGGCGTCGACTGAATGTGTTCGTCGGGGGTCGACTGAAGGTGGGCGTCGGCTGAAGATGGGCGTCAGCTGAAGATGGGCGTTGGCTGAGATGGGCGTCGGCTGAGATGGGCGTCAGCTGAAGATGGGCATCGGCTGAAGAAGCTTCGTCGGGCGCCGGCTGAAGGTGGAGGAGGAACGACGGTGGAGGAACCACAGGCGTCGGCGTCGGAGAGCAGAGGGTAGCGCCGTTTCGAAAGGATGGGGAAGAGAAATTTGAAAATCAATTAGGGATTCAGTTTATTGAATAAAATTAGGTTTTTTTATTTTAATAAATTATATTAAAAAAAGCATATACCCTTTAATGACACTAAATAACTGTCATGGAAAACAATATCCGAAAACAACGTATTTTCCCGCCAAAAAAGCGCATTTTTACATATTATGACAATTGTTTCTCCTCTTCTCTCAATTTTTTTTCTTTACAAATGTCATAGAAAGTGACTTTTCTTGTAGTGCAATAAATAGTCACTTTTAAGTTATAACACCGTTGACTATATAAATTGACTATTTCCATTATGATGACCTAGGTAACTTAATCTTAATTTTGAGCTAACTATGAACTTCTATTCAAATGGTATTATCCTTAGATCTGCATGGCTGATGACAGCTTAATGGCGCAGGCCCAACAAGCCTCCCATTTCAAGAGTAAGATTGGGTGAATGGCTAGGGACATAGGGTGCAAGATGGAATTTCCTCCTACCCGCTTTAGGGTTAGTAGATAGGTTGTTCCCTTAAGGACTAAATTCAATTCTTGAACAAGGGATCTCGCCCTCTCATTGGCTCGAGAGGGATTCGATTTATAGGTTCGACCTTAAACCAAATGTTCAATAGTAGATCAATGGGACTTAAGGAACAAGATGTAGTCTCGGGGGTAAAATAGTATTTTGACCCAGCCGAGGTTACGAACAACCTGTGAAGGATTAACTTACTGATCATGGTTATATCAAATGGACACAAATATATCTATAGTGAGGGGAGTGCAACTACAAAACTTTAGTGGAATGATCCGTTAGTTAACGAATGTTGATTAGCTCGGTCTAAAAGGGTTTAGCCATTTAATCTCAGATCGTTGGAGCCCATGATCTATAGGTCCATTAGCTTCCCCTGCTAGCTCATATGGAATTAACTTAGAACAACTTGTTGGAATAATTCGAATTGTTCGAATTAGGTAGAGAGAGAAATCAACGAATATATGTGATATAACCGTCGGTTATAGGGCTTTATGTTTAAGTGTGATTTAAATGTTAAAAATATGAATATTGATTCATATTTGAAAGCTCGAAATTGATGGAAACGGTCAAAGTTGTGAAAAGTCAAAATGTTGACTTTTGACTTGAACGACTTTGACTAGATGGTCAAATGACCATTTTGTCCCTTGACCAAAGTTAATGAGAAAATCCAATGTTTAGTTGGATAATTCCATTAACTCTTAGTGGGCTATGTGGAAGCTCATGGTGATGACACCAAGCCCACTAAGAGAAAATGGAATGGTGAATCAATCCATTAATGGTTAGTGGATTGTGAGGTGTTGGCCTTTGGTGATTTAATTACATGCAAATTTTGCATGTAATTAGTGTATTTAAGGGGCAATTTTCATTTTGAAGAAGATTTTGCCATTTTTGAAATTTAGAATTACAAAAATAAACCTATTTCTTTCTCAAATCTCACACCAAAATCCACCTCCAAATTCAATCTCTTTCTCAAATTTCCTACTTTGAACTAGTCCCACAACCCGATTTCAAGTCCGGAGAATAACGGGTTATCACTAATAGTGGTCTGATTTGAGTTTGGGAAGCTACAAAGGTAAAGATTTTCTTTTAACCCTAACTAGTGTAATTAGGGTAGTCTTAACATGTTAATCACTAAATTAAATTTAGTTGCATATAGAGTTATTTTATCGATTCTGTTTTCTACTGCGTTTTGTATGCTATCCAGCAATACTCCCAGTTATAAACATAGTATCAGTCATCATCATCAATCATCCATATAATGATAATCATCATCAGCAACATCAAGTTATGCATTTTAGTTACCATCAATGCATAATCATAATTACATGCGGTCTCTTAAATTCAGTTCGAAGGTCTAGTAAGAGAATTTCTTACCTGGAGATTAGCTTAACAAAATTATTCTAATACTCACGGTCAAGCTTTCCAAACAGCTCAGTCCTAAACACAAGGGAACCCAATAACTAAAATTAATAAATTAGTTAATAGCCGCTTAAGGATCAAATTCCAATTATTTCAACTTACCCATAGTTAATGATGACCAAATTTATCTTTTGTTTAGGAAAATTCTACAAAACAACTATTCAATTAAGTCCATAATTAAATTATTTAGGGTCTAAAATTGATCTTTGTTGGGAACCCACCAAAACTCAAATAAAACTTACCAAAAATAGGTGAAAAAGGCCAATAGTAAGCTAGGCGGCTCGCAGCTTCACGGGTAGAAGCGGCTCGATGGCTCGCGTGCGGCTGAAGGGAAAGAACGGCTCGACAGCTGAGAGACATGGCTCAAACGGCTAGGGGTACGACTTGGATTCACGCGGGTGGCTGGCGCGGGGGGATTCACGCGTGTTCAGTGAATGCAGCTCGGTTTAAGGGCGAACCGACTCAATCTGCATGGATCGATGAGCGAACGATGAAGATGGCTCGATGACGGTGGCTACTTGGTGAACAACGCGGCAGAATGGTAGATGGAGGACGAAGAAGCGGCTCGATGGACGCGAACGACTTGGGTCTGGCGAATCGGGTGGCTTACAAATGACCATTGACGGAACACGACGGGGAGCATGCGGCAGACGGCTGACACGACTGGGCTTCGAACGACGACTAACAGAGGAGAAAAGGTTGAACGCGATGCACGGATGGCTTGAGACGAGCGGCTCGACTTACAACGAAAAGCACGGCGGTGACGGCGATTGGCTGTCCAACGATGAGAAGGTGACGGCGGCGGCAGCTAGGGTTCTTGATGGTGGATTAGGGTTTCTTTGAGGAAGATGATGAATAGTACTCTACCCAAGAAGCCTATTTAATGCCTTAATAATAACAAATTATTATTATTATTATCTTTTCTTTTCTCCAAATAAAATCTTCTATTCTCTCTTTTCATTAAAATCCACTAAACCTTCTCCTTTTTCCGATATTCTCTCTCTTGCCAATCAAACCACCTTTTTCTCCATATATATATATATATATATATATAAACTACCAATCTTAAATAATTATATTATTTTCATAATACAATTATTTTAACTTTAAACCCAAATAATAAGTATATATTCCTAAATATAATTATTCAAAATTCTCTAAAAAATACATATACCCTTAAGTAATTATATTATCTTCATAATATAATTATTTTCAACTTCCAATCAATTAATTATACAATCAAATGTACAATTAATCAAATATTTCCACAAATAAGTAACACCTTAATATTAAAAAATTAACTTAAGATAATTACAATTAAATTACCTTAAATTTGGGGCATTACAATTATGAATTCTCAAGCATCAGAACTCCATTAAATAAGCCTACATGCATTTAATTTCCAAGCATTTGATTCTAAACTTACTCACAAAATGCCCCTAAAGAATGGAAGTTGGGGTATATTTTTAAAAAAGCGATTGAGACAAATTACCCAATTGCCCTTCACTTAAAATCAATTTAATATATTATTAAATAATTTGTCATATTCTTCGATTGCTACTATATTCTTGCTGCATTATTCAAGTGTTTCTTAGACACAAAGGGCCTGTTTGGCCCACAGATTAGCTAGTAGTAGCTCACTCCATGTTTGGCCCACAGACTTGTCTAATTCGAGGTAAGGGTTATTATGATCTCTCGAACATTGTTTCACTCCATACTCTACCTCTATCCTTCATACTCCTCCCTCGCCATCCATAGAGAAAACTCTTTTCCAAACAACACATTAGTCGAAGCATCAACTTTCCTTCTAATTGTAGCCACTGGTTCTTTCTTAACATTTGAAACTGTGCATAATCGCTATCCAAAACACCCCTCGATTTGATACTCCTTGTCGGGATTCTCATACATTTCCATCGAAAAACTCGATCATCCGATGATTGACGACCTCCAAACTCCAAAATTCAATTTCTATCCGTTGATTTCTCCTGGAGATACCCTTCCCAACTTTGATATAAACTTGATCTCTGTTTATGCAAAAAGAAAAAGAAAATACAGATTCAATAACTCGAAACTCAAAATTCGAACAAACAAGAATTCCAAATTCAAAATTACTGAAAACCCATTTGAAAATCCATTCTGAATGTCCCTAATCGATTATTATTGTCAGAACAATAATAATTAAGATTAGTACTATAAGTTATAATTGATAACCATAAGATGATTATGTAGGTAGAGACATAAATTATAATAATATTTTCTTATTAGAGAATAAGAATTGAACCGTCCCTTTATGAGATTATAACATGTACATGTGTCATAAATAATCTCAAATAATTAATCATTTTGATTCTTAGACCTGAGATTGTCATAGTGTCAAACATAAGAATCAATATATTCTAATGCAATCAAACGTTATCTTTAACCGGATAATTATAAAGGATGTACTTGAATACGTTATAAATTATGTAGTGGACAATGATTGATTAAGATGGAATTTATTCCTCTTGTTATAGAGGGATATCTGATAACTTGTCGAAATACAAGTTATTATAGTCTTTCAGATAGAAACATGAAGCCAAAACGTGTAGTAAAAGTGTCAAAACGCGTAACTTATGTTGGAAATTCATAAGTATTTGAAAATGCATTGTACATAAGCCTCAATACCTGTTTTATCGCATTTTTAATGTCTTAATGCAAGAATAGGAACAAAAGAAGAAACTAGTGAATTGTAGAGGACCTCGTGTAAGAGCTACGTGAAAAGAGCTCGTCTAGTAAGTACAACTTCTAGGCAAGGATCTACGTCATCACATGAGGAAGGTTGACTAGACGAAAAGAATGGTAGTAGTTGGGCTGATGTGACTTGACAAAGGCGGCGCTGGCATGATCAGAAGAATAGAAGTTTCCTGCCAAATGTTGCATATGAAAGGATCCTATATCTATCAGACAAAGGGGCTGCCTTCGACAAATGTTAGACATCTGAATGGACTGGCCATAGTGCCTAAATGGGCTAAACCTTAGAGAGGGGCAGAAAGGAGTAGCTTTTCCATCGTCTGTAAAAGTTATTCTTCTTCTTCTTCAATCAGTCTGTAGGTGAAAGCTTAGAGTCCGAGTAAAGAATATGTCATTTTTCATTTTCCCTAAATTGTAATGTTCATTTCTATACTTTTCACTTTTGTATTTCTTTGCAATGTATTTGTTCATATTGTATAGTGGCTTAAGGCTTACATTCTTTGATATATTGTATGTTTATATCACTCCAATCCTTCACTTCTTTACTATTCACTTATCAATATGTGTATCTGTAGTTTGATCTTGTGATAAGTTCTTGATAAGCAGCTTAGTTTACAACTTTTATCGTATTAGCTGAGTTATAGTCATCACTTGGCTAGTGTTTATTGTCCACTACCCGAAAAGGCAAGTAGCAAGGATATGGCTAACGAATGCACTCTACCTTGACGAGATAACTTCCATCATTTGTATCCTGAAAGGAGAACAAATGTGAGTATTTGGTGCCGAGAGGTGGTCACCCTTAAAAAAGAAGCTCTATCAATCTTGTAAGTGAAATCTTTTAGATATATCTCGCTTAACCAAGTTTAGTTATTTGCATCCCGATACGCGAGCAAGTGTGGCATTTAAGGCACCAAGAGGTGCTCGCCTTAATCATAAGCTAGTAATATGAGATACAATGCATCAAGACTACCGCATGGCTTAATCTCTTAATAACGCAAAGACTTTTCTTCACCCTTTCTTACACAAGTTAGTTCACATTCTCATTTCACCTTTATTCTTATTCCCCTTTTAAAAATTCTCTAGTGTAGATAAGTAGATATAGTTTAAACTTACATTTCTTCATATTGTATACACGATCCTTCTATATCGCCTGAATGAAGAGTGAGCCCTAGAACTAAACTTTGATATCAATTCCTTGTGTTCGATCCTGGATTACCCAGGAAACCTATTATTTCGCTTATACTTCGACAAGTAGCAGGAAAACTTGTACTCAACGAGGACTTAGTAATTACATGAGAACAAGAGACATAGAAAGCATATAGCATGTCATGACCATGTCTCATCACATAGAATAAGATATACACACACAACACTACACAACCCTAAGTCTTAATTTTCCACCAATATCTATGGGTCGTTGATTAAGCGTGACTATGAAAATGTATAGTCGTGCTATAAATGAATTAATACACGTATAAATGTCATTTATTATCTTAGTATGCTTAATGATCGAGAAAGCAATTGAATTAGATAAGGTGACTTTGTCATGCCTTATATTCAATTAAAGATGTCGCATAATAAAAGAATTAAAACAATAATTATATTAGGTTATGTTAGATCACTGACTTAATTTAATATAGGTAGCCATAATGTCTTGCTAGATACCAATTATGACTTATGGGCCCATTACCATATTAAATTAACCTAATAGATCACACATAAAATAACTCGGTCGAATTTTTTTTAGACTGGATAATTAATAAGCCCAATTGGAGAATTGAAAGCTTATTAGAAATCCCTAAGTTACTATGAAACCCTAAGAAGCCTATAAATAAGACCATAGGTGTCTTATTTTTTTAGACATAGCAAAAGGTAAAAATTCGTTTGTCACAGAGAGAGAATTTGGAAAGTCAAAATTCCCACTTTGTTAGGTTCTAAAATACCCGAATTTGAGGATTCAAAATCTCAGTTCATGTGTGGATACTGTCAGAGAATGTTAGTGATTTTGCCAGTGTTTTGGTGATACGATTTTGTTGGATCATCCTTATTAGTATAGAGGTAATTCGAACTTGGAGAATTACTAATGTCGGCACAAAGGTATGATTATTCGTGATTTAATTGTTTATGCATAGTTTGTTTAGGGTTAGAGAAAATTTTTTATGTTAATTCTGTTGCGTCTAGCCCTAGTTCAATTTCTAACACAAACGCCTTCAAAGGAGGTAAGGTTTTGAGTCCTACATTTGATCTTCCAAAACCAAGAGAGAATGCATTGTGTGTTACATTATTATGCAACCGAAATTACATAGTTAGGTTCATATGACTCATCAGCAAAAACAACCCCTTCTCTATCTCTCTTACCTCTCTTTCTCTATCTAAACTCTTCCTTTATATATGTTCTCTTTTCGGTTACCTTCCTCACCGTGATTTCTTGTTAAGATTCTGATAGATCTTTCCCATTTCGAATTGGTCCATGCTGCTGTATAGAAGGAGAAGAAATCACTTTGGTTGTTAGGTCATCTAGAATCTAACTTTTACTCTCAAAATGTGAGAAAATCCAAAAATGATGGGAAATGATGGTTTGGTGAGGAATACTAGAAATATTTACATTGAGAAAAGAAATGGAAGGAAGGTAAACTAGAATTGGACTTGGTACCTTAGCTTGGGTTAGGGATTGTTTAACATGTGTTGTTGTAACGCCCAACTTTCCGGACTAAGCTGAGGTCACTACTCAATACTAAGACTCGACCACAAAACACACAAACTCATAAAGGATCGGTTACGATTCATTAAAAATGTTTAGAAATATTACAAAAGCAGTTTCGGACCCTATTTTAAATCACAGTCACGAGAGTTTCAAATACAGTACCCAAATCATCGAACACAAAATCATAAAACCAAATATTCTAAACATGACTCGTTCCAATAAGAGAAAATAGAGAGTAATAAAAATACATCAGCGGAAGCATAAAGAAAACCAGACGCGTCCATATGGCCTTCACGCATCCTTCTTGCCCCTCGTCGGTCTGCCCCTCGCTGTACCCTTACTTGAAAAGTTAAAGAGGAAAAGGGTGAGTATAAAATATACCCAGTAAGGAACCCACTACTGGGCCCGTTAGGGAACAACAGTTAACTTCCTATTCAGGGGTACCCTACGTAAACAGTCTAGTGGTTCTGTAGAACGCACACATCAGTCTCGTGATCCCGAAGGATGCACGTATTAGTCTAGTGACCCTGAAGGATACATCTATCAGTCTAGTGATCCCGAAGGATGCACGTATCAGTCTAGTGATCCCGAAGGATGCACATATCAGTCTAGTGATCCCGAAGGATGCACATATCAGTCTAGTGATCCCGAAGGATACACCTATCTGTAAGGTACACTACCCCATGATGAAGCTAACTGTTACCTCTCAATCCATACTAAACCGTCTACAACAGTCACACTCCAACGACAATCATACTACAAATTCGCCCTAGGCTTCGCCAGTCAGATAGTATAGGTTTAAACAACTACATCCTCAGTTGCTATATGCGTTTCCAATTCACACACCATTGTGATATTCCTTAGATCCAGTCAACTAGTCAAATCAGAATTGGACTCATAGTCCTTCCACGACAAAACTCCATGATCAGTATCCAGACAATAGACTACCACATACCTAACCTTAAGACTTTAAAGTCCATCGACATACAATTCCAGTCCACAACGTAGCCCATTAACATAACTACAATATACAGAACATCCGGACATCGGTGTCTATCCGTAAACAACTCCTTACACCCGATGGCATACAAGCTACAACTAGCGGTCACGTTACCTTTACATCAGACAAGAGCATATCAGCGATACTTAATAGTCAAACATGCATCAATTCATTCAGTACAGATACTAACGTGTAATCCCCTGTGGATTACTACGTTTCCAGCCTCGATCCGAGGTCCAGTAGTAGGAAATCCCTTACCTGATACTTGGTTATGCCCCTCGATCGAGTCCACGCTCAACGAATCTACCTAACGAAAACACAAGGGTTTTAAACCACGATACTAGTAAAAGTCACCCTTTTAAATCATTCGAAACAACAAACGTCGGCTTACCCGAGTAAAGGGAGCTATCCCCAAATGAACTTGCCGTGGGACCCGAGAACTTGAACGTCAAATCCCTAATACCTTCAAGGAACGAAGGATAGGACCAAGTCTTACTCCAATATTCAAACTCGAAACGATTATAGCAACATTGGGTAAATTACCAAAATAATCCTTATCGAAGACTCACCGTGACCCAAAGTGGAGGGAGAAAAATGGCTTAGGTGGCTCGACTCGGCTCGGCTCGACTCACCCTCGACTCGACTCGGCTCACGGCTCAACTCGACTTGACTCGGCTCGCGGCTAGGCTCGCAGCTCGACTCAGTCTTTGGCTCGGGGCTTGGCTCAGTCTTCGGCTCGCGGCTTGGTTCGGATTGGCAGAGACTCACGGCTTGGCTCGAAACACCCGGCGCACAACGCGAACGGTTGTCCTTGGCGGCGCACGACAACGGACGAAAATTTAACGCGGCGACGACAGCGACGGTCTGCTGCTTAGCCCGGGTCTTCAAGGCTGCACCGGATGGCACATGGAGGAGGGAATGCCACTTGCGGTAGGGACAGAGGCGGCCGGCAGATCTGTTGTTGTGTGAGGCCGAAAAGAGATCGGAAATGGATGGGGCTGCGGCGGACGAGCGGTGGAGCTGTGATGTTGCCGACGATAGAGACGGAAGTGGAGACGAAGACCAGGCGAAGACGCGAACAGAGGAGAAAGATAAAGACGGGCGGCGGCGGTGTGAACACGAGGAAGAAGAAGACGAAGTGGATGAAAGGGGGCGCACGCGATCTTTAGGGTTATTAAAAAAATATTATTATTATTATTATTATTATTATATATATATATATATTAAATAAAAATGATAAAAGAAATAATATAATTATTAATAATATTAAATAATAATAATAACAATTATTTAATAATAATAATAATAATATTAAGTAATAATAAAAAATAAATAATAAAAAAATAATAATAATAATAAATAATAATAATAATAATATAATTAATATTATATTATTATTATATCAATTTACCAAATATTAAATTTAAAGAAATTCATATCCCTAAATTTCTTTTTTCTACCCTCTTCGAAGGAAACCGAGAATTTACACCAAAATTTTAAATTTCCGAATCAAATTACATAAAATGATAAAATTTTACCTCAAGAATTCGGGGCGTTACAGTTGTAGAAGCAAATAACCCCATGGGCTTTTGGCGAAAAAGAAGGTTGGAGTTCACCATCGTATTCTTTCAAGTGTTGGCAAATGCAAGAGGTAGGTTTGCCATACTCTCCCTAGAATTTTTTTAAGGGTAGGATAGAAAAATGAGAATTTTCATATCAGAAAGGAGTGTAGGAAAAGGCTGGAGATCTTTAGAAGGGGAGATTTCATCTTTTCTTCTAGGCTCAAATATGGTAGTTCAGAAGAAAGGTTCAAGGTTTCAATTAGTCAAGGTTCTATCAAAGAAAGAGAAAGAACGCTATCAATCATTGGTTTCTATGCTCGAGGAAAATAAGAGATCGATACGATTTAATTTAAGAAGCAGCAATTTTCAAGGTTGAGAGGAGCTCGGTAAGGAATTGGCTGATGAAATGGGGAAGGATGTGGATTTTGTTTTTGAATGGCAATCAATAGTCATAATTAAAAAACTGAGAGCTTCGTCAGATTGAGGAGTCATAAAGTAGTTGCTAGAGCAAATTTCGGCTATTTGTTGTGGTTTTTAAAATATTTTATGTGAATCTTGTAGTGGGTATATGCAGGTATGATTCGAAGGCCAAAGAGCTCATTAGGATTGGATCGTTGTCCAAAAATATGGGCTTTTTTTTTCACCCTCGGGACTTCCAAAGGATTGAAGAGGAAAGAAAGCAGGTATTAGGTGAGGATGGGTTACAACCCTTGATGTCTTGAAATCGGCAAAAGTAACACAATTTTGGTTTTACTTTTTAGAAGTAGCACATTTTTTTAAAAAAAAAACTCATAAAATTGTTCTTCTTGATCCAATCTCGAGCGAAATCGACACCTAAATTTGCCTAAAATATTAAAATTTTCCAACTTAACAATTGTTTTGGTTGGTTTTTGTTTTCCCAGTGCATCTTAGTAGACATTAGATCAAGATTTCCCCCTTTTTCAAATCCTCACAATTCTTATTTAAGTTTTTTTATCTTTTAAAAAAAAATTCAAATCTTCCCAAATCTTAAGTAATTTTTTTTTTATCTTTTCAAAAACATTATGGATATCGATTCATCTTGGACAAAATTGTATCGAGAAAGCCTAAAAACATTATGGATCTCAATACATCTCGAGCAAAATTATACTGAGAAAGCCTAAAAAATTGATAAATCGTGCTCATTTCTGCCCGAGATTGCCTTGAGTTCTTGATTTCTTTCCCTTTAGATCTCCAATTTTAATATTGCTCCCTAAAATGTTGTATAAATTAACTAATTGGTTACCATTATGTTTAATTATTAACCAATTATCATGCCACCAAAAATGTGAAATTGCGTGCATAAGACCTTATTAATTTAGTGTAGTGTTTGATATGAATCATTTGAATTCTTTTCGCTATCACTGTGGTGATCTTGTCTATCTCTTCAAAATCTTCCTCGGTCTCACCTTGTCTTGATAATTCTCCATCATATACTAATAAGTTTACGGTGGTTAAGGTGAATTTATGGCAAAATTTGAGAATATAAGTTGAGGTGGTTGTTGGTTGACTTTGTTTAATAGACACACAATAAGCACTCCATAAATAGCTAACACAAATATAATGTAGATTAGTTTCAATTCTCATTTCTTTAAGATTGCTCTTGTTGATGCTTTTCCAAGGAACAAAAGCTTGTAAGCAAAATGATTAACATAAATTTTAATATTACAAGCATCTGCAGAATAAAAAATACACGTGACAAAACACAATCAATAACTTGTCCTAAAACACGGAAAAACCTTAGGGCAATCTCGGTCGAGAATGATACGATCTCGATCTTGGCCAAGATGGATCGAGAAATTACGTTGTAAGAGTTTTTTAAAAATTTTTAAGCATCTCTATGTCGAGATCGACCAAGATTGACCCGAGAAAAAAATTACGAGTTTTCTGAAAGTGTGCTACTTTTAAAATGTAAAACCAAAAGTGTGCTATTTCTCAAAATTCCTCCTAGATGTTCCTCTTTGTATGAACGGGGGAGTTTATAGAGTCTTTGACGACTTGATACGATGGTCTTAATGAAGAAGAATATTTCTTTTTCAGTTCTAATTGGATGAGGGAAGTTTATTTCAAAGCCTTAGGCAACTAAGATGGTTTTGCTTCGGTGGGTTGTATTATGAACTACTATGAGTTTTATTAGCTGGAACAATGAAGGTGAGAGTCAAAATCCATCAGAAGAAGGTACGAGAACTATGGCTGCCTTGTAAACCTTAAATCTTTATGGACCCTTAAGACTTTCAAGGATTTGGTAAAAGAAAGAGAAAATGAGTTAGTAAGAAATTGAAAGAAAAATTCTTGGAAAGATTGGTTAAAGAATAAATGTTAGGGTTTGAATCACATTAAACACTAAGGTGAAAATGCAAGTTCAAAAATAGCTAAGTGTAAGTTTTGGCATGGAAGAGCTAAACGGCCATGCTAAGCTAAGAGAACCTCTAAAAGAGGGTGTTGGACGGCCAAAGATGAGTATAAAGCATGGCTGAAAGGGTAGCCAAAAAAGTCGCTAAGTGTTCAAATAGGCAGCCAAAGGATGGTTGAGAACCTCATGGCACTAGGCGAGATGACCTTGTGGCAGTCAATTGGTTAAGTGAAAACCTCTAAAAGACTTGTCTAGGTGCCAAGCTTGAAGAGTTGGTGAAATAACCTTTAAGGATTTGGCATTGGGCGACCACTTGTACAAGGCAAGATGCTCACTAGGCTAGGAGTCTTGCTAGGTGTGATGACTTGTCGGTGGGTTGTACAAAGATGGCCTCGCAGCCATGGTTATAATGTTAACATACAAGCAAAAATGGAAGTTTAGGCGTGGAACTAAGGCTTGGGCGAGATGATATAGGTTGTGAACCTCAAGGCCAGTTGATGTGGTGGTTTCTAGGTGCCTATAGCATGCACCATGCATTTTTCAGCATGTAGGAGGTGGCATGAGGTGGCATCAAGTTGACATACAAAGTTCTCTATAAAAGGGTGACTTTGGATGTTGAGTGGGAGCAATTCACTCGCGCGTTTTGCTTTAAATCACTTGAAAACTCCTTTATGAGGACTATTGCATGAAAAGAAGATGAGGAGACATAGGTTTGAGTTGAAGAAATCGAAAAAGGTCGATTTTAGAGAGATTCTGAGTAGTCTTCACCCAGAGAGCTATAGAACGTAATTCTGAGAGGTTTTAGCTGAAATTTTTAAGTAAGCAAGTTAAGATAGCTCTAAGCAAGTTTGTGGAGGGAACTTTTTCGTTTTGAGGTCTGGAATAAAAGTTATAAGCATTGAAAGTATGATGATTTTTGAAATTTAACAGTTTCTGGGCAAGCTTAAGGTGGTCGACAAACACAACGTGAAGAGGCTTGACATGAGCATGCAAAACAGGTAAAGAGGTTATTTTAGGATATTTTGAGGCACAACCGAGCAGCATGCAAGTGCTTAGGTCGTGCGCATGGCCATACATGTAATGAGGTTAGCGCACAAGGCATGACACCACACGAAAATGTGTGCATGCCTGTGCCCCTGTTATGCGGCCAGTAGTGCCATAACATAATTTTCGGGCTATTTACCTATTTTTACATTTTTTATCAAATTTATTTTTCAAGATCAAGGAATTTATTAAGACTTAAATATAGATTTTTCAGGTTAAGGAAGGTTTGAACGAAATTTTAAGCCAAGGATTAGATAGAGTATTGTGAGTGGCACTTTTTTTTAAAGCTATTAATTAAGTATGATTTCAAGATTTCACAAGCAATGGCTTGTGAATAACAAAATAGATTTCCAAATTAATTTCTAAAGTATGATTTATAAGTTAATGTTTAAAGCATGTTCTGAGAATTGTGTTGAGTTTATGGATTTCTATTGAATTTGCAAAGCATGAATGTTTAAGTTTTTACAAGTTGAACTTATGGTTTAAGCAAAGAATGGTTTTAAGCTAATTCCCAAGCTTTATGTTAGGTTAAAAAATATGTTATGACCATGTAAATTGAAAGCAAAAGTATGTTTTAAGTTCTCAAGCATGTTTTTACTGATCCTAGGTCCGAATGTTCTAAGAGTACTATCTATGGTCCTATGTGCACATTTGGTTTACTCCGATGCTGGTGAGAAGACTGACAAGCCTGTGGTCTACAATCCATCAAGAAAGGTAGACTTTGTATGCATATGAAAAGAAGGATACAACGAAAATGGTATCCTATGTCCATCTTTAGATAATGAGGTGTTCTACCGCCTAGTAAGTCTTTTGATGATGGATGATTTGACATCTGACCTAAAGTAGGCGCCCACCCTACTCTTTAGTGTGTTGAAGTCACCAGTCATTAGGAGAATCAACGTGATTAAAGGAGAAGTTAGGTGACAACTTGTTCGATCTGCACACACCCCTTTTGACTTTCTAACATCAAATAAAAGAATCCTAACCACTACGTAGAGGGATCAGACTCCATACTGCCGGCTGAAGTTTTTGGATTTTCTCATAACGATCAAATTATATCCGATCTTGTTTCCACTTTTCTAGTCATTCTTGACACAATTTTTAAACATTGGATCTTCCGTTATTTAATTGTGTATCTCCGTAACTTGTAATTTAGTCTTTCGGAAGAGAAAGAAGGCTAGAGAAGATATCTTTAGTTGGATCCGCATCCGTATCACCGTCTCTTCTTCTTGACTATTCTGAAGAAGAAAGAAGAAGAGCAGAGCTATGAATCATCCTGGCTCCTAAGAAAGCGTACTAAAGGTTGATGCCCCACCCCAGTGGTAGTCTTCTCTTTTTCTTGGCAGTGGAAGTGGTTGAAATGGAATTGCTCTTGCGCTAAGTTCTTCATCCCAGACAATCTATAAATCATCCCTTAGCCATAAAGATATAGGGTAAGAAAGCATAAACAAAACCAAGCTACTTCCACTGCTCCAATTGCAGCCAGAAATGCAACTTAAGAAAGATCGGCTGAAAGAGTGTCTTCTGATGGTGGGGGCACAATTTCTGGAGTCGATCTATTTCTATTTCATCCCTTATTCTTCTTACTTACTTGTTCATACAATCTTAGATAAGAATCACTTTTCATCTTCACTAGTTTTGAAAGCCTGTCAACAACAAGATGGAGTCAGCGTCTTAATTAGGAAAGCGAGGCCCCTCCTCGCGCCTTTCCTTCTAGTAGGCGACCCACCTAGTGATTCGAGTCAAATGCAAGGGGGTTCGACTACCTTTTATCTTCGTTTTGATAGCAATGTTGACAAGTTCAGAGGTTGAATTGCTTTTGTTCAGATGAAAACAAGAACTTCGATCATCAAGACCAAACAGACTACTATCTACACGGGCTTTCTTCAAGTGAACTCGTTGAATCCTCAATTTTGAATGGACTCCTCGATGCAGCCTTACTGACGATGCAGTCAATCTTTCTTAGTCAAGGAATTCTTTCGTTATCTCTTTTGAGAGCGAAAGGTGAGAGAATATCATTTCTACTTATTGAAATATACCAACTTTTGGTATCACTACGTAAGACATCTGACTGTCAACTAGACTGCTGGCTTAGGCTTATCGAATTGGATCCCGTGATTACCCTTATCTCAATTAAGGATGTGAATGAGTACGGTACACACCTTTTGAACATTAAGGTTTGGTATCAAGTATTGTATGACTGGAATCTTAAGATAGCTATTCTTTCATTACCTCCTTTAGGAACTCCACTTTCGAGAGACAAATCCACTATTCAGATAATAGATGAGAGTTCTCCACTGAACCTGATTATACGAGAATGAAGGAAGTGTAGTTACGAAACCCACATAACAGTAAATCAAGATCAGGTCACCAGTCGTTCTCCCCTCTTAAGACGAGCCAATCTACCTAGACTTGGAAGTCTAGTTGTCAAATTTTTTTCCTTTTATTTAAGTAGGTGAAGGCTTTGTGCCTTCTATCCTTTTTTCCGCAACATGGTCAACTCCATATCTCAACAGATCCCAATCCTAGTCAGTTCTTCGCCTCTCCTCTTCTTCAACCTAAGATGGCCCTTTTTTCTCTCTATCTCACTCCGCTTCTTTACTTTGGTCTCTCAATATTCCATAACCTTTCCAGTTATGACGGTTTCGTCCACTCTCTTCTCGAAAGTTAGGCTACCTCTTTCTTTGTTGTTCTGGTCTCGTATGGTCGTAAATCACTCAATTTCAAGTAATTTTATATTCCGTTAGACTACCGAATAAAAGGCTTGTACGGGAAGACCATCTAATTCTCCAGAAAGGACTAATTTAAACCCTTCAATTGTATCTGCTAGGCCAACGTATTTACTTAGGAAACCGATAAATACTTCTGCTATGAAAAATGTTGTGATAAAAAACGCTAAATTTTTTCTGCTCGTGCTACGGTTCAAAATCTAATGTTTCTTTTCTCTCCTTTCAGCCAAAACCTCCGACTTCACAGGAAATTTCCTAGTCTCGCTCCTGGGACCCACTCTCTTCTAGCTCTTGATATTAGACGAGGAAGGGAACTCATTCCCCTACTCAAGATGAGGCAAAAAAGAGTTCAAGTCCAGGATTTAGACTAAGGAAGATTTATTTTGGTGGAAACCCTTGACACAAATAGACACATCATGAGTTCCATACAGATTACTTTCATTCAAAAATTGAAAGAACCGTTGTCGATTCAGAAAGTTTCAGATAACATATAAGGAAGAACTCTTTCCTATGAAAACCAGTTCCATTCACAAGTCCCGCAATAAGAAAGAGACTAAAATGAAGGAATGAACATTTGCACTCCATCCCCTTGACTTGTTTTCTCTTCTTATATACTTTGTTCAATGAGCTTCTCAACCTTTGGTTTGATTTGGTGTAATTTGACATTCATGAGAAGATTCAGTTAGTGATCCATGTATTCAACAGAAGCAACCTGAACCTCCTCTTTGAACAAGGTCTTGACTGAAAGAAGAGAAAGACTGATCCTGATTTTGAAAAGAAGTGCAGCAGCTCAACTAAGAAGGAGATAAGCTCATAAATAACTCGACTCAAAACGAATCAATGAACAAGATCTCGATTGTAAGGACAGGAGCGAAGCGAAGTTCCTTAAAAGGAGTGAGACGAAGGAATTCCACTAGACTTGAAAGCAGAGGGGTCCATGTGACCTCTTTTATCCACTAATAGATTTAACGAAGGACGTCTTGATCTCGTAGAGGGAGTCTTCTAGCTTCTTATTGACGCTAGGAGTAAAGAATTTGCAAAGGAGATAGAAATCCATATGAACCTTCAAGGTGTGAAGTAGCTCGACTAAGAAGGAGAGGATCAAAGGAGAAGCTCATTGAATAAAGATTGATCCTTCACTTCAATTCAAAGGATCAAAGAATTTGGTAATAACTCGACACAAAACAAAACCCGATGATAGTCTTTTCTACTTTCAGTGGATAGTCGACGTAGAAGGAGTCTTATTCAAAATAGTAGTTGTTAAGCTAAAAGAAAGGTACATTCCGAAGGACTATCTATATTCATGAGGAGAAGGAGAAGAAAGACAAATGCCACCCAACTTTTTATTGTATTAAAAGGATTTTAAAAGAAAATTTCCTTTTGACTTCCCTTTATCTTTCTCCGCTCTCAGAGCGAGACAACGTTATTAAAAAATATCGGCTTATGTTGGCAACTACTTCCATTGAAAGAAAAATAGTCAGAGTTGACTCTCAATCCTCTTTCCCCAAAGTCAGTAGTTTCATCAAAAAAGCAGATCGAATTGACAAGTCAATGTACCGAATCACTGGATCCGTTGATATTGAATAGATTCTTTTTACTGACTCTTTCAGAGTGAAAAAGAGAAAAAGGACTGGAAAGGAAGAACCTACTAAAAGGACTTACGGTTGGTGCCTTGCCTTCAGTTCCTTTTAGTATCTTTAGATTCTTATCGAGTTTAGTTAAAAACTATCTTCCTTTTTAGGTATTACTAGATCAGATATAGATATTCTAAGAAAAGAACTCTCTCCTGCGAAAACGACTTTCATAATAGGATGAACAGAGTCGAGAAAAATGGCTTGACCCCTACAGAGTAGGAGGGAAAAAAGGCATGTCAAACCCGCAAGTCAGATTATCGAATGAATAGTGGCATGGGTCTACACGGCATCAGTTGTGAAGATCAGTATGAGCCACCTAGGGAAATGAAGTTGAAGAAGCGACGCACATCCCCGTTGGTGTGGTTCTTGCTTGATTTCAAAGCAATTCTTTCTTATATTGTATGAACGAGAAAATAAGAAATGGATGAAATATTGTAACCAGAAATCAAGACTAGTGGACGGCATCTGTGCTTCCAAAGACGAGTTAGGCTTCAACTTCTACTTAAACTAAAAGAAAACGAAGAAATCTTGTAACTTCAGTCGATACTTCTTCTGGCACAACGACTTATACTAGGCGGCTACTTCGGTTGGTGGCACAACGTCAGCCTTTACTTCAATGATTCTGATCCTTGGTTCAGGGGCAAACTCAGACGCACGCTGCAAAGAGCCATTTTCTCCGCTCTTTTCGTTGTTTAGGAAGGAATCTAAGAATGGTAGATCTCATCACCGCTACGTGGGGAGCGCAAAACATCAAGGGGTATGTCTAAGTCTTGATCACGTGGTTGAGGAGGCATAATAAGCCGATGCTTCAGACGTCTCTCTTATTCAATCAGCACCGCGTAGTGGGTCACGACAAGGCCAATAGAAGGCCTTTTAACGAGAAAGAATGGGATTAACATTGATATGTTTAAGTAAAAAAAACAATGAAGAAGTAACGCGTCAAGCCAATGCATTCATCAGGCATGAGCACACCGAATCAGCAAGGACGACTTCTACCGTCGCAGCTACAACAACCTTTCATCCTAAACCTCTGGTCGAAGAGCCTGAACCGTTCACTAAGCAATCTGAGAATTCTAGTGGAGACAAGATGGGAGGGTAGTAGTATGTATGGTTGTACTGCTTCGTGGGCATTCGTATTTCAAGCAGTTAGGTTCTGCGTAAGTAACCCGACGGCGAGCTGCCTAATCCATCCTCAACCGCGTAGTGGGAGAATTAACAGAGAATGAAAGAGAGAAGAATTGAAGAAAGATTCCCGCGAATGGCGAAAAAGATAAGAAGAAAACATCAGATATAATGAGAATGCAATAATTAGCTTATAATAAGAAAACCCACTTAAAAGAATCGGAGTAGGAGTCCGTAGTAGGACGTAGAAGTTCAATTTGTGCTTCTTAACTAAAAGGACGTAGTAGAACTTTCATAGTAGGTTGCATTCATATTCGTTGTGATAGGTTTTGTTATCAAGGCCTCCGATTCCTTTAGGTAAGTTTAATAGGTTCGTAGGTATGTTACCGCTCTGGTCTAAAGTAGCTTAATTAGTATGAGATTCTTTTAAGTAGGTAAGTAGCATTATATTAAGCTGTGTAGGACATGTAGTAGGCATGGAATCAGACGTAGTAGGAGCGGTAAGACTCTTACAAACATTACTAATCCTTCTACGGACTCAAAAGGAGAGGTTTGATTCCACTTTTCTTTTCAAAGATATTCTTAGCAAATAGAGTCCAAAACAAGGGCCTACGGGATCTGTTAACATAGCCTCAAAAGTCATAAAAAAGAGATTTCCCCATATGTGGTTTAGGTTCCAATGCAAAACAAGGCGAATTGGGGAATCATCAGTTGGGGAGTTCAAAGGTTTGCCGATGGAGTATAAGCGGATGCCTAACTCGTTGATGTAAGCGTCATTGTGTCAAAAATGACAACGGCATCGCCAAGGACCGTGTAGCGTCAAAGGTCAATCATTTGCCACCAAGGTTTGTTGGTCCTCCTTAGTCCCCTTTAGATGGTGCGCAACTCTTTCAACTTTAGTAGTTGTTCCTCGATCAGATCGAAGGTAAGGAATTGCTCCTTATAGAGCTAAATATAGGCTGATTTTTCTCTTCATCAAGTTAATGTCAAGTCTTTTCATTTCCCCATACAGCCTTTCAATATCGCCACTATTATAAGTATCGTCATTATCATCAATAAGAAAACCCTTAGGCTTCTTATCCAATAACTTGTTCAGAAATACTGTAGTGAAAGGAAGATAGGAGTTTGTCGCTAGGTATTTGACCAAATAGGATCGTCCAGTTCTATAGAACCTATCACTAAAATACCCCTAGAGGGGGGAGGGCTAATAAGTGGAGCGAAAAGGGTTTTCCATGAGATGGAAAATGAAAGCTATTAGCCCCACACGAGGTTTGTGAATAAGTGATTATCTGATAATGAGCAACGAATGTCTATCTTTCTGCTAAATAAGATGTATTGAACTCATAATTCATTAGATATTTTTTATGAATGTCAACTAAGTATCGTAAGTATATTACTTCTGGTTGTTCAATCATTTGATAACCAGAGTCATTCTTTGCTAAATGATCACTATGAGTCAGACTCGATAGAATTTGATCAATCCTTTTTTCTATCATTAAGGTGGAGAACTGAATCAAGAATTCTTTTTCTTTATTATCAATTGAATCACTGTTCAAGACCCAGGATTGGATTTTCTCATCAATCCAATCATCAGTCATATTTTTTCTTATCAATGAACATATCTCTTTATTTATATGACTTAGATGTCTCATATTTCTCGAAAAAGTGATTCAATTGATGGGATTTGGTATGGTACTTATGAGATTGATGAGATTGATATTCCAATCTTTCTTCTTTGAATGTATTGATTTGACCCCAAAAGCGAACTGCCACACCAATAACATGTTGCCACCAGAAGCAGAATCTCATATTTCTTCTAGAAAATCTTCTAATTATTCCAAAGCAACTAAAAGAGATTCTTTAACCAGAAAGAATTCCTGGGATACCTATCCAGAAGTTTTCACAACTCAAACATGTATGATGGAATCATCAAAGATTTGACCTTTTCGAACTCTTTCTGTAACTCACTATAGGCTCGAGAAACAAAGAGAAGATGTGTACGAACAAGATATGCAACAATAAGAAGGAAAAGGATTGAATAAAGGAACTCTTGAACATTTGGCGATGTCAGATGTGTCGATATCGATGGTGACTCACTATTTTGATGAACCATTTCTTCGGACAGAAGAATATTAGGTAAACACTTACTCAAAACCTCACTTATCAGATTCCATTGCAGAAGACACAATTTTCTCTGAAGAATTCGCCATGATATATATGATCCATGCATAATATCATGAAAAATGGATACAAATTTTTTGGTTGCTACTTAGTATCGGCAATAGGTCTGAAAAAGTATATAAAAATTGCAAATTTAGATATTTGTATCTTGTCGAAGTAAGGAACCTTGGCATATATGTTTGGAATAGATTTCATTTTGAGAGAGTTGAAAAAGCACTATCTCGTTGAAAGGTTCTATACATCTGTCCTTTCTCAAGGCATTTCTTTAGACAAATACTCCGTTTTTTCCTCTTTTCAGATGGTAAATATTTCTCAGAACATGAAGTGTGAATCAAACCCATGTTTGAATTGAAATTGAGATACTAATGCAAGTTCTTCCCCTTTGAATCAAATAGATTCATATCTGTAAGAGGTTGACAACAAGTTCTTTCAAAATTGGCTATTTGTCCCTCTGTTAGAGGTGTTCCAGAAATGTCTTTGATCGATTAGATAGCTCGATGAACGAATTGATCAGATCGAATTGGAAAATGGAAATATTTTTACGAGTTATACCTTTTGTCACCACTTTGTGGAAAATCGTTAGGTATGAATATGTTAGATACTTGTGACTCGATTGGTGAAATAGTATCTATCTCTAAAAAAGCATGTTTGTTTTTATCACCGCACAAAGAAAATATTTTGTTGCGAATGAACAAGATATTGAGGAATTGTCCATACGTAAAATCATAATTAATGATACGGGCCTTTTCCACATAATCAACGTAAGAAGAGAATCTTTTGTTACAATAGAAGCAAAAGTGATATGGATTATTCAAGAATCGAAGTCAAGTTGCTTTATAAAAAGAAGATATGAATGAACTTCTATGAAATGGTTTCACGAGATTTAGCCAATTGTCTTGATCGTGAGATATCATTGAGAAATAGAAATCCGTGTTATCAAAGGATTTCCTACGATTATTTTCAATATGGAATGAGTCAATCATCCACTTTGGTATCTTATTGAACAAAAATGGTGATATTGTTCCTCCATTGATCAAGAATTTCGATTTTTAGAAGTATAATGATCATCCAATAAGAAGGGTTTCAATTTTTTCAAATGAATAATTTGAATACCTATTGATTCAAACAACTAATTGCAAAGCTGATCATTCAAACCTTTCAATTCATAGATATGGATCTCGGACCTATGAATGGGAATATTCCTAAAACTCACGAAGAAAAAAGGAAGTGAGTTAGACAAACAAAGAAGAAAAAGTGAGTTAGACAAACAGAGAAGAAACTTGGACAAAAAGAAACGAAGTGACTTAGACAAATCTTTTTTTATCAATAACCTCAACCAATCAATCGAATATTGATTAATACGTAATCAATCAAACACTACTTGAAAATGAAAATAACTCTTCTCATCTGAAATGAAATGTTCCTGGAAATTCTTGCTCCAATTAGACCATTTATATCTATATGCATTAGGATCCCGATTCATGGATCTCTCGATTCGAGAAATCAAAATAAGAGGATCGAACCATTTCTTCTGACCCTTTTTGAAATTTGATCACTATTAGTTGATCGTATATTTCATTATAATTCTATGATTCAGAGTATCATTTCCTATTTGATCCCTTTGAATTCCATATTCCAAGTCGCAATTGGATCTATTCATTAAAAAGAATCGATTCAATACATTTCTTATGTACCCATAATATTTGATTTAAATCAAATTTCAGATCAATCTATATTAATTGATTGCCTCCACTATGTTGTTGCTAGAAAAAACCACTATTTTTTATTTTCAATCTTCCAAATCATTCCCGGGGGAGGTCTGGACCTTTCTTTTTATCCTTCGATAAAAAGATTCATTCTCTTCATAAAAAATAAGAGGTAGAACCAATAAATATTTTTCTTTTCTATTCATCCCTGAAGTTGAATACCTCATTCAAGAATTGTTTTTGATCCAATCTGTAGGAATCAATAAAAAAGGAAAATCCCTTATGATACACCAGATTCGGCTCAGTTATTAATAGAGTGAATAGATTTACCATTTCTTGAAATCTTTCTTCTGATTCAAAATCGTGCGTATCGCCTCTTATTCCGGTCATGGAATAGATGAAATAAATGAATATATGGATTTTTGTTTAAGAATGAAATCTTATTGGAACTGTCCATATCCTGTTCATCCTTCGGAACCATATCACATCCGGATCTAATGAAATAGGATGAACTGAGACGGTATTATGTAAATACGTAATTATCTTGAATATATTAACTATTTCTTTATTTTTTAATCGCTTGAAAGAGACAAAATAAACATCTTGTTCTTTCTTCAACAATTTTTGATCTCTAATGGACCTCTCAATAAGATTCGAACCCATATGAAGTTCTAACCATTTGTTAGAAAAAAAATGAATGGATCTTGTAGGATTCCCGAGAAATACTTCGATTTCTTCCAAAAGCAGATGATATTCATCTGCTTCTCATGTTTCGTTAATAGCTGGGATGTAACGACCCAACTCCTTATACTGAATCGAAGTCATTACTCAATATAGAACAAGTGGTTTAAGTCATAAAATTTTATTAAAAGCATACGGTTCAAGAAATTCATTTATAAAAGCATAAACAAGGTAGTCATGCAAAAATGTAAAAACGTTCTGAAATCCTACTCGGGCCCTATCTACATAAAAAAATAAAAAGTACTCAAACTCAAATGCTAAAATCTGAAATAAGAAATAAGCGGAAGCGGTAGTCCCTATGGCCCTCCCCGGTCTCACTTCGGGTCGCTCGCCAGCTTGCCCTTGCCCTTGCCTCGTCCTCTACCTGAAAACATAAAATGGAGAGAATGAGTATAAAAATACTCAGTAAGGGACCCACTACTAGTCCCACTAGGTGCCTGTTAACTTCCTGTTAGAGTCCTGATAACTGGTACCCAATCTCTGGCACGTTCCCGAACACGTGCAATCATGCGCTCCCGTAGGAACGTAACTCTGGTCTTCGGTGCCCGGGGACACCTAGGACAGTCGGGATGCGAGGACCCCGTCGAGTCACTCGAGTCATGTCTAAATCATGCTAGACTGGCGTCCCGTCGGACCACACAGTCCTCAATAGGTGGTGATCCCGAAGGACACCCATGCAGGTACGACTCTAACAGAAATCAAGCTAACAGGTACCCTAATTGCAGTAAACATACACATGGCATCAGCATATAACATGTCACATAATCATTTCTACACTCTCCGTCCCGACATTCGTCGTAACCATAATAGATCTTGCCACACATAACAGGCTATAGCACAACTATATCGTCATTTGCATCATACTAGCTTTTATTTCAGGCATCATACTGTCAAATCCTCAATATGCAACATAGGGCATACACAGTCTCATACTTCAAACATGAAACTAGTAGTAGAATCTCTTACCTGGAGATTCACTCGACGAGTCCTAACCGCAAGACACGTGTGCTTTCCAAGCAACGGGATCCTAAATATTTAATAACGCCAAAGTTCGTAAATAAGTCACCAACGGCTAACGGTTAAAACTCGGTTGAAATAACTTACCCCAGAAAAGGTTGCAGTGGTTGAGCCCCTACTGAAGAAAATCTCCCGCTGCAGCAGTTACTCGGTCCAAGACGTTCCTTAGGAAAAATAATTTAATTTAGTCCAAATTAAATTATTTAGCGCCCAAAACATTGGGTCGTATTGGGGAAATGCCCAAAATAAATACTTAATTTACCAAAAATAGGTGGGAGGAGCCAAAATAAGCTTGGCGGCTCGGCTGGAAAATAGGGCAGGAACCGGCTCGGCTTGGAGGCTGGAGATCGGCTCGGCTCGCGGTGCAGACAGGCGCGGCTCAGCTTGGACAGGAACTACGCGTGCGGCTCGGCTTGCAACAGGAGGGAGACGCGGCTCGGCTACGCAGAAGCGCGCGGCGCGGCTCACACGCGGACGCGGCTCTTCGGTTTCGGCTTCGGGCGCGCGGGCGTGGAGCGGCTCCGGGTTCGTTCGTCGGCTGGAGGCACGCGCGGCGGATCGGCTTCGAGTGGCGGCTGCGGGAGACGGCTGGGCGCGGATCGAAGCGGCTCCCTTCGGCTCGATCGGAGCGACGCGGCTGACGGAGCTTCTCGGATCGACGCGGCTGACGGAGCTTCTCGGCTCGACGCGGCTGACGGAGCTTCTCGGCTACACAGACCGGCTCGATCGAAGCGACGCGACGCGGCTCGGCTATCCTCCTGATCGGAGCGGCGCGGCGTCGGCGGTCTTCCTTAGGTCGAAGCGGCGCGGCGGGGCTCGGCTGGCGGCTGCGGATTCGGCTGCAGGCGCGCGGAGGATGGCTCGGCTTCCACTCGGCTTGCAGACGCGCGGTGGGTCGGCTCTACTACGGGCGGCTCCGAGGATTAATCTTTCAGCTGGCGGCGGCGGTCGTGCGGCGGCGTGCGGCGGCGTGCGGCGGCGGCTAGGGTTTCCTCTTCTATATATTTTTTTTCTTCTTTTCTTTGGGAAGATGAAGAGTCTCACACTTCCCCATGCCTCTTTTTAAAAGAAATAAAAAAAATAATTAAAAGAAAACCCTAAAACCCCCTTTCCTCTCTCCTCCATTAACCACCTTTTACCCTTTCCAAGGCCATTTATTTGTTAAGCCATTAATTTATTTCACCCCCTAACTTCAAAATTAATACATAAAAACTTTAGTTTAAAACTAATAATAAACACACTTTAGTATTAATATTAATGGTTAAAACAAAGGAAACCGAAAATGTTGGGCGTTACAATCTTCCCTCCTAAAAAAAAACTTTCGTCCTCGAAAGTTCTAATCCTCGAACAGCTCGGGGTACTGGGCTCTCATATCCTCTTCTTTCTCCCACGTGGCCTCTTCCACTCCATGGTTCTGCCAAAGGATTTTGACCAGTGGAATTTCTCGACTGCGGAGCTTCTTGACCTCCCTTGCCAGGACCTCGACAGGCTGCTCCTCGTAGCTCAGATTCTCGCTAACCTGCAGTGGCTCGAAGTCCACCACATGTGTTGGGTCTGCGACATATTTCCTCAGCATGGAGATATGGAATACGTCGTGCACTGCAGCAAACGATGGGGGTAGCGCCAAGCGGTAAGCCACGGGGCCAATCCGCTCCAATATCTCGAACGGCCCTACGAAGCGTGGGCTCAGCTTCCCCTTCTTCGCGAACCTCAGAACACCCTTCATAGGCGCTACCTTCAGAAAGACCATATCTCCCACTTTAAACTCGAGGTCCTTACGTCGTACATCAGCGTAACTCTTCTGTCTGCTCTGGGCTGTCAGCATACGAGCTCGGATCTTCTGTATGGCTGCGTTGGTCGTCTGCACTAACTCGGGGCCTAGCATCCTCTGCTCTCCAACCTCGCCCCAGCAGACAGGGGATCTACAGCACTTGCCATACAGAGCCTCGAACGGTGCCATACCGATAGTAGCCTGGTAGCTGTTGTTATAGGCAAACTCCATCAGATGCAGATGGGAGTCCCAACTTCCTGAAAACTCTAATACGCAGGCTCGCAGCATGTCTTCTAAAATCTGGTTCAATCTCTCTGTCTGACCATCGGTCTGGGGGTGGAATGCCGTGCTGAAGTCCAACCTTGTACCTAATGCAATTTGAAGTCCTTTCCAGAACTTCGATGTGAAACGGGCGTCTCTGTCTGAAATGATGGATACGGGTACTCCATGTAGTCTCACAATCTCTGTCATATATAGCTGCCCCCACTTACTGGCAGTGTAAGTGGATTTCCCTGGCACGAAATGGGCCGACTTCGTGAGTCTGTCGACCACGACCCAGATCACCGTGTAGCCCCTTAGGGTCTTGGGCAGTCCCGTAATAAAATCCATCGACACACTCTCCCACTTCCACCCTGGCACACTCAAGGGTTGCAACAACCCTGCTGGATGCTGCCTAGGTGCCTTCACCTGCTGGCACACCAAGCATCTACTGACAAAGTCTGCCACATCCCTCTTCATGCCCCTCCACCAATAGACACTCCTTAAGTCCTGGTACATCTTCGTACTCCCAGGGTGCATGGTAAACGGGGAACTGTGAGCCTCAGTCAAAAGCTCCGTCTTAACTGCGCTGTCTTCCGGCACACACAGGCGTCCTTCAAACATAAGGCCATCGTCAGAGGATATGGAGAAGCCTTCACCTTGCTCTGTCTCTACCACGCGACGCTTCTCTGCCAAATAAGGATCATTCAGCTGAGCAGCAATGATCTTTTGCCTCAAGGTTGGCTGAACTGTCAACTGAGCCAACTGTGCGGTAACCTCACCTACTGAGACTGCAATCTCTGCCCTCTCAAAGTCCCTGAGTAAGGGGGTCTGCTTGGTGATTAGCGCTGCTGAATGTGCAACTTTCCTACTTAGCGCATCAGCCACTACATTCGCTTTACCTGGGTGGTATAGGATCTCGCAGTCGTAGTCTTTCACCAACTCAAGCCACCTCCTCTGCCTCATGTTCAACTCCTTCTGGGTGAAGAAGTACTTCAGGCTCTTATGATCGGTGTAAATCTGAATCTTCTCACCGTACAGATAGTGCCTCCATATCTTCAGTGCAAAGACTACAGCTGCCAACTCCAAGTCATGGGCAGGGTAGTTCTGCTCATGGATCTTCAACTGGCGGGAGGCATAAGCAACTACCTTACCCTGCTGCATCAGGACACAACCTAGTCCCTTCTTGGAGGCGTCACTATAGATTACAAAGTTTCCCGAACCATCGGGCACTGTCAGGACCGGTGCAGTCACTAGCTTCTGTTTGAGCTCCTGAAAGCTCCTCTCGCAAGCTGGGCTCCAGACAAAAGGGGTTCCCTTCTTGGTCAACTGGGTCAACGGGCTGGCTATACGTGAGAAGTCTTCCACGAACCTCCTGTAGTAACCTGCCAAGCCCAGAAAACTTCGAATTTCACTAACCGTGGACGGTCGAGGCCAATTGGTCACCGCTTCAATCTTTGCGGGATCCACTGAAACTCCTTCACTGGAAACCACGTGGCCAAGAAACGTCACCTTCTTTAACCAGAATTCACACTTGGAGAACTTGGCATACAGCTGGTTGGCTCGAAGAGTCTCCAACACCTGGTGCAAGTGCTCCTCGTGCTCAGCCTCGGTTTTCGAGTAAATCAGGATGTCGTCAATGAAGACTATGACGAACGAGTCTAGAAATTCCTTAAACACCCTGTTCATCAAATCCATGAACACTGCAGGAGCGTTAGTCAAGCCGAAGGACATCACAACAAATTCGTAATGTCCGTACCTCGATCGAAAGGCCGTCTTGGGGATGTCACCGTCCCTAATCCTCAACTGGTGATAGCCTGATCGCAGGTCGATCTTGGAGAAGACGGTGGCTCCCTGCAACTGATCGAACAGGTCATCAATCCTGGGCAAGGGGTAGCGGTTTTTGACTGTCACCTTGTTCAGCTCTCGGTAGTCAATACAAAGGCGCATTGACCCATCCTTCTTCTTCACGAACAATACTGGGGCTCCCCAAGGCGACACACTGGGCCGGATGAAGCCTTTGTCCAGCAACTCCTGTAACTGGACCTTTAACTCCTTTAGCTCAGCTGGAGCCATTCTGTAAGGGGTCCTCGAGATAGGAGCAGTGCCCGGCTCTAACTCGATGGCGAAGTCTACCTCTCTGGGAGGCGGAAGTCCTGGGAGTTCGTCTGGGAAAACGTCGGGGTACTCTCTTACCACTGGTTCGGAAGATAGGGAAACTTCTGGCTCTCTCACATCCACTACGCTTGCCAAAATACCCCAAGTACCCTGGCTGAGTAGTTTACTAGCCTTCATGGCTGAGATGACCTTGGGTATACATACCATGCCTGCCCCCCTGAATTTGAAACTAGCCTCGGAGGGAGGGTTGAAGACAACTTCCTTGCCATAACAGTCTATATTGGCATGGTTGGCTGACAGCCAATCCATGCCTAGTATCACATCAAAATCCTGCATGTCTAACACTAGTAAGGTCACGTCTAACATACGATTCGCTATCTCTACTCGACATGCCTTTATTTGTTCCTTGGATAACAGGACCTCCCCAGATGGAGTAGAAACCGACAAAACACTACCCAAAGGCTCTACCTCTAAACCCACATGCTGAACGAAAACGGAGGATATAAACGAGTGGGATGACCCAGAGTCAAATAGCACAAAAGCATAGTGCCCCAAAATTGGGAGCGTACCTGTCACCACAGTGCCAGCTCGCTCGGCCTCCTGCCGGGTAGTGGCGAAAACTCTCCCCTGCTGGGCCGCAGAAGGCTGGGGCGGTGTCGTCTCAAAGGGTTTCCGAGGACACATATCAGCAGTGTGCCCCGGCTGTCTACATCTGAAACAGACTCCACTTCCAGCCAAACAACGACCTCCGTGGACTCTCCCACAGGTAGTACAAGCGGGTAGCTCTCTCAGCGTCCTCCCGGCTGCTGCAAGCTCCCGTCGGTGTCTCTGGAAGACACCTCCTGACCTCAGTGTTCGCTGCGGTGCTACGTCAGGCTGCGTCTCAACCTTTCTCTTCTGTCCCAAGGCTGACCCTCTGCCGGCAGCCTTAGACGCATCGGCTCTCTCAGGCAGGCTCAAATCCAGTGCTATACGTAGTGCATCAGCATGCGTGGCTGGGCGGAGAGCTCTGACAATGCCCTGAAGGTCTAGCCTGAGTCCTCTAACAAATTTCTCCGTCCTGGCAGCCTCATCTCTTACCATATCGGGAGCAAAGCGGGACAGCATATCGAACTCGGCGTCGTACTGCTCCACCGTCATGTCGCCTTGCTCCAAGTTTAGGAACTCTTGCAGCTTGGCGTGCTTCACATTGGCGGAGAAAAACTTAGCATAGAAGTTCTCCTTGAACTGCTCCCATGTTATTTTGCTTACATCGCCCCCTAGCATTCTCTCCGCGGTCTCCCACCAGGCGGTGCCCCTGTCCTCCAAGAAGAAGACTGCACACTGCACCTTCTGGTCTTCTGGGCACTTCATGTACCGGAAAATAGTCTCTATGGACGTCAACCACATTTGGGCCTTTGTGGGGTTGTCCATGGATCCGTCAAAGGTCTTGGGATTATACTTCCTGAAATCCCGTAAGTGTTTCGCCTCGGCCGACAGTTGAATTGGTACTGGTTGAGCTTCCTCAGGGGCTGGAGGAACAACGGTTTGGGCCTGAGCAGGGGCGGCCTGGGTCTGAACAGGGGCGGCCTGGTTCTGCTGGGCGGCCTGGTTCTGCTGGGCGGCTAGGAAAGGCGCCAAAGCAGCTTGCAGCATGTCCTGATAACGCTGCTCCATTGCGGCGAGATCCGCCTGGGTGACCGGTGCGTTTGGGTCGACTGCCGGTGCAACAGGTGGCGCCTCCGGCTGGCCACGACCGGCTCCTCTGCCTCCCCTACCACCTCCTCGGCGTGTACCCCTACGTGGCGGCATTCTCCCTAAAATTTACCAACAAACTTTTCACCACAAGAACTTAACGCCCTATATCTAGGTCTTAGACTATTCAGGCAAAATTGTAATCTTAACATTAGCAAGGCTTTAGACATACCTGGCGAGTGCCGAAGGACCGTATAGCCATAGGGTGAAGTAAAACCAAAAAAAAATGACTTACATCGTAGGTCAGTCTACAGAACCTAAAACACTGTGCTCTGATACCAACTGTAACGACCCAACTCCTTATACTGAATCGAAGTCATTACTCAATATAGAACAAGTGGTTTAAGTCATAAAATTTTATTAAAAGCATACGGTTCAAGAAATTCATTTATAAAAGCATAAACAAGGTAGTCATGCAAAAATGTAAAAACGTTCTGAAATCCTACTCGGGCCCTATCTACATAAAAAAATAAAAAGTACTCAAACTCAAATGCTAAAATCTGAAATAAGAAATAAGCGGAAGCGGTAGTCCCTATGGCCCTCCCCGGTCTCACTTCGGGTCGCTCGCCAGCTTGCCCTTGCCCTTGCCTCGTCCTCTACCTGAAAACATAAAATGGAGAGAATGAGTATAAAAATACTCAGTAAGGGACCCACTACTAGTCCCACTAGGTGCCTGTTAACTTCCTGTTAGAGTCCTGATAACTGGTACCCAATCTCTGGCACGTTCCCGAACACGTGCAATCATGCGCTCCCGTAGGAACGTAACTCTGGTCTTCGGTGCCCGGGGACACCTAGGACAGTCGGGATGCGAGGACCCCGTCGAGTCACTCGAGTCATGTCTAAATCATGCTAGACTGGCGTCCCGTCGGACCACACAGTCCTCAATAGGTGGTGATCCCGAAGGACACCCATGCAGGTACGACTCTAACAGAAATCAAGCTAACAGGTACCCTAATTGCAGTAAACATACACATGGCATCAGCATATAACATGTCACATAATCATTTCTACACTCTCCGTCCCGACATTCGTCGTAACCATAATAGATCTTGCCACACATAACAGGCTATAGCACAACTATATCGTCATTTGCATCATACTAGCTTTTATTTCAGGCATCATACTGTCAAATCCTCAATATGCAACATAGGGCATACACAGTCTCATACTTCAAACATGAAACTAGTAGTAGAATCTCTTACCTGGAGATTCACTCGACGAGTCCTAACCGCAAGACACGTGTGCTTTCCAAGCAACGGGATCCTAAATATTTAATAACGCCAAAGTTCGTAAATAAGTCACCAACGGCTAACGGTTAAAACTCGGTTGAAATAACTTACCCCAGAAAAGGTTGCAGTGGTTGAGCCCCTACTGAAGAAAATCTCCCGCTGCAGCAGTTACTCGGTCCAAGACGTTCCTTAGGAAAAATAATTTAATTTAGTCCAAATTAAATTATTTAGCGCCCAAAACATTGGGTCGTATTGGGGAAATGCCCAAAATAAATACTTAATTTACCAAAAATAGGTGGGAGGAGCCAAAATAAGCTTGGCGGCTCGGCTGGAAAATAGGGCAGGAACCGGCTCGGCTTGGAGGCTGGAGATCGGCTCGGCTCGCGGTGCAGACAGGCGCGGCTCAGCTTGGACAGGAACTACGCGTGCGGCTCGGCTTGCAACAGGAGGGAGACGCGGCTCGGCTACGCAGAAGCGCGCGGCGCGGCTCACACGCGGACGCGGCTCTTCGGTTTCGGCTTCGGGCGCGCGGGCGTGGAGCGGCTCCGGGTTCGTTCGTCGGCTGGAGGCACGCGCGGCGGATCGGCTTCGAGTGGCGGCTGCGGGAGACGGCTGGGCGCGGATCGAAGCGGCTCCCTTCGGCTCGATCGGAGCGACGCGGCTGACGGAGCTTCTCGGATCGACGCGGCTGACGGAGCTTCTCGGCTCGACGCGGCTGACGGAGCTTCTCGGCTACACAGACCGGCTCGATCGAAGCGACGCGACGCGGCTCGGCTATCCTCCTGATCGGAGCGGCGCGGCGTCGGCGGTCTTCCTTAGGTCGAAGCGGCGCGGCGGGGCTCGGCTGGCGGCTGCGGATTCGGCTGCAGGCGCGCGGAGGATGGCTCGGCTTCCACTCGGCTTGCAGACGCGCGGTGGGTCGGCTCTACTACGGGCGGCTCCGAGGATTAATCTTTCAGCTGGCGGCGGCGGTCGTGCGGCGGCGTGCGGCGGCGTGCGGCGGCGGCTAGGGTTTCCTCTTCTATATATTTTTTTTTCTTCTTTTCTTTGGGAAGATGAAGAGTCTCACACTTCCCCATGCCTCTTTTTAAAAGAAATAAAAAAAATAATTAAAAGAAAACCCTAAAACCCCCTTTCCTCTCTCCTCCATTAACCACCTTTTACCCTTTCCAAGGCCATTTATTTGTTAAGCCATTAATTTATTTCACCCCCTAACTTCAAAATTAATACATAAAAACTTTAGTTTAAAACTAATAATAAACACACTTTAGTATTAATATTAATGGTTAAAACAAAGGAAACCGAAAATGTTGGGCGTTACATGGGACATTGAGAAATATCCAGAAAATCATTTAGGGAATCAGGCTGATTCTATCTCTATTTATTCCGTTTGAAGATAGGAAGGATCCCAACAACTCAATCTTTCTTTTAGTTGTTGAATGATCAGTACATGTATGATACTAAATATAGTTGGAATAATCACATTAATAGTTACATTGACAGTTATGTTCGGACTTATATTTGTATTAGTAGTTACATTTTAAGTGGTAGTCACAATTACAGTGATAGTTACATTTATAGTAATATTTGTGGTGAAGGTGGAAATAGAAGTCAAAGTGAGAGTTTTAGTATAAGAACTAACACGCATATAAAAAATTTAACTACAATAGAACGTTCTAATGATCTAGATTTGACAAAGATTAGTTAATTCACACACAGATACCTTGATTTCATTCCTATGAAAGGGCTTTCCCCACATAGCAATTTCGGGTGAGTCAAGTCTTTATCAGCTACCACGTAGCGATTTGAAGCCTTGTTTTCACATCTTCTTTGGGACATGGATATTTGGATGTTTCTTATCTTTCTAATTCTCCTTAAGCAAGGCAATGAATAAAGAAAATAATCTACAAACCAAGAGCAGTCAGATCACATCAGACGATTCATCTTCATATCTTTGTCTCAATCTAGAAGAGGCAACTGTCTTATGGCGATGAGGTGTTAGTACTGTATGGGTTATGGATTCATGATTCAAGAAAGATTTATGAAATGTTATCAAAAGTTTACTATTTACAAGTATTGCATTTATGAAATGATTTCTTACTGCTTGAATGTTTCTTAAAGCTAAGGTTTATACTAAACTGTTTATGACAAACATATTTTATTAAACTATCGCTCACTAAGTCTTTTGACTTATCCTTTCAAATATTTTCTCATTTCTCAAGTATAGATTATACATCTCTGAGTGTCGAGCTTACTATTGTCGGGCCAATCGATTTATAATGTTTAATAAGAATTATTGAGATTTAGTATAAACTCTACAAGTTAAAGTTCAGGATAAGCATGTCTACAGTCATTATTATAAGTATTATTATTATAAGTCAAATTAGCTAAAAAGGGTTGTATCATGTTTAATCTTTCATTCAGTTATCATGTTTGCTTTTCTACTGTTGTACCTAAAAAATAACAGCTAGTAGTCTAAGTTGTTAGTAAAAGCATGCATTTGTATTAAGACTGCTAGTTGAGTCAAGCTAGTTAGTCGATTGGAGATTGTTTTCAAGATATGGCAACACCTACCAGCCCTCGCGCCCTTTTTTGGGGCTAGGTCAGGTGTTAGGTCAAGAAGCTCCGGGAAGAGGTGTGACACGTCTGATCTTTCAGTTTGTCTCTAGGTCAAAAAGGAAGGAAGAGAGTAGGAATGTGATTAATATAAATCGATCCAGAAGTGTTGGGCTGAATGAGTCAAGACCAATAGTAAGAATGAAAAGTTGAAGATTTACTCAAAGTAGGCTTTTGAAGTTGTGGAAGCAGATTGAAGGTGGACCCTATTGTTTTGAATTTTAAAGAACCTTTTGAGCTTTTTCCAAGGGGCTAGAAAAGGGCTATGTTGAGCAAATGAGTTATTATTTTAAAAAAAAAAACTAGCTTTTAGAGTAAGCTCTAGAAGGAGACACATTTTTAAAAATTAATCCTTGGCCTCTTTCAACAAAAATTTGGGCGACTTCGTTTGCTCGACAAAGGCTAAAAGGCCTTTAGGGGCTTATTGGGAAAAAGAGATAGAGGACGGGCCATCGGATCCTGGTCTTAAAGAAGAAAGTCTAAAGGCAAGTATGTGTCACACCCTTCTCGAACTACCTTTCCTGAACCCCTCCCCTAGTTCCAAAAGAGGGTGTGAAGTCTGGCAAGCATTGCCATATCTTGACAGCACTTACCAAAAATGTCACTTTACTAACCTCTTCATGGCTACCTTGTTACTATGACACTAGGCTATTAACCAATTTTCCATAACATTTCCTCTCACTTTCCTATCAACTCCAACATTCTCTCTCTTTACTAAATTCTTGAGGGTCTTCAAAACTTAAGGGTTTATAGTATGGATATGATCCATCGATAATTAGTTATTCAGAAGGTGATTCCTTCTTACCGATGTTAGTGATTACACAATGTTTGGATAGAGAGATGATAATTTTGGAGTTATTCTCATTGTCGGTGCTTGATAAGAAGATTGAATGTCCAAAACCAACTTCGAGGGTTATCATAGAGGGGAACCTTCAAAAGGTTGACTCAAAAGGAAAGGTCGAAGTCTACGAATTACAAAGGGGAGGTGTTGTTGGGGAGGCTTGTTCCGTTGGCCAAGTAAGTGGGTCTCTTTCCAATAACTATTCGATGGGTTTTGCATGCGGTGAGACAGAACAGGTTAGTACCCTTCATTTGGGTCTTTGTCCTCCAATGGGATTGAGATGGTTTGAGAGAGTTAGTGGAGTCTTGCCCCCTCACTTTCTTTCTTCGGTTCAGTGCAGCTTAAACAAAGGGTTGGGCATTTTGGGAATGTGTGGTATCATCTTTCTCTTATGCTTTTGAACCCTTATCCTTATTAGAGAGGTGTGGGGGGTGCGTTACTTTTAGCTCATGTTTATTCTTTAGGAGAGAGGTGCCCTATGTTTAATCAAATGACCTATGCCATGGGAGTCATTTCTAGAGCTAGTACACGAATTAATAACGAGAAACCCAAGGTAGTTGGATTCACTATACGTGCGGATAATAAAGTGAAGTAGCACCTTCATCGCACAGGAAAAGCAAGTCATATTAGCTCCCACTATTGAAAAACAGGTCATATAAGTAGTACTTGTTTTGATATACATGGCACCCCAGATTGGTACTTTGAAAAATATGGACCTTCATTTGATAACAAATCAAAGGAAAAACCATCTACTTCGTCCAACTAGTCTTCAGCTACTCGAGGGCATGTTGTTGTGCGGGAAAACGTTGTTGCAACTGAAGTCAATCATAGTGCACCTGCAGCAAATCTTTCTCTAGAATTTACTGTCAATCAATAAGCAGCCTTAACTATGATGTTTGGTTTTCTTTCCACTAATTCCAATCGGTTGAATGGTAAGTTTACATCAATGAATTAATTGATATCAGGTGCTCTCATCATTTTAACAGTAATGAATCTTGTTTATGAGATGTTCCACCAATTTTACCTTATATAATGACCTTCTTAATGGTTCAATAGTTGTGGCTAGTAAAAGAGGGTGGTGTGAGATTGACAAACCATATAATACTTCATAATGTTCTTTTTTTCTCCCCACAATTACAATGCAATTTGATTTAAGTTTCACAATTAAATGATAATCTCCATTGTATTGTAGAATTAATTTTAACTTATGTGTTATATGTGATCAACGTTTGAGGGAAGAAATTGGGACGAGTGAGTGACATGACGGACTTTACTCTCTGTAATGGTGTCATAGTACAAGCAATTCCAGTTCAGGTGTAACGACCCCAGGCCCAGGATTCATAAGAGAAATTTATAGAGAAAAATATTCATGCTATGAACAATAATTCTCCTCAAATACCTCTGGATGCTATAGGGAATGATGAAATTAATAATGAGTGGGATGTCTTCATTGATTTCTACCTATCATCAGCGACTCGTCTAAGCCCCGATTACCTGCATCAAACTCATCTCATGTGGAATTTCCTTCCATATTCTCTGAGGGGTTTGTGAGGTTATTGTTGATACTAATGTTAATGAGGCATAATTGGTTGATGAGGTTATTGTTGGTACTAATGTTAAATTAGGTTATGGATTAAGGACAAAGATTCTTTCAGTGAAATTTGTAGGATTATGTATTGCATACAATTATCAAGAAAAGTCCATCTATAACTCCATTCTCACCACATTATCACGCTCCCTCAAGTACACCTTTTTCTATAGCACGTTATGTTAGTTGTGACAAATTTATACCAAAACACCAAATTTTTCTTATAGCTGTATCTATAGGTGTTGAATCACAATCCTTCAAAGAAGTTATGAAGGATGTTAGATGATGTGCTGCAATGCAAACAAAGTTGAAAATTACCTTCTAGTAAGAAAGTTCTTGGAAGTAAATTGGTATACAAGATTAAATTCTTCTATGATGGAAGCCTTGAGAGATTCATGGCTAGATTAGTTATTTTTGAAAACCATTAAGTTGAATGGATTAGCTATAATGAAATGTTTCCTCCCGTTGCAAAAATGGTGATAGTTCAAACTTTTCTAGCTGTAGCAACATAAAAGAATTGTGAGTTGATCAAATGGACGTTCATGATGCTTTTCCTCATGGTGACTTAGATGAAGAAGTATATATGAAACTCCCTCTTGGGTTTACTTCTAATGATTCCACTATGGTTTCCCATCTTCAAAACCATTATATGGTTTAAACCGCACTCCTCGTTGTTGATTCGTGAAGCTTGCACTATCTTTAAAGGGGTGTGGTTTTTTTCAGTCCTATTATGATTATTCACTATTCAATTACACTTAAGGGACTATACAACTAAATGTTTGTGTATGTTGATGATTTAATAATCTGGGATAATGACTCTTCTATAATGACAAATCTTAAAGCTTATTTAACAAGTGCTTCCGTATGAGGATCTTGGTGTGCTCAAATATTTTCTTGATATTGAAGTTGCTACAAGCACTTCAAGTTTGTTTTTTTGTTAGAGAAAGTATGCTCTCAATTCATGTTCTATCTCAATTTATGCAAAAACCAAGGCAAGATCATTAAGAGTCGTTCGTTATTTGAAGAAATTTCCAGGTCAAGGAATATTGTAGGATTTAAGTTTGTTGTGTATATTTATGTATTTTATCAAAATGAGAAGGGAACCCAATATTTCTTTATTTTTCCGTTTAGAATAGTCTTACATTGGACGCTTGATAGGTACTTAAAAAATAGATACATAAGGTTTTTATATTAAATTTAAATATACTTAGTCTGAAGAGGAAGAGATGATACCTTTAGTACATGTGTGTTGGCGCCCCTTCCTTCCTTTCAATTATTTAACTTCTATCAATGATAGACATCTTTTATCTGATAAATCTCTATCATTGCTGGATTTGTATAAATTTTTATCACTAATAGACGTTGATAGACTTCTACCAGAGTTTATTTGAATGGTAAGAAACATATAAAATTTTTGTTAATAACTTTTTTTTATGATAAACATACGGTAAATTTCATTGATCGATTGAAATAACAAAAGAGCTCTTGGGATCATGAAAGGTTACGTAAAACTGTCATTTTGTAATAAGTAGTAAGATAGTAATAATGCACCAAGTATGTGATGTATACAAAAGGTGCAAAATCTGGGTGAAATCAAATTCCTTATCTTCAAAGGTACGATCGCTATGCTCGTTCCATATGAGCCAAAAAAAACAAAAAAACAAAAGACCTTCTAATGAGGCACTAGAATATCTATCTTTTTGCTTTTAAAGATAGATCTTTTCTATAGAGCGAGAGGATCATTTAAAAAAAATCAGTTGGTACCTAAAGCACGCTGTAAATAGTTTGGTTCATTTTTTCTATACTTAGAAAACCTTTTTTAAAACTCTGAAAAAAAAAAAGTTTTCTTAGCCAAGCATTAATGAGTTTTCAAGAAACGGGTAAATAGACATAATTTTTTAAAATAGAAAAACTAAAAACAAAATCATTCTCGAAAGAACAATTCTACCTAAACCTAAACAAAGAACTTCAACAAATAATTATATGTTTGAAAAAGGAATAAATGCAAGTAATCGACTAGAAAAAGAGAGGGCAGGAGAGGAAGATGCTTTTAGAATTTATACTGCAACTGATTTTATCAAGACAGCAACTAGTAGTATTTACATTTCTCATAACCCCCACACAGCCATACAGGGGAAGAATGGAAAAAGGAAATAATAATAATAATAATAATTAAAAAAAAAAAAAAAAAAAAAAAAAAAAAAAAAAAAAACTAAACCTGAAAGAAATATGAAATCAACATTCGAATACAATTCATCAAATTCATCTATTTTCCCTCTAATAGTTCCAATCTAAATCTCAATGGTCAATATGACCCAGTTGTTAAGTAGAGCTTGGAAATTGAACAAACCTTCTTGTTTTCCATATACAGAATGATTTGATTTCTGTGGCTGTTTGCACAAGTCAATGAGTCAACTCTTCACTTCCGATGCCTATACTAGACTTGTCCATCACACGTACATTGTATCGTTCGTAAACTCGTGCACGGTTCTCTGCCCACCAGTGCTCTGCTTGTTTCTCTGTGAACCGCTTTCGACTGCATCAAACATGAATCGGTCATGTAAAATTCAGAGAAATTTTTGTATGGAAAAAAGAACATGAAGTAATCGATTGCTTGCATGATTGAATGTACGAACAAAAAAATCGAAAGAAATGAAATGTAAAATCAAGGTGTTCTCAACTCACTACTACATCTAAAAAAGTTTGACACTCCGAGTATGACCTTAAAATATCGACCATTAATTTGAAATGAGAAAGAGATAATGTTGCAGGAGCATACACTTGTTACTTGATACTCCACATTTTTTAGGCAAAACAAATGACAACCCAAGGGCAGTGGAAAAGTTTAACCCCCTCTGAGAGACGCTAATTACAAAAACTTCCGAATTATGAATCACATAGAGTTGGATAATTGAAACAGAATTTGCAGTTGCTATGACATCAACAACCTCTAAACTGCAATTGGTACGATGATGATATGATACCATAAGCAGACTTTATCAAAAGAAAAATACTCCTCCCAATAAATTGCAGGTCTTGTTTGAAAATAATTTTGTATTTAGCTCTTTAATTTTAAGTAGAGTTAGTTGACCACCCATTTTGGATAACGTTGGCAAACGTTGGTTTAAAGTTAAGTCTATAAACACGAATTTCACCTCTAAGTTTCTTTGCTTTGTTATTCACCTTCTACCATTTTAAAAAATTAAGCCAAGTTTTGAAAACTAGAAAAAGCAATTTTTAAAAATATGGTTTTGAAATTTGGAATTTGGCTAAAAATTCAACTATTTTCCTCAAGAAAGATGAAAGCCATGATAAAAAATAGAAAAAAAATAGATTTAAATTTTTCAAAAACCAAAAACCAAATGGTTACTAAATGAGGCTTAATAATCTTCTTTTTTATTTGTAAGAATAATTTGGAATCTGTTCTTAATTATCAAACAACCTGCAAGTCTTCACAACCAAGAAATGATGGCGGGGCGAACAAAAAGTACTTAGTCATCCAGAGTTTCAACCAGCAGGTCTCCCACCATGGACACCTCAAGCAGTGTTTTATAGGGAACAGGATATAAAATTGGGGTAAAACATGCTTACCTGAAACGAACTCGCTTAAGATCCTTGGCACCTCCTGGTTGTGAGGTGAGTGTAATATACACACCAGGCTCATCTTGCTCAACCCATTCTGCTTCTTGGCGAGATTCAGTTTCTTTGATTTTTCCATTCTTTGCTGAATCCAATTGACTCGATTTGCTTAGAGTTGAAGACTGGTTATTTGCAGTGCTTGATCCATTAGAAAGCAACTGAACACTTGAACCGTTTGAGTCTGTCTCTAAGGATGTTTCTTGACCATTTAATTGGTCTATAAAAGTGTTGATTAAATGATTGAAGGGTGGACCGGAGCTGAAAGAGGCAAGAGTTGATTTAATGTTACGAGCAGCTCCAACTGGCAGCCTTTCAGCCATTTCCTTCAGCTGTTCAGGATCCGATTGCAAAAAAAAAAAATCAGTATTCACTGACATTTCCATTGAATTCTCAGATAACATTAAGGGAATAAGAATGAAATGCATCACATATCCTGAAGACAATGGAGCAACTTGTTCCAGAAATACTTTTAATTTAGAGTAACGTAGCTCATCGAGATAAATGCTTTGTTGGAATATAACACAACACAAGCAAGAATAACTTACATATTATGATTAAAGTTGCACCAAACGAACTGAAAAAGATGATAAATGAAAATGGATGGGAAACCAGCTGAAAATTTTATGACCGAGACACAAACGTCAAAAGTATAAAAAGAAATGGAAAAGAGAATGAAAAACAAGCTCGACAGCTTATAGTTCTCTAATTATCAATTAAAAGTTTTTAAATACAGTACCTGAAATTTATCCTCAGGAAAACGGAAACCAAAATATGTTTTATATGTAAGCAATCATGACCAGGATGCACTTTAATAATTCAATTACTTCGGAGTTCAAATCATGTATTCTCTTTCTTTTTCTATCTTGGTTCTGGAAATCATTGGTTTTAGAATCATCGATAATGTATTTCTGTTGTAGGTAGATTAATTTACATAATATAAGAGCTTGCTTGGTACGCAACTATGTTTTTAGATTTATTGAGTTCGACAAATATAATACTCATTTGGTCATTTATGTAGTCAAATAGTGGAAATCATGAAGTATTAAAATAGCTCATAAAAAAAGATCAACTTACTTGCGCAGTTAGTGACTTGATCACTTCCTTGGCAGCATTGCATCTTGCAGCCTCCTCACTTGCTATTGATATTGCTTCCTTCAACTGTTTACTTGTTCTTTCTAGCTCAACTTCTTGAAGTTGTGCCTTGCGTGTAAGGTTTTCAACCTGAGAATATTTGGTTGAGCGAACTTAAGTCTCTAATACAATATTATTTAGCCTATTACTTCCCGTAATGATTTTTTAGATCATACTATTGGTTTAACCGGACAAAGAAGTAGAAGAGTGATAAATAAACAGTTTCCTATAGAAAATGTAAAAATCATATGCCAGAGACAACACAGCACTATAAGAAGATTACGGGTATACTCCTCTACTGTAAACCATTCATGCACAAATTTGTACAAAACACTTTGTTAAAGAAAGAAACAATAATAAGAAGAAACAATCTGCGAATAAATTTTAGTTTTCTTGTCATTTAATAATAAAATTAAAAACAACAATAACGATAATTGTCATAAAGTCCATGATCTTAAAAGCGTTAAAGCCAATTAATGTGCACCTCAATTTTATCCTACAAGAAAACCTCCCACTGACTCATTTTACATACGGTTAATTTTATATATAATAATTCATTATATAATGACCTTTTATGTAGGCAAATAAATAGACCCTCAAAGAAACCTACGGAAGAAAAATACATAAATGGAAAATACATAAAAGGAAAATAATAATAAATCCTAATTTTTCTTGAACATATTCCTCCAAACACAAGGGGTAGAATCACAAACAACTTGAGTTTGTGAAGAAAACGTTTCAAATCAAATCAACAAATCTAGGATAGAACCAAAAACCCATGAAGACCGAAAACAAGAACTTCTAGACTAGAAACACAATCCCAGAAGAATGGAACCAAGAACTTTTGGTATAGAAACATAGATCCTCATATAAAGATTTATAACAAAACCTACAAAGAACTGTTGTTGTACTCAAACTAGTTTACTGAAGTGAACTGAATCGGCTTGACTAAACACCGGACAAAACTGGTTGAACCAAAGCTGAACCAAAACTTCTATGAACCGGCCTTAATGACTGAACCAAATGTTGCACAATCTTCACGAAATAGGGAGCACGAACATGATTCAAACAGTCTGTAGCAGCAGCGAATCTGATCTGAAGCGGCACGTATAGGAACGGAAAAGACGGAGCTAGGCAGAATACATGGAGAATGGCGAACTTTGGTTGCTGTGCACGAACAAGAACGGATTTGAGACAGGTGCAAATTTTTTCAGCGAAGGATGGATTGATGTGCAATATGAAAGCTCAACACATGGATTGAAGCGCATGTGAACTAGAGCAAGGGTAGGCAGAACAAGTCACTTGCTACAACAAGCAAGCGAGGAGTCTGCCTCCATCAATAACTGATCAACGAAGGCAGAGATTGAAGGATGTGACTGCTAGGGTTCAATGAGACAAAACCCTAAGCTCTAATACCATGTTAATTTTATATATTATTAAAAATAATAATTCATAGTACATACTACATAATGACGTTTTATGTAGGAAAATAAATAGACCTCAAAGAAACCTACTAAAGCAAAATACGTAAAAGGAAAAAAATAATAATCATAAATCCTAATTTTTCTTTAACACACACAAAACCGCATAGGCCATAGGATATCCTAGATAAGTTGTCATCAAGTCGATGATCTTAAAAGCATCAGGATGTACTATTTGGAGATTTCTTCATGAAGAGAGTTCTTTGGAGTTTGGAGAATGCTTTTTGATGCCAAATACTACGAATTTAGTAACGGGAGCAGCTGGCCTACCCCTACTCATCATGTCGCTTGTAAGTCCACTTGACGCTTTATTTGTCGGACCATTCATTTGATGACACTTCATGGACATTGATGTCTTGGTAATGGAATCTTTCTTTTCCTTCCAAAAAGACTCTCGGCTCACTTTTGGTGTTCTTTCCAATGTTTTCCCTCAACTTTTTCATCTTGCTCTACATCCTAATGCACTGCAGCACTCGGTTAACGTGTGGGTTGCAGATTCATATGCTTGGGACTTCTTTGTTATAATTTTAAGGAGTTGGAGACAGCTGAATGGGGTAATCTTTGTCATTTCTTGACTTCATTCAAGGTTCGTTAATCTGTTCTAGCTTTTGCATTCGTCTTTGAGTTTTTTTGTTAGGTCTCTCGTGGATGGTTTGATAGGCACTCCCAATCCAGTTTTGAAAGATCTTTATTCAGTTATTTGGTCTGATCATTACCCTAGGAAAATTTAAATTTTTCTTTGCGAGCTAAGTCTTGGCACTACTAATTCATCTAATCTGACTCCAATGACAAATGCCTTATATGCAACTTTCTTCTTCTTTGTGTATTCAGTGAATTTTTGGCTGCTTCAGTTGGGACCTTGGGGCCTTTTGACTGATCCTTGCGTTCTCCTAGCAATATTTTTAATCTTATTGCTACTCTTTTGACCTAGGATATCCAGATTTAAGAAGAATAGAGGTTAATTGGATAATTAGTTAATATTCTAAATTAATTCCATTTTGACCCACACTTGTGATAAAAGTCTATAAACAGAAGTCTTCCCCTCTTATATGAAATAATTATTATCATTCTAATAAAAGATTCACAATCTTGATTCTAGGAGGATTATTCCTCGACAATTACTGATGAAAGATGTTCAAGAAAAATATAAGGGTTTGTACAAGCAAGAAAATCAATTGTATTTCCAAAAACAACGTTGGAATTCTAACTCAAGTGATTTAGGAGAATTGTTCCAACATACTAGTTTTGCCCATGTCTGATTTTCTCAAAGAACCTATTATTATCCACATTAGAAATTTGATTCTAGTGACTTTGATGACGTTTCTAAGGCAGTTTGAAATGAAATAAGAAGACGACAATATAGAAAAAAGGCCCAACAATACAATCAAACCCATTTTTCAAGAAAGAACGTAAAGATTGTTGGGAGTTGCATGAATTAAAGAATCATCGAGAATGGATTTTTACAACCCAAGAAGAACGTTCAAGACTCGAAATTACTCTTTTGCTAATAAAACATGATCAAGAAAGGTTAATTCAAGAGAATCAGTGATTGAGTCCTATACCCACTATGAGGTTGAAACATATTCAAGAATCCAACAAAATGACTACTTCCATCCCGTAGCATTGGAGGTGTTCGAAATAAGGGGCTTTGTTTATAGTTTGTAGCTCCAAGGGTATTTTAGTGTTTTTTCCCTAAGCTTATTTCCTTTTATTAGAGCTTCCTAGAACCTATAAAACTGTCTTCTCTTGCAACTTCCATTGTGTGAAAAAAATAAAAGAGACTCTGTCGTGGTTATTTATCCCTGTTTTAGGTATTTCCACGTAGCCTTGTGTTCTCTCTACCATTTAACATGGTATCAAAGCATGGTCGCGAAACCCTAGCAGCCATTGGTGAAAACCAATCGGTGCAAGATAACCTTAGTTCTGCACCATCTTGCTTTAGTCACAGCTTCACCGCCACGGGTTTTTCTGCTGCTGTCTAAGCAACCATCAATCGTTATCTTCAATCTTGCATATCTATCCAATTCTAGCGCCGCCACAACCCTCTGATGGCAACCTTAGCTGAAATATACACCATGAAATTGAGATTCGCGAGTCATCTGCCTACCACATAGGTAAATTCCCTGCCGTAACTACAAGCTTGTCGCAGCAACCAGGTCTTCCTCGTCATGTGTCGCCTAGTTATGAACATCAAAGTTCGGTTGGTTTATCTCTGGTAATGGTACAACAACAATTAACTAATTTACATACAAGTTTTCAGCAACAAATCATTTTTCTTAGGGTAGCCCTAAACGTTTACACCCTTCTTCTTCTCGAAAATACTTCATCTCCATGGATGTAACATTTCTTGAGGATCAACCTTTCTTCCCCGTTAGTCATCTTCAGGGGGAGAGTACAAGTGAAGAGACTAACTGGTCCACATCTTCGGTCCCTAATGACCTTCCTAAACACATCTTAAGTGCCAATGACACCTCGAAGCTTCCTGAACCCGTGCTGAGTGTCCATAATACAACTAACCTTCCTGAACTCATCTTGAGTGCCCATGACACCATTCTACCCATTGAACAAGTCCCTTGGATAATTTACTACAGGAAAAATCTCATAAAGGAAATGGTGTCCCCTATTACTCTACTGACTACAGTCCATAGATCTGAACTAACACAAGCTCGAGGTACTACTAGCCATGATAATACTAACTTGAGCATTGAGAATGATATTGCTAATTTGGTTGAGAATGACACGAATAATCTGTTAACTCCAGAGAATAACGGGGTTGCAAGCAATGATGAAATTTCGACAGAAACACAAGCAGGTGAGACTCTTCCTCAAGCCAGAAAAGGTAATAAAAAACTCATTACAGATGAGGAATCAGCAAAATCAGGAGATTATGATATCTCTCTTGGGTGCCCATTGCATTAAGAAAGGACACCAGGTCCGGCACCAAGTACCCCATGTATAGTTTTCCATCTTACGATAATCTGTCTTCTGACTTCAAGGTGTTCATTGTCAGCCTTGATACAATAACAATACCGAAAAACATACATATGGCTATGGAAATTCCTTAGTGGAAGATTGTCGTCATGGAAGAAATGGAAGCTCTTGCAAGAAATGATATGTGGGATCTTTGTGCTCTTCCAAAAGGCATAAAACAAAAAGTGGGTGTTCACTATAAAGGATAAATCAGATGGAACTTTAGACAAGTACAATGCAAGACTTGTAGCGAAAGAGTTTACTCAAATTTATGGGATAGATTATTCTGAGACTTTCTCCCTATAGCGAAGTTAAACATGATCTAGGTCCTTTCTGTTGCAATTAATAAAAACTGGCCTCAGCACCAACTTGATGAAAAAAAAGAAAAACTTCTAAATGGTGAATTAGAAGAAGTTTATGAGTCCCCCTCCAGGTTTTGAAGCTCAGTTTGATTAGTATGATAGTATGTAGAGGCTTTGTTGATAGTTTATAGCCATGAGGGTATTTTAGTTTTTTTTTTTTTTTTTTTGAAGGGAAAAAATCTCTTTTATTAATAATAAATGAGACAAAAACTCATAGTACAAGAGGTTTATACAATGAGAAAAAGGAATTTCAGCATCAATAAACACACCCAGATATCTCAACTAGGTTGACACGTCATGGCGTTCTCATCATAACCAAACAAAACTAAGAATAAACCTCTTGCAGAAGGCTACCATACTGGCTTTACCACGTATGATAGTGATACATGTAAAGCCAAGAATACAAAAGTACAATCCTTTGATATTTTAGTATTTTACTTTTCCCCAAGTTTATTTCCGTTTTCGTATTAGAGCTTGCTAGAGCCTATAAAATTGTCTTTTTTAGTAACTTGCATTGTGTGTGAAAATAATAAAAGAGACTCTATCGTGATTTTTTTCTCCCTGTTCTATGGTTTTCCGCGTAAACCTTGTATTCTCTTTTTTACTGTTTAACAGAGGAAATAAAAAAAACAACAAAAAGAAATCTAACATCCATTGGGGAAAGTTAACACAATCCCTGGGGAAGAGAAATCTAGACCATCCCTTCTTTAAAGTCTCATAATAATAGGTGGTGTCAAGGGCACAAGGAATGGGTTTGATCTTTGGGGTAGGAGCACCTTAAAGAAAGGGAAGACCATTCAACTGGTTCTCTCATTTGAGAAAAGCCCTTTCAAAGATCAAACCCAGACCTGACTCTACATTCCAGCATTTTCTGATGGATATTGCTAAGCATTTGCTAAACAAATTAGAACAAGAAAAGCTTCAAGGAAAAGTTATGCTAAGAAAAGGACAGACATGACGACATAAAATAACTTACACGTACAAGTGATAAATCTCTACACAAATCAACACAAGAAAAATATACTGCCACTTCCAAAACATCATTGCAGTTTTAACTAATCAAATCACATAAATGCCAATAAGGGACTAAGAGCAAGAAGAAAATAAGATACCTGAGCCCTTAATCTAATAACCTCCTGGCTAAGTCTGTTGTTTGTGCTTTTGGCATCGTTCACAGCAATCCTTGGAGAGGTAAGTCCTCCAAGAGTAGGAGTAGGAGTAGTTGAACGTGGAGGGCTAGGACGCCTAGATATTGGAGATGTAGCTCGTGAAACAATTCTTGATCCAGGAAGAGATGCAGCAAAGAACTTCTTTGAAGATCCAAAGACGGGGTTAAAAGACTTAGAGATATTAAGAGATCCCCGCTGAGAGCCTCCACTAGGAATTGGTGAGACCCTCCTGCTGCTAAATTCTAGTTTCTTGTTTTTCTTTGAAAACCGACTTTCCACCTGCTTGAATGATTCAACAGAAGGAAGCCTAGCAAGTTGAGAATGAGATTTCAAGTCCAACTTATCATTTTTGTTCACGGGTTCCATTGATCCCTGATTAATGCTCCCTCTTCTGCTCAATGAAGACTGGGAAGAAGCGTCCATTTCAATAAATTTTTTTAGTTTATGATAGCAATTATCACAAACACGATAAGCTTTGTTGGGGTTTGGTGCCATTGAAGCCTTGAGAGACTTTTTACTGCTGCAAGAATGACAAAACACAAGACCACAATTATAACAGTTGTGGCGTTTCCTTTTAAAGTTGAATGGTAGACGGCAACCAGAACACATGGATTGATCAACACCTGAAACCCACTTATGAAGGCAAATAGCAGCAGTAAAATTGGTGCCACAAGCAATACTTTTAACTTGCTTATCTTTAAGAGCCTCAACTAATGTCGGAGTATTTCTATCATCAGTGCTGCCATGACCTAAACGACCATTTGCCCCCTTGCCCCATGTGTAAACCTCAGTTCTAGAAGTTAAAACAGCAACATGGTAAGCACCACAGGCTAGTTCCTCCACAAAGCTTTTTGAGAGTTTTCCTTCAACCCGTGCTGGGAGCTTTCCATCTGCCTGAGGATTCCCTAGCTGACCATAAACAGGGCTTCCCATAGTGTAGACATGGCCAGAGTTTGTAAGTGCTACAGTTAAACTATGTCCACAAGCAACTTGACAAAAGTTTGGGTCAACAAGAGCAGCAACACAAGTAGGCACAAGCCTCGCCTCTTTGTCACCATGCCCTAGCCGACCTTTATCCCCATCCCCCCATGTAAACAGCTTCCCTGAAGAGTTGTTATTCGAATTTGGATTTCCAATTATAACTTCTACAACTGCAGCTGTATGCCAAACACCACAAGCAGCTCGGACAGTACGTAGACCTTTGAGAGACTCCACTTCTCTAGGTATTGAAATGCTGTCTCGATCTCCATGACCAAGAACACCGAATGTGCCATCACCAAATGTAAATAATTTTCCAGCAGATGTCACCAGTGCTGTATGCCAAGGTCCACATGAGATAGACGATACGTGTAGGCCCTGTAAGGGACCAGTTACTCGTTTTGGAACCCAGTGACTTACATCTTTTCCATGCCCAAGAAGGCCAGAATTATAGGTGCCATCACCCCATGTATACAAATCACCCGAAAGTGTTACAGCACACGTATGATATTCACCACAAGCTACTAGCTCAATGTTTAAATTACTCAGGGCATCGATAAGCTTTGGATGATGAGTATCAGAATCTCCTCCATGCCCAAGCCTGCCTCCGTATTCTTCGCCCCAGGAGAAAACTTCACCTTGTTTGGTCACCAAGGCAGCATGCCGATTACCACAGGCAATGTTTTGTACATCAAGTACTACTACAGACTCCAAGGCTTTTGGCAGCAAAGAATCGATTTTGCTATCAAAAGAACTTCCAACTCGACGAGTTCCACCACCAAGGACACCTTCACCAGTTCCTTCCCCCCAGATAAAAACATCCCCCAAGGCATCACAATCATCATTTCCTGAACCTTGGCTTGAGGAGCTGACAGCACTAGATAGACTAACCCTAAAAGCATCCATTGGAACTGCTTTCATGTGTCCATGCATGCTATCTGAACCTCCAGATGACAAAGAATGAACTGAACCACTTGCAGAATCTGAGTGGAAGAAACCTTTAGGAGGAACGTTATACAACATTACATCTGATAATGCCTTATCCAGACCATATTTTGGAGGACTTCCATAGGGACTGTGAAGTCTAATATGCTCTCCACCTTCCTGAAAATTTATGTAATGATATGTTACTTTAATTTGAATTGAAAAATGCTGTGAAAAACTGGAATACTAAAGAACTAATATACCTTTTGCATGCTGTCATTGCTGCTAAATGGGGAATGCAGGGGAGAACTTCTTTGGGTAAATGTTCGAGGACTATTTACTTCAGACAGCATCCCATCACTCCGTGATTCAGTTCTCCACTTTCGATTATGGATACGTGAGATTAATGCTTTTAAGCCACTAAACCAAACTTCAGTTTCATCTTTATCCTTGCATATCTAGTAAATCACAAATAAGAACACCACAGAGTTACTCATATACCAGCTCTCTCTTATAGAACGCCAAAGAGCATCAACAGAAGAAAAAGTTCAGTATTATTATTATAAATAAGTGAAAGAAAGGCTAACCAAATCAAGTGACCTCTCATTATATATTAGAGAAAATGATTGGCATTCCTTCTCAGGCCGCGGATATCTTTGAAAGATAGGCTGAAAAAATTAGAACCACAATTAATTAGTACATGTCAGGAATAAAACTTATTTCTTGCCAGTAACCTCAGAAATATGGTATAAAGTATTAGGTGGTCAGTCGCTAATATAGACACTTCATAATGCTTATTATATTATTATTATTTATTAGAAGCTTCATAGTGCTTATTATTATTATTTATTAGAAACAACAGAAAATGCATTCCGTGAAAAGGGAAACAACCTAAAGGGCAAAGAAACAAGATGTCCCCTCCTCTCAACCAGTCATTACAAAAAAACCATCCTATCTAGGTTGACAGTGTGGGTGGTGTAATTCCAAAAAACGTTTATGAATGCTACTCCATAACATTGGTAAGAAAAAAAGGTAGGCTCTCTTTCCCCTCTCTCCTCTCTCCTCTTCTCCTACCCTTCCTCTTCTCAACTGCTTTATCCTTCCAGTAACCTCCTCCCACCGGCGGCCACATTGAAATGAAAAGCTGTAAAATTGCTGAGTCACTCTAATATATCTGGTTCAAGCAAGGGATTTTCAATATTGAAGATGTTGATTGACACAGAATTCTTCAAGTCTGAATTAACTACGATGGCTTATTACTGCATTGTCGGAGTTGGTTCAAGATGAGGTATGTTGCTTCTTCCTCAAAGATGGTAGCGATGCAAAAGGCTCCACAACGCTCAGAAAACTCAGAGTCCCCTCTGGATGGGTGGCCAGATGTGCTGCTTGGAATTCTTTAGGGAACCAATCTTTTGTACACGTACATTCAGGGGTGGAAAAACAAGGCTGGGTCTCTTTCTTGTGGATGTTGAAAAGTTTCTTATTGACTCATGGATACGAACAGTGGCACTCTTCTCTTCAAACAGTCTCTATTACACATGCAAACCAGAAAACGATCTTTACCCATTCAGGACCAAGCTATGCAGAGAAAGTGAACATATCAGTTTTGAGAAATCCCCAAGTGCAAAACTTCTAAAAAGAGAGTATGCAGCCTAAGGAAGACTTCATCAGTCAGCCCCTGTCCCACCCTTCAGGAACTCCTAAGTTACAAAAGCAATGGGTCCGAGAAAGCAACAACGTTATTCAGGAGGATTTTAACGACTTATGGATCATTAGTAGATTATTTATTTTTGATGAATGGATTCAAATTTCCCAGTTACTAGAAGATCGTTTTCAGGTGAAAGTCATCATAAACCTTCTATTTGTGGATAAAGCAATTATTAAGTTGATACAGGGTAGGCGATGTATTCAGGCCTTGGAAAAATGCCAAGACTATGGGAGATTTCACCAGTTTTTTTTTTAAATGAGACAATCTTCTTTATTAGTAATAAAATCTCAAAGTACAAGAGGTATATATATTGAGAGTAATAAAGAAGCCTAAAGAACGAAAAGCTAGGGATCAGAAGATGCATTCAAGCATCTCAACTAGGTTGACACCCCTTTAGCACCAAAACTTCATATCCCAATTATAAAACTGACCAAAACAAAAGATGTAATAGATAAAACATAAATAAGTCCAGCAAAAGTACACAGGGCTAAGACTAAGAAAATGCTAAAATAGAGGCAATACAAAAATAGCTGCTGAGAGATCCAAAAACAGAGTTACTTGTGATTTCCTTGTGATTTCACCTGTTGTTTGAAAAATGGGATGTAGCAAAGTATAATAGGCCGACTTTAATCAAAGGTTTTGGGGGTGGCTGTCCATCAAAAATCTTGCATTAGACTCATGGAGAAGAGACTCTAGAAGTCATTGGAAGTAACTGTGGAGGATTGGAATGTATTGCTTTAGATACTCTAGATCTTACCGATTGCTCAAAAGGTAGAATTCGAGTCCGGAAAAATTTATGTGGTTTCCTTCCGGCTACAATAGAACTAAAGAACGAAATCAGAGGCAATTTCTTTCTCAACTTTGGAGATGTTGAATCACTTGACTTTCCTAAAATTGTTAATCACAATCTGTTCTTTAGTGATTTTACTAATCCCGTGGATATTTATAGATTACAATTAGAGTTGTTGTTGATGAAAACATTAAGATCAGTTTTCTTTCAAACGATTGGGATTTTCTTAAGAACAGTATGCCTTCCATGTCAAGGGGTTTTGAATAGCTTGGTCCTTTCGTTTTTGTAACAGTTGGCTGTTAGACAAGTAGTGCTGTCAAATGATTGAAAATTCTCTATCCTTGAACTCTCAACCAGGCTGGATAAGCATCTCTAGGCAGTGGTGTAAAGCGGAAACATTGGCAGTTTTTAAGGTGGGAAAGGGAGACAATCCTTTTCTGGTTGGATCCATGGATGGACAACATTGCTTTGCAGATCAGATTCCCACGCCTTTATAGAATAGCCCTACTTCCCAAAGGATCGGTTGCAGATTATTGGGACTCCTCCTCCTCTTGGTCCATTATTTTTAGACAAAAGAGGAGGAAATTTCTGACTTTCAAAGTCTGCTTGAATCCTTAGACGCAAGAAGACCAACCAATGTGGAGGATAAAAGAAGCTGGTCTTTGGAACATCATGGGGAATTTTCAGTAAAGTCACATTCAAAACATTTAGCTCCCGCCTCCCCAATGGATCCTTTTGGAAATCCAAGAGCCCCAGGAGGGTGAATATAACTTTATGGGTTATGATTTTTGATAACTTTAACTGCTTCTCAGTATTGCAAAAGAAACTACCCACCCGTTACTTATCGCCCCATATTTGTCCTTTATGTCTCAAATCTCAAGAGGACCTTCAGCATATTTTATTTGATTGTGAGTATGCTTCTAAGTGATGGAACAATCTTTTTCACATCTTTGATCTCAGCTGTCCTTTGATAAAGAATGTAAAAATAATGTCAGACAGCTTCTTATTGAGCCACTTCTGGATGAATCAATATCCTTGTTATGGAGTAATGCAGTAAAGGTAATCTTGGCAGAAATATGGTTCGAGAGATAAGAGAAACCAACGGGTCTTCCATAATAAATCTTCCTCCTGGAAGGACAGATTCGAATTGATTCGGCTGAATGCCTCCTCATGGTTCTTGCTCAGTAAACAATTCACAGGTTTCTCTCTACAAGATTTTTGCTAAATTGGAAGGATTTCATCTTTCCCCGTTGACTGAAGCTCTAATTCTGGACTCTGGTTTTAGATGGCCCTTATGATGGCTGTCCCCTTCTTCCTGTTTTCGGTATCCATTTGTATTGTTCTCAGACTTTTTCAGATTATTTTGGGTTGTAGTGGCTATGTTTAAGCCGGATTGATCATATGTGTTGCTTGGTTTGTATTCGTTGCGTGTATCCTTTTGATTTTTAATTACTTAGGTTGGTCTTCCTTTGTTTGGATATGATAAGGGTGCTATGGGGTGTCAACCTAGTTGAAATGCTCGAGTGCAACTACTAATCCTTCTCGTTCTATTGTCATAGCATTTGCTCATTGTATAACCCTCTTGTAATGTGAGCTATTGCTCCTATTTTTATTAATGCATGAGTTTGTTTCCTTTTCAAAAAGAAAATGCTACTCCATAATCTCTCTTTCTTGGAAACGGAAACAAGTAGCTTTATTAATATCTATGATGAAGCAAAAAGCTCAATTTACAAGAGAGTTATACAAGAGCTTACAAGATGAATAGTAGGAGAAGAAAGAGAAACAAAGGAGGAAAGTTAAAAAGATTACACAAGACAAAGAAAACAGAACAGAAAACACATTGAGGAATAATCAGGCTGGAGAAATGAAGGGGCTCCAATTTAAGTTGAGCTCTTGAATGCTGTAGCTGCTGAAGATCTTTGAGGTCAAACACCATGAGGAGGCATTTTGATGCACAGTTTCAAAGCGATCCTTCCAATCAAGAGATTTATCATGGAACATCCTCTGTAAACTTTCTCAAAATCAAACTTCATCCTCTCTAATTTCAAGGCCTCATTTATTATAGATCAATGCAGTCAAAACCAAAATTGTGGTTGGAGAGATATCCGAGGATTTTTAAAGACAAAAGTTGATTTAAGATAGATCAGTTTGATTCCACTCATCCTAAAGCTCCCTCGTGGTATTCTCTTTCCAATACACTTCTAATAGTTTTCGTTTGTAAGATATTTGTTTGAATTGGAATGCTTTTATATCCCATGTAATTTTCCTTCTTCGTTTCTTCTTGTATTTCACTCTTTTTGGAGTTTGTATCTCTTGACCATTAGTCTAATAGTCTATTTTCATTTCTTGTTTACAAAAATAAATTAAGCTTCGTAGAGTTCCAACTTGCCCACCATTAGAAGTTCAAATGGAGTCGAAAGTTTGTCTACTAGAAAATTATACTGATTGATTTTGGACAAAAGTGTTGGGGAACACCTTTAATCCGGAAGCTAGGATGGCCAACATTTAATAGCTACAGAATGGGATTGTCAAAATATTAGAAGATTGTTGAGAAAAAGAATCTTTAAACCATTATGGATTAGGCCTAGTAGTAAAAAGGAGTCATAGTCTTAGTAAATGGTCAAAGAGATCAAGGGTTCAGTCCAAGTGATCACCTACCTAGGATTTAATTTCTTACGAATTTTTTTGACATCCAAATATTGTAGAGTTAGGAAGGTTGTCTTAAAAAAGAAAAAAGAATCTTCAAATTTCTTTCGTATCTAAATAAGGATATTGACAAAGTATGAGAAAAATCTCATCGTGTGTTTCTTATCTAAGGGAAGGAGGGAAAAAAAGCAAGAAAATGAAATGAAAATGACAACTCATTAGTCATTTGCCATCGTGAACCTTTTTAACCATAAAACAGAAACAGAAAAGTTGTAACTATAACCAATTTATATAATATCCAAATAATAGAAGTTCAGAAAGATTTTAAAGAAAATATTAAACACGGTAGTAATGATATATTACCTTCTTCACTCACATACAATTGCATTAATGTTTACTATTGGACCATTAAGCAATATCATAGGAAACATCCAATTTACACTTGTAGACCAGCAAATGGTAATTATTCTTGATACTAGCAAATGATGATTAGTTTGAATTGGATACTAAAAATAACAGCTAGTTAAAATTGCAGACTAACAAATAATAATTATTTTGAATTGATGACTTACAGTCCGTTGCCCAGAAATAATTCTAGAGACGTGGCTTAGCTTAAGGTGCTTCTCCTCTTTCCCCGAGAACCATATCAAAATAGACTCATCCTGAAACCAAAAGACGTTGCTTAGAATCTTTGCAATGGGAGTGCAAGTAAAATTCTGAACGATGGCTAATTCAGTATCCACCAATTAAACCACAATCACACAATGAAAAGAGATTACAATTACATTATTAAAAAAATTTAAATTATATGCATTACTGCTTGGAATTATATGAATCAGCAACATACTTATGAAAAATAGTGATGCATGAAATCCAAAATATACCCCATTCCAAGGTCTCCCAAAGCTCAATCCTACTCCTAGGCCTTCCATTTACGATAAAATGGAATATTTGACCACTTTGATGCAACTCCAAATCCAATATCTCCATGTATACCCAAAGTCTTTCTTTGCAGGGTCAAGAAAGTTCTAGTCCATATGGTTATATGTCCTCTAAGAGTCAGTCTTAATGATGACTCCCTCTTCAATAATCTCCAATAGCCTCATTAGTTTAAGGGTCTGGTCAAGAAAATCTTCCTGCAATGAACTGACCCTAAGAAAGATCGTCCAAAAGAGAACCTTCTTCAATTTACTAGCCAACACCTTAGCTATGATACACGATTATAACAAGGCTGATGGATCTAAAGTCCTTAACCCTATTTATGAACATCAATAAATGAACTCTGCAAGCTACAGACTTGGCAACACCAACTCAATATTTGACCACTTTGATTCAGATCATGGATATATCCACAAAATAGGTTTTAAAAAATTACGCCTCAAGAGAAATCCATAGGTTTACTGCCAGGGACATGTTTGGGAGTGATTTTGAAATGATTAAATTCAATTTGTCATGTTTAAAATCACTATGAAACTCACCTACTCAAAATCAATTCAATGTTCAATTTTACGCTTTCAAACAGAATTCCATACTATTTAAAATTGATTTGAATTTTGGAATGATTAAAAGAACTTTTCAACTGATTTTAAAAATGACAAGAGTAATTTTAATCATTTTAGAATCACTCTCAAACATGTCATAATTAAATGAAATAAAAGATAATACAAATACAAGTAGTTGTAGAGTTATGCACTTAAACATTACACACTAGTATGCTTTCGTATTCCTTTTTCATCTGGAGAAACAAGACTGTACTCACATTGGAAAGTCGGAAAGGACAAAACTTTGGCTTCCCCCTTCTTCCATACTTGAGCAAGTAGGCTCCTTTCTTCAAAGCAGTAATAGCCTTTAAGAATAATATAGAGGCAAAAATACTGTACTTAGCATCATTACAGAATTAACTTTAAGTCAAAACATTATCATAAAGCAAGGGGAATATATCACAAAATTCTTGTTTGCTAGTCTGCATAGAAATTTTATAAAAGGGAAACCAGATTTAGATTAATCAAGGACAGAAATGAGCTTTAGCAATGATGTGGAAAATCTATATCTTATAAAGGAAACAACATTTCTCATTAATTAAGAAATGAGTACAAGATAAGAGTAAAAACAGGCTAACAAGGTGACTGAAAAGAGATAATAGAAAGCAAAAATGTACACAAGATAAAGGAACAAAACACAAATTTACCAAAAAAAACCCAATTGTTGGAAATGTCTAGGAAAGAATAGCCCGCAATAGCTTTTGGGAGGGAACACCATCAGGAAGCTTTGATCTTGATTAGCTCAGAGCTGTATGACCATGAATTATTGATAGAACACCAATAGATTGTTCTTTATTCAATTGGTAAAAGGGAACTCAGTACACTATCAGATTGATGAAACATCATTCTGGTTGGAAAACTACAGTAACAAGAAGAAGAACAATAAAAGTAAAATTCTCTCTGTCAATCCTCAGTCCAACTTCCAAAATGAAATTTCCCCCCCCCCCCCACCCCACAGTCCTCTCCTCAACTATATAACCACCTTCTTATTCCTAACTAACTGCGGGGCCAGTGTTATTATTCACACTCCCCATCTCACGTGCTTTTTCTCTCTTATTTCTCCTACTATATTGTAAAATATTGGAGGTCTAACATTACTCTCCTCCTCTAGAACCATCTTGTCCTCAAGGTGAAACTCAGGGAATTGCTGTTGAAAGTCATCACAGATTTCCCACGTGGCTTCAAGGGGAAATAATCCTTTCCAACTTATCGAAACTTCCCACACGCCTGTCGTAGGATTTTTTCGATATCCAAACACTTCTTCGGGTATGGCTACCCATTCATGACTTTCAGAAATATAAGGAGTCAATTGGTGTACCTCCTGATGTTCTCCAATCACCTTCATTAATTGAGAAACATGAAATACAGAGTGAATGGTGGCTGATGGGGGTAGTTCCAGCTTGTTTGCTACTTGCCCGATCCTTCCTATCACCTTATAAGGCCAAAATACTTCGGTGACAGCTTCTCATTCCTCCTCTTTCTCAAAGACACTTGTCTATACGGACAAATTTTCAAAAACACTAAATCACCAACCTGGAACTCTACATCTCTTCTTTTTGAGTCAGCATATTTCTTCATTTTCTCCTTAGCCATTTTAAGATGTTCTTTTAATGCTCCTAATGCCACATCCCTTTCTTTAAGATGCTGATCCAGGGTAGAGTTAGAGGTTTCAGCTTCCTCATAAGAGATCAATGGAGGTGGTGAGTGCCCATAAACGGCCTGAAATGGGGTAATTCCAATTGAACTCTGGTACGTGGTATTATACCAATACTCGGCCCAATGTAGCCAAGTGATCCACTCCTTAGGCTTCTCTCCACAAAAGCAACATAGGAATGCCTCTACACTTCGATTTACAACTTCGGTCTGCCCATCAGATTGAGGGTGATATGTTGAACTTCTAGTCAGTTTGGTGCCAGATAAACGGAACATCTCTCGCCAAAAATTACTAAGGAAAACCTTGTCCTTATCTGAAACAATGGATTTAGGATATCATCCATGTAGTTTGACCACTTCTTTAATGAACACTTCAGCAACCGATTTAGCAGTGTATGGATGTTTTAATGCTAGGAAGTCTGCATATTTGCTCAATCTATCCGCCACTACTAAAATTACCACAAATCCTGCAGCCTTTGGCAGTCCTTCAATGAAGTCCATAGATATCCCTCCACACAGCCTCCGGAATCTCCAATGGCATCAATAAGCCTGCTGGAGACAATGCTAAGGTTTTGTTGCATTGACAAATTAAGCACTCATCACAGTATTTTTTTTTTTAACAGCCTGTTTCATGCCTTCGAAATATAACTCTCCCATCAATCTTTTGTACGTTCTCAAAAATCCTGAATGCCCTCCAAACACCGAAACATGATACGTGTGCAGAATGGTAGGTAGTAATGTTGAGGTCTTGGATATAACCAACCTGCCTTTGTGCACTGTGAACTCTGAAACACTTCCTTCATCTTTCTCTAATTCAGTAATAATTTCACTCAGTCGAGGGTCATTCATAACTTCCTCCTTAATGATAGAGAGATCTATTAAAGCCGGTGCTGTCAAGTGATTCAAATGCACTGTCTTTGGCATTCTAGATAAAGCGTCAGCAGCTTTATTTTCCAATCCCGGTTTGTAAATCACTTTAAAGGTGTAGCCCAACAGCTTGGCTATCCACTTCTGATGTTGTGGTTGAATCTGGTTGAATCACACGTTGCTCTAGTAAAAACTTCAAAGAATGTTGATCAGTTTTCACCACAAATTTTCTTCCAAGTAAATATGGTCTCCACCTCTGCACAGCCAACACAACAACCATCAGTTCTCTCTCATAAACTGGTTTGGCTCGATCCCTTAATGACAATGTACTGCTGAAATAAGCAATAGGTCTTTTTGCCTGAATAAATATGGCTCAATCCCAAAACCATAAGCATCAGTTTCGATTTCAAAAGGAAGATTGAAATTAGGTAATGCTAGTATAGGTAATCATCATTGCCTTCTTCAATTTTGTAGCAATGGCAGAGCTGCTAAAAGGTGAATTTGCATTTTCGGTATTGGGGCAATGCATGGGGCAGTGACTAGGAAATAAATAAACCCAAAGGAATCTTATTTGTAGCAGGTCAAAAGTGTTAAGGCAAGTGTGATTGAGCTCCCAAATAATAAAACCTAAAACTTTTTTTGGATGGCATCCTGACCATACAAGATGCTGAAAGCCTGTTTATGTTTTTTTTTTAAATAGAGACAAGCCAATTTATTAATGATAATATATGGGACTTAAGCTCAAAGTACTACAGTATTGTACTAAGAGCTAAAGAACTAGGGGAGAATATAATCTAAATTGAAAATTTAAGCCACAAAAAGAAGACAACCTAAACAAACAAAGTCAAACAGAAAAGTAACAAACGGAAAAAAAAGCCTTTACAAGGCAAAACAGCCGTATAAATCTAAATACAAAGCAAAATTTGACAACTCTCTCAAGAGGAGTCCATTCGAATATAATAACTAACACGCCCAAATCTTCAATATGAGAGGAGAAAAAAAAGCGTCGAAGAGATCTGTTTTTCAAAAATTGAGTCTCCATCACACTAGAAAAGGGTATTAAGATCTGTTTCTAGAGGCTCAAAGTGTCTTTGCCTCTCAAGCCCTGCTATCTTATCAAAATGCTCCATTTCCTCACTAATGACACTGAAAGGAGAGTCGAAAGAGGACTCCCCCCTTTCTAGAGGGATAGAGAGGGGTTCTGCTCGGGGAAACCATTAAGAATTTCACCTTTGAGTTGGGTAAAGAAAACTCAGCATACTTAAATTGCGTAGGATGAGGGGAATTAGAACCTGACTTTATAGAACGAGCTGAGCTTGAAATTGGGTACAACTAACTTCCAATAAATGTGAAGTAGGTGGCCCAATCTGAACTGGCTGAAAGCCTGTTTATGAGTTTTGATCATTGGAGGAAAGAACCTTTGACAAAGATTTAGATGGAAATGAGACATCTCTTTCTAAATTTCAGCACTATATATCCTCCCTGGCAGAACCATTAAAGAGCTGTAAAAGGGAGGATTAGGTGGCCCAATCTGCAATTTCACCCTCCATGAAGTTTCTTCCCAAGTGGAGATTTTGTTAGGAACCAAGGTAGTATGGGATGCCTTTGGGATGTCTTTGTCCCACATTCGTTAGAACGGGATGACCAATGTAGTACTTAAAAGGCTTCCACAATGAAGAAGGGAGAGCATACAACTCAAATAAGATCAAATCGATAGTGACCCCTCTCTGAGCAAAGAAGTAGCTTTTTTCTCATTGGGGATCAAGCATCCCAAGCTTCTAATTTCTATAATCCATTTCCTGCATATCTAGTTGTTGTTTTTCTTTTTCCTAACAGGAATAGCTATAATACAGAGTCTATTGTCAATGAATCATGGGGCCAATGTACTTCAATAAATGGAAAAAGGATGAGGAGAACCAAGTGCAGTTCAGATGGGGCTGGAGAGGTAGTTTTCAGTATCACCGTCAGTAAAGAGGCACCCAACGATCTAAAGAAGTCAGACTCTAAAAATGTGCAAGCAGTAAAACCGAAGCAGAAGAGAAATAGGTTGTAAACCAGTGAACAAGCTTGGTGTTATAAAAATGCCAAAGAATGCTGGTGCCTGCTCATATTTTAAGGTCAAAACTATTCCATTACCAGAGAAATCTTATGTTACTGAATGCAAAAAGGAGGTGGCAGTGGAGGATGAGATAGTGTGGTTAGCTTGACAGAATGGGGGCAGGATGATTCTCGGCCAAATAGGAGACTAACTGAATTTACATTTCAAGATTGGGATGGAAAGCCGCAGGCTGCTGAAATGTTAGAAGTAAACGTTTTTTTATTTCACGTATTATCTTGCCTTTTGAAAACACCCGCAACTGATAAAGAGAAGAATAAGGGAGTTAGGTGTGAAGGATTTGGGAGAATTGAGTCCTGGACAATATCTGGCTATGAAGATGGCTCACCAACTATATGGATCTCCACTGATGTTGCTGATTATGATCGTGCTAGGCCTGCAGGTGGATACAAAAAGCTATAAAATATCTTCTACAAGATGGTAAAGTCACACCAGCAATAGAGTGTTCAACACCAGGGTGAAAAGTTGTCTTAAGATGCCTGTTAGATGGATGGTTTGCAATGACCTTAGGGCTGTTTGCAGCTGCAGGTGCCATTAAAGATCAAAGACGAGAGATATGGACCTCACTTCGACCCACATGAACATTTCGATAATACTACCCTCTAACAGTTTTCTACAATCATCTGAGATGATCTCCCTGAAACTATAAAATTGAGGGCTTTTGATACTTGAACCAGATTATCTGTTCCTCTTCCATGTAAACTTCCCTCAGTATTTCTACTTCATTCGGTGGCCATTGGCAAGTGTTCAGCATTCTCTCACATAACACAAAATCTTTTTATTTTTTAAAGAGAAACTAAAGATTCTTTGGCGAATGAACTACAACAGGAAAAGAACCCACCAAAGGATTAGAAAAGGTCCTCCAATAGCCCAAAAGAACGCTAAGATTGTAAAATAATATTTCTCAATCTCAACCACCTACTTTTTGTAATATTAGCAACTTTTTGAGTCCAGCAAAATGTGGGAATGGGGATTCAAACCTCCAACCATTTGGTTGAAAATGTGTGTTTTAACTAACTGAGCTATGTTTGATTTGGCTTTGCAGCGTCACCAATTGAAATAAAAGTTCAAAGAATAATTTGCAAAATTTTAGAATAAACCAATTCTCGTGCTTTCTAAATATATATACACACCCAACAAAATTCCTTTATCACATGCTGATTTCTGAAGCGAATATCACTTGATCGAACTAGACAAAGAGATGGCAAAAGAGGAGAGAGGAAAACAAAAGCAGCAGCACGAGGCAGAACCAAAAAGAAAAGAAAGAAAATTGTGACTAACGTGAGCATCTGAGAGGAAAATCGAGGAAATAGAAGATTAAGGATACAACCGAGAGCAAAAATAAGCATAAAAAATTAGCTCAACATCACAGTTTAAGCATAAAAATATAGGCATTTTCCTGAAACTCGAATTACACAGATAACTACGTAGAAACAAACATAATAAAAGGATTGAAGATGTGAAAAAAGCACCTGCTCGACATCTCTCTCGACAGCGCCAGTCTTACTAAGATCCTGAACCATCCTATCCATTCCAGACAAGAAAATGCCGCCTCGTTACCAATTCCTAACTCTCAGCACTAATCTCTAACAGCTCATCCATTTTCAAAACGAAAACCTTCCATTCACGAACACCGTTCAGTCACACGATCACTCTCCAACAAAACCTCTCAAGTCAACACACAGGGACTAAAGGTAAGACCCCATCAATCAATCATCACAACAGCCACTCCGTCAGTCCACGTACACTAATCGTCCAAACTCTCTAGAAAGCAAGCACTAAACGGTCAAGCAAGAAGGGAAACTAAGACAGTGAAGACTGTCGAGACGTAGACCCAAGTAAGAATCCAAAATCCAGCTGCTACACTTTTCTTGAATCCTCCTACAAACCCCAATTATCGAGAAACTGTGGGAAAACTCAAGCAATCAGATGGTGAAAGGTCGTGGAGCTAGAGAAAGCTTCGGAGGAAGAAAACAAAGAACAATGTGGAAAAAACGAGGAAAAGAAAGGGATGATTCAACTCCAATTCCATGGAATTGGAATTGCAATTGGAATTGGAGAAGAGAAGCAATGGCAGCGGGAGAGAGAGAGATGAATCGGAAACTTGGAATAGAGTAAAGCAAAAATGGTGGCTGGAGAGAGAGCTGAGATCAGAGGGTGATTGGGTTAAATGCCATTTCATTGGGGGGCAAAATGGGAAAGTGATTAACTTTCACTCCCTAGCATAATTATGTTGTCCTAGACATTAATTTAATTCCATTTGACTTTTATTAAAAAGAGAAATAGATGACCAAATTTAATTTTCTAAACTTTTTTTTGGGTTATGTTCTGAATTCTCCCGAAGTACTTTTGTATACTTGAACTTTAAATTGATTTCAAAATAACACCTCTTTTGTCAGCTTTTATGATTGGATGAAGACACATTCCCACAAGTGTGATATATGTTAGTGGAAGGTATTCACTTTTAGTCGATGTTATCCCAATTTTTTGTCATTCAAAAATTGTTGATTTTGGAGGATTGTATCGTGTTGATCAACTAACTACACATCAATTTGGATGAATATGAAGTGAAAAGAGAATTCCCTCAAACAATCACCAGAATCAAACAAAATGTGAAAGAAATAAGAATCGTAGAGAATTAGAAAATAATAGAACATATAACTTTATCTTTCTTGTTGCCACTCAAGATTTAAAATAAAAAGAAAGAGAACAAGATGAGAGAAATGGGTGATGAAGAAATGGGAGAAGAAAAAAACAAGATTAAGGAAGGAGGGAGGAGGTGGAACAAAATGATAGAGGTATTAAAGGGTTGTTTAGAGAGTTTGAATGTAATCAAAGATTGCTAGAAATCAAATGGGTACTAGAATTAGTGAGGGTCTATGGGAGAAGGAAAAATAGAATCATGAAGCATGAAAATTGTGTTAGATTAAGAAGTGGAATGAAGTGAGTTCGGTATTACAATTTATGTCCAAAACGCTCTATCCAAACATAGGTTTCAAATTACATTCCTATTTTATTAGCATTCAACAAACACCCGCTAAATGTTTTTTAAAATATAATGTACCTTCTTATTTAAAAAAAAAAATATATGTATACATAAGTTCACTTTCGTAAATAGCAAAACATGAAAGAAAAATTAAGTTCGTGTTCCAACAATTTAAAGTCGGTAAGAATGACAAAATTAAAAAGTACAACTCAATTAAAATACTCATATGACCAAAATGTCATTTAGTTGTATGATTACATTTGATTCTCCCGTGCATCATTTAACTGTCATATGATTACCATTTAATTGTCAAGCATATTGAATGTTATATAATTGTTGGCTAATTATTATCTAACAACTCTTTGACACTAATTATTATTAACAGTTGATTGTTATCTGGTTGTCAATGATATTCATTATTATATGATATTTTGTCTAATTACCATCTAATATTATTGTCAATGATATCAATTGTTATCTAATTATTTTTTGGTTACTATATGGTATTGGTTGTCAATGATACTAATTGTTATCTGATGTTTTTTTTTCTCTTACTTGTTGTCTAATAATTATCGAATAGATTAACAATAATACTTGTTATTTGATTATTATTTGAAGATAATTTTTAATTATGATGATTGTTATTTGATACTAGTTATCATATTGTTGTCTTTGGATTTGATGACTAATGATAATGATTTTCTATCTATTGTTGTCTAATTGCTATCTCATATGGATTGTTACATGATTGTCAATAATAGCAATCACTATTGGATTACTATTTGATATTGAAATTAGAACTCAATTTACTAATATACGAAAGGGTCCCTTGTATGAATGACAAAATATAAACTAAAATTTAAGTTCATAGCCCAACAATTGAAAGTTTGCAAGAATGTCGACAAATTTAACAAGCTCAAACCAATTGAAGTATCTGAATGATCAAAATGTCCTTTAATTAAAAGTATGTGATTTATATGTTATAGACCAAGTAGTTTGTGATTGTGATCTTGTTATTCAATACTAGGAACTTTTATGGTTTGTCTAATTATTATAAACCGAACATATTATATTATGTGAGCATCGTTAGTCAGTACATAGACTATCCAATTGAACATCATCCTAGGGTTGTTAATAGGATTTTAAGATACTTGAAAAATACTCAAGGTCATGGACAATTGTTTATAAGTATTCAAATACAATGGTAGAACTCTATACTAATGTTAGTTGGGCTGGAGAGTTAACTGATCAAATATCTTCATTTGGATATTGCTCTTAAGTTTGGGACAACTTAGAGTGTGTTTGGATTGCATTTTCGAATGATTAAATTAAAAAATAAGTTGTTTTGAAAAAAATCATGTGTTTGGCAACCACCTAAAATAAATTTTGAAACAATGAATTTATCAAATAATATGGTTTAAGATAAACACCTAAAACTAACTTTTAGAAAAATAAATTTTGTGTGTCTAATGGTTAATCTTCCTATTTTGTATGAAACAATACAACAAGAACATAGTAGAAGTAAACTATGTTTCATCTCAACATCAAATTGCTGACATTCTCACCCCTAAGCATACGTTGGCACACATCATTCTCTGACTTACTATGAATGACTTCCCTCATTCACCTTGTTATTGATGCATGCAAACAATTTTCCAAGGGAGATCGAGAATTCTTGGGATGTGAGAGCTAAAATTGATGTATCATATACTCCAATTTTTTCCACTTAAGTGTTTTATTGGTTTAGTGTTTTCATTTTGTTAAATTCCAGCTAACAAATCTATCTAAGCCTATGTCTATCATAACTCTTGTAATAAGGTCTTTATTGCCACGCCCCGTCTCAAATACCACTTTATGCGATCAAGTGGAGGCATGCCACCTAGACCCTTAACGCATAGCACTCCGCGTGATAAATGATGAATGCCTAGTACGCAGAACAACTTCTTAAACTAGAAACAAACAACTTTTTTTTGGATAAACATGATACAATGGAAAAATAACTTAAGCAACATCTTAATTCACTTATTCTTGGCTTTGTCGCCTAGTCTTCAACACTTAAGCTCTTAAGCTTCTAGGTGATAAGCACATCACAATGCAGCAAAATACAAAGTAAACAACTTCAAGTAACTAACAATCACGAGATTTTTTATTACTCGAACTAATACTTCACAATTACACTTTCCTTACTTATTACAAAGATAAATCTTAAGCTCGAATGTCTTGCCTAACTCTCACAAAACCAAGAAGCAGCTTCTTGTGCCCAAGGCTTCTATACACTAAATAATTTTCCTATTACAAGAAAATACAATATAAAAGGACACAACTTGCTCGCTCAGCTTCCAAGTGTAGCAACTTATCTCACCCTTTTTTACTTGACCTCAACCCCTGAACACCTGGGGAAGAGAGACGTTAAAACATAAGTCAAAGCCTTAATAAGTGAGAGTTTAAAAATACCTTTTGGGGAATACAATTCAATCACATAAATTCATTTTTATTTCATAAACACGGGCTCACAATGCCTCATTTCATAAATCACATAAATCACACATTAGCTTCCTCTTATTTCTTTCCACCAAGAACATGAACCATTCCCTACGCCAAGATTACTAGAATTTACTCTCGCCAACAACTCGTGTTTAGATTGCTATGATGTTCACTCCATCCACAGCAACAAAAAAATTTCCTAATTCATTTCTTGTTGCACAAGCCGTCCACATGACACCTTTACACATTATGTGCACACCACATAATAGTTGCTCACTTGATAGGAATAAGGCTAATGGTTTACTCTTTCAAATAACATCAAACAACCACATAGAAATCAATAGTTTTCTCTTTCAAATAACAACATCAACAACAACACAACTGTAGCGCCACAAAATAAGGTAATTTTTAATTTTAATTATCTTAAGTTTAATTTTAATTATGATGGAATTATTGAGATGTTAATTGGAGATAATTTGATATATTATTGGAAATTTTTTTATATTTGTAGAAAGTAGAATTAATTAAATACTTTTAGGGAAAAAATGTAATTATTTATTTGAAATTTGGAACTTTTGGTGTTGAAAGATTTGATTTAAGTTAAATGTTATTGGTTGATTTAAATTGGTGAGATTATATGTAGTTATATATATAGTGTATATATGTATTTAATTAAGTTATGAAGTTAAGGACAATTATATTATGAAGATAATATAATTATTTAAGGATATATCTATATACTACTTTTTTTAAGATAAAAGTGGATGTGATTGAGAAGAGAGAAATATTTGATATTATTTTTGGAATTAAGAAAAAAAGATAAGAAAAAAGAGAGATTGGATTGATATTAAATGAAGAAAGACTAGAGTTGGGTTTTGTTTTGAAAAAAGAATAAGGAAAAAGAAAAATAATAATAATAATATTATTATTTTTCTTTAAATAGGACCTCGTGAAGCGTGAAGTTACTATTCATCATCTTTTACCTCAAGACAAAAGAAAACCCTAATTTTTCCTTCACAAAACCTTAGTCGCCAATCAAGATCCATCTGCCACCGATTTCTTTCTCTGCTCGTCACCGTCATTCCCCGTCGATCGGTTTACCGTGAATTCGTTCGTTCAAGTCGTCGTTGAAGCTGAGAACCATCATGTTTCGTCCAAAACGTCTTCGTTCGTAAGCCATCGGTCGCCGCGTGATCTCTATTCGTCTGTCAGCCATCGCGCTTCGTACGTCAACGTCGTCGACCAAGTCTTTAGTCAAGCCATCCTCTACCAATTAGTAACCCAAGCACACAATAGTCGATCGTCTGCGCTAGCCGAGTCGAACGCAAGCCTTCAATCAGTTGCCGAGCCATGTGCGTGTAAGCCGAGCCGTACGTGCCTTCATCCTTCCAAGTCGTCTGAGTCGCATCCCTCCAAGCCGTCCGAGCCACTCCTTGTTGAGCTGAGCCACCACCTATTTTTGGGTCCTTTTTCACAAATTTGGTAAGTTTTGATTGGGTTTTAGGTACGCCCAACAAATAGTAATTTTTTGTCCTAAATGAAATTAAACTTTAGATTTGGCTATCCAAATCTAAACGATCTGTAACCAAATCTAAATAACCATGTAACCAAAATAAATGACCCTGTAACCAAATTAAACGATAGAATTGAAAAAATAAGTCATTTAGATTTGGATTCAAATCAAAACGACTAAATCAAAACGATTGTGTACCAGACAATAGTTAAATCTAAATGATCGCGTACCAAATATATTACGCGCGTTGTTTATGACGTGGTTAACAGAGCATTTTTTGTACTTTTCATTGTAGGCATGTGAGCCTGTGAGCTTTTTCCGTTTTCGGAATTGTTCTATACAGTATAAATATTTTACTGTTTTGTTATATGTTTTAAAAGATCATTTGTTTTAATACTATATTTCAAAATAGAGTTGTTCGATGAAATGAAGCTCACCTATTGCAGAGTCATTTTGTGCGATAACCCGTGATTGTATGTCTGATTGAACTGCATGACCCGTTTTTGTTTTTGTTTTCATGAATTAACGTTCACCGTTTAACTACATTGAAAAAAACATTTGTTTCTCGTATTTCATTCGTTTTTTTAAACCGATTGTTATCGATACACAAATTCCCGATACTGCACTTACTACATTAATTAAAAAAAGCAAATGTAATTTCTTTCTCATGTAATGCATCAATTAATTTTTTGGCACAAAAAACTTATGTACAAAACTTTTAAAATTGACATCGTATTTACGAAAGCTAATGAAACATGTTTTTCGATAAAAATTTTAAATTTCGATAAATAAAACATAAATATTTATGTATTAGATTTACGATACGAATTAAAAAAAAATAATAATAAATTTTTTTTGTCATAAACCTTCCCTTTATTCTTTTCTCCAAACAAAAATTATCATAATCCCTTGCAGTTGAGATTATAAATTCCCATAATTCTTTCCATTATTCCTTTTTCCAAACATAAATTCCCATATATCATAAATTTTTTTCTTTCATAATCCTCTTTTTTTTTTTTTTTTTTTTCATTCCCCAAACACCAAAAACCTTCCCCTTTTTTTTATTCCTTTCATTCCTTTCATCACTTGATGGACATCTATATATATTCTAATCTATAATACCCCTGCAAAAGACTCACTTTTTCCCAAGCCAAATTTTCCCTGTGTCGATTGGAGGCAATGATTTAAAAGAAAGTCTTGAGATTCCTTGAAAGAGCTTGAGCTGCCCTCAAATGGCTGTTCATCGACTTCCTCTTCCAAAATCCACTTTCAGAAGTGGAATTCTCTCATCAAAATTCACATCTTCAACTCCTTTACTTCCTACTAATTTCAATTCTTTCAAACTTCACACTATCTACTCGCCTTCAAATACCGCCCTTCGATTCCTCCAGACCCAGTCTACTCCAGGACCTCTTTACGATCCTGTCTCTTCTTCGGTCTCTCCTTCGGATTCCTTTCTACTGGAAAAAATTTTGTTCAGCTTGAAGCAGAATAATGTAAGTTATTTGCGCGATTCTCTTTTACGCCTGAGCCCTTCTCTTTTACTCCAAGTTCTCTTTAGGTGTCGTGAAGATTTACATTTGGGCTTAAAATTCATTGGCTTAGTTTCTTATTATTTCCCGAATTTCAAGCATTCCTCACTTTCTTTGAGTGCAATGGTTCATTTTTTAGTGCGCGGCAGGAGGCTCTCAGAAGCCCAAGCTTGCATTCTTAGGATGGTGAGGAAAAGGGGGGTCTCACGAGTTAAGGTCGTCGAATCCTTAATTTCGACGTGTTTTAATTTCGGGTCGATTGGTTTGGTTTATGATTTGTTAGTAAGGACTTATGTGCAAGCTAAAAAGTTAAGAGAAGGGTCTGAAGCATTTCAAATTTTGAGGAGAAAAGGAGTTTCTGTTTCTATAAATGCTTGTAACAAGCTCCTTGGTGGTCTTGTGAGGACTGGGTGGGTTGATTTAGCTTGGGAAATATACGGGGAAGTTGTGAGAGGGGGTATTGAGTTGAATGTTTATACACTCAATATTATGGTTAATGCTCTATGTAAAGACCGCAAATTTGAGAATGTGATGTTCTTCTTATCAGATATGGAAGAAAAAGGAGTTTTTGCTGACATTGTGACATATAATACACTCATCAGAGCTTACTGTCGTGAAGGACTTGTTGAAGAAGCATTCCAATTGTTGAATTCATTCTCCAGTAGGGGTATGGAACCAGGCGTTCTAACTTATAATGCTATCTTAGTTGGCCTGTGTAAGGTAGGTAAGTATGACAGGGCAAAGGGTGTTTTAATTGAGATGTTGCAACTTGGATTAACGCCTAATGCTGCTACATATAACATATTGCTAGTTGAGATTTGTCGAAGAGACAATATTTTAGAAGCTCAAGAGATATTTGATGAAATGTCACGTCATGGTGTTCTTCCTGATCTGGTTAGTTTTAGTTCTCTGATTGGTGTGCTTGCGAGGAATGGACATCTTTCTCAGGCTTTGATGTATTTTAGGGAGATGGAAAGATCTGGTCTAGTACCTGATAATGTTATTTATACTATTCTTATAGATGGGTTTTGTCGAAATGGTGCTCTTTCAGATGCTTTGAAAATGCGGGATGAGATGCTTGCTCGTGGGTTTTTCATGGATGTGGTTACATATAATACTTTTTTGAATGGATTCTGCAAGAAGAAGATGCTTGCGGATGCAGATATGTTATTTAAGGAAATGGTCGAGAGAGGTATGGTTCCGGACTTTTATACTTTCACCACACTCATTCGTGGATATTGCAAGGATGGAAATATGGATAAAGCACTGAATTTGTTTGAAACAATGGTTCGTTCAAACCTCAAGCCAGATATAGTGACATACAATACGTTGATTGATGGCTTTTGCAAAGCAGGCGAAATGGAAAGGGCCAAGGAGTTGTGGGATGATATGATCAGGAAAGATATTCTCCCCAACCACATTTCCTATGGAATTGTAATAAATGGTTTTTGTAGTTCAGGCCTTTTACCTCAGGCTTTGCATTTGTGTGACCAGATGGTTGAAAAGGGCATCAGACCCAATCTCGTCACTTGCAATACTTTAATTAAGGGATACTGCCGGTCCGGTGACATGCCAAAGGCTTATGAATATTTGAGCAAAATGATATCAAATGGAATAATTCCTGATAGCATCTCATATAATACTCTTATTGATGGATATTTGAAAGAAGAGAACCTAGAAAAAGCTTTTGTATTGATTAATGAGATGGAAAAACGAGGGCTTCAACTTAATGTTATTACATACAATTCAATTTTGAATGGATTCTGTGCCGAAGGAAGAATGCAAGAGGCTGAGCATGTATTAAGGAAAATGATTGAGATTGGCATAAATCCGGACAGAGCCACGTACTCTTTTCTGATAAATGGTCATGTCAGCCAAGACAATATGAAGGAGGCATTTCGTTTCCATGACGAAATGCTCCAACGAGGACTGGTGCCTGATGATAGATTTTAAATTTGCACTTCAATGGATGCATGTCGACTATTTAATGAAGGCAAAGGTCTCTTCTCTCTCTTGTATGTGCACCCGTACTCCTTTTATACTCCACTTTATTTGTTTATTAAATTGTAAATATAATTGGTAGGTTACGTTTTCTGATTGCTTAATATGAGGTGCCATGTTCGCACTCATACTGAATATACTCATAAATATATCTCTGCTCAATTTTTAAAGCATCAACTTAATCTTTCTTGCAGGATACTTCACATTTAATCTGAACCTGAATGCTGATACCTTTGCTTTGATGGATTTGACTCCTTTTGCTAACCCCCCCACCTCCTTTTTGGTAAGAAACACTTCATATATTATTATGAAATTACAATAAAGGGGAGTATTTCCAAGCCCTAAATTGTAAATAGTTATTCAAATAAGCAAAAAGAGGATTAACACTATAGTTGTTGTTAGAGGGGGCGATGATGCCACGCGTCAATTGAAATTTGGTAAAATAAAGTCTTTAGAAGTTACCAGCAAGCGAAAAGTTACGAAGACGTGACTCTGGGTTTTTCCCTTTTCTCAAAGAGGACACCATCTCAGGGATAGGGAGCCATGGAAGTGGCCTTTGCATATTGTCATATAATTGTTTCAGCTTGCATGGTAATTTCCTACTTCCTAGAGGTAGAACCTGATTTTTCTTTTGGACGTTTACCTTTTCAGGTAAAGAGGAGAGAAAAACTTGTGGGCAAGAGTTGATCACGAGTCGGGTTAATCATCACAAAGAGATTGGATTGTAAAGGAGCCATTTGATCCTGGCAGCCAAAACATTTTTGTTGTTGCATCGAGGAATGCAAGATACAGGGAGTCAAAAGAGGGACATGATTCATGTAGATCAATCTCCCAAAAGGTATTATAAAGCCAAGGTCCCAATTGTTTGTTGCTAAGTTCTAAATTCCAAAAATCTTTAATAGGGGATGAGGAAAGCCAAGACAGGTATATTCACTCGTGGTCGTTTTCACAATTCTTCAATCCAAAAGACAGCAGCTACTACCGTCAGTTTGAATCCACCATAAAGGAAGCCTGAAACGTGAAATCAAGCCTATCTGCGTTCTTCGCTAGCTTGACTATCGGTGAATACTGTAACGTTCCAACAATTAAGGTAATTTATATTTAATTATCTTAATTTTATTTAATTTTATTGAATTTATTGTGTGTTATGTTGAATCATTTAAATGTGAAGTTAATTAAATATATTTTTGGGATTGTTGAAATTAAAGTTAATTAAATATATTTTTGGATATATATTTAATTAATTAGAGGATTTGAGATTTTGGTAGAAATATTAAATATAATTAATATGGATAAGGTAAAAATAAATTAATTTGGGAAAATTATAAGGTTAATTTTTATAAATATAACAAAATATCAAAATATTTACGACTTGTGTAACAAAATAAAAAAATCCATGATATTTTCATAAGCTTCAAGTATGCTCTTGATTAATGCTAACCATTTTTCATTTCTTTTTTCTCTTCTTCTTTGCGATTTATTCTTTTCCTCTTCATATTATTAATTTCTTCATACTATTACTTATTCTTCATTTTACAATATTATGGTTATTTATGTAAATATTTATCAATTTCTTCATTTTCTCTTTCATAATTTCTCTCTCTTCTTCATTTCTCATCTTTTTTTTTCTTGGCACAAGATCATATCGTTTAGGCTAGGTAGAAGGTTACGAGATCGTTTAGACTTGTTACGAGGTCGTTTAGACTTGGTATAAAAGTACAAGATTGTTTAGATTTGCTAGAAGATCATTTAAACTTGCTATGAGATCATTTAAACTTGCTAGGGGAGGTCGTTTAAATTTGATATAAGGGTATAAGATCGTTTAGATTTGGTACAAGGGTATAAAATCATTTAGACTTGTTACGAGATTATTTAGACTGATACAAGATTGTTGCTAAGAGATCGTTGCTAAGAGATCGTTGCTAAGAGGTTTTTACTAATGGATTGTTGCTAAGAGATCGTTTAGATTGGGTATGAGATCATTTTTTCAAATGTGTGACTGATTAATCGTGGGGTTTTGTTATTTCACGTTGTGGACTTGTGGGCCTTTTAAAATTGTTTTATACGGTATAAATATTTTCGCGCTTTGTTCTATTTTTGGAAAAACTCCAAAAAAATAATTAATTTGGGGAAGAGAAAGAGTTGATGTGATTGAAATTTCTTAGAAAAGAGATATTATTATTATTATTATCATTATTTATAAAATGGGCCTTGAATTGCGGGCAAATCAAAAAAGTCTTCCTCATTTTCTTACTCATCAAACCTTATCCCATCGCTTGAGGTCGTCACCGACATCCCTCTCTAATTGATGCGTTTTGTTCACGTTTGACGAAGTCCAGTCGTTGCACGAAGCTTCTTCTCTTCGCCTATGTCGTTAGTCGTCTCCTCATGAAAGTCGTGCGTTCTGTCCAAGCTGTAGCACTCGCGAGTTGAGCCTCTATGCGAAGCGAACATCTGTCTCATGCCGCTCAAACCAAGCGAAATGTTCCCGAGTCGGTCTCCCTTGTCTTCTTAGTCGTGTGTCATTCTGTCAGAGCCAATGCAAGCCGAAACGTCTTCTCTCAACGTGCATCCCTCATCAAGTCGATCTCATGTTTTTGAGTCGAGTGAAGACGTGCCTCTTCCTCCTAAGCCAAGCTGATTTTAGTATTTTTTTTGAGCCACTTTTGATAAGATTTGTAGTGATTTTGATGAATTTTGAATATAACCATCAAATCATAATTTTTGGTTCGAAAATATTTAACTTTTGCTCTAATGAGAGATTTTCTTAAAGGTTCAATTGGCTAACTTTGGAAACTTTCTGTGAAATTTTTTCCATCAAAGTTGAATTGGTTTTAATCCTAATTTTGGGTAAATTAAATTGGGAAAATTTTTAGATGTTAGTCATTGTTAATTTTATTAATTGAAATTATTAAAATTTTCCTTAATGTTTAGAAATGGTTTACTTGAGAAATTTTGTTTATTACCAAAGGAACATTTCTCAAGTTATAGATTTTACTATTGGACTTTCAAACATTAAATTTAGAGCATGCATATATTTATTGATTATGCATGGATGATAGCTAAAATGCATAATGAGGTGTTGTAGTTGACAACTGATGTTATATGATGTTTATGCATGTTTTATAGATTACATGATTATGGACTATTATGATTGATGTATCATGGTATGTTTATGATCATTGTCACACGCTTTTGAACTTGGTGTATGTTAATTTTGGCTAATAGGTTGTGCACCTCACATGTACGGTGTCACCACCTTATACAGCTTAATGATTGTGTGCGTTCGACGACACCACTAGTTGTTAGTCTCCATGTGTGGTCCAACGGGATCACTCCGTTTAGGTGTGTTTCATCAGGGACATGATATTATTATTTTATGGTACCTTCTAACAAGAAGTTAACAGATCACCTAACGTGACTAGTAGTGGATCCTTTACTGGTTATGTTTTTATTATCACATTTTTTCTATTTTTAATATTTCAGGAAAAGGTCTTGGAAATGAAAAGTTGGGGAGCAATAGGAAGGACCCATGACATGCCATATGAGGAATCAATTCTGTTTCTATTTTTTATTCATTCGTTTTTAGTCTTCTTGATTTTAAACATTTTATTTATTTTCTTTAAAATTAGTTAAAACCAGCTCGAGCTTGTTTTTGTGGTATTTTTTTTTACGATTTCATCAAATTATGTTTTACGATCATGTACATTATGTTTTATTTTGCTACAATGACACTTACTTATCTATGGCCTCTAGCTCGTTTTATTTAGTCATATGATGCTTGTTTATCCTCAACTCTTGACACCCTTTTTGTTGTGGTGAGATTGTTATTTATCTCTAGTCTCAAGCGTTTTGATTTGTTGTGATGACGCTTGTTTATCCCTAAACCTTGATATCCTTTTTAGTGCGGTGATGTTTGTTTTATCTTAGGTACCATCATTTTGTTTTGTTTGTGATGGTGCTTGTTTATCCATGACAATTTACCTTTTGTTTTTAGTTATGTGGTACTTGTTTATTCTTGACCATTGATATCCTGTTTACTGTCCGGGGATGCTTTTACGTACTTGACCCCCAACATTTTATTTTGTTGATGTTTGTTTATCCTGGGTCTCCAACTCAATTTTACTTTGTCATGTGGTGTTTGTTTATATCCGTTTTTTTGATATATTTTACTGTGATGGTATTTGTTTATCCATACCCTCCAACTCATTTTTAATTGTTATAGGGTGACACCAGTTGACCCCAACATTTCTTTACAATTTTATGACATGTTTTGAGTGTGTTTATAACATTTATTACCAAACAAAATAATGTCTACACCTTCATCCCCTTCTAATTCTACATGAATGTATGAAGGGGACATCTTATAACCACCTAATTTTGTCTAACTTCTTTTTAATTAATTTAAATTAACATGTGTATTTACACATTTTACATGTTATTTGGTGAATTTTCTTTGTGAGGGATTGGATGCTTTCTCTTCTCGTTTTCTCTCCCTCCTAACTATAGCAACTCACAATCTTCACCTCATTTTCCTCGTCCAAAACTCTTCATACCTAAAAAGCCCATTTTTATCTTTTCTTTCTCCTCCCAAATCCCTAAACCACCGTCACACAAATCTTAGAGATTTTGCAAACAGAAAGTGGAAAAGAAATCCTTTTCAGAATCTGAAATTCTAACCATCCGAAGGCCCTAACTTATTTGGAGGTTGCATTTGGTAGGGATATTTTTCCCCAATGATCGGCATCTCATATAATTGTCATGTGTTTGAGATTACCTCCTTCAACCTTATTCTTCTCTATTAAAGACTTTGAATAATAGAGAGAAAGAAAAGGTATTAGGACCAAAAGACATGTTTTTGCTATATTATTTCTTCCCTTTATGTCATGTTCATTCGTTCTAGATTGTTAATTTTTACATATATATTTTGTTGCAGTTTTGTAATTATTTTTTGATATTTATTTATTTATTTTTGTTCTTGCCCACATTCTACATATTCAATATCTTTCTTTATTATTTTTGTGTTTTTATTTTATTTTATTTATTATTTTTTTTTGAGAAGGAAGATGAGGAAATAATATATGAAGTTAGAGAAATGAAAAAAATATAAAAATACAATTTTTAATTTTTAATTTTAATTTTAAAAATTTTATTTGATTTTAGAAGAATCTAGAAGTTAGTAGCATCTTGCTATAAATACATGTAAAAGTTCAATTTAAATATGTTTTACCAAGTGCATAGCAGTTGATGATTCTTTTGAAATGACTTTTTAACTCGGGCAATGCAATGATAGACGTAGCCTTAGTCTCTGTTTGTTTCCTTATTGTTAAGAACTAGGGGTGGTAACCCCACCAACCTGCATTCCAATTGTTGGGTTGCAAATTAAAAAAAAATATATTTTGAGTTCGGTTAGGTTATAGGATTTACTATGGTTAATTTACATAAGTGCAAGAAAATCTAAAAAATATTTTAGGCTCGTGTAACGAAAATAAAGGTCAAATAAATTGGGCAAAATATTGGAGGTTTGCCCTTGTGTCACTTCTCTTTCTATTCTTTCATATTTTTTTCTTCTATTTTTAAACGATTATTCTTCTGTTTAAATCTTCTATTGTATCTTCACCATTTTCGACAAGATTTTTTGAAGTTACTTCATTTTCCTCATATTCGAGGATATTTAGATCGTTTAAATATCATTTTGACATGATCTAAATGATCTTTATCATCGTTAACATAATCATTTATTATGTTCAATACGCTCGTTTAAATTTGAAAACACTTGTCCATAGTTTAAAAAGAACTATACGATCGTGTGGATATGATCTAAACGATCGCTTACCATAGTCTACATGATCGTTTAACATGGTCAACGAACGAATTGTTTGAATTTGAAGTCTTTTTCTCATGGTTTAAAAAGAACTACATGGTCGCGTGGATTGATCTAAATGACCGCTTACCATAGTCAATTGGATCTTTTAGATTTAATTTGAAGCCCTTTTTTTTCATTGTTTAAAAAGAACAACACGATTGTGTGAATATAATCTAAACCATCACTTACCGTAGTCAACATGATCGTTTAACATGGTCAACACAATCGTTTAAATTTGAAGCATTTTTTTCCTTGTTAAAAAAATTATACGAACATGTATTATGACTTAAACGATGGTAGACCATTCTTCTAGATTGTAGTACATGATCGTTTAGAAGAAAATTACTTACGCTCGTGTGTGCTGATTAATCTCGTGTTGATTGGAATATTTTTGATATTTTCCATTGTAGATATGTGAACTTTTTTCGTTTTCAAAATTATTCTATAGAGTGTAAATATTTTACTGGTCTTTTATATTTTTTTTTTAAAAAACCCATTTACTAGTAGAGTAGTAATATGAATAATAATAATTATTATTATAACGAATGAATTTGAATGTAGACTTAAACTTTGCCTAGAATACTTTTGAATGTTTTTCATTTCTTATTTTGAATGGATTTGTATGTAGTCATGCATTTTACACAAATTTAGGTTTCATTTATTTGAGGTAAAAAACACTTGGACTTCACTTGTTTGTTTGATTATAAAATTTTTTAAAAATTAATATAACATATTTAGATCATTTACATAAATATGACATTTGTTTAGTGCAAATTTCAATTTTAGTAGAAAAGGAAAGAATGAAAAATATTCTAAATTATGAAAAAAAAAAAGCAACTTGGTGACCTAACCAGGAAGTTAGGTCGGGTCGGGTTGAGTTGGTCCATGGACGTTTAACTGACAGAGTTCAATTTTTACTGATTCAAGGTCTTTGGATTAGTCCTTGATTTACTTCTAATTCGATTGATGTACGCCCTTATTAAGAACTCCATTGTCTCTTGACTTTGAGCTATTCTCTCCATTTTCTGAAACTTTTTGTTGATTGAACTCTTTTTTAAAACATTCATTCTCTCTTTTTTTAAAAAAAGAAATGAGGAGTGTAAAATGCATTTGCATATGGGTAGAATACAATGGTTATTGCCTAAGGATTAGGTGGAAGAGGAGACGACATGTCGTAATGTGAAAAGGACAAAATTAGTAATTTCTTCTCCGTTTTATCCTCCACCTCTTGCGCCCTTCCACATTTTCCGTTCTATTTTCTTCCATTTTTTCCTCTCCTTATTTGTTCCACTTTCTCAAATGACAGTCCTACCCCCTCCCGTACTCTCTCTTTTCTTTTTATCCAATTCCAAATTTTTCAAACTAAACCAAATTGATTTTACACTCTTTGAGTCTGTCATATATAATATGATAGTCTTTTTCAATTTATCTCATAATAATGTTTCAAAATTCCATGTCAAATACTCCTTTCCATGAAAATACCTCTTCCAAAATTATATAAAAAATATCTGTTTTTTTTTTTTTAAATAACTTTATAGTATTTATGATTTTGAAAGTAATTTTAAATTTTTATAATTAATTAATATATTGTATCTACATATTTGCAGTTTCTTTACTTTTCAATTTTTTATAATATGAATTTTCGTCCTCTTGTATGAAATTATATTATTAGAATAATTTCAAGTTAACTAAGAACCATTCAAATCTTGGTTCTATCAGTCAATTTCATAGTTGATGTTAGATAATGATTTAACTCACTAGAACATAATTTGACATTTGGCTAGGGTTGACCTGGACAATCATGTGCTTTGAGTTGAGCCATGTAAGGGAACATGTTATTTGCTGTTTATTTGATTGAATTGGACATTGTTCAAGTCAATCCTCTCTTGTAGAAGTATTTTCGTTTTAAGATGGTATTCTTCACCTATATCTTATTATTTTTTAGACTCTGTCACTTCTATCATTAATGTTTGATATTATTAGTATATCTTTGATCTAAAATCAACCATAATTTAAAAGAATATTTGGGATGATTTGCAAAAGTAGCTTGTTAATCAAGCTAAGTATAAGTATAATAGTTATAAATAATAATAATAATAATAATAATAATAATAATAATAATAATAATAATAAAAGTATAATAATAAATAATAAAATAAAATTGGGGAAGATAGCACAAATATTTGAAATATGGAGAAATTGAAAAAAATATTAAAGGAAATAATGGATGAAAAGGGAGAGGTTGAAAGCATGATGATGATGATGATGATGATGATGATGATGATGATGATGATGATGATGAAATGCTGTGTGTGTTGAAGGCAACAGAAAGTATGGGGGATTGGAGCAATTGTGCATCATCACACAAATTGGAGCAACAGAAAGTATTGAATTGCAAGAATTAAGAATGGAGAATAGAATTCTTACGAAATAAAAATACAATAATCAAAATATTACAATTCTATCTAATTTGAAAGATATGAGAAAGATATTATGTACAAATATATATTGAGAAATTATATTATATGTAAAATATGAAAAGGAAATGAAAATAAAATTATTTTCTAAGAACATAAATAATGTATCAAGTTTATAATATTTGACTGCGTTTGAGACCTCACCCATTTTTATATATAATTTTTTGCAATTCGCATGAAAAATATTAAAATATTCTAAAAAAAATATCTAATGTCTATTAAAGATCATCTACATGTATTCTGTTAAAATGTTCCATCATAACTTGCTATATAGCAATTTATTTTTCTTTTTTAAAAAATATTTTAGATGTGTGGTGAAAAAAAAAAACATAAAAATAGACGATGCTTGAAATACACTTTTTAAGTATTATCCTTATAGTAACATGCAACACATGTAGGACTATTAAACCCCCTCCCCAAAAGATCACTAACTATAACGAAAGAGAAAGAAAAGTCTATTCGCGAATGACCACTTTAGAGTTTAAAAAGAAAATCAACCAAATGAATAGAAGTAATGAAAAAAAAATAAAATTTTATTAAAATTACTAAAATTATATTTTATACTTCATTAGTGATGTTTTAATGTAAGTTACAAAATTCAAATATCAACATATCGTATATTATTGATATAGGTTTAGATACGATTAAAAGTTGGTTTCACTTTTTTAATTTGAGAGCAACGAAGAGAACTAAATTAAATTAATCGGTTTTATAAATAAATAACCCATACCATTGACTTTCATGTGTTATTTTGACTATTCTTTGTTTTGTTCTAAATATTCTGGATTGAGCAATTTTGCTATTTTCATACCAGAATTGGGTCTATATAATTTCTTTATTTTATAGATTAAAATTAGACATCTTTTGTTAACACTTTTCTCGATACCAAACCTACGATGTCTATAATAATTATTAGTCCTTTTTCTAAATAACAAATATAAATGCACCATAATATATAATTAATATTGAATATAATTAATATTAATTGTTAGGATTTATTTTCTAATATAAATACACACATTCGATTTGGTTTAGTTTAGCAATTAAAAAAAAAAAAGAATTTGTCTTCCAATCCAGTCTATCAATGTAATCGTCAATTTAGGTAATCTTCGATTGAAGGGGAGGTGATGAAGATGACAGGTGACTGAAGCGGCGTGACCAACCGCAGGCCAACGCAGTTAGCGAAGATTGTTTACGATCAGGAATTCTTACTGCGACCAACAGAATCAACGAGATAGAATGCTTGAGCAATTGATGGCGGGGAAGCCGAAAGTAAGTCCCTGGATGCATCCTATCCCGGAGAATCAGCAGTAGTTGCATGGTCAGATCAATCCAGGTCATTCAGACAAAGTCGGGTGACGTCGTCTTCCTTAAAGAAGAGATTACCAAAAGAGGCTTGAAGACATTGTCAGACATATCTTTTCAGCTTTTCTTTAATTTGCATATCAAACAGTACATATCCGTTTTCATTGGTTTGGTTTATTGTTGCAATAAAAAATATTTGAAATCGACGATTAAAACATTGATGAAAAAAATCAATTATTTTAATTTAAAGAAAATATTAATAAAATACTTACATAGGAATAGTTGATTTCAACCAATAATTAACAAATCATAAAATGATAAATCGAAGGAAATAGAAGATTTGTAATTATAATAAACCATATAGTTCGACAATAATGATGGATCAAATTACAAATTTAGAAGTATAGTTGTTACAAACACCATAGTTTATGTCATTTTACCTCAATTATTTTTATTTTTTTCGACTCAACATACTACACGGAAAGCTTTAAAAGGGCCAAGAATTTACCATCATTCAAACTCCTTATCCTGAGTGCTTTATTATTATTTTTTATTTTTCCTTTTGAGTTGTTTATCTTCAAAATCTATATATATTATTTTAATTTATTTGTTTTATTTTGAAGAACCCTAAACTTCAAATTATTTTGACATAATGAGAAGGAATTAAGGCACACATTGCGTAAGGGTTCAACATTTTTTTTCCTCCAAAACGAAAAAAGAAAGAAAGAAAACATGTGAGGCCATATTGGTCATTTCATTTGCCCACATTCAGTGATTAAAGCCATAAATAAAGAAAACTCCTTTTCAATCAATCCTCAATTTTCGAAGTTTTTTTTTTTTTTTTTTTTTTTTTTTTTTTTTTTTTTTAAAATTTTAAAAAAGCATAAGAGAAACATCCTTTTAGACCTAAATTTTCCAACAAAGGAATTAGTTATATTTCTCCCCCCCCTCTGTAGTCTATATAAACCCCTCAAAACCCATCCAATTTCCCCACCACAACACACCCACATTCTCAACTCTTTCGTCTCACTTTATTATGGCTCTTCACAAAACCTTATTCATTCTTTTCCTCTTCCTCACTTTGGCCTCGGCTTCCACCTTTAACGTAGTCGATTTCGGTGCAAAACCCAACATCGGAACCGACTCATCGCAGGCGTTCGAGGAAGCTTGGGCTAGTGCATGTCGTGCAACGACAGCCGTGTCCATTTATGTTCCAAAAGGGAGATTCTATGTGAAAAGTATAGCATTTGAAGGGCCTTGCAATAATAATGATATCACTATACGAATTGATGGGACGCTTTTGGCTCCATCAAACTATGCTGTGATTGCAAATTCAGGAAATTGGATCACTTTTAAACGTGTTGATGGTGTTAACGTGTTTGGTGGCGTTCTTGATGCCCAAGGATTTGGATTATGGGCTTGCAAGAATTCCAAAAGCTCTTGCCCCTCCGGAGCCACGGTAAATTAAATTTGTCCAAATATTATTTAGTCTCCAATTTTAACTATGTACTTTTAATTTATACACATATGACATATTACAATTTTTTATATAAAAATTTAGTTTATTTAAAAAAATGAAAAAGACTTTGAGCAGCGATTAGTGGACTAAAATTGAACCATATATATTTTAGCCCATGTTTTTTTTACGTAAGTTACCATTTTTATTTATTTCCTTCCACGGAGATTTTCTTTCTAATTATAAAACATTGTCAAATATTATTTTTTCCTCCTCTGGTGCAGTCGTTGGAATTTTCCAATTCAAAGAATATAATGGTTAGTGGCTTAACGTCACTAAATAGTCAAATGTTCCACATAGTAATCAATGGTTGTCAAAATGTGAAAGCACAAGGACTGAAGATATCAGCTGCTGGTAATAGCCCAAACACCGACGGCATTCACGTAGCATTATCCTCAACGGTTACTATCCTCAACTCTATAATTGGCACGGGCGACGATTGCATTTCAATAGGTCCTGGCACGTCGAACTTGTGGATTGAGAATGTTGCTTGTGGACCTGGACATGGAATCAGGTACTCAATTGAAAAAAATTAATAAAAGTTTAACCTTGACAATTAAAGCTAAGATATAACTTTTATTTGGTTATCAGCATTGGGAGTTTAGGAAGAGAAGTGCAAGAAGATGGTGTTGAGAATGTAACAGTTAAATCTGCTACATTCACAAACACACAAAATGGGGTCAGAATTAAAACATGGGGAAAGCCGAGCAATGGATTTGCAAGAAGCGTTATCTTTCAAGACATTGTAATGGTCAATGTGGAAAATCCTATCATTATTGATCAAAATTATTGCCCCGACAACAAAGGTTGTCCTGGACAGGTCAGTATGGATTTCCGTTTTAAAAAAGTTTTTTTTTTTCAATGCATGTTTATGCAAGCAATTTAGTTATCTAATCACAACTTTTTTTTTTCTATAGAATATTTCTTATCTTATTTATTCTTTTTGTATAATTAGGATTCTGGAGTTAAAATCAGCGATGTGACATATCGAAACATACACGGAACATCAGCGACGCAAGTTGCGATGAAATTCGATTGTAGCTCGAAATTTCCATGCAATGACATAACTTTGGAGGATGTGGAGTTGAGTTATAAGAATGAAGCAGCTGAAGCTTCATGTAGTCATGCTGAAGGAAGTGCTGCTGGTTTAGTTCAGCCATCAAGTTGTTTGTAGACAGGTCTTAGAACTATGTAATATATAATTTTATAATTATATTATAAGGTCCTCTAGGGTTAGCTAGGGATATGTTACCTGTCTTAGCATAGATAAGAATTGAAGTTCCAAGGTTGAGGTTATGGTACTAGCAAGTAGCAACCCACTATGGGGCGTGTTCGTTTCCAGAGTCAACATCGAGTTTTCTAGATTTTTGTTTAATTAGTTTAGCACCTTTGATCAACATTAATTAATCTACTAGTGTCGACCATTTTATTGCTATTTTAAAGGTGAATGATTTTTATTACACTTACCTATCTATTACTCGTTATTTTAGTGGATTGAAATAAAACTTGTTGTATGGTGTCCAATTTTAATCTCTATCAAACCCCAACGATCTATACATAGCACACAGATCCATGACAATAAGTATATTGGAATTCACGTTGAAATTGTTAAAATCATTTTTGCTATTTAAATATTTATATATAATTTTAGACTTTTAAAATCAATATAATTATAATACTATCGAAATTAATTTGAATGATTAAAAAAATATTTTATAATGATTTTGAAATCGTACAGAAAACAATTTCAACCATTCTAAAACCACTTATAAACATGTCCAAATTAAACAGGGACAACAAATTTGTCAAAAAAAAAGTGTTTTCTAAAAACCATTTTTTAATATTACAATTAATATAGAGATAGAGTATAAAACTATTTTCTAATGGAAAAAATGTTATGTCAAATGATTGAATCTCACTTTTAATTTGTTCTATCATTTAATATTGGATATATTGATCACATATAATCGAGTGTATATAGATTAAGGAGGTTAATTAATTCATTAAGCATCGTAATAATCAAGCTTTGACTCTTTTAAACGAAAACATATTCTCAATCTCAATTGTATTTCTTTTTTAGATTACAAAATTTTAGAAGTATTTTAGTTATTGAATAATTGAAAAACATTTTTAGTTTGCAAGTCAAACTTTGTATACAAAATAAATTCAATAGATTTAGTTAGAAGCAAGGTAAACCAATGGAACTTGTGTGTGTTCCTTTTTATTCAAACTAAAATGGATTAGAAAACAAGAGAAAGATTGTGCATACAATATGCATATAACATGGGCAAGATTTCAGTATATTTTAATGTAGCCCATTTTTAGGGGATGCCATTGGAAATTCCTCTTAGTTATACCAATCGTGTATGCCAATATTTTCCGATAATGTCAGCTTCGATTTTATCGGTATTGTTGCCAACCATAAATTAAACAAAACTTTTAGAAAAAAAGCAAATCAAACTAATAGAAAAAATCCAAACTAATACTCAATAAGAAAAAGAAAATAGTGAATTGAATTTAGGGTTTTTTTATAAAAAAATTTAACAAACCGATAACATATTTACGAGGGGTCTATTCAATAACATAACAAAGTGGAAAATTATTTACACTCTATAGAACAATTTCAGAAACGAAAAATCCATAGACCCACCATGTGAAATACCAAAAATACCCTAATAAATGTGCGATTAATTGTCCGCGCGCCCGATTAATGTTAATAAACGATTATTAGACGCCATCATGTAGAATAATATACAATTGATACACGATCTTGTAAATTACCAAATATATATAAACGATAAAAAATAAACGCTAAACGATAACAAACGATAACGTTATTTTGATATTCATATATATTGCACCTACCCTTGTGTACAAGTTTCATTAATGTCTAATTTGATGGTCTCGTTAAAAATATAGGTTCACTGGCTAATTGAGTGCAGACACCGAAACAACAAGGGTAAATGATGAGGAATTTAAGACATACTGATATAGCTGTGCCGTTTATATAGAAATCAATCGGCATCTCCACCGACCAGCTGCAAATGTAGCAACAGTTAGTTAACCTCTATAAGAAGATAAATACGGCAGAATGTTGGTCAAAAAGTATATTCAATCAAAACAAGAAAAAGTGTAATGATCTATTCAGAATCTGTTCAAAGAAAAATTCAGCACTTGCATAAACAATGAATGATTAATGCAGAATACTATGTATGGTTAAATAACAAATTTAGTCGGTAAACTTTAAATCTGTAAGAAATCTAATAGACACAAAATTGAAAATCTAACGTTCAGGACTAACTTGAGCCTTTTATTTTAATATTTAGAAATCTTAGCACGTATGGTCCAACCAATAAACTATTTCCATGGACATAAAATTCAAATTTATATTTAAGAATTTTGTTTAGTGCTAAGAATGAAATCTTGTTTTCTACTTCTTAAAAATAATAGTAATAATAATAATGAAAAGCGTAAGATTCTCTCTTAGGAAAATATCAATTTTGAGCTTGTGTTCAAATATCCAAGGTAATTCTAAAACAATGAACTTAACTTATGGCCGATAGTAAAAAAAAGGACCAAAAACATAAGAAGGTAAAACGAATCAAAGAAAAAAACATAGAGTCCTTGCTCATCATCTTGCTCAATTACGTAAGGGACTTGTAGTTCTGCAAGAACTTGAAAATGCTCCAAATGCTCCTTGTTTAAAAAAGAAACCCTTGGATTAGAAATAACAATCCCAATTGTTTTACTTTATCCATACAAACAGCCTTAAGATTGCTTATTCATTAACCAACTACTACTTACAAATACTTGTGGTTCTTAAAACTTAAAATTCTCCTTCGCATTTCATCAAATAGCTTATGTTCATCTTTCACTTTAGCCACAATTTTTACCACCAACCTAATAAAAAAGAAACAATAAGAACCCAGAAGAGAAAATCCATCAAATTTCCCATTAAATATTTGTACGGTAGAACAAACACAAATATCGGAAAAAGGAAACAAAAAACGCACTTGTGATTGCGATTGAAAGGCACTTCCAGATGTGTTTTGTCGATTTCTTCCTACAGCTACCCATTAAAAATTTTCAATTCCTTAAAGAAACAAAAACTCCATCTAACAATTATACAGGAACAAAATAACTCACAAAAAGAGAGCTTCTCCCAACTGAAAAGGATGAGAAAAGGAATGGATTCTCATTTAGTTGTTTTTGTACCTCTGCATTATGTGGATTCACATGGATATTTTCTAGATTTTGCATCAAACGGATGAGGGAGGAGAAGCATCGAACAACTTGAGACGACGAACGAAGATGAATAGGGAAGAGGAAGAGACAGCAGTGGCTAGAGGTTGATTTCGACGGCGAACGTGTATCACAGCGGATGCGAGGGTTTTTGCGAGCGTTTGGTGAGCTCCTTCAAATGACACCAAGAGCATTTTCAAGAGAGAGAGAAAGTCGAGATCTACGGCGGCTGGAGCGTTTGCGAGAGAGAGGGAAAGTTGTGCTTTCACGAATTGGAGAGCGTTTGCCAGAGAGAGACTGCGTCAGCCAAAGCATTTGAAGGGTTTTTGCGAGTGTGTTTGCGAGAGGAAGGGAAAGTGTTGCCGACGAAAGGGAATAATTATTTTTTTAAGAAAAATATTTTAATGACACAAAAATTACGTTGTTAATTAACGACGTAAAATTTGTGTCAAAAAAAATTAAATAACGACGCAAAAAATGTGTTATTAAAAATTCTGCATTTTATATTTTTAATGATACATTTTACTCCACCCCATCCTTTTTTTATTTTTAATGACACAATGTCTTGATTAGTAGTGTCATTAAAATCCATTTTTCTAGTAGTAGATATAAATGATCGTGTAAATTATCTTTAACGATATTACATATGTGTGTCTGATCATGTATGAAAATATAAACGATAAAAAACGATCATCATACACGATACTGTATATTACCATATATAAACGATAAGGTAAAAAACAATAAAAGATGACAAAAAAGTTTAGATATAGACGATCATGTAAAGTAGCTTCAACTATCGTATATACAAGTATAAACGATCATTTAGAAAAACTCTAATAACTCGTAATTATAAAAATATCATAAAAATGAAAGGGGCTATAAAAAGGTGAAGGAACTTGCTCAGACTTTTTCATTCATCATCTTCCTCGTCAATCGTTTATATCCTAGTAACTACTTCAACAGAACTGTCGCGATCGATGATTTGATTTGTATATAAAGAGGTTTGAATCTATATTCATTTCGATATATCTCCATCATCTATATATATCTGTCACTATCTATCTCGTATACAAAAAGGTCTAAATCTATATATATTTCGATCTATCTATATCTATCACGATCTATCCCGCATACGAAGACGTCTGTTTCTATACTAATTGTATATATTTTATTGTTTGTATTTCATTGAATAATTTATATTAATTTTCTTTTTTACAAAAAGATGGTGAGCAAGAAGCAACAAGCATGTAGAAAATCAATAAAGTGTAAAGTAAAGACAAAAGAAAGAAAAAGAAATAAAGGTAACAGACTAGAAAAAGAAATAAAGGTAACAAACTAGAATGTGAATATCTGTCTGTATAACATTGTATATTTGGGTATATTTTTCTGTATAGCGCTCTGTATTTGTAAATTTGTTAAAACTTAACCTTGTTTGAAACATACTGTTTATTATGTCTTTCAACAGGTGAAACACTATCCAAATGACATTATTATGGAAGATGAACAAAAAAACCTTAAAATTACTGTATACTACAATTTAGAAAACATTGAATCAGATCAAGTCCAAAATAGACCAAAGAATTCTTTCTCTAGTTTTGACAAACAGTCCTTTTGGTCAGTTCTTTAACATTAAAATAGCCAAAATATCCACACAATTCATGAATTTTCTATTAAGAAAATAATGCCATACAAAAAACACTAATATCCTTGCTTTCAACTTCAATGGACATATAGTAGAATTTGGGCTGAAAGAATTTTGTTTTGTGACTGGACTAAAAGGTCAGAAATTTTTTGAGTTAAATCTAGAAGAAAGAAAAGAAAATGGTTTGAAAAATGCCCTTTTCCGTCATGATGACTTTATAACAAGAAGAGATATAGAAAGAACTTTCAAAGCGTTATGCAACGTGGAAGACTCATTGTGACTGGACTAAAAGGTCAGAAATTTTTTATGCCATTTTTCTTTTCTGAGTTTCTTTTAGAAAAGGGTTTTATGCCTAATAGCTTGAAGAAAAAAACCAATCATATATATATTTTCGCATTTTTGTATCATTTTTGTGAATAAATTAGTTTTTTGCTCAGTTTTTTTTGTTTTGTAATTTGCTTTATCTACTTGAGGAGAAATTGTTAAAAGAAAGAGAAGGATATGGGCAAGCAAGGGCCTTTTTATCACTTTGGAGTTACAATTGCTAGTTTTTCAAACTATAATCGACAACATATTGAGTCTAAGTTTCAATTCCATCATCTTCCCATTTCTTTTGAGGTTTTTACTGAACCCAAATATAAAGTTTGAACTGTGTTATGTTTGTATTAATTCCCCAATGACATCAAAGAAAACTATCTTTTAGTGAAGCCCACACTGTATTCCCTTATAATGCTGGCATGTTTTGGTTTTGAATTAGTGTCTCAATGAGAATTAGTTTTGTACTTGAATTTCTTGTCGATTGTCTCCATTATATTTGGCGTCTCCCATGGAAGTATCTCTGTCAGTGCTACAATTTTTACATTGGAACAAGCATTTTCAAATAAAGTATATGTGTGTATATTAATACATAATTATATAACAAATAACTACTTTCGAAGATGGTTGAAATATCTACAATAGAACCTAATATAGAAAGATATGAGGATGAAATATAGGAGAAGAGAAAAATCAATTGAAGAACATGAAGATGAAACCGTTTCTGCACATGGTAACTTTAATTTGAGGATTTAATTAAACTGCATTAGATGACCGAGAGTTCTGTGAGTGCTCAATTTTATTTTGCTTTCTGCTTATATTGGTTTGAAGTTTTGTTTTGCATTGTTTTCTATAATTTTTTTTAATAAATGTGGACGTTTTTATTCCATTCCAAAAGCTGCCTTATTATTTTCACTTGTTTCTGCAATCCAGCGAGAGTTTTATTTTGAAGGAGGTGCAATGGTTTTGGCTGATGGAGGTGTTGTTTGCATTTATGAGTTTGACAAAATGAGATCAAAGGATAGGTAACCTAAAAGGATTTAGTCAGCTGTTGATTAGTGAAATTACTCATATCGGTTTATTTAGCCTTCTTTAAATTTCAACTTCGAGAGTTTTTTTTACAAGATTACACTCTACACATGGATTTGAATTCTGTATGTTTCTTTTGTAATGTTTGTACTTGGAGAAAGAAGATGAACAAATAAAAAAAAATTAAAGTAAAATAAAACATCAAAAGATGAATAAATAATTTTTTTTTTTTTTTTTTTTTTTAACTTTAACCTTCTTTGTTGATATTTGCAGACTACCATGGACCTCCGAAGGTTAACTGTAGGGAAAAATCCCATGAGCCCATCTAAGTGGAAGGAAGAGCACGTAAGACTTATCTTTTTCACACGAGGCTACTATCTCCTCATTTCTTTGTTCTTTCATTTTTAAGTTTTTTTTTTGTTCTTCCTATTAGCTTTCATCAAGTAGGAGAATTTAAGAATGAGAAGTTAGAAGTTAACCTCTTTTAGACTCTATCAAAATCTCTTACATTTTAACTTAATAAGATTGGCTTTTTTTATGATTCTTTTGTGTTGCTTCTTTCTTTCTACTCTTGTTTGTGGTATTATTTTCTTATAATGCCTCCATGATCTTTTTTTCCTTTTTAAGGAACTTGCACTAAATATCTGACTATTTTGGATGTTTGAAGTATCTTGTAGTGTGTTTTTTAAACCCGAGCTGTTCAATGCATTGGTAAAGTAATGAACTTGTATTATGTTATTGATCATAAGTTCACATTTCTTTTCTTGCTTTAGTCTAGTATGGGTTTGATTTCTTTTTGAAACTATTGATGCACTTAGATAGGAAGTGAATTTTTGTTTTCAGAATCCTTGCTCTATTGCATTATTCTATAGTATCTAGGTTTATGTTTGCGTAGGTCAACATAGAATTCGTGGAAATTTTAGCATTCAGGTGTGAACTTACACTTAATCAATAACATTTAAATGGTTGGTAGAATTTGGATATCATATAAAGCCATAAATTCTTCAACTAGCCTCTTAAGATTGCATGTTTAATGTCTTCAAAGACAGAAGACATTCAATTCTTTTCTTCTTTCTCCTAAGGTTTGTTGCCATTTTTTAAATGATGTTGTTCTTTGATCATTCTCTTGAGTTTTTAAGAATGTTATCCATTATTGCAGACTGGGTTGATTATGTAACGACCCAACTCCTTATGCTGAATCGAAGTCATTACTAAATATAGAACAAGTGGTTTAAGTCTAAAAATTTTATTAAAAGCATACGGTTCAAGAAATTCATTTATAAAAACATAAACAAGGTAGTCATGCAAAAATGTAAAAACGTTCTGAAATCCTACTCGGGCCCTATCTACATAAAAGATAGTGAAAAATAAAAAGTACTCAAACTCAAATGCTAAAATCTGAAATAAGAAATAAGCGGAAGCGGTAGTCCCTATGGCCCTCCTCGGTCTCACTTCGGGTCGCTCGCCAGCTTGCCCTTGCCCTTGCCCCGTCCTCTACCTGAAAACATGAAATGGAGAGAATGAGTATAAAAATACTCAGTAAGGGACCCACTACTAGTCCCACTAGGTGCCTGTTAACTTCCTGTTAGAGTCCTGATAACTGGTACCCAATCTCTGGCACGTTCCCGAACACGTGCAATCATGCGCTCCCGTAGGAACGTAACTCTGGTCTTCGGTGCCCGGGGACACCTAGGACAGTCGGGATGCGAGGACCCCGTCGAGTCACTCGAGTCATGTCTAAATCATGCTAGACTGGCGTCCCGTCGGACCACACAGTCCTCAATAGGTGGTGATCCCGAAGGACACCCATGCAGGTACGACTCTAACAGAAATCAAGCTAACAGGTACCCTAATTGCAGTGAACATACACATGGCATCAGCATATAACATGTCACATAATCATTTCTACACTCTCCGTCCCGACATTCGTCGTAACCATAATAGATCTTGCCACACATAACAGGCTATAGCACAACTGTATCGTCATTTGCATCATACTAGCGTTTATTTCAGGCATCATACTGTCAAATCCTCAATATGCAACATAGGGCATACACAGTCTCATACTTCAAACATGAAACTAGTAGTAGAATCTCTTACCTGGAGATTCACTCGACGAGTCCTAACCGCAAGACACGTGTGCTTTCCAAGCAACGGGATCCTAAATATTTAATAACGCCAAAGTTCGTAAATAAGTCACCAACGGCTAACGGTTAAAACTCGGTTGAAATAACTTACCCCAGAAAAGGTTGCAGTGGTTGAGCCCCTACTGAAGAAAATTTCCCGCTGCAGCAGTTACTCGGTCCAAGACGTTCCTTAGGAAAAATAATTTAATTTAGTCCAAATTAAATTATTTAGCGCCCAAAACATTGGGTCGTATTGGGGAAATGCCCAAAATAAATACTTAATTTACCAAAAATAGGTGGGAGGAGCCAAAATAAGCTTGGCGGCTCGGCTGGAAAATAGGGCAGGAACCGGCTCGGCTTGGAGGCTGGAGATCGGCTCGGCTCGCGGTGCAGACAGGCGCGGCTCGGCTTTGACGCAGGGGTTCACGCGTGCGGCTCGGCTTGCAACAGGGGGAGACGCGGCTCGGCTACGCAGAAGCGCGCGGCGCGGCTTCACACGCGAACGCGGCTCGCACGCGGACGCGGCTCGCACGCGGAATCGGCTTCGGGTTAGGGCGCGCGGACGCGGAGCGGCTCCGGGTTCGGGTTCGACGGCTGGCGGCGCGCGAGGCTTAGCTGCTGGATTCCCGTCGGCGCGGCGGCTGGCTGACGAACGATCCGGCTTCGGCTTTCAGAAGCGGCGCGGTACTACGGCTGGCTGAGGGAGACGGCTTCGGCTTTTCCGCTTCCCGGCAGACGAGCGGCACGGCTGCGGCTTCGACTCCCGACTGAGCGTCGCGGCTCGGGGCTTCGATTCGGCGAGGGCGTCGGCTTACGGCTGCGTGGCTTCGGTTTGCTCGGCGTGCGATGGCTTGGCGTGAACCGACCCTCGACGGCTGGGAGACTGGCGCGGCGGCCTGAGGCGGACGACAGGCGGCGGCGGCGGCGTGGTTGGGAATTAGGGTTTCCTCTCCTTCTCTTTTCTTCTCTCTTTTTTTTTGAATTAAATTAGCACGGGTTCCAAGGCTCTTTAAATAAGAGAGAAACTAATTCCCTTTCTATTATTTTACTATTTATTTCCAAAAGTATCTCTCTTTTCTCTCTCTTCAATGAAACACCCTTGACCCTTTCCAAGCTTATAAATTAGTTGCTACTAATTAATTGATTAAATCCTCCTTTAATAAATAAAAAAAAATAGAATAAATTCCAACCTTAGTTTAATAAGGATAATATTAACTACGCTTAGTATTAATATTATTAGTGGTCCAAAATAACAAAGGAAACCGAAAATGTTGGGCGTTACAATCTTCCCTCCTAAAAAAAAACTTTCGTCCTCGAAAGTTCTAATCCTCGAACAGCTCGGGGTGCTGGGCTCTAATGTCCTCTTCTTTCTCCCACGTTGCCTCTTCCACTCCATGGTTCTGCCAAAGGATTTTGACCAGTGGAATTTCTCGACTGCGGAGCTTCTTGACCTCCCTTGCCAGGACCTCGACAGGCTGCTCCTCGTAGCTCAGATTCTCGCTAACCTGCAGTGGCTCGAAGTCCACCACATGTGTTGGGTCTGCGACATATTTCCTCAGCATGGAGATATGGAATACGTCGTGCACTGCAGCAAACGATGGGGGTAGCGCCAAGCGGTAAGCCACGGGGCCAATCCGCTCCAATATCTCGAACGGCCCTACGAAGCGTGGGCTCAGCTTCCCCTTCTTCGCGAACCTCAGAACACCCTTCATAGGCGCTACCTTCAGAAAGACCATATCTCCCACTTTAAACTCGAGGTCCTTACGTCGTACATCAGCGTAACTCTTCTGTCTGCTCTGGGCTGTCAGCATACGAGCTCGGATCTTCTGTATGGCTGCGTTGGTCGTCTGCACTAACTCGGGGCCTAGCATCCTCTGCTCTCCAACCTCGCTCCAGCAGACAGGGGATCTACAGCACTTGCCATACAGAGCCTCGAACGGTGCCATACCGATAGTAGCCTGGTAGCTGTTGTTATAGGCAAACTCCATCAGATGCAGATGGGAGTCCCAACTTCCTGAAAACTCTAGTACGCAGGCTCGCAGCATGTCTTCTAAAATCTGGTTCAATCTCTCTGTCTGACCATCAGTCTGAGGGTGGAATGCCGTGCTGAAGTCCAACCTTGTACCTAATGCAATTTGAAGTCCTTTCCAGAACTTCGATGTGAAACGGGCGTCTCTGTCTGAAATGATGGATACGGGTACTCCATGTAGTCTCACAATCTCTGTCATATATAGCTGCCCCCACTTACTGGCAGTGTAAGTGGATTTCCCTGGCACGAAATGGGCCGACTTCGTGAGTCTGTCGACCACGACCCAGATCACCGTGTAGCCCCTTAGGGTCTTGGGCAGTCCCGTAATAAAATCCATCGACACACTCTCCCACTTCCACCCTGGCACACTCAAGGGTTGCAACAACCCTGCTGGATGCTGCCTAGGTGCCTTCACCTGCTGGCACACCAAGCATCTACTGACAAAGTCTGCCACATCCCTCTTCATGCCCCTCCACCAATAGACACTCCTTAAGTCCTGGTACATCTTCGTACTCCCAGGGTGCATGGTAAACGGGGAACTGTGAGCCTCAGTCAAAAGCTCCGTCTTAACTGCGCTGTCTTCCGGCACACACAGGCGTCCTTCAAACATAAGGCCATCGTCAGAGGATATGGAGAAGCCTTCACCTTGCTCTGTCTCTACCACGCGACGCTTCTCTGCCAAATAAGGATCATTCAGCTGAGCAGCAATGATCTTTTGCCTCAAGGTTGGCTGAACTGTCAACTGAGCCAACTGTGCGGTAACCTCACCTACTGAGACTGCAATCTCTGCCCTCTCAAAGTCCCTGAGTAAGGGGGTCTGCTTGGTGATTAGCGCTGCTGAATGTGCAACTTTCCTACTTAGCGCATCAGCCACTACATTCGCTTTACCTGGGTGGTATAGGATCTCGCAGTCGTAGTCTTTCACCAACTCAAGCCACCTCCTCTGCCTCATGTTCAACTCCTTCTGGGTGAAGAAGTACTTCAGGCTCTTATGATCGGTGTAAATCTGAATCTTCTCACCGTACAGATAGTGCCTCCATATCTTCAGTGCAAAGACTACAGCTGCCAACTCCAAGTCATGGGCAGGGTAGTTCTGCTCATGGATCTTCAACTGGCGGGAGGCATAAGCAACTACCTTACCCTGCTGCATCAGGACACAACCTAGTCCCTTCTTGGAGGCGTCACTATAGATTACAAAGTTTCCCGAACCATCGGGCACAGTCAGGACCGGTGCAGTCACTAGCTTCTGTTTGAGCTCCTGAAAGCTCCTCTCGCAAGCTGGGCTCCAGACAAAAGGGGTTCCCTTCTTGGTCAACTGGGTCAACGGGCTGGCTATACGTGAGAAGTCTTCCACGAACCTCCTGTAGTAACCTGCCAAGCCCAGAAAACTTCGAATTTCACTAACCGTGGACGGTCGAGGCCAATTGGTCACCGCTTCAATCTTTGCGGGATCCACTGAAACTCCTTCACTGGAAACCACGTGGCCAAGAAACGTCACCTTCTTTAACCAGAATTCACACTTGGAGAACTTGGCATACAGCTGGTTGGCTCGAAGAGTCTCCAACACCTGGTGCAAGTGCTCCTCGTGCTCAGCCTCGGTTTTCGAGTAAATCAGGATGTCGTCAATGAAGACTATGACGAACGAGTCTAGAAATTCCTTAAACACCCTGTTCATCAAATCCATGAACACTGCAGGAGCGTTAGTCAAGCCGAAGGACATCACAACAAATTCGTAATGTCCGTACCTCGATCGAAAGGCCGTCTTGGGGATGTCACCGTCCCTAATCCTCAACTGGTGATAGCCTGATCGCAGGTCGATCTTGGAGAAGACGGTGGCTCCCTGCAACTGATCGAACAGGTCATCAATCCTGGGCAAGGGGTAGCGGTTTTTGGCTGTCACCTTGTTCAGCTCTCGGTAGTCAATACAAAGGCGCATTGACCCATCCTTCTTCTTCACGAACAATACTGGGGCTCCCCAAGGCGACACACTGGGCCGGATGAAGCCTTTGTCCAGCAACTCCTGTAACTGGACCTTTAACTCCTTTAGCTCAGCTGGAGCCATTCTGTAAGGGGTCCTCGAGATAGGAGCAGTGCCCGGCTCTAACTCGATGGCGAAGTCTACCTCTCTGGGAGGCGGAAGTCCTGGGAGTTCGTCTGGGAAAACGTCGGGGTACTCTCTTACCACTGGTTCGGAAGATAGGGAAACTTCTGGCTCTCTCACATCCACTACGCTTGCCAAAATACCCCAAGTACCCTGGCTGAGTAGTTTACTAGCCTTCATGGCTGAGATGACCTTGGGTATACATACCATGCCTGCCCCCCTGAATTTGAAACTAGCCTCGGAGGGAGGGTTGAAGACAACTTCCTTGCCATAACAGTCTATATTGGCATGGTTGGCTGACAGCCAATCCATGCCTAGTATCACATCAAAATCCTGCATGTCTAACACTAGTAAGGTCACGTCTAACATACGATTCGCTATCTCTACTCGACATGCCTTTATTTGTTCCTTGGATAACAGGACCTCCCCAGATGGAGTAGAAACCGACAAAACACTACCCAAAGGCTCTACCTCTAAACCCACATGCTGAACGAAAACGGAGGATATAAACGAGTGGGATGACCCAGAGTCAAATAGCACAAAAGCATAGTGCCCCAAAATTGGGAGCGTACCTGTCACCACAGTGCCAGCTCGCTCGGCCTCCTGCCGGGTAGTGGCGAAAACTCTCCCCTGCTGGGCCGCAGAAGGCTGGGGCGGTGTCGTCTCAAAGGGTTTCCGAGGACACATATCAGCAGTGTGCCCCGGCTGTCTACATCTGAAACAGACTCCACTTCCAGCCAAACAACGACCTCCGTGGACTCTCCCACAGGTAGTACAAGCGGGTAGCTCTCTCAGCGTCCTCCCGGCTGCTGCAAGCTCCCGTCGGTGTCTCTGGAAGACACCTCCTGACCTCAGTGTTCGCTGCGGTGCTACGTCAGGCTGCGTCTCAACCTTTCTCTTCTGTCCCAAGGCTGACCCTCTGCCGGCAGCCTTAGACGCATCGGCTCTCTCAGGCAGGCTCAAATCCAGTGCTATACGTAGTGCATCAGCATGCGTGGCTGGGCGGAGAGCTCTGACAATGCCCTGAAGGTCTAGCCTGAGTCCTCTAACAAATTTCTCCGTCCTGGCAGCCTCATCTCTTACCATATCGGGAGCAAAGCGGGACAGCATATCGAACTCGGCGTCGTACTGCTCCACCGTCATGTCGCCTTGCTCCAAGTTTAGGAACTCTTGCAGCTTGGCGTGCTTCACATTGGCGGAGAAAAACTTAGCATAGAAGTTCTCCTTGAACTGCTCCCATGTTATTTTGCTTACATCGCCCCCTAGCATTCTCTCCGCGGTCTCCCACCAGGCGGTGCCCCTGTCCTCCAAGAAGAAGACTGCACACTGCACCTTCTGGTCTTCTGGGCACTTCATGTACCGGAAAATAGTCTCTATGGACGTCAACCACATTTGGGCCTTTGTGGGGTTGTCCATGGATCCGTCAAAGGTCTTGGGATTATACTTCCTGAAATCCCGTAAGTGTTTCGCCTCGGCCGACAGTTGAATTGGTACTGGTTGAGCTTCCTCAGGGGCTGGAGGAACAACGGTTTGGGCCTGAGCAGGGGCGGCCTGGGTCTGAACAGGGGCGGCCTGGTTCTGCTGGGCGGCCTGGTTCTGCTGGGCGGCTAGGAAAGGCGCCAAAGCAGCTTGCAGCATGTCCTGATAACGCTGCTCCATTGCGGCGAGATCCGCCTGGGTGACCGGTGCGTTTGGGTCGACTGCCGGTGCAACAGGTGGCGCCTCCGGCTGGCCACGACCGGCTCCTCTGCCTCCCCTACCACCTCCTCGGCGTGTACCCCTACGTGGCGGCATTCTCCCTAAAATTTACCAACAAACTTTTCACCACAAGAACTTAACGCCCTATATCTAGGTCTTAGACTATTCAGGCAAAATTGTAATCTTAACATTAGCAAGGCTTTAGACATACCTGGCGAGTGCCGAAGGACCGTATAGCCATAGGGTGAAGTAAAACCAAAAAAAAATGACTTACATCGTAGGTCAGTCTACAGAACCTAAAACACTGTGCTCTGATACCAACTGTAACGACCCAACTCCTTATACTGAATCGAAGTCATTACTCAATATAGAACAAGTGGTTTAAGTCATAAAATTTTATTAAAAGCATACGGTTCAAGAAATTCATTTATAAAAGCATAAACAAGGTAGTCATGCAAAAATGTAAAAACGTTCTGAAATCCTACTCGGGCCCTATCTACATAAAAAAATAAAAAGTACTCAAACTCAAATGCTAAAATCTGAAATAAGAAATAAGCGGAAGCGGTAGTCCCTATGGCCCTCCCCGGTCTCACTTCGGGTCGCTCGCCAGCTTGCCCTTGCCCTTGCCTCGTCCTCTACCTGAAAACATAAAATGGAGAGAATGAGTATAAAAATACTCAGTAAGGGACCCACTACTAGTCCCACTAGGTGCCTGTTAACTTCCTGTTAGAGTCCTGATAACTGGTACCCAATCTCTGGCACGTTCCCGAACACGTGCAATCATGCGCTCCCGTAGGAACGTAACTCTGGTCTTCGGTGCCCGGGGACACCTAGGACAGTCGGGATGCGAGGACCCCGTCGAGTCACTCGAGTCATGTCTAAATCATGCTAGACTGGCGTCCCGTCGGACCACACAGTCCTCAATAGGTGGTGATCCCGAAGGACACCCATGCAGGTACGACTCTAACAGAAATCAAGCTAACAGGTACCCTAATTGCAGTAAACATACACATGGCATCAGCATATAACATGTCACATAATCATTTCTACACTCTCCGTCCCGACATTCGTCGTAACCATAATAGATCTTGCCACACATAACAGGCTATAGCACAACTATATCGTCATTTGCATCATACTAGCTTTTATTTCAGGCATCATACTGTCAAATCCTCAATATGCAACATAGGGCATACACAGTCTCATACTTCAAACATGAAACTAGTAGTAGAATCTCTTACCTGGAGATTCACTCGACGAGTCCTAACCGCAAGACACGTGTGCTTTCCAAGCAACGGGATCCTAAATATTTAATAACGCCAAAGTTCGTAAATAAGTCACCAACGGCTAACGGTTAAAACTCGGTTGAAATAACTTACCCCAGAAAAGGTTGCAGTGGTTGAGCCCCTACTGAAGAAAATCTCCCGCTGCAGCAGTTACTCGGTCCAAGACGTTCCTTAGGAAAAATAATTTAATTTAGTCCAAATTAAATTATTTAGCGCCCAAAACATTGGGTCGTATTGGGGAAATGCCCAAAATAAATACTTAATTTACCAAAAATAGGTGGGAGGAGCCAAAATAAGCTTGGCGGCTCGGCTGGAAAATAGGGCAGGAACCGGCTCGGCTTGGAGGCTGGAGATCGGCTCAGCTCGCGGTGCAGACAGGCGCGGCTCAGCTTGGACAGGAACTACGCGTGCGGCTCGGCTTGCAACAGGAGGGAGACGCGGCTCGGCTACGCAGAAGCGCGCGGCGCGGCTCACACGCGGACGCGGCTCTTCGGTTTCGGCTTCGGGCGCGCGGGCGTGGAGCGGCTCCGGGTTCGTTCGTCGGCTGGAGGCACGCGCGGCGGATCGGCTTCGAGTGGCGGCTGCGGGAGACGGCTGGGCGCGGATCGAAGCGGCTCCCTTCGGCTCGATCGGAGCGACGCGGCTGACGGAGCTTCTCGGATCGACGCGGCTGACGGAGCTTCTCGGCTCGACGCGGCTGACGGAGCTTCTCGGCTACACAGACCGGCTCGATCGAAGCGACGCGACGCGGCTCGGCTATCCTCCTGATCGGAGCGGCGCGGCGTCGGCGGTCTTCCTTAGGTCGAAGCGGCGCGGCGGGGCTCGGCTGGCGGCTGCGGATTCGGCTGCAGGCGCGCGGAGGATGGCTCGGCTTCCACTCGGCTTGCAGACGCGCGGTGGGTCGGCTCTACTACGGGCGGCTCCGAGGATTAATCTTTCAGCTGGCGGCGGCGGTCGTGCGGCGGCGTGCGGCGGCGTGCGGCGGCGGCTAGGGTTTCCTCTTCTATATATTTTTTTTCTTCTTTTCTTTGGGAAGATGAAGAGTCTCACACTTCCCCATGCCTCTTTTTAAAAGAAATAAAAAAAATAATTAAAAGAAAACCCTAAAACCCCCTTTCCTCTCTCCTCCATTAACCACCTTTTACCCTTTCCAAGGCCATTTATTTGTTAAGCCATTAATTTATTTCACCCCCTAACTTCAAAATTAATACATAAAAACTTTAGTTTAAAACTAATAATAAACACACTTTAGTATTAATATTAATGGTTAAAACAAAGGAAACCGAAAATGTTGGGCGTTACAAAGATTGTGCATACAATATGCATATAACATGGGCAAGATTTCAGTATATTTTAATGTAGCCCATTTTTAGGGGATGCCATTGGAAATTCCTCTTAGTTATACCAATCGTGTATGCCAATATTTTCCGATAATGTCAGCTTCGATTTTATCGGTATTGTTGCCAACCATAAATTAAACAAAACTTTTAGAAAAAAAGCAAATCAAACTAATAGAAAAAATCCAAACTAATACTCAATAAGAAAAAGAAAATAGTGAATTGAATTTAGGGTTTTTTTATAAAAAAATTTAACAAACCGATAACATATTTACGAGGGGTCTATTCAATAACATAACAAAGTGGAAAATTATTTACACTCTATAGAACAATTTCAGAAACGAAAAATCCATAGACCCACCATGTGAAATACCAAAAATACCCTAATAAATGTGCGATTAATTGTCCGCGCGCCCGATTAATGTTAATAAACGATTATTAGACGCCATCATGTAGAATAATATACAATTGATACACGATCTTGTAAATTACCAAATATATATAAACGATAAAAAATAAACGCTAAACGATAACAAACGATAACGTTATTTTGATATTCATATATATTGCACCTACCCTTGTGTACAAGTTTCATTAATGTCTAATTTGATGGTCTCGTTAAAAATATAGGTTCACTGGCTAATTGAGTGCAGACACCGAAACAACAAGGGTAAATGATGAGGAATTTAAGACATACTGATATAGCTGTGCCGTTTATATAGAAATCAATCGGCATCTCCACCGACCAGCTGCAAATGTAGCAACAGTTAGTTAACCTCTATAAGAAGATAAATACGGCAGAATGTTGGTCAAAAAGTATATTCAATCAAAACAAGAAAAAGTGTAATGATCTATTCAGAATCTGTTCAAAGAAAAATTCAGCACTTGCATAAACAATGAATGATTAATGCAGAATACTATGTATGGTTAAATAACAAATTTAGTCGGTAAACTTTAAATCTGTAAGAAATCTAATAGACACAAAATTGAAAATCTAACGTTCAGGACTAACTTGAGCCTTTTATTTTAATATTTAGAAATCTTAGCACGTATGGTCCAACCAATAAACTATTTCCATGGACATAAAATTCAAATTTATATTTAAGAATTTTGTTTAGTGCTAAGAATGAAATCTTGTTTTCTACTTCTTAAAAATAATAGTAATAATAATAATGAAAAGCGTAAGATTCTCTCTTAGGAAAATATCAATTTTGAGCTTGTGTTCAAATATCCAAGGTAATTCTAAAACAATGAACTTAACTTATGGCCGATAGTAAAAAAAAGGACCAAAAACATAAGAAGGTAAAACGAATCAAAGAAAAAAACATAGAGTCCTTGCTCATCATCTTGCTCAATTACGTAAGGGACTTGTAGTTCTGCAAGAACTTGAAAATGCTCCAAATGCTCCTTGTTTAAAAAAGAAACCCTTGGATTAGAAATAACAATCCCAATTGTTTTACTTTATCCATACAAACAGCCTTAAGATTGCTTATTCATTAACCAACTACTACTTACAAATACTTGTGGTTCTTAAAACTTAAAATTCTCCTTCGCATTTCATCAAATAGCTTATGTTCATCTTTCACTTTAGCCACAATTTTTACCACCAACCTAATAAAAAAGAAACAATAAGAACCCAGAAGAGAAAATCCATCAAATTTCCCATTAAATATTTGTACGGTAGAACAAACACAAATATCGGAAAAAGGAAACAAAAAACGCACTTGTGATTGCGATTGAAAGGCACTTCCAGATGTGTTTTGTCGATTTCTTCCTACAGCTACCCATTAAAAATTTTCAATTCCTTAAAGAAACAAAAACTCCATCTAACAATTATACAGGAACAAAATAACTCACAAAAAGAGAGCTTCTCCCAACTGAAAAGGATGAGAAAAGGAATGGATTCTCATTTAGTTGTTTTTGTACCTCTGCATTATGTGGATTCACATGGATATTTTCTAGATTTTGCATCAAACGGATGAGGGAGGAGAAGCATCGAACAACTTGAGACGACGAACGAAGATGAATAGGGAAGAGGAAGAGACAGCAGTGGCTAGAGGTTGATTTCGACGGCGAACGTGTATCACAGCGGATGCGAGGGTTTTTGCGAGCGTTTGGTGAGCTCCTTCAAATGACACCAAGAGCATTTTCAAGAGAGAGAGAAAGTCGAGATCTACGGCGGCTGGAGCGTTTGCGAGAGAGAGGGAAAGTTGTGCTTTCACGAATTGGAGAGCGTTTGCCAGAGAGAGACTGCGTCAGCCAAAGCATTTGAAGGGTTTTTGCGAGTGTGTTTGCGAGAGGAAGGGAAAGTGTTGCCGACGAAAGGGAATAATTATTTTTTTAAGAAAAATATTTTAATGACACAAAAATTACGTTGTTAATTAACGACGTAAAATTTGTGTCAAAAAAAATTAAATAACGACGCAAAAAATGTGTTATTAAAAATTCTGCATTTTATATTTTTAATGATACATTTTACTCCACCCCATCCTTTTTTTATTTTTAATGACACAATGTCTTGATTAGTAGTGTCATTAAAATCCATTTTTCTAGTAGTAGATATAAATGATCGTGTAAATTATCTTTAACGATATTACATATGTGTGTCTGATCATGTATGAAAATATAAACGATAAAAAACGATCATCATACACGATACTGTATATTACCATATATAAACGATAAGGTAAAAAACAATAAAAGATGACAAAAAAGTTTAGATATAGACGATCATGTAAAGTAGCTTCAACTATCGTATATACAAGTATAAACGATCATTTAGAAAAACTCTAATAACTCGTAATTATAAAAATATCATAAAAATGAAAGGGGCTATAAAAAGGTGAAGGAACTTGCTCAGACTTTTTCATTCATCATCTTCCTCGTCAATCGTTTATATCCTAGTAACTACTTCAACAGAACTGTCGCGATCGATGATTTGATTTGTATATAAAGAGGTTTGAATCTATATTCATTTCGATATATCTCCATCATCTATATATATCTGTCACTATCTATCTCGTATACAAAAAGGTCTAAATCTATATATATTTCGATCTATCTATATCTATCACGATCTATCCCGCATACGAAGACGTCTGTTTCTATACTAATTGTATATATTTTATTGTTTGTATTTCATTGAATAATTTATATTAATTTTCTTTTTTACAAAAAGATGGTGAGCAAGAAGCAACAAGCATGTAGAAAATCAATAAAGTGTAAAGTAAAGACAAAAGAAAGAAAAAGAAATAAAGGTAACAGACTAGAAAAAGAAATAAAGGTAACAAACTAGAATGTGAATATCTGTCTGTATAACATTGTATATTTGGGTATATTTTTCTGTATAGCGCTCTGTATTTGTAAATTTGTTAAAACTTAACCTTGTTTGAAACATACTGTTTATTATGTCTTTCAACAGGTGAAACACTATCCAAATGACATTATTATGGAAGATGAACAAAAAAACCTTAAAATTACTGTATACTACAATTTAGAAAACATTGAATCAGATCAAGTCCAAAATAGACCAAAGAATTCTTTCTCTAGTTTTGACAAACAGTCCTTTTGGTCAGTTCTTTAACATTAAAATAGCCAAAATATCCACACAATTCATGAATTTTCTATTAAGAAAATAATGCCATACAAAAAACACTAATATCCTTGCTTTCAACTTCAATGGACATATAGTAGAATTTGGGCTGAAAGAATTTTGTTTTGTGACTGGACTAAAAGGTCAGAAATTTTTTGAGTTAAATCTAGAAGAAAGAAAAGAAAATGGTTTGAAAAATGCCCTTTTCCGTCATGATGACTTTATAACAAGAAGAGATATAGAAAGAACTTTCAAAGCGTTATGCAACGTGGAAGACTCATTGTGACTGGACTAAAAGGTCAGAAATTTTTTATGCCATTTTTCTTTTCTGAGTTTCTTTTAGAAAAGGGTTTTATGCCTAATAGCTTGAAGAAAAAAACCAATCATATATATATTTTCGCATTTTTGTATCATTTTTGTGAATAAATTAGTTTTTTGCTCAGTTTTTTTTGTTTTGTAATTTGCTTTATCTACTTGAGGAGAAATTGTTAAAAGAAAGAGAAGGATATGGGCAAGCAAGGGCCTTTTTATCACTTTGGAGTTACAATTGCTAGTTTTTCAAACTATAATCGACAACATATTGAGTCTAAGTTTCAATTCCATCATCTTCCCATTTCTTTTGAGGTTTTTACTGAACCCAAATATAAAGTTTGAACTGTGTTATGTTTGTATTAATTCCCCAATGACATCAAAGAAAACTATCTTTTAGTGAAGCCCACACTGTATTCCCTTATAATGCTGGCATGTTTTGGTTTTGAATTAGTGTCTCAATGAGAATTAGTTTTGTACTTGAATTTCTTGTCGATTGTCTCCATTATATTTGGCGTCTCCCATGGAAGTATCTCTGTCAGTGCTACAATTTTTACATTGGAACAAGCATTTTCAAATAAAGTATATGTGTGTATATTAATACATAATTATATAACAAATAACTACTTTCGAAGATGGTTGAAATATCTACAATAGAACCTAATATAGAAAGATATGAGGATGAAATATAGGAGAAGAGAAAAATCAATTGAAGAACATGAAGATGAAACCGTTTCTGCACATGGTAACTTTAATTTGAGGATTTAATTAAACTGCATTAGATGACCGAGAGTTCTGTGAGTGCTCAATTTTATTTTGCTTTCTGCTTATATTGGTTTGAAGTTTTGTTTTGCATTGTTTTCTATAATTTTTTTTAATAAATGTGGACGTTTTTATTCCATTCCAAAAGCTGCCTTATTATTTTCACTTGTTTCTGCAATCCAGCGAGAGTTTTATTTTGAAGGAGGTGCAATGGTTTTGGCTGATGGAGGTGTTGTTTGCATTTATGAGTTTGACAAAATGAGATCAAAGGATAGGTAACCTAAAAGGATTTAGTCAGCTGTTGATTAGTGAAATTACTCATATCGGTTTATTTAGCCTTCTTTAAATTTCAACTTCGAGAGTTTTTTTTACAAGATTACACTCTACACATGGATTTGAATTCTGTATGTTTCTTTTGTAATGTTTGTACTTGGAGAAAGAAGATGAACAAATAAAAAAAAATTAAAGTAAAATAAAACATCAAAAGATGAATAAATAATTTTTTTTTTTTTTTTTTTTTTTTTAACTTTAACCTTCTTTGTTGATATTTGCAGACTACCATGGACCTCCGAAGGTTAACTGTAGGGAAAAATCCCATGAGCCCATCTAAGTGGAAGGAAGAGCACGTAAGACTTATCTTTTTCACACGAGGCTACTATCTCCTCATTTCTTTGTTCTTTCATTTTTAAGTTTTTTTTTTGTTCTTCCTATTAGCTTTCATCAAGTAGGAGAATTTAAGAATGAGAAGTTAGAAGTTAACCTCTTTTAGACTCTATCAAAATCTCTTACATTTTAACTTAATAAGATTGGCTTTTTTTATGATTCTTTTGTGTTGCTTCTTTCTTTCTACTCTTGTTTGTGGTATTATTTTCTTATAATGCCTCCATGATCTTTTTTTCCTTTTTAAGGAACTTGCACTAAATATCTGACTATTTTGGATGTTTGAAGTATCTTGTAGTGTGTTTTTTAAACCCGAGCTGTTCAATGCATTGGTAAAGTAATGAACTTGTATTATGTTATTGATCATAAGTTCACATTTCTTTTCTTGCTTTAGTCTAGTATGGGTTTGATTTCTTTTTGAAACTATTGATGCACTTAGATAGGAAGTGAATTTTTGTTTTCAGAATCCTTGCTCTATTGCATTATTCTATAGTATCTAGGTTTATGTTTGCGTAGGTCAACATAGAATTCGTGGAAATTTTAGCATTCAGGTGTGAACTTACACTTAATCAATAACATTTAAATGGTTGGTAGAATTTGGATATCATATAAAGCCATAAATTCTTCAACTAGCCTCTTAAGATTGCATGTTTAATGTCTTCAAAGACAGAAGACATTCAATTCTTTTCTTCTTTCTCCTAAGGTTTGTTGCCATTTTTTAAATGATGTTGTTCTTTGATCATTCTCTTGAGTTTTTAAGAATGTTATCCATTATTGCAGACTGGGTTGATTAAATGTCATTTTGTTTGTGATCCGAGTTGCACCTCTTCTGGCTAGATCTAATTTGCTCATTACCAGGGATATAGAGTGGGCAACTAAACTCCTAGCATCATCTTAAGAACGCAAAGAATGCTTGTGTAATTTGATAGATCCTTTTGTTGAATTGTGTTTCCAGCCTTTTAACTTTCCGTTTTTTTTAGCAAAAATCATGTTGATGATCAAACACACTTTTCTCATTTAATGGTATCTTGGCAACCCCTCCCCCTTCTTCTTTGTTGTTGGGTTATAATTGGTTTATTTATACATTCTATCTATATATTGGACACCAACTTCACATTGTGAAGAAAGCCTTGAATTTCACCTTTATTATATATGAATGAGCTTACACCCCACTCCTCTCTATATGATAAATTTTCAGTAAAAGGATTTGAATGTTTAGGGATGATAGAAAATGAGATGAAATCTTCTCTAAATAATCTTCTACTTCTTGTTTCAGTTTTTTGGTATTGTAACTTGGTTGTATTTGTTGTTTAACTTGGTTAATTAGTGATATAGATCTATTGTTTGTTTGGTTCTAAGTTTCTTCTCCTGAATTCAACTTGCTTTGTTTTCTATTCGTAATTTGGAATCCAATTACTTGCTTATGGTTTGGAATTTTGCTTTGTTATGCCTCTGTGTGAAAACATTACTTGAATTACTACCTGAGACTGATGCTTGAGTTGTTACAGTAAAGGAGTGTGTTATCATGAACTAGGTGGAATATCGAGTTGAAATGTATGTCATCTACCTTCTTTTACCGATATAGAGATGGATAGGTAGTGGATTAGTAGGATTTAGACTTTCTTGTTTGAGATACACGATCATTGTTTATGATTTTCTTTACTAGTGCTTATACTTATTCTTATTCTTATTATTTAGATTTTTAGACTCTATGTTGAAAATTACACTATATCTACATATGGAAATTAATTGGTTTTGTTTTATTTTCTTTTGTGTCCATAGCCTCTTAGAATGATTTTAAAGACATGCTTGAATAGTTTTGAGAAATTATTTTCCTCCATTGAATTTTGAGTTATTGAGTCAAATAACGTCTTTTCTATTTATTTAATGGTTCAAGTCAACACAAAATGTTGAATTACATTACAAAGTTATGTGAGAAAGTAAATAATTTTTAAAAATAAATGACATATCCAAATGATCATTCATTAGCAAACGTATGTGCATACGTGAACCACATATAACAATTACATCTTTGTTTCATTTATCGTGGTATTGTTGGTTTATCCCAAACTTCCATTTTGTAGTTTTACAGTTTGTTGTGGTGGACGTTGTTTATTCTTGACTTCCAATGATTTATATTTTGTGGTGTGGTGATATTTTTTTATCTATCACTAAAAGACTAAACCATGTGACGAATTTGAGAAATTTGAGATGTAGATTTTTTTTTCAACATTCTAGTATGACTTAATTGATAGAATGTTTTCACTTAATTTATGAAATCATGATTTCAAATAATGGAAGAATAAGGGATAAAGTAAGACATTATTTCAAATATTTATTAAGATCTAAAATATGGTCACGGTTTTCTAAAAGGATACAGTGGAGTGCTAAGGCCTCCATAGGAATGACTCCCTAATTTAATTATAGTTTTTGTTTTTCATTAGATCTTTTTCTTTATTTTTGTATCCAATCACAATGTACAAAGTCATTATCTTATTTTCTTTTTTTAAAATCATTCAACTTCTAGGATGTCCTTCAGATGTGCAAAATGCTATATGCTTTTTCATATTATATAATTACTAACACAATTTTCGTCTATATTGGTTAAAATCATAAGCTTCCAAGATCTGATTCAAAATGATATATTTTGAACCCTTACAAGCTTGTGGGCCAGTGGGAACAAAATAAAAATTGGATTCATTGGTAACATGGGGTTGATTTTATTAATCAAACAATAAACAGAAATAAATAGTGCAAAAGTAAAATGCAAGGAATTAAAACGAGTGAGGGTAGGCAGTGTTGGAAGATTCGTTCAAAGAAAATAGACTCAAGGATAAGAATTAACGAGGTTGATTATTATCATTAGCAGAGGATAATTCACAAGTTTAGTAAGTTGTAATTGATATTTTTTGTCGTTCTTGTATAGAGAGCATGTGTACAATTGGTATAGTTGTGTATTTCGTGATTGCTTTGTATGTTGTTTGATGGTCATTTAAATGTGGGCTAACTTACTCGTACATATTTGTATGCTCACCCCATTAGATTTTTTATGTGTTGAAATGAGCAATGCTACATTAGTGATGCTAAAACAGGGACTTGGAGAAAAGATTGATTATTTTTTATTGTTGTGAAGATTTTGAGTTGAATCTACAAGTATTGTTGCTTATACTTCCCGTCTTGAATAATTTATCTACGTTAAAATAGTTCAACTCGCTTTTTGCGTACTATTGTTGTTTTTAATTGATTAATTTTCTATTAGATTCCCCGTTAGATTGATCCTAATAAAGCTATCAAAAATTCAAGTAACTTTGTGAAAGTGATATAGTAACGGTTCAAGCAAACAAGCGTACTTAATCGAGCTTTTAGATTTACTAAATTTGATAAAAAATTCATTAGTTCCTCAAACTAACGAAGGCTCAAAATTAGAATTTATCGAAATAATTAAATGAAGCGTAGTATAATTTAGACATTTAAAAGTATATAAAACATGAGAAGGTAATGATAAGATACATAAGTGACATAGACCTCATATATTATTTTAAAGCTTATTTTGGTCAAAATGAATATAGTGAGGAATTGATTCTAACACCTTACATCTTTCCAATTCTAGATATGAAATTACATTCAATGCCCAATACTGATATTGTTGAACCTAAAGTGAATTACATTTGCTATACTAAGCAATTAGAAGGTTGAACTAGACCCAAGGTAGTTCCTGTTGCATATTCACACGATGCTTGGGCAATTTGATCCTTGAATATCAACTTTACATCTTTCAATCTTATTTCGTTGCATGGCCTTGCAGGGCTACACTCAAAGTTTATACCTACTTCAGTAGCTGACGTTCCATGGATGTCTTCATATCTTACATTACTAATCTTTACTCCAGAAGCCTAATATATTCATATTATATGTATATATATTACTGTTACAACAGTTTGAAATAATAACGATGGAAAAGAAAGAAAGAAAATGAAATCTCCAAAAAAACTTTGAAGCAAATTATAGTAAACAACTAATTTTGAAGTTATGTAGTAAAAGTAATTACTATTACATGAGGTGGAATTGTTTTTAATATCTTGAAATAATCTTGAATGGAAACTTTGAAGCATAAAATAAAGTTGAGTTACAATTCAGTTTTTGAAAACTTTTATAACGTATAATAAAGTCCATAAACATCTAAATTTAAAGACGAGTAGTTAATTACATTTATAATTTTGTACAATTATATATTATATTTCTTAACACGTGATTTTTTTTTAAAAATTAACACCATACATTCATACATATATATAATATATATAAGTAATACTTGGATCCGATATGTTTATGCACTATCATGTATGTTACCTCTAACATAAACAAAATATTTAAATAAGAAAAATAAAAAATTTTCACCAAAAAATTATGATTTAAGAATTTGATAAAGAATTAAAGAATGCATTAAATTTCTTTTGATATATGGTTTGAACATTTATGATCGGAATGAATGAGGAAATGGTTACCTGACCGGGGCAGCCTTGGTTATGTGGGCAGTAATTTTGATCAATGATGAGAGGGTTGTTGACATTGTCAAAAACAATGTGTTGAAAAAGAATGTTCTTTGCAAACCCATTGCTGGGCCTTCCCCAAGATTTAATCCTCACTCCATTCATTGTTCCGTTGAAATGAGCTGTTTTTAATGTCACATTTTCCACTCCAGCCTCTTCCCACCATTTCCCCAAACTCCCAATGCTACAACACAAATTTCACATTCCCACTCACTTTGTCATTGTAAGTGCAAAGATAACATTAACACCCGTAAAATGTTATTTACAATTTAATTAAAATTTGTAAGAATACCTCTTAAAAATCAAGTATAAAGGATTATTATGAGAGACACTCATTTGATTTTTTTTTTTTTTTTGTCATTTATCCCTATAGCTTACCTGATTCCATGTCCAGGTCCACATGCAAGTCTTTCCATCCATAAATGGGAAGTCCCAGGGCCAATTGAGATGCAGTCGTCCCCGGTGCGAATGTTTGAATTGAGAATGGTAACATTTGATGATCTCTCCACATGAATGCCATCAGTGTTGGGGCTATTGCTGGCAGCTAAGACTTTCACTCCTTGAATCTTCACGTCTTGACAGTCATACACAACAATGTGATACATTTGGCTGTTAACTGAAGATAATCCATTGATCAATATATTCTGTGAATCTGAAACTTCCAACGTCTGGAAATTAGAAAACAAACAAAACAACATTGATTATTATTAATGATAGATAAAACCCTAAAAAGGAATATTCAAATTTTATTTAAATTTGCATACTGTTGCGCCAAGAGAGCAAGTGTTGATCCCTGAGTTTTTGCAAGCCCACAAGGTAGTTCCTTGGCCATCAAGAATGCCACCATAAATGGAAAGTGCATTTATACGTGAGAAAGAAATCCAGGTTCTTGATTTGGCCAGAACCTTAAAATTCGAAGAAGCCACAAGTGTGCCGTTGATGAGAAAGGTGATAGAATTATAGTTACAAGGTCCAATAAAGTTACCACTTTGAACGTAGAATCTTCCTTTGGGCACATAAACGGTAGACGCAACTGTAGAGGAGCATGCACGAGCCCATGCAGACTGCAACGCATGAGAGGCATCGGTCTTACCATCCGGCTTGGCTCCAAGATTGACGATATCAAACGTCAATCCACCAGCAGCAGCAGTCAAGGCGTGCTTCTTTAACAGAAGAGCAAGGAAAATTATAACAACAACCATCATTTCAAATCTTAAAAATCTACAAAGGGATAGTCTTTTGCCAAAGTATGGGAAAAATAAAAAGGGCTGTGAAGGCATATTTATAAACTCATAATAAGACAAAATACTTGCATGTTGGCCAATTTACAACTATTTTCTCGGTCCCAACTTAGTTTATAAATATGCCTTCATAAAAAATTTGTAGGAAAACATAAAAAATAAATCTTTAGGTGCAGCCCAACTAATATACATAGAAGGATCATAGAAGGATAAAGGTAATGAGTAATATTTTTAATGTTAATAATCAAGTCCATTACAAAATTTTAAAATAAAGCAAATTCTATCAATGAGGTAGTTTACCGGTCAGTAGACTACTGCCAGTGATATAGTATGTCGATGATTGACTATGAAAGTTTGGATATCTCAATTTTGCTATTATTTTGCAAAGGATGTAGCCTAGCCTAGGCTATAAATACCTTTGTGTAGTCCACGAGTTATCTAATTAGTAACTGTTATTTTAAGAACTTTTTACATTTTACAAAAAAAAAAAGTTAGATTATTAATTTATTACCATGTGATAAACGAATGGGATATAGGCACAAATAGGTAGAGCCATGACTACACCGAATTATTGTGCTATATTTGTCAATAATTTTGGTTTGCTTGCGTTTCTTAAATAAATGTGTGCATTTTCCTTTAAACTAACCAGGCAACAAAAATAACATTTAAAAATATATAAAGGAATAGTTTGCTGCATGACAAACTATTATAGGATAATTTGGAGGATGCAAAACATATGAGAATTTATTTAATACTACAGAGTAAGGGAGAATTTTCCATACTACCTAATTTTCATCGTACACTACAAATATGATAGCAGTAACATTTAAGAATAATGTGTGGTTCATAAAAGAAATTGACATGACGTGTTAGGTTATAAATGTGCGTTCGATCACCAAGTGTATATATCTTGAATAATAGTGGTGTAAGTGTTTTTTTCATGAAATTAGTTAGGAAGTTGAGTTTAAAAGTGGTTAGACATTGACCAAAATATGGCTCACTTAAGATAGAAGAGGTAAATATGAAGTGACGTTGGGAAATGTAATTGATATATGAGGAGGAGGAGGAGTGTTGGACAATGATGGGAAGTATAATTGTCCAAGGAAATGAATTACCAAATAGAAAAACTCCTTTTTAGGAATGAAACATAATTTCACGTCTCTCCCACCTAATTAACCCTCTTTTGGGCTATCACATCTCTTCTTTTGTTGTGTATTATTCATTAGATTTCTAGTTACATTGATGATTACTTTTTTGTCGTTAAGGTTGGTTCATGGAATGATAATTAGGACCTTTAGTTAATCAAAGCTAGACATTGTCATAAGATCTTTTTGTTCATTGTATGGAATATACATTTTTATAAAGTATGGAAATAAACAATCATATACTTCTCCACTAACTCTTTTATTTTAATATAAATTTTTTATGAGTTTCAAAATGTTATAGTTTTAGTTGGGTATGTTTTGCGCTTTCATTTAGTTGTTGGGGCTATATTTGACTTACTTTTTGTAACTTAACTATCCTCTATTTAATTACTTGTTCAATAGATCTCCTATTTTATAGGAAATATTGATCTAGACATCACAACGAGCCCAACACAATGAAAATCACTCAAAGTGAAGCTAAAGCAAGCAAGAACGGACCAAGAAACGTTAGAGTGGCATTTTTTAAATAATCAAAAGAAAAGCGCCACAATACCAAAGGATGGCACTTGAAGGCAATACCCATAAAAACACGAAGTGTCGCGACACCCAAGTCAAGGGCCGTAGATGTAAGCTCTCATTTTATTCTCCTTTTAATTATATTAATTTTTCCTAAGTTGTGAAAAACAAGTAGAATCCAATTGTAAATTCTTTATGGGTTGAATCATTTTGATGAGAAAATTTTAGAATCAATTTTATTTTGGTAATGATTTGGAAACTTTATTAGGTATTCAAAAAGAATGAAGATAAGGGTAAAAAGTGAGTTTAATTTGAAGGAAGGGGCATTATGGTCATTTTCTATTTATTATTACTTTTTTAAAAAGAAAGAAATCGGGAAATTCTTTCGAGCACGTAACCCCTCTTCTCGAATCTTTTCCCTTCATCGGCTCCTTCCTCTCGTTGTCATCTCTCCCTATCTCTCTGTCATTCTCTTCCGCTCACCATCCCTCTCCATCACCATTGCTAAGTTGCACATCCGCTCATTGACGTCCCGTGAACACCATCATTGCCACCGTGCCATTGTTGTCCTGCTTACCTTGTACCATATCTTAAAATGTCACGCCATCACCCAACCAACCGAAGATCAAGTTAGCCACGGTGTCCATGTTTCTTTCAAATCCACCACTTAGAGTAAGATTCTCAAGGTTCGAGGTTGTCTTTTTAGGTCATTTGGAATACCCATTAAGTTTATGCTTGATTTTAACATTACATATTATATTTTAATGCTAGATTTGAATTTTAGAATAGCTAACCGATGGTCGGTGGGTCTATGTGCACATATGAGCATGGTTGAATCAAGGTTGTTACTGTAGAAGGTACTAAATATGCATGAGCTCAGTTTGGTTCTGTTTTTCCATGTGGATATGGGTCACGTGTGGACTATTTTGGGTCATTTATTTAATATTCTACCATGGTTGGATTGAGTACAGGTTTGTAGGCATTACTTTTGATTTATAGTATTATGTGATGATAACGTTTTAATTATTATTTCATTATCGATGCATATTTACACATTTTTTAGAGCATGTTTTACGAGCTTTTACTTCTAAAAATTTTCCACTCACTGGGTTGGATTGGGTGGAGGTTGTTACTGTGTAAGGTTCTTGAAGCTCATTAAGAGCTCAATGACTATTGCTGAATATAAGAAGAAGTATAGAGAACTATCTAAGTACGCCACTAGTGTGATTGAGGATGAGGATGAAAGGTGCAAGCGATTTGAAGAAGGATTACGAGAGGATATTCGTACTCCTATAATAGCTTGTGCATAGTGGATTGATTTCTCCAAATTAGTAGAGACGACTGCTTGTCGTGCCAACCCAACGGTACCAAAAACTTAGACTTGTTGCCAGCTAATTTAGCTTTGGAGCTTAAGAGAATCATGTTGTTGCTTACGTTGGTATTTAAATCTACTTGAAGAGTCATTAATCATGGTCATTGCATAGATACTCTCTATGTATCTCTTCATCATGTAACTTCTAAGTCCTCGTTGAGTGCAAATTTTTCTGTTGCTTGTCCAAGTGTGAGCGAAACAATAGGTTTATATGAGTGATCCAGAGTTGAACACAGAGAATTGATATCAAAACTTAGATCTAGGATTCACTAGGGGTTTAGGCAATATAAAATGAATAACCTATACAGTGTGAAAGAATGTAAATTTAACTCTGTCTACTTATCTACACTAGAGAATCTGTAAAGAAAAATTAAGATGGATGCGAGATGAAATTGTGAACTAACTTGTATAAAAGAAGGGGGTGAAGGAAAGTCTGTGCATTACCAGGCGATTAAGCAATAAGAGAATCTTGATGCGATATAACTAAGTTGACCAGCTTATGACGAAGGCGAGCACCTCTTGGTGTCTTCAAACGTCACACTTGCTCACCTCTCGGGATCCAAATGACCAAGCTGTCTTAAACTAGTTATACCTAGAACGCTTCACTTACAAGACTTATAGAGCTTCTCATTTAAGGGTGACAACCTCTAGACACCTAATACCCATACTTGTTCTCCTTTGGAGACATAAATGATGGAAGTTATCTCACCAAGGTGGAGTTTGTCTCCAAGCTCCTCCTCGCGTGTTAGCCATATCCTTGCTACTTACCTTCTTTGGTAGATGGCGATATACACTGTCCATGTGAACTTTTTTCGTTTTCAAAATTATTCTATAGAGTGTAAATATTTTACTGGTCTTTTATATTTTTTTTTTAAAAAACCCATTTACTAGTAGAGTAGTAATATGAATAATAATAATTATTATTATAACGAATGAATTTGAATGTAGACTTAAACTTTGCCTAGAATACTTTTGAATGTTTTTCATTTCTTATTTTGAATGGATTTGTATGTAGTCATGCATTTTACACAAATTTAGGTTTCATTTATTTAAGGTAAAAAACACTTGGACTTCACTTGTTTGTTTGATTATAAAATTTTTTAAAAATTAATATAACATATTTAGATCATTTACATAAATATGACATTTGTTTAGTGCAAATTTCAATTTTAGTAGAAAAGGAAAGAATGAAAAATATTCTAAATTATGAAAAAAAAAAAGCAACTTGGTGACCTAACCAGGAAGTTAGGTCGGGTCGGGTTGAGTTGGTCCATGGACGTTTAACTGACAGAGTTCAATTTTTACTGATTCAAGGTCTTTGGATTAGTCCTTGATTTACTTCTAATTCGATTGATGTACGCCCTTATTAAGAACTCCATTGTCTCTTGACTTTGAGCTATTCTCTCCATTTTCTGAAACTTTTTGTTGATTGAACTCTTTTTTAAAACATTCATTCTCTCTTTTTTTAAAAAAAGAAATGAGGAGTGTAAAATGCATTTGCATATGGGTAGAATACAATGGTTATTGCCTAAGGATTAGGTGGAAGAGGAGACGACATGTCGTAATGTGAAAAGGACAAAATTAGTAATTTCTTCTCCGTTTTATCCTCCACCTCTTGCGCCCTTCCACATTTTCCGTTCTATTTTCTTCCATTTTTTCCTCTCCTTATTTGTTCCACTTTCTCAAATGACAGTCCTACCCCCTCCCGTACTCTCTCTTTTCTTTTTATCCAATTCCAAATTTTTCAAACTAAACCAAATTGATTTTACACTCTTTGAGTCTGTCATATATAATATGATAGTCTTTTTCAATTTATCTCATAATAATGTTTCAAAATTCCATGTCAAATACTCCTTTCCATGAAAATACCTCTTCCAAAATTATATAAAAAATATCTGTTTTTTTTTTTTTAAATAACTTTATAGTATTTATGATTTTGAAAGTAATTTTAAATTTTTATAATTAATTAATATATTGTATCTACATATTTGCAGTTTCTTTACTTTTCAATTTTTTATAATATGAATTTTCGTCCTCTTGTATGAAATTATATTATTAGAATAATTTCAAGTTAACTAAGAACCATTCAAATCTTGGTTCTATCAGTCAATTTCATAGTTGATGTTAGATAATGATTTAACTCACTAGAACATAATTTGACATTTGGCTAGGGTTGACCTGGACAATCATGTGCTTTGAGTTGAGCCATGTAAGGGAACATGTTATTTGCTGTTTATTTGATTGAATTGGACATTGTTCAAGTCAATCCTCTCTTGTAGAAGTATTTTCGTTTTAAGATGGTATTCTTCACCTATATCTTATTATTTTTTAGACTCTGTCACTTCTATCATTAATGTTTGATATTATTAGTATATCTTTGATCTAAAATCAACCATAATTTAAAAGAATATTTGGGATGATTTGCAAAAGTAGCTTGTTAATCAAGCTAAGTATAAGTATAATAGTTATAAATAATAATAATAATAATAATAATAATAATAATAATAATAATAATAATAAAAGTATAATAATAAATAATAAAATAAAATTGGGGAAGATAGCACAAATATTTGAAATATGGAGAAATTGAAAAAAATATTAAAGGAAATAATGGATGAAAAGGGAGAGGTTGAAAGCATGATGATGATGATGATGATGATGATGATGATGATGATGATGATGATGATGATGAATGCTGTGTGTGTTGAAGGCAACAGAAAGTATGGGGGATTGGAGCAATTGTGCATCATCACACAAATTGGAGCAACAGAAAGTATTGAATTGCAAGAATTAAGAATGGAGAATAGAATTCTTACGAAATAAAAATACAATAATCAAAATATTACAATTCTATCTAATTTGAAAGATATGAGAAAGATATTATGTACAAATATATATTGAGAAATTATATTATATGTAAAATATGAAAAGGAAATGAAAATAAAATTATTTTCTAAGAACATAAATAATGTATCAAGTTTATAATATTTGACTGCGTTTGAGACCTCACCCATTTTTATATATAATTTTTTGCAATTCGCATGAAAAATATTAAAATATTCTAAAAAAAATATCTAATGTCTATTAAAGATCATCTACATGTATTCTGTTAAAATGTTCCATCATAACTTGCTATATAGCAATTTATTTTTCTTTTTTAAAAAATATTTTAGATGTGTGGTGAAAAAAAAAAACATAAAAATAGACGATGCTTGAAATACACTTTTTAAGTATTATCCTTATAGTAACATGCAACACATGTAGGACTATTAAACCCCCTCCCCAAAAGATCACTAACTATAACGAAAGAGAAAGAAAAGTCTATTCGCGAATGACCACTTTAGAGTTTAAAAAGAAAATCAACCAAATGAATAGAAGTAATGAAAAAAAAATAAAATTTTATTAAAATTACTAAAATTATATTTTATACTTCATTAGTGATGTTTTAATGTAAGTTACAAAATTCAAATATCAACATATCGTATATTATTGATATAGGTTTAGATACGATTAAAAGTTGGTTTCACTTTTTTAATTTGAGAGCAACGAAGAGAACTAAATTAAATTAATCGGTTTTATAAATAAATAACCCATACCATTGACTTTCATGTGTTATTTTGACTATTCTTTGTTTTGTTCTAAATATTCTGGATTGAGCAATTTTGCTATTTTCATACCAGAATTGGGTCTATATAATTTCTTTATTTTATAGATTAAAATTAGACATCTTTTGTTAACACTTTTCTCGATACCAAACCTACGATGTCTATAATAATTATTAGTCCTTTTTCTAAATAACAAATATAAATGCACCATAATATATAATTAATATTGAATATAATTAATATTAATTGTTAGGATTTATTTTCTAATATAAATACACACATTCGATTTGGTTTAGTTTAGCAATTAAAAAAAAAAAAGAATTTGTCTTCCAATCCAGTCTATCAATGTAATCGTCAATTTAGGTAATCTTCGATTGAAGGGGAGGTGATGAAGATGACAGGTGACTGAAGCGGCGTGACCAACCGCAGGCCAACGCAGTTAGCGAAGATTGTTTACGATCAGGAATTCTTACTGCGACCAACAGAATCAACGAGATAGAATGCTTGAGCAATTGATGGCGGGGAAGCCGAAAGTAAGTCCCTGGATGCATCCTATCCCGGAGAATCAGCAGTAGTTGCATGGTCAGATCAATCCAGGTCATTCAGACAAAGTCGGGTGACGTCGTCTTCCTTAAAGAAGAGATTACCAAAAGAGGCTTGAAGACATTGTCAGACATATCTTTTCAGCTTTTCTTTAATTTGCATATCAAACAGTACATATCCGTTTTCATTGGTTTGGTTTATTGTTGCAATAAAAAATATTTGAAATCGACGATTAAAACATTGATGAAAAAAATCAATTATTTTAATTTAAAGAAAATATTAATAAAATACTTACATAGGAATAGTTGATTTCAACCAATAATTAACAAATCATAAAATGATAAATCGAAGGAAATAGAAGATTTGTAATTATAATAAACCATATAGTTCGACAATAATGATGGATCAAATTACAAATTTAGAAGTATAGTTGTTACAAACACCATAGTTTATGTCATTTTACCTCAATTATTTTTATTTTTTTCGACTCAACATACTACACGGAAAGCTTTAAAAGGGCCAAGAATTTACCATCATTCAAACTCCTTATCCTGAGTGCTTTATTATTATTTTTTATTTTTCCTTTTGAGTTGTTTATCTTCAAAATCTATATATATTATTTTAATTTATTTGTTTTATTTTGAAGAACCCTAAACTTCAAATTATTTTGACATAATGAGAAGGAATTAAGGCACACATTGCGTAAGGGTTCAACATTTTTTTTCCTCCAAAACGAAAAAAGAAAGAAAGAAAACATGTGAGGCCATATTGGTCATTTCATTTGCCCACATTCAGTGATTAAAGCCATAAATAAAGAAAACTCCTTTTCAATCAATCCTCAATTTTCGAAGTTTTTTTTTTTTTTTTTTTTTTTTTTTTTTTTTTTTTTAAAATTTTAAAAAAGCATAAGAGAAACATCCTTTTAGACCTAAATTTTCCAACAAAGGAATTAGTTATATTTCTCCCCCCCCTCTGTAGTCTATATAAACCCCTCAAAACCCATCCAATTTCCCCACCACAACACACCCACATTCTCAACTCTTTCGTCTCACTTTATTATGGCTCTTCACAAAACCTTATTCATTCTTTTCCTCTTCCTCACTTTGGCCTCGGCTTCCACCTTTAACGTAGTCGATTTCGGTGCAAAACCCAACATCGGAACCGACTCATCGCAGGCGTTCGAGGAAGCTTGGGCTAGTGCATGTCGTGCAACGACAGCCGTGTCCATTTATGTTCCAAAAGGGAGATTCTATGTGAAAAGTATAGCATTTGAAGGGCCTTGCAATAATAATGATATCACTATACGAATTGATGGGACGCTTTTGGCTCCATCAAACTATGCTGTGATTGCAAATTCAGGAAATTGGATCACTTTTAAACGTGTTGATGGTGTTAACGTGTTTGGTGGCGTTCTTGATGCCCAAGGATTTGGATTATGGGCTTGCAAGAATTCCAAAAGCTCTTGCCCCTCCGGAGCCACGGTAAATTAAATTTGTCCAAATATTATTTAGTCTCCAATTTTAACTATGTACTTTTAATTTATACACATATGACATATTACAATTTTTTATATAAAAATTTAGTTTATTTAAAAAAATGAAAAAGACTTTGAGCAGCGATTAGTGGACTAAAATTGAACCATATATATTTTAGCCCATGTTTTTTTTACGTAAGTTACCATTTTTATTTATTTCCTTCCACGGAGATTTTCTTTCTAATTATAAAACATTGTCAAATATTATTTTTTCCTCCTCTGGTGCAGTCGTTGGAATTTTCCAATTCAAAGAATATAATGGTTAGTGGCTTAACGTCACTAAATAGTCAAATGTTCCACATAGTAATCAATGGTTGTCAAAATGTGAAAGCACAAGGACTGAAGATATCAGCTGCTGGTAATAGCCCAAACACCGACGGCATTCACGTAGCATTATCCTCAACGGTTACTATCCTCAACTCTATAATTGGCACGGGCGACGATTGCATTTCAATAGGTCCTGGCACGTCGAACTTGTGGATTGAGAATGTTGCTTGTGGACCTGGACATGGAATCAGGTACTCAATTGAAAAAAATTAATAAAAGTTTAACCTTGACAATTAAAGCTAAGATATAACTTTTATTTGGTTATCAGCATTGGGAGTTTAGGAAGAGAAGTGCAAGAAGATGGTGTTGAGAATGTAACAGTTAAATCTGCTACATTCACAAACACACAAAATGGGGTCAGAATTAAAACATGGGGAAAGCCGAGCAATGGATTTGCAAGAAGCGTTATCTTTCAAGACATTGTAATGGTCAATGTGGAAAATCCTATCATTATTGATCAAAATTATTGCCCCGACAACAAAGGTTGTCCTGGACAGGTCAGTATGGATTTCCGTTTTAAAAAAGTTTTTTTTTTTCAATGCATGTTTATGCAAGCAATTTAGTTATCTAATCACAACTTTTTTTTTTCTATAGAATATTTCTTATCTTATTTATTCTTTTTGTATAATTAGGATTCTGGAGTTAAAATCAGCGATGTGACATATCGAAACATACACGGAACATCAGCGACGCAAGTTGCGATGAAATTCGATTGTAGCTCGAAATTTCCATGCAATGACATAACTTTGGAGGATGTGGAGTTGAGTTATAAGAATGAAGCAGCTGAAGCTTCATGTAGTCATGCTGAAGGAAGTGCTGCTGGTTTAGTTCAGCCATCAAGTTGTTTGTAGACAGGTCTTAGAACTATGTAATATATAATTTTATAATTATATTATAAGGTCCTCTAGGGTTAGCTAGGGATATGTTACCTGTCTTAGCATAGATAAGAATTGAAGTTCCAAGGTTGAGGTTATGGTACTAGCAAGTAGCAACCCACTATGGGGCGTGTTCGTTTCCAGAGTCAACATCGAGTTTTCTAGATTTTTGTTTAATTAGTTTAGCACCTTTGATCAACATTAATTAATCTACTAGTGTCGACCATTTTATTGCTATTTTAAAGGTGAATGATTTTTATTACACTTACCTATCTATTACTCGTTATTTTAGTGGATTGAAATAAAACTTGTTGTATGGTGTCCAATTTTAATCTCTATCAAACCCCAACGATCTATACATAGCACACAGATCCATGACAATAAGTATATTGGAATTCACGTTGAAATTGTTAAAATCATTTTTGCTATTTAAATATTTATATATAATTTTAGACTTTTAAAATCAATATAATTATAATACTATCGAAATTAATTTGAATGATTAAAAAAATATTTTATAATGATTTTGAAATCGTAGAGAAAACAATTTCAACCATTCTAAAACCACTTATAAACATGTCCAAATTAAACAGGGACAACAAATTTGTCAAAAAAAAAGTGTTTTCTAAAAACCATTTTTTAATATTACAATTAATATAGAGATAGAGTATAAAACTATTTTCTAATGGAAAAAATGTTATGTCAAATGATTGAATCTCACTTTTAATTTGTTCTATCATTTAATATTGGATATATTGATCACATATAATCGAGTGTATATAGATTAAGGAGGTTAATTAATTCATTAAGCATCGTAATAATCAAGCTTTGACTCTTTTAAACGAAAACATATTCTCAATCTCAATTGTATTTCTTTTTTAGATTACAAAATTTTAGAAGTATTTTAGTTATTGAATAATTGAAAAACATTTTTAGTTTGCAAGTCAAACTTTGTATACAAAATAAATTCAATAGATTTAGTTAGAAGCAAGGTAAACCAATGGAACTTGTGTGTGTTCCTTTTTATTCAAACTAAAATGGATTAGAAAACAAGAGAAAGATTGTGCATACAATATGCATATAACATGGGCAAGATTTCAGTATATTTTAATGTAGCCCATTTTTAGGGGATGCCATTGGAAATTCCTCTTAGTTATACCAATCGTGTATGCCAATATTTTCCGATAATGTCAGCTTCGATTTTATCGGTATTGTTGCCAACCATAAATTAAACAAAACTTTTAGAAAAAAAGCAAATCAAACTAATAGAAAAAATCCAAACTAATACTCAATAAGAAAAAGAAAATAGTGAATTGAATTTAGGGTTTTTTTATAAAAAAATTTAACAAACCGATAACATATTTACGAGGGGTCTATTCAATAACATAACAAAGTGGAAAATTATTTACACTCTATAGAACAATTTCAGAAACGAAAAATCCATAGACCCACCATGTGAAATACCAAAAATACCCTAATAAATGTGCGATTAATTGTCCGCGCGCCCGATTAATGTTAATAAACGATTATTAGACGCCATCATGTAGAATAATATACAATTGATACACGATCTTGTAAATTACCAAATATATATAAACGATAAAAAATAAACGCTAAACGATAACAAACGATAACGTTATTTTGATATTCATATATATTGCACCTACCCTTGTGTACAAGTTTCATTAATGTCTAATTTGATGGTCTCGTTAAAAATATAGGTTCACTGGCTAATTGAGTGCAGACACCGAAACAACAAGGGTAAATGATGAGGAATTTAAGACATACTGATATAGCTGTGCCGTTTATATAGAAATCAATCGGCATCTCCACCGACCAGCTGCAAATGTAGCAACAGTTAGTTAACCTCTATAAGAAGATAAATACGGCAGAATGTTGGTCAAAAAGTATATTCAATCAAAACAAGAAAAAGTGTAATGATCTATTCAGAATCTGTTCAAAGAAAAATTCAGCACTTGCATAAACAATGAATGATTAATGCAGAATACTATGTATGGTTAAATAACAAATTTAGTCGGTAAACTTTAAATCTGTAAGAAATCTAATAGACACAAAATTGAAAATCTAACGTTCAGGACTAACTTGAGCCTTTTATTTTAATATTTAGAAATCTTAGCACGTATGGTCCAACCAATAAACTATTTCCATGGACATAAAATTCAAATTTATATTTAAGAATTTTGTTTAGTGCTAAGAATGAAATCTTGTTTTCTACTTCTTAAAAATAATAGTAATAATAATAATGAAAAGCGTAAGATTCTCTCTTAGGAAAATATCAATTTTGAGCTTGTGTTCAAATATCCAAGGTAATTCTAAAACAATGAACTTAACTTATGGCCGATAGTAAAAAAAAGGACCAAAAACATAAGAAGGTAAAACGAATCAAAGAAAAAAACATAGAGTCCTTGCTCATCATCTTGCTCAATTACGTAAGGGACTTGTAGTTCTGCAAGAACTTGAAAATGCTCCAAATGCTCCTTGTTTAAAAAAGAAACCCTTGGATTAGAAATAACAATCCCAATTGTTTTACTTTATCCATACAAACAGCCTTAAGATTGCTTATTCATTAACCAACTACTACTTACAAATACTTGTGGTTCTTAAAACTTAAAATTCTCCTTCGCATTTCATCAAATAGCTTATGTTCATCTTTCACTTTAGCCACAATTTTTACCACCAACCTAATAAAAAAGAAACAATAAGAACCCAGAAGAGAAAATCCATCAAATTTCCCATTAAATATTTGTACGGTAGAACAAACACAAATATCGGAAAAAGGAAACAAAAAACGCACTTGTGATTGCGATTGAAAGGCACTTCCAGATGTGTTTTGTCGATTTCTTCCTACAGCTACCCATTAAAAATTTTCAATTCCTTAAAGAAACAAAAACTCCATCTAACAATTATACAGGAACAAAATAACTCACAAAAAGAGAGCTTCTCCCAACTGAAAAGGATGAGAAAAGGAATGGATTCTCATTTAGTTGTTTTTGTACCTCTGCATTATGTGGATTCACATGGATATTTTCTAGATTTTGCATCAAACGGATGAGGGAGGAGAAGCATCGAACAACTTGAGACGACGAACGAAGATGAATAGGGAAGAGGAAGAGACAGCAGTGGCTAGAGGTTGATTTCGACGGCGAACGTGTATCACAGCGGATGCGAGGGTTTTTGCGAGCGTTTGGTGAGCTCCTTCAAATGACACCAAGAGCATTTTCAAGAGAGAGAGAAAGTCGAGATCTACGGCGGCTGGAGCGTTTGCGAGAGAGAGGGAAAGTTGTGCTTTCACGAATTGGAGAGCGTTTGCCAGAGAGAGACTGCGTCAGCCAAAGCATTTGAAGGGTTTTTGCGAGTGTGTTTGCGAGAGGAAGGGAAAGTGTTGCCGACGAAAGGGAATAATTATTTTTTTAAGAAAAATATTTTAATGACACAAAAATTACGTTGTTAATTAACGACGTAAAATTTGTGTCAAAAAAAATTAAATAACGACGCAAAAAATGTGTTATTAAAAATTCTGCATTTTATATTTTTAATGATACATTTTACTCCACCCCATCCTTTTTTTATTTTTAATGACACAATGTCTTGATTAGTAGTGTCATTAAAATCCATTTTTCTAGTAGTAGATATAAATGATCGTGTAAATTATCTTTAACGATATTACATATGTGTGTCTGATCATGTATGAAAATATAAACGATAAAAAACGATCATCATACACGATACTGTATATTACCATATATAAACGATAAGGTAAAAAACAATAAAAGATGACAAAAAAGTTTAGATATAGACGATCATGTAAAGTAGCTTCAACTATCGTATATACAAGTATAAACGATCATTTAGAAAAACTCTAATAACTCGTAATTATAAAAATATCATAAAAATGAAAGGGGCTATAAAAAGGTGAAGGAACTTGCTCAGACTTTTTCATTCATCATCTTCCTCGTCAATCGTTTATATCCTAGTAACTACTTCAACAGAACTGTCGCGATCGATGATTTGATTTGTATATAAAGAGGTTTGAATCTATATTCATTTCGATATATCTCCATCATCTATATATATCTGTCACTATCTATCTCGTATACAAAAAGGTCTAAATCTATATATATTTCGATCTATCTATATCTATCACGATCTATCCCGCATACGAAGACGTCTGTTTCTATACTAATTGTATATATTTTATTGTTTGTATTTCATTGAATAATTTATATTAATTTTCTTTTTTACAAAAAGATGGTGAGCAAGAAGCAACAAGCATGTAGAAAATCAATAAAGTGTAAAGTAAAGACAAAAGAAAGAAAAAGAAATAAAGGTAACAGACTAGAAAAAGAAATAAAGGTAACAAACTAGAATGTGAATATCTGTCTGTATAACATTGTATATTTGGGTATATTTTTCTGTATAGCGCTCTGTATTTGTAAATTTGTTAAAACTTAACCTTGTTTGAAACATACTGTTTATTATGTCTTTCAACAGGTGAAACACTATCCAAATGACATTATTATGGAAGATGAACAAAAAAACCTTAAAATTACTGTATACTACAATTTAGAAAACATTGAATCAGATCAAGTCCAAAATAGACCAAAGAATTCTTTCTCTAGTTTTGACAAACAGTCCTTTTGGTCAGTTCTTTAACATTAAAATAGCCAAAATATCCACACAATTCATGAATTTTCTATTAAGAAAATAATGCCATACAAAAAACACTAATATCCTTGCTTTCAACTTCAATGGACATATAGTAGAATTTGGGCTGAAAGAATTTTGTTTTGTGACTGGACTAAAAGGTCAGAAATTTTTTGAGTTAAATCTAGAAGAAAGAAAAGAAAATGGTTTGAAAAATGCCCTTTTCCGTCATGATGACTTTATAACAAGAAGAGATATAGAAAGAACTTTCAAAGCGTTATGCAACGTGGAAGACTCATTGTGACTGGACTAAAAGGTCAGAAATTTTTTATGCCATTTTTCTTTTCTGAGTTTCTTTTAGAAAAGGGTTTTATGCCTAATAGCTTGAAGAAAAAAACCAATCATATATATATTTTCGCATTTTTGTATCATTTTTGTGAATAAATTAGTTTTTTGCTCAGTTTTTTTTGTTTTGTAATTTGCTTTATCTACTTGAGGAGAAATTGTTAAAAGAAAGAGAAGGATATGGGCAAGCAAGGGCCTTTTTATCACTTTGGAGTTACAATTGCTAGTTTTTCAAACTATAATCGACAACATATTGAGTCTAAGTTTCAATTCCATCATCTTCCCATTTCTTTTGAGGTTTTTACTGAACCCAAATATAAAGTTTGAACTGTGTTATGTTTGTATTAATTCCCCAATGACATCAAAGAAAACTATCTTTTAGTGAAGCCCACACTGTATTCCCTTATAATGCTGGCATGTTTTGGTTTTGAATTAGTGTCTCAATGAGAATTAGTTTTGTACTTGAATTTCTTGTCGATTGTCTCCATTATATTTGGCGTCTCCCATGGAAGTATCTCTGTCAGTGCTACAATTTTTACATTGGAACAAGCATTTTCAAATAAAGTATATGTGTGTATATTAATACATAATTATATAACAAATAACTACTTTCGAAGATGGTTGAAATATCTACAATAGAACCTAATATAGAAAGATATGAGGATGAAATATAGGAGAAGAGAAAAATCAATTGAAGAACATGAAGATGAAACCGTTTCTGCACATGGTAACTTTAATTTGAGGATTTAATTAAACTGCATTAGATGACCGAGAGTTCTGTGAGTGCTCAATTTTATTTTGCTTTCTGCTTATATTGGTTTGAAGTTTTGTTTTGCATTGTTTTCTATAATTTTTTTTAATAAATGTGGACGTTTTTATTCCATTCCAAAAGCTGCCTTATTATTTTCACTTGTTTCTGCAATCCAGCGAGAGTTTTATTTTGAAGGAGGTGCAATGGTTTTGGCTGATGGAGGTGTTGTTTGCATTTATGAGTTTGACAAAATGAGATCAAAGGATAGGTAACCTAAAAGGATTTAGTCAGCTGTTGATTAGTGAAATTACTCATATCGGTTTATTTAGCCTTCTTTAAATTTCAACTTCGAGAGTTTTTTTTACAAGATTACACTCTACACATGGATTTGAATTCTGTATGTTTCTTTTGTAATGTTTGTACTTGGAGAAAGAAGATGAACAAATAAAAAAAAATTAAAGTAAAATAAAACATCAAAAGATGAATAAATAATTTTTTTTTTTTTTTTTTTTTTTTTTTAACTTTAACCTTCTTTGTTGATATTTGCAGACTACCATGGACCTCCGAAGGTTAACTGTAGGGAAAAATCCCATGAGCCCATCTAAGTGGAAGGAAGAGCACGTAAGACTTATCTTTTTCACACGAGGCTACTATCTCCTCATTTCTTTGTTCTTTCATTTTTAAGTTTTTTTTTTGTTCTTCCTATTAGCTTTCATCAAGTAGGAGAATTTAAGAATGAGAAGTTAGAAGTTAACCTCTTTTAGACTCTATCAAAATCTCTTACATTTTAACTTAATAAGATTGGCTTTTTTTATGATTCTTTTGTGTTGCTTCTTTCTTTCTACTCTTGTTTGTGGTATTATTTTCTTATAATGCCTCCATGATCTTTTTTTCCTTTTTAAGGAACTTGCACTAAATATCTGACTATTTTGGATGTTTGAAGTATCTTGTAGTGTGTTTTTTAAACCCGAGCTGTTCAATGCATTGGTAAAGTAATGAACTTGTATTATGTTATTGATCATAAGTTCACATTTCTTTTCTTGCTTTAGTCTAGTATGGGTTTGATTTCTTTTTGAAACTATTGATGCACTTAGATAGGAAGTGAATTTTTGTTTTCAGAATCCTTGCTCTATTGCATTATTCTATAGTATCTAGGTTTATGTTTGCGTAGGTCAACATAGAATTCGTGGAAATTTTAGCATTCAGGTGTGAACTTACACTTAATCAATAACATTTAAATGGTTGGTAGAATTTGGATATCATATAAAGCCATAAATTCTTCAACTAGCCTCTTAAGATTGCATGTTTAATGTCTTCAAAGACAGAAGACATTCAATTCTTTTCTTCTTTCTCCTAAGGTTTGTTGCCATTTTTTAAATGATGTTGTTCTTTGATCATTCTCTTGAGTTTTTAAGAATGTTATCCATTATTGCAGACTGGGTTGATTAAATGTCATTTTGTTTGTGATCCGAGTTGCACCTCTTCTGGCTAGATCTAATTTGCTCATTACCAGGGATATAGAGTGGGCAACTAAACTCCTGGCATCATCTTAAGAACGCAAAGAATGCTTGTGTAATTTGATAGATCCTTTTGTTGAATTGTGTTTCCAGCCTTTTAACTTTCCGTTTTTTTTAGCAAAAATCATGTTGATGATCAAACACACTTTTCTCATTTAATGGTATCTTGGCAACCCCTCCCCCTTCTTCTTTGTTGTTGGGTTATAATTGGTTTATTTATACATTCTATCTATATATTGGACACCAACTTCACATTGTGAAGAAAGCCTTGAATTTCACCTTTATTATATATGAATGAGCTTACACCCCACTCCTCTCTATATGATAAATTTTCAGTAAAAGGATTTGAATGTTTAGGGATGATAGAAAATGAGATGAAATCTTCTCTAAATAATCTTCTACTTCTTGTTTCAGTTTTTTGGTATTGTAACTTGGTTGTATTTGTTGTTTAACTTGGTTAATTAGTGATATAGATCTATTGTTTGTTTGGTTCTAAGTTTCTTCTCCTGAATTCAACTTGCTTTGTTTTCTATTCGTAATTTGGAATCCAATTACTTGCTTATGGTTTGGAATTTTGCTTTGTTATGCCTCTGTGTGAAAACATTACTTGAATTACTACCTGAGACTGATGCTTGAGTTGTTACAGTAAAGGAGTGTGTTATCATGAACTAGGTGGAATATCGAGTTGAAATGTATGTCATCTACCTTCTTTTACCGATATAGAGATGGATAGGTAGTGGATTAGTAGGATTTAGACTTTCTTGTTTGAGATACACGATCATTGTTTATGATTTTCTTTACTAGTGCTTATACTTATTCTTATTCTTATTATTTAGATTTTTAGACTCTATGTTGAAAATTACACTATATCTACATATGGAAATTAATTGGTTTTGTTTTATTTTCTTTTGTGTCCATAGCCTCTTAGAATGATTTTAAAGACATGCTTGAATAGTTTTGAGAAATTATTTTCCTCCATTGAATTTTGAGTTATTGAGTCAAATAACGTCTTTTCTATTTATTTAATGGTTCAAGTCAACACAAAATGTTGAATTACATTACAAAGTTATGTGAGAAAGTAAATAATTTTTAAAAATAAATGACATATCCAAATGATCATTCATTAGCAAACGTATGTGCATACGTGAACCACATATAACAATTACATCTTTGTTTCATTTATCGTGGTATTGTTGGTTTATCCCAAACTTCCATTTTGTAGTTTTACAGTTTGTTGTGGTGGACGTTGTTTATTCTTGACTTCCAATGATTTATATTTTGTGGTGTGGTGATATTTTTTTATCTATCACTAAAAGACTAAACCATGTGACGAATTTGAGAAATTTGAGATGTAGATTTTTTTTTCAACATTCTAGTATGACTTAATTGATAGAATGTTTTCACTTAATTTATGAAATCATGATTTCAAATAATGGAAGAATAAGGGATAAAGTAAGACATTATTTCAAATATTTATTAAGATCTAAAATATGGTCACGGTTTTCTAAAAGGATACAGTGGAGTGCTAAGGCCTCCATAGGAATGACTCCCTAATTTAATTATAGTTTTTGTTTTTCATTAGATCTTTTTCTTTATTTTTGTATCCAATCACAATGTACAAAGTCATTATCTTATTTTCTTTTTTTAAAATCATTCAACTTCTAGGATGTCCTTCAGATGTGCAAAATGCTATATGCTTTTTCATATTATATAATTACTAACACAATTTTCGTCTATATTGGTTAAAATCATAAGCTTCCAAGATCTGATTCAAAATGATATATTTTGAACCCTTACAAGCTTGTGGGCCAGTGGGAACAAAATAAAAATTGGATTCATTGGTAACATGGGGTTGATTTTATTAATCAAACAATAAACAGAAATAAATAGTGCAAAAGTAAAATGCAAGGAATTAAAACGAGTGAGGGTAGGCAGTGTTGGAAGATTCGTTCAAAGAAAATAGACTCAAGGATAAGAATTAACGAGGTTGATTATTATCATTAGCAGAGGATAATTCACAAGTTTAGTAAGTTGTAATTGATATTTTTTGTCGTTCTTGTATAGAGAGCATGTGTACAATTGGTATAGTTGTGTATTTCGTGATTGCTTTGTATGTTGTTTGATGGTCATTTAAATGTGGGCTAACTTACTCGTACATATTTGTATGCTCACCCCATTAGATTTTTTATGTGTTGAAATGAGCAATGCTACATTAGTGATGCTAAAACAGGGACTTGGAGAAAAGATTGATTATTTTTTATTGTTGTGAAGATTTTGAGTTGAATCTACAAGTATTGTTGCTTATACTTCCCGTCTTGAATAATTTATCTACGTTAAAATAGTTCAACTCGCTTTTTGCGTACTATTGTTGTTTTTAATTGATTAATTTTCTATTAGATTCCCCGTTAGATTGATCCTAATAAAGCTATCAAAAATTCAAGTAACTTTGTGAAAGTGATATAGTAACGGTTCAAGCAAACAAGCGTACTTAATCGAGCTTTTAGATTTACTAAATTTGATAAAAAATTCATTAGTTCCTCAAACTAACGAAGGCTCAAAATTAGAATTTATCGAAATAATTAAATGAAGCGTAGTATAATTTAGACATTTAAAAGTATATAAAACATGAGAAGGTAATGATAAGATACATAAGTGACATAGACCTCATATATTATTTTAAAGCTTATTTTGGTCAAAATGAATATAGTGAGGAATTGATTCTAACACCTTACATCTTTCCAATTCTAGATATGAAATTACATTCAATGCCCAATACTGATATTGTTGAACCTAAAGTGAATTACATTTGCTATACTAAGCAATTAGAAGGTTGAACTAGACCCAAGGTAGTTCCTGTTGCATATTCACACGATGCTTGGGCAATTTGATCCTTGAATATCAACTTTACATCTTTCAATCTTATTTCGTTGCATGGCCTTGCAGGGCTACACTCAAAGTTTATACCTACTTCAGTAGCTGACGTTCCATGGATGTCTTCATATCTTACATTACTAATCTTTACTCCAGAAGCCTAATATATTCATATTATATGTATATATATTACTGTTACAACAGTTTGAAATAATAACGATGGAAAAGAAAGAAAGAAAATGAAATCTCCAAAAAAACTTTGAAGCAAATTATAGTAAACAACTAATTTTGAAGTTATGTAGTAAAAGTAATTACTATTACATGAGGTGGAATTGTTTTTAATATCTTGAAATAATCTTGAATGGAAACTTTGAAGCATAAAATAAAGTTGAGTTACAATTCAGTTTTTGAAAACTTTTATAACGTATAATAAAGTCCATAAACATCTAAATTTAAAGACGAGTAGTTAATTACATTTATAATTTTGTACAATTATATATTATATTTCTTAACACGTGATTTTTTTTTAAAAATTAACACCATACATTCATACATATATATAATATATATAAGTAATACTTGGATCCGATATGTTTATGCACTATCATGTATGTTACCTCTAACATAAACAAAATATTTAAATAAGAAAAATAAAAAATTTTCACCAAAAAATTATGATTTAAGAATTTGATAAAGAATTAAAGAATGCATTAAATTTCTTTTGATATATGGTTTGAACATTTATGATCGGAATGAATGAGGAAATGGTTACCTGACCGGGGCAGCCTTGGTTATGTGGGCAGTAATTTTGATCAATGATGAGAGGGTTGTTGACATTGTCAAAAACAATGTGTTGAAAAAGAATGTTCTTTGCAAACCCATTGCTGGGCCTTCCCCAAGATTTAATCCTCACTCCATTCATTGTTCCGTTGAAATGAGCTGTTTTTAATGTCACATTTTCCACTCCAGCCTCTTCCCACCATTTCCCCAAACTCCCAATGCTACAACACAAATTTCACATTCCCACTCACTTTGTCATTGTAAGTGCAAAGATAACATTAACACCCGTAAAATGTTATTTACAATTTAATTAAAATTTGTAAGAATACCTCTTAAAAATCAAGTATAAAGGATTATTATGAGAGACACTCATTTGATTTTTTTTTTTTTTTTTTTTTGTCATTTATCCCTATAGCTTACCTGATTCCATGTCCAGGTCCACATGCAAGTCTTTCCATCCATAAATGGGAAGTCCCAGGGCCAATTGAGATGCAGTCGTCCCCGGTGCGAATGTTTGAATTGAGAATGGTAACATTTGATGATCTCTCCACATGAATGCCATCAGTGTTGGGGCTATTGCTGGCAGCTAAGACTTTCACTCCTTGAATCTTCACGTCTTGACAGTCATACACAACAATGTGATACATTTGGCTGTTAACTGAAGATAATCCATTGATCAATATATTCTGTGAATCTGAAACTTCCAACGTCTGGAAATTAGAAAACAAACAAAACAACATTGATTATTATTAATGATAGATAAAACCCTAAAAAGGAATATTCAAATTTTATTTAAATTTGCATACTGTTGCGCCAAGAGAGCAAGTGTTGATCCCTGAGTTTTTGCAAGCCCACAAGGTAGTTCCTTGGCCATCAAGAATGCCACCATAAATGGAAAGTGCATTTATACGTGAGAAAGAAATCCAGGTTCTTGATTTGGCCAGAACCTTAAAATTCGAAGAAGCCACAAGTGTGCCGTTGATGAGAAAGGTGATAGAATTATAGTTACAAGGTCCAATAAAGTTACCACTTTGAACGTAGAATCTTCCTTTGGGCACATAAACGGTAGACGCAACTGTAGAGGAGCATGCACGAGCCCATGCAGACTGCAACGCATGAGAGGCATCGGTCTTACCATCCGGCTTGGCTCCAAGATTGACGATATCAAACGTCAATCCACCAGCAGCAGCAGTCAAGGCGTGCTTCTTTAACAGAAGAGCAAGGAAAATTATAACAACAACCATCATTTCAAATCTTAAAAATCTACAAAGGGATAGTCTTTTGCCAAAGTATGGGAAAAATAAAAAGGGCTGTGAAGGCATATTTATAAACTCATAATAAGACAAAATACTTGCATGTTGGCCAATTTACAACTATTTTCTCGGTCCCAACTTAGTTTATAAATATGCCTTCATAAAAAATTTGTAGGAAAACATAAAAAATAAATCTTTAGGTGCAGCCCAACTAATATACATAGAAGGATCATAGAAGGATAAAGGTAATGAGTAATATTTTTAATGTTAATAATCAAGTCCATTACAAAATTTTAAAATAAAGCAAATTCTATCAATGAGGTAGTTTACCGGTCAGTAGACTACTGCCAGTGATATAGTATGTCGATGATTGACTATGAAAGTTTGGATATCTCAATTTTGCTATTATTTTGCAAAGGATGTAGCCTAGCCTAGGCTATAAATACCTTTGTGTAGTCCACGAGTTATCTAATTAGTAACTGTTATTTTAAGAACTTTTTACATTTTACAAAAAAAAAAAGTTAGATTATTAATTTATTACCATGTGATAAACGAATGGGATATAGGCACAAATAGGTAGAGCCATGACTACACCGAATTATTGTGCTATATTTGTCAATAATTTTGGTTTGCTTGCGTTTCTTAAATAAATGTGTGCATTTTCCTTTAAACTAACCAGGCAACAAAAATAACATTTAAAAATATATAAAGGAATAGTTTGCTGCATGACAAACTATTATAGGATAATTTGGAGGATGCAAAACATATGAGAATTTATTTAATACTACAGAGTAAGGGAGAATTTTCCATACTACCTAATTTTCATCGTACACTACAAATATGATAGCAGTAACATTTAAGAATAATGTGTGGTTCATAAAAGAAATTGACATGACGTGTTAGGTTATAAATGTGCGTTCGATCACCAAGTGTATATATCTTGAATAATAGTGGTGTAAGTGTTTTTTTCATGAAATTAGTTAGGAAGTTGAGTTTAAAAGTGGTTAGACATTGACCAAAATATGGCTCACTTAAGATAGAAGAGGTAAATATGAAGTGACGTTGGGAAATGTAATTGATATATGAGGAGGAGGAGGAGTGTTGGACAATGATGGGAAGTATAATTGTCCAAGGAAATGAATTACCAAATAGAAAAACTCCTTTTTAGGAATGAAACATAATTTCACGTCTCTCCCACCTAATTAACCCTCTTTTGGGCTATCACATCTCTTCTTTTGTTGTGTATTATTCATTAGATTTCTAGTTACATTGATGATTACTTTTTTGTCGTTAAGGTTGGTTCATGGAATGATAATTAGGACCTTTAGTTAATCAAAGCTAGACATTGTCATAAGATCTTTTTGTTCATTGTATGGAATATACATTTTTATAAAGTATGGAAATAAACAATCATATACTTCTCCACTAACTCTTTTATTTTAATATAAATTTTTTATGAGTTTCAAAATGTTATAGTTTTAGTTGGGTATGTTTTGCGCTTTCATTTAGTTGTTGGGGCTATATTTGACTTACTTTTTGTAACTTAACTATCCTCTATTTAATTACTTGTTCAATAGATCTCCTATTTTATAGGAAATATTGATCTAGACATCACAACGAGCCCAACACAATGAAAATCACTCAAAGTGAAGCTAAAGCAAGCAAGAACGGACCAAGAAACGTTAGAGTGGCATTTTTTAAATAATCAAAAGAAAAGCGCCACAATACCAAAGGATGGCACTTGAAGGCAATACCCATAAAAACACGAAGTGTCGCGACACCCAAGTCAAGGGCCGTAGATGTAAGCTCTCATTTTATTCTCCTTTTAATTATATTAATTTTTCCTAAGTTGTGAAAAACAAGTAGAATCCAATTGTAAATTCTTTATGGGTTGAATCATTTTGATGAGAAAATTTTAGAATCAATTTTATTTTGGTAATGATTTGGAAACTTTATTAGGTATTCAAAAAGAATGAAGATAAGGGTAAAAAGTGAGTTTAATTTGAAGGAAGGGGCATTATGGTCATTTTCTATTTATTATTACTTTTTTAAAAAGAAAGAAATCGGGAAATTCTTTCGAGCACGTAACCCCTCTTCTCGAATCTTTTCCCTTCATCGGCTCCTTCCTCTCGTTGTCATCTCTCCCTATCTCTCTGTCATTCTCTTCCGCTCACCATCCCTCTCCATCACCATTGCTAAGTTGCACATCCGCTCATTGACGTCCCGTGAACACCATCATTGCCACCGTGCCATTGTTGTCCTGCTTACCTTGTACCATATCTTAAAATGTCACGCCATCACCCAACCAACCGAAGATCAAGTTAGCCACGGTGTCCATGTTTCTTTCAAATCCACCACTTAGAGTAAGATTCTCAAGGTTCGAGGTTGTCTTTTTAGGTCATTTGGAATACCCATTAAGTTTATGCTTGATTTTAACATTACATATTATATTTTAATGCTAGATTTGAATTTTAGAATAGCTAACCGATGGTCGGTGGGTCTATGTGCACATATGAGCATGGTTGAATCAAGGTTGTTACTGTAGAAGGTACTAAATATGCATGAGCTCAGTTTGGTTCTGTTTTTCCATGTGGATATGGGTCACGTGTGGACTATTTTGGGTCATTTATTTAATATTCTACCATGGTTGGATTGAGTACAGGTTTGTAGGCATTACTTTTGATTTATAGTATTATGTGATGATAACGTTTTAATTATTATTTCATTATCGATGCATATTTACACATTTTTTAGAGCATGTTTTACGAGCTTTTACTTCTAAAAATTTTCCACTCACTGGGTTGGATTGGGTGGAGGTTGTTACTGTGTAAGGTTCTTGAAGCTCACTAAGAGCTCAATGACTATTGCTGAATATAAGAAGAAGTATAGAGAACTATCTAAGTACGCCACTAGTGTGATTGAGGATGAGGATGAAAGGTGCAAGCGATTTGAAGAAGGATTACGAGAGGATATTCGTACTCCTATAATAGCTTGTGCATAGTGGATTGATTTCTCCAAATTAGTAGAGACGACTGCTTGTCGTGCCAACCCAACGGTACCAAAAACTTAGACTTGTTGCCAGCTAATTTAGCTTTGGAGCTTAAGAGAATCATGTTGTTGCTTACGTTGGTATTTAAATCTACTTGAAGAGTCATTAATCATGGTCATTGCATAGATACTCTCTATGTATCTCTTCATCATGTAACTTCTAAGTCCTCGTTGAGTGCAAATTTTTCTGTTGCTTGTCCAAGTGTGAGCGAAACAATAGGTTTATATGAGTGATCCAGAGTTGAACACAGAGAATTGATATCAAAACTTAGATCTAGGATTCACTAGGGGTTTAGGCAATATAAAATGAATAACCTATACAGTGTGAAAGAATGTAAATTTAACTCTGTCTACTTATCTACACTAGAGAATCTGTAAAGAAAAATTAAGATGGATGCGAGATGAAATTGTGAACTAACTTGTATAAAAGAAGGGGGTGAAGGAAAGTCTGTGCATTACCAGGCGATTAAGCAATAAGAGAATCTTGATGCGATATAACTAAGTTGACCAGCTTATGACGAAGGCGAGCACCTCTTGGTGTCTTCAAACGTCACACTTGCTCACCTCTCGGGATCCAAATGACCAAGCTGTCTTAAACTAGTTATACCTAGAACGCTTCACTTACAAGACTTATAGAGCTTCTCATTTAAGGGTGACAACCTCTAGACACCTAATACCCATACTTGTTCTCCTTTGGAGACATAAATGATGGAAGTTATCTCACCAAGGTGGAGTTTGTCTCCAAGCTCCTCCTCGCGTGTTAGCCATATCCTTGCTACTTACCTTCTTTGGTAGATGGCGATATACACTGTCCATGTGAACTTTTTTCGTTTTCAAAATTATTCTATAGAGTGTAAATATTTTACTGGTCTTTTATATTTTTTTTTTAAAAAACCCATTTACTAGTAGAGTAGTAATATGAATAATAATAATTATTATTATAACGAATGAATTTGAATGTAGACTTAAACTTTGCCTAGAATACTTTTGAATGTTTTTCATTTCTTATTTTGAATGGATTTGTATGTAGTCATGCATTTTACACAAATTTAGGTTTCATTTATTTGAGGTAAAAAACACTTGGACTTCACTTGTTTGTTTGATTATAAAATTTTTTAAAAATTAATATAACATATTTAGATCATTTACATAAATATGACATTTGTTTAGTGCAAATTTCAATTTTAGTAGAAAAGGAAAGAATGAAAAATATTCTAAATTATGAAAAAAAAAAAGCAACTTGGTGACCTAACCAGGAAGTTAGGTCGGGTCGGGTTGAGTTGGTCCATGGACGTTTAACTGACAGAGTTCAATTTTTACTGATTCAAGGTCTTTGGATTAGTCCTTGATTTACTTCTAATTCGATTGATGTACGCCCTTATTAAGAACTCCATTGTCTCTTGACTTTGAGCTATTCTCTCCATTTTCTGAAACTTTTTGTTGATTGAACTCTTTTTTAAAACATTCATTCTCTCTTTTTTTAAAAAAAGAAATGAGGAGTGTAAAATGCATTTGCATATGGGTAGAATACAATGGTTATTGCCTAAGGATTAGGTGGAAGAGGAGACGACATGTCGTAATGTGAAAAGGACAAAATTAGTAATTTCTTCTCCGTTTTATCCTCCACCTCTTGCGCCCTTCCACATTTTCCGTTCTATTTTCTTCCATTTTTTCCTCTCCTTATTTGTTCCACTTTCTCAAATGACAGTCCTACCCCCTCCCCGTACTCTCTCTTTTCTTTTTATCCAATTCCAAATTTTTCAAACTAAACCAAATTGATTTTACACTCTTTGAGTCTGTCATATATAATATGATAGTCTTTTTCAATTTATCTCATAATAATGTTTCAAAATTCCATGTCAAATACTCCTTTCCATGAAAATACCTCTTCCAAAATTATATAAAAAATATCTGTTTTTTTTTTTTTAAATAACTTTATAGTATTTATGATTTTGAAAGTAATTTTAAATTTTTATAATTAATTAATATATTGTATCTACATATTTGCAGTTTCTTTACTTTTCAATTTTTTATAATATGAATTTTCGTCCTCTTGTATGAAATTATATTATTAGAATAATTTCAAGTTAACTAAGAACCATTCAAATCTTGGTTCTATCAGTCAATTTCATAGTTGATGTTAGATAATGATTTAACTCACTAGAACATAATTTGACATTTGGCTAGGGTTGACCTGGACAATCATGTGCTTTGAGTTGAGCCATGTAAGGGAACATGTTATTTGCTGTTTATTTGATTGAATTGGACATTGTTCAAGTCAATCCTCTCTTGTAGAAGTATTTTCGTTTTAAGATGGTATTCTTCACCTATATCTTATTATTTTTTAGACTCTGTCACTTCTATCATTAATGTTTGATATTATTAGTATATCTTTGATCTAAAATCAACCATAATTTAAAAGAATATTTGGGATGATTTGCAAAAGTAGCTTGTTAATCAAGCTAAGTATAAGTATAATAGTTATAAATAATAATAATAATAATAATAATAATAATAATAATAATAATAATAATAATAAAAGTATAATAATAAATAATAAAATAAAATTGGGGAAGATAGCACAAATATTTGAAATATGGAGAAATTGAAAAAAATATTAAAGGAAATAATGGATGAAAAGGGAGAGGTTGAAAGCATGATGATGATGATGATGATGATGATGATGATGATGATGATGATGATGAAATGCTGTGTGTGTTGAAGGCAACAGAAAGTATGGGGGATTGGAGCAATTGTGCATCATCACACAAATTGGAGCAACAGAAAGTATTGAATTGCAAGAATTAAGAATGGAGAATAGAATTCTTACGAAATAAAAATACAATAATCAAAATATTACAATTCTATCTAATTTGAAAGATATGAGAAAGATATTATGTACAAATATATATTGAGAAATTATATTATATGTAAAATATGAAAAGGAAATGAAAATAAAATTATTTTCTAAGAACATAAATAATGTATCAAGTTTATAATATTTGACTGCGTTTGAGACCTCACCCATTTTTATATATAATTTTTTGCAATTCGCATGAAAAATATTAAAATATTCTAAAAAAAATATCTAATGTCTATTAAAGATCATCTACATGTATTCTGTTAAAATGTTCCATCATAACTTGCTATATAGCAATTTATTTTTCTTTTTTAAAAAATATTTTAGATGTGTGGTGAAAAAAAAAAACATAAAAATAGACGATGCTTGAAATACACTTTTTAAGTATTATCCTTATAGTAACATGCAACACATGTAGGACTATTAAACCCCCTCCCCAAAAGATCACTAACTATAACGAAAGAGAAAGAAAAGTCTATTCGCGAATGACCACTTTAGAGTTTAAAAAGAAAATCAACCAAATGAATAGAAGTAATGAAAAAAAAATAAAATTTTATTAAAATTACTAAAATTATATTTTATACTTCATTAGTGATGTTTTAATGTAAGTTACAAAATTCAAATATCAACATATCGTATATTATTGATATAGGTTTAGATACGATTAAAAGTTGGTTTCACTTTTTTAATTTGAGAGCAACGAAGAGAACTAAATTAAATTAATCGGTTTTATAAATAAATAACCCATACCATTGACTTTCATGTGTTATTTTGACTATTCTTTGTTTTGTTCTAAATATTCTGGATTGAGCAATTTTGCTATTTTCATACCAGAATTGGGTCTATATAATTTCTTTATTTTATAGATTAAAATTAGACATCTTTTGTTAACACTTTTCTCGATACCAAACCTACGATGTCTATAATAATTATTAGTCCTTTTTCTAAATAACAAATATAAATGCACCATAATATATAATTAATATTGAATATAATTAATATTAATTGTTAGGATTTATTTTCTAATATAAATACACACATTCGATTTGGTTTAGTTTAGCAATTAAAAAAAAAAAAGAATTTGTCTTCCAATCCAGTCTATCAATGTAATCGTCAATTTAGGTAATCTTCGATTGAAGGGGAGGTGATGAAGATGACAGGTGACTGAAGCGGCGTGACCAACCGCAGGCCAACGCAGTTAGCGAAGATTGTTTACGATCAGGAATTCTTACTGCGACCAACAGAATCAACGAGATAGAATGCTTGAGCAATTGATGGCGGGGAAGCCGAAAGTAAGTCCCTGGATGCATCCTATCCCGGAGAATCAGCAGTAGTTGCATGGTCAGATCAATCCAGGTCATTCAGACAAAGTCGGGTGACGTCGTCTTCCTTAAAGAAGAGATTACCAAAAGAGGCTTGAAGACATTGTCAGACATATCTTTTCAGCTTTTCTTTAATTTGCATATCAAACAGTACATATCCGTTTCCATTGGTTTGGTTTATTGTTGCAATAAAAAATATTTGAAATCGACGATTAAAACATTGATGAAAAAAATCAATTATTTTAATTTAAAGAAAATATTAATAAAATACTTACATAGGAATAGTTGATTTCAACCAATAATTAACAAATCATAAAATGATAAATCGAAGGAAATAGAAGATTTGTAATTATAATAAACCATATAGTTCGACAATAATGATGGATCAAATTACAAATTTAGAAGTATAGTTGTTACAAACACCATAGTTTATGTCATTTTACCTCAATTATTTTTATTTTTTTCGACTCAACATACTACACGGAAAGCTTTAAAAGGGCCAAGAATTTACCATCATTCAAACTCCTTATCCTGAGTGCTTTATTATTATTTTTTATTTTTCCTTTTGAGTTGTTTATCTTCAAAATCTATATATATTATTTTAATTTATTTGTTTTATTTTGAAGAACCCTAAACTTCAAATTATTTTGACATAATGAGAAGGAATTAAGGCACACATTGCGTAAGGGTTCAACATTTTTTTTCCTCCAAAACGAAAAAAGAAAGAAAGAAAACATGTGAGGCCATATTGGTCATTTCATTTGCCCACATTCAGTGATTAAAGCCATAAATAAAGAAAACTCCTTTTCAATCAATCCTCAATTTTCGAAGTTTTTTTTTTTTTTTTTTTTTTTTTTTTTTTTTTTTTTTTAAATTTTAAAAAAGCATAAGAGAAACATCCTTTTAGACCTAAATTTTCCAACAAAGGAATTAGTTATATTTCTCCCCCCCTCTGTAGTCTATATAAACCCCTCAAAACCCATCCAATTTCCCCACCACAACACACCCACATTCTCAACTCTTTCGTCTCACTTTATTATGGCTCTTCACAAAACCTTATTCATTCTTTTCCTCTTCCTCACTTTGGCCTCGGCTTCCACCTTTAACGTAGTCGATTTCGGTGCAAAACCCAACATCGGAACCGACTCATCGCAGGCGTTCGAGGAAGCTTGGGCTAGTGCATGTCGTGCAACGACAGCCGTGTCCATTTATGTTCCAAAAGGGAGATTCTATGTGAAAAGTATAGCATTTGAAGGGCCTTGCAATAATAATGATATCACTATACGAATTGATGGGACGCTTTTGGCTCCATCAAACTATGCTGTGATTGCAAATTCAGGAAATTGGATCACTTTTAAACGTGTTGATGGTGTTAACGTGTTTGGTGGCGTTCTTGATGCCCAAGGATTTGGATTATGGGCTTGCAAGAATTCCAAAAGCTCTTGCCCCTCCGGAGCCACGGTAAATTAAATTTGTCCAAATATTATTTAGTCTCCAATTTTAACTATGTACTTTTAATTTATACACATATGACATATTACAATTTTTTATATAAAAATTTAGTTTATTTAAAAAAATGAAAAAGACTTTGAGCAGCGATTAGTGGACTAAAATTGAACCATATATATTTTAGCCCATGTTTTTTTTACGTAAGTTACCATTTTTATTTATTTCCTTCCACGGAGATTTTCTTTCTAATTATAAAACATTGTCAAATATTATTTTTTCCTCCTCTGGTGCAGTCGTTGGAATTTTCCAATTCAAAGAATATAATGGTTAGTGGCTTAACGTCACTAAATAGTCAAATGTTCCACATAGTAATCAATGGTTGTCAAAATGTGAAAGCACAAGGACTGAAGATATCAGCTGCTGGTAATAGCCCAAACACCGACGGCATTCACGTAGCATTATCCTCAACGGTTACTATCCTCAACTCTATAATTGGCACGGGCGACGATTGCATTTCAATAGGTCCTGGCACGTCGAACTTGTGGATTGAGAATGTTGCTTGTGGACCTGGACATGGAATCAGGTACTCAATTGAAAAAAATTAATAAAAGTTTAACCTTGACAATTAAAGCTAAGATATAACTTTTATTTGGTTATCAGCATTGGGAGTTTAGGAAGAGAAGTGCAAGAAGATGGTGTTGAGAATGTAACAGTTAAATCTGCTACATTCACAAACACACAAAATGGGGTCAGAATTAAAACATGGGGAAAGCCGAGCAATGGATTTGCAAGAAGCGTTATCTTTCAAGACATTGTAATGGTCAATGTGGAAAATCCTATCATTATTGATCAAAATTATTGCCCCGACAACAAAGGTTGTCCTGGACAGGTCAGTATGGATTTCCGTTTTAAAAAAGTTTTTTTTTCAATGCATGTTTATGCAAGCAATTTAGTTATCTAATCACAACTTTTTTTTTTCTATAGAATATTTCTTATCTTATTTATTCTTTTTGTATAATTAGGATTCTGGAGTTAAAATCAGCGATGTGACATATCGAAACATACACGGAACATCAGCGACGCAAGTTGCGATGAAATTCGATTGTAGCTCGAAATTTCCATGCAATGACATAACTTTGGAGGATGTGGAGTTGAGTTATAAGAATGAAGCAGCTGAAGCTTCATGTAGTCATGCTGAAGGAAGTGCTGCTGGTTTAGTTCAGCCATCAAGTTGTTTGTAGACAGGTCTTAGAACTATGTAATATATAATTTTATAATTATATTATAAGGTCCTCTAGGGTTAGCTAGGGATATGTTACCTGTCTTAGCATAGATAAGAATTGAAGTTCCAAGGTTGAGGTTATGGTACTAGCAAGTAGCAACCCACTATGGGGCGTGTTCGTTTCCAGAGTCAACATCGAGTTTTCTAGATTTTTGTTTAATTAGTTTAGCACCTTTGATCAACATTAATTAATCTACTAGTGTCGACCATTTTATTGCTATTTTAAAGGTGAATGATTTTTATTACACTTACCTATCTATTACTCGTTATTTTAGTGGATTGAAATAAAACTTGTTGTATGGTGTCCAATTTTAATCTCTATCAAACCCCAACGATCTATACATAGCACACAGATCCATGACAATAAGTATATTGGAATTCACGTTGAAATTGTTAAAATCATTTTTGCTATTTAAATATTTATATATAATTTTAGACTTTTAAAATCAATATAATTATAATACTATCGAAATTAATTTGAATGATTAAAAAAATATTTTATAATGATTTTGAAATCGTAGAGAAAACAATTTCAACCATTCTAAAACCACTTATAAACATGTCCAAATTAAACAGGGACAACAAATTTGTCAAAAAAAAAGTGTTTTCTAAAAACCATTTTTTAATATTACAATTAATATAGAGATAGAGTATAAAACTATTTTCTAATGGAAAAAATGTTATGTCAAATGATTGAATCTCACTTTTAATTTGTTCTATCATTTAATATTGGATATATTGATCACATATAATCGAGTGTATATAGATTAAGGAGGTTAATTAATTCATTAAGCATCGTAATAATCAAGCTTTGACTCTTTTAAACGAAAACATATTCTCAATCTCAATTGTATTTCTTTTTTAGATTACAAAATTTTAGAAGTATTTTAGTTATTGAATAATTGAAAAACATTTTTAGTTTGCAAGTCAAACTTTGTATACAAAATAAATTCAATAGATTTAGTTAGAAGCAAGGTAAACCAATGGAACTTGTGTGTGTTCCTTTTTATTCAAACTAAAATGGATTAGAAAACAAGAGAAAGATTGTGCATACAATATGCATATAACATGGGCAAGATTTCAGTATATTTTAATGTAGCCCATTTTTAGGGGATGCCATTGGAAATTCCTCTTAGTTATACCAATCGTGTATGCCAATATTTTCCGATAATGTCAGCTTCGATTTTATCGGTATTGTTGCCAACCATAAATTAAACAAAACTTTTAGAAAAAAAGCAAATCAAACTAATAGAAAAAATCCAAACTAATACTCAATAAGAAAAAGAAAATAGTGAATTGAATTTAGGGTTTTTTTATAAAAAAATTTAACAAACCGATAACATATTTACGAGGGGTCTATTCAATAACATAACAAAGTGGAAAATTATTTACACTCTATAGAACAATTTCAGAAACGAAAAATCCATAGACCCACCATGTGAAATACCAAAAATACCCTAATAAATGTGCGATTAATTGTCCGCGCGCCCGATTAATGTTAATAAACGATTATTAGACGCCATCATGTAGAATAATATACAATTGATACACGATCTTGTAAATTACCAAATATATATAAACGATAAAAAATAAACGCTAAACGATAACAAACGATAACGTTATTTTGATATTCATATATATTGCACCTACCCTTGTGTACAAGTTTCATTAATGTCTAATTTGATGGTCTCGTTAAAAATATAGGTTCACTGGCTAATTGAGTGCAGACACCGAAACAACAAGGGTAAATGATGAGGAATTTAAGACATACTGATATAGCTGTGCCGTTTATATAGAAATCAATCGGCATCTCCACCGACCAGCTGCAAATGTAGCAACAGTTAGTTAACCTCTATAAGAAGATAAATACGGCAGAATGTTGGTCAAAAAGTATATTCAATCAAAACAAGAAAAAGTGTAATGATCTATTCAGAATCTGTTCAAAGAAAAATTCAGCACTTGCATAAACAATGAATGATTAATGCAGAATACTATGTATGGTTAAATAACAAATTTAGTCGGTAAACTTTAAATCTGTAAGAAATCTAATAGACACAAAATTGAAAATCTAACGTTCAGGACTAACTTGAGCCTTTTATTTTAATATTTAGAAATCTTAGCACGTATGGTCCAACCAATAAACTATTTCCATGGACATAAAATTCAAATTTATATTTAAGAATTTTGTTTAGTGCTAAGAATGAAATCTTGTTTTCTACTTCTTAAAAATAATAGTAATAATAATAATGAAAAGCGTAAGATTCTCTCTTAGGAAAATATCAATTTTGAGCTTGTGTTCAAATATCCAAGGTAATTCTAAAACAATGAACTTAACTTATGGCCGATAGTAAAAAAAAGGACCAAAAACATAAGAAGGTAAAACGAATCAAAGAAAAAAACATAGAGTCCTTGCTCATCATCTTGCTCAATTACGTAAGGGACTTGTAGTTCTGCAAGAACTTGAAAATGCTCCAAATGCTCCTTGTTTAAAAAAGAAACCCTTGGATTAGAAATAACAATCCCAATTGTTTTACTTTATCCATACAAACAGCCTTAAGATTGCTTATTCATTAACCAACTACTACTTACAAATACTTGTGGTTCTTAAAACTTAAAATTCTCCTTCGCATTTCATCAAATAGCTTATGTTCATCTTTCACTTTAGCCACAATTTTTACCACCAACCTAATAAAAAAGAAACAATAAGAACCCAGAAGAGAAAATCCATCAAATTTCCCATTAAATATTTGTACGGTAGAACAAACACAAATATCGGAAAAAGGAAACAAAAAACGCACTTGTGATTGCGATTGAAAGGCACTTCCAGATGTGTTTTGTCGATTTCTTCCTACAGCTACCCATTAAAAATTTTCAATTCCTTAAAGAAACAAAAACTCCATCTAACAATTATACAGGAACAAAATAACTCACAAAAAGAGAGCTTCTCCCAACTGAAAAGGATGAGAAAAGGAATGGATTCTCATTTAGTTGTTTTTGTACCTCTGCATTATGTGGATTCACATGGATATTTTCTAGATTTTGCATCAAACGGATGAGGGAGGAGAAGCATCGAACAACTTGAGACGACGAACGAAGATGAATAGGGAAGAGGAAGAGACAGCAGTGGCTAGAGGTTGATTTCGACGGCGAACGTGTATCACAGCGGATGCGAGGGTTTTTGCGAGCGTTTGGTGAGCTCCTTCAAATGACACCAAGAGCATTTTCAAGAGAGAGAGAAAGTCGAGATCTACGGCGGCTGGAGCGTTTGCGAGAGAGAGGGAAAGTTGTGCTTTCACGAATTGGAGAGCGTTTGCCAGAGAGAGACTGCGTCAGCCAAAGCATTTGAAGGGTTTTTGCGAGTGTGTTTGCGAGAGGAAGGGAAAGTGTTGCCGACGAAAGGGAATAATTATTTTTTTAAGAAAAATATTTTAATGACACAAAAATTACGTTGTTAATTAACGACGTAAAATTTGTGTCAAAAAAAATTAAATAACGACGCAAAAAATGTGTTATTAAAAATTCTGCATTTTATATTTTTAATGATACATTTTACTCCACCCCATCCTTTTTTTATTTTTAATGACACAATGTCTTGATTAGTAGTGTCATTAAAATCCATTTTTCTAGTAGTAGATATAAATGATCGTGTAAATTATCTTTAACGATATTACATATGTGTGTCTGATCATGTATGAAAATATAAACGATAAAAAACGATCATCATACACGATACTGTATATTACCATATATAAACGATAAGGTAAAAAACAATAAAAGATGACAAAAAAGTTTAGATATAGACGATCATGTAAAGTAGCTTCAACTATCGTATATACAAGTATAAACGATCATTTAGAAAAACTCTAATAACTCGTAATTATAAAAATATCATAAAAATGAAAGGGGCTATAAAAAGGTGAAGGAACTTGCTCAGACTTTTTCATTCATCATCTTCCTCGTCAATCGTTTATATCCTAGTAACTACTTCAACAGAACTGTCGCGATCGATGATTTGATTTGTATATAAAGAGGTTTGAATCTATATTCATTTCGATATATCTCCATCATCTATATATATCTGTCACTATCTATCTCGTATACAAAAAGGTCTAAATCTATATATATTTCGATCTATCTATATCTATCACGATCTATCCCGCATACGAAGACGTCTGTTTCTATACTAATTGTATATATTTTATTGTTTGTATTTCATTGAATAATTTATATTAATTTTCTTTTTTACAAAAAGATGGTGAGCAAGAAGCAACAAGCATGTAGAAAATCAATAAAGTGTAAAGTAAAGACAAAAGAAAGAAAAAGAAATAAAGGTAACAGACTAGAAAAAGAAATAAAGGTAACAAACTAGAATGTGAATATCTGTCTGTATAACATTGTATATTTGGGTATATTTTTCTGTATAGCGCTCTGTATTTGTAAATTTGTTAAAACTTAACCTTGTTTGAAACATACTGTTTATTATGTCTTTCAACAGGTGAAACACTATCCAAATGACATTATTATGGAAGATGAACAAAAAAACCTTAAAATTACTGTATACTACAATTTAGAAAACATTGAATCAGATCAAGTCCAAAATAGACCAAAGAATTCTTTCTCTAGTTTTGACAAACAGTCCTTTTGGTCAGTTCTTTAACATTAAAATAGCCAAAATATCCACACAATTCATGAATTTTCTATTAAGAAAATAATGCCATACAAAAAACACTAATATCCTTGCTTTCAACTTCAATGGACATATAGTAGAATTTGGGCTGAAAGAATTTTGTTTTGTGACTGGACTAAAAGGTCAGAAATTTTTTGAGTTAAATCTAGAAGAAAGAAAAGAAAATGGTTTGAAAAATGCCCTTTTCCGTCATGATGACTTTATAACAAGAAGAGATATAGAAAGAACTTTCAAAGCGTTATGCAACGTGGAAGACTCATTGTGACTGGACTAAAAGGTCAGAAATTTTTTATGCCATTTTTCTTTTCTGAGTTTCTTTTAGAAAAGGGTTTTATGCCTAATAGCTTGAAGAAAAAAACCAATCATATATATATTTTCGCATTTTTGTATCATTTTTGTGAATAAATTAGTTTTTTGCTCAGTTTTTTTTGTTTTGTAATTTGCTTTATCTACTTGAGGAGAAATTGTTAAAAGAAAGAGAAGGATATGGGCAAGCAAGGGCCTTTTTATCACTTTGGAGTTACAATTGCTAGTTTTTCAAACTATAATCGACAACATATTGAGTCTAAGTTTCAATTCCATCATCTTCCCATTTCTTTTGAGGTTTTTACTGAACCCAAATATAAAGTTTGAACTGTGTTATGTTTGTATTAATTCCCCAATGACATCAAAGAAAACTATCTTTTAGTGAAGCCCACACTGTATTCCCTTATAATGCTGGCATGTTTTGGTTTTGAATTAGTGTCTCAATGAGAATTAGTTTTGTACTTGAATTTCTTGTCGATTGTCTCCATTATATTTGGCGTCTCCCATGGAAGTATCTCTGTCAGTGCTACAATTTTTACATTGGAACAAGCATTTTCAAATAAAGTATATGTGTGTATATTAATACATAATTATATAACAAATAACTACTTTCGAAGATGGTTGAAATATCTACAATAGAACCTAATATAGAAAGATATGAGGATGAAATATAGGAGAAGAGAAAAATCAATTGAAGAACATGAAGATGAAACCGTTTATGCACATGGTAACTTTAATTTGAGGATTTAATTAAACTGCATTAGATGACCGAGAGTTCTGTGAGTGCTCAATTTTATTTTGCTTTCTGCTTATATTGGTTTGAAGTTTTGTTTTGCATTGTTTTCTATAATTTTTTTTAATAAATGTGGACGTTTTTATTCCATTCCAAAAGCTGCCTTATTATTTTCACTTGTTTCTGCAATCCAGCGAGAGTTTTATTTTGAAGGAGGTGCAATGGTTTTGGCTGATGGAGGTGTTGTTTGCATTTATGAGTTTGACAAAATGAGATCAAAGGATAGGTAACCTAAAAGGATTTAGTCAGCTGTTGATTAGTGAAATTACTCATATCGGTTTATTTAGCCTTCTTTAAATTTCAACTTCGAGAGTTTTTTTTACAAGATTACACTCTACACATGGATTTGAATTCTGTATGTTTCTTTTGTAATGTTTGTACTTGGAGAAAGAAGATGAACAAATAAAAAAAAATTAAAGTAAAATAAAACATCAAAAGATGAATAAATAATTTTTTTTTTTTTTTTTTTTTTTTAACTTTAACCTTCTTTGTTGATATTTGCAGACTACCATGGACCTCCGAAGGTTAACTGTAGGGAAAAATCCCATGAGCCCATCTAAGTGGAAGGAAGAGCACGTAAGACTTATCTTTTTCACACGAGGCTACTATCTCCTCATTTCTTTGTTCTTTCATTTTTAAGTTTTTTTTTTGTTCTTCCTATTAGCTTTCATCAAGTAGGAGAATTTAAGAATGAGAAGTTAGAAGTTAACCTCTTTTAGACTCTATCAAAATCTCTTACATTTTAACTTAATAAGATTGGCTTTTTTTATGATTCTTTTGTGTTGCTTCTTTCTTTCTACTCTTGTTTGTGGTATTATTTTCTTATAATGCCTCCATGATCTTTTTTTCCTTTTTAAGGAACTTGCACTAAATATCTGACTATTTTGGATGTTTGAAGTATCTTGTAGTGTGTTTTTTAAACCCGAGCTGTTCAATGCATTGGTAAAGTAATGAACTTGTATTATGTTATTGATCATAAGTTCACATTTCTTTTCTTGCTTTAGTCTAGTATGGGTTTGATTTCTTTTTGAAACTATTGATGCACTTAGATAGGAAGTGAATTTTTGTTTTCAGAATCCTTGCTCTATTGCATTATTCTATAGTATCTAGGTTTATGTTTGCGTAGGTCAACATAGAATTCGTGGAAATTTTAGCATTCAGGTGTGAACTTACACTTAATCAATAACATTTAAATGGTTGGTAGAATTTGGATATCATATAAAGCCATAAATTCTTCAACTAGCCTCTTAAGATTGCATGTTTAATGTCTTCAAAGACAGAAGACATTCAATTCTTTTCTTCTTTCTCCTAAGGTTTGTTGCCATTTTTTAAATGATGTTGTTCTTTGATCATTCTCTTGAGTTTTTAAGAATGTTATCCATTATTGCAGACTGGGTTGATTAAATGTCATTTTGTTTGTGATCCGAGTTGCACCTCTTCTGGCTAGATCTAATTTGCTCATTACCAGGGATATAGAGTGGGCAACTAAACTCCTAGCATCATCTTAAGAACGCAAAGAATGCTTGTGTAATTTGATAGATCCTTTTGTTGAATTGTGTTTCCAGCCTTTTAACTTTCCGTTTTTTTTAGCAAAAATCATGTTGATGATCAAACACACTTTTCTCATTTAATGGTATCTTGGCAACCCCTCCCCCTTCTTCTTTGTTGTTGGGTTATAATTGGTTTATTTATACATTCTATCTATATATTGGACACCAACTTCACATTGTGAAGAAAGCCTTGAATTTCACCTTTATTATATATGAATGAGCTTACACCCCACTCCTCTCTATATGATAAATTTTCAGTAAAAGGATTTGAATGTTTAGGGATGATAGAAAATGAGATGAAATCTTCTCTAAATAATCTTCTACTTCTTGTTTCAGTTTTTTGGTATTGTAACTTGGTTGTATTTGTTGTTTAACTTGGTTAATTAGTGATATAGATCTATTGTTTGTTTGGTTCTAAGTTTCTTCTCCTGAATTCAACTTGCTTTGTTTTCTATTCGTAATTTGGAATCCAATTACTTGCTTATGGTTTGGAATTTTGCTTTGTTATGCCTCTGTGTGAAAACATTACTTGAATTACTACCTGAGACTGATGCTTGAGTTGTTACAGTAAAGGAGTGTGTTATCATGAACTAGGTGGAATATCGAGTTGAAATGTATGTCATCTACCTTCTTTTACCGATATAGAGATGGATAGGTAGTGGATTAGTAGGATTTAGACTTTCTTGTTTGAGATACACGATCATTGTTTATGATTTTCTTTACTAGTGCTTATACTTATTCTTATTCTTATTATTTAGATTTTTAGACTCTATGTTGAAAATTACACTATATCTACATATGGAAATTAATTGGTTTTGTTTTATTTTCTTTTGTGTCCATAGCCTCTTAGAATGATTTTAAAGACATGCTTGAATAGTTTTGAGAAATTATTTTCCTCCATTGAATTTTGAGTTATTGAGTCAAATAACGTCTTTTCTATTTATTTAATGGTTCAAGTCAACACAAAATGTTGAATTACATTACAAAGTTATGTGAGAAAGTAAATAATTTTTAAAAATAAATGACATATCCAAATGATCATTCATTAGCAAACGTATGTGCATACGTGAACCACATATAACAATTACATCTTTGTTTCATTTATCGTGGTATTGTTGGTTTATCCCAAACTTCCATTTTGTAGTTTTACAGTTTGTTGTGGTGGACGTTGTTTATTCTTGACTTCCAATGATTTATATTTTGTGGTGTGGTGATATTTTTTTATCTATCACTAAAAGACTAAACCATGTGACGAATTTGAGAAATTTGAGATGTAGATTTTTTTTTCAACATTCTAGTATGACTTAATTGATAGAATGTTTTCACTTAATTTATGAAATCATGATTTCAAATAATGGAAGAATAAGGGATAAAGTAAGACATTATTTCAAATATTTATTAAGATCTAAAATATGGTCACGGTTTTCTAAAAGGATACAGTGGAGTGCTAAGGCCTCCATAGGAATGACTCCCTAATTTAATTATAGTTTTTGTTTTTCATTAGATCTTTTTCTTTATTTTTGTATCCAATCACAATGTACAAAGTCATTATCTTATTTTCTTTTTTTAAAATCATTCAACTTCTAGGATGTCCTTCAGATGTGCAAAATGCTATATGCTTTTTCATATTATATAATTACTAACACAATTTTCGTCTATATTGGTTAAAATCATAAGCTTCCAAGATCTGATTCAAAATGATATATTTTGAACCCTTACAAGCTTGTGGGCCAGTGGGAACAAAATAAAAATTGGATTCATTGGTAACATGGGGTTGATTTTATTAATCAAACAATAAACAGAAATAAATAGTGCAAAAGTAAAATGCAAGGAATTAAAACGAGTGAGGGTAGGCAGTGTTGGAAGATTCGTTCAAAGAAAATAGACTCAAGGATAAGAATTAACGAGGTTGATTATTATCATTAGCAGAGGATAATTCACAAGTTTAGTAAGTTGTAATTGATATTTTTTGTCGTTCTTGTATAGAGAGCATGTGTACAATTGGTATAGTTGTGTATTTCGTGATTGCTTTGTATGTTGTTTGATGGTCATTTAAATGTGGGCTAACTTACTCGTACATATTTGTATGCTCACCCCATTAGATTTTTTATGTGTTGAAATGAGCAATGCTACATTAGTGATGCTAAAACAGGGACTTGGAGAAAAGATTGATTATTTTTTATTGTTGTGAAGATTTTGAGTTGAATCTACAAGTATTGTTGCTTATACTTCCCGTCTTGAATAATTTATCTACGTTAAAATAGTTCAACTCGCTTTTTGCGTACTATTGTTGTTTTTAATTGATTAATTTTCTATTAGATTCCCCGTTAGATTGATCCTAATAAAGCTATCAAAAATTCAAGTAACTTTGTGAAAGTGATATAGTAACGGTTCAAGCAAACAAGCGTACTTAATCGAGCTTTTAGATTTACTAAATTTGATAAAAAATTCATTAGTTCCTCAAACTAACGAAGGCTCAAAATTAGAATTTATCGAAATAATTAAATGAAGCGTAGTATAATTTAGACATTTAAAAGTATATAAAACATGAGAAGGTAATGATAAGATACATAAGTGACATAGACCTCATATATTATTTTAAAGCTTATTTTGGTCAAAATGAATATAGTGAGGAATTGATTCTAACACCTTACATCTTTCCAATTCTAGATATGAAATTACATTCAATGCCCAATACTGATATTGTTGAACCTAAAGTGAATTACATTTGCTATACTAAGCAATTAGAAGGTTGAACTAGACCCAAGGTAGTTCCTGTTGCATATTCACACGATGCTTGGGCAATTTGATCCTTGAATATCAACTTTACATCTTTCAATCTTATTTCGTTGCATGGCCTTGCAGGGCTACACTCAAAGTTTATACCTACTTCAGTAGCTGACGTTCCATGGATGTCTTCATATCTTACATTACTAATCTTTACTCCAGAAGCCTAATATATTCATATTATATGTATATATATTACTGTTACAACAGTTTGAAATAATAACGATGGAAAAGAAAGAAAGAAAATGAAATCTCCAAAAAAACTTTGAAGCAAATTATAGTAAACAACTAATTTTGAAGTTATGTAGTAAAAGTAATTACTATTACATGAGGTGGAATTGTTTTTAATATCTTGAAATAATCTTGAATGGAAACTTTGAAGCATAAAATAAAGTTGAGTTACAATTCAGTTTTTGAAAACTTTTATAACGTATAATAAAGTCCATAAACATCTAAATTTAAAGACGAGTAGTTAATTACATTTATAATTTTGTACAATTATATATTATATTTCTTAACACGTGATTTTTTTTTAAAAATTAACACCATACATTCATACATATATATAATATATATAAGTAATACTTGGATCCGATATGTTTATGCACTATCATGTATGTTACCTCTAACATAAACAAAATATTTAAATAAGAAAAATAAAAAATTTTCACCAAAAAATTATGATTTAAGAATTTGATAAAGAATTAAAGAATGCATTAAATTTCTTTTGATATATGGTTTGAACATTTATGATCGGAATGAATGAGGAAATGGTTACCTGACCGGGGCAGCCTTGGTTATGTGGGCAGTAATTTTGATCAATGATGAGAGGGTTGTTGACATTGTCAAAAACAATGTGTTGAAAAAGAATGTTCTTTGCAAACCCATTGCTGGGCCTTCCCCAAGATTTAATCCTCACTCCATTCATTGTTCCGTTGAAATGAGCTGTTTTTAATGTCACATTTTCCACTCCAGCCTCTTCCCACCATTTCCCCAAACTCCCAATGCTACAACACAAATTTCACATTCCCACTCACTTTGTCATTGTAAGTGCAAAGATAACATTAACACCCGTAAAATGTTATTTACAATTTAATTAAAATTTGTAAGAATACCTCTTAAAAATCAAGTATAAAGGATTATTATGAGAGACACTCATTTGATTTTTTTTTTTTTTTTTTTTTGTCATTTATCCCTATAGCTTACCTGATTCCATGTCCAGGTCCACATGCAAGTCTTTCCATCCATAAATGGGAAGTCCCAGGGCCAATTGAGATGCAGTCGTCCCCGGTGCGAATGTTTGAATTGAGAATGGTAACATTTGATGATCTCTCCACATGAATGCCATCAGTGTTGGGGCTATTGCTGGCAGCTAAGACTTTCACTCCTTGAATCTTCACGTCTTGACAGTCATACACAACAATGTGATACATTTGGCTGTTAACTGAAGATAATCCATTGATCAATATATTCTGTGAATCTGAAACTTCCAACGTCTGGAAATTAGAAAACAAACAAAACAACATTGATTATTATTAATGATAGATAAAACCCTAAAAAGGAATATTCAAATTTTATTTAAATTTGCATACTGTTGCGCCAAGAGAGCAAGTGTTGATCCCTGAGTTTTTGCAAGCCCACAAGGTAGTTCCTTGGCCATCAAGAATGCCACCATAAATGGAAAGTGCATTTATACGTGAGAAAGAAATCCAGGTTCTTGATTTGGCCAGAACCTTAAAATTCGAAGAAGCCACAAGTGTGCCGTTGATGAGAAAGGTGATAGAATTATAGTTACAAGGTCCAATAAAGTTACCACTTTGAACGTAGAATCTTCATTTGGGCACATAAACGGTAGACGCAACTGTAGAGGAGCATGCACGAGCCCATGCAGACTGCAACGCATGAGAGGCATCGGTCTTACCATCCGGCTTGGCTCCAAGATTGACGATATCAAACGTCAATCCACCAGCAGCAGCAGTCAAGGCGTGCTTCTTTAACAGAAGAGCAAGGAAAATTATAACAACAACCATCATTTCAAATCTTAAAAATCTACAAAGGGATAGTCTTTTGCCAAAGTATGGGAAAAATAAAAAGGGCTGTGAAGGCATATTTATAAACTCATAATAAGACAAAATACTTGCATGTTGGCCAATTTACAACTATTTTCTCGGTCCCAACTTAGTTTATAAATATGCCTTCATAAAAAATTTGTAGGAAAACATAAAAAATAAATCTTTAGGTGCAGCCCAACTAATATACATAGAAGGATCATAGAAGGATAAAGGTAATGAGTAATATTTTTAATGTTAATAATCAAGTCCATTACAAAATTTTAAAATAAAGCAAATTCTATCAATGAGGTAGTTTACCGGTCAGTAGACTACTGCCAGTGATATAGTATGTCGATGATTGACTATGAAAGTTTGGATATCTCAATTTTGCTATTATTTTGCAAAGGATGTAGCCTAGCCTAGGCTATAAATACCTTTGTGTAGTCCACGAGTTATCTAATTAGTAACTGTTATTTTAAGAACTTTTTACATTTTACAAAAAAAAAAAGTTAGATTATTAATTTATTACCATGTGATAAACGAATGGGATATAGGCACAAATAGGTAGAGCCATGACTACACCGAATTATTGTGCTATATTTGTCAATAATTTTGGTTTGCTTGCGTTTCTTAAATAAATGTGTGCATTTTCCTTTAAACTAACCAGGCAACAAAAATAACATTTAAAAATATATAAAGGAATAGTTTGCTGCATGACAAACTATTATAGGATAATTTGGAGGATGCAAAACATATGAGAATTTATTTAATACTACAGAGTAAGGGAGAATTTTCCATACTACCTAATTTTCATCGTACACTACAAATATGATAGCAGTAACATTTAAGAATAATGTGTGGTTCATAAAAGAAATTGACATGACGTGTTAGGTTATAAATGTGCGTTCGATCACCAAGTGTATATATCTTGAATAATAGTGGTGTAAGTGTTTTTTTCATGAAATTAGTTAGGAAGTTGAGTTTAAAAGTGGTTAGACATTGACCAAAATATGGCTCACTTAAGATAGAAGAGGTAAATATGAAGTGACGTTGGGAAATGTAATTGATATATGAGGAGGAGGAGGAGTGTTGGACAATGATGGGAAGTATAATTGTCCAAGGAAATGAATTACCAAATAGAAAAACTCCTTTTTAGGAATGAAACATAATTTCACGTCTCTCCCACCTAATTAACCCTCTTTTGGGCTATCACATCTCTTCTTTTGTTGTGTATTATTCATTAGATTTCTAGTTACATTGATGATTACTTTTTTGTCGTTAAGGTTGGTTCATGGAATGATAATTAGGACCTTTAGTTAATCAAAGCTAGACATTGTCATAAGATCTTTTTGTTCATTGTATGGAATATACATTTTTATAAAGTATGGAAATAAACAATCATATACTTCTCCACTAACTCTTTTATTTTAATATAAATTTTTTATGAGTTTCAAAATGTTATAGTTTTAGTTGGGTATGTTTTGCGCTTTCATTTAGTTGTTGGGGCTATATTTGACTTACTTTTTGTAACTTAACTATCCTCTATTTAATTACTTGTTCAATAGATCTCCTATTTTATAGGAAATATTGATCTAGACATCACAACGAGCCCAACACAATGAAAATCACTCAAAGTGAAGCTAAAGCAAGCAAGAACGGACCAAGAAACGTTAGAGTGGCATTTTTTAAATAATCAAAAGAAAAGCGCCACAATACCAAAGGATGGCACTTGAAGGCAATACCCATAAAAACACGAAGTGTCGCGACACCCAAGTCAAGGGCCGTAGATGTAAGCTCTCATTTTATTCTCCTTTTAATTATATTAATTTTTCCTAAGTTGTGAAAAACAAGTAGAATCCAATTGTAAATTCTTTATGGGTTGAATCATTTTGATGAGAAAATTTTAGAATCAATTTTATTTTGGTAATGATTTGGAAACTTTATTAGGTATTCAAAAAGAATGAAGATAAGGGTAAAAAGTGAGTTTAATTTGAAGGAAGGGGCATTATGGTCATTTTCTATTTATTATTACTTTTTTAAAAAGAAAGAAATCGGGAAATTCTTTCGAGCACGTAACCCCTCTTCTCGAATCTTTTCCCTTCATCGGCTCCTTCCTCTCGTTGTCATCTCTCCCTATCTCTCTGTCATTCTCTTCCGCTCACCATCCCTCTCCATCACCATTGCTAAGTTGCACATCCGCTCATTGACGTCCCGTGAACACCATCATTGCCACCGTGCCATTGTTGTCCTGCTTACCTTGTACCATATCTTAAAATGTCACGCCATCACCCAACCAACCGAAGATCAAGTTAGCCACGGTGTCCATGTTTCTTTCAAATCCACCACTTAGAGTAAGATTCTCAAGGTTCGAGGTTGTCTTTTTAGGTCATTTGGAATACCCATTAAGTTTATGCTTGATTTTAACATTACATATTATATTTTAATGCTAGATTTGAATTTTAGAATAGCTAACCGATGGTCGGTGGGTCTATGTGCACATATGAGCATGGTTGAATCAAGGTTGTTACTGTAGAAGGTACTAAATATGCATGAGCTCAGTTTGGTTCTGTTTTTCCATGTGGATATGGGTCACGTGTGGACTATTTTGGGTCATTTATTTAATATTCTACCATGGTTGGATTGAGTACAGGTTTGTAGGCATTACTTTTGATTTATAGTATTATGTGATGATAACGTTTTAATTATTATTTCATTATCGATGCATATTTACACATTTTTTAGAGCATGTTTTACGAGCTTTTACTTCTAAAAATTTTCCACTCACTGGGTTGGATTGGGTGGAGGTTGTTACTGTGTAAGGTTCTTGAAGCTCACTAAGAGCTCAATGACTATTGCTGAATATAAGAAGAAGTATAGAGAACTATCTAAGTACGCCACTAGTGTGATTGAGGATGAGGATGAAAGGTGCAAGCGATTTGAAGAAGGATTACGAGAGGATATTCGTACTCCTATAATAGCTTGTGCATAGTGGATTGATTTCTCCAAATTAGTAGAGACGACTGCTTGTCGTGCCAACCCAACGGTACCAAAAACTTAGACTTGTTGCCAGCTAATTTAGCTTTGGAGCTTAAGAGAATCATGTTGTTGCTTACGTTGGTATTTAAATCTACTTGAAGAGTCATTAATCATGGTCATTGCATAGATACTCTCTATGTATCTCTTCATCATGTAACTTCTAAGTCCTCGTTGAGTGCAAATTTTTCTGTTGCTTGTCCAAGTGTGAGCGAAACAATAGGTTTATATGAGTGATCCAGAGTTGAACACAGAGAATTGATATCAAAACTTAGATCTAGGATTCACTAGGGGTTTAGGCAATATAAAATGAATAACCTATACAGTGTGAAAGAATGTAAATTTAACTCTGTCTACTTATCTACACTAGAGAATCTGTAAAGAAAAATTAAGATGGATGCGAGATGAAATTGTGAACTAACTTGTATAAAAGAAGGGGGTGAAGGAAAGTCTGTGCATTACCAGGCGATTAAGCAATAAGAGAATCTTGATGCGATATAACTAAGTTGACCAGCTTATGACGAAGGCGAGCACCTCTTGGTGTCTTCAAACGTCACACTTGCTCACCTCTCGGGATCCAAATGACCAAGCTGTCTTAAACTAGTTATACCTAGAACGCTTCACTTACAAGACTTATAGAGCTTCTCATTTAAGGGTGACAACCTCTAGACACCTAATACCCATACTTGTTCTCCTTTGGAGACATAAATGATGGAAGTTATCTCACCAAGGTGGAGTTTGTCTCCAAGCTCCTCCTCGCGTGTTAGCCATATCCTTGCTACTTACCTTCTTTGGTAGATGGCGATATACACTGTCCATGTGAACTTTTTTCGTTTTCAAAATTATTCTATAGAGTGTAAATATTTTACTGGTCTTTTATATTTTTTTTTTAAAAAACCCATTTACTAGTAGAGTAGTAATATGAATAATAATAATTATTATTATAACGAATGAATTTGAATGTAGACTTAAACTTTGCCTAGAATACTTTTGAATGTTTTTCATTTCTTATTTTGAATGGATTTGTATGTAGTCATGCATTTTACACAAATTTAGGTTTCATTTATTTGAGGTAAAAAACACTTGGACTTCACTTGTTTGTTTGATTATAAAATTTTTTAAAAATTAATATAACATATTTAGATCATTTACATAAATATGACATTTGTTTAGTGCAAATTTCAATTTTAGTAGAAAAGGAAAGAATGAAAAATATTCTAAATTATGAAAAAAAAAAAGCAACTTGGTGACCTAACCAGGAAGTTAGGTCGGGTCGGGTTGAGTTGGTCCATGGACGTTTAACTGACAGAGTTCAATTTTTACTGATTCAAGGTCTTTGGATTAGTCCTTGATTTACTTCTAATTCGATTGATGTACGCCCTTATTAAGAACTCCATTGTCTCTTGACTTTGAGCTATTCTCTCCATTTTCTGAAACTTTTTGTTGATTGAACTCTTTTTTAAAACATTCATTCTCTCTTTTTTTAAAAAAAGAAATGAGGAGTGTAAAATGCATTTGCATATGGGTAGAATACAATGGTTATTGCCTAAGGATTAGGTGGAAGAGGAGACGACATGTCGTAATGTGAAAAGGACAAAATTAGTAATTTCTTCTCCGTTTTATCCTCCACCTCTTGCGCCCTTCCACATTTTCCGTTCTATTTTCTTCCATTTTTTCCTCTCCTTATTTGTTCCACTTTCTCAAATGACAGTCCTACCCCCTCCCGTACTCTCTCTTTTCTTTTTATCCAATTCCAAATTTTTCAAACTAAACCAAATTGATTTTACACTCTTTGAGTCTGTCATATATAATATGATAGTCTTTTTCAATTTATCTCATAATAATGTTTCAAAATTCCATGTCAAATACTCCTTTCCATGAAAATACCTCTTCCAAAATTATATAAAAAATATCTGTTTTTTTTTTTTTAAATAACTTTATAGTATTTATGATTTTGAAAGTAATTTTAAATTTTTATAATTAATTAATATATTGTATCTACATATTTGCAGTTTCTTTACTTTTCAATTTTTTATAATATGAATTTTCGTCCTCTTGTATGAAATTATATTATTAGAATAATTTCAAGTTAACTAAGAACCATTCAAATCTTGGTTCTATCAGTCAATTTCATAGTTGATGTTAGATAATGATTTAACTCACTAGAACATAATTTGACATTTGGCTAGGGTTGACCTGGACAATCATGTGCTTTGAGTTGAGCCATGTAAGGGAACATGTTATTTGCTGTTTATTTGATTGAATTGGACATTGTTCAAGTCAATCCTCTCTTGTAGAAGTATTTTCGTTTTAAGATGGTATTCTTCACCTATATCTTATTATTTTTTAGACTCTGTCACTTCTATCATTAATGTTTGATATTATTAGTATATCTTTGATCTAAAATCAACCATAATTTAAAAGAATATTTGGGATGATTTGCAAAAGTAGCTTGTTAATCAAGCTAAGTATAAGTATAATAGTTATAAATAATAATAATAATAATAATAATAATAATAATAATAATAATAAAAGTATAATAATAAATAATAAAATAAAATTGGGGAAGATAGCACAAATATTTGAAATATGGAGAAATTGAAAAAAATATTAAAGGAAATAATGGATGAAAAGGGAGAGGTTGAAAGCATGATGATGATGATGATGATGATGATGATGATGATGATGATGATGATGATGATGATGAAATGCTGTGTGTGTTGAAGGCAACAGAAAGTATGGGGGATTGGAGCAATTGTGCATCATCACACAAATTGGAGCAACAGAAAGTATTGAATTGCAAGAATTAAGAATGGAGAATAGAATTCTTACGAAATAAAAATACAATAATCAAAATATTACAATTCTATCTAATTTGAAAGATATGAGAAAGATATTATGTACAAATATATATTGAGAAATTATATTATATGTAAAATATGAAAAGGAAATGAAAATAAAATTATTTTCTAAGAACATAAATAATGTATCAAGTTTATAATATTTGACTGCGTTTGAGACCTCACCCATTTTTATATATAATTTTTTGCAATTCGCATGAAAAATATTAAAATATTCTAAAAAAAATATCTAATGTCTATTAAAGATCATCTACATGTATTCTGTTAAAATGTTCCATCATAACTTGCTATATAGCAATTTATTTTTCTTTTTTAAAAAATATTTTAGATGTGTGGTGAAAAAAAAAAACATAAAAATAGACGATGCTTGAAATACACTTTTTAAGTATTATCCTTATAGTAACATGCAACACATGTAGGACTATTAAACCCCCTCCCCAAAAGATCACTAACTATAACGAAAGAGAAAGAAAAGTCTATTCGCGAATGACCACTTTAGAGTTTAAAAAGAAAATCAACCAAATGAATAGAAGTAATGAAAAAAAAATAAAATTTTATTAAAATTACTAAAATTATATTTTATACTTCATTAGTGATGTTTTAATGTAAGTTACAAAATTCAAATATCAACATATCGTATATTATTGATATAGGTTTAGATACGATTAAAAGTTGGTTTCACTTTTTTAATTTGAGAGCAACGAAGAGAACTAAATTAAATTAATCGGTTTTATAAATAAATAACCCATACCATTGACTTTCATGTGTTATTTTGACTATTCTTTGTTTTGTTCTAAATATTCTGGATTGAGCAATTTTGCTATTTTCATACCAGAATTGGGTCTATATAATTTCTTTATTTTATAGATTAAAATTAGACATCTTTTGTTAACACTTTTCTCGATACCAAACCTACGATGTCTATAATAATTATTAGTCCTTTTTCTAAATAACAAATATAAATGCACCATAATATATAATTAATATTGAATATAATTAATATTAATTGTTAGGATTTATTTTCTAATATAAATACACACATTCGATTTGGTTTAGTTTAGCAATTAAAAAAAAAAAAGAATTTGTCTTCCAATCCAGTCTATCAATGTAATCGTCAATTTAGGTAATCTTCGATTGAAGGGGAGGTGATGAAGATGACAGGTGACTGAAGCGGCGTGACCAACCGCAGGCCAACGCAGTTAGCGAAGATTGTTTACGATCAGGAATTCTTACTGCGACCAACAGAATCAACGAGATAGAATGCTTGAGCAATTGATGGCGGGGAAGCCGAAAGTAAGTCCCTGGATGCATCCTATCCCGGAGAATCAGCAGTAGTTGCATGGTCAGATCAATCCAGGTCATTCAGACAAAGTCGGGTGACGTCGTCTTCCTTAAAGAAGAGATTACCAAAAGAGGCTTGAAGACATTGTCAGACATATCTTTTCAGCTTTTCTTTAATTTGCATATCAAACAGTACATATCCGTTTCCATTGGTTTGGTTTATTGTTGCAATAAAAAATATTTGAAATCGACGATTAAAACATTGATGAAAAAAATCAATTATTTTAATTTAAAGAAAATATTAATAAAATACTTACATAGGAATAGTTGATTTCAACCAATAATTAACAAATCATAAAATGATAAATCGAAGGAAATAGAAGATTTGTAATTATAATAAACCATATAGTTCGACAATAATGATGGATCAAATTACAAATTTAGAAGTATAGTTGTTACAAACACCATAGTTTATGTCATTTTACCTCAATTATTTTTATTTTTTTCGACTCAACATACTACACGGAAAGCTTTAAAAGGGCCAAGAATTTACCATCATTCAAACTCCTTATCCTGAGTGCTTTATTATTATTTTTTATTTTTCCTTTTGAGTTGTTTATCTTCAAAATCTATATATATTATTTTAATTTATTTGTTTTATTTTGAAGAACCCTAAACTTCAAATTATTTTGACATAATGAGAAGGAATTAAGGCACACATTGCGTAAGGGTTCAACATTTTTTTTCCTCCAAAACGAAAAAAGAAAGAAAGAAAACATGTGAGGCCATATTGGTCATTTCATTTGCCCACATTCAGTGATTAAAGCCATAAATAAAGAAAACTCCTTTTCAATCAATCCTCAATTTTCGAAGTTTTTTTTTTTTTTTTTTTTTTTTTTTTTTTTTTTTTTTTTTAAATTTTAAAAAAGCATAAGAGAAACATCCTTTTAGACCTAAATTTTCCAACAAAGGAATTAGTTATATTTCTCCCCCCCCTCTGTAGTCTATATAAACCCCTCAAAACCCATCCAATTTCCCCACCACAACACACCCACATTCTCAACTCTTTCGTCTCACTTTATTATGGCTCTTCACAAAACCTTATTCATTCTTTTCCTCTTCCTCACTTTGGCCTCGGCTTCCACCTTTAACGTAGTCGATTTCGGTGCAAAACCCAACATCGGAACCGACTCATCGCAGGCGTTCGAGGAAGCTTGGGCTAGTGCATGTCGTGCAACGACAGCCGTGTCCATTTATGTTCCAAAAGGGAGATTCTATGTGAAAAGTATAGCATTTGAAGGGCCTTGCAATAATAATGATATCACTATACGAATTGATGGGACGCTTTTGGCTCCATCAAACTATGCTGTGATTGCAAATTCAGGAAATTGGATCACTTTTAAACGTGTTGATGGTGTTAACGTGTTTGGTGGCGTTCTTGATGCCCAAGGATTTGGATTATGGGCTTGCAAGAATTCCAAAAGCTCTTGCCCCTCCGGAGCCACGGTAAATTAAATTTGTCCAAATATTATTTAGTCTCCAATTTTAACTATGTACTTTTAATTTATACACATATGACATATTACAATTTTTTATATAAAAATTTAGTTTATTTAAAAAAATGAAAAAGACTTTGAGCAGCGATTAGTGGACTAAAATTGAACCATATATATTTTAGCCCATGTTTTTTTTACGTAAGTTACCATTTTTATTTATTTCCTTCCACGGAGATTTTCTTTCTAATTATAAAACATTGTCAAATATTATTTTTTCCTCCTCTGGTGCAGTCGTTGGAATTTTCCAATTCAAAGAATATAATGGTTAGTGGCTTAACGTCACTAAATAGTCAAATGTTCCACATAGTAATCAATGGTTGTCAAAATGTGAAAGCACAAGGACTGAAGATATCAGCTGCTGGTAATAGCCCAAACACCGACGGCATTCACGTAGCATTATCCTCAACGGTTACTATCCTCAACTCTATAATTGGCACGGGCGACGATTGCATTTCAATAGGTCCTGGCACGTCGAACTTGTGGATTGAGAATGTTGCTTGTGGACCTGGACATGGAATCAGGTACTCAATTGAAAAAAATTAATAAAAGTTTAACCTTGACAATTAAAGCTAAGATATAACTTTTATTTGGTTATCAGCATTGGGAGTTTAGGAAGAGAAGTGCAAGAAGATGGTGTTGAGAATGTAACAGTTAAATCTGCTACATTCACAAACACACAAAATGGGGTCAGAATTAAAACATGGGGAAAGCCGAGCAATGGATTTGCAAGAAGCGTTATCTTTCAAGACATTGTAATGGTCAATGTGGAAAATCCTATCATTATTGATCAAAATTATTGCCCCGACAACAAAGGTTGTCCTGGACAGGTCAGTATGGATTTCCATTTTAAAAAAGTTTTTTTTTTCAATGCATGTTTATGCAAGCAATTTAGTTATCTAATCACAACTTTTTTTTTTCTATAGAATATTTCTTATCTTATTTATTCTTTTTGTATAATTAGGATTCTGGAGTTAAAATCAGCGATGTGACATATCGAAACATACACGGAACATCAGCGACGCAAGTTGCGATGAAATTCGATTGTAGCTCGAAATTTCCATGCAATGACATAACTTTGGAGGATGTGGAGTTGAGTTATAAGAATGAAGCAGCTGAAGCTTCATGTAGTCATGCTGAAGGAAGTGCTACTGGTTTAGTTCAGCCATCAAGTTGTTTGTAGACAGGTCTTAGAACTATGTAATATATAATTTTATAATTATATTATAAGGTCCTCTAGGGTTAGCTAGGGATATGTTACCTGTCTTAGCATAGATAAGAATTGAAGTTCCAAGGTTGAGGTTATGGTACTAGCAAGTAGCAACCCACTATGGGGCGTGTTCGTTTCCAGAGTCAACATCGAGTTTTCTAGATTTTTGTTTAATTAGTTTAGCACCTTTGATCAACATTAATTAATCTACTAGTGTCGACCATTTTATTGCTATTTTAAAGGTGAATGATTTTTATTACACTTACCTATCTATTACTCGTTATTTTAGTGGATTGAAATAAAACTTGTTGTATGGTGTCCAATTTTAATCTCTATCAAACCCCAACGATCTATACATAGCACACAGATCCATGACAATAAGTATATTGGAATTCACGTTGAAATTGTTAAAATCATTTTTGCTATTTAAATATTTATATATAATTTTAGACTTTTAAAATCAATATAATTATAATACTATCGAAATTAATTTGAATGATTAAAAAAATATTTTATAATGATTTTGAAATCGTAGAGAAAACAATTTCAACCATTCTAAAACCACTTATAAACATGTCCAAATTAAACAGGGACAACAAATTTGTCAAAAAAAAAGTGTTTTCTAAAAACCATTTTTTAATATTACAATTAATATAGAGATAGAGTATAAAACTATTTTCTAATGGAAAAAATGTTATGTCAAATGATTGAATCTCACTTTTAATTTGTTCTATCATTTAATATTGGATATATTGATCACATATAATCGAGTGTATATAGATTAAGGAGGTTAATTAATTCATTAAGCATCGTAATAATCAAGCTTTGACTCTTTTAAACGAAAACATATTCTCAATCTCAATTGTATTTCTTTTTTAGATTACAAAATTTTAGAAGTATTTTAGTTATTGAATAATTGAAAAACATTTTTAGTTTGCAAGTCAAACTTTGTATACAAAATAAATTCAATAGATTTAGTTAGAAGCAAGGTAAACCAATGGAACTTGTGTGTGTTCCTTTTTATTCAAACTAAAATGGATTAGAAAACAAGAGAAAGATTGTGCATACAATATGCATATAACATGGGCAAGATTTCAGTATATTTTAATGTAGCCCATTTTTAGGGGATGCCATTGGAAATTCCTCTTAGTTATACCAATCGTGTATGCCAATATTTTCCGATAATGTCAGCTTCGATTTTATCGGTATTGTTGCCAACCATAAATTAAACAAAACTTTTAGAAAAAAAGCAAATCAAACTAATAGAAAAAATCCAAACTAATACTCAATAAGAAAAAGAAAATAGTGAATTGAATTTAGGGTTTTTTTATAAAAAAATTTAACAAACCGATAACATATTTACGAGGGGTCTATTCAATAACATAACAAAGTGGAAAATTATTTACACTCTATAGAACAATTTCAGAAACGAAAAATCCATAGACCCACCATGTGAAATACCAAAAATACCCTAATAAATGTGCGATTAATTGTCCGCGCGCCCGATTAATGTTAATAAACGATTATTAGACGCCATCATGTAGAATAATATACAATTGATACACGATCTTGTAAATTACCAAATATATATAAACGATAAAAAATAAACGCTAAACGATAACAAACGATAACGTTATTTTGATATTCATATATATTGCACCTACCCTTGTGTACAAGTTTCATTAATGTCTAATTTGATGGTCTCGTTAAAAATATAGGTTCACTGGCTAATTGAGTGCAGACACCGAAACAACAAGGGTAAATGATGAGGAATTTAAGACATACTGATATAGCTGTGCCGTTTATATAGAAATCAATCGGCATCTCCACCGACCAGCTGCAAATGTAGCAACAGTTAGTTAACCTCTATAAGAAGATAAATACGGCAGAATGTTGGTCAAAAAGTATATTCAATCAAAACAAGAAAAAGTGTAATGATCTATTCAGAATCTGTTCAAAGAAAAATTCAGCACTTGCATAAACAATGAATGATTAATGCAGAATACTATGTATGGTTAAATAACAAATTTAGTCGGTAAACTTTAAATCTGTAAGAAATCTAATAGACACAAAATTGAAAATCTAACGTTCAGGACTAACTTGAGCCTTTTATTTTAATATTTAGAAATCTTAGCACGTATGGTCCAACCAATAAACTATTTCCATGGACATAAAATTCAAATTTATATTTAAGAATTTTGTTTAGTGCTAAGAATGAAATCTTGTTTTCTACTTCTTAAAAATAATAGTAATAATAATAATGAAAAGCGTAAGATTCTCTCTTAGGAAAATATCAATTTTGAGCTTGTGTTCAAATATCCAAGGTAATTCTAAAACAATGAACTTAACTTATGGCCGATAGTAAAAAAAAGGACCAAAAACATAAGAAGGTAAAACGAATCAAAGAAAAAAACATAGAGTCCTTGCTCATCATCTTGCTCAATTACGTAAGGGACTTGTAGTTCTGCAAGAACTTGAAAATGCTCCAAATGCTCCTTGTTTAAAAAAGAAACCCTTGGATTAGAAATAACAATCCCAATTGTTTTACTTTATCCATACAAACAGCCTTAAGATTGCTTATTCATTAACCAACTACTACTTACAAATACTTGTGGTTCTTAAAACTTAAAATTCTCCTTCGCATTTCATCAAATAGCTTATGTTCATCTTTCACTTTAGCCACAATTTTTACCACCAACCTAATAAAAAAGAAACAATAAGAACCCAGAAGAGAAAATCCATCAAATTTCCCATTAAATATTTGTACGGTAGAACAAACACAAATATCGGAAAAAGGAAACAAAAAACGCACTTGTGATTGCGATTGAAAGGCACTTCCAGATGTGTTTTGTCGATTTCTTCCTACAGCTACCCATTAAAAATTTTCAATTCCTTAAAGAAACAAAAACTCCATCTAACAATTATACAGGAACAAAATAACTCACAAAAAGAGAGCTTCTCCCAACTGAAAAGGATGAGAAAAGGAATGGATTCTCATTTAGTTGTTTTTGTACCTCTGCATTATGTGGATTCACATGGATATTTTCTAGATTTTGCATCAAACGGATGAGGGAGGAGAAGCATCGAACAACTTGAGACGACGAACGAAGATGAATAGGGAAGAGGAAGAGACAGCAGTGGCTAGAGGTTGATTTCGACGGCGAACGTGTATCACAGCGGATGCGAGGGTTTTTGCGAGCGTTTGGTGAGCTCCTTCAAATGACACCAAGAGCATTTTCAAGAGAGAGAGAAAGTCGAGATCTACGGCGGCTGGAGCGTTTGCGAGAGAGAGGGAAAGTTGTGCTTTCACGAATTGGAGAGCGTTTGCCAGAGAGAGACTGCGTCAGCCAAAGCATTTGAAGGGTTTTTGCGAGTGTGTTTGCGAGAGGAAGGGAAAGTGTTGCCGACGAAAGGGAATAATTATTTTTTTAAGAAAAATATTTTAATGACACAAAAATTACGTTGTTAATTAACGACGTAAAATTTGTGTCAAAAAAAATTAAATAACGACGCAAAAAATGTGTTATTAAAAATTCTGCATTTTATATTTTTAATGATACATTTTACTCCACCCCATCCTTTTTTTATTTTTAATGACACAATGTCTTGATTAGTAGTGTCATTAAAATCCATTTTTCTAGTAGTAGATATAAATGATCGTGTAAATTATCTTTAACGATATTACATATGTGTGTCTGATCATGTATGAAAATATAAACGATAAAAAACGATCATCATACACGATACTGTATATTACCATATATAAACGATAAGGTAAAAAACAATAAAAGATGACAAAAAAGTTTAGATATAGACGATCATGTAAAGTAGCTTCAACTATCGTATATACAAGTATAAACGATCATTTAGAAAAACTCTAATAACTCGTAATTATAAAAATATCATAAAAATGAAAGGGGCTATAAAAAGGTGAAGGAACTTGCTCAGACTTTTTCATTCATCATCTTCCTCGTCAATCGTTTATATCCTAGTAACTACTTCAACAGAACTGTCGCGATCGATGATTTGATTTGTATATAAAGAGGTTTGAATCTATATTCATTTCGATATATCTCCATCATCTATATATATCTGTCACTATCTATCTCGTATACAAAAAGGTCTAAATCTATATATATTTCGATCTATCTATATCTATCACGATCTATCCCGCATACGAAGACGTCTGTTTCTATACTAATTGTATATATTTTATTGTTTGTATTTCATTGAATAATTTATATTAATTTTCTTTTTTACAAAAAGATGGTGAGCAAGAAGCAACAAGCATGTAGAAAATCAATAAAGTGTAAAGTAAAGACAAAAGAAAGAAAAAGAAATAAAGGTAACAGACTAGAAAAAGAAATAAAGGTAACAAACTAGAATGTGAATATCTGTCTGTATAACATTGTATATTTGGGTATATTTTTCTGTATAGCGCTCTGTATTTGTAAATTTGTTAAAACTTAACCTTGTTTGAAACATACTGTTTATTATGTCTTTCAACAGGTGAAACACTATCCAAATGACATTATTATGGAAGATGAACAAAAAAACCTTAAAATTACTGTATACTACAATTTAGAAAACATTGAATCAGATCAAGTCCAAAATAGACCAAAGAATTCTTTCTCTAGTTTTGACAAACAGTCCTTTTGGTCAGTTCTTTAACATTAAAATAGCCAAAATATCCACACAATTCATGAATTTTCTATTAAGAAAATAATGCCATACAAAAAACACTAATATCCTTGCTTTCAACTTCAATGGACATATAGTAGAATTTGGGCTGAAAGAATTTTGTTTTGTGACTGGACTAAAAGGTCAGAAATTTTTTGAGTTAAATCTAGAAGAAAGAAAAGAAAATGGTTTGAAAAATGCCCTTTTCCGTCATGATGACTTTATAACAAGAAGAGATATAGAAAGAACTTTCAAAGCGTTATGCAACGTGGAAGACTCATTGTGACTGGACTAAAAGGTCAGAAATTTTTTATGCCATTTTTCTTTTCTGAGTTTCTTTTAGAAAAGGGTTTTATGCCTAATAGCTTGAAGAAAAAAACCAATCATATATATATTTTCGCATTTTTGTATCATTTTTGTGAATAAATTAGTTTTTTGCTCAGTTTTTTTTGTTTTGTAATTTGCTTTATCTACTTGAGGAGAAATTGTTAAAAGAAAGAGAAGGATATGGGCAAGCAAGGGCCTTTTTATCACTTTGGAGTTACAATTGCTAGTTTTTCAAACTATAATCGACAACATATTGAGTCTAAGTTTCAATTCCATCATCTTCCCATTTCTTTTGAGGTTTTTACTGAACCCAAATATAAAGTTTGAACTGTGTTATGTTTGTATTAATTCCCCAATGACATCAAAGAAAACTATCTTTTAGTGAAGCCCACACTGTATTCCCTTATAATGCTGGCATGTTTTGGTTTTGAATTAGTGTCTCAATGAGAATTAGTTTTGTACTTGAATTTCTTGTCGATTGTCTCCATTATATTTGGCGTCTCCCATGGAAGTATCTCTGTCAGTGCTACAATTTTTACATTGGAACAAGCATTTTCAAATAAAGTATATGTGTGTATATTAATACATAATTATATAACAAATAACTACTTTCGAAGATGGTTGAAATATCTACAATAGAACCTAATATAGAAAGATATGAGGATGAAATATAGGAGAAGAGAAAAATCAATTGAAGAACATGAAGATGAAACCGTTTCTGCACATGGTAACTTTAATTTGAGGATTTAATTAAACTGCATTAGATGACCGAGAGTTCTGTGAGTGCTCAATTTTATTTTGCTTTCTGCTTATATTGGTTTGAAGTTTTGTTTTGCATTGTTTTCTATAATTTTTTTTAATAAATGTGGACGTTTTTATTCCATTCCAAAAGCTGCCTTATTATTTTCACTTGTTTCTGCAATCCAGCGAGAGTTTTATTTTGAAGGAGGTGCAATGGTTTTGGCTGATGGAGGTGTTGTTTGCATTTATGAGTTTGACAAAATGAGATCAAAGGATAGGTAACCTAAAAGGATTTAGTCAGCTGTTGATTAGTGAAATTACTCATATCGGTTTATTTAGCCTTCTTTAAATTTCAACTTCGAGAGTTTTTTTTACAAGATTACACTCTACACATGGATTTGAATTCTGTATGTTTCTTTTGTAATGTTTGTACTTGGAGAAAGAAGATGAACAAATAAAAAAAAATTAAAGTAAAATAAAACATCAAAAGATGAATAAATAATTTTTTTTTTTTTTTTTTTTTTTAACTTTAACCTTCTTTGTTGATATTTGCAGACTACCATGGACCTCCGAAGGTTAACTGTAGGGAAAAATCCCATGAGCCCATCTAAGTGGAAGGAAGAGCACGTAAGACTTATCTTTTTCACACGAGGCTACTATCTCCTCATTTCTTTGTTCTTTCATTTTTAAGTTTTTTTTTTGTTCTTCCTATTAGCTTTCATCAAGTAGGAGAATTTAAGAATGAGAAGTTAGAAGTTAACCTCTTTTAGACTCTATCAAAATCTCTTACATTTTAACTTAATAAGATTGGCTTTTTTTATGATTCTTTTGTGTTGCTTCTTTCTTTCTACTCTTGTTTGTGGTATTATTTTCTTATAATGCCTCCATGATCTTTTTTTCCTTTTTAAGGAACTTGCACTAAATATCTGACTATTTTGGATGTTTGAAGTATCTTGTAGTGTGTTTTTTAAACCCGAGCTGTTCAATGCATTGGTAAAGTAATGAACTTGTATTATGTTATTGATCATAAGTTCACATTTCTTTTCTTGCTTTAGTCTAGTATGGGTTTGATTTCTTTTTGAAACTATTGATGCACTTAGATAGGAAGTGAATTTTTGTTTTCAGAATCCTTGCTCTATTGCATTATTCTATAGTATCTAGGTTTATGTTTGCGTAGGTCAACATAGAATTCGTGGAAATTTTAGCATTCAGGTGTGAACTTACACTTAATCAATAACATTTAAATGGTTGGTAGAATTTGGATATCATATAAAGCCATAAATTCTTCAACTAGCCTCTTAAGATTGCATGTTTAATGTCTTCAAAGACAGAAGACATTCAATTCTTTTCTTCTTTCTCCTAAGGTTTGTTGCCATTTTTTAAATGATGTTGTTCTTTGATCATTCTCTTGAGTTTTTAAGAATGTTATCCATTATTGCAGACTGGGTTGATTATGTAACGACCCAACTCCTTATGCTGAATCGAAGTCATTACTAAATATAGAACAAGTGGTTTAAGTCTAAAAATTTTATTAAAAGCATACGGTTCAAGAAATTCATTTATAAAAACATAAACAAGGTAGTCATGCAAAAATGTAAAAACGTTCTGAAATCCTACTCGGGCCCTATCTACATAAAAGATAGTGAAAAATAAAAAGTACTCAAACTCAAATGCTAAAATCTGAAATAAGAAATAAGCGGAAGCGGTAGTCCCTATGGCCCTCCTCGGTCTCACTTCGGGTCGCTCGCCAGCTTGCCCTTGCCCTTGCCCCGTCCTCTACCTGAAAACATGAAATGGAGAGAATGAGTATAAAAATACTCAGTAAGGGACCCACTACTAGTCCCACTAGGTGCCTGTTAACTTCCTGTTAGAGTCCTGATAACTGGTACCCAATCTCTGGCACGTTCCCGAACACGTGCAATCATGCGCTCCCGTAGGAACGTAACTCTGGTCTTCGGTGCCCGGGGACACCTAGGACAGTCGGGATGCGAGGACCCCGTCGAGTCACTCGAGTCATGTCTAAATCATGCTAGACTGGCGTCCCGTCGGACCACACAGTCCTCAATAGGTGGTGATCCCGAAGGACACCCATGCAGGTACGACTCTAACAGAAATCAAGCTAACAGGTACCCTAATTGCAGTGAACATACACATGGCATCAGCATATAACATGTCACATAATCATTTCTACACTCTCCGTCCCGACATTCGTCGTAACCATAATAGATCTTGCCACACATAACAGGCTATAGCACAACTGTATCGTCATTTGCATCATACTAGCGTTTATTTCAGGCATCATACTGTCAAATCCTCAATATGCAACATAGGGCATACACAGTCTCATACTTCAAACATGAAACTAGTAGTAGAATCTCTTACCTGGAGATTCACTCGACGAGTCCTAACCGCAAGACACGTGTGCTTTCCAAGCAACGGGATCCTAAATATTTAATAACGCCAAAGTTCGTAAATAAGTCACCAACGGCTAACGGTTAAAACTCGGTTGAAATAACTTACCCCAGAAAAGGTTGCAGTGGTTGAGCCCCTACTGAAGAAAATTTCCCGCTGCAGCAGTTACTCGGTCCAAGACGTTCCTTAGGAAAAATAATTTAATTTAGTCCAAATTAAATTATTTAGCGCCCAAAACATTGGGTCGTATTGGGGAAATGCCCAAAATAAATACTTAATTTACCAAAAATAGGTGGGAGGAGCCAAAATAAGCTTGGCGGCTCGGCTGGAAAATAGGGCAGGAACCGGCTCGGCTTGGAGGCTGGAGATCGGCTCGGCTCGCGGTGCAGACAGGCGCGGCTCGGCTTTGACGCAGGGGTTCACGCGTGCGGCTCGGCTTGCAACAGGGGGAGACGCGGCTCGGCTACGCAGAAGCGCGCGGCGCGGCTTCACACGCGAACGCGGCTCGCACGCGGACGCGGCTCGCACGCGGAATCGGCTTCGGGTTAGGGCGCGCGGACGCGGAGCGGCTCCGGGTTCGGGTTCGACGGCTGGCGGCGCGCGAGGCTTAGCTGCTGGATTCCCGTCGGCGCGGCGGCTGGCTGACGAACGATCCGGCTTCGGCTTTCAGAAGCGGCGCGGTACTACGGCTGGCTGAGGGAGACGGCTTCGGCTTTTCCGCTTCCCGGCAGACGAGCGGCACGGCTGCGGCTTCGACTCCCGACTGAGCGTCGCGGCTCGGGGCTTCGATTCGGCGAGGGCGTCGGCTTACGGCTGCGTGGCTTCGGTTTGCTCGGCGTGCGATGGCTTGGCGTGAACCGACCCTCGACGGCTGGGAGACTGGCGCGGCGGCCTGAGGCGGACGACAGGCGGCGGCGGCGGCGTGGTTGGGAATTAGGGTTTCCTCTCCTTCTCTTTTCTTCTCTCTTTTTTTTTGAATTAAATTAGCACGGGTTCCAAGGCTCTTTAAATAAGAGAGAAACTAATTCCCTTTCTATTATTTTACTATTTATTTCCAAAAGTATCTCTCTTTTCTCTCTCTTCAATGAAACACCCTTGACCCTTTCCAAGCTTATAAATTAGTTGCTACTAATTAATTGATTAAATCCTCCTTTAATAAATAAAAAAAAATAGAATAAATTCCAACCTTAGTTTAATAAGGATAATATTAACTACGCTTAGTATTAATATTATTAGTGGTCCAAAATAACAAAGGAAACCGAAAATGTTGGGCGTTACAATCTTCCCTCCTAAAAAAAAACTTTCGTCCTCGAAAGTTCTAATCCTCGAACAGCTCGGGGTGCTGGGCTCTAATGTCCTCTTCTTTCTCCCACGTTGCCTCTTCCACTCCATGGTTCTGCCAAAGGATTTTGACCAGTGGAATTTCTCGACTGCGGAGCTTCTTGACCTCCCTTGCCAGGACCTCGACAGGCTGCTCCTCGTAGCTCAGATTCTCGCTAACCTGCAGTGGCTCGAAGTCCACCACATGTGTTGGGTCTGCGACATATTTCCTCAGCATGGAGATATGGAATACGTCGTGCACTGCAGCAAACGATGGGGGTAGCGCCAAGCGGTAAGCCACGGGGCCAATCCGCTCCAATATCTCGAACGGCCCTACGAAGCGTGGGCTCAGCTTCCCCTTCTTCGCGAACCTCAGAACACCCTTCATAGGCGCTACCTTCAGAAAGACCATATCTCCCACTTTAAACTCGAGGTCCTTACGTCGTACATCAGCGTAACTCTTCTGTCTGCTCTGGGCTGTCAGCATACGAGCTCGGATCTTCTGTATGGCTGCGTTGGTCGTCTGCACTAACTCGGGGCCTAGCATCCTCTGCTCTCCAACCTCGCTCCAGCAGACAGGGGATCTACAGCACTTGCCATACAGAGCCTCGAACGGTGCCATACCGATAGTAGCCTGGTAGCTGTTGTTATAGGCAAACTCCATCAGATGCAGATGGGAGTCCCAACTTCCTGAAAACTCTAGTACGCAGGCTCGCAGCATGTCTTCTAAAATCTGGTTCAATCTCTCTGTCTGACCATCAGTCTGAGGGTGGAATGCCGTGCTGAAGTCCAACCTTGTACCTAATGCAATTTGAAGTCCTTTCCAGAACTTCGATGTGAAACGGGCGTCTCTGTCTGAAATGATGGATACGGGTACTCCATGTAGTCTCACAATCTCTGTCATATATAGCTGCCCCCACTTACTGGCAGTGTAAGTGGATTTCCCTGGCACGAAATGGGCCGACTTCGTGAGTCTGTCGACCACGACCCAGATCACCGTGTAGCCCCTTAGGGTCTTGGGCAGTCCCGTAATAAAATCCATCGACACACTCTCCCACTTCCACCCTGGCACACTCAAGGGTTGCAACAACCCTGCTGGATGCTGCCTAGGTGCCTTCACCTGCTGGCACACCAAGCATCTACTGACAAAGTCTGCCACATCCCTCTTCATGCCCCTCCACCAATAGACACTCCTTAAGTCCTGGTACATCTTCGTACTCCCAGGGTGCATGGTAAACGGGGAACTGTGAGCCTCAGTCAAAAGCTCCGTCTTAACTGCGCTGTCTTCCGGCACACACAGGCGTCCTTCAAACATAAGGCCATCGTCAGAGGATATGGAGAAGCCTTCACCTTGCTCTGTCTCTACCACGCGACGCTTCTCTGCCAAATAAGGATCATTCAGCTGAGCAGCAATGATCTTTTGCCTCAAGGTTGGCTGAACTGTCAACTGAGCCAACTGTGCGGTAACCTCACCTACTGAGACTGCAATCTCTGCCCTCTCAAAGTCCCTGAGTAAGGGGGTCTGCTTGGTGATTAGCGCTGCTGAATGTGCAACTTTCCTACTTAGCGCATCAGCCACTACATTCGCTTTACCTGGGTGGTATAGGATCTCGCAGTCGTAGTCTTTCACCAACTCAAGCCACCTCCTCTGCCTCATGTTCAACTCCTTCTGGGTGAAGAAGTACTTCAGGCTCTTATGATCGGTGTAAATCTGAATCTTCTCACCGTACAGATAGTGCCTCCATATCTTCAGTGCAAAGACTACAGCTGCCAACTCCAAGTCATGGGCAGGGTAGTTCTGCTCATGGATCTTCAACTGGCGGGAGGCATAAGCAACTACCTTACCCTGCTGCATCAGGACACAACCTAGTCCCTTCTTGGAGGCGTCACTATAGATTACAAAGTTTCCCGAACCATCGGGCACAGTCAGGACCGGTGCAGTCACTAGCTTCTGTTTGAGCTCCTGAAAGCTCCTCTCGCAAGCTGGGCTCCAGACAAAAGGGGTTCCCTTCTTGGTCAACTGGGTCAACGGGCTGGCTATACGTGAGAAGTCTTCCACGAACCTCCTGTAGTAACCTGCCAAGCCCAGAAAACTTCGAATTTCACTAACCGTGGACGGTCGAGGCCAATTGGTCACCGCTTCAATCTTTGCGGGATCCACTGAAACTCCTTCACTGGAAACCACGTGGCCAAGAAACGTCACCTTCTTTAACCAGAATTCACACTTGGAGAACTTGGCATACAGCTGGTTGGCTCGAAGAGTCTCCAACACCTGGTGCAAGTGCTCCTCGTGCTCAGCCTCGGTTTTCGAGTAAATCAGGATGTCGTCAATGAAGACTATGACGAACGAGTCTAGAAATTCCTTAAACACCCTGTTCATCAAATCCATGAACACTGCAGGAGCGTTAGTCAAGCCGAAGGACATCACAACAAATTCGTAATGTCCGTACCTCGATCGAAAGGCCGTCTTGGGGATGTCACCGTCCCTAATCCTCAACTGGTGATAGCCTGATCGCAGGTCGATCTTGGAGAAGACGGTGGCTCCCTGCAACTGATCGAACAGGTCATCAATCCTGGGCAAGGGGTAGCGGTTTTTGGCTGTCACCTTGTTCAGCTCTCGGTAGTCAATACAAAGGCGCATTGACCCATCCTTCTTCTTCACGAACAATACTGGGGCTCCCCAAGGCGACACACTGGGCCGGATGAAGCCTTTGTCCAGCAACTCCTGTAACTGGACCTTTAACTCCTTTAGCTCAGCTGGAGCCATTCTGTAAGGGGTCCTCGAGATAGGAGCAGTGCCCGGCTCTAACTCGATGGCGAAGTCTACCTCTCTGGGAGGCGGAAGTCCTGGGAGTTCGTCTGGGAAAACGTCGGGGTACTCTCTTACCACTGGTTCGGAAGATAGGGAAACTTCTGGCTCTCTCACATCCACTACGCTTGCCAAAATACCCCAAGTACCCTGGCTGAGTAGTTTACTAGCCTTCATGGCTGAGATGACCTTGGGTATACATACCATGCCTGCCCCCCTGAATTTGAAACTAGCCTCGGAGGGAGGGTTGAAGACAACTTCCTTGCCATAACAGTCTATATTGGCATGGTTGGCTGACAGCCAATCCATGCCTAGTATCACATCAAAATCCTGCATGTCTAACACTAGTAAGGTCACGTCTAACATACGATTCGCTATCTCTACTCGACATGCCTTTATTTGTTCCTTGGATAACAGGACCTCCCCAGATGGAGTAGAAACCGACAAAACACTACCCAAAGGCTCTACCTCTAAACCCACATGCTGAACGAAAACGGAGGATATAAACGAGTGGGATGACCCAGAGTCAAATAGCACAAAAGCATAGTGCCCCAAAATTGGGAGCGTACCTGTCACCACAGTGCCAGCTCGCTCGGCCTCCTGCCGGGTAGTGGCGAAAACTCTCCCCTGCTGGGCCGCAGAAGGCTGGGGCGGTGTCGTCTCAAAGGGTTTCCGAGGACACATATCAGCAGTGTGCCCCGGCTGTCTACATCTGAAACAGACTCCACTTCCAGCCAAACAACGACCTCCGTGGACTCTCCCACAGGTAGTACAAGCGGGTAGCTCTCTCAGCGTCCTCCCGGCTGCTGCAAGCTCCCGTCGGTGTCTCTGGAAGACACCTCCTGACCTCAGTGTTCGCTGCGGTGCTACGTCAGGCTGCGTCTCAACCTTTCTCTTCTGTCCCAAGGCTGACCCTCTGCCGGCAGCCTTAGACGCATCGGCTCTCTCAGGCAGGCTCAAATCCAGTGCTATACGTAGTGCATCAGCATGCGTGGCTGGGCGGAGAGCTCTGACAATGCCCTGAAGGTCTAGCCTGAGTCCTCTAACAAATTTCTCCGTCCTGGCAGCCTCATCTCTTACCATATCGGGAGCAAAGCGGGACAGCATATCGAACTCGGCGTCGTACTGCTCCACCGTCATGTCGCCTTGCTCCAAGTTTAGGAACTCTTGCAGCTTGGCGTGCTTCACATTGGCGGAGAAAAACTTAGCATAGAAGTTCTCCTTGAACTGCTCCCATGTTATTTTGCTTACATCGCCCCCTAGCATTCTCTCCGCGGTCTCCCACCAGGCGGTGCCCCTGTCCTCCAAGAAGAAGACTGCACACTGCACCTTCTGGTCTTCTGGGCACTTCATGTACCGGAAAATAGTCTCTATGGACGTCAACCACATTTGGGCCTTTGTGGGGTTGTCCATGGATCCGTCAAAGGTCTTGGGATTATACTTCCTGAAATCCCGTAAGTGTTTCGCCTCGGCCGACAGTTGAATTGGTACTGGTTGAGCTTCCTCAGGGGCTGGAGGAACAACGGTTTGGGCCTGAGCAGGGGCGGCCTGGGTCTGAACAGGGGCGGCCTGGTTCTGCTGGGCGGCCTGGTTCTGCTGGGCGGCTAGGAAAGGCGCCAAAGCAGCTTGCAGCATGTCCTGATAACGCTGCTCCATTGCGGCGAGATCCGCCTGGGTGACCGGTGCGTTTGGGTCGACTGCCGGTGCAACAGGTGGCGCCTCCGGCTGGCCACGACCGGCTCCTCTGCCTCCCCTACCACCTCCTCGGCGTGTACCCCTACGTGGCGGCATTCTCCCTAAAATTTACCAACAAACTTTTCACCACAAGAACTTAACGCCCTATATCTAGGTCTTAGACTATTCAGGCAAAATTGTAATCTTAACATTAGCAAGGCTTTAGACATACCTGGCGAGTGCCGAAGGACCGTATAGCCATAGGGTGAAGTAAAACCAAAAAAAAATGACTTACATCGTAGGTCAGTCTACAGAACCTAAAACACTGTGCTCTGATACCAACTGTAACGACCCAACTCCTTATACTGAATCGAAGTCATTACTCAATATAGAACAAGTGGTTTAAGTCATAAAATTTTATTAAAAGCATACGGTTCAAGAAATTCATTTATAAAAGCATAAACAAGGTAGTCATGCAAAAATGTAAAAACGTTCTGAAATCCTACTCGGGCCCTATCTACATAAAAAAATAAAAAGTACTCAAACTCAAATGCTAAAATCTGAAATAAGAAATAAGCGGAAGCGGTAGTCCCTATGGCCCTCCCCGGTCTCACTTCGGGTCGCTCGCCAGCTTGCCCTTGCCCTTGCCTCGTCCTCTACCTGAAAACATAAAATGGAGAGAATGAGTATAAAAATACTCAGTAAGGGACCCACTACTAGTCCCACTAGGTGCCTGTTAACTTCCTGTTAGAGTCCTGATAACTGGTACCCAATCTCTGGCACGTTCCCGAACACGTGCAATCATGCGCTCCCGTAGGAACGTAACTCTGGTCTTCGGTGCCCGGGGACACCTAGGACAGTCGGGATGCGAGGACCCCGTCGAGTCACTCGAGTCATGTCTAAATCATGCTAGACTGGCGTCCCGTCGGACCACACAGTCCTCAATAGGTGGTGATCCCGAAGGACACCCATGCAGGTACGACTCTAACAGAAATCAAGCTAACAGGTACCCTAATTGCAGTAAACATACACATGGCATCAGCATATAACATGTCACATAATCATTTCTACACTCTCCGTCCCGACATTCGTCGTAACCATAATAGATCTTGCCACACATAACAGGCTATAGCACAACTATATCGTCATTTGCATCATACTAGCTTTTATTTCAGGCATCATACTGTCAAATCCTCAATATGCAACATAGGGCATACACAGTCTCATACTTCAAACATGAAACTAGTAGTAGAATCTCTTACCTGGAGATTCACTCGACGAGTCCTAACCGCAAGACACGTGTGCTTTCCAAGCAACGGGATCCTAAATATTTAATAACGCCAAAGTTCGTAAATAAGTCACCAACGGCTAACGGTTAAAACTCGGTTGAAATAACTTACCCCAGAAAAGGTTGCAGTGGTTGAGCCCCTACTGAAGAAAATCTCCCGCTGCAGCAGTTACTCGGTCCAAGACGTTCCTTAGGAAAAATAATTTAATTTAGTCCAAATTAAATTATTTAGCGCCCAAAACATTGGGTCGTATTGGGGAAATGCCCAAAATAAATACTTAATTTACCAAAAATAGGTGGGAGGAGCCAAAATAAGCTTGGCGGCTCGGCTGGAAAATAGGGCAGGAACCGGCTCGGCTTGGAGGCTGGAGATCGGCTCAGCTCGCGGTGCAGACAGGCGCGGCTCAGCTTGGACAGGAACTACGCGTGCGGCTCGGCTTGCAACAGGAGGGAGACGCGGCTCGGCTACGCAGAAGCGCGCGGCGCGGCTCACACGCGGACGCGGCTCTTCGGTTTCGGCTTCGGGCGCGCGGGCGTGGAGCGGCTCCGGGTTCGTTCGTCGGCTGGAGGCACGCGCGGCGGATCGGCTTCGAGTGGCGGCTGCGGGAGACGGCTGGGCGCGGATCGAAGCGGCTCCCTTCGGCTCGATCGGAGCGACGCGGCTGACGGAGCTTCTCGGATCGACGCGGCTGACGGAGCTTCTCGGCTCGACGCGGCTGACGGAGCTTCTCGGCTACACAGACCGGCTCGATCGAAGCGACGCGACGCGGCTCGGCTATCCTCCTGATCGGAGCGGCGCGGCGTCGGCGGTCTTCCTTAGGTCGAAGCGGCGCGGCGGGGCTCGGCTGGCGGCTGCGGATTCGGCTGCAGGCGCGCGGAGGATGGCTCGGCTTCCACTCGGCTTGCAGACGCGCGGTGGGTCGGCTCTACTACGGGCGGCTCCGAGGATTAATCTTTCAGCTGGCGGCGGCGGTCGTGCGGCGGCGTGCGGCGGCGTGCGGCGGCGGCTAGGGTTTCCTCTTCTATATATTTTTTTTCTTCTTTTCTTTGGGAAGATGAAGAGTCTCACACTTCCCCATGCCTCTTTTTAAAAGAAATAAAAAAAATAATTAAAAGAAAACCCTAAAACCCCCTTTCCTCTCTCCTCCATTAACCACCTTTTACCCTTTCCAAGGCCATTTATTTGTTAAGCCATTAATTTATTTCACCCCCTAACTTCAAAATTAATACATAAAAACTTTAGTTTAAAACTAATAATAAACACACTTTAGTATTAATATTAATGGTTAAAACAAAGGAAACCGAAAATGTTGGGCGTTACAAAGATTGTGCATACAATATGCATATAACATGGGCAAGATTTCAGTATATTTTAATGTAGCCCATTTTTAGGGGATGCCATTGGAAATTCCTCTTAGTTATACCAATCGTGTATGCCAATATTTTCCGATAATGTCAGCTTCGATTTTATCGGTATTGTTGCCAACCATAAATTAAACAAAACTTTTAGAAAAAAAGCAAATCAAACTAATAGAAAAAATCCAAACTAATACTCAATAAGAAAAAGAAAATAGTGAATTGAATTTAGGGTTTTTTTATAAAAAAATTTAACAAACCGATAACATATTTACGAGGGGTCTATTCAATAACATAACAAAGTGGAAAATTATTTACACTCTATAGAACAATTTCAGAAACGAAAAATCCATAGACCCACCATGTGAAATACCAAAAATACCCTAATAAATGTGCGATTAATTGTCCGCGCGCCCGATTAATGTTAATAAACGATTATTAGACGCCATCATGTAGAATAATATACAATTGATACACGATCTTGTAAATTACCAAATATATATAAACGATAAAAAATAAACGCTAAACGATAACAAACGATAACGTTATTTTGATATTCATATATATTGCACCTACCCTTGTGTACAAGTTTCATTAATGTCTAATTTGATGGTCTCGTTAAAAATATAGGTTCACTGGCTAATTGAGTGCAGACACCGAAACAACAAGGGTAAATGATGAGGAATTTAAGACATACTGATATAGCTGTGCCGTTTATATAGAAATCAATCGGCATCTCCACCGACCAGCTGCAAATGTAGCAACAGTTAGTTAACCTCTATAAGAAGATAAATACGGCAGAATGTTGGTCAAAAAGTATATTCAATCAAAACAAGAAAAAGTGTAATGATCTATTCAGAATCTGTTCAAAGAAAAATTCAGCACTTGCATAAACAATGAATGATTAATGCAGAATACTATGTATGGTTAAATAACAAATTTAGTCGGTAAACTTTAAATCTGTAAGAAATCTAATAGACACAAAATTGAAAATCTAACGTTCAGGACTAACTTGAGCCTTTTATTTTAATATTTAGAAATCTTAGCACGTATGGTCCAACCAATAAACTATTTCCATGGACATAAAATTCAAATTTATATTTAAGAATTTTGTTTAGTGCTAAGAATGAAATCTTGTTTTCTACTTCTTAAAAATAATAGTAATAATAATAATGAAAAGCGTAAGATTCTCTCTTAGGAAAATATCAATTTTGAGCTTGTGTTCAAATATCCAAGGTAATTCTAAAACAATGAACTTAACTTATGGCCGATAGTAAAAAAAAGGACCAAAAACATAAGAAGGTAAAACGAATCAAAGAAAAAAACATAGAGTCCTTGCTCATCATCTTGCTCAATTACGTAAGGGACTTGTAGTTCTGCAAGAACTTGAAAATGCTCCAAATGCTCCTTGTTTAAAAAAGAAACCCTTGGATTAGAAATAACAATCCCAATTGTTTTACTTTATCCATACAAACAGCCTTAAGATTGCTTATTCATTAACCAACTACTACTTACAAATACTTGTGGTTCTTAAAACTTAAAATTCTCCTTCGCATTTCATCAAATAGCTTATGTTCATCTTTCACTTTAGCCACAATTTTTACCACCAACCTAATAAAAAAGAAACAATAAGAACCCAGAAGAGAAAATCCATCAAATTTCCCATTAAATATTTGTACGGTAGAACAAACACAAATATCGGAAAAAGGAAACAAAAAACGCACTTGTGATTGCGATTGAAAGGCACTTCCAGATGTGTTTTGTCGATTTCTTCCTACAGCTACCCATTAAAAATTTTCAATTCCTTAAAGAAACAAAAACTCCATCTAACAATTATACAGGAACAAAATAACTCACAAAAAGAGAGCTTCTCCCAACTGAAAAGGATGAGAAAAGGAATGGATTCTCATTTAGTTGTTTTTGTACCTCTGCATTATGTGGATTCACATGGATATTTTCTAGATTTTGCATCAAACGGATGAGGGAGGAGAAGCATCGAACAACTTGAGACGACGAACGAAGATGAATAGGGAAGAGGAAGAGACAGCAGTGGCTAGAGGTTGATTTCGACGGCGAACGTGTATCACAGCGGATGCGAGGGTTTTTGCGAGCGTTTGGTGAGCTCCTTCAAATGACACCAAGAGCATTTTCAAGAGAGAGAGAAAGTCGAGATCTACGGCGGCTGGAGCGTTTGCGAGAGAGAGGGAAAGTTGTGCTTTCACGAATTGGAGAGCGTTTGCCAGAGAGAGACTGCGTCAGCCAAAGCATTTGAAGGGTTTTTGCGAGTGTGTTTGCGAGAGGAAGGGAAAGTGTTGCCGACGAAAGGGAATAATTATTTTTTTAAGAAAAATATTTTAATGACACAAAAATTACGTTGTTAATTAACGACGTAAAATTTGTGTCAAAAAAAATTAAATAACGACGCAAAAAATGTGTTATTAAAAATTCTGCATTTTATATTTTTAATGATACATTTTACTCCACCCCATCCTTTTTTTATTTTTAATGACACAATGTCTTGATTAGTAGTGTCATTAAAATCCATTTTTCTAGTAGTAGATATAAATGATCGTGTAAATTATCTTTAACGATATTACATATGTGTGTCTGATCATGTATGAAAATATAAACGATAAAAAACGATCATCATACACGATACTGTATATTACCATATATAAACGATAAGGTAAAAAACAATAAAAGATGACAAAAAAGTTTAGATATAGACGATCATGTAAAGTAGCTTCAACTATCGTATATACAAGTATAAACGATCATTTAGAAAAACTCTAATAACTCGTAATTATAAAAATATCATAAAAATGAAAGGGGCTATAAAAAGGTGAAGGAACTTGCTCAGACTTTTTCATTCATCATCTTCCTCGTCAATCGTTTATATCCTAGTAACTACTTCAACAGAACTGTCGCGATCGATGATTTGATTTGTATATAAAGAGGTTTGAATCTATATTCATTTCGATATATCTCCATCATCTATATATATCTGTCACTATCTATCTCGTATACAAAAAGGTCTAAATCTATATATATTTCGATCTATCTATATCTATCACGATCTATCCCGCATACGAAGACGTCTGTTTCTATACTAATTGTATATATTTTATTGTTTGTATTTCATTGAATAATTTATATTAATTTTCTTTTTTACAAAAAGATGGTGAGCAAGAAGCAACAAGCATGTAGAAAATCAATAAAGTGTAAAGTAAAGACAAAAGAAAGAAAAAGAAATAAAGGTAACAGACTAGAAAAAGAAATAAAGGTAACAAACTAGAATGTGAATATCTGTCTGTATAACATTGTATATTTGGGTATATTTTTCTGTATAGCGCTCTGTATTTGTAAATTTGTTAAAACTTAACCTTGTTTGAAACATACTGTTTATTATGTCTTTCAACAGGTGAAACACTATCCAAATGACATTATTATGGAAGATGAACAAAAAAACCTTAAAATTACTGTATACTACAATTTAGAAAACATTGAATCAGATCAAGTCCAAAATAGACCAAAGAATTCTTTCTCTAGTTTTGACAAACAGTCCTTTTGGTCAGTTCTTTAACATTAAAATAGCCAAAATATCCACACAATTCATGAATTTTCTATTAAGAAAATAATGCCATACAAAAAACACTAATATCCTTGCTTTCAACTTCAATGGACATATAGTAGAATTTGGGCTGAAAGAATTTTGTTTTGTGACTGGACTAAAAGGTCAGAAATTTTTTGAGTTAAATCTAGAAGAAAGAAAAGAAAATGGTTTGAAAAATGCCCTTTTCCGTCATGATGACTTTATAACAAGAAGAGATATAGAAAGAACTTTCAAAGCGTTATGCAACGTGGAAGACTCATTGTGACTGGACTAAAAGGTCAGAAATTTTTTATGCCATTTTTCTTTTCTGAGTTTCTTTTAGAAAAGGGTTTTATGCCTAATAGCTTGAAGAAAAAAACCAATCATATATATATTTTCGCATTTTTGTATCATTTTTGTGAATAAATTAGTTTTTTGCTCAGTTTTTTTTGTTTTGTAATTTGCTTTATCTACTTGAGGAGAAATTGTTAAAAGAAAGAGAAGGATATGGGCAAGCAAGGGCCTTTTTATCACTTTGGAGTTACAATTGCTAGTTTTTCAAACTATAATCGACAACATATTGAGTCTAAGTTTCAATTCCATCATCTTCCCATTTCTTTTGAGGTTTTTACTGAACCCAAATATAAAGTTTGAACTGTGTTATGTTTGTATTAATTCCCCAATGACATCAAAGAAAACTATCTTTTAGTGAAGCCCACACTGTATTCCCTTATAATGCTGGCATGTTTTGGTTTTGAATTAGTGTCTCAATGAGAATTAGTTTTGTACTTGAATTTCTTGTCGATTGTCTCCATTATATTTGGCGTCTCCCATGGAAGTATCTCTGTCAGTGCTACAATTTTTACATTGGAACAAGCATTTTCAAATAAAGTATATGTGTGTATATTAATACATAATTATATAACAAATAACTACTTTCGAAGATGGTTGAAATATCTACAATAGAACCTAATATAGAAAGATATGAGGATGAAATATAGGAGAAGAGAAAAATCAATTGAAGAACATGAAGATGAAACCGTTTCTGCACATGGTAACTTTAATTTGAGGATTTAATTAAACTGCATTAGATGACCGAGAGTTCTGTGAGTGCTCAATTTTATTTTGCTTTCTGCTTATATTGGTTTGAAGTTTTGTTTTGCATTGTTTTCTATAATTTTTTTTAATAAATGTGGACGTTTTTATTCCATTCCAAAAGCTGCCTTATTATTTTCACTTGTTTCTGCAATCCAGCGAGAGTTTTATTTTGAAGGAGGTGCAATGGTTTTGGCTGATGGAGGTGTTGTTTGCATTTATGAGTTTGACAAAATGAGATCAAAGGATAGGTAACCTAAAAGGATTTAGTCAGCTGTTGATTAGTGAAATTACTCATATCGGTTTATTTAGCCTTCTTTAAATTTCAACTTCGAGAGTTTTTTTTACAAGATTACACTCTACACATGGATTTGAATTCTGTATGTTTCTTTTGTAATGTTTGTACTTGGAGAAAGAAGATGAACAAATAAAAAAAAATTAAAGTAAAATAAAACATCAAAAGATGAATAAATAATTTTTTTTTTTTTTTTTTTTTTTTTAACTTTAACCTTCTTTGTTGATATTTGCAGACTACCATGGACCTCCGAAGGTTAACTGTAGGGAAAAATCCCATGAGCCCATCTAAGTGGAAGGAAGAGCACGTAAGACTTATCTTTTTCACACGAGGCTACTATCTCCTCATTTCTTTGTTCTTTCATTTTTAAGTTTTTTTTTTGTTCTTCCTATTAGCTTTCATCAAGTAGGAGAATTTAAGAATGAGAAGTTAGAAGTTAACCTCTTTTAGACTCTATCAAAATCTCTTACATTTTAACTTAATAAGATTGGCTTTTTTTATGATTCTTTTGTGTTGCTTCTTTCTTTCTACTCTTGTTTGTGGTATTATTTTCTTATAATGCCTCCATGATCTTTTTTTCCTTTTTAAGGAACTTGCACTAAATATCTGACTATTTTGGATGTTTGAAGTATCTTGTAGTGTGTTTTTTAAACCCGAGCTGTTCAATGCATTGGTAAAGTAATGAACTTGTATTATGTTATTGATCATAAGTTCACATTTCTTTTCTTGCTTTAGTCTAGTATGGGTTTGATTTCTTTTTGAAACTATTGATGCACTTAGATAGGAAGTGAATTTTTGTTTTCAGAATCCTTGCTCTATTGCATTATTCTATAGTATCTAGGTTTATGTTTGCGTAGGTCAACATAGAATTCGTGGAAATTTTAGCATTCAGGTGTGAACTTACACTTAATCAATAACATTTAAATGGTTGGTAGAATTTGGATATCATATAAAGCCATAAATTCTTCAACTAGCCTCTTAAGATTGCATGTTTAATGTCTTCAAAGACAGAAGACATTCAATTCTTTTCTTCTTTCTCCTAAGGTTTGTTGCCATTTTTTAAATGATGTTGTTCTTTGATCATTCTCTTGAGTTTTTAAGAATGTTATCCATTATTGCAGACTGGGTTGATTAAATGTCATTTTGTTTGTGATCCGAGTTGCACCTCTTCTGGCTAGATCTAATTTGCTCATTACCAGGGATATAGAGTGGGCAACTAAACTCCTAGCATCATCTTAAGAACGCAAAGAATGCTTGTGTAATTTGATAGATCCTTTTGTTGAATTGTGTTTCCAGCCTTTTAACTTTCCGTTTTTTTTAGCAAAAATCATGTTGATGATCAAACACACTTTTCTCATTTAATGGTATCTTGGCAACCCCTCCCCCTTCTTCTTTGTTGTTGGGTTATAATTGGTTTATTTATACATTCTATCTATATATTGGACACCAACTTCACATTGTGAAGAAAGCCTTGAATTTCACCTTTATTATATATGAATGAGCTTACACCCCACTCCTCTCTATATGATAAATTTTCAGTAAAAGGATTTGAATGTTTAGGGATGATAGAAAATGAGATGAAATCTTCTCTAAATAATCTTCTACTTCTTGTTTCAGTTTTTTGGTATTGTAACTTGGTTGTATTTGTTGTTTAACTTGGTTAATTAGTGATATAGATCTATTGTTTGTTTGGTTCTAAGTTTCTTCTCCTGAATTCAACTTGCTTTGTTTTCTATTCGTAATTTGGAATCCAATTACTTGCTTATGGTTTGGAATTTTGCTTTGTTATGCCTCTGTGTGAAAACATTACTTGAATTACTACCTGAGACTGATGCTTGAGTTGTTACAGTAAAGGAGTGTGTTATCATGAACTAGGTGGAATATCGAGTTGAAATGTATGTCATCTACCTTCTTTTACCGATATAGAGATGGATAGGTAGTGGATTAGTAGGATTTAGACTTTCTTGTTTGAGATACACGATCATTGTTTATGATTTTCTTTACTAGTGCTTATACTTATTCTTATTCTTATTATTTAGATTTTTAGACTCTATGTTGAAAATTACACTATATCTACATATGGAAATTAATTGGTTTTGTTTTATTTTCTTTTGTGTCCATAGCCTCTTAGAATGATTTTAAAGACATGCTTGAATAGTTTTGAGAAATTATTTTCCTCCATTGAATTTTGAGTTATTGAGTCAAATAACGTCTTTTCTATTTATTTAATGGTTCAAGTCAACACAAAATGTTGAATTACATTACAAAGTTATGTGAGAAAGTAAATAATTTTTAAAAATAAATGACATATCCAAATGATCATTCATTAGCAAACGTATGTGCATACGTGAACCACATATAACAATTACATCTTTGTTTCATTTATCGTGGTATTGTTGGTTTATCCCAAACTTCCATTTTGTAGTTTTACAGTTTGTTGTGGTGGACGTTGTTTATTCTTGACTTCCAATGATTTATATTTTGTGGTGTGGTGATATTTTTTTATCTATCACTAAAAGACTAAACCATGTGACGAATTTGAGAAATTTGAGATGTAGATTTTTTTTTCAACATTCTAGTATGACTTAATTGATAGAATGTTTTCACTTAATTTATGAAATCATGATTTCAAATAATGGAAGAATAAGGGATAAAGTAAGACATTATTTCAAATATTTATTAAGATCTAAAATATGGTCACGGTTTTCTAAAAGGATACAGTGGAGTGCTAAGGCCTCCATAGGAATGACTCCCTAATTTAATTATAGTTTTTGTTTTTCATTAGATCTTTTTCTTTATTTTTGTATCCAATCACAATGTACAAAGTCATTATCTTATTTTCTTTTTTTAAAATCATTCAACTTCTAGGATGTCCTTCAGATGTGCAAAATGCTATATGCTTTTTCATATTATATAATTACTAACACAATTTTCGTCTATATTGGTTAAAATCATAAGCTTCCAAGATCTGATTCAAAATGATATATTTTGAACCCTTACAAGCTTGTGGGCCAGTGGGAACAAAATAAAAATTGGATTCATTGGTAACATGGGGTTGATTTTATTAATCAAACAATAAACAGAAATAAATAGTGCAAAAGTAAAATGCAAGGAATTAAAACGAGTGAGGGTAGGCAGTGTTGGAAGATTCGTTCAAAGAAAATAGACTCAAGGATAAGAATTAACGAGGTTGATTATTATCATTAGCAGAGGATAATTCACAAGTTTAGTAAGTTGTAATTGATATTTTTTGTCGTTCTTGTATAGAGAGCATGTGTACAATTGGTATAGTTGTGTATTTCGTGATTGCTTTGTATGTTGTTTGATGGTCATTTAAATGTGGGCTAACTTACTCGTACATATTTGTATGCTCACCCCATTAGATTTTTTATGTGTTGAAATGAGCAATGCTACATTAGTGATGCTAAAACAGGGACTTGGAGAAAAGATTGATTATTTTTTATTGTTGTGAAGATTTTGAGTTGAATCTACAAGTATTGTTGCTTATACTTCCCGTCTTGAATAATTTATCTACGTTAAAATAGTTCAACTCGCTTTTTGCGTACTATTGTTGTTTTTAATTGATTAATTTTCTATTAGATTCCCCGTTAGATTGATCCTAATAAAGCTATCAAAAATTCAAGTAACTTTGTGAAAGTGATATAGTAACGGTTCAAGCAAACAAGCGTACTTAATCGAGCTTTTAGATTTACTAAATTTGATAAAAAATTCATTAGTTCCTCAAACTAACGAAGGCTCAAAATTAGAATTTATCGAAATAATTAAATGAAGCGTAGTATAATTTAGACATTTAAAAGTATATAAAACATGAGAAGGTAATGATAAGATACATAAGTGACATAGACCTCATATATTATTTTAAAGCTTATTTTGGTCAAAATGAATATAGTGAGGAATTGATTCTAACACCTTACATCTTTCCAATTCTAGATATGAAATTACATTCAATGCCCAATACTGATATTGTTGAACCTAAAGTGAATTACATTTGCTATACTAAGCAATTAGAAGGTTGAACTAGACCCAAGGTAGTTCCTGTTGCATATTCACACGATGCTTGGGCAATTTGATCCTTGAATATCAACTTTACATCTTTCAATCTTATTTCGTTGCATGGCCTTGCAGGGCTACACTCAAAGTTTATACCTACTTCAGTAGCTGACGTTCCATGGATGTCTTCATATCTTACATTACTAATCTTTACTCCAGAAGCCTAATATATTCATATTATATGTATATATATTACTGTTACAACAGTTTGAAATAATAACGATGGAAAAGAAAGAAAGAAAATGAAATCTCCAAAAAAACTTTGAAGCAAATTATAGTAAACAACTAATTTTGAAGTTATGTAGTAAAAGTAATTACTATTACATGAGGTGGAATTGTTTTTAATATCTTGAAATAATCTTGAATGGAAACTTTGAAGCATAAAATAAAGTTGAGTTACAATTCAGTTTTTGAAAACTTTTATAACGTATAATAAAGTCCATAAACATCTAAATTTAAAGACGAGTAGTTAATTACATTTATAATTTTGTACAATTATATATTATATTTCTTAACACGTGATTTTTTTTTAAAAATTAACACCATACATTCATACATATATATAATATATATAAGTAATACTTGGATCCGATATGTTTATGCACTATCATGTATGTTACCTCTAACATAAACAAAATATTTAAATAAGAAAAATAAAAAATTTTCACCAAAAAATTATGATTTAAGAATTTGATAAAGAATTAAAGAATGCATTAAATTTCTTTTGATATATGGTTTGAACATTTATGATCGGAATGAATGAGGAAATGGTTACCTGACCGGGGCAGCCTTGGTTATGTGGGCAGTAATTTTGATCAATGATGAGAGGGTTGTTGACATTGTCAAAAACAATGTGTTGAAAAAGAATGTTCTTTGCAAACCCATTGCTGGGCCTTCCCCAAGATTTAATCCTCACTCCATTCATTGTTCCGTTGAAATGAGCTGTTTTTAATGTCACATTTTCCACTCCAGCCTCTTCCCACCATTTCCCCAAACTCCCAATGCTACAACACAAATTTCACATTCCCACTCACTTTGTCATTGTAAGTGCAAAGATAACATTAACACCCGTAAAATGTTATTTACAATTTAATTAAAATTTGTAAGAATACCTCTTAAAAATCAAGTATAAAGGATTATTATGAGAGACACTCATTTGATTTTTTTTTTTTTTTTGTCATTTATCCCTATAGCTTACCTGATTCCATGTCCAGGTCCACATGCAAGTCTTTCCATCCATAAATGGGAAGTCCCAGGGCCAATTGAGATGCAGTCGTCCCCGGTGCGAATGTTTGAATTGAGAATGGTAACATTTGATGATCTCTCCACATGAATGCCATCAGTGTTGGGGCTATTGCTGGCAGCTAAGACTTTCACTCCTTGAATCTTCACGTCTTGACAGTCATACACAACAATGTGATACATTTGGCTGTTAACTGAAGATAATCCATTGATCAATATATTCTGTGAATCTGAAACTTCCAACGTCTGGAAATTAGAAAACAAACAAAACAACATTGATTATTATTAATGATAGATAAAACCCTAAAAAGGAATATTCAAATTTTATTTAAATTTGCATACTGTTGCGCCAAGAGAGCAAGTGTTGATCCCTGAGTTTTTGCAAGCCCACAAGGTAGTTCCTTGGCCATCAAGAATGCCACCATAAATGGAAAGTGCATTTATACGTGAGAAAGAAATCCAGGTTCTTGATTTGGCCAGAACCTTAAAATTCGAAGAAGCCACAAGTGTGCCGTTGATGAGAAAGGTGATAGAATTATAGTTACAAGGTCCAATAAAGTTACCACTTTGAACGTAGAATCTTCCTTTGGGCACATAAACGGTAGACGCAACTGTAGAGGAGCATGCACGAGCCCATGCAGACTGCAACGCATGAGAGGCATCGGTCTTACCATCCGGCTTGGCTCCAAGATTGACGATATCAAACGTCAATCCACCAGCAGCAGCAGTCAAGGCGTGCTTCTTTAACAGAAGAGCAAGGAAAATTATAACAACAACCATCATTTCAAATCTTAAAAATCTACAAAGGGATAGTCTTTTGCCAAAGTATGGGAAAAATAAAAAGGGCTGTGAAGGCATATTTATAAACTCATAATAAGACAAAATACTTGCATGTTGGCCAATTTACAACTATTTTCTCGGTCCCAACTTAGTTTATAAATATGCCTTCATAAAAAATTTGTAGGAAAACATAAAAAATAAATCTTTAGGTGCAGCCCAACTAATATACATAGAAGGATCATAGAAGGATAAAGGTAATGAGTAATATTTTTAATGTTAATAATCAAGTCCATTACAAAATTTTAAAATAAAGCAAATTCTATCAATGAGGTAGTTTACCGGTCAGTAGACTACTGCCAGTGATATAGTATGTCGATGATTGACTATGAAAGTTTGGATATCTCAATTTTGCTATTATTTTGCAAAGGATGTAGCCTAGCCTAGGCTATAAATACCTTTGTGTAGTCCACGAGTTATCTAATTAGTAACTGTTATTTTAAGAACTTTTTACATTTTACAAAAAAAAAAAGTTAGATTATTAATTTATTACCATGTGATAAACGAATGGGATATAGGCACAAATAGGTAGAGCCATGACTACACCGAATTATTGTGCTATATTTGTCAATAATTTTGGTTTGCTTGCGTTTCTTAAATAAATGTGTGCATTTTCCTTTAAACTAACCAGGCAACAAAAATAACATTTAAAAATATATAAAGGAATAGTTTGCTGCATGACAAACTATTATAGGATAATTTGGAGGATGCAAAACATATGAGAATTTATTTAATACTACAGAGTAAGGGAGAATTTTCCATACTACCTAATTTTCATCGTACACTACAAATATGATAGCAGTAACATTTAAGAATAATGTGTGGTTCATAAAAGAAATTGACATGACGTGTTAGGTTATAAATGTGCGTTCGATCACCAAGTGTATATATCTTGAATAATAGTGGTGTAAGTGTTTTTTTCATGAAATTAGTTAGGAAGTTGAGTTTAAAAGTGGTTAGACATTGACCAAAATATGGCTCACTTAAGATAGAAGAGGTAAATATGAAGTGACGTTGGGAAATGTAATTGATATATGAGGAGGAGGAGGAGTGTTGGACAATGATGGGAAGTATAATTGTCCAAGGAAATGAATTACCAAATAGAAAAACTCCTTTTTAGGAATGAAACATAATTTCACGTCTCTCCCACCTAATTAACCCTCTTTTGGGCTATCACATCTCTTCTTTTGTTGTGTATTATTCATTAGATTTCTAGTTACATTGATGATTACTTTTTTGTCGTTAAGGTTGGTTCATGGAATGATAATTAGGACCTTTAGTTAATCAAAGCTAGACATTGTCATAAGATCTTTTTGTTCATTGTATGGAATATACATTTTTATAAAGTATGGAAATAAACAATCATATACTTCTCCACTAACTCTTTTATTTTAATATAAATTTTTTATGAGTTTCAAAATGTTATAGTTTTAGTTGGGTATGTTTTGCGCTTTCATTTAGTTGTTGGGGCTATATTTGACTTACTTTTTGTAACTTAACTATCCTCTATTTAATTACTTGTTCAATAGATCTCCTATTTTATAGGAAATATTGATCTAGACATCACAACGAGCCCAACACAATGAAAATCACTCAAAGTGAAGCTAAAGCAAGCAAGAACGGACCAAGAAACGTTAGAGTGGCATTTTTTAAATAATCAAAAGAAAAGCGCCACAATACCAAAGGATGGCACTTGAAGGCAATACCCATAAAAACACGAAGTGTCGCGACACCCAAGTCAAGGGCCGTAGATGTAAGCTCTCATTTTATTCTCCTTTTAATTATATTAATTTTTCCTAAGTTGTGAAAAACAAGTAGAATCCAATTGTAAATTCTTTATGGGTTGAATCATTTTGATGAGAAAATTTTAGAATCAATTTTATTTTGGTAATGATTTGGAAACTTTATTAGGTATTCAAAAAGAATGAAGATAAGGGTAAAAAGTGAGTTTAATTTGAAGGAAGGGGCATTATGGTCATTTTCTATTTATTATTACTTTTTTAAAAAGAAAGAAATCGGGAAATTCTTTCGAGCACGTAACCCCTCTTCTCGAATCTTTTCCCTTCATCGGCTCCTTCCTCTCGTTGTCATCTCTCCCTATCTCTCTGTCATTCTCTTCCGCTCACCATCCCTCTCCATCACCATTGCTAAGTTGCACATCCGCTCATTGACGTCCCGTGAACACCATCATTGCCACCGTGCCATTGTTGTCCTGCTTACCTTGTACCATATCTTAAAATGTCACGCCATCACCCAACCAACCGAAGATCAAGTTAGCCACGGTGTCCATGTTTCTTTCAAATCCACCACTTAGAGTAAGATTCTCAAGGTTCGAGGTTGTCTTTTTAGGTCATTTGGAATACCCATTAAGTTTATGCTTGATTTTAACATTACATATTATATTTTAATGCTAGATTTGAATTTTAGAATAGCTAACCGATGGTCGGTGGGTCTATGTGCACATATGAGCATGGTTGAATCAAGGTTGTTACTGTAGAAGGTACTAAATATGCATGAGCTCAGTTTGGTTCTGTTTTTCCATGTGGATATGGGTCACGTGTGGACTATTTTGGGTCATTTATTTAATATTCTACCATGGTTGGATTGAGTACAGGTTTGTAGGCATTACTTTTGATTTATAGTATTATGTGATGATAACGTTTTAATTATTATTTCATTATCGATGCATATTTACACATTTTTTAGAGCATGTTTTACGAGCTTTTACTTCTAAAAATTTTCCACTCACTGGGTTGGATTGGGTGGAGGTTGTTACTGTGTAAGGTTCTTGAAGCTCATTAAGAGCTCAATGACTATTGCTGAATATAAGAAGAAGTATAGAGAACTATCTAAGTACGCCACTAGTGTGATTGAGGATGAGGATGAAAGGTGCAAGCGATTTGAAGAAGGATTACGAGAGGATATTCGTACTCCTATAATAGCTTGTGCATAGTGGATTGATTTCTCCAAATTAGTAGAGACGACTGCTTGTCGTGCCAACCCAACGGTACCAAAAACTTAGACTTGTTGCCAGCTAATTTAGCTTTGGAGCTTAAGAGAATCATGTTGTTGCTTACGTTGGTATTTAAATCTACTTGAAGAGTCATTAATCATGGTCATTGCATAGATACTCTCTATGTATCTCTTCATCATGTAACTTCTAAGTCCTCGTTGAGTGCAAATTTTTCTGTTGCTTGTCCAAGTGTGAGCGAAACAATAGGTTTATATGAGTGATCCAGAGTTGAACACAGAGAATTGATATCAAAACTTAGATCTAGGATTCACTAGGGGTTTAGGCAATATAAAATGAATAACCTATACAGTGTGAAAGAATGTAAATTTAACTCTGTCTACTTATCTACACTAGAGAATCTGTAAAGAAAAATTAAGATGGATGCGAGATGAAATTGTGAACTAACTTGTATAAAAGAAGGGGGTGAAGGAAAGTCTGTGCATTACCAGGCGATTAAGCAATAAGAGAATCTTGATGCGATATAACTAAGTTGACCAGCTTATGACGAAGGCGAGCACCTCTTGGTGTCTTCAAACGTCACACTTGCTCACCTCTCGGGATCCAAATGACCAAGCTGTCTTAAACTAGTTATACCTAGAACGCTTCACTTACAAGACTTATAGAGCTTCTCATTTAAGGGTGACAACCTCTAGACACCTAATACCCATACTTGTTCTCCTTTGGAGACATAAATGATGGAAGTTATCTCACCAAGGTGGAGTTTGTCTCCAAGCTCCTCCTCGCGTGTTAGCCATATCCTTGCTACTTACCTTCTTTGGTAGATGGCGATATACACTGTCCATGTGAACTTTTTTCGTTTTCAAAATTATTCTATAGAGTGTAAATATTTTACTGGTCTTTTATATTTTTTTTTTAAAAAACCCATTTACTAGTAGAGTAGTAATATGAATAATAATAATTATTATTATAACGAATGAATTTGAATGTAGACTTAAACTTTGCCTAGAATACTTTTGAATGTTTTTCATTTCTTATTTTGAATGGATTTGTATGTAGTCATGCATTTTACACAAATTTAGGTTTCATTTATTTAAGGTAAAAAACACTTGGACTTCACTTGTTTGTTTGATTATAAAATTTTTTAAAAATTAATATAACATATTTAGATCATTTACATAAATATGACATTTGTTTAGTGCAAATTTCAATTTTAGTAGAAAAGGAAAGAATGAAAAATATTCTAAATTATGAAAAAAAAAAAGCAACTTGGTGACCTAACCAGGAAGTTAGGTCGGGTCGGGTTGAGTTGGTCCATGGACGTTTAACTGACAGAGTTCAATTTTTACTGATTCAAGGTCTTTGGATTAGTCCTTGATTTACTTCTAATTCGATTGATGTACGCCCTTATTAAGAACTCCATTGTCTCTTGACTTTGAGCTATTCTCTCCATTTTCTGAAACTTTTTGTTGATTGAACTCTTTTTTAAAACATTCATTCTCTCTTTTTTTAAAAAAAGAAATGAGGAGTGTAAAATGCATTTGCATATGGGTAGAATACAATGGTTATTGCCTAAGGATTAGGTGGAAGAGGAGACGACATGTCGTAATGTGAAAAGGACAAAATTAGTAATTTCTTCTCCGTTTTATCCTCCACCTCTTGCGCCCTTCCACATTTTCCGTTCTATTTTCTTCCATTTTTTCCTCTCCTTATTTGTTCCACTTTCTCAAATGACAGTCCTACCCCCTCCCGTACTCTCTCTTTTCTTTTTATCCAATTCCAAATTTTTCAAACTAAACCAAATTGATTTTACACTCTTTGAGTCTGTCATATATAATATGATAGTCTTTTTCAATTTATCTCATAATAATGTTTCAAAATTCCATGTCAAATACTCCTTTCCATGAAAATACCTCTTCCAAAATTATATAAAAAATATCTGTTTTTTTTTTTTTAAATAACTTTATAGTATTTATGATTTTGAAAGTAATTTTAAATTTTTATAATTAATTAATATATTGTATCTACATATTTGCAGTTTCTTTACTTTTCAATTTTTTATAATATGAATTTTCGTCCTCTTGTATGAAATTATATTATTAGAATAATTTCAAGTTAACTAAGAACCATTCAAATCTTGGTTCTATCAGTCAATTTCATAGTTGATGTTAGATAATGATTTAACTCACTAGAACATAATTTGACATTTGGCTAGGGTTGACCTGGACAATCATGTGCTTTGAGTTGAGCCATGTAAGGGAACATGTTATTTGCTGTTTATTTGATTGAATTGGACATTGTTCAAGTCAATCCTCTCTTGTAGAAGTATTTTCGTTTTAAGATGGTATTCTTCACCTATATCTTATTATTTTTTAGACTCTGTCACTTCTATCATTAATGTTTGATATTATTAGTATATCTTTGATCTAAAATCAACCATAATTTAAAAGAATATTTGGGATGATTTGCAAAAGTAGCTTGTTAATCAAGCTAAGTATAAGTATAATAGTTATAAATAATAATAATAATAATAATAATAATAATAATAATAATAATAATAATAAAAGTATAATAATAAATAATAAAATAAAATTGGGGAAGATAGCACAAATATTTGAAATATGGAGAAATTGAAAAAAATATTAAAGGAAATAATGGATGAAAAGGGAGAGGTTGAAAGCATGATGATGATGATGATGATGATGATGATGATGATGATGATGATGATGATGATGAATGCTGTGTGTGTTGAAGGCAACAGAAAGTATGGGGGATTGGAGCAATTGTGCATCATCACACAAATTGGAGCAACAGAAAGTATTGAATTGCAAGAATTAAGAATGGAGAATAGAATTCTTACGAAATAAAAATACAATAATCAAAATATTACAATTCTATCTAATTTGAAAGATATGAGAAAGATATTATGTACAAATATATATTGAGAAATTATATTATATGTAAAATATGAAAAGGAAATGAAAATAAAATTATTTTCTAAGAACATAAATAATGTATCAAGTTTATAATATTTGACTGCGTTTGAGACCTCACCCATTTTTATATATAATTTTTTGCAATTCGCATGAAAAATATTAAAATATTCTAAAAAAAATATCTAATGTCTATTAAAGATCATCTACATGTATTCTGTTAAAATGTTCCATCATAACTTGCTATATAGCAATTTATTTTTCTTTTTTAAAAAATATTTTAGATGTGTGGTGAAAAAAAAAAACATAAAAATAGACGATGCTTGAAATACACTTTTTAAGTATTATCCTTATAGTAACATGCAACACATGTAGGACTATTAAACCCCCTCCCCAAAAGATCACTAACTATAACGAAAGAGAAAGAAAAGTCTATTCGCGAATGACCACTTTAGAGTTTAAAAAGAAAATCAACCAAATGAATAGAAGTAATGAAAAAAAAATAAAATTTTATTAAAATTACTAAAATTATATTTTATACTTCATTAGTGATGTTTTAATGTAAGTTACAAAATTCAAATATCAACATATCGTATATTATTGATATAGGTTTAGATACGATTAAAAGTTGGTTTCACTTTTTTAATTTGAGAGCAACGAAGAGAACTAAATTAAATTAATCGGTTTTATAAATAAATAACCCATACCATTGACTTTCATGTGTTATTTTGACTATTCTTTGTTTTGTTCTAAATATTCTGGATTGAGCAATTTTGCTATTTTCATACCAGAATTGGGTCTATATAATTTCTTTATTTTATAGATTAAAATTAGACATCTTTTGTTAACACTTTTCTCGATACCAAACCTACGATGTCTATAATAATTATTAGTCCTTTTTCTAAATAACAAATATAAATGCACCATAATATATAATTAATATTGAATATAATTAATATTAATTGTTAGGATTTATTTTCTAATATAAATACACACATTCGATTTGGTTTAGTTTAGCAATTAAAAAAAAAAAAGAATTTGTCTTCCAATCCAGTCTATCAATGTAATCGTCAATTTAGGTAATCTTCGATTGAAGGGGAGGTGATGAAGATGACAGGTGACTGAAGCGGCGTGACCAACCGCAGGCCAACGCAGTTAGCGAAGATTGTTTACGATCAGGAATTCTTACTGCGACCAACAGAATCAACGAGATAGAATGCTTGAGCAATTGATGGCGGGGAAGCCGAAAGTAAGTCCCTGGATGCATCCTATCCCGGAGAATCAGCAGTAGTTGCATGGTCAGATCAATCCAGGTCATTCAGACAAAGTCGGGTGACGTCGTCTTCCTTAAAGAAGAGATTACCAAAAGAGGCTTGAAGACATTGTCAGACATATCTTTTCAGCTTTTCTTTAATTTGCATATCAAACAGTACATATCCGTTTTCATTGGTTTGGTTTATTGTTGCAATAAAAAATATTTGAAATCGACGATTAAAACATTGATGAAAAAAATCAATTATTTTAATTTAAAGAAAATATTAATAAAATACTTACATAGGAATAGTTGATTTCAACCAATAATTAACAAATCATAAAATGATAAATCGAAGGAAATAGAAGATTTGTAATTATAATAAACCATATAGTTCGACAATAATGATGGATCAAATTACAAATTTAGAAGTATAGTTGTTACAAACACCATAGTTTATGTCATTTTACCTCAATTATTTTTATTTTTTTCGACTCAACATACTACACGGAAAGCTTTAAAAGGGCCAAGAATTTACCATCATTCAAACTCCTTATCCTGAGTGCTTTATTATTATTTTTTATTTTTCCTTTTGAGTTGTTTATCTTCAAAATCTATATATATTATTTTAATTTATTTGTTTTATTTTGAAGAACCCTAAACTTCAAATTATTTTGACATAATGAGAAGGAATTAAGGCACACATTGCGTAAGGGTTCAACATTTTTTTTCCTCCAAAACGAAAAAAGAAAGAAAGAAAACATGTGAGGCCATATTGGTCATTTCATTTGCCCACATTCAGTGATTAAAGCCATAAATAAAGAAAACTCCTTTTCAATCAATCCTCAATTTTCGAAGTTTTTTTTTTTTTTTTTTTTTTTTTTTTTTTTTTTTTTAAAATTTTAAAAAAGCATAAGAGAAACATCCTTTTAGACCTAAATTTTCCAACAAAGGAATTAGTTATATTTCTCCCCCCCCTCTGTAGTCTATATAAACCCCTCAAAACCCATCCAATTTCCCCACCACAACACACCCACATTCTCAACTCTTTCGTCTCACTTTATTATGGCTCTTCACAAAACCTTATTCATTCTTTTCCTCTTCCTCACTTTGGCCTCGGCTTCCACCTTTAACGTAGTCGATTTCGGTGCAAAACCCAACATCGGAACCGACTCATCGCAGGCGTTCGAGGAAGCTTGGGCTAGTGCATGTCGTGCAACGACAGCCGTGTCCATTTATGTTCCAAAAGGGAGATTCTATGTGAAAAGTATAGCATTTGAAGGGCCTTGCAATAATAATGATATCACTATACGAATTGATGGGACGCTTTTGGCTCCATCAAACTATGCTGTGATTGCAAATTCAGGAAATTGGATCACTTTTAAACGTGTTGATGGTGTTAACGTGTTTGGTGGCGTTCTTGATGCCCAAGGATTTGGATTATGGGCTTGCAAGAATTCCAAAAGCTCTTGCCCCTCCGGAGCCACGGTAAATTAAATTTGTCCAAATATTATTTAGTCTCCAATTTTAACTATGTACTTTTAATTTATACACATATGACATATTACAATTTTTTATATAAAAATTTAGTTTATTTAAAAAAATGAAAAAGACTTTGAGCAGCGATTAGTGGACTAAAATTGAACCATATATATTTTAGCCCATGTTTTTTTTACGTAAGTTACCATTTTTATTTATTTCCTTCCACGGAGATTTTCTTTCTAATTATAAAACATTGTCAAATATTATTTTTTCCTCCTCTGGTGCAGTCGTTGGAATTTTCCAATTCAAAGAATATAATGGTTAGTGGCTTAACGTCACTAAATAGTCAAATGTTCCACATAGTAATCAATGGTTGTCAAAATGTGAAAGCACAAGGACTGAAGATATCAGCTGCTGGTAATAGCCCAAACACCGACGGCATTCACGTAGCATTATCCTCAACGGTTACTATCCTCAACTCTATAATTGGCACGGGCGACGATTGCATTTCAATAGGTCCTGGCACGTCGAACTTGTGGATTGAGAATGTTGCTTGTGGACCTGGACATGGAATCAGGTACTCAATTGAAAAAAATTAATAAAAGTTTAACCTTGACAATTAAAGCTAAGATATAACTTTTATTTGGTTATCAGCATTGGGAGTTTAGGAAGAGAAGTGCAAGAAGATGGTGTTGAGAATGTAACAGTTAAATCTGCTACATTCACAAACACACAAAATGGGGTCAGAATTAAAACATGGGGAAAGCCGAGCAATGGATTTGCAAGAAGCGTTATCTTTCAAGACATTGTAATGGTCAATGTGGAAAATCCTATCATTATTGATCAAAATTATTGCCCCGACAACAAAGGTTGTCCTGGACAGGTCAGTATGGATTTCCGTTTTAAAAAAGTTTTTTTTTTTCAATGCATGTTTATGCAAGCAATTTAGTTATCTAATCACAACTTTTTTTTTTCTATAGAATATTTCTTATCTTATTTATTCTTTTTGTATAATTAGGATTCTGGAGTTAAAATCAGCGATGTGACATATCGAAACATACACGGAACATCAGCGACGCAAGTTGCGATGAAATTCGATTGTAGCTCGAAATTTCCATGCAATGACATAACTTTGGAGGATGTGGAGTTGAGTTATAAGAATGAAGCAGCTGAAGCTTCATGTAGTCATGCTGAAGGAAGTGCTGCTGGTTTAGTTCAGCCATCAAGTTGTTTGTAGACAGGTCTTAGAACTATGTAATATATAATTTTATAATTATATTATAAGGTCCTCTAGGGTTAGCTAGGGATATGTTACCTGTCTTAGCATAGATAAGAATTGAAGTTCCAAGGTTGAGGTTATGGTACTAGCAAGTAGCAACCCACTATGGGGCGTGTTCGTTTCCAGAGTCAACATCGAGTTTTCTAGATTTTTGTTTAATTAGTTTAGCACCTTTGATCAACATTAATTAATCTACTAGTGTCGACCATTTTATTGCTATTTTAAAGGTGAATGATTTTTATTACACTTACCTATCTATTACTCGTTATTTTAGTGGATTGAAATAAAACTTGTTGTATGGTGTCCAATTTTAATCTCTATCAAACCCCAACGATCTATACATAGCACACAGATCCATGACAATAAGTATATTGGAATTCACGTTGAAATTGTTAAAATCATTTTTGCTATTTAAATATTTATATATAATTTTAGACTTTTAAAATCAATATAATTATAATACTATCGAAATTAATTTGAATGATTAAAAAAATATTTTATAATGATTTTGAAATCGTAGAGAAAACAATTTCAACCATTCTAAAACCACTTATAAACATGTCCAAATTAAACAGGGACAACAAATTTGTCAAAAAAAAAGTGTTTTCTAAAAACCATTTTTTAATATTACAATTAATATAGAGATAGAGTATAAAACTATTTTCTAATGGAAAAAATGTTATGTCAAATGATTGAATCTCACTTTTAATTTGTTCTATCATTTAATATTGGATATATTGATCACATATAATCGAGTGTATATAGATTAAGGAGGTTAATTAATTCATTAAGCATCGTAATAATCAAGCTTTGACTCTTTTAAACGAAAACATATTCTCAATCTCAATTGTATTTCTTTTTTAGATTACAAAATTTTAGAAGTATTTTAGTTATTGAATAATTGAAAAACATTTTTAGTTTGCAAGTCAAACTTTGTATACAAAATAAATTCAATAGATTTAGTTAGAAGCAAGGTAAACCAATGGAACTTGTGTGTGTTCCTTTTTATTCAAACTAAAATGGATTAGAAAACAAGAGAAAGATTGTGCATACAATATGCATATAACATGGGCAAGATTTCAGTATATTTTAATGTAGCCCATTTTTAGGGGATGCCATTGGAAATTCCTCTTAGTTATACCAATCGTGTATGCCAATATTTTCCGATAATGTCAGCTTCGATTTTATCGGTATTGTTGCCAACCATAAATTAAACAAAACTTTTAGAAAAAAAGCAAATCAAACTAATAGAAAAAATCCAAACTAATACTCAATAAGAAAAAGAAAATAGTGAATTGAATTTAGGGTTTTTTTATAAAAAAATTTAACAAACCGATAACATATTTACGAGGGGTCTATTCAATAACATAACAAAGTGGAAAATTATTTACACTCTATAGAACAATTTCAGAAACGAAAAATCCATAGACCCACCATGTGAAATACCAAAAATACCCTAATAAATGTGCGATTAATTGTCCGCGCGCCCGATTAATGTTAATAAACGATTATTAGACGCCATCATGTAGAATAATATACAATTGATACACGATCTTGTAAATTACCAAATATATATAAACGATAAAAAATAAACGCTAAACGATAACAAACGATAACGTTATTTTGATATTCATATATATTGCACCTACCCTTGTGTACAAGTTTCATTAATGTCTAATTTGATGGTCTCGTTAAAAATATAGGTTCACTGGCTAATTGAGTGCAGACACCGAAACAACAAGGGTAAATGATGAGGAATTTAAGACATACTGATATAGCTGTGCCGTTTATATAGAAATCAATCGGCATCTCCACCGACCAGCTGCAAATGTAGCAACAGTTAGTTAACCTCTATAAGAAGATAAATACGGCAGAATGTTGGTCAAAAAGTATATTCAATCAAAACAAGAAAAAGTGTAATGATCTATTCAGAATCTGTTCAAAGAAAAATTCAGCACTTGCATAAACAATGAATGATTAATGCAGAATACTATGTATGGTTAAATAACAAATTTAGTCGGTAAACTTTAAATCTGTAAGAAATCTAATAGACACAAAATTGAAAATCTAACGTTCAGGACTAACTTGAGCCTTTTATTTTAATATTTAGAAATCTTAGCACGTATGGTCCAACCAATAAACTATTTCCATGGACATAAAATTCAAATTTATATTTAAGAATTTTGTTTAGTGCTAAGAATGAAATCTTGTTTTCTACTTCTTAAAAATAATAGTAATAATAATAATGAAAAGCGTAAGATTCTCTCTTAGGAAAATATCAATTTTGAGCTTGTGTTCAAATATCCAAGGTAATTCTAAAACAATGAACTTAACTTATGGCCGATAGTAAAAAAAAGGACCAAAAACATAAGAAGGTAAAACGAATCAAAGAAAAAAACATAGAGTCCTTGCTCATCATCTTGCTCAATTACGTAAGGGACTTGTAGTTCTGCAAGAACTTGAAAATGCTCCAAATGCTCCTTGTTTAAAAAAGAAACCCTTGGATTAGAAATAACAATCCCAATTGTTTTACTTTATCCATACAAACAGCCTTAAGATTGCTTATTCATTAACCAACTACTACTTACAAATACTTGTGGTTCTTAAAACTTAAAATTCTCCTTCGCATTTCATCAAATAGCTTATGTTCATCTTTCACTTTAGCCACAATTTTTACCACCAACCTAATAAAAAAGAAACAATAAGAACCCAGAAGAGAAAATCCATCAAATTTCCCATTAAATATTTGTACGGTAGAACAAACACAAATATCGGAAAAAGGAAACAAAAAACGCACTTGTGATTGCGATTGAAAGGCACTTCCAGATGTGTTTTGTCGATTTCTTCCTACAGCTACCCATTAAAAATTTTCAATTCCTTAAAGAAACAAAAACTCCATCTAACAATTATACAGGAACAAAATAACTCACAAAAAGAGAGCTTCTCCCAACTGAAAAGGATGAGAAAAGGAATGGATTCTCATTTAGTTGTTTTTGTACCTCTGCATTATGTGGATTCACATGGATATTTTCTAGATTTTGCATCAAACGGATGAGGGAGGAGAAGCATCGAACAACTTGAGACGACGAACGAAGATGAATAGGGAAGAGGAAGAGACAGCAGTGGCTAGAGGTTGATTTCGACGGCGAACGTGTATCACAGCGGATGCGAGGGTTTTTGCGAGCGTTTGGTGAGCTCCTTCAAATGACACCAAGAGCATTTTCAAGAGAGAGAGAAAGTCGAGATCTACGGCGGCTGGAGCGTTTGCGAGAGAGAGGGAAAGTTGTGCTTTCACGAATTGGAGAGCGTTTGCCAGAGAGAGACTGCGTCAGCCAAAGCATTTGAAGGGTTTTTGCGAGTGTGTTTGCGAGAGGAAGGGAAAGTGTTGCCGACGAAAGGGAATAATTATTTTTTTAAGAAAAATATTTTAATGACACAAAAATTACGTTGTTAATTAACGACGTAAAATTTGTGTCAAAAAAAATTAAATAACGACGCAAAAAATGTGTTATTAAAAATTCTGCATTTTATATTTTTAATGATACATTTTACTCCACCCCATCCTTTTTTTATTTTTAATGACACAATGTCTTGATTAGTAGTGTCATTAAAATCCATTTTTCTAGTAGTAGATATAAATGATCGTGTAAATTATCTTTAACGATATTACATATGTGTGTCTGATCATGTATGAAAATATAAACGATAAAAAACGATCATCATACACGATACTGTATATTACCATATATAAACGATAAGGTAAAAAACAATAAAAGATGACAAAAAAGTTTAGATATAGACGATCATGTAAAGTAGCTTCAACTATCGTATATACAAGTATAAACGATCATTTAGAAAAACTCTAATAACTCGTAATTATAAAAATATCATAAAAATGAAAGGGGCTATAAAAAGGTGAAGGAACTTGCTCAGACTTTTTCATTCATCATCTTCCTCGTCAATCGTTTATATCCTAGTAACTACTTCAACAGAACTGTCGCGATCGATGATTTGATTTGTATATAAAGAGGTTTGAATCTATATTCATTTCGATATATCTCCATCATCTATATATATCTGTCACTATCTATCTCGTATACAAAAAGGTCTAAATCTATATATATTTCGATCTATCTATATCTATCACGATCTATCCCGCATACGAAGACGTCTGTTTCTATACTAATTGTATATATTTTATTGTTTGTATTTCATTGAATAATTTATATTAATTTTCTTTTTTACAAAAAGATGGTGAGCAAGAAGCAACAAGCATGTAGAAAATCAATAAAGTGTAAAGTAAAGACAAAAGAAAGAAAAAGAAATAAAGGTAACAGACTAGAAAAAGAAATAAAGGTAACAAACTAGAATGTGAATATCTGTCTGTATAACATTGTATATTTGGGTATATTTTTCTGTATAGCGCTCTGTATTTGTAAATTTGTTAAAACTTAACCTTGTTTGAAACATACTGTTTATTATGTCTTTCAACAGGTGAAACACTATCCAAATGACATTATTATGGAAGATGAACAAAAAAACCTTAAAATTACTGTATACTACAATTTAGAAAACATTGAATCAGATCAAGTCCAAAATAGACCAAAGAATTCTTTCTCTAGTTTTGACAAACAGTCCTTTTGGTCAGTTCTTTAACATTAAAATAGCCAAAATATCCACACAATTCATGAATTTTCTATTAAGAAAATAATGCCATACAAAAAACACTAATATCCTTGCTTTCAACTTCAATGGACATATAGTAGAATTTGGGCTGAAAGAATTTTGTTTTGTGACTGGACTAAAAGGTCAGAAATTTTTTGAGTTAAATCTAGAAGAAAGAAAAGAAAATGGTTTGAAAAATGCCCTTTTCCGTCATGATGACTTTATAACAAGAAGAGATATAGAAAGAACTTTCAAAGCGTTATGCAACGTGGAAGACTCATTGTGACTGGACTAAAAGGTCAGAAATTTTTTATGCCATTTTTCTTTTCTGAGTTTCTTTTAGAAAAGGGTTTTATGCCTAATAGCTTGAAGAAAAAAACCAATCATATATATATTTTCGCATTTTTGTATCATTTTTGTGAATAAATTAGTTTTTTGCTCAGTTTTTTTTGTTTTGTAATTTGCTTTATCTACTTGAGGAGAAATTGTTAAAAGAAAGAGAAGGATATGGGCAAGCAAGGGCCTTTTTATCACTTTGGAGTTACAATTGCTAGTTTTTCAAACTATAATCGACAACATATTGAGTCTAAGTTTCAATTCCATCATCTTCCCATTTCTTTTGAGGTTTTTACTGAACCCAAATATAAAGTTTGAACTGTGTTATGTTTGTATTAATTCCCCAATGACATCAAAGAAAACTATCTTTTAGTGAAGCCCACACTGTATTCCCTTATAATGCTGGCATGTTTTGGTTTTGAATTAGTGTCTCAATGAGAATTAGTTTTGTACTTGAATTTCTTGTCGATTGTCTCCATTATATTTGGCGTCTCCCATGGAAGTATCTCTGTCAGTGCTACAATTTTTACATTGGAACAAGCATTTTCAAATAAAGTATATGTGTGTATATTAATACATAATTATATAACAAATAACTACTTTCGAAGATGGTTGAAATATCTACAATAGAACCTAATATAGAAAGATATGAGGATGAAATATAGGAGAAGAGAAAAATCAATTGAAGAACATGAAGATGAAACCGTTTCTGCACATGGTAACTTTAATTTGAGGATTTAATTAAACTGCATTAGATGACCGAGAGTTCTGTGAGTGCTCAATTTTATTTTGCTTTCTGCTTATATTGGTTTGAAGTTTTGTTTTGCATTGTTTTCTATAATTTTTTTTAATAAATGTGGACGTTTTTATTCCATTCCAAAAGCTGCCTTATTATTTTCACTTGTTTCTGCAATCCAGCGAGAGTTTTATTTTGAAGGAGGTGCAATGGTTTTGGCTGATGGAGGTGTTGTTTGCATTTATGAGTTTGACAAAATGAGATCAAAGGATAGGTAACCTAAAAGGATTTAGTCAGCTGTTGATTAGTGAAATTACTCATATCGGTTTATTTAGCCTTCTTTAAATTTCAACTTCGAGAGTTTTTTTTACAAGATTACACTCTACACATGGATTTGAATTCTGTATGTTTCTTTTGTAATGTTTGTACTTGGAGAAAGAAGATGAACAAATAAAAAAAAATTAAAGTAAAATAAAACATCAAAAGATGAATAAATAATTTTTTTTTTTTTTTTTTTTTTTTTTTAACTTTAACCTTCTTTGTTGATATTTGCAGACTACCATGGACCTCCGAAGGTTAACTGTAGGGAAAAATCCCATGAGCCCATCTAAGTGGAAGGAAGAGCACGTAAGACTTATCTTTTTCACACGAGGCTACTATCTCCTCATTTCTTTGTTCTTTCATTTTTAAGTTTTTTTTTTGTTCTTCCTATTAGCTTTCATCAAGTAGGAGAATTTAAGAATGAGAAGTTAGAAGTTAACCTCTTTTAGACTCTATCAAAATCTCTTACATTTTAACTTAATAAGATTGGCTTTTTTTATGATTCTTTTGTGTTGCTTCTTTCTTTCTACTCTTGTTTGTGGTATTATTTTCTTATAATGCCTCCATGATCTTTTTTTCCTTTTTAAGGAACTTGCACTAAATATCTGACTATTTTGGATGTTTGAAGTATCTTGTAGTGTGTTTTTTAAACCCGAGCTGTTCAATGCATTGGTAAAGTAATGAACTTGTATTATGTTATTGATCATAAGTTCACATTTCTTTTCTTGCTTTAGTCTAGTATGGGTTTGATTTCTTTTTGAAACTATTGATGCACTTAGATAGGAAGTGAATTTTTGTTTTCAGAATCCTTGCTCTATTGCATTATTCTATAGTATCTAGGTTTATGTTTGCGTAGGTCAACATAGAATTCGTGGAAATTTTAGCATTCAGGTGTGAACTTACACTTAATCAATAACATTTAAATGGTTGGTAGAATTTGGATATCATATAAAGCCATAAATTCTTCAACTAGCCTCTTAAGATTGCATGTTTAATGTCTTCAAAGACAGAAGACATTCAATTCTTTTCTTCTTTCTCCTAAGGTTTGTTGCCATTTTTTAAATGATGTTGTTCTTTGATCATTCTCTTGAGTTTTTAAGAATGTTATCCATTATTGCAGACTGGGTTGATTAAATGTCATTTTGTTTGTGATCCGAGTTGCACCTCTTCTGGCTAGATCTAATTTGCTCATTACCAGGGATATAGAGTGGGCAACTAAACTCCTGGCATCATCTTAAGAACGCAAAGAATGCTTGTGTAATTTGATAGATCCTTTTGTTGAATTGTGTTTCCAGCCTTTTAACTTTCCGTTTTTTTTAGCAAAAATCATGTTGATGATCAAACACACTTTTCTCATTTAATGGTATCTTGGCAACCCCTCCCCCTTCTTCTTTGTTGTTGGGTTATAATTGGTTTATTTATACATTCTATCTATATATTGGACACCAACTTCACATTGTGAAGAAAGCCTTGAATTTCACCTTTATTATATATGAATGAGCTTACACCCCACTCCTCTCTATATGATAAATTTTCAGTAAAAGGATTTGAATGTTTAGGGATGATAGAAAATGAGATGAAATCTTCTCTAAATAATCTTCTACTTCTTGTTTCAGTTTTTTGGTATTGTAACTTGGTTGTATTTGTTGTTTAACTTGGTTAATTAGTGATATAGATCTATTGTTTGTTTGGTTCTAAGTTTCTTCTCCTGAATTCAACTTGCTTTGTTTTCTATTCGTAATTTGGAATCCAATTACTTGCTTATGGTTTGGAATTTTGCTTTGTTATGCCTCTGTGTGAAAACATTACTTGAATTACTACCTGAGACTGATGCTTGAGTTGTTACAGTAAAGGAGTGTGTTATCATGAACTAGGTGGAATATCGAGTTGAAATGTATGTCATCTACCTTCTTTTACCGATATAGAGATGGATAGGTAGTGGATTAGTAGGATTTAGACTTTCTTGTTTGAGATACACGATCATTGTTTATGATTTTCTTTACTAGTGCTTATACTTATTCTTATTCTTATTATTTAGATTTTTAGACTCTATGTTGAAAATTACACTATATCTACATATGGAAATTAATTGGTTTTGTTTTATTTTCTTTTGTGTCCATAGCCTCTTAGAATGATTTTAAAGACATGCTTGAATAGTTTTGAGAAATTATTTTCCTCCATTGAATTTTGAGTTATTGAGTCAAATAACGTCTTTTCTATTTATTTAATGGTTCAAGTCAACACAAAATGTTGAATTACATTACAAAGTTATGTGAGAAAGTAAATAATTTTTAAAAATAAATGACATATCCAAATGATCATTCATTAGCAAACGTATGTGCATACGTGAACCACATATAACAATTACATCTTTGTTTCATTTATCGTGGTATTGTTGGTTTATCCCAAACTTCCATTTTGTAGTTTTACAGTTTGTTGTGGTGGACGTTGTTTATTCTTGACTTCCAATGATTTATATTTTGTGGTGTGGTGATATTTTTTTATCTATCACTAAAAGACTAAACCATGTGACGAATTTGAGAAATTTGAGATGTAGATTTTTTTTTCAACATTCTAGTATGACTTAATTGATAGAATGTTTTCACTTAATTTATGAAATCATGATTTCAAATAATGGAAGAATAAGGGATAAAGTAAGACATTATTTCAAATATTTATTAAGATCTAAAATATGGTCACGGTTTTCTAAAAGGATACAGTGGAGTGCTAAGGCCTCCATAGGAATGACTCCCTAATTTAATTATAGTTTTTGTTTTTCATTAGATCTTTTTCTTTATTTTTGTATCCAATCACAATGTACAAGTCATTATCTTATTTTCTTTTTTTAAAATCATTCAACTTCTAGGATGTCCTTCAGATGTGCAAAATGCTATATGCTTTTTCATATTATATAATTACTAACACAATTTTCGTCTATATTGGTTAAAATCATAAGCTTCCAAGATCTGATTCAAAATGATATATTTTGAACCCTTACAAGCTTGTGGGCCAGTGGGAACAAAATAAAAATTGGATTCATTGGTAACATGGGGTTGATTTTATTAATCAAACAATAAACAGAAATAAATAGTGCAAAAGTAAAATGCAAGGAATTAAAACGAGTGAGGGTAGGCAGTGTTGGAAGATTCGTTCAAAGAAAATAGACTCAAGGATAAGAATTAACGAGGTTGATTATTATCATTAGCAGAGGATAATTCACAAGTTTAGTAAGTTGTAATTGATATTTTTTGTCGTTCTTGTATAGAGAGCATGTGTACAATTGGTATAGTTGTGTATTTCGTGATTGCTTTGTATGTTGTTTGATGGTCATTTAAATGTGGGCTAACTTACTCGTACATATTTGTATGCTCACCCCATTAGATTTTTTATGTGTTGAAATGAGCAATGCTACATTAGTGATGCTAAAACAGGGACTTGGAGAAAAGATTGATTATTTTTTATTGTTGTGAAGATTTTGAGTTGAATCTACAAGTATTGTTGCTTATACTTCCCGTCTTGAATAATTTATCTACGTTAAAATAGTTCAACTCGCTTTTTGCGTACTATTGTTGTTTTTAATTGATTAATTTTCTATTAGATTCCCCGTTAGATTGATCCTAATAAAGCTATCAAAAATTCAAGTAACTTTGTGAAAGTGATATAGTAACGGTTCAAGCAAACAAGCGTACTTAATCGAGCTTTTAGATTTACTAAATTTGATAAAAAATTCATTAGTTCCTCAAACTAACGAAGGCTCAAAATTAGAATTTATCGAAATAATTAAATGAAGCGTAGTATAATTTAGACATTTAAAAGTATATAAAACATGAGAAGGTAATGATAAGATACATAAGTGACATAGACCTCATATATTATTTTAAAGCTTATTTTGGTCAAAATGAATATAGTGAGGAATTGATTCTAACACCTTACATCTTTCCAATTCTAGATATGAAATTACATTCAATGCCCAATACTGATATTGTTGAACCTAAAGTGAATTACATTTGCTATACTAAGCAATTAGAAGGTTGAACTAGACCCAAGGTAGTTCCTGTTGCATATTCACACGATGCTTGGGCAATTTGATCCTTGAATATCAACTTTACATCTTTCAATCTTATTTCGTTGCATGGCCTTGCAGGGCTACACTCAAAGTTTATACCTACTTCAGTAGCTGACGTTCCATGGATGTCTTCATATCTTACATTACTAATCTTTACTCCAGAAGCCTAATATATTCATATTATATGTATATATATTACTGTTACAACAGTTTGAAATAATAACGATGGAAAAGAAAGAAAGAAAATGAAATCTCCAAAAAAACTTTGAAGCAAATTATAGTAAACAACTAATTTTGAAGTTATGTAGTAAAAGTAATTACTATTACATGAGGTGGAATTGTTTTTAATATCTTGAAATAATCTTGAATGGAAACTTTGAAGCATAAAATAAAGTTGAGTTACAATTCAGTTTTTGAAAACTTTTATAACGTATAATAAAGTCCATAAACATCTAAATTTAAAGACGAGTAGTTAATTACATTTATAATTTTGTACAATTATATATTATATTTCTTAACACGTGATTTTTTTTTAAAAATTAACACCATACATTCATACATATATATAATATATATAAGTAATACTTGGATCCGATATGTTTATGCACTATCATGTATGTTACCTCTAACATAAACAAAATATTTAAATAAGAAAAATAAAAAATTTTCACCAAAAAATTATGATTTAAGAATTTGATAAAGAATTAAAGAATGCATTAAATTTCTTTTGATATATGGTTTGAACATTTATGATCGGAATGAATGAGGAAATGGTTACCTGACCGGGGCAGCCTTGGTTATGTGGGCAGTAATTTTGATCAATGATGAGAGGGTTGTTGACATTGTCAAAAACAATGTGTTGAAAAAGAATGTTCTTTGCAAACCCATTGCTGGGCCTTCCCCAAGATTTAATCCTCACTCCATTCATTGTTCCGTTGAAATGAGCTGTTTTTAATGTCACATTTTCCACTCCAGCCTCTTCCCACCATTTCCCCAAACTCCCAATGCTACAACACAAATTTCACATTCCCACTCACTTTGTCATTGTAAGTGCAAAGATAACATTAACACCCGTAAAATGTTATTTACAATTTAATTAAAATTTGTAAGAATACCTCTTAAAAATCAAGTATAAAGGATTATTATGAGAGACACTCATTTGATTTTTTTTTTTTTTTTTTTTTGTCATTTATCCCTATAGCTTACCTGATTCCATGTCCAGGTCCACATGCAAGTCTTTCCATCCATAAATGGGAAGTCCCAGGGCCAATTGAGATGCAGTCGTCCCCGGTGCGAATGTTTGAATTGAGAATGGTAACATTTGATGATCTCTCCACATGAATGCCATCAGTGTTGGGGCTATTGCTGGCAGCTAAGACTTTCACTCCTTGAATCTTCACGTCTTGACAGTCATACACAACAATGTGATACATTTGGCTGTTAACTGAAGATAATCCATTGATCAATATATTCTGTGAATCTGAAACTTCCAACGTCTGGAAATTAGAAAACAAACAAAACAACATTGATTATTATTAATGATAGATAAAACCCTAAAAAGGAATATTCAAATTTTATTTAAATTTGCATACTGTTGCGCCAAGAGAGCAAGTGTTGATCCCTGAGTTTTTGCAAGCCCACAAGGTAGTTCCTTGGCCATCAAGAATGCCACCATAAATGGAAAGTGCATTTATACGTGAGAAAGAAATCCAGGTTCTTGATTTGGCCAGAACCTTAAAATTCGAAGAAGCCACAAGTGTGCCGTTGATGAGAAAGGTGATAGAATTATAGTTACAAGGTCCAATAAAGTTACCACTTTGAACGTAGAATCTTCCTTTGGGCACATAAACGGTAGACGCAACTGTAGAGGAGCATGCACGAGCCCATGCAGACTGCAACGCATGAGAGGCATCGGTCTTACCATCCGGCTTGGCTCCAAGATTGACGATATCAAACGTCAATCCACCAGCAGCAGCAGTCAAGGCGTGCTTCTTTAACAGAAGAGCAAGGAAAATTATAACAACAACCATCATTTCAAATCTTAAAAATCTACAAAGGGATAGTCTTTTGCCAAAGTATGGGAAAAATAAAAAGGGCTGTGAAGGCATATTTATAAACTCATAATAAGACAAAATACTTGCATGTTGGCCAATTTACAACTATTTTCTCGGTCCCAACTTAGTTTATAAATATGCCTTCATAAAAAATTTGTAGGAAAACATAAAAAATAAATCTTTAGGTGCAGCCCAACTAATATACATAGAAGGATCATAGAAGGATAAAGGTAATGAGTAATATTTTTAATGTTAATAATCAAGTCCATTACAAAATTTTAAAATAAAGCAAATTCTATCAATGAGGTAGTTTACCGGTCAGTAGACTACTGCCAGTGATATAGTATGTCGATGATTGACTATGAAAGTTTGGATATCTCAATTTTGCTATTATTTTGCAAAGGATGTAGCCTAGCCTAGGCTATAAATACCTTTGTGTAGTCCACGAGTTATCTAATTAGTAACTGTTATTTTAAGAACTTTTTACATTTTACAAAAAAAAAAAGTTAGATTATTAATTTATTACCATGTGATAAACGAATGGGATATAGGCACAAATAGGTAGAGCCATGACTACACCGAATTATTGTGCTATATTTGTCAATAATTTTGGTTTGCTTGCGTTTCTTAAATAAATGTGTGCATTTTCCTTTAAACTAACCAGGCAACAAAAATAACATTTAAAAATATATAAAGGAATAGTTTGCTGCATGACAAACTATTATAGGATAATTTGGAGGATGCAAAACATATGAGAATTTATTTAATACTACAGAGTAAGGGAGAATTTTCCATACTACCTAATTTTCATCGTACACTACAAATATGATAGCAGTAACATTTAAGAATAATGTGTGGTTCATAAAAGAAATTGACATGACGTGTTAGGTTATAAATGTGCGTTCGATCACCAAGTGTATATATCTTGAATAATAGTGGTGTAAGTGTTTTTTTTCATGAAATTAGTTAGGAAGTTGAGTTTAAAAGTGGTTAGACATTGACCAAAATATGGCTCACTTAAGATAGAAGAGGTAAATATGAAGTGACGTTGGGAAATGTAATTGATATATGAGGAGGAGGAGGAGTGTTGGACAATGATGGGAAGTATAATTGTCCAAGGAAATGAATTACCAAATAGAAAAACTCCTTTTTAGGAATGAAACATAATTTCACGTCTCTCCCACCTAATTAACCCTCTTTTGGGCTATCACATCTCTTCTTTTGTTGTGTATTATTCATTAGATTTCTAGTTACATTGATGATTACTTTTTTGTCGTTAAGGTTGGTTCATGGAATGATAATTAGGACCTTTAGTTAATCAAAGCTAGACATTGTCATAAGATCTTTTTGTTCATTGTATGGAATATACATTTTTATAAAGTATGGAAATAAACAATCATATACTTCTCCACTAACTCTTTTATTTTAATATAAATTTTTTATGAGTTTCAAAATGTTATAGTTTTAGTTGGGTATGTTTTGCGCTTTCATTTAGTTGTTGGGGCTATATTTGACTTACTTTTTGTAACTTAACTATCCTCTATTTAATTACTTGTTCAATAGATCTCCTATTTTATAGGAAATATTGATCTAGACATCACAACGAGCCCAACACAATGAAAATCACTCAAAGTGAAGCTAAAGCAAGCAAGAACGGACCAAGAAACGTTAGAGTGGCATTTTTTAAATAATCAAAAGAAAAGCGCCACAATACCAAAGGATGGCACTTGAAGGCAATACCCATAAAAACACGAAGTGTCGCGACACCCAAGTCAAGGGCCGTAGATGTAAGCTCTCATTTTATTCTCCTTTTAATTATATTAATTTTTCCTAAGTTGTGAAAAACAAGTAGAATCCAATTGTAAATTCTTTATGGGTTGAATCATTTTGATGAGAAAATTTTAGAATCAATTTTATTTTGGTAATGATTTGGAAACTTTATTAGGTATTCAAAAAGAATGAAGATAAGGGTAAAAAGTGAGTTTAATTTGAAGGAAGGGGCATTATGGTCATTTTCTATTTATTATTACTTTTTTAAAAAGAAAGAAATCGGGAAATTCTTTCGAGCACGTAACCCCTCTTCTCGAATCTTTTCCCTTCATCGGCTCCTTCCTCTCGTTGTCATCTCTCCCTATCTCTCTGTCATTCTCTTCCGCTCACCATCCCTCTCCATCACCATTGCTAAGTTGCACATCCGCTCATTGACGTCCCGTGAACACCATCATTGCCACCGTGCCATTGTTGTCCTGCTTACCTTGTACCATATCTTAAAATGTCACGCCATCACCCAACCAACCGAAGATCAAGTTAGCCACGGTGTCCATGTTTCTTTCAAATCCACCACTTAGAGTAAGATTCTCAAGGTTCGAGGTTGTCTTTTTAGGTCATTTGGAATACCCATTAAGTTTATGCTTGATTTTAACATTACATATTATATTTTAATGCTAGATTTGAATTTTAGAATAGCTAACCGATGGTCGGTGGGTCTATGTGCACATATGAGCATGGTTGAATCAAGGTTGTTACTGTAGAAGGTACTAAATATGCATGAGCTCAGTTTGGTTCTGTTTTTCCATGTGGATATGGGTCACGTGTGGACTATTTTGGGTCATTTATTTAATATTCTACCATGGTTGGATTGAGTACAGGTTTGTAGGCATTACTTTTGATTTATAGTATTATGTGATGATAACGTTTTAATTATTATTTCATTATCGATGCATATTTACACATTTTTTAGAGCATGTTTTACGAGCTTTTACTTCTAAAAATTTTCCACTCACTGGGTTGGATTGGGTGGAGGTTGTTACTGTGTAAGGTTCTTGAAGCTCACTAAGAGCTCAATGACTATTGCTGAATATAAGAAGAAGTATAGAGAACTATCTAAGTACGCCACTAGTGTGATTGAGGATGAGGATGAAAGGTGCAAGCGATTTGAAGAAGGATTACGAGAGGATATTCGTACTCCTATAATAGCTTGTGCATAGTGGATTGATTTCTCCAAATTAGTAGAGACGACTGCTTGTCGTGCCAACCCAACGGTACCAAAAACTTAGACTTGTTGCCAGCTAATTTAGCTTTGGAGCTTAAGAGAATCATGTTGTTGCTTACGTTGGTATTTAAATCTACTTGAAGAGTCATTAATCATGGTCATTGCATAGATACTCTCTATGTATCTCTTCATCATGTAACTTCTAAGTCCTCGTTGAGTGCAAATTTTTCTGTTGCTTGTCCAAGTGTGAGCGAAACAATAGGTTTATATGAGTGATCCAGAGTTGAACACAGAGAATTGATATCAAAACTTAGATCTAGGATTCACTAGGGGTTTAGGCAATATAAAATGAATAACCTATACAGTGTGAAAGAATGTAAATTTAACTCTGTCTACTTATCTACACTAGAGAATCTGTAAAGAAAAATTAAGATGGATGCGAGATGAAATTGTGAACTAACTTGTATAAAAGAAGGGGGTGAAGGAAAGTCTGTGCATTACCAGGCGATTAAGCAATAAGAGAATCTTGATGCGATATAACTAAGTTGACCAGCTTATGACGAAGGCGAGCACCTCTTGGTGTCTTCAAACGTCACACTTGCTCACCTCTCGGGATCCAAATGACCAAGCTGTCTTAAACTAGTTATACCTAGAACGCTTCACTTACAAGACTTATAGAGCTTCTCATTTAAGGGTGACAACCTCTAGACACCTAATACCCATACTTGTTCTCCTTTGGAGACATAAATGATGGAAGTTATCTCACCAAGGTGGAGTTTGTCTCCAAGCTCCTCCTCGCGTGTTAGCCATATCCTTGCTACTTACCTTCTTTGGTAGATGGCGATATACACTGTCCATGTGAACTTTTTTCGTTTTCAAAATTATTCTATAGAGTGTAAATATTTTACTGGTCTTTTATATTTTTTTTTTAAAAAACCCATTTACTAGTAGAGTAGTAATATGAATAATAATAATTATTATTATAACGAATGAATTTGAATGTAGACTTAAACTTTGCCTAGAATACTTTTGAATGTTTTTCATTTCTTATTTTGAATGGATTTGTATGTAGTCATGCATTTTACACAAATTTAGGTTTCATTTATTTGAGGTAAAAAACACTTGGACTTCACTTGTTTGTTTGATTATAAAATTTTTTAAAAATTAATATAACATATTTAGATCATTTACATAAATATGACATTTGTTTAGTGCAAATTTCAATTTTAGTAGAAAAGGAAAGAATGAAAAATATTCTAAATTATGAAAAAAAAAAAGCAACTTGGTGACCTAACCAGGAAGTTAGGTCGGGTCGGGTTGAGTTGGTCCATGGACGTTTAACTGACAGAGTTCAATTTTTACTGATTCAAGGTCTTTGGATTAGTCCTTGATTTACTTCTAATTCGATTGATGTACGCCCTTATTAAGAACTCCATTGTCTCTTGACTTTGAGCTATTCTCTCCATTTTCTGAAACTTTTTGTTGATTGAACTCTTTTTTAAAACATTCATTCTCTCTTTTTTTAAAAAAAGAAATGAGGAGTGTAAAATGCATTTGCATATGGGTAGAATACAATGGTTATTGCCTAAGGATTAGGTGGAAGAGGAGACGACATGTCGTAATGTGAAAAGGACAAAATTAGTAATTTCTTCTCCGTTTTATCCTCCACCTCTTGCGCCCTTCCACATTTTCCGTTCTATTTTCTTCCATTTTTTCCTCTCCTTATTTGTTCCACTTTCTCAAATGACAGTCCTACCCCCTCCCGTACTCTCTCTTTTCTTTTTATCCAATTCCAAATTTTTCAAACTAAACCAAATTGATTTTACACTCTTTGAGTCTGTCATATATAATATGATAGTCTTTTTCAATTTATCTCATAATAATGTTTCAAAATTCCATGTCAAATACTCCTTTCCATGAAAATACCTCTTCCAAAATTATATAAAAAATATCTGTTTTTTTTTTTTTAAATAACTTTATAGTATTTATGATTTTGAAAGTAATTTTAAATTTTTATAATTAATTAATATATTGTATCTACATATTTGCAGTTTCTTTACTTTTCAATTTTTTATAATATGAATTTTCGTCCTCTTGTATGAAATTATATTATTAGAATAATTTCAAGTTAACTAAGAACCATTCAAATCTTGGTTCTATCAGTCAATTTCATAGTTGATGTTAGATAATGATTTAACTCACTAGAACATAATTTGACATTTGGCTAGGGTTGACCTGGACAATCATGTGCTTTGAGTTGAGCCATGTAAGGGAACATGTTATTTGCTGTTTATTTGATTGAATTGGACATTGTTCAAGTCAATCCTCTCTTGTAGAAGTATTTTCGTTTTAAGATGGTATTCTTCACCTATATCTTATTATTTTTTAGACTCTGTCACTTCTATCATTAATGTTTGATATTATTAGTATATCTTTGATCTAAAATCAACCATAATTTAAAAGAATATTTGGGATGATTTGCAAAAGTAGCTTGTTAATCAAGCTAAGTATAAGTATAATAGTTATAAATAATAATAATAATAATAATAATAATAATAATAATAATAATAATAAAAGTATAATAATAAATAATAAAATAAAATTGGGGAAGATAGCACAAATATTTGAAATATGGAGAAATTGAAAAAAATATTAAAGGAAATAATGGATGAAAAGGGAGAGGTTGAAAGCATGATGATGATGATGATGATGATGATGATGATGATGATGATGATGATGATGATGAAATGCTGTGTGTGTTGAAGGCAACAGAAAGTATGGGGGATTGGAGCAATTGTGCATCATCACACAAATTGGAGCAACAGAAAGTATTGAATTGCAAGAATTAAGAATGGAGAATAGAATTCTTACGAAATAAAAATACAATAATCAAAATATTACAATTCTATCTAATTTGAAAGATATGAGAAAGATATTATGTACAAATATATATTGAGAAATTATATTATATGTAAAATATGAAAAGGAAATGAAAATAAAATTATTTTCTAAGAACATAAATAATGTATCAAGTTTATAATATTTGACTGCGTTTGAGACCTCACCCATTTTTATATATAATTTTTTGCAATTCGCATGAAAAATATTAAAATATTCTAAAAAAAATATCTAATGTCTATTAAAGATCATCTACATGTATTCTGTTAAAATGTTCCATCATAACTTGCTATATAGCAATTTATTTTTCTTTTTTAAAAAATATTTTAGATGTGTGGTGAAAAAAAAAAACATAAAAATAGACGATGCTTGAAATACACTTTTTAAGTATTATCCTTATAGTAACATGCAACACATGTAGGACTATTAAACCCCCTCCCCAAAAGATCACTAACTATAACGAAAGAGAAAGAAAAGTCTATTCGCGAATGACCACTTTAGAGTTTAAAAAGAAAATCAACCAAATGAATAGAAGTAATGAAAAAAAAATAAAATTTTATTAAAATTACTAAAATTATATTTTATACTTCATTAGTGATGTTTTAATGTAAGTTACAAAATTCAAATATCAACATATCGTATATTATTGATATAGGTTTAGATACGATTAAAAGTTGGTTTCACTTTTTTAATTTGAGAGCAACGAAGAGAACTAAATTAAATTAATCGGTTTTATAAATAAATAACCCATACCATTGACTTTCATGTGTTATTTTGACTATTCTTTGTTTTGTTCTAAATATTCTGGATTGAGCAATTTTGCTATTTTCATACCAGAATTGGGTCTATATAATTTCTTTATTTTATAGATTAAAATTAGACATCTTTTGTTAACACTTTTCTCGATACCAAACCTACGATGTCTATAATAATTATTAGTCCTTTTTCTAAATAACAAATATAAATGCACCATAATATATAATTAATATTGAATATAATTAATATTAATTGTTAGGATTTATTTTCTAATATAAATACACACATTCGATTTGGTTTAGTTTAGCAATTAAAAAAAAAAAAGAATTTGTCTTCCAATCCAGTCTATCAATGTAATCGTCAATTTAGGTAATCTTCGATTGAAGGGGAGGTGATGAAGATGACAGGTGACTGAAGCGGCGTGACCAACCGCAGGCCAACGCAGTTAGCGAAGATTGTTTACGATCAGGAATTCTTACTGCGACCAACAGAATCAACGAGATAGAATGCTTGAGCAATTGATGGCGGGGAAGCCGAAAGTAAGTCCCTGGATGCATCCTATCCCGGAGAATCAGCAGTAGTTGCATGGTCAGATCAATCCAGGTCATTCAGACAAAGTCGGGTGACGTCGTCTTCCTTAAAGAAGAGATTACCAAAAGAGGCTTGAAGACATTGTCAGACATATCTTTTCAGCTTTTCTTTAATTTGCATATCAAACAGTACATATCCGTTTCCATTGGTTTGGTTTATTGTTGCAATAAAAAATATTTGAAATCGACGATTAAAACATTGATGAAAAAAATCAATTATTTTAATTTAAAGAAAATATTAATAAAATACTTACATAGGAATAGTTGATTTCAACCAATAATTAACAAATCATAAAATGATAAATCGAAGGAAATAGAAGATTTGTAATTATAATAAACCATATAGTTCGACAATAATGATGGATCAAATTACAAATTTAGAAGTATAGTTGTTACAAACACCATAGTTTATGTCATTTTACCTCAATTATTTTTATTTTTTTCGACTCAACATACTACACGGAAAGCTTTAAAAGGGCCAAGAATTTACCATCATTCAAACTCCTTATCCTGAGTGCTTTATTATTATTTTTTATTTTTCCTTTTGAGTTGTTTATCTTCAAAATCTATATATATTATTTTAATTTATTTGTTTTATTTTGAAGAACCCTAAACTTCAAATTATTTTGACATAATGAGAAGGAATTAAGGCACACATTGCGTAAGGGTTCAACATTTTTTTTCCTCCAAAACGAAAAAAGAAAGAAAGAAAACATGTGAGGCCATATTGGTCATTTCATTTGCCCACATTCAGTGATTAAAGCCATAAATAAAGAAAACTCCTTTTCAATCAATCCTCAATTTTCGAAGTTTTTTTTTTTTTTTTTTTTTTTTTTTTTTTTTTTTTTTTAAAATTTTAAAAAAGCATAAGAGAAACATCCTTTTAGACCTAAATTTTCCAACAAAGGAATTAGTTATATTTCTCCCCCCCTCTGTAGTCTATATAAACCCCTCAAAACCCATCCAATTTCCCCACCACAACACACCCACATTCTCAACTCTTTCGTCTCACTTTATTATGGCTCTTCACAAAACCTTATTCATTCTTTTCCTCTTCCTCACTTTGGCCTCGGCTTCCACCTTTAACGTAGTCGATTTCGGTGCAAAACCCAACATCGGAACCGACTCATCGCAGGCGTTCGAGGAAGCTTGGGCTAGTGCATGTCGTGCAACGACAGCCGTGTCCATTTATGTTCCAAAAGGGAGATTCTATGTGAAAAGTATAGCATTTGAAGGGCCTTGCAATAATAATGATATCACTATACGAATTGATGGGACGCTTTTGGCTCCATCAAACTATGCTGTGATTGCAAATTCAGGAAATTGGATCACTTTTAAACGTGTTGATGGTGTTAACGTGTTTGGTGGCGTTCTTGATGCCCAAGGATTTGGATTATGGGCTTGCAAGAATTCCAAAAGCTCTTGCCCCTCCGGAGCCACGGTAAATTAAATTTGTCCAAATATTATTTAGTCTCCAATTTTAACTATGTACTTTTAATTTATACACATATGACATATTACAATTTTTTATATAAAAATTTAGTTTATTTAAAAAAATGAAAAAGACTTTGAGCAGCGATTAGTGGACTAAAATTGAACCATATATATTTTAGCCCATGTTTTTTTTACGTAAGTTACCATTTTTATTTATTTCCTTCCACGGAGATTTTCTTTCTAATTATAAAACATTGTCAAATATTATTTTTTCCTCCTCTGGTGCAGTCGTTGGAATTTTCCAATTCAAAGAATATAATGGTTAGTGGCTTAACGTCACTAAATAGTCAAATGTTCCACATAGTAATCAATGGTTGTCAAAATGTGAAAGCACAAGGACTGAAGATATCAGCTGCTGGTAATAGCCCAAACACCGACGGCATTCACGTAGCATTATCCTCAACGGTTACTATCCTCAACTCTATAATTGGCACGGGCGACGATTGCATTTCAATAGGTCCTGGCACGTCGAACTTGTGGATTGAGAATGTTGCTTGTGGACCTGGACATGGAATCAGGTACTCAATTGAAAAAAATTAATAAAAGTTTAACCTTGACAATTAAAGCTAAGATATAACTTTTATTTGGTTATCAGCATTGGGAGTTTAGGAAGAGAAGTGCAAGAAGATGGTGTTGAGAATGTAACAGTTAAATCTGCTACATTCACAAACACACAAAATGGGGTCAGAATTAAAACATGGGGAAAGCCGAGCAATGGATTTGCAAGAAGCGTTATCTTTCAAGACATTGTAATGGTCAATGTGGAAAATCCTATCATTATTGATCAAAATTATTGCCCCGACAACAAAGGTTGTCCTGGACAGGTCAGTATGGATTTCCGTTTTAAAAAAGTTTTTTTTTTTCAATGCATGTTTATGCAAGCAATTTAGTTATCTAATCACAACTTTTTTTTTTCTATAGAATATTTCTTATCTTATTTATTCTTTTTGTATAATTAGGATTCTGGAGTTAAAATCAGCGATGTGACATATCGAAACATACACGGAACATCAGCGACGCAAGTTGCGATGAAATTCGATTGTAGCTCGAAATTTCCATGCAATGACATAACTTTGGAGGATGTGGAGTTGAGTTATAAGAATGAAGCAGCTGAAGCTTCATGTAGTCATGCTGAAGGAAGTGCTGCTGGTTTAGTTCAGCCATCAAGTTGTTTGTAGACAGGTCTTAGAACTATGTAATATATAATTTTATAATTATATTATAAGGTCCTCTAGGGTTAGCTAGGGATATGTTACCTGTCTTAGCATAGATAAGAATTGAAGTTCCAAGGTTGAGGTTATGGTACTAGCAAGTAGCAACCCACTATGGGGCGTGTTCGTTTCCAGAGTCAACATCGAGTTTTCTAGATTTTTGTTTAATTAGTTTAGCACCTTTGATCAACATTAATTAATCTACTAGTGTCGACCATTTTATTGCTATTTTAAAGGTGAATGATTTTTATTACACTTACCTATCTATTACTCGTTATTTTAGTGGATTGAAATAAAACTTGTTGTATGGTGTCCAATTTTAATCTCTATCAAACCCCAACGATCTATACATAGCACACAGATCCATGACAATAAGTATATTGGAATTCACGTTGAAATTGTTAAAATCATTTTTGCTATTTAAATATTTATATATAATTTTAGACTTTTAAAATCAATATAATTATAATACTATCGAAATTAATTTGAATGATTAAAAAAATATTTTATAATGATTTTGAAATCGTAGAGAAAACAATTTCAACCATTCTAAAACCACTTATAAACATGTCCAAATTAAACAGGGACAACAAATTTGTCAAAAAAAAAGTGTTTTCTAAAAACCATTTTTTAATATTACAATTAATATAGAGATAGAGTATAAAACTATTTTCTAATGGAAAAAATGTTATGTCAAATGATTGAATCTCACTTTTAATTTGTTCTATCATTTAATATTGGATATATTGATCACATATAATCGAGTGTATATAGATTAAGGAGGTTAATTAATTCATTAAGCATCGTAATAATCAAGCTTTGACTCTTTTAAACGAAAACATATTCTCAATCTCAATTGTATTTCTTTTTTAGATTACAAAATTTTAGAAGTATTTTAGTTATTGAATAATTGAAAAACATTTTTAGTTTGCAAGTCAAACTTTGTATACAAAATAAATTCAATAGATTTAGTTAGAAGCAAGGTAAACCAATGGAACTTGTGTGTGTTCCTTTTTATTCAAACTAAAATGGATTAGAAAACAAGAGAAAGATTGTGCATACAATATGCATATAACATGGGCAAGATTTCAGTATATTTTAATGTAGCCCATTTTTAGGGGATGCCATTGGAAATTCCTCTTAGTTATACCAATCGTGTATGCCAATATTTTCCGATAATGTCAGCTTCGATTTTATCGGTATTGTTGCCAACCATAAATTAAACAAAACTTTTAGAAAAAAAGCAAATCAAACTAATAGAAAAAATCCAAACTAATACTCAATAAGAAAAAGAAAATAGTGAATTGAATTTAGGGTTTTTTTATAAAAAAATTTAACAAACCGATAACATATTTACGAGGGGTCTATTCAATAACATAACAAAGTGGAAAATTATTTACACTCTATAGAACAATTTCAGAAACGAAAAATCCATAGACCCACCATGTGAAATACCAAAAATACCCTAATAAATGTGCGATTAATTGTCCGCGCGCCCGATTAATGTTAATAAACGATTATTAGACGCCATCATGTAGAATAATATACAATTGATACACGATCTTGTAAATTACCAAATATATATAAACGATAAAAAATAAACGCTAAACGATAACAAACGATAACGTTATTTTGATATTCATATATATTGCACCTACCCTTGTGTACAAGTTTCATTAATGTCTAATTTGATGGTCTCGTTAAAAATATAGGTTCACTGGCTAATTGAGTGCAGACACCGAAACAACAAGGGTAAATGATGAGGAATTTAAGACATACTGATATAGCTGTGCCGTTTATATAGAAATCAATCGGCATCTCCACCGACCAGCTGCAAATGTAGCAACAGTTAGTTAACCTCTATAAGAAGATAAATACGGCAGAATGTTGGTCAAAAAGTATATTCAATCAAAACAAGAAAAAGTGTAATGATCTATTCAGAATCTGTTCAAAGAAAAATTCAGCACTTGCATAAACAATGAATGATTAATGCAGAATACTATGTATGGTTAAATAACAAATTTAGTCGGTAAACTTTAAATCTGTAAGAAATCTAATAGACACAAAATTGAAAATCTAACGTTCAGGACTAACTTGAGCCTTTTATTTTAATATTTAGAAATCTTAGCACGTATGGTCCAACCAATAAACTATTTCCATGGACATAAAATTCAAATTTATATTTAAGAATTTTGTTTAGTGCTAAGAATGAAATCTTGTTTTCTACTTCTTAAAAATAATAGTAATAATAATAATGAAAAGCGTAAGATTCTCTCTTAGGAAAATATCAATTTTGAGCTTGTGTTCAAATATCCAAGGTAATTCTAAAACAATGAACTTAACTTATGGCCGATAGTAAAAAAAAGGACCAAAAACATAAGAAGGTAAAACGAATCAAAGAAAAAAACATAGAGTCCTTGCTCATCATCTTGCTCAATTACGTAAGGGACTTGTAGTTCTGCAAGAACTTGAAAATGCTCCAAATGCTCCTTGTTTAAAAAAGAAACCCTTGGATTAGAAATAACAATCCCAATTGTTTTACTTTATCCATACAAACAGCCTTAAGATTGCTTATTCATTAACCAACTACTACTTACAAATACTTGTGGTTCTTAAAACTTAAAATTCTCCTTCGCATTTCATCAAATAGCTTATGTTCATCTTTCACTTTAGCCACAATTTTTACCACCAACCTAATAAAAAAGAAACAATAAGAACCCAGAAGAGAAAATCCATCAAATTTCCCATTAAATATTTGTACGGTAGAACAAACACAAATATCGGAAAAAGGAAACAAAAAACGCACTTGTGATTGCGATTGAAAGGCACTTCCAGATGTGTTTTGTCGATTTCTTCCTACAGCTACCCATTAAAAATTTTCAATTCCTTAAAGAAACAAAAACTCCATCTAACAATTATACAGGAACAAAATAACTCACAAAAAGAGAGCTTCTCCCAACTGAAAAGGATGAGAAAAGGAATGGATTCTCATTTAGTTGTTTTTGTACCTCTGCATTATGTGGATTCACATGGATATTTTCTAGATTTTGCATCAAACGGATGAGGGAGGAGAAGCATCGAACAACTTGAGACGACGAACGAAGATGAATAGGGAAGAGGAAGAGACAGCAGTGGCTAGAGGTTGATTTCGACGGCGAACGTGTATCACAGCGGATGCGAGGGTTTTTGCGAGCGTTTGGTGAGCTCCTTCAAATGACACCAAGAGCATTTTCAAGAGAGAGAGAAAGTCGAGATCTACGGCGGCTGGAGCGTTTGCGAGAGAGAGGGAAAGTTGTGCTTTCACGAATTGGAGAGCGTTTGCCAGAGAGAGACTGCGTCAGCCAAAGCATTTGAAGGGTTTTTGCGAGTGTGTTTGCGAGAGGAAGGGAAAGTGTTGCCGACGAAAGGGAATAATTATTTTTTTAAGAAAAATATTTTAATGACACAAAAATTACGTTGTTAATTAACGACGTAAAATTTGTGTCAAAAAAAATTAAATAACGACGCAAAAAATGTGTTATTAAAAATTCTGCATTTTATATTTTTAATGATACATTTTACTCCACCCCATCCTTTTTTTATTTTTAATGACACAATGTCTTGATTAGTAGTGTCATTAAAATCCATTTTTCTAGTAGTAGATATAAATGATCGTGTAAATTATCTTTAACGATATTACATATGTGTGTCTGATCATGTATGAAAATATAAACGATAAAAAACGATCATCATACACGATACTGTATATTACCATATATAAACGATAAGGTAAAAAACAATAAAAGATGACAAAAAAGTTTAGATATAGACGATCATGTAAAGTAGCTTCAACTATCGTATATACAAGTATAAACGATCATTTAGAAAAACTCTAATAACTCGTAATTATAAAAATATCATAAAAATGAAAGGGGCTATAAAAAGGTGAAGGAACTTGCTCAGACTTTTTCATTCATCATCTTCCTCGTCAATCGTTTATATCCTAGTAACTACTTCAACAGAACTGTCGCGATCGATGATTTGATTTGTATATAAAGAGGTTTGAATCTATATTCATTTCGATATATCTCCATCATCTATATATATCTGTCACTATCTATCTCGTATACAAAAAGGTCTAAATCTATATATATTTCGATCTATCTATATCTATCACGATCTATCCCGCATACGAAGACGTCTGTTTCTATACTAATTGTATATATTTTATTGTTTGTATTTCATTGAATAATTTATATTAATTTTCTTTTTTACAAAAAGATGGTGAGCAAGAAGCAACAAGCATGTAGAAAATCAATAAAGTGTAAAGTAAAGACAAAAGAAAGAAAAAGAAATAAAGGTAACAGACTAGAAAAAGAAATAAAGGTAACAAACTAGAATGTGAATATCTGTCTGTATAACATTGTATATTTGGGTATATTTTTCTGTATAGCGCTCTGTATTTGTAAATTTGTTAAAACTTAACCTTGTTTGAAACATACTGTTTATTATGTCTTTCAACAGGTGAAACACTATCCAAATGACATTATTATGGAAGATGAACAAAAAAAACCTTAAAATTACTGTATACTACAATTTAGAAAACATTGAATCAGATCAAGTCCAAAATAGACCAAAGAATTCTTTCTCTAGTTTTGACAAACAGTCCTTTTGGTCAGTTCTTTAACATTAAAATAGCCAAAATATCCACACAATTCATGAATTTTCTATTAAGAAAATAATGCCATACAAAAAACACTAATATCCTTGCTTTCAACTTCAATGGACATATAGTAGAATTTGGGCTGAAAGAATTTTGTTTTGTGACTGGACTAAAAGGTCAGAAATTTTTTGAGTTAAATCTAGAAGAAAGAAAAGAAAATGGTTTGAAAAATGCCCTTTTCCGTCATGATGACTTTATAACAAGAAGAGATATAGAAAGAACTTTCAAAGCGTTATGCAACGTGGAAGACTCATTGTGACTGGACTAAAAGGTCAGAAATTTTTTATGCCATTTTTCTTTTAGTGCTTTTTTATGCCATTTTTCTTTTCTGAGTTTCTTTCAGAAAAGGGTTTTATGCCTAATAGCTTGAAGAAAAAAACCAATAATATATATAAATGAATAAATTAGTTTTTTGCTCAGTTTTTTGTTTTGTAATTTGCTTTATCTACTCGAGGAGAAATTGTTAAAAGAAAGAGAAGGATATGGGCAAGCAAGGGCCTTGTTATTACTTTGGAGTTACAATTGCTAGTTTTTCAAACTATAATCGACAACATATTGAGTCTAAGTTTCAATTCCATCATCTTCCCATTTCTTTTGAGGTTTTTACTGAACCCAAATATAAAGTTTGAACTGTGTTATGTTTGTATTAATTCCCCAATGACATCAAAGAAAACTATCTTTTAGTGAAGCCCACACTGTATTCCCTTATAATGCTGGCATGTTTTGGTTTTGAATTAGTGTCTCAATGAGAATTAGTTTTGTACTTGAATTTCTTGTCGATTGTCTCCATTATATTTGGCGTCTCCCATGGAAGTATCTCTGTCAGTGCTACAATTTTTACATTGGAACAAGCATTTTCAAATAAAGTATATGTGTGTATATTAATACATAATTATATAACAAATAACTACTTTCGAAGATGGTTGAAATATCTACAATAGAACCTAATATAGAAAGATATGAGGATGAAATATAGGAGAAGAGAAAAATCAATTGAAGAACATGAAGATGAAACCGTTTCTGCACATGGTAACTTTAATTTGAGGATTTAATTAAACTGCATTAGATGACCGAGAGTTCTGTGAGTGCTCAATTTTATTTTGCTTTCTGCTTATATTGGTTTGAAGTTTTGTTTTGCATTGTTTTCTATAATTTTTTTTAATAAATGTGGACGTTTTTATTCCATTCCAAAAGCTGCCTTATTATTTTCACTTGTTTCTGCAATCCAGCGAGAGTTTTATTTTGAAGGAGGTGCAATGGTTTTGGCTGATGGAGGTGTTGTTTGCATTTATGAGTTTGACAAAATGAGATCAAAGGATAGGTAACCTAAAAGGATTTAGTCAGCTGTTGATTAGTGAAATTACTCATATCGGTTTATTTAGCCTTCTTTAAATTTCAACTTCGAGAGTTTTTTTTACAAGATTACACTCTACACATGGATTTGAATTCTGTATGTTTCTTTTGTAATGTTTGTACTTGGAGAAAGAAGATGAACAAATAAAAAAAAATTAAAGTAAAATAAAACATCAAAAGATGAATAAATAATTTTTTTTTTTTTTTTTTTTTTTTAACTTTAACCTTCTTTGTTGATATTTGCAGACTACCATGGACCTCCGAAGGTTAACTGTAGGGAAAAATCCCATGAGCCCATCTAAGTGGAAGGAAGAGCACGTAAGACTTATCTTTTTCACACGAGGCTACTATCTCCTCATTTCTTTGTTCTTTCATTTTTAAGTTTTTTTTTTGTTCTTCCTATTAGCTTTCATCAAGTAGGAGAATTTAAGAATGAGAAGTTAGAAGTTAACCTCTTTTAGACTCTATCAAAATCTCTTACATTTTAACTTAATAAGATTGGCTTTTTTTATGATTCTTTTGTGTTGCTTCTTTCTTTCTACTCTTGTTTGTGGTATTATTTTCTTATAATGCCTCCATGATCTTTTTTTCCTTTTTAAGGAACTTGCACTAAATATCTGACTATTTTGGATGTTTGAAGTATCTTGTAGTGTGTTTTTTAAACCCGAGCTGTTCAATGCATTGGTAAAGTAATGAACTTGTATTATGTTATTGATCATAAGTTCACATTTCTTTTCTTGCTTTAGTCTAGTATGGGTTTGATTTCTTTTTGAAACTATTGATGCACTTAGATAGGAAGTGAATTTTTGTTTTCAGAATCCTTGCTCTATTGCATTATTCTATAGTATCTAGGTTTATGTTTGCGTAGGTCAACATAGAATTCGTGGAAATTTTAGCATTCAGGTGTGAACTTACACTTAATCAATAACATTTAAATGGTTGGTAGAATTTGGATATCATATAAAGCCATAAATTCTTCAACTAGCCTCTTAAGATTGCATGTTTAATGTCTTCAAAGACAGAAGACATTCAATTCTTTTCTTCTTTCTCCTAAGGTTTGTTGCCATTTTTTAAATGATGTTGTTCTTTGATCATTCTCTTGAGTTTTTAAGAATGTTATCCATTATTGCAGACTGGGTTGATTAAATGTCATTTTGTTTGTGATCCGAGTTGCACCTCTTCTGGCTAGATCTAATTTGCTCATTACCAGGGATATAGAGTGGGCAACTAAACTCCTAGCATCATCTTAAGAACGCAAAGAATGCTTGTGTAATTTGATAGATCCTTTTGTTGAATTGTGTTTCCAGCCTTTTAACTTTCCGTTTTTTTTAGCAAAAATCATGTTGATGATCAAACACACTTTTCTCATTTAATGGTATCTTGGCAACCCCTCCCCCTTCTTCTTTGTTGTTGGGTTATAATTGGTTTATTTATACATTCTATCTATATATTGGACACCAACTTCACATTGTGAAGAAAGCCTTGAATTTCACCTTTATTATATATGAATGAGCTTACACCCCACTCCTCTCTATATGATAAATTTTCAGTAAAAGGATTTGAATGTTTAGGGATGATAGAAAATGAGATGAAATCTTCTCTAAATAATCTTCTACTTCTTGTTTCAGTTTTTTGGTATTGTAACTTGGTTGTATTTGTTGTTTAACTTGGTTAATTAGTGATATAGATCTATTGTTTGTTTGGTTCTAAGTTTCTTCTCCTGAATTCAACTTGCTTTGTTTTCTATTCGTAATTTGGAATCCAATTACTTGCTTATGGTTTGGAATTTTGCTTTGTTATGCCTCTGTGTGAAAACATTACTTGAATTACTACCTGAGACTGATGCTTGAGTTGTTACAGTAAAGGAGTGTGTTATCATGAACTAGGTGGAATATCGAGTTGAAATGTATGTCATCTACCTTCTTTTACCGATATAGAGATGGATAGGTAGTGGATTAGTAGGATTTAGACTTTCTTGTTTGAGATACACGATCATTGTTTATGATTTTCTTTACTAGTGCTTATACTTATTCTTATTCTTATTATTTAGATTTTTAGACTCTATGTTGAAAATTACACTATATCTACATATGGAAATTAATTGGTTTTGTTTTATTTTCTTTTGTGTCCATAGCCTCTTAGAATGATTTTAAAGACATGCTTGAATAGTTTTGAGAAATTATTTTCCTCCATTGAATTTTGAGTTATTGAGTCAAATAACGTCTTTTCTATTTATTTAATGGTTCAAGTCAACACAAAATGTTGAATTACATTACAAAGTTATGTGAGAAAGTAAATAATTTTTAAAAATAAATGACATATCCAAATGATCATTCATTAGCAAACGTATGTGCATACGTGAACCACATATAACAATTACATCTTTGTTTCATTTATCGTGGTATTGTTGGTTTATCCCAAACTTCCATTTTGTAGTTTTACAGTTTGTTGTGGTGGACGTTGTTTATTCTTGACTTCCAATGATTTATATTTTGTGGTGTGGTGATATTTTTTTATCTATCACTAAAAGACTAAACCATGTGACGAATTTGAGAAATTTGAGATGTAGATTTTTTTTTCAACATTCTAGTATGACTTAATTGATAGAATGTTTTCACTTAATTTATGAAATCATGATTTCAAATAATGGAAGAATAAGGGATAAAGTAAGACATTATTTCAAATATTTATTAAGATCTAAAATATGGTCACGGTTTTCTAAAAGGATACAGTGGAGTGCTAAGGCCTCCATAGGAATGACTCCCTAATTTAATTATAGTTTTTGTTTTTCATTAGATCTTTTTCTTTATTTTTGTATCCAATCACAATGTACAAAGTCATTATCTTATTTTCTTTTTTTAAAATCATTCAACTTCTAGGATGTCCTTCAGATGTGCAAAATGCTATATGCTTTTTCATATTATATAATTACTAACACAATTTTCGTCTATATTGGTTAAAATCATAAGCTTCCAAGATCTGATTCAAAATGATATATTTTGAACCCTTACAAGCTTGTGGGCCAGTGGGAACAAAATAAAAATTGGATTCATTGGTAACATGGGGTTGATTTTATTAATCAAACAATAAACAGAAATAAATAGTGCAAAAGTAAAATGCAAGGAATTAAAACGAGTGAGGGTAGGCAGTGTTGGAAGATTCGTTCAAAGAAAATAGACTCAAGGATAAGAATTAACGAGGTTGATTATTATCATTAGCAGAGGATAATTCACAAGTTTAGTAAGTTGTAATTGATATTTTTTGTCGTTCTTGTATAGAGAGCATGTGTACAATTGGTATAGTTGTGTATTTCGTGATTGCTTTGTATGTTGTTTGATGGTCATTTAAATGTGGGCTAACTTACTCGTACATATTTGTATGCTCACCCCATTAGATTTTTTATGTGTTGAAATGAGCAATGCTACATTAGTGATGCTAAAACAGGGACTTGGAGAAAAGATTGATTATTTTTTATTGTTGTGAAGATTTTGAGTTGAATCTACAAGTATTGTTGCTTATACTTCCCGTCTTGAATAATTTATCTACGTTAAAATAGTTCAACTCGCTTTTTGCGTACTATTGTTGTTTTTAATTGATTAATTTTCTATTAGATTCCCCGTTAGATTGATCCTAATAAAGCTATCAAAAATTCAAGTAACTTTGTGAAAGTGATATAGTAACGGTTCAAGCAAACAAGCGTACTTAATCGAGCTTTTAGATTTACTAAATTTGATAAAAAATTCATTAGTTCCTCAAACTAACGAAGGCTCAAAATTAGAATTTATCGAAATAATTAAATGAAGCGTAGTATAATTTAGACATTTAAAAGTATATAAAACATGAGAAGGTAATGATAAGATACATAAGTGACATAGACCTCATATATTATTTTAAAGCTTATTTTGGTCAAAATGAATATAGTGAGGAATTGATTCTAACACCTTACATCTTTCCAATTCTAGATATGAAATTACATTCAATGCCCAATACTGATATTGTTGAACCTAAAGTGAATTACATTTGCTATACTAAGCAATTAGAAGGTTGAACTAGACCCAAGGTAGTTCCTGTTGCATATTCACACGATGCTTGGGCAATTTGATCCTTGAATATCAACTTTACATCTTTCAATCTTATTTCGTTGCATGGCCTTGCAGGGCTACACTCAAAGTTTATACCTACTTCAGTAGCTGACGTTCCATGGATGTCTTCATATCTTACATTACTAATCTTTACTCCAGAAGCCTAATATATTCATATTATATGTATATATATTACTGTTACAACAGTTTGAAATAATAACGATGGAAAAGAAAGAAAGAAAATGAAATCTCCAAAAAAACTTTGAAGCAAATTATAGTAAACAACTAATTTTGAAGTTATGTAGTAAAAGTAATTACTATTACATGAGGTGGAATTGTTTTTAATATCTTGAAATAATCTTGAATGGAAACTTTGAAGCATAAAATAAAGTTGAGTTACAATTCAGTTTTTGAAAACTTTTATAACGTATAATAAAGTCCATAAACATCTAAATTTAAAGACGAGTAGTTAATTACATTTATAATTTTGTACAATTATATATTATATTTCTTAACACGTGATTTTTTTTTAAAAATTAACACCATACATTCATACATATATATAATATATATAAGTAATACTTGGATCCGATATGTTTATGCACTATCATGTATGTTACCTCTAACATAAACAAAATATTTAAATAAGAAAAATAAAAAATTTTCACCAAAAAATTATGATTTAAGAATTTGATAAAGAATTAAAGAATGCATTAAATTTCTTTTGATATATGGTTTGAACATTTATGATCGGAATGAATGAGGAAATGGTTACCTGACCGGGGCAGCCTTGGTTATGTGGGCAGTAATTTTGATCAATGATGAGAGGGTTGTTGACATTGTCAAAAACAATGTGTTGAAAAAGAATGTTCTTTGCAAACCCATTGCTGGGCCTTCCCCAAGATTTAATCCTCACTCCATTCATTGTTCCGTTGAAATGAGCTGTTTTTAATGTCACATTTTCCACTCCAGCCTCTTCCCACCATTTCCCCAAACTCCCAATGCTACAACACAAATTTCACATTCCCACTCACTTTGTCATTGTAAGTGCAAAGATAACATTAACACCCGTAAAATGTTATTTACAATTTAATTAAAATTTGTAAGAATACCTCTTAAAAATCAAGTATAAAGGATTATTATGAGAGACACTCATTTGATTTTTTTTTTTTTTTTTTTTGTCATTTATCCCTATAGCTTACCTGATTCCATGTCCAGGTCCACATGCAAGTCTTTCCATCCATAAATGGGAAGTCCCAGGGCCAATTGAGATGCAGTCGTCCCCGGTGCGAATGTTTGAATTGAGAATGGTAACATTTGATGATCTCTCCACATGAATGCCATCAGTGTTGGGGCTATTGCTGGCAGCTAAGACTTTCACTCCTTGAATCTTCACGTCTTGACAGTCATACACAACAATGTGATACATTTGGCTGTTAACTGAAGATAATCCATTGATCAATATATTCTGTGAATCTGAAACTTCCAACGTCTGGAAATTAGAAAACAAACAAAACAACATTGATTATTATTAATGATAGATAAAACCCTAAAAAGGAATATTCAAATTTTATTTAAATTTGCATACTGTTGCGCCAAGAGAGCAAGTGTTGATCCCTGAGTTTTTGCAAGCCCACAAGGTAGTTCCTTGGCCATCAAGAATGCCACCATAAATGGAAAGTGCATTTATACGTGAGAAAGAAATCCAGGTTCTTGATTTGGCCAGAACCTTAAAATTCGAAGAAGCCACAAGTGTGCCGTTGATGAGAAAGGTGATAGAATTATAGTTACAAGGTCCAATAAAGTTACCACTTTGAACGTAGAATCTTCCTTTGGGCACATAAACGGTAGACGCAACTGTAGAGGAGCATGCACGAGCCCATGCAGACTGCAACGCATGAGAGGCATCGGTCTTACCATCCGGCTTGGCTCCAAGATTGACGATATCAAACGTCAATCCACCAGCAGCAGCAGTCAAGGCGTGCTTCTTTAACAGAAGAGCAAGGAAAATTATAACAACAACCATCATTTCAAATCTTAAAAATCTACAAAGGGATAGTCTTTTGCCAAAGTATGGGAAAAATAAAAAGGGCTGTGAAGGCATATTTATAAACTCATAATAAGACAAAATACTTGCATGTTGGCCAATTTACAACTATTTTCTCGGTCCCAACTTAGTTTATAAATATGCCTTCATAAAAAATTTGTAGGAAAACATAAAAAATAAATCTTTAGGTGCAGCCCAACTAATATACATAGAAGGATCATAGAAGGATAAAGGTAATGAGTAATATTTTTAATGTTAATAATCAAGTCCATTACAAAATTTTAAAATAAAGCAAATTCTATCAATGAGGTAGTTTACCGGTCAGTAGACTACTGCCAGTGATATAGTATGTCGATGATTGACTATGAAAGTTTGGATATCTCAATTTTGCTATTATTTTGCAAAGGATGTAGCCTAGCCTAGGCTATAAATACCTTTGTGTAGTCCACGAGTTATCTAATTAGTAACTGTTATTTTAAGAACTTTTTACATTTTACAAAAAAAAAAAGTTAGATTATTAATTTATTACCATGTGATAAACGAATGGGATATAGGCACAAATAGGTAGAGCCATGACTACACCGAATTATTGTGCTATATTTGTCAATAATTTTGGTTTGCTTGCGTTTCTTAAATAAATGTGTGCATTTTCCTTTAAACTAACCAGGCAACAAAAATAACATTTAAAAATATATAAAGGAATAGTTTGCTGCATGACAAACTATTATAGGATAATTTGGAGGATGCAAAACATATGAGAATTTATTTAATACTACAGAGTAAGGGAGAATTTTCCATACTACCTAATTTTCATCGTACACTACAAATATGATAGCAGTAACATTTAAGAATAATGTGTGGTTCATAAAAGAAATTGACATGACGTGTTAGGTTATAAATGTGCGTTCGATCACCAAGTGTATATATCTTGAATAATAGTGGTGTAAGTGTTTTTTTTCATGAAATTAGTTAGGAAGTTGAGTTTAAAAGTGGTTAGACATTGACCAAAATATGGCTCACTTAAGATAGAAGAGGTAAATATGAAGTGACGTTGGGAAATGTAATTGATATATGAGGAGGAGGAGGAGTGTTGGACAATGATGGGAAGTATAATTGTCCAAGGAAATGAATTACCAAATAGAAAAACTCCTTTTTAGGAATGAAACATAATTTCACGTCTCTCCCACCTAATTAACCCTCTTTTGGGCTATCACATCTCTTCTTTTGTTGTGTATTATTCATTAGATTTCTAGTTACATTGATGATTACTTTTTTGTCGTTAAGGTTGGTTCATGGAATGATAATTAGGACCTTTAGTTAATCAAAGCTAGACATTGTCATAAGATCTTTTTGTTCATTGTATGGAATATACATTTTTATAAAGTATGGAAATAAACAATCATATACTTCTCCACTAACTCTTTTATTTTAATATAAATTTTTTATGAGTTTCAAAATGTTATAGTTTTAGTTGGGTATGTTTTGCGCTTTCATTTAGTTGTTGGGGCTATATTTGACTTACTTTTTGTAACTTAACTATCCTCTATTTAATTACTTGTTCAATAGATCTCCTATTTTATAGGAAATATTGATCTAGACATCACAACGAGCCCAACACAATGAAAATCACTCAAAGTGAAGCTAAAGCAAGCAAGAACGGACCAAGAAACGTTAGAGTGGCATTTTTTAAATAATCAAAAGAAAAGCGCCACAATACCAAAGGATGGCACTTGAAGGCAATACCCATAAAAACACGAAGTGTCGCGACACCCAAGTCAAGGGCCGTAGATGTAAGCTCTCATTTTATTCTCCTTTTAATTATATTAATTTTTCCTAAGTTGTGAAAAACAAGTAGAATCCAATTGTAAATTCTTTATGGGTTGAATCATTTTGATGAGAAAATTTTAGAATCAATTTTATTTTGGTAATGATTTGGAAACTTTATTAGGTATTCAAAAAGAATGAAGATAAGGGTAAAAAGTGAGTTTAATTTGAAGGAAGGGGCATTATGGTCATTTTCTATTTATTATTACTTTTTTAAAAAGAAAGAAATCGGGAAATTCTTTCGAGCACGTAACCCCTCTTCTCGAATCTTTTCCCTTCATCGGCTCCTTCCTCTCGTTGTCATCTCTCCCTATCTCTCTGTCATTCTCTTCCGCTCACCATCCCTCTCCATCACCATTGCTAAGTTGCACATCCGCTCATTGACGTCCCGTGAACACCATCATTGCCACCGTGCCATTGTTGTCCTGCTTACCTTGTACCATATCTTAAAATGTCACGCCATCACCCAACCAACCGAAGATCAAGTTAGCCACGGTGTCCATGTTTCTTTCAAATCCACCACTTAGAGTAAGATTCTCAAGGTTCGAGGTTGTCTTTTTAGGTCATTTGGAATACCCATTAAGTTTATGCTTGATTTTAACATTACATATTATATTTTAATGCTAGATTTGAATTTTAGAATAGCTAACCGATGGTCGGTGGGTCTATGTGCACATATGAGCATGGTTGAATCAAGGTTGTTACTGTAGAAGGTACTAAATATGCATGAGCTCAGTTTGGTTCTGTTTTTCCATGTGGATATGGGTCACGTGTGGACTATTTTGGGTCATTTATTTAATATTCTACCATGGTTGGATTGAGTACAGGTTTGTAGGCATTACTTTTGATTTATAGTATTATGTGATGATAACGTTTTAATTATTATTTCATTATCGATGCATATTTACACATTTTTTAGAGCATGTTTTACGAGCTTTTACTTCTAAAAATTTTCCACTCACTGGGTTGGATTGGGTGGAGGTTGTTACTGTGTAAGGTTCTTGAAGCTCACTAAGAGCTCAATGACTATTGCTGAATATAAGAAGAAGTATAGAGAACTATCTAAGTACGCCACTAGTGTGATTGAGGATGAGGATGAAAGGTGCAAGCGATTTGAAGAAGGATTACGAGAGGATATTCGTACTCCTATAATAGCTTGTGCATAGTGGATTGATTTCTCCAAATTAGTAGAGACGACTGCTTGTCGTGCCAACCCAACGGTACCAAAAACTTAGACTTGTTGCCAGCTAATTTAGCTTTGGAGCTTAAGAGAATCATGTTGTTGCTTACGTTGGTATTTAAATCTACTTGAAGAGTCATTAATCATGGTCATTGCATAGATACTCTCTATGTATCTCTTCATCATGTAACTTCTAAGTCCTCGTTGAGTGCAAATTTTTCTGTTGCTTGTCCAAGTGTGAGCGAAACAATAGGTTTATATGAGTGATCCAGAGTTGAACACAGAGAATTGATATCAAAACTTAGATCTAGGATTCACTAGGGGTTTAGGCAATATAAAATGAATAACCTATACAGTGTGAAAGAATGTAAATTTAACTCTGTCTACTTATCTACACTAGAGAATCTGTAAAGAAAAATTAAGATGGATGCGAGATGAAATTGTGAACTAACTTGTATAAAAGAAGGGGGTGAAGGAAAGTCTGTGCATTACCAGGCGATTAAGCAATAAGAGAATCTTGATGCGATATAACTAAGTTGACCAGCTTATGACGAAGGCGAGCACCTCTTGGTGTCTTCAAACGTCACACTTGCTCACCTCTCGGGATCCAAATGACCAAGCTGTCTTAAACTAGTTATACCTAGAACGCTTCACTTACAAGACTTATAGAGCTTCTCATTTAAGGGTGACAACCTCTAGACACCTAATACCCATACTTGTTCTCCTTTGGAGACATAAATGATGGAAGTTATCTCACCAAGGTGGAGTTTGTCTCCAAGCTCCTCCTCGCGTGTTAGCCATATCCTTGCTACTTACCTTCTTTGGTAGATGGCGATATACACTGTCCATATGATGAAAATAGCTCAGCTAACGTGATAAGCAATATAAGCTAACCTTCTAATTAAGAAATTATCATATGACTTAAACTACAAATAACACAAGGACAAATGAACAGTAAAGAGATGGAAGATTTAAACTGATATAAATATGCAATGTATTAAAGAATATAAGCCTTCAACCACTGTACAATTTGAACAAATACATTACAAAGAAATACAGAGAATAAAAAGAATATAAATGGCATTACAAGTTAGGAAAAATGGGAAATGAGATCTTCTTCACTCAAACCTTAAGCTTTTACTCTTAGACTGACCGAAAAAAAATGAAGAAAAACTTTACAAAGGTGGAAATGCTACTCCTTTCTGCCACTTTTTAGGATTCAGCCCATTCAAACTATGACACTTTTCTTGATAGTGATGAAGTCCTTTATATAGGCTGATTTAGGTTGGAAATCTAATCTTTTGAACATGTCAGTGCCGAAAGTTGGTTTCTTGTTAAGTCACATAAACTTCAACTGATATGTTAATCTAGGAGCATATAGGGTAAATTCTCGATTCTTTATTTGCTGCGCATGTTTATTTCCTATTAGGTTGCTACTGTGGCAGGTACTAAATATGCGTGAGCTCAGTCTAGCCACATGTTTCTTTATGGATATGGATCACATGTGAGTTATTCTTGATAGTGTATTCAATATTCTACTATGGTTGGATTGAGTGTTGGTTGTTACTGTGGCAGGTACTAAATATGCGTGAGCTTAGTTTGGTCGCATGTTTCCTTGTGAATATGGATCATGTGTGAGTTATTTTTTGATCGTGTATTTAGTATTCTACCATGGTTGGATTGGGTGGAGGTTGTTACTGTGGCATGTACTAAATATGCGTGAGCTTAGTTTGGTCGTGTGTTTCATTGTGGATATGGATCACATGTGAGCTATTATAGGTTGTGTATTTAGTATTCTACCATGCTTGGATTGGGTACAGATTTGTTGACATTACTTTTGATTTATAATATTATGTGATGATAACTTTGATTATTATTTCATTATGGATGCATATTTACACATTTTTAGAGCATGTTTTACGAGCTTTTACTTCTAAAAACTTTCCACCCACTTAATTTGTAGCACACGTTTTCAATGTTTTGTAGCCTCCAAGGTAGCGGTCAAGGGCCAAGCTTTGGTTAAGCTCCCCAGGACCCATTTCTAGATTTTCATTTTTGTATGTATATACTTAACTTTTGTATTGCATCATGGGGTGGGTAGATATAGCGAGAGCGACTCTAAGGAGTTGTGTTTTGATAGATCCCTTATTAGACTGTAATTATTTTTTAAGTAATATCTAGTTTGGATTTAAACTCTGCTTGAAACTCTGGAATAGTTTGGATAAGTGTGGTGAGACATACTTGTTGTGATGTGGAGTCTAGAGATTGTATATATATATATAAGTGAAAATTCCCTCCTTTTTCAGGTTTGGGTAACCCATATTTATTAGGGGAGATGCTATCGAAATTTCTATAGAATTTTATAATTCTCGTTCTATAGAAGTTTAAGTTGAAAAATTTTATTTTCGAAAAGTGTTTTAATGCCACGATTTAGGTTAAAAGGGAAGACTTAGTATGGGGTGTGACAGCAGCACTCTAAAGTTTGACAGTAAAAACGATGCGTGATTCCGTGCGCCTCCTCCAATTAACCACCATTTTGGATTAATTAAGCCCTTCTCTTTTGTAAACTCAACCAAGTAATCATTTTTTAGATTTACATAAAAAATTCTCTCAGCTTGTTTGTAAACTCTCTCCAAAAGTCAATAAAATTCTCTCTATATTTTTCAAAAATGACTATCTTCTTTCGTCCAATCTTTTAGGCTACTTTGAACATCATGAAGAAGGTTATCCTCTTGAGAATTTGGGTGTTTTTAGTAGAATTCTTTGAGAATGCATGTCTAATTAGCTTTTCTTGATTAGTCTTTGGGTTGTTTCTTAATCTTGCCTTTATGAAAGAATCTTTTATTAGTTGGCTTAATCACCCAATAAATTTATAGTTAAACCATAATGTTAGATGCACTAAGCACAAAATTAAAACATGACTATTTGATGATTTTAGCTTAATTTTTTAGCATAATCATCCTATTGGATTGTCTTTAATTGTCAATTTAAAATTTTTCAAAACAATTTTCTTTTAGATAGATGCATTTCACTTTAGGAAGTCTCAACTTGATTCCCTTGTTTTTGCAAGTTTAATTGAGCATGTGAAAACTGCTAAGATGAAAACTTGTTTGTTAAAGTTAAGATAAATTTTGATGCATGTCTTAGGTCTTTAATCTAGGACAATTGGTTCTTGGACCAATTAGTTGAGGATTGGTCAAGTTAGCAATTATCTTTTTGTTCAATGATAAGAATTTTGCTGAAACACCAAATTCCTATCTTTTTTAATATTTGAGAGAACCTATATATTTGTGTTGTTCTAATTCTTGGTTACAAAAAAAATCGAAAAAAAACATTTAATTGTCTTTCTGCCATCTATATCATACAATTACTTGATTCTTAAAATTTGTTCTAAAATTTTTGATTTCTTGATTTGTGAAGCCCACTCATGAAATCCCTTTGGATTTAACCTCTTCTTACTTTATTCTACAAATCTTTTGTGAGGCCCTGATCTAGAAAGAAAAGGACCTTTGCAGAAAGATCGATTTTGGATGTGTTGAGAAGTTCTGAGAAAGGATACGAAAAAAGAGTGAAGCAACACAAAAAGAAACACATAAGCTAAGATTCTATTGCCTAAAGGTAGGAAATATGATTAGAGAAACCGCCGATGAAAGCATTGCTTGGGCGCGAAGGACGAGGCATTTGACCAGATGCAGTAAAAAGAAGTATATACTCCCAAGAGATTGAGGCGAGGAAGTAAACGTCTTGTCAAGCGACATGACAACTGACGATGGAAAAGGAAATGACAGTGACTTTTCGGAAAGAGAAAATGACAGTCGGACAATTAAGAGTTTGACTTTCTAAAGCAATAGGGTATGCGTCTCAAGGGAAAGTCAAATCACCGTTGACGATTGAATTACGTGTCATGTTTGGACTGGTAGCATAACATGGTACATTACTAGGACGACACGTGTAAGGCAAGAAAGTGACCCTTAGAGTCGAAAGGCCTCTATAAATCTATAGTATATATAAAAACTCCTATATGGAGAAATTTTTTTAGTCCATTTTACCCTTTTGATTATAAGTATTCGTAATGTTCATTTGATGACAATTTTGTCATTCAACTTCAAGGATGGATAGTGGGTGAATCTTAACCATTTCTCTCTATTTCTTTAAGCATTTCAATATTTAATTGAAAAATATTTATGACCTTGATTAACTTCATGGTAGTGGAAGAATTTGTATAGGCATGATAATAAATTCAAAGAAGCCTTTTAGAATTCTCTAACCCACACTTTCACCAATTTATTCAATATAAATATATGGTACCCCTTGCTTCCTTATAGCAACAAAAATGAAGAGGAAAGTGCAATGAGACAAGAAATATGAGAAGATAAGATAAATAGTGAATCTAGAAAATCGCAGCTTCAATTAGGAGGAAAGGAAAATGCAAGAAGACAATTTTTATTTCTTCGATGTTGGAGATCTATATAAATATTTTCTTTCATTTCTTTGTAAATATTATCTTCCTTTCTATTTCATTTTGTTTTCGTTATCTTTTAGTTATATAGATGAGTAAATGAAAATTTTTCTTCCATATTATTTTCTTTTTTATTTTTCCTTTTATTTTTCTAGCTAAAATGAGAAAGTAAAATGACATAAGAACTTATGTTTTCTAAATCAACATTCTAAAATTTCTCAGTTTTTTGGAGAATGTGTTTTTAAATTAATAATTAGTATTATTATATTACTTAACTCTCTCTTTTTTTTATAACTTCTACTTCTTTCAATAATCTTCAATAATATTAATTCAAAATTATTCTATAATTTAGAGATATAATATTAATTTTTTTATAAAGTAAATTAAATATTATCACATTTTAATTCATAACTAAACTTGAAATAAAGAGACAAAAAAAGTTTGCATTCACTATTTAATTGAAATTAATTTTGAAACATCTCTATCATTCATTATAATTATCAAATACTGTTAGAATTAATATTTTATTGATAATAATAAAAATATATTTATTAATCAAATACTATTATAACTTATATTATTAATTTTATATTTTAAAAGATACATACATCCACGTGCAACGTACGTGCAAAAAACTAGTAGTTCTAAAAGCCAAAAGAAAGAGGATGCTTTTTCGGACGAAAAAATAGACTTTAGTTTCTGATGAGAGTAAGAGGAGAAGGTTTTGAATGATGAACGAATGGTTCCTTCAACCATCAGATAAAATGAGAAAGCTGGCAGCCGAGAAGAAAGAAGTTGAGGCTAAGTATCTTTTATGAGTGACATGATAAACTGTATATTTTATTGTGAATGCTTCATTGTTTACACTGTTTCATTTTACAAGAATTGTTGATAGTAATAAATGTGATTTACAAGCATTACCTATGATTGATTACTATAATATGAACGATCAAATGTGCTTATGAACCCTATTTCTGTGGATGATAAAAATCATTTCATAAATGTTTTCTATGAAAATGAGTATTTTTCTAAAGGTAATAAAGCGTGGTTTGTAAACCATTGTGAATGGTTGATCAGTTTCTAATGAGATTTATAAACTATGGATATGATGCTCATTCTGGAAAGGTGATGTTTTATTTACTTATATGTTGAGTGATCTTTCCTTTGTGGTTATGTTTATAAGATGTTTCACTAATATGTGATAATATGTGTTAAGGTAAGGCGTCGTAGTGCTCGTTGTGAAAAGTGTGAGAATGAATAAATGTAGTGGGACGCTGGTGGAATCTCAAGTAACTCGCATGATACTGGTAAGAGCAACTCCCATGTCTAAGCGAGGGGAAAATCTCAGGTCTCAGAGGCAAACTTGTTGTGAAATGAATCCAACTTATGGCGTTGTAGGGCTTGCTTTGTAAAGTTTGAGTAAGACGATCATGGGACGCTAGTTGAATGTGGCTCCCAAGTATGAAAATGAATTAATGTGGTAGGTCGCTGGTGGAATCCCAGGTAACTCGCATGATACTGGTGAGAACAAATATCAGGTCTAGACGAGGGAAAAATCTCAGGTCTCAGAATTGAGTATGTTGCGAAATGAATCTAACGTATGGCATTGTAGCACTCGCTGTGTGATGGGTGAACTATTGTGGATCATGTGATGTGTGTTAATTGTTCGATGCGACGTATTTAATCTATTGTGACTCGATATTATTATGATTATTGTTATCTGTGGATTCTGTTTGTTTTCTTCCAAAAAGGTTTTCTTAAAACTCATCGCTCACTAAGTCCATTTGACTTACATTTTAAGTGTTTCTCCTTCCCAGGTTGCTAGGCGTTGAGGTCATGGAAGGTTGATTCTAAGGCGTTGTAGCCTAGTTAAGGAGGGACGACAGAGTTAGTTTGTAGTCTTACGTGGCATGCTAGCCATGACATCTCATAATATGCTTAAGGAGCTTGTTGGTAGGTGAATGACTCCTTAGCGCAGATGGCCTGACTCAATTGGAAGGCAAGTGCAATATCCATGTTGGTGAGGCCTAACCCTATGAGCCAAAGAGCCAAAGAGTCGAGTCTAGGGAAAGCTTCACTAAATGCAGTCCAGCTAAACTTCTCCTTGCGCGCGTTAGCCATATCTTTACTACTGCTCTCTTAGGTAGTTGCCGATATACACTAACCAAGTGATGAAAATAGTTCAACTAACATGATAAGAGTTATAAGCAAAGCTTCTTATGAGGAACTTATCATAAGTCCTAAACTACAAATAACATATTGACAGATGAAAAGTAAAGAGATGGATGGATTGAAGAGGTATAAACATGTAATATATATATATCTAAAAGAATATAAGCCTTCGGCCATTGTACAATATGAACAACATATATTACAAAGCATGCAAAGATAAGAGAAGGAAAATGATTACAAGTTAGGGGAAATGGGAAATGGACTTCCCCCCTTTCAAACTCCAAGCTCTTACTCGCAGCATGATCGGAGAAGAAGAAGAAATCTCTTTATAGACGGTGGAAAGGCTCCTTTCCACTACTTTCTAGGTTTGGCCCATTCAGACCTCCTTTTCTTGATGTAGAAGGAGACTTTGTATAGGTAATTTTAGGTGGGAAACTTCTATTCTTCTGATCATGTCATCGCTAATTGCAGCCTCTGTCAAGTCACATCAGCTCCAACTACAATTCTTGTCCTCTAGTGAACCTTCCTCGCGTGATATCATAGATCCTCGCCTAGCAGTTATTCTCGTCAGATGGACTCTTCTCGCATAGCTCTTTCACGAGATCCTTTGCAATTCACTAGTCTTTTCTTCTGCTTCTATTGCTGTCAAGACACTAAAAACGCGGTAAAATAATCATAGATACTTATGCAAAGTGTGTTTCTAAATACTTAAGCTTTTTCAACATAATCATGACATTTTGATACGCTTCTTCTATATTTTTGGCCTTGTTATTCTATAAAAGAGGCTACAATAATGTGTATTTCTACAAGTTATCAACAACGTTTAGTAGAAAAGAATGAAAAGTAAGACTCCAGTGCTTGTCCTCAGGTTGGATTGAAGATGACAAAAAGGAAAAAGGATATGAATGAAGTTTGATGCCCCCAACCACCGTTACAGAGAGCAACATTAGTCGGTGGATGAAGGAAGAAAGGTTGTGAGAATATCAGAGTTGGTTTATTCTATATAAAGCGAAGTTGTAAATTGTAAATTTGTACTTCTGTAAGTACTAAGTTAATAAAGAGGAGTTTTAAGTTATTATGATGTGTTATTTCTTGAGTGTTTTTTGCTGTAAAAGAAGTGAATGTCTCTTAGGCTCACAAGGAAGAACTTCACAAAGAGACGAATGAAGAGTTGTTCCACTCACTTGGTGTTCAACGCACTATCTCGCGTTGGGTATGTATTGAGTATCTAGGTGACACATCCTTCAAATGGTTGCATGAAGTGGCATTGGGACAGGGCGTGACATCTTTGGTGTTAATTCTTTTCTATAGTAAGTTGGGTATTATCTTCGAAGAGTTTTAAGGTTGTGGAAATATTCTTTTACCCAATTTAATGTTTTGGGTTTTATGTCCTAAAACTCATAGATAGTATATGTGATATGCTGGTCATTATTAATAAAGTGTTATTATAATTCCAATAAATCATTATTAATTGTATTATTAGTTTTGTCTTAATAACCAAAATCCAATAAACTAACATCTTAAGCTCTTTGATAAGTCTTGGACAATATGTAGAGACATACAAGGATCAATGTTTGAGATACAACTTAAAGGGTCTATAGTATAGGAATAATGCTAGGTACCTTATCCTAGTAACACTACAGATACGACTCACTTTGCATTTGATACAAATGTAATGATCCAACACATTCGTGTAGGTGACATGCGAGTGAGGTTATCCTATGAAATGAGTTTGCATAAGACTGGACCACGAAATAATAACCACTAGATCAAACCCTGTTAACTAGTTAGGTTTCAATTTCATTAGGATGATCTAGGTAACTTAGTCTTAATCTTAAGTGTATTATGAACTCTTGTTCGTGCGAGGTTGCCCTTTGATTTGTATGGGTGAGAGTGGTCAGTTTTCTAACTCAATATGCTTATTATTTAGGGGACAAGACTGAGTAGGGAGCTGGGAACAAAATCACACAAGATGGAATTTACCCCTTCTCAACTTTAGGTAAGTAAATGAGTGTTCCCTTAAATGATGTCTTCAGGACTTAAACAAAGAGCCCTACCCTCTTTATTGCACGAGAGGGATTTCTTTTTAGTGGTTGGACCATAAACAAGTTGTTCATTAGAGGAGCACTGGTATTTACGAGCTAGAAGTAAACTAGGGGTAAAACGATAATTTAATCTACCTAGTGTTCGAACACTTGTGAAGGACTAACTTATTGTTATTGGTCTATATCGATGGACACAGAAATATAGCTACTGTGAGAAAAGTTCAATTGTGAGTCTTTACTGGAGTGTATACACAGATAACAAATATTGATTAATATGATTAATGAGTTTAGCCACTTAATCTCATATCATTGTAGATTTTGATTTGTAGGTTCGTTAGATCCTCTTCCTAGCTCATAAAGGGTAATGAGGTTAATATATATTGGTTGTAGTTTAAAATGTTCAAGTTTACTTTGGAAATTAATGTAATGTATGATAATACATTATAATATAAAGTCAATATGTTAATTAAACTTTATTATATAAATTTAATTTTGGATATGATGCAAAATTAATTTATGATAGAATAAAATATTTGAATGAGTTCGAATATTAACTTAATGTGAATGGATTCATATTAAAACTATTTGTTAAAATTTAATGTGTATATGTGATAGATTAAAACTATAGGTTGTGAGAGAAATTTATTTGAATACGATTCAAATTTTGATTAAATTAAATATAAGATGTTTAATTTAGCAATTAATTAATTGAAGAATTAATTAATAGTTTTGTTTAATTTTATTTATTTAATTTTTTTTAATTAAGGGATTTTTTCAAAAATATAACAAATAGACAAAATATTTACACTGCATAGAATAATTTCAAAAAACGAAAAAAGTTCACAAGCCCACAACAGAAAATACCAAAACTGCTCCGTCAACACACGCACTCGTGCGCGTTGTATATTTTGTACACGATCTTGTATCGATCTTGTACCAAGATCGTTTAGATTTGACTACCCAAATCTAAATGATTTTTTTCAAGATTCCTTTAGTACACGATCATTTAGATTTGGTTATTTTTTGCTACACGATCATTTATATTTGATCATTTAGATTTGTGTGGCCAAATCTAAATTATTTTTGTTTTCAAGATCCTTTAGTACACGATCGTTTAGATTTAGCTATTTTCTGGTACATGATCGTTTAGAATTAGGTAGCCAAATCTACCAAATCTAAACGATCTTTTTTCAAGATTCTTTGGAACACAATTGTTTAGATTGGTTATTCTTTGGTACATGATCGTTTATTTTTGATCGTTTAGATTTGGATAACAAAATCTACCAAATTTAAATGATTTTTTTTCAAGATTTTTTGGTACACAATCGTTTAGATTTGGCTACACGATCATTTAAGGTTTAGGGACAATTTTGGTTCCCATAAATTAATTAAGTGGTGGTGCCCAAATTTGGTGTTTTAGCAGATATAGAGTTGACAACGAGAGTAAGTCCTTTTCTCTCTATATCTTTTTTAGAAAGCATGTCTAGCCTTAGCTTTTGTATTTTTTTCAATGCATTGGTATTTTTAATTTTCCATTTAAATTTAAGTTTAATGTTCTGTTAATTATTCCGCTGCTTGGGAGTTTTATCCCTTTAATGGGTATCAGAGCCATCTCAATTTTAATTAAAAAAATTAGAAATTTGCAATGGTTTGTGGGATCTCTGCATTTTAAACGTGGTTTTGCAATTGAATATTTATTTTAATTTTGGCCAAAGATTTACTATTTTTTATATGATCAAATTTGTAAAGGCCCTGCGTTTTTGACATTTTTTATTGTAAATCTTGTATTTTAGAGTTCAATTTTGGATTTAGGTTAATTTTCTGAGAAAAAAAAAATACCAAATTCACCCAAAATGGACCACTAGAAGGCCTTTAATTTGGCACTACACAGAAATCGAAATGAAAAATCAGTAGCAACATGTTGGGAAAGAAGATGGTTGATGCCAGTGTGACGTTAGTAGACAACAGATGACAGGCTCGAACACGAGAGACGGCTCGACTCGGTTACGCATGTTTCTCGCCCGATTGGTTACGATTTAAGGTGGTTGACTCTAGTTTGGTGTGGTTCAGTGTCTAGCGTGTGGTTCGACTCCGATTTGGTGCGGTTCACTTGTTTTTTGAGTTGGTTCAAGCTTCTTTGGACTGGTTCAAGCTGGGCCCGGTTTGAAGCTTTTCGAAGGTTTTGGGACCAATATTTTGAGCTTTGAAAGCTGTTTTAGGATTTGTTTTTTTTAAAGCTTAGTTAAATGCTTTATGAATGTCCGCCATTAGATAAATCTTACCGTAGGTTAAGCATGTTCATGCATTTTTGTATATTATAATTTGTTATAATTTATGATATTAATGCATGATTATAAATTTCATGAGCTATTTAAAGTATGTTGATATTTTAAATATGAGATTTGGATAACATGATGCATGGCATTACTTAGATAAATATAATTTGTTATATTTAATTAATGTCTTGTGTATGTTTGGTTAATTTTCATGATATTTTTTAATATAAGTGTTATATTAATTAAAATAAAAATCAATTTGCATTGGGCATATTACATCGATAGTCCAATATAATTGTTATATTAATGTAATATTTTGCATGTAACATGGTTTATTATTAAATTATAATTTGGTTTCAATTAATTAAACCATAGTATGCATGACTTTAGGCCTAATTAATTAGTTTTATAATAGTTATAAAATTTGATAATTAGGAACCTTCAACCTATAATAAAGAGTTGCATGCAAACATAGGATCTTCGGATAAATTTGATTTAATTTTAAATTGTTTAAAAATAAATAAATCTAATATCACATTAATTCTAATAGGATTAGAATTATGTATTATTTTAGTTTAATGAAATTAAGTAGGACAAATAGGATTTAAGGTTATAAGAGGACTCCACCGGTAAAGTTCTAAGGTTGGGGGTACTTAAGATATCACTGATTAAATTAAATGGTTTCTAAGAAACTTTAGAGTTATAATAAGAATAGACTTAATTAGATTCATTTTAGTTGGTATTTAGCTAAGTAAAACAAACCCTAAATTAATAGAACTTTTTAGTGGGACAAAAATGGCATATATAATATATCAATTTTTAGCTCTTACGTCATTAAGAGTTCACACATGAGATCCATACTCGGCTTTGTATCACCTTGGGTGTGGCCATCCTTCAAAAAGTATTTGTATGAGTTAATAACAAGGTGAATAGGGGGAAATGTTCATAGTAAGTGGGAGAAGGACGTGTATCCTACGACCTCTTCCATTAGGTTGCAACGTGAGATTTCTATGATTCGCATGTGTGTCGTCCTTGAGCAACCATCCATTCAGAGGGCCTAATCATAGAAGTCGTAACAACGTAAACTCTAGAAATGGATAGGGTTTCTTAGGTTATTCTTCAATAGTTGTCTTTCCTAATGATAGTCTGTTGAAGTGTACCTCTAGGATTTGAAAATGGTAGGGTCACACTTATGGAATGAATTAAGTTAGTTAATAAATTCTTCACTGAACAAAGGTAGCCAAGAACTATAGGAATAAGAGTTATTCTGGTATTAGCAATTAGCTGTGATTGTTTCAATTCAAGAGAGGAGTACTTAATCACCCTTCAGTGACTATTGCTCTAAACTTCTGAAATATTGTTGCAAAAATAAATCATTTGTTTGTTTAGGATTCTTTGATTGTTTGTTTTTGCTAAATTGATTGGATTATTTTGTGTAATGGATTAAGACAATGATAACTAATACAATCAATTGTTTATTATTTCAGCATGTCTTTCTCAATAATTGTCCAACTTAAAAACGAAAAAATTAATCGGTGAAAGTTATGCAAAGTAGAAATCGAAATTGAATATGATTCTAGTTATCGCTAATCTACACTTCATCTTAATGGAGGAATGTCCTCATTTTCCTACTCAAAATGCATCACAGATTGTTGGGGATGCATATGATCGCTGGACAAAGGCCAATGATAAGGCTACATCTTTGCTAGTATGTCTACATACTGAATAAGAAACACGAGACCATGGTCACTGCACGTCAGATCATGAACTCTCTCTGAGAGATGTTTGTAAACACGTTTATAATGCCCCAATGAATGAGGATCAAACTGTTAGAGAACATGTTCTCGACATGATAGTCTACTTTAATGTAGAAGAAATGAATGGAGCAATCTTTCATGAAAAGAGTCAACTGTGCATTATCTTGAAATCTTTTCCAAAGAGCTTCTTCAATTCTACAGTAATGTGGTAATGAACAAGTTAGAGTATAACATGAGTACTCTCCTAAACGAGTTGTAGACTTTTTAGTTCGATTATGAAAAATAAGGGACAGAAAGAAGGAGAGGCAAATGTTGCCCATTCTAGGAGGTTTTAGAAGAGTCCATCCTCTAGAACCAAGTTTGCATCTTTATCTTCTAGAACTAAGAAAATTCAAAAGAAGAAAGGAGGAAATGGGAAGGATCATACTGTTGTTGTTAACGATAAAGGGAAGGCTAAGGTAGCTAACGAGGGAAAATATTTCCACTGCAATGTGGATGAACATTGGAAGAGAAACTACCTCAAGTACCTTGTTGAGAAGAAGAAGGAGAAGGAAGGTAAATACGATTTACTTGTTTTAGAAACTTGTTTAGTGAAAAATGACCAAAATGCCTTTTTGTTTGTTCATGAGCCACTAACCACGTTTGCTCTTCTTTACAGGAAACTAGTTCCTTCCAGCAGCTCGTGAAGGGTAAGATAAAGCTCAAATTTGGAATGGGAGATGTTATTTCAGCTTGTGTAGAGGGAGCGACGAAGTTGTTTTTCGAAAACAGATTCATGTTTTTGGAAAACTTGTACATAGTTCCTTAAGTTGAGAGGAACTTAATTTTTGCTTCTTGTCTTATTTAACATCTATACTCAATTGATTTTTCTATGAATGAAGCATTCATTTCTAAGAATGATTTACTTATTTATTCTACTAAGCTTGAAAACAATTTGTATGTATTAAGACCTAACGAAGTGAAAACAATTTTAAATCATGAAATGTTTAAAACTGCTAAAACTCAAAATAAAAGGCAAATAATTTCATCAAATAACAATACTTATCTTTGGAATTTAAGATTAGGTCACAATAATCCTGATCGGATCGGGTGATTGGTAAAGAATGGACCAATAAATAAGTTAGAAGATGATTCATTACCTCTATGTGAATCTTTTTTTGAAGGAAAAATGACTAAAAGGACTTTTGAAAATGTTATAAAGTCAAAGTGTAAAGACCCAATCTCTTATACTAAGTTGTGGACTTTACTTTAAAAGAAAAGAATTAAAATTTATTTAAAGTAAATAGAACATAAAACAAAACTGCAAATTATCGCTAAAATTATAAATAGAATGTACGGAAATAAATTAAAATAGAATTCCTATCTCGGGCCCTACTAGTTTTGAAGGGAAAAATAAGGAAATAGATAGAATAAAATAAAATGAAAAGAATATCGACACTGAAATCTGACACATGACGTAGGCAAAAGCAAACGTATCCCTATGACTCGCCACGGTCACTTCTGGTCATTCGCCAGCTTGCCTTTGCTCTTACCTGTGCCTCTACCTGAAAATAGAAATAGAAAGAGTGAGTATAAAAATATACTCAGTAAGGGACCCACTACTAGTCCGGCTAGGTGCCTGTTAACCTCCTATTAGAGTCCAAAAGAGTGGTACCTTTGAACTGGCACGTTCTCAAACACGTGCAATCTGTGATCCCGTAGGAACAAGCAGTCTTTCGTGAACCCAAAGGAACACCTAAGATGATCGGGCTGCAAGTGATTCTGTCGAATCACTCAAATCATGTCTATGTCAATGTCAATGTCAGACTGATGGTCCCGTCGGACTATGCAGTCATAAGTGTGAGCGATCCCGTTAAATCTCTCAAATCATGTCTATGTCAATGTCAATGTCAGACGGATGGTTCCGTTAGACTATACAGTTATCAAAAAGAGTGATGATCCGGAAGGACACTCATATGAGTACGACTCCAATAGGTAAAGCTAACATACACCCTATCCATAGCATGCACATAACACATCATCAAATCATATCATAACATATCATGCCATAACATGTCATACCATACATATCCTATCATGTCATATCATATCATGTTATATCATCCTTAATCACAATACTGTATCATTAAAACGTAGGTGATAACATCAATGCATTATCAGCTCTAACCACAAAGTCATCCAGCAGTCACATTTACAATATCGGTTTCTATCTGTAACCTCAAGTTCTGCATCTAGCCATCATCAGTACATGACCATTCCTACATGCGGTCTCTTTAAATTAAACTTGAGGGTCTAGTAGTAGAATCTCTTACCTGGATATTAGCTTAGCCGAATTCTAATAGCAACACACGCTTTCCAAGCAGTGAAATCCTAATAGTTTGAAAACACCAAATTTAAATAACTAAACCATCTACTGATTAAGGGTCCAAAATCAACATTTGTTGGGAAACAACCAAAACCCAACTCAAACTTACAAAAAAGTGGTAAGAAGCCGAAAATAAGCTTGGTGGCTCAAATGGCTTGGCTAGGAAGAAGAATTAGCTAAGTGGCTCGGCTTGGCAAGGAAGCAGACGCGGCGCAGCTCGACTCCAACAGACACATGGTGTGGTACAGCTCGGCTCGGGCGGACCTTGCATACGCGGGGCTTGCGGTTTCTCCCGATCTGACGTCCGTTGACGGCGGCGAGCGACGGACACGTGACAGAGGGTAGCGGACCTATGCGACTCGACGGAACAAGCTTGGTTTCAATGGCGAAACGACCTTGGAGATATCGACAAGATGGAGCAACGACGGAGACCCACCGACGCTTGATGAACGCACGAACGACTGAAGACTTGACGAGAAAGGGAAGTGACGTGGACGAGGTTAAGCGTGACTGGCTGTCGGGGCTGCGCAGGTCAATGGAGGCAGCAGCTACGGATCGGTGACAAGGAGGGCGATTCGGGAGTGGGCTGTGTGGCGCGGTGGCTGACGACCGAAAGAGTGACGGCTGTGGCAGCGACCTAGGGTTTTAGGGTTAGGGTTTCCTTCCTCTTTTCTTTTCTTTTGTGAAGAAGATGATGGTTTCTCCACTTCCCAAGAACCTATTTAACCCAATAATAATAATAATAATACATTTATTATTATTTTTCCTTTTTCCTATTCCTTATTAAATTCCAAAACAACCAAATCTTCTCTCTCTTCATTTAAAACCCACCAAATCTCCCTTTTTATTTTCTTTTTATCTTTTCCCAAATAAAATCACATATTCTCTCTCCTCAACCAAACCAATCATCTTTATCTTATCAAACTATCTTTTAATCTATATTATTTCATAATACAATTATTAATTCCTTAAACCAAATAATACTTAAACATAAATAACAAAAACAAACATAAATTCCAACTTAACAACAATTAGATATTTTTCAAATATCCAATAGAATCAAATCTCCATAAAGTAAAATACTTCAACATTTAAATAACACCTAAAATTTCAAAATTACACTTAAGATAATAAAATTAAATTCCTCAAATTTTTGGGGCGTTACACAAAAATCTCCTAGAACTTATACATTATGACCTCTGTGGTCCGATGAATGTAAAAGCTCGAGAAGGTTTTTGAATATTTTATCTCTTTTATAGATGTTTATGCAAGGTGTGGTTATTTATACTTAATAGAGCATAAATTTGAAGCTCTTGAAAAATTCTAAGAGTATAAGGCTGAAGTTGAAAATCTATCAAGTAAAAAGATTAAAATACTTCGATTTGAACAAGGTGGAGAATACATGGATTTAAGATTCCAAGACTATATAATAGAACATGAAATTCAATCCCAACTCTCAACTCCTAGTACACCTCAACAAAGTGGTGTATCAAAAAGGAGAAATAGAACTCTGTTAGACATGTTTTGTTCAATGACGAGCTATGCTCAATTGCCTAGCTCGTTTTTTAGGCATGCAGTAGACACTACAGTTCATATCTTGAACAATGTTCCCTCGAAGAGTGTTTCTGAAACACCTTTTGAGTTATGGAGAGGACGTAAATCTAACTTAAGTCACTTCAGAATCTGGGGTTGTCTAGCACATGTGTTAGTGACCATTCTAAAAACTTTCAAACTCGTTCAAGGTTATGCCAATTTATTGATTAGTCTAAAGAAACGAGAGGTGGTCTATTCTTTGATCCATAAGAAAACAGAGTGTTTGTATCAACAAATGCAACTCTCTTGGAAGAAGACCACATGAGAGATCATAAAGTATGAAGCAAATTAGTATTAAATGAAACTATTGATGAATCAACAAAAGTTGTTGATGAAGTTGATTCCTCATCAAGAGTTGATGAAACAAACACATCAGATCAATCTTGTTCTTCTCAATCGTTGAGAATACCTCTAATGGAAAGCATACATGTGCAGCAGAATAAGGATAAAAAATTACTTTAATTGCATTTAAACTAATTTAAAGATTAACATGCAAAATCTACCCTCATTAAATGAAATTAAGGATTATCGAAATCATACCTTTGTAGCTTCTCCGATCTTCGTAATTTCCTCACAAATTTGAAAAAACATCTCTTTATAAGCAAATTACATGCAAAAATGCATGTAATTTGTTTAAAAAATTTCAACACCTGATGTTCCACTAAAATTTAGTGAAACTTAGTGGGCTAGGTGTCTACATCTCATGTAGCCACTTATCCCACTATCCCACTAAGTGTTAGTGGGATTATCCAACAAAATCTTGGATTTTCCCACTAACTTAGTCCAAGGGCATTTTGGTTATTTTTTCATTAACGTCAAAGTCAAACTTTGGCTTTTTAAGTCAAAATTTGTACAATATTGTTCATCTTAACTAATTTCGACTTTTTGAGCATGAATTGAATTCCTTTTTCTAAAATTCAAATTACATTTGAATATAAAATCGGTCAAAGTTTGACTTTTCAAAATCAAAAGTAACATTTTTTACTTTTTACAACTTTGACCATTTCCATCATTTTCGAGCTTTCCAATATGAATCCATATTCATATTATTAATATTTAAATCAAATTTAAACATGAAGCTCTATCAAACATATATAACCGACGACTATATCAAATATATATTTGTTGGTTTATCTTTCTTTACTTGATTCGAACAATTCGAATTATTCCAACATATTATTTTAAGTTAATTTCATATGAGCTAGCAAGCAAACCTAATGGACTTATAGATCATAGTCTTCAACGATCCGAGATTAACTGGCTAAACCCTTTTAGACCGAGCTAATAAAGATTCGTTAACTAACGGATCATTCCACCAAAGTCTCGTAGTTGCACGCCCTTCACTATAGATATATTTCTATCCATCTGATAAAACCATGATCAGTAAGTTAATCCTTCACAGATTGTTCGTAACCTCGACGGGTCAAAATACTGTTTTACCTCTAAGACTACATCTTATTCCTTAAATCTCATTGATCCACTATTGAACAATTGGTTTAAGGTCCAACCTATAAACCGAATCCCTTTCGGAACAATGAGAGGGTGGGGAACCTTGTTCAAGACTTGGATTTAGTGCTTAAGAGAACAACCTATCTACTAACCCTCAAGCGCGGGTATGAGTGAATTCCGTCTTGCACCCTATGTTCCTAGTCATCCACCCAGTTTTACCCCTAAAATGGAATGCTTGTTTGGTCAGCGCCATTGAGCTGCCCTCACCTATGCAGATCTAAGGATAATACCATTTGAACATAAGTTCATAGTTAGATCAGAATTAAGATTAAGTTACCAAGGTCATCATAATCAAAATAGACAGTTTATATAGTCAACGATGTTATAACTTAAAAGTGACTATTTCTTAGTTCCAGTCTTATGTTTACTCTTTACATAGAATTCCCCCACTTCCATGTCTCTATATGAACGATTTAAGATCACATCGTTTGTACTAATTACCAAGTAGACCGCATCCATAGTGTTCCAAGAATAAGGCATCCTACCTTATTTATACACTATAGACGGTTTGGGCTGTAAACTCGAACTTGATCCACGCTTATGTCTCTACATAAAGTTCAAGTCTACACTAGATAGCTTCGGGACCTTAGTTTATTGAATTTAAGATTATAGTATTCTATTTACACTAAAAGTCCTCAATAACTACTTTATTGAATAGAATGTCATTTAAACTACAAACTACGAGTTTTAGGACATAAATTCCAACAAACTTCCACTTGAACTAAAACTCCTAGTGGAATAAAACAATGCTGAATTTTACCATGAGAGCGAATTACTCATATGAATACAATAAGCATATGAATAAAATTAACTAGGGCATACACCCAAACATTCTTCCATTTGTCCTAGTGTACAAACTCCATAGACCTAAACTTTTTAGGTGACCTTCAAACAATTGAGCCTTGAAGGACTTTGTAATCTAAATAGCCATGATTTACTCAACTAGTATCGAGGTTACTACGTCACTATGATGCATAATTATCCAGATAAGGCAATAAAATTTTACTTTACGTTTCTTCACACTACTGCTCCTCCATTTAGAGTGAATAATGATTCTAATGTAGACTTTCTAGCATCTATGAAAATCAGAATCAGTGTATCTGATAAAGATCATATCCTTAGCTCTATATACAAGCATGTAGTCTTTTGATTTCTTAAACTATTTTAGAATATACTTAACGACAATCCATCCCCTTTTAGAATTATGCATTTTATATCTAGACAACATTTTGTCTATATAAGATGCCTAAGTCATGGATAGTGATTTGTTTTTGCGATTTCAAACAATTTGGATTCTTAAACACATTGCACATATCCAAATCTTTTATATGAAATTGTGTATCTAGCCATTTCTTAACGTTAGTTAGATAATCTACATCATTCATTGTCTGTTTATAAATCAATGAATCCTCTTAAGTCATCATCAAGTATGACGATTTAGTTTTCGATAAAACTAGGTAACGACCAGGCTGATAAATAACCCTCCCACTACTTCGAGGCACTCTCAACTCTTGAGAAGGATGTGACTAACTAGATTTTCTATTTTTATCAACTACTTTAGTGAATGAACTAGGTTTATTTATAACGTCTTTGGAAATCCTATAAAATACTAGTTTACTACTTGGTTTGACGATTATAAAGCGAATCATGTCCAACAAGGCTTAGTTTCTTCTTTTTGATACACCATTCTGCTTAGGCGTACTAGATGCAGAGAGTTGTGACTGGATTTCATGTTCTATCAAATAGTCTTGGAATCTTAAGTCTTCGTACTCTCCACCTCGATCTAATCGAAATGTCTTCATAGTTTTACCTTATTGAATCTCAACTTCAGCCTTATATTCTATGAATTTTTCAAGAGTCTCAGACTTGTGATGCAATAGGTAAACATGACCAAACCTTGTATAATCATCAACAAAATTGATAAAATATTCATGTCGTCATTGAACTTTAATATTTATTGGTCCACAGAGGTTTGAATGGACGAGCTCTGCAGGTATTTTGGCTCTAAGACCTTTTCCGTAAAAGATCTCTTGGTCATTTTTTCTTTTAAGACAAGACTCATAAAAAGGTAAAGAGTTATTTTCTAATTAATTTAGAGTTCTACTCTTAACCAATCTCTCAATCGCATTGAGATTTATGTGATAAATTCTTAAGTACGATATATATAGGTATTAGAAGAAATTTTTGTCTTTTATGCTAAACATTTCAATATTGAAGACAAATTCTACTATAATTGGTCTTAACTTATATAAGTTTTTTTATAAGTATAACATAACAAAATTGAATACATTTTCTAAAGAGTTATCTATCTAAATAACTTTAGATCTCTCACTGCTTCAGCCGAGACAACCTCTTTGGTTCCAAACTTTGAGGATGATCATGCCTTCTACAAGCTTTTCAAGAACTAGTTTCTTGAAATAAGAATTAAATATGATTAGTAGTTTCTTGAATCTAGTATTCAGGTTGAAGTATCATATTCCACTAAGCATGTTTCAACAGCAAGTAAATCATATTTACCTTGTGCTTCCTTCTCAGCTTTCTTCTCAACAAGGTACTTCAAGCAATTTCTCAACCAATGCTCATCCTCATTGTAATGGTAACATTTACCTTTAGCAACTTTCTTTCCCTTATTATTCTTAAGAGTCTTCCCATTTCTCTTCTTCTTCATTTGTGAAGGTCCCACTCTAGTCTTAGAGGATGATCCTCTCACTAACTCTTTCTCTATGGTAACAACATTTGTTTCCACTTCCTTCCATTTACCCATGGTAAGGTTCTAGAATCGATGGAGTTGATTTAGAAGAATGGTCAAGGTGAACTTTATTTTATTTAAAGACGCGTTCATCTGAAACAGTATAAACTCTTTGGAAGAGATTGTAAAATAAAGTTGACCTAATTTGCCTCATTGATGGGACCGTCATTTACTTCAGCAATATTGAAGTGCATCATCTTGTCCAGGATATGTTCTCTAACAGAGGTCCCTTCCTTCATTTTCTTGGTGTAGATGTACTTAATTGCTTCGTGTCTGAGGGACCATGAAGGCTGACCAAACATCTCCTTCAATGAATCCATAATCTCTTTAGCTGTGGCTAAGGAATCATGTTTCTTTGCTAAAACATCAGACATGCTGACAAGAATATAGACATGGGCCTTTTCATTGGCCTTAACCCATTGATCATATGCTTCTCAAACATTTCGGTTAGCATTTGAGGTTGGGGCTTGAGGACGTTTCTCAGTTAAGACAAACCTTAAATCATCTACGACTAACATTGTATTTAGGTTTGATTTTCAAGTCGCATAATTATCGTCATTAAGTTTCTCAAAAACTAAGAATTGTACTATTGAGTTGTTCATGCTGAAAAAATAAAACATACTCCATTTAGTGAAAAACTATAATCTTTTAAGAATCAATTAATTGAGCAAATATTAACAACGTACTCATCATTATTATGTTTTGCAACGATATTTCAAAGGTTTATGATCGGAGTGAATTTGTTAAATGTGCAAATGTTCAATCTAGAGAAATTTGTTACTTTTGTGAAAATTCTTCAATATATTGTTACCATATTTGAATCCATTTTATATCCTAATTAAATTTGATCTCTAATAAATGATATATTATAAATAAATGAAAATAAAAATATTTTTAATTCAATACATTAAATAGGTAAGTTATAAGATACATAACAAATATGATATAATATAATTACTGTATTATATTATTATATATTTTCGAAAATAAATATTATTTATAATTAATGTGAAGGATAAAATGGTCAATAAAAATCTCGATATCTTATTTAAGTAAATTAATGAGATTTTGAGACTTTTATGTAAAATCATATCTAAAGTAGGTGCTTTCTCTAATTTTTTTTAATATTTAATTAAACTAAAGTAATTAACTTAATCCCATGGTCACGATGAAAACATGTGGTGTCATCAAGATTTGCCAATTATGACTTCAATTTCAATTTGGAATACATGTTAAATTTCAATTAGTCTCAAATTAAATTAATTGTATTTTCGTCATTAGTTTGATAAATGACGCGACAATTTGTGATTGGTTCAGAATTTCTTTTCACCAATGATCAAAGTCATTGGTCAAGGATACACCTAGAATATCCTACTACTTTCTACCGTCAAGTTACTCACAAGTTTGAGATTAGTTTGAGCCTTGAAGTATGTGTGACTTGCAACCATACCAATATTCAATCTCTTTTGCTTGCAAGCACTCGAATTATTTTCATCCCATGATACAAGTTGATTTCTTTTTGACATCCACACTATTTATCTTTGATCAATTAAATTATGCTAAGTCGGCCATTAAACTTTATTTCTATGAACCAAATTAATTTTAATTTTTAGTAGAAGTGCAATAAAACGTGGAGAAAATGAAATGTTAGGTAACTTCATATTTTGCTTTGAAAACGTGAGCTAACTTCATTGAAAGGGTATAAAAAGCACAATGACAAGATTCAACCCAAAAAGAAATATAGCTAGATTAGATGGCACAAACTATATATTGAAAATGATTATTAAAACATATATATACATTTGTCAAAAAAAATTATAATATAGAAGATCATGCACTCTCAACTAATCTTAAATTTAGAAACATAATCATATATTGTATCTTTTTTGCATTTATTAATATTTAACTAATTTTAAATAAAACTTATTGATTAAATTTAAGGTTTATAAAAAAAATACAAACGCTAAAAATTAAACTAAAAAAAAAAACCTAAATTTTTTGTTTGAAAAAAACTCCAAATTTGAAGGAAAATAAATTGATATGTTTTTAAAACTTAAATTAAGAAAAAAAAAAGAGAGAGAAAAAAGAATGTGAGGGTGGGTCAAAGGTCAACCATCTTAATATTTATAAGCGATCGTTACATATCTCCAATGTGACAACCACCCTGACGTGATCTCATGTCGGCATGTCGTAGTCTAAATTTTCTATATTTCATTTATATTTTCTTTCTAAAAAATCATTTACTTTATTTTATTTTTAAATTATTTGGTTTATTTCTTATTATTTTTTTTGGCAATCATCACTTTAAAGATTTACCAACTTGAATAAATATCGATTTATATCCTAAACTTTGAAATTATATCCATTTAAACTTAAATTAATAATTGTATCAATTTTAACCTTTGAGTATCAATTTGAACTTCAAATTTTATTGAATGTATTAATTTAATATCTTTTTATTCGGATAGTTCAAGTTTAATTTGAGAAATATTTTCAAAAATAGCGAAACAGTGAAACTATTTACAAAACATAATAAATTAAAATATATCCAACTCTCTATAGTCCATTAAATTTTTTTGCTATATTTTATAAATAAATTCACTTTTTTCTATATATCCATAATAATTTTCCTTAAATTGATCTACTTATGACATTATAGAGTTTAAATTGATATATTTATGAAAGTTCAAGAATTAAATTAATACAAATAATAGTTTATGATTTAAATTTATATAACGTACAATTTTCTTGGTTTAAATTGATATAATTATTAATTTAAGATTTAAATTAGGTTGATATAATTCTCAAAGCTTTGAAATATAAATTAATATTTATATAAAAAGAGACATTATGGAGTAAAAATATAATAGAAATTTTAATAGTTAGAAGAGACATGATTTTTTTATTATTATTATTATTATTATTATTATTATTATTTTGTCAACCTGAGTTCAACTCAATTGGCAAATGCACGATCCAAAGGTCCTGGGTTCAAATACACACTGTCAAGTTGTATTACAAAACCTTTTCAAAAAGAGAACGTTATCACTTTATGACGATTGTAAAAAGACCCTATCGCGTTGTTTCTTCCTAAAGCAACTTGACTTCTATATTACTAATGGAAGTTATTTAATTTCAATAATTTTAAATTGTGAGTTAAAATAAAGCCTTGTTTTAAATTAATAATGTATATCTAACTGTGTTGAGGGTTCAAAATCCTAATTATTAATAGCTAAACAAATTTAAATAAGAAATCAACCCTTGGAAGAACAAGTCAAGAGAGGAAAAAGGAAAAAAAGATATAATAGACTCATCGACAAACATAGAAGAACTTTTCAAACGTCACAATTTTGAATCGCAACTTTAACAAATAGTTTAGTTTATTAAAGTAAAATCTCTCTCTTTTGTTCAAGTTCTACGATTATTTCAATATTACATTGTATAGGTTGAGATATATCTTGATACACCTATCGATTTCTTTCAATTTTAGTATTTTTTTTAAATAAGTATTTTTAAAGTTAATGGGTGACTATAATCTATTGCTTAACCATGGGAATAAAGTTTCAATAACATGTGATTTAAAAAACAATATAGTGCAGATATTTATTTTGCTGAAAGAGAAGAACATGATGCCAAATTATTATAAACTCAAACTAAGTTAAGTTTGACTTGATCTCTTTGATAATTTTATTTAGCTTTCTTTTTTTCCATTAGGCTAAGTTATAGAAAATTAATAATACTTAATTAGTATTAATTAACAATAAGAGGAAGATCCTTTTTTGTTCAAGCTTCAGTGTTTGATATTTTATGATTTGGTTGAAAGCTTCGGCTATTTAGTTCCCTTTTTGAGTGACAATTTGCCTCAAAAAAAATATATCACTAAACTTTCAAAGTTTTAAAAATATCATTAACTTAATAAAAGTTTAAAAATATATCAACCGACTAAAATAATATTATAACTTTTTGAAAAAAAAAAGAGTTTAAAAACTTGTTTTTACCATTAATATGTTGATCAATTTGTTTGAAGTTTTCTTAAGTTAAAAAAACAAATTTTAAAACAAATTATATAGATATCCTCATTTTTTCACATGATACTCTAATATGTCTTAATTTTCTCGACAACCAAAATTTTAAGTTAAAATCTAAAATCTCACAAAATTTCACAAAATTCCAAAATCAAAATCTCCCCTTAAAACATACTAAATCAATAAATAGTCAAATAAAAAAAAATATTTGGCTCTTAAGGTTTCGGTTTTCAATTTTTAAAAAATTTGCTTGTTTTTTTTTTATTTTTTTATTTTTACAATTTTTAATAGGTAAGGTAATATTTGAATTCACAGTGAATATTACAAAAACAAAACAAGTTTTAAAAGTTCCTTTTTTGTTTGAAAACTTTCATGAATTGCCAAAATATTATTAAAAAGGAGATAAAATATAATATTTATTAAGTTTAATTTTTAAAGTTGCCAAAATTTAATGGTTATAGGCTTAAAATAAGGAAAAGAAATAAAAATGTTAAGCAAAGAAAATGCTCTTACATAAATTCTTTCCCTATAAGAAAATAGGAGCGACTTTTTAGTTAATTTATTTTATTATACTAACAGTATTTCCACTTGATTTTTTTTTTTTATTAACCAACATATTAGGAGTTTGAATTTCATACTGAACTAACCAGATTAAGAAAATTTTTGTAAATGTATCCATTAACGATTTGTTTAGATAAATATCACATTATTTATCAATTCAACTCTTAAATTTATTCATGAACGACTCAATTTGAACTTTCAATTAGACTTCTTTAAAAATAAAAAATTGTTCGTACATCAATTCCAAACACATCCATTTCATTAATCTAAAAGTTGAAGAAGCCCATGTAGATGAAAGAATCAACAGATTGATTATTTTCAAAGGTAATTTTAACAAAAATGGTTCCTATTGATTATTACGACAATTTACGAAGTTAATTCAAACTACTATAAGTTTCATACGATTTTTTCAAATGAAATAGGAAGAAAAGTTTAAAATAATTCTAGTATATATAAAAGCATTTTGAAAATAATTTTCAAACGTTATCAAAAAAAAGTTTAGGGTTTATGGTTTGATATAAAATTGGAATCGTTATAACACATCTCTAATATATTTAACAGCAGTAAAATTGTCAATCTGTTATTGTTTTTTGTTTTTTTAAATAGAATAATTAACAAACTATATACTTTATAAAATAAAAACATTAAAAGATAAATTTATTGCAATCAACTTTTTACGAATTATAAATATTTTATTTTTAAAGAATTATTTCTTTTTCATTATCCCTTGTTGGATGAAAGATAAGAAAGATGGTTATTAATTTTTCTCAAAATTTTGGATGGTTGGAATTAATTATTTACTCGGTCAAAATAAATTCTAATAATTTTTCTTCAATTTGATCATGCAACTAAAAAATGTCAACGACCAATTTGAGAATTTAGGGTTTCTTGGGAATCTCTAAAAGCTTACAATGAGATAACATATTCAGGCACACAAGTGGATGCCTGTACATGATCATTATATTATATATCAAAATTAGCCAAATTTATAATTAAAAAATAGAGGAAAAATAAAAATTAATTAATGGAGACCAACTCTAAAAGTTAAACTCGTAAATTTAGTCTGTTTTTTTTCAGCTACTACTTATCACTTTGGAATGTTCACTTTAACGGCCATATTTTTTACTTTTGTTTATTTTGATTGATGTAATTTTTAAATTATCTACTTTAATCTTTTTTGTTTTTAACTGTTCAAAATATAATAATTTAAATCTCTTAAAAATGAAAAATAAAATAACTAAAATGGTTGAGAGTTCATCTTTCAAGAACCAAAATGAACCTCCAATGACCAAAATGAACCAAAGTTAAAAATACAATAGAAACAAAGAAATAATATTTAAATTTTTTATTATTTTATTATTATTTAAGTGTTTTGGTTATATATATATACATAATAAATGCTACAAAAACAACTCACACACTACCCCTTTCTTTACTTAATTGTGGTTTGACTTGAATTTTCTAACATTTGTGTGCTTTTACTTTTAATTAAGTATAGGGTGGTCCACAATCCACATCTTATCTAAGTCATTTGACTCAGCCCAATAGGTACAATACATGTAATGTTATATAATTATTCCCAATAAAAATAATGTAGATGGCTGAAAATTTTTCACATCCCTTCACACCCAATTATGCCATGTTCAACACATGCGCAAAATGCAAAAAGTTGTTGAAACTTTACCAAATTTAAATATATATATCAAACATAATTCATATAAAATATACTAAAATTATTTTAAATTACATCATTTCTTTTAAAGTATAGCAGCATATCACAATTTATCTGAAAATAACGTAAAAATATATTGAAATTTGGATAATAAATTTAGTTATTGTTTGAAAAATCTTCAAATTAAAAAAAAAAAAAAGAAAAAGAAAATCTAATTAGCAATCAAACTGTTAATTAGAATTATAAAGAATTTATTAGATATAAAATTAAACATTAAAATTGAAAATTGTAAAACATATTAGATAGATTATTTAAAATATATACTAACCAATTATGTTAGGTCGAATAATTCAAATAGGTCGAATAATACCAATTATGCCACGTTGAACATATGTGCAAAATGCAAAAGTTGTTAAAACTTGAAAAATTAAATTAAAAAATACCAAAAGTTCAAAGCCCGCCCATCTAACATCATTGAGATATAAAAAAAAAAAAAAAATTCAAATATAATAAAAAATTGAGACTATTTATAAACTATAATAAAATCTATCAACTTTTTCTATATTTTATTTAAATTTATTTTACTACATTTTGTAAATAGTTTCAATTTAGAAGAATTATTGTAACTCAAATATTAATTTTAATTATTCTTGAACTTTTAAATTTTTGCATAAAATATCTTTAAACTTAAAAATAGGATTATGGAACTTTAAAATCAATATAATTGATATAGAAATTAAATTTAATGTCTAATAATTTATAAATTTTTTAATTATATATAGAATAAAATATACGTAAGACAAAAATTCATGTCATTTGAACAATGGTACGTTACATATATATTTTCTAGTATCATATCTATTCATAAATTTTTTTCATGTCATTTGAACAATGGTACGTTACATATATGTTTTTTAGTATCATATTTATTTTTAATTTTTTTTAAATCTTTAGAGAAGTTCAAATTTATATGTCTGTTATTTTTGGACCGTGTTTAGTTTTTTATCTATTGCTATTGACACACTATGATCAACAACTCACTAAAACAATACTTGAAATAAATAAATGAATGAAACTACAACAACTCCCTAAAGTACATGATATATGGGTCCATATATTAGATAAAACACTATACCTAAATTTGGTCAATTAGAAATTATTGTTTTAAACACATAAATAAATGAATAAATAAAAACGTGTACAAAATCTATTGTTTATCTTTATATTATAACGATATGACCCCAACTAATTTCTTACCACTTGTACATAAACAAAAGTATAACACGGTTGTATATATTAAAATTCACATAGATTAAAGATGTATTTGAATTAATTTTTTAAGTGTATAAATAAGTATAGATGAGTGTTAAAAAAGTTTATAAGCATTTAATTAAAATATCAATTCGAACAAACCTAAGAGTGTGGTTAGTTTACCATTATTTTTAAAATTGACGGGTTTATAACCATTGTTTTTAAAATATTTTTAAAATTTACTTAAAACAAAAAGGAGTTAAAATAAAAAACTACCTTTTTTTAGTTCATTTAAACATATTCAAATTCATTATTTTTATAAAAGTGTATGTATATATAACACAACTTAAGTAATACTTCATCGCACATAACTAGGTTGGGTTGATGCGTACTAACCGTAACCCTAGTAAAACAATTACATCCTTTTATACATAATACATTTGCATATATAGAGAGAGATATTCAAAGCCATCATCGCTGACCACCGACCCTAACAAACAAACAAATCCCCATAGACTTTATCCAAGTCAAAATCCCTCTTAAATTTGGATATAAAATCCCCATTTCTCCCTTTTCTCATTTTCTTCATATCTCAATTTCCCTCTCTCTCTTTCTTTTATTTCTCTCCACTTTTCGAATGGGCAATGCAGTCTCTCCATGTCTTATCTCCATTTCCATCTCCCTCCGCCGCCATCGTCCCTCCGCCGTGAAGCTCGTCTTCACCGATGGCCCCACCAAATTCCTCGTCGGTAACCACCACTTCGCCGGTGAGATTATGTTCCAATTTCCTGACATGATGGTCTGCCATGCCGAATCCTTCTTCATCGGTCACCCAATCCCATCTCTATCCATCGACGACGAGCTTCTTGTTGGCGAAACCTACTTGGTTCTCCCCATCGACCGGTTTGCCTCCGTCGATGTTCTCTCTACCTCGTCTCTCGCTATGATTGGTGCAGGTAACATGTCGGCGGAGAAATTCTCCGGTCCGTGCCCGTTCGAGTACGTACGAGGCACAAATGGGAGAGTTTTGATTAAGGTGATGCCGGAGTTTATTGTTAGGTTGATATCTCCGGCAGCCGTGGACGGCGGAGAAAGCGGCGGAGGAGGTGGTGGGTTTCTTTGTAGTACGCCGGAGTTGAAGAAACATTACGATCAACTTGTTGGATCAACGAAAGGGCAAGTTTGGTCGCCGAAATTGGAGACTATATCGGAGTATAAAATTAGGTATTCGCCTTGTAGATTTGTAGGGTTTAAACTTAAACAAAAAGAAGGCTAAATAAGTCATTTCTTCTTTTCTTTTTCTTTTTCTTTTTTTTCTTCTTTTTTGGTGAATTGTACAAAAGGATAGCGAAATTTGAGTAATATTATTAACTCTTATTCTTATTTTTGAATCCTATTACTTACTTTGTTTTCTTGTAACAATGTTTTTCTTTTCACTATAATGGTTTCGTAAAAAGGAAAAGAAAACACTTATTTTACATAGTTTTGGAAGTATGTGTATAAAAATATTACGTATTTTTCTCTTCTTTTGGGAAATTTTTAATTTTGTGATGGGAATGATATATATTTTCTGCTGTTATTGTGCAATTTTTTTTTCCAAATTTTTGTGTACATATATATATTATTTTCTAATTCGAAATTTACAGACTACAAACACATACATGACCAACAAAAACTTAATTAGCTCAAATAAACACCTATATATATTTGAAAATAAAAGATTACAGTTCATATCTTTCGCCTCCAATCTGTACTAAAATAATCATACACACATATATATATATATCTTCTTCTTCTTTTTCTTTTTTTTTTTTTTTCTTTTCACTATCATATTGATTTGGGAGCATATTATTTAGATATTAATTTGAGAAGAAATGGAACTATTTAGTTAAAAAGAAGTTCGATGGTAATTATTGATCATTTGTATGAATTTTGAGAGGAATATTTGCATCAGGGTGGATGAGTTTTTTTAGCTCAAATATACTGTTGGGCTGGAATATTTGAAATAATTACCTCTATACTTTATAAAAAAAAAAAACAATTAGGTTTGACACATTTCAAGTACCTCCATCATCTGTCAGTTCCTTCCTACTGATTAAAACGAGAAGGACCAGAGAATTAGTCTTCCAAGAAGCTAAAACCAAAAGTTAACATGCAATACTTGGAGTATTAAAATAGCAGATGAAGGTTTATAATCTTTGGAGTATTAAAAAACGATAGGTCTAGCCAACCTTTTAAATGGGCATATATTTTTCAAGAGTTTGGCATTAACATGCAATACTATTGCTGGAGTCGTTGAAAGTGCAATTGTTTCTTTCAAACCAAATTGTCCAATAAATACGTAGACAATTGGCATATATTTTTTTAATGTTCAATTGATAGTTTTATATATATATATATATATCGATGAAATATATGGTAAACCATAATTTTGGCGAGGAAAATTTTGGTTTTTAACTTCTAGATTAGACTTTGTAAAGTACAGATTTGCATAGTTACTGCCAATTTTAGATTTTTAGGTTTCTTCTTCTTCTTCTTCCTCTTTTTTTTTTTTTTTTTTCTTCTTTACTTTACTTTCAAAGTTACGGAATAGGTTAGTAGTCAGTGGTTACATTTTTCTTCCAGAAATAAAATTTATCAATCAATTCATTCGCCTAGCTTATATTTTTTTTATAATAATATGTAAGAAGAAACAATCGAACCACTGATTTTAAGATTAAAAATACAACTTTACACTAATTGAAATAGGCTCATTTTAAATATATACTATTACCAAATAAAAATGCTAAGAAACGAATATGTTTAAAAGATTTTTTTTTACTTCAAACTTACCATTTCATACGATAATTTTATTTGTAGTATTTAAATGTCTAAATTGTATTTCTTATCTCACATTGTATTTACTACCATCTTCACCCCTCATAAATAAACAATTCATCTTAAAAGAAATTTTATGTCAAAGTAGTATTTAGTGTACATAATTATTGCATCTTTTTTTAAGAAAATCAAACAGTTAACTATGAAGATTAAAAATAAAATTAGAACATTTTCAAAAGACACAAATTTATGATCGACCGTTGTTGTTGAATTATTATTATTATTATTATATATTTGAGTAAAATTCAAATGAGAGTTGTTAATATTTGGACAATGACAAATGAAGAAAAATGGGCGTAGATGACACTTCAATTATGGTAGCATGATTAATAAATGTGACATAATTATTAATATAAGGCTTTCAGTCAAATAATTCAATTCATACCAATTAATTATTGAGGGATTTCCAAACTTAAATTTTCCATCAAATATATTAATATATATATTTGGTTATTTTAGTGTAGAAAAGTTTGATTAGCTACGATCTTGAGAAGGTCGAAAGTCATGATCTATCTACTATTTTTATCAAAATGAACTAATATAGATAGAAACGAATAGGAGTTTATCATATCGTCTATCATGAGTCTTTCAATATCTATTATGAACGTTTGTTATATTTTACTAATATTTTTAATCTCATTTATAATAATTTCTTGTAATATAATATAAATAGTATATTTTTCTAAAATTTTTACAAACCTTTTATCCAATTTTTCCACACCATTGTTGGTGGTTTCAAGATTTATCTTTAGAAAAAGAAATGTTAAAATAACGATACTTCGTTAAAATAGAGAATTGCAAAAAGAGAAAAAAATTGCTATAAAATAAATAAGATTAAAATGCATGCTAATTAAACCTATTTAATAAATTTTAAATTTAACATCCACAAATTACTTGTTGATATTTTAAAATGATTATATTTATTTAACATTTTCACTATAGAATTTGAAAATCTATTTACGTATCATAGTTTTTTCATAAAAATTATTACTATTATTATTATTTTGACCCATTTCAGCAAAGTTAATTAATTCAGAGAGATAATTTTTATACCAAATAAAATTTGATACTTCAAATTATATAAACTAAAATTGAACAAAGTAAAAAATAAATTGTTTAAAGAAAAAAATCAAAATTATTTTTTTTATTAAATAGGTTTAAAGAAAAATACATACAAAGAAATGATTAAATTAATTTTAACGTGAGTGTTTTCAAATGTATCAAAATGAACCAAAATATTTATAAATATAACAAAATATTTATAAATATAACAAAATATCATTATCTAATAGTAATAGAAATAATAGGCCCCCGATTCCTAAGTGTTTTTTCTTTTTGTTTCTTAATTAGTTGAATTGAAGTACAAGAGTATTTGTATACAACACGTAACCCAAATATAAACCAAAAAGATCCTAGAAACATAATGGATTAACAAATATGATAATAAGTTATATTAACATTAGTAGTTACTATCTTTTGTTAGGATTAACAAAAGATAATCATCAATAGTAAAATTTTATCATATTTGTAAATATTCTCATCAGTTTTGTTATTTTAAATATAATTACCCTTTTAGTATTTATACTTTGAATATTTTGTTCCAATTTTTTCTATATATTTAAATGGTTCAATTTTAATTTATAGTATTTAATTGTTCATTTTTAGTCTCTATACTCTCAATAAAACTTCAAATTAGTCCCTACAAGTTCAGTTCATATGGTTAATTTTTCTAAACAAATGTAGCGTGTTATTATTAACCGATTGCAATTCAAAATTAATTTTAAATAACTAAATTTAAGATTTATTAAAAGTATAAAAAAAATTAAAAAACATAATAAATGGGCTAAAATGATAATTTTAAAACCAATGAAAATCAAACTCCAACCCTCTTTGTAAGGCTCTATTTGTTTCACAAGTTTTTCCATGAAATTTCAGCCAAACATTTAATATCTTTATTTGTTTCACAAGTTTTTCCATGAAATTTCAGCCAAACATTTAAGAATTTTTTAAGATCCAGGGTATTATTATTATAGGGACCTTTGCAACCTATTGACATGAGTTTTCTAATACTCTGCAATTCGAGGAACTACTTTGCAAAAATGTGAAGTTTTCAAGTTTAAAAGATGAACCACAATAATATAATTTAATTAATATAAATTATTTAAGGGATCTTTTAAAAAAATATAATAAAACGGCAAAATATTTAAAAAAATATAACAAAACGAAAAATATGGAAAAAGCATACATGCTCGTAGTGAAAAATATCAAAAATACCCCATCAACCATGCGTGTAATATATTTGATACACGATCGTTTAGATTTGTACATGATCGTTTAGATTTGGATAGCCAAATCTAAACGATTTATTCTAGCCAAATCTGAATAATTTATTTTTTCATTTCTATTGTTTAATTTGGTTACATGATCGTTTATGGTGATTTGGTTATGTGATCGTTTAGAATTGTTTATATAATCGTTTATTTTTTCAAGACTTTTTGGTACAGGATCGTTTAGATTTGGCTAAACGATTTTTTTTAATTGTTTTGTACACGATCGTTTAGATTTGTTTATACAATTTTTTTACACGATCATTTAGATTTGTTTATACGATTTTTTTTACACGATCGTTTAGATTTGATTATTTTGGTACATGATCGTTTAGATTTGGTTCGTTTAGATTTGGAAATGACTTAAAAAAGAATAGGAAAAGAAGAAAGACGGTATAGAAAGAAATCACTATGAAAAAGAAAAAGAAAAAAAAGAAAGACGATATAGAAAGAAATCGCAACAAAGTGGAGAAGAAAGAAAGAAGGGCAAATTTGGAATATTTAAAAAATGACTAACTTCATGACCTCTGTAACACGGGCCATAAATATTTTAGTAGTTTTTTTTTTATATTTATAAAAATTTAACAATATTTAATACTATTTATTTTAATTAATTATTAAATATAAATGTATTATTTAGAATTAATAAATTTCGACTAATATTTTCTACCATTAAAATTTCATGCAACTTAACTATTTGATATAAATTATTATCGTTAATTGAACTATCTGTACTACTAATTTAATTAGGTTGAGTTGGAAAGGTATTTTTTTTTTATTTTTTTATTTCATTAATTAAGTAACTAATTAACATTAATTAAATTAATCTCTACCATTTAGTTAAGTAATTATTTAATTTTATCTTTTATAAATTATTGAATTAAACATAAACATTTAACTTTTTAGACATTCATTATCATGCACATCCAAATAGATATATTAGTTATTCCGAATATTTAAAACCTAGAGACTTCACATTTTAGATATTAAATATAAATAATAATATTATATTTTTGATCCAAAAGACCCCTAAAAGTATAATTTAGATATAAGTATGTGTCAAAGCGAGTTTAGCTCAACATTAATTAGCATGACTTTTCTTTTTAAGAGTGAGAGGTTCGAATCCTTCAATCTCTAGCTGTTACAAACAAATATGTGCGTATATATTTTGCTATATTATACAACTTGCTCGTAAAAGGGAGATGATTCATTTTAAGTTATTTTTTTGAAACCATCACAATTTATACTTAAAATAAAAGAACTATAATCTTTAGTTTCCTTTATTATTGTTGCTATTATAAATATTAGTAAAATAAATGTTTATTATCCATTATGCTTAGTGTTATTGCATGTCATATGTTATTTTCGTTCATATCCAACACCTTTGTCATGTATTTTGAAAATATCAATTCTTAGTGGCCATGTAATCCACCTCAATACTTGTCAAATTGCTTATAAATAGTGACATTTGGTGGGTTTTATAAATCACGTAATATTAGTGAAATATCCAAAGAAATGGGAGAAATTGGATTTTGTTGAGAATTTTATAATTTCTTATTTTCTAAATTTCTTATTTATTTTATTCTATTTTATTTATTTTAGACAGTCTGGGTGCCTTGTTACATTTGCATGATAGTATTTTAAGTTGTAATCTAGAACAACTTGGAGTAATTTAAACCATAATATAAGCTTCCATTAATATTTGACTTATTCTTTCTTACGCAAATAAAATGTCTTTCTTTCATATCTTCAATTTGGATAGAAATTTTTATATATCATTTCCACTTGTTGTTAATCAATAAAATCATTCATCTATTATATATTTTTCAAATTGGACTTTGTAATTTATTACCTAGCTATATGCATTTAATATCATTTTCATAGACTTTTTCTATTATTGTTCTTTCTTTTCAATAAACCCTCTAGCAAGAAATAAAGAAAATTAAAGAAATTGAGACAAAATAATAGTCTAGGGGGTGTACATCAAATTTACTCATTATTCAAGAAATTATACGACTTAAAAATAAATTTTACATTTATATATATATATATATATATATATATATATATGTTTGACCTAAAATCTTGACTCAACTCAAAACCCCACTTTTCATATGTTGACTTTTCAAGTGAAAATACTCTAAAGTCTTTGTAGGAGAGATTGAATTGATAATTAAATTAAAATGGGCTATGAACTTGTGGTATGCAATTTTGAGACTAGTTTCTATTTTAGTTTAAATTTACTTTTCGTAATTAGAAATTCAATACAATTAGTTTATGGCTCATATTTCAGAAAAGGAAAGAAAAAAAAAATGTTTGATTAATCTTCACTCTATAATATTTTTACTCTATAATTTTTTTTATAAAACATATTCCTATTTTGAACCCTAAATTAGTTTTTTTCCACTGAAAGTGTGTTTGTTTATTATTATTTATTTTTTATATAGAATTAAGGTTAATTTTCATAAATGTAACAAAACACCAAAATATTTACAGTCCGTGTAACAAAGTCCATAAAATTAGCCATTTTTTAAGTATTTCAGGTTTGTCCTTTCATCTTTCTTCTCCTGCTCGTTGAAATTTCTTTCATCGTCTTTCTTCTTTTTTTCCGCTACGATTTCTTTCCATCATTTTTCTTCTTTTCCTCTTTTTTTTACGTCGTTTAATCTTTCCAGTCATTCTTCTTTTCTTCTTCTTCTTTTACGTCATTTAAATTTGGGTAACAAAATCTAAACGACCATGTACAAAAAATAGCAAAATATGAAAGATCGTGTATAAAGAATCTTAAAGAAAATTATATAGATTGAAGTAGCCAAATACGATCGTGTAAAAAAAGTAAACGATCATGCAAAAGAAATAAACATTGTGTAAACAAATCTAAATGATCGTGTACTAAAGAATCTTGAAAAAATAAACGATCATTTAAACAAATCTAAACGATCGTGTAAAAAAAATAAATGATCGTGTATCAAAATAATCTTGAAAAAAATTGTTCAACCAAATCTAAACGATCGTGTACCAAATTTTGAAAAAAAAATCGTTTAAATTTGGCTACCCAAATCTAAACGATCGTATACCAAACAATAGCTAAATCTAAATGATTGTGTGCCAAATATATTACGCGCACGTTGTTGACGACGTGATTGATAGGGCATTTTCGGTATTTTCCACGATGGGCTTATGAGCTTTTTCTGTTTTCGAAATTGTTCTCTATATAATGTAAATATTTTGACACTTTGTTATATATTTTGAAAAGACCCCTAAAATTATTGAAACTTATTGAAAGTAGATAGACTAAATTTGGGCATTTGAAAATTCAATAGCTAAAAATTAAATGAAATTTAAAGTACAAATACCAATATAAATATTATAGAAGAGTGACAAAACGTTGTAAATTCAACAAATAATTTAAAGAAAAATTGTCAAAAATAGAACAATTGACAAAATATTTACACTTCATAGAAAAATCAAGTAATAAATTTTGTCTTTTAGTGGTTTTGTTTAATGGAGTGTAAATAGTTTGTCTACTTTTTCTAATGGAAAATTTTTATTAATATAACAAAACACCAAAATATTTATGACCCATGTAACAAAATCAAAAATCCCATAAAGCTGGCTATTTTTTAAAATTATTTCAGGTTTGCCCTTTATTTCCATCTTCTTTCTTCTACAATTTTTCTTTTCCTTTCCATCGTCTTTTTATCTTCTTCTTCAACAATTTTTCTTTTAGTTTTTTTTTCAAACTGTTATTTGGTTCAAGATCGTTACTAAATATAAAAAATCTTGAAAAAATTGTTTGGATATTAGGTAGCCAAATCTAAATGATCGTGTACCAAAAAGTCTAAAAAAATTGTTTAGATTTGACTATCCAAATTTAAACGATCCTGTACTAAAGAATAACCAAATCTAAATGATCGTATAGCAAAGAATTTTGAAAAAAAAAAATCGTCAAGATTTGAGTAAACGATAACAAGTCAAATCTAGACGATTAAATCTAAATGATTATGTACCCAAATATAAACAATCATGTAGCCAAATCCAAATGATCTTGGTACAAGATCGTGTACCAAACATATTACACGTGTCGAGAGCCAATTAATCACATGTTAATGGGGACATTTTTGGTATTTTTCATTGTAGGCCTGTGGGCTATTTTCATTTTCGAAATTTTTCTAGAAGACTGCATACATCTGATGTAACACCCCAAGAATTTGAGATAATTTAGTTTTAATTATCTTAAGTGTAATTATTGAAATTTTGGATGTTTTGAATTAAGTGATTTATGAATATTTGATTTTTATTAGACATTAAGAAAATATCTAATGGTAGTGGTACTTGGGAGTTGTGTTATAATTGGATGTATTTGAGGAAACTTGATTAATTATATTTTGGTTGTGTAATTAATTAAGTTTTGACGATAATATAATTATTTTATTTGGATAATAAAATTTGTAGAGATATTTGTTTGAAGATAAAGGTGATTGGCTTGAGGAGAGAGAAAATTGATTTATTTGTTAAAGATTATGGTGATATTTTATTTGGGAAAAAGATTGATGCGATTGGTTGATTTTGAATTTAAAATGGAGATTTGATGGGTTTAAATGAAGAAAGAGATGAAGTGGTTTTATTTGAAGTAAATTAGGGAAAAGGTAAAAGAAAATAATAATTATTATATTATTAATTTTTATTTAAAAAGGTCATTGGGATCCGTGCACCATTAAACCATCATCTTCTTCATTGAGAAAGAAAAGAAAAACCCTAAACCTTTTTAAAAAACCCTACCCACTGCCTAGTTCAGCCGCGTCGCCGCCTAGCTCCGCCGCAACCCACAGCCCTAGCGGCGAATCTGTTAGTCTTCAGCCGTCGGACGTCGCAATCGGTCATCGTCCACTCTCACTGCTGCTGAAGAAAGCCGTGGTGTGAGCAGTCGCCGAGTCGGTCCGTGGGCCATCCTTTGTTCGCAGCTTCGAGCCGAAGCGACGTCATCTGAGCTGCTTTTGTCGTCGTCTACGCCGATCCGTCATCCGCTGCCCCGTTCCGTCGTCGACCATTGGAGTTCGCCGCCACCTGGTCAACATTCCGTCGTTGGAAGACAGAGTACTCAGTCTTCGTCGTGAAACCCGACCCGCACCCTTCTCCGCTAAACCGAACCCAACCCGCGCCTTCCCAGCTGAGCCGTCCAGCTAATTTTAAGCCACCAGCCTGTTTTGAGTCCTTTTTCACCTGTTTTGGTAAGCTTTGATTTGGTTTTGGAATATCCAACTAAGATTTAAAATTTATTGGATCTTAAATAATTTAATTTTGTGTTAAATTAAATTATTTCTCTTAAAGGACATTTTGGACCAAGTGATTTTGGAGCATGGAATTTCTCCAGTTAAGGGCTTATTCGTTGCAACCTCGACCTCAGGTAAGTTATTTCGACTGAATTCTTGGGTCCTTAGTCGTTTGGTGGTTAGGTTATTCAAATTTGATGTTTTTCTAATGGTTAGGACTTCACTGCTTGGAAGGCGTGATTTTACTCTTAAATTTTGATTAAGCTAATTTCCAGGTAAGAGATTCTACTACTAGACCTGCGAGTGGAATTAAGAGATCGCATGTATTTGTAGTTATGCATATTGATGACTAGATTGCATAACGACATGGCAATTAATGATGATATGATATGACATGATGACATGATATGACATGATGACATGATATGACATGATGATATGGTATGACTTGATGATGTGATGATGATTTGTTACGTGCATGTTATGGTTAGGGTGTATGTTAGCTTATCCTATTAGAGTCGTACCTGCACGGGTGTCCTTCGGGATCACCACTTTTTTAGGACTGCGCAGTCCGGCGGGACCGCCAGTCTGGCATTGACATAGACATGATTCAAGTGGTTCGACGGGATCGCCGCAACCCAATTGTCTTAGTGTTTCCTCTGGGTACACTACAGACCAGTTTGTCCTAGGTGTTTCTTTGGGATTATCGAAGACCAGTTATGTTCCTCCGAGATCACATGTTACACGTGTTTGGGAGCATGCCAGTTCTTGGGTACCACTTTTCAGGACTCTAATAGAAAGTTAACAGACATCTAGCGGGACTAGTAGTGGGTCCCTTACTGAGTATTTTATACTCACTCTTTCCATTTCTATTTTTCAGAAAGATGCAAAGGTAAGGGCAAAGGCAAGCTGACGAATGACCAGAAGTGACCGTGGCGAGCTATAGGGATCTTTTGCTTCCGCTTTATATCATAGTTCAGATTTTAATGTTTGCATTTTATTTTATTCTTTATTTGTTATTTGATTTCTTTAAAATTAGATAGGGCCCGAGTTAGGATTTTATTTTTATACTTATCTCTAATCACACTTGTTTATGCTTTTAAATGAAAATTTTGAGGTTTTGTTTTATTTTTATCTTAATTTTTCAAATTTTATGTATCTTTTAAATTAGTAATGACTTTGACTTAGTATAAGGAGTTGGGTCGTTACACCTAATCCTGCACGAAGATTTTCAAATGGAGAAGCTTCTAACGACTTAGTTAAAATATCTGCTTATTAAATTGAACTGCGCACATGCTTCAGTGAAATAACTTTCGATTCAACCTGTTCTCAAATAAAGTGATGACGAATGTCAATATGTTTCGTTCTGCTATGTTGGACCAAATTTTTGGACATGTTAATTGCACTCTTATTATCCCAATATAAGACCATAGTGTCTTGATAGATGTCATACTCAGTAAACATCTATTTCATCCACAACAATTGAGTGCAACAACTTCCAACTACGATGTACTCTGCTTGAGTCATGGAAAGAGATATGCAATTTTGTTTCTTACAAAACCAAGCAATCAGCTTATTCCAAAAAAAGGAAAAGCACCCACCTGACATACTCTTTCTACCATTAGCACAACCAGCCCAATCAACATCTCAATATCCAACTAAAACTGCCATAGTGTCAAAAGAGTACCAAACACCGAAATCAACTGTACCCAAGACATACTTCATAATACATTTAGCACATCGGAGATGAGATTCCCTGGGATTAGCTTGATACTGAGCACACACCCCAACAACATAGAGATATCAGGTCGACTAACAGTTAGATACAATAGACTATCGATAATACTATGATATAAACTTTCATCCACTTTCTTACCACTATTGTCTTTGAAGATTTTAATGTGAGTGGCAGCAGGGGTACGTTTAGCTTTGGCTTGCTCAAGATCAAACTTCTTAATTAGATTTTGAGTGCACTTCTCCTGAGAGATAAAGATGCCAATTTCTCTTTGTTGAATTTGAAACCCGAAAAAAAAGGTTAATTTGCCCACCATACTCATTTCAAACTCAGTCTTCATTTGCTCAACAAAAGTCATGATCAATGAATTTGGATAGCCCACAAAAACTATATCGTCCATATATACCTATGCAGCTAAGAACTCCTTATTTTTCTTCTTAATGAACATTATTTTATTGGCCTTACCTCTAGAAAATTCCTATTCTAAAAGAAATACAGAGAATCAATCATACCAGGCATGATGAGCTTGCTTCAAACCATACAGAGCTTTCTTTAATTGGAAGACATAATCTATGAAAGCTAGGGTCTTCGAAACCTTTAGGTTGAGTAGTGTAGACCTCTTTAGTGATAAAGGCATTTAAAAATATGCTTTTAACATCCATATGATAAAGGAAAATTCTCCTAAAGCATGCAAGACCAAGCAACATAATTGAATAGATTCTAAGTGAGCTACGGGTGAAAATGTCTCCCCAAGGTCAATCTCTTCAATCTGAGAATACCCTTGCACAACTAGTCGTGCCTTGTTACGGGTCATATTTTCCTTCTCATCGATTTTGTTTTTAAAAATCCATTTCATACCAATCACATTTACTCCTGGAGGTTTAGGGACAAGTTCCCAAACTTGATTCAGCTCGAACTGGTGAAGTTCTTCTTACATGACCTTAATACACTATTCATCCTTTAGAGCTTTAGTTACACTAGTCAGTCCACTAGTAGATGTAAGACATACATTGGCTATCATCTTTGCATAATCAGGTCTGTTATTCTTTCTCGTGATAATGCCACTGCTAATGTCACCAATAAAACTGATGACTGAATGATTCTTCTTTACATGAGCTGAGGGAGCAAATGAACGAACACTGGTGTCTGTGATGGATGAATCTTCTGTCTGTTCTGAAGTGAAATATTCTTCTGATCTTGTTTGCAGGTCAGTTCCCAACTCTTTTCAGGCGAACCTTCTAAAGTCACTTCTAGAGAAAATTGGTCAAAGTCAGACACAACTGATCCTAGTTTTTCCATACTGTTTTCAAGTGCTTCAGAATAGACCATACCTTCATCATGTGACAAACTTTTGTCAACTAAATCCTTAGAATCAGGTATACATACATTTACTGATTCAATCACGTGTTGGTTCATTTGTTGAATACACAAAATGCCTTGCTATTGATAAAGTCCTAAGAAAGATCCCTTCATCTGACTTCGAACTCCATTTCTGATGATAGTCCTTATCATTAAAGAATTTAGCATTTGCAACCGAACATCTGAAAGTATTTGATGTTTGGTTTTCGACCTTTCCACAATTGATAATTGGTGACCATGGTTCTAGGGCGCAGAGCTATGTGATTATGTATATGACAAGCTATGTTTATTACTACCTCTAGCCAAAAGTATATTGGTAGTGATTTTGCATGAAGCATAACTCTAGCCATTTCTTGAAGAGTTCGATTTTTTCTTTCTACAACTCCATTCTACTGAGGCATCCTAGAAGCTGAAAACTCATGAAATATTCTTTCTGATTGGCAGAAATCAGTGAATTGCAAGTTCTCAAATTCCTTACCATGATCTGTCTAGATTTTGCAGATATTCTGATCTTTCTCCCTTTAAACTTGAAGACACAAAGTTCGGAAGGTCTTGAATGCATTTGATTTCTCTCTGATAAACCTCACCCAAGCATACTTGGAATAGTCGTCTACAACTACAAGGACATATCGTTTCTATCAAGACTATCTACCTGCATTGGCTCTATCCGATCCATGTGAAGTAGTTCTAGAATTCTCGAGGAGGACCCATGATCATTTACCTTATGGGCTGCTTTAGTTTGTTTTCCAACAGGACATTCTGAATAAAACACGTTGAATATCTTTTTCAATGGTGGTAATCCGAGCACAACTTCTGCTTTTGAGTCTTGTAAATTTTAGACATATTGACGTGTCCCAACTGATAATGCCATAGTATTGTTTCCACTAACCTAGACAAGTTACATTTCAATTCATGATTTGTTTTGTCCCAATGATAGCAGTTATTTGAGAGTCTGGTTCCTAACATAACAATTTTCAGTTTACTATTCAGTACTTCACACTTTTCTTTGGAGAATTTCACAGAGTAGCCTTCATCACACATTAACTGATGTTAATCAGGTTTGCTGACAGCCTCTCGACAAGACGGACATTCTTAAGTCTTGGTGCTCCAGGTAGATCAATGTTACCTTTACCAACTACATTTCCTTTGACTCCATCACCAAACGTTACACGACCTTTCCTGCATTCATTCAGTTTATAAACGGCAAAGAGTATCCTATCACGTGTCTTGAGCACCCACTGTCAAATTATCAATCGTCTGAATTTGTTATGAGCATAGTGGTAAAACCAACACAACAATTGAAGCTTCCCTTCACTCTCTACTCCATTTTTCTTAATTTAACACCGCCACCTATTTCTCTCTTATACTGATTAGTGGACATATTGAGTCTACGAAGTTTGTAGCACTGAGGTCTGATATGCCTTGGCCTACGACAGTAGTGACATGTTCGCTTGTGTGATATTCTTATCTGTTTCTTGTTTGATCGTGAGTTTGATGATTCAGGAATATCTTCTAGATTCTATTGATCTGATGCTTGAACAAAAACAAGAGCTTTTCCTTTACACAATGCCTAATTTCGAATGTACCCTAGACCTTCGTGATCATACATTTTTTTTCCTATGCTGAAAATATCATCTAAGCTCTGTGTTCTAGGAGAGAGCAATCTAACAGATTTCACAAGTGCTTCGTATTCACTATGCACCTTCCTAAGTTCAATTTTCAACGTCGAAATTGTTGTCATCAGACGATGATTATCATCAAATAGGGTGAGAAATCTCTCTTGATGATGTTTCAATAGTTCTTGATCTTGCTTTCATAAATATAACAATTCTTCGAAGTCAAAGGGTAGAAAATTGGTTCTATTTTCAGTAACCTCGGAAGTTGCAGCCTGTAACGGGTCTGTCTCTGTACTGTGGCTAGAGAAAAAGTCTTAACATCTACAATCTTCTCTGTTATTTCTTCTGCTTCACAACTAATTAAGGCTCTATCATAGTTTTCACTCTCACAATCAGAGGACGTTTCTTCATCTGATAGTGTGATCGTGAGGCTTTTCTTCTTTCATTTTAGATAAGTGGTGCATTCTACTTGGAAATGTCCATATCCTTCACATTCGTGACATTTGACACTCCTGTCAGTTTTCTCAGCTCTTGTAGGTTTCGCTGGTCATACTCATGCCTTTTAAAAGGAGTTGATGAATTAGAAGACCTAGAGTTCGAGAAATTTGAATTATTATTGTCCTTGTTTATTTGAGTACCATTTCCTCCCGCCTTCTTATAAAACTTATTTTTGAACTTTGTAAACTGATATGTTAACATCGCGACTTCTTCTGCAAGATTTTCATCTGCATGAGTTTTCTGACTCGATTTAGAAGACCCTTTGCACACTCCTTGAAATGAAATACCACTTTTATTTTCGGACCCTGATCATTAAAGGATAATTTAAACGTTCACAACAATCCAAACAACTCATCCAACATTATTGAGGTAATGTCATTCGCTTCCTCGATGGCAGTCACTTTCATATTGAACCTAGCTGGGAGTGATCTCAGCACTTTTTCAACCTTCTTAGCTTCAGATATTTTCTCACCAAGTGTGAAAGATTCATTTGCCAGATCTAGAATACAAACATTGAAGTTTATTATAGTCTCTTCTTCACTCATCGTGAGAGCTTCAAAGCATGAAGTCAGAATCTAAAGTCTGGATACCTTGACTTTGGTAGTTCCTTCATATGCAACTTCCAAGATGTTCCAAGCTTCTTTAGTAGAGGTTTAAGTGTTTATAAGTTTGAATATGTTTTAATCTACACCATTAAACAGGGCATTCAAGGCTCGAGAGTTTTCAAGAGACTCTTCATCCTCTTCTTTGGTCCAGGTGATTTCTGGCTTCAACATGATTTTGTCGGCAGCATCTCTGGTAGATGGTGACTCCCACTCGATAAACACAACCTTCCAACATTTATTGTCCATTAATTTAAGAAAAGCAATCATTCTTACTTTCCAATAGCCATAGTTAGCTCCATTCAACATTCGTAGTTGACGTTCCTTCACGCACAGAGTCCATCGATAACCCGTTTTGATACCAATTAAAAAACAATGAAACAATCAATAACAGTTTCTTGAGATAATCAATACTCTAAGTGACAGTAGAAACTGCTACAGAAACATATAGTAGCAATAGTAAAGGCACAAAGATTTGTTAACCTAGTTCGATGATACTACATCTACGTCTAGGGGATATGTGACCCGTTATAAAAGATTTTATTTCTTTCAAAAAGTTATCATAAGTATTTTCTTATGATAACCAGTATAGAGTTTACAAAAAATTCACACTCTATACTAAATTGACATCAGTCATAAAGATGAATAAACATGTCACAGCTAGGTCTAATATTTGTTTAGACTCATAACGATCTCCCCCTTAATCAGTGTTCTTCTAAACTTTCTAGCTTAGTAATTCAAAGGTGAAGATCTCCCTCTTAATCTTTTATCTCATCAATCATCCGATCAGGGTTTTGTATCTATTCTGAGTCATACACGATCTTCACAAGGATGGTGAGTTGCTTAATCTGAATTCATTCGTTAAATCAATTTCTCATTCAGAACGATAACTTAGAATGACTTACGATCAATCAGTCTTCAGATATTCAACAGTCGATCTTCTACACAGTAATGTTTGCAACAACCAGTCACTATAAGACTTCATTCAACTACTTATATATTATTTTATTTTCACACAAAATGGAGACAATTTCATAATTCTAACGTCCGAGAAGATCTGACTACCAATATCATATTCTCTCATCCATAAAATTCGGCAAACCAAGTTTTTGTATCACATGTACTTCAAAAACCACAGGCCCACAATTTCTTAACTATGAGAATATCTTTGTACCCTATGCGATGTAATGTCTTATTCATGATGTGTGATCTAGGATAAGATGCTATATTCTTGTTATGTGATATGAAATAGAATGCTCTATTCATACAATGTGATCTTGAATAGGATGCCTCAGACTTACTGTATGATCTAGTATGTGATGCATTTTATTTGCTATGTGATCTGGCATTGGAAGACGTTTTATGTGTGAGGGAATTAATGGTATTTGTCAAATGCATTGAGATTTCTTTGACCGAAACTTGGCAAAAGAGTGTAGTAAATGCTTGAGCAAAGGAGAGGGTACAAAGACGTAATTGAATATGCAGAATAAATATGTGAGAGAAACATTTCATATGCGAGAGGCATACGAGTGATAAATATTGTGAAAATTGATTTACATTTTGCTATATTTCCTTATTTAGTAATTGATTATGTTGAAATAAAGCAAACTTGATTGTATTTAAGTTGTTTGATAAAAGATCTCACTCACTAGGCATTTTCTTCTAACCATTAAAATGTGTTGTTTTATCCCCCTTGTAGCGAAGGACATCCAACGTTGAACTTGTAGTCTTGATCGCCTATCGTGCCTCCACAATCGCATCGTTTGGTAGTGACCATTGTTTACTCGCATAACATATAGTAGCTAGGCGACGGAAATCCAAGTCTTGTTGAGTCATGTTTATTAGTTTTATGACAAATGTTGTAAAAGTACTAGATGCACTTATATTTAAATTATCGACAAAATTTATGTTCATCAAAGCCTACACTCTCGGGTAAGCTTCTTTCGATTGTCTAATTCTACTTACTAGACGTTCGCCACAATTACTTCGAGGAGAGTCTCGCATAGGTTGTCTAGGCAGTTGCGTCTCCATTCTATCGTATAGAGTGAATTGGAATGGGGTGTGACAATATGTCATTCCACTAAAGTGCCATAGTTGCACTCCCCTCACGATAGTTATATTTATGTCCACCTAATATAACCATGATTAGTAAGTTAACTCTTTACATGTTGTTTGTAATCTCAACTAGGTCAATTTATTGTTCTACCCTAGAGATTACTTCTTGTTCCTTAAGTACTATTGATCCTCTAATGAACAATTGGTTTAAGGTTCAACCTATAAATCGAATCCCTCTCAGACCAATGAGAGCGTGAGGCACCTTGTTCAAGACTTGAATTAAATGCATAAGAGAACAACCTATCTAGTGAATCTAAAGAGGTCAGGAATTCTATTTGAAAGCTAAGTGATCACGTAGATAGCCAGACGATTGGGTAGAAAGCTAAGTGATCGTTGAAGGTTGAGATTATGAAGGCATTTAGAATTTCTTATTTAAGTCTTGTATTAGGATCGTGTTTCATGTACGACTGTAGAATGAATATATAAACACAATATTAAGATTTCATTTTGCATATATACATGTAATTAAAAGAGAAATATTATAGTTTCTAAAAGAATATTAATCTTTTTTTTTTTGCATAAGAAAAAAAAACCACAAGGGTCCATAATGTTGGTTTTTAACTATTTAGAGTCATAAAAATGAGCAATAATGCAATAATTTAATAAAAATGAATTTGTAAAAACAAACCCAAAGGACAAGACTTTAATGTCAGTTTTAAACTAACATTATTTGGGATCTATGATGTCAGTTTTAAACCAACATTGTTGGCATCTTTAATGTTGGTTTTAAAACGACATCAAAGCCCAACCAACATTACAGGGCTTTAATAACACGATCATAGATGTCGGTTTAAAATTGACATCGTACCCCTTTAATGACAGTTTTAAACAAACATCAAAGCCCAACTAACATTAAAAGGCTTTAATAACACTATCATAGATGTCAGTTGCCAACCGACGTTAGAGGCCTAAAACTGACATTAAAGTCCAGTTTTCTTCTAGTGAAGCTTATTCATATACTATAGACCATTTAGGCTATGAACTCGAACTTAATCCACATTTATGGCCCTACATAAAGTTAAGTCTACAAGATAGCCGTGAGAACTTAGTTTATTGGATTCAAGATTATAATATTCTATTTCACTAATAAATGATTTAATAATCACATATTGAATGTAATTTACAAACTACGAGTTTTAGGACATAAATTTCAATAAGAAAGGCCACAACCAAAACATAAAATCTAGAAGCAACCAATAAAAAATCAAGATAGTACAGAGGCGAAACATAACAAAAGTAGTAACCCAAAAAAACGGAGAGCAAATAACACGGAGCAACAAAAAGAAGCCAACTCCCTCTTGCTTGTTGACAAATAAAGCTACTAAGAAGGTCCTGTATGATCAAACGACTCAACCTGAGAAGTAAAGGTTAAGGTCAGAAGAGCATGGAGTAAGGAATCAACAGCAGAACTTTGATCAAACAAGGCATGTATAACACCATGTAGAGCCTAAATGGAAACATTTACCGAGTGAGATTCCTCGCAAGAACATGCACAACTCCGGAAGCCAAGTCAAGAGATACAATATACCATCAAACGGAACATGCACATACGTAGCAAAAGACAAAGAGTCACCCCACGGCGGACGAAAACTGGAAAGAAGATCAGGAACATATGACTTCTGAAATGAACGATAACTGAGAGCCATAGTTCTTAGTTCAAGTTTAGCAGAATCAAATGTTGTCATAATGGTGGGGTGTTACGACAACATAAAGCCATATAATAAACGAGGAAAGAAAATGGGAATATTAATACCAAAAGAATCCACATGATGTAAAACATGTCGATAGACAAAATCTCCTACATCAACCTCAGAACAAGTGCCAATCAAATAAATTAAATTAGCAAGAGCAGTAGATATGGTAGACGCATGCGATGTAGGATACCAATTGCCAATTCCAATTTTGTACAAAATAACATATTTTACACTTAAATTAGTAGTCGGTAATTGACTATCAATAGCCCAACTGTGTATAGTCCCACTAGATAATTCTTATGCCAACTACTCAGGAGAAGGAACAACAAGTGAATAACCATTCGACAAAGAAATATTTAAAAAGGAATTGAGAAGTGTCATAAAGACAATGAAGCAACGACCACGAACTTGCACCATCTGAAACTCCTCAGCACTCGGATCATTCAAGTCAGTAAGTAAATTAACAATAAACTTCCAAATCAATCGTGGATAAAAAGGACAAACCTCAAATGATTGTATGTAAAAGGCCAGCCTTGGTGTAAGCTCAATAATAGAAGTACTGGGGTGGTGTTGGTTGGAGATGGTCAACTCATCAGCTATTCATCGTTGAACCACATACTTCTATTTGTGCACACTATCTTTAGAATTAAAGGAGATGCCATCTGTTGGGATAACATTTCGAGGAAGTTTGTGTCTCTCAGCTTTAGTAGTAACAGCTTTTTGTCCTTTGACAGGAGGTCTTCGAGGGATTAACATTTCCCTTTATCTGCACCTTTCTTTGCCTTGTTCTATTGTGAGTCTTCCACTTTTCCTTCTCTATCATTTGAGCTTCAGGTTTTGAGGGTCCAACTTTGATTTTAGAGAACGATTCTCTTAAAAACTTCTTTTTAGTGGTAGCAACATTTTCTTCTACTTCTTTTACCTTACCCAAAGTAATAGTTTAAAACCATTGAAGCTTATTGAGAAGAGTCGCCAGATTGAACCCTATCTTATTCAGTGATGCGTTTATCTGAAATGATATGAAACTCGGAAGAGATTGTAAGATAAAGTTATCCTGATTAGCCTCATCGATGGGTCCACCATTCACCTCAGCGATGTTAAAGTGCATCATCATGTCTACAACATGTTCTCTAATCGAGATCCCTTCTTTCATTCGCTTTGTGTAAATGTGTTTAATTGCTTAATGTCTTAAACAGTATGATAGTTTTCCAAACATCTCCCTTAATGAGTCCATAATCGCTTTAGTCGTGGCTAAGGATTCATGTTTTTTTACCAAAATATTAGTCATGCTGGCAAGAAGGTAGAAACAAGCTTTCTCATTAGTTTTGACCCATCGATCAAATGCTTTTCAAACAATTCGGTTAGCATTTTAGGTTGGGGTTTCAGAACATTCTTCAGTTAAGACGAACTTAAATCACTAATTACTAGTATTGAGTTTAATTGAGAATTTCATGTCGCATAATTATCATCGTTTAGTTTCTTAGAAGCTAAAAGTTGAACTATTAAGCTATCATGCTGAAAAGATAGACATATTCTCTTAGTAAAAACTATAATCATTTATAAGCCAATCTGATTTAGCAATTACTAATAATGTACCCTTCATTATTTGTATTTTGCAACAATATTTCAAAGGTTTAGAATAACCTCCACTGAAGGGTAGTCAATTATTCCTCATTTGAACCAAGACAATCTTGACTAGATGCTAACTCTAGAATAACTGCTTATTCTTTGTAGCACTTAGTTATCTCTACTTTAATCGAGAATGTACTAACAACTTAGTAATTCTTGTAAGTGTAACATACCATTTCCGGATCTCATGGATTAGAATTAATATGATATTGAAAGTGGAAAGTCAATATGAAAATCGATATAAGAAAACCTATCTATACTTGGAGTTTGCGGTGTTCTGAATTCTATAAATAACCCTCCAAAAGGAACGTTGCTCTAGAACAGACAAGCAACTGCATTACAGAAATCTCATGATTCGACCTAATAGAAGAGACCGTGGGATGTATTATCACATATCCCTCACCCACTTACTAAAAACTACTTCCCCTATTCACCTTGACATTGATCCATGCAAACACTATCACACCCTGCCCCGCAGAGACCCTTGCTAGTCGTGAGAGACGTAGTGTGACTTGAGCATCATTGTCACATTTAAACGCCAAAGATTCTCGGTCTTGAGGTCCTTAAGCTTTGCTTAATCACGTAGCCTCTTCAACACAAACTTAGAAATTATACATTTAGGCGATGAAAATACTTCACACAAGGTGATAATGAACAAAATCCTTTATTGAATGCAAACTAAGCGTTTTATAATAAGTTACAACATAATACAATAACACAAGTCTTTAAAACTTAGAAAATAAAACGCCTTGTTTTGTCCACACCGCCTACTTCAAAACACTTAACCAAATTTTAACCTCTTAGTTCTTAACTTAGGTGTGGGTCTTACAACTCTTCCCCTATTTAAAAATTTCATCCTCAATATTTGGTCAATAAAATTTAACTCAAAAACCTCCAAAAATTCTATCTTCATTACGAACTTTTACAAAGCTTACAAAAGTATAACTACAAAACTACATACTTAGTTTTAACACTATCTTCTTTTCTTATTTTCTCTTAAACTCTACATCTACCACCCTTTTTCCCTTATCTAACGTGGAACCTCCTCGCATAGGTTGTTTTACAAAGTGAGATGCTACTTTCATTTGTATTGATCCTTCTTCACCTATCTTCATCTTATTTTAGCAATCATTCTTGTTGGGCCCCTTCTCCCCATACTGATAGCAAGTAATACTTTTCCTTCAAAAAATTCCTGTGTGATTTCTAACACAGTCATTGCACTTAGTCATTTGGTCACTAGTCCAACGCGATCCTTGACTAACAGTAGTTTTGGTCTTCTTATTCCTCACACTTCCTTTTTTTTTTCTTTGCCTAATTCATATCTTGGTCTTTTGACACCTAAACTCTTCTCTACCCACAGAGCTACGTTTACCAACTGCATATAGTCACTTCTTACTGAAATGGGTACAATAGGAGTTCTAATTTCTCCTCTTAGTCCAATCATAAATCACCTACAACTTTCAGTTTCTGAGGCGATCAGTGCCATTGCATACTTAGCTGACTTTGTAAACTTCTTCTTGTATTTTGTGATAAAGAGATCTCCTTATTTCAAATGGAGAAATTCATCTCTTTTTTCATCTCTATAAGTCTAAAAACAAATATTTTCTATTGAAAATTTCCTTGAAGTCTTCCTAGTTTATTCTTCCTCGCCTATTCTCCTCTAGAGTCCACCAATCTTCAGCCTCTTCTTGTAGTAAAAACACAGCTAAATCTACTTTTCTCACTTTTAGGCACTGCATAACAAGAAAATACTTCTCTAGTGTCCTTAGCCATTTTTCAGCTTCCTTTAGTTCAGTAGTCCCAACAAATTCTGTGGCTCCTAATGCCTTCAATCTTTGGGCAACTTTATCATAAATAGCTTCTTCTTGCATTAGGGTTAACTGAGTGCGCTTCTGAGTCTATTGTGGGCTTAGTGGTTTCTCTTGACCCACTTCTTGCACTTCTTTCTCTTCTGGGCAACATATCTACTTCTACTATTTCCTCACTGACGCCCTCGGTAGTCGTGAGAGACGCAGTGTGACTTGAGCATCCTTGTCGCATTTAAATGCTAAAGACATTCAATCTTGAGGTTCTCAAGCTTTGCTTAATCACCTAGCCTCTTCAACATAAACTTAGAAATTATACATTTAGCCGATGAGAGTACTTCACACAAGGTGGATAATGAAAAAACTTATTTGTTAAACTCAAGCTAAGCATTTTACAATAAGTTACAACATAATACAAAAACACAAGTCTTTAAAACTTAGAAAGTAAAACACCTTCTTTTGTCCACACCGCCTAGTTCAAAATACTTAGCCAAATTTTAACCGCTTAGTTCTTAACTTAGGTGTGGGTCTTATAAACACTTTCCAAAGAGAGCTCACTCCTATGCTCGACCCAAAGCCTTACATGGACCTCGTGGTGTGAACTTTTAGGGATGCTAGAGCTAAAAGTACACTACTTCTCTCTAGCAGAAGTGTTCTATAACAATTTTAATGGTATTCAATTACTTTAGGATTATAATTAGGCTAATGTAAATAAATCCTAAGACTAGGTGAAACATCCGAGCATAAATTTTATATTGGATTTAAATCTATGATGTTATTGTGATAAACCAGTTTTATTACCTCATACCTTTCGCGCATGCTCACAAAACTAGGTTAGCTAGGCTCAAGAGCTAATTACGATCTCCAGGTAGCAGGTGTTCTATAAGCCGACAACTTAAGAACCTCCAACCTTAGTCATCTTATCTAACTTGTTGACAAGATCAAATCAGGTGGGCCTTTTGTAGCCAGTTGAACAAGTTATCGACCTATTTTTATGAAAAGTTACGTTGATATTGTTTAACCTAAGTGAGCATGCAAGTTTATCTTTGTTGTAGATTTTATAACTTTTATAAAATTATAGACTAACCGATAACATACATTCAAAATCCATTATATAAAGAAATGAATTAATATGGATTTTAATTTATTTAACTTTTAATTAAATCATATTTAATTAAGGGGTCTTTTTACAAATAGACAATTTCAAAAATGGAAAAAGCCCACAGGCCCACCTTGTAAAATACCAAAAGTGCCCTATCAACAACGCACGTGTAATATATTTGGTACACGATCGTTTAGATTTGGTTATTGTTCGGTACACGATCGTTTAGATTTGGTCATTTAATTTGACAATTATTTTTTTAATTATATCGTTTAATTTGGTTACATGATCGTTTAATTTGGTTAGGTTTAAAAATGGTTACATGATCGTTTAGATTTGATTGTTTAGATTTGGGTAACGATTTGATCGTTTAAATTTGAGTAGACAAATCGTTTTTCTTTTGGTACATGATCATTTAGATTTGGCTAAACGATTTCTTTTTAAAAAAATTTGTACATGATCATTTACTTTTTTTACACGATTGTTTAGATTATTTTTTTTACAATCATTTAGATTTGTCTACACGATCATTTATTTTTTCAAGATTCTTTAGTACACGATCGTCTAGATTTGGATAAATGATTTTTTTAATTATTTTGGTACGCAATCGTTTAGATTTATCTACACGATGGTTTGTTTTTTTTACACGATCGTTTACATTTGGCTACTCCAATCTAAATGATTTTTTTTAAGATTTTTTATACACGATCTTTTAGATTCTGCTATTTTTTGTACACAATAGTTTAGATTTGGTTACCCAAATTTAAACAACGTAAAAAAGAAGAAGAAAGACGATCGAAAGAAATCACAGAGAAAAAAAAGAAGAGGAAAAGAAGAAAGACGATGAAAAGAAGAAAGACGACGAAAGAAATCGTAGACGAAGACGATAAAAGAAATCGCAGCGAGGAAGGAGGAAAAGAAAGACAGAAGGGAAAACCTAGAATATTTAAAAAAAATGGCTAATTTTATGGGTTTTGTTACACGAGCCGTAAATAGTTTGGTGTTTTGGTACCTTCATGAAAATTTCAAATTAAAGGGATGTTTTTTAATACAGTAAAATAAACTAAAATATTTACAACATATAGCAAAATTTTGGATTCTATCAATGCTAGACAATGATAGACTTCTATTATTGTCTATCAATATGATAGATAGAAAAATATTAGTTTCTGAAATTAAATCATATATTGATAGAATCTGAAATTTTGTTATATGTTGTAAATATTTTATCAAATTTGCCATTTTTTTATAATTAAGTTAAATAAATTAAAAATTAATTAATTAATTAATTAATTTCATTAAATCCTATTTAATCAAAATTATTTTTAATTAAATAATTAATTAATCACATTAATTAATTTCCATATTCATTAATTAACATGCATACTATATATTATAACTAATATAACATACTTTTAATGTATGAACATGTTAACCTATGCTGGGATTTTAAATCTATATGACGTATTTTATGCACATAGTTTAAACTTTAATTTAAACATACATTACATGCATAATTAATTAAAACACCCTAAAATGGACTGATTTTGGCTCCTAAATCTAAAAAAAATAAATTATTACAATAGTAATTTGTTGAAGTACAGAACTGCTCTCGAACTCTTTGAACCGGCTGAACCAGCCCAAACCACACATAAAGAACCAACCGACGCATGCAAACAAATTGGCACAATCGGGTCAGACAAATGGGTTAAGTGCGGGTGTGTGGGTCGTTGTGTCCAGATTTTGGGCTCACGGGTTGGGCTAAAACTGGTGGGCTGCATACAAGAGCTTGGGCCAATCCAGGTGAGAAGCTGACATTGGGTGCACGAAGTGACTGGGTTCCAACTGGGTTTGCGAGTCGGCTTTCAAGTTTGAAGGGTCAAATCGGGTTTTTCCTACAAAAAACACAATTTTGCTCTCTTGGTTGATACAATTACAAACTATTTTCAACTCCAATGATTAATAAAATTATAGACCCTAAAAAAAAGTAATTACAGCCATTAAAGTCTGGCCAATTACAAAAAATAATACAAAATTCACTTAATCTAGATTAAGTGGGAAAGTTAGTGGGAAAATCCAACAAACTAACTTTGGTTAAAGGGCAAAATAGTCATTTGGTAAAAGTCAAAATTTGACTTTTCAAACAAAAATCAACATTTTAACTTTGTAAAATTTTATTTGTTTTGACTAATTTCGACCTCCTGAGCATGAATCCACATTAATTTTCTCAATATTCATATCACATGTGAATATATCGACAAACCAAAGTTTGACTTTTCAATGTCAAAAGTCAAAAGTCAACATTTTAACTGTTTACAACTTTGACTATTTCCATCATTTTCGAGTTTTCAAGTATGAATCTGTATTCATATTTTAATATTTAAATCTCACTTAAACATAAATATCTATCTCTAATATGATAACCGAGGGCTATGTCACATATACTTGTCAATTTCTCTCTCCTTACCTAATTTGAACAATTTGACTCATTCCATCATGCTGTTCTAAGTTTATTCTATATGAGCTAGTAGAGGAACTTAATGGACATATAGATTTTAGGCTCCAACGATCCAAGATTAACTAGCTAAACTTTTATAGATCGAGCTAATCAACATTCGATAAGTAACAGGTCGTTCCACTAAAGTTTCATAGTTGCACTCCCCTTACTATAAATATATTTGTGTCCATCTAATATTACCATAATTAGTAATTAATCCTTCGTAATCTTGACGGATTAAAATACCATTTTACACCCGAGTCTACATCTGGTCCACTATTAAATAATTGGTTTAAGATCCAACCTATAAATCGAATAACTTTCAGGCCAATGAGAGGGTAGGGCCCCTTGTTCAAGACTTGAATTCAGTTCTTTAGGGAATAACCTATCTACTAACCCTTAAGCGGGTAGAAGTGAATTCTGTTTTGAACTCTATGTCCCCAACTATCCACCTGATCTTACCCTTGAAAGACTTATTGGGCCAGCATTGGTGAGCTTCCCCCACCTATGCATACCTAAGGATGTTCTCATGTGAACAAGAGATCATAGTTAGATGAGGATTAAGATTAAGTTATCTAAGTAATCAATAATCAAAATAGTCAATTTTAAACAATAAACGACATTATAACGTAAAAATGACTATTTCATGGTTCAGTCTTATGTAAACTGTTTACATAGGATGCCCACACTTTCATGTCTCTACATGAACAATTCAGGATCACATCGTTTGTACTAAATACAAAGCGGATCGCATCCATAGTGTCCCCAAAATAATGTGCCCAACCTTATTTGTATACTATAGAGGCTATATACTCGAACTTGATCCACGTTTATGTCTCTACATAAAGTTCAAGTTTACTCAAAATAGCCTTGGAACCTTAGTTTATTGGATTTAAGAAAATAGTATTCAATTTCACTAATCATTTCTCAATAACGACTTTATTGAATAGAATATGATAACAAACTACGAGTTAAGACATAAATTCCAACAACTTGTATGAGAGTAAACAATTATCTTTATTCATAGCATGAGCTAGCTATTATGTGCACACAAGAGTCAAGGAAACCATGCGTTGAGTGGTCTACATTGCAAGAAGGTGGTTGGATGAATTGAGAGGTTCGTATTCGAGCTAACCGCCTGAGCAACTGGAATTGAACGAGAATTCTTTAGGGATACTTGTGGTGAAATGATCATCACAATAGTCTATGCGTGGGGAAGGTATAATGTCCAGTTATGTAACGCCCAACAAATTCGATATTTCTTTTTGTTTTGGCCATTGTCATCAATATTAAGTGTGGTTATGGGAATTTTTAAATTTATTGGAAGAACCTTACCATTTTGATTTTCTCGAGTAATTAAGGTTGGGAATCCTTATTTGTTCAGGATAATAAGTATTACTTTTATTTTATTATTTTATTTTTATTGGAAATAATTAGGGAAGCCTTATTAAACTAAAGTTGGTTATTTTTGGTGAGATTTGGGGAGAGAGAGGAGGGGTTGTTTTGGGCTTTTAAAAGGAAAAGAAAAGAGTCCTTTCTCTTATAAAAAGGCCTTGGGACTCGTGCGTAAAGAGGAAGAAAAAAAATCAAAGAAAGAAAGAGGGGAAAAGAAAAAAAAAAGGAAAAAGGAAATTTTTTTTTTATTTGAAACCCTAGCCGCCGCACGCCGCCGCCGCCGCCGCCGCGAACCCGAGCCGCCAAGCATCTCCCCTCTCTGTTCAGCAACGCAGCCGAGCCTACAGTCGAAACCGAGCCATCGCCGAGCTTCCAGCCGCGTCGGAAGAATCGTCCAAGCCGATCCAGCAGCCGAGCGTCCGTCGGAGCAGCCGTCTCTCGCACGCCCGAAGCCGAGTCGAAGCCACCTTCGCGCGTCCGCAGCCAACCCGACAGCCAGCCGAGTCGCGCCGTTCGATTCGACGCAGCGCAGCCGAAACGCTCGTCTGCAGCCGTCGCCGAGCGAAGCCGCGGTAGCCGGACCACCAGCAGCCGCCGCGCCACTCGAAATCCGGAAGCCGACGCCCCGCACGCAAAGATTCGTCCGAAAACCCGCTTCGCGACCCGAACCGGCGCGCGCCATCTTCCGGAACCCGACCCGCGCCCGCGTGCATCCGCGTGTGAAGCCGCGCCGCGCGCTTCTGCGAAGCCGAGCCGCACGCGTAAATTCCTGTTGCAAGCCGAGCCGCACGCGTAAATTCCTGTACCGAGCCGAGCCGCGCCTGCGCCAAGCCAAGCCGGTCCCTGTCCTCTTCCAGCCGAGCCGCCAAGACTAATTTGGCTCCATCCACCTAAATTTTGGTAATTTAATTAATTATTGTGGCATTTTCCAGTAAGACTCCATGCTTCGGACGTTAATTAAATTAATTTGGGACTAAATTAAGTTATTTTCCTTAAGGGACGTCTTGGACCAAGTAATTGCGGCAGCGCGGGATTTCTTCAGTAGGGGCTCGAGCACTGCAACCTCCTTCTAGGGTAAGTTATTTCAAATGAGTCTTGAACCGTTAGTCGTTGGCGACCTAATTACGAATTTTGGCATATTAAACAGTTAGGACCTCGTCGCTTGGAAAGCGTACTGCCTCGCGGTTAGGACTCGACAAGCAAATCTCCAGGTAAGAGATTCTACTACTAGCTCCATGCTTAGAATTATGAGACTATGTATACTTCAATTTTTCATGTTGAGGATTAGACGGTACGACGCCTGAAATCAATGTTAGTATGATGTAAATGACGATATGGTTATGCTATAGCTTGTTATGTGTGGCGAGAGCTGATATGGCTATACGACGAATGTCGAGACGGAGAGTGTAGAGACGATTTATGTGATATGTTATATGCTGATGCCATGTGTATGTATACTGCAATTAGGGTACCTGTTAGCTTAATCTGTTAGAGTCGTACCTGCATGGGTGTCCTTCGGGATCACCACCTCTTGAGGACTGTGTGGTCCGACGGGACACCAGTCTAGCATGGATATAGATATGACTCGAGTGACTCGACGGGGTCCTCGCATCCCGACTGTCCTAGGTGTCCCCCGGGGCACCGAAGACCAGAGTTACGTTCCTACGGGAGCGCATGTTGCACGTGTTCGGGAACGTGCCAGAAATTGGGTACCAGTTACAGGACTCTGACAGGAAGTTAACAGGCACCTAGTGGGACTAGTAGTGGGTCCCTTACTGAGTATTTTATACTCACTCTCTTCATTTCATGTTTTCAGGTAGAGGACGAGGCAAGGGCAAGGGCAAGCTGGCGAGCGACCCGAAGTGACCGTGGAGGGCCATAGGGGCTACTGCTTCCACTTATCCTTATTTTAGACTTTCTTATTTGAGTTTGAGTGCTTTTCATTACTTATCATCTTTTTATGTAGATAGGGCCCGAGTAGGACATTTGAACGCATTACACCTTTTTGCATAACTACCTTGTTTGAATTTTCATAAATAAAATTTCTTAAACGTTACGCGTTTTTAATAAATTTTATGACTTAAACCACTTGTTCTATATTTAGTAATGACTTCGATTCAGTATAAGGAGTTGGGTCGTTACAGTTGGTATCAGAGCACAGTGTTTTAGGTTCTGTAGACTGACCTACGATGTAAGTCATTTTTTTGTTTTGGTTTTACTTGACCCTATGGCTATACGGTCCTTCGGCACTCGCCAGGTATGTCTAAAGCCTTGCTAATGTTAAGATTACGATTTTGCCTGAATAGTCTAGACCTAGAGATAGGGTGTTAAGTTCTTGTGGTGAAAGGTTTGTTGGTGAATTTTAAGGAGAATGCCGCCACGTAGAGGTGCACGCCGATGAGGTGGTAGGGGAGGCAGAGGAGCCGGTCGTGGCCAGCCGGAGGCGCCACCTGCTGCACCGGCAGTCGACCCAAACGCACCGGTCACCCAGGCGGATCTCGCCGCGATGGAGCAGCGTTATCAGGACATGCTGCAAGCTGCTATGGCACCCTTCCTTGCCGCCAAGCAGAACCAGGCCGCCCCTGTTCAGGCCCAGGCCGTCGCTCCTCCAGCCCCTGAGGAAGCCCCACCAGTACCAGTTCAACTGTCGGCCGAGGCGAAACACTTACGGGACTTTAGGAAGTATAATCCTAAGACCTTTGACGGATCCATGGACAATCCCACAAAGGCCCAAATGTGGTTAACGTCCATAGAGACTATTTTCCGGTACATGAAGTGCCCAGAAGACCAGAAGGTGCAGTGTGCAGTCTTCTTTTTGGAGGACAGGGGCACCGCCTGGTGGGAGACCGCTGAGAGAATGCTGGGGGGCGATGTCAGCAAGATAACTTGGGAGCAGTTCAAGGAGAACTTCTATGCTAAGTTCTTCTCTGCCAATGTGAAGCACGCCAAGCTGCAAGAGTTCCTAAACTTGGAGCAAGGCGACATGACGGTGGAGCAGTACGACGCCGAGTTCGATATGCTGTCCCGCTTTGCTCCCGATATGGTAAGGGATGAGGCTGCCAGGACGGAGAAATTCGTTAGAGGACTCAGACTAGACCTTCAGGGCATTGTCAGAGCTCTCCGCCCAGCCACGCATGCTGATGCACTACGTATAGCACTGGATTTGAGCCTACCTGAGAGAGCCGATTCGTCTAAGGCTGCCGGCAGAGGGTCAGCCTTGGGGCAGAAGAGAAAGGTGGAGACGCAGCCTGACGTAGTACCACAGCGAACACTGAGGTCAGGAGGTGTCTTTCAGAGACACCGACGGGAGCTTGCAGCAGCCGGGAGGACTCTGAGAGAGCTACCCACTTGTACTACTTGTGGGAGAGTCCACGGAGGTCGTTGCTTGGCTGGAAGTGGAGTCTGCTTCAGATGTAGACAGCCGGGGCACACTGCTGATGTGTGTCCTCGGAAACCCTTTGAGACAACACCGCCCCAGCCTTCGGCGTCCCAGCAGGGGAGAGTTTACGCCACTACCCGGCAGGAGGCCGAGCGAGCTGGCACAGTGGTGACAGGTACGCTCCCAATTTTGGGGCATTATGCTTTTGTACTATTTGACTCTGGGTCATCCCACTCGTTTATATCCTCCGTTTTCGTTCAGCATGTGGGTTTGGAAGTAGAACCCTTGGGTAGTGTTTTGTCGGTTTCTACTCCATCTGGGGAGGTTCTGTTGTCCAAAGAACAAATAAAGGCATGTCGGGTAGAGATAGCGAATCGTATGTTAGACGTGACCTTGCTAGTGTTAGACATGCAGGATTTTGATGTGATACTAGGCATGGATTGGCTGTCAGCCAACCATGCAAATATAGACTGTTTTGGCAAGGAAGTTGTCTTTAACCCTCCCTCCGGGGCTAGTTTCAAATTCAGGGGGCAGGCATGGTATGTATACCCAAGGTCATCTCAGCCATGAAGGCTAGTAAACTACTCAGCCAGGGTACTTGGGGCATCTTGGCAAGCGTAGTGGATATTAGAGAGCCAGAAGTTTCCCTATCTTCCGAACCAGTGGTAAGGGAGTACCCCGACGTTTTCCCAGACGAACTCCCAGGGCTTCCGCCTCCCAGAGAGGTAGACTTCGCCATCGAGTTAGAGCCGGGCACTGCCCCTATCTCAAGGGCCCCTTACAGAATGGCTCCAGCCGAGTTAAAGGAGTTGAAGGTCCAGTTACAGGAGTTGCTGGACAAAGGCTTCATCCGGCCCAGTGTGTCGCCTTGGGGAGCCCCAATATTGTTCGTGAAGAAGAAGGATGGGTCGATGCGCCTTTGTATTGACTACCGAGAGCTGAACAAGGTGACGGTCAAAAACCGCTACCCCTTGCCCAGGATTGATGACCTGTTCGATCAGTTGCAGGGAGCCACTGTCTTTTCCAAGATCGACCTGCGATCAGGCTATCACCAGTTGAGGATTAGGGACGGTGACATTCCCAAGACAGCCTTTCGTTCGAGGTACGGACATTACGAGTTCGTGGTGATGTCTTTCGGCTTGACTAACGCTCCTGCAGTGTTCATGGATTTGATAAACAGGGTGTTTAAGGACTTTCTAGACTCGTTCGTCATAGTCTTCATTGACGACATCCTGATTTACTCAAAAACTGAGGCTGAGCACGAGGAGCACTTGCACCAGGTTTTGGAGACTCTTCGAGCCAACAAGCTGTATGCCAAGTTCTCCAAGTGTGAATTCTGGTTAAGGAAGGTGACGTTTCTTGGCCACGTGGTTTCCAGTGAGGGAGTTTCAGTGGATCCCGCAAAGATTGAAGCGGTGACCAATTGGCCTCGACCGTCCACGGTTAGTGAAATTCGAAGTTTTCTGGGCTTGGCAGGTTACTACAGGAGGTTCGTGGAAGACTTCTCACGTATAGCCAGCCCGTTGACCCAGTTGACTAGGAAGGGAACCCCTTTTGTATGAAGCCCAGCATGCGAACGTAGCTTTCAGGAGCTTAAACAGAAGCTAGTAACTGCACCGGTCCTGACAGTGCCCGATGGTTCGGGAAACTTTGTGATCTATAGTGATGCCTCCAAGAAGGGACTGGGCTGTGTCCTGATGCAGCAAGGTAAGGTAGTTGCTTATGCCTCCCGCCAGTTGAAGATTCATGAGCAGAACTACCCTACCCACGACTTGGAGTTGGCAGCTGTAGTCTTTGCACTGAAGATATGGAGGCACTATCTGTACGGTGAGAAGATTCAGATTTACACCGACCACAAGAGCCTGAAGTACTTCTTCACTCAGAAGGAGTTGAACATGAGGCAGAGGAGGTGGCTCGAGTTGGTGAAAGACTACGACTGCGAGATCCTATACCACCCAGGTAAAGCAAATGTAGTGGCTGACGCGCTGAGTAGGAAGGTTGCACATTCAGCAGCGCTAATCACCAAGCAGACCCCCTTACTCAGGGATTTTGAGAGAGCCGAGATTGCAGTCTCAGTGGGTGAGGTTACCGCACAGTTGGCTCAGTTGTCAGTTCAGCCAACCTTGAGGCAAAAGATCATCGCTGCTCAGTGGAATGATCCTTACTTGGCCGAGAAGCGTCATATGGTGGAGACAGGGCAAGGCGAAGACTTCTCCATATCCGCTGACGATGGCCTTATGTTTGAGGGACGCCTGTGTGTGCCGGAAGACACCGCAGTTAAGACGGAGCTTTTGACTGAGGCTCACAGTTCTCCGTTTACCATGCACCCTGGGAGTACGAAGATGTACCAGGACTTAAGGAGTGTCTATTGGTGGAGGGGCATGAAGAGGGAAGTGGCAGACTTTGTCAGTAGGTGTTTGGTATGCCAGCAGGTGAAGGCACCTAGGCAGCATCCAGCAGGGTTGTTGCAACCCTTGAGTGTGCCAGGGTGGAAGTGGGAGAGTGTGTCGATGGATTTTATTACGGGACTGCCCAAGACCCTAAAGGGCTACACGGTGATCTGGGTTGTGGTCGACAGACTCACGAAGTCGGCCCATTTCGTGCCAGGGAAATCCACTTACACTGCCAGTAAGTGGGGGCAGTTATATATGACAGAGATTGTGAGACTACATGGAGTACCCGTATCCATCATTTCAGACAGAGACGCTCGCTTCACATCGAAGTTCTGGAAAGGACTTCAACTTGCTTTAGGTACGAGGTTGGACTTCAGCACAACATTCCACCCTCAGACCGATGGTCAGACAGAGAGATTGAACCAGATTTTGGAAGACATGCTGCGAGCCTGCGTACTAGAGTTTTCAGGAAGTTAGGACTCCCATCTGCATCTGATGGAGTTTGCCTATAACAACAGCTACCAGGCTACTATCGGTATGGCACCGTTCGAGGCTCTGTATGGCAAGTGCTGTAGATTCCCTGTCTGCTGGGGCGAGGTTGGAGAGCAGAGGATGCTAGGCCCCGAGTTAGTGCAGACTACCAACGCAGCCATACAGAAGATCCGAGCTCGTATGCTGACAGCACAGAGCAGACAGAAGAGTTATGCTGATGTACGACGTAAGGACCTCGAGTTTGAAGTGGGAGATATGGTCTTTCTAAAGGTAGCACCCATGAAGGGTGTTTTGAGGTTCGCGAAGAAAGGGAAGCTGAGTCCACGCTTCGTAGGGCCGTTCGAGATACTGGAGCGGATTGGCCCCGTGGCTTATCGCTTGGCGCTACCCCCATCTTTTGCGGCAATGCATGACGTATTCCATATCTCCATGCTGAGGAAATATGTCGCAGACCCAACACATGTGGTGGACTTTGAGCCACTACAGATTAGCGAGAACTTGAGCTACGAGGAGCAGCCTGTCGAGGTCCTGGCGAGGGAGGTCAAGAAGCTTCGCAGTCGAGAAATTCCACTGGTCAAAATCCTTTGGCAGAACCATGGAGTGGAAGAGGCCACGTGGGAGAAAGAAGAGGACATGAGAGCCCAGTACCCCGAGCTGTTCGAGGATTAGAACTTTCGAGGACGAAAGTTTTTGTTAGGAGGGAAGATTGTAACGCCCAACAAATTCGATATTTCTTTTTGTTTTGGCCATTGTCATCAATATTAAGTGTGGTTATGGGAATTTTTAAATTTATTGGAAGAACCTTACCATTTTGATTTTCTCGAGTAATTAAGGTTGGGAATCCTTATTTGTTCAGGATAATAAGTATTACTTTTATTTTATTATTTTATTTTTATTGGAAATAATTAGGGAAGCCTTATTAAACTAAAGTTGGTTATTTTTGGTGAGATTTGGGGAGAGAGAGGAGGGGTTGTTTTGGGCTTTTAAAAGGAAAAGAAAAGAGTCCTTTCTCTTATAAAAAGGCCTTGGGACTCGTGCGTAAAGAGGAAGAAAAAAAAAAATCAAAGAAAGAAAGAGGGGAAAAGAAAAAAAAAAGGAAAAAGGAAATTTTTTTTTATTTGAAACCCTAGCCGCCGCACGCCGCCGCCGCGAACCCGAGCCGCCAAGCATCTCCCCTCTCTGTTCAGCAGCGCAGCCGAGCCTACAGTCGAAACCGAGCCGTCGCCGAGCTTCCAGCCGCGTCGGAAGAATCGTCCAAGCCGATCCAGCAGCCGAGCGTCCGTCGGAGCAGCCGTCTCTCGCACGCCCGAAGCCGAGTCGAAGCCATCTTCGCGCGTCCGCAGCCAACCCGACAGCCAGCCGAGTCGCGCCGCTTCGATTCGACGCAGCGCAGCCGAAACGCTCGTCTGCAGCCGTCGCCGAGCGAAGCCGCGGTAGCCGGACCACCAGCAGCCGCCGCGCCACCCGAAATCCGGAAACCGACGCCCCGCGCGCAAAGATCCGTCCGAAAACCCGCTCCGCGACCCGAACCGGCGTGCGCCATCTTCCGGAACCCGACCCGCGCCCGCGTGCATCCGCGTGTGAGCCGCGTCCGCGTGTGAAGCCGCGCCGCGCGCTTCTGCGAAGCCGAGCCGCACGCGTAAATTCCTGTTGCAAGCCGAGCCGCACGCGTAAATTCCTGTACCGAGCCGAGCCGCGCCTGCGCCAAGCCGAGCCGGTCCCTGTCCTCTTCCAGCCGAGCCGCCAAGACTAATTTGGCTCCATCCACCTAAATTTTGGTAATTTAATTAATTATTGTGGCATTTTCCAGTAAGACTCCATGCTTCGGACGTTAATTAAATTAATTTGGGACTAAATTAAGTTATTTTCCTTAAGGGACGTCTTGGACCAAGTAATTGCGGCAGCGCGGGATTTCTTCAGTAGGGGCTCGAGCACTGCAACCTCCTTCTAGGGTAAGTTATTTCAAATGAGTCTTGAACCGTTAGTCGTTGGCGACCTAATTACGAATTTTGGCATATTAAACAGTTAGGACCTCGTCGCTTGGAAAGCGTACTGCCTCGCGGTTAGGACTCGACAAGCAAATCTCCAGGTAAGAGATTCTACTACTAGCTCCATGCTTAGAATTATGAGACTATGTATACTTCAATTTTTCATGTTGAGGATTAGACGGTACGACGCCTGAAATCAATGTTAGTATGATGTAAATGACGATATGGTTATGCTATAGCTTGTTATGTGTGGCGAGAGCTGATATGGCTATACGACGAATGTCGAGACGGAGAGTGTAGAGACGATTTATGTGATATGTTATATGCTGATGCCATGTGTATGTATACTGCAATTAGGGTACCTGTTAGCTTAATCTGTTAGAGTCGTACCTGCATGGGTGTCCTTCGGGATCACCACCTCTTGAGGACTGTGTGGTCCGACGGGACACCAGTCTAGCATGGATATAGATATGACTCGAGTGACTCGACGGGGTCCTCGCATCCCGACTGTCCTAGGTGTCCCCCGGGGCACCGAAGACCAGAGTTACGTTCCTACGGGAGCGCATGTTGCACGTGTTCGGGAACGTGCCAGAAATTGGGTACCAGTTACAGGACTCTGACAGGAAGTTAACAGGCACCTAGTGGGACTAGTAGTGGGTCCCTTACTGAGTATTTTATACTCACTCTCTTCATTTCATGTTTTCAGGTAGAGGACGAGGCAAGGGCAAGGGCAAGCTGGCGAGCGACCCGAAGTGACCGTGGAGGGCCATAGGGGCTACTGCTTCCACTTATCCTTATTTTAGACTTTCTTATTTGAGTTTGAGTGCTTTTCATTACTTATCATCTTTTTATGTAGATAGGGCCCGAGTAGGACATTTGAACGCATTACACCTTTTTGCATAACTACCTTGTTTGAATTTTCATAAATAAAATTTCTTAAACGTTACGCGTTTTTAATAAATTTTATGACTTAAACCACTTGTTCTATATTTAGTAATGACTTCGATTCAGTATAAGGAGTTGGGTCGTTACAAGTTAAAAGGGATAAATAGAGGCTAATAAGGTGTTTATTGTTTTCTACATGTGTTAAGACGTTGTGAAGTTATTCTTCTAAAATGATTTTATGCATGAACTTGTATTTCCCAAAGGTTTTCCTAAAATGTCACTCACTAAGAGTTAGGCTTACGTTTTAAGTTCTCCTTCCTTAGTTAGCTAAGCAAGGAGGTCGCATAGTTCAGACGAGCTGCTATGTTAAGGCAAGTGATAAGTGTGGGCTTTGATCGTGATCTGCCTTACGCGATAAGATTTCACGTGGCAATAGCAGTCTATGCGATGAAGGCTACGCGAAGAACTGTTATGTGTTTCGAGTTTACTTCACCAAAAAGTAATGACATCATCCTTGTGTAAGAAAGGTGACGATTGATTTGACCTTGTCGCCAAGTTTCAAGATTTTCAGAGATACTTCACAACCTTGAATGCAACAAGGAGTTTGTAAATGAGAGTAAGGAAGTTCTAGTTACAAGCGAGGAAACTCGTTGATTGTAAGTGGTTCTTTCTAAAAATTATTTCAGAAATAAAAGGATTGCTTATGTGTTTAAATCCTTAAATGTATTTCTATCGAAACTCCGAGCTATATAATTTCTCTTATGCTTTTCTATTTTTTAAAATGCAATGTGCTTTATAAAGGAATGATATTTACCATGATTTGAAAAGATAGAAATAAAATGAGATGATCTTGTGTACCCTATGTGATTAAAATGCCTTATATTTCTTGTGGATCTGGAATGGGATGCATTATCCTTGTTGTGTGATTTGGGATAAGATGATTTATCCTTGCTTTATGATCTGGAATAGAATGCCTCATACTTGTTCTGTGATTTGGTATGTAATGCCCTTGCTTGTTGTGTGATATGGCATAGGAAGATGCGTTATGCATGATAGAATTGATGAAAACTTGCTAAATGCGTTAAGGCTACTCCACATAGCTGTAAATTTGCAAAAGAGTATGATAAATGCTTAAGCTGAGGAAATGGTACAAAGATGTAATTAATGTGCAGAATGATTCTGCGACATGATGATGTGATGAATTATGTAGAAAGAGTTTCTAAGCGAAATGAACCTTGATGCATGATTTAAAGGGAAATGATTTTTCATATTTGATGACGAGATTTGAATTGTTTTGGACTGCCTAACGTACTGAAATGGTCGGTTTTAGACCCAATGATTTATTATCAAAACTTTGTGTTATTTGTATCGCATGATTTGGTGAAGTAACTTATGATGCATTAAGGCAGAAATTGATAAAAAAACTCACTCATTGACATTTTTGTCTAATCTTTCAAAAGTTTTGTTTTATCCCCCCTAAGTAGTGAAGGATATCCAACGTTGAACTTACAACCTTGATTGTCTGTTGTGCCATAATCAGAAAGCATCACTTAGTAGTGGCTACTGTCAAGTTGCATAGTATGTAGTAGTTAGGCATGGAGAGACAAATTGTTGTCTTAGAATGTCATACTTTTGAAATTGATAAAACATGTGCTCAAGTTTAATGTACTTTTGATCCACTATTGATGAAATATTTGTTATTTGAAATTGAGTTCTTATCTTACATTAAATTAAATGCTTATTCATTCTGCTTACTAGGCGTTCTGGGTGTTATCTCACTTCTCCTCCTAGTTGCATAGAGTGACTTTTGAGACGAGGCGTGACAATAAGAATATACATGGCATTAAAGTTGTTTTCTCTCAAACATTAAGTTATTGTATTCCTATCTCGTAGAGCATGCTCATGTTTAAGTAAAGTTTAAGTAAAAGCTTAAGTATAAGTAAGAGTCTAAAGCTTAAGTATAAGTAAGGGTCGAAGTTTAAGATCAGACATTTTAGTATTTCGCTTAGAGGCGTTGGAGCTACCTAAGTCGTGACCATGCTTGGAACGCGAGCGAGGGATGTGTTCTGGGTGGGGGCACGATAATAATAGATGTAATATAGTTGCCAATAGACAGTTGTTAATGTTGATAGTGATAGTAGTTTATCACAGTTTGTCATTGATAGACAATTATAGAGCTTATTATTTTCTATATGTGTGTAATGTTTTGTTGATATTGTATGTTTATAGTCTTATTGGTAGGGTCGATGTTGATAGATAGTTGCATGTACATAGTTGTTAATGTTAATAGAGAGTGAGAGTGGTTTATCGAGTGATAAATAGTAGTGATAAACTACTGTCACTTTCTATTAGTGATAGAAAAGTGATAGACCATTATCATTATCTATCATGAAATAATGATACTGTTGAAAGTTTTGTTGGTAGTTTTTAGTAGTTTCCATACCTATATACAGTTGATAATTGATGAAATATATAATGTATTGAGTTTTGTTGCTAACATATTATTTTATATATCTTTTGCATGCGGAACATATGAACTAAAAAATCATAACAAACATTTGAATAGTATCTATCAATGTCTACCGTTGATAGACACTAATAAAAGCTTATTTCTATCTATCTTATAGAAATCTATGATCACTATGTAGATAAATGTGAGACCAAAGCGAACAAAGTAAACCAACAAAAAAAAGCTTTCGACAACAAAACCTCCCCAAAGAAAACCAAACACAAGAAAAAAGTCTCTTCTAAGAAGACAACAATAGTCATTGATGGATAGGGGATCAAGCTTTGACTTGAAGATTTCTTAACTACAATATGAATTTGAATGTTGTGACTACTCCTTGGAAGTTATTGTTGTAAATTTTCATAAAACTACTTGTTCACAAAGAACTACTCTTGTTTCCTCAAATTTATAAAGTTGTTAGTATTTGTTCATTGTTATATATTTTTCAAAATGTTAGCATAGAAATAGTATACAATTGATTTATTGTATTGAGGTTGATATTGAACTTCCTTGCATTCATCTAATAGAAAGACTTCTATTAGAGTATATCTTTGTACATGTTGTAGTAGACACTGATAGACTTCTATTAGCGTCTATCATGATGGACAAAGATAAAAGTCTATCACTATGAAATTTTTAGGTCAAATTTGTATGCTTTTATAACTATCTAAAAGTAACAAGATGTCCAAATTCAATAACAATGCCTAATGTATAATTGAAGACAACAAAATTATGAACAATGACCATTGATAGTATTCTATCACTGGTAGACAATAATAACTCTACCATTGTCTATCACTGGTAGATAGTGATAGCAATGTCTATCACAACTATCTAAAAGCAACAATTTTTTTTTTTTTATATTCAATAACAATGTCTAGTGTATAGTTGACAACAACGAAATTATTGACAAAATTATTGTCTATTGATAGCTATTGATAGTAGATTATCACTGTTTTATCACTGATAGACAATGATAGAAAACTATTGTTGTTTATCATAGATAGACCGTGCAAACAACTATCAATATTTTTTTGCGATAGATAATGATATTATTTTATCACTTGGCATTCCATTACCTATAATTATCATTCTAATTACTATTTTGGAACTAGCAACAAAACTACTAATTATTATGATTATCATTCTACTACTTTGTATATCACTTTTATCATTGTAGTGATAAAAATGTATAACTTTCTATCCAACAAATAATGATAAACGTATATCACTGTCTATCACTAATAGAAAACTATACACTAATATCATTAATAGAAGTCAATCACACTCTACTTCATTTAAGTTTTCCTAAATATTTTCTTGTACATGATTGTCACATGGGATTAATGATTACAACAAAAGAACCTTAGAGAGTGATGATAATATTTTTTTAGGCATTTTAAAGGTTGAAGGTGGACCATGGTGAGTCAGTTGAGTGCTTTCCATGTGTCATTTACATACTTAAGTTAAATTTCGGCAAGCTGGATGTGTCAAGAAATTCTCATGCAAGGTTCACTATAAATAGGTAATTTCAGAAGAGAATTTCTCTCATTTTACTCTTTTGTTTTAGCCCAAATTACTCTCAAAAGTTTCTAATTGAGTCTAATTTCTAATTTGTGGTTGCTGGTCGATTTTGAGATAAGGAAGATAGTATTTAAGCTAAAGAAAAGAGAAAAGGTCATTCTTAGGGAGAATCTGAGTAGTCGTGACTTTCAAAAAGCTACAAAATACATATCGTGGGGGTTTTGGATAATAATTTGAAGTAAGAAATTTAAGATAATTTTCAATAACTTTGTAGAAGGAAATTTTCCTATTTGAGTTACGGATTTTAGGATATTAACCTCCAAAGTGGTACTTAGGTTCTGGTAGAGAAAGGAAGTTCTAGGCAAGGTTAGAGTTGGGTCGAAGGGCAGAACAACTAAGGCGAGTTGGGCATGTGTTTAAAGTTAAAAGAGGTTAGCATTGAGATGTGAGCATGAAAGACATAGGACAGCACACGACTAGGTGGCACGAAGTATACACCTATGCCATGTGGCCTGCCCTACGTCGAAGACCATGCATTTTGCGAGGCACACTAAAACCTTACGCGCAATGCCATGCACAGAGCACTAGATGCACTGCCAAGTGTCCATGTGGTGTGACCCTTGATTAACATACGACAAAGCCTACCCAGGCCCTTCGCGCCCGTGCTAGCCCGTATCATCGTGTCCTGCACACCAGCATGCCAAAATGGGTGTTTTGGATTATTCTGGGATGTTTTTGTGGTCTCTGAGAATTTTGAATTAAGTTTTGGAATTTTTTTGATCAAAGAAATTAAATGGACTTCTTTCCCATTATTTCAGGTCAATAAGAGATCGGGAAAATTTACAAGTTGAAGGTCTAAGCTACTATCTGTGAGTGATAAAATGATTTCTAAAGAAGATTCTATACATGTTTTGCAAGTTATTTTATAAAGTATGCTTTGAGATATATTGAGCCCTACTGATTTACAAAGCATATTTGAGTAAAGTATTTAAGCTTACTAAATGATTTAGAAAAGTTTATTTAGAAATTTAGAAAGTATTTATAAAGCATGTGTTGAAATGTTTTGACAAAGCATGTATCTATTGTTGAGCTTACTGATGAGATTTACAAGAAAGAATGATTGTGCTAGATTTCCAAGCTATTTAAGCTTGAGAATGATTTTAACATTGTTTAGTCTATACCTAATGGTTCTAAGATATATAACAACCCTTTGAGGGAAAGTTTGCTTGTGCATAGAAGGTCATGTGATGAGGGTATTCAGTAGGTTAAATCACCAATACGTATTAATGAGATGAGGGTCTCTACAGATATCTAGTTTCCACCACAATAGGTGAAGGCCTGTACAAGCTTCTAGTTTCTATCTCATTATTATTAGCTATAACAAGCGAGAGCACTACTAATGTTAAGTTTTCGGCTTGTAAATATCGTATCATTGGATGAGGACTTCTAGGCCTAGTTTTCATCCTTGTGATTCTCAAGGTATAGCAACTAAAAAAGAAAGTTGAGATAAATTGTTTGATTTTGATATCTATGTTAAGAGTTAAGCTTTAAAGAATTTACTAAGCATGTTTTATACAACTGTCAATCACTGGGCTACTTAGCTTGCCCTTTCCAAATGTTTCCACTTTTCAAAAAGAGATCATGATTCGCAAGTCTAACCTATTGTCACCAGTCAGTTGTTAATTGACTTTGTTACTTAGTGGTTAATACTTTAAGTTAAAACTATGTCATGTATGTATATCTAAAATTAAGATCAGTCAAGTTGTTTTGTTTTAATTTTGTTTTGACACGTTAATCTGTAATTAATGGCATATAGCCTTAACTTGCTTTCAGAGATTATGTATTAAAGTTTGTTGAATCTATGAATTAGTGTTGGCCTGCTGCTTAAGGTATAAATTGGTTAAGTTATTTAATATGTCTAAAATAATCAGTTGTCAGGATCAACTTGTGTTGTTCAGAATGGGAGCGATATCGGTTGACTTCATGTCGTCTCTCGAATTGAGAGTAGGTGATCCGAAGGGGGTGTGACAATAACACAAAATTATTTCGAATAACAAATTCCATCTTTTGTACCCTCCTCAACTTAAGTGTCAACACACTATCATAGTCCAATTGCGGCTATACTGAGTAATCTTAACATATACATCAATTCCATCAATTTCATTACGCATAACACGTCTTCCACTGCCAGATCACAAAGAAAGCAAAATGCATTTTATACCAAATCACAAAGCAAGTATAAGACATCTCATAACATATCACAAATCAAGTATGCGGCATCCTATTTCAGATCACACAACAAGAATAGAGCATCTAATACCAAATAACAATGCAGGTGTGAGCTATCTCATTACATAGGGAACAAAAATCATTTTACAACAATAATCCAAATTCATTTCAAATATGATTCATTTGCAAGCTAAATCTATTTTAAGAATTTGAGAAACATAATAATAATCATTGAACTCAAGAATTTAAAAGTGAAATATACGAGCATTCAAACTCAGTGGAAATTTGTTTATTTCACAAACATTTTGAGGAGAACCACTCATAATCAAGTAACCTCCTCTTTCAGTTCTTAGCTAGAAATACTTGGCGAATTTGAACTCGTGGTAGCTCCCAAAATTCCTTGCAAATTTCTTTAACTCTCTTAAGTAAACACAAGGTAACTGTACCCTCTTAAGTTTGTCGAACTCTTATTTATAGGCTTTTCCGGTGAAGTTTTCCATGCTGGAATGATTACTTCTACCAAATGGTAAGATTCACCCAATATCAAGACGCCACGAGGCTATTGCCACATCCTTATTTTGAACGAATTAGGCGACAAGGTCAAATCAGAACATCATCCTTATTGTGAAGGAAGAAGTCAATTACCTCGTGGTAAAGGAAGCTCACATCGTCTTCCATCTTAATGTGTAGCTCTTTCTTAACATATAGCTAAAATGCCTTACACAGTTTGCATCGAATACTTTCCATCGCTAATTCTCATCACATGTAGTTTCAATGCAGCCAATTCCTATCACATACGATCTTAACGCGTAGTTTTAGAACGCGATCAGGATCTTACACTTTGTAAATAGTTTACTATATTTAAAAATCTCCATTGATAATATTTACAAATATAGTAAAATATCGCAATTGATTTATGATATCTATGCTTATCATGATATAGATAGACACAAAAAAAAATAGTCAATCACAATATAGACCGCGATATTTTGCTATGTTTTTATAAATATTTTTGTTCATTTTGGTGTATTTGAAAATAACCAATTAGGAAATTGTATTGGGTAGCAATATGAGAATAGTGTTTAGCAATCATGGTGTATACTTTTCAAATTTTGCATATATGACAAATTTCAGTTCCTAAAATATGTTGAAGAATATTTTCTATTTCAAAATTTTTTTGCTTCCCAAACTGCCCCCAGACATTCTTCTCTCTTTATTGGTCATCTCCCTTTAATGCTTCCTCTTCCACTTTCTCTTTTTCTTTGTAAACCTCCATATCATATTTGTATCCATAATGAAAAACTTATCTAATAATGGAAAGTGTTTATTTCACAAACATGTTTTTTGGTTGGTTTTTGGAAGTTACTCTAAAAAGATTATAATAAAAACTACAGTTTGTTCAATCTCTGTTTTCGGCATCTTCATCTCCTTCTTCTTCTTTTTCTTCACCATTTTTTATTCAGATTTTTATCATCATTTTTTGTTAAATCTCAATTCTTTCTTCAAATTTCTTTCAAATAATGGTTGCTTTCAAATATGACAAACTTCTCACTTTTTAAATACTTTCCATCTTAAATTTATTATTATTCCCAAGCTACCCTTCAATAACTTATTTCTTCTTCCCCTTTTAATACCTTAATTATTTCATATTTCTTCTCCTACTTTTTACGGCTCTAATCATTCTTTTTTATTCCACTATGTATTAGTTCTATATATCAGTGTTGTGATGTACATATACTATATGTTTTAGTTGGTTGATATATTTACCATGTGATTTTCATTTTTTAAAATTTTATGCAATTCATTGCAGTATTATTAAGTATATGAATGATATATAACTTAGTGTATCAAACATATAATATGTATCAAAGTGTACTAGTGAAGTATATTAAGTATATCAACAGAACCTTAAGTGTATCAAGTGTATTTCATAAATTGAGTGTATCAGTAAACATAGAAAGTGTACCAACAGTACATCAAGGGTATCAAACATGTGAACTACATCAAATATATTAAATCTGTCAAGAGTATCAGTGAATTATAAAATGTTTATCAACAGCGTATTGAGTGTATCAAACTTATTAAGTGTAATAAACTTATTAAGTGTATTAAACACATCAAGAAGTGTATGAACAAACCATAACAAGTGTATCGACAATACATCAAACGTATCATGCTTAGAGAATCAAGTATATTTAATTGATGAAGTCTATTGGCAAAGTTTAACAACTCTATCAACAACATATCAAGTGTTTCAAACCAATGATGTGTATTAAGTGTTATTTAATTCATCAAGTATATAAGTAAAGCATAACAAGTGTATAAAAAACACATCAAGTGTATTAACAACATATCAAGTGGCTCGTGAAATGTTTATTTGGATAGGTTTGTAATTTTGCATTTTTTAAATGTGAGTTTTGCTTGATTTTTGCCATTTATGAAAATCTACAAGTGGTATGATATAAGCCTAATTTATCAAACTAATTTTTCTATATCTGTAAGAGCCCTAAACTATTTATGATAAATAAAAATTTTGAGATGGGAACAAAAAATTAAGGGGTTTTTTTTTAAAAAAAAAAAAAGAACAAAACAAGAAAATATTTACATCATATAGAATAATTTTGAAAAAGGTAAAAGCCTACAGGCCAACAATGTGAAATACCAAAATACCCATTTAACTTGGATTAATCAGCACTACAAGAAAATGGATCATTCCCGACGCAGAATACGACGTCGGCATAAGGAACGTCGGGAATAAGGGTTTTCCAGACGCCGTGAACACCGCGTCGGGCAAAGCGTCAGGAAAACACTCTTTCCCGACGCACCAAGAAAGCGTCGGCAAGAACTCGTCGGAAGAAGGGTAAATTTAAAAAACAAACTATTCCCGATGCCATGTACAGTACGGCACTACGTCGGGAAATCCCTTTTTTAATCGTTTCAGTTCTGTAATTTACAAAACTGAAACCGAGAGGGAAAACGAGAGGAGAAGTCGAGAGGGGAGAAGAGAGAATCGTCGTCGCCGTTCCGTGTTCCGCCGCCGTCCCTTGCCACCGTCTACCACTTTAGGTAAGTGGAAAATTAAATTTTATTTAGTTTAAATTTATGTTTTAGAGTTTTTTTAGGAAAATTATTTTAGGATTTTATTTTGGAATAGATTTTTGTTTGTTAAATGTATTTTTGTATAGAATGTGTGTAATTTGTGGTTGAATTGAAATTTGAATGGTTTAAGGTTTAGAGTTATTTAGAAAATTAAATTAAGAGGAGAGTTTATAGTTAAATGAAAATTGAATGGGGGTTGAATTGGGGGAGAGGTTTTTTGTTAAATTGAAAATTGAATTGGGAGGGGGCGTTTATAGTTGAATTGAAAATTGAAATTGGAGGGGAGGGGGGTTAATAGTTAAATTGAATTGGGGGGGGGGGAGGGGGGGATATTTATAGTTAAATTGAAAATTGAATTGGGGGAAGGGGGGTTAAATAGTTAAATTGAATTGGGGGAGGGGGGGATTTATAGTTAAATTTAAAATTGAATTGGAGGGAGGGAGGTTTAAGTTAAATTGAAAATTGAAATTGGAGGGGGGGGGGTTAATAGTTAAGTTGAAGCCGGAGGGGGGGGGATTTATAGTTTCTGTTTTGAATTGAAAATGTAAAATGTGTGTTAAGATTTGTTTTAGCTATTATGTTTGTGTTGAATATTTGTATTGTTGATTTGAGATGGTTATCCTGCAGTTATGGTAGCTTTTTTGTTTTGAATTTGTTTATGTTTTGGATGGCTATCCTGCAGTTATGGTAGCCTTTTTTGTTTTGAATTTGTTGGTTTGAATGGGTGGTAGTAGGTTAGTTTGAAGTATTTTGTTGTTAATAATTAGGTTGTGTTGGCTATCCTGCAGTTATGGTAGCCTCTGTAGTTTGGAGGGGTTTGTAGGATGCGAAGATATTTTGAAGTATTTTGTTGTTAATAATTAGGTTGTGTTGGCTATCTTGCAGTTATGGTAGCCTCTATAGTTTGAATGTTTTTTTTCTATGTCCATAGCCATTATGTCATATCGACGATCAAATTTTATGGAGACAGATGATATGTTCCTCCAGTTCGAGGACGATTTAGATAATAACATCGCGGGAGGGTCGTCATCTGTGGGCGACAATACGGGTGAGTCTAAGAATTTTCTTCATTTTAACTTACAAATGTTTCATGTTCTTTTTTCTAACTTTATATGTTATTATCGATTTATTGAGCAGAGTCTTCTTCTCAACAAACGACTCCGACTTCTAAGAGACGTGCGCAGTCTCGACTCTTGGAGTTAGAGCACCACGTTGCAATAAATGGGCGCATTCCGATGACGATCCCCCTGGAGCGGAGAAGTCTATTTCTCCACACGTCGTTCGCTTCAGCCAGGCGATAGGCGTGTGCGTGCGAAAGACATTTCCTGTCCGCTGTCTTAAGTGGGTGGACGTTGGGAGAGAATACATTGAGGTCGTCAAGGGCGACCTCTAGGTAATTAAATGCACTACACATTTATATATGATTTCATTTGAAACATATCTAACTTTAACCAATCTAATGTGTTATGTTTGTAATGTGTAGCGATTTGTTTGTGCTTGATTTCAATGATAAAGCGATGAATAGGTTTGTTGAGCATCAGATGCTCACGACCTTTAAAGAGTTCCGGGCCGACTGTCATAGACATTTCAAAAAGTACAGCGACCCGGAGGAGGCTCGTGCCAACCCACCAAACGCATTGGTTGGACGTGATGAGGATTGACACTTCCTCTGCGACCATTATATCAGTCGTGCATTTCAGGTATTTGTCATGATTAATTATGATAACAAGTTTTAATATGTATACGAAATAAACAATATAATTGTTTTAATGCATGAGCAATCATGGACGAACAAGGCTGCTAGACAGAAGCAACCTTACAATCATAGTAGCGGGTCCAAGTCGTTTCTACAACGACAGTATGAGCTCGCTGAAAGAAAAAGGGAGCCGGTCGATCGTGTGGAATTGTTTCGAGAAACACACGTTCGAGCTGGGACATTCGTGTCGCAGGCCGCCGAGGATGCGCATGTAAGTTATACCCTTATTAATTATCCACTTTCATTATATATTTTTGCGCGTTACCTAACATAGTTTTTAAATTTGTTGCAGAATCAAATGCTGAAACTCCAATCCCAGCCTACCCTAGAGGGTAGTCAGCCACTCTCTGAGGATGAGATATGTGATCAGGTGTTGGGTAGACGACCAGGCTACTCAAAAGGCCTTGGTTGGGGACCCAAGCCGAAGGCCCGTAGAACGGCGGGTGCAAGCAGTTCGTCGACATCTTGTTCGCAGTCCACAGAAAAAGAGATTGAATTACAAGCTAAACTTCATGAAGCTTTGGAACGGATTGAAGTACAAGATAGAAATCACCAAGCATTAGCTTCACAAGTGGAAAGTATGAAAAAAATGATAGAAGAACTAACTCGTGCACAACAGGGACCACCACATGATCCCTAGCTCTGCGGTACGTATATGTCTCTATTATTCTTAAGTTTTTGCAATATATGATTATGTACTAAACTTAATTATTTTTATACCATTTTTAGGACCAAAGGTATAGAATGACGCGTATACGCACCTCGCTGGGAGACTTTTTATTATGTTTATGTTTTTTCTATTTTGAGAACTATATTTTTTTGTAGTCAACTTATTAGTATTATTAATTTTAATTCTATTTTTTTAATTTGTGTTTGTATATTTATTAATTTATTTTAATTTATATTTAATTTATTTTAATTTAATCCAAAAGGTCGTGAAAAGTTTTTGAGCAATCCGAACATCATTGTGAATGTTTAAGCAAAATATTATAAGGAAAAAAGTAGAAATAAAATATTTAAAAAAATATATAAAAAGGATTACCCGACTTTCTTTACGTCGGAAAAAAACATCGGAAAAGCGGTTTTCCCGACGCCGAGGTATGCGTCGGCATAGCCTGCGTCGGAAATAAGGTATTCCCAACGTAGGCTATGCCGACGCATATCTTGGTGTCAGGAAAACCTTTCCCGACGCCGTTTTGGTACGACATCGGGAAAGCCTCTCGAGATGCATTTGTCCTGACGTTTTTCCCGACGCCGTTTTGTACGTCGGGATATCCTTTCCCGACGAACTTTTCATTTTCGCCAATGTATTTGTATGTTGGGAGTACCCCCGTCTCTTGTAGTGCAGCCACACGTTGCGAGTAATCTTCTTCTAAATGATCATGATATGCGATCGTGTATATAAATGACACATGATCGTGTAGATTATTTTAAACGATGGAGAAAAAACCCCAAATTTAAACGATCAGTTAATAAACTTTAAATGATGGCAAGAAAGCTTCAAATATAAACGATCGTTCACATTATACAAGATCATGTATGTAATGATACACGATCGTATAGTAAAGTTTAAACAATGGTGAAAAAGGCTTCAAATTTAAACTATTGAATAATAAACCCTAAATGAATTTGATAAAACTTTCGATATAAACAATTGTTTAAAATACCTTGAACAATCATTTGATATTTATGCTTAAACGTATATTTAAGGATAAAAAATCATTTTGAGAAGCACAGTAGAAGCCAAGCTCAATCCCGAATAATTACAAAAATACCATCCAAATCAATGTGATACAAGAAAGGTGAACTCTCTTCTTCAGACTTTTTTTCTTCTTCATACTACTTCGTCTTCATCACATCATTTTCATTGTACATCTTCTTCTTTAATCGTTCATTTCCATCTACCATTTTCAACCAAACTTCCGAAAGTCTTCTTTGTCTTGTTTTTCAACAATCCATTCTTCATCGATCTTCCAAATTTCTTTCTAGAATTTCATTGCCCAATAATTTTGTTCCAAAACAAAATCTATCTTCATCTATCTTTGATACAAAGTGACTAGAATCTATCTTCGTTTTATTTAATTTAATAACCACTCTTATTCTATGTAACTTAATGCTATTTTTTTAAATAGATGGTAAGGAAAAAGAAAACAATATCAACTAGGCAAAGCAATGAAATCTAAAGGAAAGACGGAAGAAAAACAAACGGCGAATAAAAAAGAAGAAAGTCAGCAAAATAGAATGCCAATGTCTATCTGTATAGTCTTCTATCTTTGTTTATCTTTGTTTATATTTGTTTATCTTTGTATGATTGCTCTTTCTTTGTCAATATCTATTTGAATAGTGCTCTATATTTCTGTATCTTTGTCTATATTTGTCTATCTGTTAGCACTAATTTTAGGTTTAATGACATAATTATGGAAGATGAATACAAAAATCTTAGAATTATTGTAGACTACAGTTTAGAGACATCGAATCTAATCCAATAAGAAATAAACCAAACAAGTCTTTATAGAGTTTTAAATGGCCTTTTAGTCACTTCCTCAACATAAAAATGACCAAAATACCAACATAATTCCAGAATTTCTTAATAAGAAAGAAATGCCATACACAAAAGTCTAATGTTCTTGCTTTTAACTTCAATGTACATATAGCAGAATTTGGGCTGAAAGAATTCTGTTTGGTCAGTGGATTAAAAAGACCCAAATTCTCAGAGTCAAATCGAAGAGAAAAAAATAGAACGGTTTGAAAATTGCCATTTTCCCTCACAACGACTTTATAACAAGAAGAGATATAGAGAGAACTTTCAAAGCACTACGCAATGAGAAAGACCATTAAAAGAAAAATTAGTTAATCTTTATATCTTAAAAGCCTTTTTAATTCCCAAGCAACAACACAACCACATCAATCTCCAATATTTAGACATATTGGGTCATGAAGAAACCTTCAAAAGCTATCCATGGGGAAGATTATCCTACATCCTAACATATCAATTCTTCAAGCAAGCATCATACAACGACAAGGATGTTGTATACTTTTAAGGATTTTTCCTAGCTTTAGTTTATTGGAATTTTATGACAATACCAAGACTTTCTAATTTAGATGTTGGGTTTAGAAGAAAGCTTGGAATTCAAGGGCCACAATCGTGAAATTTGGAATGTTTGGAGTCAAGTGACCAGAGGACTTTAAACATGAACATTTTATAATCTGAGGATGTAGGTAAATTTACACCATGTTCTATATATGTCTATCTAAATAGACAATGATAGATTTCTATCCATGTATATTTGGAATATACATAGATAAAATCAATCATTGTTTATCAATATTGTTGCTACTTTTTCACTAATCATCTAACATATTTTACTTGTAGTTTTCTATGGTGCTGCTTGATGGGGTTGGAGTTAGAGTTTGGTCGGAGACAACACTTGGTAGGAGTCAATCTCACTCAATCGTGCCTACAACTTGATCTAGTTAGTTAACTCCATGAACTCGGTGAGGTAAAATGCAGCGTCATGCATGCATTATCTTAATTCTAAGCAACTGTAATGATGCAACTTGAAAATAATGTTGTTGCTTATGTTGGTGTATTGTATGTGTATGTTTCATCCTTCATAATGTGTCATTTATTCCAAATCATTGCATGCAAAATGCTTCTTATGAATCTCTTCATTTCAGACATGATCATTGCCTGCAAAATGCTCCCAATGTCTCTATTCATCACATACTTCTAAGTCCTCGTCGTGTACAAGTTTTCCAATTGCTTGTCCAAGTGTAAGCAAAATAATAGATTTATCTAGGTGATCTAAAGTCGAACAAAGGGAATTGATATCAAAGCTTTGTTTTAGGATTCACTAGGCATTTAACCATTATAAAAGAATAAACTCTATAGTGTAAATGAATGTAAGTTTAAATTATATCTACTTATCTACAATAGAGAATCTGTAAAGGAAAATCAATATGGATGTGAGGTGGGGTTATGAATTAACTTGCATAAAAGAAGGGGTGAAGGAAAGTCTATGCATTATCAGGCGATTAAGCAATAAAAGATTCTTGATGTGATATAACTTAGTTAGCGTGCTTGTGATTAAGGCGATCACCTCTTGGTGTCTTTAAAGGCCACACTTGCTTACCTCTCGGGATCCAAAATGACCAAGCCATGTTAAGCAAGTTATATTTAGAACGCTTCACTAACAAGACTTATAGAGCTTCGCGTTTATGGGTGACAATCTCTCGGTGCCTAATACCTACACTTGTTCTCCTTTTGAAATGCAAATAATGGAAGTTATCTTGCCATAGTGGAGTTTGTCTCCAAACTCCTCTTCATGCGCGTTAGCCATATCCTTGATACTTCCCCTCTCAGGTAATTGTCGATATCACTGGCCAAGTGATGAAAATATCTTAGCTAGTGCAATAAGAAATATAAGCTAACCTTCTTATCAAGAACTTATCGTAAATCTTAAACTACAAATAACACAAAGATGGATGAACAATAAAGAGATGGGGGACTAAAACTGATATAAATATGCAATGTATTGAAGAATATAGGCCTTCGGTCACTATACAATATGAACAAAAATATTACAAAGAAATACAGAGAATGGAAATAATAGAAATGACATTACAAGTTAGAGGAAGTGGGAAATGAGACCTTCTTCACTTAAACCTTAAGCTCTCATTCTTAGATTGACTGAAGAAGATGAAGAAAAACTTTACAGACGGTGGAAAGGCTACTCCTTTCCACCACTCTCTAGGTTCAACCCATTCAAGCTAATCCTTTTCTTGATGGTGATGGAGTCCTATATATAGGTAGATTTAGGTGGGAAATCTAATCCTCTGAGCATGTCAGCGCCGAAAGCTACTCATTTGTTAAGTCAAATCTACTCCAACTACCACTTTTGTCTTTTAACGAACCTCTTCTTGCCTACTAATTTGGCCTTCTCGCTTAGTCTTCGCGTGAGTTCTTTTATGATTCGTTAGCTTCTTCTTTTGTTCATAATCCTACATTTAGACATTAAATACAGGGTGAAACAAGCCTGAAAGCTTGTGTAAATTGTATTTCCATATATTTATCAATTTACGACATAACCTATGCATTTTGACACATTTCTTATGCATTTTGGTCACATTATTCTATCTGAAAGGCTATAATAACTTGTATTTTTACAAGTTATCAGATGTCACAAGACTCAACAGAAGAAGAATCTTAAACAATTTAAAAATATTTCAAAGAGATTGAGGCGTAGGCGAAAAATGGAAAAAAAAAAGAGAAAGAAATTGAAACAAATATATGAATAATACAAACAAATAAAATCTTGAATGAAATAAGTGAAATCTGAAAAAATCAAGAAAAAATAGAAGCATAACAAATTTTTTACGAAAAGGCCTAAAAGAGATAAAAAGTATGTTGATATTGGTTATGAGAAGCTTGAATGTTAGGCTACGATCAAAAAATCTTCCACAACAACGAAAATAGAAAAAAGGGTATCGACAAGTTGTGGAAAAAAAATAAACTATCTACTTCTAGCCTTGACCTTCTCGAATAAGATGAAGAAGTTAATATAATGGTCGACTATGCAACAACATATTGCTCTTCGGTTTGTGTTAATTAGTTCATTATCTACTACTTTATTTTGTTTTAAAATTGCTTAAGTTTTAAATAAACAACAATTGTGTTTTTTCTTCTTTTTTTTTTTTCGTTTCTTTCTATGTAGGGAACTATGGTCCTTGAAACACAAAGTGAGTTGGAAACAATAAGAACTACAAATTTAGAAATACCAAAACACAACTATTGCCATAGGTTTAATTCCTTTGCAAACAATAAATCAATCACACACTATTTGGGATAGATAGAGATAATACTCTATCTCTGTCTATCTGTACTCTATCTCTATCTATTTGGGATAGTCAGAGATAGTCGTCTATGTCTGTAAATATAAAATACACAATTCTAGACATCTATATGATGTTTTTTAACATTAAAATACAGTTTATATGCTTATAGATAGATGAAGACGAAGATGATGACATCGAAATTACAAATTTAGAGACACAAAAAACCCAAGTGTTAACCCAGGTTTGATTTCTTTTATATACAATTGGCTGCAGATTATTTTGATATTTTACACGACCGTTTAGACGTTTGTATAATCGTTTAAATTTTATTACACAATCGTTTAGATGTTTTTAAATGATCGTTTACATTTTTACATGATCGTTTACATTTTTTTACACAATCATTTACATTTTCTTGCACAACCATTTATACAACATTGTTTCTTTTTCTTACTTTCAAACAGATGAAGATCAAATTGGTAAAGAAGATAAAGATGGAGAAGAAGATGATGATGATGATGATGAAGAAGACGAAACTAAAATACAAAGTGAACAAGATAATGAAACATCATATGAAAGTGATGAAAAAGAAAATATAAGAAGGGAAAACAAAACAAAAAAAATCAAGAATGAAACGTAAATATAACAATAGTTCACTATCTCTGTCTATCTCAGAAGAATAAATAATTATTGATCATTGTCTACCATTCATTAGTCTTCTTATTAACTCTAATAATATCTTGTAGCAAGTCATTAAAGAAAAGGAAATAGAAAAAGAGGATGAGAAAGTCGAAGGGAAGTAAAATCAAGAAGATACAATTACTGATAGTGAAGAAATTCTGTTTTCAACAAAAAAGTGACAAAAGGGGAATAAGTTGTTGATGATGAGAATGAAACTGAAGAAGAGATTGGCAATGATCGTAGTAAAGAAGAGGCAGAAGAAGAAATTGAAACAAAAGGAAACAAAAGAAAAATAAAGGAAAAGCAAAAGGAAAAAAATAGGGAGACCGGAAAAAGCCAAAGGTTTCAAACATGCTATGGAGACAACCAATCTCAAAACAAGAAGAAACCAACAAGAAGAAACAAATAAGAATTTCAACTCAAGAATACCTTGATTCTGCTTCATCTTTTGACCTACACATTTCTCAAAGTTGTAGAAACAGTTTATAGTGTTTGTAAAGCTTCAAGTTTGTAAATTTTAATTTTTGAACGTAAAAAAACAGTGAGATAATCAATTAAACCTTCAGTTAATACTAAAGCTAATAACAGTTGTAATATCTAAAAGGACAGCAGAAGAGAATAACACAAGAAACTTTAGTAACCCAGTTCGGCCAATGTTGCCTACGTCTGGGGAGCTGCGCACAGCCCTGATGAGTAATTTTATTAAGATTCACTTTAGTCAATATACATCGATACAGCATCTGTATTCTGTTCAACTATATGACTATATAACATGTGTCTCGGCTTCAGACTTCAAGCTCCCCTTGAATGCATGAGTAACTCTCCTCAATGATGTCTGACTTCAGGCTCCCCCTGAATGCATGAGTAAATGTCTTCGACGATATCTTTATATAATTCTAAAGATTACTGTGACCACGCAAACTACTGTCTCGTCCTTTTCATTACTCATCAACAATATCAACTTAGATCAACATGCTGATCTTATAGATATAAGATCATACTGCCTTTTCGTTCCTGCAGCTTCTGCAATCAGTTCTTTGTTAACCTTCAACCGTGAATAATCTTTTTAATATTTTTTCACACGCGAACCCTGTATTCGAAAGTCCTATTTATACATATAAGATTTATATGTATAAATTTTATTTCTTCAAAGATAATTAGCAAGATTCTTAAAATAAGGGAGGATCTTTTATCCTTTAATTATCTTATCTTTTAAAAGAATAATCTCATAATATCTTTTAGAAAAAATCTTCAACAAAACGTTTCTTTGTTTTTGTACTTTAGTAATTTGTAAGTCTCTTTCTACTTTAGTTTGTAAGTTTCTTATTAAATCTAATCTTTGTGATTACAAACTATTTTCTATTTAATTTTAAGGTCGCAAATACATAGAGAAAGAACATTATCTCTGTTTATCTGAGATAGACTCAGATAGAATACTATCATTGGCTATCCCTACACGATTATCTTAACTACACGATTGTTTAATATATATTACAAGATCGTGTAGATAATTACATGATTGTTTAGCTTATTAAATGATTTTTACACTTATCATTTATAAAAATGAGTTGAGAGGTTAATAAAGGTGATTTGATAGTTTAAAAACATGTGAATTGACCATTTTGCCCCTTTGGTATAAAAGACCAAAATTCTTACCGTTTTCTTCATTTCATTCACTTTATTTCAAACTCATACTGTCGTTATGCTTTTCCTCTCAAACTTTTCCTATTTCCATAAACTTGCCTTTCAATTTCTTAAACGTTTCCATTTCTGTCTTTAATATCAAATGTATATTTGTGCAATACTGATCTTTTGTTGATTAATTATGTTATGACTGATTTATTTATCATATTATGCTTTGTCTTCTTTATATATTGAACATTTATGTCTTAATTTTCTTTGTTTTCATGTTAAAATAAGCTAAAAATAGGTTTTTTCATCGACTTATGATCTACACATGTATGTTTAATATATCTGTCACATGTGGTTACTGTTTGGATTAAACGGTCTATTATGCCACGTAAACGATATCTTAACCTATATTAAGCGATCATTTACATGTGTCTAAACAATCATGCACATATTCTAGGGTTTTAGGGTTTATGGTTTAGTGTTTTCTAAATGATTGTGCACATAACTAAAATATTCTATGATCATTATTTTTAAGATGATGGTACTTGCAGAGAAATACTTTCCTGTCACTGTATCGTGTTAAGTCCACAAGATTGGCACTGTTATTAAGAAGAAACTGACTAAGGAACAGTTAGAAATATTCCATAAAACAATTTTTGGTCCATTGATGAGGAAGATACCTAAACAAGGCAGACCAATGAAAATGCGTTTTTCCATTTTAGGGAAGAAAGTTTGTTTCACCCAAAGAGAATTCAATATGGTAACTAGTTTGTGGCCAACCAATATAAAAGTTGATAAAGATTATAAGGTAAGCGGCTACAAAAGCTTTTATTTGGACCAAAGGACATGTGAGGCCTATATTCGAGAAAGGGAATCCTGTTGAAGAAGAGAGGCACCAAGGAGTAGGATGATCCTTCTAAAATGAAAGGAATGATTATTCTAAAGATAAAGTTCAAAAGGAAGGAAAGAAGTTACATTTGAGAGAAGGTGATGGAGGGAGAGTTGTCGCGACGAAAGAGTTCTATCACAAGAATAGTTAGGAGATCTAGTAAAGTAACAAAAAGCAAAGTTAGAAAAGAAGTGGGCGGTTGTGGTCTGTCGCGAGAAATAGAAGGCGAGGAAGAAGAAGGCGAGAAAAAGAGTTTAGTTTTCTAAGAAGAAGAAGGTGAGGAAAAGTTTAGCTTCTCGAAAAGATAAGGTTAACTTCTCAAGGGAATGTCTAATCTTGAGTTGACCATTGGCTTACATTTTAAACTTGGATTTGGTTGCATGGTGCAACAAGGCTGTAAGACGACACGTGTAAAGTTGTAATTTGGAATGACAGGAAAGAAAGTAGCCGTCTAAAGGATTAGTATAAATAAGGGTGGAGGCCCTAAGAGAAATGCTGTTATTTAAAGATTTTGTTGAGAGAGTGTAAGGAATTGAGTTGCTGTTGAGGGGGTACTAGAGGAGGAGAGGCATTCGGGAAAGAAAAGGATCAAACATTTGTGTAAGTGACCTTCTTCAACTAAACACTCCTGCATTAGTGACTTTCTTAAGCTAAGCACTCCTGCAAGAGTGATTTGTAAACTAAATGTTTTGTAAATGTTTTCTTAGTAGATTCTTTTTAAGTCTGAGTTATGGATAACGTGTTCTGTATCTTTCTATGTTATTGCTATTGTTATTATTATTTGAAAAGAGAAAACTACTGCTTTTTATGTGCTGATTGTGATGAATGTGTGCAAACCATTAGCCATATTCATTTCATCTTAACAGTGATTATACGTGTGCACATAATGTGATCGGCGTCGTGTAGACGGTTAGTGCAACAAGAAATGAATTAGGAAACTTCCCAGATGGTATGGATGGAGTGAACATCAAGATACTAGCAAGAGTGAATCATAGTAGGCTTGGCGAGGGGAAGGATTCATGTTCTTGGTGGAAAGGAATAAGAGAAGCTAATGCGAGATTTCTGTGATTTATGAAATGAGGTGTTGGAAGATGTGTTTGAGAAATGAAAATAAATTGTGCTTGACTTGTATTCCTAAAAAGGTTTTCTAAAATCTTCACCCCCTAAGTATTAGGTTTACAGAGGGTTGCATCCCAATTTTATGTGTAGGATGAGTATTGTCTTTGAGATGATTTGCTAGGAGATCAATGAGAAGGATAAGAAAGGGATTCTTATACTGTTGAACACCTTGATGTTTAAAGTAGCATTCCAGTGGATAAGGGAAGGCGGAGAGCTTATAACTTAGGTTTTATTTTGTGCCTTGCGAAAAATGAAATGTAATTGTGCAGTATTGAATGAAGTAATAAAATTAGAGTTGAGTTTTCTATTTTTTGTTGTGTTGGGTTTATGTATCTTTGTTGTGCTTATCGCTTTGTAGCTAAAGAGTTTAATTGTTGAAGGCTAGGCGATTAAGCTAAGTTAATTGTTTAAGTGTTTTCCATTGCGTTGAGTTGTAAAGATCTTCTGAGTTCAAAGTTGGAATTTTGTGTTGGAGATTGGGTTGAGAAGTTCCGCTTACTAGGTGTTCGACTTGTTATCTCGTGGAGAGATACGCATTGGGTGTCTAAGCGACATGCCTCATTCTAGTCGCATGAAGTGGCTAGTGGAGCGGGTGATAACTTGTAGAAATACAAGTTATTATGGCTTTTAGGTAGAACAGTAGAGCTAAAACATAGGATAATGTTTCAAAATGTGTAGCTTCTATCACAAATTCATAAACATAAGAGAATACAACTTGCATAAGTCTCCATGCATGTTTTACCCTGTTTTTTAGTGTTTATCACAAGATTATAAAGAAAAGAAGAGACACGATGAATCGTAAACTGGAGTGCGTGCAAAATCTATGTGAGAGAAAGCTTGTCTGATGATTAACATCACTAAGCAAGGAACCACATCATCACGCGAGGAAGATTCACCAGCAGACAAGAATAGCAGTTAAAGTTAATGTGACTTGATAGGACTGCAAGTTGTGTTGAAAGGTTCAGAAGGGTAAAAGCTTCATGCCTATAGTAGTCTATATAAAGCTTTCTTCCCTATCATGTACATTTCTGGTCTGAATGGACCAAAACCTAGAGAGCTCCATGAGAGCTGACAGAAAAGGCTAGCCTTTCTACCTTTTGTAAAAGATCTTCTACCTCTTCTCCAATCAAACTGTAAGTGAAAGCCTAGAGAGAGATTAGAGAGAGAAGCCATCATCTTCTTACTTATAACTTGTAAAAGAGCCAAGAAATGCTTAAGCATTCTACAGCTTCGCTCACCTCCTTTACTTTCCATTTTGTATTTTCAGTGTAATGTTGACTTGTATATTGAAGAAGGCCATAAGGCCTACATTTATTAAACATTACAACTTTATTCGCTCTCAAACTATCATTTCTTTAATATTCATTAGTTAAAGTGTTATAAGTAGCTTAGGCTTGTGATAAGTCTTGATAAGAGAACCAACTAGGCTCACCACGTTTAGTTGAGCTCACTCCATCGCTTGGTCGGCGCTTGTTATCAACTGCTTAAGAGGATAAGTAGCAAGAACATGACTAAATGACGCATGAAGGAGTTTGGCAACAAATTTTGTTTTGGCGATTTAAACCTCCATCATTTGGGTCCCAAAAAGGAGAACAAGTGTAGTAACTTGGTGCCAAGAGGTTGTCACTCTTATAAGAAAGGTAATGTGACTCTTATAAGTAAAAAACTCTAGATAGCTATCGCCTAATTACTCTTTATCATTTGCATTCCAAGATGCGAGTAAGTGTGACATTTAGACACTAAGAAGTGTTCACCTTAATTAGAAGATGGTTAAGTGATCGCTATCATATGAAGGACTATCGCATGACTTAATCGCCTATAATGCGTAGACATTCATTTACACTCTCTTTAACACAAGTTAGTTCATTCTTAATCTTCCGACCACTCCTTGTCACCTTTTATGAAATATTTAGTGTAAATAGTAGGTTTAATATACTTGTACACATTTACTTTACTGTATAGATATTATATAATGCCTAGATGAGAAGTAAGCTTTATAACTAAGGTTTGACAAGAATTCTCTATGTTCGAACCTGACTTATTCAGGAAACCTCATGTTTCACTTATACTTTTGCAAGTGAGAGAAAAACTTGAACTACATAGTTATAATTCGAAAATCGACAAAGCATAGATACGAAAGCACCTTTCATATATTAGCCTACTAAATCATTCACATAGAACTTAACATGATATATCCATGAACAAATGTATGAACATAAAATAACAAGTAGCGAGGCATGATAGTACAAGAATGTCTAGAAGGAGAAGAAAAAAATGTGCTTGGACGTTGAGGAAGCTTTCAAATAGTTTGATTTTACAAATGAAGAAGATACTGTAAAGGTTGCCTAGGCATTCTTTATCGAAACTGTGATGGTGAGGAAGGATAAGAAAACACAATTCAATATAAATATGTTTGGAAGAGTTGATGACTAAGAGAATTTTAAGAATTATGATTGGTCAATAATCTTCTTCTCTTGTTTGCTCTAGAGTTTGAAAACAACTCTATAGGGAAAGAAGGACACATACGAGTTGAAGAGGGCAAGTAATCCCATAGAAGTCCAATTATATAACATTAAGGGCTACATGCTTGCTTTTCAGGTGATTTTTATTTATTTATATATTTTATTTAATTAAAACTAAATATTAACATTAACATATTTGTTTATCTGTTGTAGGTGTAGGATTATGAAACACTCTTAACTGCAAGTGAGCACCTAGCCACAAAAACAACAAAGGGAACAATTCCTAGAATATTGAGTTAGAGTTGTACACAAGCTCCATCTTACAAAATGGTGGACAACAAAAAATTCTAGAACAAAAAAGTAAGTGTAAATTCTGAGTAATTGTGTGTACATATATGTTTACGATCGTGTGTCACTGATGCACGATTGTTTATCTTAAGTAATCTTTTTCTTTTTTTCTTTCTTTTTGTTTTTCAGTTCGTTTACTTTAAGACTAGGTTTGAAAAACAATGTATTAATAACTAGTTGATTATATTATTGCAAATTGTCGTTGTATCTTAACTAAAGTTATCACCCCAAGGGAAAACTTTTATAAAAAGCCGAATTTAAGGGGATGATAATGTGGATATTGAGGAGGATGAGTCAATAGCAAATTGTAACAGCAGTGCCACCTATACTCATGCTGATAGGATGAATCAGTAATATGATCATGATGACTTGAATAATATGGAATCATCCTCATTTTCAATGCAATCATCTTCAGTTCCACCGCTTTAGTCCAATCCAAATGTTGCTTAGGTTACTTCTTCTGTGCAACTATCACCATAAAGAAAAAAGGACAAATAATGGTTGACCAGCATGTACCCATACTAACCACCAACAAAGAAACATTATAGCAACAACCAAAAGGATGGTAGTAAACATGTCAAGTTAGAACACAATCGCTCAAAATCTTACAAATGACTAAAGGATGAGATTAAGGAAGTTCGTAAGGATGTGTCCACATTAACTTCCATAGTCTGTACGATAGATGACACAATTAAAAAGCAGACACTAGAGTTATCTGAAATCAAGCAGATGCTCAAGAGTTTGATTCAAGTAAAGTCTGATTTTAAAAAGTGTTTTCTTATTAATTGTTTAGATAAACAATCGTGGATGTGAGATAAGTGATTGTTTAGATTTTTTTACATGATTGTTTATCTCATCTAGATGATCGTTTACAAACTATACACACGATCATTTACTTACGTATACCCTTTCGTTTACTAAGATTTGTTTGTTTTCCTTCTTCTTTGTTCAGAATCAAGGGAATGATGATATTCATCATATGGACAAAGATCATGATGATGATGTCGATCATGATAATCTTGACAAGAATGATGACCATCACATTAATGAAGATCCTCTAACCAAAACTTAAGAAGAACACGTGATCATTGGTGCGGGTCAATTTGTTCAAGGTTCACATCCTAAAGAACAAAAGAAAAAAACATTGCCCCCACATAAAGAGAAATCGAGGGATGATATTGACATAGATGACGATGATGCATAGTTGCTCTTAAAATATAAAGGAAATGGTTGAGAAGATGGTTGCTGGTACTGAAACAGTAGATGAACCAGCAATAATGGTTGAAAATCTTCCATTAATATACTAATAACTTGTATTAACTTATAGGAATACAAGTTATTGTGGCCTTTTAGGTAAAAGAATGGAGGCAAAACACGAGATAAATGATCAAAACGCATAGTTTTTAGTGCAAAACTATAATATCAAGAGAATGCACCTTACATAAGTCACCACGTTTGATTAACTATACTTTCAAGTGTTTTTCTATGCAGGTTGGTGAAAAGAAGAAATGAAGCAAGGATCGCGCACATTAACTCAACGACAAGAAGCTGTCTGGCGAGTCGAAAAGCGAGATGCCAGTACAATATTATGAGAGATGATTCGTTAAGAAACAAAAGTGGTAGTTAAGGCTGATGTGATAAGAAATGATTACTTTTTGCGCTGACATTTATAGGTAAGGACAAATGCGCAATGTAGGCAAGGACGGATATGCAGCATGAGCATTTAATTTTTTATCTACAGTATGCCTATAAAAGAAGCCAACTCCACCTTGAACAAGATGTCATACATAGGAGGTTATCCTTTAAGGAGGTCGATGAAAGGGCGAGTTTTAGAGCTCTTCACCATTTGTAGTAGTGTTCCTTCCTCCATCCTTTCTCTTGTTAATGTCTGAGTGAGAGCTTAGAGAGAGAATAGAGAGAGAAGCTTCCCCCACCATTTCCTCTAACTTGTAGAAGAGCCAAGAAATGCAAACCAATGCATTATGCGGCTCGACACATTTCTTTACTTTCCATTTTGTTTCTTTTGAATGTATTGTGTGGATTTACTTAATCTTATGGCCGAGAGGCTTACACTTACTAATACAATTTTCATCCACTGTTTCTCTTCCACTTCTTTGTTATTCATCTTGTTGAAGTGTTATAAGTAGTTTAAATATGTATTACATGCCTGATAAAGGTTCTTTAAGTATAAGAGTCATCATGTTTAGCTCGCTTTGCTTGGCCAACACTCATCATCAACTGCTCGAGAGAGTAAGTGGTAAAGACCTAGCTAAACACGTGTAGAGTAGATTTGGAAACAAACTTTGTTCTGACATTTTGCCTTCAATCATTGTGTCCCAAAAGGAGAATAAGTGTGGTGTTTAGGCGTCGAGAGGTTGTTCACCTTAAATATAAGATGGTTAAGCGATTTATATCGCATCAAGTCGTATATCGTATTTAAATCGCCTATACTACAGAGACATTTCTTCATCCTTCTTAATATAAGTTTGATCGCATTCGATAATCATTCCATTCCATTCCCCTCTACAGATCCTTTGTGTAAATAAGTAGATTAATATAGTTTTATACTTATACTGTATAGAATTTATACCACCTGGTTGAGAAGCAGATAGCTAAGTTTTAATAGAAATTTCTTGTGTTTGACCCTCGCTTACCAAAGAAACTTGTCGCTTCACTTACACTTAGGCAAGCGTGAGAAAAACTTGTACTACACATTAATCATTATAAATGAAGCAACGCGTTAGTAGGGTATGCACCATTTATCGCATAACTCTCACTTAGCCGCCCATTATTAGCCATATAATTAGAACCCAACATGATATATTTACGATTAAGTTTGACATAAGACTCTCAAGTACCATATACCAACCACTACCAATTTGTGAGCAACGACCATGAAGTATTGTCGAAGATCTCGCATTGTTCAGCCATCAATTTCCATCGTATAAGGAACAACCTTCAACAATTCACGAAGTTTAACCATTAATTTTCGTTGTAAATGAAGAACCTTAATTGGTATATATGTATGAAAACTGTGTAGTTCTTTGTTATTAATTATTTGTTTGTTATCTAATATTATGCATTGTAGGAAATCCTCAGACAACCAACACTCCACAAGAGAAAGAGATTGCATAAAATGTTCACCATTGAGGAGAAAAAAACGAAAAAATGTTGATGTTGGCGAGAAACCGACCGAAATTAAAAAAACTAATGAAGTAGTGCCTGTCCCGGCGGTTAAACCACTTAGACCACCTACTGGAGTCGTATTGATGTCTATAGTGCCAGCCCTGGAGGTCGAATTGAGAGAGGTAAATCGATACAATCTCATGCGACTAGTGAATCAAAATTTGTGCAAGGCATACTTAGAATAAAGGAAAAACCCAAATGAAAGATGAAGAGATGACTGTAGTCTATTCATTCAGAAATAAGAAATTATTCCAAACACTTGAAAAAAACACATGGGTGGAGGGAGACGTAAGTACTCTTTCCAAATTTCAATTTATATGTACAACAACTACACGATTATGTACAATATTCTTTATGTAATTCAACGACATCTTAACATTATTCCATACACTGCTAGAAGAAGATCTTTCCAAATAATTAAACACTTACATGAGCAATTAATGAATGTCTACTAGTTCCATCTTTAGCAAAAACTAAATACCAAGCGACACTTACATGAGCAATTAATGATAAAGGTTCTTTTTTATTGGCACCACAGTTTGAATGTTGCTTTTACCAAAATCAAGTAAGACATAATTTTACTAACCCATCCAATTGAATCTCTCTGTATATTAAACCAACCAAATAATTAAAGCTGATTCAGACATCTACCAAAATTTCAACAACCAAGTAATTTTCGTAGACATTGCATCCATTCCATTTACTTCTATAAAAAGCAACTATAAGAATAGATATTGTATTATGTAAAAAGAAAATATAATTAAGTATTCAATAGTGATAGAAAGAAATAGATAAACATAGATATACATCTATCACTGAGTAAAAGAGTAAAATATATATATATAAAAAAAGAACGATAATAAACACAATGCAAGAATAGACAATCGTGCAATGAAATAATATACATTAAACGATCCTGCTAACCACGATAAACGATCGAGTTGATATAGGTAAACGATCGTTTGACACCATTGTGATTGTATTGAATGTAGTAAATGATCATGTTGGTGTAAGTAAACGATCATGTTGATATTGATAAACGACCTTGTTGATGTTGATAAACAATAGTGTTGATATTACTAAACGATCATGTAGTTCAATGTAAATGATCGTTAAAAACTTAAAATTAAGGATTTTCATAATGAAATATAGAATTCTTATATTATTTAAATCTTCTAAACTATTGAAACGAAAACGAAATTTAGAATTCTTTCCACAAATAAAAACAAAAACGTTTTTCAAAATGAAATATAGAATTCTTAATAAAATTTTATAATCTTCTAAACAATTCAAATAAAAATTATATATAGAATTTTTACTGAAAACAAAATTCACTGCAACGATCTTGATAGATGAATATTAAAGAGAAAAAAAAATTTAGAAGAACAAAGGAATAAATCACAAACAAAGTAAGTAAATCGAAAAGAAGAAAAAAGCACCGTAATCAAAACCAATAAGACATTATAGAATTTATCAAAAAAGTAATGGATGAACTTTTCTTATTTTCTTGTACCGTTTGTAAATATTTTAATACTTTTATTATATTCAATTTACCAAAATTTAAGGGATCTTTTCAAAAATATAAAAAAGCGGCAAAATATTTACATTGTATAAAACAATTCTAAAAATGGAAAAAGACTAGAGGCCTACCGTGTAAAATACCAAAAATGCCTCGTCAACAATGCGTGTAATATATTTGGTAACGTGATTTGGTACACGATCGTTTAATTAATTAGTAAACGATCGTTTAGATTTGGCTAGACGATTGTTTAGATTTGACTACATGATCGTTTACATTTGGGGTTCCAAATCTAAAAAAAATTTCAAAATTTGGTATACGATCGTTTAGATTTGGCTACACGATCGTTTAAACTTGAGGTTTTAGATTTGGTTACACGATGCCAAAACGATCGTATAGATTTGTTTATCGAAACGATTTTTTTTCTTCAAAATTTGGTATAAACAATTTTTTTCAACTTTTAATTTTGGTTATTCTAATTTAAATGCCTAACCAATTTTTTCAAAATTCTTTATCACAATCTTTTAATTTTGGTTATTCTAATTAAATGTCTAACCAATTTTTTTAAGATTCTTTATACACCATCTATTTAAAATCTATTTAAAAAAAAGAAGAAAAGAAGAAATGAATGAAGAAACAATACTAAAAAGAAATATATTTGGTTACCAAATACAAATAAAAAGAAATCCCACGAAGAGTAGAGAGGAAGAAACTGATAAAAAATGAGGAGAAAAGAATCGAAAGATAAATGTGGAATATTTAAAAATGGCTAAATGTATGAGTTTTGTTAGACGGTAACTATTTTTTATATTTAGAAAAGTTACCCAAAATTTAATATGATTCAACATTAAAAAAAAAGAAAAGAAAAGAAAAAAATCATTCTCCAAACGCTCGAACCCAGATTTCATATATTTGATTTCAGACTTTGAAAGAAACCCAATTGGCAAATCAAAACTTCCAAATTAGCAATCAGTGGGATTCATACGGAATAATCCAAGCATTCGCAGCAGCCGTCGTTACTTCCCACAGATCGTCACGCCAATTCAAGAAGATACGTCCGTAGGGTAATTCTCTTAATTCCCCCGCCAATGCACTCAGATTCCGATCCCCACCTCATTTTTCACCATTTTTTACGGTCACCCAGTCGGAATCCATGAAAATCGCTTTATTCATTCACTACTGTATAACAATTTCTTAACCTCACGGCTTCTCTTTGTTTTCTTAAGCTTCTGATTGCGAAGTAGAGCCCAATGGCGTCCATGGAAGTCGACAGCGCTAACTCCAATACTTCTGACCCTGATAATCCTAGATTTTCCGTTAATGGTATGCCCTTGTCATTTTCTGTTTAACCATTCGAGTTTTTCTTCTTTCCTACAATAAAACTGCTTGTGCTGTGTTCATTTTGCCTATTTTATCTGCATTCGCTAAATTCATTGATTTATTTTTGGTTCTGATGGTTTTTTTTTTTTTTAAAAAAATTTGTTTTCGAAGTATTGCAGCTCTTGAAATCTGCCCAAATGCAGCATGGGTTACGTCATGGAGATTATACTCGCTATCGGTTTGTGCAATTGCGTTTTTTTTTATTGAAACATTGTTATGCTGTTCTGTTTTGTTACTTCCATTTTTGTAGAGTTTATAATGTTACGGATTTCTCTTGATTGTTTGTATATATGTTTTTTTCTGATGTGTAGGAGGTATTGCACAGCTCGGCTAAGAAGGTTGTATAAATCTTTGAAGTTCACTCATGGCCGTGGAAAGTACGCCAAACGAGCTATAACTCAGTCAACTGTTAGTGAAGTCAGGTTTGTCCCGTTTGATAATTCTTTTCAAGTAAAGAGCAGCTTTTGATTTTTCAAATATTTAGTTTTTCATTTACGCTTCAAAGTAGTCTCCTCCTGTTACTGCCTAGAAGAAATTGTTAACTTTGTCACTGAAGTTTCCCCTTGATTTACACCGATTCTAATGAAGTGGGAAGGAAAAAGAGGAAGAAAAAGAAGATGATTAAGTGGTAAATAATTTGATGATTGTTAGAACCTTGTGTTATGAGTTCAGAGGAAGTGGTACATGTATTTCTTAGATTTTATCATGTTAGTGAAGATAAATGCATTGCGAAAATTATTATAAACAAACCTTAAAACCTTCTGGAATTTAAATAGGTATCTCCATGTGGTTCTTTATACGGCGGAGAGAGCATGGAGTCATGCCATGGAGAAAAGGCAATTACCAGATGGTCCAAATCCACGCCAACGTATCTATTTGATTGGTAGGCTCAGGAAGGCAGTAAAATGGGCCACTCTCTTTGCACAATTGTGTGCAAGCAAAGGAGACTCGAAAACATCTTTGGAAGCTGAGGTTTGTTCATAGCTTTCTCCTTGTGAAATATATATCCTATAAGCCTTGAAAATTTTAAACTTATGTCTTAGTGAAGAGTGATTTTTCGTCATCTTTTGTTTATCAGCTGGTAATTAATATGTTCTTATATGTAGGCTTATGCATCGTATATGACTGGAAATTTGTTGTTTGAGCAAGATCAGAATTGGGACACTGCATTGCTGAACTTCAAAAGAGCGAGGTGCTTTCTTGTATTTTCTCTGGATTGTTAAATTCCCATGTTAAAATGGTCAACTAATCCTCACATGACCTTCTTAAGGGCCAAGTTGCATTATGCAAATAAATGGCTCTATGGATGCTGTAATAGTTTAGTTTTGCTTTTGTCTTTACTTTTCCGTCTCTATATAAAAAAGGCCTAAAACTAATTAGAGAAACAAGGTCATTGCCATTTTAGGGAAGCCTGGACGACTCAGATTAGATATATTTTTTATGACATATTGTGGCCTTTAGAAGAGATCTGGGACTGAATCAGGCTTAGTGCCTCTGTTAAAGGTTTCAACTCCCACAAATTCCTTCCCTCTTCCTCTCCTCTCACTGAAAGTTATACCTTGTTTCAACCAAATTTCCCGCAAAATTACCTTAGAAGCATAGTGAGAGAGTCCTTGAATTGTCTTGAAGATTTTGACCTAGAAGGAAAGCTGGATATGAAGGGCTTTGATGATCCTCGAAGATTGGGTGAACTAACATTAAAAGGATCACTAAAGCTTCAGTGTACAAGTGCAACTGAGGAAAATGGGATTAGCATTCTTATTTCTTACAAGTGTAGGATAAAAAGAAGACAAGTGTGAGAAAAAAAAAAAAAAAGACCGTTGTAAGATAGAAAGAAGACAGTTATAATTATCTGCCATTTCTATTGTTATCTACGTGTAAACAATCCAAAAGTTGTTAAGGATACTTGATTATTGATTTCCTAAAGGCCATGCATCATTTATCATCTTATTTCATTTGCCAGCTAACATGTTTGCTAATGTTTGTTTATCTTTCAGAGCTGTTTATGAGGAACTTGGTAAAGTAGGAGATCTAGAGAATCAAGTTTTGTGTCGTGAACGTGTAGAGGAGCTTGAACCTAGTATACGATATTGCTTGCACAAGATCGGGAAGTCAAATCTACAGGCCTCTGAACTTCTACATATTGGGGAGATGGAAGGCCCTGCTCTAGACCTTTTTAAAGCTAAATTAGAGGTCTGTTTGCTTTTCAATCTACAAGCCTCTGAACTTCTACATATTGCTTTTCACCTAAGGACAATTTCTAATTTTCAGACAAATTTTTTGTTATCTCCCTTTCTTTTTGATCTCAGTATGGGCATAAATGTCTATGGTTAATGGTGGTAGGCCTCTGGTTGTTATAACTTGTACTTTCATTTTTTAAGCTTGGCTTTTAAAAGGAAAAATGGATCTTATACCTTAATCTTGGTATTCTAGCACGGTTTTGTTTTGTTTTTTAGTAGTTTAGCTTAGCACACTGCTGTAATCTGAGAGCCAAGTGTGTAGTTGTAGAGAGGTGCCACCCAACCCTCTACTTATGGCCATCATTTTATTAATCGGGATCTGCTATATATCAAAGTTCTGTTGATAGTTAAGAAATCAATTTTTCTTATGACTCCTCCAGAATGACATTAAAAATTAATAAAAATCAATAAAAGTTGTACTGTGGAATAAAGAAATTTATTTTCTAGTCTTCTTTGTGGAAGAACTGACCTGCTTGTCCTGATCCTTTTTAATAATTTATGTAAAGACTCAAATCAATTTTGTCAATTGTCGTCATTGAGCTTGGATTCAACTTAAGCATAACTCAACTGGCATGAGAGGTAGACTTTTGACCGAGAGGATAGAGGTTCAAATCTCCACACCCAAATTGTTGCACTAAAAAGAAAAAAAGAATCAGTCTTGGAAACACAGTTTCTTGAAATTCATTTCTCTCGAACCTAGTAACTTATCCTTTTACTACACTAGTTGAAGTCTAATGGCCAATCTATTTCAATTGCAAATTTATAACAGAGATTATCTATAGCTGTAGTATAATTGTTTTTGATGTTATTTGTTGTTAGGTAGACCGTCAGAGAACAGTGTCTGCTATTGAAAGAACATAAGACAAAAGATAGATCTCACGAATATTTTTCAATTGCAAAACTACTTGAGTTCTCAGATTTTTAATAAAAATAACATAATGATGACATTGATTTTTCTCTTGTTTTGTGTTTGGCTGATCTGATAATGTCTTTTACTCTATTGGAGGCCATAATTTATTTTATAGTATTGAACTTTCTTGCTTGTAGGCTGTCATGTCGGAGGCCAGATCTCAGCAGGCTGTTTCCATGACCGAGTTTCATTGGCTTGGTCATAGATTTCCAATATCCAATGCAAAAACAAGAGTTTCCATATTAAAAGGTTGGTCTAAAGAATAAATAATTTAAATGCTGAGATCTATGATGATTTACTTGGTTAGGAATTTATACGCTAACTACTGAAAGTAGAGACGAAGAACAAAAACAATTTTACGTGGAAACCCTAGTACAGGGAGAAAAACCATGGTGCTAATAATCTTATTATTTTCTAATGATCATAAAGGTACACAGGGAAAGTATTTATAGGCAACACGAGCCTAATTAACAGAATAAAAATAGGGCAAAGTAAATTACATAACTACCTTTGGGCTTTCAACATGACCTAAGCCCATTATTTTTAATTTTCCCCTTCAAGTTAGGACGTAAACGTCATGAAGGCTCAACTTGCTAACACACAAATCAAAGTTTTATCTGAGGAGCCCCTTTGTGAGGATATCAACAATTTGTTGGTTCGAGGGTATGTAAGGAATGCAGATGCTACCATCATCAAGCTTCCTTTTGATAAAGTGTCTATCATTCTCCACATGTTTAGTCTTGTCATATTGGACTGGGTTATTGACAATGCTAATGGCTGCCTTGTTATTGCAGAATAGCTTCATATGCATCTCATAGTCTTGACAAAGACCAGAGAACACCTTCTGGAGCCAGATTTCCTTACAGATCCTCAAACTCATGACCCTGTTTTCGCTTCAATATTGCTTCTAGCCACAACTTCTTGTTTCTTACTTCCCCAAGTAACAAGATTGCCTCGCACTAATGTATAGTATCCTATGGTAGACTTTTTATCAACAATAGATCTTGCCCAATCAGAATCAGTATAAGCTTCAACACATCTTCTATCAGTCTTCTTGAATCTCAGACCTTTACAAAGAGTTGCTTTTAAATACCATAGAATCTTATAACTGCCTTCATTTGGTCTACATAAGGTGCCTACATGAACTAACTGACCGTAGTTACAACATAGGAGATGTTAGGCCTAGTATGAGATTAGTAAATCAGCTTTCCCACTAGGTGCTGATATTTCTCTTTATCAACAGGTACCCTGTCACCTGAATTTTCGAGTTTGGCATTGAACTCAATGGGTGTATCAGCAGGTCGACATCCTAGCAGACCTATCTCAGTTAATAAATCAAAGGTGTACTTTCTTTGGGACACTAAGATGTCTTCTCTAGATCTAGTAATCTCCATCTTGAGAAAGTACTTCAGATTTCTCAAGTCTTTGATTTCAAACTCAAACCCCATCTTCTTCTTTAGTTGAATGATCTCATTGTGGTTTGTTCTTGCGCTTACCTGGGAAACATAACATAAGAAAGGATGAATATAAAATACTCCGTGAGTGACCCCCTACTGGGGCCTTTTGGGTGAATTGTTAAACCCATCCTAGCGCATAAGTATAATACAGTGATCCCATAAAACATAAGGTAAGTAGTGATCTTTAAGGAACACCAAAACATGACATAGGTAGTGATCTTGTAGAAACATTGATCATAGCATAAGTGGTGAACCTGGTGGTTCGCAATCATAAGTGTGCATAACCCGATAGGAGAATTAATGGTCACCTCTGATCCTGGCATGCATTCAATAGTCAAGGTGGCTAAGCATGGATAATAGTTCGTGGTCTTTTGTCAAACCCATAGCATTCTTGTAATTTCATAACCACGTAAAAACATTCTTCAATCAATAGCATGCTTTTATGGTACCATATAATTAAACACGTCCATTCAATTTTTGAGTGTCCAACTCAAGGGTGTTCTAGGGCTCAAATTTAAGCCCAAATATGTTCAAGCAAGGCAATCTCCAATAATTCCAAATTAGAATTCAGAATAAGACTTTGATCCAAAATTGCTTCCAAGCTTAGCATGGAGATACCAATCTATTCATAAACCATGATTAGGAATTTAAAAACAAAATTTCAGCATCTCAAACTATTACAAAAGTTCGAAATTCGCAATACTCTACAACCATGTGCCAAAATTCCCAAAATCGATCCTTAAACCTTCTGGACAGTGGTTCTTAACACTCTGAAACTTCAACCTAAGCTTCAAAACATAACAGGTATCAATAAATCTAAACCAGTATCAATAAATTTAAACCAAAACCAAAAGGACATTCAAAATTCTCCAACAAAACCAACAATCTTACCCAACTTCCAAGATTCTGGTGAAACTAAGCAAAATCTCTAGTGAGTGGTGGACGAGACCCACTGCGACGGCATCTGATGACGAAACTTGGCAGTGTCTACGGCTTGACTAGAGGTGTGCAATGAACAATGCGATACGGTTACAAATGTCATCTGACCGGCTGCGTGAGGTTTGAGCGCCGTGGAGGCGAACTAGTAGTGGAGCGTCGTAAGTGTGAGCAGCGATGGGATCTCGGCTGGGGTTGCTGTTCATGCAAAGAAGATGAAAGAACTTGATTTTGTTTTTTTTTTCCTTTTTTTAACCCTTGCACATTCTACAAGGAACCACTAATACACACACATATAGTTGATATGATTGATTCCTTCTCCATCTGTCCTTTTGGGGGAACGATCATTTCTTGTGGCCTGCTGGAGTGTGTAGGTTAGTGTGGGATCCCTTGGGGAAGGGGGTAATAGAGTTTTTAGAGGCTTGGACAGGGACAATGTGTGAGTCATTTCTAGTTTTCGTGTTTCTCTTTGGGCTTTGATTACGATGTGAGTCTTTTGCACTTCTATTATCCAGAATTCCTAATTATGTCTGCATGAAATTATCCAGCTCGAGAATTAGAAAAGGACTTGCAAGGTTCAGCAGATTCTCTTCCAGTAGAGAAAGGATTGTCCATTTTTGATAAGATCTTTGCAGCATACCATGAGGCAAGGAGCTCAATTCGCTCTGACTTGGTACGTGGAAGTTTGACATCAGCCTTCCTTTGGATTCTTTAAAAAGTTTGTCTCTACTAATTTGATCTTCCAAACTTATGTTACCAATATTCTGTTTGTTTAGGTCAGTGCTGGAAATGCTGAAAGTGTTAAAGATGATTTAAGTGGGCTTGATAAAGCTGTTAGTGCTGTGTTGGGTCAAAGGACAATAGAACGCAACCAGTTATTGGTAAAAATTGCAAAAAGCAAGCTTGTTAGACGTCATGATGAAAAAAATGAAAAAGTTACCAAGCCAGAGGAACTTGTTCGCTTGTATGATCTTTTATTACAAGTAAGCATCTTTACGTATTCTTTCATCCTTTTCGGTATTTGAAATGATCCAACTATTAGATGCTTGACTAAAAATTTAAGTTTTCTGCAGGTCTTAGCAATATATTTTGTGAATAATTATTTATTTATTTATTTTTTGCAGAACATTGCTGATCTTTCTGACTTAGTCAGTTCTGGAAGAGATAGGAGGCAGGAAGAAGTGACTTTTGCTGAAGAGTGCTCTCTTAAAAGCCTAGCTTTTCGTGGAGAAAGGTTTCTGCCCTTGTGCTCTTGATCTTTCTTGTTGATTGGAAAAACCTCTATATTTTCATTGATAATTCAGCAATTAGCATTCTGGATTATTCTTCTTTTTTCGAGCATAGAGATCGCTTGTTCTTTTAATCCTTGAAAATTTGCTCATAATGCGTTAGGTTCCCCACCATTCTTCTTGATCCTATAACTCCTTGCTTTTATCTGTATTCTGCACCTATTGCCATCGAGAGAGCAGAGTGCCTGTACTAAAATGGTGCTAGTGTTCCATTGTCAGCATATAACAAATCAATTCCTTTCTCTACTTTTGATACATAAGTTTGATTCTTCGCCATTTGAATGATGGACTTTTTACACTGTTTTTTTTCATACTTCTATAAAAAAAATATGTATCCTGCACTTTGTTTGTGTAATACTGACTAGTTACAAAACTTAGGAAAACGTCTGTGTAATATTGACCAAGGAGAAACGAAATGCAGTACGATCTCCCAAATCTCTGAGTTGCTGTAGCCCACAAAGGTTCCATTGTTTCTATGAGCGTTGGATCTCCCAAATTTCTCACTGCAACTAAAAACTGATTAACCCTTGGAAACTATGTAGCATGTATGAGTTGGGAAGACGTTTGGGCCCATCTATAACCGTTAGTATGCCCCCCACCCAAAAATAAAAAAAGCATGAATTCACATTTCTAATTTCCAGAACCATAAGCGTTTAGAAATGCTTATTATGAAACATAACTTATGCATGGGTTCTTTCTTTTCCTAACCCTTCCTCTTGTAGAACTCTAGCCACTCCACTGCTCAGTTTTTGACTGTCTTAGATGCCTCTAACTGTCGCAAATGACTCCGTTCACCTCTGCTTCCTACCATATGTCGTGGATCCACTTTGTTTCCATTCGTCGCACGCCAATCCATCTTGTCTCCGTCTTTTCTCCTCTCTAAAACCATAGACACCCTTTTGCCTACCTAGATTCCTTTTACCATTGCCTCTTTTCTTCTTTACTTTTGATCTACCCCTTTGTCCCGTCTTTGTTCTTTTCTAACCAATTCGACTGCTGCTGTCATTTGTTGGTTCACATTGATTTGAACTCCACTCTCTATCATATCTTCGTTTTTACTCATGTGTCTGCTTCCTATCATCGCCTAGCACATCCTTTTCCCTCCCTCTTTTGCTCTATGACCAACTTCGGCCTTCACCACCTCCTAGCCTTTTCTACTTTCATGGAGATGATGAGTTGTTATATACACCTTTGCATCTGGTATGTGAATGATGTAAGTTTTGTCGAAGATATGAAGAACAAGTTGAAAATTCTGTCGTTTTTTCATCTGACTTGGATTAAATGTTCTCTAATTCAACTGATGCAAAATCCAGTGTAACATTTTTTGTAAGCAAGTCAAGGATGCCTTGGAGACTAAACTCAAATGCATAGTTTAGCTACCTTGTGGAGGTAGAAAGAAGTTTGAAAGTACCCATTGTTGAAAAGAAAAGAAAAAAAATGGTTTGTGGTTTTATTAAGAAATGTGTTAGGAACCAAGGTAGTATAGGATGCCTTTGTCCCCTATTGGTTAGAATGGAATGACCAATGTGGTACTTAAGTGGCTTGGCTCTCCCATGCCAACAGCTGGCTTTTGGGTTGTGGTTCTCCAATGTGCTTAAGTACCTAACAAAAATTAAATTATCTTCTCTTAAAAGTTTGGAAAAGCCATCACTTATTCAGCTTTTGGGGTGAATAAGTTCACAACCTACCAACTCGGACACTTATTCAGTGATCGCTCCACTGCATCAAATGTTACCTTAATCAAAGATATTGTTAGCTCTTTCACTGCTAAGGATCCTATCTCTACTTCAATTGTTCATAGTATTGGATTTGAGCTGTGAGGAATCTAAAACACATTTAGTTAACACATAGATAAATGAATTTTCTGTTGAAGGCTATTTTGCAGAAGCATTCAAAAGGTTTTCTTTGGTTGATTATAGAAGGAATTCAGTTGAAGTTTTGCAATCGGCAGCATTATTAGCAAAGTATTTTTCAATTCTTCCCACATTTTCTTAATTGAGGTTTGTGGACTTCAAATGAAAGAAATCATGCATCAATGGTCAATCACACAAATTAAGATCTAATTCTGTCTTACTAGTCCTTTATGATTGTGTGCAGTGCTTCTCGGTACTCCAAACACTACGGGGGTTGTTTTTGTGTTGCTTTGAAGATCCTTTTCAGTTTCAGTTTGAAATTCTTGAAAGTTGCTGGTTGGTTTAATGAAGCCTTTTTTTTTTTTTTGGGAAGTTTATAGGGCCTTTTATTTGGTGGCTTGGAGTTTAGTGTAGTTGGGAGTTTTGAAATTGGTTCTCTTTTCCAGAATTTGATTATGCTTATATGGGTTTCTGTGTTTGGTCAGTATCTTCTCGTTTATTTGGGTTTTCTTGTCAAGATCCAAGTTATCTAGTATCCCACGGCCCCTTTTTCCTTCTGTCTCTTGTTTGGAGCTCAGTGTTCTTAGCCTCTATTTAGTATTTTGTTTAAGTTATTACTTTTGGTTATTTGTCGATAGTATTATTTGGGTTGTTGTATACATTTTTTGTAATCTTTATTAGTTGTTCTTTTTATTCTTTTGTAGAGCTTTGTAATTTTTGAACATCTGTCTCTGTTTTTATTTCTATTCAAGAACAATTCTCGTTTCTTGTTTTGGAAAAGAAACTGGTGTCTGCTTCTGGACAGTCTTTCTTTGACCCCTGCACATTTGAAGTAGACAGATGCACTTAAGAAACCAATTGAGATAATAATATTTAATTGCACCTTCAATCTAATGTTGTTTTCTTCTGTTCGAACTTTGTGTTTGTATATTTGTTCTCTGATCTTTTACATTTCTAATCTTATTTATGTCATTTGGCCTTGTTTAATGTCATCATTGAAGTGTGGATTAATTGATGTTTGCTGGCACTAAATAGATGCTAATGATGGATCCTCCTCTATACTTTCAGGTGCTTTTACTTGGCAAAATCGTACAGTTTGGCTGGAAAAAGAGCAGAAGCTTATGTATTATATTGCCATGCTCGCTCCCTTATTGAAGATGCCATACAAAAATTCCATACAGCAAATATCAGTGATCCGGTATGTGTATCATGTCGAATACTCTGGTACCATCCAACCACTTGTCCCATAGGATATGACCCTATTCCATTGTATCTTATATCTTTGGTAGTTTTTACCGGTGTAGCTTGTTGCATTGCAGTAGTCTGTTGGTGAAACTTCACTTCCTTTTTATTAATATTTTCTAATCTTTGTTGAGGTATGGAAGCTGTAAGATGGCTGTTTTCAAAGAGAACAAGAGTATAGAGAAAACGTCTTCTCTTTGTTTGTTTTCACCAATAGTGTTTTTCATTAGAACAATTGTTGCCCGTGTATAAATCTATGGACTTAAAAGTTATGATTTTAGGTGAACAATAACATTAAGCTTGACTTGATTATTGTTTTCAATAACAATAATGTAGACAAATTAAGATCTTTTTTCTTCTTGAAAGCTATTTTAAAAGTAAGTTCTCAAACAAGATACTATAGCGTGCATATTGAAAGAACCTCTGCTTTATTTTTTGCAACAGAAGTTGATCGAAGAGTTGAAGACGTTGATTGAGGAATGCAGAGCGAACAGCTGTATAGAGCATGCCACTGGAATTATTGAGGAGGTGAAGGCTCCAGAAAATCTGTCGAAGAAGATCTCGAACATGTCATTGACTGGAGCAGAGAAGAAGGTATTGAGTACTCGTGCTTTCTGTTTTTTCATTTTTGAGTTGCAACCCGACTGAATGAACATGAATTGCTTTGTGCTTGATGCAATAATGCTCACTTGTAGATGAAAATCAAGAGAGACGATTAAATAAACCAATTGACCTGAGTACAATTTTGAGCATGTCTATCCATTTTGTTGTATGGATACATCAAATTCATATTCCTTCCTAGCCAAGTCATGTTTCTTTCTTACTCCGAAAGGAAAACCATGTTTTCGCGAGCACATGTTCTTATTTAAGTTTATATCATGCTTGGATGCTAACATCTACCACATCCTCATTATGTGACAGTCGGCCAAATACCTCCTTCAGAGCCTCAATAACTACGAGTCTGCAGTTGGCGATTCCAATATAAAGACCGCTCCACATATTGAAGTCTTTCCTCCCGCATTTCAGGTGATCCCTCGGAATCCCATTGTTCTAGACATTGCATTCAACTTCATTGACTTCCCATCTCTTGAGAATAGAATGAAAAAGGACAGAAAGGGCTTTATCAGTAGGCTATGGGGATGAGTTCCTTTGGCAATTTTTTTTTTTCACTTAAGGTCCTCTCTTTTCTACACAGTTTTTGTTTCTGAGACCACGGTTTCGATCCTTTAACAACTTCTCGGCCCCTTCGCTCGAATTTTGGCTCACAATTAGAAAACAATCACTGTTTATTTTTTGGTTTCTCTTGGATGTATAACAGAGATATAATTCCAAAATTTCAGGATTTTTCTTAGAAACCTACTTGTGACTAGAGAATACACATTTGTTTATCTTCTCATTTTTGGCTACTAATTTTGAATTTATTGTGGATATTTTAGAAGTTTATTTGCAAATTGGTCGTGATATGGCTCTTTAGCTATGGTTAACGGAGTGTAGCTATGAGCTGCCATAGAAAATAAAATATTCAAAGACTGAAATGATGATGATTAGAGAATGATTGATTGCAAATATATTATTCTTTCTGTTATGATGCTATATAGGGCTCTAGTTCCTTTGTAGTTTTTTTGGTGCACTTTCCTTTGTCTTATTCATTTGGTTGTGTAGAAAATTGCATATAAGCTTTTAAACTAGTGAAAGTGATAGCACAAACTTCATAGAAATCTTTAGCACCTAAAACAAAATTTTCAAAACCCAACAATCATTCACATGGATTAGAAGACCATTCTTTCTTTCAATAAATTTATTGGCAAAATGGGACAGGAGTTGCTTTTTCTTATGACAAAATCTATTATTGACCAATTTTTTGGGAAGATAGGCTTGTTGGAATTGGATCAAAACAACACTTAGGCCCCACCCCTGATGTTGATTTAGCAATTAGATTATTGGCGTGTGAGTTTCACACTTTTACTTACCTTTTACCGTAACCAACAACTTTTTCTTTTTATTTATTTTTTTATCTTTTATATTTATATTTTTTATATTCTTACTTGAAAAATACTTTTACGAAAAGTTTCTATTTTTGTTTTTCTTTCTTTGGAGATTACACTTTTACTACAAGTTTACTAGAAAATTGTTAAGCTAAAGTAACCAAGTTTTGGATTGAATTTCCTCACCTCTATTGCACTAGAAAATAGTTAAATTATAAGTTTGGTTTTTGAACTTTTAGATTTTAATGTCTATTTGAATTTTTAACTTTGAAAGTTACAAATTTAATTTCTCAAGGTTAAAATTTCAAAAGGTATAAGTTTATTGGACATAACAAAAAATACAGTATTTCATTAGACACAAAATTTAGATTTATATCGATAGGTAAAGTGAATAATATTTTTGGATTTGTTAGAGACTTATTAGATAGAAAATTGAATGTTAAAGACACTTTTAAAAGCTTAATTAATAACAAATAGGGCAAGTGCAGATATAAGAATCTATATGATGATATGTAATTAAATTTTTCTTCACCCTTTAACTTAAATTTTTGGGTTGATCAGTGATTTAAGATAATATCATAGCTCCAAATGTGTTGAGAAACTTTCCAAATAATGCGCCTCTTGGAGTCTATCTATTCTTAATAGAAGCCTGACAATGATAGAAGTTGTTATATTTAAAAATTTTAGGAGTGTTGCTATGTATTTAATTATCGGACATAAAAGTGTTACTCATTACCATTATTCTACGAAATAAATACGAACTTAAAAGCTAAGAAACTTATAATTTTATTTGAAACAACTGTTATAGTTTAACAAAAAATGAAACGACCACGATTATTGAGTATAATGAATATGTGTTAGTTGAGTTTATAAATTATGTTTTCGAAAACATGTGATTCAAATAGTGCATATTTTAAAAATAATTATTTTTATATTTGAAATTTTGAATTTAAAATGTTAAAGTTACAATCTCGAATATTTTTGTTAATTAAAAAATGTAATATATTATATATCATATATTATATGACATTACAAAATACTAACCATATAAATTTTTTCACGTGAAAAAGTTTAATATATAAGTTAATTAATAATAGTTTATATTCATGGAATAAGTAAATATATTTTCAAACACATTTGAAAAAAATTAAATTGGAATTTAATTTTTGAAACGGTAGGAAACATATATAAATTTTAAAAAATAAAACTTTGTTTTGTTTAAATTCCTTGTTTTTAAAATTCTTCTTTTAAATTACCTATCAAACAAGTTTTAACAAATGTCTAGAATTTTTACTCGGACAGATAGGTTTAAATCCATCTCATAAAGGTAATTTTTCAAAATTCTTTTAAAAGGAAGATTCAAGAAAATATGAAGTGGAGATTTTGGAGAATCTGTAAGAAATAGAAATAATTTAATAAACCCAACTATGTTAAATGTTCAAAAAAGTGTAAGAGAAAAAAAAGTGAAGTTAACATATTAAGTAAGAAGAGTTGTAGACACAAATGTTATGTTTAGGGTAGTAAGTGAGATTAGAACATGTTGTATAGGTGTGACGATTGGTAGGTGCAACTCTAAAGTTCACATGCATTTGTCACAAATGCAGCACACAAAAAGTTGAAATTAAAAAACTTATGTCTATCTACGATACTATATAGCTCTTATGTGTTTAGACCCCTTTGGTAGACAAGTCAAACATGGCAAGGAATATTTTAGCCTATCTTCTACCTATTTTTCATAGTTACCTTTTAAAATAGTCGGCTTCATCTTAGGTTACATTCATATTTTTGCCACATAGTAAATCAATTATTTAACTATAGTTTGTCATGTCATATAGGTTTTTCTTTTTTTTTTTTTTTCTATCCAACCTAATCCACCGGAGTGTTTGGTTCTCCAAATGGGTTAGGTTGGACAGGTATGGATGGGTAAGAAATACACCCAACCATTTGGTTCACAAAAAACTAAAGAGGTTTATTATATCTTATTATTCACGTTAATTCACATTTCTTACCTCATTATTCATGTTAACACCCTCCATTACTCATAGCTTTTTATAATAATTACCAACTCAATTCAACTTAATTCTGCACACTAAACGCTCTTTCAGTTCTTTTTGCATGGTTCTCTGTATGGTTGGAGTGAGTTGCAAAAATATAAGTGTATCACACGATACTTTAGTCTCTAGTTTAAAAATAGCTAAAATTTACATTTCATAGCTATAACCTTTATAATGTTTAAGTGAACAAAATGAATTGATTTTGTAGAGTTTGAGTTTGGTTTCTAGATTTTAAAGTTGCTCAATTTTACCTATTTCTTACGTAGATATATATAGAAGATTCTGAATCAGAGAAATTTATGAAAATTATGTTTGAATTAACTTTCTAATTACTTAAAAATATGTTTCTAAATGAAAAATAAAAAGTTAATCAACATATTTCCTAAAAAGTTTTACCATGTAACTAAGTTGTATAGGAATATTCTAGTTTTTGATAGTTAAGATATTAATCATGGAGAAAATATATCTACCTAAAATAAGAAAAATAGTGAAAATGGTTACTTTTTTTTTTTAAAAAAAATTAATTAAAAGATTGATGGTGAAGAAATTGAAACTTTTAAAATGTTAAATACAAAATTGAAACTCATCCATAGATATTTCATATAGCATAGATCCCAAGAAGATAAAAAAAAAAAAAGAAAGAAAAAAAAAAGAAAAAAAAAAAGAAAAAAGGAAGGACATTAATAGTAGCAGTAGAATAATTTTATATGCATTTGAATATTGTCTGTATTGAGAGTATTGTTGAAAGAGTAGTTACTATCTTCAATCCAATACTCTATATTTTGTTTGCTCAAAAGTACAATTATTTCTCAAATAAACAAAATGCAATTATTTCTTCATATATATATATATATATATCTTATTTGTCTTACCCACCCATCAACTTTACATTCAAACATATTTCCATAATTGTTTCATTTAATGGATTTTTATTCAACATTTAAAACTTACACAATATACAAAGTAGATCTTCTTCTTCTTCTTCTTCTTCTATTTTTTAGTTCAATTTTCTATGAAGAATATTTGGGTGTTTAATTCCTTGATAAAATTTTATTTATTTTTTTCTCTTTACTATATATGTAGTTAGAGGGGAGGGATGAATATGAATTTGGATGAAATTATAAATTAAATCTTACCTAAAAAGAATATATATATACATACATATCCTTTCTCTTTCAAATCTAAAAAAAAAGAAAAAATCAGCAAAATTAATTATTTTAAATGTACATATCAAGTAGTAGTAGCTGGGCAGGGCTATTATATAATGAAGATAGGCCGGTTTGACCCGGGTCCACTTCATATCCCTTTGACCCTTTTTCTTTTTTACATTTTCTATTCTACAACTAGGTTAATATAATCAATAATCTTTTCCTTTTTCTACTCTTTTTTAAATCTTACCTTTCAATTTATTCGACTTTTACTGAAAGTTTAAATATATGTATTTAAGTTTTTAATAATAACTTAAACCCTAAACTAGTAATCTTATCCACCTCAACTTTGAAATTTTGTCCTTAATTACATTTTATTTTAAAACACAATATCTTGTGAAACATTTAGTTGTATCAACTAAGTTTCTTACGTTTTAGAATCAATGCATGGATGACTTGAAGTTAATTATAATAAAACGTCTAAAATAATTATTGATTTATAAAAAGTTAGAGAATTTAATTTATTAATTTTACTAGTTTCGTATGATACTTTTAAAATTCAACAAGCTCCGATTTACGACCAAATGATATTTTAAGCCTAATTTTAATAACTTTTGTTATTTTTAAAAAATCTTTTTCCAATGCCAATATAATGTGAGTAAGCGTGAAATTTGAATAAGTGATTAAATTAATTATCTTTGTGAATTGAATTGAATTTTCAATAATATCTTTATAGCCACAAACATAACATTTGACCTCTCTTTTCAGTTAGATTTGAGTATTTAATGAGAAATTTGAGTGATGTTTTTTCAATATTATTAATCAATCTCTATGGGTTGTTTGAGATTCTTCCGAGTCCTTTTCCTCACATACATATGGTTAATGACTATAGATTGAATTCTATTATTATTGAAATATGTTTTCGCATAAATAAACTTTAATGTGTTAGATATAACATCACATTACTTGAATCATGACCTTTATTTTATTTTCATAATAATTGTCATGAATTTTCATTTGAACTAATGAGAAAAAGGAGATAGAAAAGAAAAGAAAAAAGAGGTTAGAATATGAGAATCTGAAAAGAGAAATTTGAAAACAAGAGATTCAATAAAAATATAGTTGTATTTTATGTCTTCAAATATATGCTTCGTGGCAGATTCAAAAATTGGATTCTAGTTTAAAAAAAATGTTTAAATGTGTTTCATACTATATATTTATTAATAAAAAAACTAGTATTACTTATCTACCAAGATTTAGTTGATAATAAACTATTCTAACATTTATTCATGAATATAATTTATGTTTAAAATATAGTTAAATTGTAATTTTAGTCCTTGTTGTTTGGAGAAAGTTAGAGTTGGTTTGTATTTGGATGAAACCTCGTATATAGTCCTTATGATTTGACAATCTTCGTAGTCCCTATGAGTGAGATGATTTTTTTAGTGGTTTTATTAAATCAAAAGGACTAAATTTTAGTTATAAATCATAAAAACTAAATTCTTTCATGACACTAAATTTGTAATTTAACCTAAAAATTTATAACATGACATATTGTATTTCTGTATATTTTTATATGTATTTAGTATAAATTCTACTTTTTTACATGTAAATTTAAATTTTGGATACAATGAAAAAAAAAGAAGTTGTTTTCAGAATTTATACAATTTGAATCATAGAATTTGAAAACAGTTTTCAGAAACAAAATCCAGATTATCTACCAAATACATATATGTTGAACCCAGTGAAAAAATATTAAACATAATATGGATTATCCACCAAACATACCCTAAATTCTTTGAGTTATCTTCTAGGAGTATGAGAGACATCAGTTAAGCTAAGGATATGATGCAAGTCACGTGACAAAATAACAAATTCTATTATTTATCATCAAAGGGTAGTGTTCGATACACACCAGAGTGATTTTCGTGATTTGGTTCTTTATGAAAGATCGGTGAATGTGCTCAGTGAAGAACAAGCATGAGGATATACTGAGATTGAGGAATATTGATAGCAAAAGAAGAGCTTTGACTAAGGAACCAATGGTTTTCTTTGTTAGCATAAATATTTTAAATCTATATAATAGATCATTCATGTCAAATTGTTAAGAATAAGTTATATACTAGATTTCATCCTCGGGTAATTGATAATGACTATAAAATTGTTAGTCTTCCTCAACAAAAACTCTGAATGGTCTGTGTGAGATCTTTATCTTGACGGAATACAAGAAAGACACTGAGTGCTTATTGTATTGGTACGTTGGGAATCATAGTCTTAAGTCCCTTAATATACTAGTTCAATTAAAATTTCCTTTAAATCCTAATCAATCTAGGAATAGACTTCTATATATTTAATCAATACTTAATTAGAAATCTTGGCCCTTAATTAAATAAATCTCATAATAGGTCCAATTTAATAAAGTAACCCAATGTGATATATTATTAATTTACATACATAGCCTACACTTTAATATGTATTATTTAAATACGTCTAACAATCTCCCACTTGGGCTATGTTTGTATTCCTGATTAAATCACATAAACCTTTAAGTGTGGATAAACAAGTTATTTCAATAATAGAATTCTTCTTTAGTTCAATTTGGTCCATCTCCTGTATCAGCACAAAATTAAGGAGGTTCTAGTTACTACCTTTGTAAATAAACCTTCCTTGATCACCAATTCCAATTCATTCAGTAACATAGATCAAGAATGGGTGAGTAGCATGGGAAACTACACGTAATGTGATCTAGATCATGTCTGTTTGCAATTGGTTCAAATTTCTTAGTGAGATTATTCTTAAAAAACTTTATGCTAAACGACATTTGCAAAACTGCATGCATGATAAATAAGTTCAGATAATAAACATAAACCATCAACTTTCTTTTATATAGAAAATAAACAAATTAAAGTGAAAGAACATCCTCAATAACAAACTCCCACTAAATCATGGAATTAGAAAATTGATTAATACCCATGCGATCAACATGCTTATGAAAAACTTTCATTAGTAAACTTTGCCACCGTAGAATTTGCTCCCTTGTATTTTATCAAAATTTTACCATTTTGAACTCTTTCTTTCACAACTAGAAACTTTACATCTACATGTTTTGACTTTGTATTACTTCTATTGTTATTGGAATACATTATTATTGACTTATTGTCACAAAATAATTTTAATTATATTTCTATGCCAATCACTAGTTGCAGCCCAATGACAAAATTTCACAACCATATTCCATGGTTCGACACCTCATAACATGCTATGAATTTTGCAGCCATGGTAGAAGAAGCCTTAAGTGTTTGTTTAACACTTTTCCAGGACACGACTCCTCTAGCCAACTTGAAGATAAAACCTGAAGTGGATAGTAAAGTGTCTTGGCATCAAGAATAATCAAAATCAGAATACTCAATGATCTTGAAAACTTCTGATCTCTGATAAGTGAGCATATAATCTTTTGTTCCCTATAAATACCCACAATTAGTTTGACTGCTTTCCAATTATCCATCTTCAAAATGCTCAAACACTTTAACTATGAATGCAATATCTGGATGCATACAAATTTGAGCATACATTAGGCTTCTAATAACTGATGCATAGGGAACCTTCTGCATCTTCTTAATCTCGAGTGTGTTTTTGGGGCATTGACCTAAATGAAATTTATCACCTTTAGCAACAAAGATATCTCTTAGCAATTTTTCATGCCAAATCTACTTAAAAAAATTTCAATCTAGTTATTTTGTGAGAATATCAAAATACCTTAAGAGCAATCTCACAGTACTTCAATTCATAATGCAAAAGAAGCATCACTAAGATCTTTCATCTCAAATTTTTTTTTTGAGTAATTGTAACACCCTAGGCCCAGGATTCAGACCAGGATTCAAAATTTGGATCCTTGACATTCTCCTGCGACTTGGCAACATCATTCTTACTTGTCTTAAAGGTATATTAGAGTGAAAGTTGTCCATACAAACCAATACAAGTCTTTTCAGCATGTTTTGTCCTTATTCACATGCATCTTAGGAAAATTCCCAAGAGGTCACCCAACATAAAATTGTTCCACGCTACACACGGTTAACTTTGAAGTTTCTATGATCGAACCACTAAAAAGGAAGGTGCACCTTGTTAGTACAAGTAGTAACTTTTAATTATTTTAAGTCTTTCTTAACCTTATTTTCATGTTCTTAGGATCTCTCTCATTTAGATGTGATATCAGTTTATTTATGTCCCCCTCCTAAACTCAGGAAATTACAGAAACGTCTTAGTGTCATACAATAAACCTACATCATTACTTGCTATGAGTATGTCATCAACATATAGTACCAAAAAAATAGATTTACTTCCACTGAACTTGTGATATACATAATCTTCTACTATATTCACCTCAAAACCAAAATAGGTAATTACTTCATAAAATTTGTGATACCATTGATGAGAGGCTTGTTTCAGAACATAGATGAATTTCTTCAATTTACACACCATAGTTTTGAATTATCAAATACAAAGTTTTCTGGTTGTAACATATAAATCGTCTTAACAATGTTTCCACTGAGAAATGCAGTTTTCACATCCATTTGGTGTAGCTCTAAATCAAAGTGAGATACTAATATCATGATTACCATGAAAGAGTCTTTCAACGAAACCAAAAAGAAAGCCTTTTTGAAATCAATGCCTTCCTTTTGAGTAAAATCCTTTGCGACAAGACGAGCTTTATGTCTTTGATTTTTTCTTGTAAATCCTTTTAGTTTTAAATATCCATTTACAATCTATTGGTTTCACTCCTCATGGCAATTCGAAAAGTTCCTAAATGTCATTGTCTTTCCTGAATTTTATTTCTTCTTCTATAGCATTTATCATCTTCAAAGATTTAATTTGGAACTTTGTAGAGCTTGTTGGAAGTTGGTTTGATCATCTTTCATTATGGCCATATCGTCCAGATGTTCTTGAAGAAACACAATATAATCATATGAAATTGCACCGCTTTTTCTTCAGTGGTTCTCCTTAGTGGCACTTCTTGAGGTTGTTGAGTTTTTCATTGTTGTCTTCTTCTATAATTGGTTTAGTAGTGAAGTAAAAAAATGAAGCCTGAACATCATCTATGCCCACATTAGGAAGAGAAACTAATTCCTCTTCAAAGACACAACTTTCTTTATCTTATCTTCCCTTTCAAACTCAACATTCTCAAGAAATCCAACATTTTCAATCTAAAAAAACGATCTTAAAGTGGGATCATAAAACTTGAAACCTCGAGAATGCTCAGAATACCGAACAATAACAACTAATAGTTCTTAGATCTAAGTTTCTTTCGTTAGGCCTCTAAGGTCAAGCAAGCTAGCTAGACAATCCCAGACGTGAAGATGCCTAATACTAGGCTTCTTTCCTGTCCATAACTCATAATAGGTTTTAGCTACTACTTTTATAAGGCTCTGATTGATTGCATACCACCAATGCAATAAAGACCTTACCATAGGGATGCGAAATGAAAAGATTTCTGATAGTAGAACACGTTCTATGAAAAGATTATGTGTGAGGCTCTGATACCATCTGCCACGCCCTCATCTAGTTGCATGAAGTAACCTTTAGGGCGGGGCGTGACAACTTTACTAGGTATCCTACTGAGGATATGTGCTGCAGTCTTTAATGCCTCACTCTGGAGGGATTTTGGCTGTCACACCCTATCCCAAATATCACTCCATGCCACCAGATAAGGGTGTGCCGCCTAGACATCCATTGCGTATCTCTCTACGAAACGATGCTTTGAATACCTAGTGAACGGAACAACTGTTACTCTTTTCTCTTTTGCGAGGCTCTTCCATCGAGCCTTAGAGACCTTCAAAACTTTATGTAGAGGAAAACAATTCTTCAACTTAACTTCGTCGCCTAGCTCTTATTACTTAACTAAAAAACTTGTAGACAACATGTACAAGGATAACACATAGCGAAATATAAAGTAAAACTCTTGAACTTTGCTCCATCGCCTAGTACTTCTACATAACAAAACTTAACTTTAACTCCTAGGTGACAAACACAGAGATATAACAACAAAATAGTAGAAGTAACCGAACTTCTTCCCTTTATAAACTTAACACTTACAGAGTTCATACATTACAAGTTATAACCCTTACTTTACTTCACATAAAATGAAACTTAGTTTGATATTCTCGCACCATCCTTCTTCCTACTAAGGTATTTAAGAGTATAAGACTCCGACCTCTGTCCTTTCTCCTTTTGTCATTTACAATTAATCTCAAGAACATTCTTTGAGGTCTCTTTTCCTTTCTTTGCCGCTTCATTTGCTTCCTTGAGGTAAGGCACACAGAGGCGCAAGACTTTCCTTCCCTTCTTTACCTTGATCGCCTAACACCCATAACTTGGAAAACAATCTTTAAGGCTTCTTTTCACTTCCTCAGTTCTTCGACTTTTTTGCTCTCAGGTTTGGTCTCATTAGCCTAGGTGTGCACTTGTCTTCTCGCTGAGCTGAGTTTTGGGCGTTACGGAGCGATGCGCTTACCAACCAGATCTTTAAACGCACGATGAGATGTCATGGCTAGCACGCCATGTAAGTCTACAAAGTAACTCTGCCTTTCCTCCTTGACTAAGCTACAACACCTGAGATCAATCCTTCGTTTAGCTTTAATGACTAATAACCTAGGAAGGGAAAAAACTTAAAATGGAAGTCAAATGGACTTAGTGAGCGATGAGTTTAAGAAAAACCTTTCTACAGAGCATAACAAAATTAATAATAATAATAGGGTTAAATCGTATCATATAATTTTATCGCATCCAGCGACAAGCACCTCAAATGTTAGTACAACAATCCCACTGACACCACATGCTTAGATCCTTTCACAATTTAAGTTCAATAGTGAGATCGGGGATTCTCCCCTTGCTTGACCCTAGGGTTCACCCTCAACCAGTGTCACGCGAATTACCTAGGAACCAAACCTAAATGATTGTTTAGCTAAATCTAAACGATATTGTACAAAGAATTTTGAAAAAATATCGGTTAGATTACATAGCGAAATCTAAACGATTGTGTACCAAATATCCGCGTGTTTGCTGGGACATTTTTGGTATTTTTCATTGTGGGATTGTGAGTTTTTTTTTGTTTTTCAAATTGTTTAATACGGTATAAATATTTTACTGGCTTGTTATATTTTTGAAAACCGCCTTTATTTTACTATAATTTCTTATTGATTATTGTCGTGTTAATACATAAATTTGAAGATATAATATGATATAATTATATCAATATATTAATCAATGAAGAAAAACATTATAACTAAAATCGTTTTTATTTTTCTTTTATTCTTTTTAGTTCAACAAACCGCGATAGATATTTTGAAAGATTTGAAATTCAATTATATTATTTACTTACATGTTTAAACATATAACGACAAATTAACATATATAACGTCATAATTTTAAGGATGATGATTCGTTTACAGTTAAAGTTTTGTAATGTTCCGAATTTAGGAGAACATGAATAATAAACCCATAGCAGATTCATGAGAAGGATTTCGAGGATATAAAAAGATATAGTTAAAAGATACTTGAAAGAATAAAAAGTTACTATTTATACCAACAAGATTTATACCTACACCAACATCTTCCTTTTTTATGTTATAGGATTTTCATCGCTAAACATGCTTAGTTTGAAATGTGGGGTGACCTTTTAAAAATTCGTCTAAAAGTATAAATGAGGATTAAACATACCGAAAGAACTCACGTTGTTTTATTCCAAATCGTTTGATTCAACGTAACAAATTGATAAATGAAAATTTTAACTTTTGAAGTTACAAACTATTGAATGGACAATTTACTATGAGTAAAAAAGTGAAAAAAAAGAGAAAAAAATAAAGTAAAAAGTGAAGATTGGTGGAGGACAAAAAGAAAGAAATTGGAGAGTTTGAATTTGGAAGTATGGTCTCTAGGGCTTATCTTCTTCTTCCTCTTTTTCTTTTTGCAATTTTTGTTCCTCTACAACCGACATTACTTTACTGCCATAATCATGAATAATCACTCAAATAGGTTTCCAAATAATACCTGTTTTATCTTTTCTTTTCACTTTTGTTGAGTTTTACGCAATTGAACAAGAGACCTAACCATCGAACCGTTTATTTTTTTTTATAATAGTTATAGATGCTATATCTACTCATCTATGTCCAAATAGATAAATTTACCATTCTAAGTTATTACAATATATATCCAACATCTTTTACTAATGTAAGAGTTAAATGTGTGATTGGGGAAAAAATTTCTGTGATATGATAGTAACAATATTTATTTTATGATTGTCATGTTAGCATCATTTAAGAATTATATAAGTTTTAACGATACATTTAAAGAGTTGTTTATGAAACAAACGTTATGAAAAAGGAGACTTCTTGTACTATTGTTAGAAGATTATGTTTAGAATGTCATTCAAAATATTTTTAGAATGGACTCAATATATAATTTTTAGAGAAAAGAAAACTAGTAGGGCTTGGTTGAATTCTTGAAGTGCCAAACCCTATCAAAAGTAATTTTTGATGATCAAAAGTCGTTTTAAAAACAGTTTGAAACACTTTTTATTTACCATAAAAATAAATAAACACTTTTAAAATTTTGTGATAGTAAAAGAATAATGTAGTCTGAAATTCTTTAAAGTGCTTTTGGATGCCAGGTTTATTTTCCTTTTAAAAAAGGTATTTTGTAAAGTAATCACTCACGACAAAAGAGTACCTCCATTTTTTAAAGATTAAATGGGGCAATGAAATATTAAACTATTTAGCTTTGCATGGCTTAAATGGGCCACACATCTAGTGGCCCCATCTATCTATAGGTCGGAGATCTTGGAACCCGAGTAAAAGAATAGGGATACACTACTAGAAAAACGGACTCTTTTGATGTTTGTAATTTTAAATACTTGACGGTTTTTGGAAAAAACATCAAGAAATAGGTGATTTCAAATGTAATTTTAAATGGATGTGATTTATAAATGTAGAAGTTTCGATATTAATTAAAATGATGATATGAGATGATTCTTGTACCCTATGCGATAAAATGTCTCATACTTGCTGTGTGTTCTGGTGTTAGATACCTTACTTTACTGTGTGATTTGGGATAAGATACTCTATTCTTATTGTGTGATTTAGAATAGAATGCCTTATACTTGCTGTACGATCTAGTATGACCCTTTGCTTGTTATGTGACCTGGCATTGGAAGATGCATTATGCAAAATGGAATTTATGGAAAACTTGATAAATACGTTGAGACTACTCCCCATAGCCGCAACTTGACAAAAGAGTGAGGTGAATGCTTGACTGAGGAAAGGGCACAAAGATGTAATTAATATACAAAATGATTCTTTGGTATAGTGATGAGATAAATTATAAGATGATTGATAATGAATGTGTTTCTACACGATATGAACCTTATTATTGATTTAAAACAAAATGATTTTGCGAAATGATTTTCTAGGCAATTTGTAAAAGTTTGATAATGAGAAACTGAATGGTATTAATCACCTAAGACATTGAAATGAATCGTTTTAGACTTAGTATTCTATTATTGAAATATAAAGTATTTGCATTGGACGCTTTGGCGAGATGATTATTGTAACGCATTAAGGCAAAGATTGATTTATTAGTAGTACTGATAAAAGACCCCACTCATTAGACGTTTTTTGTCTAACCTTCCCTACAAAAGATCGAAGCTTCGTCGATGCAGAAATAGGCATCGAGAAAATGGTTTGTCGTAAGAAGACCTTTTCACGGTTTTGTGAAAAGAACGTCTGTAGTGTCAAGCTCCACTACAAGAGACGGGGGTACTCCAGACGCAAAAAAACGTTGGTGAAAATGAAAAGTACGTCGAAAAAGGATATCCCGACGTACCAAACGGCGTTGGGAAGAACGTCGAGAGAAAGGCGTCGGGAGAGGCTTTCCCGATGCTGTACTAACACAGCGTCGAAAAAACTTCTTTTCCAACGTTTTTTCCCGACGTTTCTTTACATCGGGAATTCCTTTTTATATATATATTTTAAATATTTTATTTCTACTTTTTTCCTTATAATATTTTGCTCAAACATTCACAATAATGTTCGGATTGCTAAAAAATGTTTTCCAACGTTTTGGATTAAATTAAAACAAATTAAAGATAAATTAAAATAAATTAAGAAATATACAAACACAAATTAAAAAATAGAATTAAAATGAATAATACGAATAAGTTCACTACAACAAAATATAGTTCTCAAAATAGAAAAAACATAAACATTAAGAAAAAGTCTCCCAATGAGGTGCGTATGCGCGTTATTCTACATCTTCGGTTCTAAAAATGGTATAAAAATAACTAAGTTTAGTACATAATCATATATTGCAAAAACTTAAGAATAATAGAGACATATACGTACCGCAGAGCTAGGGATCATGTGGTGGTCCCTGTTGTGCACGAGTCAGTTCTTCTATCATTTTTTTCATACTTTCCACTTGTGAAGCTAATGCTTGGTGATTTCTATCTTGTAATTCAATCCGTTCCAAAGCTTCATGAAGTTTAGCTTGTAATTCAATCTCTTTTTCTGTGGACTGCGAATAAGATGTCGACGAACTGCTTGCACTCGCCGTTCTGTGGGCCTTCGGCTTGGATCCCAACCAAGGCCTTTTGAGTAGCCTGGTCGTCTACCCAACACCTGATCGCATATCTCATCCTCAGAGAGTGGCTAGCTACCCTCTGGGGTAGGCTGGGATTAGAGTTCCAACATTTGATTCTGCAACAAATTTAAAAACTATATTAGGTAACGCGCAAAAATATATAATGAAAGTGGATAATTAATAAGGGCATAACTTACATGCGTATCCTCGGCGGCCTGCGACACGAATGTCCCAGCTCGAACGTGTGTTTCCCGGAACAATTCCACATGATCCACCGACTTCCCTTTTCTTTCAACGAGCTCATACTGTCGTTGTAGAAACGACTTGGACCCGCTACTATGATTGTAAGGCTGCTTCTGTCTAGCAGCCTTGTTCGTCCGTGATTGCTCCTACATTAAAACAATTATATTGTTTATTTCTTATACATATTAAAACTTGTTATCATAATTAATCATGACAAATACCTGGAATGCACGGCTGATATAATGGTCGCAGAGGAAGTGCCGATCCTCATCACGTCCAACCAATGCGTTTGGTGGGTTGGCACAAGCCAACTCCAGGTTGCTGTACTTTTTGAAATGTCTATGACCGTCGGCCCAGAACTCTTTAAACAACAAACCTGTTCATTATTTGATCATTGAAATCAAGCACAAACAATCGCTACACATTACAAACATAAACTATAAATCCCCCCCCTTCCCTCCAAATTCAATTTTCAATTCAAATATAACCCCCCCCCCCCATTCAATTTTCAATTTAATAATAAACCCCCTCCCCCAACTCAACCCCCATTCAATTTTCATTTAACTATAAACTCCCCCCTCAATTCAATTTTCTAAATAATCCTAAACTCTAAACCATTCAAATTTCAATTCAACCACAAATTACACACATTCTATACAAAAATACATTTAACAAACAAAAGTCTATTCCAATATAAAATCCTAAAATAATTTTCCTAAAACAAACCCTAAAACATAAATGTAAACTAAATAAATTTTAATTTTTCACTTACCTAAAGTGGCAGACGGCGGTGAGGGACGGCGGCAGAACAACGGTGGAAGGTCGCGGGACTGCATCGGGAAATCCCCTAAAAAGCATCGGGAAAAGGGGAATTCCCGATGCTCATTAAACGGTTTTCCTGACGCTTAAGGCTACGTTCGGGAAAAACCCTTATTCCCGACACCGTTCCCGACGCACTGTGCACGACGTTGGGAATAGTTCGTTTTTTAAAATTAATTTACCATTTTCCCGATGAATACTTGGCGACGCCTTCGTGATGCGTCGGGAAAGAGTGTTTTCCCGATGCTTCTTCTGACTTGGTGTTGATGGCATCGGAAAAGCCCTCATTCCCGATGTTCTTTATGCCGACGTCCTTTTTGGCGTCGGGAATGCTCCATTTTCTTGTAGTGCTCTAACGAAGTCGAATAGAAAAAGTTGGTAGAGGATGAGGCTTCCATAACGTCAAGCGAGGAGACGTTGCAAAAACTTTTAATTTAAATAATAATATAAACTTTTCATGATGCCATGCATGTACACGTCGTCGTTGTCTCAATAATTGCTGACATTGCATGCAAGGCGTCTTAAGAGGTCGACCTTTTGTTGATGTTGCTTTGACCGCATCGACAAAGGTTGAGCACTTCAAAAATTCTGACAACCATTTCACGACGCAAGAATGCATGGCGTCGTGAGAGCTCGAACATTTGTTAACTTAGGGTGAGTAACGTCATGAGATACGTGATATTTTGAGTGCTTTTGACAAGGTTCTCAAGATGCCATAAGTGCCTGCATGGCGAGTGGTGAAACCTATGCCCAACGTCATAAGTAAAATGTCGGGATTTCTCCTATAAAAACTAACTTCAAGTTCTATAATTCATAGGACTGAAAAGGAGAAGGCCTAGAGAGTTGAGAGAGAGATCGAGAAGGAGAGAAATTTCTGCCGCTCCATTCTGTTCGTCGTCATTTGTCGGCGTTGCTTTTCATTCTGGTAAGTGGTTTACTTTGTTTTAGTTTTGTTTTAATTTTGTTTTAGTTAATTAGTTTTAGTATTTAGATTTCAAATTATTTTTAGGTTTTAGATTTCAAATTAGTTTTAGATTTTAGATTTTAAATTAGTTTTAGTATTTAGATTTGATTTAGTTATAAGTTTTAGTATTGCATTCGAATTTAGTGTTGTTAGGATGTAAGATTGAAGTTGAGATTGAAGTTGAATTTGAGATTGAATTTCAATTTTCCAATTTGAATTCCAATTTGAATCTAGGAGTTATATATGTTTGAAATTTGTTTCAAAACAAATCAATGGCATTTATTGTTATATTTGTGAATAGAAAATCTTGTATGTGCTTTATATATTCTCAAAATTTTTTCCAGTGAAAATATATAATAATAAAAATAAATACAATAGAAGGAGTAAATTTAGGGGTTTGGGTTATAAATTAAAATTTGAATGTGTGAGGTTTAATAGAGGTAGATGACAATGTGTAAAATGCGCATATACATAATGTGTGCTTTTATTATGTTTTTCAATATATATGTATTTATAATTTGTTAATATAAATTCAACAAGACACGAAAAGAGAAGGACTAAGCTAGTGGCAAGAAAATTGTAGCAATGTAATCTTATCACTATACTCATTCTTTGCATACAGTACCAAGAGGAGTTTGTGGCGAAAGCACCGAGAGGTTCCTCGCCTTAATTAATTAAGGATAAGTAACTAATAGAACATTTAAGATGATTAGATACAAATCATGGCTTAACTTTTTGTATTTGCATCTCAAAAGGCGAGCAAGTATAGTGAAAGCGTTGAGAGGTTGTTTGACCTAATTATTAGTTAATACATGCTTTGTATCGCCTCGAAGTATTAAAACAAAAAGTATTGTGTTTAGATAGTTAAGTCTTTCCTTCCTTGTCATGCTTATAATGAGTTCATATTCCATTATTCCATCTCATCATGCTCGCCTGGCACCGCCAAGCACAGTAGTGTAAATAGTTAGGATAAATAGTATACTGTTCATAGTTATACTGTAAAGCTTATACTGCATGATTCAATGCGCGATAGGATAAATTAAAAGGTTAAATTCTTCCCTGTGTTCGACCCTAGACTTATTAGAAACCTCTCTTCGCTTATACTTAGGCCATAGAGAGGAAAACTTGCACGATAACGTTTATCTTTATCAATTTAGCAATGCTTGAATGGGAGTGCACCTTTTATTGCATAACCCAATTTAGTTGCCTAATAGTCGCTAGAGCTCCTCATGTTAAATCTGCGAGCATATAATACTTGTAAAAATGTAATGCATAAACAAAATCCCAAAGCAACCACCAAGGCACGAAAGGTTGCAACTTGGTAGGAAGAAGAAGGATGAAAGAATATCAGAGTTGGTTTATTTTTATGTGGAGTAAAGTTGTTATGTGTAAATTTACTTCTATAAGCATTAATTTAATTAAGAAAAGGAGTTTTAAGTTATTTCACTGTGTTATTTCTTGAGTATTTCCGCTACAAAAGATGTGGAGGTCTTTAAGGCTCACAAGGAAGACCTTTGCAAAGAAACGAAAGGAAGAGTTGTTCCACTCACTAGGTGTTCGGTGCGCTATCTCACGTGAGGTGTGCATTGAATACATAGGCGACACACCCTCCAAATGGTCGTTTAGAGTGGCATTTGGCGCGAAGCGTGACAAGTTCTATTAGAGCATAATTTTTTGGATGAGAAGTGTAAGAGTTGGAATCAAGGTTGAGTAGCTTGATGGAGTAAGGCTAAGTCGTTCAATGACAGGTGAAAGTTGGTTTTGTCTTCTTCACCGAAATGAGGAAAAGTCCGTAGTAGTTAACCAAGTAGTTTGACTGCATGGTGAGAATCGTTCTACAAAGTATAACGAACAAGTTGTCATTGCAATAAATGTAGGGTACACAAAGGCTAAACCTTATCATAGTGCTCCTTAATGATGCATGAACTGATTTTGCCCACACGTATTATCACATGAGAATAGATTTTGGCTGCATTAGCAATGTGAGAGTTGACTTTGGCTGCATGAATTTTGTGCAAGAGCTGTTTTCGACCATATGACTCTAAAAGTGCAAGAGCTGACTTCGGCCGCTTGAATTTCGTGCAAGAGCTAATTTCGATTGTATGAATCTAAAAGAGCAAGAGTTGATTTTAGTTGCCTGACTCTAATGTACGAGAGCTAACTTTGGATGCACATGAGCATGGATAAGCTAATTTGACCGTGTAACAGAATGCTTTGTTATGGTTAATTATGTACTATAAGATACTAATCCCTTAGTATAGATGTCGTGTTAGTTTTATAAGTCTAGTAGCAGTATTGGTGTAAGAGTTGAGCTAAATTCCAAAGCTATCTTGTAGGAAGCAGGATATATCATGCCAAGAACAGGGAGTGGACATGCTAAGTCACGCACTACCATAGACCTAAAAGCTTGCGCATACTTTAAGCAAGTCAGAAAAGTAGTTTAGTATTAAAAGGTTGAAGGCGTTGGGAGCCACGACCTTCGAAGTGACCAGAAATCTAGTAGATACGGAAAAGTGGTTGAGTTTAGTTGAGAAATGTTTTGGGGTAATAGAGTGCGTCGAAGTAATAAGATAAAGTTGGCGACATTCTTATTGCACGGAAGTGCTGAAGATTGGTGGACTATACGCAATGAGTGCAGGAGTTACAAAGTTTGTCCCATGGGAAGGTTTACAAAAGGATTCAAGGAAAAGTTTTACCCTCGTTTGATTCTTGATACGAAGATGAAGGATTTCCTAAGTTTGAAACAAGGCGATATGATCATTACGGAATATGAGAGGAAATTCATGAAGATCGCGAAGTACGCGATGTCCTATGTAGTGGATGAAAAAGAAAAGTCCAAGCGTTTTAAAGAAGGTCTGAGGACGACCATTCGAATGCCAGTGACGTCAAGCACAAATTGGTTAACCATCTCTAGGTTGGTAGAAGCAGCCATGCGTGTTGAAAGTACGTTGGCTAAGGAAAAGAAGAGTTCCAAAGAGAAGAGATTGGGCAAGGAACCTATGCAAACAAAAGTAGTTTCTTACTCCGTTCATCAAGTATCACGAGGAGGTCCTATATGGGATAAAGGAAAGTGGACGATAGAGCAGAAGAGGATGAAATTCTAAAAATAAGAGACTAGTTGTGAGGCCATAATCTTGAAGAAAAGTGACTTTTGCTGGAAGATTGATTTCGGATAAATGTTGAGAAGTCCCGAGAGAAAGGATGCAAAAATAGTGGCGACGCAAAGAAAAACGTGAAAGCCAAGATTCTATAACGTGAAGATAAGCAATGTGGTAAGAGTAGTTAGCGGGGAAGGCATTGCATTAGGTGCCAAGGACAAGGGGTTTGGAAAGATACTGCAGGAAGAAAATATACTCCTAAGAGATTAAGGTGAGGAAGTAAACGACTTGTCAAAGCGTCATGACAATTCGCTGTGGGGAAGGAAACAATGGTGACTTTTTAGGAAGAAAAAAAAATCAAACAATTAAGAGTTTGGCTTCCTAAATAGATAGGGTGTACGTCTCAAGGAAAAATCTAATCCGTGTTAAAGGTAAGTAGTGAGTTGTTGCTCACTTATCATATTCGCGTGGTTGTGTGAAGTGAATCCAGCGTATGCCGTTGTAACGCTTGCTGTAAAAAGTGTGAGAATGAACAAATGTGGCAGGACGCTGGTGGAAATCCCAAGTAACTCGAGTGATATTGGTGAGAGCGAATCCTAGGTCTAGGCAATGGAAAAATCCCAAGTCTTAGAGACAAGCTCGTTGTGAAATGAATCTAGCGTATGGCGTTGTAGCGCTTGCTGTGTAAAATATGAGTAAGACAATGATGGGATGCTAGTTGAGCATGACTCTTAGGTCTGAGAATGAATGAATGAATGAGGTGTGACGTTGGTGGAAATCTCAGGTAACTCGCATGATACTGGTGAGAGCGATTCCCAAGTCTAGGCGAGGGAAAATCCTAGGTCTTAGAATTGAACATGTTGCCAAATGAATGAAACGTATAGTGTTGTAGCGCTCGTTGTATGATTGGTGAACTGTTGTGGATTATGCGATGTGTCTTAATAGTTCAGTGCAACATACTTTATCTATTGTGACTTTATATTATTATCTTTTGTGGATTCTATGTATTTTCCCACAAAGGTTTTCTTAAAACCCATCGCTCACTAAGTCCGTTTGACTTACGTTTGAAGTGTCTCCCCTTCCAAGGTTGTTAGGCGTTGAGGCAATGCGAATGTTGGTTTTGAGATGTTGTAGCCTAGTTAAGAAATGAAGGCAGAGTTACTTTGTAGTTTTACATGGCGTACTAGCCATGACATCTCATCATGTGTTTAAGGGGTCGATTGGTAAGGTTGCCACTTCTTAACACCAAAACGTCAGCTAAGTGGGAAAAAGAAACTTAAGAATTTTAAGGAGCTGAGGCACATAAAGGAAGCCTTAAAGATTATCTTCTAACTCGAGGCAGTTTGTTGAACGAGGTAAATAAGAAAAGGAGAAGCTTCATAATTCTAATCATCCACCTCAAAGTAGCAATTGAAGTGGCGAAGGAGAGAAAGAAAGATCCCGAAAGATGTCATTGAGATAGATTGTGGACAACAAAAGGGAAAGAGGATGGGATAAAAGGCTTAACCACCACGGTGCAAAAGGTTTCAACTTGGTGGGAAGAACAAGGATGAGAGAATATCATAGTTGGTTTTTTTTTTATGTAGAATAAAGTTGCAATGTCTAAATTTATACTTCTGTAAGCATTAGGTTAATAAAGAGAAGGAGTTTTAAGTTATTTTGCTGTGTTATTTCTTGAGTGTTTCTGTTGCAAAAGATGTGAAGGTCTCTAAGGCTCACAAGGAAGAGCTTCATCAAGCGACGAAATGAAGAATTGTTTCGCTTGCTAGGTGTTCGGTGTTCTATCTCGAGTGAAGTGTGCATTGAATATCTAGGTGGCACGCCCTCCAAATGGTCGCGTGGAGTGACATTTGGGGTGGGGCGTGACATTAGACGACTTTCGATGTGCTCGCTAAGCATCAAGCGTCTCTGTAACTCACAACGACATAAGATGCATATCTTCTGATGCATACCAACAAGACGTCGAAAGATACTCCCTAGATGGTGACACATTAGTTACTTGTCAGAAGATAAGGTATCTTCTAACTCTACATTTATAGCGTTAGGAGATATCCTGATCTCCTGACGTTCGAAATTGGCATTGTGAGATCTACAATTTCTTGTAGCGGTGCAATATGATGAAAAATTTGATTAAAACAAAAAATGGAAACTAAACATACTTTAGCAAGGATAAACATCACAAAACTATCCGAAGAATGCTTTTTAGAAGGAGAAAAAAGAAGAAGAAAACTCATCATTGATGATTCCTTTCTTTACATATTCCTCTCCATTAGCCAGAAACCATCTCTAACTTCTCAATAAACTTAAACACCACCACAAAGTCTTTCTTATTATGCTATAGGATTCTAAGAGGTTAGATATGTGGGCTCTAACATCTTGAAAAATATGGATTGAAGGTTAAGAGAGTGTTTGTTCTTGAAAGAATATAGGGTAGAGAGTACATAAAAGAGAGGTAGAAGCTTAAATGCATCTAAAATGTGTTAATTTTGTCTTTGATTTATGGTAGTTTTATTAAATTTGATGTGGTTGCTAGTTGTTTTTCGGACATTGTCTTAAAGATGAGAGTTTGAAGTTAAGAGAATCGAATTTAGCTAAAATTGAGTCAAAATCACCAGAAAAATGGGAGAAAAAGTCAAGTTTTCCTAGAAACAAAGCAACACAGCTGCACTACCTGACATTGTGTGTGTAGCCTTTAGACTCCAAAGCTAATAATTTCGGCATATATAAGAGCATAGTTGCACTATTGATCTAAAGTGCAACGTCGCTTAGATTTGATACCTAGAGCATAGTCGAATTGCCTTTTAGCGTTACTGCACTGTGACAGAATTTCCTAAAGTGTAATGCGCTCTAATAGGGCGTCGTAGATCTCCCTTTCCTTTTATAAAAAATCAATAATTTTTTAAATTTCTTGTTGGCCAAGCTTGGTTCCTTTATTTATGTTAATGTTCTTCCACACTCAAAGCACAAAGTTTACCACAAGATCTAGACCTAAAAGACTTTGTTCTTTGATTAATTTGTTGATGTATCATGCAGAGCTCTAATAATGCGATTAATGATGAGAGTCTAGGTTAGAGTTATGTGATAAAAGGTGCATACCCTACCTATATGTTGCTGCATGTATAATGATTAACATTTTAGTATAAGTTTTCTTCAAGCTTGCCAAAGTGTAAGCAAAGAGAGAGGTTTTCTGGGTAAGCGAGAGTCGAAGACAAGGAATTTATATAAAATCTTAGTTATAATGCTTACTTCTCAACCATTCGGTATAAATTATACACAGTATAAGTATGAAATTATACTAATCTACTTATTTACATAAAGGATATGTATAAGGGATGAAATTGGATGATTTCGTAGTGTGAACTAACTTTTGTTAAGAAATATGAAGGAAAGCTTCTGTATTCTAGGTGATCTAAGTCATGTCGTATGTCTTTGATACGATATAGATCACTTTACCTTCTTATATTTAAGACAAGCAACCTCTTAGTGCCTAAACACCACACTTGTTCTCCTTTCATGACACAAATGGTAAAGTTAAATTAAGTGATAGACATCTAGGATTCCTTATTTATAAGCATCATATTGACTCTCTATTTAAGGCTAACAACCTCTCGGTGCTTGGTCATAATGGAATTTGTTTCCAAACTCCTTTCTGCACATATTTGGATATGTCCTTGCTACTTACTCTCTCGAGCAGTTGGCGATAAATGTTGGCCAAGCATTTGAGTTAAGCTTAGCTAAACACAATGAGACTTATAGCTAAAGAATCCTTATCAAGTACAAAACATACACTCAAACTACTTAAAACACATCAACAAGATGAATAATAAAGAAAGGAAAGAGAGATGGTGGATAAAAGTGCATTGTATTGATAATGTAGGTATTTTGGCCATGAAATGAAGAACATTCATACAACACATCATAAAGTACAAAAATATAAAGAAAAGAGATGTCCGAGCCACAAAATGCATTGGTTTGCATTCCTTGCCTATTTTACAAGTTAGGAGAAATGGTGGGGGAACTTCTCTCTGTAATCTCTATCTAAGCTCTCAGTTACACATTGACCAGAGAAGAGGTGGAGGAAGAAATACTACTACAAATGATGGACTCTAAACTCGTTCTTTCACTGGCCTCCTTAAGGAATGACTTCCTTTGTATGTTGTTCATGGTGGAGTTGGCTTCTTTTATAGGCATACTTTAGGTGAAAAATTAATTACTACATGTTGCATAATGGTGTACCGGCATCTCGCCTTACAACTTGCCAGACAACTTCTTATTGCTCAATTAATGCATTCGATCCTCACTTCACTTCTCTTCTTTTCGCCAGCCTGCACGGAAAAACACTTGAAAGCATAGTTAATAAGACATGATGACTTATGTTAAGTGCATTATCTTAATATTATAATTTTTACTAAAAGCTATGCGTTTTGATATTTTATCTTGCGTTTTGCCTCCATTGTTTTACCTAAAAGACCACAATAACTTATATTTCTAGAAGTTATCATTCTTGTCCTAAAAAAGTTAGATTGTGCGACTAGTATTTTTGTGGCCATTTGAGATCCCGAGATGTGATCTCTCTGGTTAGAGTGTTTGTTAGAGTGGAGATTGAAGCGTCCGATCAAAGAAGAAGCACACGAGAGTTTCTTCTCTGGTTCTTACTTTTCTTTAGCTTTGTGATCTCAATTTGTATGACAGTCTTTGAAAGACATGAATAACTAGACTCGTTAGATTTTGATTGTTGGTTGAATTATTTATGGATTTAGGTTAATGTTTAGTAGTTTTTGTGGATATCGTAGAACTATATATTTTTCAATTCTATCATGTTTTATTGGTATTTATCAATCTTCAATAATTGTTAGATAAAATAGTAAACATTGTTGGTGACAATATTGAATGCCATGAATCTTAATTTCATTTGAAGATGTTAGTTAGCATTTAAGGTAGCAAAAGATCGTTTTTTGAAAGAGAAATAATTTGGGCTTTAGTTTCGAGACTTAAGCGTAATGTTTGTTGTATGAATCCGTGATCGACCTAAACATATAACCTAATGAAAGTTTGTAAGGAATTCGACACCCTAGAACAACTTTTACTTTAAATTCCAAAACTTTGTTTCTTAAGTTGTTTGTTTGCAAATATCATTCACTTTCAAAGTTCGATTCATTAACTAAAATCACGTATTATTAAAAAATAAGTCAAGAAAATTGTTTATGTTTGATCCTCGAGGATGATACTCGACTTCTTAAATCATTTTAATTCTATAACTTGGTCATGTGCAGTTGCACGGAACATCACGTGAGGCTTAGGGAATATGTTTCAAAATCAGTATAATTTAATGAATATTGTTTTTAACCTTGAAAGGAGTATAATGATGTATATATAGGAGGAAGTGGTTCTTCTCCAGGAAAACCATAATCCTCCTTCATTCCAAATTCTTCCAATTCAATAATTATGTTAATATCTTTAATGGGAAAATCAAAAATAGTAAATTTGACAAAAATATTTACAAATATAACAAAATTTTAGATTTTATCAATGATAAACAATAATAGACACCGATAGAAGCATATCGTGTCTATTATTATTTATCTGATAGAATCTAAAATTTTACTATACGTCGTAGATCTTTTAGTTTATTTTATTATATATTAGAAAATGTTCCATCTTTAATTCTTATTAACTTATGTTTAATTAAAAGTTAACTCCAATGACGAAAATTAGAGATATTTAGGAGGCAGTTTTTCTAGATTTGTTTAAGGTGAGGAGATGATTCTTTTCTGGAGTTCAAGATCTATTCCAATATATTTTTTATTTAAAACTTTAATAAAGTTCTTTGTTTATTTCTTTAATTCATTATTAAACCTCCCAAATAATATTTGTTGCTTATATAATGTTGTTTTTTTTTTTAACTTTTATTTGATTTCTAACTGAAATTTCTCAAAGGTTTAATAAGAGAATCTTTGAGAAGGAATAATTTGATTCTAAGAAAAAATGAATTTAATTAAATTTTTTTAATATTTCTTCTAATTCGGAGAAAAATGTAATAATTTAAGGGAAGGAAAATTTCCTCACAATCCTTTAGGCCCTTGGTTACCTCCGGATTGTGTTACAATTTCATAAACTCAACGACGAGAGCATAATCTGATGGTATTTGCGCTGAAACAACACCTTGAATAATCTTCGCTCCGAGGCCCATAGCAACGAAATCCACCTTCCTTTCATTGTTATTTGTCTCACCGATCGAGTGAACTCCCTCCAATAAGTTGCTGCCATTCTATCCATCCTTCTCCTGAGCGGGGTGAAGACAGAGAACACGTTAGAGATATATATCTTAGAATTCATATGCTTATGCTCTACATATATAATTATCCAACAAAAGATATGAGAAATTCTAAACTTAAAAAGTATGTGTATGTGTGTGTTGAGGAGGGCAGGGAGGAATTGATATAATTTCAAAGAAAAATGACAGTGGTGCATTTATGAAAATTATTAAATTTCTTTTAGTTAAAGTATAAAAGATAGTAAAAAAAATCAATGTACCAAATAATCTTGAAAAAAAATCAAAAGGTCTATAAAGCCGGCTATTTTCTTAAGTATTTCAAGTGTGTTTTCTTTTCATATTTTTTCTTTTGTAATTTTTCTTTTTCTTTCCATCGTCTTTTTTTCTTCTGCAATTTTTCTTTTATTATTTTTTCAAACTGTTATTTGGTTAAAGATCGTGTACCGAACATATCTATATTTTCATTTTTTTTTCATGTTGTTATTTGGTTGTTTAAAATCACGTGTTAAATATAAAAGATCGTGAAATACAATCATTGGGATGGATAGCCAAATCTGAACGATGATATATAAAATAATAGTCTAATATAAATGATCGTATACTAAAGAATCTTGAAAAAAAAAACCGTTTAAGTTCGGCTAAATTTAAACGATCAAATCTAGACGATCGTGTATCAAATATAAAGATCGTGTGCCAAAAAAGCTTGAAAAAAATCGTTTAGATTTGGCTACCGAAATTTAAACAAACGATCAAATTTAAACACGATCAATCTAAATGATCGTGTATCAATTCTAAACGATCGTGTACCAAAATATCTTGAAAAAAATAGTTTATATTTGACTACCCAAATTTAAACGATTGTTACTAAATATATTATGGACACTGGGTGTCAATTAATCATGAGAGCTTTTTTGATATTTATCATTGTGAACCTGTAAGTTCTTTCCGTTTTTGAAATTGTTTTATACGGTATAAATATTTTGCCATTCTGTTATACTTTAGAAAAAAAACCCTAATAATCGTTATGTCTATAAACATTTATTTATTTATTTATTTATTTATTTATTATTATTATTATTTACATTTTACTATGTATTAGTCAAGGTAATCCTCCTTGCTATATGTGTAAGTACCTAAACAATAACCTTAAAAGCTTTAGGAAACTTACTAATGTACCAAAACTAAAAGTTCCCATAAAAGTAGATTCAATTAATTGGATATCAAAGAGACGTTGTGTTCATACTTGTCTAAACAACGAAACCCTGAGCATAAGTTGTAATACTTTTTAATGGAAAATTAAATACTCAATAAAACAAACATTTTCAAATACTAGTCAGTAATACGTGCATGGCACGTGAAACTTGTTATTTTATTTTAGTATATAAAAAAGTGAGATTTGTATAAATAGTATAGTATGAATTCATATATTTAAATATAGTAAAATCTTATATTGTGTGATCTTATATTATTAAAACATATATAATTTTTATGAACATGAAAGTAAGCACATATAGAATAATATTAGCCACCAAACTTTCTCCCATATACGTTCTAACTATTAGATGACTTTATTGTTTAAGTTAATAATTAAAAAAACATATATAACAACCAAACTAATCTAATGTAGTTAATTTGGAAATGTGTAATTAAAATCATGCACTATATTTCATATCTCAAAGATGAATAATTTCATCGTAACAAAGTTTCAGCAACAATCGAATTGAAATTTTGATTTGATTCGCTCATTTCAGAGCTTAGTCAACATTAAAATTTCCTTTTTTATTTCTTACTAACTGTTACAGGCTCACCATTTTTGACAACCTCATAAGACACCTTTCTTCAAATTTGGCATCATTGAACTGTTCATAATTTGTCATAATCGATCACTTCTTGATCTTAAACCCTTATTCACCTCGCTCTAGCCGGAATTGAAAAGCATAAATTAATAAATTAAAATATCATTTTAATGTTTACCTTCCTCATGATAAAAGAGAGAAAAGTTGGGAAATAAGAGAGTATACCCTCATAAACTTCCCTTTTTCTTCACCTGCATGCTTGTATTTTTCTCTTTGTAGTTTTCTACTGATTTGATGGTGGCAAGCTAATAAGACGCTAAAAGAGAAGAAATCTTAAAAAGAACACTCTAGGGTAAATTGTTCTATAATTCCATGCATGTGTGTACCTAATTGTTCAATGTTCTTTTATGTTATTTGATTTATGAATCCAATAATCTCTTTATAGATGTGATTTGATTGAGGTTGGAATTTGATTAGGTTATTGTTTTACTTGTAATAAGAATAAATGATTTTGTAACTTCATTCCTGAGTAACGTAATTTAATCATTAATTTGCTTTGCTTAAATGCAATAATAAATGGTTATAATATTAATTATTATTAATTAAATTTAAGAGTCATTCCAACTATCTTAAAACTCCAGAAAACTATATGAAATTATTTTGTTTAAAAATAAAATTATGGGAGAAACTTTTTCACATTTTTATTATTGAATGACAAAATTACCACAAAATGAACTATGAGAATGCTTAAAATCAAAAGGTAAAATCGACTAATAAAATTTATGAGTTTGAAAACATTTTATCAAAATATATAATTTTCTCACATTGGTGCAAAATACCGTTCTACATTTATACAAAAAAAGAAATTTTTAGAGGGTGAGTTGAGAAAGAAAAAGAAACAATTTACAAAAAAAAAGTTTTTTTTGGATAAAAAGAAATGTTGACTTTACATAATTATAACAATAAGTTGTATTGAAAAATGTTATAGCGAGAGAGTTAAAAGATTAAAAATATTTTATTATTATTGTAAGATCATTATATAAAATAACTTGAAAATACCTATGGAAGTTGAAAAGATCGATACCTTAGTTTGACAACATTTGTCAAAGCATATATACATCTTTTATTAATGCAAAAATATTGCTGTGCATTCTTGAAAAAATTGAGAGTGAATTGAGAAAACAAATACACAACAAACAAATTAAGGAAAATGAATTAAGATACAAACTAAACACCTTTACAATTATTGATGGATTAATCTCTAGGTTTTATGCTAGTCTTCTATTTTTCTATGTGCATAGAGATAATTGCTTCCTGTATATATAGGTAAAAAGGAGAGAAGTTGAAACAACTCGGAAAAGGAAGAATCATGGTTTTAATTCATTCAATAATTTTCATCATAAACTTCTCAAATTTAAAATTAAAAGGAAACAAAAATAAAAACAAAATTGTTTTCAACGTAAAAGAAAGTTTGAATAACAAATCCCATAATTGATATTTAATACTAATTATTCATTAAAAACATATTATTTTATTGTAAAAATAAAATATGAAGTTCAAAAAGAGAATTACTATAAAAACCAAGTAGTAACCTACATAATGTATTAAGAAAATTGATATATATAATAGAGCTAAAAAAAGTTTCTCCACATATGAGCTTTCATATATGGTATAGATAGTGCAGTTAAGTAAAATATTAAAAACATATAGCAAATTTTAAGATTATATAAATGATGGATATCGATAGACTTCTATCAGCATCTATTATTGCACTACTAGAAAAAGAGTCTTTCTTAACGGTTTCAATTTTAATTTTTTGACAGTTTTTGAAAAAACGTCAAGAATTTTTATGAGAAGGCGAAAGGTAGTCAATTTTTCAGCTTTCTTGACGATTTTAAAACGTCAAGTAATATGCATTTTTTCTTGACGTTTTTAAAACCGTCAAGTATTATCTATTAAATTCTTGTCATTTTTAAAACGTCAAGATTTTTTATAAATTTAACATTCTTGATGTTTTTTAAACGTCAAATGATATGTACTTATCCTTGACATTTTAAAAACGTCAAGTAATATTGATTAAATTCTTGACGTTTTAAAACGTCAAGAATTTTTATGAAAAGGCGGAGGGGAGTAATTTTTCAAATTTCTTGATGGCTTTTAAACGTCAAATAATACACTTTTTCTTGACGTTTTAAAAACGTTTAGGGTTTTAAAAACGTCAAGAATTACTAAATAATTTTAAAAAAAAAACCTAATTAAAAAAAAAAAAAAACCTAATTTTTTCCTTTCTTTTTACTTTTTCCCTTTCCCTCCACACAAAACTCCAATTTCCCTCTTCCTTTTTCACAACCCATGCGATCCCAAACTCACCCATTCTGAACGCCGCTGAAAGTCGCAGAACGCCGTCGAAGCCACCGACAGTTCCTGTGCTCACCCATCCCGAACGTCGTTGAACGCCGAACGCTAACTTCCATCCGAACGGCGAACGCTGAACGTCGAACACCTAACGCAAAAACCGCTCCCCTGCTCCCCTGCTCGTCAAACACCGAACGTCGCTACCTTGCTTGTCGAACGCTGAATGTTGTCGTCGCTCCCCGTGCTCGATTAAGTGCTCCATTCGAACGTCGAACCCATACACTACAACAAATACATCCGAACACTGTCGACTCACCGCAATTATTTGTAAGATTAGCTAATAAACTACAATGTCTTCACAAGATCTACTTCTAAATGGGCTTCCAAGCCTTGTGTAATGGGCATCGATGAAGCTGGTCGAGGCTCTCTTTTAGGTTTTCTATTTTCCTATTCGTTTCATTTTATTTCTGTCTCTTTAACTCCGTTTCGATCATCATATTTTTGGGATACTTTTCTTTCTGAAATATTGCTGAATTTCATTTCAGGTCCAAAGGTGTATGGATGTTTGGACTGCACCAGTTCCGATTTTCTTTTTGACTGTTAATCATCATTCCCTAACATCTATGGCAAAATCACATTATCTTTGCTAGCGCTTTGTTGTTTTTGTTATCGAAAGGTAAACCCCAATATATGTCAATCTTTCTCTCGATCTACACCATTGGAGCTGTTGTGGGTATTGTTTTGGTGAGTATTTATGGTTTTCTTTGAATTGTTTTATACCAATAGGCTTTTGACTCAAATTAGTTGATATCCATCATATTTAGTTGATAAATTTGAGTTGATCGAAAGATATTGATATTGTTGTCCAACCATAACTTGTGGAATTTGGGCGTCTTTAACACATTTTGGGTGAGAATCACTAATAGCTTCCTACGAACTACATCGAGCTTTATGTTGCATTGAGTTCCTTTCTGCCTTTGGTTTTTTTTTTAATTCATAAGGTGTATGTGGTTCGAATGTTCACATGTTATTCTAGTCTGATCTGTAGGGGAAAATAGTTGTATTCAGATTGAAATGTTCCAAATCCATATATTGTTTACTTGATGCATTGAATAGCTTTGATATTTCTCTTATACTTGGTTTTTCCTCTTTTTATTGTCTAGTAGTCGAATCAAAACAAAAAACATCACCCATTAGATTTGAATACATTGAAAGGTCACGGAGATTCTGCCACTAGATTATGCTTCTCCTCAAATGGAGTAATCTAGCGACTGGTAACATGGTTAATCACAACTACAAAATCTACTTTACTTGACACTAGGCACTTTTACATACTTGACGCTTTTGTTAAAAAAACGTCAAGTATTGACAATTTTAAAGGAAAAACGTCAAGTATAATCACAAAAAAGTGGAGATTTCACGGAGTTTTTCGGATAATTTTACGCTAACCTTTAGTTGACGTTTTTTTCGCGTCAAGTATAAAGGACATTTTACTTAACGTTGTATTCGTGTCAAGTATTGCGAAACGTTACTGGACACGAAAACAACGTCAAGTGTAGTTTAAAGAAGACAAAATTTTCACCAAAATTTTCGAATTATTTTATTTGACGTTTTGTGTCCCGTCAAGTATAGTTGAGATTGTACTTGACGGTTTTGTCGCGTCAAGTATAGTGCAGATTTTACCTGACGTTGATTCCGTGTCAAATATAGTTGACATTTACTTGACGTGGAAATAACGTCAAGTATAGTTAAAAAAATTATTTGATACTTTGAAAATTAATATTTTAAAAATGTCAAATATAAAAATATAAAAATATTAAATATAAAAATATTTTTTATTTCTCTTATTTCATTAAATAAACTTATTAAAAAATTTTTATTAAAATAAAATTACTAAAATAAAGTTATTACAATGTTATTAAAATAATCTTATTAAAACAAACTTATTAAAAGAAATTCTCCAAAAGAAACTTATTAAAAATTAATTTAGTAGAAGAAATGTATTAAACTAAATTTAATAAAAAGAAATGTATTAAAATAAATTTAGTAAAAAGAAATTTATTAAAATAATAAAAAAAATTATTAAAAAATTCCCTCCAAAACAACTTTTCATTTTCCCCTTTTTCTCTCCCAAAACCCTTCAATCTCTCTATCTCCATCTCTTATCTCCACATCTCTCAGCCCGTCGCCCGCCGCCCGCCGCCCATATCCCAGCCGACGCGGTCCCGAACACCCACCGCCCGAACCCGTGCGAAGCTCCCGCCGGCGAAGACCACAAAGGTCGAACCGAGCCGCCCGAACGCCCGCCGCCCGAAACGCCGCCGCCCGAACACACCGCCGCGCGAAACGTCTCCGACCGAACCCACCCGCCGCTCGAACTCGCCTGCCGCGCGAAGACCCGCGCCGACGTCCCGTTTTCACCCTCGTTATCTTACAGCAACTTTTTGGTCACCAATCAGCAAGGTTTCGAGCCTTTTCGGTAAGAGTCGGTAAGGATTATTGCTACACTTTCTTTTTTTAATTGGATTTAAGTATTTGAATATTCATATGAGCTATTGGAATTCGTTTGTTATTCTGTTTGGGTATATTACTAACTGTCTGACTAAGATTCAGCAAGGTTGAACACATTTTGGACTAATTCGCACTTGATTAGGATGTTTTAGATCAGTTTTTGAACCGGGAAAGTTTGTTGGGCTTAGTTCTGAATTAATTTGGAGTGATTAATTAAGGTTTATGGTGGATTTTGGATAAGTATATTACTTTTGAAAATCTCATGGTGTTGATTAAGGTTGAGATTTATCATTTAGGCTTTCTAAAAGTTGGTATTTCTTCAAGTAAGTGGAATTTTGGATTGAGAATTATATGATTGTTGAGCTAAATAGTTTCCACATCCCTTCTACAATGTAAATTTTGATAAAGATATGTTTTAGTTAGGTGTAGAGCACTTTTATGATTGCATCGGACGTGACTATTTTATTGTTTGGATCATCTTGAATTTCTGATAATCGGTGGGTATTGTAAACTTTTCTAGATTTGAAATATATCAATAGTTATATAATACCAACTTAAAAGTAGACATAAATGCCTTGTTTAACGAATCTTGCATTAGAAACTTAGATTAATGGGTGGTGTTGGAAGTAATAAGGATGAATTGGTTCTTGGCTTTTGATATGTTTATTTTTTATAATTTTGTTTTTATTTTTATCTCCACTTTTGGTTTGAATTGGTTCTTTTTGTTTATTTAATTGGAACTTATTTTCTTAAGAAAATTAAACCAAACCATTACAACACTTTTTAATTTGAGCTTGATTTCGAGTAGTAGAACACTTAGGCTAGATTGGGATTTGTTTGTTGATAGGATAGTAAGTTGCATGAGTTACCTGATTTTGAATATTGTAATTTTTTTTTGTAGATCCAAGATTATCATATTATAAGTATGGATAAAGCATGGATGTCAAAGAGTAGATTATCTAAAGAGTTTGAGTTGGGTGTAGAGAACTTCATCAAATTTGGATTTTCCAATTCAACTAATACTTCTATATGTTGCCCTTGTTTAAAGTGTTGAAATTGTCAAAAACATAAAGCCAATGATATAAGAGATCATTTATATTTTAATGGCATTGATGAAAGTTATAAGACTTGGTTTTGGCATGGTGAAGAACTTCCTAATTCATCCTTTCATGGAGAATCCTCTAAGTGTATGTATGAGGAGAATGATGTTGGAAATATCAAAGAAATGGTTGAAATTGCTTATGAGCAATATTCAAAGGATCCAAGTGGTTTTGAGAAATTGCTTAATGATGCTGAAAAGCCGTTATACGAAGGATGCAAAAAATTCACCAAGTTGTCTACATTAATGAAGTTGTATAACTTAAAAGTTAGACATGGATGGAGAATATCGATGGTTAATTGTTTATCAAAGTGAAGCTATCATTTACTTGTGCTTTGAAAATATCGATGGTTTTAGGAGAAATGTTTAGAAAATGTAGTAAAAGAGAAGAAAGGGATTGCTACTAGTGTACCACCGGTATCTCTTACGTCAAAGAAGAAGGTCGTAGAAGAAGAGGAAGTGAAAGAGGAGGAAGTGATTGCTACTACACCGATGACAAAAAATGAGGTAAATGTGAAGGTGGATTGTAAGCAAACAATTTTACGTATATGAGTTCTTAGATTGTTACTTACTTGTGTTAGGTAAAATCTTCAAGGCCGATGACAAAGGAGGTGGAAGTTACTAGTGAACCATCAAATTTACCAATACAATTGAAGTATATTCTTAGATATGCTGAAAGGGTAATGGTTGATGGGTCTAGTTTTTCATTTCAACTACCTCTTGAGTTATTTGGTATATCTCGAAAGAGTTATGTTTTGCGAGAAGATGTTATTGATTTTTGCAACATGCAAAAAGTTAAGACTTTATCAATGGTGGCTTATATTACGTAAGTAAATGTTACTTCTTCATGATATATATATTCACACTTTTTAGTTAGTAGTATGTTGATGTATGCAATTAAATGTTACTTCTTTATGATATATATATTCACAATTTATTGTAGGTACTTATACTCACTCATTATTGATTTAAAGAAGGTTTCAAAGTACGTTTTTGTAGATCCATCTCTTATTTCAGCTGGCCATAGTACTCGAGAGATTAGAGCTCGAAACCTTTGTAGTAGATTAATGACTTCCAAACAAGATCAACTGGTTATTGCTCCTTATAATCCTAGGTAAGTATAATTTTTATCAATTTAAACTTGCATTAGTATGAAAATACTAATTACTTGCATATTTATTTCATTTAGGGATCATTGGTCATTAGTAATTATTAATCCATATGATGATGTGGTGTACCATCTTGATTCCTTGAGAACAAGCTTCCGAGATGATATTAAATACGTAACGAATATGTAAGCTAACTATATTTATGTTTTTTTATTTTTAATCACTAAAGAAATTAGTTCATTTTAATTTATACTATACTTTGGGAAATGTAGGGCCTTGACGATTTTCCAATCTCAGAAGAATTTGAAAAAGACCAGAAAAACAACATTTTGGAAAGCGGTAAAGGTAAATATATTTATAAATTTATTTATAATTTAATTTAACACATAATCTAATATGCATTGTTATTTGGTTTTGTGTTATAGTGTTGTTTACAGGTAGGAACTGTTGAATGTGGATATTATGTCATGAGATACATGCGCGAAATCTTGAGCAAGGACACAAGCATTATTACTGATGCGGTATGTTTTTAAACTACTTACATTGTAACGTTATAAATACTATAATATGACTATTTTTTTAACAAAGTGTCTACTTGACTTTTTATGTTTTATAGATTGATACAAGAAACTTGTACTCACAGCTTAAATTGGATGAAGTACAAGTGGAGTGGGCTGAATTTTTATCCCGATACATATGATAGATACACCTAGATATGATCTTCTTCTTAATTTTGTAAATGGCTAACATAGGAGAATGCCCATAACATTTTTTGTGTAAACGTTTTGTTCATAGCCATTATACTTATAGATGATGCAATAGATGCAAGGGGATAGATACTTTAGTTTTGGTATACAAGATAGCTATTATTATTTGTCATATAAGAGGTAGCTATTATTATTGTTGATTTTGGAATAGGCCACAAATAGGAAATTTTAGTTGGCTATATTTGGATTGGAATTATGTAATCGTTGATGCCATTGGTGAGAACAAATGAAATTATTGTTGGTTTACTTAATTATTTTGTCATTTCTTGTTGCGTAACTATACTAGTTCTGAAAATTTTATTTTGTTGATGGATATGTTTTATTGAAACAAATGTACCTAATGCAAGAACCAGAAAATGAAAAATTTGTATATTTAATATATATTAATAAACAGTACTATACATAACGTTAAATATATGTCAAGTATACGATATTCCTTTACATGTAAAAACGTTAAGTATATGTTTACTTGACACGTATAAGGCGTCAACTATACAACATTACTTGACACATAAAAGGTGAACTTTGATGGATTACTTGACGTTAATACAGTGTCAAGTAAACATATACTTGATGGTTTTTTAGTGTCAAGTAAATGGATACTTGACGGTGGTTTAGTGTCAAGTAAACGTATACTTGACGGTGTTTTAGTGTCACGCAGACGTATACTTGATGGTTTTTAAGGGTCAAGTATACTTATACTTGACGGTGTTGTAGTGTCAAGTATACGTATACTTGACGGTTTTTTAGTGCCAAGTAATCAGACTATACTTGACAGTCGATTACTTGACGCATTTAAAAACGTCAAGTAAACGTGTACTCGACACTGTCTTAACGTCAAGTAATCCGATTTTTGTAGTAGTGAATCCTACTATATCAAACTGTTTTTACCTTGATATTACCCTTTACTGCTGTTGCTTATATGCTATGACAAAAGGAAATAGATATAACTAAGGTCATATGTGAATATTGCCTCTGCCTACATTTTATTTGCGCTCATAACTGAAGAATTTTCAATTGAAACTCTCTCTGTAAAATCATTTTCCAAGCAATATTTTAATTAGACTAAGTATGATAAGTTTGCGCACGTAACTTTTTCAGTTGATAAGATACACTTTTCTATATTAAGCTTATATATTTGTAATACGATGTACCGAGACTCTACCAAAGTGTTGCTTCGTTACTTGCTTGAAATACTTGAGTTGAATGGTAGACATTTCCTTGGGATATATGATTGAGTTGAAATTTTGGAACTGGTATCTATTTCAATAATGCTTAGATGCTTTCCAATTTAGGAGTTCCATGGGTGATTAAATTTTACATGTATTCAAGATAATTAACAATAACATAGTTGTTTTTCCATTGTTTCTTTTTCTCTCTTTCTCTTTCTGCTCATGATTTTAGCATCTGAGATCTGTTTGTTCTCTTTGAAAAATTGAGTGTTGGGATGAAAATGGACTAATTTGTGTTAGGATGAAGTACTTGATAAATGTAGAATGTAAACTCCATTACTTACGTTGTTTAGGTAGTGGAGAGTTTTTTATTAGTTTTATGCTGTCCATATATTTTATGTCTTGCCGATTTTTTTATTCAATAAAGGTGATGGCTCGAGGCTTTATTCATGTCAATTTGATAGAGAGCTAGAAACACTTGCTTGTTTTGGTTATATTTGATAGTTGTGAATGTCAAATTCTTTTCAGTTTTATCTTTCAGATGTTGAAGAGTTCTATTAACAATGTGATCCTGGTACATGCTTATACCTCTGTTTGCTTCTTCTTATCTTCTAAGCTACAAATTTATTGTAAATAAAGTTGAGTTGTGCGTTATTGTTATCTGAAAATATTTACTTTTGTCCCTATCTCCTTTCATTTAATATTCTGTGCATTTAATTTGTCCATTTTTTTTCTCGTCTCTTGTTCATCACAAATATTGGATTTTACATTCTTGATCTTAATTTTAGACTTGTAAAAATGATAAACTTTATATGAATTCCCATAAAGAAACGTGAGATCTCTAAAGAGGCCAAACCTTCTTCCTTCTTCCTTCTCTCTCTCACTTTCATTTTCTGTCCATAAAGCTTTGTTAATGTATTTTAATGTATAAAATGGAATTTGTGAATTTGTTGCCAGTAGAACATTTAAAATGGGAAAGAATCTGGCATAAGTTTGGAATCTATTATTTTGATTTTCCTTTACTGCAGGAATGATCAATATATGATCATGAATTAGCTTCCATTTACTTCGCTCCTTGATATACATGCCTCGTAGATTACGCATTTCAATTAGATATACATGTCTTGGTATTGTTGTTTAGGGCACTTAGTTAAATTCTGAAGTTTGGAGATAATATGTTTGTAGAGTTAGTAAATAGGGTTAAGTTCTTCATTTCCATGTTTTCAAATTCGATATGTTATATATCAAACTATTTCTTTTGTGGGTATAATAATTTTCATGAATACTAATTCATTTATTTTGCAAGTTTACTGATTATCGATACACAAAAACCATACTCACAGGCCGAGTTAGATGAGGTGCGGGTTGAGTTGTTTGACTTTTTGGGTTCATACATAAGATTTGCGACTTATTTGTGATTCTGAAGCAGGAAACTTTTTGTTGTGGCTGATTTTTTTGAATTGTTCATATGGAGGAGGGTTGATTGGTATACTTTTGAAACTTTTTGTTGTGGTAGTCATACTGAAACTTTTTTGATAGGTTATTTGTTCATAGGTGAATTGTTCATACGAAGGGGGGATGACAGGTGAATTGTTCTGAAACTTTGTTGTTGTAGCCATTCTGAAACTCTGATGGAATTCTATAATGGTTTTGTAAATGATAGGAATATTTGTAAAGTTTTAGAAATGATATGGCGAAAGGTTTTATATTTGAAGAATATTGTCGTTTATATGTATTTATGGAACAATTGTTGGACTACTATAGAAGAAAAAATGAGAGCATAATACAGGAACAAAAATATAATTGAATTACAATTAAAAAAATAGAAAAATGTTTGACAGTTTTAAAATGTCATAAACAATTGCATTATTGACGGTTTTTAAATGTCATAAACAGTAACTTTCTTGACGGTTTTTAAATGTCATGAAAAAACATACTCTTGACGGTTATCAAAATATTCTTGATGGTTTTTGTCATGGATACTCATATTCTTGACAGTTCTAAACTGTCATGAATATTTGTACTCTTGACGATTTTAAACTATCATGAAAATTTATATATTCAACAGTTTAAAACTGTCAACGTTCACTATTCTTGACAGTTTTACCAACCGTAAAAAACTTTGACAGTCTTCGCACTGGCTTCAATGACGGTTTTAAAATCATCCAGGATAATGATTCTTGACAGTTTAAAATCATCAAGAGAGTCTGTTTTTATAGTAGTGTTAATAGAATGTGATATTTTATAAATATTTTTAGTATTTTTTCCGATTTCAATAATTTCCCTTCAATAAAACTTTCTTTTTTTTTTAATGAAGTTTCTACCTCAACTAATATGTCTGCTTTCCTACCAAAGGTTTTAACAAAAACAAAATAAAATTTTAAAAATTATCTATAAATAACCATTTGGAATTTTCGAAGAAAAAACCTAAGTCTACTTCCTCTCATTTTGGTTTCGAGGTTTTCATATTTCATAAGTAAAAGATTTCAAATTTAGCCGAATTTTTAAAACAAAATCTAATTTTTAAGAAAAAAGATTTTAAGAACTAAATATAAGAACTTGTTAAAAGTATAGAGATTAAATTGAAATTTGAGCGTAGAGGTACTGAAATTAAATAAATTTCAAAAATACAAAACACAAAAACTTCCTTCTAACTTTCACGTTTATTTGTCTAATAGACCTTTCAATTTTAAAAATATCAATTAGGCCATTGAAATTTAAATTTAAATTTAAATTTGTATCCCATAGATTCTTAATTAACACAAACTCTCAATATTTTGTAAAATAATAAATCTAATAGACATAATACTAAAATTTTGTTTTCTAACATGTCATTAAATATTCAACTTTTGTTTCTTATGTTCGTGATATTTTTTTTTTAAAAAAGTGAACCTAAAAAAATAGTTTATTAAAAAATCGAAACTTCAAAAACATAACAAATACAAAATCCTAAGTTTAGAAATTCCTTAGATGCTTTTAAAAGTCGAATTAGTTAATTAATTTGATATAAACGAGTTATTAACTATTTAATTAATCTAAACATAACTATTCATTAAAAAAAACGTGAAAAGTTTTATAAATATAACAAAATAACAAAATATTTACGGCTCATATAACAAAATCAAAAAGTGCATGGAGTCGACTATTTTTTATAAATATTCCAAATTTGCATTTTCTTTCAATCTTCTTTCTTTTGCATTTTTTTTTCCTATACATCATCTTTTTCTTTTCTTCTACAATTTTTTTAAAACTGTTATTTGATCGTGTATCAAATATAAAATATCTATATTTTTTAATTTTTTTAACTTTTATTTGGTTATTTACGATCATGTGTCAAATATTGAAAAAAAATTGTTGAGATATTGGGTAGTCAAATCTAAACGATCATGTACACAAAATAGTCAAATCTAAACGATCGTTTAACAAATAATATTTAAAAAAACTGTTGAGATTTGGCTACCCAAATCTAAACTATCGTGTGTCAAATCAAAACGATCATGTAATAAACAATCTTGAAAAAATTATTTAAATTTGGCTAGATTTAAATGATCAAATCTAAACGATTGTGTACCAAATATAGATAATCATATACCGAATCGAAACGATCATGTATCAAAAAGTCTTGAAAAAAATCGTTTAAATTTGGCTATCCAAATTTAAACGATCAAATATAAATGATCGTGTAGTAAATAATCTTAAAAAATCGTTTATATTTGGTTACCTAAATTTAAACGATCAAGATCGTGTACCAGATAATGGTCAAATCTAAAGCATAGAGGTCAATTAATCACGGGACATTTTTGGTATTTTCCAATATAGGTCCGTAGACTTTTTTCACTTTCGAAATTATTCTATATAGTTTAAGTATTTTGATGTTTTGCTATGCTTTTTTAAAAGACAAAAAAAAAAAAAAAAATGCTATGTAAACCATAAAATAGAATAATAATTAATTGATGCAAAGTATCTATAGAGTAGCTTTTGACTACAAAAATCAATAATAAGAGAATCTTATATTCATGGTATTATTGAAAGCATAAGAGAAAATTAGGTTAAGAAATTCAAAGTTTTGAATCTTCAAATAGAGTTTCCCTTTTATTCTAAAGGGAATCTTCAAATCAAATTGAATGGTTGAAATTGGGTAGAACATGCAATTTTTATTAGCCCTTTAAAATGTTGGACATCCAGATTCATTATTTGACTATATTCTATCTTTTCTCTTTTCAATCTTTGCTTAGTCCCATCTCATGGGGATTCTACCAATTTGAAATCATACATTATGTGGTTCATATCATCATTTTATAAAGTGTTAGCTTTTCTATTTTTATATGTCTATCTTAATATAAGAAAAACAAGAAAGGAAGCTTCATTTCCTCATTAAATTAAAATATATGACAAAAGTATAATGTTGCCATGATTCCTTCATGTATGGTTTAAATATGCTTACTTGTTGCTAAAGTTTCTTGTGCAATTGTTGCCCTTTGGCTTAAACTACAAATTTTGACACTTTGTCCAATCACATATAGTTATATTTGGACATGACCCAATGTCTTAATTCTTAGTCTTGTCAAGTCATTTTTCAAAAGTCACAATCATGTTGATTAAAGGGTTAAAATACATGTGAGATGAAAATGATGCAAAAAAGAGTGAGTTTACATTGCTTTTCAAAAATCAATCACCTTGGATGATTCTTATTTCTTACTTAGAGGATGTTTGAAGTAAAGAGTGACTTATAATAGTCAGGAGATTATAATAGTTAACATTTGAGGATTAATGGTTATTATTCATTTCTAAAGCAAGGGTTACTTGACCCACAACAAGTTATACATAATATTACTATCAATTCCAAGAACAATTAATATAAAAAGTTATTAGAATATAATATAAAGTTTCATAACTTGATTAAGTGCAATACTAACTATATTTAGGAGACATTTTATTTAAGGAAAGATATTTTCGCTAATGAATAGGAAAGTGTAACTCTACAATGTTATACTTACCTATAAGAATAAAGCTTTTACAATGGCACGAACAACCTAATTTAGTGAAAGAATACTTTGGATCCTCTTAAAGTGGGAGACTCCTTCTCAATGATAGCTTCAATATTTCTAATGTCAAATCAAGATCACTTCACTTGATATACTTAGGCTCTCTTTTAACCTGACCCTTCTCTAATAGGACTAATTCTTCAATATGATCAAGAAAAAAAAAACCAAGATCTAGATACTTTACCCCAAGAAACTACACACCACTTGTTTTTCTAAAGTGATAACCCTTAAACGACGAAAATAGGCTCCACATAATAGACCCTCCTTAAGTATATATCTAAAACAAAAGGAAAGGATCAAACTATTTCCACAGTCAATCGTGCCAAAGAAGGAAAAAGTTATCAAGAATAAAACTAGACAATGGTAAAGGAAAATATTTCCAGCTGAAAACTGCGTTGTGTAGAATATCATATAGAACATCTCGATGACAATTAAGAATAATCAAACCACCATTATCCACTAATCACACAAAAAAAATGTAGCTAACACTGAAGAACTAATTCTTTACTATAAGTTTTGAAAGAATTGAAACCAAATCAAAAGTACAAGTTATGGTTTGCCAAACTCAACATGTCTTAGAGGAAAATGACATAGAATGATATCAATAATGTTAAGAACTTCCATATGTATGTAGTGCTTTGACTAACTTCTTTGACCAATTTTGTTAAACATGAATCTTTGAGATTATAATTTGGTATTATATTTACTGAGATATGTTCACATGTACTACTTTCTTTAGCATTCGACTTTAAGATTATCTTGTTTTTATTTGGATATTGTGTTGGAGTATTAAAATGATTAAATTTATCATAATTCATCCCTTAAACTTTAGAGTTAATTATAATATTGATGATTTAACGGTAGTAGAGTAAAAGGTATTGTGTTTGAGCCTTCCATTTTTCTTCCTTGAGATTAATATTGATTTTAATTTGTTAAGTTTTTCTATATATTTTCAACCACGTGTCGAAATTAGGTATAATTAAAATGACCAATAAACCAAAAAGTTACCTACCTAAAAATTAAAATCACTCGAAATTAAAATCACTCATGGTTCTTCTATGACCATGATCATTATTGACACTCATATTTAGGATGCAATAGATCAATGTTGGTGAAAAGTCAATGATAATTATTGACACAACTTTAATTATACCCTTACCCACTCATTGTATTACGACTATATAAAATAATAAATTCGTCTTCAATAATTACTAAAGCATAAAAAATGTAAATAGGTAAATAGTTAAATATTCACACGTATACGAGTCAAAACATCTTCCATACTTTTCTCTAGTTTCCAAATCAGTACGTGTTGATCTTACAACACAAAATCTACATTTTAATAACTTAACATTTATTAAACGACTTGAGATAGTATGTATTACCATTATCAAACGGAAACAAAATTTATTTGTTAGCATATTTGGCAAAAACAGATACTTAAATATATTAAAGTTTCATTATTGTTTTTTCATAAATAAGAGTTGTATGTTTCTCGATTGTTGTTCCATTTAAATATAAAGAGAATTGTGGCTTAATTGTGAATGTACCCTTGATTTTGTTTCTTTATTTATCAATCCCTAATTACTTTTATACGGTGGTATCGAATCATTACAATCTTGTTTAGAAATTTTGAATTTACATCCTTAAACATTGAAACGGTCAATTAAAATCATAAACTGATGATCGTATCAATTTAAATTTTTAACTTCTAAAATTGTATTAATTAACAATATCTTTTTACTTTGTTTGGATATCGTGTAAAAATATATAATTGTTTCGAGTTAAACTTCTAAATATTGTAATTAAAGAATATTTAGACCGTCTATTTATATTAAATTTGAAACTTAATTCTACATTTAATTCTTACGTGTGCGTGTAGACTTCTTCAAATGTCAGATTAATAAAATAAAAAATTAGAATTGGTACATAGAAAATTTTCAAAGAAAATCTTAATTGAAAGTTTAAACTTATTTGGCTATGAAAGTTTAATTGGTTAATCGATAAAATTATAAGTTTCACGATATGTTAATCCAAATAGAATTTAAAATGGTATAAAGTGATAAAGTAATAAAAGTGTAGGTCTTAAGTTACTACAATTACTAGTCCATAAATATAAACATAATTGGTAAGACCTCTAAAATTTAGAAATAGATATATTGAGTCTTTTATGTGAGACACATCCATGGTGGAAAGAACACATAAATAGTGGTATTATCATAGTCCACAAAGGAGAACTTGTATTTGAAAATGTTCAATGATATAATTCAAAGAGTCATCCAATTATGGAGATTCAGTCGTTTTCTTTTAATATTACGATAATTATGGTATAGGGAGATCGAACCTCTAATTTTAAAGAGAAAAGATTACGTCAATTACTTTTGATCCAAACTCAAAAGATTTTGATTTATAAATTTACATAAATATAATCAATATTTTTATTGGGAATTATATTAACCAGCCTTAATTAATTATCTTATTCTATATGAGTGTTACCCTGTGGAGTATGTTGGAAAAAATCAAAACATACAAGTGCTTAGCATTTTGTATCGTTCATCTTTACATCAATAGTATATATCAAACATAATTTGATCATATTTAAGTGTAGTACTATGCATATAAAATTTCCAAAAGATTATTAATCTTTTTAGCAAAAATTAAATAAATAGATCCATGTTTTTACAATTGGTTTATAAGAACCAAAAATGTGTCCTTTACTTTTTCTTTTATCAAATAATTGGTACTACAGATAATAAATATTAGTTATTGGTATCAATTCATTAAAATCTTGTCTCAAAAAGTCTTTTTTTATTATTACTATTATTAAAATATTTTCTGACCTATAAATTATTGTGTGTGTTTGGTACGTGGGAATAATATTGGAGTGTTATTTATTTAATATTCAATATTTATTTATTTTATTTATATATTTAAAAATTTTCAAGGGATCTTTGGAACCCTCAATTATTTGAATGTATTATAATTGAGATGTAAAAGCATGAGAATTTGGAAAATAAAAATTTGTTTATTAAAGATTTGGTTGATTCATTCCACTCAATTACCCATTTAATTTGCTTTTCCGGCTTGTATTTAAATATTAACAAATTAAATAAAATATAGCAAAATTTTAGATAACAATAGATTACATAAACTCACATATTAGTTTATCATATTTAGGATGATATTTTATTATATTTAAAATAAATTAACAGTGTTGTGATCGTTTAAAATAATTTTTGTTACTTTTTAATTTTTACTCTAATTAAATCACAATGATAACATCAATTATTTATTTCAATTTATACTTTTAAAATAAAAACAATCAGATTTACAATTTAACTATCAAATTATGAAATAAAGAGATTAAATTGAAATCAAACTTTCTTACTTACCAACTAAAAAGATTTTTTTTCCTAAATTCTAAAAACATTAAATATATAGGGGGAAATAGTAATTGGCTTGAACTATGCTATTGGTAGAAAAATACATATCAAGTAGTCACTTATTTAGTAAATTATTTCACATAATTATCATCCAACTTTACAGTTGCCAAAATATACTAAAAATAAAATTATTTTGGTAATAATTATTTGACTTAATTTACTACAATAATTATATATAAAAATGATAATAAATGAGATGAAAACTACTTGTACCACCACAAATCTCAAAGTTTTGATAATTGAAAAATATAATAGCTGGGAAGGGTTTTTGGGTGAGTTAAGGGTTCAATTTGTTGGACAAAAATTGCATTTCTAGAAAAGAGAAAGACACAAGTAGACCTAAGGATGAAAGAGAGAGAATCAGAGTAGAGAAAGGATTATTGAAATATGCCAATAAATAACAAATAATAATAATAACAATAATAATAATAATAATAATAAACAATTATAAGTTTGGAATTTAATATTTTAAAAGAAGCCACAACTACAAGGCCACATAACTATATCACTCTTCAATCACCAATTTGACAATCTTTTTTTTTTTTTTTTTTTTTTTTTGTTGGAATGTAATTAATGGAAGGGGGTGATAGCTTTTTTTTTTTAATGCATGACAATTCAAGAGAAACAAAATGTAAAATGTTGAGCTTTGTAACTTAAGGAACATCATTGTATTAATCTAAATTCTAAGCTTTCCATTTTTCACACTTGCACACGACTTTTAATGAATGTAAATGGTGCTGTAAAATTAGAGAGAAATATGGAAATCACATAAATAGTTAGATTGTAGTTAGCTTTCGACATGTTATACTTCTATTTCTTAAGATTAGAGTTTGATTTCAATTCAGTACATAGGTTTCACGATATTACAATTTTACTTTTTTTTTTTTTTTGATAAAGGATACTTCATTTCCACTTCATTAAAAATAGAGCGATTAGTACAGGAAGCGGAGAAAAGGGCTAGAGAGAAGCCCTATTTTACAAAGGCAGAAATGTTTAACGCTATGGAGCAACAATCATAATTTGAAAATAATTTAGATTTGCAGCTCCATATATAAACCGGTTTGTGCGAGGATGTCTTCCCAAAGATCTTGAGAATCTTTTTCCTGTTGCTTGAAGATTCTATTGTTTCTTTCCAGCCAAATCTTCCAAAGGAGAATAGCACTGGTATTGAATGTTATTAGTCCTTTTTGAGTTCTTATGTTAAGGGAGCAAATGTTCTGAGCAAGGGACTGCACATCATTTGGAGTACTAGTCCATTTGAGGAGAGCTTTGGCCTTACTCCATAACTGCTGACTATAGGGGCAATGGATGAAGAGATGATTTATGTCTTCTTGGCTCTTGTTGCACATATAATACCAGTTAGGACTGAGGGCCCAATTTGGTAAACGTTTCTGCAGGCGATCAACTGTATTAATGCAGCCATGGATGAGCGTCCAGATGAAAAATTTACACTTTTTTGGAAACTCCACCAATGTCCAGTTTTATCACAAAACCTCTTTCTTTTTTATTTCTCCAGAAATCCAAAGCTTCATTTGCAATAAGAATGGCCTCTGTAATTTGTCTTCCTTTGACGAAGGCCATTTGAGACTCAGAGATCGTATCGGGGAGAGTTTGTTTCAATCTATCAGCCAAAGCCTTTGCGATTAATTTGTAGATAGCCGTGGTGAGGCTGATGGGCCGAAAGTCTGCAACTGTCTCACAATTTTCTTTTTTGGCTATAAGGGTAATGAGAGTTTCATTGACAACTTTATTGATGGTATGGTTGCTATGAAAATCCTTGAAGATATCACAAATGTTTTGCTTCATAAAGGACCATGACTTTTGTAGGAAATCCATCGTAAAACCATCTGGACCTGGAGCTTTATTCTTTGCAAAGGACTTTAAAGTGAGCCAAATTTCAGCTTCATTGAAGGGTTTGTCCAACAAGCCACTGTTGGTGTTGGAGATGGGGCACCAATCGAGATTATCAATAAACAGATGGCTGTTTCTGTTGTCTGTATAGATTTCTTCAAAATGTTGAATGAAGGCATCGACAATGTCACTGTCATTTAGGCAATTCTGTCCACTGTTGTTTATTATCTTGGAGATCAAACACTTTTTTTGCCTTGCTGTGCAAATTTTGTGGAAAAAGGAAGAATTTTCATCACCTTCATGGACCCATATTCTTTTGCATTTTTGGGCCCATATTACAATTTTACTTTTAAAGTTTGAGTTTTGTTTTATCTTGGTCCTTATGATTTAAGATTTACATTACCATCACAAATCCTTGTAAAACTAGAATTTATGGTTCTTAACATTAATGGTAGCAATTATTTGCCATGGGTTCTTGATGCTGGGGTGCATCTCGTTGCCATGAATCTCAAAGATACAATAAAAATGGATGCATTTGAGGCTACAAGATTTTAAATTAGTAGGTGATTACAATTCTGAATTATTTTGATTACAGTAAACTTCCTTTGATATTTCGATAGACACTAGCATCACCAAAGTCCCCTTCCCATCTTACAAGAGCTTGAAATGAGTGGGAGCTTGAGTTGTGACACTCTAAGCCCCAAATTCAGACCCCTAACAGTCTCTTGCATCCCTTGCGACCTAGCAACATAATCCTTACTTGTCTTAAAGGCTCTTTAGAGTGAAAGTCGTCCCACAAACCAACACAAGTCCTTTCAACATGTTTTGTCCTCACTCACATGCATAATTAGGAAAACTCCCAGAAGGTTACCCAACGTAGAGTTGTTCTGAGCTAAGCATGCTTAACTTTTGAGTTCCTATGATCGAACCATAAAAAAAAAGGTGCACCAACCTTACTTTAATATCTTTAGGATCTCTCTTATCCAGATGTGATATCAATTCATTCATGTCCCCCTCCTAAACTCAAGGTGTTAAATGCCAACCAACTGCCACTTAGTTCGTCCTGAATAATATCTTACTAAGAGAGGTTCCTCTCTGACACCATTTGTAACACTTCAGGCCCAAAATTTAGAATTTGGATACCCAATATTCTTCTGCATCTTTGCAACTTGGCAACATCATCCTCACTTATGTTAAAGGCTTGTGAAAGTGAAAGTCATCCCCACAAACCAACACGAATCCTTTCAGCATGCTTAATCCTCACTCACATGCATCATAGGAAAATTCTCAAAAGGTCATCCAACATAGAAAACTTTTTCGAGATAAGCACGCTTAACTTTGGAGTTCCTATGATCGAGCCACAAAAAGTAAGATACACTTTGTTGGTATAGGTAGTAACTTTTAATTTTTTTAAGTCTTTCTTAACCTTACTTTCATGTCTTTAGGATCCCTCTCATTAAGATTTGATATTGATTCATTTATGTCCCTCTCTTCTAAATTCATGGTGTTACTTCGAGCCTTCGAAAGTTGAAAAACTTCGGTCTTCAACAGTTGAGATTGTTAGTTTTCAAGATGTGGGAGTTTCGGTATTTGGACCTTGGAAGCTTAGGTCTTCAAAGTTTTGGTATGTGTGTTTTGACCTTTAGAGCTTTAGAGCGTCGATATTCAGAATTTGAGAGCTAGAGGTTTAAAGCTTCAATCTTCAAAACTTGAGACAAGTTATATTCTTTAGACTTTCAAAGTTTCTTTCTTTAGATACTGAGGATTTTAAAGTTACTGTCTTCATAACCTGAGAAGAATTATATTCTTAAGATCTTTAGTGCTTAAATCTTTAGAACCGTAGATCTTTAAGAGCTTTTAGTGTTCAGTTCTTTTAACCACTCATTTTTCTTCTTCCTAAAATGAAGGTGTTGAACCTCTATTTTTAGAGGTTTCTCATGGACTTTAAATGGGCGTAGACCCAATTGCTTGTTGGGATTCGACTTGACTCAACATATCTTGTTTGACCCAAAATGTCATTGTGAACTTGAATTGTGTCAAGTGAGAAATTTTAATTACTCGACTCCATCCAATTTATAATTTCCACAATCGACTTAGCTTCTGTTATGATGATGTAAAAAAATTACCAAAATTTCTCATTGAACAAACTTTGAGGTTTGTTCAATGTTAGTCTCTATGTTTTTAAAACATCCTAATCTTAAATTTAGTCCATCAATATTTTTTTAAAAATTAGTTAAATAATAATAACAATATATTCATGCAATGAAAAGAAAATATATAAATATGTTTTCAAAATTTTTAGTAAAAATGTTAATCGATGCCAATTGTTTTTTAAATAACCAAAATCAACAATGAATGAACATTGTGACTAAAGTTAACATTTATTGAAAGTCGTTCGAATAAAATTAAAATTTTATAGATATGTCAATATTTGTACATTTTCATATTTTAGATATCGACATGAAGAGTGAATTGATATACCCATTGCATCGAACAAGAAAACCATGAAACATAAAAAAAAAAAAAAAAGAACAATGTGTAGAATATAAATAAGAAAAAAATAGAACATTTGATAAAATATTTACACTTTATAGAAAAATAAGTGTATGTTATTTGTCTTTTGGTGATTTTGTTCTATAGATTGTAAATAATTTGTCAAACTTTTCTATTTTTGAAAAAACCCTATAAATAATAGACATTTGTATTGATTTAAATTTTATGAACTATTTATTTACTAATAGAAATTTATTTTTATAACTTATTTTCATAAATAACACCCATATTTTATCAATAGGGTCTTTTGAGACAATAGTCATACAAGATTATAATAATCACTTCTAGCTACAGTTAATACTATTTAAAAAAATCTTTAATTAGTTACAATAAACACTATTTCAAAACCCCTCATTTGCTACAATATTTACTATTTGCTACAATTTTTACTATTTGACTTTCATAATTTTTTATTCTTTGCTACAATATTTACTATTTTCTTTTCAAACTAAAATAATTCATACCACAAACACATACTATTATAATTTGACACTAAAATAATCTAGATCCCAAATACAAACTATTATAAATAAAATTATAGCATCCTAACTCACTCGTTACCTCAAACAATCTCTTGGATATTTCAAACTATAGAGTACAAAATAATATTTTATAAAAAATAATAATACGATCGTGTAAAAGAGTACAATTATGTACAAGTGAGATTGTGACAAGATTTTTAGAAAGAAAAAGAAAAAGGTAATAAGAAAAGAATAGAAAAAAAGAAAAAGAAAAAGTTGGCGATGACATTAATGGCTGCTGGTGATACTCTGAAAACTACAAAACCACTTTTTAGTGTTTCTTCAAATTCATTCACAAACCAAATTCATCCTCTCTCAATTTCTCAATTCTCCTTCTCTCAAGATTACCAAATAAATAAATAACATTTCATAGATCCATGTTGCTTCATCAGTAAACCTTAGATCAAATTTAGATCTTTTTTTATATTAAAAAAAAATCAATTTAGGGTTTTTGTTCCTCTCTGCCAGAGATTCACCAGCTGTGGCTGCCGCACGCCGTCTTCCTTCCGATTCCGGTGCCTTCGCCGACTGGGTGGCTCCTCCCTCTGCCATCGTCGCCGATGAACTCTCCCTCGGTTTCAATTCTGCCTCCTCCATTCCATCACCCCGGATGTGGCCCTCATCCAGACCCCTCACTATCGGTTATAACCACACGCCGGCGCCGACGCCGGATATGGTGGGTCTCATGGCCTCAGGCTTCGGAGTCGGCGTTAGCGTTTTGCCTCTCCTTACCGGCCTCGCGCCGTCAAGTGTAGGAATTGAAGAAGCTAACTTAATGATCAGCCGTGGCGGCGGCGGCGATGAAGGTGGGGGGGGAATTCAATTCAATGGGAATAATTTAGATGGGTTTGGGATTTTGGGAGGTGGGTCGAGTTTGAATTCGGGCGTCGGAACTTGCCATGATTGTGGGAACCAAGCCAAGAAAGATTGTAGTCACCGGCGGTGCCGGAGCTGCTGTAAAAGCCGTGGATTTGATTGTTCAACTCACGTGAAAAGCACGTGGGTGCCGGCAGCTAGAAGGAGAGAACGTCAGATGATGGGTGCGGCGTCGGATGCAGCGGCCGGCGGGACGTCGTCGGGGTCTACGTCCGGCGGGAAGAAGCCGAGGTTGATTGCTTCACAGACGACTACCAATTCTCATACTTCCACTTCAAATACTCCAACACCAAGCTTTGACGCTTCCTCAGGTCATATTCTTCTTTTCTCTCTCTGTCTTTTATGTGATTTAATATTTCATCTAAAATAAAAATATTAAAAATTATTTCAAATATTTAAAATATTTACAAATAAATTGGATGATACATATTTAGACTTTCATCCGCATTTATCGATGTCATTAATAATAGATTGTGATAGAAGTTTATCACATCTATAAATAATAAAATTTAAAATATTGTTATATTTTGGTATATTTTGTTGTATTTGAAGATACATTAAAAGAACCATGGATCTTGAATTGCAGCTATTTTTTTTTTCATTATTCAAATTACACTATAGATGAAGTTCAAAATATTTATAAAAGGAAAATTGACGATCAAAGATGAGTTGCACAGCAATGAATAAAATTCACAGTTGGATATAAACAACCTATGGTTTCTGATTTTATTTTGTAATTTTTTTGTTTTCAATATTTAGTAAAAAAAGTCACATGTAGGAGCTAATTGTCTAAAAAGAATTAGTTCTTTTTTTTTCTCTTAGTTTGTAGAAGACTAGAACTTTGTTGAATTCTTATATATAACGGATAATAAAGTAAACGAACTTCTACGTGAAATGGTGTTTATTAGTTTTTTTTTTCCTCCAAAAATAAATAAAACTATTTTAAGCTTAAATAGTTAATAAATGGACTTTACAGTTCAAATGATTGACTTGTATTTTATTTTGATCTTAGTGTTTATTTATTTGAACTTACATAAAAAGAAGGAAAAAAAGGGTAGCACACACATATTTTTGGTACTTTTTATCTTTTATCTTTCAACAAATGAATGATATATTTTGATTGCTTCAAGATCTGCCAAGTGAAGCTTAGGATGAGTATTAAGACGCAAAATAATACTAACAAAAACAACCAAATTAGTTACTTATTATTATTTTTTAAAAAAATTTATAATATACCTTATCTTTTCCTTAAAAAAAAAATAATAGATACAAATATATGTCACTTATGCTATATTCTATTAATTTTAATTCATATATATATACTTTTTCAAATTACATAAATTATTAGTTTAATATTGTCTGAGAAATCTACAAGGACTTTCAGTTTTAAGGGTAAGGTTGAATTCGTTAACTTTAAAACTATCTACAATAAATTTTTAGATTATATATTTAGTGAATTTAATTTTAAATTTTAAAACATATTCAAATATTCAAATTTTCTTAATACAAAATGGTTAAGAACTTTTTTGCAGAACCAAACTTATAACTAAACCTTTATTCTTTCAATTTATTCTAAAGAAGAAGATGATGGAAAATATATTCCTTTTTTTGGTTGTTTTGTGTTAACTTTAAGCAACAATGCAGCCGCTGATATGAGTAGTAAAAAGGCAAAAAAGCTGCCGGAACAAATCCGAGCGCCGGCGGTGTTCAAATGCGTCCGGGTAACAGCAGTGGAGGGCGGCAGTAGCGGCGGAGGGAATGAATATGCATATCAAGCCGTCGTGAAGATCGGCGGCCATGTTTTTAAAGGTTATTTGTACGACCATGGAGTAGAAGCTAGAGATGGGTTTCCGACGATGTCGAATTTGCATCTTGGAGATGGCGGTTCAACTTCGTCACCGGTCATTGATCCTTCTGATGTTTACGGCAGCTCCGCCACCCGCGGTGGGGGACTGGCTGGGGGCTCTGGCTATGGAAATTCCATAAATTGATCCATATTGTTTAAACATTTTAATTTCAATGTTTGGTTTATAGCTTTTGAATTTGTTTAGTGGAAAAATAAGGAATAGAAGAGAAGCTCTTACTTTATGCATGGTTTATTTTTATTTGTATATTTATATTGCTTACAAATATAAATATATTCTATTAATATTTCATTTTGAAGGCTTAAAGTAAATTTAATTTATTTTATTCTTTAAATTTTTAGAAAGATCTATGGCAATAGGTAAACATCACTGTTTGTTAATAACATAAATGAATTTTAGAATATAAAGATTTGAACTCTTCTCTACAATAAAAGAGCTAGGTTGATATATATGCTTGACCTAGTATGAATTACATTAGAATATATATGTGTGTGTGTGTGTGTTTACAAGGAAAAGTTCCCATTACTTGTGAAGCACGGACGAGTTGTGTCTACACACAGGGATGTAAGCAATAACAGTAATTGCAAAATTAAAAATCAAACAAAATGAGATACATAATGAAACAATTTTATAGATTGAGTTTCCACAACCCTATGATATACCTATACTTGTAATTGCAAATTTTTACCTTAAATATTTTGGATCTTTTGATAATGTGAAATTCAACAAAAAATCAAAACATCAATTATTAAGAAAGAAAAAAGAGATATAAAAGTTTACCTTTGAGCGACAAAAGAGATGTGCTTAAAGCTTGCTAGTAGTTGTAGAGCAAACTAAGCTAGAGACGAATGAGCGCACACCGCTGAGGTACGACGATGATTGGAGCTGTGGGAGGCGGTTGAAGGCGCAGTGGACGAGGGGAGGCGTGGCAATGATGGACATCTTGAGAGAGGAGATGAGTTCATGAGAGTGTGAGTGATGAGGGAGGGGGAGAGAGAGGGAAGGAAGATTTTTTAGAAAGCACATGCAAAGGAAATACAAGAGAAAAACCTAAAGGGGGAGACTAAAAAATATGAGTTCTTAGACAATTCGAATAAAAGTAACGAAGAATAAGGTTTTCAAAAAGTGTGAGGAAATATAAAATGTGGAGTTAAAGGGATTCTTGGCCACATATATTATGTTGGTAGATACTTAAAATCTATATATTTGCCCGCAATACGCGGCCAAAGATAAAATTTTTTATTAAGACCACACAATTTTTTACTTCACTAAATATTTTTGTCGGAAAAAATGAGCATGTGCCCACTTAATGAAAAGGGAAACTTACGTAAATATAACAAAACTGAAAATTATTTACGGTCCATGTAACAAAACTCATAAAGTTAGTCATTTTTTAAATATTTCAAGTTTGCCCTTCCATCTTTATTTTCTTTCTCGTTATTCGTCTTCCTCTTGTTATTTCATCTTCACCTACGATTTCGTCTTTCTTCTTCTTTTTTTTTTTTTTTTCTGCGATTTCTTTCCATCATCTTTCTTATTTTTCAATTCTTTATTTGTGTTATTTAATCTTTCCATCATTTTTCTTCTTTTCCTCTTCGTGTTTTTCGCTTCGATTTCTTTCCATCGTCTTTTTACTTTTTCTCTTCTTTTTTTTACTGCGATTTTTTTCCATCGTCTTTCTTCTTTTTTTTTTACGCGTTTACATTTGGGTAACCAAATCTAAACGACAGTGTATAAAGCTGTGTACAACAAAATAGCAAAATCTAAAAGATCGTGTACAAAGAATCTTGAAAAAAAATTATTTAGATTGGAGTAGCCAAATGTAAACCATCATATAAAAAAGTAAACGATTGTGTAAAAAAATGATTGTGTATAAAGAATCTTGGAAAAAAGATCATTTAGATTGAAGTAGTCAAATGTAAACGGTTGTTTAAAATAGTAAATGATCGTGTAAAAAAAATAAAAGATCGTATACCAAAAGAATTAAAAAAATCGTGTACCAAAATTTTTTAAAAAAATCATTTAGATTTGAACCACCAAATCTAAATGATTGTGTAACAAAATTAAACGATGGAATTGAAAAGATAAATTGTAGTCATATCTAAACGATCGCGTATAAATTGTACCCATATTTAAACGATCGCGTTGTAGTCATATCTAAACGATCGCGTATATATTGGACCATATTTAAACGATCACGTATATATTGAACCATATCTAAACGATCGCGTATAAATTGTAGCCATATCTAAACGATCGCGTATTAAACAATAACCAAATCTAAACGATCGCAAATATATTACGCGTCCGTTATTGACGGCGTGGTTGACGGAACTTCTTTTGGTATTTTACACGGTGGGTTTTTAGGCTTTTTCCGTTTTTGGAACTGTTCTATAGAGTGTAAATATTTTGCCGCTTTTTTATATTTTTGAAAAGACCCCTGATGAAAATGTGTTGGCACACGATATATATCTTTTCCGACATAACTTTTTACGTTGAAAGAAAAAAAAAAGTGGATAGAGACCAAAATTCTTATAGTGCATCTGATTTCCAATCTTATATAAAATTGAAATAATACTAGAATAGTAAAGCATAATTTAGACATGCACTTGAACTCTCAAGAGTAGTACTCTTGACTGTTTTACTATATATAATAACTTAACTTGATGCCTGCACTCGAGCTTATCTAAAGATTTTGGTATCAAGTTTTTGGTGTCGTTGTTTAGTGATCAAAGTAAGGAATATTCCTTCCACAAAATAATAAGAAAAATAAAATACACCATAAATTAAAATCTATGGTTTAGGGTTTAGTAGAACTAAACTTTTGCCTCTTTGACCAAGAAGTTGAAAGAAAACTTTCAGGCAAAGCAAAATATGATTTGATTTTTAAAATTAAGGAAACGAGGGGAAAGTAAAGATAGTATTGAATTCAAGAGACATAAGGTGTTCAAGGAGGTTGATTTTTTTAATTACTTCATTAAGCTATTCAAAGATTTCTATGAATTATTGTGTCAATGATATATTAAAGTCTAGAAATTGTATTGTCTGAATTATTATCTTTCATCAATAATTTTTTCCCATGCAAAATTAATTGATTTACTGATCACTTGAAACCAAATTAAGATGCATGACATTAGGAATAGTCATGATGAACTTTCATTACCAACTTAATTAACTATTTCATGATAGATTTGATAATTATATAATATTATATTTTTTTTTATAGATCCAATTAAACATACAATTTTCTATTTGAATATTTAATTTATGATGTATCGATAACCAACAATCAAAGTAATAAGTAAAATAATATTAGAAAGCATTCAAATCCATACGATCCATATAGATATTACCAAACATTAACTTAAGCAATCCATAAAGAAGAAGTTCATTAATGCTTTCGAACTACAATGTTTATAGCCACTTTATTGTTGCATTACAAACATACTTTTATACATTGTAATAGTACTCAAGACTCATGAAGTAGTAAAGAAAGTAAAGAGAAGAGGAAACACTACAATCATTGTAAATCCCGTTGATGGAACACATCAAAAACCCCTTGAATTGCACCATGAAACTTTGAACGACATCCAAATGAATCTCGAACTCTCTCCTTTATTTTGTAGCCCAAATAGTGCCCAAAGCCCTTATATTTCATGTGTCAACCCCATCTTCAACCGCCAAAAAAATCTTAATATAAATAGCCAAAACTTTTTTCAAAATTGTAATTCTTTCCTAAAATAACCCGGCCCAGCTGATCAAGCTATAATATAGTAAAACGACTCGTAAAGGTCAACTATTATTCTCAAGGATCAATCAATAGATTTTGTTTAACTATTTTAGAACCAATGACTTTAGCTAAGGAAACAAAATTGAAAGTTGATCAATTCTTAAAGCAAAGTAAAATATGACAGCAAAGTTGAGATTGATGGTAAAAGACGTTCTAGAGTGTTGATGTTATAGAACTAAGAACCGAGTTGTGGGACTCGTTTTTGTGAAGGAAACCTTTAGAGAGATGGGTGGAGGTAGGTGTATCGTTTATAGATTTTTCATCAGAGTCATCATTTTCACATTCTATAAATGGAAGTTTATATACAGAAAAATTACATGCAAAATGCATGCAATTTATTTCATGAAATCTCAATACCTAATTAATCCATTAACTATTAATGGAATTAGTGGCTTCTAAATACATTATAAGCTGCCACATTTCCTACTAACATTTACTTAATAAGTAATTAGTCAAAAAGCAGTTTGGTCATTTGACCAATTAAGTTAAAGTCAAACTTTGACTTTTCTTAGTCAAAAGTCAACATTTTGACTTTTTGCTATTTTATCTGTCTTGACTAATTTCAACTTTCCGAGTATGAATTCACATTCATTTTTCTAAAATCTAAATTATATTTGAATATAATATCCGATCAAAGTTTTGTTTTTCAAAGTGAAAAATCAACATGTTGACTTTTACAACATTGACCGTTTCAAAACTTCCAAGCTTCTAAATATGAATCCATATTCATTATTTAAATCATATTTAAACATAAAGCTTAAAGTTTATATTTACCGACTTATATCATATACACTGGTCAGTTTCTCTCTCCTTACCTAATTCGAACAATTTAAATTATTCCAACATATTGTTCTTAGTTGAATCCATATGAGCTAGTAGGGGAACCTAATGGACCTATAGATCATAGGCTCCAACGATTCGAGATTAACTGGCTAAACTCTTTTAGACCAAGCTTAATCAACATTCGTTAACTAAAGAGTCATTCCACTAAAGACTCTTAGTTGGACTCCCCTCACTATAGATATATTTCTGTCCACCTGATATAACCATGATGAGTAAGTTGATCCTCCACAGGTTGTTCGTAATCTTGGCTGGGTAAAAATACCGAGTTACCCCGAGATTACATCTTGCTCCTTAAGAGCCACTGATCCACTATTGAACAATTGGTTTAAGGTCCAACTTATAAACCTGAATTATTCTCGGGCCAATGAGAAGGTGGGGCCCCTTGTTCAAGACTTGGATTCAGTCCTTAAAGGAATAACCTATCTACTATCCCAAAAGTGGGTAAGAGTGAATTTCGTCTTGCACCCTATGTCTCTAGCTATCCACTCGGTCTTATCCCTACTACCGAATGAATAAAAATTCATAGTTAGCTCAGGATTAAGATCAAGTTACCTAGGTTATTATAAATAAAATAATCAGTTTATAATTTACAGAGTTATAACTAAAAGTGACTATTTCGTGGTTCCAGTCTTATGCAAACCATTTACATAGGACGCCCCCACTCCCATGTCCCTACGTGAACGTTTCAGGAATACATCGTTTGTACTAACTACGGAGTGGGCCGCATCCATAGTGTTTTTTCAGAATAAGGCGTCCAAGCTTATTCATACATTATAGACTATTTGGGCTATTAACTCAAACTTAATCCATGCTTATGTCTCTACATAAAGTTCAAGTATATTGACAAACTTAGTAAAATAGCCTCGAGACCTTAATTTATTGGTTTTAAGATTATAGCATTCAATAATAAATTTTATTGAATCAAATAACAAAGTATGAGTTTTAGGACAAAAATTCCAACACAGTTGACCTACCACCGACTACCCTACATAACTCTCATCCTATGACCACACGTGGAAAAATTGACATCTTTAAACCAAAGGCGTGGATCTCGAAAACCAGTCTTGATTGGACAGTTACGGAACCGAGGAGGGTAGCTGATGCTCTCCGAACTCCTCAGTGGAAATCTACCATGAATAAAGAACTTGCTGCTTTGCTAAACAACCGAACTTGGGATCTTGTCCCTCCAAATCGTCATCGAAACTTTGTCGGCAATAAATGGGTATTCTACATCAAACAAGCAGTCAATGGCTCCATACAACGCTACAAGGCTTGTTTGGTGGTAAAAAGGATTTCATCAACATCCTGGGGTGGATTTTTTTGAGACATTTAGTTCGGTTGTAAAGTCTTCAACGATTTGGATAATCTTAAGCTTGGCCGTATCAAATCGTTGGGTGCTTCGCCAGCTTTACTTTAACAATTCTTTTATAAATGGAGCACTCGTGGAGGAAATTTACACGTCAAAACCACCTAGATTTGTTGACCCCCAATATCCTGATTATGTCTGCAAATTGAGGAAAGCCATTTATGGCCTCAAACAAGCTTTCAGAGCTTGGAACAATACCTTGAAACGCACATTACTAAATTGGGGGTTTTGTCAAGTCCAAGGCGGATACCTATCTGTTTATTCTCAGGCTCCACAACTCAATTCTTCTTCTTCTTGCGTAAGTTGACAACATTATCATCACTAGAAATAACGCTGGTATGATCTTTAATCTTATATGTCGCCTTGATGCTTCTTTTGCCCTTAAAGACTTTAGACACTTAAGCTATTTTCTGGGCATTCAACTGCATAATATGGATTCTGGAATTTTAATAAATCAGTCTAAATATGTAGATGACTTATTGTTTAAACTTGATTTACATAGTTTGAAGCATGCTCCCTCTCTGTGTGTTGTGGAAAAACAATTGTCTATTTTTTATGGATATTTAATTCATAATCCGTCTTCGTATCGAAGCACGGTTGGGGCCCTCTAATACTTTACTCATACATGCTCGATTATTGCCTATATTATCAACCATTTAAGTCAGTTTCTTCGGGCTCCTTTTGACATTCATTGGCAGCCAGTTAACGAGTATTACAGTATCTTAGTAGCACAAAGCATTATGGTATTTATATTCAACCCAGTTCTGATTTTAGTATTGTAGCCTACTCCAATGTAGACTGGGCATCCAACATAGATGATCGAAGGTCTATTGCTACTTATTGTGTATTTGTGGAAAATAATCTTGTGTCGTCGTAATTAAAGAAACAACATGTTGTTGCTCACTTAAGTACCGACTTTGAATACTTCGCACTGGCTCATACTTCTGCTGACATCACTTGGGTTCAACAATTACTAGGTGAGTTGGGTATTTCTTGGCATCATACACTTATCATATGGTGTGACAACATTAGTGCCAGTGCTTTTGCATTAAATCCCGTCCATCTCGCACGAACCAAACACATTGAGATTGACATACACTTTGTTCGGGATAAGGTACTCAATGGCCAACTTGAAATTAGGTATGTTCCCTCTACTGATCAAATTGTTGACTGCCTAACGAAATCACTGTCTCAAACTCAATTTAATCATCTTTGTACCAAACTCGGCGTCCTTTCACTCCCATCTCATTTGCAGGGGATGTTAAGGAAGAAATAGAGGCCATAACAACCAAGTCAGAAATCCCATGTGTACTAATTCATCAGGACAAATGACCACATTGGAAGAATTTTAGAATCCTTATTTGTTATCTTTTCTGTTATTTTGGTAGATTATTGACTTATAGAATTTTTCCATGTGTAACCTTATTTCGTTGTCTTGTACTATTTGTTTGCCCTAATTGAGAAGGGTTCTGTAATATAAATATAGACCAAAGGGTCATTATATTCAATAAGAAATACAATACACAAAATTCCAACAATATTCTTTGTTCTTCACTTGTGCAATCTCCATTATACGTTCCTTTATGATGCTTTTTTTTTTAATGATGAATGGAGTTTAAATTCCTTAGTTTGAAATTGATATGTAAAGCCTCGAGTTTAGGAGGGGGACATGCATGAACCGATATCACATCTGAATGAGTGAGATCTTGAGGACATGAAAGTAATGTTAAGTTTAGGAAGGGGACATGAATGAACTGATATCACATCTGAATAAGAGGGATCCCGAGGACATGAAAGTAATGTTAAGAAAGACTTAAAAGAAATAAAAGTTAGTATCTATACTAACAAGGTGCACCTTTTTTTTCAGTGGCTCGATCATAGGAACTCCAAAGATAAGCATGCTTAGCTTGGAGCAATTCTATGTTGGGTGTGTGATTAAGGACAAAACATGTTGAAAGCACTCATGTTGGTTTGTTCATAAGCCTTTAAGATAAGTAAAGATGATATTGGCAGGTCTAGGGGATGAAGTGGAATGTTAGAGATACGAATTCTAAATCCTTGGCCTAGGGCATTACACAATATCTCTAACACTACAAGAAATTATGGATCTTCCGACATAGCTTTACACCATCGGTAGTTGTTTTAGAACTCCCGGCTCCCGACGCACATTAAACTATGTCATGAGTTTACTTTCAAAATTCGTCCCCTAATCCATATTTCACAGATTTGTTAAGGAAGGAAATTTTTAGGGCTTTCAAGGCTTCTTCTTTCTCTTCTTCCCATTTTCGAAACTACTTTTTCGTCCATCACTAGAACCACTTCATTCCAAGTAAGCCAGTTTCATCTTTGTAATCACTTGGTTGTCTTATTTTGTTTTGTTTTCAAGAATGATGAGTATGGATTTATTATTATTATTATTATTTTATTTCGTTCTTAAGATTTTTATCGTTGTCCTTCAGTGCCCCTCGTTGAAAGCCCTAAATATTCTAATGCCTTAAGATTTTCATCATCTCCCTTGTGCTCAAAATCTCGTCAAACTCGTGCTCCTAGCCTCATTTGATGCCTGAACAGGTTGGAATTCCATTTCGTATTTTCAAATTAGAACTTTGTGATTGTGTGGAGAATTTTCTCTTAGAGATTGACGATCAATAGCACTCTTTGTTCACTCTTATTTGTTTTCACTCTTGTTTCTTGTAGGTGAGTCTGAACCTGTGGAAGTGTTTGTGAGAAGAACCAATCAGGCTAACAATCAAATTACAAACTATAGGTGTGATCCTTTTGAAAAGTGGTTGGCTTTGATTGGGATTAGAGTTCACCTGAGGTATGTGATCATTTTATTAATTTCTTATTCTCCATGGAAACACTACCCTTGTTTTTTCCTTTAGATATTAATTTGCAAAAACAAAAAATTGGGATCAAACCGAAGGGAGAAACTAAAGAAAAATTTATCAGATTGATATTTCTCTTGTTTTAGGTTAATATTATTATGATTCTTGTGCTTCGGTTGAGTTTCTTCTGTTTTTATGATTCTGTTTCTTATTGATCCCTTTTTCCAATGTAGGATTTGGGTCTTTTATGTGATTTTGAGAATTTTAAATTAGTTTCTGCTCATGGGTATTGGCTTAATTGTTTAGGGTTTAGGGTTCTTTTTGTGGTTGTAATATTTATACTTGTAAATTAACTAAAAAAAAAAACTCATATTTTTCTACGAATGATATTTAACATTTTGGATGTAAAAACGTAGTAATATACCCTAGAAGTAATTTTCTAAATAATTCCCATACCTTTTACCTTTTCTTCCCTCCAATTGTAAAGCAGAATATGTGTTGCACCCTTTCTGAGTTTTATGCATTGAATCTTGAAGGAAAATCGAAGATCCTTTGGTTTAATCCTATGAGATAGATCTTTAGTTGTAGTGGGAATGTGAGATTGAGAAGAATATGAGAATTCAAGTACGATTTTTCCAATTGGAAGGAAGAAATCTTAGGCATCTTTTAAATTTTCTATCCAAGAAGAACTTAAGAAAAAATATATAAAGAAGGGAAAAGGTAGAGATTGAAAGGAAAGGAGGAAAGAAAATCATTTTTCTTCTTTATGTTAATAAAGGCTAAATTCATCTCATATTACATTCTCTTTTATTGATGTTTTTAATTTAAGAAGGGCTAAATTCGTCTGATATTGTGTTATGCTTTGATGTCCCTGTTACGAATATATCCAGCACACCAAACAACACATAATAGTAATCCAGCCACACACACTTCGGTATAAAAGGAGAAGAGATATAGCTATCTATCTATCTATCTATCTATCTATATATATATATATATATTCAACATGGAAAATCAAACCATAAAAGAGTTCCAGAATAGTATCAACCAAATAAGAGGGTTGTTCTCTACCCAATGAACAACAATGTTCATTCAAAATACCAAAATATTCAAATACCCAACCCTAGCACAAAACACCCATATATATACCTTCATTCTGTTGCTGCCACGTAATGCTAGGACCACTGGCAATCATAACAACCATATTGTCCATGTTGAAATACACTTCTTACCCTTCTCATCCTTCCTTTGATAAACTTTAGTGATTTGAGGCCTAGAATATTGCCTTTTCTTTTATTGTTGTTTTTTATTTAAGAAACACTGTGTTGCATAGGAACAGAAGTATTATTTCATAGCATTTCAACTGTCCATTCAAGTTGCCCTTCTCTAAAGATGGTGGCATCCCTTCCATTCATTCTTTTCTATTAGTTGTTTTACCCAAGCTGATTGTAGAATATATACCTTCCATTTAATAATAGAAAGTATTTTTTTTAAAAAAAAATAGAGGATCTCCCGACGCACAAAATGAAGCGTCGAAATATCCTTTACATCTCCCGATGCTGTTTGTTGGCTTCGAGAGATATAAATGATCTACCAACATTTTATTTTGTGCGTCGAGAGATCCTCTCCCAACTCATTTCACCAACTTCGATCCCAATGCACATTTATGCATCAGAAGATCCTTTCCCGATGCCTTTTCATATATCTCCCAACGATTTTGTTCGTTGGGAGATCCTCATTTTCTTGTAATGTAAGAAGTTGTAATCTTGAGGTTGAGACCAAAAATTTTCCCTTTTAAATATAAGGAAGTATTAGTCTTCCAAGCCTTTAGTCTGAAAAGAGTTGTAATCTTAAGATCGATTAAAGCTTCAAAGTGTAGCTAGAATCAAGAAATCCTAAATCTTGAGGGCTTAGACCTTTGTCTTGAATTCTTCCAACCTCTTTAAATAAAAAAGGGTTAAGAAATTTATTAATAGAGGTTTTCCATGAACCTTACATGGGCATGGGCTGATTTACTTTTAGGATCCAAGATTGTGATTGGGCTTACACTAAAGTCGAGCTTAAGACCATGAGCTTTAATTGAGCTACTTTGGACCCAAGTTTCTTTAATTACTAACTTATCCAATTAATGGTTTTAGGCTCAATGGAACATCTAGCATGTTAACCTAATAATTAAAATATAGATAAATTATATTAAATAATCATGTAATGACCTGAATGTTTCCAACCCAAGCTGAGATCATTGGTAATTTAATTATCTTAAATTTTTAAAATTTATAGCAAAAGCATAAACTAAGCAGTTTTCATATGGCCGGTCACGGGTCCTTCTTGTCGCTCGCCAGCTTGTTGTTCTCTTACCTCTGCCTGAAAAGTTAGACATAGAAAAAAGGGTGAGTATAAAAATACCCAATAAGGGACCCACTAGTAGTCTCGGTAGGTCAACCATTAACTTCCTATTATGAGGTACCCTGAGTCATATCAATCTGGTGATTCCATAGGAACACACATCAATCATATCAGTCTGGTGATCTCGTAGGAATACTCATCAGTCATATCAGTTTGGTGATCTATGAAAAAACACATCAGTCATAAAAGTGAACCCAAAGGTACACTTAGAAGTCAACCAGTCATCAATATTAGTCGAAAGGTGGTGATCCCAAAAAACATCGTACATGTAGGGTACACTAGCCTAATAGCCAAAGCTAACAGCTACCATCAATCCAAAGAGCATGTAATAATCAAGCTTAGTCCAACAATAGGGATCGCATGCAAACATCATCGAACAAAATCCATAATTAAATATTCAATCTTAAATAAGTAAAGCAATACAATTTCAATCAAACCCTTACATAAGCCTATCCATTGCATTTTAATTATATGCATAACCGTAAGTCAATCCATATAATACAACTTTAATCTTAAATCGAAGGTCCAGTAGTAAAAATCTCTTAACTCAAAACAGAATTAAACCCCTTTGCAAAATTTCTTGATACATATTAAACCAGAAATCAACCTAAATATAAGGAAAATAATCAATAATTTTACTTAATAAAATTATCAATTATACCAAAACAATCATCATACTTTTCATAGTAAACATTCCCATGTAACGACAAATTATGCAAATTATTGTCCTTTACACATTCCATTGTAGCCTTAGACCAAACCAATGGCTACCCTTCATAATTTATTAGTAACTCATTACTAAGCCAATAGTTATGCATCATAATTATTATAGTAACTCATAGGCTATGCAAATAACTCATCATAATAGTTATCATAGTAACCCATAAGTTAAGCAAATAACTCATCAATAATGGACCAGTAGTAAACCATCACAATCTAATTCACAACATACCATATAATTAATCCATAATAGGCATGTAAACAATTATCATACTTCACAGCAAGCATAGGCAATTCCCATAGTAAGCACACTACAAGAAATTTCAGATCTCCTGACGTCGGGTTATACAATCTGGAGAATAGGCATCGGGAGATACGATAAATCCTGATGCAATAATCAGAGCATTGGGAGATACTCGATAACTTGATGTAGCCAAATTCACGTCGGGAGAAATGGGAGAACTTCCATCTCTTTCAATAAAGCATCGGGAGTTCTCCATTTTTCTCGATGCCTAATGTCTCATATTTTCTATTGTAGTAAATTGGAAATTTATATTTTCTGTGAATGTTTTCTTATGCTCATAATTTGGCATCCGAATTTAAATTACTAGAGAAAGGGACTCTCTTGACGTTTGTGATTTTAAGTACTTGACTTTTTTTTTTTTTAAAAAAATAAAGCATCAAGAAATGTGTGACTTAAAGATTAACATCAAGAATTTTTATGAAAAAGTGGAGGTAGGCCAATTTTCCATCGCCTCTTTTCAAACGCAACTTCCTTCCTTCCTTTGAACTTTATCTTTAGATAATGATTCCTTTCATTTGGAAGGATCATCTTACTCCTCGGTGCCTCTCTTCTTCATTAGGATTCCCTATTTCAATTATGGGCCTCATAGAGATGGTGTTGTCAGAGGAAGAAATCACTAGACTTTTTAGAGTCTGCAAAACTGTGTTGCGGAGGCTACATTGTTGGAGACTTCGAGCTTGCTATGTCAAGAGAACAATTTAAAAATTAGTATGTAAGAGAACAATTTCTTTCGGAGAAGTTTCTACTTGAGTCATTCTTAAGTATTTTGACATGGAAATAACTTAACTATCTATCATTCATTGGTATATAATATTATTGATAAATATCTACCAATTTTATGTAAAGTTTGGTTATAGGGATTTAAATTTTTTAGTAGTTCCTAAACGTTGATTTCATTTTTACTATTTTGTTTAAACTTGATTTTTGATTTGGTCAGTCTTTTACTATGTTCATAAAACAAAACAAACTCTGAATAGTGTTAAGGATTATGAAGTTTTGGTTTGACCCCATTTGAACTAGGAAATATTGATCTCCTTCACTGTCCTATTAGGAAGAAAAGGCGCATAAAGCAATCTTAAAAGTCCTAAATCTTCACAGGTTTGTTTGATTAGCTCAATCTAAATGCAATCAAGGTGGATTTGTAATCGCTCATTTTCTTGCACTCGTACTCTCTACCATATTATGTATAGCTGGTGGTCTTTGTAAACCCGATATTTTCTTTCAATTTTGTTTTTGTTTTTAAAACAAATATGAAAGGAATAAAAGAAAAATAGAAATTAAGTATATAGTTTTTTTATATATAATTAATAGTTTTTATAAAAAAATAAAGAGGAAACAAAAGAGAAAGTGAGGTGGGTCATTTGGTGCATTGCTTGTATATATATATATATATAAAAAAAGAACCCATTGCCAATCTTCTTTCATTCCATTCTTCACTATTTTTTTTACCATTTCTTCACCAAATTTCAGAGGGGTTTCAAAGGGTAGAAGGCTGAGAATGAAAGAAGAAGTTCAAAGAAATGTATGTTGAAGAAGACAAAGAGTTTGCAACACAAACTTCTCTATAGTTCATTAAGCACATCTCTAGTTTTTTTTATTGATTTCGAGCTATACAAACAGAATTAAGAGGTGGGGTTTAAATTTACTGAAATCTAATTCATTTTTGAACAAATTTTATGAAGAAAGCTTGAGCAAATTCTGATGTTCATTAGGTGCATTTTGACAGAGAAAACAGGGCAGATTGTTTTCACACGAAATTAAGAGATCTCTGGTTTTTTTAGTATTCAGGGTGTACTGGTAGAGTTAGGATCTCTATTTGGTATGGTTGGAAAGCTTATTAAATTTACTACAACTTTTATGAAGAAATCATGAATAAAAAATGACTAAAAATAAGTTAAATTGTAGGGACAAGTTAAAGGGGTCGTGGTGTATGCGATTGTTGGAGTTGTTCTGTTTCGAGAAATTTCTGAGATTATACACAGGGCATCAGATTTACATGTTTTGTGGTAAGTTATAGAGAACCTCAAAATAAATATTTTGACATAAAGAACTCTCATTTTTTGTTAAGTATTGGAAGAGTTATGATAATTTCAATTTCATGCTGCGAATCTGGAAAATTTTGAGATATGTGTGGAATATGGTTTTATTTCTTAAAGTTAGATTTCTTAAGCATCATCTTTAGTGAGCCATATCAAGCATAAAATTTGAAGATCATAATATTAGGTTTCTAATACTCGGTTTTGGTTGTTTGAGTTTCTAATACACGTAATTACTGAGTTCTGAAAAGCAGTTGAAATTGCATTTGTTTATACAAAGCATAGTCTAAGGAAGAATTATTTTAAGATTTTCGGTTTTTCCATAAACAAGGTGAGTAAGTTTGAGTTTATGCAAGGTTAAGATAAACATACATGTTTTAATGTTTCCATATGCTTTATGATATTTCTATTGACTACATGACTGAGATCTTGGGCCTGAGGCTAGAGGATACCGTGTGACACAAGTTACATTCCGTTGTTGACATTGAGTGTACTATGTGACAACGATGTTGTCGTGAGTGCTGGGTGAGCCCTACTACACAACGTAATGAAGTCATATTAGTTAAATAGTTTATAAACAAGAAATGTCTTGCTAGATTTTATAGATATATGTATTAAATGTTTGAAGGAGCTGTTTTCTAAAAATATTTACAGTTAACGCTTTGCTTGTTAGATTTATAAGTTTTCAAAGATTATTACGAGTTATGATTTACAATTTTAAAGTATTGTCATTCATTGTGCTTTATAGCTTACCCTTCCAAAATGTTTTACCCACTTTCTAGGTAGCGATCGAGTTCTAAGTGTCTGATAGACTACCTTAGTCTGTTGAAGCTCCGATATCGATTGCCAATATGTGGTTAGAGTTGTGCATAGAGTCTATTGTGTTATGATGTATATATCTGTGTATGATATAGATACTTTACAGTTTGTATAAGCTTTAGGAGCTGCGGTTGTGTAAATCTTTGTTGGTTATGTTTTGGTTAAGGTGTCTCCAGGTTTACTTGCGGAATCAGTTATTTCCACGCTACACTTTATGTATGTATATGATTAATCTAGGTTCCGCTGTGTTGTGTTGCATGTATAATAGTTTATATACTAGATTAGCAAGTTTATCACGTTAAAGAATTCAGCAGGGTCGACAAATATCTGTAGAGAAAAGCGTTGTTGATCGGCTTCACGCCGTCTTTCGATCTAAGCTAACAGGTAGTCCAGGAAAGGGTGTAACAACTTGGTATTCGAGTAGTTTGCTCAATGGGAATTTAGATAGAGCAATTAGCTCTATGAAGAAACTAGAAAGTAAATAGTTGGAAGTCGAGTTAGCTTAGAGGGAACTAGTGGAGTATAGTCTAAGTAAGGGTAGAAGTAAGTCCAGTTATGATTAACATGTGAGAATCATGCATTTGAGTTAAGTATCAATAGTATGTCTAATGTGTTGACATATTATAGGAGTCATGCCACCGCGTACAAGTAGACAACACAAGCAAAATTAGGACGGGATGCAAGGTCCTACCCCGGGTCAGTCTATAGGGGAATCTAATACCCCATGAGTTCAGGTTGGGGTAGGAAACGAGCGGTTTGCTAGAACTGTACAGGAGATAGGAAGGCCAAAGAGAGCAGAGCCTAGTGATCTAAAAAAGGCATACAAAATTGAACAGCTGAAGAAGTTAGGGGCTACAATGTTTGAGGGTTCCACAGATCCAGTTGATGCAGAGGATTGATTAAATATTCTTCAAAAATGTTTTGACGTGATGAATTGTCCTAAGGAATGAAAATTTAGATTGACCACACTTTTGTTGCAGAAGGAGGCTGAAGGATGGTGGAAATCCATATTAGCTAGGCTCAATAATGCACGTACTTTAGACTAACAGACTTTTAGAGACATATTCGAAGATAAGTATTATCCCAGCACATACTATGAGGGCAAGAGGGATGCGTTTCTGGGGTTGAAACAAGGATCACTTTCAGTGGCCGAGTACGAGAGAAAGTATACCGAGCTTTCACGGTATGCTGATGTTATTGTGGCATCTGAGAGTGACAGGTGCCGAAGGTTTGAAAGAGGGTTGCGCTTTGAAATATGTACCTCAGTTACAACCATTGCTAAGTAGACAGATTTTTCTCAATTAGTGGAGACTGCCCTTCGTGTGGAGCAGAGTATAACAGAAGAGAAATCAGTAGTGGATCTTAATCGTGGGGCTTCAACAACTAGCGGGTTTAGAGGCCGTGAGCACTGGAGGTTGACACCTGGGGTAAATATTTCAGGCCGTCAAGACTTTAAGAGTCGGTCTGTAGGCCAAGCATTGAGGAACATAAGTTATGGTAGTGTTTTTCAGAGCCAGAGCCGGAGAATAACTAGTCAATCTACTAGATCAACAGTAAGACAACAGCCAAGTCAGGAGTCTGTTGCTACTACAGTCAGGCAAACCCTATGCACGAGTTGTGGCAGGAACCATCGGGGTCACTGTTTAGTGGGTGCGGGTGTGTATTACCAGTGTGGACAGCCAGGACATTTCAAGAAAGATTGCCCGTAGCTGAACATGACAGTCCAGAGAGATCAGGAAGTTAAGTCCCAGACAGTTGAGCAATCATGAGTTTCAGTGGTTCCGATAGAGGGCACTAGAGGTGCAAGGCAAAAGGGAGTTGTTGGAAGACCCAGACAACAGGGAAAGGTCTAGGATATGGGTCAACAAGAAGCAACGGATGCACCAGACGTTATTACTGGTACGATTCCTATTTGTAATGTACTTGCAGTTGTTTTAATTGATCCAGATGCTATGCATTCCTTTGTTTCTAGTATATTTCTGACTAAGCTGAATAGGATGTTAGAGCCTTTATCTGAGGGGTTAGCTATATACACTCCAGTTGGTGACGTTTTACTTGTCAATGAGGTGTTGCGTAATTGTGAAGTTTTAGTAGAAGGTATAAGTATGCTAGTGGACTTGATACCACTAGAATTACATAGGTTAGATGTAATTTTAGGAATGGATTTCTTATTTGCTCACTATCCCGATTGCCATAGGAAGGAAGTGATTTTCAGAAAACTAGGCTTTGCTGAAGTCGTTTTAAGAGGTATGAGGAAGGTCGTTCCTAGGAGTTTAATCTCAGTTTTGAAAGCTAAGAAATTGCTGAGGAATGGTTGCACAATGTTTCTTGCACACGTGGTAGTAGTGCAGAAAGAAAAGCTGAAGCCAGAAGATGTTCCTATGGTGAAAGAGTTTCTTGGTGTATTTCTAGATGATCTGTCAGGTTTTCCACTTGATAGAGAGATCGAGTTCATTATTGAATTGTTATCAGGGACAACACCTATTTCACAGGCACCGTATAGAATGGTTTCGAGCGAGCTTAAAGAATTGAAGGTGTAGTTACAAAAGTTAGTTGACAAGGGATACATCAGGCCTACTGTACCGTCTTGGGGAGCACCAGTGCTATTTGTGAAAAAGAAAGATGGTACCCTGAAATTATGTTTTAACTATAGACAATTAAACAAGGTTACAATACGTAACAAGTATCATTTACCATGGAGACTTATTTGATCAGCTAAAGGGAGCAACATTGTTCTCTAAGATTAACTTAAGATCAGGATACCACCAGTTGAAAGTTAGAGAATCGGATATTCCTAAGAAAACATTCAGAACAAGGTATGGGCACTATGAGTTTCGAGTTATACCATTCAGTTTAACGAATGCGCCAACGGTTTTTATGGATCTCATGAACAAGATATTGCAACAGTATTTTGATCAGTTTGTAATTGTGTTCATTGATGATATACTAGTTTACTCGGTTGATAGGGAAACCCATGAGGAACATCTGAGGATTGTTCTACAGACTGTACATGATAAACAATTGTACGGTAAGTTCAACAAATGTGAGTTCTGGTTGGAACAAGTAGTATTCTTGGAACATGTAGTTTCAACAAATTAGTTAGTGTTGATCCACAAAACTGGAAGCGGTTGTCAATTGGGAAAGACTAACCAGTACGATATAAGTACATAGTTTCTTGGTTTTTCTCACGATTAGCATTGCCCTTGATATCTTTGACAAGGAAGAATGCTAAGTTTAACTGGTTAGATAAATGCGAACAAAGTTTCAGGAATTGAAGAAGATATTAGTTACAACACCTATTATGGCACTCCCTATAACAGAGAAGGACTATGTGATTTATTGTAACGCTTCAAGGTAAGGATTAGGTTGTGTGCTTATGCAAGATGGGAATGTAATAGCTTATGCTTCAAGGCAATTGAAGAAGCATGAGTGTAATTACCCTATCCATGATCTTGAGCTAGCAGTAGTTGCTTTAGCATTGAAGATCTGAAGTCACTATCTGTTCGAAAAAAAGTGCCATATTTTCACATATCATAAGAGTCTGAAGTCTATTTTTTATCAGAAAGAGCTAAATTTGAGACAAAGGCGATGACTAGAACTGATTAAAGATTAGGATTTTACTGTAGTGTACCATCCACGTAAGGCTAAAGTAGTAGCGGATGCATTAAGTAGGAAGTTAAGACTTCTGAAGAGTGCTTTGTGTGGTATTCGAGCAGCTTTGTTGAGTGAGTGAAGAGGTTCCAAGGTAGTAGTGACTGCGGAGGATTCAAGAAGTCTGTTAATTCAATTTCAGGTCCAGTCTTCTCTAGTAGCTTAGATTGTGAGAAGACAGTCAGAGAAAAGTAATTTACAGAAGAAGCTTGGAAAATCCAAGAAAAGCTTAGAGGTCGAGTTTGAATTGAGAACAGATGGAGCGATTGTTAAACAGGTAAGATTATGTGCTCCGAATATCAGTGAGCTTAAGGATGCTATTCTAGAAAAAGCTTATAGTTCAGCTTATGCTATGCATCTAGGTAGCACCAAGATGTATAGAACTTTAAAGAAGACTTATTGGTGGCCTGGAGTGAAGCAAGAGATAGCTAAATATGTTGATAGATGTTTGATTTGTCAACAGATTAAACTAGTGAGATAGAGGCCAGAAGGACTTCTTAATCTTTTGCCAGTGCCATAGTAGAAATGAGAGCATATTACTATGGATTTTCTATTTGGATTACCTCGTACATCAAGTGGACATGATGGTATATGGATAATAGTAGACAGACTCACCAAGACGACACAATTTATACAGGTTAAAGTGTCATCTACGTTAGAATAGCTAGCTAGATTATATATCGATAAGATTGTGAGTCAGTATAGAGTGTCAGTGACCACGATTTCAGATAGGGATTCGAGGTTTACTCTGAATTTTGGCCTAGTTTACAGAAAGCAATGGGAACAGGGCTAAAGTTTAGTACATCATTTCATCCTCAGACAGATGGTCAGTCTGAGAGAACCATCCAAACTTTAGAGGACATGTTGAGAGCATGTGTCCTTCAATTTAACGAAAGTTGGGATACCCACTTGACACTTATAGAGTTTGCTTATAATAATAGCTATCAGTCTAGTATGGATATGGCACCATATGAGGCCTTATACGGCAGACCATGCAGAACTTTTATGTGCTGGAATGGAGTGGGAGAGCGAAAGCTAGTAGGTCCTGAGTTGGTCAAATTATGACAAACAATATTAAGTTGATCAGAGAAAACCTGAGAATAGCCCAAGATCGACGAAAAGTTATGTGGATAGGCGATGAAGAAACTTAGAATTCCAAGTTGGAGATCAAGTTTTCCTGAAGTTATCTCCATGTCGAGGTGTTATTCGTTTTGGAAGGAAAGGTAAGTTAAGTCCTAGATATATTAGGCCATATCAGATAACAAAACAAGTGGGACCAGCAGCTTATAGACTTGAGTTGCCAATAGAACTTGCTCGAATACATGATGTTTTTCATGTATCCATGTTAAGGAAATATATACCAGATCCATCACATATGTTGCAAGAGCAACCAGTTAAATTGAAAGAAGATTTGAGTTATGATGAAGAACCAGTTCAGATCCTCGACAGAAAGGAACAAGTTTTGAGAAACAAGATGATTCAACTCATAAAGGTTTTGTGGAGACATCATGGAGTGGAGGAGGCAACTTTGGAACCAGAAGATCACATGAAGAAAAGATACCCGATACTTTTCAGTTAAGGACATCTAAATTTTGAGGATAAAATTTTCTAAGGGGAAGGTAAGATGTAAACCTGATATTTTGTTTGGAATTATTTTTTGTTTTTAAAAAAAAATATGAAAGGAATAAAAGAAAATGGAAATTAAGTATATAATTTTTTTATATATAATTAATGGTTTTTATAAAAAAAATAAAGAGAAAAGAAAAAAGAAAGTGAGGTGGGTCATTCAGTGCTTTGCTTGTAATAAAAAAGAAAAACCCACCGCTAACGTTCTTTCATTCAATTCTTCACCATTTTTTTTCACTATTTCTTCACCAAATTTTAGAGGGGCTTCAAAGGGTAGAAGGTTGAGAAAGGAAGAAGAAGAAGTTATAAAAAATGTAAGTTGGAGAAGACAAAGAGTTTGCAAGACAAACTTCTCTATAGTTCATTAACCACATCTCTGGTTTTTTATTGATTTTGAGCTATATAAGTAGAAGGTGAAGCTGAAGCCTGTTTTGTGAAAATGAGTTTATTTGTTGTATGCCCCAAACGGTTTTCTAAAACCATCACTCACTAAGGCCAAATCGGGAAGGGAAAGGCAAGCTGCTACGCATTGAGGCGTGAGTAAGGCGTTAAGTGTGAAGCTTACCAAGGCTTTTGAAGCTTTCTTTTTTGGCTCATCTATTGAGAAAGCATGTAATATATTTTTGGAAGGCATATTGTTAATCAATAAAAGAAGTTGTTTGATAGCTCATGATGAATGGTTTCTTTATTGCTCAGTAGTAGGATTTAAGTTAAACTGGGTGATGATGAATCCAAGATTCAAAGTTAAGACCGAGCGTTCTGACGTCATTGAGGTGTCATGTCTGCTCAAGTTGCACCCGGTGCCACATATGTCAAGGTTCAGGACGCGTTGTAGGGCGGGACGTGACATCACAAGAGAACTCTTTAAATAGAAGAGCTCTCATTCATTTGAGGGGTCAAAAATTTTGTACTATAGATTGCCTAGAAAGAACTCTCCAAATAATAAGAAGACTCTCGAACTTAATCACACTTGGAGACTACTTTTAATTTCTTTGAACACCAAACATCTTTCCAACACTTTAACTGCAAGAACATCATGCACTTCGCTTCCTCAAATCAAGTGGACATACACATTCAATCGAGAGAGAATAAAAGAATCAAGTACTAGAGATCAAACAACATGGTGTTGTTCGATTTCATGATTTTTCTTTTTTTAAAAGAAAAAAACTATGCTTTCATATTTTCTAAATTTCTATGGTTAGAAACATGCAATGTAATTATTTAAAAATACAATGTATATATATCGTTTTTAATATATTATTTTAAAAATGGTTCATTTCTGTTTCAAATTGGGTTTTACACTTGAAATCTTACCGAAATCCATTAATTTGTTTTGAAAATATATCAAACCAAATCGATCCACATAAACGAAGTTTCTGTTCGGTTTAACAGTCAACTCACTTTTTGTGGTTTCAATGATCACCCTCACCTGCAAGTGTCCTTAAAAAAAAACATAAGAAAAATAGAAAAATTGAATGGTTTTCAAAATTAGAAAATAAAAATTCTAAAAATTAAAGGAAAAAAAACATAGAGATACTAAAAAAACAAAATTAAACATATAAACTCATATTTTCAATTTTGTTTTCCCTTTCAAAATTTGAAATACCTTGAAATTTGGTTATATGCAACAAAATGACCGATAAATATTTAGGGTTTGCTCTCTATCTTACTCTTCCTTTTGACAAAAGCAAGTAAAGTTCGTAATGTCACAATCACAATTCACAAGTTGGGATAACAAAAAACATAAAAAGAAAAAACAAACTCCAAAGACATAGAAAGAAATATTGTTCCAAAAAGAAAATCACTTTCAGCCCACAAACCTAGAGCTCAGCTATGTATGCAAAATTTATTGCAATTAAAACAACCTATATATGCTTTGTTTTCTTTTTCTTTTTAAAAATATTTTGATAGAATAAAAACAAACTTTGAGGTTGCTTCTTCTTCAAGTGTGTTCCTTGCATTTATGTTTCTGACCACACCAACGCAAATATCATACTAAAAAATAAATAAGTTTAAATATCTTTTTAAGTTTTATATAAAGTTTTTTATGGTCTATATATATTTTTAATATTTAATTTTAATTTTAGACATTCCAAAAATTTTAAAGTTTAGTTTCCACGGTTGGCTTATTTTTATTTCTTCACTTTGCTTGTATTATTGTTTATTAGCATTTAATTTGAAAATGTATTTTTTATTTTATATTTCATTGAAGGAGAATTATTATTATTACTATTATTTTAATAAACTTCAATAAAATTTAATTCTTCGAAAACTTAATTTAGTATGATTTATAAAGAAAGTTGGGTCTAAAATTAGATATAGTTTAAAAGTGTAGTCACTCAAATTGATCCCATCAAAATTGTAGTTTCATTTAATAAATATTTTTCTTGTGTATTCTCACTAACACTTCCCCTTTTCTTTTATGTACTTGAATATGGACTTCATTAAAAGACTTTGATGTTTCATTTATATTTTAATGATCCATCTCGATCATTGTGTAATTCAAATGCCTAGGTTTTGAAATAATTCTTTTACAAAAAATAAAAAAATAGGGTAAAACTTTTACGTGTATAACTTAAACTCACAATTATTTTAAACAGTTTAGAGTATTGAGTTGATTGTTAAAATAGATTATTATTTAGTGATGTAGGAGTAATTATTGTTTAATATAATAATATTTTATTTAAAGAAAATGATAGTAAACGAGAATACCATTCAAAATATTTACAAAGCATAACAAAATTTTAAATTCTATCGATGATAAATATTAATAGACTTCTATATCAATGCATTAGTAGGTAATAGTAGAAGCCTATTAACATTTATTATTATCGATAAAATATAACATTTATAGTTTAGGTTTTGTTTTACCAGAAAAAAGGTTATGTTTTATATGTAAAGCCCATTGGGCCCTGTTACTTTGTATTTAAGTTTCCTTTCTATCATTGTAACGTCGAGCAACCTTAATGACCTTTCTTCAAAGCTCTTTTTCTTCTCTTTGATTCTCTATGCAGATAAACTAAGACATTTTATTTTTTTTATCTTCTTCAAGAACAGGCGAGGATGGCCAAAACCGAAGTCGTAGTGAGAGAAACCAGTCTCTTTCATGGACGTCGACCACTCTAACAGATTTGTTGAAACTCGTCCGGCCAACACCATTAAGCATTGAGTGACACTAATGATGCCGCGGCTGCTGTCCACCAATCTTCAACGCACTATAATAGTTAGTGTTGGGTATAGACTATTTTAGTCTAGAAAACAAGAAAAGAATGGATAAGTTTGTATACAATATAGCAAATACAATAACAAATAATAAATCTAATAACAAAGAAAGTGTTTCGGATAATATTCTTTTTCCCTTCAACAACTAAGGTCAGATAGATTTGAACTACAAATCTTCATTACTAGTATACTCTAATATTAATTGAGTTAAGCTCTTATTGGCTTATAAGTAATTGTATTAACTATTTGAGCAATGAGTGTTTTAAAATTGTAAACACTCAACCTTTTATACTAAATTGAGGATTTTACTTTAAAAGAAAAATATTAAAATTTATTTAAAGTAAATAGAAAATAAATTGTACATTCACTATGGAATCCCATCCGGCCTCAGTCGTCGCATAGTCGGTTCGTCGTTGTCTTTTTTCATCGCCGCTCGTCGGTCTTGGTTTTGGTGGATGTTTTGGGTCTTTATTGTGAGATTTTAATACCCATTAAAGGTGAATTGAGAATCTAAATTAAGTTTATTATTTGAATTAATTTTGGTTGCATGCCTTTGAAAGGTCCCTTTGGCAAAACGTGAGGATTTAAGTGGTGAATTTTTTCATCAAGATTGAGAGGATTTTTCAATCTCCATTTGAGTAAATTTGGTTAGTTAGGATAATTAAATCAGTGATTTGTTAAAAAAATTGTTGACTTAATTTTGGTTATGTACAGGTGAAATTGTAGTTTTGTTTGCAACAAGGAACTTAGCGTAACCTAAGGTAATTAGGGTTCTACTATTGAATCCCCATATGAGGGTTTGATTACTGTGTGATAATGGTGATACAACTATGTGCATAGCCTGTAATATGTTTGTGATATTGAATTATCTATAAAGCTTAAGGTTACCCTTAAAATGTGAAGGATAGACAATGGATTAAGCTAAGCGTAAAGGATAATTATTTGCATATGCTTACTGTGGGAATTTTCTATGCATGCTATGAAGTATGATGATTGTTTACATGCCTATTATGGATTACTGATATGTTATGTAGTGAATTAGACTGTGGTGGTTTATGATTATTAGCTTAGCTTATTAGTTAATGTGATAATTGTTAAGGGGACTTATTTGCGTAGCCTATGGGTTACTGTAATGATTGTGATGGAAAACTATTGACTTAGTTATGAGTTACTGATAATTTATGAAGGGTAACCATTGGTTTGGTCTAAGACTACTATGGAATGTGTAAAGGGCAATGATTTGCGTAATCTGTGGTGACTTGTTGCTTACTATGAAAATTATGATGATTGTTTGCATGCCCATCCTAGATTATGGTTTGAGATATTGATAATTTTATTTAATAAAATTATTAATTATTTTTCTTATGTTTAGGTTAATTAATAAAATTATTAATTATTTTTCTTTTGTTTAGGTTAATTTGTGGCTTTTCCCAATAAGTTGAAATTGGATTTCAAACCCCAATTTGGGTAAGTTGGAAAAGCTATAGTTAATTTAAATTAATAATTTTGTTGGCAAAATTATTAATTTAACTTTGATTGTGTTTAGGATAAATTAGAGCTAAATTCGCATTAAGAATTTTGCACAAGAATTTAATTCTTTTTTAGGTAACAAGTTCTACCACTAGACCATCAGATGAAAATTTAAGAGTGCATGTATTGATAGATTATGCATTATCGGTAGCTAAAATGCATAGATTAATTATAGGAGTTGTCGACAAATCCTATGTGACATTTATGGACTGTTGATTGATGTTGCATGCTAAGCTTATTTTAGACTATTATACATGCTTTTTTTGGACTATTGGTGTCTGTCAATTTTAGCTATTGTTTGTATATCCCTAGATGTACGGTATCTCTCGGGATCACCACCTTCTTATTGTTATGGCTAGTGTGTCCACGGGACCACCAAACTATTATGATTCATGTGTGGTTTGACAGGATCACTAAATTGCTCGATCTGATGTATGCTCTGACGAGATCACCAGACTGATGAATATTCCACCGGATCACTAGACCATGCTTGTTCCTTCTAAAACACAAGACTATTAATTATGAATAAGGGTACCTTATAATGAGGAGCTAACAGTTCACTTAGCTAGTGAGTTCCATACTGGGTATCTTTATACTTGAAACATTTCTCTATGTTTAACTTTTCAGACAAAGGTAAGAGGAAAGGTTAAGCTGGCGAGTGTCAAAAAGAAAGACCTGTGACTGGCCATAAGGGCACGCCACGTGTTGCTTTCACTAATGTTTTAAGAAAGTTAAGATAATTTGGAACGATCTAACTTCTTATACTAACCTAAACCTATTACCTTAAAATAAATAATAATTTTGCATTTAAAAGAAAAAGAAAAAAAACTAAACTTTTAATAAATGACTTCGAAGTCCATAAATCATGATCTGACAAACTAAGAAAAATAATATGTAAAGATAATCCTAGTTCGAACCATATCTAAATTTTAAAGAAAATATCATGATATGATTAACGAGCTCAAAGAAAATAGTTAAAGTCAAAATACTGAAAATATGAAAAACGAAAGCAAAACTGAATACTCATATGGCATATCATAGACAATTCATGTTGCTCGCTAGCTTTACTTTACCTCTAACTTTGCCTAAAATATTAAACATAGAAAAGAGTGAGTATCAACATATACTTAGAAATGGACCCACTACTAGTTCCCTTACGTGTCTGTTAACTTTCTATTAGGATTCTATTAGGAGATACAAAAACCTATTGTGTGCTCGATGGAACACACGCAATCTAGTGATTTTGAAGGAACACTCTGATCAGTCAGTGAATCCAAAGGAATAGACATGATATCAGGTAGCACGTGATCCCGTTCAACCACTCATAAACATGACACGACAAACTAGTGCTCCCGTCGAACGCAGACAGACATAAATCTGTGAAAAGTGGTTATCTCAAGGAACACCATACATGTAGGTACACTACGAGAAATCGAGGTTCTCCGAAAGTAAAGAAAGACATCGATAGAAAAATCGTCAAGAATGACAGGATTTTCCAACGCCCAGTGTAAAACGTCGAGAGAAAATGCTATTCCCGAAGACGTAAAATGAACGTCGAGAATAACGTCGGGAATTATATGTTTTCTCGATGCATATACGATGCATCGGGAAAGAAGCATCGAAAAACATATGACATTAATTATGTCAGAGATGTATTCTCGACGCCATGCATTATGCATCGAGGCCGACATCGGGAATTACATGTTATCCCGACACGTCGTGTATGCGTTAAGAAAGAACCACCGGAAATTAGGCCACATTAATTATGGTAGACATATATTCTCGACGCCATGCATCATGCGTTGGGGATGGTGTCAGGAATAAGGAGTTGTACCCACGCTATTGTTAAGCATCGGGAACGACATTGAGAATAAGGAGCATTTCTAACGTCATTGTGGGATCTCCTGACGTTTTCAGACTGCGTCGAGAGATCCCCTATAAATTTAATTTCAATTCTGTGCAACACATAATCGAAACAAGAGAAACAAAAAAAGAAGAGAAGCGGAACGAAGAAGGATTCACTACCATGCCCTCGTCGTCATTGCCCTCGCTGCCATTGCCCCTCGCAGCCGTACATTGAGGTTAGTTTAAAATCGTTAATTTTTAGGTTTATTTAGATAATTTAGGGTTTTTTTAAAAAACAAAATTTAGGATTTTGTTTTGGAATAGATTTTTGTTTGTGAAATGTATTTTCGTATTGAATGTGTGTTGAATTGAAACTTTGAATGTTGTTAAATTGAAATTCGAAGTGGGTTGAATAAAAATTTTAGGGGGTGGGGGGGTTCAATGGAAATTTTGAAGTGGGTGTTGGTTTAATTTAAATTTTGAAGTGATGGAGGATGAATTGAAAATTTGAAGTGGGTTTAGTTGAAATTAAATTTTGAAGGGGGAGTTTAGGGTTGAATTGAAAATTTGAAGTGGGGGTTGAATTTAAATTTTGAAGTGGGGGTTGAATTTAAATTTTGAAGTGTAACGCCCCAATGATCTTGTATCCATTTTTCTTAGTATTTTTTTTTTTATTTTATTTTATTTATTTATTTATAATTAAATAATGGAACTTATATCATTAAGATTTGGATTTTTCTTTTTTTAAAGTATTAAGTAAACTCCAAATGAAATTATCTTGGTATTTAAGATTTTTATACGTATTTAAAAGTGGAGGGAAAGGAGGGATTTGTTGAGAAATTGGGTGAAATTTTAGAGAGAGAAGGGTGAAACTTGGAATTAATCAAAGAAGAGAAAAGAGGGAAATTATTTTATAAATAGGAAAAGAAAAGGAAAAGAAAAGGAAAAGAAAAGGAAAAGAAAAGAGAAGAGGGAGAGAAGAAAACCCTAGCCGCGCCGCCGCCGCCGCCGCGAGCCACCGCCGCCGCCGCCGTCGCGAAACCCTAGCCGCCTACCCACGCCACACGCACAGCCGCGCCAGAATTCGTCCAAGCTTCCTCGCACGCCGAAGCCGAGTCGAAGCCGTCCATTCACGCGTCTGCAAGACGACTGGAAGCCGAAGCCACCCCTCGCGCCGCTTCGATCCGAGGCAGATCAGCCGAAACTCGTCGCGTCCCGAAGCCGAGATCCATCTCCACGTCGAAGCCGCGTCGCCAGCCGAACGCGTCTGCAAATCGGACCCGCGTCCGCGCCACACGTGCCCAGCTCTCCCCGCGTGCAGCCGCGCCGCGCCGTGCGTTCCGCGTAGCCGAGCCGCGCCCCCTCCCTGTAGCAAGCCGAGCCGCACGCGAAGTCCCTGTACCGAGCCGAGCCGCGCCTACGCCAAGCCGAGCCGGTCCTGTCTTCTTCCAGTCGAGCCGCCAAGCCTGTTTTGGCTCCTTCCACCTAAATTTTTGGTAATTTCCAAATTCCCTAGCCTGCCCAGTAATTAAATGAGTTAATTTGGAAATTTAATTAATTTAATTACTTTCCTCAAGAAGCAAATTGGACCAAATAGCTGCTGCAGCTTAGGACTTCCTCAGTAGGAACCCATCTAGCAACATCTCGAGGTAAGAGATTTCTACTACTAGCCCCATGTGAGAATTTGATGTTGCATGTTCCTTCAGTGACATACGATGATGGTTGGGCTTACGATGTATGATAATATTTTATCATGATCTGACGAATGACATGGCCATACTTCGGCATAATATTATAGTAATGAGAACCCTCGAACCATATGTGACTGTATGATAAGACTGATGGACTTATGATGTATGTGACTGTATGGTAAGACTGATGGACTTATGATGTATGTGACTGTATGGTAAGATTGATGGACTTATGATGTATGTGACTGTATGATAGGACTGATGGACTTATGATGTATGTGACTGTATGATAAGACTGATGGGCTTATGACGTATGTGACTGTATGATAAGACTGATGGGCTTATGACGTGGGTGACTGTATAATGAGAACTATTAGTGACTGTTTGATGATAGCTGTAGTGGGGGATGAGATGGTGGTTATTTTCTGATGATAATTTGATGACGTATGCATATGTATGTTGGGATTGGGGTATCTGTTAACTTCTCCTATCTGAGTCGTACCTGCATGGGTGTCCTTCGGGATCACCACCTATTTAGGACTGTTAGGCTCGACGGGGCGCCAGTCCAGCATGACTATAGATATGACTCGAGCGACTCGACGGGGTCCTCGCATCCCGACGGTCCTAAGTGTCCCCTGGACACCGAAGACCAGAGTTATGTCCCTACGGGGCGCATGTTGCACGTGTTCGGGAGCGTGCCAGAGATTGGGTACTAGTTTCAGGACTCGATAGGAATGTTAACAGGCACCTAGTGGGACTAGTAGTGGGTCCCTTACTGAGTATTTTTATACTCATTCTCTTCATTTTATGTTTTCAGGTAGAGGACGAGGTAAGGGCAAAGGCAAGCTGGCGAGCGACGTGAAGTGACCGTGGCGAGCCATAGGGGTTTTCCTGCTTCCGCACATGTTTTACTTTACAGTTAAATTCATGTTTCGGCTTTCTGCATATTTACTTTGGTTATTTTTGTAGATAGGGCCCGCTTAGGGATTTTAAACTTAACTCGTATTTCTACATGTTACCTTAACTATCTTTCATAAATACATTTGCTAGATTTCTTTGCATTTATTTACACCAGATTTTATGACTTAAACACTGATCCTAGATTCAGTAACCACTTCGATTCAGCATAAAGAGTCGGGTCGTTACAGTTGGTATCAGAGCGCAGTGTTTTAGGTCCTGTAGACTGACTTATGATGTAAGTCATTTTGTTTTGATTTTACCTCACCCTATGGCTATACGGTCCTTCGTCACTCGCCAGGTATGCCTAAAGCTTTACAAATATTAAGATTATAATGTTGCCTGATTAGATTAGACTTAGAGAGAGAATATTGAGCTCTAGTGGTGAAAAATTTGTTGGTGAATTTTAGGAAGAATGCCGCCACGTAGAGGTGCACGTCGAGGAGGTGGCAGGGGAGGCAGAGGAGCCGGTCGTGGCCAACCGGCGGAGCAACCTGCCGCGCCGCCAGTCAACCCCGACGTACCAGTCAACCCTAATGCACCGGTCACTCAGGCGGATCTCGCCGCAATGGAGCAGCGTTACCAGGCCATGCTGCAAGCTGCTCTAGCGCCGTTCCTCGCTGCTCAGCAGAACCAGGCCGCCCCTGTTCAGGACCAGCCTGTAGTCCCTCCAGCCCCTGTTCAGGACCAGCCCGTCATCCCTCCAGCCCCGGTGGAAGCTCAGCCGGTGCCAGTACAACTGTCAGCTGAGGCCAAGCACTTGAGGGATTTTAGGAAGTACAACCCGAAGACTTTCGACGGATCCTTGGACAACCCCTTTAGAGCCCAGCTGTGGTTGACATCCATAGAGACGATCTTCAGGTACATGAAGTGCCCAGAAGACCAGAAGGTGCAGTGTGCAGCTTTCTGTTTGGAGGATAGGGGGACTGCCTGGTGGGAGACTGCTGAGAGGGCGCTGGGAGGAGATGCCAGCAAGATCACATGGGAGCAATTCAGGGAGAGCTTTTATGCTAAGTTCTTCTCTGCCAACGTGAAGCACGCCAAGCTCCAAGAGTTCCTAAACTTGGAGCAAGGCAAACTGAGCGTGGAACAGTATGATGCCGAGTTCGACCTGTTGTCCCGTTTTGCCCCTGATGTGGTAAGGGATGAGGCCGCCAGGACTGAGAGATTTGTTAATGGCCTCAGGTTAGACCTCCAGGGTTTTGTACGAGCTCTTCGACCAACCACTCATGCGGATGCTCTACGCATAGCACTGGATCTGAGCCTGCATGAGAGAGCTGGTCAATCTAAGGTTGTCGGCACAGGGTCAGCCTCGGGACAGAAGAGGAAGGCGGAGGCGCAGCCCGACGTAATACCACAGCGGACTCCGAGGTCAGGAGGTGTCTTCCAGAGACACCGTCGGGAGCTGGCAGCAGCTGGGAGAACTTTGAGAGAGCTACCCACTTGTACTACCTGTGGGAAGGTCCATGGAGGACAATGTTTAGCTGGGAGTGGAGTCTGCTTCAGGTGCAGGCAGCCGGGGCACACCGCTGATGCGTGTCCTCGGAAACCCTTAGAGACGACGCCACGTCAGCCTTCTGCTCCCCAGCAAGGGAGAGTCTTTGCCACGAACCGGCAGGAGGCCGAGCGAGCTAGTACGGTGGTGACAGGTACGCTCCCAATCTTGGGGCATTATGCTTTGGTACTATTTGACTCGGGGTCATCGCATTCATTTATATCCTCTATTTTTGTCAAGCATGCGGGTTTAGAAGTAGAACCGTTGGGTAGTGCCTTGTCTGTCTCTACTCCTTCTGGAGAGGTCCTTTTGTCTAAGGAAAAAATAAGGGCATGTTGGGTAGAAATAGCAAACCATACCTTGAATGTAACTTTACTGGTGCTAGATATGCAAGATTTCGATGTAATTTTAGGCATGGATTGGTTGTCAACTAACCATGCAACCATAGACTGTTTTAATAAGGAAGTAGTCTTTAACCCTCCTTCCGGGGATAAGTTTAAGTTTAGAGGAGCAGGCATGGTGGGTATACCCAAGGTCATCTCAGCAATGAAGGCGAGTAAGCTACTTAGCCAGGGTACTTGGGGTATCTTGGCGAATGTAGTAGATATGGCAGAACCAGAAGTTTCCCTATCTTCCGAACCAGTAGTAAGGGAGTACCCTGACGTTTTCCCCGACGAACTCCCAGGACTTCCGCCTCCCAGGGAGGTAGACTTCGCCATTGAGTTAGAGCCCGGCACCGCCCCTATTTCTAGAGCTCCTTACAGAATGGCCCCAGCCGAGTTAAAGGAGTTGAAAGTCCAGTTACAGGAGCTGTTGGACAAGGGCTTTATCCGGCCCAGTGTATCACCTTGGGGAGCCCCAGTGTTGTTCGTGAAGAAGAAGGATGGGTCGATGCGCCTTTGCATTGACTACCGAGAATTGAACAAGGTGACAGTTAAGAACCGCTACCCCTTACCCAGAATCGAGGACCTGTTCGACCAGTTACAGGGGGCCACCGTCTTTTCCAAGATCGACCTGCGATCAGGCTATCACCAGTTGAGGATTAGGGACGGTGATATTCCCAAGACGGCCTTTCGTTCGAGGTACGGACACTACGAATTCATAGTGATGTCCTTTGGTTTAACTAATGCCCCTGCAGTGTTCATGGACCTGATGAACAGGGTGTTTAAGGACTTTCTAGACCAATTCGTCATAGTCTTCATTGACGATATCTTGATCTATTCCAAGACTGAGGCCGAACACGAAGAGCACTTGCACCAAGTCTTGGAGACCCTTCGAGCTCATAAGCTATACGCCAAGTTCTCCAAGTGTGAGTTCTGGTTAAAGAAGGTGACATTTTTAGGGCACGTGGTTTCCAGTAAGGGAGTCTCGGTGGACCCAGCTAAGGTCGAAGCGGTGACCAACTGGCCTCGACCGTCTACAGTCAGGGAGATTCGCAGTTTTCTGGGTCTGGCAGGATACTACAGGAGGTTTGTAGAAGACTTCTCACGCATAGCCAGCCCATTGACCCAGTTGACCAGGAAGGGAACCCCTTTTGTCTGGAGCCCAGCATGTGAGAGTAGTTTCCAAGAGCTTAAGCAGAAGCTAGTGACGGCACCAGTCCTGACAGTGCCTGATGGGTCGGGAAGTTTTGTGATCTATAGTGATGCCTCTAAGAAAGGACTGGGATGTGTCCTGATGCAGCAAGGTAAGGTAGTTGCGTATGCCTCACGCCAGTTGAAGAATCATGAGCAGAACTACCCTACCCACGACTTGGAGTTGGCAGCTGTAGTCTTTGCACTGAAGATATGGAGGCACTATCTGTACGGTGAGAAGATTCAGATTTACACCGACCACAAGAGCCTGAAGTATTTCTTCACTCAGAAGGAGTTGAACATGAGGCAGAGGAGGTGGCTCGAGTTGGTGAAAGACTACGACTGCGAGATCCTGTACCATCCAGGTAAAGCAAATGTAGTGGCTGACGCGCTGAGTAGGAAGGTTGCACATTCAGCAGCGCTAATCACGAAGCAGACCCCCTTACTCAGGGATTTGGAGAGAGCCGAGATTGCAGTCTCAGTAGGTGAGGTTGCCGCACAGTTGGCTCAGTTGACAGTTCAGCCAACCTTGAGGCAAAAGATCATTGCTGCTCAGCTGAGTGATCCTTACTTGGCAGAGAAACGTCGTATGGTAGAGACGGAGCAAGGTGAAGAGTTCTCTATATCCTCTGATGATGGCCTTATGTTTGAGGGACGCCTGTGTGTGCCGGAAGACAGCGCAGTTAAGACAGAGCTTTTGACTGAGGCTCACAGTTCCCCGTTTACCATGCACCCTGGGAGTACGAAGATGTACCAGGACTTAAGGAGTGTCTATTGGTGGAGGGGCATGAAGAGGGATGTAGCAGAGTTCGTCAGTAGGTGCTTGGTGTGCCAGCAGGTGAAGGCACCTAGGCAGCATCCAGCAGGGTTGTTGCAACCCTTGAGTGTGCCAGGGTGGAAGTGGGAGAGTGTGTCGATGGACTTTATCACGGGACTGCCCAAGACCATGAAGGGCTACACGGTGATCTGGGTTGTGGTCGACAGACTCACGAAGACAGCCCACTTCGTGCCAGGGAAATCCACGTACACTGCCAGCAAGTGGGGGCAGTTATACATGACGGAAATAGTAAGACTGCACGGAGTACCAGTATCCATCGTTTCAGACAGGGATGCCCGTTTCACTTCGAAATTTTGGCAAGGGCTCCAACTTGCATTAGGTACGAGGCTGGACTTCAGCACGGCATTCCACCCTCAGACTGATGGTCAGACAGAGAGACTGAACCAGATTTTGGAGGATATGCTGCGGGCCTGTGTGCTAGAGTTTTCAGGAAGTTGGGACTCCCACCTGCATCTAATGGAGTTCGCCTATAATAACAGTTACCAGGCTACCATTGGTATGGCTCCGTTTGAGGCTCTGTATGGCAAGTGCTGTAGATCCCCTGTCTGCTGGGGCGAGGTTGGAGAGCAGAGGATGCTAGGCCCCGAGTTAGTGCAGACTACCAATGCAGCCATACAGAAGATCCGAGCTCGTATGCTGACCGCACAGAGCAGACAGAAGAGTTACGCTGATGTACGACGTAAGGACCTCGAGTTTGAAGTGGGAGATATGGTCTTTTTGAAGGTAGCACCGATGAAGGGCGTTCTGAGGTTCGAGAAGAAGGGGAAGTTGAGTCCACGTTTCGTGGGGCCATTTGAGATACTGGAACGGATTGGCCCTGTGGCTTATCGTTTGGCCTTGCCCCCATCCCTCTCAGCAGTGCATGACGTATTCCATGTCTCCATGTTGAGGAGGTATGTCGCAGACCCGACGCACATCGTGGACTTCGAGCCCCTACAGGTCAGTGAGAACTTGAGCTACGAGGAGCAGCCTGTCGAGATCTTGGCAAGAGAGGTCAAGAAGCTTCGTAGTCGAGATATTCCACTAGTCAAAGTCCTCTGGCAGAACCATGGAGTTGAAGAGGCCGCGTGGGAGAGAGAAGAGGATTAGAGCTTTCGAGGACGAAAGCTTTCTAAGGGGGGAAGTATGTAACGCCCCAATGATCTTGTATCCATTTTTCTTAGTATTTTTTTTTTTATTTTATTTTATTTATTTATTTATAATTAAATAATGGAACTTATATCATTAAGATTTGGATTTTTCTTTTTTTAAAGTATTAAGTAAACTCCAAATGAAATTATCTTGGTATTTAAGATTTTTATACGTATTTAAAAGTGGAGGGAAAGGAGGGATTTGTTGAGAAATTGGGTGAAATTTTAGAGAGAGAAGGGTGAAACTTGGAATTAATCAAAGAAGAGAAAAGAGGGAAATTATTTTATAAATAGGAAAAGAAAAGGAAAAGAAAAGGAAAAGAAAAGGAAAAGAAAAGAGAAGAGGGAGAGAAGAAAACCCTAGCCGCGCCGCCGCCGCCGCCGCGAGCCACCGCCGCCGCCGCCGTCGCGAAACCCTAGCCGCCTACCCACGCCACACGCACAGCCGCGCCAGAATTCGTCCAAGCTTCCTCGCACGCCGAAGCCGAGTCGAAGCCGTCCATTCACGCGTCTGCAAGACGACTGGAAGCCGAAGCCACCCCTCGCGCCGCTTCGATCCGAGGCAGATCAGCCGAAACTCGTCGCGTCCCGAAGCCGAGATCCATCTCCACGTCGAAGCCGCGTCGCCAGCCGAACGCGTCTGCAAATCGGACCCGCGTCCGCGCCACACGTGCCCAGCTCTCCCCGCGTGCAGCCGCGCCGCGCCGTGCGTTCCGCGTAGCCGAGCCGCGCCCCCTCCCTGTAGCAAGCCGAGCCGCACGCGAAGTCCCTGTACCGAGCCGAGCCGCGCCTACGCCAAGCCGAGCCGGTCCTGTCTTCTTCCAGTCGAGCCGCCAAGCCTGTTTTGGCTCCTTCCACCTAAATTTTTGGTAATTTCCAAATTCCCTAGCCTGCCCAGTAATTAAATGAGTTAATTTGGAAATTTAATTAATTTAATTACTTTCCTCAAGAAGCAAATTGGACCAAATAGCTGCTGCAGCTTAGGACTTCCTCAGTAGGAACCCATCTAGCAACATCTCGAGGTAAGAGATTTCTACTACTAGCCCCATGTGAGAATTTGATGTTGCATGTTCCTTCAGTGACATACGATGATGGTTGGGCTTACGATGTATGATAATATTTTATCATGATCTGACGAATGACATGGCCATACTTCGGCATAATATTATAGTAATGAGAACCCTCGAACCATATGTGACTGTATGATAAGACTGATGGACTTATGATGTATGTGACTGTATGGTAAGACTGATGGACTTATGATGTATGTGACTGTATGGTAAGATTGATGGACTTATGATGTATGTGACTGTATGATAGGACTGATGGACTTATGATGTATGTGACTGTATGATAAGACTGATGGGCTTATGACGTATGTGACTGTATGATAAGACTGATGGGCTTATGACGTGGGTGACTGTATAATGAGAACTATTAGTGACTGTTTGATGATAGCTGTAGTGGGGGATGAGATGGTGGTTATTTTCTGATGATAATTTGATGACGTATGCATATGTATGTTGGGATTGGGGTATCTGTTAACTTCTCCTATCTGAGTCGTACCTGCATGGGTGTCCTTCGGGATCACCACCTATTTAGGACTGTTAGGCTCGACGGGGCGCCAGTCCAGCATGACTATAGATATGACTCGAGCGACTCGACGGGGTCCTCGCATCCCGACGGTCCTAAGTGTCCCCTGGACACCGAAGACCAGAGTTATGTCCCTACGGGGCGCATGTTGCACGTGTTCGGGAGCGTGCCAGAGATTGGGTACTAGTTTCAGGACTCGATAGGAATGTTAACAGGCACCTAGTGGGACTAGTAGTGGGTCCCTTACTGAGTATTTTTATACTCATTCTCTTCATTTTATGTTTTCAGGTAGAGGACGAGGTAAGGGCAAAGGCAAGCTGGCGAGCGACGTGAAGTGACCGTGGCGAGCCATAGGGGTTTTCCTGCTTCCGCACATGTTTTACTTTACAGTTAAATTCATGTTTCGGCTTTCTGCATATTTACTTTGGTTATTTTTGTAGATAGGGCCCGCTTAGGGATTTTAAACTTAACTCGTATTTCTACATGTTACCTTAACTATCTTTCATAAATACATTTGCTAGATTTCTTTGCATTTATTTACACCAGATTTTATGACTTAAACACTGATCCTAGATTCAGTAACCACTTCGATTCAGCATAAAGAGTCGGGTCGTTACATGAAGTGTGAGGAAGGGGGAGGGGGGTTAATTCAAATTTTAAAGGGGGTGGAGGGATGAATTGAAAATTTGAAATGGGGGAGGGTTGAATAGAAATTTTGAAGGGGTGGGGGATTTAAATTGAAAATTTGAGAGGGGCAATCGAATTTGTCTCGGTTAAAAATTTTGTAATATGTGTTAAGATTTGTTTTGGCTATCCTGCAGTTATGGTAGCCTGTTTATGTTGAATAACTTTGTTGTTGATTTAGGATGGCTATCCTGTAGTTATGGTAGCCTTTTTTGTTTTGAATTTGTTTATATTTAGGATGGTTCTAAGGGGTGGTTGTAGGATTGCTGGTAAGGTAGTGTTGTTAGAAGGGGTGGGTAGGATGCGAAGATTTAAGTATTTTGTTGTTAATAATTAGGTTGTGTTAGCTATCCTGCAGTTATAGTAGCCTATGTAATTTGAAGTTAGTTTTGGTGAAAATTTTGAAAGATTATATATTAGTGAAAAATAGTGAAAATTTATTGGAGTAAGTTATGGATGTGAGAGGAGAGTTATATGTTTCTAATCAAACCTATTTATATTTTAGGGACTTAAACAATGGACAAGGGTTGGATGAAACTTAGGAATAAGTTGTCCCTTAAGTATAGAGAGGGAGAGACCAAATTTTTAGAATTTGCCAAGTTTCACATTGATGCCTATGGACGATTAAGGTATACATGCAAGAGATGTATGAATTTAAACTGGAGTTCATTAGAGGGTGTGGAACAACATCTACTGACTATTGAAATATCTCCCTACTACACATAATGGGTGTATCAAGGAGAGTTATTAAGCTTTAGAGGTACAAAAAACTTTGAGAAAGGAACTAGTAGTAACCCTTTTGATGAAGGAACTAATATTAGGCAATTTAATGAAGAAGATGATATGTTTGGTATGCTAAATGATGTAAAAGCCCCGATTGAACAAGAAAAGGAAACAGAGGAACGTCGTTTGGAAGATCAAATGCCGATGAATATTGGGGTAGATATAGATGAAGATAAAACAAACATATTTCACAACTTATTGAATGAAGCACGTAATGAGTTGTACCCCGGTTGTTCTGAATTTTTGTCATTAATTTTTTTGGTTAAGTTGATGCATGTGAAGGTTCTAAATGGTTGGAGTAACAAGTCGTTCGACATGTTGTTAGAACTCTTAAGAGCAGCATTTCCAATGTGTAGTAGTACTATCCTTAGTTCATTTTATGAAGCAAAACGAAAACTTCGTGACTTGGGCTTAGGATACGAGACTATTCACACGTTCAAGTACGACTGTGTATTGTATTGGAAAGAGTTTGTTGATTTGCAACATTGTCCTACATGTGGCGAGACTCGGTACAAGGTTAATCATAATAGAGGGAAAAAATATTCTGCATAAGGTATTGCATCACATTCTAGGTGAACAATTAAACCATTTGTCATGATTAATTATGATTTCAATTTTTAATATGTATAAGAACTAAATAATATAATTGTTTTCATGCAGGAGCAATCACGAACGAATAAGGTTGCTAGGACAGAAGTAGCCTTACAATTATAGGAGCGGGTCAAAGTCGTTTCTACAATGACAACACGAGCTCACTGAGAAAAAAGAGGAGTTGGTCGACCGTGTGGAGTTGTTCCGAGAAACACACGTTCGAACTGGGACGTTCATGTCGCAGGCCGCAGAGGATGTGCATGTAAGTTATCAAAGCAAGACTTATGCCTTTATTAATTATCCTCTTTTTGCGTTACCTAACTTAGTTTTTAAATTTGTTGTTGGAACTCCAGTCCCAACCTACCCCAGAGGGTAGTCAACCGCTCTCTGTGGATGAGATATACAATCAGGTGTTGGGTAGATGACCAGGCTACTCAAAAGGCCTTGGTTAGGGACCCAAGCCGAAGGTTTGCAAGACAACGGGTGCAAGCAATTCCACGATATCATGTTCGCAGTCCGCAGAAAAAGAGATTCAATTATAAGCTAAACTTAATGTAGCTTTGGAACGGATTGAAGTATAAGGTAGAAATCACCAAGTGTTAGCTTCAAAAGTGGAACAAATGCTAAAGCTGATACAAGACTTGACTCGGGGACAGAAAGGACCACCACATGATCTCTAGTTTACGGTACGTATATGTCTCCATTATTCTTAAGTTTTTGCAATGATAGTATACAGTGACGATATGGATATATGCACTAAACTTAGCTACTTTTGTATCATTTTAGGACCCGTGGTGTAGAATGGTACGTATGAGGCATGTTAGGAGACGTATGACTTTCTTTGCATTTCTTTGTATTTTGAATACTATATTTTTTGTATTATGAATGCTATTATGTTTTTTGAACTTCTTCATATTATCAATGTTAAATATTTTTGTTCAATTTGTGTTTGTATTTCGTAATTTACTAATTTATTTTTAATTTTGTTTAATTTAATACAAAACGAATGTAATTATTTCACAAAATAGAGAACTTGTTTGAGGAAAATATTTTAGGAAAAAAATTTAAATATTAAAAAAATACATATAAAAGGGACTTCCCGATGCAAACAACATCGGAAATAGGTTGCACACGACATGTCGGGGATAGTTTTTCCCGATGCACATCTGATGTTAGTTATAAGTACATTTCGAGAAATCATTCTCGACGCACAAAGGGACGTCGGAAATTACTATTCCTAACGCATGACACGCATCAGCAAATAAGATGTCGAGGAAAAGTTATTCCCGACAACTTGTTGGTGATGCGTCCCAAATACTTCTCCCGATGCATTTCTTCTGACTACGGTCTGACGCAGGAAACGACGTCGGGATATCTTTTCCCAATATTTTTATCACTTTTTCCAACGTTTTATTGCGTCAAGAGTCTCTCCGCTTCTTGTAATGGTACAAATCCTAATGGCTAAAGTTAACAGAGACACTACTTGTAGGTCGAGACTCAATGCTCTTAATGTAGTATTATATGACTCAGTGCTCTTAGTGTAGTATTATGTGTAGTGGATCTTATTCTATGCAATGAGACATGGTCATGGCATGTTGTATGCTCTCCATGTCTTACATTATCATGTAATTACTAAGTTCTCGTTGATTATAAGTTTTCCTACTAATTGACCAAGTTTAAGTGTAGCAATAGGTTTTCCTAAATGATCCATGTTCGAATATAGGGAATTGATATTAAAGCTTACTTCTAAGGTTCACTCTTGAATTAGATGGTATAAAAGAATTATCTATACAGTATGAGAGAGTGTAAATTTAAACTATATCTATTTATCTACACTAGAGATTCTGTAAAGGGATAACCTTAGTCATAACCTTGCACGTTAGCCATAACCTTGCTACATGCCTTCTCTGGTAGTTTGTGCTAAACATTGGCCAGGTGATGACAATAGCTCAACTAACGCGATAAGAGTTATAAGCTAACCTTCATATCAAGAACTTATCATAAAGCTTAAACTACAAATAACACAATGACACGTCAGTAAAGAGACGATGAATTGAAAAGGTACAAATATGCAATGTATTAAAGAACAAATATGCAATGTATTAAAGAATAAAGGCCTTAGGCCATTATACAATATGAACAAATACATTACAACGAAATATATAGAATGAAAAAAATAGAAATGACATTACAAGTTATGAGAGATGGAGAACGAGATCTTCTTCACTCAAACCTCAAGCTTTCACTCATTGGTTGACCGAAAAAGATGACAAAATACTTTACAGACAGTGGAAAGACTATTCCTTTCCAATAATTTACAACAAAAGCTACACATTTTGACACATTTCTTATGCATTTTGGTCTCATTATTCTATCTAAAAGGCTATAATAACTTTTATTTCTGCAAGTTATCAGACACCATAGTCCAAAGTATGTAGCAAACATCATAACATTACATGAAATATCAATCATAAAATCATTAATCATGTAATTAATATATCATGCATAACCATCATCATAAAATATATTAATCATCAACTATAACATTGATTATGCATCTTAACTATCTCAATGCATAACAGCAAATACATGCAAGCTCTTAATTTCATGTTTGAGGTCTAGTAGTAAAATCTCTTATTTGAGAGATTGGCTAAATAATTATTTCATAGCAAATAGCGAAAGATTTCTTAATTAACTTGATCCTAAACATAAAGGAAATTTCAGTAACTTTAATTAGGTAGAACTATAGTTGGCTATTGTCCAAAAATTTACCCAAATTACTTACCCAAAAATTAGGGTTTAAACCAATTCAACCTTCTTGAAAAAAAATTCCAAGATTAATGCTTCCAAAATTTGTCAACTAAGCCTTAAAGGAAAAATCCAACATTAATCCATCTAGAAAATTTATTAATAAGGGGCTTTATTTCTTGGGTAGAAATCGAAAGGTTGTAATTTGGAGAAAAATGAAAAATAAATTACATAGGTAAGAATTGAACTTCGATTGAAAAGAGGTTGACAAACAAAGTAATCACTATGCTACATACAAAAATAGCTACATATAAATATTAAAAAATAAATAGTTTTTTATATATATTATATAAAGACGATAAAATTGAGGGGGGCTCGAGCACCCCTGGGCCTATGCTAAATCTACCACTATTTACTTATGACCAAAATTAATATTTGAAGAGTTTACCTAAATCCCAATAAAAACTCACCATAAACACCAACTGGCTCAAATGGCTTAAAAAAGAGGGGCGTGAAGGTCTCGACTCGACTAGAAAACTCGCTACTAAAAAACAACTTGGTGTGGAAGGTGGTTGGCTCATGTGACTGGGGAAGGAAAGGATCGATTTGGGAACTAGAGACAGATTGGCTCAGATCTAAAACACGTGACTTTGTGAAAGGGAAAACAACTCGAACTAGCTGCACCGAAGGTAGAGGTTTCATCAATGGGGACGCTATGCGGCTTACGACATGCTATGGTCGACGAGGCTTGATGAAAATGGTTTGGAAACAGATGATCTCGACTTGGAGAAGTTTGGATTTCGCGTGCGATGTGTAACGACTTCAATGGATGATAGACGGTGGAGTGGGTGGTAGCCAGCGACTTTGTCTGCAAAGGAGCGGCAGTCGATGACGGACGACAAGGCTTCACGGCAGAGGTATGGTATAGGTGGTGGTTAGATTTTTTTAATGTTCTGCCTACGTTTCTCAACGTCGCCAGAGACAAAAATTCTTGTAGTAAATCCCATGTCCCATGAGAGAACCAAGCACAATAAACTCGATTGTCATTTCGTTCAAGATAGAGTCATAGATGGCTCCATAAAATTACTGTTCGTCCACTCTTCAAATCAAATAGCAGTCACACTCACCAAACCTCTCCCCGCAACATCCCTTTTCCATCTTAAGGGGGAGTATTTTAGCAAGATGAGAGTTAAAAACATCTTTTTTTCCATCTTGAGGGAGAGTATTAGAAAATAATTAGAGAGGTTATTATTAATTAGTATGTTAGAAAGAAGTTATAAAGTAGTTCCTTTTATTGTTAGAGCCACCTGCCAATTTTAATTTTCTCTTATAAATATATATCATTCTCACCCAATCAATAAAGATAAGAGAAAGTATTGTTTTTACAATTGTTTAATAGTATGGAGTGAGTCAATCATCCACTTTGGTATCTTATGAAACCAAAATGGTAAAATTGTTCCTCCATTGATCAAGAATTTCGATTTTTGAGAAGTATCATGATCATTCAATAAGAAGGGTTTCAATTTTTCAAAGATGAACTATTTGAAGACCTATCGATTCTAACAACAAATTCTAGAGTTGTTCATTCAGACCTACCTTTCAATTCACAGATGTGGATCTCAAATTTATGAATGGAGATATTCCTAAAACTCACAAAGAAAAAAAGCAAGCGTTAGTTAGACAAAAAGAGAAGAAACTTGGACAACATATACCATTGATAGATGCTGATAGACACTAATGATATAAAATTTTGCTATATTAGTAAAAGGTTTATTTATTAATTATTATTATTATTTTAATTTTTTTAGGGTAATTAGAATGGATAGCAATTGTTAGAATAATTATTAACTATCTAGCAACATTTTAAAAAAATTGCAAATATAGCAAAATCTATCGGTGATAGATTTCTATCGTTGATAGACTCCTATGGTTTATCAGTGATAGACCAACATTTGCTACATGGTCTATCGGTGATAGACTCCTATCATTGATAGATTTAGACAAACTTTGTTATATTTGCAATTTATTTAAAATGTTGCTATATACTTAATTATTTTGAATATAATTGCTACATTTGCAACTATCCCTTTTTTTTATAATTCTTCAAGAAATATCAAACTTTATTTGGCAATAAGTGTACTAATAATCACACAATTTTATTTTTGGTTTTTAGTTTTTGAAACTTAAATTTATTTTGTCTCATTTTCTTGTAATGGTTTGCAATTTTTTTTAGTACATTTAGTAAAATTTCAAATACAAAAATAAAATTTGGAAGTCCAGTATTTGTTTTGTTAGACTTAATTTAAGAAAAGTTAGACCCAAAAATATTACAGAGGGAAGTGTGTTACCTTTACCAAAGTATAAAGAGATTAATAATATTATCTGAAACATCTATGGTCAAGTAGGACTAATCAAGAAATTAACACACGACAAAGTGGGTAACAGAGACGGACATAAAGTATAATAATTACAAAAGTATTTTTATATAGGATATCGTTATTTTGATATGTTTCTTATCCACAACGAAAAATAGTTGGTGTGTGTTATTATTACTTATTTCATAAGTGATTATAACAATTTAAATATTCAATTATTTTAATGAATTGACAATCAAAAAGCTTTGATACTAGAATCTAATGATTTTATGAAGATTTTTTTTTCTCTTCTTTTTTATTTTATTTTTCTATGTTTCTTCTTATGACTTTTTGACTGAAAGAACAAAAAAAAAAAAAAAAAAAAAAAGAAACAAAGAAATAAAGAAAAAGATGGTTAGTTATTAGGGTTTGACTTAAAATGTATAATCATTTGGATTTGGAAGAAGGTTTTTTTTGCTTTTGACCTTATTATGTAGTCAGACTTATTTGACCTACAAAATAATATAAGATGGGTTATATTATAATTTCGATTAAAATATTATATTGATTCATCTACTCTAATTTTTTTTTTACACTTGTTAAAAACAATTTATTTAAATTGTAAGATTAGTGAGGAGGATTTAGAATAATTAATATATTTAAGTTTAATATTTCTTTCATTGTTAATTTAGATTATTTAATGTTTTAAAAAGTATTTTAGAATTAATTAGTTAATTCGCAATATTTTTTTGTTTTGTTATAAATGGCCCATTCAAGGTTATATTAAGAAAGGTTTTGGAGTTTGGACTATCTTTTTGAAATTGAACTTTGTGCTCCTTAAAGAGAATTCTCTCGTTTGATGGATGAATTTTTCATCTTTGGCCATCGATTTGACCTAGTACATTATTTTACCTGCATCAATTAGTCTTTGGAGTTAGTTAATTATGGTTTATTATTTTTAAATACTCTACATTAGCATTCATTTTATAAATGGTGAAAAATATACACTCACGCAGAGGTGCTGCTCTATAAAACTTGAGTTGTTACAACTTTCTCTGGCTCCAAAAGGTGCTAATGAAACAACTACCTAAGTTATGTGACATATGTCAATGTCCATCTCCATATGATTAACTCTAAAAATCAACTACGACAACATCCACTTTTCCAATACAAGAAAAAGGAGCTGTCCCGACCCAAAAAAGAGCGTCGAGATAAAGAATGTCGGAAAATGAAGCTTTCCTCGACGCCATAGAAAAGGTGTCGACAATGGTTTTTTATTTACCAACGTAGACTTCAAGACATCAGGACAACATAGCACTTCCTCGATGCCATGGAAGTGTATTACGCCAGGGAAAATGTATATTATTATTTAAATGAAATGTTTCTTCGATATCTTTGTGCACGGCATTGAAAATTGTTCCTCCTATGCCAATATTGGTGTTGATCACGTCGGCAAAGGTTGAACGTTTAAATAATTATTGCAACCATTTCCCGACGCAAAAAAGTGACATGTCGGGATTGGTCAACCTTTGGTCGTCGTAGGGGTTGACAATGTTGAGAGAAAGTGTAATGTTTGAAAATTTTTTAAAACCTTTTCCCGACGCCTTAAGTGAAACATCGGTATTGAACCCAAGAAATCCTGACATGTTCACTTATGACGTCGTGAGTAGGGGACTCCTTCGACGTTTTGCAGCTTTGTTGGGAGAACCAATGTTCTTAAAGTTCTAGCGTTCACAAAACACAGAACTCACACAAAAGATAAAAGAGAGAGAACCCTCTGCGTTCGTTGTCCACTGTCCATCGTCGTCGTCTGCCATCTCGTTGCATGCAGTCATCGCCATCCGCTGCCCACTGTCCTCCTTTCCTTGTTGTATCATTTTTCAGTCTCTACATTCCTGTAAATAGTTGTATTTGATTTTTTTTCTAAATAAATGTATATTGATATCTTGTATATTATAGATTTGGTTGTATGTATAATGTATATTGTATGTATAGATTGTATATTGTATGTATAGATTGTAGATTGTATATTGTATCTATAGATTGTAGATTGTATATTGTATATTGTATATTGTATTTATATTGTATGTATAGATTGTATATTGTATGTATGATTAATATTCAATTTGTTGCATGAGTAAATAAATATATGATCGATATTCAATTGTATATAGGTTGTATATTAAAATTGTTGGAAGTTATTAAACTAATATTGTATGTATAAATGGAATTTTTAAAATTGTAATAGGTTAGGGTTTAAATTATTGAAATTGTCATTGTTATAAATGTTGAAATTTATGTCCTAAAACTCGTAGTTTGTAGTTAAAATTATATTCTATTCAATAAAGTGGTTATAGAGGACTTACTAGTGAAAATAGAATATTATAATCTTGAATCCAATTAACTAAGGTCCCGAGGCTATCTAGTGTAGACTTGAACTTTATGTAGAGACATAAATGTGGATCAAGTTTGAATTTATAGCCCAAACAGTCTATAGTGTATGAATAAGGTTGGGCGCCTTATTCTAGGAACACTATGGATGCGACCCGATTTATAGTTAGTACAAATGATGTGATCCCGAATAATTGATGTAGAGACATGGGAGTGGGGGTATTCTATGTAAAGAGTTTGCATAATACTAGAACCATGAAATAGTCACTTTTAAGTTATAACACCGTTGATTATATAAACTGACTATTTCGAGTATGATGACCTAGGTAACTTAATCTTAATTTTGAGCTAACTATGAACTTATGTTCAAACGATATTATCTTTAGATTTTCATAGGTGAGGGCAGCTCAACGGCGCTGGATCAATAAGCCTCTCATTTCAAGGATAGGACCAGACGGATGGCTAGGAACATAGGGTGCAAGACAGAATTCAGTCCTACTCACTTTAAGGTTAAGTAGATAAGTTGTTCCCTTAAGGACGGAATCCAAGTCTTGAACAAGGGATCCCGCCCTCTCATTGGCTTGAGAGGGATTCGGTTTATAGGTTGGACCTTAAACCAAATGTTCAATAGTGAATTAGTGGGACTTAAGGAACAAGACAAGATATAGTTTCGAAGGTAAAATGGTATTTTTACCCAACCAAGGTTACGAACAACCTGTGAAGGATTAACTTACTTATCATGGTTATATCAGATGGACATAAATATATCTATAGTGGGGGGAGTGAAACTATGGGACTTTAGTGGAATGACCTATTAGTTAACAAATGTTGACTAACTCGGTCTAAAAGGATTTAGTCAGTTAATCTCGGATCATTGGAGCTCATGGTCTATAGGTCCATTAGGTTCCTCTACTAGCTCATATGGAATTAACTTAGAATAATATGATCGAATAATTCAAATTGTTCGAATTAGGTAAAGAGAGAGAAACTGACAAATATATCTAATATAGACGTTGGTTATTAGTTTGTTATAGAGCTTTATGTTTAAATGTGATTTAAAAAATATGAATACAGATTCATATTCGAAAACTAGAAATTGATGGAAATGGTCAAAGTTGTAAAATGTGAAAATGTTGACTTTTGACTTTGAAAAGTCAAACTTTTACCGGCTTTATATTCAAATATGATTTAAATTTTGGAAAAATGAATACGAATGCATGCTCAGGAGATCGGAATTAGATAAGGCGGAAAAAATTGTAAAAAGTCAAAATATTGACTTTTGGCTTGAAAAAGTCAGTTTGACTTTGACTTTAATGGTCAAATGACTAAAATATCCTTGAACTAAGTTAGTGGGAAAATCCAACATTGTGTTGGATAATCCCAAGTGGTGAGATAGGTGGCTACATGAGATGTAAACACCTAGTCCACTAAGTTCCACTAATGGTTAGTGGATTATTAGGTATTGAGATTTAATATACTAACTACATGCAATTTTGCATGTAGTTAGTCTATTTAAGGGGTAATTTTCAAATTGAAGAGAGTTTTGGCCATTTTTGTAATTTTTAATTACAAAGTAAATTTTTTTCTTTCTAAAATCTCAACCTAATCTCCTCCTCCATTTTTCATCCCTCTCTCAATATTCCTTCACTCAACGAATCCCACAACCTGGTTCTATGTTCGGAGAATAGCGAGTCAACACTAGTGGTGGTCTCAGTTCGTGATTGTGAGGAGATTTCAAGAGGTCAGAAAAAGCTTCAAAGGTATGTGTTTTGTTTTAACTTTAATTAATGTAATTATGGCTTATTTAGCATGTTAATCACTAAAGTGTTTAGTTGCATATAAAGTATTTTTCGATCGTTGTGTCTCGTATTCCTTCAATAAAGGAATTTAAATGTATTGAAATTGTTGAATTGATGAAATTGAAATTTTTTAAGTTGTTGAAATAGTTTAAATACTTGAAAATTTTTATTCATGTGTTGTAGCTATCCTGCAGTTATGGTAGCCTGTATTTTATCATTTATGACCATGCTTTGTTTGTTAGACGTAAGTGTTATTGAGAATTATGGTAGCCTTTAGTGTTTAATAATTTGGTCATGGTGTTAGATAGCTTCTAAAGCTTGTTAGTTGAAAGTGCTAGGTAGATTTTTTTAGTTTAAACTTAGATTGACACTTCCTCTGTGATCACTGCCTTACTCGATAGTTTCAGGTGATCTAGAACTTTTAATGTTCTCAAATAGTAGTTCATTTTTCTTTTTTTTTTTTTTTTTTTTTTTTGAATCTAACATTTTGATTATTTGCATGTAAGAGCAATCAATGATGAACAGATTTGAAGGGAAAATTGACTTCTTGGAATGTATCCTCGCACTTCTTGAACTAAAGAATGCATTTCATCTTACAAACCTTACACCATAATTTTAATGACATTTATCTAACGACTGAAATTAATATTTACCACAAATGTCAAGAAATGGTTCAAACAGACTGAAGATGAAGGAAAGAAGTAATTTTCTCGTAGGACTAAACAAAAGAGTTCCAACTTACACACATTTAAGATATTTCTTCACATCATTTGAAGGAAAATTACATTATATGTAAAACAAGAAGCTACTACAAGAAAGATAGGCAATAATTATTAAACCTGGATAGCAAACTGCCTAGTCCCTCTAGCAGAAACAGTGACAAGAACAAACATTCCAGATTCTATTTGTGCTGCTAGTGATGAAAGACTATATAAACTAAAAACAAAGAAGGCAACATACTTCAACAAGGACATGCCATTGGCACATAATCTAATATTATTATACATACATAATACATCTACATCTACATGCTTGATGTTGCACTCCAATTAATTGAATATCAAATTTCAAACAACTATAACAAAATTCATCCTTCGTAGAATTGAATTTGAGTAAACAGTGGAATTTCCAAACAAAGTTACAAATCAGATGACCACAAACCAAAAAATTAGAACCAACAATCTAGAACTGAAGCTCAAGTCAACAAGATATTAAGAAGTGCACAACAACAATTTTATAATATAAAAAAGAATGAGTACCTTGGAGCATAGATCTGCATATTAGCAAGTGTCAAGGAGGAGAATGAAAACTTGGGGGTGGGACAGTAGGTTCCTATTAGATATGAAAATCACGAAGAACAAGAAGATCATGAACTATCAAAGTAAATATGAAAAATTCTAAGGTAAACATAGCATTAGCCACAAAAAAGATACCAAGAAAATTAGAAATAGAGTTCTTTAAAACAATATTTTACTCTGTAAAAAAACGAAAAAGAAATGAAAAGTCATGTATTTAACCCTATTCTCTCTTATGTGAAATGCGACATTCTTTTATTTGGATCTATTTCGACGAAGCCTAACAAGTGAATGTAAATATCAATTTGGGAGTGAACAACTAAAGAACAATACAAATCACTACTTACTATACAACTTAAAAGTTATAGAGGAGGAAATTAGAGATGCCATGATGAATTTTAGGAGTAGAAGCTACCATAGTAACATAAAAAAGAGTGATAGAATAGTTTTAACCAAAATTATATTCTCCTTTTTTAATTTCAAGCCCTTTTACTAATTATGCCCTACAAGTTGCAACCAAAAGAAAATGTACAGAGCACGATAAAAAAAAACACTTCAAAAGTTCTAAAGCAGTGAAGAAAAAATAGAATTGCTTGCTTACCTTACCAAAAGAAGCTCTATATCCCAAGTACCTTACCAGAAGAAGCTCTATATCCCGAGTAGCTGTAGCTAAAGTTCAGCACAAATGTTATTGGTAAATCTTTTGTAAATGAAAAATAGCAATATGCCATAGTGAATTGAGAAACATGAAATGATGGTGTCTAATCATTCTACCAATACAGAAACGATGGTCTTGACATTCAAAAGATCTTGTGAGGGAAATTATTGGTAGCAAGAATAAGGCTAGGAAGATCACACACTTATGAAATGATTTTAGTATATCGATAGTGGTGTTGTTGTGGAACTTGAGGTGGTAGAACGAGCGACAAAATGATCGGTGGTGGAAATTAGGGCACAGTTGATAGTGAGATAGATGGTGGGGAAGAAGAAAAGAAAGAAAAATTTGTGTAGGGAAGAGAAGAAGAAAAATTGTATTTGGAGTCTTAGGGTGAAGGGAAGAAGAAAATTAAAAAAAAATTGTGGGGGTAAAATTTAGGATAAAAATGAGAGAAAGGAAATGGGAGAGCGGACGTCAATTTGGGCCGAGTCACATCAACTTACGGCGGTCGAAGGAGCTGGAGTCGCTGACGTGCGGCGGTGGGCACTAGAGCACGCAGTTGAGAGAATAGAATTTTGAAATTTTGTGGAAAAAGAATGAAGAAAGGAAAGAAATTGTATGTATGGAGAGAGGTTGGAAAGAAATTTGGGCAAAAAAAAATAAGAAAAGATTATTTTAGAGAAAAGAAGGAAAAAAAATAGGCAATTCTTGACATTTAAAAAATGTCAAACAAATAACACATTACTCGACACTTTTAACATGTCAAGTATTGAGAAAAAAATTGAAAAATTATGCATTTTCTTTGGCTTTTTTGTTATTTTTTACGTTTTTTTATTTTACTTAACAGTTTTTATTAAAAGCGTCAAGTAATGTTGTTTTTGTAGTAGTGCTAGAGCAAAGCAGCCCTTCAACCGCAATAGCGGCTCCAAGGTCTCTACACCAATAGCACAAGCTCGTTGAACAGCGAGGTCAACCTGTGGACCGACTGGAGTTGTTCAAAGAAACATACACTTGGGGTGTCCAGTATGTTTCGCAGGCGGCCGTAGATGTGCATGTAAGTTTATTTGGTACTTTTGTCTTATTTTGTACATTTAATTTACAAGTTTGACTTAATTAAAAAATTTCTTGCAAATCAAATGCTAGAGCTCCTGTCTTAGACCACCCCAGGTGATTCTCAACCACTCTCTGAAGACGAGATATGCGAGACAGTTTTGGGTAGACGACCGGACTACTCAAAAGGTCTTGGTTGGGACCTTAGGGCCAAAGTCCCGAAAGACGACTGACAGTTCTTCGTTTTCATCATATGAGCAAAAGATGCACACCAGGGAGGTTACTGAGCTAAAAGCTCGCCTTAACAAAGTGACAAAATTGCATGAGCGATCAATGGAAGAAGGTAACCAAAAACACGAAGAAAATGTCCAGCAGACGGAAGAAATGAGGAAGATGATTGAAGAACTCACTCGAGCATAGAGAGGACCTTGATTCCATTGCGATGCATTTATTTCAACTTTTAAGTTCTTTAATTTCTTATCGATGATATATATCTAAATTTCATTGCCTGTCATTGTAGGTTAGGAGGCATGGGAAAACTGGGTTTCCCGGCGCTTAGTAGATTTGATTTTTAGTTTTTTGTTTGTATTTTTCATGTAACTTTTAAACTATAGTACTTTATTAATATTTGAATTAATTTTAATTTAAAGTCAATTTTGGTATTTTAATTATATTTTATTCACTTTACGTTACTTGTTTTCAGAATATGATTGAATTTAAATCGAATCAGAACTTAATAGCCAAAAGAAATTAAATAATCATACATTTAAAAGAATAATTTAAAAGGCTTTTCCTGACACAATAGATGCGTCGGGAATGGACCCTTATATCGACGCGACGTTGGTCAAGTGTCTTCTAACGCCACGTCAAACATTCACTAATGCTGACATACACGTGGATGTCAGCAATAACGTTATGCCAACGCATTTACCGAACGTTGAGTTTGGCTTTACCCCGACGTTTCGAAACATTCGACAAAGCCTGTGTCGGCATGAGTATATATTATTGATGTCGTCCGGTTTTGCGTTGGCTTTGCCTATTTCGACGTAGTACTGTCAATACCCTCCTCGACGTGGCTCTCTGTGTCGAGATAGAATTCTCCTTGCATGCATCGAAATAACCCCTTCTCCTTGTAGTGTTTGATGATAACTCTGAAAAAAACTACCCTGATAACGATTAACTAACATTGCCACAACCAGTTATGATGGTCATCATCAAATGACCAATTTCTCGTCAATCAATTTGCAACAACTAAATCATGCAATCGACTCAGACAATCATATACTAAAATAAAAAAAAATCAAATAAAAAAAGTGTTTCTAAATCCAAATATAAAATTATTAGTTTATAGTCTTTAAAACTCATCTACACTAATTTGCCATTAAACATACTCCGAGTATCTTTCAAGTCAAACAAAGTTTTGAAGAAGTAAATTTAAAATTAGAAACTATTCTTTGAGTATCTTCTAAACCAAACAAACTTGTATATAAAATAACTATTCATTAAGACTTTGCTAAAACACAAGAAAAATTGAAAATAATTTTTTGAAAAATATTAAGCAATCTGAACCCACATTTTAATTCAAATTTTTATGTTAATAAAAGGATTTTTTTCAAAAATATAACAAATTGGTAAAATATTTACATTATCTAAAACAATTCTCGAAAGCGGAAAAAGCCCACATGCCCACATTAGAAAATACCAAAAATGCCCCAATCAAGACTCGATTACTCGACCAAATCCGCGCGAGAGTAATCTTATTTTAAACAATCGTGTACTAAAGTCTAAACGAATGATCTATTATCGTTTAGGTCTACTAGATCGATTAGGTCATGGTACACAATTGTGTAGTTCTTTTTAATGATGGGGAAAAATGCTTCAAATTTAAACGATCGTGTTGATCATGGAAAATGATCGTGTTGATTATGGTAAATAACCGTATAGTCCAATATAAATGATCATTAAAAACATCAAATCAAACTATTGTGTTGATCATGCTAAATAATCGTGTTAACTATGATAAGCAATCGTTTTAAATGATGGGGAAAAGACTTCAAATCTAAACGATTGTCTTGACCATGTGGTAAACGATGGTGTTGACAATGGTAAACAATCGTTTAGATCATGTCAAAATGATTTTTCAACGATCTTGATAATCTCTAATATGAGGAAGATAAAGTAATTTGGAAGAGAAGATGGATAAATCGCAAAGAAGAAAAAAGAAAAAGATGAAATAATTTCATAGACTTTTAGTTTTTGTTATATGAGTCGTAAATATTTTTGTGTTTTGTTACATTTATGTAAATTACTCAAAGTAAAGGGTGAATTGGTTTGTTAAAAAAAGTTAAAATTGAAATGTGTTTTCTTACGACAATAGCATTTATATAGAACTTTGTTTAGAAATAAAATAGTAGATATTTAGGGTAACTTTGAAAACCAAAAATTTAATAGGGTATTTCCACCATATTTAATTTCTTCTACGCAAGTCGTCACGCTCCAATTTTCTTTCCTACTGAATCATCACCATGGCATTACTTCCCCATACTTCATACATCATTTCCTAAATCCTTTTTTATGTATCCTCCATGATTTAAATCCTCTATTTTTTCTTTTGTTTTTATTTTTTCTTTTATAAAAATGATATGTATTACACTTTTATCACAAACACATGGATTTCCAATGATAAAATAAGGAAAGCGTCAACAACAGTAATTTAGAATAACCTTCAGATAACCTACAGAAGATGCAACTAGTGAAGCAGATAAGTAAAGACAGAATAAGCACATGAGGTTGTTAACCCAGTTTGATGACACGACATCTACGTTTGAGGGGTCCTTGACCCAAAACTTGAGCTTTTCTTAATTTGATTTAAAAATCATAACAACAACCTTATGATATTTAGTACAGAGTTTACACAACCAGTTTTACACTCTATACTCCAAAGGATACACTTAAGACAAAAACATTTGTCATTTAGAATAAATCAAATATCGATTACAAAAAACTCTCCCTTAATCAAGTGAATCTTCAATCTTCAAAATAAAAAAATATTGGCAAAGTTCTCTCCCTTAATCAAATGTCTCTAAAGACTAGATAAAGAATTAATTCTTCATCATCATCAACATTACGGTCTTCGCACTAATTGTTTCGATCAACGAAACATACAGAGCACACAAATTTTCGACTAAACACACTGACTTACTCAAGACTTCGTTTCATTCTTCCTTTTTCAAAAAGCTTGTCGTAATACTAATCCTCCTATTGTAATCTCGTGGAAGAAGACACTCATAGAGGATATCTATAGATTTTCACAACCAGCTCTTTTCCAAAAATATCATGATTATAAAATCTTGCCAAATAAATCTTTCCTTGTCAAGAGTATTTTTGCAAGATAAAATAACTTCTTGAGGTGTAAACATAAGATTTTCGTTTTAAGTCAATTATCAAAATAAATATCCTCGACCAATTCAATCAAGATTCTAAATCGCACCCTTTCTCTAGAAGTGGTTGAAGAGAAGTTATTAAATTGAACAGAATTGAAACTTAAAAGGTAAAAAGGGTCATGTAACGCCCCAAATTCTCGAGGTAATTTTTCTCAACTTTTTTATCCTAAGTTATTAAGATTTTCTTTTGGTTGGGTGTTAGGTTATTTGTTTTGGTGAGAAAGAGAAAAGAAAAAGAAAAGATAATAATAATATAATACAATATAATTGTATTATATTATTATTATTATTTTTATTATTATTATTATTATTATTATTATTATTATTTATTCTCCTTCTTCTCCTTCTTTGTTCACCCCAGTCACCGCCCACCCTTAACTGCACTCTTCTTTTCATTCAATCCCGTTGTTTGGCCATTTTCGCCCAATCCCAGTCGTCGTCGTCTCGTTTCCCGTCTGCGTGAAGCTCGCAGCCGTTTGCCACGTTGAAGTCTATCGTTATTTAGTCTGCCTTCTCCATCGAATGCAAAGGATCTAGCCACACGCTATCAACAGTAGGTCTCCTTCTGGCGAGTCGCTTCCCGATTTGTTAGTCGAATCGTCAACTATAATCCCTGAAGGGATGAAAGCCCTTTGCACAGCGGAACAATTACAGAGACCTTAACCTAGTTTTAATTGGAACCTAAAAACACCAATACATTAGTAAAATTTAAATTAATTATCGCTAAACATGTTTTCAAGAAAAAACATATAAAGAAGAACTTACGATCGTTGACGTTTCTGAATCTACTAAATACCAATTTGGAGCACCATCACTTGGAAACCTTGCTATTCTCTAGATTGAGATGGTTTGTAGGAACCAAATTGGAAGAGGGAATTTTTCAGAGAGAAAAAAATTCAAAGAAAATGGGATAAATTTTTTCACCGAAAAAATGTTCTATGTATGTGTACCAGTAACTCCCTCTTCTTTAGTGGAAGTTAAGAGAAAAATGGGGATGTGGGAAAACCACCCACGTTCCCTATTAATTTAATAAATTAATATTAAATTAATATTAATATTAAATTAATTAATTAATTTAATTAATTGATTAAATAATTAATTAAATAATAGGGAAACTTTCCTAAATATAATAAATTACTGAAATATTTACGGTCCGTGTAACAAAGCCCTTAAATTTAGTCATTTTTTTTAAATATTCGAGATTTGCCCTTCCATCCTTTTCTCCTTTGCGATTTTTTATCCTCCTTCCTCTGTACTCTTCATGCGATTTCTTCCATTTTTTTTTTTTAAGATTTAAGTAACCAAATCTATTTCTTTTTATTCCTGTTTCTTATTCTTTTTTTTTTCTTTTCATTCACTGCATGCATTGTATTGTCTTTCTTCTTTTATTTTTTAAACAAATGGTGTATAAAGAATCTTGAAAAAATTGGTTAGGCATTCAAATTAAAGTAACCAAAACTAAAAGATTGTGTATAAAGAATATTGAAAAAAAAAACGTCTTTCTTCTTTTCTTTTTTACGCAAATGGTGTATAAAGAATATTGAAAAAATTAGTTAGGCATTTAAATTAGAGTAATCAAAATTAAAAGATCGGGTATAAAGAATATTAAAAAAATCGTTTATACCAAATTTTGAAAAAAAAACAATATTTAGATTTGGAACCCCAAATCTAAACGATCGTGTAGCTAAATCTAAATGATCGTATACCAAATTTTGAAGAAAATGGTTTAGATTTGGGGTAGCCAAATCTAAACAATCGTGTAGATAAATCTAAACGATCGTGTACCAAATTGCGTTACCAAATATATTACACGCATTGTTGACGGGGCATTTTTGGTATTTTACAGAGTAGGCCTCTGGGCTTTTTCCATTTTCAGAATTGTTCTGTACAATGAAAATACTATGCCGCTTTTTTATATTTTTGAAAAGACCCTTAAATCATATTTAATTGATATTTCATTTAAATCATATTTAAATGAACATCTCTTGCATAACCTATAGTTTTAATTTAATTAATTTAATTAAATCAAAATTAATTAAATCGAAATAAACTAAACTATAAATTAATTCTCCAATTAATTAATTTCTAAATTAAATATCTCACATTTAATTTAATACAAATTTGAATTATATTCAAACATGAATTTCTCTCATAACCTATAGTTTTAATATGTATCATATACACATTAAAATTTAACATATAGTTTTAGTTTGAATCTAATTCACATTAAATTAATATTTGAACTTATTCAAATATTTTATCCTCTCCTAAATTAAATTTGAATCATATCCAAAATTAAATTTATATATTAAAGCCTAATTAAAATATAAATTTTGTATTATAATGTATCACCATACATTATATTAATTCTCAAAGTAAATTTGAACATTTCAAATTAAAATCAATATAAATAAATCTCATTACCCTTTACGAGCTAGGAAGGGGACCTAATGGACCTACGGATCAGAAGCTACAACGATATGAGATTAATTGGCTAAACTCATTAACCACACTAATCAATATTCGTTAACTGTGTGTACACTCCACTAAAGACTCACAACTGAACTCTTCTCACTGTAGATATATTTCTGTGTCCACGGATATAGACCAATACCATTAAGTTAGTCCTTCACAAGTGTTCGTAACACCAGTTGAGTCAAATTACCGTTTTACCCAGTTACTTTTAGTCCTTAAATACCAGTGCTCCTTTAATGAACAACCTATTTATGGTCCAACCACTAAACAGAAACTCCTCTCGTGCCATAGAGAGGGCAGGGCTTTTTGTTCAAGTCCTTGAGACACCATTTATAGACCAATACCAGTAACTTAGTCCTTCACAAGTGTTCGTAACCCCAGCTGGGTCAAATTACCGTTTTACCCCTGGGTTACTTCTAGTCCTTAAATACCAGTGCTCCTTTAATGAACAACCTGTTTATGGTCCAACCACTAAACAGAAACTCCTCTCGTGCCATAGAGAGGGCAGTGCCGTTTGTTCAAGTCCTAGAGACACCATTTAAGGGAACACAAATCAAAGGACAATCCCTCGCGAACAGGAGTTCATAATACACTCAGGATTAAAACTAAGTTACCTAGGTTATTCTAATGAAATAGAAACGCAACTAGTTAACAGAGTTACATCTAGTGATTACTGTTCGTGGTCCAGTCTTATGCAAACTCGTGCATAAGATACCCTCATTCGCATGTCGCATACATGAACGCATTTGATCAATGTGTTTGTATCAAATACAAAGTGAGTCATATCCATAGTGTTACTAGGATAAGGTATCCAACCTTAACCTTATACTATAGAGCCTTTAAGCTGATCTTGAACATTGATCCCCGTATGTCTCTACATACTATTCAAGACTTATCAAACAACTTAGGATGTTAGATAAGTGAATTTGGGTTATTAAGACAAAAAAATAATATAATCAATAACACTTATTGAAATTATAATAATAAAACACTTTATAAATAACGATCAATGAATTATATTTACTATCTACGAGTTTTAGGACATAAAACCCAACAATCCCAAACCACTGCATGTCATCCAGCTCATCGCTTCTCCAGTTGAGTCGCAGGTCACTTCCCCTTTTTAATCGCACGCCCTCATTCGTTTGTCGCAAGTTAAGCCCACTGCTTTTTCACGCTGTTATTGACTCAGTTTGTGCGTCGCTACCCCTTTCTTGCTGTGAATCGCTGTGGGTGTTTGGTAAGAGAGATTTTGTGAATTTTGTAGTTATTTTCCATAGCTAATTTTAAGGGTAAATGTTGGAATAATAGGTTGGATTAATTGGTTAAGTTACCACTAAATTCTTGAAGGTGTTGGGTCAAGTTCTTGAAATATACCACAGATGTGGTTGGAGTTCGATTCTATATTTACTTGGGTAAACTTGTGAACGTTGCTTTGAGGCGTTTTAGATAAAAGGATTGGTTTAGGAAAATATTTGATATTTTTTCTTGAATCCTTTATGTTATGTTAGGTTGGTTCGTTGGACTTCTTTTAAGCAAGGATCTTAGCTAAGTGTAAGGTAAGGGACTTCTACTACTGGACTCAATTTTAGATTGGCACGTATTGATTGATATGATAGTTATGCTGTTTTAGATTGGCAATTTTAGATTGGCACGTATTGATTGATAATGATTGCACTGTTCGACTGTTTGTATAGATAAAATGTATTGATAAGTTATGCTTTTGACTGAGTATAGACATCATGACTGCTACGTGTAATTTAGTTATATTGATGGGTTGTATTGTTGATTGAGTTTAGATGCTTGGGCTATTATGTGTAGTTTATATATATATATATATATATATATATATATATATATATATATATATATATTGATGGGTCGTGCTGTTGACTGAGTTTAGGTGAGTTGACTGTTATGTGTAGTTGGATGTTGATGGATTATACTGTTGACTGAATATAGAGGATGATGATTTGACTATCATGTGTAGTTTGGATATTGATGGATTATGCTATCGACAGCGTATAGACGACTTGACTGTTATATGTAGTTTATATATATTGATGTAGATGCTATGACTGTTAGGGGTAGTTGCATATTGATGGTTTGTACTATGGATTGGAGTTAGATGGTGTGATTGTGATGTATAGTTTAGATATATATACTATGGAACGGTATTGTTGTCTGAACTTAGATTATTGACTGCACTTAGAATGTTGACTGAACTTAGACTGTTGACTGGTTATGCGTTGAAATGGAACTGTTAGTTTGAAATGTATCTTTTAGATGTGATTGTCATAGATTGTTTACAATAGACTGGAGGGTAATTGTTAGTTTTATCTATGGGGTAGTGTACCTTGCAGGCACGGTGTCCTACGGGATCACCACATCAATTTGACAACCACTTGCTTAACCATTCTAATTATTCTTCAAAAATTTTACAAAAAACTAAAATGAAACTGTTTGAATAAGAAATTTTGGAACCAATTACAAATTGACATGTCATTTACTAAAATAATTGTATTTTGGATTAAATAAAAATTGGATGTGTCCCAAATTAAATTTAAAGACAAATTGGACAATTTTAATGATGTCATATGTCTTTATTATGACAATTGGATTAAATTAATTATTTTGGTTTAATTAAATATTGTTTACTTGGGCTAAAATTTAATTAAGCCTAAAAATAAGCTTAATTTAGCCCAAAATTAAATATGACTCAAATCCATGTGATTGAGCCCATGAGTATAGTTCGTGGACCAGACCAGGCTCAAGTCCATAAAAACCCACCAGGGAACTCGATAAATAAAGGAGTTCTGGGAGGAAAATTTTAAAATTCAGAAGATCTAGAGAGAATTCTCCCAATAGATAGAAGACTCCTCAACTCCTAAAGCTCCTTTGAAAATAGAAGCTTTCTTCCAAAACCCAACTTTAAGAACACCCTCGAAGATTGAAGCTCCTTTGAAGATACAAGTTTTCTTCCAAGACTCCAGCTCCAAGAACATCACGTGCTTCGCTTCCTCAAATCAAGCATAAGCATCCAGTCGAGAGAGAATCAGAGGATCAAATTCTAGAGATCGAACCACATCGCATCAAATCAACATAAATACAATATCAACAAAAGTTCAACTCCACGAATCAAATTTCTTCGGTAATCTCATGTGAACAGAAACATAACCTAATAAGAAACCAACAATTTTAAAAGAATATACAATTTTGATTAGTTAGTAAAGAAAAAATTGGAAATTTTATAAAATTTTGAACCTATCCAAATTGTACTTTTGTTATCGGAATCCAAGAAGTGGTTAGATTTCTCATACATTTTGTGTCCAAATGCTATTGGCATATCTTCCAAAAGGTTGCTTTTTACATTTGTCTTTGTAAATTGTTTATTTTGACATTATTATATGATAATGGTTGTGGACCAATCATCATTATAACAACAACAACAACAACAACAACAACAACAACAACAACTTTTTTTTCTTTTTTGATTTTTTGTTTACGTCGTTTAATCTTTCTATCGTATTTCTTATTTTTTTTTCGCTCTGATTTCTTTCCATCGTCTTTCTTCTTTTCTTCTTTTTTTTACGTCGTTTAAATTTGGGTAACCAAACCTAAATGACCGTAACAAAAAAATACCAAAATCTAAAAGATCGTGTATAAAGAATTTCGAAAAAAAATCATTTAGATTGAAATAGTCAAATGTAAACAATCGTGTAAAAAAAATAAAACATCGTGTATAAAGAATCTTGAAAAAAATCATTTAGATTAGAGTAGCCAAATATAAATAATCATGTAGAAAAAGTAAACGATTGTGTAGAAAAAATAAAAAATCGTGTATAAAGAATCTTGAAAAAAATCATTTAGATTGGAGTAGCCAAATATAAACGATCGTCTAAAAAAAGTAGACAATCGTGTAAAAAAAAATAAGTTATCGTTTAGAGAAATCTAAACGATCGTGTACCAAAAGAATTAAAAAAATCGTATATCAAATTTTTTTAAAAAAATCGTTTAGATTTGGGTCCAAATCTAAACGATCGTGTAACTAAATTTAAACGTAACCAAATTAAATGATCGTGTAACAAAATTAAACAATATAATTGAAAAGATAAATTGTAGCCATATCTAAACGATCGCGTACCAAACAATAACCAAATCTAAACGATCGCAAATATATTAAGCACGCATTGTTAACGGCATGGTCGACGGAGCATTTTTGGTATTTTACACGGTGACCTCTTAGGCTTTTTCCATTTTTAGAATTATTCTATACAGTGTAAATATTTTTTCGCTTTTTTTATATTTTTTAAAAGACCCTTAATTTATTTTAGATTTCAAAAAGGTCGAGATGGGGTATCATTTTAGTCTATGTGTGGCCCGAGTCTCTTAGGAAATTCTTCCTGCCCTCTTGTCCTTCCTATTCAACAAATACTATGCAATTAATTAGTTATGTACTTTTAATGAATCTTAATTTCAATAATTCAAAGTTAAATTTTAATTGAAATTGGTTCAACAATAATAATAAAAAAAATGGTTTCCTCCCGTGTGTGGAAAGGCTACTCTTTACCTCTTACCTTTTTTATTTTTGTTTTTTGTTTGTTTGTTTTTTTTCCTTCGACTTAAATATATTCTAGGTTAATTTTCATAAATGTAACAAAACACAAAAATATTTATAGCTCATGTAACAAAAACAAAAAGCTTTTGAAGTCGGTAAAATATTTTCATAAATTTCAAATTTACCCTTTATATCGCAGACGATTCGTGACTTCTCTTTCTTCTTCTTCTTTGCGATTTATTCATCTTCTCTTCTAAATTTCTTCAACTCCTCTTCTAGATTTTCTTTCTTATATTTTTAAACGATTTATTCTTCTGTTTAAATCTCTTACTTCATCTTCACCATTTTCCGACAAGATTATTTGAAGCTACTTCATCTTTCTCATATTCAAGAATATCAAGATAGTTTAAATATTACATTGACATGTCAACACGATTGTTTAGCATAGTCAACACGATCATTTAAATTTGAAGTCCTTTTCCCATCGTTTAAAATGATCCAAATGATCATATTGACATATGATATAAACAATCGCTAACTATAGTTAACATAATCTTTAGCATTATCAACACGATCATTTAGATTTGAAGCCCTTTTCCATCATCGTTTAAAAAGAACTACATGACCGCGTGGATATGATCTAATGATGTTTAGCATAGTCAACATAATCATTTAGCATGGTAAACACGATCTTTTAGATTTGAAGCATTTTTTACATCGTTAAAAAGAATTACACGATTGTGTTAATACTACCTATGCGACTGTGTATCATTTTACCTACACGGTAGCATATCATGATCATTTAGAAGAACTACACGGGTGACTGAGGCATTTTTTGTATTTCCTATTGTGGATTCGTGGTTTTTTTTTTTCTTTTTCTATGTTGTTATATACAGTTTAAATAGTTTGTCGGTTTGTTATATTTTTTTAAAAACCCTTATATTCTAATTGCTTCTTTGTTATAAAAAGTTATGCAAGAAAAGACACTACATCAATATCAATATATTGTTGATGTTGAACTAAATTTGTCAGAGTGTGTTATTATAGTTCACTTCATGTTTAAGGCATCAACTATAATGTTGACATGTGCAATTGTTGCAACCTATAATTAAATACTATTTCAAAATGGTATACCATGTTTACTATTTGCACCAAAATTTACTAATGTTTGTACTCATCTTCTCTTTTCTTTTTTGTTAGAATGTTTACAATTTCCTACTTAAACAAAAATACTTTAAATAGATGACCTAGTATTGTCCATATTAAAATAATTTTCCCTCCAAACATCAATTATTATAACCTACTGACTATAATAACCAATTCAACATATTAAAAATCCCATAAAATCTTACTATGTAATGACCCAACTTTTAATACTTAATCTAAAATCACTACTCAATGACAGATAAGATTAAAGTCAAGACAAAGCCGTCTTTAGTAGTATTTTATTAGAGAAAATAGGAAAATACAACCTCATGTGTGGATAGAGTTTAAAATAAGTAAACAAATGAATAAAACTAATAAATAAACAAATGATAAAAACCATAAAATAAAATAAATGTCTAAATCATGAAACTTCTTATCCAACAAGTTGTAACGCCTTAAATTTAGGAGAGAGACATAAATGAACCAATATCACATTTAAATGAGAGAGATCTTGAAGACATGAAAGTAAGATTAAGAAAGACTTAAAAGAATTAAAAGTTACTGCCTATATCAATAAGGTGCACCTTCCTTTTCAGTGACTCAATCATAGGAACTCCAAAGTTAAGTTTGCTTAGCTCGAACAATTCTAGGTTGGGTGGTCTTTTGCAAATTTTCCTAGGATGCATGTAAGTAAGAAAAAAGCATGCTGAAGAGGACTTGTGTTGCTTTGTGGGAACAACTTTCACTCTAATAAACCTTTAAAACAAGTAAGAATTATGTTACCAAGTCATAGATGATGCAGGGGAATGTCATGTTCCAAATTTCGAGTCTTGGGCCTGAGGCGTTATACAAACATTCAAAATAGTGTAAATCATGAAAAAATAAAAGAAGAGCATAAGCAATAGTCTAGTATCAAAGGGCATGATTACGGGCTCCTTTTGTCATACGCCAACTTGCCTTTACCTTTACTTGAAAAATGAAACATATAAAATGATGAGTATTATAAATACTCAGTAAGTGACCCACTACTAGGCCTACTAGATGAACTTGTTAACCTTCCTATCAAAGCATTTCGAGACTATTTAATATCCTCAAAACCTTAATTATTTTTTCCTTTTCCATAATATATATATATATATATATATATATATGCCCATTAGCGTGCTTAGTGGCTATAGCGACATGTCAACACATTAGCCATCCAACATTCATGTCATGTGTCTATAAAATACTCAATCTTAATGGCTATGTAACCCACCTCATGCTTGCCAAATTGGCTATAAATAGTGGCATTTGGTGGAGTTGTAAGACACACTGAGATTGGAGAGAAATCCAAATAAGTGGAAGAAAGTGGACAAATTTGAGATTTTGATTTTCCTAATTATTTTCTTAAATTTCAAAATTTTTTATGTACTTATTTATTTATTTATATATAATATTATATTAGTTGAATATTATATTTTCTTGGTTTTCTTATTCTGGTTGTGCCTTGTTTTTACAACACGTTATCAGCACGAGCTCCAATCGCCTCCTCCGTCAAAGACAGGTCCTAACGGTATGTCAATTTTTTCCTAGTCGTTATAATTAATAAAATAAATATTATTTTGCATATTAATATATATTAAATTTCTAATATAATTATAATATTTTATGATAGTATTACCATGACAAATCTTACGAAGCTAGAATTTACAACTCTTCACATTAAGGGTAGCAATTATTTGTCATGGGTTCTTGATGCTGAAATGCATCTCGACGCCATGAATCTCAGAAATACAATTAAAGAAGAAAATGCAACAATCACTCAAGAGAAAGTGAAAACCACGATTTTCCTTTGTCATCATATTCATGAGGATTTAAAGTCAGAATATCTAACTGTGAAAGATTTTCATACATTGTGGAATAAATTGAAAGAAAGGTACGATCATTTAAAATTAGTTTATCTTCCTCAAGCTCATTATGATTGTATACATTTGAGGCTACAAGATTTTAAATCAATAACTTATTACATTTTTGAATTATTCAGAATTAGTTTAAAATCGCTCTTTGTATTTGGCATTACCAACCTAAGTATAGCCCTCGCTTCTCTTTTGAACTGAGCAGCAACCTTCAACATTAAGAAGTGAAGTCCTTAACTATCGACTCCTTAAACACGACATAGGATAACACGGCTCGCACGCCGCACAAGCTTACATAACTACCCACCTTTCCCTTATTTACTTGGCTTCTACGCCTGAGGTCCATTTCTTAATTGGCTTCAATGTCTAACACCTTGGGAGAGGAGACTAAAAACATAAGTCAACGACTTAGTAAGTGATGGGTTTAGGAAATACCTTTTGGGGAATACAACATTTTCAGATATCATAACCACAAGGTCATTTCATATACAAATGTATAAATCTCATCGCCTCAAACATAATCACAATGTCACTTTTCCATTTTGTCGCTCTATGTAGCCAACCTAAACTCAACACGTAAGCTAACGTCAATTACGAATAGATACTTTCTGTAACACACCAACCTTATTTCCTTGGAAATCCAAACTTATTATCGTTTGACTCTCTTCTCGACAAAGCCATAGAACATTTACTTCGCCTCAGAGGGTTGTCCAATCACCTCGTATGGATGCCAACTTCTCATCAGAATGCCTACCTCGTCGTGGCCATACTTAGGAGCAAGCACTTTTCCGTGTATCACTTCACCCAATGCGCCTAGTTCTTAGCATCCGTTTTGGCCTTCTTCCTCGCCAGCTAATCTCATCGTATCACTTACTCTAACACGATAGCACTTAGAGTCAATTACTTCTCTTGCCTTGTCTTATCTTCCATCGATCACATTCTTCTTTGCAGAATGCCTCTTACCAATACTTTGTCCAACTCCACTCTTCTCAATGGGGCTCCTCTTCAATAAAACTCCCTTTTGGATTCAGGCCTCACAATAAGACGATCAAAAACTTGAAATAGTTCGCATTAATTTCATTAAAAATATTTGATATTGTCGATGAATTTTTTTTTTAAAAAAATGATATTTAAAATAAATTTAAATATAAAAAATTTGAATAGAGATTTGAATTCATTCAATTGGATTGACCTGGTTTGATTTAATATTATTAATTAATTAAATTAACTAATATTAAATAATAAAATAATTGAATCTTAGAAATCCAATATTTCAAAAAACAAAAAATTGAAATTGAAATTCAATTTGAATTTATTTTCGTTAATTATATGAAACTAGAGTGTTTCGTTACAATCCTCTTCTGTTGCAATTCTTTTATTTCCATCAATATATTCGTTTCACATACTGTATATATTGAGTTTTTCGTTTGCTAACGTATATTGAATGTGTAGTTTTATATTGACTTCAACAAATAATATGAAAAATATAATGTGTTAATTTAGAAAAAAAACTTTAAATATAAGAATAATATTGTCACTCAAATATAATATATCCAGTTACAATTACACGAAAATTATGACAATATACATGGTTGACTTAACAGACAAAATTTTTATGAACTGTTGTGTAACTTTTGAAACGACATATGTTCATTAACTAAAATATTTGATACACTATAACTAATATAGTTGTATGAATCGTTGAAAAAATCATCATAATATATTAGAATTACCTAATAAGAAAATATATATATAATTGTGACATTCTTAATAATTTCTAGTATATAACGAATAAAAATGTAATTCAATTCCAAATTTATATATATTGTAAAACATTCGTGAAATAACGTAGAAAATTAGATAATTCTTTGGGGTCTTTTTAAAAATAGAACAAAGCGGCAAAATATTTGCACTGTATAGAACAATTTTGGAAACGGAAAAAGCCCACAGGCCCACCGTGTAAAATACCAAAAATGCCCCGTCAACTACGCCGTCAATAACGCACGCGTAATATATTTGCAATCGTTTAGATATGGTTCAATACATACGCGATCATTTAGATATGATTCAATACATACGCCATCGTTTTGGATATGGTTCAATACATACGCGATCGTTTATATACGGTTTAATATATACGCGATCGTTTAGATATGGTTACAAGACGATCGTTTAGATATGGCTACAAGGCGATCGTTTAGATATGGCTATAATTTATACGCGATCATTTAAATATGGCTACAAGACGATCGTTTAGATATGGTTACAACGCGATCGTTTAGATATGACTATAATTTATACACGATCGTTTAGATATGGCTATCACGCGATTGTTTAAATATGACTACAATTTATACGCGATCGTTTAGATATGGTTCAATACATACGCAATCGTTTAGATACAGTTCAATATATACGCGATCGTTTGGATATGGCTACAAGGCAATCATTTAGATATGATTATAATTTCTACGCGATCATTTAGATATGGTTCAATATATACACGATCGTTTAGATATGACTACAATTTATCTTTTCAATTCCATCGTTTAATTTTGTTACACAATCGTTTAGATTTGGGGACCCAAATCTAAATGATTTTTTAAAAAAAATTTGGTACACGATTTTTAAATTTTTTTGGTACACGATCTTTTAGATTTCCTATCGTTTAGATTTATTTACTCAATCGTTTGCTTTTTTTTTTTTACACGATCGTTTACATTTGGCTACTCAAATATAAATGATTTTTTTCAAGATTTTTTATATACGATCTTTTATTTTTTTTACACAATCGTTTACTTTTTTTAAACGATCGTTTACATTTGGCTACTCCAATCTAAATGATTTTGTTTCAAAATTCTTTATACACAATCTTTTATTTTTTTTACACGATCGTTTACATTTGGCTACTCCAATCTAAATGATTTTTTTTCAAAATTCTTTATACAGATTTTGCTATTTTGTTGTACACAATCTTTTATACAGTCGTTTGCATTTGGTTATCCAAATGTAAACGCGTAAAAAAAAAAAACACGATGGAAAGATTAAACGACGTAAAAAAGAATCAGAAAAGAATAATATGTAAATATTAAACGACGTAGAAAAGGAACCAAAAAAGAAGAAAGACGGTTGAAAGAAATTGCAAAATCAGAAAAGAAGAAATACGATGGAAAGAAATCGCAGTGAGAAAAAAGAATAAGAAATACAATAAAAAGATTTAACGACCTAAAAAAACAATTGAAAAATAAGAAAGATGATAGAAAAAAATCGTAAAAAAAAAAAGGAAAAGAAGAAAAAACGATGAAAGAAATCATAAAGAAATGGCAGAGAAGAATACAAACTTAAAATATTTAAAAAATGGCTAAGTTTTTTTGTTACACGCCCGTAGATGTTTTGTTACATTTGGCTGAGTTTCTCTAATTCTTTTAAATTTTTCTAAATTATAATGAGCCCTCCAAACATAGAGCCCCGTAGAAACATGATCATCCAAGGATGACTATAAGAAATGTAAGAATGGAGTAGGTGGTCATATTTCGTTCGGTTATGGGAATTTGATTCACCCGCGCAATGGCGATGGTTGAGAAAGATTTTGAGAGAGTGGAGTTGGGACCGAGTGGGGGCCTCCAATTTCCTCAGTGGAACCAATTATCGCCGGAAGTGGAAGCTGCAATGTCAAGCAAAAGTAAACCCAAAACCCTCAAAAGCCAAACTCAAACCCAAAAGTCCCTTCAAAAATCTTTATCGCTCACCCACTCTCTTCCTTCTTCCTTTCAGCAAAATTCTTCATAACTTGTTCCCACCAACAACCCCCAATCATCATCATCTTCTTTCCTTTTCATTTTTCTCTCTATTTTCTCCCCTTTCATTCCACTCAGACCACCTCGTCCTCGTGTAAGTCCCTCTTTATCTCTGTTTTTGTGAATCTTTTTCGGTTTTGGAGAATTTTTTTGTGTGATTTCAAATGGGTTCTGTTTGTTTTCTTCAGGTTGTTGAGTTTTTATTGGTTTTTCTTGTGATGGGTCCGTTGTGATTGATCTATGGTTTCGTTGATTAGAGGGGAGGAGATTAAGGGGTCTTGTTCTTGTTGGCGAATTTGATTTTCTGATGGATTCCTTTGATGGGATTTCTGTGTTTGGGTATGATGTGAATTCCAGCAACATGGGTAATTCTGATTCTTCTGGGGTTCTTGAAATTTATGTTCATCATGCTAGAAACATTCACAATATATGCATATATGAAAATCAGGATGTTTATGCAAAATTTTCACTCACTTATAATCCAGACCAGACCTTGTCCACTAGAATCATCAATGGAGGTGGGAAGAATCCTGATTTCAATGAAAATTTGAGGATGAAAGTTACTCAGCTGGATTCTGTGCTCAAATGTGAGATTTGGATGCTTAGTAGGGCTAGAAACTATTTGGAAGATCAGCTTTTGGGATTTGCTTTGGTCCCACTATCACGGGTTGTTGGTAAAGGGAAAGTGACAGAGAATTATAGCCTCTCTTCTACAGATCTCTTCCATTCCCCGGCTGGAACGGTCCAGTTGAGTCTGTCTTTAGATAAATCATTGCCTGTTGATGTGTTGAATTCGGTATCAGATTTGCCGGTTAGTTCATCTATATCTTCAGAAGTTGTGTTGTTGGACAGGAAAATATCAGAAGTGATGTTGGATTCAGCTGAGTATTCTAGGATTGAGTTCCCTGATGTTAATGTGGTGATGGAGAATCAACAAATGGTGTCCGAGTACTTTGCTTTGGCCAGAAATGATTCTTGTACAAGGCCTGGAATTGCCACATTTCTCCATCTTGGTGCGTCGCCTCCCCAACCACCCTATGACTTTGAAATGACTGCTAATTCAACTGAAGAACACCAACCGGGATCAATTTCCCCAAATGACAGCAGCATTCAAAACTCCAGCTTTTTAAGCTCCACAACAACGAGTTTGAGTGATGATCGAAACTCGGTTGATTCTGCTGAAAAGAAAATCCGTTTCTCAGGTCAGTCATCGAATTCTGTGAATGCTTCAGTCACTACGATTGATGCCAGAAATCAAGTCTCTGGTCCTTGTCCAGATACTCCAACCTCACGGAAGAGTGGCCGGGCTGCAGAGGATAAGGAATCAAAATTTTCAAACAAGAAAGATAAGATTAGCATAAAAAAGGAAGGAAGTATCCCTTCTGTTAAATTTGATCATCTGTTTTCAGCTCCTTTAGGAAACATTAATCTTGATGCTGAGCAGTCTGCAATGCAGCAGCAAATTGTAGACATGTATATGAAGAGTATGCATCAGTTTACAGAGTCTTTGGCAAAGATGAAACTTCCCATGGATCTTGATAAGCCGGAGCATGAACACCGAGGTGTTGTGCTTCAAACCCATGATCCCAAACCAGAAATCAACCAAAACAAAAAGGACGGATCTCGGGTATTTTATGGTAGCAGGGCATTTTTCTAATAATCATATAGGTGGAGGAAATTCGACACTTGTAGCAGGGTAGAGAACTCATAACTTATCAGAACCTATACAAACTTCCCTGGCTTCATAATCAAATGGTATTTATAACTAATCTTCAATACTATTTTTTGTTCTTTTTAGCTTGCAACTCTTCTAAAAGAGTAGTTCCTAATATATCTGTACTAAATCATCTGTCACAGTCATGGCAACATGACATTCTTTGTCTTGTGATTAGAGTTCCGTTTTTTTTTTTTTTTTTTCTTTTTTGCGCAGTGTATAGAGTTTGATTGTATCCAAGCAAGCTGTACTAACGCAGAGATTGCTTATATGTTAAATAACAACAGTCTTTCTACTCGTTACTCTTATTATTCCACTGTTTAAGAGTAGAAATCATTTATATGTTTATTCAACAACTTTTCTTTCAAACATGACTGTAAATTGATCAATTATAGGTTTAACACAAAAATCATCCAGATCACAAGGATCCTCAATTAAAAACTTATACCCTAACGTAGAGCATGTTAACCATTTGTGATACATTTTTTTTTTTTTTGTAGATATACATAATGCTAATGCTAATAAGCTTATTAACTATTGTTTTTCTTTATATAATCTTTTTATAAATCCTTTTCAATTCTTACCCCACTCTTAAAGTGATAAAGTCATTGTTCAAATTTTATTTTTTTACAAAATCATTATCTAAGGGACCCTCAACTTTGTTATTTGTTATTTTCATATATAACCAAGTTTTTCTTAGATCAATAGTCTATGTTGGAATGACTTGAATTTGTTATCTAATGCTTTGAATGACCAAGCACGAGGTCTCGCCAAGAATTAACGAGGGCCTAGGGTCAATACTCTATATTGGAATGCCTTAAACTTGAAATTGTAATTGTATTTTATGTTATGTACAGTTATGAGCCTAGAGATTAGAGGTGTCATATATAAACCCTCTGAACATTTTGGCGTCTTTGCAATCTATATTGTATGATATTTGTCTCTGCTCATGAACATACCTAACATACTATTAACGAACCATGTAAATCTTGTGTGTAGGTAGATCTTTATTGCATATGTATTCTGTCTTTTATTTTGCTGGTTCCATACGCTATGTAGTCAAGTTAACTGAGTTTTGTTTCATTTAGAAGCCAAAGAAACTTTATCAACACATTGAAGCAATCTCTTATTAGAAAAGGGAAGATAAAAGAAGGGTTAAGGAAATGTATGATTAAGAATGTTGAAATTTATGCATTGGAGTGGAGTTGTGGGGCAGGAAGAGGTCATGTTTTGTCAACACAAAGTGCTTTCATGTTTGGAAATGCAATGGGAAAAGGGGACTAATTGTTTGTATTGTTAGATTAGACAAAGGAATCCAAAGTAGTTATTAGCTACTAACTGTTTAGAATTAAGTTACATCATCCACTTTCACGTTGAAAATTTCTAAACACACCTTTCTTATTGCCTTTATGAAAAAAGTGAACTTGACTGTGGGTTGTTTTTGCCTTGTGCGTTATGTTTCTTTGATTTGTTGGTGCTTTATTTTTCCTCTCCCACCCAACCTTAGTGTCATCAAGTGGCCCATGGCTTGTTTGACTCTACCAATTCTTTGAACTTCATATGGATCACTTGTGTTTTTTAGAATTGGAGTTCTTTCATATGGAGTATGTCTGAATTTCTCTCTTAAAATTTAAAATGTTTTTTTTTTCCATTTGACTCGTTTTAATAAGTTGGTGTTTATTGAATATATGATTGAGAAGTTTGAATTTATGTCATATGTGTTTGGATTATATAAAATGATGGATGACTCAAAATGGTTGACCGGAGAATAAGGGATGATGACGAAATTTGAAAATTTCCAATTCAAAGGCAGGAGGCCTTGTTTCTTTGGGCATTTAAAATACACGTCTACATTTTCATGGGTATTTTTATATTTTAGGGTTCAACATTGACATGCAAATATATTGATACATTTGTTATATCGCAAAAGACTCATGAAATAAAAATAAAAAAGCAACAATATGCGATAAATGTCACTATAATATAAATAATAAACATGTAACATATTTAAAAACATCGTGAATTTTTATAAATATAATAAACTATTAAAATATTTATGATTCGCATAATAAAGTCGTGAAATTAGTTATTTTAAATATTTTAGGTTTGTTATTCTGTCTTTCTTCTCCTCCTTGGTGATTTCTTCATCGTTTTTCTTCCTTTTTTTTTTTTTCGCTATGATTTTTTCCATCATTTTTCTTCTTTTCCTTTATTTTTACGTCGTTTAGATTTGGGTAACCAAATCTGATTTCTTTCTATCGTCTTTTTTCTTTTTTTTCTTTTTTTCGATGTGATTTCTTTCCATCGTATTTTTTTTATGTTTTTTTACGTTGAAACAAAATCTAAAACATAGTGTATAAAGAATCTTAAAAAAATCGTTTAGATTGGAATAACCAAATCTAAACAATCGTGTAAAAAAAATGATCGTGTAGAAAAATTTAAGTGATTGTGTACCGAAAGAATTTAAAAAAAATCATTTAGCAAAATCTAAATAATCGTGTACTAAAGAATCTTGAAAAAATAAATGATCGTGTCAACAAATCTAAACTATTGTGTACCTAAAGAATCTTGAAAAAGTTTGTTTAGTCAAATCTAAACGATCGTGTACTAAATTTTGAAAATATAACAATTTAAATTTGGGGTGACCAAATCTAAACGATCGATCATGTAATCAAATTAAACGATAAATTTGAAATAATAAAACATTTAGATTTAGCTATCCAAATCTAAACAACCAAATGAAAACGATTGTGAACCAAACAATGACCAAATCTAAACCATTGTGTACTAAATATATTACGCGCGTCATTGACGACGTGGTTGACGGGGCATTTTTGGTATTTTTTAATATGGATCTGTGAGTTTTTTCCATTTTCAGAATTGTTATACACCGTATAAATATTTTGTTGTTTTGTTATATTTTTTAAAAGACTCGTAAAAATATTATTTGTTGTTATAGCTTTATATGACATTTTATTGATATTTTCATTTACATTTATATAAAATTGAAATTTTAATATTTTAGTTGTTATCAATATTAGTAGGTTGTCAACAATAAAGAAAAGCATGGAATGAGATTTAGACTTTTTGAGATTTGATGAGTTTTCTTATGGAGTCAAATGAGAGACTAATTTATAATTTCAAGGTTTATAATTTCAATGTTTAAATCCTATATTTAATTATGCTATTGGTTTTTGTGTAATATGGTTTAAGAAATTTGAAAAGGTAACTTTTTTTTTTAAGTTTGTAATTCTAACAAATATTATGCATGCAATGAAATCCTATAGTTCAAAGCTATGGCAATACGTCATGAATGTTATCAACTGTGCTAAAATTTGATAAAAGGAATGAGATAAACTTGAAAAGTTTAATGGACAAGAACCTTTACTAATAATGATTGAATCTTGCATAAGTATTCAAATATAGTGGATTCCTATAATAATACAATATGGACGATTTTTTTTATTATGACTGTAGTATGAACGTTCTAGTGATATGTAACAGTTGTAACCACAGTTGTAGAAAGGGTACTAAGCTGAAGTAACATGGAAAAACAACAAGCAACACAACAACATTTGTTAACCTAGTTCGATGAATACGCATCTACATATGGGGGCAGTTTGCCCAGGATAGAAGATCGTATTAATCACAAATACAATAATAGTTGAATACATAGTTATGACTGGATATTCATCACTCTGCACATTTATCACTGTGCTGTCCTAGAATTGTTGCAACAAAACTAAATATGTAAGAATACAATAGTCATAACTCATAAGGACAAAATATCTCCCCCTTAACCTCAGATCTATAGATGATGTATTCAACTCAAGCCCCAAACGACTTGATGATTCTTCTATCGGTCTTTCGTATTATTTTTCATGAAGAACTCCTAAGAGAAACTCACCGTAAAAAAACTTTTATATTTTTTCTTCACATAACTTCTCATACAAGATATTACCAATATATAAGGAATAAATTCTAACCACCCGTGAGAACATCCTTGAAAATAAAATATTACCAATATATAAGGAATAAATCCTAACCACATGTGGAACCCTTGAAAAGAAAATCTTAACATATTCTTTACCAACTCCATAACCAATTAATTAATTAATTAATTAATTTACTCGTGATAAAATAAAGTAGGGGGGACCATTAACTAACAAACTCTCCCTTGAGACCACCTACGTTTATTTCTGCAGACAAGCACACCTCATCAAACATAAAGTAGAGAAACCAAACAACCATGCTACCAAAAACACAACACTCAGAAGACCATCAACAGAAACCATACCATAACAGCTAGAATTTTCACACTCAGAAAACCACACAGGTCATGTACCAAAATCATTGCACAAACGAAAAAGTAGAGAAAATTAACAGAAGACAAAACCCAATCACAAAAATCCAGATAAACAACACTCCCTCTTACTTGTTGCAAAGATAAAGTGAAGCCTGAGAATCATTAGAAGAAACAGCTAACTCCAAAGTCGCCCGACGACGATCACACAAAACATTCTTCAACATTGTACGCCAATCCAAAAATCTACTAATTTGTTCTGTCAGAGAGAGAGACTCAACCATCAGCACCTATACACCTACAACAGATAGCACAAGGGGTTGACCAAACAGTAGGACTGACAGCAGAGGAAGCCCTGGACTCGCCAGACGCAGTGTCAAACTCAGTAGAAACATTTGGTATATGAGAATCTTGAAACAGACGCATACTCAGACAGATAACAAGGGGTGTAGTTCCAATAACATCGATTGGAGTCATGTGAGATGATTTAAACGAAGTGAAAGAATGATGAACAAGTGCGAAAGCAGTCGACTGGTAAGACTTGACGCGAGTGACCACCATTGTGTGCACACTCGACTAATTATACCTAAACAAGAATAAAAGATAAAACAGCAGTAGACGATGGTAACTAACCAGAGATGATCGTGGGTTACGAAAAGTTTGATGACTCACGAAGCAGAAACCAACTAAATTTAAGTTTATTGCTTGACTGACAGGTAAATAAACTGGGCTTAGATCATGACTGTAAGGCCTAATAACACAAGATCGACCGTTGGAACCATCAGACATCCAGCTCAATAATTGCTATTCTAGGCATTGACAACTCTCTATGCCGACTATTCCTCCTTTTTCTCCATCATCGAACATGACTGATCCTGCGTTGCACTTGCTAAGTTCAGAGAAGAATAATGCATTCCCTGTCATGTGCCTGGAACATCTACTATCAACATACTAGTCAGTAGAGTTAGGATTATGAACAGAAGTAAGAGTACCTTGGAGTTTTCCATATTGACTTTAGGTCTCCATTTTGTCCTGCACCTGTTTATATGTTTGCTCTGATTGCTGACTTGTCTTTGGTACAATAGACTTTGCAACTGATAACAATATGGCCGAATATGACCAATCTTTCCATAAAAATAGCAAATCCATCATTTTCGTCTATTCAGAGACTTAATAGGCGGAATAGTATCTTCTGTCATCTTTTCTTTTGCTATCTTTCTCTAGTCGTCATAACTGTTTGGCTCACGTACAAACAAAGTTTTGTTTTTAGTCCTGTCAGATCCCCTTTCTGAAAAATCCAATCCTCTTTTGTCACCGCATCTTTTCCCTTGGCAGAGCAAGTCATCTAATTTACGAACTCTTGTTCACACGAAATTATCCTTAGATTTTCATAGGTGAGGGTAGCTCATTAGTGCTAGCCCAATTTCAGGGATAAGATCAGGTGAATAGCTGGGGGCATATGGTACAAGACAGAATTCACTCTTACTCGCTTGAATCCAAGTCTTGAACATGGGGCACTACCTTCTTATTGGCCCGGGAGGGATTCGATTTATCGGATGGACCTTAAACCAATTGTTCAATAGTGGATCAGTGGGACTTAGGAGTAAGATGTAGTCTAAGGGGTAAAATGGTATTTTGACCCAACCAAGGTTACCAATAACCTGTAAAAAATTAACTTACTGATCATTGTTATATTAGATGGACACAAATATATCTATAGTGAGGGGAGTACAACTATAGGAAGTTAGTCAACGAATGTTGATTAGATTGGTCTAAAATGGTTTAGTAGTTAATCTCGGATCATTGGAGCCCATGATCTATAGGTCAATTAGGTTTCCCTGTTAACTCATATGGAATAGACTTAGAAAAGTCTGATGGATTGATTTAAATTGTTTGAATTAGGTGAGGAGAGAGAAACCAAAAAGTATATGTGATATAGTCGTTGGTTTAGAGGTAGAGCTTTATGTTTAAATGTGATTTCAATATAAAAAATATGAATACGAAGTCATACTTGAAAACTCGAAAATGATAGAAACAGTTAAAGTTGAAAAAAGTCAAAACGTTGACTTTTTTACTTTAAAAATCAAACTTTGACCGTTATATATTCAAATATGATTTTAATTTTAAGAAATAAATGTGAATTCATGTTTGAGTGGTCGGAATTAGTCAAGGAGGTAAATATGGTAAAAGAATTAAAATGTTGACTTTTGACTTTGACTAGAATGGTCAAATGACCATTTTCCCTCTTGACTAAAGTTAATAGAAAAATCAATTTTGTTGGATAATATCACTAACTCTTACTAGGCTAAGTGGAGGCTCATGGTGATAACACCAAGCCCACTAAGAAATAAATGAAATGGTGAATAATTCCACCCACTAATGGTTAGTGGATTGTGAGGTGTTAGGCTTTGGTGATTCAATTATATACAAATTTAATTTGCATGTAATTTTGTTTATAAAAAGAGAGTTTTTCTTTTCAAACTTTAGAAAACTTTTTGCCATTTTATTTTATTTACTTAAAAAATCACCGTGTGTTTTTTTCCTAATCCTTCACCATTCCTAAATTTTCATCTTTATTTCATTCAAATCCTTCTTCCTTCAGGTTCCAAAACCCGATTCTTCATTTAGAGAATAGCGAGTCAACTTTAGTGGTGGTCCAAATGTTTTGAATGGTGAATGGTCCCTTATGGCACTTTAAGACTTGGTACGTGGAGAAGTTTGACTACGTCTAACAATGTATTTGTTGGGCTTTATGCCCTAAAACTTGTGGCTTATAAATGGTAAAACTTATTTTCTATTTACAATAAAATTGTTACATATTGAGGTTTATCCGATAAAGTTGTTATTGAAAATGTAAATAGCTTATTTCTTGTTAGAAAGACCAAAATCCAATAATCTAAGATCCATGTCTATGACTAAGAGTGCTTAAATTTGATGTAGAGACATAAAGTGGATCAAGTTCAAGTAGATAGCCAAAATGGTTTATAGTATATGGATACGGTTGGGTACCTTATTCTAGGGACAGTACTAGATGCGGTCTGTTTTGTAGTTGTTACAAAAATTGTCTTGTAAAGTGTTACAAATGATGTGATCCTCTCTAAGGGATAGTAGAGAGGTTATTTCCTTACATGCTAACTTGGGGAATTGAACAATGGGCTCCGCCCTCTCATTGGCTCAAAAGAGATACAATTTAGTGGTTGAACCATAAACCATTTTTCATTAGAGGGTTGACTGGGATTTAAAAAACAAGATGTAATTTCGAGGGTAAAACGATATTTCAACCTAGCCAAATTATGAACAATCTATTAAGGGTTAAAATTACCAATCAATGGTTATATCAGGTGGACACAAATATATTTACAATGAGGAGAGTGCAACTACGAGCTATAGTGAACAGTCCCGATTAATTTTAGATCGTTGGAGCTTATGATCTGTAAGTTCATTAGGTCCCTTTACTAGGTCATTATGAAATTAAAGTTTAGACACCAAAATTTTGAATAGGATTCGAATTACATCTATCGAATTGATCGAGATTGGTGGTGGAAAATAATAACATAACTAAATTGTTTAATTTAAGTATATATTGTTTTTATTATTATTATTATTTAATTATAACAAATTTGAATTAATAAAAAGATATTATTTAATTAAATGAATTTTGAAAAGTGGATTTTTCAAAATGATAAATTTCATTTTAAGAAATCAAATTTGGACGATTATGAGTGGAATTTTCCAAACCCATAGTGTGTTGTGAACAAGCTACTTGTTGGAGTGTGTTATTGATTTCACAAAACTCCACAAATCTCACTAAATTAAAAAGATTGATGTGCTTCGTTAATAATACTTGGGGCTTGCTGTCAAGGTAATCGACCTTACCACCGAAATTGCCTACGAGTCAGACGTCCCAGTTAACTAGTGTTAGTTTTGAAATAAGAGAATTTAGAAACATGATATTGACATCGAGAAAATGATCGCATTAATGAAGATAGGCATGTTATGAGAATGTTTGAGTTATAAGATGCACTATGATTTATGTTGTGGAATTTATCGGTAATATGTTATATACTAAATCATGTAGGTGACAATTTACTCTTCCTAACACTAGTCATGTATGGTTGTGAGTGTATGGGTTCACTATTATGTTACCATGTTCCAATGAGTTCACTACTATGTTACTATAGGGCTGTTTAGCCCCTTGGTTTGATATTAGGTGGACTTGGCATTTGATGTCAAGTCAATGTTTGACGCATGTTGTATAATCATTGGATTAAAAAATGGAAAAAAAAAAATGGAGGGTTTTCATGTTTTTCCATTCTCTTTTTACACATGAAAATAAAAAATGGAAAAATTATCTCTCTTTCTTAGGTGGTGCATTCTCTCTTTTCTCCATCAATTCTTTCACATCCATTTCACCACTTAATTAGATCTAACTAAACCACACAAAAAATCTAAATTAATATTTATTTATTTTTATTTAAAATAAATGTTTGATTATTAACAAGTAACTAATTAAGATTCTCTTTCTTTTTGGTTTTTAATTCTCAAAATTAAACGACTACTTTCTCTTCTATTTTAAAATTATTGTTATAGTTTATGGATGACAAGTCAAATAAATTAAAGATTGAAATAATTTGAATTAGTTTGACTAGAAAAAGACTGTAAACTTTTATTTATAATTTATGTATTAAATAAGATTTTTTTTAATCAAAGTAGTTGGTAGAATTTGGTATTGTTTTGAGCGAATAAATATAAAATAAAAAAGAAATCTTTTATTTTGATACACCCATATCATAGAAAGACAACCATAACTATGGATATAACTCTACTTGATTTCCGCTTTTGCATGACCCTTCTTTCGATTATGCTTATTTTGAAATCTATTAGACTCTTTTGAATGTTACTTAACTACAACCTTCATAAACTCCATCCAATTACATGACTTATATATTTTGAGTGGTTTATAATATTTCTAATTACACAGTCCATGTTAATGCAACTGTAATCAAAATTATTGTTATTGTATGTCAAAATTTCTCATTTTTACATTATTTTCATGAAAATTAATAAAGTCAATAAATTGAGTTATAGTTACAAAATATTAAAAAAAAATTAATTAAAAATCCGATACATGATAAATTTAGGATGTACAATTCACAAAAAATAACATAAAATAAACATATCAACTAAACCCAAGAATTCAAAACCAACACCTCAAACACAGGCATTAGAAATCCTTATTTTCAATTCCTACACCCCAAACACAAGCATCTGTAATTCTCAAGCATCACAACCCCATCAAATAAGCCCACATGCATTTAATTTCTAGGAATTTAATTTTTAACTTACGCGCTAAACACCCTTTTATGTTTTTTCAAATGGAAATGGTCAAAGTTGTGAAAAGTCAAACTTTGACCACTTCCATCAATTATGTACTTCCGAATATGAATCTGTATTCATATTTTTAATATTTAATTCATATTTAAACATAAAGCTCTATAATCGACGACTATATCACATATAATCGTTGGTTTCTCTCGTTCTACCTAATTCGAACATATCGAATTATTCCATCATATGTTCTAAGTTAATTCCAAATGAGCTAGCAAGGGAACCTAATGTACGTATAGATCTTGGGCTCCAACGATTCGAGATTAACTGTTTAAACCCTTTTAGACCAAGCTAATCAACATTCGTTAACTAACAAGTCATTCCACTAAAGTCTCGTAGTTGCACTCCTCTCACTATAGATATATTTCTGTCCATCTGATATAACCATTATTAATAAGTTAATCCTTAGCAGGTTGTTCGTAACCTCAGCTAGGTTAAAATACCATTTTACCCCCCGAGACTACATCTTGTTCTTTAAGTCCCACTGATCCACTATTGAAAAATTGGTTTAAGGTCCAACAAATCAAATCCCATTTGAGCCTATGAGAGGGTGGGGCCTCTTGTTCAAGTCTTGGATTCAGTTCTTAGGGGAACAACTTATCTACTAACCCTAAAGTGGATAGAAGTGAATTTCGCATTGCACCCTATGTCTCTAGCCATCCACCCAGTATTACCCTGAAATTGAAGGCTTATTAGGCCAGCATCGTTGAGCTACTTTCACCTATGCAGATCTAAGGATAATTTTGTCTGAACAAAATTTCATAGCTCAAGATTAAGATTACGTTACCTAGGTCGTCAATAATCGAAATAGTCAGTTTTATATAGTCAAGGGTGTTATAACTTAAAAGTGACTATTTCATTGTTCCACACTTAAGTAAACTCTTTACGTAGGATGCCCCCACTCCCATGTCTCTACATAAATTATTTAGAATCACATTGTTTGTACTAATTATAGAGCCAGACGCATCCATAGTCTAACCTTATTCATACACTATAGAACGTTTGAGCTATATAATTAAACTTATCCACATTGATATCTCTACATAAAGTTCAAGTCTATACTAAATAGCCTTGGGACCTTAGTTTATTAGATTCAAGATTATAGTATTCTATTTTCACTAATAAGTCCTTAATAACCACTTCATTGAACATAATATAATTTTAAATTATAAACTACGAGTTTGATTACATAAATTCCAACATTCAGGAAGGCTAAGATGAGTCAGGCAAGTGGTATCGGATGTACCAGCTACTGGGAGCACTAATAGAGCGCAAGCCTTTAACGAGATGCCTAGTAATCCACACGTTTCAGTGCAAAGGGGTCGAGGAAGGCATGCTTCATCGTTTCCCTCAGAAGTTAGACAAGAGATTTAGCACCGAAAGGCTAAAGGCATTGGAGGCCACGACCTTTGCGGTAACTACTAATCAGGCTGACACAAAAAACTTGTTAAGCCTTATAGAAAAGTGTTTTGGGGTGGATTACCCCGAAGAAAGAAAAGTGAAATGATCAACGTTCTTGTTGCAAGATGGTGTGAAAGACTGGTGGACTCTCCACGTGGCAAGGGGTAGGTGAAGAAGGCCTTGTTGCGTGGAAAGAATTCAAGAAGGCTTTCAAGAATAAGTTCTACCCTCGTTCCTTCTGTGATACGAAGAGAAATGTGTTTATGAATTTGGTTTAAGATGACATGACCTCTAAAAGTACGAAACATGATTTACTGTGTTGGCTAAGTACGCCTTAACCTTTGTAGTTGATAAGGAAGATAAGTGCAAATGGTATGAGGAAGGTTACGAACTAAAATTTGAGTACCAGTCATGGCCAATATGAACTGGTCCAACTTCTCAAAGCTGGTTGATGCTGCCATAAGGGTTGAAAAAGTTCCCCTGCGATCAAGGCTTTAGTAGCTTGAAGGGTAACGACTGACGCGGCAAGGCTAGGCGTCTAACATTAGGTGTCCAACAACAAGGAAATTTCAAAACTTGTTCCCATAATCCTTCTAGTTTCAAGACTAATTATGGAGGAGGATTTCAAAGACAAAATCAAGATCAAGGAAAATAAGGCACCTCAATGTAGATAGAAAAGCCTCAGCGAAGGCCAACAGAGAGACAAAATCCAAATTTTGTAGAAAGAAGTGGTTCTCCAAGGACCTGTTTCAACTACGGGTAACCAAGGTATTTTGCCAAATACTGCCCAAATGTAGAGATTCTAGGAAACACACGAGTGTGTCGCAATCGATCAATCAGCCTTATCGACATGACAAAACTGACATCGATCTTAGTGAAGTCAAAGGACTAAGAAGACCCAAGTTGCAAGGAAAGGTTTGTTTGGAGTGAGGTTAGAGATAACCCTCACGTAATTATAGGTTTGCTGATGATTTGTAATTCTCTTACTTTTGTGTTGTTTGACTACAGAGCTACACATTCTTTTATTTCTATATCACATGCTAAGACCTTCAATTACCAAATAAAACCTCTAAAAAATGGGTTATTGATTATAACCCCTTCCACGTGAGGTGTTCATAGTAGAACAAATGTGCAGAAATTGCAAAGTAAGTATTAAGAGCATCACGATGAAAGTTGATTTATGTCTATTTGAGCTTGACAAATTGGATGTGATCCTAGGAATGGAATTCTCACCAAGTACTATGCGATTTGGACTGCTCCAATAAGGAGGTAGTACTAAGAGGCCCTGAAAAGTTTGAAATTAAATTTGAAGGTGATAAGAATATTAAATTGGGGAGAGTCATATCTGTGCTAAAAGCGAGGAAGTTGGTAAAGAAAAGACATACTTCCTATTTGGCACATGTGGTAGATATGCAAGCATCGAAGGATAACCCGAACAGGGTGCTCATAGTTTACGAATACTTGGATGTATTCTCGGAGGAATTGAGAAAATTGCCTCTAAAGTGAGAGATTGAGTTCACTATTAATGTTGTACCTGAAACTACACTGATCTCTCAAACCCTTTATCAGATGGCACCAAGTGAACTAAAGGAGTTGAAAAACCAGTTAAAGTTGTTAATGGAAAAAGGCTACATCTAGCCTAGTACCTCAACATGGGGGTAAGAAAGATGGAACCTTGAGACTAGGTAGCAACTATCGCCAATTGAATAAAGTAACAGTCAAGAAAAAGTACCCCTTATCGCAAATAAACAATCTGATTGATCAGTTGAAGGGAGTCTTCGTATTCTTCAAGATAGACATACATTCAGGCAATCACCAACTAAGGATAAGGAGTTAGATATGCCAAAAATTGCATTCAGAACACGTTATGGGCATTATGCGTTCTTGACTAATGACCTAACGACTTTTATGGACTTAATGACAGAGTGTTTCATCACTATTTAGATCAGTTTATCATTATTTTCATTAATGACATTCTGGTTTACTTCCTAAACATGGAAAGACATGCCAAGCACTTAAGAGTTGTTTGCAAAGTACATCAAGTATGAGTTCTAGCTGAATCAAGTAGTATTTCTTAGACACATTATATCCTCGAAAGCATTGAAGGTGGACTCATAAAAGGTCTAAGTGATTGAAACTTTGGAACACCTGAAAACGGTTTTCGAAGTGAGAAGCTTTCTTTGTTTGGCAGGTTACTATAGGTGATTTGTGGAAGAATTTTCTAAACTGGCCCTTCCTATGACAACACTCACAAAGAAAGCGACGAATGTGAATGGTCGCCTGGCTGCGAGAACTGTTTCAAGAGTTAAAACGAAGACTTACTACCACATTTGTTCTTACATTGCCTCAGCTCGGGAAGGAATACGAGGTCTTTTGTAACGCGTCATACCATGGCCTAGAATCTTTTTTGATGTAAGAAGGAAAATTAATAATCTGTCCTTCCAGACATATGAAATTGCACTAACACAATTACCCTATGCATGACTTAAAAACATGGCAACACTATTTGATGGGAGAAAAATGTAGCATCTTTACGGACAAGAAGAGCCTAAATTATATATTTGATCAAAAGGAATTGAATTTAATACAAAGCCGCTAGATGGAACTCATTAAAGATTATGATTGCATCATCGCATACCATTTAGGAAAGTCAATGTCGTAGCCAACGCATTGAGCAAAAAGAGCTCCGACCCAAGGAGTGAGGCAAGAATAGCCCCATTAAAAGAACTGAGAGGCTTCAAAGCAATTCAAAATGTTGGGACATCAAGGAACTTAATGGCACGCTTTCAAGTGAAGCTCACACTTGAAGAGAAAATTGTTAGATCACAACCCAAAGATTCCGAGTCGAGGAAGTTAGCTAAGGAAGTGAGGTACAAAAAGCGATTTGATTACGTGTTTAGAGAAGATGGTGCGTAGTTAAAGGACAAAAGGCTATGTGTTCCACAAAACAATGTGTTAAAGGATAGTATTTTAGAAGAAGCTCATAGTCCGACTTTCACGATGCACCCTAGAAGTACTAAGGTGTATAGGCTTTGAAGGCCTATTACTCGTGGCCAAGCATGAAATGAGAGATAGCCGAGTTCATAACCAAATGATTGATCTGTCAGCAGGCCAAACCTCAAAGATAAAGGCTAGTGGGTTAATATGTCCTTTGTAAATTCTTGAATGGAAATGGGAACACATAACCATGGACTTTCAGTTTAGAATTCCCAGAATGCCAAGTGGTTGTAGATAGATTTACTAAGATGGCACGCTTCATCCCTATTAAGCAATTCCTTCTATTAGACAAGAGAACTAAGTTATATGTTGACCAGATTGTAAGCCAATACGAGACCCTAGTGTCTATAGTTTCAAACCAAGATCCACGATTTACCTCCAAGTTATTGCCAAAATTACAAGACGCATTGGGTACAAAGTTACGATTCTGCACCGCATTCCACCCACAAATGGATGGTTAATCTGAAAGAACCATCCAAACTTTGAAAGTTATGTTGAAAGCCTATGTTCTACAGTATAGAGAAAGTTAGGACGAGCATTTGTCCTTGATTGAATTTTCCTATAATACTAGTTAATATTCCAGCATTGGAATGTCCTCTTTTAAAGCGTTATACAGAAGGCATTGCAGAACGTCCATTTACTGGAAAGAAGTTATCGAAAAAAATTGTATGGATCAGAGTTAGTCCAGACGACGATGGAGAACATCAAAGTAATTAGGAAAATTTAAAAAACTTCTTGTGACAGGCAAAAGAGTAAGCAGATAATCGTCGTAGAGCATTAGAGTTTAAGATACAAGATAAGGTTTTCTTAAAGTTGTCACCTTGGAAAGGAGTCGTCAAGTTTGGGAGGAAAGGAAAGCTAAGCCTGCGATACATTGGATCCTATGAGATTCTAAAGCGCGTGGGACCAATGGCCTATAAGTTAAGGCTACTTGTAGAACTGTCAAGGATCCATGATGTCTTCCATGTGTTTATGTTGAGAAATAATACGTGCCTGATTTCTCGCATATCCTTCAAGACCAATCTCTAGATGTACAAGAAAATTTGACATACAAAGAGAAACCTCTCCGCCTCTTGGACATGAAAGAACAGATACTGAGATCAAAGGTGATTCCCATGGACAAGATTTTATGAAACAACCATGGTGTTGAGGAACCCACTCAGGAGAGAAGAACAAATGAAGATCAAGTACCTACAATTCTTCGTATCAGCCTACTGAATTTTTGGGATAAAATTTTCATAAGAAGGTAGTAGATGCAAGGCGTTAACCGCATACCCTAACATAATAAAGGCCCTACAACTTGAGGAACAATTATGCAATGAAAGATCTTTACGAGGAGAAGGTTACGCGGTTATTCAGTGATGTGACACAAATGTCAGTAGGTCGGTAATTGATTTGACCCAGCTGTCCAATCTAAATTCATGATAAGGTATTGTCAGAAGCACATGACATTTTTAGATTGGGCCACTCCCCATCGCCGGTTTGATAAATCATTTTGACTTAGGAAAATTCACTAGAGAGATCGATAAATAGAGGAACTAGGGTCATTTAAAGTTGCTTTTACCCTGAAATTGTAGTAGAAGAAACTAGGGAAGTATCCAAGCATTCAAGACGAGGAAGAGCTCATATCCAACAAAGATTCTAAGAGGAGTAAGGAAGAGTTTGACCTAAGAAGCTACCCAACTGTGATTGAGTGGTTCTCTTTATCAAATGTTTGCAAACGAAAGAAAATGGTTTTATAAATTGTGTTCGAACCTTTCGTATATTCTTTGAAACCATGAGCCATATGATTTCCATTGTATTTCTCCACCTATAAAAGATAAGTAATTTATAGACGATACAGAAGTAGTTGTGGATGTATTTCGTAAACAAAGCATCCTCTCAGAGTTTTGTGTTTCATGTTGTTCAAAGCATGGAAATTGATGTTAATGTTATGGCTTGAAACGATGATGTCTGAAATACACAAGAGCTATTAAAAATCAACATAAGATATGCTTGTGTCATTTTGATACGATTCTTATCCTTGACAAGTAACCTATTCTTATTGTGTGATCTATAATAGAATGTCCTATTTATGCTGTGTGATCTTGAATATGTGCCTCATACTTGTTGTGAGATCTGGTATGGGATACCTCATACTTGCTATATGATCTAGTATAAGATGTCACACACTTGCTATGTGATCTGATGTGGAATGCCCTATTGCTTGCTGTGTGATCTGGCATAGAAAGACAAATTATGCGTGACAAAAATGATCATATTCGCTAGTGAATCAAGACTTCTCCGCAAGGTTATAACTTGACAAAAGAGGTTACAACATGAATATAAAGTCGATCAAAGTTTGACTTTTCAAAGTCAAAAGTCAACATTTTGACTTTTTACAACTTTGACCATTCCAACAATTTCGAGCTTTCGAATATGAATCCATATTCATATTTTTAATGTTTAAATCACATTAAAGTAGAAAGCTCTATAATCGACGGTCATATTACAAATATTATCGGTTTCTCTCTCTTAACCTAATTTGAATTATTCCAACATATTATTTTAAGTTAATTCCATATGAGCTAGCTGAGGAACCTAATAGACCTATAGATCATGGATTTCAACGACCTAAGATTAACTGGCTAAACCCTTTTAGATCTAGCTAATCAACACTCATTAGCTAACGGACATTCTACTAAAGCCTTGTAGTTAGACTCCCCTCACTATAGATATATTTCAGTCCATCTGATATAATCATGAACAGTAAGTTAATCCTTTACCGGTTGTTCGTCACCTCGACTGGATTAAAGTACCATTTTACTCCCGAGACTACATTTTGCTCCTTAAGTCCCATTGATCCAATATTGAACAATTGGTTTAATGTCCAACCTATAAACCGAATCCCTCTCGAGCCAATGAGAGGGTGGGGACCCTTATTCAAGATTGGATTCAGTCCTTAAGGGAACAACCTATCTACTAACCCTAAAGCGGGTAGGAGTGAATTCCATATTGCACCCTATGTCCCTAGCCATCCACCCGATCTTACCTCTGAAATAAGAGGCTCATTAGGCCAGCGACGTTGTGCTGCCTTCACCTATGTAGATATAAGGATAATTTCGTGTGAACAAAACTTCATAGTTAGCTTAGGATTAGAATAAGTTACCTAGGTCATTAATAATCGAAATAGTCAGTTTTATATAGTCAATGGTGTTATAACTTAAAAGTGACTATTTCATGGTTTCAGTCTTTACGTAACCTTTTTACATATGATGCCCCCACTTTCATGTCTCTACATGAACAATTCAAGATCACGTCATTTGTACTAATTACAAAGCGAACCACATCCATATCTTTCCCAAAATTAAGCATCCAACCTTATTCATACATTATAAACCACTTGGGTTTATATACTTGAACTTCATCCATGTTTATGTCTCTACATAAGGTGCAAGTCTACACTACATAGCCTCTAGACCTTAGGTTATTTGATTCAAGATTTATAGTATTCTAATTTCACTACTAAGTCCTCAATAATCACTTTATTAAATAAAATATAATTTTAAAGTACAAACTATAAGTTTTATGACATAAATTCCAACAATAAAGTAGTATTATTATTTAGAGTTATGTGCATTTAATGAATTGGATGAAGTAATAGAATGGAAATAAAATATATGTATATATATGTGGATTTGTATTATATAGGGGAAAGGAAATAATAATAATAAATATTATTATTTTTACTATTTGGGTTTATAAATGACATTGGAATGTGTAAAATGAAAAGAAAAGGAAAAAAAAAAAGTTCTTCATCTTCTTCCCTAAGATAACCCTAGTCACCATTTTCGCTCACCGGTCATGGTCTGGTGAGTTTAGTTAAGTGTTTTGAGTCTTTACTGTATGATTTTAATACCCATTAAATATTAATTGAGACTCTAAATTAAGTTTATTATTGGAATTTATTTTGGTTGCATGTCTTTGGAAGGTCTCTTAGGCAAAGCTTGAGGACTTAAGTGTGTATTTTTCTATCAAGGTTAAGATAATTTTTCAACCTCAATTTGGGTAACTTTGGTAAGCTAAGATAATTAAATTAGTAATTTATTTGCTAAAATTGTTAATTTAATTTTGGTTATGCATACATGGAGTTGTGGTTTCATTTGTAGTAAAGAACTTAGCATAGCCTAACGTAAGGGTTATACTATTGGATCCTCAATGAATGGTTGAATTACTGTGTGATAATGGTAATACAACTATAGTATAGTTGTGATATGTTTGTTATGGTGACTTATTTGTATAGCCTAAGGTTACTGTTAAATTGTGAAGAGTAGTCATTGGATTAGACTAAGTGTAAACAATAATTATTTGCATATGTTTACTGTGGGAAAAGTATGATAAATATTCTTTGCCCAAATAGTAATCAATGATATAGGTATTTGCAGGTCTATCATGGATTACAGTTTGAGCACAATTGATAATTTTATTAAGTAAAATTATTAATTTTTTTCCTTTTGCTTAGGTTAATTTGTGGGTTTTGGATACACCTATCAAATGCTAATTTTTTGTTTGAAAATAAATTTATTTTAGGATCTAATTGGAATTTTTCTTAAAAGATTTACTGTAAATTTATAAGAGTTAATCCATGGAATTTTCGCACCAAATGTTAAATTCATTTCAACCTCAATTTTAAGTTAAATTGAAAAAAATTAGAGTTTGGTCTGTATTAATTTTATAAAGTAAAGTTCTTGAAAATTCTCTTTATGATTAGGACATAATTAATTGGGGGAATTATATTGTCACCAAAGGAGAATATAATTTTTAGCTAATCTCTCAAGTAAATAATTCTATTCATTCGAACATGAATTTAAGAGCTTGCATGTATTTACTATTATGCATTGATGGTAGCTAAAATGCTTAACATGATTATGGACTTTATGATTAATGTTGTAGTTAATGTCTGATATTCTATGATGATTGTGCATGTTACCTGGATAACAGGATTATGGACTTTATGATTGATGTTTCATGTCGTGTTTATGATGTTTGCTACATGCTTTGGATTATGGTATATGTTAACTTTGGCTATTAGGATGTGTACCTACATGTACGGTGTCCCTCAAGATCACCAATCTATGATTAGATGGATTCGACGAGACCATCAATCTTTCATGCGATGTTTAATGAGTGGTCCTACGGGATCACTGACAACCTGATATAATGTTTGTTCCTTTAGGTTCACCAGCTGGTGAGAGTGTTCCTATTGGTTCACTAGATTACGCTTGTTTCATCGGGAACACGATAGTTTTTGGTACCTCATAATAGGAAGTTAACATATCACATAGCGGAACCAGCAGTGGGTTCATTATTAGGTTGTCACATTGTTTTTCAAATCACCTACACTCGACTCGGGAGATGGCATGAAGTCAACCAATATCGCTCCCTTTCGAATGGCACGAGTTAAACCTTAACTTCTAACTTTTAACTAAAAAACAAGTGAAAGCTAACACACATAAGCACAAGCTGTAGTGCAACATTTTTCATTAAATAAACTTTATATAAGTTCTATACATATATTTATTAACCTATATTTACATGGAAACAGACTCCAACTTCATCTACCTCAACCTAAGCATATCACAATTAAAAAAGCCAAATATACATAGATTCAAAACAACAAGACACATACAGTAGTAAGAAAAAATCCTTCAGCAGGTAGACGACGACGAATCATGCTTCGAGAACATGATTTCTACCTAGAAAGTGGAAAACATTTTGCAGAGTATGAGTTATACGAGCCATTTGAATCATAGGTTTTTAAACAACATTTCTTAAACTTTTAAAACAGTAAACATAAACAATAACACGAATACTTTATCTTGATAAACATTTATGACAAAGGCAATTTTTGTATACATAAAGAATTATGCAATGTAGGTAAGGTCGTTATTAAAGACAATATGTTCGGAAATTAAATGGTTGAAAAATGGTGCTTACCTAGAATTGCTTTGACAAAAAAATATTTGTAATTTACCCTTACTCTTACCGTGGATAGGTGCAAGCACGAGTTTTGAACCTAAGAGAGTGAGACTAAGTAAAATTTCTTGAATAAAAGCTTCAAAGAGATGAGATTAGTAATAAAAAGAAAAGAAAAGCATTGAAAACAATTTGGGGGAAGTCAATAAGGACCAAGAATTAATGGGAAGTTTAGATTGCAAGTCAATTCACAAGAAAGATAAATTAAAGATTGAAATTCAATAAGAAAAGTGAGGAATGAGCTTAGGATATTAGTTTATTCTTATCATTGAGTCAAAGATGATTAAGAATTGAATCGTGCTTAATTAAGAGGGGTTCTTGATTTAACATTCTTCAGAAGATCAATTTGCTTGATGAAGACAAGAAAAGAGATGATTTCCATAAGGAATTAGTTTAATTCTTACGATGTTAACTAAAGCCCTTACCTTATACTTTAAAGAAAAGTAAAGTTTCTTCACAATTTTGGTAATTCAAGAATTAATTGGGAATTAATTATGCACTCAAAAATATATGCAATTAATTTCAAAGAAAAATGTCAAGAATCAAGAAAAATTCATCAAGCATCATTCAATTTCAACAATTGGTGAGAAATATTCAAGAATCAAGTAAATTTTTGTGTAGAGAAAAGTAATCCAATTAATCTTGCATTAATTGTCATACTTAAGTATCTTGCATACAAAGATTGAATCAAAATTGAAATCAAGAATGAATTTGATATTGAAATTGAAACATGGGTTTAATTCTTGATACAAAAGATTAGGGATTCTAACAAAAATTTACATCAATATTCAAGATTGAATCAAAACCTAATCACATGGAAAATTAAAGAAAAGAAATTATCAAAGAAAGCATTAATCCTAAGCCCATTTCAAGAAATTAGCCCTCCATCATCAAGAAATTTGGAATTTAATTTGAAGAGAGAAAAAATAGTAGAATGATGAATAGGATTTCGGAAATTGGGAGAAAATTGGGATAATTTTGAGGTTTGGTCGAGGGAAATTGGGGAATTGACGATGAAAATAGGAAATTTAGGGAAATAATGGAAATAACTGTCACATGGGCTCTAAACCATAACCTCTGGGCCAAAAAAATGCTTCAATTAACGGAAATTTGGAGAAATTTCGGAAAGTTGGTAAAAGATTACGAGTTTGCCATTGTAAAATACAAAAAAAATGAGTTTATGTTGATTAAGATTCGAACCACGGATGAGGGAGAGGTGGACAACTTGAGGAGTTGATACTTGGTGCAATATGGTTGATGGGTGGACAAACGAAGAAGCGAGCATACGAAGTTTGAATATCTCTGATTTTATTTTTGCGTTGGTTGGAGATCGACCCATTCATATGAGGGACGCACACATAGATCAAAACTACGTTGTTTTGAGCTTGAAAAATCCAGAAAATTTGTACTTCACTTGGGATTCGAACATGTGACATCTGGGTTGTTTCACGTGGATGGTTGACACATGTCACGACTTTTGAATATTTACGAATTTGTCTTTAATGTTCAATTTGACCGTTCTCTTTCGTTTGAACTCTCTTTTAAGTGCTTTTCGTTGCTTTTGGTTCATATCAGAGTTTACTTCCATATTTTGCATAAAAATATCAAAATAATGAACATATGCATGATAAGGATTGAGAATAAGCTACCGATCAATGTTTGCCCCAATAATTTAGGTAACAGTAAATCAAATCCTAGTTTTTTCTGATCATAACCCAATAATCTACTCATAAGAGGTTGTAGAGCGAACTCAATAGCAACTCTAAATCTTAGAGATGGGCATCCCCAATCCCTGTTCCTCAGAGGTAGGCGTTCGTAACTCAGATTCTGGAGATAAGTGTCCATATCTCAAATTCCTCGATGTCATTTATCTTACCCAAAAGGGTTATTTGAGATATCTTGGATTAGATAAAACATGAATAAAATTATATGCTTTAGAAACAATGCTTCAAAACTTTTAAGATCCTTTTGCATTTAAGCAAACCTTAAACATAACCATGGCTTGATTTACTCATTTTTCTTACTAGCTTTAACATTTCTGAGCAATCGTGCTTGAATAAATACTTTAATGAAATCACATGCTTGGAAATCATTCATTAATCAGATAACTCATATATGTCGCTCAAATCAGACATAAAACCATAGCTTAAGAAACATGATTCGAAATCACTTAGTACATTCATTTTTCATTCACAGATTCAAGCTTTAGATCCTTGGTTTATAAATTTTTTCGAACTCTTCTTTTCCTGAAATAGGGGTAATTAAGTCCAATTAATTCCCTTTGATCATGAAAATATAAAAAAAAAATTAACTTAAAATTTCTAAAAACCACAAAAATGGCCCAAAATTACGTGAACCAAGTGTTACACAACACCTACTTTATCTCTTATTAGAAAGATACATCTTAAACTTAAATGTCTTGCCTAGCTCTCACAAAACTGAGATGCAACTCCTTTTATGCAAGACTTCTAGAAATAAAATAACTTTCCATTTATAAGTAATACAAGATAAAAGAACTTAGTTCGCTTACTCAGATTCCATGCATAGCAACTCATCTTATCCTTCCTTAATTGGCTTTAACCCCTGATCACCTAAGGAGAAAAAACTTTAAAACATAAGTCAAAGACTTAGTTAATGATATCTTTAGAAAACCTATTGGGCATACAAATATATAAAACCATTTTCATAAACATGGCTTCAACGCCTCATTCATAAAATATTAAACACACATTAGTGTTCCATCTTCTTTTCGCCGAGAACATGAACAATTTCCACACATAGACTACTGTAATGTCTTTTTCATCTACAACATGCCTTAGTAAATACCCTGGTTCATTTTCTGCTGCTTAGGTCGTTAAGTATAATACGGTCCTTTTACGAATTAGTCAGCTTCACTCCACCATGCAATCTTTTTCTACGTGGCTACCTTTACTCCTTATATGCACATAATAACTAGCTCAATGATAGGAATATAACTAATGGTTTATAACAAACATAACATTCAATGGAAAAACATTCATCGCATATAAAACTTTACTTAGCATAAAGGTTTTCTTTAAAATAATCACCTTTAAAAAGCGTTAAACATGTAGAAACAACTTTACATTTGAACAAGAGAGGTTCAGAAGAAAGCTTTAAAAATATTAAACATTTTTGGAAAATCACTTGTGGATCATAAGCTTTCCTTTAGCTCAAAACGCCTTACTCCAGTTCTCTTCTTCTCGCCTACTTCTTCTTTTTCCAATAGGGTAACACTAAGGATTTTTGCATAATAATCCTTTTACTGTCCCTTCTCCTTTATTTATACTAATCTCTTAAAATAGATTATACTCATCCTTAGATCCTTTTTAACTTTCCAACTTCTACTTATAGTGGTACACATGTCACGCCCGACCCAAAATGTCACTTTATGTGACCAAGTGGAGGCGTGCCGCCTTGACATTCAACGCGTAACTCCCATGAAATAAGATGTTGAATGCCCAATAAGCAAAAATAAATGCATCCAAAAATTTAAATGCGAAATTTGAACATGAATGAAATAAGAAATCTTCATCGATAAACGAATCGTAAGGGTACATTTGGTATACAAGTCTTCCAAAAGGAATTAAGGACATACTCAAAACAGTGAATCAACTCTTCTCGCCTAGCTTCTACATGTTGTACGAGATAACAATGACCACTACCAAAATGATGCAATTACAAGGGCATAGGAGGCGACCAAGGCTGCAAGTTCAACGGGCATGTTAATTCATCGCTACCTGGGGAAGGGGAAAGAAAACAAAATATTGAAAGGTTAGACGAAAACGTCTAGTGAATGAGATCTTTTCTCAATACTTTTGCTTCAACAAAGTTTGTCTTAACACATTATCTTCATTTCGCCAAGTCAGGTGGTATGAATAATGTATAATACTATCAATAAGATGTTGAGTGTGAACCAAATTAATTTCAATGTGTTAGGCAATTCACACTATTTCAATTTAACAACCATTTTCATAAAGCATATGAAAATTTTCTTTTTTAAAGCGTTGATCATAAATTATATGGAAATTGTTTCTTTTCAATTCTTTCACCGTGATTCATATCGCATCATATGCACTCACATACGACATAAGCATCTCATAAAATTATTTTGCATGTTTAATTACATTTTCCTCAGCTCAAGCGTTTACAACACTCCTTTGTCAAGTTGAGTTATGTAGAGTAACCTTGACGCATTTAACAAGTTTCATCAATTCCACTACAAATAACATGTCTTCCAAATCCAGATCACACAACAAGCCAAGGACATACCATACCAGATTACACAGCAAGTATGAGGCATCCTACTCAAGATCATGCAACATGAATAGGACATTCTATTCCAGAACACATAGCAAGAATATAGCATTTTATCTTAGATCATACAACAAGGATAAGACACATACCATACCAGACAACAAGTATGAGGCATTCTAACCGCATAAGGTATGAAAGATCATCTCAATGCATCATTACAAGTTTATATCAAATCTTATGCATCTCTCAATTACACATCCTCTTATCACCTCATTTTAGTTCGTAGGTAAGTTCAATTTGTTTATAGATCATACACATTTTAAGAGTTGAAAAGCATAAGAGAAACATATCACTCATGGTAGAAATATAGTAAGGATTTAAATACATTTTAGAAATCCTTTTATTTTGGAAAGCATTTTATAAGAAGAACCACTCATAGTCACAATCGACTATTGTTCAGACCTCGAGCTTCCTAGCCAAATCAAGCTCGTTTAAAATCTATGAAAACCCTAAAATTTCTCTCAAACTTCCCTTAAGTAGGCTCAGGGTAAAAGCAACTTCAAAAGGATTAGAATTCATCTATGTATAAACTTTTCCGATGAAGTTTCCTATGTTGGAATGATTACTTCAACCAACGATGAGAATTGGTCCAGTGTTAAGATACCACGTGCTTCTATCATATCCTTATCCTTGATTTGAATGCAAGGTCAAATCAGATACCGGCTTTCCTACGCGAGGCTAACATCATTCCTTCCTAGTGAAGTAAACTTAAACGCCTAACAATTCATCGCGTCGCATTTTTCCAATAAACATCCTTTATCATATAGTCTCCTCACAAAAAGCAAGTTACTTTTCAAATGACAGTCTCACCGCACTTACTATTTCTTTCACATAAGTTGCATCACATATGGCAAAACGCGATCGGGATCTCACAAACGTGTAAGCTTAATGTTTCTTATGAACATGCTTAGTCTTAATCTTGACACGTAGCCTACTAAATAAGTACTAATAGGAAATTTCTCATAAAATTCTTAATTCTTTGTCGCATAGCTTAACTGGCATTAAACTTCAGATTGCTTAATTATTATTGTTTCCCTTTTCATTCTCCTTGCGTCGCCTAAACTTATGGCAAGCTCCAAAACGTATCTGCCATCTTCACATCGCCTAGCTTTATGCTACTCAACAAAACACCTAGCTTCTGAACACTTAGCTTTTCAATAACTTTCTTTTTCAAAGCCTTCTTCAATATCCATACTGAAATACTTATTTTCAAAATTGACCCTTCAATTTAGCCACGATCTTACACTCTCAACACCTCAATAACATCTAAAAGACAAACTTTTTTTGCCTAGATGAACCATGGTTGTGTATGACAAATCCTTGAAGGTTTCCTCGCCTAATGCCATACCAACAAGTCTCGACTACCTACTCAAGGTCAAAACGATTTATCATGTCCCACCCCAAAAGTCGCTTCTCGCAACCTAGTGGAGAAGTGTCGCTTAGGCCCTTGATGTGTACCACACCTTGTGATAACACCAAATGCCTAGTAAGCAGAACAACTTCTCAACAAGTGCTTACATACAAGGCTTAAACGCTAAGCTAACTTTCTTAACACAATGTAGCGAAAAACAATGACTTTGACCTTCAATAACTTAGCCTTATCGTCGAGACTTTAATACTTAACTTAACAATATTTTTCAACTACTTACACCACAGACACAAGATAATGTAGTAAAATGAGTACAAAACTTGTCCTTATTAACTGAACACTTTTACAAGGTTCAAATATGACTTAGACTTTTCCTTACAACAAAATTTAAACATAATCTTTAGGCCTCCCTTCACCTAGCACAAATTTTCCAACTTAACATTCGGTTTGCATACCTCATCGTGTAGCAATGTGCCTTGTTCTCTCTTTGCCATCGCTCTTTACGCCATGGTGGGAGAGGCTTGGCAGGACTCTCTTGGCCTTAATACTTAGCCTCCTCCTTAACTCCTTCCCCTTTCTCTCCTTTGCCACTTCAATTACCTCCTCGAAGTAGGAATTTAGAAGTGTGGAGCTTCTCTTTCTCTTACATCCCTCGTTCGTCCCACAACCTCGGACTGGACAACAACCATCAGGGCTTCCTTACCCTGCCTTAGCTATTCAGGGTTCTTATGCCTCTCTTTCCTGCTTATGCTGAATATTTAGCTATTCATTTAGTTATTTACTTAAGAAATAGCTAAAGGGTTTTTTATTATCTCACACATTTTTCAATTGGTATCAGAGCAAGGTTCCAAGATAATGGAGATAATTAGGGATGGTCCTTCCACCATTCGTCCTTCTGAAATTACTCATATTGGAAACCTCGCATGATTTCATTCCTCAAATCACTTAATGGAAGGGCTTGAAGAGTTTTTGTAGTTTGATGGAAGCCACCTATGATCACGGTGGATGGTAAATCAATTCTTAAAACTGAAATTGATTGGACAGACGCTGAGGAACAAGCCTCTATAGAAAATTCAATAACACTTAACGCAATCTTTAATGGAGTTGATTTAAATGTATTTAAACTAATAAATTCTTGTACTACAACTAAAGATGCTTGAAAAATTTTGGAGGTCGCTTATGAAGGAACTTCGAAAGTTAAAATCTCTAGATTACAATTGGTAACATCAAAATTGAAGCTTTAAAGATGACCGAAGAAGAAACAGTTGCAGAATACAATGTAAGAGTTCTGGAAATTGCTAATGAATCATTCAATCTTGGAGAAAAGATACCTAAATCCAAGTTAGTTACAAAAGTGTTGCGCTCTCTTCCCGAAAAATTTGATATGAAGGTTATTGCAATAGATGAATTATTTGAATCTCTGCTCATGTTTGAGATAGCCATATCAAATAGGAAAGAAAAGAAGGGAAAAGGTATCGCCTTCAAATTGATTTATGTGAAAGAAACAACTAATAATAAATCTTCTAATGAAATTAATGTGAATGAGTCAATTGCCCTTGTAACCAAACATTTTTCTAAAGTAGTAAAGAAATTCAGAAATATGAAAGAACTGGGTCAAACTTTAGAGAACGAAGAAATTTTTGAAGGAGGGATGGTGAATACTTTAATAGAAGACAAGAAGGAAGAACTTTTAAATGCAGAGAATGTGGTGGCATCGGTCATTATTGTTGGGTTTTATGTTCTAAAACTCGTAGATAGTAAATATAATCCATTAACCCTTATTAATAAAGTGTTTTATTATTATAATTTTAATAAGTGTTATTGATTATATTATTAGTTTTGTCTTAATAACCTAAATCCAATAAACTAACATCCTAAGCTGTTTGATCGAGTCTTGAACAGTATGTAGAGACATACGAGGATCAATGTTTAAGATCAGCTTAAAGGGTCTATAGTATAGAGTTAAGGTTGAGTACCTTATCCTGGTAACACTATGGATACAACTCACTTTGTATTTGATACAAACACATTGATCCAATGTGTTCATGTATGTGACATGTGAGTGAGGATATCCTATGCAATAAGTTTGCATAAGACCCGACCACGAAATAGTAATCACTAGATGTAACTCCGTTAACTAGTTAGGTTTCTATTTCATTAGGATGACCTAGGTAACTTAGTCTTAATCCTGAGTGTATTATGAACTCCTATTCACGAGAGATTGCCCTTTGATTTGTACGGGTGAGGGCGGCCAGATTGTTGACTCAATATGCTTATCATTTTTGGGACAAGACCAAGTGGGGAGCTGGGAACATAATCACACAAGATGGATTTCACTCCTTCTCGATTTTAGGGTAAGTAAATAAGTGTTCCCTTAAATGGTGTCTCCGAGACTTGAACAAAGGGTTCTACCCACTCTATGGCATAAGAGGAGTTTCTTTTTAGTGGGTGGACCATAAACAAATTGTTCATTAGAGGAGCACTGGTATTTGAGGACTAGAAGTAACTCAAGAGTAAAACGGTAATTTGACCCAGTTGGTGTTACGAATACTTATGAAGGACTAACTTACTGGTATTGGTCTATATCTGTGGACACAAAAATATATCTACAGTGAGAAGAGTTCAGCTGTGAGTCTTTAGTGGAGTCTACACAGTTAACGAATATTGATTAATGTAGTTAATGAGTTTGGTCAATTAATCTCATATCGTTGTAGCTTCTGATCTGTAAGTCCATTAGGTCCACTTCCTAGGTCGTAAAGGGTAATGAGATTTATTTATATTGGTTGTAATTTGAAATGTTCAAATTTACTTTAGGAATTAATATAATGTTTGGTGATACATTATAATATAAAGTTTATATTTTAATTAGACTTTAATATATAAATTTAATTTTGTATATGATTCAAAATTAATTTATGAGAGAATAAAATATTTGAATGAGTTCAAATATTAATTTAATATGAATTAGATTCATATTAAAACTATAGGTTAAAATTTAATGTGTATATGATACATATTTAAACTATAGGTTATGAGAGAAATTTATATTTGAATATGATTCAAATTTGAATTAAATTAAATATAAGATATTTAATTTAGTAATTAATTAATTAGAGAATTAATTAATAGTTTAGTTTAATTTTATTTAATTAAATTTGATTTAATTAAATTAAAACATTAGGTTATGTGAGAGATATTCATTTAAATACGATTTAAATGAAATATTAATTCAATATGATTAATTAATTAATTAATTAATTAATTAATTAATTTAATATTATTATTAATTTAATAAAATTAAATTAATAGGGAACGTGGGTGGTTTTTCCACGTTCCCTGATTCTCTCCAACTTCCCTCTTCTTCAGTTTGAAGAAATGGGAGTTATACGCAATTTCTCTCCAACTTCTCTCCAACTTCCCTCTTTTTTTTCCACGTTCTGTATGTGAATTCTCAAATTCTCTCTGGTGAAAGAAATTTTTTCTCTGTAAAAATTCCCTACCAATTGGTTCCCACAAACCATCTCAATCCAGAGGATAAGAAGGTTTCCAAGTGGTGGTGCCTCAATTTGGTGTTTTATAGATACAGAGACGTCAGCGATCGTAAATTTCCTCTTCTTTGTTTTTTTCTGTATTTTTTTTATTTCATCATGCTTAGCCATAGCCATAGAAATTATTTTGCCAATCTATTGGTACTTTTTAGGTTCCAGTTAAAATTGGGTTAAGGTCTCCGTAATTCTTCCGTTGTGCAAAGGACTTTCATCCCTTCAATTATCAAGTTGAATGTGCTACGTTTTTAGAAAACAAAAGAAGAGTTTTAGTGCATTTCCTCTATCTAATGAAGAAACTAATGAAACTGAGGGGGAAGATGAATATACTAATGCATTTATTAGTAAATTGACAAAATATGATTCTATAACTGATAATGAGGAACTGGAAGTGGCACTACAAGAGACGGGGGTACTCCCGACGCCAAAAAACATCGATGAAAATGAAAAATACGTCGAAAAAGGATATCCCGACGTACATAACGACGTCGGAAAGAACGTCGAGAGAAAGGCGTCAGCAATACCTCTTTCCTGACGCACTGTAACGACCCAACTCTTTATACTAAGCTGAGGTCATTACTAAAGAGAAACAATAACAATAGACACTTTCTTGAAACGAGGGAAGACTAAATTTTCATTAAAAACGGAATATTAAAACATTGAAACATCGACGCGGAAGCAAAATTGAGTCCCCATATGGCATGTCACGGATCCTTCTCTGTCGCTCTTCAGCTTTCCTCTAGGTGTCTGTTAACTTCCCATTAGAGTCCTGAAAAGTGGTACCCAAGAGCTGGCACGTTCCCGAACACGTGCAACATGTGATCCCGGAGGAACATAACTGGTCTTCGGTGATCCCAAAGGAACACCTAGGACAAACTGGCTTGTAGTGTACCCGGAGGAAACACTAAGACAATCGGACTATGCAGTCATAAAAATGTGGTGATCCCGAAGGACACCCATGCAGGTACGACTCTAATAGACAAAGTTAACAAAACACCCTATCCATAGCATGTAGCATAACATAACATCATAACATGGCATGAATATTAATCTTAACGTCCTTAGTCATGTGATTAATATATCATGCATCAACATCAACAGTCGTCAACAACATACTACCTGTCATTAACATAACATCATTCATCATCATAATATCAGTATAATGACAATCATTATCAATAGTATCAAATTATGCATTTTAGCTACCATCAATGCATAATCATAATTACATGCAGTCTCTTAAATTCAGTTCAAAGGTCTAGTAGGAGAATCTCTTCCCTAGAGATTTTAGCCAAACAAGATACTCCCTAGTTGACAGTAAAAATTCTTCAATTAACTTGATCCTAATCATTAAAGAAAAACTCAATATCTTAATTAATGAAATTAGCAATTGGCTAACATCCAAAAATTCTCCCAAATTAATTAACTTCTCAAACAAAAGGGGTTGAAACCAATTCAACCTTGATTGGAAAAATCCAACATTTAAATCTCAAAAAGTTTAGCCAATTGAACCTTTAAAGAAACCTCAAATAGATTCAAAATTAAATTAATAAAATATTAATTTAATTTCATTAGCTTACCAGGGTTACCCAAATGGAGGTTGAAAAATTCTCTTATCCTTAATGGAAAAATTCATCACTTTAAATCCTCAACCTTTCCAAAGAGACCAATCTTAACTACAACTGGTGAGGCGGCGACAGTAGAAGGTTAACTTAGAGAAGAAGATGAAGAACCTCTTTCTCTTTCCTTTACTTTCTAACATAAGCATTCCAATACTATTTATAGACCCAAATAATAACAATAATATTTATTCTTATTATTTCTTTTTCCTTTTAGGATATATATATATATATATAAAATACCAAATATATACATATATCTTTATTCTCATTATCTTTCCTAAATAAATGTCTTAAATGCACAAAATCTTAGGCATTTATAACCATTCATAATAATAATAATACTTCTTTATTATTATTATTTTTCTCTCACCAAAATCTCTAATAAACATATATATTTATTTAAACTATTATAAATATATATCTTTTCTTGTTCAATCAATTCAACCATCTCTCTCCTCATGGATTATCTTCTTTTCCAAACAAATATAATTATATTTCATCATATAATTAACTTCACTTTTCCAAATTATTAATTAAATATATATATCCATATATATATACTCAATTAAATCTAATTTCACCAAAACCAACTTTTCCCTCAAAAAACTCAAATTAACTTAAATCCTCAATTAATTTAATCAATCAAATCTTTTCCAATAAATCATTTATAACTTCCAATATGAATTATCTTAATCCAACCATAACAACTTCACTCCAGAAACAAGATTTATCTTTCTGCAGAATAATTAATTATCTTCCACAATAATTAATTATTATTTATCTTTTTCCAAAATAATTATCCTTTTACAAATAATTATATTTTCTCAAAATATAATTATTTTATTTTTTCTCCCTTACTAAATATCTTTTCTCCAAAATACAATTATCTTTTCCTTAAATAATTATACTTCAACAAATATAATTATCTTTTTCTTTAACATAATAATTATATATATATTTTCACATATACATATAATTATTAAATCTCCAACAAACTTTCCACCCCACAATTTAATTAAATAACATCTATAATTATTTAATTAAATTCAACCTCAACAACACTAAAAATCCACAACTTTACTCAATACTCTTAACTTACCATTTAATCGAAACTCAACAAACACCACATGCCAAAACCTCTAATTAATTAAATATTCATCCAAGAAATATTTAATTAATTTCAATTTCCACATAAATCAAGTAATTCTCATTAAATGAATTCAAAATAATGCTCAATAGATTAGATCTAATTAAACAAAATTAAGATAATTAACTCCAAAATTATCTTAATTTTTGGGGCCTTACAATCTTCCCTCCTTTTTGAAACTTTCGTCATCGAAAGTTCTAATCTTTGAACAACTTGGGATACTTGGCTCTCATATCTTAATTAATAACAATTTCTGCCAAACTCCGAAATCTTTAATTAAATATACACACCAAATACATATTTAATTAGTCCAACACAAAACACCAAATACATTCCTTAACTTCGAAATCTAGTTAATGTAATACCCATAATAAGTTCCCTAAATTTATGGGGTGTTACGCGCACCTTATGTCGACGCACCTTGCGGCGTCGAAAATTCCTCTTTTCCGACGTTTCTTTCCATCGGGAATTCATTTTTATATATTTTTTAATATTTTATTTCTATTTTTCCTTAAAATATTTTGCTCAAACATTCACAACGATGTTTGGATTGCTCAAATATTTTTCCCGATATTTTGGATTAAATTAAAACAAATTGAATATAAATTAAAATAAATTAAGAAATATACAAACACAAATTAAAAAAAAGAATTAAAATTAATAATATGAATAAGTTCATTACAAAAAATATAGTTCTCATAATAGAAAAAACATAAACATAAGAAAAAGTCTTCCAACGAGGTGCGTATGCGCGTCATTCTACACCTTCGGTCCTAAAAATGATATAAAAATAACTAAGTTTAGTACATAATCATATATTGCAAAAACTTAAGAATAATAGAGACATATACGTACCGCAAAGCTAGGGATCATGTGGTGGTCCCTGTTGTGCACGAGTTAATTCTTCTATCATCTTTTTCATGCTTTCCACTTGTGAAGCTAAAGCTTGGTGATTTCTATCTTGTACTTCAATCCGTTCCAAAGATTCATGAAGTTTAGCTTGTAATTCAATCTCTTTTTCTGTGGCTGCGAATAAGATGTCGACAAACTGCTTGCACTCGCCGTTCTGCGGGCCTTTGGCTTGGGTCCCCAACCAAGACCTTTTAAGTAGTCTGGTCGTCTACCCAACACCTGATCGCATATCTCATCCTTAGAGAGTGGCTGACTACCCTCTAGGGTAGGCTAGGATTGGAGTTCCAGCATTTGATTATGCAACAAATTTAAAAACTATGTTAGGTAATGCGCAAAAATCTATAATGAAAGTGGATAATTAATAAGGGCATAACTTACATGCACATCCTCGGCGACTTGCGACACGAATGTTCCAACTCGAACGTGTGTTTCCCGAAACAATTTCACACGATCGATCGGCTTCCCTTTTCTCTCGAGGAGCTCATACTGTCGTTGTAGAAACGACTTGGACCCGCTACTATGATTGTAAGGCTGCTTCTGTCTAGCAGCCTTGTTCGTCCGTGATTGCTCCTACATTAAAACAATTATATTGTTTATTTATATTGTTTATTTCTTATACATATTAAAACTTGTTATCATAATTAATCATGAAAAATACCTAGAATGCACGGCTGATATAGTGGTCGCAGAGGAAGTGTCAATCATCATCACGTCCAACCAATGCGTTTGGTGGGTTGGCACGAGCCTCCTCCAGGTCGCTGTACTTTTTGAAATGTCTGTGACAGTCGACCCAAAACTCTTTAAAGGTCGTGAGCATCTGATGCTCAACAAACCTGTTCATTGCTTGATCATTGAAATCAAGCACAAACAATCACTCACATTACAAACATAACACATTAGATTGGTTAAAGTTAGATATGTTTCAAATGAAATCATATATAAATGTGTAGTACATTTAATTACCTGGAGGTCGCCCTTGACGACCTCAATGTATTCTCTCCCAACGTCCGCCCACTTAAGACAGTGGACGGGAATATTTTTCGCACGCACACGCTTATCGCCTGGCTGAAGCGAACGACGTGTGGAGAAATAGGCTTCTCCGTTCTAGGGGCGATCGTCATCGAAATGCGCCTATTTATTGCAATGTGGCGCTCTAACTCCAAGAGTCGAGACTGCACACGTCTCCTAGGAGTCGGAGTTGCTTGTTGAGAAGAAGACCTTGCTCAATAAATCGATAATAACATATAAAGTTAGAAAAAAGAACATGAAATAATTGTGAGTTAAAATGAAAAAAATTTTCACAAATTGTCACAAACATTCTTCTCAATGTGCATTACACCAAGTTTGTGACATAACAGTAGTCTCAACCAGTAAGGAAGATCGAAAAAAATACTTTTCTTCGTCCAATTAAGAGCTTCTTTCTTTTCTTATCTTGTATTGAAGGATGTTTACTCATAACTGGAAACTCTAACTGATATAGTTGTTCTAATATTTCATGCCCATTCATCACCACTGGAGGAGCCTTACGCTCTACCTTTCCATCGTATAGCCTACTTCTATGCCACACATGATTCTGTGGAAGATAGCATCTATATCCCATGAAAGATATTCTACCTCGTATCTCGAAGGACGATCTATCACCCATGCATATAGGACATGCCTGATACCCCTTCGTACTCCACCCCGATAGGTCACCATACGCCGAAAATTCATTGATCGTCCATAACAAGGTTGCGTATAGCTGAAAGAACTGACTTGTAAGAGAGTCATACGTACGCACCCCAAAAGTCCATAACTCTGTCAATTCCTCAATCAATGGTTAGAGATCCACATCAATTTCCCTACCAGGAGATTTAGGACTGGGTATGAGCAGTGACATAAAGAAATTTGTCTCTTTCATGCATTTCCATGGTGGCAAATTGTAAGGAAATAACACAACAGGCCACATACTGTACGAGGTACTCATTTGACCAAATGGGTTAAACCCATCTGAAGCCAAGCCCAAACGCACGTTCCATGGATCAGAAGCAAAATCAGGAAATTCAGAATCAAAGTGCTTCCACTCCTCTGCATCAGCTGGATGTCTCAAGACATCATCTGTTTCAACACGTTTATCCTTATGCTATCTCATGTCAGCAGACCCTTCCTGCGATACAAACAAGCGTTGTAATCTAGGTACCAAAGGAAAGCGGCGCAATACCTTATGTGAAATTTTTTCCCTCTATTATGATTAACATTGTACCTAGCCTCGCCACATGTAGGACAATGTTGCAAATCAACAAACTATTTTGGACAATGTTGCAAATCGACAAACTATTTTCCAATACAATACACAGTCATACTTGCACGCGTGAATAGTCTCGTATCCCAAGCCCAAGTCATGAAGTTTTCGTTTTGCTTCATAAAATGAACTAGGAATAATACTACTACACATTGGTAATGCTGCTCTTAAGAGTTCTAACAACATGTCGAACGACTTGTTACTCCAACCATTTAGAACTTTCACATGCATCAACTTAACCAAAAAATTCAACGACGAAAATTCAGAACAACTGGGGTACAACTCATTACGTGCTTGATTCAATAAGTCCTTAAATATATTATTTGTTCTATCTTCATCTATATCTACCCCAACATTCATCGGCATTTCATCTTCCAAACAAAATTCCTCTATTTCCTCTTCATGTTCAATAGGGCCTTGTAAATCATTTAGCATACCAAAGATATCACCTTCTTCATTAAATTGTCTACTACTAGTTCCTTCATTAAAAGGATTACTACTAGTTCCTTTCTCAAAGTTTTCTGTACCTCTAGAGCTTAATGATTCTCCATGATACACCCATTCTGTGTAGTAGGGGGATATTCCATTAGTCAGTAGATGTCGTTCGACACCCTCTAATGAGCTCCAATTTAAATTCAAACATCTCTTGCATGGACACCTTAATCGTCCATAGACATCAACGTGAAACTTGGCAAATTCTAAAAATTGGGTCACTCCATGTCTATGCTCAAGGGAGAACTTATTTCTAAGTTTCATCCAACCCTTATCCATCGTTTAAGTCCCTAAAATATAAATAGGTTTGATTAGAAACATATCTCTCTCACTCTCTCACATCCATAACTTACTCTCCTGAATTTTCACTATTTTTCAATAACTAACTTCAAACTATAGAGGCTACCATAACTGCAAGATAGCCAACACAACCTAATTATTAACAACAAAATACTTCAATATCTTCGCATCCTAGAAACCCCTCAAAACTACAGAGGCTACCATAACTGCAAGATAGCCAACACAACCTAATTATTAACAACAAAATACTTCAAAATCTTCGCATCCTACAAACCCCTCCAAACTACAGAGGCTACCATAACGACAGGATAGCCAACACAACCTAATTATTAACAACAAAATACTTCAAAATCTTCGCATCCTACAAACCTCTCCAAACTACAGAGGCTACCATAACTGCAGGATAGCCAACAAAACCTAATTATCAACAACAAAATACTTCAAAATCTTCGCATCCTACAAACCCCTCCAAACTACAGAGGCTACCATAACTGCAGGATAGCCAACACAACCTAATTATTAACAACAAAATACTTTAAAATCTTCGAATCCTACAAACCCCTCCAAACTACAGAGGCTACCATAATGACAGGATAGCCAACACAATCTAATTATTAACAACAAAATACTTCAAAATCTTCGCATCCTACAAACCCCTCCAAACTATAGAGGCTACCATAACTACAGGATAGCCAACACAACCTAATTATTAACAACAAAATACTTCAAAATCTTCGCATCCTACAAACCCCTCCAAACTACAGAGGCTACCATAACGAGAGGATAGCCAACACAACCTAATTATTAACAACAAAATACTTCAAAATCTTCGCATCCTACAAACCCCTCCAAACTACAGAGGCTACCATAACTGCAGGATAGCCAACACAACCTAATTATTAACAACAAAATACTTCAAAATCTTCGCATCCTACAAACCCCTCCAAACTACAGAGGCTACCATAACTGCAGGATAGCCAACACAACCTAATTATTAACAACAAAATACTTCAAGCTACCACCCCTTGAAACCAGCAAATTCAAAACAAAAAAGACTACCATAACTGCAGTATAGCCATCCCAAACATAAACAAATTCAAAACAAAAAAGCTATCATAACTGCATGATAGCCATCTCAAATCAACAATAAAAATATTCAACACAAACACGCTACCATCACTGCAGGATAGCCAAAACAAATATCTTAACACACATATTACATTTTCAATTCAAAACATAAACTCCTCTTCAAATTTGAATGTAACCATAACCCCCTCATTCAAATTTGAATTCAACCATAACCCCTACAAATTTGAATGCAACCATAACTCCCCCTAAAAAAAATTCAATTTTCAATTTCACTTAAACCCACTCCTCCAATCCCCCCCCCCCCCCCCCTTCCATTTTCAATTTTCAATTCAACTATAAACTCCCCCCCCCCCCCTCCCAATTCAATTTTCAATTTAACTAAATTTTCAATTTTTCAATTTAACTAAATTTTCAATTTATCTATAAACCTCATTCCCCTAATTCAATTTTCAATTTAAGTATAACCCCCCCCCCCCCCAATTCAATTTTCAATTTAACTATAAACTCCCTCCTCAATTCAATTTTCGATTTTACTATAAATAACCCTAAACCTTAAACCATTCAAATTTTAATTTAACTATATTAACCCTCCCAATTCAATTTTGAAATTAACTATAAATCATAAACCATAAACCCTTCAAATTTAAATTCAACCACAAATTACACACATTCTATACAAAAATACATTTAACAAACAAAAATCTATTCCAAAAGAAAATCCTAAAACAATTTTTCTAAAACAAACCCTAAAACATAACTTTAAACTAAACAAATTTTAATTTTCCACTTACCTAAAGTGGCAGACGGCGGCGGAATGGTTCGATCTCCTCTCGGCTTCGAAGATCTCTTCCTCTCTTTTTTCCTCTCGGTTTTAGTTCTGTAAAATACAAAACTGAAACGATTAAAAAGGGGATTTTCCGACACAGTGTCGCAGCGTCGGCAAAATCCCCAAAAAGGCATCGAGAAAAAGGACATTCCCGACGCTCATTAAACAGTTTTCCCGATGCCGCACAGTGCGTCGGGAAAACCCTCTATTCCCGATGCCGTTCCCGACGTACTGTACACGGCGTTGAGAATATTGTGTTTTTTTAAATTAATTTGGCCTTTTCCCGACGTCGCGTGACCGACGCTTGTTTGATGCGTCGGGAAAAAGTTTTTCCCGATGCCTCTCCCGACGCAGTCTTGATAGGGTCGGGAATACCCTTTTTTCCGACGTTCTTTATGCCAACGTCTTTTTTGGCATCGAAAATACTCCGTTTTCTTGTAGTGTGGAAAAAAAATCTTCCTTCATATGAACAGTTGGAATTAAAATGGGAGGAAGATTTAGCAGCTAAAACTGTTCAAAAAGAAAAAATACAAGAGCTTATGGAAGAAAATCAACGTTTGTTATCTGTTATATCCATTCTTAAATAAAGATTAAAGGAGGTCCTGACTGAATATGATCAGGTGACGAAATCTGTAAAATTGTTGAATTCGGGAACTAAAATTCTAGATCATCTTTTGAGTTCAGGCCAATCTAGTACAAATAGATATGGTCTTTGATATAATTCATTTGAAAACTGTAATAGTTAGAAGAAGTCAACATAATTTGTTCCTGCTACTGTCAAATCAAATATTGTGAAACTAGAAGGGACTAAAACTATCATCTCATCACCAAACACAACAAGCTGGATCTGTTATTATTACGGAAAGGAAGGGGACATTAGACCTTTTTGTTATTCTATGCAGAAAGACTTATTTCATCGTTAAAAGAAGAATCATAGAATACAAAAGCATAACTCAAATTTCTCCACTCACTATGTGAAAAGGGGTAATAAGGTTTGGAGGGTAAAGCAATCCTCCGAACTATGCAATATTGCTTTTACTACAATTCGATCCTCAACTGATGAATGGTATTTTGATAGTAGATATTCTAGACATATGACTGGAAAATGCTCTTATTTCTCTGAATTAAAAGAATGTTCCTTTGCACATGTTACATTTGGGGATGGTGCAAAAGGCAGTATTCTAGCAAAGGGAAATATTGTAAAGCAAGATTTGCCAAGATTGAATGATATCAAGTATGTTGAAGGCCTCACAACTAAACTAATTAGTGTTTGTCAACTTTGTGACCAAGATTATACTGTTAATTTCAGCAAAGAAGACTGCACTATGACTGATCACTATAACAGTATCCTTATGAATGGCATCAGACAGATTAATAATTGTTATCACTAGGTTTCTAATAACAATTGTCCATGTCATTTATCTAAATAAGACAAGACACAATTATGACATAGAAAACTTGGACATACTAGTCTAAGTGTTATCAGCAAGGCAATAAAGAATGGAGCAATTTTTGGTCTTCATGATATTGATACAAATAACAAAATATTTTATTGTGACTGCCAGATTGGTAAGCAAATCAAGTCATCACATAAAAGTGTAAAAGAATGCTATACTAATAGAGTTCTAGAACTTCTTCATATGGACTTAATGGGTCCCATGCAGACTAAAAGTCATGGAGGAAAGAATATGTCTTTGTATGTGTTGATGACTTCTTCAGGTTTACCTGGGTAAGATTTCTAAGAGGAAAATTAGATACTGCTAAAGTATGTATCAGTTTGTGCCTGAATCTACAGCGTGAGCAAGGGAAGAATATTATTTGTATTCGAAGTAATCATGGTAAGGAGTTCGAGAATGAAAAATTCAATAACTTCTGTGAAGCTGAAGGCATCCATCACGAATATTCTGACCCTTTAACACCTCAATAGAATGAGGTGGTTAAGAGAAAAAACAGAACTCGACAGGAGATGGCCAAAGTTATGTTGCATGCTAAAAATATTTCTCTTCAAATTTGGGTTTAAGCTATAAATACTTCTTGTCACATTCACAATCGAATAACTACTCGTTTTGAAACTTCTGTAACTTTGTATGAATTATGGAAAGACAAGAAACCAAATCTTAACTATTTCCAAATGTTAAAATTGAACAAACGTTGAGCTTAGGGGAGCATGATTATGTCTTCAAGAAGATTCATTAATGAATTCAGAGGAGCCTAAATCTATTTAAGTTCTATATTGCTTAAAGAAAGTCATTAAATAAGAAGAAAGTTCCTTATTGTATTGATAGTTGATTGACTTCATTGAATCTTAATAATATTACTTATCTAAGCTAATAAAAATCCTCAGACATAGGTGGTATTCACTGAATTGGGTTATCAAAGCTTTTTATGTTATTTACTTCCACTGAATATTTAGTTATTCCTTCAGTTATTTACTTCAGAATTAGTTAAATGGTTTTTAATTATCTCACGCCTTTTTCCACATATAATAGCGGGTCAACACTAGTGGTGGTTTCGAGCTTGTGTTCGTGAGAATATTACAAGGAACGAGAAACTTCAAGATATAGTTTTTCTAATTAACCTTAATTTCACATAATTAGGATAGATGAGACATGCTAATTTATAAATGGTTTATATGCATTAATCCTAATTTCGTTGGGCATAGTCTACTTATTTTCATCGATAACTCATTTATGCAATACTAAATATGTTCTTTTTAATTTGAGAAATTCATTTTTTTTTCAGTAGAAAATAAAGTTTGAGCACGGTTGTGATTGCATCACTCCAAATTTGATTACATTTTTAATTTTAGTTCTATGGTTTTTGTTTGTTTTTAATTTTGGTTTTATAGAATTCTAAAAGTTCAATTTGTCGAGAGAAGCTTAGTTTAACTCACTTAATATGTGTCAGTAATTACAAGATTTGTGGTTCAAATCTCTTTTTTCTCCTATTTTACTTGGAAAAAGAAAACGAAAAACTCCAATTCAATTTCATGTGTTAGTTAAACCTACCAATTATATTCTTGAAAACTCGTGTATTGTTCTATTTTGGTTTTTTCTCCTAAATTCTTATACGGTTAACTAACGTACAAGAAAACGAATAGAAAACATCAACACATCGAAAAAGAAAAAAGATTAATATGGTAACCAAAGAAGACAATTTATGAGATTTGACTAAACCATAAAAATTAAATTGAAACTTGCCGCGTAAAAACTGAATTGAAACTTTTAAAAACCGAAAAGGCGAAATAGATACCAAATTTGAAACATAAGCAATAAAATAAATAGGCTAGATTATAAGAAAAATACCACTCAACTTTGCATTTTGTATAAAAAAGACACCCCTAAATTTTCAGCAATTTCATAGAGTTTATTTTATACATGTTTATTTATTTTATTTTTTTAATTTATTTTACTTTGTCATGAATGTTAACATCATTTTTTATTTTATTTTTTATCCTCAATGTTGTTTTTGTGATTTCAAGATTTCAATTTGAATAAAAAAAAATAAACAAGTAAAGGATCGAGAGTTAAGAAAAGATGTGAAAGATTTAAGTTTTGGAAAAAAAGAACAAAATTAATTTTCAATTATATTTATTTAATTCAAATGTGTTTATTATGTTTTTCGATTGACATAAAAGACTTAAAGAACAAATTAGTAAGATTTTGTTGTTATTTATCGATTTGATTAATATAATGACTAATCATGCTAATTATCCAAATATAGAAGCCACATCATCCTACAAATTTAAGAGTTAATGGAATTCAAAATTCAAATGACATACCAAAATAAGCCTTTTTTTTTTCAAATGTTTGAGGATCAAAATATACGTTTTTTAAAACTTAGAAATCAAAATAAAACAAAATAGGAAGCTTAAAAAAATGTATAATTTTAACCAAAAAAAGTGTATGAAAAACTTTAAATATCGAGGGTTTTTTCAAAAACAATTTAAAAAAATACAACCTATAAACTCTTTAGTAAAATAACACTTTGGGTATGTTTCGGGTGGGGTTTTAGGGGGAAAATGGTTAGGAAATTGGGTCAAACCGTGTTTGGTCAAAGGGTTATGATAAATGAGGATTAAGGTTATCCTAACCTCCAAAAAGCTCTATTTTCTCCTCTATTTTCCTCTCTTACAATCCGACATTATCCTACCCATATAATCCAATCCAAATTCTATTATTATTTTTTAAATTATTAAATAACCCTTCCTCCAAACACATATTATTATAACACTACTATCATAATTCCTCCCTTAAACACATACTATCATAACACTACCTTTTATATTCTTTCAATCAAACACATTACCATAACATTATCAATAATAACATTTTCCCCAAACATATATTATCACAACACTGGAATTATCATAATTCTAAAATTATTATAATCCTTTTCCTCATAATTTTTTCTCTTTCTTCGCATACTTAAAGAAAAAAAATCGTTATAGTTAATTTTGGTACGAAGTGTAAATACAATAAGCATTTTGATTTTTTTATATCACTAAACTTACCTTATTTTCAAACCCTAATTAAAAGGTAAAAAGTGCAAAATAAAACATTGGAAATGGGTCCCACTCATTTCTTCTCCAAAATCCAATTGGCCCCATAATCCCTCAAAAGAGAAGAGAAAAAAAAGAGAAAAAAAAAAAAAAAAAGCTTTCATCCTATATGTAAAGAAATTTCCGTCTTTCAAAACCCAAAAACTCCAATTCCCAATTTTTTCATTTTCCAACATTCATTTTCTCTCTTCAACGGTTCAACTTTGACCACGAGAGTTTCCTATGGCGGACTACGGCGGAGCTATTTCCCTATCCCACCAACCTCCGACTTCCTCTTCCTCCTCCGACGACCACAGCCCTCCAACCAGACCTCAGACAAAACCCAACAAAACCCCTATCTCCGGTGCCGCCTCGTCAGCAGACACCTCAACCATGAAAAAGCCACGTGGAAGGCCACCTGGATCAAAGAACAAACCAAAGCCTCCAATAGTGATAACCAAAGAGAATGAATCAAGCATGAAGCCCGTTGTCATCGAGATCTCAGCTGGAAACGACGTCGTCGATACCCTCCTTCATTTTGCACGAAAACGACATGTCGGCCTCACTGTCCTTAGCGGCTCTGGTTCTGTTTCAAATGTTACGTTACGACATCCAATGTCTCATTCGACATCTTTATCACTTCATGGACCTTTCAGCCTGGTTTCTCTTTCTGGATCTTTTCTTGCTAATACGACGCCGTTTTCCTCTAAACCTCATTCTCTTTCTCCTTCTCCTTCTCCTTCTCCTTCTTCCTCTTTTGGAATTTGTCTTGCTGGTGCTCAAGGTCAGGTGAGCTTTAACCCCATTAAATCCCATAGGTTACGGTGAATTTTTAATTTATTCTCTCTTCTTCTTTTTCTAAGGGTTATTGTGTTCCTATGGTTATGGTTTAGAGAAAATTAATGTTTAGTCCCATTCGGGTTAATAAAATGCTTAGTTAATTCCAAGTCTCTTAAATAGTTTCGATGTTTTATTCAAACTCTAGACACTTATTAACCCTAGAACTATGAACTAAATTTAAAGTTCCCTTAAATATATAATTTACCTATTTTTTTTGTGAGTCAATGATGTTGGAGTTTAGTTATAGTGGCAAGTTGAACACTTTTGCTTAATGTTTAGTTAGTAATTATTTAATATTAAAATAAGTTATCAGGAATAAAAAAAAGTATGAAATTATTATCACGCTTCAAAAAAACACAAATGATTATAAATAATCGAATAGATTTTGCAATATTTATAAAATATTTTAATTTTTTATTATATTAGTGGATGAATAAGACTTTTAATATATTATGTCTAGCTATTAGATTTTTAAAAATAGTTTCATTTGATCAAGGTTTTATTTTTGTAGTTTAGGATTTAGATTTTGTTCTTGCTTACTTTTCAATTTGAAAAGGAGAAACACATTTAAAATTTAAGTTGAAGAAAAGAAAGGGAAAAAAAACTCCAAAGTTTAAAACTGCTTTTTTTTAAGATATTTGAAAAAAATAATAAAAAATTAAAATTATTTACAAAATAAAGTCACATCAAATAAATTCTCTACAACATATTTAAGATTTTTTTTATTATATTTTTTAAATAGTTCCAATATTTTTTTTATTAATAACAATTTCATTTCCTTTTATGTATATTTTAAATAGTTTCACTTACATTTTAAAGTTTAGATACAATAGTCATCATTATTTGTGTTTTAGTTTTTTGTTTTTAATAAATAAGTTTGTAAACCATGTGACTTGATATCTAAGAGTTTCTTGTTTATATAATTTAAGTTCTGAAAGTGTTTCAAAACCTCAAAACAAGTTTTAGAGATTATAAGTTTTCAAAAATTTGTTTTTGTTTTTAAAATTTAACTATAGATTTACATATTTGTTCAAGGAGGATGAAAATTATCAAAATATTTGGCACCAATGAAACACAATTTTGAAGAATAAAAAGGTAAAAAGACTAAAAATTAATTTTAATTTTTTGGTTTTTATCTTTTTAAAAATTAAGCTTATTGAGGTTTTTTTTCTTTCCACTGAACTATGGGTTTTAATTTCAAACATTTTTTATAATAAAAATTTGAAAGAAACTTCAAATACAAAATTAAAAATGAAATGGACAACAAGTTAGCCATTTAAATTGTTATTAGCTAGGGTAATTATTCTTTCAATTCATATTCTTGACAAGGTGTTTGGAGGCATAGTTGGCGGAAAAGTCACGGCAGCGAGTCTTGTGGTGGTGGTTGCAGCGACATTTATAAATCCAGTGTTCCATCGACTGCCAAGCGAGACAGCGGCAGAGGACGACGAGGGGATTGATATGGCAAAACCCACCATCAACGCTACCGATGAATCACCCGTCACAGCGACTACAACAAGCTCGGCGACTCCAATGACGGTTTGCGTATACAATGCTCCATCACCCCCAGACCATGCAATGCCGTGGGTGCCGAGTTCTCGATCATCTTACTGAAATCTCTATTAGAATAGAACATAACATACACATCTTCGGTGATAGTGATTATTGTCAACTAAGAACTGATATAACACAAATATGTGATGGTATTTGTTGGGAGGCTTAATTGATTGGATTTTTTCTTGGTTAATTGGTAGTGTGTTTAATATTGTGACTTTTTAAAATAATTTTTATTATGTTTTATTTTATTTTATTTATTTATTTGTTATTATTATTTGTTATTATTATTATTTGGCAGGGGAAAGATAAAGAGATGATTGATCTAAGAAAAAGTGGTGTAGGGCTTGGGGTTCTATCCAGTGGTTATTAACTTATGAATACATGGCATATTCTTTTTGTTTTCCTTTTTCGAATGTCAAGAAAAAAAAAACCACTTTTAGATATTTTTTAAATTATGATATTCACTTTAATTATTTAGGCTCCTTTTGATTTGATAATAATTTTGTTTTTCTATTTCTTTTATTAAACTTATGCTTTCTTTAAAAAAAAAAAAATCTATTAAACATAAAGGTTCTTAGTTGTTAAAATTTAAACTTGAAAAGAAACCTACAATTAAAAATAGGATTAATTTAACGATATCAAAAATTATTTATGGTCCGTATAACAAAAAATAAAAGTTCCATGAAGTCGCAATTGTATATGTTTTTATAAATTTTAGATTTGCTTTTGTTGGTTTTGAATTTCGTGTTGAATGTTTACACATCTTTCTTTTATATTATTATTTGTCCTTCACATTCCCACTTTTTCTTCTTTGCGATTTCAAAATTCCTTCCTTCTTTGTCATCTCTCATTTTCGACATCTTTTCATTATCAAATATCATGCCCTTTCTTCTTTTTTCATTGTACAATCGTATATCAAAATCTAAAGGATCGTGTATCAACATCATGATCTTGTATCAAGATCGTTTACTAAGATCTAAATAATCGTGTACCAATATCTAAACGATAGTTAAAGATTGTGTAACAAGATAACTTAGACTTGGTACAAGATCGTGTGCTAGGATTGTTTAGATTTGGTATAAGCTCGTGTACCAAGTTCGTTGAGATATTGGTACACTGAGTTGTATATTCTAGATAGATAGAGATACTATTACTATGTCTATCCCAGATAAAAAAAGTGATAGATTCAAACGGTAGTTTACCGATATCTAAACGATCGCGTAACAAGATTTGATCATCTACCAATATCTAAACAATCTTTTAGGTTATGTTATACAATCATTTAAATTAGAAGCATTTTGCGTACATGTATGGTCGATCAATTGTGGACTATTTTTGTTATTTAACAACGTGGGCTTCTAAGCTTTTTCCTTTTTTAAAATTCTTTTATATGATGTAAATGTTTTTGTGTTTTATTTTATTTTTGAGAAAATCCTAGAAAATAATATTAGTAGATTTATGAACTATTAGTAATATTTCTTGTCCCATTTTTGTTACTTTTTTTTTTCTTTTTTTATTATAAATAAACTTATTTGACAACTATTTGTATTTGTTTGAAAATTAATGTTTAGATAATATTCTTTAGAATTAGCCAAGTTTGAAAGAATATAACAGGGATATTATTAAAATTAACTAAAATATTTATGAAGTATAATAAATTTTTAGATTCTATTAATAGAAAGAATATAAAATTTAGATATAATTTGTAGATTTTTTTTTATGTAGTTTTACCCTTTCCCGTAGTTTTTCAATATACTTCTTTGGTCTGCCTATCCTTCCTTAAATCGTCATTTTTAAAACCATTTTTAAAATATGGAAAAAGAAAAACATAAAACTCAATTGGACACCAAATGCATATTTTATAAATAAAACCTAAAAGCTAAAAACCAATTTCTTAGACTCCATTGTTCAATTTTTATATAATCATCCAAAATTAAACCTATAAACGCTTATTTCATCTTTAAAATTTTATTTTATTATCTATTTTTTTATCAATGCTTTAAAAATCACGAACAAAATTTTAAAACTAAAATGATAGATTTTAAAATTTTATTTTTCGTGTTTTAAAATTTATTTAAGAATTTAATGCTTAAAACGAGTTGCAAAGTATTCCTAAAAGAATATTATAAAATATTCATCAAACACTTTCTAAATTTGTGTTTTAAACAGCTATTAAATTTTCAAATCAATGTTTACAAGTAATTGTCAAATCAATGTTTACAAGTAATTGATAGAAAAAAGGAAAATTTTCATAAATATAATAAACCACTTATTTTACGGCTCGTGTAACAAAGCTCATGAAGTTAGTCAATTTTTAATTGTGGGATCTTTTCAAAAATATATAAAAAAAAACGGTAAAATATTTATAGAACAATTGTGAAAACGAAAAAAGCCCACAGGTCCACAATGTAAAATACCAAAAATATCCCGTCAACAACGTGCGCGTAATATATTTGGTACAACAACGCGCGCGTAATACATTTGGTACACGATCGTTTAAATTTGGTCATTGCTTGGTACACAATCGTTTAGATTTTGTTACAATTTATTTTTTTTAATTCTATCGTTTAATTTTGTTACACATCGTTTAATTTCGTTACGTTTAAATTTGGTTACACTATCGTTTAGATTTGGACTCAAATCTAAACGATTATTTTTTTAAAATATGGTAAACGATTGTCTAGATTTAACTCAAAATTTGGTGCACGATCGTTTAAATTTTGTTATAATTTATTGTTTACAATTCCATCGTTTAATTTTGTTACACGATCGTTTAATTTGGGTACGTTTAAATTTAGTTACACGATCGTTTAGATTTGATTGTTTAGATTTGGGGATCCAAATCTAAACGATTTTTTTTCAAAACTTGGTACAAGATTGTTTAGATTTGGCTAAACGATTTTTTAAATTCTTTTACTACATGATCGTTTATTGTTTTATACGATCGTTTAGATATGTCTACATGATCGTTTAGATTTGGCTAAATGATTTTTTTAATTTTGTTGGTACTCGTTTAGATTTGTCTACCGTTGATTTATTTTTTTTACGTTTATATTTGGCTACTCCAATTTAAATGATTTTTTGCAAGATTTTTTATACACGATTTTCTAGATTTTGCTATTTTTTTGCACCAGATCGTTTAGATTTAGTTATCCAAATTTAAACGACGTAATAAACGAAAGAGGAAAAGAAGAAAGAGAAATCACAGCAAAAAAAAAAAAACCACAGCAAAAAAAAAAAAAAGAAGAAAGATGATAGAAAGATTAAACGACCTAAAAAAGAATCAAAAAAGAAGAAAGACGATGAAAATATTGAACGACGTAAAAAAAAAATCAAAAAATAAGAAAAACGGTTGAAAGAAATTGCAAAATCAGAAAAGAAAATATACGATGGAAAGATTTAATGATGTAAACAAATAATTGGAAAATAAGAAAGATGATAGAAAGAAATCACAAAAAAAAGAAGAGGAAAAAAAGAAAGACGATGAAAGAAATAAAAAAGGAAGACGATGAAAGAAATCGTAAGAAGAAGAAGATTTCATCGCAAAGAAAAGAAGAAAAATGGAAGGGCAAACTTGAAATATTTAAAACATGGCTAACTTTATGTCATTTGTTACCTGGGTCGTAAATAGTGGTGGTTTGTTACATTTATGTAAGTTAAAGTTTACCCTTCTATCTTTCTTTCTCCTCCTCGCTGCAATTTTTTTTCTATCATACGTCTTTCTTTCTTTCCTTTTCTTTTTTTTTCGTTGTAATTTCTTTACAAATTTCTTTCTATCGTCTTTCTTCTTTTTCTCTTCTTTTTTATTTCTTTCCATCGTTTTTCTTCTTGTCTTCTTTTTCTTTTATTTTACATCGTTTAGAATAGGATCACCAAATTCATCGTGTATTCTTTTTACGTCGTTTAGATTAGGGTAACTTGAAAAAATTTACGTCTTGTACCAATCATGTACCAAAAGAATTAAAAAAAAATTGTTTAGCAAAATCTAAATGATCGTATACCAAAAATCTTGAAAAAATAAATAAACTATCATCTAAACAAATCTAAACGATCGTGTAGCCAAATCTAAACGATCGTGTAATCATATTAAACAATAGAATTGAAAAAATAAATAGTTTAAATTTCGATAATTTAAACGACCAAATCTAAACGATCGTGTACCAAATGATAACCAAATCTAAACAATCGTTAAACATGTTGTTGATGGCGTGGTTGATGGAACATTTTTTGTATTTTTCATTATGGATATGTAAACTTTTTCAGTTTTCAAAATTGTTCTATACAGTATAAATATTTTGTTGGTTTGTTATATTTTTGAAAAGACAAAAAAAGAAAAATATAGATTTTATTTCTACACATATTTAAACTCCAAACTTTGAATTTCTTACTATTATAGTATTTTTAAAAAAGGGTCAAGGATCCATTTTGTTATTCTTAAATCTTTAGTGAAATAAACGTAAATTATTTGAAAATTTAACAAATAAATTTATGATTTGACCAAATTTATGGTAGGAGCATGCCAATAAATAAATATTATTGGATATCCGAGTTCATGTGTACTTCAGACTAACTTCTTTGTACTACTTTTGACTATGAGTCAATGTATTTTATATTCAAATTATTATTAAATAAAATAAAATTGTGAACTTGAAAAGACTGCTCATAATTAATCTAAATTCACGTGCAAAAAATGATCTCTTTTTCTTTTTTCTCCTTATTTCACATCTAAATTATTTTGTTTTGTTATTTACTTAACCTAGTCAATTATGTGATTAATCAGCTATACGTGTACGTGCATAATATTCTTTTAAACTATCGTCTATTATAGTTTAAACAAATGGTATATAATTGTTTAGATCATAATATACGATCGAGTAATTCTTTTTAACGATAGAAAAAATGCTTCAGTTTCAAACGATGGTGTTAACCATGCTAAATGATAGCGTTGACTATGACAAATGGTCGTTTAAATTATATCCACACGATCGTGTAGTTCTTTTTAAACGATGAAAAAAGGATTTCAAACCTAAATGATCATATTGACCATGCTAAACGATCGTGTAGACTATGGTAGATCATATCAATATAATCGTGTAGTTTTAGATCATGTCAAAATGATATTTAGACAATTTTTTGATATTCTCTAATATGAGGAAGATGAAGTAGTTTTAACGAATCTTGTCAAAAACGGTGTAGATGAAATAGGAGATTTAAGCAGAAGAATGCATTGTTTAAAAATAAAAAAAAAAATATATGGAAGAGGAGATGAAAAAATGTGGGAAGAGAAGATGAAAAAATGTGGGAAGAGAAGATGAAAAAATCGTAAAGAAGAAGAAAAAAAAGAAGTGATGAATCGTCCACAATATTCAAGGAAAAATCTGAAAATTATGAAAATATTGTACTGGATTCATGGCTTTTGCTTTTTGTTAAACGAATCGTAAATGATTTTGTGTTTTGTTACATTTATTAAAATTAATCTTTTAAAAATATCCCAAAATAAAGTGTAACGATTTTTTTTCTTTTAGTGGTTTTTTTCTTCCATAGAGTTTAAATAGTTTGGTTTATTATTATTATTAGTAGTAGTAGTAGGGGTCTTTTCAAAAATATAAAAAAAACCGTAAAATATTTACAATATATAAAACAATTCCAAAAACAGAAAAAGCCTAGAGGCCCACAGTGTAAAATATCAAATATGCCCCGTCAACTACGTCGTCAACAACGCGCGCGTAATATATTTGCGATCGTTTAAATTTGGTTATTGTTTAATATACGATCGTTTATATATGTGATCGTTTCTATATGTGATCGTTTATATATGACTACAATTTATACTCGATTGTTTAGATATGGCTACAATTTATATGCGATCGTTTGGATGATTTTTTTTCAAAATTTGGTACACTATTTTTTTAATTCTTTTGGTACACGATTGTTTAGATTTCTTTATAGGATCGTTTACTTTTTTTTAAACGATCGTTTATATTGGCTACTCCAATCTAAATGGTTTTTTTTTTCAAAAATTTTTATACACAATCTTTTATTTTTTTTACATGATCATTTACATTTGGCTACTCCAATCTAAATGATTTTTTTTCAAGATTCTCTATACACAAATTTTTTTACACCGTTTACTTTTTTACATGATGGTTTACAATTGGAGTATTGGCTACTCCAATCTAAATGATTTTTTTAAGATTCTTTATACACAATCTTTTATTTTTTTTACACCATCGTTTACTTTTTTACACTATTGTTTACTTTTTTACACAATTGTTTCATTTGGCTACTCCAATCTAATTGATTTTTTTTTCAAAATTCTTTATACACAATCTTTTATTTTTTTAACACGGTCATTTACATTTTTTACACGATAGTTTACATTTGGCTACTCCAATCTAAATGATTTTTTTTTCAAGATTCTTTATACACGATCTTTTAGATTTTGCTATTTTTTTGTACCCTACGTAAAAAAGAAGGAAAAGAAGAAAGACAATGGAACGAAATCACAGCGAAAAAAAGAAGAGGAAAAGTAGAAAGATGATGGAAAATCGAAAAAAAAAAAAGAAGAAAAACAATGGAAAGATTAAACAACGTAAATAAATAATTAAAAAATAAGAAATATGATGGAAAGAAATTGCAGAAAAAAAAAAAAAGAGGAAAGAAGACAGACGAAATCACACGAGGAAGACGATAAAAAATAGCAGGAGGAAAACGAATCGCGAGGAAGAAAAGAAAGATGAAAGGGCAAACCAAATATTTAAAAAAATGACTAACTTTGTAGACTTTGTTATAATGGCTGTAAATAGTTTGGTGATTTGTTTCATTTACGAGAGTTTTTTTTATTGTTATTATAATAATAATAATAATAATAATAATTATTATTATTATAGAAAACCCCTTTAAACCAATTACTAGCAAATACTTAAACATTCAATTTTAACTCTAATAAGCCTCTTAAAAATACCTAATAGATATCTAAAAATCTGAAAAAAAAAAAAAAAATCTTTGTTTCTAATTGAACCTCAAAATTAAAAAGAAAAAAAATTCAACCTTGCACTCAATTTTGTAGTCAAGAATTATATTATTTTTTTCTATAAAAAAAATTACTGATACCATAGATTAGACACACAAATCTAGATGTTAGTAATTTAGTTAAAAGCTATAAAACTCTGTATGACACAAATTTAGACATCAATGAGCTAAAAGTTTAACTTTATATGAAGTTTTGTCCTCAACATCAAATTTAGCATTTATTATTGTTTGTATGTCACTTAGTTTTGCTTGTTTTAATACTATTATATGATTTGAATATTACACCATTGCATCTAAAATTCTATTTCTACGAACTAATGGTATCCTTCATACAAAAAGATTACGGTTCATATACCATTTGCTAAAACATCCTCTCTTTACTTCTTTTTGCTACAATGTTTACTATTTTCTACTCAAACAAAAATAACTTGCACCTCAAATACAAACTATTATAACTCATATTAAAATAATTTGCATCTCAAACATACACTAGTATATAACCTAGTAACCATTAACTAACACTTCAAATGCTCTCTAAGATGTTTGGATATTTGGATCTCACACCCGTATGTACATGGTACTTCAAAAAAAAAAAAAAAAATCATCCTAGTCTTCTAACTTCAATAAATTAATTTGATATATACATATCATTGAAATGACTTTTACTTAATCTTACCAGATAATAATAATACTTAAAATTTAATATGTTGACCGTTGTAGATCTAATATTAAGTTTAGATCTAAAATTGTTTTTATGCATAAAGATTGTGGAAAAAGATTTTGCAGATTTATTCTCCTCTTTTTCTAAGTTATTAATTTTCTTTGAGCAAGTTTTTATATGATTTCGTTCCTTTTTTTAACAGGTGAACATTTGAGATCATACATAGTGTTAACTTTGGAGAGTGATCGACACAAATGGTTTAGTACTAAGGTTATGTTAAATTTTGCTTTTAAAGTAGTGAAAATTTTCACAATAAAATAAAAAAAGGTATGTTTGTGAGAACCTATTTAATTTCTTAAATTAAATGTGAGATTATGTAAAAAAAAAAAAAAAAGAAAAAGAAAAAGATGGACTCGTAAACCTCTAATTACAAGAATTGAATTGGAGAGTCAAACATTCTTTTATGAGTAAAAAAAACTCAAAAGGGGATAGAAACCTAAAAAAGAAAAAGGGGGTCATAAAAGAGGGGCAGAAGGGTAGCTTTAGAAGAGTAAAAGAAGGGTAAAGATTAGTGGTTAAATTGATGTTTGGTATGAAGAGATATGTCACCATCTTATGTACAAAAGTAGAAAATGGGGAATTGAAGAACTCTTAGTTGGCATACAACTAGCCTACTCCCCTACAAATTTACTTACCATGTTTTCTTTCTAGGTCCTCAATTTTTGTTTCTTTTCATATATTATTCCATCACTAAAATTCTTCAAAATCATGTGGGCTTAGAATATTGTTTAAGTTACAATACACAATTAATTAACATAAATTAATATCTTACAAAAATTTAGAGTTATTCATTGACAATAATTATAAAAATATGGCTTGATAAACATAAATTTAAACTACAGTTGGCTAGTGCTCAAATCAGTAAACAACTAATCGTTTATCTAATTCAGATTTTATTCTAACTTGAGCAACATTAAGAAAAAAGTGTATTATGATAAACTCTAGGACCATTTTATTTTTTTTATTAAATCTCACTTGACTATGATATTGGTTTTTTTTTTATTTATTTTTTATTTTTTATTTTGTACATGGGCCTCTCTCTTTTGATTAATAAACTTACTTTTGAAACTATGTGAAAGATAAGTTTTTTCTCTTATCCAAATTAAAATTTATCGTCAACAACCATTTAACTTAAAAATAGTAAACTAGCTAGTAGTTTGAAGAGGGGTTTAATCATTTTGACATTATACTTGGATAATCAGATCGATCACGGATATAAGATTTTTAAATTTTCAAATTTTCTTTTTTTTAAAAAAAAAATTTTAAAATCTACATCGTAAAAAAATCTACGAACACAAAATAAACATCAAAATGAAACTAATATAAATATCGTAGAGATGTTTACTTATTTGAAAATGGTAAAATATTTATTAACTAATTTTAATAATTTTTTAATTTTATGTTTTTATAATTTCATCAGAAATATCTATCATAATTGACATTTTGTAGATATTTTTAAGAAAATTTTATAAAATTATGATTACGATATTTCTATGGAAATGTTCATAAAGTTATGGTTTATGTAAATGAATATTTTAGGCGGTGAACTCAAGTTATGAAAGGATGAGCAGTAGATTTTAATTAAAATGATTCAAAAAATAATAATTACTAATTACTTTCGTTTTTGTTTCTGTTTTTTTTTTTTTTTTTTTTGGATAGGATTGGTTCTTTACAACTCTAGACACGCAGGGAAAGAACCATCATTTCAATGTTCAAAGACACAAGAGGCAACGAGGATGTATTTTGTTTTGTTTTTCTCGAGTTAAAATACTAATCCTCGGTTCTTACATACATACAAGCGTCTTTGTTAGTTAGTTGAATTTGATTGAATTGAGTTGCCCTTTACACGTATACTCACTTGTTTGGATGGTAAATCTTTTTAATCTACGTAACCTTTATTGAAAAATATATTAAGTTTGGTTTGATTCAGGTTTGGTATGAGTTATTTTAAGTGAACCCTTAAACCAATCTAACCTAAAAAAATTATTTATTTGAACTCAACTCAACCCAATCCCAACTGCACGGGCTTTAGGTTGGATTGATCAACTTAGCCATAAACTACTAGTGTTTCTCAGTTAGGTGTTTTTCGATCTTAATGAGGCATTTTTCAAGATCGGTCTTGAAGTATATTATTCATTATTTGAGAATGAATTATCAAACTTAAGGAGAATCTAAGTTCATTAGGTTGAGTGATCTTCCTTTGAAGATGAAAAGATATAGTAAATTCTTGTTGAGAGGGAGTCTCACACATTAAGAGAACCTAAGTTTAATTAAGACGGAGTTTCACACTTGTCTACTTCAATTATATTTGTAATGTACAAACTTTGGTTTTGTTATGTTTGACTTTTTAGACATTTGTATGGACATTTAACTTATTCATTTAATTTTGTATTATTATTTTATATCCTATGATTTCAAACTTTCAATTTATTGTTTTTTCTTACATGCACGGAATTAGATTTAATTTTCCAAATAAGCATCCAAATGTTCGCATTTTCACTTCATCCAGTCACACTAGTGTAAGAAAAAATTGAGTATGAAATTAATTCATACGTAGCATAGGCGTCAATTTCATTAATAGGAACACAATAAGAATTAGAACATTGGATTCAAATTCGTTTTCTGATTTTAAAAATTTAAAAAATAGGTTTTCTACTTTCACGTGTTTTAAAAGTACACTCACACCATTATGAGATGTACATAACTAAAATTGACACAAATATAAAATGTGTTTAACTCTCGTGCAATGTTGTATTAAATAAATTTGTATTCATTAGCAATCTTTTATAAAACACTTTTTGAAAATCTCACCTGTAATTTTTATGTCGTTAGAATAACAGAATTTAATTGGAAACACACTTTACTATAACTTTTCATATAATGTTAAAAATAACTTGTAAGAAAAAAAGTAAACTGTTTTCAAGAAGTAGTTTACAAGTTTCAATTTGGATAATGACTAGAAATAAATATTTTGCAAATTATATGTAGGAAATAACAACTATTTTTTTTAAAGCATCATCAAACATAAGGTGACATCATTTTCATATAAATTTTTACAAAAACTTGTAAGAAAGGTCATTAGAAGTTACAATTTCGACAATGACTAGAAATAAACATTTTGCCAATTATATGTAGGAAAGAACAAATAAACAAATTGTTTGTACAATCGATATACTAACTTTATTTGCAATAAATAATTTTTTCTTATGGCTATAGATGTCTTGACAATGTATATGGCCATTGTGATAACATGGTTGGTAAATATTGTTTAGGACATTTTAGGTACTATGAAATGGATCAACAAACCATTATAGAAGTCCTAACTACGTTCAAACTGGCCCAACGTCAAATGCTCCTAACGTTGGAGCTACTAATGAACGACAATAAGCGTCTCCCACAAACACCGTACGATATTAAGCATATAAATTAGGCAGCTTGCGTACTTTCACATGATACAAGAGTCTGATTTTGTGTGTCGACAAAGCACGCGCATGGACAGACGAACATTCACAATTCTTTGCTATTTACTTAGAACTGTAGTTGGTCTATCGTCGACAGAGATTGTCGATGTTGAGGAAATGGTTGCGATGTTCTTGAACGTCCTTGTCCATGACGTGAAGAACCGCGTAATTCAACAGGAATTTGTATGGTCAGGTGAGACAGTATCTCGACATTTTAACCTCATCTTGTTATCTGTGCTATGACTCCACGACGAGTTGATAAAGAAACCTGTACCGATAACAAACAACTGCAATGATCAACGTTGGAAGTGCTTCGAGATGGACATAGTATAAGTGGTTTGTATGTGACGTATCAGTACGTGCCACTAATATAAGCGTGTTTTTTAAACTTGCAGAATTGCAGATCGTCCTACGTTCAGAATGCGTAAGGAGGAAATTGCCACAAATGTACTGGGTGTTTGTGACACGAAAGGGGATTTCATATACATCCTCATCGGTTGGAAAGGATTCGCAGTAGACTCGCGGATTCTACGGGATGCCCTTGCACGACAAAACGGACTCTAAGTGCCAAAGGATATTTACAATTTTTCATCAAACCACGCCATTTTGTACTTACATATTCAAAGCGCAGAAAGCATTGGTTTCGTAACAGGATATTATTATTTGTGCGATGTGGGAGTTGGTGCTGTGAAATTTCTCCCTAATCAAGGTTGAATTGGAATTCAACCTCAACTTTGGGCAAGTTGAGTTAAATGGATTTTTGGATCCTTAAGCAACTGTTAATTGAGTTCTTGAACTTAGTATATTTTACCCTTACAGTTTAGGATTTCTCTTTTTAAGCTTGACTTTGCTGTCAGGATTATATTTTTGGATTAAGCTAATCTCTAGGTAAGAGATTCTCTTATTAGACCCTTGTACTAAAGTAACAGTTTGATGTGATTTTCTCGTTAAGCATTGACGTAGCTAAAATGCATAATGTATTGATGTTCATGATGATGACTGATAGTTATGACTGAGTTTATGTTGATGATGATGACTGATAGTTATGATTGAGTTTATGTTGTTGATGTTGATGATTGATGATGTTAATGTGTTAATGCATGAAATATTAATCCCATGATTAAGAATGCTATGATTAATATTCATGTCATGCTTATGATGTTATGTTATGCTACATGCTATGGATAGGGTGTACTGTTAGCTTTATCTATTAGAGTCATACCAACATAGATGTCCCTCGTGATCATCACATTTTTATGACTGTGTAGTCTGATGGGATCACCAGTCCAGTATGGGATGATATGTTTATGAGTGACTCGACGGGGTCACTCACAGCTCGATTATCTTAGTGTTTCCTTCGAGTGCACTAAAGATCAGTTTGTCCTAAATGTTCCTTTGGGTTCACCAAAGACCAGAGATGTTCCTACGGGATCACAGATTGCACGTGTTCGGGGACGTACAAGTTTTGAGTACTACTTTACTGGACTCTAATAGGAAGTTAACAGACGCCTAGCAGGATTAGTGGTAGGTGCTTTATTTTTATACTCACTCTTTAATGTATAATTTTTTAGGCAAAGGTAGAGATGGAGATAAAGGAAAGCTGGCGAATGACAAGGGAAACTTTTTTGCTTATGCTATTATGTTCTTAGTTTTAATTTTAGCATTTTTGTTTTCACTATTACTCTTTTAAAATTAGATAGGGCCTGAGTTAGGATTTTATTTTAGAGGTTTATTTTTACATGCATTAGTTTATTTATGATTTAATTGAGTACTTGAGGTTTGATTATGAAAATTTGTTTTTTATTTCCATTTTGTTTTACGAAAGTTTTGTTTTCATTTAAGTAGTAATGACCTCAGCTTAATATAAAAAGTTGGATCGTTACAGTTAAATTCTTTAAATGTATTTGACTATTGAACATCGTTTGAAATTGTAAAATTGGTGGAAAATACCCAACAACTTTAGCAGACACACCTTTTTGTACTTTAGGTGAGTGTTTATACTTCTTCCACCTTGACTCATTACAACGAGGACAATTAGATACATCAGAAAATTCTTTTTTGTATAGGCGACAGTCGTTGGGATACAAATGATTTTCTCATACGTCATTCGTAAAGTAACTAAAACGTTTTTTTGCATGGTACGTCGATGTTGGTAATTCATGATTTTCAGGTAGTATACTTTTCAATAGACTCAACAACTCTATAAAGCTGGTATTGCTCTACTCGAATTTTGCTTTTAAGTGATACATTTTGACTAGTGTACCCAACTTTGTCAAGTTTTCATAGCCTAAAAATAAAGGTTTCTAAGCATCTGTAAGTAACTTTTCAATTTTTTTTGGGATCATCTACACTATTTTGTTGTGTTGCTTCAACCTTTTCAACCATATTGTCATCAGAATTATCATCCAAAAAATGTTTCCTAGAATTATATTCTACATCAAGATCTAAATTTGTCGGAGAATACTTAGTCAAGTTTTCTCCTTGCAAAATTCAATTGTCATACCTTTGGTTAATACAATTGACTAGTAAGTGGTTTCTAACTTCATTAATATTAAGGGGACGTTTGAGGCAAGGAGTGACTTATAATAGTATGTGGATTATAATAGTTTAGGTATTATAATAATATGAGAATTATAATAGTCTGCATTTGGGGTACAAAATATTATTGTTTGGGTTATTGTAGTCTGTGTTTAGTGTGCAGACTATTATAGTACGTGTTATTATAATCTGTGTTTAAGGTGAAGACTATTATAGTCTTTATTATTATAACTTGTGTTTGAGGCGTAGATTATCATAGTCTATGTTATTATAACATGCATTAAACTAAATTAGGGTTAAGAAAATACATACCTTCGTAGCTTCCCGTTCCTCAAAATCTCCTCACAAAATCGAATCGGGGACCACCATTAGTGTTGACTCGCTATTCTTTGGACTTAGAATCGATTGGTGAGACTTACTAGGTAAAGATAATTAGGAGAGAAAGATAGAAATTGGAGGCAGAATGGAAATCACTTTAGTTCAAGGGCAATATGGTCATTTGACCATTTAAGTCAAAGTTAAATTTTGACTTTATCAAGTCAAAACTCAACATTTTGAATTTTTACCATTTTGTTCATCTTGACTAATTTTGGCCTCTCGAGCATGAATTTGTATTCATTTTTCTAAAATTCAAATCAAATTTGAATATAAAGCCGGTCAAAGTTTGATTTTTCAAAGTAAAAAGTCAACATTTTGACTTTTCCAGCATCGACCATTTCGATCAATTCTGAGCTTTCGAATATGAATCTGCATTCATATTTTTAATATTTAAATCACATTTAAATATAAAACTCTTTCTCAAACTAATAACCGACGACTATATCACATATATTTGTCGATTTGTGTCTTTTTACCTAATTCGAACTGTTCAAATTATTCAAACATATTTTTTTAATTTAATTTCATATGAGCTGGTAGGGAAACCTAATGGACCTATAGATCATGGACTCCAACGATTCGAGATTAACTAGTTAAACTCCTTTAGATTGAACTAATCAACATTCGTTAACTGAAAGGTTATTCCACTAAAACCTCGTAGTTACACTCCTCACTATAGATATATTTGTGGACATATTATATAACAATGATTAGTAAGTTAATCCTTCATAGGTTATTCGTAAGCTCGAGTAGGTTAAAATATCGTTTTACCCCGAAGATTACATCTTACTCCTTTTAAGTCTGACTGGTCCACTATTGAACAATTGATTTTTGGTTCACCTATAAACCAAACCCCTCTCAGACCAATGAAAGGCTGGGGCCCCTTGTTCAAGACTTGGATTCAGTCCTTAAGGGAACAACCTATCTACTATCCCTAAAGCGAGTAGGAGCGAATTCTATCTTGCACCCTATGTCCCTAACCATCCACAAGGTTTTACCCCTAAAGTGGAAGGCTTATTGGCCTAGTGCTATTGAGCTGGCTTCACTTATGTAGATCTAAGGTATAAGGGTCTGGTTGCATACCACTACCATGATTAAGGCCCTGTGATAAGGACAATGTGCGAAGAGACTTCTATTGGTAAAACACGTTTTGGTGAAAGGATTATGCGATGAAAAACCTCTACTTGAACAGAGTTACGCGGTCAACAAGTGGGTAAGTTAAGCTACTTCATCTAGAAACAATGATATGACCAAGATGTCAGTAGATCAGTGATCAATTGGACCCCCCTGCCCAATGTGAATTCAAGATAAGGGACTGACAAAGACATGTGGCGTTTGGAGATTGGACTACTGGCAAGAGAAATTATTTCGACATGGAAAAACTTACTGGAAAAGTCTATAAATAGAAGGATTTGGGTCATTTGAAGTTTTTTTTTACCCCAAATTTGTTAACAAGGAACTAGGGAAGTATCCAAGGATTTAAGATGCGAAATGAGCTCATTTTCGGCAAGGATTCCAAGTGTAAGGGAGACTTTTGTTGAGGAAGCTAGGTTAAGATCTAATTGATGGTGACTGTGAGTGGTTCTTCTTTTTAAAAAGAATTTCTTAAATTTATTTAAATCCTTAGACCTATTTCCATGAAAACCATGATGATATGAAGTTCCACTTGCTTTTAATTCTCAAAATTCGTGATACGTGAATAAATTGAAAAAATAGAATGAGGAAATAAACTACTTATGTGGAATAGTGTGTGAACTTCCACAGAAAGAAATGTTTTGAAAACCAATCCCTCTGGACCTTATATGGTAAATATATTGTAACATGTGACTACTGACGTACATTATTGGTGAGGTTAGTATTATTTGGGAAAATGAAAATGCTTGTGAGATATTAAAAGGTTAAATATGAGGATAACTTTGTACCCTATGCGATGTAATGCCTTATCCATGTTGTGTGACCTAGGATAAGATGCTCTATTCTTGCTGAGTGATTTGGAGTAGAATTCTCTTTGCTGTGTGATCTGGAATATAATGTCCTATTCATGTTGTGCAACCTTGAATAGGATGCCTTATACTTGTTGTATGATCTGGTATGCGATGCACTTTGCTTGTTGTGTGATCTGACATTGGAAGGTGCTTTATGTCAGAGGAAATTGATGGTATTTTTCAAATGCGTTGAGATTTCTCCATTTGCATGTTACTTGGCAAGAGAGTGTAGTAAATGCTTGAGCGAAGGAGAGGGTACAAAGACGTAGAATAAATTGCAAGAAAAACTTTAGTATGCGAGAGGCACACGAGTGATAAACATTGTGAAAATGGATTATTTTGCTATAACACCTTGTTTGGTGACTGATTATGTTAAAATAAAGAAAACTTGATTGTATTTAAGTTGCTTGATAAAAGATCTCACTCACTAGGCTTTTTCGTCTAACCTTTAAAATGCGTTGTTTTATCCCCTCAGGTAGTGAAGGATATTCGGTGCTGAATTTGCAATCTTGATCACCTACCGTGCTTCCTCAATCACAATGTTTTGGTAGTGGCCACTGTTTACTTGCATAGCATATAGTAGCTAAGCGAGGGATGTCTAAGTCTTGTTGTGTCATGTTCATTAGTTTTGTGACAAATATTGTAAAAATACTGGTGTACCTATATTTGAATTATCAATAAAATATACATTCATCAAGTCTACATTCCGTGTTAAGTTTCATGCGATTGTCTTTTAATTTCGCTTACTAGACGTTCTTTGCGATAACTTTGTGAAGAGTCATGTAGTATGTCTAGGCGGTTGCGTCTACGTTCCATCGAATATAGTGAATTGGAACAGGGTGTGACATAAGGATAATTTCATTTGAACAAAATTCCATAGTTAGCTCAGGATTAAGATTATCTTATTCAATTTTCACTAATAAGTTCTCAATATTTAAACTACAAACTACGAGTTTTAGGACATAAATTCCAACATTTTTCACTACTCGTTTTTGGCCTACATATATACTGCATATGAAATAGACATTTTTCTTCTATTGATTTTATGAAATCATTAATAAATCATTTAATAAATTTAGTTTGAAACTCTTCAATTGGTTTTATTAAATCATTTAATAAATTTAGCTTGAAACTAAGTTTTTTATTACTTTTTTTTGCCATACATATATATGGTACATGAAATACACATCCCATACATATTTATGGTACATGAAATACACATTTTTCATAATCTTTTTGATTGAATGTTATTTACAATCATAGACCTACGATTTTAGAAAATGTCATATATAAACCATTTGCAAATATGTTTTGTCTCAAGTTTCAATTCAATAATAAATCTTTATATCAATTTTATCGTTTATGTTCTTTCTCTTACTTATTTTTTAAATTCATGATCATAACACACAACTAAGTAAACTTTGCAACTCTCGTATGCATTTACCCTTTACATCATTATTAATTTAAAAAGCACTTCCTTAATTTAATCAAAGAACTAAACAAATTAGAAGTTTGCTACCAAAGACATCCTGTCGTCTCAAATAACTCCCTCCCAATTAAACTAACTAAATAAATCATTGCTTTCTTAACATTCTGAGTTGAACTTTTCCAACTTTGTGATGCAACAATCATACCTGCTCATGATATTAACCATCAAAACCCCCAATTAGAAAAAAAGACTTGTATAATTGATTCAAAAATAAAGAATATGAAAGATTCAAGCAATTAAATCAATGGCAAAGCCAACTTCTTTTCTCTTGCAATTTACACTTCTTGTTTGCTTTACAGCCATTCATGGCAGAACAGAGATTACAAGTTTTTCATGTGATAGTTATGTCTCTTACTTTGCAAAGTCTTCACAGTTCTTGTATTTCCAACTTGAGCCTTCCACTAGTAGTCTACCTCTACAGTTTTAACCAAATCAATTTCATTCTCTAGGAAAAGCAACAAGGAAATGACTGAAGAACAATATCAGGTAAGGCAACAAGGAAAAAAAGGAGGACAATATCAAGAAAAAACAAAATCAAATTCGTTCCATCTGGAAAAGTGCTTTGGTTTTGTTCATATTTATTTCAATCAATAACATTCTCTCCTTCTGAGTCTCATTAAGGGACCAAAATTAACTCTGAAAGCCAATGGTTTCTTAGACTCTAACATTGTGCAAATAAAGAAACAAGAATTTTGAAGAAATATAATTGACCACTAAAATCATGCTTTACATCGTACCATTCAACTATAAATCATTGCCTATTTTACTTCTATCACAAATTAAAGAGTTGCAGTAGACAACACACATGGAAACAGAGATGGAGAACAAAACCAAAACAAAAATCAAATGAAAGAAGCCAATTAGAAGAGTAAAACATTTAGAAAAAAAGAAAAAAGAAAAAGAAGAGAAGCCTAGAATAGTACGACATTTTTTTAAAAAAAAAGTGAACAAAAGAAACAAAAAGGAATTAAGATTACATTTACATAAGAAATAATAATGTCAAAGAAAGATCTCAGTGCTTTGTCTAAAAAGAAAAGGAAACAAAACACAAAAAGTTCCCAATTCCTAAAAAATATAGAAACTCAAAGATTCAATAAAATATCAAAACCCCATTCAAAAAATGGAAAAATCAACAACCAATAGATTTCTAATCGCCATTTACACTAAAAAAGGAATTTCCTACATTAGAAATCAAACACAATGAACGGAAAGAGAAAGAGAGAATGCAAACCATGAGGCTTTTTCATGTTGGAGATTCTCCATCCAAATCCTCATAACGCATAAATAACAAGATGAAAAGATCTGAGCGTGAGTCAACATTAAAACTCACCAAAACAAATAGGGACATTGCTATTATAGATCGACTATAGGGGTTTGCTTACGTCGAATGAATAAAGGAAGATTTTTGCAGCCGAATGAAAAATGTAAAGAAATGAAGCCCTTACTTCCAAGTTCCACTAGAGAGAGGGGGAGTTGAACAATGTGGAAGGGGGAGTTGAACATAAGTGAAAGGTTTGAGATAATCCTTGTCACGCCCCGCCCTGTGTCAAGGGCATATTTGTCCAAGGTATTATTTACCTATGGCCGTATGCCCGAATACCCCTAAATCACTTTGTCTTTACGCCTTGAAAGTAGTCTAGGTTAATTCTTTCGTTTAGGTGTCGCCGAGTCACAGTGTGACATTTCGGCTTTTTCATATGCAAGCCTGCCAAGGTCAAAATTCTCAATATGTACTATAGGGGTACATGAGTAGTCCGACCACCGCCCAAGCCTTGTCGCACTCTTTGCAAGCTAAGCTATTTTCTTTGCAATTGACAGTCTTCAATGCTTTCTTTATGATGTTTTCAACTATTTACTTTCTCTCTCCCGTTTTATAAAAACATTTTCCCAAGAACGTGGAGGGAGGCTACATCATACCGCGAGTTTGTTTGTGGATTCCGAATTTCGAACGGCTGACTTGTTGATCGAGCTAAATAAGTGCCGCACAATCGTGTTAAGAAGTTATGATTGTGACAAGTGGTATCAGAGCCAAATTGGCTAATTGACGATAAGACCGAAACATGTCGTCGTCGAACCCATCGGGCAAGGCCCAGAAAGACCGACTAGTAGAGCTAGAAGAGCAGATGCTCTACCTAGTCGAAGTTCCCGACTCCATCCGCTAGTTGGAGTCTCGTCTCGATGAAATTTCCGCGAAAATTGATATGATCGATGCGGTAGCTGGCCGTGTCAAAGGGTTGCCGATACAAGAGTTGTTGGCAAGAGTTGACACCCTAGAAGAAAACACAAATGTCAGAAGAACTGTTAACTACAAGCGTGGGGACAGTTCATTAGGCTTTGCTGTCCACATGGAAGAACGTGTCAGCGAGCTAGATAGCTCTCAGAAGACACTATTAGAGATGATAAACGACATGTCAGAGGATTTTAGAGTCACCCTCGATGTCGTTAGGAATGAAATCGCAGATGTGAACACAAGACTGAGTCTCACAATGCGAGCAATGGCAAACCAAGTTCCGGTTGGAGGAGCAGTTCCTGTAACTAAGGTGAAGGTTCCAGAACCCAAACCCATATGTGGGGTGAGGGATGCAAATGCCTTAGAGAACTTCACGTTTGATCTCGAACAGTACTTCAAGGCCACAAACACAGTCACCGAAGAAGCCAAAGTGACATTGGCGACGATGTATCTGTGTAAGGATGCCAAGTTGTGGTGGAGGTCCCGATACATGGACATACAGGAAGGGCGTTGCACAATAGATACTTGGGACGTCCTGAAGAAAGAACTTCGCTCGCAATTCTTTCTCGAGAATGTGGAAATCATAGCTCGACGAAAATTGCGTGATCTGAAACACACCAGCAGCATTCGAGAGTACATGAAACAGTTCGCCGGCCTGATGTTAGACATTCGCGATATGTCAGAGAAAGACAAAGTTTTCTGTTTTGTCGAAGGGCTGAAACCGTGGGCCAAGACCAAGTTATATGAACAAAGAGTCCAAGACCTCACGTCAGCGTATGCAGCAGCCGAACGGTTGTTTGATTTGATCGGTGACTCTCAAGATGTGAAGCGTCACCAAAGTTCCTCACCTGAAAGGAATAGGAATAGTCGCCCGAGTTCTCCCAAAGCTGTCGGGGGAGACAAACATTCTGGTAAAGACCGCAGACCTTACCAGTCAACCACTGAAAATACATGGCGAAGGCCGAATGATCGAAGCCCAACCAAACGTCCCCTCAGTTGTTTCATATGTCAGGGGCCACATCTGGCAAGAGAATGCCCGAATAAAGTCGACTTCCATGCGTTTCAGGCCTCATTAATCGCGAATTCAAATGATAAGTCAAATCATGTTGAGGATGAAGCAGGCTTGATAGATGGGGGCGAAAAGACTCGAATAGGGGCCATAAAGTACATGTCATCTCTCCAGAAAAAGTCAGGGGAGAGACACGTACCAACAAAAGGGGGCCTACTGTATGTTGACACCTGGATCAACCAAAAGCAGAGTAAGAGCACAATGGTTGATTTTGGTGCAACCCACAACTTCATAACTGAGGCGAAAGCTAGACGTCTAAGGCTTCGTTGGGAGAGGAATTCAGGAAAGATGAAGGCTGTGAATTCCATTGCCCTACCTATCGTCGGATTGGTGAAGCGAACGATGATAAAATTGGGAGGATGGAAAGGCCCCGTAGACTTTGTGGTTGTAAAGATGGACGACTTTGATGTAGTACTGGGAATGGAGTTCCTCCTTGAACATCAAGTCATTCCAATGCCTTCAGCCAAATGTCTAGCGATTACCGGATCTTTTTCCACAGTAGTACAAGCAGATATTCGTCAGCCTAACGGGTTCAAAATGATATCGGCTATGCAACTAGACGAGAGTCGCACTCAAGAGGAACCACCATCTGTGGAGATCCTGCTTGGGGCGTTGGAAAAGTTGGGGGAGACAGTCCCCAACGACACTCTGTGTGTCCCAAAGAAGCGCTATGGTGTGATGCCAAGTAGTTGGCCCAAGTCCTCGTCTATGCGATGGAGAACCGACCATGGGGTAGAGTCGCCATCAAAGGCAAAAGCGCATGCGAGGAATGCTTATCGCATGGCGCCGCCGGAGTTAACCAAACTTCGGAAACCATCAGAGATGTTGTTGAATACAGGGTGTACTATACCTGTACAAGCTCTGTAAGGAGCCCACGTCCTTTCCCTGAAGAAGAAGGACAGAAGCCCACAACAGTGTGTTGACCGCCGTAGCCAGAGTAAGCTCACAGTGCGGTGCAAATATCCACTCCCCATGCTCACGAGGCGGGTGGACCTCCTCCGTGGGGTGAAGTATCTCCCGAAGTCAAACATCCGACCGAAGTACTGTCGAGTAAGAACAACGAAGGCAAAGGGACTCGAGACAACTTGTGTCACTGGGCATGAAGCATACGAGTTCCCCGTGGTGCCACTGAGTCTTACCGATGCCAAGGGAGGAAAGTGTTGTTTTGTGGAGAGCCAGATAAACGGCTGAGTCATGTGGGGGAGTGCCACCAAGGTGGATTGTTGAGAGAAGAAGACACTCAGTGGAGTGAGAACCTCGAGTGTCAGGCCGCCTTCAATGATTTGAAGCAAGCCATAATCGAGGGGCGGTCGTCGATGCGACCAAGACTCCTAAAGTTGAAGCCGAGCAATTCAGCTGTGTGCTCGGGGAATACCTGCATCATTGTGTTGATGGCAGACAAAAGAATTGGGTTCAACTACTGAAGGTAGCCCAATTTGGTCATAGTGCTCAGACAGACTCGCTGATCAAGAGAAGTCCGTTTGAGATTAAAGGTAAGAGGCATTATGTATTGCCGCCCCTCGCTGATGACCCTTATGTAGGGGACCGCCCTCAAGTGCACCGAGTTGGAGAGGAATGTGAACAGATAGCCGACATCACTCGAGTGTGCCTAGAAGAAGCTTCAAGGTCGATGGAGGAGAGAGGAGATCAAAAGCGATGCCCCCTCGAGTTCGAGTGGATGACCAAGCTTCCAATTGATGGGGCAATAACGCCGTATGATTATCTGTCAACCTGGACCTGGAGGAAGACAGAGAAGTCAAGGAAGTCCTTGCTGACAGAGTAAGGACTGGTAGAAGGCCCACGAGAGAGATACATAAATTCCTGGTGCAACGGAAGAAGCCTCTCATGGAGGTAACAAGCGAAGAACATGGTGAAGACCTTGAAGCGTGGACGCAGAAGACTGAAGAGCTCCAGCTTCGCCAGTTGACGAGGACGTCAACCGTTTAAGTGGGGGAGAATGTCAAGGGCATATTTGTCCAAGGTATTATTTACCTATGGCCGTATGCACGAATACCCCCAAATCACTTTGTCTTTATGCCTTGAAAGTAGTCTAGGTTAATTCTTTCGTTTAGGTGTCACCGAGTCACAGTGTGGCATTTCGGCTTTTTCATATGCAAGCCTGCCAAGGCGAAAATTCTCAATATGTACTATAGGGGGTACATGAGTAGTCCGACCCTCGCCCAAGCCTTGTCACACTCTTTGCAAGCTAAGCTATTTTCTTTGCAATTGACAGTCTTCAATGCTTTTTTTATGATGTTTTCAACTATTTACTTTCTCTCTCCCATTTTATAAAAACATTTTCCCAAGAACGTGGAGGGAGGCTACATCATACCGCGAGTTTGTCCGCGGATTCCGAATTTTAAACAGCTGACTTGTTGATTGAGCTAAAAAAGTGCCGCACAATCGTGTTGAGAAGTTACGATTGTGACACCCTGCACGCATCCTACAACTCGCCATGTGAAATGGAACATAACTTGAAGACCTTGAACTTAAACCAAATATGGAAATCAAACCTAACTTAAACAGCAGAACCACAACAACTTAAACAAAAACCACTTCTCTTGTTAACTTAAAATCATGTGTTTTACAATAGTACAAGATACAAGTTCTTAATATAAAAGCTTAACAAAGAATACCTTCACTATCGTCAACCTTCAATAGCTAGATTACTTGGCTTCTTTAACCCAAACTTGGCCTCAATGTCTAAATCCTGGGGAAGGAAAAACTTAAACCGTAAGCTGATGACTTAGTGAGTTACTTTGAAAACCTCTTTGAGGATATAATTCATAAATCATTTTTGTTTCACAAACATAGGCTCAACGCGACAATCCATTTAACAACAAAAACACACATTAGTCTTACATATTCATTTCTACCAAGTACATGAACCATTCCCTATGTCAAGACTCAGCATCTTGCGTTTAGACTACTGTGATGTCCTTTTCATCAACAGAATCTTGGAATTTCACTAGTTCACTTTTCGTTGCTCAGGCCGCTAAACTCAAAAAGCATTGGCCCCTTCACTTTAGCATGTAGTCATTTTCTACATGGTTGCCTTTACCTTTTATGTGCACATAATAGCTAGCTCATTGATAAGAATATGACTAATAGTTTACTCTAAAAAAAAGCATACAATACAAATAATAAACATGAACTTTTCTTAAAACATAATATTAAATCCTTCTTAATAAACCATGCTTTTCACAAACCAATATTCAACATTAATATACATAACAGAATAACATGCTTTCTACTATGCATAGTATAACATGATTCAGTTAAAGAAAGAACACTGGAAAACTTTTATTTTTCTTTGAAAAATCACTCAAAGTACTAGGTTTTTTCGTTTTCTCAAAACTTCTAACCCAAAAGTTTTCTTCTCGCCTGAAAGCTTCTCGACAACACAAACTTTAAGTATTAACAAAAATTTCAAAATAACACCTTTTCTTCTATCTTTATCTCTTAGTTATACTAGTCTCAAAATAGATTAGTCATTCCTTGAGCTCTTAGTAACTTGCCAACTTCTGCTTTCCAAAATTCTATGTATTTTCATATTATGACACCTGGAATCCAACTCATCGATCACTTAGCTTCTTAGTGATCCTGACTGAAAATGGTCTGAGATCACCTTTTAAACCTTTTCTTTATCTAGTCTCGATCGACATAACCTCAAGAATGCCTCGAGATCCTTCCTTTTTTCCCCTTTGTCCTTCAATCTCGGCCGAACTCGTGGCCGAGATTGTCTGAGATTCTTCTAAGCACCTAATACATGGACATGACTGCCAGTTAAATATTTTTGTGCAAACTCAATAAAACCAATCACCACCTTCTTCATATTCCTTAGATGGTGTATCTTTCATCATCTACTATTTATCCATTGTGTTATAACCAAATTAAATGAAATTAATGAGACAAATCACCTTAACAAAATCAAATAACAAAGTAACTAAGTGATTACCATAACTGCAATGCCCTGAGTTTAGAAGGGGGACATGAATGAACCGATATGACATTTGAATGAGAAGGAACCTGAGGACATGAAAGTAGGGTTAAGAAAGACTATAAAAGAATTAAAAGTTACTACATATACCAACAAGTTGCACATTTCTTTTCGGTGGTTCAATCATAAGAACTCCAAAGTTAATTGTACTTAGTGTGGAACAATTTTATGTTGGGTAACGATACCATTTCCTTTTCTGAACAACACCACATGACCCTTAACATGATAATGCAACTTAACATTTAAAAAATTTAGTAAGTGAGCCAACACTATCTTAAAGATTTAATAAACTTTATTTCATAACTCTTGAAATAAGTTAAGGCTATATGTCATTAAATACAAATTAATGCTTCAAAACAATTGAAAGTCCAAAACAACTTCGCTAACTTAACTTTAAACATATGTACATGACATAGCTTAATCTTGAAATACAAACCACTAAGTAAACAAAATCTACAACAAACTGGTATAATAGATTGGTGATAGCAGGTCAAACTTGCGGATCACGATCTCTTCCTAGAAAGTAGAAGAAATTTGGAAAGGGTGAGCTAAATAGTCGTTTGAGTCTTAAAATTGTAAGTCTTTAAAGGTTAACTCTTAACATAAATATTTATCAAGCTCAAATAGTTTATCTTGAACTTTGTTTTTCAGGAGCTATACCTTGAAGAATCACCGAGACAAAAACGATAAACTAGGCATGGAAGCCCTGTCCCATGATATGATACTTCGAGATAGCTACAATGAGATAGAAAACTAGGCATTCGTACAGGCCCTCATCTGTTAAGATGGAAATCTAATCATCTGTAGAAGCCCTCATTTCAAAACTAGTGCCAATAGTGGAAAACTAGGTATCTAGTGAATACTCTTATCAAAGAATCTCTATGCACAGGCAATTTTATCCCGAAGGGTTGCTATATATTTTAGAAAATTTTAGGTATCGACTAAAACATTCTAAAATCACTCTCAAGCTTATCTACTTTTGAAAACTTAGCATAATCATGCTTCTTTGTAAATCTCAACAGTAAGCTCATCAATAAATACATGCTTGTCAAATGTTTCTAAACTCATGCTTTTGGAAACAATTTCTAAATCAGTATACTCAAATATTCAAAGATCAAACATGCTTAAAACATTTGAAAGTAAAGTTTAGTAATTAACTTAAAAATAATTTTAGTCACTCGTAGATGGTAGCTTAAACTCTTGGTTTGTAAATTTGCCCAATCTCTTCTTGACCTAAAATAACTTGGAAATTCCAAAAACCACAAAAATGTCCCAAAATTAACTTAGAAATTCTAAAACCACCAAAATGGCCTAAAATCACTCAATGACATATGCTGGCGCGTAGGCAAGGGTGACAGAGGCTTGGATGCATGTGCTAGGCTTGAGGAGCCTTATCGCATGCTAACCTCAGGCACAGGCATGTCGCGTGCCTTATAGGATCACAAAACTGTTATGGTGAATGCTACGGGATCACTAGACGGAATGATGTGTATCCTACGAAATCACTAGACTGATTGATGTGTATCCTATAGGATCACAAAACTGTTATGGTGCAGGGTACCTTCTAATAAGATGTTAACAGTTTTTATCCCTAACGGGACCAATAGTGAGTCTTTTACTAGGTATATTTTTTTATTCATCATTTTCATGTTTAACTTTTTCAGGCAAAGATAATAAAAGAGGTAGACCGACGAGGGACAAGAAAGGCACGTGAACACCATATGGTAATCTTTTAAATGCTTTTGCTTAACGTTTTTACTATTTTTATATTTTGATGATTGAAATGAGTTTAATGTTTAGAACGACTGTATATTTTGTACCATCTTAAAACACAAATACTCTTGTACTTTTATCTTGTTTGAAATAGGGTATAAATTAAACTTTTCTTTGATGTTTATTTTTTAAACAAATTTTTATAATATTTTGTATCTTAGCGATTTGTTTTAGATTGAACTTTAAAGTAATGATCTTAGCTTAGTTTAATAAGTTGTGTTGATACATGTCATATGAGGGCTCAATCTTTGTTTTCACTTTTTTTTTCATATTTCCACTATTTTACTTTAAATATTTTATTTGAACTCTATATTATTTCTTTGAAATTTAGATAGGGCCCGAACAAAGATTTTGTTTACATAGTATTTTTTTCTTACTTTGTTAAATCATGATTTATGGACGTATGTTTGAAATTATTTATAAAAGACTTTTTCTCTTTTGTTTAAATGCAAAGTTGTTATTTATTTTAAAGTAATGACCTCAGATTAGTATAAGAAGTTGAATCGTTACGGATCGACTTTTATGTCACTATGCAAAGTTTAAGTGTTCATACTGTAGTCAATGAACCTTAGTTTATTGGATTCCGAATTATAAAGCACTTTATTGAACAATACCTCAATAATAACTTTACTGAACAACATAAAATATTTAACATTTACAAACCAGAAATAAAATGTAAAAATAAAGTTTTTAATTAATTTTAATAGTGACAAAAAATTAGTGAACAATTATCTTCAATTAATTGTGACATTAACACTAACAAACTTAGAATGTAAAAATGAGTATTTAATAAAAAAAATCAAGGTTAAAAATATAAGTTAATCTAAAGCCCGGAAGAACCAAATTGGAACAAAACTTTTTAAAGTTAGGGTTATTTTTTATAAAAATAGGAAATTGGTAAAATATTTACACTAAATAGAACAATTCGAAAATGAAAAAAGTTCACAATGTAACGCCCCAGAAAATTAAGATAATTTTGGAGTTAATTATCTTAATTTTGTTTAATTAGATTTAATTTATTAGGCGTTATTTTGAATTCATTTAATGAGAATTATTGGATTTGTGTGGGAATTGAAATTAATTAAATATTTCTTGGATGAATATTTAATTAATTAGAGGTTTTGGCATGTGGTGTTTGTTGAGTTTTTGATTAAATGGTAAGTTAAGAGAATTAAGTAAAGTTTTGGTTTTTAGTGTTGTTGAAGTTGAATTTAATTAAAAAATTATGGATGTTATTTAATTAAATTGTGGGGTGGAAAGTTTGTTGGAGATTTAATAATTATATGTATATGTGGAAATATATATATAATTATTATGTTAAATGAAAAGATAATTATATTTGTTGAAATATAATTATTTAAGGTAAAGGTAAAGGAAAGCTCGCGAGCGACAGAGAAGGATCCGTGACATGCCATGTGGGGACTCAGTTTTGCTTCCGCGTCGATGTTTCAGTGTTTCAGCATTATGTTTTTAATGAAAATTTAGTCTTCCCTCGTTTCAAAAAGTGTATCTTGTCATTGTTTCTTTTTAGTAATGACCTCAGCTTAGTATACAGAGTTGGGTCGTTATAGTTGGTATCAGAGCGTCAACTTTTAGGTTCTGTAGACTAACTTACGATGTGAGTCTTTGATTTTGTCCCTATGGCTTTTACGGTCCTTCGTCACTCGCCAGGTATGTATTTTATGATACATGATTATGAATATGCATGTGACCTTGCCTGTATTAAACTAGAGCTGCATGAATGTTATGATTTAATGGTGATGGTTTTGGTGGTCAATTTAAGAAAAATGCTGCCACGTAGAGGTGCTCAACGGGGTGGTTGAGTAGGCAAAAGAGTAGAACGTGTTTAGTGTGATGAACTATTTTGTGACTGGATATCTAAGAAATAAGTTATGTTGGTGGTTTTAAAGGGAACTAAAGGCATGGTTAAGTTCAAGTATATCAAACACATTTGAATGTGTTTAGAATTGAGATACCGGAGAAGGAATAGAGCAAACTTTAGTGTATAGTTATTTTGATGAGACTTCGAGGAACTGTTTTGAGTTTACCATGAAGGATAAGTTACAGCTAGTTTAAAGTACAAGTGATGAAATAACGGACTTCTTTAGAATAACTAGCTAAGTTGATGTCATTAAAGAAAGTCAATAGTTGGACATGAGTTTGGACTAGATCAAGGAAATAAAAAAGTAAAATTATTGAGTTTTACAGATTACTAAATGGTGGAGAATACGTTATTAAGAGTGGAAGTTTGAAGTTGGAAAATAGAACGTAGTTTATGAAGGGTTATGAATTAAGTTTCACTTGGTTAAGTGTAAAGGAAAAAAAAGTAATATTTTGTCAAGAGAAGCGAAGCTTTGCGCAACATGAGAGTTGCACTTAGGAAAATTTTATGGCAGAGTTACCAAGTTGAGAAGGCTACTTAGGAACAAGAAGATGACAAGAGAGCTTGATACTCGAGACTGTTCAAGGACTAAAACTTTCGAGGACGAAAGTTTCTTAGCGAGGGAAGATTGTAACACCCCATAATTTTAAGGAATTTATTATGGGTATTACATTAAGTGGATTCGAAGTTAAGGAATGTATTCGACTGTTTTGTGTTGGATTAATTGAATATATATACATGGGTGTGTACATTTAATTAAAGATTTTGGAATTTGGTAGAATTTGATTTTAATTAAGACGTGAGAGCCAAGTATCCCAAGTTGTTCAAAGATTAGAACTTTCGAGGACGAAAGTTTCAAAAAGGAGGGAAGATTGTAATGCCCCAAAAAATTAAGATAATTTTGAAGTTAATTATCTTAATTTTGTTTAATTAGATTTAATTTATTAGGCGTTATTTTGAATTCATTTAATGAGAATTATTGGATTTTTGTGGGAATTGAAATTAATTAAATATTTCTTGGATGAATATTTAATTAATTAGAGGTTTTGACATGTGGTGTTTGTTGAGATTTTGATTAAATGGTAAGTTAAGAGAATTAAGTAAAGTTGTGGTGTTTAGTGTTGTTGAAGTTAAATTTAATTAAAAAATTATGGGTGTTATTTAATTAAATTGTGGGGTGGAAAGTTTGTTGGAGATTTAATAATTATATGTATATGTGAAAAAATATATATAATTATTATGTTAAATGAAAAGATAATTATATTTGTTGAAATATAATTATTTAAGGTAAAGGTAGAGGAAAGCTGACGAGCGATAGAGAAGGATCCGTGACATGCCATATGGGGACTCAGTTTTGCTTCCGCGTCTATGTTTCAGTGTTTTAATATTCCATTTTTAATGAAAATTTAGTCTTCCCTCGTTTAAAGAAAGTGTCTCATGTTATTGTTTCTTTTTAGTAATGATCTCAGCTTAGTATAAAAAGTTGGGTCATTACACACAAGCCCACGATGAGAAATACAAAAAATGTCCCAGTCAACACGCGATAATTGGCCACACGCACGTACAGGTAATCTTCTTCTGAACGATTGTGTACTATAGTCATGATATACGATCATGTAGTTTGTTTTTAACGATGGAAAAAAAAGGCTTCAAATTTAATGATCGTGCTAACGATGCTAAACGATAGTGTTGACCATGGCAAACGATCGTGTTGACCGTGAAAAACAATCGTGTTGATTATGCTAAATGATTGTGTAATCCAATGTAAATGATCGTTAAAAACTTCAAATCTAATAATCGTGTTAACCATGCTAAACGATCATGTTGACTATGGTAAGCAATCATTTAGATTATATCAACATGATCTTGTAGTTCTTTTTAAACAATGAGAAAATGACTTCAAATTTAAACGATCGTGTTGACCATGGTAAACTATCAAATTATGGTAAGCGATAGTTTAGATCATATCAACACGATCGTGTAGTTCTTTTTAAACGATGAAAAAAGACTTCAAATTTAAACGATCATGTTGACTAATTTAAACGATCGTGTTGACTATGATAAACAATCGTGATCATGTCATAATGATATTTAAACGATCTTGATATTCTTGAACATGAGGAAAATGAAATAGTTTTAAAGAATCATGTCGAAAATGGTGAAGATGAAACAGGACATTTAAATAGAAGAATAAATCGTTTAAAAATATAAGAAAGAAAATATGGAAGAGGAGATGAAGAAATATGGAAGAAAAGATGAATAAATCACAAAGAAGAAGAACAAAGAGAAGTGACGAATCGTCTGCAATATTCAAGGGCAAATCTGGAAACTATGAAAATATTTACCAACTATGAGTTTTTGTTTTTTGTTACCCGGGCCGTAAATATTTTGGGTTTTGTTACATTTATGTAAATTAACCTTAAAAATAACATTTTCAAATCTATAAACTAAATAGAAAATAAACTTAAAATTCAAAGGGAAATGTATACATTTTCAATGGTTCAATAAAAACTAAACTCAATACTTAAAACCAAACATTATTCTTTACTAAAATATATGGACAAAAATAAAACCTTGAAGATAAATTATTTTAAGTTTGAGAAAATAACTTTTTGGTTTTGGTCATGGAGAAGAAAGAAAGTATTATGATACCGACATAAATGAAAAAATATTATACTTACTTATAAAAGATCTGATATTTGATAAAGATAGTTATCATTGTACCATTATTAATTATCTTCATTATATATCATGTTAGATGAAAAATTAATGATGTATGGAAAGGAGTACTACGTCAATGTAATGATATGACCTTCATGACTTTTTACTAGTAGTTTTTTTTTATTTACGTGACATTGATATCACGATATGATATAAAGAAATTTATTTTCTATTTGAATAATGTTATAAACGTACATAACAAATAATGTCAAATGAACTGGCGAAAAGAATGTTATATCTAATTTAAATTTAATATTAAATTTAAAATTGAGTATAGTTTCTATTTTGGTCACCATGTTGATAATCACATGTGAGAAAAATCGAAGGACTATTGATACTTGCTTGGTTTCATTTTTATGTTATTATATTTTAATCGTGGATATGTCAAGTAGGATTCTAATTATTCGACTACTGATAGGTGTCTAGGCTAGAGTTATGCAATAAAAGGTGCATACCCTACCTATGTAAGCCAGGGTCGAAAACAGAAAATTTCTATCAAACCTAGTTATAATTATTACCCCTCAACCAGGCAGTATAAATTCTATACAACGTAAGTATAAAATAATACTAATCTACTTATTTATACAGAGGATCTGCAGAAGGGAATGGAACCGGGCGATTGCATAATATGAACTAACTTGCGTTAAGAAATGTAGGAAAGCTTCTATATTCCAAGCGATCTAAGCCATGCGGTATGTCCTTAATGCGATATAAATCACTTGACCATCTTATATTTAAGGCAGGCAACCTCTTAATTGGCGTCTAAACGCTAAACTTGTTCTCTTTTCAGAATACAAATGGTAAAGATAGATCAAGCGATATATATCTAGGCTTCCCTACTTATAAGTATCATATTAACTCTATTTAAGGTGAGCAACTTCTCGACGCCTAAAACCATACTTGTTCTTCTTTTGGAAGACAAATGGTTGGTGGCAAAATGCCAGAATGGAGTTTGTTTACAAACTCTCTTCTACGCATGTGTTAGCTATGTTCTTGTTTTACTTACTCTCTAAACACAATGATACTTATAACTAAAGAATCCTTATCAAATATAAAACATACAACTTAAACCACTTAAAACACATAACCAAGATGAATAGTAAAGAAATGAACGAGAGACAATGGATAAAAAAATGCATTATATTGATAATGTAGGCCTTTTGGCCATGAAATGAAGAACATTCATACAATACATCATAAAGTACAAAAATTGAAGAAAAGAGATGTCTCGAGCCACATAATTCATTGGTTTACGTACAAGTTAGGAAAAATGGCAGTGGAATGGAACTGGAGAAGAGGTGGAGAAAGATATACTACTACAAATGGTGAAGGACTTTAAAACTCATCCTTTCACCGACCTCCTTAAAGGATGACCTCCTTTATGTTATTCATGGTGGAGTTGGCTTCTTTTATAGGCATATTTTAGGCAGGAAATTAATTGCCCTATGTTGTACAATGTCAACGCATAAAGTAGTTATTCCTTGTCACATTATCTCCAACTACCACTCTTGTCTTATAACAAACCATCTTGGGTAATGATATGTACTAGCATCTTGTCTTATGACTCACCAGGTTAGCTAGCTTCTTATCGCTAAGTTAATGCGCCCTATCCTCGCTTGATTTCTCCTTTTCACCGACCTGCATGGAAAACTATAGAAAGCATAGTTAATTAGGCGTTAATGATATGTAAAGTGCATTCTCTAATCATTGTAAATTTGCACTAAAAGCTAGCGTTTTGGTCATTTATCTCGCGTTTTGCCTTCATTGTTTTACCTAAAAGGTTACGATAACTTGTATTTGTACGAGTTATCAAGTACCTCACACTCCTTAATGAGGAATTGTTAGATGATATGATTACATTTTACTTACACTAAAAGCCTCAAGTTTTTTAGTCATTCGATGATTTAATAGTTTTGTGATTTACAATTTTAATCTCGACTTTTTGCTAATTATTGAGTGTTCATTCTAAGTGTTAATAATCCTATATTAGTTAATTTAAAAGAAGTATATTATTTAAGTCTCACTCTTTTTCAACCACCATGGATTGACCTAGTGGTAAATACTTGAGACGTGTTTACTTAATACCAAAATATGGTAAAATCAGGTGACTTGTCTTGTCAGATTAGTCTATGTGCACATAAACTAATCGGAACACTCATAGAGATAAAAGAATAAAGTCACTTATTTCTATTACTATTAAAATTAGAATTAAAGTTTCGCTTAATAATAATTTTAAATTAATTAATAAATAACAACAATAGTAAATGAAACTAAGTATTTAATGAAAAATAAAGATAGCAAGTACAAATTTTGAAACCACCAAAGTAAAACAAAATTAATATCTCTCAAAGTTGAAATTGTAACATGTTTTGAAGTCTATACACTAACGCCACATTTATTAAATCATAATGAAAGTTGGTGTAATCGTAATAGAATTTCATTGATACATCAATTGTAATGAACTAGAATCACAAATATAGTTAGATTATTTTAATTGTATTTACTTAAAATCATGAAAATTTATTGTTATAGCTTCCTTTATCTCTATCTCTGAGGATCAGGCGGTAATGAAAACAGTAACAATAACAGTCATAGTAGAAACGTCATATTTACAGTAATTGTTATCTTACCTCTACGTCTAAGGATCAAGTGGTAATAATAACGATAAAGGTAGTAATAAATTAGTGTCAATTTGATAATTTTGAAGTAAAACGATAACAATAATGACAACTCTAATAGCAACCCTAATAATAACAATAATATGATACCACTTAATTTTCATCACTACTTTAATATTTTAAAACACACAGACGCATATAATAAAGAAAAGTATGATGCGAAAGGAAAGGAAAATGAAGGAGTTTGCATGAGAAGAATGATAAGGAAGAAAAAGAAAAAGAAAAAGGTAAGAGAGAGGGTTAAAGACTTTAGGCATGAAATTGCATGCTGATGGATATAATCTTTTGAACATTTGGTGAAGGGTAGCCTACCCTGCAAACCCTGACCCCGGTCGCATGCTACAACTCTGACCTACTTATCATCTGTTACAATACACTTGTCGAAATCACATTGGACGCAACCTTAGGGTAGTAGGCCCCACACCATGACCTTATAAACCTATAGCCCTATTGCCCTATAACCCTATAGCGCTTGTCTTTTTGAAGTTTAATTGGTCAAAAGCTTTCTGGCCAACTTTTGCCTGAAAATTTTCCCTATTTCCTTTCACATTACAGAATTCAGTTCTCTCTCTCTCTGCCTTTTTCCCGCTGGAAAATTTGCCTATTTCCTTTCACATTACAGAATTCAGTCCTCCCTCTCTCTCTCTGCCTTTTCTCCATTGAAACAAAAATCTGTTGCCTGTTGTGTTGTTGAGCCTTCTCTTCTCCCACCCGCTGTGGGAACAATTTAGTGGTGGAACCATCCCTTTTGTTTTGGAAATTGAACCATTTTAAAGTGCTCCTCTTGTGTCATTTTCCCTTTTCAATTTTATTAAAATATTAATTTCTTTAAACTTATGGTATTATGTTTTGATCGGGTCTTTTCCCATCTTTTTTAACTCATTTTTGAGCTTAAAATGTAATCTATTTTGTGTGTTTGGAGGGTAGAGTGAATTATTATTGTCTGCGAGTTATAATAAACTACGTGTTATTATAATCTGTGTTTGTGGCATAGACTATTATACTTTATTGTTGGAGTGCAAACTATTATAATATGATCTATAATAGTCTATGTTTGAGGTGTAAATTATTTTAATTTATGTTATAATAGATAATGGTAATATAGAAAGTCGATTCCATTTGTTCACATTGGTTATTGTTTACTTGTGTTCTTCAATCTTAATGAAATGTGAGACAAATACATAATAAAAAACAAATAGAATTTGATTATCATGGCCTGATCTATTAATTTGATTGCATAGGAAAATTACATAATATCTAGCTACTAGTTTTTTTTTTTTTAAATGCAATGAGAGAGTTATGAATTTGTCAAAGTTAATGTTATTGTTACAAAGTATCCTTACTAATTGATCCTAAATAATAAATGTTATGTTAATATAAGAGACAATGATACCAAGCTCAATCATAATCAAATTGTGTTAGTTATGATTGTGGATTAATAAATATGACCCAAGTTTAATTACATTTACGATTGAGACACATTACAATGATACATCAATAAAAGTTTATAACATTAGTTATGATTGTGGATTAATAAATATGACCCAAGTTCAATATTATCGTATATGATAAATTGGTGTTTTATTATATTATAAAAATAATTTGTCTAAAAAATATTTTATAAAAAGAGACATTTTTAAATATAGTAAAATAAACTAAAATATTTACGACATATAGCAAAATTTTGGATTATATCGAAGATAGACATTGATAGACTTCAATCACTGTCTATCAATATGATTGTTAAAAACATATCAATGTCTATTAATATCTATCATTGATAGAATTTGAAATTTTGCTATATGTTAGTAAATATTTTGTCAAATTAGTCATTTGTAGTAATTCTCCTTATAAAAAATAATAAAATAAAAAAATTAGAAAAATGTTAGTAACGTGAATATCAAATAAAAAAGGTTAAGTTGCAAACTTCAAAACTATTTTACAACTTCTTTTAAAGAAAATGGAATTCGCAAGAATAATAATTAGGTTAAATTTAAAGCTGATCCCTATAATTCGGTAACATAGAATTTTGTCCTTAGATAGTAATTAATATTTTTTTCTCTATGCTTTAATAAATACTCAACGAACATTTTTTTATGAAGAAAATACTAATAGTAAATTAACTCTATTTCAAAAATAAAAATCAATGAACTTACTACGAAAACTACATGAAAGATAACATTTTAATTAACCTATTAAAAAAATCAAAAGTGTAAACTTATTTAAAATAAAATATTATTTTATTGATATTTAAATGTTTTTTTTTTACAATTTAATTAGAAAAATCCATCGATGCCATATTCAAACACTATGTTTCGATGATATTTTATGATATTTTCATAAAATTGAAAAGTCGACTTTAATATAAAAAATAACATTCTAAACATTTGTTTAAACACTCCAGAGTGCATTTTGTTAGTGGTATGAAAATAATGAGTTATTTCTCAACTATTCTAATAGTAAACCTAGAAACTAGATGTGAACTTACAAAAATGATCAAAGTATGATTGTAATATACTTGTAAACAACAAAAACAATTAGTTGATACAAAATATTTGATCGAGTGTGAAGTATTATTGATTAATTAATTTAAGAACACAATATATGTCATATATGGAGAGTTAAAGGCAAGAAGCACTAATCCATAGGTGAGCTTAACTCAAATGGCACCAGGAAAACGAATAGGGGAACGTACATCTCAAAGCTGGTACCTGTATATATCCGAGGACAAGAGGTCTCGAGTTCAAATCCCCCCACCCTCAAGTTGTACTACAATACCTTTTCAAAAAAACAAAAGTTAATGTCTCAGGGTTTGGATCGACCAATCAAGATGGTATTTACAATAAAAAAAAATAATTGACACTACAAGGACTAGGGGTTATCCCGATGTCAGAGTGCATCGAAATATATAACAAACGACGTTGGGAGCGACTCTCCCGACGTACCTATCGCTGTTAGAAAGTGCGACGACGGTAGTACGTCGACTTAGGCATACCCGACGTGCATACGTGACAACTTTGGGAGGTTGGGATGCCATACTTCTGATGCCTTACATGTCGATGGACGGTGTGCGTCGACAATGGGGCACTCTTAACGTCCACTTCATGCGTTGGCAATGGGGATAGCCTGATGTGTCTCTCAAGCGTTGGGAATAGGTTGCTTTCGACGCAGCATCAGGCCAACCTTTGCCGACGCTGGAGTCTCGACGTCGGGGGAGGGTCTTCTTCCCTACGCGTTATAATTTATATTTTTAACTATATTTATTATTTTTGTGCGGTATGATTCGATTTAAATTTAATCAGATTTTGCAAGACAAGTAATGCAAAGTTAATAAAAAAAAACTATTAAAATACCAAATTATATTTATATTAAATACTAAATTCAAATATTCAACAATTCCAAATAATTCAATTTAATTGGAATGCTCTTTGATCTGTGATTGTTAAGCTTGGTTAAACTTGTTTTGTGATCTCTATTTTCTTTGATTATAGAATTTTGTACTTATGTTTGTTGTTCTCATTATCTGTACTATGTCAATTCTACCATTGTGTAGGGATTGACATTTTCCTTTATAGTATAATATTCCATTTGCTGTTTAGATGCTGTCATATTCCATCTTTAACTATCATATTCTTTCTTTCTGGGTTTTTGTATGGTCTACTATGTACTTCCTTTAGGAAAATGTTTAGGGTTATTCTTTGATAGTTTGCTATCAATATAATAAATTAATTTGACCAATCTATTATGTATACACTTCTATTTGTAGTAATTGTCACCCCCACCTCGCCCCAAAAGTTACTCTATGCGACCAAGTGGAGATGTGACCGCCTAGACATTCTACGTGTGTCTCATGAATGCTTAGCGAGAGACATTTAACCAACAAGCTTAATTGTGGAAAGAAAATTCAAGTTAGATAAAAAGACTTCATTGATCTTTAAATAACAACGTACATTCAACATTAAGTAGAATGTTCCCCTTCAAAAGGGCTATAAAAAACTTAAAATAACATTTGGACTCTTCTCGTCTAACTTTTACATGTTATGCGAGTTGACCGTGGGAGTTCAAAGCTGCAAGTTTAACGTTGGATGTCCTTCACTACTTGGGGCAGTAGATAAAACAAAATATTTGAAAGGTTGGATGAAAACGTCTAGTGAGTATTGATAAATCAAACTTTGTCTAAACGCGTTCCAATCATTTCGCCAAATTATATGATACAAATGCTTTGTATTTCAATAATAGAATACTAAGTCTAAAGTGGTTCATTTCAATGCTTTAGATGATTAACACCATTCAATTACTCATTATCAAACCCTTGCAAACCACTTGGAAAATCATTTCGGAAATCTTTTTCTTTTAAATCAAGCATAAGCCTTATATCATGTAGGAACATATTCATTATTATCAATCATCTTATGATCTCAACATCATATCGCAAAATCATTCTACATGTTAATTATATTTTTGTACCATTTTCATAACTCAAGTGTTTACCATACTCTTTTGTCAAGTTGCATCTGTTTGGAGTGGTCTAAACTCATTTAGCAAATTTCCATCAATTCCATCACGCGTGATGCGTCTTCCCATGCTAGATCACACATCAAGTATGAGGCACTCTATTTCAGATCGCACAACAAGAATAGAGCATCTTATCCTAGATCACACAACAAGGATAAGACATTCCATACTAGAACATAAACAAGTGCATGACATCTCATCTCATAAAGTACAAAAGGTTATCTCAATTCATCATTTCAATTCATATCAAAACTTATGCATTTGGAAAGAATGATAGAAATCATATACCTTAAGATTTTATTGGAACCATATTGAAGGATTTAAACACATGGAAAATCCTTTTTGATTTTTGAAACTGTTTTAAAGAAGGATCACTCACAAATAAATTTACTTATTGCCTCTCCTTAGCCATAAACCCCCTTGCAAGAATGCGATCAGAGCCTCAATAATATTCATTCATGCTCATCACATCTTGGAACATACATCATTTCTTGGTATGTTTTGTTTAATTTATTGTTTGTATTGTTCATCCACATGTATGTTTTTCATAATTCATTTTCCAATTGTTTTGCTCATGTTGGATTTTCATTTCATCTTTCTAAAAAGTTTTTTTATGTTACTATTTATATCTTTCGATAAAATTGCTGTTTAATATTTCTCTTATATACTACACTATAAACAAAATAAATTCAAGTTTCAATGATTCAACAAATTTCGAACTTCCGATGGTAACAATTCCAATCTAAAATACCAAAAATAAAAACTCTTTCTTCGCCTTTTCCTTTTTTTCTTTGTTTTTCTTAATATTTTATATCTCAATTTTTAACTTAATGAGTTTTTAAGTAATCTAATTTTACGGTTTATAATAAGAATGGACAAGTGAGCAAATCCACTCAACCTTTAACAATCCACTCAACTATTCTTAAACACAAGTAATACTTAAATGAGTCTAAGGAACATTTAGAATTATTATTCAAAATTTAGCGACTAAAAATGATCGCTATAAATTCCATTTTAACCAAATAGACTCTTACTAGAAACTTGAAAAGACCAAAATTATATTTTTTTCTAGATTCTTTTATCATAATGTAAGACTCATAAATTTATTGATGCGTAATAATTGAGGCCCATCTAGTAATTAACCATTTTAGTTTTAGTTTTTTTTTTAATTCTATTTTTAAATTTTGTTTATTGAAAAAAACCATATACGATTGGTACGTGATTTAAAAACAAAAGTTTTTCTTTTCATTTTTAGTTTTTCTTCCTAATTTAGAAAACAAATTTCTTTGAATTTGTTACCAAACATAACCATTGTCTAAAATCTAAAGGTCTTTGGTAACCTATCCCTTATCTATTTTCTATTTTTAAAATTATTTATAAAACTGGTTTGATAACTAATTCGCTTTTTGGTTTTTTAAACTAAAAAAAAAAAAACATATTTTCAACATTAGGAAGAAAAAGTGAAATTGAAAAAAATTCAAATAATACATTTTGTTTTTTAAAAAAAACAGAAAACAAAATCATTTACCAAATATATATGTAACGCCCCGCCAAATTTGTCTTCCCTTTTTATCGTCTTAAGAGTAAAATTCTTGAAATTTCTTTCGAATTGAGGAAATTTTTACTTGTGATTAATGAAGATTTAGAGATTTTTGTGGGTGATTTAATTTGTTAAGTTGGTTGTTATTTGGACTAAAGTAGGAAGAAAAAAAAAAAAAGGGGGGATAAAAGAAATAATATTTATGTTTTTTATTTAGTATTAATTCTTTTATAAAAGGGGGCTTTGGAAAGCGTGTAGTTCACCTCTTCCCCAAGAAGTGAAAAAAAAAAAAAAAAAAAAAAGAAGAAAACCCTAAATCCCAATCTCCCCCGCCGCCGCCGCCGCCGCCGCCGCTAGTCAACCGCCGTAGGTCACCACGCCGGTCTCCCAGCAGCGTCGAAGATCGGTCCACGTCGAGCCGCCGCGCGCCAAGGATCGAAGCCGCCGCACGCCAAGGATCGAAGCCGCCTTCAGTCGGGAGTCGCAAGCCGAAGCCGAAGCCCATCGCGTCTGCAAGCCGAATCGTGGCGGCCAGCCGAAGCCGAATCGCGTCGCTTCGTTTCGACGCCGAGCAGCCCCCGTCCGCAGCCGCCGAGCGAAGCCGCATTTAAGCCGGACCACCGCAACCCGTCGCGCAACCCGAGTCCGGAAGTCAGCGTCACTCTGCGCGAAGATCAGACCCGACCGAAGACCCGCTCCGCGACCCGAGCCAACGCGCGCCGTATTCCGGAAACCGACCCGCGCCCGCGTGCACCCGCGTGTGAGCCGCGCCGCGCGCTTCTGCGTAGCCGAGCCGCGTCTCCCTCCTGTTGCAAGCCGAGCCGCACGCGTAGTTCCTGTCCAAGCTGAGCCGCGCCTGTCTGCACCGCGAGCCGAGCCGATCTCCAGCCTCCAAGCCGAGCCGGTTCCTGCCCTATTTTCCAGCCGAGCCGCCAAGCTTATTTTGGCTCCTCCCACCTATTTTTGGTAAATTAAGTATTTATTTTGGGCATTTCCCCAATACGACCCAATGTTTTGGGCGCTAAATAATTTAATTTGGACTAAATTAAATTATTTTTCCTAAGGAACGTCTTGGACCGAGTAACTGCTGCAGCGGGAGATTTTCTTCAGTAGGGGCTCAACCACTGCAACCTTTTCTGGGGTAAGTTATTTCAACCGAGTTTTAACCGTTAGCCGTTGGTGACTTATTTACGAACTTTGGCGTTATTAAATATTTAGGATCCCGTTGCTTGGAAAGCACACGTGTCTTGCGGTTAGGACTCGTCGAGTGAATCTCCAGGTAAGAGATTCTACTACTAGTTTCATGTTTGAAGTATGAGACTGTGTATGCCCTATGTTGCATATTGAGGATTTGACAGTATGATGCCTGAAATAAACGCTAGTATGATGCAAATGACGATATAGTTGTGCTATAGCCTGTTATGTGTGGCAAGATCCATTATGGTTACGACGAATGTCGGGACGGAGAATGTAGAAATGATTATGTGACATGTTATATGCTGATGCCATGTGTATGTATACTGCAATTAGGGTACCTGTTAGCTTGATTCTGTTAGAGTCGTACCTGCATGGGTGTCCTTCGGGATCACCACCTATTGAGGACTGTGTGGTCCGACGGGACGCCAGTCTAGCATGATATAGACATGACTCGAGTGACTCGACGGGGTCCTCGCATCCCGACTGTCCTAGGTGTCCCCGGGCACCGAAGACCAGAGTTACGTTCCTACGGGAGCGCATGATTGCACGTGTTCGGGAACGTGCCAGAGATTGGGTACCAGTTATCAGGACTCTAACAGGAAGTTAACAGGCACCTAGTGGGACTAGTAGTGGGTCCCTTACTGAGTATTTTTATACTCATTCTCTCCATTTTATGTTTTCAGGTAGAGGACGAGGCAAGGGCAAGGGCAAACTGGCGAGCGACCCGAAGTGAGACCGAGGAGGGCCATAGGGACTACCGCTTCCGCTTATTTCTTATTTCAGATTTTAGCATTTGAGTTTGAGTACTTTTTTTATTTTTCACTATCTTTTATGTAGATAGGGCCCGAGTAGGATTTCAGAACGTTTTTACATTTTTGCACGACTACCTTGTTTATGCTTTTATAAATGAATTTCTTGAACCGTATGCTTTTAATAAAATTTTATGACTTAAACCACTTGTTCTATATTGAGTAATGACTTCGATTCAGTATAAGGAGTTGGGTCGTTACAGTTGGTATCAGAGCACAGTGTTTTAGGTTCTGTAGACTGACCTACGATGTAAGTCATTTTTGTTTTTGGTTTTACTTCACCCTATGGCTATACGGTCCTTCGGCACTCGCCAGGTATGTCTAAAGCCTTGCTAATGTTAAGATTACAATTTTGCCTGAATAGTCTAAGACCTAGATATAGGGTGTTAAGTTCTTGTGGTGAGAAGTTTGTTGGTGAATTTTAGGGAGAATGCCGCCACGTAGAGGTACACACCGAGGAGGTGGTAGGGGAGGCAGAGGAGCCGGTCGTGGCCAGCCGGAGGCGCCACCTGTTGCACCGGCAGTCGACCCAAACGCACCGGTCACCCAGGCGGATCTCGCCGCAATGGAGCAGCGTTATCAGGACATGCTGCAAGCTGCTTTGGCGCCTTTCCTTGCCGCCCAGCAGAACCAGGCCGCCCCTGTTCAGGCCGAGGCCGCCCCTGCTCAGGCCCAGGCCGCCCCTGTTCAGGCTCAGGCCGTCGCTCCTCCAGCCCCTGAGGAAGCTCAACCAGTACCAGTTCAACTGTCGGCCGAGGCGAAACACTTACGGGATTTCAGGAAGTATAATCCCAAGACCTTTGACGGATCCATGGACAACCCCACAAAGGCCCAAATGTGGTTGACGTCCATAGAGACTATTTTCCGGTACATGAAGTGCCCAGAAGACCAGAAGGTGCAGTGTGCAGTCTTCTTCTTGGAGGACAGGGGCACCGCCTGGTGGGAGACCGCGGAGAGAATGCTAGGGGGCGATGTAAGCAAAATAACATGGGAGCAGTTCAAGGAGAACTTCTATGCTAAGTTTTTCTCCGCCAATGTGAAGCACGCCAAGCTGCAAGAGTTCCTAAACTTGGAGCAAGGCGACATGACGGTGGAGCAGTACGACGCCGAGTTCGATATGCTGTCCCGCTTTGCTCCCGATATGGTAAGAGATGAGGCTGCCAGGACGGAGAAATTTGTTAGAGGACTCAGGCTAGACCTTCAGGGCATTGTCAGAGCCCTCCGCCCAGCCACGCATGCTGATGCACTACGTATAGCACTGGATTTGAGCCTGCCTGAGAGAGCCGATGCGTCTAAGGCTGCCGGCAGAGGGTCAGCCTTGGGACAGAAGAGAAAGGTTGAGACGCAGCCTGACGTAGCACCGCAGCGAACACTGAGGTCAGGAGGTGTCTTCCAGAGACACCGACGGGAGCTTGCAGCAGCCGGGAGGACTCTGAGAGAGCTACCCGCTTGTACTACCTGCGGGAGAGTCCACGGAGGTCGTTGCTTGGCTGGAAGTGGAGTCTGCTTTAGGTGCAGACAGCCGGGGCACACTGCTGATATGTGTCCTCGGAAACCCTTTGAGACGACACCGCCCCAGCCTTCTGCGGCCCAGCAGGGGAGAGTTTTCGCCACTACCCGGCAGGAGGCCGAGCGAGCTGGCACTGTGGTGACAGGTACGCTCCCAATTTTGGGGCACTATGCTTTTGTGCTATTTGACTCTGGGTCATCCCACTCGTTTATATCCTCCGTTTTCGTTCAGCATGTGGGTTTAGAGGTAGAGCCTTTGGGTAGTGTTTTGTCGGTTTCTACTCCATCTGGGGAGGTCCTGTTGTCCAAAGAACAAATAAAGGCATGTCGGGTAGAGATAGCGAATCGTATGTTAGACGTGACCTTGCTAGTGTTAGACATGCAGGATTTTGATGTGATACTAGGCATGGATTGGCTGTCAGCCAACCATGCCAATATAGACTGTTATGGCAAGGAAGTTGTTTTCAACCCTCCCTCCGAGGCTAGTTTCAAATTCAGGGGGGCAGGTATGGTATGTATACCCAAGGTCATCTCAGCCATGAAGGCCAGTAAACTACTCAGCCAGGGTACTTGGGGTATTTTGGCAAGCGTAGTGGATGTGAGAGAGCCAGAAGTTTCCCTATCCTCCGAACCCGTGGTAAGAGAGTACCCCGACGTTTTCCCAGACGAACTCCCAGGACTTCCGCCCCCCAGAGAGGTAGACTTCGCCATCGAGTTAGAGCCGGGCACTGCTCCTATCTCGAGGGCCCCTTACAGAATGGCTCCAGCCGAACTAAAGGAGTTGAAGGTCCAATTACAGGAGTTGCTGGACAAAGGCTTCATCCGGCCCAGTGTGTCGCCTTGGGGAGCCCCAGTATTGTTCGTGAAGAAGAAGGATGGGTCAATGCGCCTTTGTATTGACTACCGAGAGCTGAACAAGGTGACAGTCAAAAACCGCTACCCCTTGCCCAGGATTGATGACCTGTTCGATCAGTTGCAGGGAGCCACCGTCTTCTCCAAGATCGACCTGCGATCAGGCTATCACCAGTTGAGGATTAGGGACGGTGACATCCCCAAGACGGCCTTTCGATCGAGGTACGGACATTACGAATTCGTTGTGATGTCTTTCGGCTTGACTAACGCTCCTGCAGTATTCATGGATCTGATGAACAGGGTGTTTAAGGAGTTTCTAGACTCGTTCGTCATAGTCTTCATTGACGACATCCTCATTTACTCAAAAACTGAGGCTGAGCACGAGGAGCACTTACACCAAGTTTTGGAGACCCTTCGAGCCAACAAGTTGTATGCCAAGTTCTCCAAGTGTGAATTCTGGTTAAGGAAGGTGACATTTCTTGGCCATGTGGTTTCCAGTGAGGGAGTTTCAGTAGATCCCGCAAAGATTGAAGCGGTGACCAACTGGACTCGACCGTCCACGGTTAGTGAAATTCGAAGTTTTCTGGGCTTGGCGGGTTACTACAGGAGGTTCGTGGAAGACTTCTCACGTATAGCCAGCCCGTTGACCCAGTTGACCAGGAAGGGAACCCCTTTTGTCTGGAGCCCAGCTTGCGAGAAGAGCTTTCAGGAGCTCAAACAGAAGCTAGTGACTGCACCGGTCCTGACAGTGCCCGATGGTTCGGGAAACTTTGTAATCTATAGTGACGCCTCCAAGAAGGGACTAGGTTGTGTCCTGATGCAGCAGGGTAAGGTAGTTGCTTATGCCTCCCGCCAGTTGAAGATCCATGAGCAGAACTACCCTACCCATGACTTGGAGTTGGCAGCTGTAGTCTTTGCACTGAAGATATGGAGGCACTATCTGTACGGTGAGAAGATTCAGATTTACACCGATCATAAGAGCCTGAAGTACTTCTTCACCCAGAAGGAGTTGAACATGAGGCAGAGGAGGTGGCTTGAGTTGGTGAAAGACTACGACTGCGAGATCCTATACCACCCAGGTAAAGCGAATGTAGTGGCTGATGCGCTAAGTAGGAAAGTTGCACATTCAGCAGCGCTAATCACCAAGCAGACCCCCTTACTCAGGGACTTTGAGAGGGCAGAGATTGCAGTCTCAGTAGGTGAGGTTACCGCACAGTTGGCGCAGTTGACAGTCCAGCCAACCTTGAGGCAAAAGATCATTGCTGCTCAGCTGAATGATCCTTATCTGGCAGAGAAGCGTCGCGTGGTAGAGACAGAGCAAGGTGAAGGCTTCTCCATATCCTCTGACGATGGCCTTATGTTTGAAGGACGCCTCTGTGTGCCGGAAGACAGCGCAGTTAAGACGGAGCTTTTGACTGAGGCTCACAGTTCCCCGTTTACCATGCACCCTGGGAGTACGAAGATGTACCAGGACTTAAGGAGTGTCTATTGGTGGAGGGGCATGAAGAGGGATGTGGCAGAATTTGTCAGTAGATGCTTGGTGTGCCAGCAGGTGAAGGCACCTAGGCAGCATCCAGCAGGGTTGTTGCAACCCTTGAGTGTGCCAGGGTGGAAGTGGGAGAGTGTGTCGATGGATTTTATTACGGGACTGCCCAAGACCCTAAGGGGCTACACGGTGATCTGGGTCGTGGTCGACAGACTCACGAAGTCGGCCCATTTCGTGCCAGGGAAATCCACTTACACTGCCAGTAAGTGGGGGCAGCTATATATGACAGAGATTGTGAGACTACATGGAGTACCCGTATCCATCATTTCAGACAGAGACGCCCGTTTCACATCGAAGTTCTGGAAAGGACTTCAACTTGCATTAGGTACGAGGTTGGACTTCAGCACGGCATTCCACCCTCAGACTGATGGTCAGACAGAGAGATTGAACCAGATTTTAGAAGACATGTTGCGAGCCTGCGTACTAGAGTTTTCAGGAAGTTGGGACTCCCATCTGCATCTGATGGAGTTTGCCTATAACAACAGCTACCAGGCTACTATCGGTATGGCACCGTTCGAGGCTCTGTATGGCAAGTGCTGTAGATCCCCTGTCTGCTGGGGCGAGGTTGGAGGGCAGAGGATGCTAGGCCCCGAATTAGTGCAGACGACCAACGCAGCCATACAGAAGATCCGAGCTCGTATGCTGACAGCACAGAGCAGACAGAAGAGTTATGCTGATGTACGACGTAAGGATCTCGAGTTCGAAGTAGGAGATATGGTCTTTCTGAAGGTTGCACCCATGAAGGGTGTTCTGAGGTTCGCGAAGAAGGGGAAGCTGAGTCCACGCTTCGTAGGGCCGTTCGAGATACTGGAGCGGATTGGCCCCGTGGCTTATCGCTTGGCGCTACCCCCATCCCTTGCTGCAGTGCACGACGTATTTCATATCTCCATGCTGAGGAAATATGTCGCAGACCCAACACACGTGGTGGACTTCGAGCCACTACAGTTTAGCGAGAACTTGAGCTACGAGGAGCAGCCTGTCGAGGTCTTGGCAAGAGAGGTCAAGAAGCTTCGCAGTCGAGAAATCCCACTGGTCAAGATCCTTTGGCAGAACCATGGAGTGGAAGAGGCCACGTGGGAGAAAGAAGAGGACATGAGAGCCCAGTACCCCGAGCTGTTCGAGGATTAGAACTTTCGAGGACGAAAGTTTTCTAAGGAGGGGAGATTGTAACGCCCCGCCAAATTTGTCTTCCCTTTTTATCGTCTTAAGAGTAAAATTCTTGAAATTTCTTTCGAATTGAGGAAATTTTTACTTGTGATTAATGAAGATTTAGAGATTTTTGTGGGTGATTTAATTTGTTAAGTTGGTTGTTATTTGGACTAAAGTAGGAAGAAAAAAAAAAAAGGGGGGATAAAAGAAATAATATTTATGTTTTTTATTTAGTATTAATTCTTTTATAAAAGGGGGCTTTGGAAAGCGTGTAGTTCACCTCTTCCCCAAGAAGTGAAAAAAAAAAAAAAAAAAAAAAGAAGAAAACCCTAAATCCCAATCTCCCCCGCCGCCGCCGCCGCCGCCGCCGCTAGTCAACCGCCGTAGGTCACCACGCCGGTCTCCCAGCAGCGTCGAAGATCGGTCCACGTCGAGCCGCCGCGCGCCAAGGATCGAAGCCGCCGCACGCCAAGGATCGAAGCCGCCTTCAGTCGGGAGTCGCAAGCCGAAGCCGAAGCCCATCGCGTCTGCAAGCCGAATCGTGGCGGCCAGCCGAAGCCGAATCGCGTCGCTTCGTTTCGACGCCGAGCAGCCCCCGTCCGCAGCCGCCGAGCGAAGCCGCATTTAAGCCGGACCACCGCAACCCGTCGCGCAACCCGAGTCCGGAAGTCAGCGTCACTCTGCGCGAAGATCAGACCCGACCGAAGACCCGCTCCGCGACCCGAGCCAACGCGCGCCGTATTCCGGAAACCGACCCGCGCCCGCGTGCACCCGCGTGTGAGCCGCGCCGCGCGCTTCTGCGTAGCCGAGCCGCGTCTCCCTCCTGTTGCAAGCCGAGCCGCACGCGTAGTTCCTGTCCAAGCTGAGCCGCGCCTGTCTGCACCGCGAGCCGAGCCGATCTCCAGCCTCCAAGCCGAGCCGGTTCCTGCCCTATTTTCCAGCCGAGCCGCCAAGCTTATTTTGGCTCCTCCCACCTATTTTTGGTAAATTAAGTATTTATTTTGGGCATTTCCCCAATACGACCCAATGTTTTGGGCGCTAAATAATTTAATTTGGACTAAATTAAATTATTTTTCCTAAGGAACGTCTTGGACCGAGTAACTGCTGCAGCGGGAGATTTTCTTCAGTAGGGGCTCAACCACTGCAACCTTTTCTGGGGTAAGTTATTTCAACCGAGTTTTAACCGTTAGCCGTTGGTGACTTATTTACGAACTTTGGCGTTATTAAATATTTAGGATCCCGTTGCTTGGAAAGCACACGTGTCTTGCGGTTAGGACTCGTCGAGTGAATCTCCAGGTAAGAGATTCTACTACTAGTTTCATGTTTGAAGTATGAGACTGTGTATGCCCTATGTTGCATATTGAGGATTTGACAGTATGATGCCTGAAATAAACGCTAGTATGATGCAAATGACGATATAGTTGTGCTATAGCCTGTTATGTGTGGCAAGATCCATTATGGTTACGACGAATGTCGGGACGGAGAATGTAGAAATGATTATGTGACATGTTATATGCTGATGCCATGTGTATGTATACTGCAATTAGGGTACCTGTTAGCTTGATTCTGTTAGAGTCGTACCTGCATGGGTGTCCTTCGGGATCACCACCTATTGAGGACTGTGTGGTCCGACGGGACGCCAGTCTAGCATGATATAGACATGACTCGAGTGACTCGACGGGGTCCTCGCATCCCGACTGTCCTAGGTGTCCCCGGGCACCGAAGACCAGAGTTACGTTCCTACGGGAGCGCATGATTGCACGTGTTCGGGAACGTGCCAGAGATTGGGTACCAGTTATCAGGACTCTAACAGGAAGTTAACAGGCACCTAGTGGGACTAGTAGTGGGTCCCTTACTGAGTATTTTTATACTCATTCTCTCCATTTTATGTTTTCAGGTAGAGGACGAGGCAAGGGCAAGGGCAAACTGGCGAGCGACCCGAAGTGAGACCGAGGAGGGCCATAGGGACTACCGCTTCCGCTTATTTCTTATTTCAGATTTTAGCATTTGAGTTTGAGTACTTTTTTTATTTTTCACTATCTTTTATGTAGATAGGGCCCGAGTAGGATTTCAGAACGTTTTTACATTTTTGCACGACTACCTTGTTTATGCTTTTATAAATGAATTTCTTGAACCGTATGCTTTTAATAAAATTTTATGACTTAAACCACTTGTTCTATATTGAGTAATGACTTCGATTCAGTATAAGGAGTTGGGTCGTTACAATATATGGTTTTTGTTTTTTAAAAAAATTAAATAAAATAAAGTAAAACAAAAATTGAAATGGTTACAAAATGGGGCCTTCAATAAAATTTTTTGAAACCAAACACAAATTGCTACATCATTTACTAAAATAATTGAATTAGGGATTAATTAAATACATAAATTGGCTAATTGACAATGGAATCAAGTTAATTATTATTGTCCAATTAAATATAATTTACTTGGGCTAAAATTCAATTGAGCGCCGAAATAAGCTTAATTTAGCTCAAATGTTAAGTATGACTCCAATCCATCTCCCACCAGACGGTGCCTCTATCTATAAAAAAGAATACTATGTATTGAACTTTTTGGTTGTTACGACACTTCATATACCGAAAGATGGTCTCTATAGAAACCAACCACATGCATCTGGGCCTTGGTGGGATCTTCCAAAGACCCGTCAAAGGTCTTGGGGTTGTACTTCCTAAAACCTCTGAAATGTTTAGCCTCTGCAACAGTTGGTTTTGGCATGTTCTAGGGTTACATTAGGGTCTGAGCAAGGGTTGACGGGGTTTGTTGGGCAACATGAAATGGCGCAAATGCATCTCTTAGCATATTTTGGTATCTTTACTCAAGTGCAGCGAGGTCTGCTTAAGTGATAGATGCAGTAGGGTTGACAACTTACACAACAGGTTGCTCTTCAGGTTGGGTACGTCCAGCTCCTCTACCTTCCCTACCACCTTCACGTGCACCTCTATGTAGCGGCATTTTTCCTAAATTCCACCAGCATAAGCCTTTCACAATACAATCATAACATGTATACTTTATCTAGTTTAATTCAGGCAAGGTCATAAACATATGCATCATCATACATCATAAAACATATTTGGCGAGTGACAAAGGATTGTATTAGCCATGAGGGTAAAAAAAAAAAACAAAGACCTACATCGTAAGTCAGTCTGCAGAACCTAAAAACTTAGGCTTTGATACCAACTGTAATTACCAACTCCTTATACTAAGCTAAGTTCTTTACTTCTTAAAGGAAAATAAAACTTTCTTAAAACAAAATGGAAAAATAAAACTCATTTTTAAAATCAAAACCTCAAGTACTCAATAAAATCATAAATAAACTAATGTATGCTGAAATAAATCTCTAAAATAAAATCCTAGCTCGGACCCTATCTAGTTTCATAGAGTAATAATGAAAATACAAAAATACTGAAATCAAAACTGATAACATAATAGTGGAAGCAAAACGTTTCCTTATGGCACGCCATGGTCATTTCTTGTCATTCGCCAGCTTTCCTCTACCTTTACCTGAAAAATTAAACATTTAAAGAGTTGGTATAAAAATATACTCAGTAAGGGACCTACTACTAGTCCCGCTAGGTGTCTGTTAACTTCCTATTAAAGTTAACAGAAACGTACAATCTGTGATCCTATAGGAACATCTGTGGTCTTCGGTGAACCCAAAGGAACACCTATGACAAAACTAGTCTTCGGTGAACACAAAGGAACACCTATGACAAAACTAGTCTTCGGTGAACACAAAGGAACACTTAGGACAAACTGGTGTTTAGTGAACTCGAAAGAAACACTAAGACAATTGGGCTGTGAGTGACCTCATCGAGTCACTCATATACAAATCATCTCATACTGAACTGGTGATCGCGTCGGACTACACAATCATAAAAAGGTGGTGATCCTAAAGGACACCCATGTGGGTACGACTCTAATAGATAAAGGTAACAAAACATCCTATCCATAGCATGTAGCATAACATAACATCATGACCATGACATGAATATTAATCATAGCATTCTTAATCATGAGATTAATATTTCATGTATTAATATTAACATCATCAATCATCATCATCTATCTAACTTAGTCCTAACTATCAGTCATCATCATCAAGATAATCTCAGTCATAACTATTAGTCATCACAACATCAATACATTATGCATTTTAGCTACGTCAATGCATAATAGGAAAAATCACATGCAAACTATTACTTCAGTACAAATGTTTAGTAGGAGAATCTTGTACCTGAAAATTAGCTTAACAAAGATAGTTCTAACAGCAAAAGCCAAGTTTTCCCAAACAATCAAGTCCTAAACAGTAAGAGAAAATACTAAGTTCAATAACTTAATTAATAGTTCCCTAAAGACCCAAAAATCATTGCACTAAGGTTTCTTTTGGATGAAGAAGATGAATAGTGAAATTCCACACTTACCAAGGAGTCTATTTAATAAAAATAATAATAATTAAAATTATTATTATTATTGTTTTCTTTTCTTATTTTTCTTATTTTAAAACAAAATTCAAATATTCTCTCTTCATTTAATACCAACCAAATCTTCTTTTTAAACTCAAATATTCTCTCTTTTCAATAACTCTTCACATCAAATCATCACTTTTACCTTCTTTTATTTTTTTCTCCCAAAATAATTATATATTTTCTTAAATAATTATAATATTCCAATAATATAATTATTCTCAATCCTTTTTACAATTTAATTAATTATATATCATATATATATATATATATAATTTATTATAATTCCCGAAACTTCACCAAATATAAATCAACCAATCACAATTCACTTAAATCAAATCTTTCCACCAAAAAAATTCAAAATTTAAATAATTAATTAAATAATTTTTCAAAAATATCTAATTAATTATAAAATCTAAAATCAAATAATTTCAACAATTAATTCAAATAGCACCAAAAATAATTTTAACATGGTCAAAATTAAACTTAAAATTACCTTATTTTGGAGCGTTTCACTAAGATCATAAAAGTCCATCAGAGAACTTAGGAGTTCTCTTCATTTGTTGGAGTTGAAAATTTTTTACGAGAGAATTCTTCAAAGAGTCAGGAGACTCCCTAACTTCTAAAGTCAACCACCCTCGAAGATTGAAGTTGCTTTGAAAATACAAGTTTTCTTCCAAAACTCTAACTTCAAGAACATCTGTGCTCCACTTCCTCAAATCAAGCGTAAGCATCCAACCGAGAGAGAATCAGAGGGATCAAATTCTAGAGATCGAACCACATCGCATCAAATTAACATAAATATAACATCAACACAAGTTCAACTCCATCAATCAAACTTCTTCAAAAATCTCGTGTGAACACGGGGTCTTACATTTTGAGTTTGCTTTTAATTTAGTTTCTAGGTTTCAAAATATTACAATGTTAGAGTTAAGATTTGAATTTTGTTTCAATTTGATTAAAATGTTTTAAGATTTATATTGACTTTTTAAAATTAATATTCACTTTAGTTTCAGGTAGCTACAGTGGATAAATGTTTTTAGGAATGATAACTAAGTATACAACAATATTTTTAAAGAATTTCAGCAATGACAAAGTCTATTAACGATATACTTTTATCATTGATAAACTCTTGTGTTTTATTAGTAATAGACTAATATTGGCAATAATAGTCTATTAGTATTAGACTGTTATTACCGATAAACTAGGACAAACTTCGCTATATTTACAATTTTTTTTTAAATATTGTTATATGTGCAAATAGTGAATCTATTTGTTGTATTTGCAACTATCCCTTCAGGTTTTTTCAATAATGTTTATCAATGAAAAGCACAGTTCATAAGTATATCAAATACAAGTTTGAGCATTTAGTATAAAACATGGATATTAAAAGTATAAACACTTAAATCAAAATTGAAACATAACTCAAATCTGAAGGTTAAAATTGTAACGTAAAAGGTAGAAACTAAATTGAAGTTATACTTAAGAAGTAAGATCTTAAAAAAACAATATTTTAAAATTTAAGCACAAAATATAAACTAAGATCTAAAATTGGAAAGAAAAAAAAAATCATTTTCCTTTCTTTTAAGAAGGAAATTGTTGTACAAGCCATCTTTCGATTTATAAGATTTTCTTGGATAAGGAATGATCACTAGTAGTGGGCTACCCTACTAGGATGCTTGGGCTTTCAATACCAAACCTCATTGCCCAATATAAAGATCTTGTTGGGCTTTTCCTAGCTCACACGTGTGATCTATATTTTCATATATAATTTGTTTTTATTTTAGTAATTTTCGTTTTTGTTCACACTCGTATACGTGCAAGGATTCATTTCCAACTTTTTTTTTTCTAGTTACTCATTTGGCCACTTGCATCATTAACAAAACAAATTAATAAAAGATTTTAGTTGATATAACCTAAATATATAAACTCAATTACATAATAGGCTTAAAATTACCATTTGTTTTTCATAATAATCATATTGAGCTTTAAATTTACACAAAAGGAACACCCAAATGACAGCAATACTCATCATTATGATTAATATTATTTAAAAAATAGAAGAAATTCGTAATGACAAAAATATGGAAAAAATAAAAATAGTTTCCGTTTCCAATTTAACTTTGGGTACTTATTATTCATTTTAGTTTGGAACAATTAATGTAAGATAATACATATATATTCTTTTAATTGTATGAGATTCGATTTATTTAATGGGAGATATCTCATATTCATTTTTTAATTGTAAATATTTGGTTTATTTTTTTCTTTCCCATATAAATTCTATTTATTTTTATTTTATTGTTATATGGTTTTTTAGATATATTTTTCTTTTGTCTTTTCATTCCTATGTTTTTATGTTGCTCGATTTTTTGTATTGATAAACATATTGAAAAATGAAAATATACATCTCATATATTATTTGGTATATAAGATAGATATATTGTAAAATTGTTATATTCATGCACTTATTCGGTTTAAATATTAATTTCAAATATATCTCATGTTTTTATCAAATATAAATATAACAATTATAGATTTTTAGTAAGTTACATAATAGTAAGATATATACCTTATGTATTTTCTCATACGTAGACATGTATATTTAATCATTATACCTCATATTATATAATAGAAAACAGTAAGAATGTTCTATATGTAATAAAATTAGTTGTTAATGACTGAAATATATATCACTACAAGAAAACGGAGTATTCCCGACGCCAAAAAAGAATAAAGAACGTATCGTGACTGCGTCGAGAGAGGCGTCGAAAAAAACCTTTTTCCCGATGCATCAAACAGGCGTCGACCACGCGCGTCGGGAAAAGGCCAAATTAATTTTAAAAAGCACATTATTCTCGACGCTGTGCACAGTGCGTCGGGAATAGGGTTTTGTCGACCCACTGTGCGGCGTCGGGAAAAGGCCAAATTAATTTTAAAAAGCACATTATTTCTCGTCGCCGTGCACAATGCGTCGGAAACGGCATCTAGAATAAGGGTTTTCCCGACGCACTGTGCCAGGTCGAGAAAACCGTTTAATGAGCATCGGGAATTCCCTTTTGCCTGACGCCTTTTGGGGGATTTTCCGACGCCGCGACACTGCGTCAGAAAATCCCCTTTTTAATCGTTTCAGTTATGTATTTTACAGAACTGAAACCGAGAGGAAAAAAGAGAGGAAGAGAGGGAAAAAGAGAGGAAGAGATCGTCGAAGTTGAGAGGAGATCGAACCGTTCCGCCGTTGTTCCGCTGCCGTTTCGTCGCCGTCCCTCGTCGCCGTCTGCCATTTTAGGTAAGTGGAAAATTAAAATTTGTTTAGTTTAAAGTTATGTTTTAGGGTTTTTTTTTTCAGGAAAATTGTTTTAGAATTTTCTTCTGGAATAGATTTTTGTTTGTTAAATGTATTTTTGTATAGAATGTGTGTAATTTGTGGTTGAATTTAAATTTGAAGGGTTTAGGGTTTATGATTTATAGTTAATTTCAAAATTGAATTGGGAGGGTTAATATAGTTAAATTGAAATTTGAATGGTTTAGGGTTTGGGTTATTTATAGTTAAATCGAAAATTGAATTGAGGAGGGAGTTTATAGTTAAATTGAAAATTGAATTGGGGGTATAGTTAAATTGAAAATTGAATTAGGGGGAGGCGGTTTATAGATAAATTGAAAATTGAATTGAGGGGGGGGGGGGGGATTTATAGTTGAATTGAAAATTGAAATTGGAGGGGGGGGGGGGTTAATAGTTAAATTGAATGGGGGGGGGGGGGATTTATAGTTAAATTGAAAATTGAATTTTTTTTTGGGGGAGTTATGGTTGCATTCAAATTTGTAGGGGGTTATGGTTGAATTCAAATTTGAATGAGGGGGTTATGATTACATTCAAATTTGAAGGGGGGTTTATGTTTTGAATTGAAAATGTAATATGTGTGTTAAGATATTTGTTTTGGCTATCCTACAGTTATGGTAACCTGTTTGTGTTGAATATTTTGATTGTTGGTTTGAGATGGCTATTCTGCAGTTATAGTAGCTTTTTTGTTTTGAATTTTTTTATGTTTGGGATGACTATCTTGCAGATATGGTAGCCTTTTTTGTTTTGAATTTGCTGGTTTCAAGGGGTGGTAGCTTGAAGTATTTTGTTGTTAATAATTAGGTTGTGTTGGCTATCCTGCAGTTATGATAGCCTCTGTAGTTTGGAGGGGTTTGTAGGATGCGAAGATTTTGAAGTATTTTGTTGTTAATAATTTAGGTTGTGTTGGCTATCCTGCAGTTATGGTAGCCTCTATAGTTTGAAGTTAGTTATTAAAAAAATAGTGAAAATTCAGGGGAGTAAGTTATGGATGTGAGAGAGTGAGAGAGATATATTTCTAATCAAACCTATTTATGTTTTAGGGACTTAAACGATGGATAAGGGTTGGATGAAACTTAGAAATAAGTTCTTCCTTGAGTATAGACATGGAGTGACCCAATTTTTAGAATTTGTCAAGTTTCACATTGATGTCTACGGACGATTAAGGTGTTCATGCAAGAGATGTTTAAATTTAAATTGGAGCTCATTAGAGGGTGTTGAACGACATCTACTGACTATTGGAATATCCCCCTACTACACAGAATGAGTGTATCAAGGAGAGTCATTAAGCTCTAGAGGTACAGAAAACTTTGAGGAAGGAACTAGTAGTAATCCTTTTAATGAAGAAATGTATGGCTATTTAAGTGTCGGTGGTATGACACCGACGTAAACAAAGTCAAAGAACACACGTTGAAGTAAAGTACAAATCTCTCAACACATCCCGTTTTTGGTACGCGGAGGAACCTGTAATTCTTGTAACTCAAGCACATCAAGTTTTTTACGTAGACGATCCAAAAAATGGTAGCAATTGGAAAGTTGTGCAAGTCATCCAAAATAAGCGTATGTGGGACATGCCAAAAGTGGAGGATGTTCAGAATGACCATATTAATATACTAGAAGTTGTTGTAAGCCATCAAGTGGATGACCACATCAAGGATGACACTCTATGCAAAAATGACATTGATCCCAAAATCGTTGAAAGACCGGTTGTGCGTCATGTCACTGGCTACTTCATCGACGATATGGATGAACACTTGTCACATGCAAGCGATGACAAATTATAGTGACAAATTAAACCACGTACCCACATATTTATATCTAGTTTATATATTTTGATTCTAGCTATGTGTTCGTATTGCTTATTGAATGTTTGTTTTCTATGTCCATAGCCATTATGTCATATTGACGATCAAATTTTATGGAGACAGACGATATGTTCCTCAAGTTTGAGGACGATTTGGATAACATCTCAGGAGGGCCGTCATCTGTGGGCGACAATACGGGTGAGTCTAAGAATTTTCTTCATTTTAACATACAATTATTTCATGTTCTTTTTTCTAACATTATATGTTATTATCGATTTATTGAGCAGGGTCTTCTTCTCAACAAGCGACTCCGACTCCTAGGAGACGTGCGCAGTCTCGACTCTTGGACTTAAAGCACCACGTTGCAATAAATGGGAGCATTCCGATGACGATCGCCCCTGGAGCGTAGAAGCTTATTTCCTTACACGCCGTTCGCTTCAGCCAGGCGATAAGCGTGTGCGTGCGAAAGAGATTTTCCGTCCGCTGTCTTAAGTGGGCGGACGTTGGGAGAGAATACATTGAGGTCATCAAGGGCGACCTCCAGGTAATTAAATGCACTACACATTTATATATGATTTCATTTGAAACATATCTAACTTTAACTAATCTAATGTGTTATGCTTGTAATGTGTAGAGATTGTTTGTGCTTGATTTCAATGATCAAGCAATGAACAGGTTTGTTGAGCATCAGATGCTTACGACCTTTAAAGAGTTTTGGGCCGACTGTCACAGACATTTCAAAAAGTACAGCAACCCGGAGGAGGCTCGTGCCAACCCACCAAACGCATTGGTTGGACGTGATGAGGATTGACACTTCCTCTACGACCACTATATCAGCCGTGCATTCCAGGTATTTGTCATGATTAATTATGATAACAAGTTTTAATATGTATAAGAAATAAACAATATAATTTTTTTAATGCAGGAGAAATCACGAACGAACAAGGCTGCTAGACAGAAGCAGCCTTACAATCATAGTAGCGAGTCTAAGTCGTTTCTACAACGACAGTATGAGCTCAATGAGAGAAAAGGGAAATCGATCGATCGTGTGGAATTGTTCCAGAAAATACACATTTGAGCTGGGACATTCGTGTCGCAGGCCGTCGGGGATGCACATGTAAGTTATGCCCTTATTAATTATCCACTTTCATTATATATTTTTACACGTTACCTAACATAATTTTTAAATTTGTTGTAGAATCAAATGCTGGAACTCCAATCCCAGCCTACCCCAGTGGGTATTCAGCCATTCTATAAGGATGAGATATGCGATCAGGTGTTGGGTAGACGACCAGGCTACTCAAAAGGCCTTGGTTGGGGACCCAAGCCGAAGGCTCGCAGAACTGCGAGTGCAAGTAGTTCGTCGACATCTTGTTCGCAGTCCACAGAAAAAGAGATTGAATTACATGCTAAACTTCATGAAGCTTTGGAATGGATTGAAGTACAAGATAGAAATCACCAAGCATTAGCTTCACAAGTGGAAAGCATGAAAAAGATGATAGAAGAATTAACTCGTGCACAACAGGGACCACCACATGATCCCTAGCTCTACGGTACGTATATGTCTCTATTATTCTTAAGTTTTTGCAATATATGATTATGTACTAAACTTAGTTATTTTTATATCATTTTTAGGACCGAAGGTTTAGAATGATGCGCCTACGCACCTCGTTGGGAGACTTTTTCTTATGTTTATGTTTTTCCTATATTGAGAACTGTATTTTTTGTAGTGAACTTATTCGTATTATTAATTTTAATTCTATTTTTTTTTAATTTGCGTTTGTATATTTCTTAATTTATTTTAATTTATATTCAATTTGTTTTAATTTAATCCAAAACGTTGGAAAAAAATATTTGAGCAATCCGAACATCGTTGTGAATGTTTGAGCAAAATATTTAAGGAAAAAAATAGAAATAAAATATTAAAAATATATATATAAAAAGGAATTCTCCGACGTAATAAAACGTTGGGAAAAAAACGTCGAAAAAGAGGAATTCCAGACGTCGCAAGGTGCGTCGGCATAAGGTGCGTCGGGAAAGAGGTATTCTCGATGCCACCTTTGTAAACGCGTATATTGGCGTCGGGAGAGGCTTTACATGGCATCGGAAAAGCCTCTTCCGACGTCTTTCTCCCGACATTCTTCCCGACGCCGTGTTGTACATCGGGATATCCTTTCCCAACGTACTTTTCATTTTCGCCGACGTTTTTTGACGTCGGGAGTACCCCCGTCTCTTGTAGTATATGTTTCACATACTTTATATATTGAGTTTTTTCGTAGGCTAACGTATATTGAATGTGTAGTTTCAGATTGACTCTTCAATGAATAATATGAAAAATATAATCTTTTAATTTAGATACAAAACTTTAAATATAAGAATAATACTGTCCCATGAATATAATATACTCAACTGCAATTCAACGATAATTATGAATAAGATACGAAACCAAAGCCAACTTCAGATACCGTAAGAAATTCTATGATGAGGAATGTGTTACTCCACATTTGATGTTATTATGTGGTAAACCTATTTCACATCGCTATCATTTGTAATAGCTAAGTCCTTCTTCAAACATTCTATAGGACCTAAGAATAGGTGTATATCGAGATTATCCATATCAACAAAACTGTCTAACTTGGATAGAAGACTATTGTGTAACTCTTGGAAAGACATATGTTCATAAGCTAAAATTTCTGATATGCTATATAACTAATATAGTTGCCCAAAAATCGTTGAAAAAACCATCATAATAATGTTGGTTATTTATGATAAAAAAGAAAATAAATATATATCTCATTGTACAATATTATATTGACAATATATATTGGTATATAATGATCCATGTAAACCAAAACATTTTTAGATACGGTAAGAAATTATGAAATTAAACTTTCAATATATTTAAAATATTGCAAATTGGATGTAATATAATAAATATAAATTCAAAATACACTATTCTCAAATTCAACAAAAGTACTGATTACTAATGTAAGAAAAAAAATTGAAATACCTAGAAACAAATATGAATAAGACGAATAAAAGGATACAAATTTACTTTACCGAAAACCTTGACTGACATACTATAATTTACCTCACCAGAAAAACATGAATAAGATGAAACAAATATGCACTCATCGAAAAACTTGAAGGAGATGAACGGGATAAGAAAGAGATTGGTTGGATATTGATTGGAGAGAAATATGCATTCACTGGAAAAATTTTCATCAGAAGAATAAAAAATGGAAAAAGATAGATGATTGGAAATGTTAACGTACATTAATTCACCGGAAGGATAAGAAATCGTGGGAGAGAAGGATGATTGGAAATATGACCATAATTATATTCAATATATACCATATTTAATTTACATAAGATCAATAATAAATGAAAACAAAAATTTGTTAAATAATTAATAGTATAAATATGTAATTTTTAGGGGAATTTTCATAAATGTAACAAAACAACAAACTATTTACGGCCCATGTAACAAAACTCATGAAGTTAGCCATTTTTTTAAATATTGAAGATTTTCCTTTCCATCGTTCTTCTCCTCCTCGCTACGATTTCTTTTATTGTATTCCTCTTTTTTTTCGTTGCAATTTCTTTCCATGTTTCCTCTTTTTTTTTTTTTTTCGCTGTGATTTCTTTCCCTGTCTTTCTTATTTTCCTCTTCTTTTTTATGTCGTTTAAATTTGGGTAACCAAATCTAAACGATCGTGTACAAAAGATAGCAAAATCTAAAATATCGTGTATAAAGATTTTTTTTCTCTTCTTTTTTTACGTCGTTTAAATTTGAGTACCAAATCTAAACGACCGTGTACAAAAAATAGCAAAATCTAAAAGATCGTGTATAAAGAATCTTGAAAAAAATAATTTAGATTGGGGTAGCCAAATGTAAACGAGCATGTAAAAGCAAGTAAACAATCATGTAAAAAAATAAATCATAGTGTAGACAAATCTAAACGATCGTGTACCAAATTTCGAGCCAAATCTAACAATCGTGTACCAAATTTTGAAAAAAAAATATCTAGATTTGGACCCAAATCTAAACGATTATGTAACCAAATTTAAACGTAACCAAATTAAATGATCGTGTAACAAAATTAAACGATAGAATTGAAAAAATAAATTGTAGCCAAATCTAAACGATCATGTACCAAACAATAGTCAAATCTAAATGATCGTGTACCAAACATATTACGTGTCCGTTGTTGACGGCGTGGTTGACGGGACATTTTTGATATTTTTCATGGTGAGCCTGTTGGTTTTTTCCATTTTTAGAATTGTTCTATACAATGTAAATATTTTGGCACTTTGTTATATTTTTGAAAAGACTCGTAAGTTTTAATATAAATAATACATGTGTGATTGGTATATGATTGCCTTATATCTTTTTTGTTAATTAGTTAATTATTTGGTAGTTATCTGATTTTCTTCTGACTGTCGTATGATTACCTTTATGTCAATTAGTTAGTAGTTTTGAATCTGGTTCCTTAGTTGTCTTTTGATTTTCTTATGATTATCTTCTATTCTTTGAAACATGTTAGCAGTGTTTGATATTGTTATCTCATTGTCATTTTTTTTGCAAATGGAAGGAGACAACACTCGTAAGTCTGAAGAGTTTTGAATAAAGGTCGATCAAATAGAAATAAGATAATACGAAGAATGGTAATCAAATAGAAATTACATATCGATCTTATAATAATCACATGAAATCATATATAAAAATGAAAATTACATGAAAATCACATGAAAATCTTATGAAAATCACTTGGAACTTAGATATCACAACAGTATATCAATCACATGACAATCAAATAGAAATAAACTAGCAACCACATACCAATCAGATAGAAATTGTGAATTACTTAAGATCTAATAAAAATCATGACAATTAGATAGAAATAAGGGTTTTTTTCTTTATATAACAAATCCGTAAAATATTTACATTGTACAGAATAATTTTGAAAATAGAAAAAGTCCATAGGCCCACAAAGAAAAATACAAAAAATGCCATAGTGGACATATGATTAATCGACCACACGCACACATATAATTCTTCTTCTAAACAATCAAGATACGCGATTGTGTAGGAAATGATACATGACCGCGTAGTTCATGACGCACAATTGTTAGTTCATGATAAACGATGTTGTTGAAAAACTCCTAGTAAACAATCGTATAGATGATGATACAGGATTGTGTGTAGTTTATGATACACAATATTGTAGTTCATGATACATGATTAAATAGTTCATGATAAACAATGGTTTAGAAAAGCCCTAGTAAACAATCATGCAGATCATGATACACCATCGTGCAGATCATGATATACGATTGTGCAGATCCTGATACACGATCGTGTAGTTCATGATACACAATAGTTTTGGAAAGCCTTATGGTAAACGATCATGTAGTTCATCTTTATCCATGACACACTGAAAAAAATAATACTAGGTTGTTGATTGATTAAAAACAAATATAATAATAGCAGAAGTATAATGAAAAAACATAATAATAATTGAGAAAAAAGATTATGATTTCAAAAAATTATAAAAGAAAAATTGTAGAAGAAGAAGAGAAGGAGAGACCGCCACTGTGAAGTAGATGGAAAGGAAGAAGGAAAAAATCAGAACCGCATGAAATTCAAAAGAGGCAAGGGCAAACCTAGAATATTTTAAAAAATAGCTGGTTTCATGGACTTTTTAATTCGTTATATGAGCCATAAATATTTTGGTATTTTGTTACATTTATGAAAATTAACATGGAAATAACACTATTAAATATCAAATAGGAATTAAATAAAATCAAATATAAATGATCACAAGTTAATTAAAAACAAGAGTTGAAAATTGCAAAATATTTAGATGTTTTAAGTTAAAGGCAATTGCGTAATTATGCCTAATGTCAGTCAAGTAAAGTCCTCATGAGTGACAATTTTGTAACTAGCACCATCTTCGTCATTTAGGGTTTTGAAATATAAAAAAGAAGTTATTACAACATACCAAAATATATAAAAGCAGATTTAACAGATTTTTGGAGGAGATTTTGAAGTTGCCGCCATGGGTATTTTTTTTTTTTTTTTTGAGCAAGAAACAGAAGGAGACTATATGAAGCCACCTACAAAGAGGGGCCATATAGCAACCCATTATATTAGAGAAACAGAGTCAATACAAAAGGAAGGGCTAGAGAAAAGCCCTATGAGTTGATACATAGAAAAGAATCTTAATTAAAGAAAGCCTGAAAGTTTAGGGCAATTTGTGTCGAAGAATAATTCGAAAGAAGTTTGTTCCTACTAGATTAAAGCCCTATTAAATTGCAAATATTTTTCCAAATATTTGTAATTGAATTTGGTTTTCCCTTGAAAGTTCTATTGCTCTTTTCTTTCCAAATGGACCAAAGAAAGTAACTCCTCCACTAAGAATGATGACATTTTGTATGTTTGTGGACTTATGGAAGCATAGAGAAATGCCAAGGGTATGTAAATTACTTCTGTTGGCACCCTCGAAGATCAGAGGGCAAATTTTGTGCAAAAGGTGGGAAGTGATTTTGCAGTTCAGAAAAAGGTAAAAGGTGGTCCAAATCTTCTCCCTTTTCCATACAATGGATGCAGACGCTTGGGTTGAGACAATGATTTCGGAGCTTTTTCTAGAGGACGTCGACCTTATTGATTTTTTGGTGAAAGAGGGACCATAGGAAGAACTTGATATTCTTCGGTAGCGTGGACTTCCATATGGAGGAGAAGAGTTGGCGAGTTCCATCAAATTGATGGATCGAGACCTTGTCTACAACCAAGGTATGTTTGATTGAAGCAATTGAGAATGTATTGCCTTTGTTTAAATTCCATTTAGGTTTTCCTTCTCCCATAGCTTGATCTGAGATGTTAAAAGAGGATTGGATACTATCCCATATTATTTTTTTCTCTATCATTTAGGGGTCTTCTGTGATCTAGGGTCCAAATTTTGTTTTTGTCATCCCATCTGTCCATAATTCTAGCCTCTTTATTGATAGCTAGTGCAAATAATCTTGGGAACGCTTTATGAAGAGGGTCGCTGTTTAACCAATTTGCAAACCAGAAAGAAATGTTCCCACCATTGTTGATTTTCTAATGGTAATTCCTATCGAACCACTCCAACCCTTTCGTAATTGAGTTCCAGGGCGTATTTGAGCTACTCTGCTTGCAAATATTTGGAATATCCCCAATGTGAGTAACTTGGTATTTTGCTGAGATTAATTTTCTCCAAAGAGCCTGTTGTTCATTTTGAAAACGCTCAACCATTTGTATAGCATTGCAAAATATGTGTCCTGAATAGGGGTAATGCCAAGACCCCCTTTGTCTTTAGAGTAGTCGCTTCATTCCAGTTGATGATGTGTGATATGGTGGATTCCTTGTTGCTTTTCCAGAGGAAATTTCTCCAATGCTTTTCAATTTCCTTGTAAACATAGGCAGGGGCTTTGAAAACTGATAACTGGTATGTTGGGATACTCGATAAAGAAGCTTTGAGAAGTGTTAGTTTGCCTCCTTTGGAGATATGTTGATATTTCTAGCTATTAAGCTTCTTGTGGATTTTACTAATGATAGGATCTAAAAAACTTTTGCTTCGGGATTTCCCCCAAGGAGGACACCAAGGTAGTTAATGGGGAAATGATGTAGAGGGATATCCCAAGAGGTTGTGATAGCCGTAACCTTGTCCAAGTGACATTTATGGGAGAAAGCGACGAATTTTTGCAATTAATTCTAAGGCCTGAAGCTTTTTCAAATAGCGAAATGGCCATTTGGAGATTGCTAACTGAGAAATCATCATCTTCGGTAAAAATAAGAATGTCGTCCCATTTATCTCAACCCCTTTGGTGGCCTTTTTATCTTGGAGGAAGAAAAGAAGGCTACTTAGGTAGTCTGTGGCCAAGATAAAGATAAAGGGGGAGATTGGGTCTCCTTGTCTGATACCTCTGTTTGGTTTAATCCTACCGCAGGGTTTGTCGTTGATAAACACAGAGTATTGTACACTCATAACACTAGCCTTTATCCAGTTTCTCCATTTCTCAGGGTAGTTTTTCTTCATAAGCATGAAATCAATGAATTCCCAGTTGATTGTGTCAAAGGATTTTTCGATATCCAACTTTAAAACAAAACCCTTTGTCTTTTTAAGTTTCCAGTAGTCGACAATCTCATGTTCCATTAGAATGGCATCAGTGATTTGTCTCCCTTTAACAAAAGCTAGTTGGATTTCTACAATGGTTTCTAGAAGAGTAAGCTTTAGTCTATCAGCCAACATTTTTGCAATATTTTATAAATGGAAGTTGTTAGGCTGATGGGCCTGTAGTCTGTGGGGCTTTCGCTGCTAGATCTTTTGGCTATAAGGGCGATGAAAGTGTTGTTTATAGCCTTGTTGATGATTTCTTTTGAATGGAAATCTCTGCACAGTGTTAGGATATCAGTCTTGAGGAGGTGCTAGTATTTTTTGTAGAAAGCCATTGAGAAACCATCGGGACCAGGGGCTTTGTTGTTGTTAAAAGAGAAGATGACTTTTTTTTTTATTTCATTTGCTTCAAAAACAGCACATAAAGAGAGGTGGTGATTGTTGTTAATTGGCCTCCAATCCAAATTGTCAATAAGAAAATTGGATGTGGAAGGACTATTATAGATTTTATCAAAATGCGACACAAAATTTTCTGCAATAGAGTAGTTGGAGGTGTGTTCAGTCCCTTTGTCATCTATGATTTTTGAAATTAAGTTTCTCTTTTCTTGGACAGAGCATACTCTGTGGAAAAAGCCTAAATTTTCATCCCCTTCTTTAATCCAAAGTTTTTGGCTCTTTGAGACCAATATGAAGCTTCTTTTCTTTCCAATTCTGTTGGATCAGCAGTAAGGGTCTTTCTCTTGTCACTGTGCATGTTGCTGCATTGATTTCATCGATAATGGCTTGTTTTTGTGTTTTTAAAAACACAAACTTTTCGTTCTGCCAAACTTTGATTTTGGAAGCAAGCTGTTTAAGCCTTTGCATGAAAGCAAAACCCAGATAGCCCTCATTGGTGGTATAGAACCACCAATTCTTCATATTGTTTTTGGATTCGACGTCGTTCAGGTAAAAGTTGTTGATTTGAAACGGTGAAGGACCCCATCTGATCTCAGAGGATTCAAGAGCCAAAGGAAAATGGTCTGGTGTTGTTCTGGAAAGAATTTTTGAGTAATGGGGTTTGAAAGTTTGCTCCCAAGGAGAGTTATATAAGAAACGGTCAAGTCTTGAGAGAACTTGGTTTATCCTTAAATTTGACCATGTGAATTTGTTGTTGATAAGTGGTGGGTCAATCAAATTATACTTTAGGATAAAATCGTTGAATTTGTTCATGCTGAAAATCGCTGGATTCTTTGGACTTGTTTCCTCTCTCCATCTAATAACATTGAAATCTCCTTCTATGAGCCATTCAGAAGGGCACTTAGAGGAGATATCATTGAGCTCATTCCAAAAAATAGTTATCTATCTTCTTTTAGCTGGACCGTAAACAACAGTGAGGGACCAAAGAGGAAGAAATTGATTGGAGATGTTTTCCGTGATGGTGAAGTTGCCTTTGAAGTAATTGACCAACTTGTGTTTCATGTCATTCCATAAAATTAGAATGCCACCTGAATTTCCTTCAGAACTTTTATAAATGAAGTTTATGCATTTTAAATTCCAAATAGATTTGATGATCGACCTTCTAACTTGAGACATTTTGGTTTCTGTAATGATAATGAAATCAGGGTCGTACTTGGTAATAACTTTATTGATAAGAACTCTTTTTAGGGGAGAGCATAAACCCCTTACATTCCATTGTAGAAATTTCATTTAAAGAAGTTATTTCCCCCATTTTCTTTGACCCTTTCGTCCCCAATTCCAACCTGATCAGAAGCAGTTTTTGCGGCCATTTGTTGAGGAAAGTAAATCATTGTGGTAGCCAATTTCAAGTTGTTGTCTTTGAGCCACTGGATTAGTTTGACCTTGAAATCATCTTCTTCTTCTTTGTTCATCATGTCGTCCTCAGATGAAGCTATCGGCAAAACTTTTTCTTGAGGACCATTTGTATTTGCGATTTGAGCTTCATCCTTTTGAGGGTCTGTGTCTTGTGTTTCCTTGATAATATCTGGGCTGGAGTCTGATTTATCTTCAATTTGAATATGAAGTTATGGGTTAATAATAGATAGCTGGCTCAAATCAGTAGTGAGATCACCTCTTTTGTGTTGGTCATCGTGAAGGTTCGATTGGGTTGGTTTTACAATTAGGCTAGGAATACAGGAATAGGAGGCTTTGGCCTGTATTCCTTTTTTTTCCCTGGTTTCTTTCTTAGCTTCGGTTCCTCACTGCTGTTGATTTTTCTTGATGACTTAACACTTTCAGTTTTCCTTGCTGGAGCGTGATTAGGATTGAAGAAGATGGCTTTATTTTTTTGTGATAAAAAGTAGACTTTTCTCTTTCCTCCGGATCTAGTAGATACGTTATCCATCTCATTTATATCTTCAAATAAATGCTCATGGTCAGAACTCATCTCATGATTGCTAGTCGTAATTACAGCTCTTTTTTCCATCCATCTTTCTACCAATTTGGGCCTCTTAGAGTTTTTTATACCCGATTTTGAAAGATCCTAGTCATTAATTTCCTTGGCATGTGTGGGATTTCCTTCCATTGTCAACTCTGCCATTGATGATTTGTTTTTTGGGATTTTAAACTCATCGGCCGGAATTGCAAATCGTCGGAGAAGGTGAATTGCTCAGCTTTTGGGTTGAAGTTGTCAAATTCAATGGTTGTCTGTCTCTTGCAAGAACCATGTATTTTAACATCGCGTTCAGCTAACCACTTGCCCGAGCATATTGTAACTGAGTGAACAACGAAAGAATGACCATTTTTATCTTTGATTCTAATGGTGGCTGGAATGAAACCACAATAGTTGTACCTTACCTTAATTTTGGCTTCAAGGAGATTTTCCATATTCATTGTAGCTTTGTCTACTTCGAATGAACCTCTACATGCATTTCCAATTTGAAGGAAAGTGTCCATATTCTAAGCGTGTATAGGAATCCCTTTGAAGGAGGTCCATCCTCCATAACTTGGGATAAGTTTTTGACCCGCGTGTTTTTCAATGCTCCAGAATTCAAAATTTTACCTGGAATTTTTCGTCTGATGTCCAACCCACGTTGCTACAAAGAGACTTCACATTCCAAGGATCTTTGAAGATGATCAGGGCTTTTTCTGCATTGAAAGGATGGTATGTGAAAGTAGATTCAGTTTGCCTCTTTAGACTGTTCATGATGACTTTCCAATCGTCATAGAAGAGGCGTCTGGTTATAACAACCGCATTTTTAAGGGGGAGCAATTTGACTGATCTTTGTTTTTTTATTTCTGAACACGCGGAGGAATCACTTGAGTAGCCTTCTGACACGACCCTTGCATAAGACTTCCTTGAAGAGTCTGAATCAGAGTCAATTGTTGCAATGTTTCTTTTTTTGAAAAAATGATCAAGAGGATGGCGCACCTTTGGTTCAGTTTCCACATTGGGGATGATCATTGAGAGGAAAGAGACCCATCCACAGGTTGAATCACCTTCCAGAACCAGGACACAACATTTTCTACCTTGTTGATCGATACCGAAAACTTCTGCAATATATCCATTTTTGTTTCTTGTCTTTTTGACTGAATAACAGCACTCATGGAATCTTTTTTCAATGGAAAACCTGTTTTGTTTTGGCGTTTCAATGAGAGATTTCATAGTGTTTTTTAGCCAGGTTCAACGCATCCAGGGAGAAGAGAATTGAAAAGGACCTATGGGCCTCCAATTCTGTTATCTAAAAACGGATAACATTTGTTTTTTTGTCTAAAGATAGTACAAATTCTTTTATTTCTATTTGACAGTTGCGGGGTAGGTATTTGAAAAGAGCCTTATTGTCGTTATAGGAGGGGAAGGGAATACTTTAAGGCGAAAAGAGGAAAGGTGTAAGCATGATAGGCAAGTGAAAGGAACCTTTTAAAGAAGATGGTAGTTACATGGTGTCTGAATTAATGGTAACAATCAGAATGCTGCATGTTCCTTTAACGACAGCCGCTGTCATCTTGCTATCAATAAGGTATGCTTAAGTACCACCGGGTAGTGCAACAGTCCCCCAAGGTTTCGTTCACCGGAAAACCTCCCTGTCTCTCAAACATTATGCATCCACTGAGGATAAAGATTTAGACGATAGGTTGAAAGATTGATTTAAAGTATTATTGCCATGGGTATTTTTTATTAGGCTTTGTGGTAGAGTTTTGGATGGCAAAGTCTTTGTTAAGTGGTTGAGATTTTCAATTTTGGCTAATTTTACACCAATTTATGTAATTAAAAAATGGGACTCTTACAAATATGACAATTATAGTATCATACAGTAGGCCCATGGCACATCATTTTTACATTTGCAAAAGTAGCAAAATTGAAGCCCAACCCACATTTTAAAAATACAAAATGATGAAGATACCATTGAATCATTTCACGCTTTTTTTCTTTCCTTCACGTTTTAACTTTTCATCTTCCCTAAAATTTAGGGTAATTGCTGATACCAATATATACTATTGATACACTTGATTTGTTTCACTGATGTACTACTACTCGCACACTTTTTTTTACTCTCTAATACTTCGTTGTTATATATTATTAGCTTGAAACATTTGACATGTTGTTGATACACTTGCTCAACTATTGAGATACAATCAATCAATTAAATACGCTTGATGCACTAAGAATGATACACTTCATATATCGTTGATACACTTGTTATGGTTTGCTGATACACTTGATAGATTTAATACACTTAATCACTTGCTAAACTTCATTGATACATATTATTAGTTTGAAATACTTGATATGTTGTTGATATAGTTGCTAAACTGTTGATACACTCAATAAATTAAATACACTTGATGCACTAAGCCTGATACACTTGATGCACTATTCAATACATGACTCAACCTGAATTTTAGTATGTATCAAGTTCACAAAAGAATAAAATGATAATCACTCCATCAACCAATTTTTTTTTTTTTTTATAATCCACGTAGCAATGTTGCTCATCCCATTGACCACGATGAAAAATAATTACTGCAACCTTAACTATAACTACAATGAACTGCAATAATTTTGGGAAAATAAAAAACACGTAGTACATTATACCACTGATATAAAAAACTGATACAAATTAAAAAAAATAGAACCAAACTTAACTAAATAAAACCAAACTAATCTACAAAGCCTCTTTCGGTAAAAGATATGAGGAATAAATAAAAGAAAAAATAAAAAAATGAGGAAGAACAACTCATGGCCTTAACTTCAATAAATAATAAATATGAGCGATTGACAAAAAGAAGAAGGAAAAGATAATGATCAAACTCCCTTACCAATTTTGAAAACCAAAATACATACATAAGTATAAGAAAGAAAATTAGGGCTTTAAAAAAGGAAAAGAAATACATACATAATTCTTGTTTTCCCTGGAGAACAAATTTAGGAGAATAGGAGAAGAAGACAATAAAAAAAGAAGCAGACAAAGAGGAAGAAATCTAAAAGAATAAAATAGAAGAGAGAAGAGAAGGACAGTTAAGAAGAATGATGAATAAGAACGCTAGAGTAGAGGGAGAAGAAGATGAGGAGAAGAGAAGTAGTCAAAGAGGAGAAACCGTGAAGAAGAACGGTGGAGAAGAGAAGAAAATGAAGAACAAAGGCGAACGATTAAAGAAAGAAATGGAAGAGGAGGAGAAAATAGTGCAGATTCATAGAAGGGCAATTTCGGAATAATGAAAAATTAAAATAAAAAACATAAACCAAAATAAAAAAGTTGCTATATTTGCAAATTGAAAACGTTAGTGTTGATATTGCTAAATTTGATTTTTATTGTACAACCCAGTACAATTTTCCTTAAAAAATATATTAAAAAAATCAATGTGATTTGCAATATTGAAAAAAATGGTGATACGAATGCTAATATATTAACCATTCTTGATACCCGAAGCAATTTCGCTATTTATTTGGTCTTGTCAACCTAAATACTATTCAACTGATTATCTATTATATATAAACTTGATCAAGAGCTCAAAAATTGAATCTTTTTACCATAAAGAAAGAAAATGGAAAAACAATTTTCATGACCATGATTACTACTTTTAGATTTATGTACTTTTTAGTTCTAGGTGAAGCAATTCGAATATTTCAACTTTGATTAGAATGTGTACTTTAATTAGTTTAACGCTATGCTCTTCTCTTCCGTCGAGTCTGAACGTTTTTTATTAGTTACATTATTGATGTTGAGAGATAGAAGAACACAACACTAGAAGAAATCTGGTCTTTAATGTCGGGTGGAAAAAATGAAAAATAAGCTTTAATGTCGGTTTTCAAAAGGCGGATGTTTAATGTCGGTTTTAAACCGACATTAAAGCTTTATCTTTAATGTCGGTTTAAAACCGACATTAAACATCATGTTTTTTAGAACCGACATTAAAGGTCTTTTTTATTTTATTTTTTATTTTTTTAATTTTGTAAAAAGTTGAATTTTTCTCTCTCTTACTTTACTCTTTTCTCCTTTCTTCTCTACCAAACCCTACGAAAGAAGGTTTTCTCTCAACATTTCTTCCCTTTCTTCCTTTCTCAATCTCATCACTTTCTCCCCTCTCTTCTTGGTTCAACATTTCTTGGTTCAACACCTGGCTCTGAGCTTTCTGTTGAGGAGCGAAATCTTCTCTCTGTCGCTTACAAGAACGTGATTGGCTCACTTCGAGCTGATTGGCGGATTGTTTCTTCCATCGAGCAAAAGGAGGAGAGTCGTAAGAATGAAGAGCATGTTGTTCTTGTTAAGGATTATAGATCAAAGGTTGAGTCTGAGCTTTCCGATGTCTGTGCGAGTATTTTGCAGCTTTTGGACTCGAATCTTATTCCATCTGCCTCTACTAGTGAGTCTAAGGTCTTCTACTTGAAGATGAAAGGGGATTACCATAGGTATTTGGCGGAGTTTAAGGTTGGAGATGAGAGTGGGTGTTTTCTATTATAAAACTTTATGCTAGATTTGCAAGTATGTTATCAGTCATTACAATTGCAATCTCTCTTTGTATCTCGGTTTTCTTAATATATGCAATGTTTTCAGGACATCACAAAAGCAAGAAAGATACCGAAGCGTGCTTTACCTATTATTTGCTTCAGAGAAATCAGCCCCCCATTGTCGGATGCTTCAAACACTTCCATTATAGATTCAGGTTATTTGACTTAGCTATAACTTAAAGCAAGCTTCATTTTGTTGTTCTAGTCTGCTGTCTTAGCCTTGTGTTTGACTTTGAGCATTTTATCTCTAAGATGTATATTTAGTAACATGTTCTAAGGTTGTTTTTCTTTCCTTGAAATAAAAGAAAGTAACGTAAATTTAGTAACAAAAATTGAGTGTTGTCATGGGGTTTCTGCTCTATAATACCATCATAGTGCAGAGAAGGAAAAGAATGAGAAAGAATCAAATATAATATAGTGACCTTTATGTGTTGTTTGTAGGGGGGAAGAGTTATGGCTGTTCTGAAAATGCGGGTGCTGCAGGAACGTATTACGATGCTGTGCCTCGAAGCCTTATTGTTAGCAATGACAACTTATCTACTCAGACGGATACACTTCTTCTAACATTTCCCAAGCAGCCTCTTTGGACAAATGTGTACATTCAAAACCATGCTAAGGCTTTGGTTCCTTTGTTTTGGAGCCGTGTACAGGTTATATATCTCTGAGTATATGCTTCCACGGTTATGCAGATTATTATTTCTCTGGTTTCTGTTCTCATATGGATCATGCAGCTTGAGTGTTTTTTGACCTGGACTTCTTGAGTTGCCTTTTTTTTTTTTTGGTTATAATCAATGCTATCTTTCTATTAATGGGAAGTGTTGTATTTTTTCCCTTTCTTAGAGAAGAAAGAGTAATTTCATCAGAAAAAGGATTTAAATAACCAGAATTCCAAGAAAAGGGCAGATACTTGCTTGTTTGGTGGTTCGTTGAAAAGTAATCAATCATCACATTCAAATAATAACAAATTTTGTTACTTCTTTGGGAGTGTTTTTTTAAAGAAGCGATTATATGATTTGTTTATAAGTGATTTATTAAAAGTGATTCTCATCAAATCATCTTCATATTTGGATTTATGATTTTAAACATGATTTTCATTCAATCAAAGTTGATGTTGAGTGATTAAAGATATTTTTGGGATTGATTTTGAACTTGATAGAAAGTGATTTTAAACCTTTCAAAATCACTCCAAGACATGCCCCATCCTAACCTATTAACCTAAGCTCAGCTTTAGGATTAAGTTTCAATTTTAGACATCCCATTTGAGAGAATTCGATTTTGTTTTATTTTTTTTGAGTGGAAATGAATGTTTGCTGATGTGTAATTTCATCTTAGCATGCAAATTTTTTCTACCTTGCTATTTTGAGACTTGCTTGCAAGTATTACCAAATATATGAGGAAGGTATTGCAAGTACCAATTGTTGTTTCTTATTCTACAAAGTAGGTTCTAAGAAGACCATTTAAAAAGGTTATGTGTGATCGAGGTACTCTACAATTTTTAAAAATATAACATCAAACAATTGACTAAGATACTTCGCAGTCTTCCAAATTCGTACTCTCTTTGATTCAACATATTGTTTCTCCAATGGTAGAACAATTTCTTTTTATTATGTACTTCTATGGTGAAATGCTGCTGATTCTTCACGTAGGTTCAAGGACAAATTCATTTATCAGTTGGTGCAGTCCTGTCCTTTGGGCTTGCTCATTACGCATCATCGGAATTTGAGTTAATTGCAGAAGAGCTTCTTATGAGCAATTCTGTTATTAAGGCAAGTAGCAGCTCCTTTTGTTTCCCATCTATCGAGAGCTATATTTTAGCCAAAAATTATTCTTTGGACTTTCTCAAGAGTGTGTTTCATATGTAATTAACATTTTCAACACAGTACTGATTCATGAAGTTTTTGTTTCCCTTTTAACTCGTGGTGGCATGACTAGCCATGGCACTATATCTTGGACACTTTTCTATAAATTTGCAGGAGACCACGGCTCTACTGTGAACTTTCTGATTGTCCAGCGGAACTACTTCACCCCCCTGAAGATTGTAACGTGAATTCCACATTGCCCTTCACTCTTCAGGTGTCTCATTAGCCAGATTGACCACTAAGTAGTTATCTTGTGTGGAGAATATTATTTTTGAGATTTATTCATTACACTGAACATGCTTTTCATTGTCTAATCTGATATTTGTTTGCTTGGCTTGTTTCTGCAGATTTGTCGAGTTGAAGATCTAACAGTTGAAGGCGCCATAACTGGATCTGTTATTCACTTTCACTGGGTCAGGGATATATTTGTTTACCTATCTGGTGCAATTAGTGCTTCTGGTCTTGGTATGCATTTTTCTTCCAATTATTTTGTTCTTACCTGGCAGGTTCAAGTAGTTTTAATGAAAAATTGTTAATATACCGCAGCTTCATCTTAACTGAAGGTTGAACATATTACATTACACTATTGTAGATAAATTAAAGTTTTCTGTTGTGCTTCGGCTATGTATCGTTTTTCTTCTTCTTTTTTTCCATTTAAATTGGTATCTTAGTTTTATCTTGCATCCTTTGTGGGTTTTCGTTATTGTATGTGATTGCCTCCATCTTTTCTTGATGAAAGTTTGGTTATTCATAAGAGGAAAATTTTCCATTATTGCAACTCACCATGTTTTGTACTTGGTTGTGCAGGCTGTACCGGTGAAGTGGGTAGAGGACGAATTTTTGCAAATGGTCTTGGTGCAGGTGGTGGACATGGTGGGAAAGGTGGTGATGGATACTATAATGGCACCTTCATTAATGGCGGTGTTGCGTATGGTGATCCCAATCTCCCTTGTGAACTTGGCAGTGGTAGTGGAAATGGTAGTCTTGCTGGCGAAACAGCAGGTGGTGGGATTATTGGTAAGTTGTGATTCTTCCTCTCTTTCTCTAGTTTTGTTTATTATTTATTATTTTAGTTAATTTTTAATGATGTTTATGTTTACTTGGAATGAAATTCCATTGGTGACGTAAGGGACATTTTTTCTTTGCGCTACTTATGCTTACGTTGGACTACAATAAGCTTTACTTTTCAGCTTATTGTGTTGATGTTGCTTATTTCTTTATAGATTGATATTGGTTTTCATAATAATGTTATGTAAAAAAATGTTGATTATTCATTTGGTGGGCAATATTAAGAACTTTTCATCCTTTTCTGCAATTTCAGTACTTCAAACAGCTTTGTTATTCATATAAATGGTTTATTTGGATATTGTTTGTAGATAATTGAAGTGATATCGGGTTGAAAGCTAAGCGATTGTGTAGAAATGGTCAAGCGACCGTTGAAAATCGAAGACTGAGAAGGCATTTAGGATTTTTAATTATTTAATTCTTGTATTAGAATATTTTTTGATGTACTATTGTAGAATGTATATATAAACATAATATTAATATTTTATTTTGTGTATTCAAATGTAAAAGACAAATGTTATAGTTTCTAACATAATATGAATTTCATTGATTTGTTGGCGTGTGAAAAACATATTTATCTTCATTGACCCAATGTCGGTCTATAGGACAATAATGTAACAATTAAATAAAAATAAATTTGTAAAAATGAATAAAAAAACTAGGCTTTAATGTCGGTTTTAAACCGACATATCAGAGTTCAACCGACATTAAAGAGCTTCAATAACACTATCAAAGATGTCGGTTGAAAACTGACAAACCGACATTAAAGAGGGCTTTAATGTCGTTTTTAAACCGACATTAAAGCCCAACCGACATTAAAGGGCTTCAATAACACCATCAAAGATGTCGGTTGAAAACTGACATTAAAGGCCTTTAATGTCGTTTTTAAACCGACATTAAAGAGTCCTTTAATGTCGTTTTTAAACCGACATTAAAGCCCAACCGACATTAAAGACCTTTAATAACGCTCACAAAGATGTCGGTTGCTAAGTGACATTAAAGGCCTTTAATGTCGGTTTTAAACCGACATTGAAGGCCAAAATTCTTGTAGAATAAATATATAAGCTTTGTGAGGTTTGCAACAACCGTTGAGAGAGATGGAAACATAATACTATGTACATAATTATCTAGAACTATTTAAGAAATATATGAGATGTATTCATTTTTGTGCATTCCCATCTAATCAAACAAATACACTAAAATATTGGTTCTTAAAAAAAAGGACAAATAGTTTGCAATGTGGCAAATTATGATTAAACAAATGGGATGGAATCTACAAAAATAGATGTAAACTAGATGCACATAAGTATATATTTTCTAAAAAAGAGGCCATAATAATTTTATCATTTGATTTACTTTGATGAGCAATTGTTTGATGATTAAATTACTGTTTAGAAAATTAATCATCATTATTATTTTCTTTGTTACTTTAATATTATATGCAAATAATATTCCTTCGAATGTTAATAAAATATCCAACATAAATATATAGTCTGACTCATTGAAACATTATGTAGATTTTTAAGCATAACTGCGGCCAGTTAAAACATACCTTTGACAGAAAAAAAAAAGTTGTGAAGTTTGAAACTGAAACCTAACATTCAATTTTGTACCCTAAGTCCTATGAATGATGTATGATAGCATTCTTTTGTAATTCTTTTGTTGATGCGTGTTGTACCATATCTTTGTTATGTGTTAAAAGTGATATGTTGAGCTAACACCTCTCATGTGTTGGTGTTATGACGAGTAATGGTGACTGATAAATTTATCATGAGACGATTGTGAGGCCCTGATCTAGAAGAAAAGGGACCTTTGTTGGAAGATTGATTTTGGAAAAGTGTTGAGAAGTACTGAGAGAAAAGATGTGAAAAGAGAGTGAGGCAACGCGAAGGGAAAGACGCAAGCTAAGATTCTATCGCGTGAAGATAGGCAATGCAATAAGGGTAACTGGTGAGTAAATGACACGACAACTCGCTGTGACAAAGGAAACGACGGTGACATTTTGGGAAGAGAAAAAGGACTGTCAAACAATTAACAGTTTGGCTTCCCAAAGAAATAGGGCGTGCATCTCAAGGGAAAGTTAAATCGCCACTGACGAGTAGGTTACGTTTCAAGTTTAGATTGGTAGCGTAATGTGGTACATTAATAAGACAACACGTGTAAAGCAGGGAAGTGACCCTTAGAGCTAAAAGACCTCTATAAATAGGGTCGAAAGCCAAAAGAAAAAGGAAGTTTTTTTTTTCCCGAATGAATGGTTCCTTTAATCGTCAAACAAAGGGAGAAAGCCAGAAGTCGAGATGGAAGAAGTTGAGGCTAAGTATCTTTTGTGAGTGATAAGATGATTTATATGTTATGTTGTGAATGTTACACTGTTTACACTAGTTGTTTCCTTTTACAAGCATTGTTTGAATGTAATAAATGTGATTTACAAGCGTTACCTACGATTGACTACCCTTTTGTGAATGATCTAGTACGTTTTATGAGCCTTATTTCTCTGAATAATAAAATCAGTTTAATAAACGTTTTCTAAAGATAAGCATGAGTTATGAATGTTCTTCAGTGAAAGGCAAATGTTTTCCATGAAAATAAGTATTTTTCGAAAAGTGATAAAGCGTGATTTATAAACGGTTGTGAATGGTTAATAAGTTTCTAATGTGATTTCTAGGCTATTGTTATGATCCTCATTCTGAAAAAGTGATGTTCTACAAACGTTGTTTGTTAAGTATTCTTTTCTTTGTGGTTGTGTTTGCTAATCTATGATAATTTTGTGTAAGGGTTGGCAGCTAGTTGTAGTCTCCTTATCGTATTCATGTGATTTTGTAAAGTGAATCTAGTGTATGACGTTGTAGCACTCGCTGTGTAAAATCTGAGAATGAATGAATGTGGCAAGACGTTGGTGGAAATCTCAGGTAACTCGCATGATATTGGTGAGAGTGAATCCCAGGTCTAGGTGAAGGGATAATCTCAGGTCTTAGAATTGAGCTAGATCCGAAATAGTACTAACATATGGCGTCTTAGTGCTCGTTGTGTGATTGTTAAATTGTTGTGAATTATGCGATATGCGTTAACTGTTCGATGCGACATACTTTATATGTTGTGGCTTGATATTATTATTATCATTTGTGAATTCTATGTGATTTCCCATAAAGGTTTTCTTAAAACCCATCGCTTACTAAGTCCATTCGATTTACGATTTAAGTGTTTCTCCTTTCAAGGGTCATACGTTGAGGCCATGCGAAGGTTGGTTCAAAGGCATTATAGCCTAGTTAACGAAGGAAGACAGAGTTACTCTTTAGTCGTGCATGGGGTGCTAGCCATGGCATCTGATATTACACTTAAGGAGTCGGTTGGTAAGCGGATCACTTCTTAGCATGGATGGCTCGACTCACTAGGAAGGCGAGTGCAATATCAAGGTTGGTGAGGCCTAACCCGATGATCCAGAGACCTAAGGAGTCTAGTATGGGGGAAGCTAGCCTGAAACGTGGTACGCTAAAAGAGGTGGTTGGGTAACCTAGGCGAACGAGGAAAAGGAAGACTCCAGCGACTGTCCTTGGGTTGGATTGTAGATGGAAAAAGAGCACAAGCGAAAACTAGTGTCCCCCAATCACCACTAGAGAGAGCAACACTAGGTGGTAGATGAAGAAAGGAAAGACTGCAACTTGATGTAAGAGGAAGGGCGTGAGAATATCAGAATTTGTTTATTTTACATAAAGAAATGTTGTGAATTGTAAATTTGTACTTCTATAATCATTAAACAAATAAAGAGAAGGAGTGTAAGTTATTCAGCTTTTTCGCTTACTAGGTGTCTGATGTATTATCTCACGTGAGGTATGCGTTAGATGTCTAGGCAATATTCCCTCTATTTGGTTACATGGTGCGATATTTGGGGCAAGGCATGACAAGTTGTGTAAACCCGAGGTTTAACGTAAGGTGCTGGTGAATGTGAATCCCAAGTCTAGGCAGGTAAATACCGGTGAAAGTGAAACCCGAGGTCTGAGTGAGTATGAGTTGTATTCTTGAAATGCTAGATGATGGTGAGTGTACATCACAAATCTAAGCAAGAAATGTTATGTGAAGGCACTGGTGACAGCGAATCCCAAGTCTAAGATGAAATGAGATTGTTACAAGACATTGGTAGAAATCTTGATTCAATCGTGTGATGCTGGTGAAAGTAAATTCAAGATCTATCATATGATGCTAGTGAAAGTGAATCCTACGTTTATGTGATGATATGTTGGAAGTAAATTCCAGGTCCAGGTGATTAGATGTGAATTTGAGAATGCAGGTCCTAGTGATGAGTGGCGATTTCTTTAATAACTTGAATCGTGTGGAATCGTTGTAATTGTCGTGGTTGTGTTTGAAGCGATAAATAACTCTTGTTTATGAAGCTTAATATTGTGGTTGTTGTTGTTGTTGATGTTGTTATGGTTATTGTTGTTATTAAATCTGTTGTATTCCTAAAAAGATTTTCCTAAATCCATCACTCTCTAAGTCTTCAACTTACATTTTAAGTTTTTCTTCCCCAGGTTGATAGGCGTTGAAGCTAAGTAAGGAATGAAGGTTAGGTGTTGAAGCCAAGCTAAGCCGATCGGGATGGATTTTAAGTGTCGTAGCCTCTGACTTCTCTCCTCAACTAGGCTACGACACTTAAAATCCATCCCGATCGGCTTCAATGCCTGACAACCTAGGGAGGAAAAACTTTAAAACATAAGTCAACGGACTTAGTGAGTTATGAATTAAGAAGTGCTTTTCTAAGGAAAATAGTAATATTCAGATAATAAATATCAACAAGATTAGATTGCGGACAAATAATTTTCATCGCATAAAAAAGAAAACCACCATTTCCATAGGCATAGAGGAATTTCACATGTTCGAAATTGCAACAACCATCATCCTAATGACAACTGATTTCCACATATTCAAGCTATCACGCCTTCGTATCAACCACAATAATCGTTACCATAAGCACAATTAATTTCCATGCATTCAAGCCATTACGTGTTCATATCAACCACAATAACTGTCACTGTAAGCATAATTAATTTCTACGCATTCAAGCTATCATGCATTCCAACTCATTGTCTGGGCATGGGATTCTCCCCTCGCCTAGACCTGGAATTCACATTCAACCAGAACCATGCGAGTTATCTGGGATTTCCACCAGTGTCTCGTCACATTAAACCTTTTTCATTCAACCAGCATCTCATTATGACTTACCTAGACTTGGGATTCTTCCTTCACTTAAACCTTGAATTCACACTCAACCACCATCGCGCCAGTTAGCTGGGATTCCCACCAACGTCTAATGGTAGATCGCATCTTCCGTTTATAAAGAGTACATTAAAAGGTGAGCATGACTACTTACTTTCTTACATAGTAATTCAGTAGTCACCCAAAACACACAATAAGAATCAATAGTAGGGTATTTTCATCAACAGAATACATTTCTCATATATCACGTTTACAATCACGTTACTAGCTAATTATGGAAGACATTTGTAAACATTTCTTCCATTGACGAAAGATTCTCAGATACTAACTATTTATGAAAGAAATTCGTAAACGTCTCTTCTCTTGACCATAATTCACAGATATTATACTTACGATAGCTACTCAAAGACAACAATGTTTACAGAGGTACTCACTTGGATTTAGAAGAATCGCCTACGGACATTTATTCATAACTCATATACAAACAAAGAAAAGATTTAAATATAAATTGGAAATTTTTAGAATTCACGTTGGAATCTTATTTGTCATTCACTAATAAACTTAGCCTCGAATCCTTACTTCTAGGCTTTTGGATGCCTCTTCTCGCCCCGTGATTCCCTTGACCAACCGTCTGTCATTTGGGATCTCCTTTCTTCACCTTCATCCAAATATCTAATTCCTTCCAGACAAAAACTCCTTTTTCCTTTTTGGCCTTTAGTCCTTTTTAAAGTGCCCTTCCACATCTAAGGGTCGCTTCAAAACTTTACATGTGTCTCCTTACCAACTCTCCACCCCATGCAGCCGACCCAAACTTGATACATGGGCTACCCCTTAAACGCGATTGGACTTCTTCCTCAAGACACACACCTTATCTCTTTGGGAAGCCAAACTCTTTAATCGCTTGACCCTTTTATCTTCTCGAGAAGTAACAGACATTTACTTCCTCTCAGTGAGTGGTCAAGTCATCTTAACGAGACACTTCCTCACCTTCTTCCTTAGTCATAAACATTTCTTCTCGTATTACTATTCTAATCACCTAACTCTTAGTGTCCAATGTATGCTTCTTCCCCGCCAGCTTACCCTTATCGCGTCGCTTGCCATCTTACGATGGTACTTAGGCATTTCTTTTTATGTCACATTCTTTACCTTTTGCATGTTCCTTCGCAGGATGTCCTATACTCCTATCGGAAATGACTTCCCAACTAGGATTCTTTCCATCCAAACATATTTTCTTCAGGTCAGAGCCCCACGCATACTCCTTTTGCGGAATATATTCTAAGGTCAAGAATCTCTTCGCTTAGTATCCTTTGTCACAGGGTTTTTATCACGTTAATTGTACGCGATCAAGGCCTCACACCATCTCTACCTTTGCATAAAAATTATTAACATTTGAAAACGTCAAGAAAAAATAGATATTACTTGATATTTTCAAAACGTCAAAGGAAAGTACGTATCACTTGACAGTTTTTAAACGTCAGGAAAGACGAAAATTGGCCTACCTCCGTCTTTTCATAAAATTTATTTGTGTTTTATCTTTGAAATCACCCATTTTTTTACTTTTTTTTTAAACAAAAACATCAAATAGAAAGTCCTTTTTCCTAGTAGTGGGTATTTATGTTAATTAGGTAAGGGGTAGGAGAATTGTTTTGCTACTTCTTTATTTGTTAGATTAGGATTTTTGGTTGTTTTTTTATTTTGTGTTTGCTACTTGAGTGTGTCGAGGGTGTTTAGTGAATTGTGACACTCTAAGTAAGTTGGGTTAGAAGTTTATTTAAGAATATTGCTTTGTCAATTTGTTTCAAGCTTTGGACATGTTATATTTGTTATAGACTTAATTTTCATAACTAAGATAATAAAAGGCAAGAGTAACAAAACGGACCTTGGATCTTTAAATTCTGAATCTTTTCCCGAGTTGCCAAATTGAAAAACAAGTACAAGATTAATCAAAGAATGTAGTCATTGCTAATGCTAATGACTACATAAATGACAAGAGTAACAATAAGGAGAGAAGAAAATAACACAGTTACGTTGGTAACCCAATTCGGTGCAACATCGCCTACATCTAAGGGCTTTTGACTCAAGTGAGAAAATCATATATTCAGTTCAAGATAGTTCGTAAGTATATAGTTTATTAGAAATAACATCATCTTGATATTTTGTTTAAAGAAAACTCAGTCAATATAGAACTATTATGGAAACTTCCCCTAGATTAAGTATTCCTTGGTTGTACTCTGTATCACACAAAACAGGCTCCCCTAAGTGTGATCCTCTTGAATATATTAGTCAGTTAGGCTCCTCCAACCTCTATAATTTTCACACTGTTATACAGTCTACAGTCTACAGTCTGTGATACAACAACACATCAAATGCACATAGATACTTCTTGCCAAGCACTCACCAGCTATTCATCTAGAGACCACATTCAACGGAACACAATCTCCAATACATACAAGTCCAAACATAGCTGGACTAGTAGGACATATATATGAAAGCACCTGCATGTTGTAAACGCGAACAAAATCTAGCAAAACAGACAATTACCACAAGCACAAAATGGACAAGATCTCCACAAAACTCTCAACAAAATAATGAACTCCAACAATAAAATCGTATCTTTTAATGATATTATTCGACATACAATAGAAATAAAGAAAATTGAAATTCAAACATCGTAACACAAATCATTCAAAATTTCCAATTTATTTTACTTGCCCTTACAAAATCAATATTTACTTAGTTAACATAAAACTATGTTAAATAGATGGTGAATTTTGTAAGTTACACAAATATAGGTTCAAGTTCCAAAATTTTGGAACATTTTTCTTTTGAAAATGTCTTTTCAAGTACAATTTAAGGTAAGGTGAGGAATTTGGACCAGAGACATCTTGTTCTCAAGAAGATAGAAATGCTAATTAAGCTAAACTCGTATTGACAAATAGTGAAATATCTTGAATATTTTAAGTATCATTTAGTAGTTTTGTTATTTATTGTTTATATTATATCTTTTTCATTTTCATAATTCAGTTGTACGTGGTTGTACTCTCAATTTCACGACATTTTGAATTATATATAAAAATTAAAACTACGCTTATGGTTTTAAAGTGCATGTCTAAAGCTACATTTGATTTTACATCTAGCGTTTTTATGTAAAAGTAAGAAAAATGTGTTTGTGGTCTTGTTTTTATGAAATGAAATAAATTAGAAAGATTGGGAGTGAAATTGAGTCAAAAGGAAAAAATAGAAACAATATACAATTAAAAGTGCGGAAATTATCAAAAGTTGCAAATTTGACAAAATATTTACAAACAAGCAAATTTTTAGATTCTATATCAATAATAAGCAGTGATAGACACTTATATATTTATATATATTTATATCAACCATATTGATAGACAGTAATAGAAATCTATCGGTGTCTATCATTGACAGAATTCAAAGTTTTATTATATATCGTAAATATTTTAATTTATTTTATTATATTTAGAAATGTCCCTTAAAAAGAACTATACATTAAAAAGGTATAAGTTGTTTTCAAATATTTTCATCGATAGAATGTTTAATAGATAAAAATATGAAATTTTACTATATATATTTCTAGATATTTTGAGTTTTATGATTTAAAATAATTTTTCGATTAGAAAACCATATGTAATGAAAAAAGAAAACACTTTCCTTTTTTAATAAGGGAAGAATGGTAGGGAAATATAACCATGGATTCCCTGACCCATCGGTCCTTAGCTTCCATGGGAATTCTCCATAAAAGTGGAGATGGATCCTTGTGAGGACTTGATTGCATGATGGGGAATCCTCGCACTATCCTCTCCCTTAAATGCACGAAGTTGGTCAGAAATGGGGAATTCCACTGTCTCCATCCTCCTTTTGGAAACTCCTACTCGTCCTTTTAATACAGTACATATACTAAGTTGATGTCCTAAGTATTATGAATTTTTTTTTAAAAAAAAAAAACAAATATTATGAAAACGTTTGTTAAATTTTATAAAAAGTCATTTGGTAGTTAATT